>NW_026526732.1:36642508-39110842 GCF_024362965.1 Panthera pardus
TATTTTTGTGACTTAGCTGTGACAAGAACCTAATAACATTCCATGAATTTGACTTGGGCAACCAAGCATATTCCGTGTCCTCAGTCACAATGACTGGTTGAGAGATGGACATGTGACCCAAGTTGAATCAGTCAGAGGTTATCCTGGGACTTTTGCTGGTATGACTAGGAGGAAAGAGTCTCTTTCCATAGCACATGGATCTATGGAGATAGAAGTTTTGAGTTGCCAGGTGTCACCACGAAAGCATGATCTCCCTGAAATGCAACTCATGCATGAGAATGTTGAACCCGATGTTCTGATGTTGTATGATTGCTCAGAATCAGTTTATCCTGTAGCTAGAATTGCTTCTTAACTCATCAGTGACTTGAAACCATCAATTCCACATTTTAGTTAAGCCAATATTAGGGAGTAAGTCCTCTTTTCAAGGAAAGGCTTTTTATTATTATTGTTATTATTTTAGAAATAAGGAGGAGAAAGTTTTGGAAAATTAAGAGATTTAGATACCAGTCAAAATGATCCATCTCTAAGTTTAGTCTTCACTCAAGACATACTCTGTCATATTCAAATATTAAAATATTGGTTTTAAATCCCTGCTTTGCAGTTTATGAGTTTTTTGTTTGTTTGTTTTTGTGTTCAGCTAGTTCTGCTCAATGTTTAGGAAAGTAGCTACTGAGAGTTTAACAAAGGAATAGACATCTTGAGCAAAGCTTGTTTTTAGCTTTTCTTTGTTTTTTGTTTTTTCTTTTTGTTTTTGTTTTTGTTTTCTAACATTACTACTCTTAGGGCAGATACGATTGGCAGTGATGGCACTAGCTAGAACTCTATTGTTTCCTTTTAGGTGGGTTAATGCACAGGGGTGTCTCTGTTCTTTGGTAAAACCATTGAGGGGCAAGCTCAGGGTTTGAACAGAGATCTTTCTCTACAAGAACTTTCCAAACACGTTTGAGTTATTGGCATAATGTGAAGTGCATCTTTCTGAGAGAGAGGCCCTCAGACACTGGTGACGCTTACGTGAGAACAAAAGCTTTTGGTCACAAGGATTTCTTCCTACTTTTCCTAAAAGAAAGGACCAAACAGCACGCACAGGATGTGGCCACGAGTCGTGTGGAGCACACTACTTGAGTTGAGTTCTTGTCACTTGCAACCTATTCATTGCAACAGAGAGACTCCAGATAATAACCACTAAAGAATAAGCTGCCAAAGTTTTGTTTTTTGAGGTATAGTTGACAAAAAAAACGTTATGCTCATTTCAGAGAAGTCTTTTAATGAAGGGAGGAATTTGGTCAGATTAATACTTTAGAAAGGTCAAGTAGATTTCACAGTGAGGGAGGAAGGAGGTTTTCAAGATTTGATAGTCTAAGAACTTTCACCCTCATGTAGGCAAGAGATGGCGGTGGCCTTCTTTATGTAGGTGCAATAGACTTGAGGAAACATAGAAGACTTGAGAAACATCCCAGCAATAGACCTGGATTTCCTCATTGACTGTGTGATAGAGGGTATGACACAGAGGAAGATGTCATTAACAAGACCCAGGATTCTGGCTTAAAAATTGGATGGAAGTTATTGCTATTTCCTGGGACAGAGAATATAGCAGGAGAGGCAGACAGTGGAGTTGTTTCTTCAAGCAAAAGAAACATTCAATTTTGGGCATGTTGAATATAAGATTTGAAAAATATCCAGAAGATTTTATATAGGTCTAGTTATGGACCAGAGACAGATTTAGAAGCTATCACTATTCTGGTCAGGGTCAGAGGTCATCATATTGGACAGCCTTTTAATTGGTTTGTTTTTGATCAGCATTTCCTTTTCTGAGAATAAGTTGAAAACTTTTAGTAAAAAGATCAGGTTATTTCACATAATATTAATTTGCCTCTCACTCTTAAAAATGAGAATTAGTGGCAAACATGTAAAGTTTATTTCCCAAGAAAAATGTCATTTTTTATTTTTATTTTTTTGAAAATTTTAAAACCCAACACCATCGGGCCTGTATTTTTTCCTGACAACAATTGGCGAGTTATGCAACAGCTGCTCTCCATGGGGCCCTTTGTCCAAAACACCTTGTTTCTTAGACTTGACCTTGTGGTGCTTCTTATTACCTTCTACATTGCATTTAAGGTAGAAATTACATTTGA
The DNA here is from genome assembly GCF_024362965.1 of Panthera pardus. Taxonomy (NCBI): domain Eukaryota; kingdom Metazoa; phylum Chordata; class Mammalia; order Carnivora; family Felidae; genus Panthera; species Panthera pardus. Next base: position 36,644,641 of record NW_026526732.1, read on the forward strand.
ATATCCAAAATAAATGTGAACAAGAACACAACATTTAAAAATCAGAGAAAAAGGGGGAACCTGGGTGGCTTAGTTGGTCTCATGGTGTCTGAGTGGTTTGAGTCCCACGTTGGGTTCTGTGCTGACAGAGAAGAGACTGGAGCCTGATTCAGATTCTGTCTCCCTCTCTCTGCCCTTCTCCCACTCACACTCTGTCTCTTTCTCTCTCCAAAATAAATAAACATTAAAAAAAATAAAATCTTAAAAAAGTAGAGAAAAAGGAAGCTGAAAATTTGACCTAGAAGAGGTAAGTAGAAAATAGAATGAAAAGTTAAGGAAGGCAAGTAAAGAGAGTATTTCAAGGAAAAGAGTATGGCTATGAGTATAAAGTAAGATAAGGAATAAAAATGCTGAGAAGATATAATAAAAAGGGATAGAGTAATAGGTGGCTTAGATAAAAGCAGTAAAATGAAGGTGCTAGAAATTACAGAACTAAAAAAGTGATCTTTATTCAAGAGGAAAAAAAACAGTATTTCACTGACTTTTAATTTTTGATATTGCCACTCAAGCATATTAAAAATATAAAATTTGGTACTTATTCTAGATTTTGTTGTCTATGCTGCTTCTCCTTTATTCTCAACTTTTAGCATTATATAGTTAGCATTTTTCTCATATCAACAATTTTCTTTAAAAACATGCTTTTTAGTGGCATTGTAGTCTATAATCATATGGATAACTTATGTAAATAACCTCCATTCTTTTACTTGAGGTTTTTTCCTTTTTTTTTTCTTTTTTGCCATTAAAAGTAATAAAGGCTTCAATGACTGGTATAAATAGATCTTTCTGTTGATCTGATTATGTTTAAATGTAACATTTAACATTAATGGTACATTTAATGTACCATTACTAGACCAAATTGATCTCAAGATAGATCACATAAGTTTGCAGTACATATAAGTGACTATATACTGCACCCTCAGCAATATGGGTTTTATGAATTAAATACATGGCTGTTCTCTGAGCTGTTGATTGCAGTTGACCTTTTTTTTTTAAGATTATATTTATAAGTAATCTGTATACCTAATGTGGGGCTCAAATTCAGAACCCCAAGATTAAGGGTCACATGCTCTATGAACTGAGCCAGCCAGGCACCCCAAGTGCTATTGGCCTTTGAACAACACAGGTTTGAACTACACTGGTCCACTTGTAAAAAAAATTTTTTTTTTTTTTTTTTTTGGTGTAAAAGCTTCATTGTTTCCACTTGGTCCCTAGCTTGGGAGAGAGCTCCAGGGTGGTTAAAAAGCTGCCCAAAGGCTGCAGGGAGAGACTCAGGCAGAAGCCCTGACCTCAGGGGGATGCAAGGCTCTGGGCCCCGCAGGCTCCTAGTTGTGCTTGAGGGTGAGCTTTCGGAGAGATACTCTCCAGCCCAGCCTGCAGAGGGGAGCTGGGTGGCCGCCATCTCCCTGATGCTGTTCACCTCTCATCCCGGAAGTGGCTCCTCCGAAGTCCCAGAGGTGGGGTCTGCACCGGCAGATGCAAAGCGCCTGGGTCGCATCTGCCTGGGTCGGGTTCTTGGCCAAAGCGCCTGGGTCGGGTTCTTGTCCAGGACCGTGGCGGCTTCGGAGCGTCCTGGGTTTTACCCACTCAAATGGGGAGGCTTCTGCACGCGCGGGAAGAGGGCGTGGCTTCCGAGCTGGGTTTTTGTCTTCAAGAGACGCTGGAAGGCCTCACGCTTCTCAGCAAACTCCCGAGGAAGTGGCCGGCGCCTTCCAGAGCCACATCATCACGTTGGAAATGGAGACCCAGAGAGAGGTAGGTGTAGGAGGCCGGCAGATGCTCGTTGGGGGCAGGGGGCCGGGGGCGAGGGGTGGGGGGCTCCACCTTGGTGGATTAATTCTGATGAGCCTGGAGCTCATGGTTGACCCGCAGTAAGGAGTTAAGTGCAAAAATCGGCCTTGGCTCGTCCTCGAGGCAGGGGATAGCTGAGAAGATGGCTCTCAAGGCTGTGACTGGGGAAAGAGATTGGAGAATGGTCTGAGGCTGGAAAAAGGGGCGTCCCCGGGTTTCTTCCCGCAACCCTGGTGAAACAAGAGACAGATCGCCGGGAGCCCGCACCGCATGGCTATACCCTGAACAACTTTGGAGAAGGTTCAGCTGTCGTCTCTTAACATGTTGCTTCTCTCTCTGTCCCCTCTCTCCTTTCATTTAGGACGCAATGTAAACAGAAGACCTTTTCGCTATGGCTAAAATGTTTCTTCTGTTCTTAATGTTGGATTCTTTTTATGTCTCTGTAAATAGAGTAATATTTTCTTCTTCCTGTTTCCAGCTAACAGCCTTCTCTTAATATATGTCCAATCTTCTGTTTTGTTTTTTTTAATGTTTATTTATTTTTGAGAGAAAGAGCATGAGTGGGGGAGGGACAGAGAGACAGGGAGACACAGAATCCGAAGCAGGCTCCAGGCTCTGAGCTGTCAGTACAGAGCCCGACGTGGGGCTCGAACTCACTGACCGTGAGATCCTGACCCGAGCCAAAGTCAGACGCTCAACCGACTGAGCCACCCAGGCGCCCCTGTCCAATCTTCTGTTAAATCCAATTACTGAATTCTTAATTCAGTTATTGTTAGTTTTCAACTCTAGAATTTCATTTGATACTTTTTATAGATGGCCGTTTTCTACTGAAATTCTCCCTCTTGCTTTCTGTTTTGAACATATTAATCAAAATTATTTTATTATTTTTTTAAGTTTATTTATTTTTGAGAGAGAGAGACAGAGAGAGAGAGAGAGAGGGAGAGAAACAGATCGTGAGCAGGGGAGGGGCAGAGAGAGAAGGAGACACAGAATCCAAAGTGGCCTCCAGGCTCCGAGCTGTCTTCACAGAACCCAACACGGGGCTTGAACCCACAGACCCTGAGATCAGGACCTGAGTCGAAGTTGGATGCTTAACCAACTGAGCCACCCAGGTGCCCCGAATCAAAATTATTTTAAATTACATTCCTGATAACTCCATATTGGACCTTTTTATATTATCGAATCCTAGACATTGTGTTTAAAAAATTATAGAAGTTATGGTTGCTTTCCCCAATGACAAGGTTGACTTTTGCTTTTGTTTGGCAGTTAAAATGGGGGCAGATCACCTTAATCCAATCAGGGATTGAACTAATTTTGATCTGGCCTTCAATATTGGTAAGGCCTGTCTATTTATAGTCAACCTTTCTTTTAGGGAGTAGCGTTCAGGGGCCCCAGCTGAAAACACAGGGTATTTACCGGAGCTCTTTCCCGTAAATGAAGGCCCAGGCTTCCCACCCATGAAACTGCTAAAAGTGCTGCTTGGTTTTGTCAGCTTCTAACCGATCACTTTCTAATTGGTGTCTCATACATCAACCCTGTACTATTTTTGAATGGGCAAAACCCTGAAGGGGGAAAATGGACAATTCATTTCTCTGTTTCCCTGGATGCCTTGCTAGCCCGAAATTCCAATTTTTATCTCGCTAGTTATGTGAAACTGCTAAAACTTCAACTTGGCTTCTCTCCTCCTTAACCACCACCTACGTTCCGCTTCTCAGCCCCTCTCTTTGTGCCAGTTACTAATCCACAAATGCCTCGAGGAAAAAAGAAGTGTGGAGAGTTGGGTTCCCCTCATTGTGTTTCTCTGCTTTTCTGGACGTGGCCTTTCAGGTCCCGACTGCCCTGATGGCTCTTCTGTTCCTTAAAACAGAGTTTCAAAAAACCATTCACTTTTCTAGTTGCCCTTTGTAAGAGAGTTGGCCAGATATAAGCTCATAGCCAGAAACAGAAGTCCTTGAATATTTTTATTTTACATATCAATTAATAACTTCTCTTTATACATCTAGGACATCAGTTCTTAATTTGAGTATGTGCTTCCCCACTCCCATTTTGTTAAAGCTTCTTTTTGATTTATAGACATAATTCCTATCTCTGTTGTCAAATCTATTAATCTTTTCCTTTAAGACGTTCATTATTGCTTAGAAACAAATTCTTTCCTGGGGCGCCTGGGTGGCTCAGTCAGTTAAACCTCCCTGATACCAGCTCAGGTCATGAACTCACAGTTCGTGGGATCAAGCCCCATGTAGGTAGGGGCTCCCCACTGTCAGCACAGAGCCTGCTTGGGATTCTCTCTCTCCCCCTCTCTCTGTCCCTCCCCCCCCCCATACTTTCTCTCGCTTTCGAAATAAATAATAAACCTTTAAAAAAAAAGGAAAAGGAAAAGAAAAAATATTTCCTTACTTTCTCCAGACATTTCTCTACTTTTCCTTTGTTTTATTTTTATTTAAATTTAATTTTTAAATTTATCTAGATTTAATTTTGTTGCATAGAATTTTAGGAAACTAACTTCTATTTCATAACTTACTTAACTACTCTTTGTTGAATAAAACATTCTTCTCTACCGCTTTGGGATTTCACCTTTTTCATGTAGTAAATTATTGCTTGTACTCTGGTTTGCTTCTGAGCCCTCATTAATCTGATTATTATTACACTTGTAATCTGCTGTTTTAGTTGCTGAACTTGAGTCATCCATTTTACTAACTGGTGATTCAAATGCCGTCTCAATGCCTTTTTTTTGTCAATTCTGTCTTGGCTGTTCATGTCAGGATTTCCTTGCCCTGCAGTGTCAGAAGTGATTAGGATCTAGACTAAAGTAGTAACAGTGGGGATACAGAGCAACAACAGAAGACGTGATATTGAGTATTGCCACATTTTAGAAGGCTTGAGGGATTTGGAGGCCGGAGATGGCCTTTCCCCTGATGCAGCCTTCTGATTTAGGAAACTGAGATTGGAAATGTAGGAGAATCAGATTGTGACACACACCAAGGGTCATCTGTTCAAAGAGCAGAAGCAGGGTATTATACATAACTGTAAGATATTGGTGATGTTTCAAAAAGGCTTCATTGGCTATTAGGATAGAAAGTTGATTTGGGAAAACTAAAAAACAAAAACAAAAACAGCAAGTGAAGTCTAGCTTGGATTAGGTATGAAATGAAATTTGTTGTAGCACCAGTTCTAAAAGATGTGTGATTTTTAAGGAGCAGTCCACAGCAGCCTGTTTTATATATTCTGCCAAGTAAGATATGCTGTTAGGCTATAAACAATGTTTGCACTGGATTAAGGAGCCTAAGTTTGGGAGGAGGAGTACAGAAGCAGACTGATCAAATTTGGGAGATGTGGGGGCAAAAGAGTTGCAAGTGAGGAAGTAGAAGCTACTAGTGAAAAACTTTTAACATGACCCCATAAATTCTAGTTTTGTAAAGAAAGAAATGAAACCAGGCAGATTATTGCAAATGTCAAATATGATTCTAAGAGCTGAAAGAGTTTTGCAAGCTCTGTCTCAAACTAAGGCTATGCTTTTATTGCTTGGTTATTTATGTGAAGGATATGGTGGAGCTGGGGTGAGCCCCGGACCCCCTCTGTCTGCGTATGCCGTCTGAAGCCTGAGGCCATAAGTTTCTCAACAGAGAGCCTGGAGTCCAATTTGGAAGGAGAATGTGCAGCTTCTTAGTATCTTTCACCTGTATGTATACCAACTAGTCTTCCTTTACTCATCCTTAAAGAAACTTAGAAAATATCAGCTTGAGTTGTATACACTAGGTCTGAAACACTGTTTCTGCTAAATACAAAGAATAGAGAGAGGGAGAATTTTTTAAGAGATCTGTTTCAACCAGGCTCCTCTGGCTTCCTTTGACTTCAGGCATTTTCCCCAGTTAAAGTTTGGACCACAGAATCAAAACTGCAGAATTTTAGCCTGGGAAGAAATTGTTTAATTTATTTGACTCCTTCTACTTTTTTTTTTTTTTTCATTTAATAATTGAGCCAAATGAGGCACAGAGAAGTTAAGGCTGAAGTCACCTCTACATCAAAAGCAGAGCCAAACCCAGGAAACTGTTTCCTTGCAACAGATTTAGATACTTTCACTATACTGTGGTGATTAAAAAATTCATGTTAATTTACTGGATTAATTTACTGTTTCACTTTGCATATTGTGCCCCTCCCCCACCATCCTTTAAGATTCAGCACAATTTTTAATGTGGAAGAATAAAAACTGGTTTCGATCCTCTCAGAGTATCAGATTTCTCAAAAGAGCTGACACAAAGCACTTTTGTAACCAAATTTAATATGAAAGCACTGAGAGTATGCAAATAAGGCACAAAGCCAAATTTTAGAAATGAAATAAGAGATAAAGAATTAACATGGTGCCATTTTTAAGATTAGACTCTCGTCCTGTATTCCTGTTCCTTTCTGGTTTTGAAAAGCCACAAGCAACTCTCACTCCAGTCTTGCTGCTGTTGGCTGGCAACAGACAGAGCAAGCTGCTAATCAGCTCTCATTTTTTTTAGCATTGTCTGTTTAGACATGCTCACCACCCCCCCCCCATCCTGTTCTACTTCAGCATCAGAAGGAAATGAAGCCACAATGAGAACAAAAAGAGCTGTCACACCTTTGTCCCCTGCCTCCTCCTTCCCTCTTCACAGTCTTACCCACATAGAGCTACTCCACCCTTGTTGGACTGTAGCGTGACATCCCTGCCTGCCTGAGGGAGGAATGAGAAGGGGAAACTACACTGCAGACAAGTGACACCCAGAAGCCAGGAGCTTCTGTAAGTACCAGGTCTGCACAAGACCCAAGTCAGCGCAATGGCAATGACGCTGGAGGAATTCGTTCACTCCCTTGACCTCAGGACCCTTCCCAGGGTTCTAGAAGTCCAGTCGGGCATCTATTTTGAAGGTAAGCACTCTCCTATCTCTTGGCTGGCTAGAAAGTTCTCATAAGATATGTACTCTTGGAAACCGGAGGGGGAAATTTTAATAGAAAATATGTGAGTTCCTTTGAAAGGAAGGTGATCGCAAAAGAGAGAAAGTAACTGACAAAACAGTCACAATCTAAGAGTGCTAGAGAAGAGAAACTAATAGGACTCTGGGGTAGATAGGGAAAAGGAATGGAGTGAAAAGCTTGAGCTTTCTGGAGGCCTTCAGACAGTCCAACATGAGTGGTAAATTATTTCTGCCTCTTTGAAATGGGTTATACTCCAAGAGTGAAAAGTCGCTATCCATGTTTATATTTCTAGGATATAAAAAAAGTATTTTTTAAAAACAAAAACAATTATTAAAAGCACAGTGTTTAGAAAGAAAAACTAACCAAACTCTGAACCACTTTGCAATGTTGCTTATGCCAACATTTCTCTCACTTTTTCTGGAGTGGCCTAGCTCCTAATTCTTTAGATAATGACATTCTTATTTGAAGGCATAGAAATTAATATCTACTAATTGCAAGATAATTTTTAAGAATCTGTATTGAAAAATCGGGGTTTCATTAAGATTATTTAATAAGTTAGTGTGCTTTGATGTCACTTATGATGTTAGTTCAGTAGAAAAATGTTAAAGCCTATTAACAGGTACCCTAGAATCTTTAAGGAATTACTTTGAATACATGCAAGACAAAGAGTTATTTTCTAGGAAAATATATATTTTTGGTCACAAGAGTGGTAGGGTTGAGGCAGTAATAGAATTAGATCCAGACAAACTACTGGAAAATTAAGGTAAATAACTTCTGGCAGTCCAGTCTTTCTCATTCAAGACAAAATAATGTGTTAGATATATATTATTATATTATGCAATAAAAATTGACAAATATCAGACCTAGTTCATACACACACACACACACAGACACACCTCTGCTATATCAGCTTAGCACTGGATTTTGTTTAATTCATTTGTCAATTGATTATACGGAATCGGACCATATTTTTCCATGTATACAATATTAAGAAATGTATCTTTGTTCCTACGCCAGCCCCAAATCATTTTTTTTGGTTTCATCGTTTGTGTTTTTGAAGCTTTGCATACGAAATTACAGAGATATTTTTCTTTATTATTGTATACCAACTTTACAGTTTTATATTTCTCATTTAGTTTTTAAACCATTTGGAGGATTAGATATGGTATAGAGGGATCCAGTTTTAGATTTTTCCATATAATAAATCTGATTTCCCAGTACCATTTGAGAAGCTAGTCATCCTTTCCCAATTGATTTATGTGGCTACTTTTACATCATATTAGGTACTCACATCTGGATCAGTCTGTCTCTGAAATATTTCTTCTATTCCATCAGTCTGTTTTTTCTTGATTGTGCCCAAATCAACCAATGTGTGTAACAATGGTTCCAGGCTAAGTGTTAAAATATATTTCATGTATAGACCAGTCCCTTGTTTCTACTCCTTTTTTCTAAGTTGACTTAGCTGTTCATAGACCTTTTAATTATGTTTTTAGAGAAATTAGTTACTTAAGAAATCCTACTAGAATTTGCATTAGATTGTATTGAGTTTATAGATTAACTTGAGAAAAATTGACATCTTTATGTCATCTTACAAAAGAATATAGCATGTCTCTCCATGTGTTCCGACCATCTTCATTCTTTACTACGTCACTACTATGTTACACTTCAATTAAGAGAAAAGAGTGAACAACTTGATGAATTTTTACAAGTAAACACATTTATACAACCACCACTGTAGTCAAGAAATAGAAAATTGCAAATATTCTGAAAGCTCTAGTTTGTGCCCTTTCTCAATCATTATCCACCATCTTCTCCAAAGGTAACCATTATCCTGACTTTTGTCCATTTATGAACTTACACAAATGAAAAATTATAGTATGTATTCTTTCTGGTTGGCATATATGTTCAACATTATCTTTGTAAAATTAACCCATGATGTTCTATATAGTGTGTATAATAGTCTGTTGGATAAATATACCACAATTTGTTTATCCATTCTATTGCTAACGGACATTTGGATTATTTCCACTTTGGAGCTGTTACCAGTAATGTCATTAACATTCTTGTCCAAGTGTGTTCACTTGTATGTGCATTCAGTTGGGTATATGAATAAGTGGAGTTGCCATGTCATATGCTATGTATATGTTCAGCCTTGATAGATAATGAAAAACAATTTTACCAAGTAAGTAGTTATACCAATTTATATTCCCACCAGCAGTCTATGAAAGTCCCAATTAATCCATGTCTTTGGTAACACTTGATGACATCAGTCTTCGTAATTGCAGTTATTCTGTTAAGAGTATAAGGGTAGCTCATGGTTAGTTTGCATATCCCTGGTGACTAATGGCCTTTTAGAAATGCTATTTTTTTAAAGATTTTATTTTTAAGTAATTTCTAAACCTAACATGGGGCTCAAACTCACATCTCTGAGATCAAGAGTCACATGCTCCACCGACTGAGCCAGCCAGGCACCTAGGAAATTCTATTTTGTGAAAGACATTGTTCATGTCGGTGGTTCATTTCTTTATTGGAGTTTATAAATTTAAATACATATATATGTGTATATATATGTATTTATATGTATGTATATATGTGTGTGTGTGTGTGTGTGTGTGGTGTGTGTGTGTGTGTGTGTGTGGAGAGAGAGAGAGAGAGAGAGAGAGAGAAAGAAAGAGAGGGTCCTGACCCTTTATCAGTTTTTGTCAGTTACCTGTGTTGCAAATGTCTTCTCTCAGTCCATAAATTGACATTTCATTTTCTAAATGTCACCTTTTGATGAATGGATGTTTTTAATTTTAGTGTTAATGTAGTCAGTTTATAATTATTTTCCTTTTTGTGTGTTGTCAAAATTTTCTTTATCCTAAGTTCATGAAGACATTCTCTCAGCATCTATTCCATTTGTTTACTCCATCCTTTAGATCTGTAATCTACTAAAATTGATTTTTTTGTGTGTATGATTTGAGATTGAGATCAGTGTTTATTTTTTTCTTCTATGGAGCCAATTGGTGTAGTGACTTTTATTGAAAAACTGCCTTTTTCCTACTGCCTTACTGGGCTACATTAGTCATTGACAGTGTCCATACATGTGTGGGTCTCCTTCCACAGCATCTATTCTGTTCCATTCAACTAATTGCTATTCTTACATTAATTTCACCCTATCTTAGTTAATGCAGGTTTGCAACAATACATAATTTAGGTTATGTTATATATGATGATATGCTCTAAGACCTGTAGTTCTCAAACTTGGTTGCACATGAAACACCTGGGAAATACCGAAAATATCGATGCCTAGGTCTCTCCTCAGAAGATAAGGATTTAATTATGTGATAAGTGCGGTGTCACCATCAGGTTTTGAAAAATCTCCCTGATGATTATAACATGCTGCCAAAATTGAGAATTATAATGTAGAATAAGTTCTTCCAATTTATTATTCTCTTTCAGGTTGGGCAATGTGAATTTTCATATATATTTCATGTACATTTAACTTACCAACTTCCACAAAAGTGTTCTTGGCATTTTGCTTAGCAATGCCTTGGTTTAGAGAGAATTGGCACCATTTAAAATTTTTTTTAATGTTTATTTATTTTTGACAGAGAGAGAGAGACAGAGCATGAAGGGGGAGGGGCAGAGAAAGAGAGGGAGACACAGAATCCAAAGCAGGCTTCAGGTTCTGAGCTGTCAGCATAGAGCCCAACATGGGGCTCGAACTCATGGACCATGAGATCATGACCTGAACCGAAGTGGGACACTCAACTGACTGAGCCACGCAGGTGCCCCAAATTGGCACCATTTTAAATTAAGTCTTCTGATCCACACACCTGGTATAGCTATCTAGTTATATAGATCTCTTTTCATTTTATAGCTTTTTTGTGTGTGGAGTTCTTGCACTTCCTTTTATTCTTAATTTGATTTTTTTTTTCATTCCGTTATAAATAGTACCTTTTGAAACTTTCATTTTCTCTTTGTTGTGTTTGTTGAATTCTAAAAACATATCTTTAGATTATTTTGGATTTGTTATATACACAGTCCTGTATTTTATGAACATTGACAGATCTCACCTTTTCTTTCCAATTTTTTTTTTCAGTTAAAGAACTGATTAGTGTTTCTAATGTAATACTAAATAGGAGTAATGATAACCCCCCCATCTCTATTTACAACCAGAGAGAGAAAATTTCAATAATTCATCTTGAAGTATGTTTGTTTTAAGTTAAAGAAGTATCCAATTTTCTAATAATAATTTTTAATCATGAATGTACATTTAACTCATCACATATTCTTTCTGTGATTTTTGTGATGATTATGTTTTTTATATTGATTCATTTTTAAAATGTTAAATAAGCATTTTCCATGAGGAATAAAACCAATTTGGTCATATAACACTAAATTTGGTTTACTAATTTTTTTTTCTTTTAGGATTTTTATATCTCTTTTAGAGAATGAAATTTGCTTATAATTTTTATTTCTTATAATATCATAGCCATGTTTTTGTACTGAGTTATGTTGAACTTAATAGAACTTCTTTGAGTAGAGTCTTTTTCAATTCTTTTAAAGATGTGCAAATATGGTGTTACTTCTCATTTAAATATTTAGTAGTATTCTTAATGAAACCATTCTGAGCTGGAATTTCTAATATAGAGATCTTTTTAATTATGACTTCCAAGTTCTAAATAGTAGGTCTTCCTATCTATGAGCAATGTTTCTCTCTCATTAAAACAAAAACAGAAAAGCAAAACTCATCTTCTAGATCATGTATTAGAGTTCAAGATAATGTTTCCTAGAATGCACACACTTACTTACATATGTGTATATACATTGCTATATTGACTAATAATCATATATCTTTTGTTTTTGCATTGATTATCACTGAAAGAAATGCAAGTAAATATCAACAGTACTAATGAACACTCATTAATTCTAATAGTTTATCTTTTTTATTTCATTGGCTTTCCTAAAGCCAATAGATACTGATATTATTAGAAAGTATCAAGAGTTGCATCACTTTCCTACATTATTTTGCAACCTTTTTTTTTTTTCTTACCTTCATAGTAGGCCAGGGCCTCCAGTAGTATATAAACAGTAATGAAAATCCTTATCTAATTCCTAATCATAAAGGAAATGCATCAAAAATTCCTTCTTTTTAAGTGTAATGTTCTAAAATTGGTATTCAACCTGGGGCGCCTGGGTGGCTCAGTTGGTTAAGCATCCAACTCTTGATTTCGGCTCAGGTCATGATCTCATGATTTGTGAGTTCAAGCCCTGCATTGGGCTCTGTGCTGACAGCATAGAGCCTGTTCAGAATTCTCTCTCTCTCCTTATCTTTTTGCCGCTCCCCTGCTTGTGCTTTATTTCTCAAAAATAAATAAGTAAACTTAAAAAATTAATAATAAAATTGGTATTTAACCTTCACTAAATTAAGGAAGTTTTCATCAATTTCCTGCTTGCTAGGTGTTTTCATAATAAATGTATATTGAACCCAATGAATATTTTTCTCTTCATTGATAATAATGTACTTTGGCTTCTTTAGTCTGTTAATACACATTACCTTTAAAGATTTTCTTGAGTTGAAGAATCCTTTCATATTATATCTACATTTTCAAAATATAATGTAGAAATTTAATATTATATTTAAGATTTTTGCATTTAATCATAATTGAAATGAACTAATAAACTCATCTGTTTTAGATTCAAGATAAAACTAGCTTCCTGAAATTAACTACAGAGAATTAAGCATCTTCTGTGTAATTTAAAAAAAAAAAGAGAAACTTTTAATTTCTTCCCTAAAATTTGCTAGAATTCTCCTGTATGAACTACTGACCAACGACAGAATTTTTTGGAGGGGAAATCAGAATTTGGTTTCATTAATATTCTCTATTCCTTTGCTTCTTTTATTGATTTCTGGCTTGATTTTCATTATTTTCTTTCATTTCTCTGTTTGTTCCCTTGCTTATTCTCTAGTTTCCTAGGTTGAATCAGTAGTCATTTTAAAAACATTTCTTGATCCTCTTGATTATAGTTTAATACTATAATTTTTCCTCTAAGTACTTCTTTAACGACTCCTCATGAATTTTACCATGTAGCGTTTTCTGTTATGCACTTCAAAGTGCAGTTTATTCCTTTTCAATCCAATGACTATTTATTTTATTTATTTACCATAATATGGGATTTCTTTTAGGATCTTTGCTTTTAATTAATAATTTTATTGTATGTTGTTAGAAAACAATAGTCTGTATTATATTGTTTCCTCGGAATTGATTGAGGCTTCTATTTCTTCATGGTATGAAATATATCCTGCTCTGGAATATTTCACATGTGCTCAAAGAAAACATATGTTTTGTTGTTTGGTATAACATCTCTCTATATATCCCAAGTAGCCTGAATTTTTAAATTGTTTCGTTCAGATTTTGCTCTCACTGCTTATTTTTCATCTACTTTTCTGAGGGGATTTTATAAAAGAAATCTTTCAGCAGTTGTTCATTTATCTAGTTCACTCCTTGTTTCTCTTTTGTTGCTTCATGTTTTTGAGGTTGAGTTGCTGCCTGTGCTTATGTTGGTGAGGGTTATATCTTCTTACTCTATTTTTATCATCCTTTTTCCTATATGATTTTTTAAATTAAGTTCTATTTTGTTAAACAATAATATTACTTCTCCAGTTTTCTTTTGGAATATCTTTTTTTCTAAGCATCTACTTTCAATATCTTGGTGTCTCTTGTTTTTAGTGCAGGGAAACATATGCTTTATCTTTTTTTTTTTTTTTTTTTTTGCTTCTTCTAACAGCACAGAGAGTAGAACCAGGTTTTGCCCATCCTGTGGTCATGATTCCACAAGAGATTTTGGAGGCTTGAGGGAACTTGAGAAAGGCTGACATGAAGTTTTGTGGCACTGGATTGAATGCTACTTTAATAACATGTTGCTCAAAAACTTATTAAGTTGCCCTGTTGATATGAAGCATAAAACTGTGGGTTAAAAACCCAACTGCCTCCTGACTGTTAAAAATGATAGATAATTTCAGTCAACTTCTAACATTTGACATTTGCTTTGTCCCTCACTCACGAAAAATAGGCTTCATCATGACCCTGAAGGTTGATATGAAGATTAATTGAACTATTGTGTATGAAATATTTAGCAAAATGACTGGCCCATAGAAATCTCACAGGAAATCTTAACTATTATTGTGATTACCATAATGTTGGTATATAATGAGGGAAACTGATCAACCATTCCTAAAAAGTAAAATGTAACTAATTTGAATTCCACTACTATTACATATGCCAACATAAATTAAATAAGGAGAAAAAAACATTAAAAGTTAAAACATTAACAATAAAAATGAAGAAACCATAGAAGAATATATTAAAACTAAGTATTTAAAAGATGAATCCCAAAGCCAAGAGTACACTGTATATACCATATGTTAGCTAACTTGACAATAAATTATATATATATATAAAATAAATAACGAAAATTTGAACTTGTGAAATAGAAAACTTACTTATTTTTTAAAAAAAATTTAAAATGTTTATTTTTAAGAGAGAGAATTTATTTATATAAATGTTTATTTTTAATAGATAGTGTGAGCAAGAGACTGGCAGAGAGTGGGGGAGACACAGAATCTGAAGCAAGCTCCAGGCTCTGAGCTGTCAGCACAGAGCCTTATGTGGGGCTTGAACTCACAAACCATGAGATCATGACCTGAGCTGAAGTTGGACACTTAACCTACGGAGCCACCCAGACACCCCTAGAAAACTTCCTTATTAAAAAATACCTAAATGTGTATAAAAATAATTAAATAACAATAAATAGAAATGAATAAAAAAAATTTTAAATGAGAAAAATATGTAAAAGGCAATTCACATGCCAGATCATATAAAAATTTTTCAAATTTATTAACCATAAAACACAAATAAGCAATAAATCATTCTTAATCACCTCTTATATCACAGATATTAAAAAGATTCACAAAACCCAATATAGGCATGAATGCACAGAAATGAAAGGAGACATGATCAGTGGGTATGTAAACCATTACAGAATTTCTAGGAATCAACTGAGCAAAATGCATCAACATGTAACGCACATAAATGTCTGACCTCTAGAAGTTAAATTAAAATGTAATTATAAAAACCAAAAATAATGATTATACTGCAATGGTCATAGCAACATGTTTTACAGGGAAACAGGTGAGTCTCAGCATTGAGTAGCGTATATAAATTATGATAATATTTGATCAGAGTGACCTTACTCCAGGAACTCAACTGGCTGGATGTGAATACTTTGCTAGAGGCAAAAGGCAACCTTAGCTTGACATTAACCCAAACTCCAGGATCCTGTAAGTCTTCTTTAATACATGAAAATCATTTTGGAAACTTCCTTTATCTCTACCCTTTCCCAAGATATGTATTAGCAGTCACCCTCAAAGAATACAGCCCACTGATATATATCTGAACGGTCTCATGACTAAGATTTTACTAGACAGCAGTAAAGGACCCCACACAGTCCTGGAAAGTTTGCTTCCAAATTCCTTAGAGACTTAGCTATCCATAACCAACTTCCCAACTTAAAAGTGTATAATCAATCATTCCTTAGAACCCCGGTGCAACTCTTTCTGCCCACAGGTCCTGTCCCCATCTTTGAATAAAACCACATTTTTTGCACTGAAAACGAAAACAAAAACTAGATCAGGTATTGTTCAGCAGGCTAGAATTACAGTGGCAGGGAAGGGGTGGGGGAGGATGAAATGCAAAGCTCTTATCCTACTGGAGCTTATATTCCAGTGAATGGGACAAATGACAAACAGATGATAGATTTAAAATATGTTCAAGTGCCATGAAAAACTAAGTAGATAGAGAGTAAACTGAGACAGACAGAAGGGATGATCTTTTGAGAGGGTGATTAAGGCAGGTATCTCTGAACAGGTGAAATTTGAGCAGGGGCCAGAATAAACTGAGAAAATGATCCTATACATATCTGGAAGAATACTCCTACAGAGGACAGAACAAGTGCAAGCCACATAACAGCTTGCTTCATCTAATTGATAAACACAGAGGAAGCCAGTGAGTCCGAAGCAGAGCAACTGAGGGGTATGCAGTAGAAGAGGAGGGTGAGGATGTGGGGAGACACAGTTATTGTAGACCTTCAGGGCCATCGTAATACATAATCTGGTGCACAGTAGGGAAGCAGGTGGGAGCCTGTAACAGAAGGTGATCAGGGAAGGCTGCTCTAAAGAACCAATTTAGGAGCAGAGGCCTGAATGTTGAGAAGAAATTAGCCAAGAGATGAGTGTTCCAAACAGGGTGAACAGCTAGTGCAAACATCTGGAGAGCAAAGAGAGCTTAGTGTATCTGAAGAAGAGGAAAATATTCCTATGACTTCGAACATATAGAAGAAAGCAGAAAGGAAAGTCTTAAGAGAAGATAGATGTTTGTGCATTTGACAGAGTAGTTGTGGAGACCGGGGGAAGGAAAGCTTCGATGAGAATGCAAAAGTTTTTTTGGTCATGTGAAATACAAATATCTGTTATTTGTGCAAGTGGAAATTTCAAGTAGACAATTGAAAAGCCAGTTCTGGCCACAGAGTGAGCTCATGGCTGGAATGCCCCATCAGTGACCTAATTGATCAGGACTTTATTTGAATGCAAGCTTCATCAGTTAAAAAAAAAAAAATGAGCATGTTATCCTTATTGTATATGTTTCTTTATTGATATTTATGGTCATTCTAAAACATACACAATAGTAAGAATTTTAAGAGGATAAAGTAAAGATAAAATTAACAGTATGCACTGTATGTAACATATACTTAGAGCAGATTTTCATTAATGTTGGTGGCTGTCAATCTATATGTGGAAGAATATTCATAAACTTGATATTGGCAGTTTCCTTAGGTAGCAGTTGTATGCAGCTGATGACAAGTTTGTACTAGGAATAGATGTGTCATGCTGTCATTTTCTTCTTGTTAGTCCCTGCAATCTTCAATTCTCAAGTGTCTTTGTGAGCATCTTGCAAAGTTATTGTCTATTTTGTGAGAGTTAGTATATTTAAAATTAGATTATAACAATTCTTAAGGCAACTTAACTTGACTCATAAAATCCATTATATGGAAGTATTGCAGGTAAATGAATGATTAGGACAATTTTTTTTTATTTTAATTCCAGTGTAGTTAACAAACAATGCTATACTAGTTTCAGGGTATAGTGATTCAACAGTGATATAGTGATATAGTGATTCAACAGTTTCATATGTATTACTCAGTGCTCGTCAAGATAAGTGTACTCTTAATCTCCTTCACCTGTTTCATCCATCACCCCACCTACCTCCCCTCTGGTAACCATTAGTTTGTTGTCTATAGTTAAGAGTCTGTTTTTTGGTTTCTGCCTCTTTTTTTTCTGCTTTGTTCATTTGTTTTACTTCTTAAATTCCACATGAGTGAAATCATATGGTATTTGTCTTTCTCTGACTGATTCATTTCACTTAGCATTCTACTCTTTAGATCCATCCATGTTGTTGCAAATAGCAAGATTTTCATTCTTTTCTGTGGCTGAATAGTATTCCTGTGTGTGTGTGTGTGTGTGTGTGTGTGTGTGTGTGTGTGCATGTGTAAGATATTCCACATCTCTTTATACATTTATCTATTATGGACACTTGGGCTGCTTCCATAATTTGGCTATTGTAAATAATCCTGCTGTAAACATAGGAGTGCGTGTATCCCTTCAAATTAATGTTTTTGTATCTTTTGGGTAAATACCCAGTAGTGCAATTACTGGATCATAGGGTAGTTCTATTTTTAATTTTTTGAGGAACCTCCATACTGTTTTCCACAATGGCCACACCAGTTCGCCTTCTCACTAACAATACACAAGGATTCCTTTCTCTTGATTAGGACATTCTTTTAACTCTCATTTTTCGGAATGCCCAGTCTGACTCATTATATTTTGGACTATATCTGATGTAGAAATATATATCTGATGTGGACTACCATCTGATGTAGAAATAAACTAGGATTATTAATTTAATTTTTTCGTGTTTATTTATTTTGAGAGAGAAAAAAAAACACATGTGAGCGGGGGAAGGGCAGAGAGCAAATCCCAAGCCCTCTCCACACTTCAGTGCAAAACCCAACGCAGGGCTCAATCCCACAAATCATGAGATCATGACCTGAACTGAAAGCAAGAGTTGAACCCTTAACTGACTGAGCCACAAAGGCTCCCCTAGGATTTTTTAATATTAAATATTAGCAAACTTAAAATTAAATATTACAAACATTTATATTAACTACTAGAATAACTTAATGTTCTTATTTGTTTTATGTAGAAATGAACATTAACTGAAGCTCATATTTTCTTCTCTTACCTCACATCTTGTAATACTCTATGGGATATGTGGCCTGCTTATGAGATCCATATTAGGAGATAGCATGATTGCCATCACAAATCCTGGATTATAGCACTGGGCAAGCTAGTTCATGAATAATTATAATTGTAGGTAACTTGACCTGTGTCATCATCCCATGTTCAATTCTTTGAAAGAATAGTTTATGACCAAGAAGCAAACTTAAAGAATAAAAAAAATTAATGTTCATTTATCCCAGTTTTCCCTTTTGAGTACATCATAAGGTTACAGTTCTTTTCTAGCCATAGAACTTGCATTGGCCAATGTAATGACAACAGAAGTAATGTGTATCATTTGGAGGCAGATGCTTTACAAACCAGTTCATAATTTAACGTATTTCATCCTGGTAGGCCATGTCAAAATGGAATCTTTGACAGTTTGCGTCCCTAAATGACTACAATTATTGGATAACTTGCCCTCACCCACTTGTAGTGGACATGTAGTGGAATAAGAAATTACCTTTATGGGGTGCCTGGGTGGCTTACTCGGTTAAGCATCCGATTTCGGCTCAAGTCATGATTTCACAGTTGGTGAGTTCAAGCTGTGTCAAGCTTTGCGCTGGCACCTCGGGGCCTGCTTTAGATTCTCTGTCTGTGCCCCTTCCCCACTCTTGTTCTCTCTCTCTCAAAATAAATAAACATTTTAAAAAAAGAAACATTATCTTTATTGTTTAAATCTCCAAGACTTTGAGATTGTAATGTGAGCATAACTGTAACTTTCCTGATTGATCCAGGTTATATTTATCATGGCTGGAACTGTATTTATTATCAATTTCAAAAATTAGGCATCAGAAAAACACAGGAGAGAGTCCTATAATGCCAGGAAAGTTACTTGGTAATAATACTACTGCATGTTAACGGGAGCGTGAGTTCACTGCTCTGGGGTCAGGAAGCAGCTGTTGCTTCTTTAACTACTCTTCATATTGCTAACATTACCATTCACCACTGTTTACTTCACATATGTAACCATTTTGACTTAAAAATTTGGGAAAAAAGTAAGTTTGGTTACATTATGATCGTGTTCAGTGACCCGAATATTGAAAAAATTATTTTTCTGCTTTATAGAAATAGTGTATGCACATGGCTGGCAAGTTGGAGAATGCAGAGGCACAGAATTATCAATAACTTCCTCAAATGGAAAAATACAGTTAACATTTTGGTGTATGCTCTTCTGATTCTTATGAAATTATGATTTAACTTTTTAAAAAAATTTATTTTAAGTAGGTTCCACACCCAACATGGGGCTTGAACTCACCGACCCTGCGATCAAGAGTTACATGCCCTACTAAACTAAGCCAGCCAGGAGCCCCTGAGTTAACTTTCAAAAAGAGAAAAATTGGGGCGCCTGGGTGGCTCAGTCAGTTAAGCGTCTCAGCTCAGGTCATGGTCTCACAGTTTGTTGATTCAAGCCCTGTGTTGGGCCCTGTGCTGACAGGTCAGAGCCTGGAACTGGCCTTCAGATTCTGTGTCTCCCTCTCTCTGCCCCTCCCTCACTCACACTCTGTCTCTCAAAGATAAATAAACACTAAATTTTTTTTTTAAAGAGAAAAACTGATGCTGAAATTCCTTTCCCCATGCTTTGTTTTTTCTTCCCCCACAAATTCCATCTACCCCCGTGGTTCAAGGCACCATAATTTATTGCCAGCATTATCAAAATAGACACCTAATTGGTCTCCCTGCTTCTACTCTTTCATACCTAAAATTTATTCTCAAAAGAGCCTCCAGAGTCATGCTTTGAAATTGTACCTCTGATTATGCACTTCTCTATTAAAAAGCCTCCAGTAGCTTTCCATTTTTTCTTAAAATAAAAACCTTACAATGAGTAATAAGGCCCCGTATTTTTTTCTTCTTGCTCCCATCATTTATCTGAGTTCATCATTTACCAGTCTCCTCCTTCCAGCCACAAGCCTCCTCACTCTTCCTCAAACTTGGGGATATGTTCCTGTCTTTGCTAATGCTTTTCCTTCAGGCTGGCAAGCTCTTCTACCAGACGTCACCTTGGCTAACTCCTTTCTCTGTGAGGCTTACCCTGACCACCTTATTTGATACTGAAAAATTTCCATCTTCTTTCCCTATATTCCTTATCTTTATTATGTTCTTCATTTTTCTGTAGCAAAAGACCTATCTCTTTCATATGTAGTAAGTTATTTATTTGGTGTTTATTTTTCTGCCTTTTCGTACAAGATTTTTCTTACACTTTAATTGAGGTATAATTTTCTAAACTGTAAAATTCATCCATTGTAAGTGTACAATTAAATGATTTTTAGTAAATTTATAGAGTTGTGCAACCACCACCAGTTGTAGACCATTTCCATCTTCTCAAAGAAGTCCCTTGAACACTTTGCCAATAACCGTAACTTGCATTTCCAGCCCTGGGCAACCACTGATCTGCTTTGTGTATGAATTTGCCTTTCCTTGATGTTTCATATAAATAAATCATACAAATATATATTCTTTTGCATCTAGCTCTTGTTACTTAGGATGTTTTTAAGGTTCATCCATGTTGCAACATGAACAAGTATTTTGCTCCCTTTTGCTGCTAAATATATTTTATTGTATGGATATACCACCTTTGTTTATCCAACACCAGTTAAAGGACACTTGTTAAAGGACACCAGTTTATCCAACACCAGTTAAAGGACTCTTGCCCTTTTGGAGACATTATGAATAATGAATCATTTTACATTTCTATTTATAATATATGAGGATTCCAGTTTCTTCAAGTTCTTACCAAAAC
Organism: Panthera pardus; assembly: GCF_024362965.1. Classification (NCBI taxonomy): domain Eukaryota; kingdom Metazoa; phylum Chordata; class Mammalia; order Carnivora; family Felidae; genus Panthera; species Panthera pardus. The sequence continues at coordinate 36,665,523 of NW_026526732.1, forward strand.
GTGGTATTGTCTATCTTTATATTATGTTCAATTTCAATAATATCTCATTGTATTTTTAATTTGCATTTTCTCATGACAAATGGTGTTGAACATTTTCTTCCTGTGCTTATAGCAATTTGTCCTTTTTTAAAAAGAAATATGTCTTCAAATTGTTTGCCCATGTTTGTTTGTTTGTCTTCTTATTGAGTTATAAAAATTATTTCTATATTCTAGATATATAGTTGAAAATATTATCTTCACTTCTGTGGCTTTTCTTTTCATTTTCTTAATGTTATCTTTTGAAGCAAAAATATTTTAAATTTTGATGAAGTCTAATTTATCATTTTTTTTCTTTAGGGCTAATGCATTTATTTTCATGTTACTAACCCAAGATCACAAAAGTTTTTTCCTATGTTTGTATTGAGGAGTTCCCAGATTGCCCCCAGTTTTGATGATTTCTTAGAAATACAAGACTCCGAGTTAAAATATATAGAGAGAAGGGATACAGATTAAAGTCAGTGAAGGGAAAAAGGCAGGGTCCATGCGAAAACAGGCACCAGCTGCCATTTGTCCTCTCCCAATGGAAATATATGCAGAGTACTTAATTCTCTTAGCACTAATGTGTCACAACACAACGTATTTCCAATTTAGGGAAGTTTATCTGTGCCTTTGTGTCCAGGGTTTTTATTGGAGCCGTCACATTGGTATGGAGTATGTGTGACTGACTCTAGCTATGAGGCTCCAGCACCTCCAGAGGTCAAGTGATACAGTGTGATCCAGGACCCATGTGAATAAAAACAGGCATTCATGATAAATCACACTGTTATCATACACTATCTGGTGTAGTCCAAGAACCCAGATATACAGAAATACTATTTCCTGGCAGGATATTCCAAAGACTTAGACTTTATCTTTTAAAAGCCTGTCAAAGAGGTAGTCCTTTCTTTGGAATTTACAGGGTTTGAGCATTCCAAGTCCATGGAGTTAATCCTTTACTGCATAGTTTTCTCTTAGAAGAGTTTTAACTCTTATCTTTACATCTGAGATCCAATTGAGTTAGCCAGAATTTTCTAAAGCCTTAAATTCGAGTAATGGAAGAAATAACCAATTTTTCTACACAGTTACAAAGCATACTGGGAACAACTCGGGTAGAAAAGACTCTAGTTGAGAGAGGTGAGGGAGTTAATCAAACAGATATCTGGGTAAATGGCTTTCCAAGCTGAGGGAACATCTTCAGCAAAGTGTTATGACAAGAATGTATTATCATATTTCAGAAAAAGTGAGAAATCAGTGAGACTGGAAGGAGGGGGAGAGTGACCAGAAATTATATCAGAGAGGAAATGGTGGAGAACCTTAAAAGGGTCTTCTGGACATTGTAAGAATTTTACTCTTGGAAGAATTGGGTACTTGGAGATACCGGTCTAAATTAACAAAAACAACTAAAACAATGCTAGAATTCTCTTCACAACGAATTTAGATACCATCACCCATTTCTTTTCACTGTTTAGCAAGAAAGGCAATGCTGATGTAACCACACATTTGCAGAGGTCAGAGCATAGTTTTGCTTAAATGAATCCATAAATATAATGTTAAAAAGTGTTTCGTATAAAAAATTTTAAATACCATGAAGATGTTTCTCCCCTTTTGGGAGGTAAAACTTTTAAGTACCATGCTTTGAGTATATTAAATATTATATTTCTTTCTCCCTCCAAAATGTGTTAAAATCATGGAAATTATTCTTTAAATTACATATCTATCTCCCTTCATTTCTTCCTTCTGTTCTTTCTTCCTTTCTTCCTTCTACAAATGAATAAAGTATTGTCCTTGCCCTTAACAACTCCAAAGGTCAGTAAAAGGAGGTAGATTTTTTAAAATAAATATTTATGAAACAATGCAGAAGGTGCTCTACTAGACACGAACTGTTTTGAGAATGCTGGGGAGAGCATAACTCACCACCCAAGAAGCCAGAGAAAGTTTGACAAGGGGCTATAGTATTTTTTCCTGGGGCCTGCAGACTATATGGAAGATGAACAGATAAATAAGAAATTCTCAGGATGAGAGACAAGTGCTTAGAATGTCATATAAGTTTGAACGTTCAAAAGATGGCCCAAAGACAGCTCAGGGAATAGTAGATGATCAGGTAATTCGTGGATATATTTTAAGTGGCTTCTGAACTGTAATAAGGATATTGAATTTATTCTGTAGTCAATAGGAAATTTATAAAAAGATGTTATTTTTATAGTGTGTTTTTCTAATTATAAAAGTATAACATACTCATTGTAAGTAATGTGAAAATTACAGGAAAAGCTGAAGAATTTATGAGATGTTAAGGCAAAAAAAATTATAACATGCTGTTGGTCTAGATGTGAGACAAACACCAGAAGCTAAAAGCAGCTATAGACATAGGAGAGAGACAGAATCCATGGTCTTTTTAGGTAGAATCTTCTGGTCTTGACAGTTTATGAAAGGCAGCGAGCAAGAGTGGGGAGGTGATGACAGACCTGAGGTTCCTGGACTAAGTAAACATGGTAGATGATTAAAAAATAGATCACTTTAAAGAGTTATTACAAGAGCAGCAGTGGTTTTGCAGATGGAGGCATGATTCAGTTAGAGTCCAATGAGTCTGAAGCCCTTATAGAAGATTCAGATGCAAATGAACATTGGACCACCAAAAATGTACACCTGATGTAAAAGAAGTAGTAAACTTTACAGGTTTAACATTACAGATTTGTAAGTGGATAAAAGGTTTGTTATTTTAGGAATTTTCCTGTAGTCCATATGTCAGGTCCAAAGAAATATATGGGTCTCAATGAATACCAGTATGGGAGTATGGAAAGCGGAGGAGGCTGTCAAGCCAAAAAAACAAAATAAAACAAAAAACACCAACAACCAAAAAACAAGAAAAAAACCCCAAATCCTCTTGTTCATTGGAGGAGAAGCAGGAAAAAGTAAGGTACCTTGTTTTTGAAAAAATGACATGGAACACTAGGTTAAGAGAGTGTCAGGGATAAATATTTACTTTCAGCACATAGTTTATGGTAGATTAGGTTATTAATTATAATTATAGCCCTATATATTAAAGGCTTATTATGGACTAAACACTGTGCTATGTCCTTTGTATATAGATTTGGATGTGTAAGCATTTATAATTCATATATAAATATATTTTATATATGTGTATATTTATACATAAATATATCTAGTACAACATATATAAATAAGTGAAACTTTATATATGCTCATCTGTATACAAATGTAGTATTCATATGTATAAATGTATACATATAATCCTATTTAAATTATTTAATTCATTATTTTTCTAAAAATATTTAATCTTTGGAGGTATCTTGGGTGATATTATTTCTTTTTTCAAGGTCACCTATTTCCATATCATTTACCCCTGGTCAAAAGATAAAACTTAAAAGTTTTTCCTTGTTCTGCCCATATGAAGAGTTTATGAAATTCTGTAGTGAATTCTATCATTATATACCATAGGTTTTTAAGAAATTTTATAACAACTTACTGCAATTTGGCTACAAATAGCATTGCTAAAATAAAGGTTGTTTTGTCTCTTAATAACTTATTATGATTAATGACTACAATTACAATTTGATTAGTATGACATTAAATAATTAACTCTGAAAGTGGTTGAAAAAGTACACTGAATAATGATACTTAGTGAATTGTGCATTATATGAACATGACTTTTATGGATTTGATACATTTATGAGGGTTCATATAGCAAAAAATTACACCTATTTTAATGCCAACAGTAATTATTTTATGGCTAATTGAGCTTAATTTTTTTTCAGGCTTACTCAGCTAGGGACATGGTAGTAAAATCAGGGCAAATTATAAAATTATAGCATTGCCTTTAACTCACATTTATTTGTATTTCATAGGCTTTAAATATTCAGACAAGAACACTTTTTTTCCTCTTTTTAATATGTATTCACAACATTGACACTGGTTCATGTGGACTTAAGAGGAATGAAATTATGTAAAAATCTAATGAAATATGACTTGCACATTTTTAAAAAAGAATTTTAGCTAAATGAAAATAGAATACCAGTATTTTTCTACATGAAGTTATACTTATAAATATTTATTAAAGACAAGCATTAAATTTATAAAGTAGATTGTTTCTGTTTGTAATACGTTCTGTTGAGCCTCACAGGTATGAAACTGCTGTTGAGATTCAGGACGGCTTAAGTTCACAAATGTTGAAAATTGAAAACATTTTATATCTCAGCTTTTTAAAAAAAATTTATTTTTATACAAATTTATGTATTTGAGAGAGAGAGAGAACAAACGGGGTAAGGGCAGAGAGAGAAGGAGAGAGAAAATCCCAAGCAGGCTCTACACTGTCATCGCCAGAGCCCAACATGGGGCTCCATCTCATGCATCATGAGATCATGACCTAAGCTGAAGTCAAGGGTTGGACTCCCAACCTGCTGAGCCACCCAGGCGCCTCTACATCTGAGCTCTAAAATTAAGTAAAACTTACTATATCTCCAAATTTAAAATTGATAATGATTCATTAAATATAAATTTGCTCCGTGTCAGTGGCATATGGCTGGACACCAAAAGGACTATCAGAATAGAGTTTGGCTGCACCAGTTTGCATTCCCACCAACAGTGCAAGAGGGTTCCCATTTCTCCACATCCTCGCCAGCATCTATAGTCTCCTGATTTGTTCATTTTGGCCACTCTGACTGGCGTGAGGTGATATCTGAGTGTGGTTTTGATTTGTATTTCCCTGATGAGGAGCGACGTTGAGCATCTTTTCATGTGCCTGTTGGCCATCTGGATGTCTTCTTTAGAGAAGTGTCTATTCATGTTTTCTACCCATTTCTTCACTGGATTATTTGTTTTTTGGATGTGGAGTTTGGTGAGTTCTTTAAAGATTTTGGATACTAGCCCTTTGTCTGGTATGTCATTTGCAAATATCTTTTCCCATTCCGTTGGTTGCCTTTTAGTTTTGTTGATTGTTTCCTTTGCTGTGCAGAAGCTTTTTATCTTCATGAGGTCCCAATAGTTCATTTTTGCTTTTGATTCCTTTGCCTTTGGGGATGTCAAGTAAGAAATTGCTGTGGCTGAGGTCAGAGAGGTCTTTTCCTGCCTTCTCCTCTAGAGTTTTGATGGTTTCCTGTCTCACATTCAGGTCCTTTATCCATTTTGAGTTAATTTTTGTGAATGGTATAAGAAAGTGGTCTAGTTTCATCCTTCTGCATGTTGCTGTCCAGTGCTCCCAGCACCATTTGTTAACGAGACTGTCTTTTTTCCATTGGATATTCTTTCCTGCTTTGTCAACTTAACAGAAGACCATGGGGGAGGGGAAGGGAAAAAAACAAACAAACAAAAGGTTAGAGAGGGAGGGAGCCAAAACATAAGAGACTCTTAAAAACTGAGAACAAACTGATGGTTGATGGGGGGTGGGAGGGAGGGGAGGGAGGGTGCTGGGCATTGAAGAGGGCATCTTTTGGGATGAGCACTGGGTGTTGTATGGAAACCAATTTGACAATAAGTTTCATATTAAAAAAAAAAGAATAGAATTTGTAAGACTTCAATATTCAGGTTCATTTAAAAATATATATTGTAATTATATCTGATATATGCATAAATTACATTTGTAGCTACCTTCTTTTAAGGCATAATATTATTGGAAATGATGTTATGTTAAATATTTTTTCTACAAAAACTTTGGAACCATTTTTGTTATCTCAGACTTGACACTTCAGTTACTGTATAATTATGCTCCTAGGATGCCCTCAGGCCATACAGTACAGATCAATAAGAAGTTACCCTTTCAGTGTAATTAAACATTACATTAAAAAAAAATAAGAATCAAAATTCAAGTTTAAAAATGTACAATAATTTTTAAAGTTCAATGCATTTTTATTTGTGTTCTGAAATGGAATACTTTTTTCCCTAAAATTTAGCTCCAACAGGCCTTATTTTAGGAAAAAGTCCTAAAATAGGTACATTAAAAACAAACAAAAGAAGCTCGGAAAAGAATAATTTCAGTTGTATTACATACAAAAGCTGCAGAGGAAAATAACTGCTAGAAAATTTTTTGTGTTGTTTACTTAAGTGGAGATGTTCCAAAATGTAGACAGTTTTGTACAATGGAGTACATTATTCACATCTGTAGTGGTGTTCAACTTAAAAATTTCTAACCTATTTATTGTTAAGTACCAACCTTGACTATGCGATGCAAAGTTAAAAAATGGAATGCTGGCATATATTTTGCATGTAACCATGTAAATAGAGATTATTCATGTGCTTCCTTCATTTTGTAAGTATAAAGAAGTGACTGAGAAAGTGATTAAGTAAAAATTGTATTGTCTGCTAGATTTTCAAATGCTGTGAAATGGGCATTTTGGTTTGGGATATTAATTACCTAAACCCCTTTTAATAGGTACAAATTATTATTGGTCAATTATGTCACATTGAACAAGATTTACAAAAGGAAAAGAAAATTGAAACTTTTGCCTTGAGTGTAGTGATTTATGTTTTTGTTTATTATCATACTGATAAATTTTGTTAGGCACTGCTAAATGACTAATGAGTTAAGTATTGAAAATGGAAGAGAAAGTAACTTCAAATAATGTGTAAAAAAAAATCTGAAAAATTATTTTTAGAAATGTCTTTGATACAATATCCAAATTCTTGCATTTGAAAACTTTACATTTTAATTGGGACATCTACTTTGTTTTACTCCTAATAAATATTTGGAATTACCACACCTTTTTAAATTTTTTTTTTTTTCAACATTTTTTATTTATTTTTTTGGGACAGAGAGAGACAGAGCATGAACGGGGGAGGGGCAGAGAGAGAGGGAGACACAGAATCGGAAACAGGCTCCAGGCTCCAAGCCATCAGCCCAGAGCCTGACGCGGGGCTCGAACTCACGGACCGCGAGATCGTGACCTGGCTGAAGTCGGACGCTTAACCGACTGCGCCACCCAGGCGCCCCACCACACCTTTTTAAAACCAAGATTTTAGCAAAAACAATGAGATGAAATTTCCTTAGATGAGAAACATCTTTTTCACATAGAATAAAGCTTTTTAAATGGTAAGGGACTGTCATTATTTAGCAAGATTTTGTTATTTTAAAGAAAAATTATTTATTGGAAAATGGAGCAAGTTTTCTACTAATCTATGTAATGAAGTTGGCTATCCAATATTCTGATTCTTATAAACAGTAATTAGGTCTAAGGAGCTTGACTCTAGGTTAGTAGTGTTGGTTTTAGTGATTCAGCATTTGTGTCAGTTAGGAAAAGAACACCTGACATATAAACAATGTATGAATTCTAACCACAAGCCCAAGAACATTTTGTTTTTTGACTTCCCTATTTGACATCAGGAAAAGCTTAAAACATATTTAAACTATTTCTTCCAGAACTCATGAAATCAAATCATTTGAATTTTGAATTAACTGTTCATTGTCAGAGACCACTCTGCTTCTGAACATTAATAACATAGTTACTAATTTAAATATATTCCTATTTAAATACAGTGTATGTATTACAGAAGTTTAAAAAAAAGTAACTATTGAGCATGTTAAAAGAATTTATAGAATGTTGACAATAATGGAAATTTGAACTTGTCTTAGGTCAGAAACAGACTAGTCCTTACCTTGCCATCCTCCCTGCCTCCCTTCCATTCCCCTTTGTACGTTAGGCAAATGAAACTGGATACATTTACAGATGCTCTTTAACAGTAACGTACTTTAATTACCCATTAAGTACTGTAGTAAAGCACGATTGGGGCGGGGCATGTAAAACCCAACGCCATTAAGTTTTTCATTCAAAGAAAGGACAATTAAGGGAATAATAATGGAGATGACACCAGAAACAACAACAACAAAAATTCCAGATCAAGTATACAGGCATTGCATTATTTTTTTAAAAATCAGGAGAACAACGTGGCCGTGACCCTAGTGATTGGATTAGACCCGGCGGGAGTTGGGACTGGAGTGGGCTCCGGGTTCGCGCGTGGATTCTAGATTCCAGCAGCACAGGAAGGGTTCGTGCAGGCGGCCCCGTTGGGAAAATGTGAAACGGGGCACCAACCTCTGGGGAGGGCGGGTTGTAAATCCTGGAAGACCAGCTCAGTGAGACAGGTCAGGTCGGAAACGGAGCGGCCCCTCCAGCTCCTGAAATACCGGCCGGAGGCTGTGGGGACGTGACGCCTCCGCCCTCACCCCTGTCGCAGCTCTCCCGCCGCCGGGCCTCTCCCGGTGCAGCAGAGCAGCCACGGCAGAAACAGTTTATCCACCCTCCCTCCCTAACAGCCCTAAGAATCCATTTTATCTTACCCCCGAATAATGTGTCCATTTTTTAAAAAGTAATTTTCTACACTTCTAGTAAACCTACTGTTTTTAGAATGAGACAGCATCCTAGAGCAACAAAACTAACCTTAATTTATAGAGGCAGAGACCTGTTCAAAGTTACATTTTTGTGCAATTACTCCATGTCTTGACATGCTCTATAGTAACGTGCTCATCAGGTTGTGCTCATCATATGCGGTCACTTCTGAATTGATACAGTTTCTGTCAACTGTTAGACCATCTGAATTTTCAGATAATATATCTAAGGGAATTTTTTTTTTCTGGTATCTAAATAACATTATCTTGAAGTAGACTTTTTTTTTTAAGCTGACATTTAATAAACTACTTGTTATTGTAACACATCCTTTAAGCTTAAATGAGTGATAGAAGTAACCACTAAAGATAGAAGTAAGAATGGAAATTTTAATTTCTCCTATTAAGAACATTTTCTTCTTAACTTGGAATACTAAGCCATTCATTTGTAAATTCTCATTAAAAATTTGACAGTGAAATTAACTACTGATAGTTGCCATTCATCTAACAAGTGACCTGTAGCATTGTATTTTTTACTGTTGGGTTTCATGCTGGTTGCTTTTCTAATTTATATTCCTTTGGGGAAAAAAAAGAGAATTATTAAGAAAACATCATGTGTTTCTTTAAAAAACCACAGGCTCACTGCTCAGTTAAAAGCAGCTCCTATTATTGAAGTAACCCGTTGATGAACATTAATTTCATCCTATATAATGAGAATTAAAAAAAAAAAAATCCTGTCAGACTTGCTGGAGAATATGACTTTTGTTGCAAACTGACCAGAATTGATTTGGTCATGCACCATTATTAGGTTATTTTTGATAGATGTGGATTGCCTTCAATCCTTGGAAACACAACAATAAAAGAAAACCCTAGATCAAATGTTGCCAAATGTGAAACACTTATTTGCAATCAGGCATAAAAACAGTTATATGACCAGAGAGCTTGATGTAATCCCAGCTGTTTGTCTTTTTTATAAGCTCTGATAGCACTTTGCAGAAAAGGTTCATTAGAGACTTCAATATTCCAGAAGTGGAATACAGCTACCTTTCTAGTTAATGTCAAAACTGCTTTGAATCAGCCACTAAACCAGGGCTGTGTAACACAGGACTTATATTGAACTTATTAGATTCTAATACCCCTTTGCAAGAACAGACATGCCTATGTTACCTCTGGAATTAATGAACACATTTTGAACATCATTTCACCAACGAATCAGTCTTACTAATAATATTCATTATGCTAATTAAGAAAGTTCTGTGTTAATAGGAAATAAATGTAGTAAGACCTGTGGCAGTTGTTTAAAGAATATGGACTTCTGATTAATCTTTTGTATATTAACTAGTCATCTTGGGTTTGTGTTTCTGATTATTGTACTTAAAATGTTAACGTTTTCCTCATCTCTTCCTCAGGGGGTCTGCAGGTTAAAACTAATGAGCACACACATATGTATCTCACTGTCTATGCTGAAGTTTGAAATAAATTACATGCACATGATAGTAATACTAAACATTTATCTTCACACATGCCCCAGATGCTCTCTTCTAGCTCTCAGTGGAGATCTATCCTTAGAGTTTCTTTTGTTTTGTTTTTGTTCTTATAGTTTTATGTAAGTCCTAAATGTGTATGATTTCCCAGGCTGACATATGTAGTCCTGATTTCCCTATAACTAGTTAGTGATTTGTAACAGTATTTCTCAAACCTAAGTAAACTTTGGAATCTACTAGAGAATTTTAAATTAATTACATATTCCTGGGTTCCACCCTGGAGAATCTGATTTAGAATTTCTGGAATACAGCCCATGAATCTGGATCTTAAAATTCTTCCCAATTAATTTTTGTGCAGCCCATTGGCAAACTGTTGTTTAAGAGGAACTAGATAGGACCATCTTTACCAGAAGATGATCATTGGACAATAGAATCAGTGTATCCAGAACTGAGCTCCTTATTCCTTTCCCGTTTTTGTCTTTTCGTCAGTATCCATCATTCTCTCAGTGCCCCAGCTTCGTGGTCTGGAAGTCGTTTTGGTCTCATTTTTCTTCTTTTCTTTTACCAGTTCATGGAGGCCCATTTCAGGTTTGCAGCTGCCATTCTACTTTAGGCTCTCATCCAGCAGCCCCTGTCTTGTGACCCCGCAAACAGCTCTTGTGAGAACTTTCTCAGAGCAAGAGTACTATATTGCCTGCAGTTCAAGTCTTTCAAATCTACTGTTAAGTTTTCTCCAACCATGGAGTTTTTATTTTGTAATCAGATCATCTTGGAAAGATACTTGATGTCAGATAATCTTCTAACACATGTTAATTTAAATCTGAAAAGTGATATTTTTACTTTCTGGAATGCCCTTTCCATCATCATTAGTAACCAGCCATCCACATCAACTCCTTTTGGCCATAAGCATGTATTAACTACTACATATATAAGAGATTGTACTTTGTTGCTGACATCATTAACAAGAGGACAATCCAGGTGCTGCACGGGTGCCCAAATTACCAAAGCTCTGAAGCACTTCATCAGTAACAAAATCTAGGCTCTCATTTAAGTCTCCCCGCCCCCCATTTTTTTTAGTAGAAAAGGAAAGTTCTGTTTAGTATAGTAGTCACTAGCTATATGTGGCTATTTAAATTCAAAATAATTATAGTAAGTACATTTAAAAATGGAGTTCCTCAGTTACATTAGTTTCATTTGAGCTTTGTGTGGCTATTAGCTGCAGTGTTGGACAGCTCAAATTATATGTCCATCGTAGAAAGTTCTGTTGGAGAGTTCTGCTCTGGAGTTTCTGAGGGAGCCCCAAAGGGGAAAGAGGCCCACATCTTCTCCAATATTAATATAACCCACGGCCTCTGCCTCTGCTATCACGACTCTCCTGAGGACTGGCTTCAGTTTTGTGGTTTAAAATTTTCTTCGGGCTGCTTCTACTACTTCGTCTTGTCTGAATGTGTTTCTGTGTTTGAGGCTTTCTCAGTCTGTCACTGATGTGGAAAGTTGCACTGCAGCACATGCATAGTGCACGCATACACACACACACACACACAAACACACTTAAATTGAACTATTTTGAGAAGATTGCAGACACACACACTGAGTTAAGTTAAACTCTGTATTTTGAGGTTATTGAGGATTCAGATGCAACTATAAGCAGTAATACAGAGATCCCATGTGTCCTTCACAGTTTCCCTCAATTGTGACATCTTTACCAAATGATTGTACGTGATCACAGCAAGGATATTGATACTGATCTATTCAATATACGGAACATTTCTATCATCTCATCACTCATGTTTCCCCCCTTTTTTAAATATTTATTTTATTTTTTAGAGAGAGTGTGTGCACAAGCCGGGGAGGGGCAGAGAGAGAGGGACGCAGAGGATCTGAAGTGGGCTCTGCGCTGACAGCAGAAAGCCCCCTGTGGGGCTCAAACTCACAAACCGTGAGATCATGACCAGACCCCAAGACAGACGCTTAACCAACTGAGCCACTCGAGCACCCCTCATGTTGCCCTTTTATAAAAGCTACTCCTACTTCCTTCCCACTTTCCCAGTCACGTCCTTAACTCCTTTCAACCATTAATCTGTTAAACATTTTTATAAATTTTTTTTTTGGTCCACAGATTATTTGGAGGAATGGCATTTAGTTTTCAAGTGTTTGGAGAATTTCCTGTTATCTTTCTGTTACTGATTTTTAATTTAATTCATTGTGGTCAGGGAATACTATGATTCAATTCTTTAAGTACGTTGGGATTTGTTTTATGGCACAAGATATCTTGGTATGTGTTCTGGTGGGCACTTGAAAACAGTGTGTATTTGCTGTTGTTAAGTATAGTGTTCCATAAATGTAGATTATTAGATCCTGTGGTTTGATCACATGGTTGTTCTTCTATATCCTTAGCAATAATCTGTCTAGTATGTCTATCAGTTGTTGAGGAATGGATTTGAAGTCTCCAACTATAATTGTGATTTGTCTATGTCTCCTTTCACTATATTAGTTTTTGCTTTACATTTGTAACTGTTATTTGTCATATACACATTTAGGATTGCTCTATCTTCCTGTTAGATCCCTTGTATCATTATGTAATGTCTCTCTCTATACCTAGTAATTTTCTTTGCTCTGAGGTTTACCATACCTTTTGTTAAGATAGCTACTTCTGTTTTCCTTTAATAAACGTTTTGCATGATCTATCTTTTTGATTCATTTTCTTCAACCTGCCTGTATTGTTATATTTGAAGTGAATCTCTTGTAGATAGTATATAATCAGATCATGTTTCTAAATCTACTCTGTCAGTGTCTTTTTATTGATATATTTAGACCATTTACATTTTATGTAACTCTGGAATATCAAGGTTCAAGTCTACCATTATATCTTTAGTTTTCTGTTTGGTTTCTGATTTGTGTTTCTCCAGCAGTGAATGGTGTGCCCTGCTTCATTATTGCCCGGTGGGGTTATAAATTCAGGCTTCCCCTTTATCCTCTGTTGACACTTGCAGGGGAAAGGATCCTCCTTATTGCTTGCCAGAGTGGGAGAACTGGCTCCTCATTGAGCCTTCACCGACACCACTCTTGATGGGAGGCATGGTAGTGCCTCATTACTACTACTCACATGGCCTTATGGTGGGGAGGTGCCTCATTACATTGGACAGTGGTGAAAGTTGTGATTTTTCACTAGACATCTGACATCAGATGGGGAGGGGATAGGGCACCTCAGTATTCCTGGGTGAGGGTGAAAGTCCAGACTCTTTCTACCTGGTTTCCCTGACAGGGGGTGGGAGCTTATTACCAGCTCACAAAGGTGTTAAGTCCCATCTCAACTCTGCCTTTTTTGATACCACCCCAGTAATGGGTGGATGAGTGTCTAATTACACTCATCAACGGTGGGATTCTAAAGTCTCCACTCATCCTTTCCTGCTATAGAACCAAATTCCTTTATGTGGTAAAGTGGTAACGTTAAAAGGTTTTCTTACTAGGCTGTTCCTTTCCTTACTCTTTAGCTAGAGAGAACAGGATTTGTTGGCGGTTTTGTTTTTTTGTACCCATTGGCATTTCTAGGCTGCCAGCTTCTTCACCTTCAAGACTAGGATATATGAAGTTAGGAACATTTATGTCTAATTCATCTTCCCAGAAGCAGAAGTCCCAGCTGAAAGTTTTTAATAAGTCTTCACTGTAGCCTTGAGATTAGTATGCCTGATACTTAATAAATGTTTATTGAATGGTTTAATAAGTAAATATAGTATGGATGTACTATTCATAGAGCCCAGCAGCCCAGTCCCTTTCTCCTAGTATCATGCAATTTTCTTTCATAGTAATTATCATTTTGTAATTATATATTTTTATTATTATTTGATTAACATCTTTTATTTCAATTTATTTAAATCTTCATGAAGTTGAGCCCATATGCCATTTGCTCACCATTATATCAGTAGTACTTAACATAGTTCTTTTGTTTGGCACATTGCATGCATTCAGTTAATTTGTTGAATAGATTAAAATATGAAAAAAAAGAATAATTTGATAAGCACACAAAGCATCATTCAGGGTGCCTTTCGGAATGGCTATAGGGCTGTAACCTTGCCTGGTATAACAGTTACTTCTCAGCCAACTTCCATATGAAAGAAAGCACTTATTTTTTTCACTAGGAGTGTTCCTAGACCATTCCTCCCAACTCTTAATTATGTCAGACACGTATACATAATAGGAATACTTATTTGGCACATGGGGTACATAGATAAGGCAACCTACAGCCAGAGGCTACCAGCCAAAACCACCAGTCATTCCAGAACCACCTCAGGTGGTTACTTCAAGGAATGGGGAGTTCAGTATGTCGGCACCCTTGTAACCTATTTGTGGCATACCAGGTTTCATTGGTACAGGTTGGGAATAAAGTTCATTGCCATTCTCAAGTTTCTGTTTTCTCTTCCATAAACTTCTCTTTCTTAGGGTGATTGACAAAGAAAATTTCCCCTTCTTCTTCTTCTTCTTCTTCTTCTTCTTCTTCTTCTTCTTCTTCTTCTTCTCCTTCTTTATTCAGGGAAAACCCCACCCTCATCCATAAGAGCCCACTTATCTATCATCTTGACCAAGAAAATCACACTAGCTTACAATACTATAACATTATACTAATTTATTTGGTCTTACCATCATATGCAGTAATAATGATGACATCAATGATGGCTAATGTTTATTAAGTGCTAAATAGATACCAGGTGCTGGTCCATATGCTTTTAAAAATTATCTTCTTTGGGACGCCTGGGTGGCTTAGTCAGTTAAGCATCCAACTTCAGCTCAGGTCATGATCTCGCGGTCTTTGAGTTCGAGCGCCGCATCGGGCTCTGGGCTGACAGCTCAGAGCCTGGAGCCTGCTTCAGACTCTGTGTCTCCCTCTCTCTCTGCCCCTCCCCTGCTCATGCTCTGTCTCTCTCTGTGTCAAAAATAAAAAAAGAAAAAATTTAAAAAAACATTAAAAATTATCTTCTTTGATCCTCAAAGTAACTATTTAAAGTAATATTAATATTCTCATTTTAAAGTTAAGAAAACTGAGGTACTATCTCCATTTTACAGATGACGATATTGCTTGAGTCATACATCTATTAAATTCAGATCCTGGATTTGAACCTGACCCTAGAGTGGCACTCTTATCTGTGATTTTTACCTAGTTAAATGCCTAAGAAGGAATGGATAGAGGAATTTTATGCATGCATTGGTGCCTGTGTGTGTGTGGGTTTGATAATTGTATCTCTTCGGCAGAGATAAAGATCAGCCCTGAAATTCCATCCTGCAGTCTTACCTCAACAACAGACCTCCTGGCTTTGGTATTTCAAAGAAAACTATATGTCCCCCACCCCTGCAATGTAAGATTTACAGACACAGTGCAGCTTAATTTAAATCATGAAATATACATACCTTTCCCTCACCTTTTGGATGAGAGTCTGTTAATTGTCCTCCTAACTATATCTATTCTCTCTTTCTTTTGTAGTAATGGTTTCAGCTGTTACCACAGCTACCCAGCTAAAGATGATACAACACAGCTCGCCTGAAGCTTATCTGGGCAGCTTGATTAAGTTTTGGCCAGTGCATTGTGAACGTATTTGATGTGTGAAATTTCTGTTGTATGCCACTAAAACAAAAGAAATGTTTCCTCCTCTTCTCCATCTCTCTTTCTCATCTTTGTCACTAACTGAAATTTGGACATGATCATAGGAGCAGGAGCAGACATCTTAGAACATAACACAAAGTCTCATGTTGAGGAAATGAGAGGTTACAAAAAAGCTGGAACCAATACAGATATCATATAAACCCTGACAAGTTACCAGTAAATTGTTACTTAAGAAAGAAATAGATATTTGTTTGTTTGTTAAACAACTGTTGTTTTACGATTTGTTTCAGCAGCTGAATTGAGCTTCTTGGGTTGGGTTCACAACCATTCATTATTTTGTTTCTCAGTGTAGAGAAAGAGTTTTGGCTCAAAGATATCAATTAATATTACAGAGAAATCATTTGGCTAAACACAGCTGCCTTCAAGTCAGTGGTTGACTCAGAGATTTTCCCAGAACAACAACGGTTTATATAACTAAAGGAGCTCTTCGTGTTTTTTCTGCCCAAAAGAAAGGAACAGTCTTCTGAAAAAAGTAGTCAAATTTTCTTTTCTACAGTACAGTAACCCTCCTCCCCTTTTTTCTTGGCTACGATCAGTTCTATTAAATATCAAAAAACTTTATTAGGCTTAGCCAATGCTAAGTGTCTACTAGTTTACTTGTTTTCTTTCTTTACCATTTGTGTGTACCTTCAATTTCCAGTTACCTAGAATGTAAACTTCCCAAAGAAAAATAATCTTTTGTTTTTGTTTGGCTGGATTGGTTGACTTTTTGTATTTTTAGTTTCTGGTATTGTGTTCTGAATTGTGTAGGATCTCGGTAGATGATATTTAGTGATTATAAGATTGAGTACTGGAAATTCTTTAAATATTATACCTGTCAGCTCAATTAGATATGAAACTTTCACTGTTTTCAAAACTTCATAGAATTATAAGGATGGTGAGCTCTTTAAACTGGGTGATTTAACATGTAGAATGAACTTTAGAATTTTATTATGTTTTATAATTTCTCAATCTCTTTCAAACATAAAATTAAAAAAACATTTACCATTCTTAAAAATGATATTGAAATTTTATCTGTTGCAGACTTGTTTTAATGGGAAAAGTTTATAAGAAAAATTATTTGATCTGCAAAAATAAATTATATCATTAAGTAACATAACTATATAATGATTTTAATCAGTGTTTATTTAAAAATATTTACAAATAAGCAAAGGGGAAGAATAGAGAGAGAAACAAATCAAGACACAGACTCTTAATTATATAGAACAAACTGATGGTTAGCAGAGTGGAGGAGGGTGGGGGGGATGGGTCAAATAGGTTGATGGAAATTAAGGAGTGCACTTGTCAAGATGAGCACCGGGTGATGTATGGAAGTATTGAACTACTACATTGTACTTGTGAAACTAATATAATGCTGTAGGTTAACTAACTGGAATTAAAATAAAAATTAAAAAAATTATTCACTGAATAAAACTATAAACTCTAGACATTTTGCATAGGTGGCTTATAATAAATATTACACATGATAGAAGAACTTGAGTACATTTAATATATTTTGAGGACAATACAAATCTTTAATCTTCTCTTTACGTACCAATTATTTTTTTAAAAATTCTTCAGTAAATCAGAAAACAGGGAAGGGAAAACAGGCAAACAAAGAAACAGACAAAAACAGAAAAGGAAATCTGCAGTATAAATCCTATACAACACTTTACAAATGTAAGGGTAGTGAGTTTCAACATTTTACATTTCCACCCAAATGTAGACATTGAATATTCTGTTTATCACATTGTCAATGCACTTTTGGGAATCAAGGGTCCCACTCTGTTACAAACAAGTAGACATATTGAAAAGAGAATGCAAACCCTGTGCAACTAAGGTAAGACTGATAGAGTAAAATTTTTCACAAAGATAAAAACATCACTCCCATATAAGCATAAAATGAACACATGAAAGATTTTATTAAACTCACTAAATCAGAGAACCAGTGAGATATTAAACCCATGTCAAGCACACACATACATGCATGCAAAAATACAGTCAGAAATGCTGAAATAAATTTTCCAGTATTCAAACCTGATTATCATCCTTGAATATGCAATGTTTAGGGTTATCTTTTGTACAAGGCATAGGTCAATTGTATGTATAATGGAAAAATCTATTTTTATTTCAATGGTAAATAATCATTTGCATTGCTAAGTATCATTTATATCTATCAATTTTCTGTAAGTCAATGTAATCATATTCAAAGCTGCATATCTCTATAGAATCAGACAGTTTCTAAAGAGTCTGCTAGATGATATTCGGCTCTCCACTAAAAAGACAGCTGTTACTTGTTTTTGCTCTTTACAAGTCTTGGACAACTTCTGACAAGCTTCAACAAAATCTTGACACATGGTGTATACTAAAGGGTTAACTCAGCAGACTTTGGATGTTCAAACTCTGCACAATCTAAAGAAAGGATAGGCCTTTGACTGACTCCTTTTGAATATCTTGCCTGATACGAGTGTATACTTTGGAACTTGGGCCACTCTAGATAGCTTATGTTCATGATGTGACTTATGGTAAATGTCAGTTCTTCTATGTCTGGGGTTCTGGGCCATGCTGTATTAGTTTGACCTCTGAGGGGGTTGCTAAACATTGAGTAATTAAGGTCAGTCATATGGGCACTCCACACCTATGTAACTCACCTCTAATGTAATCCCTGGACACCAAGGCTCAAGTGAACTTCCCTGGTTGACAATAATTTATATATGTTGTCATCTACCATTGCTGGTAGAATTACATTCTGTTCATATGACTTCAGTGGGAAAGGACAACTGGAACCTTGTCTCCTGCTGGTCTGTATCATTTCTTCATAATAAGCTATGAGTGTAAGTATAACAGCTCTTCTGAATTCTGTGAGTCCTTCTGGTAAATCATCAAACCTGAGGGTGGACATTCAGGCAGCTATTGAAGGAAGCCTTTAAAAGACAGAAGTGAGGAGCTGAGAAACTAAGCTTGTTTTTTCATGTTAATTTAGTGTTTATTAGAATGGTCGTTTGTCCCAGACCGTAGTCACAGATTCCTGGAGTTGATCATAGAGGACAATGGGAGGGCTACTTATGGCAGCCTCTGTGCCTCTCCCCTACTAATCTTCGAGATGACTCTCCATTGAGCTCACCTCTCTCTTCCCAGCTGGCCTCCCAAAAGATACTCTGGGATTCCTCTATTCTCTTTACAAACTAACTTTGGAGTATAAATTCTATGACCTTCCTCTTTAGGACCTGGCTTTTACTTCTCTCAGTAAGAAACAGCTTTTATAAATCAAAAGCTTTGATTTACAAAACTAATTTTTTCCTGGCATGGCACAAAGAACAAATTTTGGGAGTAAAAAATACCATATTGGTTTTTTTCATCTTTGCAAATACAAAAAATACTAATTGTTTTGCAAGTGGACAGGCAATTCCTTTATGTCATGCACTGAGTGCCCCCCACCCATCTACAATCTACTATATGATAATATTCCATTATTAGATTCTTACATTCATATAAAAAGATTTTGGCAGTTGTGAAAAAAAACAGTTTCCCCTTCTAATAAAGTCTATTTTTTCAGGATTATTATCTCCCCAAGTATTGACAAATTCTTTGAATCTCAGAACTAAATAATGACTAAAGCTCTCTCCTTGACTGGGAAAATAAACTTCATGTCTTGGCTTTAATGGTGGGAGAAATGCAGAAGAAGAATCCAGCTACTGATGACGTGTTATTTCCTTAAACTTACTACTTAGCCTTAGGACATTTTTACTTTATCTTCTATAAAAATTACTTTGACTCACTGGATGGCAGAGCCAAATATTGCTAGTGTGAAATGGCTGCCTTATTCCTCATTCAAAGATTTTTAGTTTCATGGCAAGAAACCTTTGAGGGGCGTCCAGGTGGCTTAGTTGATTAAATGTCCACCTAGATTTCGGCTCAGGTCATGATCTCTCAGTTCATGAGTTCTAGCCCCGTGCTGGACTCTGCGCTGAGTTCAGAGCCTGCTTGGGATTCTCTTTCTCTCTGCCCCTCCCCCACTCATGCTCGCCCATGCCCTCTCTCTCTCTCAATAAATCAACTTAAAAAGAAGAAGAAGTAGAAGTAGTAGTAGTAGTAGAAGGAGAAGAAGAAGAAAAAGAAGAAGAAGAAAAAGAAGAAGAAGAAGAAAAAGAAGAAGAAGAAAGCCCTCCTCAGTAGGCACTATTAACCCTCCCTGAAACACTCAAGGGCACACTTTTTGAGAAGCATGATACCATGTTATACAACTCAGAGAATGCCATTCATATTCATGTAAGTTGCACTATAAATAGTTTTATAATGGGGCAACCTATGCTGTAAGGAGTGGCCCTGAACATATTTCAGTTGTTTGACTGATTTGTTAGAAAGGGTAACTGTGACAGCTATCTTCAAACATTTTAAGGCTGCCATCAAGAAGAATTAAATGGTTGTTTTCTGTATGATTCCAATGGCTAAAAATAGTTCTACTGTGTATATCCTATAGGAACACATATTGCACTTAATAAAATGTGGAGGTTCTTAACAGTGAGAATTGCTCAAAAGTGGAGTAATTTACTTTGAAATAATTGGAATCAATCACGGAAAGTGTTCAAATATAGTTTGGACAACTGCTTGGTAGATATGCTGTATAGAGACTCAGTCATTGTAGTAATGTAGGTAGGATTAGATGGTATTTAAGCTCCTGTTTGACACTGAAACCTAATGATTCAAGAGATCATTAGAATTAACAGCACTGTGCTTAGAGATGTAAATGAAATTGAAACTCATCCTATGGCTGCCATCCAGCTATATGAAGTTGTGATTGTTATCAAGTTAAGTGTTTTATGCCTCAATTCAGAGAGATGGCCTGGAAAAAAATGGTAGATTCTGGGAGTCTATATTCTTCTGACAGATTTCTTATAACTAAGCCTTTGGGAGTAAATTAGCTCAATATGAGGATTAAAAATGTTTAAAAATATAATAAATAAATAAATAAATAAATAAATAAATAAATAAATATCAGCCAGTGGGGCTTAAAACAGGATAAGTCATAGTGCAGGACTGGGCTGGAAATATTTCATACCTGGCATGCCACCTTCAGTTGATGGATGGTCACCTGGAACTTCATGTTGAAGTTGATTATTAGGCCTGGTTGGGATTCAGCTGGACATGTGCCATTGGGATTAGTGCTGGGAGAGGAAAATGGTAGAATATAGTCTAGATATTTGTCATCCCTCTCATGCAGAATACTTGGCACTCTAGTTAGAACTCATGGAATTCATCTCCTAGGGGACTTCACCTGCTCATGGCTTTGGATCTTAGCTGTGTAGGTCCAAAAACTCAAAGAATCCAGGGTCAATTAGGTTCAAGCATTGCCTTGTACAATCAGAGGAGTATAATGTACAAATTAGAATGCCAATGTAATAATTTTCAATTAGAACTATTACTGTCAAGTTGATTAAAATTCCTGTGTTTTTTAGCCAGGGCACTCAGGCTGCTGGTGACATTGAGATAGATGAGTTAATAATACCAGCTAAGACTTAGTGTATTCGTTTAAAACTTTCCTTTTCCCAGTGTGTTCAGATTTCACTCTAACTTTCTAACTTCCTGAGACTATATCCTGGTTCCCTTCATTGACTTTGGTCATACATGTGTACTTAATGGTTTAGAATCAACTGGCTGTGGTGAAGGACCAATTTCTCTTGTTTTCCCAGTCCATTATGGGCTGGTACTTATTACAATAAAATGCAATATAAATGAATTATTATAAAATAAAATTAAAAAACAAAGACATACAAAATACAGGCATATCTTTTATATTTAATTCGGTGAGCACAAAATAGCTTCAAAATTCTTACAAAAGTTTCTAAAACTTTATTCTCAATTTCTCAACCATATTTCATAAGCAGAATACTTAATGAAGTGTTCAATGCTAATGAACTTAAGGAAAATTTATAATACAGTAGAGCTTAATTTTTATGCATTGAATGAACACATTACAGTGCATTGGAGCCCATGTATAATCTATTCAATCAGCATATTTATATTCATTAAATGAGATGAAGAGAACAGGTTTATTATTTTAAATGGCTTAGAAGTCTATAGTACCTTTATTTAGTATTTAGGGTATAAAACATAAGCAATTATATTAAAGTATGTAAAATATACTTGAAACCAAGGTCTTCCTACAATAATAAACCAATTTCCAGTGCAACATTGTTCATATGAAAAATTATAATACTATTTATGATATTATTTTGAGGGTTAAAACTTGGGTAAAATGTGGGGAATATTTGATCAGTAGTAGTGTCAGAAGATATAGAACCACTGACTTGTTTCATCATCATAGGAAAATGTTTCATAGATGTGTAGGAGAGATGGATATTCATTTCATACATACACATCCCAAATCCTTTTGCTCTGATAATTGTTAACACAAAGAACCACAATGATGACTTAATACCAATTTGCAAACTCATTATAGATTTATTGAACCTATTTAATTGATTCTGCCATGAAACAAACATTAAGTTTTTAGCTAACATAGAAAACTATGAATTTTTGTTCTTTAGCCACTAAAACTTAGTTATTTAAATGTTACACACATCACATAGAGTGGTTAAAAAGTGGGCATTTTCTGGTTTCTGGCCTCACTACTATTTTAATCTGCTATATTGGTTCTCAAACTTCAACCTTTCCAACCTATTCTGGCCTTCATTGCTTTTCTGTGTTAATACTTTTTCTTTCTCTTTTTCTTTCAGCCAAATTTTTAAGTTCTAGTTAGTTAACATATAGTGCAACGTTGGTTTCGGGAGTAGCATTTAGTAATTCATCACTTACTTATAACACCCAGTGCTTATCATAACAACTGCCCTCCATAATACCCATCACCCATTTAGCCCATATCCCACCCACCTCCCTCCATCAACCTTCAGTTTATTCTATATCATTAAAAGCCTCTTATGTTTTTTTCTCTCTCTCTTTTTTTTGTTCCCATATGTTCATCTGTTTTGTTTCCTAAATTACACATATGAGTGAAATCATACGGTATTTGTCATTCTCCAGCTGACTTATTTCACTTAGCATAATACACTTTAGCTCCATACACACTGTTGCAAATGGCAAGATTTCATTCTTTTTGATGGCTGGGTAATATTCCATTTTTATGTATACCACATCTTCTTTATCCATTCATCAATCAATGGACACTTGGGCTCCTTCTGTAGTTTGGCTCCCTGTTTATACTTCTAGAGGCTCACCAACATTCACTACAGTTTCCGGCATATTCCTGTCATTAACCTTGAACTTCCTGGATAACACTTACATGCCCATCTCACAAGAAGAACCCCATGTTTATAGAGATGAGACGTTATACCTTAATTTTTCTTAGTGTGGCCATCATTTTTCTTACTACCTGATGCCAAAGTTTTGCCCTCTTTATGTCGATATTTTGGCAGTAGGGTAAGAGAGTCTGTATGACCTTTCGAGATCATTTCCTATCAGTGTTCAAATTTGTATACATTTCTGTGGTATATCCAGTATCAGCTGGTAGTATCCAACCCCAGTAAAGCTGAAAGCTTGTTGTTTCATGCCTACTTATTTCCACACTGTGTTCCAATATGATGTTCATCTATCTATTTTTAGGCATATTCTTCATATAGTGGGAATAACTTTGTCTCTGCTTTACAGGGAATGGAGATGGTCTTTTTACGGATGACTGGCCATGTAAATGTCTGTTACAGCCATAGGCCACTTCAAGCTTTATGCCTGTGGTACACTATCTAGAGTTTCATTTAGAAAATTGTATTTATTACTACAATGAATGCCTTAACCACCAAGTACGACATTGCTAATAAAATTTTTTCATACTTACATGTTTCCTTTGTGGGAAAGCTTCTTCTTGGTAATTTGCACTATTCTTAAGCAAAGAAAAAATATTCACACCTGTTTATGAGGAGTAAAAACACATCTTCACTGGCAATCCCAATCTGACAAGGCTCTATATACACTGTCATACAATACCAATCAAACTTTGCAGATGTAATTTTTTAATTCTACACCTGTCTCAGATTGTTTCATGAGCACCACCCTCAGGTTCAGCAATATAAAGATGGTAAACTTAATGGTAAAATAGGAAACTTAATGAGTAAGAGATTCATATTGTAGAATTACCCATCTATGCCTTGTCTGGTTAATCTCACATATGCTTGTACATTTGATATTAAATATGTCAAATGATATGCTGGTTACTCATTCTTTCTACTATATTCACAATAATTTATTGTCACTTGACAGTAAAGCTAAGTTATATATAATTCAATATTCACCAAGGATCTACTAAGTGTCAAAAACTGCGTTACTAGTTGTGTTTAATGTGAGGGTAGGTATAAATATAGTTAAGAGTTATCACTTCTCTAGGAACTCATGATAAATTCTAAAACATACATAATATCAGTGGGTAGAAGATAATATCCCAATAGCAGGCTGTGATAATAATCGCATAAGGGCTGTGATAATAATCACATAGGGGCTATAATGGAGATACATGCAAACTGCTTTAGAGCACAGAGGAGAGAATAATTCTCACCTAGGTGTAAGAATCAAGAAAGACTTTGAAGAAGATGATGAATAGGAGCTGAATCTTTAGGTTTTGTTGAATTTTGAAAGGCTGATGAGGTAAAGGGGTGAGTGAGTGACCTGGTAGGGCAGGGGAAGGAATTAGGGAATGGAGAGAATGGGTACCTCTTGAGTAAAGGGGAAATAGCCTCTAAATAATGTAAGTTTCCTTCTCCTGATTGCCACATGCTTTTAACTTTGTATACAAAATGGAAGAAAATCTATTGAACCAATTGTTTTGGCTGTTCCAATGTGATCATAGCATTGCTTATATGGATTGTCAAGTAAGGGATGAGCTCATAAAAGGATATTAATGTGTCGTTTTTATTGAGCAAAGTAGCATTACAGAGAAGGTGATTTCAAAGGCACATGGCTCTTTCATTACAGCCTTCAGGGGCAATGTTTGATCACTGAAAACAGGCTGCTTTGTTCCAGCTTCCTCTGATGTTTGGCATTATCCTGAATACATATGCTCTGACTTGGAAAGAATCAGTCTATAAAGATTTAATAGATTCGAGATTTGCATATTCAAAATATATGTCATGGTTAAAATGAAATGAAAACTATTTTAATATCTACATCTGTATTATACATAAACACATAGTTCAGGCATATCTCAGCAAATTTTTAAAAGGCAATTACATATGTTATATGTGCTCATTCTGAGATTATGAAAGTTGGCTATTTTAAAAATTAACCATTTTACATTTTCACTGAGGAAAAATATATTTTAGGAGACATTATGTTGATGATAATAGAGTACGGGAACCCTTCAAGTTTCAGGGATTTGTGATTTGCCATACGTTCTTGCTACCTTTCATGGACATAACTTTTTAGTGTTTTGTGTCAGCAACCACTTTCTTTATTAAAAATGAATTAACGGCATTCTTGATTAGAGAAAATTGAAAGTCACAAATATTTAAAGGTAAATATAAAAGATTAGTATTTGCATGAGGCTCTTTTCCTTGTATGACTGAAAGAAGTGACTTTTTTTTTTTTTTTTTTTCAAAAGGAGAGCTTCTTGGAAAGAGACCTGAAGAGTCAAAACCTTTTTGTGTGGTGACTAATACTCTTAGAATTTTCTCCTCGTAGAATTCTCTGGCTTCTAGTCCTGTGAATTGATATATAATCTCGCATAAATTCATCTTTTAATTTTGAATTCCAGTGGAACCTTTGAGAAGGCAGTCTGATACACATTACATCTATAATTAGACACTCATCGCATCAATATTAAGCCTAACGGACTTCAGCTCATGTTCTATTTCATATGACAAAGAAAAATCTTACCATGTCACTTCCTGACTAAAAATCTTTCTTTTTCCCTGTCCCCATTTACAATGTCCTCCAGCTCAGTGTCACTGAATGCTTTTGTATGGCATGTCCTTCCCTTTCTGGTTAATTTGGAACAGTCTCAGAACAGAACTTTTTTTAGTTATACATTTGTGGCCTAGATCACAGCGTCCCAAACATTAATGTATTTATGTGTCATCTGGAGATCTTGTTAAAGATGCAGATTCTGATTCAGCAGTTCTGGGGTCAGGCCAAGAATCTAACAAGCTCCCAGGTGATACAGTAGACCACACTTTGGATAGCAAGCCCCTAGATACATATGACCTCTCATCAAATTGATATCAGATCCTGGACCCAGATAACTGAAAATTAAGATTCTCTGACTTTGAGGTTGCATTAGACTTTGACTTCTTTGTTTATTGGTAATGTCATAAAGATGCTGCATGATCTGGACTTCCTTTTCTTTTCTAGTCTTCTTTCTTACCCTTCCTTACTTTAGATTTGAGACATTAACAAACTACTTACAATTTCCAGAATGTATCAAACTCTTTCACATCTCAGTGCCTTTTCAAATACTGTCTCTCCAACATCTTCTGTTGTTTCCTTTAAAGCTCAGCTTAGCTGTTGTCTCCTCCAGGAATCCTTCCCTAATCGCTTTACCTTGTAATTGCTTAATTAAATGCTTCCAATATTCTCCCACAATGTGCTGTATTTTCTATGTTATAACTTTCTGATAATATGTTGTAGTGTGTGCTTACTTGTCTGTTTGCTTCAAGGCAGTGCTTTTTGGGAGGAAGAGGTTATGCATTTTATCTCTGGTACCTACCACTAATCACAATGCCTGACACATAGTAGGTTTTCATTAAAGTTTACTGAGTGAATGAGGAAGAGTGGTGGATGTGTTGTAGTTATGCAATAATATAATGCAACATTTTCTTTCATGAGGTTTGAATGGAGCGTAATACAAACTAAAGTCATAAAAAGGTAAGTACAGAATGAGATAATACTGAAGATATAAAATGTTAGTATATGATTAAGTGCCAAATGAGGATCATAAAAAATAGCTGTTCTGAGTTCATTGGAGGAAAATATCACTATATATTTGGTATTATTTTTTTAAAATATTCCAATTGTTCCGCGAAAGATTTGAGACAGCTAACAAACTATGTTTGGGAGTGAATGAACGTTGTGAACACATACATAGTAAGGGAATAGTATGAGAAAAAAGGGGAGTTATGAAAGTACATACTCAGGACTTGAGGAGCAGATATACTAGCATATTTGCAAAAATGGTCCTCATTAAATACTGAACAGTAAGGATGGTGTGCTGGACTCGCATTTCCACTTTCTACCTTGGAGGCTGACTTCTGTGGCAGCATCAGCAGCTTCCTTGTCCTCTGGCTTCTGGCTGACTTTGGCCAAAGAAGGGTACCCTGGCAGAGGATCAGACGGAGGGAGAAGAGTGAGGTCAGGATATTTATTTTCTTGCGTTGCCCAGAACTGTCTGTGCCTCTGTGTAAATTGCCCCTTTGTTAAAATCTCCTTAAATTATTCTAATTCGCGTGTGCCCCCCTGCTCCCTGTTGACATTCTGTTACAGTGGCAGAGTTGTTTAATGCTAGATTGGAAGCCACTCTTCATAACTTTTAGGATAACCAATGATGCTACAAAAATGTTTTCGGTGCCTGCTATATATCAGTAAGATTCTATGAGGAGGGGATTCAATAAAGAAGAATTCAGAAAGCAAACCAACCAACCTGAAATCTTGTACTCATATTGTTCACATTTTAGTATGGTAAAGAGGATATAAATCATATTGGAGGTAGGGAAAATTTGATATGTTTAAATCCCCACAGTTCTGTAATTTTTTTACATCAGCCTTTCATTTACTGTTCAGGTGTAAAGTAATAATACCTCAGAGATGTAGTTTTCGAGTTGTTTCCCTTTTTACTTGGGGTAGATTATCCAGACATTTTTGCCTCTTCTCTTTCCTGTTGTTCATGTTCTGGTTATTTCACTGCTCGCTTTCCTTCCATCAGGAGATAAAAGGAAAATAAATGGATGGAAAGCTTAACTTTAGTATCTATGATAAAAGGTTTATTAGGAAAGAGACTGAAATTCTGAACTACAGTGAAGCTTTTCAGTTTATCTGGGCTGGTCTGCCCCCTATTGCCATTAAGATATCAAGAGATGTTTCCAGCTTGTCAAAAATCAAGAGATTAGATGGACAAAAAATCTTATATTCACAAGGATGAAGAGAAACAGGTTTAATAAGTAGATAGGATGCTCTTAATATAAGGCCCTGTTGTGCAGACCTTCTATCTTTGGATCTTGGATTGTAATACAACCTTGTTTGTAATACATACTTAGATCATTGTTGACTCACAGGAGCTTAATTCTGTGACCCAGCAAAAATAGATCATAAATCCCAGCGAGGGAAGACATGTTTGTAGTTTGACCTTGAAATGATGAGCTAAAGGTGCTGAGGAAACCATAAATCTAATTTACAATAATAACAAAAATAAGGTTGTTTATACTTTGCCCAGTGCATGAAGTGAAAATCTAATATTTTTCTTGGTACATGCTGTACATTTTGCCAAGCTTGATTAAATTCCTATTTAGTAAGTAGGTAGCTAGGAGAGGAACTGAATAAAAACACT
This sequence comes from Panthera pardus, assembly GCF_024362965.1. NCBI lineage: Eukaryota > Metazoa > Chordata > Mammalia > Carnivora > Felidae > Panthera > Panthera pardus. The sequence continues at coordinate 36,693,530 of NW_026526732.1, forward strand.
TTAGATGAGGCTTTAGACTCTTGCTATGTTCTTCCTTATTTCTTTTTTTTTAAAGCTGTTTCAACTCTTCCTTTTTTCTAGGTTCCATTTATGAAATGTTTGGAAATGAATGCTGTTTATCAACAGGAGAAGTAATTAAAATTATTGGTCTCAAAATTAAGAAGATCATAGCTGAAATTTGTGAGCACATCGAGGGTTGTGAACGTCCACAACCATTTGAGCTGCCTATGAATTTTCCAGGTACAGTAAATTGCAATGATTTCATATTTGTAAAACTATTGTTAATAGATATATACATCTATACAGTTGAAAACAATACAAAGTGGTAGCTTTTTTTTTCCACTCTAGGGAAGTGGGTGAAAAAATTAGAATTTTTTTTTTCCATACAGTGTTATATGAGTTTCAGATGTACAATATAGTGACTCAGCAGTTCCATACATTACTCAGGGCTCATCTTGATAAGTGTGCTCTTAATCCCCTTCTGTTTAATCCAGTCTCCCACCCACCTCCTCTATGGTAATCATTGGTTTTTCTCTGTAGTAAGAGTCTTTTTTTTTTTTTTTTTAATTTGTGTCTTTTTTCTTTGTTTCATTTGTTTTGTTTTTGAAATTCCACGTATGAGTGAAGTCATGGTATTTGTCTTTCTTTGACTTATTTCACTTAGCATTATACTCTCTAGGTCCATCCATGTTGTTGCAAATGGTAAGATTCCATCCTTTATTAGGGCTGAAAATATTCAGCCGTAATATTATTCCATTATTCCAATATTCATAATAATGAATAATATTCTGTTATATATGTAACTTACTCTAGATATATTTTATATTCCCATAATATCTTGGTCACCAATAACATGTACCTTATTGGATAGTCACTGATGATTTTCTTAAATTTTTTTTTTTCATTATTTTAGAGAAAGAGAGAGGAAGGGGCGAGGGAGAGAGAGAGAGAATCTTAAGCAGGCTCCATGCTTAGCATGGAGCTCGACTTGGGGCTCAGTCCTACATCCCTGGTATCATGATCTGAGCTGAAATCAAGAGTTGGACACACAACTAGCTAAGCCACCCAGGTGCCCCTGTTGATGATTTTCTTATTTGCCTTATTCTCTAGACCAGGGGTTGGCAAAAGTTTTTTTTTTTTTTTTATAAGAAAACAGATAGTAAATATTTTAGACTTTGCCACCAGATGGTCTCCCTCACAACTATTGCACTCTGATCCTGTAACATGAAAGAAGCTATAGGTGGTACATAAACCAATGGACATGCTGTGGTTCAATAAGAAATAAATTTTAAAAACAGATGTCCAGCAGAGTTTGGCCTGTGAACTGTAGTTTGCTGAACTCTCCTCTAGACTAAAACTTCTGGACAGATAAAATATCACATATATGACTTTGTATATCTAGTACCAAGCACATTTCCAGTAGTTGTTTATTGAATGCATGAATGAATGAATAAATGATGAGCTGAGGAGAGAAATCTAGTAAACATTTACAATATGATGTGATTCATGGTGTGATTGAAATATGCCTGGATTCCATGAGAGTCTTGATAAGGAACATCTAGCTCCTGTTGGCCATGTTTCAACATGGATTTTGAAGTCATTATATCTGAATTCTAGTTCTGCTACTTGTTAGCTGTATAACCTTGCCAAGTTATTTACTCTCCTCTCATGAAAAATGGGAATAATAATTCTATCTCCTAGTGTTTGAGGGAAGATTAAATTTTGAAATATATTTGAAGTGCTTAGAATGATACTTGTCATATAGCAAGGGCTATAAAAATGTGTCAGCTTTTATTACCATTATTATTACTATCATCAGTGGAGTGAAGTTTTTCAGAGCATTTGAAAGAATATTATACTTGGGCTCTGATTTGAAAACTGAAAATAATCAGTCATATGAGGAGAAGATTCTTCCACGTTCTCCAGTATCTTCTTCCTTTCAACTGAAATCTTACCCATCGTTCAGTTCTATTTACTCCTTCCTACCCCCATCCTTTATAACAATGGTCCTCTAACTTGGCTGCACATTGCAATCACCTAGGGAGATTTAAAATATTCTGATGCTTAGGCCACTTCCCTGATAGTCTGTAGTGAAGTCTGGTTACCAGAGTTTCCTAAAGCTACCAGGGTGATAATAATGAGCAGTTAAGGTTGCCAACCATTGCTTTATAAGAAGTTTTTCCTAAGTATTCTAATTGGATGTAATAATTTCCTTTTTGAATCACTTTACTCTTTTATGCCTTAATCATTGCATTTATCACATTTTGAATGTAATTGAAATTATTTGTGTGCTTGTCTTATGAGAACCAACTGCTTCGTAGATTACAACATTGCTGACAACAGAATCTGAATCTCTTTATTGGTATAATCCCCACAGTGTTTAGGAGAAGATGTATATAATAAATATTTAGTAAGTTATAATGACTTTCTAGTAGAAAGATTGTTTCTTATTAGAGTAGTGAAAACACCTAATTTTTGGGAATATATATATTTTATATATTATTATTTATTATATTTAAATGTAATATTTATGATAGGTAATTAGTTTACATGATTATAGAGATTGGCAAATCCAATATCTACAGAGCTGATTTCCCACAAAATCACTTACCTTTTGATTAAGAGTTTAATTTGGGGAGTTGCTATTTAGAATATCTTTTTGAGTTTTCAATTTATATGATAGGCTTGCATCAACTGAGCAACAATTAAAAATATTTACCTACAGGGGCGCAGGGGTAGCTCAGTCAGTTAAGCATCAGACTTCAGCTCAGGTCATGATCTCATGGTTCATGGGTTCAAGCCCCACGTTGTGCCCATGTACTAACAGCTCGGAGCCTACAACCTGCTTCAAATTCTGTTTCTCCCTCTCTTTTGCCCCTCCCCCACTCACTCTCTGTCTGTCTGTCTCTCTCAAAAATAAATGTTAAAATTCTTTTTTAAGTTTCTAAAAAATATTTATTTAAAAAACTAGCTTTAATGTAACAATCAGGGCTAAAATGGAAAGGTAAAGTGATTGGTGATGATATACTTTCTTTTAAAGAGGACTCCTAGCTGATGATACTCCTACACAGATATAGGAGTATTTTTGGTACATCAGCTCTAGGGAGAAAGAGAAATTAAGGCCACTAATATTTTTTAAATTAATTTCAATAGAAACATCTCTTTGTTTGTACTCTATTTAAAACTCAATTTAAACTCTCAGAAATTAAACTCAGAAAATATTTTAATATATATTTTAAACATCCTTTCTTATTTGGCAATTTCCTAAATTTCCTTTTGTTATTGTTTTCTAATTGCATTCTATTGTGGTCAGAAGACATACTTTCTGTGGTTTCAATCCTCTTAAATTTTTTGAGGCTTGTTTTATGGCTTAACACATGGCCTACCCTGGAGAAGGTTACATGTGCACTTGAGAAGAAGGAGTATTTTGCTGTTCAGTGGAGTGCTCTACAGATGACTGTTGGTTTGTAGTGCTGTTCAAGTCTTCTATTTCCTTAAGAATCTTCTGCCTAGATGTTTCTATTATTGAAAGTTCCAACTACTCTTGAAGTTTTCAACTATTACTGTCAACTTTTGCTTCATGTATTCTTGGGCTATGATGTTAGGTGTATATGTGCTTATAATTGTTATTCTTCTTGATGAAATGACACTTTTATTATTATATAGTATTCTTCTTTGTCTCTAGTAAAATTTTTGTTCCAAAGTTTGTTTTTATCTGATTTTAATGTGGTTACTACAGTTCTCTTTTGGTTACTATTTACATGATCTATATTATATTCTTTAACTTTCAGACCATTTGTGTCTCTGAATTTAAAGTATGTTTCTTATGGGCAGCAAACAGTTAGATGATGTTTTTAATCTGTTCTGCCAATCTCTGCCTTTTAATTGGAATGTTAAATCCATTTATACTTAATGTAATTACTGATAAAGTAGGACTTACGTCTACCATTTTGCTATTTGTTTTCCATATGTCTGAGGCTTTTTGTGTTTTTTGTTAAATAGATGTTTTCTAATGTACCTTTTTTTAAAGATTTTAGTTTTTTAAGTCACCTCTACACTTAATGTGGGGCTTGAACCCACAACCCTGAGATCAAGAATCACACTCTCTAGGAACTAAGCCAAACAGGCACCCCTCTAGTGCACCATTTTATATCCCCCACCCCTTTTTTTTAAATTAAAACTCTATTTTATACAGGAGTTTTAGGTTCATAGCAAAACTGAGCAGAAGGTACAGAGATTTTTCATATGATAGCTGCCTCCAAATAGGCATGGCTTCCCCAATATCAAAATACCATAAAATATTTTTGTGGTTTATAGCTCATTTCTTTTTAATGCTGAATATTTCATTGTCTAGATGTGCCACAATTTATTTAGCTATTTACCTACTGAAGAACAACTTGGTTGTTTTTAGTTTTGGCAATTATAAATAAGGCTGCTATAACATTCATGCGGAGGTGATTGCATGGATAAGTTTTCAGCTTGTTTGGTTAAGTACCTAGAAACATAATTGCTGGACCATATGGTAAGAATATATTTAGTTTAAAAAAAACCCTGCTAACTGTCTTCTGAAATGGCTATACCATCTTGCATTTCCACCAGCAGTGAACAGGAGTTTCTGGTGTTGCACATCCTCATCAGTATTTTGTGTGGTCAATGTTTTGAATTTTGGCTATTCTGGTGTGTGTGTGTGTGTGTGTGTGTGTGTGTATACCTTTGATATCTCATCATTGTTTTAATTCTCAATTCCTTAATGACATATGATGTGGAGCATCTTTTCACATGCTTATTTGCCATCTGTATATATTCTTGTGTGAAATGTCTGTTCAGAGTTTTGCCCACTTTTTAAATCAGGTTTTTTGTTTCCTTATTGTTGAGTTTTAAGAGTTTTTGGATACAAGTCCTTTTTCAGATATTTTCTTCCATTTTGTGGCTTGTCTTCTCATTCTTTTGGCAGCATCAATTACAGAGAAGAACTGTTTTTTTTTTAAAAAACAGGAGCCTGGCTTGCTAGTTATTTCTTTGCTACATTGTCTTTGGTGTCATAACTAAAAAGTCATCATCAAATTCAAGGTCACCTAGATTTTCTCAAAGTTTTGTTTTTTTAAAAAAATTTTCAAAGTTCATTTATTTTGAGAGAGAGAGAGAGGTACAGAGAGAGAGAGAGCAGGGGAAGGGCAGAGAGACAGTGAGAGGGAGAGAATCCCAAGCAGGTTCCACACTGTCAGTACAGAGCCTGATGCTGGGCTCATACCCATGAACCATGAGATCATGACCTGAGCTGATATCAAGAGTCAAATGCTTAACCAATTGATCCACCCAGGTGCCCTGATTTCCTCAAAGTTTTATAGATTTGCATTTTATGTTTAGGTTTATGATCCATGTTGAGTTTTTTTGTGTGTGAACAGTGTAAGATCTGTGTCCAGATTTTTTTTTTATTTGGATGTCCAGTTGTTCCAGCACCATTTAATGAAACACATTTCTTTACTGCATTGTACTGCTTTTACTCCTTTGTCAAGCATTGTTTGAGTGTATTTATTTTATTTTACTTATTTAATTTAATTTTATATTTATTGTTTAATGTTTATTTATTTTTGACAGAGAGAGAGAGAGAGAGAGAGAGAGAGAGAATGAGCAGGGGAGGGGCAGGGAGAAATAGGGAGACAGAGAATATCAAGCAGGCTCTGTGTTGACAGCACAGACACAGGGCTCAAACTCACAAACTGTGAGATCATGACCTGAACTGGAGTCAATAGACAGATGCTTAACCAACTGAGCCACCCTGAGGCCCCTAACTGTTTTTATTTTAAAATCCACTTGTTCATTACTAGTATATAAGAAAGTGATTGGTTTTTGCATATTAACTTGTTATCCTACAATCTTGCTACACTCAGTTATTAATTTGGTCTATTCTTTCAGATTTTATATATAGACAATCACATTATCTGTGAACATAGTTTTTTTTTGTTCTTCCCAATCAATAGACCTTTTATTTCCTTCCCTTGTCTTATTGCATTAGCTAGGACTTCTGGTACAATGTTGAAAAGGAATGGAGAGAAGGGACATCCTAGCCTTGTTCCTGATCTTAGTGGGAAAGCTAGTTTCTTAAGTATTATGTTATCAGTAGGTTTGGGCTTTTTTTAGATTTTCTTTATTGAGTTGAGGGAGTTTTGCTCCATTTCTAATTTACTTAGAGTTTTTGTTGTTGTTGTTGTTTTTTCTTTTTACATTGAATGGATGTTGGCTTTTGTCACTTTCTTTTGGCATCTATTGATATGATCATATGATATTCTTCTTAGCCTAATAATGTAATGGATTACATTAATTGTCTCTCAGCTGTTGAACCATCTTTGCATAAAAGGATAAATCCCACTTGATTGTGGTGTATAATTCTTTTTATAAATTGTTGGGTTTGATTTTCTAATATTTTGTTGAAGATTTTGCATCTATATTTATGAGCAAAATTGATATGTAGTTTTTTTCTTATATCTTCTCCCGGTTTTGATACTAGAGTAGTGCTGGTTTCTAAGAATGAAGTAGGGAGTATTCCCTTTACTTCTGTCTTCTAAAGATGTTGTAAAGAATTGTTATGACTTCTTTCTTTAAATGTTTGGTAGAATTCACCATTGAACCTGTTTAGTCCTGGTGCTTTCTGTTTGGGGAGGTTATTAATTATTGATTCACTTTCACTAATAGACATAGGCCATTTAAATTGTCTGTTTCTTCTTGTGTGAATTTTGGTAGATTGTGTCTTTCAAGGAATTGGTCCATTTCATGTAGGTTATCAAATTTGGGGCATAGAGTTGTTGATCATAATATTATTTTATTATCCTTTTAATGTCCATGATGTCTTCTCTTTTATTTCTGACTTTAGTAATTTGTATCTTTTCTTTCTTTCTTTTTTTAACCTGGCTAGAGACTTATCTATTTTATTGACATTTCCAAAGAAAAAGCTTGTATTTTTGTTGATTTTTTCCTATTGATTTCTTCTTTTCCATCTTAATTGATTTTTCCTTTAACTTTTATTATTTCTTTTCTCCTGCTTAATTGAGTTTAATTTGTTTTTCTTTCTTCCAGTTTTCTAAGGTGGAAGCTTAGAGACTGATTTTTAGATCTTTCCTCTTTTCTAGTATATTCATTTAATTCAGTCTCCTTCTAAGCAGTACTTTCACTTCATGTCACAGTTGATAAGTTGTTATTTTCATTTTTATTTAGTTAAAAATATTTTAAAATTTCTCTTGAGAATTGTTTTCTTTGACCCCAAGTGTTATTTAAAAAAAAAATTTTTTTTTTAACGTTTATTTATTTTTGAGACAGAGAGAGACAGAGCATGAACAGGGGAGGGGCAGAGAGCGAGGGAGACACAGAATCTGAAACGGCTCCAGGCTCTGAGCTGTCAGCACAGAGCCCGACGTGGGGCTCGAACTCACGGACCCTGAGATCATGACCTGAGCCGAAGTTGGATGCTTAACCGACTGAGCCACCCAGGCGCCCCCCGCCAAGTGTTATTTATTACAGGGGTGGGCGTAGTTATCTTTCTGTTATTGATTCTATTTTAAACCACTCTGGTTTCAGAGCATCTATTGTATGATTCTATTTTTAGAAATTTGTCAAGATGTTTTATTGCCCAGAATGTGGTCTATGTTTGTGAATGTTTCATGTGAGATGGAAAGGAATGTGTAATTTGCTGTTGGATAAGTGTCTATAGATGTCAGTTATATCCACTGATTGATGGTGCTGTTGAGCTCAACTATGTCCTTACTTTTTTCTACCTGTTGGATTTATCCATTTCTAATATAAGGGTGTTAAAGTTGCCAACTATGAATTAGATTAATCTATTTTTGCATGTAGTTCTCCTAGTTTTTGCTTCACATATTTTGACACTTTTTTGCACAGGCATATACACATTAAGGATTGTTATGGCTTCTTGGAGTAGTGACTTTTTATCATTATATAATGCCCCTCTTTATTCCTGATAACTTTTCTTGCTCTGAAGTCTGCTCTGTCTGAAATTAATATAGGTACTCCAGCTTTCTTTGGATTAGTGTTACCATGGTATATCTTTGTCTCTTTACTTTAATCTATATGTGTCTTTATATTTAAAATGGATTTCTTTTTTTTTTAATTTTTTTTTAATGTTTATTCATTTTTTGAGAGAGAGAGAGACAGAGCACGAGTTGGGGAAGAGCAGAGAGAGGGAGACACAGAATCTGAAGCAGGCTCCAGGCTCTGAGTTGTCAGCACAGAGTGCAATGCGGGGCTTGAACTCATGAACCATGAGATCATGACCTGGCCAAAATCAGACGCTCAACCGACTGAGCCACCCAGGTGCCCCTAAAATGGATTTCATATAGAAAATATATAGTTGGGTCTTGTCATTTGATTGACTCTGATAATCTCTGTCTCTTAGTTGATGTATTTAGACCATTGACATTAAAAATGATTATTGCTATCCAGGTGACCCTTGAACAATGTAGAGGTTAGGAGCAAAATTCCCCCACACAGCTGAAAATCTGCATATAACTTTTGGCTCCCCCAGAACTTAACTACTAATAGCCTACAGTTGGCTGGAACCCTTACCAAGAACATAGTTTATTAACACATATTTTGTAGGTTATATGTATTATATACTGTATTATTACAATAAAGTAAGCTAGACAAAATAAATTGCTATTAAGAAAATCACAAGGAAAATAATGTATATTTTATTACTGTACTTAAAAAAAAATCTGTGTATAAATGGAACTGCACATTTCAAACCCATGTTGTTCAAGGGTCAACTATAGTTGCATTAATGTCTGCAGTATTTGTTACTGTTTTCTTTTTATTGCCTTTGTTCTTTTTTCCTATTTTTGTCTTCCATACATTCTCTTTTTGTGGTTTAATTGAGCATTTTGTATGATTCCATTTTCTCTCCTTTCTTAGCATATCCATTATACTTATTATACTTAAAACTTTTATTAGTGTTTGCTGTATGATTTGAAATATAAATTTACAACTAATCCAAGTCTACTTTCAAATAACACCATATTCCTTCACATGTATTATAAATACTTTGTCATAACAAAATATTCCTAATTCATTCCTCTTGTCCCTTGTATCATTGCTGTGATTCATTTCACTTATACATAAGCATACATAAGCATATACTTATACCTAAGCATACATAATTAAATACATTGCTGATATTATTATTATAAGCTTTTTATCTGTTAGATCAATTAATAATGAGAAAATAAAAGTTTTTATTTTACCCTCACTTATTCCTTCTCTGATATTCTTCTTTTCTTTATGTAGATCCAAGTTTCTGACCTGTATAATTTTTCTTTTCTCTGAAGAACTTCTTTTTACATTTCTTGCAAAGCAGGTCTACTGGCAACAAATTCCCAGTTGTCATTTGTCTGAGAAAGTCCTTAATTCTCCTTCACATTTGAAGGATAATTTGTCAGGGTACAGAATTCTAGGTTGATTTTTTCTTTCTTAGCACTTTAAATATTTCACTCTACTCTTGTGCTTGCATGATGTCTGAGTATTTGGATGTAATTCTTTGTTCATCTGTATGTAAGGAGTTTTATTCCTGTGGTTTCTTTCATGATGTTTTCTTTATCTTTGATTTTCTGCAATTTAAATATAATATTCCTATGTAGTTGGGGTTGTTTGTTTCCTTGTTTTCATTTATCCAGTTTCGTTTTTCCCCAGCTTCCTGGATCTGTGGTTTGTTGTGTGACATTAATTTGGTGAAATTCTCAGGCATTGCTTCAAATATTTCTTCTGTTCTTATTTCTCTTTCTTTTCCTTCTGGTATTCCTGTTATATAGATGGTACACCTTTTGTTGTTCCACAGTACTTAGATATTCTGTTATGTGTTTTTGTTTTTGCTTTGCTTTTATGTTTTGGAAGTTTGTATTAATATATTCTCAAGCTGAGAGATTCTTTCTTCAGCTATGTCCAGTCTACTAATGAGCCCATCAAAGACATTCTTTATTTCTGTTATAGTGATTTTGAACTTTAGCACTTAATTTTGGTTCTTTCTTAGGCTTCTCTATTTCTACTTACATTGCCCACCTTTTCTACATTATCTATTTAGGCCCTAGCATATTAATCATAATTGTTTTAAATTCCTGGTCTGATTATCCCAACATCCCTGCCATATCTGAGTCTGATTCTGCAGCTTGCTGTGTCTCTTCAATTGTCTTTTTTGCCTTTTAGTATGCTTTATAATTTTTTCTTGATAGCCAGACATGATGTACTGCATAGAAAGAAACCATAGTTAATAGGACTTTAGTAATGTAACAGTAAGGTGTGGTAGGAGGGGAAGCATTCTATGGTCCTATGATTAGGTCTCAGTATTTTTATAGACCTGTGCCTCTGAACTATGAGCTGCACAAGTGCTTCTCAATCTTGTTCCCCACTCTTTATGTGGGAAAGGGTGGCTACAGTAGAGTTGGGTATTGCCCTTCTCACATGTGGAAGCCTAGAACAGGCTAGATCTGGGTATTTCCATTTCCTCAAATAGAAAGACTGGAGTGGGTTTTAGTTGCATATTTTCTCTAAATGGAAGGCTAGAGGGGGTGTTAGTTGTATATTTTCCTTCCCCCCAGGTCAGTTAGTCCTAATAAAACACCAATCGTGTCTCTTAAGGGCAAGCCTTATTAAGAAGAACAGAATATTCTGACTATTTTGAATTTTTTTTTCCTCTCCCCCTGCCAGAAGCATTAGGAGATTTTTCTCTGATATTTACTGTGAAAGCCTGGTCAAATTCCTAGAGGTAGAACTTACAAAATTATGAGAGCTTCCCCATGATTGGGACTCTGGAGCTTTTTCTCTCAGACTTGTCCATTCAGAGCGTCTAGCAATTATACTTCATATTTTTCTAGTCTGGTATTGGTTCATATCGAGGTTTCTTCTCTGGTAAGTTGTGGTTCTCTGTGCTTGCCTATCTGTCTCTTCAATTCTGGAGGCATTGGTTTATCCTCTGACCTCACTTCTCTAATGAATCCAAGAATAGTTGCTGATTTTTCAGTTTGTTTGGTTTTTTACTTTTTGCTGGGCAGAGTGGCAGCTTGAAAACTTTTTATATCCAAGGCCAGAAACCAGAAGCCCAATGTTTTTTTCCTATATATATATTTTTGTTGTTGTTGTTGTTTTGGTTTTTTTTTTTTTAGTTATTTTTTTTAGTGGTTGCTTAGGGATTACATTTAATGTCTTAATTTATAACAATCTAGTTTGGATTAACTAATTTAATTTTAATAATATGTAAAATTGGACTCCTTTGTAGTTCTATTCCCTACCCTATCTTTCTAATTGCTATTATCATGAAAATTATGTGTTTATACATTATGTGCCCACCAACATAGATTTATGATTATTCTTTATGCAATTGCCTTTTAAATTAGATAGGAAAAATATTTGAAAATAAATACACTTAAACTTTATTTTATTTTTACACTGATAGCTACTTTTACTAGTACTTTTTATTTCTTGACCCAGAATAAAGTTACTGTCTTATATCCTCCAGCCTGAAGGATTCCCTTTAAGATTTCTTGTGTGGCAGTTTTGATAGTAATAAATTCTCTCAGTTTTTGTTATCTGGAGATGTCCTAATTTCCTATTTATTTATTTCTTTATTTAAGTGTAGTTAGCACACAATGTGACATCACTTCCTGGTGCACAGTGTAGTGTGACTCCACAATTTCATACATTATGCTATGCTCACCGCAAGTGTAGGTACCATTTGTTGTCATACAACACTATTACAATATCACTGATTATGTTCCTTATGCTGTGCCTTTTATTCCTGTGACATATTTATTCCATATCTGGAAACCTGTATCTCCCACTCCGCTTCACCCATTTTACCCATCTCCTCACACGCGTCCGCGCTGGCAACCATCAGTTTGTTCTCTGTATTTATGGGCCTGATTCTGCTTTTTGTTTGTTTGTTTTTTAGATTCCACGTATGAGTTACCTCATATAGTATCTGTCTTTCTCAATCTGATTTATTTCACTTGGCATAATATCCTCTAGGTCCATACATGTTGTGCAAATGGCACAATTTCATTCTCTTTATGGCTGCATAATATTCATACACATACACACACACACACACACACACACACACAGATATCTGCTTTGTCCATTCATCTGTTGATGAACTCTTAGGTTGCTTCCATATCTTGGCTATTGTCAATAATACTGCAATAAACATAGGCTGCACATATCTTTTCAAATTAGTGTTTTTAATTTTCTTTGGGTAAATACTAGTGGAATTGTTGGCTCATATGGTATTTCTATTTGCAATTTTTTGAGTAACTTTCATTTTTAAAGGATAAATTTTCTGTATACAGAATTGGTTCACAATTCTTTTTTTTTCAATACTTTAAATATGTCATCCCAATGATTTCTGGCCTTCATGGTTTCAGAGTAGAAATTAACTTTTAATCTTATTGAAAAAATCCATATACTTGATGAGTCTTTTCTGTTCTGCTGTTTCCAAAATTCTCTATTTGTCTTTGGTTTTCAATAGCTTGATCAGAATGACATGAAGCTTCAAGTTTATCCTATTTGGAATGTGTTGAGTTTTTGAATGTGTAGATTAATGTTTTTCATCAAATTTTTGAGGTTTTGGTCATTATTTCTTTAAATAGTCTTTTGATGTCTTTCTCTTCTTCTTCTGGAACACACATTATTCACATATTTATATGCTTGATGCTGTCCCTATGTCTTTGAGACTCTGTTAATTTCTTTTTGTACTTTTTTATTTTTGTTTCTCAGAATGAATAATCTCAACTGACCATCTTAAAATTTTATTTATATTCCCTATTTGGTAAGACTTCATTTTAATACTTCCTTTTTAGTTCTTTAGACATAGTTTTCTTTATTTTTTGAAGACATTTAAAATAGCTTATTTAGAGTCTTTCTCTAGGAAACCTAATGTCTGGGCTTCCTCAAGAATAGTTATTATTGATTGCTTTTTTCCCCTAGTGGATGGGTCACACTTTCTTGTTCCTTTGCCTGTTTCATAGTTTGTTTTGAAAGTTGGATATTTTAAACAATATAATTTGGCAACTCTAGAAATTGAATTTTCTCCCCTCCTTAGGGTGTTTTGTTATTGCTGGTTGTTGAATGATTTTTTTGAACTATATATGTGAAGTCTGTGTTCTTTGTCATGTGGAGCCACTGAGTCTCTGCTCAGTTAGCTTGGTGGGCAACTAATGCCTGGACAGAGATTTCCTTAAACAACTGGAAACAGGAGTTCTCCCAGTCCTTTTTGAGGGGCTCAGTGTTCATTTGGGGGCATGCCTTCTACACTCAATCAGGCAGGTAAAAACTCTTGTTTGTTTGCTCATGTAGAGCCTCAAAGTCAGCTGGGTTTGAGAGCTGAGGACTTTCTCAGGTCTTTCTTAAACATCCATACAGTCCTACACATGTATGTGGTTTTCTAGATTACGAGGACTATATTAGAACTTTTCAACACTTTTTTGACATCTTATTTCTCAGCTTTTCCCTTTAAACTTTTTTGGTTAGCCTATTTTTTCCCCAACTGTTACACATCACCGCAGGCAGTCACAAAAATTAAATAATTATCTCTTATTGTTTTTGACACATGATCCCTAGGAAAAGTCTTTTCCCACTGAGTGAGCTCAAAATGAGATCAAATAAAGACAATGTTGCAAGTAGAATCTTCCAGGTAGTCACCAGACATGTCAAAAAATAACAATTCCCTGAGAATGAACTCTGAAAGATTTCCAGCTCCTTTCTGCCCTCTCTTGTGACTGCTGCACTGGGGGTTTTGCTATGATTGCAAGCTGTTAGTTTCACTATGAATTTGAAAGGGATGGGGAGGGTGGAATACTGCAAGTTAAATTGTCACAAAGTTTGCTGTTTTTAACCAAGATTCAGCCATTTTTTTCTTCAATACATGCTCCCCAGATTGCTGTAATCCTTTGGCTAATTTACAAAGTTCTTGAAAAAATTAATTCTGACCATTTGTTTTTTTACCCAGTTACTCCATTGCTTTTATAAAGGAGGAGATAATTTTCAGAGGTCCTTATTCTATCATACTTGCTGCCATCATCTACCCTACTATGATAAAGTATGTTAACACAGATCCTTAATTTCTCATTGTAATTTAAAAGTTTTGATGAGGATGATCATACCCTTGGCAAGGATGCCCATGAAGAGTATTTCTTTGTTAATAAAGATGCTCTACTCGGGGTGCCTGGGTGGCTCAGTCGGTTAATCGTCCGACTTCAGCTCAGGTCTTGATTTCACAGTTTGTGAGTTTGAGCCCGTGTCAGGCTCTGTGTGGGCAGCTGAGTCTGGAGCCTGCTTTGGATTCTGTGTCTCCCTCTCTCTCTGCCCCTCCCCCACTCACACTCTGTTTCTCTCTCTCTTTCTCTCTCTCTCTCTCTTTCTCTCTCTCTCTCTCTCTCTCTCTCTCTCTCTCTCCCCCCCTCTCTCAAAAACAAATAAACATTTAAAAAATTAAAAAAAATAAAGATGCTCTACTGAAAAAAGTTACCCACCCTTTGACCAGTAAATATGGCTTTGTAGATGCTCCAGTAAGTGGAAGGAAGCTCAAGCAACTGTCCAGAAAGGAAAGCTTTGTACGGATTTGGTGAGATGCTTCCAGGGGACAAACTGGAGTTGATTTTTGCTAAGTGTGAATGGGGAGCTAAACTTGCGATATATATTGCTGGTTGCATTCTATGTTCGTGTTACATTTCCATATGTCTATTTTGTCACTTCAAAAACTGTTCAGTATATTAAAAAAATAAAGAGCAATTATTTAAGTCCTTTATAGAAATAAACATACTGCTTTAGAAGTATAATTTTTCTTTTTTTAATGTTTGTTTATTCATTTTGAGAGAGAGAGAAAGAGAGCAAGTGGGGGAGGGACAGAGAGAGAAGGGGAGAGAGAATCCTAAGCTGACAACACAGCACCCAGTGTGGGGGTTGAACCCACAAATGTGAGATTATGACCTCAGCTGAAATCAAGAGTTGGACACTCAACGCACTGAGCCACCCAGGTGCCCTAATTTGTTCTTTTAGAAGACAGCCATCTTGACTGAGACACTTTTTCTGAGCTAGAAAACATGCCATTCTTGCCAAGCACAACAAAAATATATATCCTGATATTTGGTAGTGGATTACATTATCCCCATAGATTGATAAATCATATAATGTTTGGGTTATAGTGAAGTTTCAAATTTCAGATTACTTCCTGGAAAGATCTTTCTTTCTAATGTTATAAAGCATGAATACTAAATGCCTTCTCTTTAGACATAAGAAATTTCCTGGGAGGAAGTGTTACAAAGAAGAAATACATTTTTTTGGTAATCAGAGTCCTGCCACTCCCAACAGCAGGTTTACACAAGTGTCTCTAAACCATGTCCAAGAACGGTTGTGGTAGCATCTGTAAAACCACTGTTAAAGTTATATAGCCAGGTTGAAGTTTTCTGTTTGAATTTATAGGTCATACTCCATGAATTTTATCACTGTGTGGAATGATTTTGCTGGAAGGTGGAGGCATGTAAGAAAATGTGATAGTAAAGCTTAGAGATAGAACATTCTCTACTACCCTACACACACTTAAATTAGAATCCTGATGATGTGCTGAGCACTGTTCTAAATACTTTTATGTATGTATATATTATCCATGTGTATCCATATGTATTATCCATATGTATATGTATCCATATGTATGTGTGTGTATATGTATATCTGTATAACTAATTGAATTCACATTTACATATGAGAAAATAAGGAACTTGCCCAAGGCCAAATAGTTGTTAAGCGGTTCCATTGATTCTATGTTAGCACTCTCTGATATAACATAAAATATAATATAAGACTCTACATTCATGTTCCTTCAAGTTCATTTATAGGGCTGTTCCAGGAGGCTTCAGTTCTTTGATATATGCCCATTCTAGAAAGCTCCTTTTGAGTGAATGATCTGAGAATTAGAGAAATCGCAAGACAGAAATCATAGTCTTTCATTTCTGCTGTTTTCTTTTGATCACACAAATGCTGGTGCATGCTAGGGGGAGACTGCACAAGGGTGGAGGAGGCAGGAATCCCTGGGGCCTCTCTCGAAGGCTACCTGGCTCAGACGTTTAAATAAATAAAAAAAGCAAAGCAAAACAAAAGGAGAGAGAGAGAGTTGTGAAATTAATTTTAATAAAATATCTTATTGACAATATGTATCTAAATATTATGCTTTTAACATCTAATCAATATAAAAACTATTGAGATATTTCACATTCTTCTCATGCCAAGTCTTCAAATGCAGATATGTTTTCTAACTCCTGGTACCTCTCGATTCAGGCTACGCTAGTTTCAAGTAGCCATATTTCAAATGCTCCGAACAGTGCCTCTAACAGTAGTAGTGTATTGGAGAAGCACCAATACGGATGTAAACAGTATAATTCCAGAGTCTGTGCTTTGAAGCACTTCTTGCTTAATCATAGAAAAAAAGTGAAATGATTTTTTTGTCAGCCAACATCAAGGTTATGATGAAGATCCAAAGATGCCTTGGATATGTGGCATCCTTCCTAATTTTTCTGTCATATGCAGTAAGCATTGTGATATTAAAATGAACTAAATCGATCCCTGTCCTAAAATAACATGAAATAGGAATTTTTAGATGACTTAGAAAGTTCACTAACTATAAAATTTCCTTCATATGTTTAATGGATTTAAATCATATCTTAAAGATGAGCTTCAGGCAGTGCTTCTTACTTAAAAAGAATTTCTACAGGCAAATGGATAAACGGATTTTATCTGTCAGGTGGGCAGTCCATTCCTAAGCGCCATGCAGCTGCCAAGTTCAATTGCCACACTTTCGTAAATGCAGTCAGTAATGAAGCAGTGAGTCCAAATGAAAGCAGCAGTTTATTTCTCATGGCACAACAGACAGCATTATCTTCATGCTTTAGTGTCCCGTCAGCCCCATGTGTGTGTGTGTATGTGTGTGTGGGGGGTGATAATAGAGTAGGGTCGGGTGGGTGCTAAATGCACAGCAGAGGAACAGTAAGTTTAGGAAATCCCAGTCATGGAAGCTGCTTCTGGCAAACTGGCCAATCTTTGCCCTCTAGGAAAACATTGTTTTTATTATCCTGGAATGTAAGAAACTCTTTAGGGAGGAGGAAGACGACTTTGCTATCCTAGAATGTCTCTCGGGAGGGAGATATTCTCTCACTTTTCTGCTGGTCAGGAAATAAAACCTCCAGCTTCTGAAGCATGTAGACGTGCCATGGAGAATTATCTTCCAAAATCTCTCTCTTCTGAACAGTAAGATTCTTTTCAAAATCATTTTAATTATAAATGTGAAAAGTACAGAAAAGTACTAAGAACAATCAGTGGCAAAAGTTGGATTAATAATAGAATTATTTCTTCAAAAAATTCAGATTAAATGACTAAAATTTATGAAACTGTTTCTTTTATGCCTTATCAAAAATACTATGTTCACTTTTTCAAAATGAATTTTCCCTTTGTTTCATTTGGAACACTATGTGCTTAATTGTAGACAACATATAATATTACATTCAATGGCCATTCGTTATATGTTTTATGTACCATTGAAATGACTAGATCTTTCATGTTTAGCCATTTTATGATTGTAGGTATCTGTTTGACTAAAATATCAGTTTCTAAAAGGACCTAATAGGAAAATTGTTATGCAAAAAATATTTAAAATATATTTACTAGATTTATAGTTGAATAACCTTTTTATCTTTTTTTTTTTGAAGGATTTCTGTTAAAAGAAGCATGATATAGTGCAGAAATTGTTCCTATTTTCCCATCTGGATGTTATGATCACATAGGATTCAGAAAAGCCCTAAATAGGGCTTCTTGCCTTTTGGATAATTTGCTATTCAAGGGATCATGGGATATTCTTCCAAATTTTCTGGGTCAGCCTCTCTTAAGGCTCCTCTTCCCACTGTGCTCACTTAGGCAAAATAAATTGAGTTATGTCTACTATACAAAATATTTTCCTAAACAAAAAAGGAGTATTCTGCATATACTGTACAAGAAAATCTGAAGCAATCTAAATGCACAAGAAATGCAGGTTTTTACATTAATTTTCAGTTCCTTTCGGGGGGGGGGGGCTCTTTTTCTTCTATTCTTTAGTATGCAATCAAATTACTTCTCTAAATCCTTGATCTTTGGATAACTAAAATGTATATTATCTGGAAGATAAGAGACTTTGCAATTCTAGGTTAAAATGTTCTTTTCACTCACCTATATACATTTTATCATCAGCCCAGAAGTCTGTCAGAAAGATTATTTTAAAATAGGCTTTTTTACAACTGGCATTTTTCCATAAGTTTTCATAGTATTGCTATCTTATGTACATCTTCTAAAAATCTGTCTCATCACATTTTGCTCTTACCATCCTCTTTTCTACATGCATAATTACTCTAAAGCTTTTTCTGGTGTTATTTCAATGTTATCACCATAGAGAGACTCTCATGAGAAGAATCAGATTGTCCTTAAAACATTGTCTACTCAGGTCTTCAGTTCCTTGACTCTCTTAACTGAACATTGATAAAGCACACTGCTATATTTTTTCATAATTACATGCTGGTAATTTAGAGGTTCTGCCATTGGAACAAAAGCTTTTTAAAAATAGACTTTATTGGGGCACCTGGGTGGCTCAGTCGGTTAAGCTGCCGACTTCGGCTCAGGTCATGGTCTCGCGGTCCGTGAGTTCCAGCACCGCGTCGGGCTCTGTGCTGACAGCTCAGAGCCTGGAGCCTGTTTCAGATTCTGTGTCTCCCTCTCTCTGACCCTCCCCTGTTCATGCTCTGTCTCTCCCTGTCTCAAAAATAAATAAAACGTTAAAAAAAAATTTAAAAAATAAAAATAAAAAATAAAAATAGACTTTATTGTGAAGAACAGCTTTAGGTTCACAGAAAATTAAACAGAAGGTACACAGATTTCCCATATGCCTACTACCCCCACATATATATAGCCTCCTCCATTATCAATGTCCTCTGACAGAGTAGAACTCTTGTTATAATTGAGGAAACTACCTGGATGCATCATAAACACCCAAAGTTCAAAGTTTACATTACGGTTGACTCTTGGAGTAGTACATGGGTTTACACAAATACAGTGACATGTTTCCATCACTATAGTATTTACAGACTATTTTCACTGTCTTAGCAACCCTCTGTGCTCCTCCTGTTCATACTTCTTCCCTTACAACTCCTGGCAACCACTGATCTTTTTACAGTTTCCAGTTTTGTCTTTTTCCAAAATGTCATACAATTGGGATCATGGCATACGTAGCCTTTTACAGGTTGGCTTCTTAAACTTAGTAATAGCGTTCCAAGTGTCCCCCATGTCTTTTCATGGCTTGGTAGCTCATTTCTTTGTAGTGCTCAGTAATATTGCATTGTATGGATGTACTACAGTTTATTTATCCATTCACCTACTGAAGGACATCTTGGTTATTTCTAGGTTTTGGCAATTGAATAAAGCTGCTATAAACATCCATGTGCAAGTTTTAGTATGGACATAAGGAACACAACTTTTTAAAGTAATAAAATGTATTGATTTTTTTCAGTTTTACAAATACCACATATATCTTGTAGAACATTAGAAAATGGAAGAAAATGCAGTGAAGTAAATTAAAGTTCCCTATAATCTCATCACCAAAGCTATCTTGCGTGAATCAGTTTGATACATTTCCTTCCATTGTTTTCCAGTATATTGTACATGCATATACATATAGACATATGTTTTCATATAATGGGAAACAGGCCTGTTTCTTTAAAAAAATTTTTTTTAATCTTTATTTATTTTTAAGAGAGACAGAGTGTGAGCAGGGTAGAGGGCAGAGAGAGAGGGAGACACAGAGTCTGGAGCAGGCTCCAGGCTCTGAGCTGTCAGCACAGAGCCTGACGCAGGACTCAAATTCAGAAACTCCAAGATCATGACCTGAGTGGAAGTCGGATGCTTAACCAACTGAGCCACCTAGGCACCCCTGAACAAGCTTGTTTCTGAGGCTTTGCCCATGTGATTAAATACTCTTTAGAACATGATTTTTATTTTCTATATAATAGGAAATACATTCTATGTAATAGTTTTTCATATGCATATACTGTAATTAAATCCATCTATCCTATTACAAGCAGCTGTTTAACTCGAGTTTTGTCTGCACTTCTGTTTATTATAATAATTTCATGTATATGAAATTATGACTTCAGAAATAAAAATGTTTTATAGTTTTTTTTTTAAGTTTATGCATTTATTTTGAGAGAGAGAGAGAGAGAGAGAGAGAGAGAGAGCGAGCATGTGTGTGCATGCAGGAGCAGGGTTGGCGCAGAGAGAGAAGGAGAGAGAGAATTCCAGTCAGGCTCAGCACTGCCAGCATAGAGCCCAACTCCGGGCTTGAACCCACGAACCGAGATCATTACCTGAGCCAAAATCAAGAGTAAGACACATAGAAGACTGAGTCACCTATGCATCCCATTTTTAAAGATTTTGATGTGTATTGCAAAATCATATTTGGTAAATAATCTGCCAGTGTACTTTCTACCAGGAACTAATGAAAGGACCAATTTAACTGCTTTTTTGAATCTACGACTTAACTGTTTATCCTTTCCCCCTCCGATTTTTAAAAAATAATGACTTTATTGAGTTATAATTTATGTAGCATAAAATTCAGCTGTTTAAAGTATACAATTCAGTAGCTTTTAGAGACCCTGTCTCAGGTTTTGTTTTGTTTCGTTTTTGTTTCTTTTTTAGCAATATGAGTTTTAAAAACCTTTAAAATCCTAGAAAATGGAGGGCCTGACACAGGGTGGTAGAAGGTTACACTGCCAGAAGTGCAAGTGGGCAGGGACCCTGGGTGGCCCAGTAAGTTAAGTGTCTGACTCTTGGTTTATGGTTCAGGTCATGTTCTCATGGTTTCGTGAATTTGCGACCCGCATAAAACTCTTTGCTGACAGTGCGGAGCCTCCTTGGGATTCTCTCTCTCTCTACCCCTCCCCTGCTCATGCTGTCTGTCTTTCTCAAAATAAATAAACTTTAAATAAGTAAAAAAAAAAAAAAAAAAAAAAAAAAAAAGATGTGCAAGTGAGTTTACCAGGATAACAAGATAAAAAATGTATAGAAAGCAAATACATATAAAATATGTACATAAATATATATTTATATATAGAAGAATATATAAACACAGTCATAACTTCTCAATTATAATCCTTTAGAATATGTAAGGATAATCTATTTAAAACAGCAAGGTAAAAGCATAGAACAACTAGACTTAATATCTTTACAAACTAGTATAAGAAATATTATAAGGCTTGAACTTATTATTTACTTATGTACTTACAATATTGTAAAAGCTTACCTATTCATTAAAAACAAAAAAGAAAAAAATAAAAACAAAAAACATTTTAAGTGCTTGAATCAGAAAACTGAATATTGTGCATATATGTATATATATGTATCAATTACACATGAATTAATTTGTGAGATTAACACAATGGTAAACATAATTCCCATATTATAACCATAATTATTATATCATAATAAGAAAGTGATTCTAAGGTTCATGTGGGAGAATAAGCATGTGAAAATATTCAAGAAAATATTAAAAAGAAACCAATGAGGGAATATTTGTCCTGCTAATACTAAAGCCTATTACAAAGTTATAGTAAATTTTGCTGAATGTTATTTATAGAAAATAAAAAGCTGAATTAATGCATTCATAACAGTGATACTAATTATGGAAGCATCAAAGCAATGCTTTGAATTTGACTCTAGTGACTCTGAATTTAATATTCATTTATAGCTCTAAAATAGACCTTCATATAGAGTATTACTTTCTATTTGATGAAGTTGGTACTACCTGCCTGGGGTTAAGGAAAGTTATTTAGCAAATTATTGTAGTATGGTTATCAATCTAGGAAACAACAAATGAAATTGGATCATCACCTTATACCACATAGCAAAGGAAATTTGAAGTAGATGAAAAAGTTACATTTTAAGTAAAACTATTTTATTTGATACAAGTTTCAGATTATAAATATAATGAAAAACCATAAAGAAACAATGTATTTTATTAAATAAAATGGAATTTCTGCATGTCAGAAAAGTAAAGAGTAAAAAAAAAAAGTTAATAACAAACTGCCACAATTGCAAAAAAAACTTGATATCACTAAAATGTAAACAAAAAACCAATTAGTCTAGTAGACACTACTGGGAACCACCCATACAAATTAGTTTGGACACAATGTAAATTAAAACAATAACGACAACATTTCCACATATTTACTAACTAAGTTTTATAATTAGGATAATAAAATTGAGAAAGATATTATCAAATGGTTACTCTCAAACCCAACTGAAGGGTGTATAGAATATTATAACCTTCCTCAACATAAATTTGATACTCTGTTTAAAGAGCCATCTGCCACTCAATTGGCAAATGTTTCTTTTGTACATGTATAGAAATAGTGATTGATGGCAGAGATACACTTATGTCTTGGTCCCAGTCTCCTGAAACTAGTTGTCTGCCTGGAAAACAGCCCTTGACTCAGTGATTGCACTTATTAGAGTAAACTCTAAGGGAATAATCATCTTAGAATTATTTGTAATAGCAAAATAATGGAATCAATTTAAATGCCCAATAGTGCAGAAAAAGACAAGTATACATTCCTTATAACATACTATTACAGCCATTAGAAATCTTACTTGTGAAAAATATTTTAAAACGTGAGGTTTAATCATGGTTCAATGTTTAACGAAGCAAGTGGAATCCAAATGAATGTATATGATATAGTTTCAATGTTGTTAAAGGATTTCTATCTCTATCTATTGATATGTATGTCAAGATTTAAAAAAATACCAAAATTTTAAGACTGGATGATCTCCTTGATGTGTTTTAGTTCATCAGTTTACTAATTTCCTTATTTATAAAGTCAGGAAATATGAATACTCTTTATGTCATAAAATTCTTCCAAGAAGAAAAAAATGAAATGATCATTAAGTGCATACTACAAACATTGGTCTATAGAAACTACTCAATGATTTTAATTCTTTTTGTTATCAATCTTGTTATCTTGGAAAATTTAGAGGGGCTCCTCTGTGTCATGAGACCCAGCGTGGGGTTCTTATTTCAGTTCTGTTTTCCTTAGTATGAAAGTAACTCCCTGGCTTTGGGGGCAGTTAATCTATTATTCTTAGTTTTTGATGGTATTGTAAGTTTTCATCTTTTTCTATCATATTCTGTGTCTCTTTGCAAAAGAAAGAGACGCCAGGGACTTTCATGTCCAGCCTGCTAGACAGTTGATATTTAAATTCCTCTTGATCACATAAAAACCATATAAAACTCTAATTCATTTATCTTCAGTGTCTAAAACGATCAACAAGAGCAAGTCCAGTCTCTCTGGTCTTTCCAGCAAGCTACAGTCTGGGCCAATCTCTGAATAGCCTGAGGCAGCTCCACAGGCATTTCCTGCACCAGATCTCCCAATACTCTAAAGAAACTCATCTGGGAACTTCTCAGAACTCTTGCTGACTAGATATCAGGTCTGATCTTCTGTATGGGATCCGAGAAGCTGCTTTCCAGAGCCAATCCAGTGGGCCTCGTGGTGGACTAGCCAGTTGAAGATCCATTGCCCATTTTCAAATTCATATTATTCAGGTTTTTTGTTGCTTAGTAATATGGAATCAAGAGGATGTGCCTACGAAGAAAATGTTCCTTTTTAGATGCTGGCGAATTTAGGGAAAAAAAGTTCAGTTTTCTTTATCGTGCAAATCAAAATCTATTTAAATCATAAGCTCTGAAATCCATTTAAAACTTATGGTTGCATCAGGAAATTATGTCTCTTCCTAATTTGAATTTAATGTAAACTGATTTTTAATTGTTTTGTATAACCATGAGTAACAGATATTTTTGAACACTGCATGGTAAAAATCAGCAAATATGTCAGACAAAGCACAACATTAAAGGAAATACTACAGCATATGTTGACAGTTATAGAAGGATTGCTGCTGTTTTCACCCTTCACACCAGAATAATTTTTTCAATATTTACCTCCCATGTGTAGAGAGGGAAACATATGGGGCTTTACATAATCGTAAGCATAAACAGGTGGCTACTTAGGTACATTTAATTTGCAGGCAACAGCAATACTGAAAAACGCAATCAGCGCCACATGGCTCCCCAACTCCTTCCACTAACAGTCCATTAGCAAAATTAAGATCATTAAAATAGAGGGAGGGTATACTCCTCAGTCAGTTGGCTTCAACCACCTTTCAGGGCCATGAATAAAACACATTTTCAAAAATGCATTGGCATTTTGCTGTTCCTTTTGTTCAAGGGAACTTCAGCAACCGTGTATAATGTATACCTCGTGAATAACTACAAGCAGCACAATATTTGCATTTAAAATTTGCTTACATCTCCCTGTAATCTGCTCATTATGGGCTTAAAATTATGGTAGTTAAATTCTAAGCAATTTATCAAAGCATGGGGTCAGACAGACTCCTCGAAGCAGCCTGGAAATATTTCCCCAAAGGCAGTCCACCTCAAGAGGTCACCTAAGGCTCATTTCCATATTCTAACACCCTGGCCAAATCTGTAGACATGATTGTGGCTGGGATTTTTTGCTCAGTCTCTTTCAGATGCTACATTGTAGATTCCATATATTTTGTCCCATCTAATGTGATACAGACTGGAATATTTATCTTGTCCTCTTTGACCACGTAAAGACTAATCTCTCTGACCTTATAATCATTTCACAAAGGTTTAGAATTCCAGAGTTAAAGAAAATGAGTAGGAAGAATAACTATTATTTATTATTATTATTATTGTCATCATCATCATTATTTTGCCTTTTGGGGGCTTGCTATGTGTGAAGGAATCTCTAAGCATGTGATAGATGATATAATTTTCTCTGTTATATAGAAAAGGAAATTAACTGTAGTCCTGAGAGTGTAAGTTCTCAGGTTTACACAGGGATGAGAGGCCTGAAGCCAGAATTCAACCCAGGCTGTTGAAATTAACAATTAATATTTTTTAAACCATTCCACTTTACTATTGGGATAGTTGTGTATTGCTGACCCTGAAAATTCTGTTGCCTAAAATCATCACCCAAGGCCAGGAATAATAAATGTGTAGTATTTTTGAAGAACCTCCTAAAAAGGCCTAGTGAGAGATTTTGGGGTGCCTGAGGTCTAGGGGGGTTCTTTCTAGTCCTGATGCCTCTGTGTGTGTTCCCATAACACAAGGGGCATGCTCTGAAGAACTAAAGGGTCCAGGGAGCTGTGCTCTTGCCAAGGTTTGTGAGAAGTTCTCATATTCTCTCTCCTCTTTGTTGCTCTTCCTCACTGCTTGGGAAAGAGAAAACTTTAGCATGAACAAGTATGTATGACACATTGTTAAGCTAAGATGATAACAGAGTTTTGGC
Organism: Panthera pardus; assembly: GCF_024362965.1. Taxonomy (NCBI): domain Eukaryota; kingdom Metazoa; phylum Chordata; class Mammalia; order Carnivora; family Felidae; genus Panthera; species Panthera pardus. Next base: position 36,718,957 of record NW_026526732.1, read on the forward strand.
ATAGATGTCGAGTTACATCATTTGATTTCAAGACCTAACATTAATGTAAATTATCTGTTAAACACCCAAAATGTATTAAATATTACATAGTCACTCTTTCAAGGAGTTTAAGTGTTCCTGGGAAAGTAAGTTTTTTGCTTGTTTGCTTTTGGGTTTTTTTTTTTTTTAATGCAAAATTTGAATCAAAGAGATAAACATCTAGATAAATTTTTAGATAAAAATCTAAAGATTTTCGGGGGTGTTTTGAACATTTTTTTAAATGTTAATTATTTTTCGGAGAGAGAGAGACAGAGCACAAGCAAGGGGGGGGGGAGGGGGAGGTGCAAAGAGAAAAGGAGACAGGAATCCTAAGCAGGCTCTAGGCTCTGAGCTGTCAGCATAGAGCTCTATGTGGGGCTTAAACTTATGAACTGTGAGATCATCTCCTGAGCTCAACGGACTGAGTCACCCAGGTGCTCCATAAATCAGAAGATTTTATGATTTATTCTTTTTATCTCCAGGTAAAAGAACTGTTAAAAACTGCTAGTAGCAGTTACAGATAATTTTGATCCCATTGTAAATGTAAAGATATTCAAACACAGGAATTCTACAGTCTCAGTTAATCTCATTTAACATTTAACAAACATGGTCACTGTCTTTGATATTGCTCCCCCTCTCTCAAATACTCAGTAAATTACTATGCAAAATTTTGTTACCTTAAACTTTGACTTTCCTTCACATTTCTTGTTTCTGCCCTTCTAGCAAGATTCTTCTGTCTTCTTCTATAAAGACTTTTGGGGTCACTCATTAGTTGCTGATGTTTACTAATCCTATAATTGGCTCTGAGTAATCTGGACAATTTTCTCACAGTTTGGACATTGTTATTATTATTATTAATTTCAATCCTTTGCTCAAGGATTTTGAGTTTTTGCTTTGATAATGTATTTTATGCACCCATTTCATTCTGAAGCTGAATAGAGGTACCTGAGCTAGAATTTCTTGTGGAAATACTGGATTTGGGATAGTCTTGAAAAAGATAGTTTTTGTAGGTATGCTGACCTAAAAATTATCTTGGAAATATAACAAAATGATAGAAAAGCCACAGGAAGCATGTAAAAAGGGAAATCTACTCAGGAAAGTATAAAATAACAAGGATGCTTAGGAATTTGACCGCAGAACAGAGTGCAGTTAAAATTCTTTTTTTTTTTTTTTTGTTAAAATTCTTAAAGAGGTGGAAGCACATACCCACAAAAATAAATGAGACACACTTTGCATTATTGGCACAGAGATAAGACCCATAATCAAAATACACAGCAGTCTGCTTCCTTTCCAGATCTTCTTCACATAGCTCAGTTTATTAGAAAGTTTTGAACATACATCTTAAATACCTATTTATTCAAAATTGTGTGTGTGTATTTGACATATCCTTACCTGTATTTCAAAGGCAAATTTCTTTGTAATGATAGTGGATATGAGTCCACATTTTAGTAACTTTGAGATGTTAAAGGAGTTTCAGCTACTTTTCATATTTCATTAGACTAGTCTATCATTGTTTTAGCTCATAACATGGCTGCAGAAAAAGCTTAAGTGGGAGTAGAAATGTCAAATCCATCATTTCTTCGTTGTTCACCTGTGTTTGTATTAGTTTGTTTTCAATACATAGTTTCTTTGCAGGAAGTGTTTGAAGGCATTTACCCGTTTTGTGAGGATTACTTTCTTTAGAAACTACAATAATATATTCTGAACACCCACTTATATATGGCTGGGTGACCTGCAGCACCCTGGGAGTACATGAACTTGTGTGGGCAGCACTGTCAATCCCTTTGCTTTGCATAATCCCTGGGCCTCCCCCAGAGGCCTCACCTACACCTACAAGCACCTGGCCATCTGAAACATGGACAGATGAGACTAGTGCCGATCAACATCTTAAATATCAGTGAAGTTCACTTTCTTATGTTGCTTGATTTTAAAAGTGCTAAGATTTTCTGTACCCAGAAGGAGGGTGGACATCCACCTTTGAAACCTTCCCTGTTAGCTAATGAAAGGCTGGACAAACAATTTATCATTTACAATAATAATGAAAGATTGAAATGTGTAACTCTGTGATTAAGCCCTTGACCTTTGGAGACACAAAAACCTACTGTGTATCATGTGAGCTGTGTGATGATAGAGGACTTATGGTATCTTTTTCAAACTTTCATGTCCTTTTTTATCTGTGAAGTGTTGGTGTTTTATTTGTAGCTACCTCATATTGCAATCGTGCAAATTAAATATACGTGTACATTTCTAGCACATTCTAAGATGCATATTTCAATAATCTTACTTTGGGGCGGTTGTTTGTTTTTTCATTATTTTGTTTACTTTTTTTTCTTCATGATAAATATACTCTTTAATCCCCAGCACATATTTCCCCCATCCGCCACTCACCTCCCCTCTGGTAACCATCAATTTGTTCTCCATAGATAAGAGTCTATTTTGTGGTTTTTCTCTTTCTCTCTCTTTTTCTTTTGTCTGTTTGTTTTCTTTCTTAAATTCCACATATGAATGAAATCATAATGATATTTGTCTTTCTCTGACTGGCTTATTTGATTTAGCCTTATACTCTCTAGCTCTATTCTTGTTGCAAATGGCAAGATTTCACTCTTTTTCGTGGCTGAATAATACACACACACACACACACACACACACACACACACACATATACACCACACCTTCTTTATCCATTCATTTATTTTTGGACACTTGGGCTGCTTCCATAATTTGGCTATTGTAAATAGTGCTGCTATAAACATAGGGGTGCATGTATCCCTTTGAATTAGTATTTTTATATTTTGGGGGTAAGTATCCAGTAGTGCAATTCCTAGATCATATGGTAGTTCTATTTTTAACTTTTTGAGGAACCTCCATACTGTCTTCCACAATGGCTGCACCAGTTTGCATTTCCACCAACAATACAAGAGAGTTCCCCTTTCTCCATTTCCTCCCAGCACTTCTGTTTCTTGTGTTTTTGATATTAGCCATTCTGACAGGAGGGAAGTGATATCTCATTGTAGTTTTGACTTGTATTTCCCTGATGATGAGCAATGTTGAGCATCTTTACATGTGTGTTAGGCATTTGTATGTCTTCTTTGGAGAAATGTCTATTCATGTTTTCTGCCCAGTTTTAATTGATTATTTGGTTTGGGGGTGTTCAGTTGTATAAGTTCTTTATATATTTTAGATTCTAACCCTTTATTTATTTTTAAACTATTCATTCTTTTTTTTTTTTTTTTAACATTTATTTATTTTTGAGACAGAGAGAGACAAAGCATGAACAGGGGAGGGAGAGAGGGAGACACAGAATCTGAAACAGGCTCCAGGCTCTGAGCTGTCAGCACAGAGCCCGACGCGGGGCTCGAACTCACAGTACCACGAGATCATGACCTGAGCTGAAGTCGGCTGCTTTACCGACTGAGCCACCCAGGTGCCCCTAGATTCTAACCCTTTATAAGAAATGTCATTTGCAAACATCTTCTCCTATTCCATAGGTTGCCTTTTAGTTTTGTCAATTGTTTCCTTCTCTACACAGAAACTTTTTATTTTGATGTAGTCCCAGTAGTTTATTTTTACTTTTACTTCTCTTGCCTCAGGGGACATATCTAGAAAAATCTTAGTATGGCCAATGTCAGAGACATTACTGCCTATGTTCTCATGAAGGGTTTTTATTGTTTCAGGTCTCACTTTTAGGTCTTTAATCCATTTAGAGTTTATCATTGTGTATGGTGAAAGAAAGTGGTCTCATTTCATTCTTTTTGCATGTAGCTGTCCAGTTCTCCCAACACCATTTGTTGAAGAGACTGTCTTTTTCCCATTGAACATTCATTCCTCCCTTGTTGAAGATTAATTGATCATATAATTGTGGGTTTATTTCTGGGTTTTATATTCTGTTCCATTGATCTATGTGTCTATTTTTATGCCACACTGTTTTAACTACTACTTCTTTATAAGATAAAATGAAGTCTGAAATTGTGATACCTCCAGTTTTGCTTTTCTTTTTAAAGATTGCTTTGGCTATTTGAGGTCTTTTGTGGTTCCATAGAAATTTCAGGATTGTTTGTTTTGGTTCTGAGAAAAATGATGTTGGGTATTTTAATAGAGATTGCATTAAATCTGTAGATTGCTTTGGGTAGTATACACATTTTAACAGCATATTTGTTCTTCCAAATTATGAGCATGGAATGTCTTTCTATTTCTTTGTGATATCTTGAAATTTTTTTCATTGCTCTTTTATAGTTTTCACAGTATAGGTCTTTCACATCTCTGGTTAAGTTTCTTTCCCCTCAAATACAGTATTGTGATCATTTCCATGGTAAATATGTAAAATATGAATAATAGAATGTATGTGTCTGTATCTAGTCTTTTGAGGTCTTTTGAGGACTTTCTTTTATATATAGCAACATATAGTGCCCTTTATCCTTTCAGCAAAGCACATGTAATCACTATTATCCTGTGCATTCCCCTGTTTGCCTGTTAAATGACTGGTTAGTAGGGAACCAAAGATTCCAGTGAGTCAATGTCCGTAACTTCGTGCATAACATAGCTATATTACCACATACAACAACAATCTGGTGCTAATATTTTGCCCTTGGCATTCTTAGATGGTGGCTGATTCTTCCCCACCCCCCCCACCCCTTTGTCATAGCTTAGCTCTATAGAGCGAAATTTCAGTCAGGGGTATTGCCTGTGGCTTTTATCCTGTAGTCCACTGTGGAAAATGCATATATATTTCATGCTGGACACTTCCCACTAACCTCTCAACAGATCATCCTGCTTGACCTTAACAAAATAAATAGTGTGTTTGAGTGAGTGGGAAAAAAAAATTTTACAATGGTTACCAAATGTTAATTTTTAATCTCTTAGATAATACAGGGAAGAGGGAACCATAGGATGTGGAATTGGGGATGTGGCAATTAACGACTAGAATACATCCAAGCTTTTACAGAACAGACTATCTGATTATTTACACTATGTTGGGCCATTACTTTCAGAGAATTAGTAGGCAAAGTTCACTGTAAGATTCCTTATCTCAGGGATGGAGGGAATACATTTGGTTCGAACTTGGAAAGCAAGCTAGAGATTAGTCTATGAAAAAGATTGTGAAATCTTTATAATGATTTTGTGTATATTAAAAAATATTGTTATATATAGTTGGAAATTTTAATTTTTAAAATTACACCCATTTATTGATGATAAAAAAAAGTAGAAAAACATCTGATAAGCATAAATTGTACACAGTGAACCAGGAAGTTATTCTTGCTCTTCTTATGCTGAAGGGTCTAGAAAGGGAAGACTGGCTCACAAGACCCATATAAATAGTTTGCCAACTTGAATAAACGTGTTTTTCTGAGCAATGTCCTTGTACGTTATATGCAAGACAGGGAGGCAGCCTTGTGTGGTGGCAAAAGCATAAGACTTGGATGTCAAAGGTCTGATTTGAGATTCTAGAGCCATGACTATGAAAATCATGACTATTTTTATATCCTTCAATAATAACGTTTGTTTTATTGTCCTTAAAGTATTTTTGTCAGGATAAATGATTCATTAAAAAAAAATCATTCAAGGGGCACCTGGGTGGCTCAGTCAGTTGAGCATCTGACTTTGGCTCAGGTCATGATCTCACAGTTCGTGAGTTCAAGGCCCGTGTCCGGCTCTGTGCTGGCACCTAGGAGCCTGGAGCCTGCTTCGGATTCTGTGTCCCTATTTCTCTGCCACTTCCCCGCTCATGCTCTGTCTCTCTCTCTCTCAAAGATGAATAAACGTTAAAAAAAATTTTTTTTAAATCATTCAAACTTGTAAATTTCTAAACAAATTTCAGTTATTACTGTTACTATTAATAATACTTGTGGATCATTAAGAACTGGTTAAAATTATAAACTCTCCAAAAACTTAAGACTCAGAGAAAAGATCTTAAGGACTAAATTCACTTGGGTGCCTGGGTGGCTGAGTCGGTTGAGCGACTTCAGCTCAGGTCATGATCTCGCAGTCTGTGAGTTCCAGCCTAGCGTTGGGCTCTGTGCTGACAGCTCAGAGCCTGGAGCCTGCTTCAGATTCTGTGTGTCTCTCTCTGCCCTTCCCCTGCTCATGCTCTGTCTCTCTCTCTCTTAAAAATAAATAAAAACATTAAAAAAAAAAAAAAAGACTAAATTCACTTAAAGCTGACTTTCAATAGATCAATTAATTGTACTTCCTTATAATTTTTGTTTCTCAAGTGCATGCTCTTTATGGATAATTTTTCTTAATTTAAAAATAATAATATACATTTTAATAGATGACAATCAAATTTGGAAATTGAAATATATTGTCTTTCTGCTTCCTAGCTTACTTTATGAAGGTTACACACTGGCTTATTTTATAATTACCCTAATGATCATTCAGCTTCTGAAATGTGTGTTGTTGTTTTTTTGTTGTGGTGGGGGTTTTTAGTTTTTGTTTTTGTTTTCTAGGAAGCAAATTATATTTTGTCCAGTGTAAAACTTTTGTACTCTTTGTGAATAAGATGTAAGAAAATTGATGAAATTTAAAGCTTATGGTGCTTCAGTTTACTGTGAAATATATATATATATTTGACATGGTTTATATGGTATTAAGTGCTATTTATAAGGAAGGACTCTTTGGATTGGCTACAATAGTAGATGAAGGAATAAATTAATCACAGTTATTTTCCTGTATCTACCACTTAGTATGCTAAACTGTGTACTTAATCATCATGTAAGGGAAACACACAGAGATTCATAGATGGATTTTTCTTGCAGTAGAGACATTCAACAAGACAGCTCTGAAGTATGCGATTAACTTGAAATAATGGTGGCCCTTAGGGTTCCAGGCTTTTTCTACTTCATAACATTTTAGGTCTGTTATTACCTTAGGTGAACTCAATTCCCCAAGAAAGAAGATGCTGAATTAATTCTTCTGTGACTTATGTCATCAATATATCTAGGATAGAAATAAAACTATGTGTCTCTACCATTTATAAGATTCTTGTAGCTGTTTTTTTAACATTTCACAAAAATAGCTGAATTTTCTATACCGTGATAATGATTGTGGACTCAGAAATCTTCATGTATAGACAAGTGAGATTAAACATATGTGTGCACGTGCACACACATGCATACATGAAAATTCATTTATTGTGCAGAATTCAAGAATATTCTTTTATTGGATTTTCTGTGATACAAGATATAATAAAATAAGAAGTTCCTTCAAAGTAAATGTTTCTTTGCCTTACTGTCTCCAAGCACAGCATACAGTGAATGAACCCTAGTCAATTTCTGAAGCTTTGCAGGACAGATTGCACATGCTACCTTACTTACTGCCAGGATGTATCACACACACTTGTTTGGAAGTTTATTTCTAAAAATAACCCAAATCCTGTTTTTGTTTGAGCAAAGATCAGCTACAAAAATAACTGATCATAAATCTTTGTGTAGTAACCCAGAATAGACATGAGACATTATAGTCTGGTTAATAATGATTTGATATATAGATGAATTTAATTAGAACATATTTATTGAGTAAGCTCTTAAACTATTTTTCCAAGCTATATTGAATTCTAGTAAGATTGTCTAATTATCTAATGAGTATCTACTAAGATAATCTCACTATCTTCTTAGTTTGTGCTAGTGTATCATATTATCGTTAGTTTCGTGTTAAGAAAGCAGTTACCTAATTTTTGCTTTGCTCATATTTTCTCTGGAATTTTTTATAATCTTTTCAGTAAATACATTTCCATAAGTGCTACAAAGTAGATGTGCCTATAAAATAAAAGTAATTCAAAGAGGAGAATTAAACATGCAAGCTTAAAAAGCTATACCTTAAACAGTAAAAATTTCATCATATTGGTGACTGTCCTAATAGTATTAGAGGAAGAAATTTTTAATAGTGAAACAATGGCAAAATTACAGAAGCAATGAGAAGAATGATATATAACCAAGAGTATCAATCCAGAACAACTACCTAACCAGGCATTTTCCAAGGAGAGTTATATGGTGCACCAATATATCATGATATAATATGTTATAATTTATTATGGATATTTCCCCAAGAGTTTTATAATAAAAGAAATTTGCAAAATCCTGCATGTTACAGTCTCTTCTTGTGAGTTACAATGCATCTAAAGTTTCTGAGAAGTCTTTAATTGGAAATATGTAGGTACTTTTTGTTGTGGTAAAATACACAACATAAAATTTACCATTTAAGAGTGTACAATTCAGTGTCATTAAGTACATTCACGATGGTATATAACCATCACCACTGTGTAGTTCCAGGTATATAGCTTTGTAATTGTTAATTTGACCATGAAACAGTTTTCTCCTGAATATCTTTTAATTTTGGTATGTCCAGGAAATGTATTTATGGAAACACCAACCTAATCCAATCCTCCCAATTTAAAACTTAAAAACAGAAAGTGTGATCTTGAGAGATTAAATGCCTTCCTCAAGATCACACACGTAGTTGGTATACAGCCAGTCAATATCTCATTCCTATTTCTCATTTCTAAGAACAGAAGCTTTTTTGTTTCAAGATATTTTCCCTTGTTTTTACTTATGTTGCCTGGATCTGACAATCCAGTAATCTACAGACGATACGTTACAATTTTACCTAGAGTATTCAGGATTAAAACAGATACATCACTTTTTAATAAAGGACACTGCACTTGTTTTGTAACTCTCTCACTGTGATTTTCTTATGAGAACTTGCATTGTAGGAACTCTCTTTAATTTGCATAATTCTTCTGTTCTTAGGTCTTTTTAAGATTGTGGCTGATAAAACTCCATACCTTACTATGGAAGAAATTACAAGGACCATTCATATTGGATCAAGTAGACTAGGGCATCCTTCCTTCTATCATCAGAAGGATGTAAAACTAGAAAATCTCATTATAAAGCATGGTGAGCAAATCATGCTCAACTCAGTTGAAGAGATCAATGGAGAAATAATGGTGAACTGTGGAGTGGTAAGGAATCATCAGAATCACTCATTTACCTTGCCTTTGTCACAAGAAGGAGAATTCTATGAGTGTGAAGATGAACATATTTATACCCTAAAGGAGATTGTCGAATGGAAGATACCCAAGAACCGAACACGAACTGTGAAACTTACAGGTTTTTCAAATAAATGGGATTTAACAAATCCATTTCCTAAAGGCTTTTACGGTGCTCTGATTCTCAAGCCTGTTTATGAAATTCAAGCTGTGATGAAATGTAAGTATTCACTAAGAATGATGCTCTATGGGGGCACCTGGGTGGCTCTGTCGTTTAGTGACAGTCTTGGTTTCGGTTTAGGTCATGATCTCACAGTTCGTGAGATCAAGCCCCTTCATGGAGCCCCACATCCAGCTTCACACTGACATCGCAGAGCCTGCTTGGGATTCTCTCTCTCCCTCTCTCTACCCCTCTCTCCCCCTCTCAAAATAAATAAAATTTAAAAAACAGAATGATGCTCTATAAGTATGAGCATTGTGGGGTTTGGGAAAGAGGCTCTTTAAAGTTTAAGAATGGGACACTGTCCTGACTTGTCTTTTGAACCTGCTGACAGATTCTCATCTATAAATAAGTAAACCACTTAGTTGGTACAAGGATCAAATTGAATAATATATATAAATATATATTGTAAATTGTGTGGTGCTATCCAAATGTAAATTGCTGTAATTGTCAGATGCAGACAGATTAACCTACTAATTCATTTCTATCTCTGTCAGTTTAACATGGTCAGAAAAGAGCTACTTTTTAGGATAGAGTTTAATTTGTTTGAAAGAGGCTTTCTTGTACGGAAGTGGCCTACAAAGTGGCAAAGATACAAAGTTCCTTTAATGTGTTCCTTACTAGTATTTTTGTGATGCCTTTTCTTTTTTTCTTTTTTTCTTTTTTTTTCTCAACTACCCATCACTGGTCATAAATCCTATTAGCTGAAAGTCCCTCTGACTTAAGGGAGATGATGTGACAAAATAATTCACACATAAGTATGTTTTAATATGTAATTTAGATAGGATTATTTGCATTTAAAAATAGGAAAAGCTCGAGAGAGCATTGTTACCCTAAAGGAATTAAAACCTTGAGTTCTCAAGGTATTGCACGTGGAGTTTTCAAGATTATAGCACATGGAGCAAAGAGTTCTGTATTTGCAATCAAAGTCCTGGATTCTAACGTTGGGTCATTAACTTCGGTAGGTGGTAACTTTGGGTGAACCATTTAAACTGTGTCTTTGCAAAGGGTGTAATGATACCTCTTTTGCCTACCTCTTAGAGTTGTTTTGAGAATGATATAAGATTGTATTAAGGTACTATATACAATACACTTGAGAAAAAAAGTATGTAAAGATGTTTGGTCAAAGGTTGTCCCATGAACATCTCAAATTCTATTTATCTCTGTTCCTATACATATTGTTGGTCACTTATATAAATATGAAAAAACTTATGTGTTTTAGAACCACATGTTAAATTTTGTGGCATGTTAAGTATTTAACTAGAAATTGATTAATTCATCTGAATTAAAGGTACAGGTAAGGAATTTCACTCAAGTAGTGATTATATTTTAATACTACAAAAAATTGAGACAACAGCATGATCATTTTTTAATATGACAAAAAATGGAAGTCGCAGCAAATTTTAGACCTCACATTAGTGTTTTGTTAGCTATCCCCAAATGTATAATTGAAATTGATAATTGAGTTTTCCTCATTTTTCATAAATAATGAATATAGCATTTTCTCATTTTTAAATTTGTTAGTTTTTAAAAACCACCGACATCTCCTATCACACAGCTGCAAATGTAGACCAACCCACGACGTAAGCATGTGAACAAGGTGGTTACTGAGTTCAGTGAATTTAGGTCGGGGGTCAGCAAAGGCTTCTGTGAGGAAATGGCATTTAAACTAACACCTGAATGATGAATAGGAGCTGATGAGGCAAAGAAAGAGGGAACAGCATTGGAGGAAGTGGTAACAGTCTCCAGGAAGGCAAATAAGCAAGATATTGGAGCTCCAGTGCAGCTGATATGAGAAAAGAGAGGGCAGATTGAGACAAATATCAAAACATACAATGGGGTCTTGGAATCAGTCATGGAGAGTCTTGAAATACATGTTAAGGAGTTAACGTCTTTCCACAGGGCAAATTAAAAGGGTTTCAGTGAAAAGGACAGGGGCAGAGTCATGTAGTAAGGCTATTGGATGTGCAGTAGGGTATTGGGGGCTTAGTACAATAGTGATATCAGTGGGACACTTGCTCCTACTGGGTATTTAAGAAGTACAACCACCAAGATTTGGAGGTCTTTTGGAAGGAGGAAAGAAATCAGCCTGATTCCCAGGTGTCTGACTGGATCTACTGGTTGGCTGGTGATGCAATTTACTAAATATAAACATTGACAGATGAGCAGGGCATTATTAACAGAATTGTTTAGATGGACTTATATATGGTTTCATGCTAACCCAGGTCCCAGAAGAAAGCCTTTGGTTAAAATAAAGACTTTTCCAAAGTTTTTTGGTCCAATTTCCATTATTTAATGGTATTGAAGTTGAATTTTGATTTAAATTATTTTGGATCTTTAACTTCTTAGGGGTTATTTTAAACATTAGTTCTTTTTGTAAAGCAGTTTCAGGACAGATGCTGTATGGGACTGCTTTGCATGTATACTGACTGCAGAATATTTCCTAGAAATAGAGGATGGTTGTCCAACACAAAAAGTCCAGTTTTAAAAATTGTTGTAGACATTTTTTCTTCTAAATATAAAATGTAGACTATTTTTTAAAATCAGTTGTGGTCTTGTTTTACGTTATTCTTTCTTATATTGAAGATTCAAACTTGCCTTGAATACAACAGTATATTGCTTGCTAAGTTACTTTCCAATGGCCTTGACTGTCAGGCACATTTGAATACCCTCCCGTCTCAAGTCCTTCCTTTCTAAAGTGACAAGAAAAAGAATAGGTCTGTGTCAGGGATAGAAAATTTTAGAGAAACCTTAGGGATAAAAGCAAGATGAAAAAGATCGAGAACTATAGGAAGTTTTGAAATATTGATTTGCTAAAAGAGAACATAGTGAATAGAGAAAAGAAAGAATACAACATATTTTATTCCTGGTGCTAGGTTTTTAATATGTTATTTATGTGAAGATTCAGGCATCATAAACAAGTAGCAGGGCGTGTTTAAATGAAATATTAGTTCCTGGAAACTCTTGGTCATAATCCCCATTGCAGGCCTGAAGCCCCTCTGATTCTCTCTATACATTTCATGATTTGTAAAAATTTCTGCCTCTTTGAAAAATAGATACAAATAACCACCCAAGACCTTTAACTACTAGTCTTATATAAGTAATAGTAAGATCTGTTTGGCCTTTCATAGGAAGATAAAACTCATATTAGTGTGGCAAATGCATAATATTTACAAATGAAAAATTGAGCCAGCTCTTTTGAGTTGCTTCTAAAACTCAGAAGTCTTGCTAGTTAAAACTTGTTAATTGTGCTGTGTTTTGATTTATAGATTGATAATTATTTCTCCCCTAATGAAAATTCTGAGTTGAAAAGCTGCCTTTCATTTTAAGAAAGAAACCTCAATGCCTTCCAAAATGTGAGGGTACAGGTTTTGCTGAGATATATGATATATTAACTCATTTATAAGGAGAGGGCTGACATCACATGAGCAGAAAGATGGTATCAGAAAAGCAGTGTCTGAATATTGCATAATAGGTGATAAATCAATAGCAAAAAAAAATACATTGATCTTTCAGTATTCTGAAACTTCCTTTTTCTTTCATTTTATTTTTAAAAAATAATCTCAATTTTTATCAAAGTCAAAAAAGTCAAATAGTGGTAAAAGGACTTATTAGTGTGATTAGCACACTTTATGCCCTTGACCATTCCCAAATTTTCCCCACATTTTGCTACTTGCAGGTGACTACTTTAAATATTTTGTCCTTGCTTTCTTGTATTTGCATTTAAATTTCCAAATAACTAAAGATACTGCCTATTTATCAGGTCAATGACTTTATACAGGATGGAAGGACACTAATCCCATTCATGAGGGCTCCACCCTCATGACCTCATCAAATTCTAGTAACCTCCCAAAGGCTCCATCTCTTAATACCAGCACCTATTGGTATTGGGGTATTGGAGTAGGGTTTCAACATGTAAATCCTGGAGGAGGAAGACAGTCCAAAATAGTGCTGTCCTGGGACTTCATTTAAAACCATCTGGGTAGGTCTGTTCTTTCATTACCATGGCAGTTTTTAGTCTGGAAATTCAGATATTTCATTTCTGAGATAATTTCTTTGACAGTTTCCTTTCAACTACTTATTTTCTCTTTCCTCTTTCTGTAACATCTAATCTTATGTTGAAGATCCCATACTGATCTAGGACTATTTTCTTCTCTATTTTTCTTGTCTTCAGTTTACCTTTAGGGAAAATCCCTTAACTGCATTTCCAACTGTTGTAATGAATTTTTAATTTCAGCTATCATATTTTTAATTTCCAAGAGTTATTTCTCACATCATTTTTAAATGTTACTGTGTTCTTGTTTTAAGAATGCAGTACCTTATCCGAGAATATTTTACAATTCCTGAAAGTTTTCTGTGTTCCTTACATTTTATCTGCCTCTTTCAGGCTTTTTTAAAAGAAAGTTTTGATCTGTCATTCTCATTGACTGTTTTCCTTGAATGCCTGGTGATTATTCGCCATTTGTTCACATTTACATGTGAGGCACTTTTATTTTTATTTTACAAGTGAAGCACTATTTATATACAAGTTTTTTGTTTATGAATTTTAGGTTTCATTTTTTCATCTTTTTCATCGGAGCATACCCCAAATTCAGCCTCTTGTGAGCCTTTCCTCTAGGACTTGTACAGTTTCACCTGAGAAGAATCTTTCTGATACCTTCCAGGGATCCTGAAACTACTGTAGCTGATGGGAAACTTGCTGAGGGTTTCACTGTTCCCTACAGGTTTAGACTTACCTTCTTTGCTTTTAACCTGTGTTTCTTCCCTGCTCACCAATGCCTGGCTTTCAGATTCTGGGCCTCTGTATCTACTGTTTCCGGCACAGAGTTGTGGAAGGGGTGGCCGCCTATCTTCCCCAACATAGAGTTGGAGAATGGGTTAACCATTCTTCAGACATCCAGATAACCCCCTTTGCCCTCTAGCTTCTCACTCACTGGTCAGAGGGGACTTACACTTCCAATTCATGAGCCTTTTTGAGATCCCATGGGGTGATAAAGAACAACTTTTCATTGGACTGTGGCTCCTTAAGCATGTGACCTTTCCTTGTTCTATTCTACCAAAATTTTGACTATTCTTCCATCTGAGTTCTGTTTTCATTCACTGTAAGGATTGTAGATGCCTTTTAGATTCATGGGATCTTATTCTTTTTTTCCCTTTGTCTTTCTTCTTTTTACCTTCATGGTAAATTTGAGAGAGAAAAAGGGTTGGGAAGCAATATACTTTACTTATAAACCTCACTACTTATTTAAACTAGTCATAGCCCAGAGCTTTTCCTGGAGCTAGTTTAATCCTGAAAGAACTGGTTGCTAATATTGCTAAAAATTAAGTAAAATTTATAAACAATATTTCTAATAAAATGTAATCTTCAGTAATTTATAAACATATCAGAGTCAAGATCTTATGTATTTTTATCTTCTCAATGATGAGATAAAGTAAATATTCAACATTGAACAAATTGAATACATGAATTAATGAAGAAGCTTAAACATTTGTTTCTGTGTGTGTGTGTGTGTGTGTGTGTGTGTGTGCATGTGCATGTGTTTATTGCATAGTACAGAGTTCCTATTTAGGTAACAAGAGATTTTTCTCGCTCACCATATCCAGATTTGATTTATTATGATAACATACTTATGAATTTAACACCTAAGGAGAATGAATATTCACTTCAGGGCACCAAAGTTGATATCATTTATATTTGTATAACAATTCAATTTTTATTAGTGATGCTTTTCCTAAGGTGCCTATGAAAATATTGTGACTTAACATGATATTTAGAACCAGTGAATACCCTAGTCAGCTTCCATTTCATTTTCTTCCTTTAGGCAAGTAATCTTACTGCTAATAGAAATATCAAACAGCAAGAAGAAGAAAGTACAGCTTTCACTGTGTATATTTATTCTTTTACTACCAACTATAAATATTTTACTAGTCAGGGTTCTCCAGAGAAACAGAAGGTATTTATAATGTCATATATAATTATATTGTTTAATATATACAAGACTACATATTAATCAATTAATTAATTAATTTTAAGGACTTGGCTCATGTAATTATGGGAGTTATAAGTTCTGCATTCATAAGACAGATTGGCAGGCTGGAAAATCAGGCAGAAGTTGATGCTGTAGTTTGAGGCAGTGTTTTTTCTTCTCTGAGAAACTCCAGTTTTTGCTCTCAAAGCTTTCAGCTAATCAGGTGATTCTCCCCTACCTTATTGAGGATAACATCCTTTATCCTAAGTCAACTGATCAAGATGTTACCCACATCTGCAAAATACCTTCACAGAAAGGTGTAGAGTAGTGTTTGATTAAGTAACTGTGTACTGTAGCCCAGTCACGTTGATACATAGAAATAACCATCACAAACATCAATGGAGAACACACAGGTTGACATGCATCATCCAATATAAGAAAATGGCTATTCACTTCTCCTAACTTTTATACATTAAATAAAAATGTAAAAAGAAAAGTATCATAAATAAACCCATATTAAATGTAAGTATATTCATTTTATTATTTTATTTTATTAATGTTTATTTTTGAGAGAGAGAGAGAGAGCACAAGTTGGGAAGTGGCACAGAGAGAGGGAGACACAGAATCCAAAGCAGGCTTCAGGCTCTGAGCTGTCAGCACAGAGTGCTACACAGGGCTCCAACTCACGAACCACGAGATCATGACCTGAGCTGAAGTCGGATGCTTAACCGACTGAGCCCTATTTATTTTTATTTTAGAGAGAGAGAGAGTGTGTGTGTGAGCAAGGGAGATGGGCAGAGGGAGAGAAAGAATCTTAAGCAGGCTTCACACTCAGCACATAGCCTGACATGGGCCTTGATCCCACGACCCTGGGATCATGACCTGAATAGAAATCAAGAGTTGGATGCTCGATCCACTGAGCCACGCAGGTGCCCCTAAGTATATTCATTTAAAATGACCCTTGATTTCTCAGTGAAGGTCATGATCAGCAACCCAAAAGGCACTTTCTCTATTCATAAATACAAACAGCAGTAGAAATGGGGAAGAACTATCTAACCAAATGGAAATTCACAGTATAGTTGCTCTTAAATTGAAATGAAGCTAAGTAAATGGAAAAAAAAATATAATTCACAGAATATTCATAAAGGAAACTGAAACCAAATGGATGAACTATGAAGAAAATTTTAATTTAAAAGTCTAGAATAAGGATAGCAGTTTGCTGCTTCTCTTGTCCTTGAAATGCAGCTAGGTCAGCACCAAACCATTTTGCACACCTAGAAAATTGATCTGAGGACTAACACAAAAATCTACATAACTTGAGCCACAGAACTCAGCAGGTATGTGGCACAGAGAGGTGAAGTATGGGAAAGAGAAGCCATGGAGGTTAGGGAGCTGTGGTTTGCAGAGAGAAGATGGAGACAGAGGGGAGAGTACAGGAAAAACACTCCCCTCAAAAGCAGCTGGAGAGAAAGAGAAAGAAGGGAAACACCCGTAAGAAACTGAACAAGAAAGGGAGAAAGGAGAGGGTTTAAATACCATAAAGACTATAAACAGGGGAGTGCAGAGTCGGAAACTCCACAGCTCAATACCTGGCAGTGCTCTGGTGTAAAGGGCAAATTCCCAGAGGAAGACAGTGGGGTCCAAGGGGTCTGAGGGCCACATGGGAGAGGTGATTCCCCTGCCGGGAGGGCATTCAGTAGAGGCCATGCAGCCTCCCCACAAAGGTCCCAGCAGACCCAAGATTACAGCCACATTTGTTGGTATTGGAACAAGGTTGCTAGGGTGTTGTGAAGCCTGGCCAGATTCATGTTGTGAATTACTATAGTCCCTGAACCACTGCTACTACACGATCATGTGAAATTTTCTAGGCTTGGCTGGCACCTGGCTGCAGTCTAAGGGTCTCTGCAGTGGCATGGTCATGTAAATGTTCCTGGGGGCAGACCAACACCTGGTCATTGCTCCCCAAGATCCTCCCCCAGAGGGTCGGAGTGGGGTCAAGCCAGAGGGCTCTAAGAAATTAAGTTTGGAAACAGCTCCATCTGAGATAAAATTCAAAAGAGAGGTGTCACTTGGCAGGCTGACGGCTTTGTCACTGACAATGTAGAAGCAAGGAGTGGATGGAAGCCAGAGACAAAGAGGGGTGTTTGATTGCCAGTTGGTGAGAGCAGAGTTCTGATGCGAGAGACTGGGAAGCTGGGTGACACCATTTTCACCTCTCCCACGCATGTGCATACATGCATAGGAGCACCACACCTATCCACCACAGTGAGCTAAGCAGCACCACCCAGTGGAGAATGGAGCTATTACACCAACCTCTACCAGCTGCACCAACCAAGCCCTAGAGGAATACCACAAGTCTCTCTGCCTGCTTAGTTTAGGGACTATGAAGTGCTTCATAGGGGAAGAACTTCTTAGTGCCTCTAGGGGAAACTGGATGTAATTTCATTCTGATTTCATTCTGTTCGCTGATTCATGTATTCATTTTTTTCTTTATTGAGTACAGAAAGAGAAAATTTTATTTTTATTTTGTTTTGATAAAAAAGATTTTTCTTAAAATTTTTTCTACTATATTTTTATTTTTTTGTAATTTTTAGTCCATTTTACTTCATTTCATTTTATTCTACTTTATTGTATACATCTTTTTAAAATTTTAAACGTTTTCCTAACTTTTTTCCTTTTTTTTCCTTTTCTTTCCTTTTTTTCTCTATTTGATCAAGCTTTCAACAACCAGACCAAAACGCACCTGAAAATCTAGCTTCCTTTACTTGATATTTTTGGTGTTTTAAATTTTTTAAATTTTTTTATTTTATTCTTTTTCTTCCTCCAAAATGACACAATGAAGGAATTCACCCCAGAAGAAAGAACAAGAAGAAATGATGGCCAGGGACTTAATCAACACAGATATAAGCAAGATGTTTGAACCAGAATGTAGAATCATGATAATAAGAATACTAGCTGGAGTTGAAAAAAGCATAGAATCTCTTTCTGTGTAGATAAAAGAAGTAAAATCTAGTTAGGATGAAATTAAAAATGCTATAACTGAGATGCAATCTCAAATGAATGCCACAGCAGCAAGGGTGGATGAAGTACAGCAGCAAATCAGCTATATAGAAGATAAACTTATGGAAAATAATGAAGATAAAAACAGGTTATTAAGGCAAAAGAGCACGATATAATTAGAGAACTCAGTAACTCATTAAAAATGAATAACATCTGAATCGTAGGGATCCTAGAAGACGAAGAGAGAAAAGGGGGTAGGTTTACATGAGCAAATCATAGCAGAAAACTTTCCTAACCTTGGAAAAGACACAGACATCAAAATCCAGGAAGCACAGAGAACCCCCATTAGATTCAACAAAAAATGACCATCAGCAAGGCATATAATAGCCAAAT
Organism: Panthera pardus; assembly: GCF_024362965.1. NCBI lineage: Eukaryota > Metazoa > Chordata > Mammalia > Carnivora > Felidae > Panthera > Panthera pardus. Next base: position 36,737,537 of record NW_026526732.1, read on the forward strand.
TCTCCATCAACAAGGCATATAATAGTCAAAAGAAAGAATTATGAAAACATCAAGGGGAAAAGATTCCTTAAACTATAAGGGAAGATAAATTAGGTTCATAGCAGATCTATCCACAGAATCCTAGCAGGCCAGAAAGGAATGGCAGGATATATTTAATGTGCTGAATTGGGAAAATATGCAGTCATATTTATCCAGCAAGGCTGTCATTCAAAATAGAAGGAGAGATAACGAGTTTCCCAGACAAACAAAAACTAAAGGAGTTTGTAACCACTTAACCATCCCTGCAAGAAATTTTAAAGGGGACTCTCTGAGGGGAGAAAAGATGAAACAAAACAAAAAAGACCAAAAGCAACAAAGACTAGAAAGGACCAGAGAATACCACCAGAAACTCCCAACTCTACAGGTAACACAATAGCAATAAATTCATGCCTTTTGGTACTCATTCTAAATGTCAGTGGACTAAACTCTCACATCAAAAGACATGGTATTAACAGAATGTATAAGAAAACAAGATCCATCTATATGCTGTTTACAAGAGACCCATGTTAGACCTACAGGCACCTAAAGATGAAGGTAAGGGGATGGCAAACCATCTTTCATGCTAATGGTTGCCAAAAGAAAGCCAGAGTAGACATACTTATATCAGACAATCTAGATTTTGAAATAAAGACTGTAACAAGAGATGAAGAAGGACATTATATTATAATTAAGGGGTCTTCCCACCAAGAAGATGTAACAATTGTAAACATTTATGCACCCAATCCACATTGGGTTACTCCACAGTAACTCAAATACATAAATCAATTAATCACAGACAGAAAGAAACCCATTGATAAAAATACCATAATAGTAGGGAACTTCAACACCCCACTTACAACAATGGACAGATCATCTATGCAGAAAATCAACAAGGAAAGAATGGCTTTTAATGATACACTGGACCAGATGGACTTAACAGATATATTCAGAACATTTCATCTTAAAGCAATGGAATACACATTCGTCTCGAATGCACATGGAACATTCTCCAGAATAATCACATACTAGGACACAAATTAGCCCTAAACAAGTACAAAAAGATCAAGATCCTCCCATACATATTTTCAGGCCACAATGCTATGAGACTCAAAATCAACCACGAGAAAAAATTTGGAAAGACAAAAAATACCTTGAGACCAAAAACATCCTACTGAAGAATGAATTGGTTAACCAAGAAGTTAAAGAGGAAATTAAAAGGTACATGGAAGCCAATGAAAATGATAATACCACAGCCCAAAACCTCTGGGATGCAGCAAAGACAGTCATAAGAGGGAAGTATATAGCAATCCAGGCTTTCCTAAAGAAAGAAGAAAGGTCTCAGATACATAACCTAACCTTACATCTTAAAAAGCTGGAAAAGAACAATAAATAAAACCCCAAAACAGCAGAAGATGGGAAATAATAAAGATTAGAGCAGAAATCAATACTGTCGAAAACAAAAACAAAAAAAAACAGTAGAACAGATCAATGAAACCAGGAGCTGGTTATTTGAAAGAATTAACAAAATTGATACCCCCCTAGCCAGTTTGATCAAAAAGAAAAAGTAAGGGGTGCCTGAGTGGCTCAGTCAGTTAAGCTTCTGACTTCAGGTTGTCATCAGGTTGTGATCTTGCTGTTTATGAGTTTGAGCCCCATGCCAGGCTCTGTGTGGACAGCTCACAGCCTGGAGCCTGCTTTGGATTCTGTCTCTCTCTCTCTCTCTGCCCCTCTCTCGCTCACACTCTGTCTCCCTCTGTCTCTCAAAAGTGAATACATATTTTAAAAATTTTTTAAAGAAAGAAAAAGTTAAGGACCCCCAAAAATAAAATCAAGAATGAAAGAGGGAAGTTCACAACCAACACTAAAGAAATACAAACAATAATAAGAGAATACTATGCACAATTGTGTGCCAATAAATTGGGCAATCTGGAAGAAATGGACAATTTCCTAGAAACATATAAACTATCAAATCTGAAACAGGAAGAAATAGAAAATTTTAACAGACCCATAACCAGTAAATAAATTGTATTAGCAATCAAAAATCTCCCAAAAAATAAGTCCAGGGCTGGATGGCTTTCCAGGGGAATTCTACAAAACATTTAAAGAAGAGTTAACACCTATTATTTTGAAGCTGTCCCAAAAAATAGAAATTGAAGGAAAACTTCCAAACTCATTCTATGAGGCCACCATTACCTTGATTCCAAAACCAGACAAAGTCCCCACTAAAATGGAGAACTACTGACCAATTTCCCTGATGAACATGGATGCAAAAATTCTCAACAAGATACTAGTCAACCAGAACCAACAATACATTAAAAGAATTATTTACCATGATGAAGTGGGATTTATACCTGGGATTCAGGGTGGTTCAAATCCATAAATCAATCATTGTGATACATCACATTAATAAAGGACAAGAACCACATGATCCTCTCACTAGATGCAGAGAAAGCATTTGATGAGATATGGCATCGTTTCTTGATAAAAACCCTCAATAAAGTAGGGATAGAAGGATCATACCTCAAGATCATAAAAGCCGTATACAAGAGACCCACTGCTAATATCATCTTCAATGGGGAAAAACAGAGCTTTCCCCTTAAAGTCAGGAACATGACTGGCATGTCCACTTTTGCCACTGTTATTCACCATATTATTGGAAGGCCTAGCATTAGCAATAAGACATCACAAAGGAGTAAACAGGTATCCAAATCAGCAAGAAGTCAAATTTTCACTCCTCACAGATGACATGATACTCTATATGAAAACCAAAAAGATTCCCCCCAAAACCTGCTAGAACTGATCCATGAATTTAGCAAAGTTGTGGGATATGAAGTCAATTCACAGAAATCAGTTACATTTCTATACACCAATAATGAAGCAGCAGAAAGAGAAATCAAGGAATCAATCCCATTTATAATTGCACCAAAACCTGTAAGATACCTAGGAATAAACCTAACCAAAGAGGTGAAAAATCTATACACCGAAAACTATAGAAAACTTATGAAAGAAATTGAAGACACACACAAAAAATGGAAAAATATTCCATGCTCATGGATTGGAAGAACAAATATTATTAAAATGTCGATACTACCCAAAGCAATCTACATGTTTAGTGCAATCCCTATCAAAATATCACCAGCATTCTTCACAGAGCTCAGACAAACAATCCTAAAATTTTTGTATGGAACCAAAAATGACCCCAAATAGCCAGAGCAATCCTGAAACAGAAAACCAAAGCTGGAGGCATCATAATCCTGGACTTCAAGATGTATTGCAAAGCTATAATCATCAAGACAGTATGGTACTGGCACAAAAGCAGACACATAGATCAATGTCCAGAAATGGACCCACAAATGTGTGGCCAATTAATCTGTGACAAAGCAAGAAAGAATATCCAATGGAAAAAAGACAGTTGCTTTGGCAAATGGTGCTGGGAAAACTGGTCAGCAATGTGTTGAAGACTGAACCTGGACCACTTTCTTACACCATAAACAAAAATAAACTCAAACATAATACAAAAGCCATCAAAATTCTAGAGGAGAAAGCAGGAAAAAACCTCATTGACCTTGGCAGCATCAACTTCTTACTCAACATGTCTCTGGAGTCAGGGGAAACCAAAGCAAAAATGAACTATTGGAACTTCATCAAGGTATAAAGCTTCTGCACAGTGAAGGAAACAATCAGCAAAACTAAAAGTAACTGACAGAATTAGAGAAGATATTTGCAAATGACATATCAGATAAAGGGTTAGTATTCAAAATTTTTAAAGAACTTATCAAACTCAACACCCAAAACAAAGAATCCAATGAAGAAATGGGCAAAAGGCATGAATAGACACTTTTCCAAAGAAGACATCTAGATGGCTAATAGACCCGTGAAAAAATGCTCAACATCACTCATCATCAGGTGAATACAAATCAAAACCATAGTGAGATACCACTTCACATGAGTCAGAATGGCTAAAATTAACAAGTCAAGCAGCAACAACAGATGTTGGCGATGATGCAGAGAAAGGGGTACTCTTTTGCTGGTGGGAATGTAAACTGGTTCAACCACTGTGGAAAACAGTATGGAGTTCCTCAAATGATTAAAAATAGAACTACCTTATGACCCAGCAATTGCACTACTCTGTATTTATCCAAAGGATACAGGTATGCTGTTTCAAAGGGACACATGCACCCCAATGTTTATAGCAGTGCTATCAACAATAGCCAAAGTATGAAAAGAATCCAAATGTCCATCAACAGATGGATGGATAAAGAAGATGTGGTGTATATATACAATGGAATACTACCTGGCAATCAAAAAGAATGAAATCTTGCCATTTGCAACAATATGGATGGAACTAGAGGGTATTATCTAAGTGAAATTAGTCAGAGAAAGACAAATATATGACTACTCATATGTGGAATTTAAGATACAAAACAGATGAACATAGGGGAGGGGCAGCAAAAATAATATAAAAACAGGGAGGGGGACACAACATAAGAGACTCTTAAATATAGAGAACAAACTAAGGGTTTTTGGAGGGTTTGTGGGTGGGGAGATAGCTAAATGGGCAAGGGGCATTAAAAAAGACACTTGTTGGGATGAGCACTGGGTATTATACATAGGGGATAAGTCACCGGATTCTACTCCTGAAATCATTATTGCAGTATATGCTAATTAACTTGGATGTCAAATAAATAAATAAGTAAATAAACAAATAAAACTCTGATAGAGTAAAAACTTGTAAAAATGTCTAGAATAAGGCAGATCTTTGAAATTATTTGTGCATCTAATAAGCACCATATAGCAAAGAGTATAATGTGATGCAAAATATAACAAAACAACTCACTGGCCATCAACTGTGAAAACACTTTTGAGAAAAAAAATAATTATAATTTTGGAAAGTAAATGGCAAAGAAATCAAACTTAGAAAAATCAAAATTTCCAATAAGTATATGAATTATTATTATTTTTGGATAATAATATAGGAGGAACTAGCAATTGAAACTGCAGGGCTAGGATTGACAGAACTTACTTTTTAAAAATTTTGTAGAATGGAAGTCACAAAAAAATAAAAAATTAAAAATTAAAGAATTTGTAGGAACAGTCACTTCTTAGGGTTTATTGTCTGGGCCTGAGAATTACACTGACATTAGACAGATTAAGTAGAGAAATGTATACAGATTTATATGTTTTATGTGACTGGGGAGCCCTCATAAAGGAATGAAGACCCCCAAAATGGCAAAACTTGAATACTTTTATATTGGTTTGAACAAAGAGAGGCAACTGTGGAAGAGTAGCTACTCTAAGAATGTGGAGAGGCTAAAGGAAGATAAGAATTATTTTAACAAGGTCTGTTTGGACAGATTTCTCTTGGCTTTAACTCCCTATAGAAGGATGATTCTTTTCTCCTAGTATAGGGAAGGCATCTTTCACATGGGGGTTTTATCACCTGTTTTCAGGAAGAAAAGGAGAGGTTAGAATACCCTTCATATATCTGCTGTTTTTCAAGTCCCTTTACCTCAAAATAATCTTTGCCAAAGTGGTATACTTTGAGGTGGCATATTCTGCCACCCTTGAATTTTAAGGATAATTTTGCTGGAGACAATACTAGGTTCATGGGCTTTTTCTTTGAATACTTTAAGTGTGTCACTTACTCTCTTCTTGCTTGAATGGTTTCTGAAGAGAAATATGATCTAATTTTTATACTTCTTCCTTTAGAAGTAAGATTTTTTTTTCCTTCTGGCTCCTTCAGGTTTTCTCTTTTTCTTTGATTTTCTGCAGTTTGAATATAATATACTTAGGTGTAGATTTTTTGGTATTTATCATGCTTGCTGTTCTCTAAGCCTCCTCAATTTTGGAAAATTGTCAGACATTATTACTTCAGAGACTGTTCCTGTTCCTATCTCTGTTTTCCCTTTGGCATATCCATGGTGCCCATGTTACACCTTTTGTAGTTGTCTCATGGTGCTTAGATATTATGTTCCATTTTTCTCACTCTTTTTCTTTTGCTTTTCAATTAGAGAAGTTTCTACTAATATATCTTGAATATCTTCAAGCTCACTGATTCTTTCCTTAGCCATATCCAGTCTTCTGATGAACCCATCAAAGTCATTCTTCATATCTGTTTTTTTTTTAATTTTTAACATTTATTTATTATTGAGAGACAGAGAAACACAGAGTGTGAGCAGGGGAGGGGTAGAGAGAGGGGGAGACAAAGAATCTGAAGCAGGCTCCAGGTGCCTAGCTGTCAGCACAGAGCCCAACGCGGGACTCGAACTCACAAACTGTGAGATCATGACCGGAGCCAAAGTTGGTTGCCCAACCAACTAAGCCACCCCGGCGCCCCTTCATATCTGTTTTTATGTTTTCAACACCTAGCAAATCCTTTTAATTCTTTCCAAAAGTTTCCAACTCTCTGCTTACCTTACCCATCTTTTTTGCCATTTTCTTTCACTGAAGCTCTTAGCATATTAATCATATTTTAAGTTCCTAGTCTGAAAATTCCAAAATCTCTGCATATCTGGTTTGGCTGTGTCTCTTCACACTGTACTGTTTGTCTTTTAATATACCTTGTAATTTTTTGTTGAAAGCTAGACGTGATGTGTCAGATAAAAGAAACTGAGGCAAATAGGCCTTTAATGTGAGGTTTTATGATATCTGTCTTTCTCTGCCTGACTTATTTCACTTAGCATAATACCCTCCAGTTCCATTGTGTTTTAAATGAAAGTACAATACCTTCTATGATGTATAGCAGGAATATTAGTCCTAGAAATTTATTTTCCCCAATGAAATGTTATGTGGAACCCTACTTATTTACTGGATCACATCCTTTAATGCTCAATCAAAAACATTATTCTGGCAATAGTTTTTCATTTATTCAATTCATTTGTTGAGTACCTACAATGTACCAGGCACCGTTTAACACATTGTGATAAATTGGTCAACAAAATAATCAAAGACCCTTGTGTCCACAGTACATATAGTGCCCCAATATAGATTGGGATCTAAGTTACATTAAGGTCCCTATGTTCTGATGGATCAATTTAGAGCCCCCAGAAAGTCCTTAATGACATCTGTTCTACCAATGCTTAACTATTCCAACTTGAGAAATGGCATGAGCCTAAGATGCTGATCTAGTGATAACTCTACAATTTTTAAACCTCATTAATTTCTATCCAATTACTGAGATTTTAGTGTTTTTAAAATTACCTTGGGGTCCAGGGAAGCCTGTGGCAACAATCTTAAAAGTTTGGGTATGCTAAATGTTATACAATGAATTGATGAAGTTAAGAAGTGTTCTTTTAGCTGCCTTTTTATTTTTTTAAATAAAAAATCTTTACAGATTTTACAGACCTTTATCCTATTGATAACCATTGATTTTTTTCTTTTTTCTGTTCTCTATTCAAAAAAATAATACTTTTTTATGTTGTGTCTTCAGCAACTCTGTTACACAGCATGTGCAAGTAATATGACATAAATTATAAAGTTATAGTTTCCAGAAGTTGCATAAAGTTAATAATATAAGAAGTAGTAACATAGGTAATGCTTTATAAAAGGAAATTCTGTCGTTGAAATCTGCCAAATTAATTTTTTTCCAAAAGCATGCAAGGAAGAAAGTGTATTGACAGAGGGTATATTGGGAAACATGAAAATGTTGCAAAACATTAAGTGGTAGGAAACTGTCAAGAAAATATAAGCCAAAGGGGCACCTGGGTGGCTCAGTCGGTTGAGGGTCCGACTTTGGCTCAGGTCATGATATCACGGTTCATGGATTCAAGCCCTGCGTCAGGCTCTGTGCTAGCAGCTCAGAGCCCGGAGCCTGCTTCAGATTCTGTGTCTCCCTCTCTCTCTGCCCCTCCCCCATTCACACTCTGTCTCTGCCTCTCAAAAATGAATAAACGTTAAAAAAATTTAAGAAAATATGAGCCATTATAAAATCCTGTTAATAGTAACTATGTTTCTAATTCAAGACTATTTATAACAATCTATGTGGGAGAGTGCATGGACAACAGGTAAATAATTTTAGGACAATATTTTAAGTGTCTCTGTAGTCTCAAACAAAGACTTATAGGATAGTGAATGCTTAGAGAAAGAATTAGATTTCTTAGTCTGCAGTTCCACATTAGGCAAGGAATACTGTGGTAAGCAGCCACCAGCATACCTAAGGCTCCTGAATGGCTCCTCGGACTGTGACCCGTCCTATGATACTCCTCTATCCAGGTGTTAATGGAACATCAGCAGAGAAAGAATAACTTTCACATTGGAAAAGGATTCCATCTTGTTGTCCACTTCCCTATATTAATCTTAAGTACCTTATATCCCATGATCTTGCAGTATTGTCCTGCAAGAGGATTGAATTTTATGTAAAGAATGTATGTCTTGGGCCTTCTACAGGAAGGGTGTTATTCAGAGTACCAAGTATACATTTACAGATATGTGCATATATTTATGTATTTATGTTATGTATGATAAAACCAGGGAAATAATTAACACTAGAATCAGGAGAATGATTTACCCTTAGGTTGTAGTGAGGAGGATGAGATTTTGGTGAGCTTCACAGAGCTCTAAAGGACAGCTTAATTCCTGTGTTTTAAGCTGAGCAGTGGGCTTATGGCTGTGTATTTTACATATTATCTACTTCATTTTAAAATTTGAAAAAAGGAAGTCACACATACGTATGTTATATCATGAGTATCTGATTTTTTTAATGGAATTTATCTGTGGCACCAAGAGAGATTCTAATAGTATCTCGGAGCAACATTTTGATGGACAAAATGTCATAGTCTTTTTTTTTTTTTTTTTTTCAGTCCGAAAGGACATAGTCCGCATCCTCCCCAGTTTAGATGTTGAAGTCAAAGACATTACTGACAGTTATGATGCCAACTGGTTTCTTCAGCTATTATCTACACAAGAGCTCTTTGAAATGACCAGTAAAGAGTTCCCCATAGTGGCTGAAGTCATAGAGGCACCTCAAGGAAACCATCTGCCCAGAAGCATTTTACAGCCTGGGAAAACCATTGTGATCCACAAAAAGTATCAGGCATCGAGGATCTTAGCTTCAGAAATTCGAAGCAATTTTCCTAAAAGGCACTTCTTGATCCCCACTAGCTATAAAGGCAAATTCAAGCGGCGACCTCGGGAGTTCCCAACTGCCTATGACCTTGAGATAGCAAAGAGCGAAAAGGAGCCTCTCCATGTGGTGGCCACCAAAGCCTTTCATCCCCCTCATGATGAGCTGTCATCTGTATCTGTCGGGGACCAGTTTCTAGTGCATCACTCACAGACGACTGAAGTCCTTTGTGAGGGAATCAAAAAAGTGGTGAATGTTCTGGCCTGTGAAAAAATCCTCAAAAAATCCTATGAGGCAGCACTGCTCCCTTTATACATGGAAGGAGGTTTTGTAGAGCTGATTCATGACAAGAAACAGTACCAGATTTCTGAGCTCTGTTCGCAGTTCCACTTGCCTTTCAATGTGAAGGTATCTGTGAGAGATCTTTCCATTGACGAAGACATTTTGGCTGCTACACCAGGACTGCGGTTGGAGGAAGCCATCACAGACTCTTACCTACTCATAAGTGACTTTGCCAACCCCAAGGAGTGCTGGGAAATTCCTGTCAGCCGCTTAAATATGACTGTTCAGTTAGTTAATAGTTTTCCTAAGGACACAAAATCATTTCTAGTCAGGACTCTGGTTGAAGAGATCACTGAAGAACAATATTACATGTTGCGAAGATATGAAAGCTCTTTCTCCCACCCCCCACCTCGCCCTCCCAAACATCCCGCAGTGGAGGAAACAAGGTTAACCCTGCTCACCTTGGCAGAAGACAGGGCCGTAGGTCTGCCTAAGTCTCCCAAGGTAAGGCTATGATTTTGTGATTTTTTCCTCTTTAGAATTTTTCTTGACGCACTTTATTTCAAGTCTTAGTTCTGAGTTTGTTTTTTGCTTACTTTTCTTTCTTTCATGCCGTATTTGAAATGAGCCTTTCTGATGCACAGTAGATGAATGAACATCAACAGAGCATAAGCTGTTGCAGCATTTTGTATTTTGATGCTTAACCAGTAGATGTGACAAGAAGTTTATATTGAATTAGAAATAGCAGGGATGACATTTGGATATGATGACCCAAATTGCCGTCTCAATGGGTTTTGGTAATTAGGAATGTTTTATAAGGTGCCTCAGAAGCAAATCTCTTTTATTTTGAAAGTGCTGTTCGTTTTTTCTAGGTAGAGTTGTTTTAATACTTCATCCAGGAAATGAGCATACCATAAACTCCCTTCTTCGGGGGGGTTACCAGTAGCATGGGTCTATAACACATGTCTTCATTTTGTTTTATGTGCAGAAAGATGTAAAAATATCTTGGCAGAACTGTGTGTGAGCATATGAGCATCTGCCCACATTCTGCCTATCTGAGGATTGTAATCTTTAACAGTTCTATTGAAAAACAAAATCAATAAAATTGCAGACAGTGTGAGATCATTACAGAATCAACAACTCCATAACCATTGTAAAGATTTGGGGAGGGGTGGGGTTTCAGCTTCATTTCTACTTGAAGTCTTTGCCTCTTGGAAACTGCCTGCTGAGTGCCTGGAAAGCACTTGCCCTTACCCCATGGAGCGCAGGTCGTTCATCTGGCCGGCAGTGGTTCGGTGGCGTGTGGAAGAAGCGGTTCTGGCCTAGCAGATGTTGTGCTAGCAGCTTGGGGAAACAAAGCAATTAGTAAAACAAAGAGAGACGCTGTGTTTACTCTCTACACTCAGGAATGATAGCAGCCTCAGGCTTCAAGTATGTGGGTATGAAAATACTTTTAATTCTCCATTTCAAAGATTGCATTCTGAGTGCATGCTGGATAAATCCAGTAAGAATCTTCAAACTCATCTTCAGAAAAAGATAAAAGCAGCAGAAATTTCCTTTCCAGAAAAACAATCTTGAAAGAGTCATTTTAAATTAAATCATTGTTCCCAAATAATGTTGATTAACAGGCTGCTATTAATGTGGAGAGTATATGGCTTTTCCTGTTTCATATATTTTTATTGCTGAATGGAATGATGTGAGAGATGCGATGCTGGTCTCATTTTTAGCAGGAGGCATAATAACCCCCTTGCCCCCCGATGCCCTCCCAAGATGTTCATGTCTAAGCCTCCAGAACCTATGGATATGTTGCATTAGGTAGCAAAAGAGACTTTGCACATGTGCTAAAAATTAAGGACTTTGAGATGAGATTATTCTGGATTAACCACATAGGTCCAACTTAATCATGAGTTTCACCGCTTGATAAGAATATCATCTCTTTGTTTTGTTCCAATTTAGAAAGTCTAGGATTTTGGAGCACATGCCCATATCCTGGCTGAATCAGTTCATTGGCTGCCCCAACTACAGCCAAGATTGTTGGGGAAGGGAATGAGGACTGCTTGTCGCAAGTAGTAGAGATACTGGAACAGTATGTGAAGATCTGAAGATGTCCATTACAATCAGAAAGGAAGGAGTCAACAATCCCAAACTATTGGGAAGAATTCATAGAAAAAAAAAGGTTAAAAGTTTTTAGAATGCCATTTCACAGAATGTCAGATGAAAATGATGTACGTGTCTTATTAGGAGAGAACCTCAAAAAACAAGTTACACATAGGTTACTGACTTGGAAAAACCTCCAGACCCCCTCCTGAGTCTCTCCTTTACTCTCACACAACTGCCACACTCACAATACTGACACCAGATATGTGAGTGTTTCTCATACCAAGCAATTTATTGACACCAACTGGACATCCTACAACTTAACTCGATTCTGACACTATCTACCCAGAGATAGAATCAGATCCCACATGTTAAGGGCTCAGTCCCACAAGACTGCCCCCCACTTAAGATGCTAATTGCAGGTAGTAGGTCCTCAGGTTACCTATAACTTCTGTCCGAGAAGGCTTCAAATTGGAGGTTCCCACGAGCCCCTCCTCGGGTTCAATGAATTCTCTAGTGTGGCTCAGACAACTCAGAAATACTTAGGTTTACTAGTTTGTTAAAGGATATGATAAAGGATACAGATAAACAGTCAGATGAAGAGATAAGCAGGGCAAGGTCTGGTAGGGTCTGGAAACACAGGAGCTTCTGTCCTGTATAGTTGGGATGTGCCACCCCCTTGTTAACCTGGAAGCTCTCCAAACCCCATACTTTTGGGATTTTTATGGAGGCTTCTTCACACAGGGACAATCAATTATTAACCTTATTTCCAGTCCCTCTCCCCTCTCTGGAAAATTCCAGAGTGGACAGTGGGAAAGGGGCTGAAAACTCCAAGCTTCTAATTATGTGGTGGTTTTTCTGGTGACCAGCCCCCATCCAGAAATCCATTCAGGGTCACCTCATCAGAAAAAAAAAAAATATGTATATTCCTATCACCCAGGAAATTCCAGGGGATTTAGGAACTCAGTGTCAGGAACCTAAGATAGAGACCTATTTATATTTTCTGGTATCTCACAGTTACTAAAATAAAACTAACAGAGTCTTTGACTAAATCCTATGCCATTTACATGTAGAATTCCATATCAAGTTAATAATTTCTGACTGCTTTTTCACTGGTCAGACCTCACATGGATTCTTTTGTCTATTTCTGAGTTCCACCTCTGAAGAATATTAATTAAAGTTTATTAAATGTTGAGTTGTTTGTTAAGATGTTAAAAACCCAGGAGCCATTTTCATCTGACAAATGGTTGAGGGAAATGAGTGATAGTCTAAACTTGAATGACTTGGAGCTAGTTGATACTATTGTATACATTTAAGGAGCTACTGTGTGGCCAAGTTATCTTCTCTCTCTCTTTTTTAATGTTTATTTGTTTATCTTAAAAGAGAGAGCGCTCATGAGCTAGCATATGTGTGCAAGTGGGGCAGGCACAGAGAGAGAGGGAGAAAGAGAATCCCAAGCAAGCTCCATGCTCAGCATGGAGCTAGGTTGGGGGGCTCCATCTCACATTCAGGAGATCATGACCTGAGCCAAAATCAGGAGTTGGATGCTCAACCTACTGAGCCACCCAGGCACCCCACATTCTCTTTTTCTTTTCTTTTTTTTTTTTTTTTTTTAAATTTTTTTTTCAACGTTTTTTATTTATTTTTGGGACAGAGAGAGACAGAGCATGAATGGGGGAGGGGCAGAGAGAGAGGGAGACACAGAATCAGAAACAGGCTCCAGGCTCCGAGCCATCAGCCCAGAGCCTGACGCGGGGCTCGAACTCACGGACCGCGAGATCGTGACCTGGCTGAAGTCGGACGCTCAACCGACTGCGCCACCCAGGCGCCCCCCACATTCTCTTTTTCTATCACAACGTTGGTTGCGAGTTAAAGGGAAGACAACTTTGGTGTGATATTTTGGAACAGATTTCTTGTCCCAGAAAAGGTGAAAGCAGAAGCTAGGAAAAATCCCAGGCCAGTGATGTTATCAGGACACTTCTCCTCGGTTGACAGTTTATCAGTCAGTTGAGAAGGGTCTATAATTCTTTGTTTGTAATTAGTTTCATCAATGCTAGTGTGGTAGATAAAAAACTATATTTTCTCTGAAATCACGTTAAAATCAAAGGATGCTATAATTTACCTGTGCTCAGACCTACTGACCTCATTTTCAACAATTTTTTTCACCAGGAAGATAAAAATCTGCTTAGTGGATCATTTTTGGAATATAAACAGAAGCTCTGTCAGTTTCTGCATAATCTACTTGAAAAGTCTTGCAACCAACTATTTCTTATCATCACAGTGTCATCCTTTCATATACTTCTTTTATGTTTCTTCTGATATCTGCATTAAAGCTCTTCTATCGATGTATGCTTTTAGAAGTGATTGGTTAGAACACTTTTTATATTCCACAGACAGGAAGCAGCCATTGGAAATAAGCCTCTAAGATTTTGAATTGCATATGGAATATTGCTTGAAACTCAGAGAATAATTTGCAAGGGCTATTCAGTGTTTAAATATTCAAACTCACTTAACTCATTAAAATACCTTATTATATATGTAGAGTAGAGTATCAAATTCCTCATTATGTAACTTTATTTGTGCCTTCCCAGTGGGTCATTAATTTTACTAGATCATTTCTTGCACTATTAAACAACAGGACAGACACATGTGCTATCTAAGAGTACAGGTATCCACTGTTAGTTATGAACCTACATGTTCAAAGAAGTTTAGAAATGAAGAGAATATGAGGACAGGTTAGAGAAACTAGAATAAATAGAAAGAACTATTTTCCAGGGTAGGATTACAACTGTTCTGTAGCTTCAGCAATGCCTAAAATAAGAATCAATTGTAGTAGCACTTTGAGAACTGTGATATGGATATGAGCAGGGCAGGTGAGGGGTGTGTGTGTGGGGGGGGGTAGATCTCAATAGAGATGACAGCACATCTCAAAGCCTATGAAGTTTTACACTGAAGGAATTTATTGTTGTTTTGAAAATGTGATAGCTGTTAGGGAAAATAATGTATGGGGTCTAAACAAAGGGATAAGAATATACCAAGTGACCCCTCAAAATTCCTTTTAGCCTGATGACAATGTAGACATAGTATCTTTAAGAGCTTTGCATTCAGATTCTTAATGAGATGAGAACAATATTATAAAATGACTAAATAAATGTCTGGGCTTAAAACTGTTTTCGAAATAGGAATCTTCTGGGGCGGACTCTCCTTTCCTGAGGGTTAGTTCCTATGTCAGAAATAGTTTCAGATAGTTTGAAAGAACATGTACTCACTGGGGTTTCTGCCTGTCCTGGATATATATGGCTATGACTGCTGAGTGCCACATAGGAGAAATGTAACTTCTGTATTCTGATGAAAGGGCCTATAACCACATAGAAAAACAAACCTTTGGTTGAAAGATGAGATATTCTACTCCTTCCAAGGCTGCACCTGGGACCAGAAATCTTGCATTTCACTAACTCTGTTTGGCCATTTGATGCCCAAGTGTCCACTTTGCTGCCGGAATTCCTAGATTTCTGTCAGACAAGAACACCCATAGGAGACATTAAGGCAAAGAGCAAGGGAGGCAGTAATGGCAAGGTA
The DNA here is from genome assembly GCF_024362965.1 of Panthera pardus. NCBI lineage: Eukaryota > Metazoa > Chordata > Mammalia > Carnivora > Felidae > Panthera > Panthera pardus. Next base: position 36,752,574 of record NW_026526732.1, read on the forward strand.
GTGTGAATTGAGCAGAAAACAAACCCTGTACCAGAATTAGAGTGAGAGCTGAAAAAGGCAGAGGGAAGCAATCGTTTCTGGGAGGTGTAGAGAGAACACTTCACCAGCTGCTGCTGGGTGTTAAGACTCACTTCTGATCTGATGTGACAGTTAGTGGCTGAAAAAGCATTAAAGAAACCATGCTCCTAGGGTAAATCTAGATCGTTAGACAATAGTATTATATCTCCTTCTTTTATTTTTGTTAATGCAATGTGGTGTAGACATTAAGAATGTTTGGATTTGTAACCACCTCTGCACTTTGAAAGATCACTATCTCTCTACTTGTGGTGTATTCTCTTGGTCTAACAGAAGCTGTAAGTCTGTTTCCCTATGAATAACGAAAAGTAATGCTTTAGCAGTCTTCAGACACCAAAGGCAAAGATGGTGGAAAACATGCACATAATTGAAACACTGAGATTTTAAATCTGAGAAATAAGAAAGATACAGGGAGCTTATGATCTTCTTTTAAAAAGTTGACAAATTTGGGGCACCTGGGTGGCTCAGTCGGTTAAGCGTCCAACTTCGGCTCAGGTCATGATCTCACCGTCTGTGGGTTCGAGCTCTGCATTGGGCTCTGTGCCGACAGCTCAGAGCCTGGAACCTGCTTCCGATTCTGTGTCTCCCTCTCTCTGTGCCCCTGCCCTTCTCGTGCCCTGTCTTCTTTCTCTCTCATAAATAAATATTTTTTTTAAATAAAAAAAAAATTAAAAGTTGACAAATTTGGCATATTTTTAGCAGATATTTGAGCTGTCCTCAAGGTTGAGACACATAAAGATTAATACACCATGGTTTTTGAGTTGCCCAAGGTCTGGAGCCTGTAAACAGCCAACTGTAGTAGGAGCAAATGAAAAAGGTGGGAGGGGAGGGAAAAGGATGAATAAAGAAGTGCTGAGTTGAAAATTAGCCAAACTCAAGTTCCAGCTGAATCCTTGCAGGTAGAACCCTGTGCTCAATGGGAAGTGTGGAATAGTTATAAGTTGTTTTTGTGCTTTTGGAAGTGGGAGAGTAAACAGAACTGTTAAAATTTTCCTCTGGCATAACATGTACTGTATTAATAGTTCTAGCTGGAGAGCCAAAGAATGGTTTAAATGACCACTAAATGAAAACAACTCCTAAATGGCAGGCATTAGGAGACATGGCCTGATTTTAAGGAAATTTCAACCAAAATGAATGTTATCTGACTAATAATAAAATACTCATTATCTCCAGAGAGTTTATGTCCAAAGAACACTGTTTCCTTCTGGGAGACTAAAGTATACTCCTACTCAGAAATACTTGAATTGACCTAAATTTTGGCCCTCTTTGAGTTTTCAACTAACAATGTTCTCATCAGGAAAGTGAGGAAATGCTGATGAAAAACATTAGTTAATACTGTTCCTTCCCTCCCTCTGCCATCTGTGGGGTAAAGAACTAAAATATACCACCAAATATGTGATTGTCACATTTTCGGTATTAGTGAGTATTACTTTTTAGCTTCAAAAAAAAGTCATTTAAAAAATGTGTTCAGGGGAGCCTGGGTGGCTCAGTTAGCTGAGTGTCTGACTTCGGCTCAGGTCATGACCTCACAGCTCCTGAGTTGGAGCCCTGTGTTGGGCTCTGTGCTGACAGCTCAGAGCCTGGAGCCTGCTTTGGGTTCTGTGTCTCCTCCTCTCTCTGCCCCTCCAACACTCATTCTCTGTCTCTCAATAATAAATAAACATTAAAACAGAAAAAGAAAAAAATGTATTTATTTTCCCAGTGGATTGGCAAAATGAATGAATGAAATTTGTAGTAAATCATTTCACGTTAGATTTCTGGCTTTTATGAAGATTAGGAGAGTTTTCATCTTTTTAAGATGTTCATAACCTAGAAATCCCTGTTTAGAAATGGCCAGCTATAACGGAAGAATCAGTAATTTGGAATGTTCAGTGCACAGTATGTATAGAGTAAGGGCATTTGAATTGCCAATTTCCTGTAATCCTATGGGGATTCATTGATTCATTGAGGAAGGTGTGGGCTCACTAGATATTTAAATTCTGTTCTTTGAGCTCAGTACCTTTAGTTCTGTTTTTTAATTTTTCAAAAAAATATAAAGAGTAGTTGGGAAAATCTAGAGGAGGTAAGTTGGCTGGCTTTGCAGTTTTAAAAACTGATTTATCTGAGTTTTCCATTACTATATCAGTTCTGAATTTATTTTAGAATAAAAACCATACCCCGAAATAAATTGATAAGACATAAGCTATATATTTGAGCAAATAAGTTTTGCTACAACTCACAGTTTCTTGCAAGTGAACCATTACTTTTAATCTTTGGTGCTGTTTCCAGGCCTGTATAAATGAAAACATTTATATTTTGCTTCCCAAACCAAATTTCCTGTGTAAATGTTAGGATAGAAAATGAGTATAAGAGTGCTATGAAAGCATGCATGGGGATAGGCTTCCAAAAATCAGTATTTTTTTTTAATTTGAAAAATAGAAAACTTAAGAAAAAGATTTATCTCAATAATAGATGAGTAGTAAGTAAAAATGAACATAGAGTTTAAGAGAATAGAGGGTCCATAAAAACTCTAGAAATTAAAAGAGAAAGAAATGACTCATATTAATACATTATTTAAGGACAAACTCTCAGCCAGCCTATTATAGCACTAAGTTTTTTTTAATCACACTTCATCAGACTCTAACAACAATATGATCATGATGTCTTAGAAAACCTCCACCCAGTACTTAAATATCAATATACACTTCTATTAGAACAAGCGTCTTTTAGCTATTTTGTAAAATATGCCACTGTCTAAGGTATTTGCCATGAACCAATTACATAGGTAATTTAAAATCTGGTGAAGAGAGGAAAAAATAGAGGAAGTCCTATAAGATCAGGTCACTGACTACAAAATTAGTCAAATGGAACAAATATAAATGTATCATGGACCACAAAAATTGTATAATAAGTCTATTGTTATTTGTGTAGACACAGAATTGGAAAGGGCTGATTGTAAAATTGTGGAGTTACACAATATATAAAAAACAAGAAATACCTGTTCTCCTAGGTTAAGAGATACAAATGTGATTTTAACTTGTGATGTTAAGCTTATTTACATAATTAAACTTTATGTAACATTTGTCCTTAATGGAAAATTGTTTTTGCTTTCACATGGTTTCCAAACCTTAACTAATGTTTAAAAAGAACATGCTTACTAGTTGTGAAATAGTATAAAACCCAGAGTCATATCAATTGTGTTATACAAGGATGGAAATTGCCCTACCCAAGGTATTTTTCTCTTCATTGTCTCTTGTTCTAGCTTTTCCCCTGAGCTGGAATCCTTTCTATATGTTTCTACTCACACCAGACTCTTCTCTAGCCAAATTCTCTCCCACAGGGTTGTCAGGCATCCTGTGTTCAATAAAATATCATAAGTTCTATGATCAAAGCTGTTCAGTGTTCCGTAATTAAAATATAGTTGCCCATCACTGAGCTCTTCCTCTGTTTCTAGCATTATGCTAGGTGCTTACATGTATTATCTTATTTCATCCTTCACACAGCTTCATGAAATGGGTGCTGTTATTATCCTGTTTTGCAGATGAGGTAATTGAGGCTGAGAGGTAGGTCGTGTGTCCTGGTTATCAGTAATTCTCAGATTGGCAAATTTTGTGGTCAATCCTTAGTCCTCATATTATTTTTTTTCAATTCCAGTATAGTTAACATATAGTGTTATATTAGTTTTAGGTATACAATATAGTGATTCAACAATTCCATACATCACCCAGTGCTCATCAAGACAAGTGCATTCCTTAATCTGCTTCTTCTATTTCACTCATCCCCCCACCTACTTCCCCTCTTAATGCAATCCCTATCAGAATACCAATTGCATTTTTCACAAAACTAGAACAAAGAGTCTTAAAATGTATGTGGAACTACAAATGACAACAAATAGCCAAAGCAATCTTGAAAAAGAAATGCAAAGTTGTCAGTATCACAATTTCAGACTTCAAGCTATATTACAAAGCTGTAGTAATCAAAACAGTATGATCCTGGTGCAAAAGTAGACACATAGATCAACAGATAGAATAGAAAACCCAGAAACAAACCAACAGTCATATGGTCAATGAATCTTCAACACGGGAGGAATGAATATACAATGGGAAAAAGTCTCTTCAACAAATGGTGTTGGGGAAAGCAGTCAGCTACATGGAGAAAAATGAAACTAGACCACTTTCTTACACCATACATAAAAACAATATGGATTAAAGACTTACAAGTGAAACCTAAAACCATAAAAATCCTAGAAGGGAGCCAGGCAGTAATGTTTCTGACATTGGCCATAGCAACATTTTTCTAGATGTGTGTCCCAAAGCAAGGGAAATAGAAGCAAAAATAAACTATTAGGACTACATCAAAATAAAAGATTTCTGCACAGTGAAGGAAACAATCAACAAAACTAAGCCTCCTGAATGGGAGAAGATTTTATAAATGACATATCCGATAAAGGATTAGTATCCAAAGTCCTCGTATTATTTGAATACTAGTTGAACACTCCCTCTTTTCTGAAATCCTTTATTTTCTGGAACATCGTGGTTTTCTTATCTCGTTGTGGTTGAATTTCCTCCTGAATTTTTGACTGGCTTTCCCTCTGGTCTCCCATAACTGTAAGTTTTTGAGTGCTTTAGAGTTTAATCTTCAGTGTCTTCTCTATCCATACTCACTCTCCATATCTACACTCATCTGTACTCACAGATTCCTTATTTTATACCTATGAAATGGCTTTCAGGAGAATTAGTCATGTGTATGGATTTATTAAGAAAAACAACTGGAAATGATCTCATATTTTTCATTTAAAATCTATTTTTATGTGCTTAGATATCATCTGCTAAAAAAAGTTCAATCTTTAGGGGTGCCTGGGTGGCTCAGTTGGTTGAGCGTCCGACTTTGGCTCAGGTCATGATCTCGCGGTCCATAGGTTCGAGCCCCACGTCGGGCTCTGTGCTGACAACTCAGAGCCTGGAGCCTGCTTCAGATTCTGTGTCTCCCTCTCTCTCTACCCCTTCCCCACTCATGCTCTGTCTCTCTGTCTCTCAAAAATGAATAAACGTTAAAAAAAAAAAAAAAAAAAGAAAGTTCAATCTTTAAGAGATAGTAGCCTGTGACATTGTGTCTGATCTATTGTGGTTGTCAGAGGTCAGGGAAGTGATCAAGGTGAGGACAGACACTTCCTTCTGATGTTATTCTTGTAAATGTAGTTTTGTCGGGCTTGGGATTTTTTTTAAGTTTATTTATTTATTTTGAGAGAGAGAGAGAGAGAGAGAGAGAGAGAGAGCGCATGCACAAGCAGGGGAGGGGCAGAGAGAGAATCCCAAGAAGGCCCTGCAGTTTTGGTGCAAAGCCCCACACAGGGCTCCACGTGCTGTGAGATCATGACCTAAGCTGAAATCGAGTCAGAAGCTTAACTGACTGAGCCACCCACGTGCCCTGTCATGCTTAGGATTTTTCTTTTTAATGTTCCAGTGATGGCAAAAAGCTGGAGAGTACCTTAAACTATGTGAGAGATGTTAGAATTTTGGGGAAGGCCTAAGGCCATTCCTGGCATCAGCAGAAAGCTTTTTAGTAACAATTCAGTTTTAGCTGAAATAAACTTAAAAAGCTGGACCTCAGACTAGGACTAGAACTAGTAACTTTGGAATTTCTACGTCAAGTAGGTGATAACATAAGATCCAGAAAGACTGTCAAGCCTTTTTTTCAAGGGAGAGATGAAACTAATAAAGAAAAGAGGACTAATAAGGATCAATATGTTAAAGAGCTCAAAATAATGGACATATTCTTAATAAGCCAAGAAAAATACAACGTATATTACTGCTACATAGAGGAAAACTACAATTATATAATTGCAAGAAAAGATTGACAAGAAAGATTTAAAAATCTATTACTTTATTGTATATTGTATGTAAAATGCTTTTAAATTATTTATATCTATAATTATTTTAAAATGTTAAAATAATGATTATTATTATAATTGTTTACACTTATTTTAGCTCCGTAGATGTAAAATCTTAATTGCGTGCCATTTGCTGTGATAAGCACTGGAGACACATTAAGAAAATGAAATACAGTATCTAAGCTCAAGAGACTTTCTGTCTAATGGATTAGCTACAGGAAAACAATTTCAGTATGAGAACTCAAGGGAAGAGTGCTATTAGTTGGAGACTACAGGGGTTTGGGGGACAATTTATTATAATCTATCAAAAATTAGGATTGAGATCAGAAAAGGATATTTAGATGTCCAGATTGAAGTATATCAGTTTAAACAAGTAGAATTAGTCAGATGTACAGTGATGTTTAGCGTGATCCAGCCAGAGGAGCATCTGGTGTAGACATAACTGTATCAGGATCCTGGATAGGTTTATAATGTCTGTAGCACAGAGTAATATTATGAGGATGGAAGAGCGAAGAGGACCAGATCAGGAAAAGTGTGTCATTACCAAGTTTCTTAGCTCAGGCTTGCAAGTAGTTCAGTTCACTTCTTTAATCAGTCTGTTCCAGATAAAGAATGTGACTTCTTCAATATCACCTTCTTAGGTTCCCTGCCACACTGTGCTCTCTCAGTGCTCAGGGCTCAGTCTTTATGTTACTTGATCTCTCCTTTACCTGGTTCAGCCATCAGACAATTGCATGACTATGGACCCCTCTCTCCCTGGCTAATTTCATAAAGATTACCTCTATGTTCTTGGGGACTCCACCCATAATCACTTATCTTTCAAACTTTTAGTCATTTCTTCCTTTCTTTGGATTTTGCTAAGAGGTACTGTTCCTTGTTTTGTTTTGTTTTCTGTACTTCCACTCCTTTGACCATAGACCCTGGTGCCCCATTAAGCCCACAGTTAAAACATTAGCACGTGAAACAAGCTAGTTCCCATATTCACCTCACCCTCCTAAAAAAAATACCACATTTTATTCTTCTAGTACAGAAAAGAATGAAGACAAACAAAATCAGTTGTATTCCATATTAAAAAAAAAAAAAGACTGGTCCTTCCTTAAACTAGTCTATGTTTAAAGGAATTTGTACTTTCTACAGAGGAAAAATTGAGGGCATTTTAGAGTTTCCAGTAGGAAACTAACAATAAAATTCCTATTTTTAAATACAAAATATCTAGATGTTAAATACAAAACACCTAGAAAAGGCAAGTTTATAGAGATAGACAACAGATAAGTGGTTGCCTAGAGTGGTGGTTATCTAGAGTGGTGGGTAGGAGCAGAGGTGAACTGCAAACAAGCTAGAGGGAAATTTTTGGATGATAAAAAAGTTCTACACCTGGATGGTGGCCCAACCCTTTAAATTTATTAAATTCATTGAATTGCACACTTACAATGGTGAAAACATCAATTATACCTCCATAAATATCCATTTTGGAAAATCAGCCTAATTTTAGAGCAGATTATCAATTCAAACAGAAGCAGGAAAACAGTTAGAAAACGGAAGTACTAATATCAGAGAGAGCTGACCGCCTGTGTGACTGGAAGACTAATATTAAAGAGGACTTTATGAGGTGGTATTTGTAAGACAGGTGGTTGATGAAGTGTAGGGAATAAGAAAGTCACAGTATGAGGAAAATACCCGGGTTCCTGGCATAAGCATCAACATAGATGGTGGTTAAACTTACTAAATCAGGAGCTCAAGACCTAGATAGAATGGTGGTTTTGCAAGGGCAAGGGCAAGGGAGGAGTTTGGTTTAAAGTATGCTCAGTTTGAAATGTTAGTGAGATGTCTGAGCTGAGATGGCCAGTATGAAGTTAACAATGATCTACAGTTTAGGAAAGAATTCCAAGCTGAATTTGGTGATCCAAGTGTCGACAAATGCAAATGGTAAATAAAGTTCTGTGACAAGATGAGATGAAGCTGGAGAGTGTGTAGCTCATGAGGAAAAAAAAAAAAATGAAAAAAAGGTGTACTTCTATGAGGAAGTCCAAAATATAAGGAACAAAAAAAGTACATATAAAGCCTAAAAATAACCAACTGGAGAGCTTTATTAACTAAGTGATTACAGTGAATCAGTCACAATTCTAAGCTTTTTACGTGTATAGACTCATTTAATCCTCATGAAAATCCAATGAAGTTAGTTTCAAAATTATTATCTCAATTCTACAGGTGATTAAGGCTCATCAACTTTGGGTAACTTTCCAAGACCAAAAGTCTGGATTATTGGCCTTCAATAGAAGTAATGAGCAATATTTTAAGAGACTTAGTCAGTCTTGGAGAGTATTTGTGATTTTGGAATCAAAATTCAAGTTATGACTAAGTGATGCTTATTTTTTTCCTAGAAAAATTGTGGAAATCATTAAGATACAGAATTTAAATGGACTTTAAAATTCCATGAAACTATACATTGTCAAAAGAAAATGTCCTCAAACACAGAATCTTCTAGTTAGGGACCCATATTAAGGGAGGCTCCTTCTGGAACATGGCCAGTTGTCACTGTGTGAGTAAGAGAAGGTACACAACCGTGAACTCAAAATAATGCACCAAGAGATCTCTATGTGTAGCTCTATCCACTGCACTGATTACTGTATTAAGTCTATTTGGGGGTGAGAAAGTGTAATCTTTCCTTATCCCTCAAAGTAGAAAGAAACTGGGTAACAGTGAACAACAAAAGGACAGCTATACTGTCTTAAAAAAATTAATCACATTAATCCTCCTTCTGATTTCTTATTTTTGCGAAGGCCACCAGCATCTACTGATTCCCCCTCTTCCCATTTATTAGTCGTGAAATCGTCTGGATTCTACTTCTTTAACATTTTTGAATATATACCTCTCTACTTCAGGTCTTCATCATTTCTGGATTATGGAAACCATCTTCTAACTAGTCTTTTTATGTCTGGTCACATTATATTCAAATTTATTATCCACACTCTGATATATTTATCATTATAAAAGAAAAATCTTACCGTGTGACTCTCTTGCTAAAAATTCCTTGTGGCTTTCCTTTTAATTTTTTACCATCTGTCCCTTATTTGTTTCTTCAGCCTACTTCTCTCTCTACCATGCCTCACATTTTTACCTCAGCCACACTGAATTTTCAGTTTGCAAAGGACTTTATTCTCTCCTGAGTTCCCAGTCTTCCCAAATGGAATTGTGTTATTTTTATTTGTTTTTAACAACCATTTATGGGGGACTTAATAAATTCTAAAGAACAAAATAATTCTAATTAAATCCCTTCAGTGTTCATATGAATGTTATTATCATTCCCAATTTATAGACAAGGAAACTGAGGCTCAGAGAATAATTGCCCATAGTAAGAGAGCTATCAATAAGTGTTAGAGCTAGAATTCTAAGCTATCCTTTATCCTTCATCTAAATTGCTCTCTGTTGTTACATGTTGTAAGGAAATTTCCTTGGTGCTCTTCCTCCTGTCCTCTAGTTCACAAGTCTGTGTTTGGTGTTCCTAATTTGGGTTTCCATAATAGGCCTAATGAACTGTTATCAGAGTCTTTACCATAAAGTGTTATAATGGCTCTCTTAGTTACCTGTCTTACTAATTAGATACTGTGCTTCTTTAAATATATATTTGTGCTTGCTTCCCTGGTATTTTATTAAAGTTCCTGGTTCAGAGCAATCACTCAATAAATATTTGTGGAAAGGAGGAATGAAGAAAAGAAGGAAGGAAGGAAGAAACTTTATTTTACTCTCAAGGCAGTCAGGGAGATTAAGCTACTACAGGGAGAAGCCTTAAATTAGAGAAGCTCTCTGAGCTTTCATTGTTATACAAAACTGGCTTGGATCTAAGTGGCTAACACAATGTGGATTTTTATAAACTACTGTTCACTAAAGACTAAAAGAGATTTCTTTAAAATTTTATGCAGAGTTAGAACAACTACTAGTTCACATAAATTTGAAGGGATTTAAGAGAACAAGAATGAAGTTGGTTCCTTCTTATATCCATCAAGTCTAACTTTCTTAGTAAATTACTTGGGAGTACATGTGTGTGTACACCCATGTGTGCCTCTCTCTGTATATGAGTATGGAAGTGTGGGTATGTGCAATGCTGTTTTTTCCAGCATCCTTTTAGATGTCAAGTTTTTTAATGTCCAAATAAAATCAAATAAGCCCTCAATTTCATATAATTTTTGACATTCCGGTGCCCTCCTCCTTTAGTTTCAAAAATTTATGTGGGAGATTTATATATATTCAACTTTGGTTTTTTTGTTCTCTTGCTCTTCACTCTCTTTCTTCCAAATTTTATTTTTTTATTTTATATTTTTGACATACAAAAAGTGATACATAATTAACGTATATAACCTGATGAGTTTAGTAATCAGTATACACCCAAAACCATCAACAGAGTCTACGCCATAAACCTGTCCATCAGCTCCAAAAGTTTCCTGCCATCCTCTTTATTATTGCTCTTCACTCTCACTTCATGTTTATCTTTCATCTCAGTTCTGGTGTTCCAACTGCATGAGATTGCTCTGCTCTTTAATGCCCCAAACTATGAATTCAATTTATTTTCTTTGATTTTTCAAGGAACCACTAACAGGGCACTTGTGGGTAAAAATGAACTTGCTGAAGATCTGGTAATAATAACTAGGAACAGAAAGTGAAAGTTCTAAACCCTACTGATTAATCCTTGACCCTGAATCCTCTTCAGGCTTTTATCTCACAAAATTAGTGCCATTCCTTCCAGGATCATCTCATATTGGTTGTTTGCTTTTTAACAGTAACAACATTATAATATTAACAATTATTATTATTTCCAAGTAATCTGCCAAAGTATCCCAGGAATGGGATATAATATTATAATAATAATTATTAATAGTAATAATAGTAATAATAATGCTCTCTTGGGGCGCCTGGGTGGCGCAGTCGGTTAAGCGTCCGACTTCAGCCAGGTCACGATCTCGCGGTCCGTGAGTTCGAGCCCCGCGTCAGGCTCTGGGCTGATGGCTCGGAGCCTGGAGCCTGTTTCCGATTCTGTGTCTCCCTCTCTCTCTGCCCCTCCCCCGTTCATGCTCTGTCTCTCTCTGTCCCAAAAATAAATAAACAACGTTGAAAAAAATTAAAAAAAAAAAAAAAAAAAAAAAAAATAATGCTCTCAGAAATGTTCATCTCCTAATTTAGTTATGAAATCTTAAACTTGGAGAGCTTGACTTGCCTTAAGATGAGACCCACTTATAACTCTTCTAAATCTGTATTTATTTTCTTATTTAACTCCTTAATCCATGAGGAATTTACTTTGTATGTTGTATGAAAAAACTTTTTTAAAACAAATGGTTGAAACATTTTCCCAGTTCCATACATTTACTAAATTATTCTTTACCCATCTGTTCGGAAAGAAGTTTCTCAATATTTTATTCTATTTCTTTGATTTATCTGGCCGTTTTTTAAATCAGTAGCTCACAAGTAGTATTGTCTAATTTTGTTTTAATATTGGTATAATTTTTTTCTTCTTATCACTGATCAGGTAGGTTCTCAGCTCCTCATTCTTTCAAATGAACCTTTAAGTTATTTCATTAATTTCTGTAAAAACAGCTAGTGGGGCTTTAGATTGAAATTTTATTAAACTTAAATATTAATTTAAAAGAATATGAATTTTTATTTTACCATCTTGGCCAATTGTTTGATATTCCATTTAGTTAAATCTTGTAATTCAAGTCCTGAATATCTTTATAACATTTTTTTAAAATATGGAACGCTTCACGAATCTGCGTGTCCTCCTTGCACAGTGGCCGTGCTAATCTTCTCTGTATCATTCCAATTTTAGTATGTGTGCAGCCAAAGCGAGCACTATCATTATAACAAATTTTGACATACTTCTGACATTTCTTCAGATTGCCATTTCTTCATATTAGACCCCTTCCTTCAGAGTTAGGAACACTCCGTTCTGTGGTACTCTCTCCAGTGTAGAATTTTTGTATTTTCATTTGAGTAAAACCAGAGATTATGGCTTTTAACATGGTGACCCTCTGCTTTTAGTAAAGTCTGTCATTCAGCAGATACTTCTTGATTATTATATTTTAGGTACTGTTTTAGATGCTGCATATTCATCAATAACAAAACATCTTGGTAAATGCCTTGATACTCTATTTAATGTTACATTCTAGTAGGAGTAAATAATATAGTAGTTCTTGATAAGTGCTATGTAAAAAAGAATAGACCAAGGTAAGTAAGATTTAGAGTGCAAAGTGAGTAGAATAATTTTAAATAAGCTGGCCATGGTGTGCCTTATGGAAAAGACAACACGTGTCCAAAGACTTGAATAGTTAAGATGAGCTTTGCAGACAGAGAGTGGGGTAAATGCTCCAGGCAGAAGAAAGAGATAGTATAAACCCTGTGGCGGGGATGTGCCTAATGTACTCAAGAATCACCTGGAAGGCCAGGATGGCTGCAATATGGTGAGCTAAGGAGACAAAAGGGGGTGGAATCAGAGAGGGAATGCAGGACGCAAATTGTATTGGTCTTTGCAGGTCATTGTAGTAATTTTGGCTTAAATTTTTATGAAACAAGACGTGATTGGAGGATTGGGTCGGGGAATGACAATCACGTGTTAAAGGGCTCATTCTGACTTCTGTGCTGCTGTTAGTAGGGGAACAAGGATGGAAACAGGGAAATCAATTAGGGGGACATTACTATACATGATGCTTCCTTGGGTCAGCAGGACAGCAATGGGAATAACAAAAAATGGTTAGCTTTAGATATATTTTGAGTGAAAGTAAAAGGTATTTCTTTCTAGGTTGCATTTTTCCCCCTCTTACTTTTTTTTTTAAGTTTTTTAAAAGTGTTTATTTATTTTTGAGAGAGGGAGAGACAGAGACACAGAATCTGAAGCAGGCTCCAGGCTCCAAGCCCTCAGCACAGAGCCCGATGTGGGGCTGAAACTCACAAGCTGTGAGGTCATGACCTGAGCCGAAGTCGATCCTTAACCGACTGAGCCACTGAGACACCCCATTTCCCCTCCTCCTTTTAATAAAGAATCTTCATTTTATAAGTCTCTGCTGGTGACCTTTTAAATTTAGCTTATTCCTACTTGGGTTCTCTTATTAACAGAGTTTTCTCTTGGACTTTATACAGGTGCAATTCTCTTTTGAAAATATTGAGCTGTGGTGGGAAAAAAAAATACTGTATGGAAATCAAGAGAATGTGATTCCTGTCCTGGCTCTGTTACTAGCTTGCCATGTGATCTGAGATAATCCAGGCATTCCTGACTACACAGTGAGGTTAGAACAAATGATCACTACTATTCCTTTGAGCTTAAATATTCTACCCATCTATGATTCTGTATCTGTACATTGGTCAGGAAAGAGTTAAAAGTAACTGAAAAATCTTCATTTGAGTTCCTCGAAATATCAGCAGATTGTTTTGCCATAGCTGAAGAATTTTTAAGAGAAGAACTAGGAAGTTTCCAAAAATAAGCTTATAGTATTTTGAGGGGATGGTAGTCTTTCTGCTGACATTGCTGGCAAGTTTCTCTCTTTGAGAGCGGAGGGGCCCTCGTCTGTAATGCTTGACTTAATGGGGCCTGCTTTGTCTTTGTAATCCTGCATTTTGTGGGAACTTGGTTCCTACTTTGTCTTCTTACCATCTATAAGAGGATTTTCCTAAGAAATGTCTTTTTAGAATTACCCTTCCTTATTTTAGTCCCACACTTTCAAAACCTGATTTATTGTGGTGGTGTCACTGTTTTATATATGCACAAGGCAGTATTTCCATTCACCTTTCTATCTGTTTCAGCCTAACATTTCCCTGTAGTTGATGCTGTTCTTAAGATTCCTTTGCAGGGCTACCAGGGTCCATCCCATGTTGCCTCCCCTGGGTCATATTCTTCATGTGTACCTTGTGTCTGTTCTCTCTTAGATCACATAATACGTCTGATTCTGTGCCTAGGTGCAGCCTGCTCCTGTCCAAAGCTAGCTCAATCTGCTTTGAAACATAGAACAATATTGTTTTCCTCATCTCAAGGGCATTGTATTTATGACTCTATTTGACATTGAGAGACCAGAATTAAGATATTAAGAGACTATGAAATGAAAGGCAGAAATAGCTTGTTCTTGCAAATGGAAAGAAATTCACCCCCACTTTGCTAAAAGCACAAGATCTTTCTAATCAAACATTTGACATCATGACCAGGCTGGGGAAAAAGTGTACCTGTTCAGTTATAATTGGTTCTGCTCACAGAAGTGGATTTCTCATTGTCTGTGCAGCTACAGGAAATATGGTTAATAAAAGCACATGTCAGCCTGACTGAAGCTGTTCTATAAAACCCTGCCAGACCACTCTGCAAAACTGTTACTTCCCATTATGAAAACTAAATCTCAAATCATAGTCAAAAGGTAATCAGTCTTCAAGAAAGTAGTCTATAGAAGCAAGCAGTAATTCAGATTTGATTGGCAATGTAAGTTTTTCAGGGAATAGTTCAAAATGGGAAGCATTTTGAGAGACGCAGAAACACAATCCAAAATGATGATCCTCAGAATTTTCTAACATTGGGTTATTGATAAATATATACATTTTTTTTAAGTTATGCTTTCCTGAGAACCATGATAATCGTACACCATGGTTTTGTGTACTTCATCTCATTTAACTCTTGTAACACAACCTTGGGATATAGGTATCGTTGTCCCCATCGTATAGCTGAAGCAAATTGCCCAGAGTTCCTAGATGTACGGCAAGTGCCATGTGGACCTTTCTGCTGCCAGCCAAGCAAGCTCCGGCCCTCCTTATAGTCCCATGATGCGTTCTGGAAAGGTGGTGTATGAATATCTCCAGCAACTTTTCTGCTCTACTGCTCCTTGCTTGATATCCATGTTTATTGTTTCCATCATTGACAAAACAGAGCAATAACACCTTCACCATAGGGTGGTTGTAAAGACAAAATACAAAGAAATGACACACATCCTAAAAAAAAAAAAAAAAAAAAGCCCTATCAAAAGGGAATTAATATGACCTCGCCTAAAAAGCTCAATTTTGTATATAAATTCCATGATTTAAAATAAAATCTTCTCCTCTAAGTGAAAGTCATTGTGATTAGGTACATCAGTAACATATAGAAGCAAGCACATTTTTCTTTTCATACAAAAATGATGTTGCTGACACATTGCTGGAGAGACAGGTGTTGTATGCCCTTTTCCTAGTTGGATCTGCACGAATTCTGTAGTTCTGTGTGCTAACCAGGCAAACAAAGCCTGTGTTATGCCAATATACCTATATCATATATAGATATCACTACCAAATTTTTTTTCTGAAATTTATAAAATTAGCGTGACCCTACTTCTGTTCTGTCTTTCTCTGAAATAGGGCAAAACTAAATCTCTAGATATTTCTCATTTCACTGAGGAGAATTTTCCAGTTTGGACCAAGTAATCAGGTGGTCTTGACTATAATTTCCTTGGAATTTCTTAGCATTTCATTTTTTTTTTCTTTTGCTACTTTGCTCATATTAATATTGATGTACATAGCTTATCTCCTCTGTTAGACCTGGGATAGTCTGTACTTCAAATACTATGTCTTGAATGAGTGTATGACTGCTCTCAAAAGATGCTTAATAAGTCTCTGTCTGGGGTTGAACAAGAGAACACATTTTCATGACACTTAAAAAATCTCCCAGGAGAAACCATTTGGATTATATACAGAATGTATCTAGCTTTAATGGAAAGCTAAGTAACCCTAGGACTTATTTCTAGTCTATATGCCAATCATACTCGATTTATCAAACCATCCACCAAGTAGTTGGAATATGTAGATATAGCAATACAAAACAAAAGAAACAAAAAGCAACTGTTACTCAAGATGGGCAGACCATGAAGGTTATTATAGGCCATTCAAAAGGATTCTGATTTTTTTTCTGAGATAGGGAGTTATCAAAAGGGGAGAGCAGAGATGTGGCATGGTATGATTTATGCTTTAAAAGAATCACTATGGCTGTGAGGGGGTCCAACTATTTAACATAGGCCATGCTTAGGATGTGAAGCTTTGTTTCTAAAGGGTACTCTAGATATTAGGGCCATTTTGTTTCATTTCGAAATGTATTTGAACATATCTTTGCTATATCAAAGTAAATAAAGTCAGTTTTATTTTTCTAATGTTTTGCCATATTCTGGGCAAGTAGGCAGAAGGTAATGAGGATTTAAGTAAAGTAACCTGGTCTGACCAGAATTTATAAGATATATAAATTTATTACCTATTCAGTGATGAAAAGGGACAATATCTGAAGCATGGTTATTTTTGTTGTGTCTTCTCAAGAAAAGATTTAGGAAGAAAAACATTTTTAAAAATCACTTACTTTCAAATAAGAACTACAATCTGAAAATATATTATAGTTCCATGTTACTGCCAGTAAATGATTACTCTAAAAGTTCAGGTAGTTTAGACTAAGACAATAATTATGAATGTCATTGATTTCTTTAATCAAAATGTCAATAATCGTCATTTTACTTTTTTCCCATTTACTTTAGTCTACCCAACTTTTCATTGTTCAATAATAGAAAGCTGTGGAATAAATCAGTAGAGGTCACTAGACTATTTAGCTTCACTCTCTATATCTTGATTGTTGGAAGGCAATTCTCTGAATGCTTTCATATTCCCTCATGGTCTAAACTTTCTGAGGAATGACCACTGTCAAATTTGGTTAGAGAAAGATTGAATAGCAAACATGTCCTGGAAGATAGAGATAGTATATTACTTCAGAGAGATTCAGAGACTTCTCTCTCCTGTAGTATTTGCTTATATCCCAGAATAAAAGCCTTTCCCTCTCCAGACGGTAGGGTGGGAGAATGTGCCAGCCAAGCTCTGGGTGTCGTGGTTTTGTGAGTCTGTGGTACAACCCCTCTGTTTGTGCAAAATCCTAATTTCCCCCCAAATAATTAGACAATTATATTAATACCATTTTTCAGGATGCTTTTAGTAGTGAGGCCATTTATAGCCTCATCAGTGCTAAGATGATCTGTGATAACAAAAACTTTGTGTTTCCTGTCAGGATATCTATCTATCTATCTATCTATCTATCTATCTATCTATCTATCTATCATTTTTCATCTATCTTCTATCATCTATCTATCTGACACTGTGGCAGGCTAACTTCTTGTGTTATAAGTATTGTCTCAGACCCTTAAATTTCAGACTCAACACTGATGTCTTCTCTTTATGAGACTCACGCCACATTGATATTTGTACTGATGAAGAATGAGACTCATTTTATGTTAGTTGTCAAGATATTCTGTGTGTCATTTTTTCTTTATGATACATTCAAAACAGATAACAGAAATAGTGTGTGTGTAAATATGGAGTTCTTCACACACACATATTTGCAGGACTGTTGAGATGGATGCATAAAAGCATTTCCTTGGCTGTGGTGATAGGTTTGAATTTCACTGAAACATGCTGTGAAGGATGATGTCATGCAAAGAACATGGTGACATGAGTGCAGCAGAGAGTCATGTTGGCTTACGCCATGGATTGGTGACTTGTGAGGCTTTTTATCTGCATGAGTAGATAAGCAAGGTTTTTGTCTTCTGGCTAAAGGAAGAAGGTGTGGTATGTGGGGTGTGCATGTGTGTGTGTGTGTGCAAGGGTGCTGGAGAGACTTGGAGATAAATAAAGCAAGAAAGTTGCGGGGGAGGGGGTTAGAATATGGAGACTTAACCTGATATCTTATGTTTTGATTGCCACAACTAGCGTCACAGCTTTGGGATGATGCAATGTTAAATAATTGCTGCTGATTGTTTTCAATAAATGGCTAATGATAGGACTGCTTCCAGAGTGGGTGGAGTCAGCTCCAAAAGGAGCTTTTCCAGGGAGCTGCCAGATTAGTGTAACAGTGACAATAGTCTGTGTGTGAATGAAGCTTTTTAAAAAATTGTTTTATTGTGATAGGAACATTTAACAAGAGATCTACTGTCTTAACAAATGAAGTGTATAATACTGTATCATTGCAAATAGGTGCAATGTTATATAGCAAATCTCTAGAACTTATTCATCTTCCTTAACTGAAACTTTATGTCTATTGATTAATAATTCCATTTTCCCCTCCTTCCAGCCTCTGGCAACCACCATTCCACTCTTTGAGTCTATAAATTTGACTACTTTAGATACTGCCTATACGGAGAATCATGCGGTATTTGTCTTTTGGTGACTGGTTTATTTCATTTAGTATCATGTACTCAAGATTCATCTATGTTTTTGCATATTGCAGAATTTCCTTCTCTTTTAAGGCTGAATTGTATGTGTGCATATACCACATTTTCTTTACTCATCCCTCTGCTAATGGATATTTAGCTTGTTTTCACATCTTGACTATTGTGAATAGTGTTGCAGTGGATATGAGAATGCATATATCTCTTTGAGATCCTGATTTCAATTCTTTGGGATAACTATCTAGACTTTGGATTGCTAGATCATATACTGGTTGTGTTTTTAATTGTCTGAGGAATTTCTATCCTGTTTCCTAAGGAGCTCCAAACCCAGTGTGCCCCTCTGGGTGGTTGCAAGTCTGCTGGGTTTAGAGACTACTACAGAGCTGGGGGGAGGGGAATAGGATGAAAGCAAGGCAGGATGCCACAAAATTCACCGTTCTCATCAAAACTGAGTCATTTTTTGAATAAAAGCTTCTCGGATTGTTGAAAATATTTAGTTAATTCTGGAGTTCTAAAAAAGTTGATTCTAATGATTTTTGCCAGTGTTTATTGGCTTTATGGATGAGTGGCATTTTGGAGGTCCTTAGTCCACCATTCCTAACTGTTGATCTTGGGCAAATTATTTAACCTCCTTTTTTCTCAGTTTTTACATTTGTAATACAGGGATAATAACATGCCTCAGAAAGTTGTTGCAAGTTTATTTAGGAAAATCACTGAGAATAGTACCTGGCACATAACAAACACCCAATAAACACCTGTCATTAAGATCAAGTATATTTATTTAAAATGTATTAGTTCTGGAGCACCTGGGTGGCTCAGTTGGTTAAGCATCCAACTCTTGATTTTTGCTCAGGTCACGATCTCATGGTTCTTGAGATCAAGCCCTATGTCAGGCTCTGCACTGACAACACAGAGCCTGCTTGGGATCCTCTCTCCCACTCTCTCTGCCCCTCCCCCACTTATTCTGTCTCTGTCTCTCTCAAAATAAATTAATAAGTTAAAAAAATTTTTAAATAAAATAATAACAAACCTACCCTTTATTATTTTTTTTTAATTTTGGTTTTATATTCATAGCATAAGTCGCACTTTTTTTTATTGGTTTATTTGGGTAGGTAGATTTATAGGTTCTATTCCACAAAGCTTCAGACTACAGCAGTTGAATATTCCCCGGAGCATTTTGAAACAGTAACTGATGGCCGGCCGTTGCAGACATTATGGTTATAAGCAGGCTGAAAACCATACTCAAACAGGGTAATTTTGCCTTTTGTTACCTCAGAAATACAAGCCTGATTATGTATGTTCTTTTGCCAAGATGGTATATAAAACAGCACTTTTTGAGAGGGTTGCCTAGGGATCAAATATAAAATTTACAATATTTTATGAAATACCTAGAACTCTCAAAGTCATTGATGTTTTTATAAAGTGTTTTAAATTTTGATGATAAACAAAGATGCTTCCTTAAGACATTCTTTACTGAGGGAGAATGGATATTAGGACTCCTTCAGTGCCTTAAATGTCAGCGAACTCCAGCCGGTCTGAGAAAGCACGTGGCAATTCCATGAATAAGTTTAATGTATAATCAAAATGGTCAGTTCAGAATATTTAACAATAGTAATTAATTATGAAAATTTTTTAGTTATTTGCCCTCTATTCTATAGATATATTAAGCATAATATTCATATAATGACCCACTTCATTATAAATACTCTTTGAGGCTATATTTATTAGTATCCTAAAGGCTCTGAGTTTTGAGTAAGCAAGAAAAAAATGCCTCCATTGGCTCAAGAGTTGTTCTTCATCTCTAACTGAACTATTTTAATTACTACATTTAAAAAAATGTTTATTTATTTTTGAGAGAGAGAGAGCACATGCACACTAGGGGGGAGGGGAAGCGAGAGGGGGTACAGAGGATCTGAAGTGGGCTTAGCACTGACACCAAAGAGCCCGACACGGGGCTCAAACTCAAGAACCGTGAGATCATGACCTGAGCCAAAGTTGGACTTTTAACCAACTGAGCCACCAGGCGTCCCTGATTATTACATTTTTTAAAAATCATTTCATGTAGTAGAGATTACACCAAATCAGATCTAAAGGAAGGAAGTATACTTCATATAGAACTTTCTGACTTTAAGATGTATCATTCTGAAAAAATAACTTGTAATATATATGTATTGACCTATACATTTAATCCAATTCCAATAAAAATTCAGCTGACTTCATAAAAATAGAAAGTCACAGCAAAGACTTTTCAAAAATAGGATACAACAAGAATGAACCATTTTTAAAAAATTAAATTGAATGTCATCGGATTTAAAAACTTATTCACTTTTTAAGATATTCTATCAAAAATGAAAAGAAATGCCCCAGTCTGAGAGAAAATATTATATACAAATACAAAGCACTTGTATTTGCTATACATTAAAAAAAACCTCTTAAAATTTAACAATGAGAAGACAACATAACTAAAAACAGAAGAAAAAATATTTGACCATTTTACAAAGAAGTCATTGAAAATGGTCGATAACTGAAAAAAATCCTCTACAGGTAAGATAATCATTATCAAAAATTAAATCACAATGAGGTACCAAACAGCTAACGTTAAAAAGGCTAACAAGATCAACTTTTGGTTCACTTGGGAAGAGTTGGAACTCTAGAAGAACTGGTACATGCTGATGGAGATTAAATGATACAACTTGAAAAAAACCACCAAACTGTATGACAGATTTTTAAAAGAAATTCCATATCAATCTTTTGTGAGACTTCGCCATTCCACTTGAAGGAACTTACCAAGGAAAAATGAAAGTGTGTCCAGAGCATGGCACCAGCAGCCAAGAAGAACCACCCAGAGAATGTATTTGGGCCCTGATCAACATACTCCCTTCTGAGCAAAGTGAGATGGCAACTGTGCTTTGCTAGATCTCAGACTTTTTCAGGCCAGTGACTCTGTGTTGCTCCCATTTTTCCTCCTCTTTATGAATGGAAGCAACTATTGCAGTTCTCCTGATCCGGTCTCCCCATTGTACGTTGGGTATGTGGGGCCCAATAGCTTTCTTTATTCCCATTTCTTTATTCCATTGTCTTCTGATCAAGAAGAGGCCCCCACAACTAACCTCAACAGCACCTGAACCTGATTTACATCATGTATTCCTGGACTTAAAGTGTGCTCCTGATGTTGAAATGGGATGAAACTTTGAGGGTTTAGGGAGTTTGGTAAATGTATTTCAGAAATGGGAAGGATGTGTATCATATCTGGCCAGAGGACTAACTGTGGTCGTTGTTCTCCAAAAACGGTCCCTATCGTAATTTTATTAGATTAACATTTGTTAAGTTAAACACTAGGGTGTCATATGGTGAGCTTCATTTCAACAAAAGATCACAAAAGAATTGAAATAGAGAAGTTTATTACTCACAAGTCCTGGAAAAAATACATGGCAAGCCTGGAGAGACCACATGGGGAGGTCAAGACAAGGTACAGCAAAAAGAGCTGGCAGGACCAAGGGCACATGCCTTAATTAGGTCCCAGGGTGGAGTGCTCTGGGGAGTTTCCAGGCTTAGATTAAATGGGTCAATTTAAACAAAAAAGAGTGAGATTTTGGTAAGCTTTGCAGGAGTCTTATCTAAGGAGCTTATAAGGAAAAGGCTCTGGGAGACAGAGGAGACTGTTTATCACAGGACCACTGGCGAAGTCATAACAGGAACTTAATGTTTATTTATGACTCTGTGGACTTGTATCTAGGGTGTCAGCTTGTATGATGGGCTGATCTCAGTTTAAGGCCCCTGCAGGATGCTTGGTCAAACAAAATGGATGCCAAGGCATCAATGCCATGGAGTTGCTTAACTAAACTCTCAACAGCCCCCAATGAACCACGCCTCCTAGTGTTTGTGCCTCTCTCTAGTGCTTTACCACACTGGATCTGAATTAGCCCCGTGATTTGCTTTAACCATTTTACTGTGGTACAAGTATCAATGAGCCAGTTTCTCACCTTAGCCTTTAGAAGGCCTAGTAGGTTTTGCTTTGCCTTTTAGGATAACTCTGAACTGTGCTGTAAAAGAACTGGCTATCTTGTTGTAGAGACCATTGGGATATTCATTTGTCACAGCATCCCAGCAGAGCCCAGCTTTCTCCACCAAAGTGCTGGGCACATAGCGAGCCATCTTGGACATTGCAGACCCAGATAACATCACACTGAGTTGGGTCTAGTTGATTTACAGAATGAATGGTGGAGATAATAAAATGCTGTTGCAAATCACTACCTTTTGAAATCATTTGTTATGCAGCAGTTGCTAGCTAAGACATTTATACAAGTCACTATGTATCTGCACATAAGATTTTATAGAATAAAATCAATATATTGGCTAATTTTACTTGAACTTGAGCTAATCTTAAACCTTTTATTCTGGTATATAATTACATAGCCACTAATATTAAAGGCTTCTACAGTTGTTGCTGTATTGATTATCATTCTTTAGGTTGTTTGGTTTCAAAAAAGAATTGCTCCTTACAAAGTTAAGTGACAGTTTAAGCCATTTATAGATCTTGGCAAGGAAGAAGATACCAGATGTCATGTATGTGATGGAACTATCCATAATCTTCTTGTTGTCATTAAAAAGTCTTTTCAATCCTTTAGTGTTAGTTTAAATTTATAGTTGCTTCTCAGTCATAGGAAAGCAGATAATTTTTTAATAATAGATAAAGAATTTTTAAGGGATCTCTGAGTATTTGTAACTGTTTTCTTTTTGATGGTGGAAAATGGGATAAAGAGGCTCAAACACATTCTCAAAATGTAAATCCTTCTTTTGGAAATTTCTAGCGTAACCACTTGGGATACAAGTCATCCTGAAATATATCCAGAGTATGTGAGATGATCAGAAACATTGATCCTTTACAGAAACGTTTTAAGTCTTAAGGCTTCCACATTAGCTTAATTACATAAGACCATTATAACAAGCTACGCTCTTTATCTTGCCCCCCGAGGAAGTGCATTTTAGGCCAAAGTTCTATTATCAGCAGAATCTTGGAATTACCTGTAGCTTCTTATTATTTTTCTGTCCTCAAAACAATGCAACAAGTAATGTTGAGGCTTTAGGAGTATAGTTTGAATCAGCATATCCTTATACACAGACAGACTTTGAATTCTGGAACCTACCCAGTGTTACCAACTTGATTTAGTATAACCTCATTTGTCTGTTAAGTAGATCACGACTGGCAGAGCCAAGAGGAATCTAATAAACACATTTTACTTCTCATAGAATAAGAATTCCTCAAAGACTGAGTTTTCCTCTCCTTTTAGTCAACCACCTAAGCAAAAAGATTAGACTTCTATGTCATTCACCAGAGCTAGTTTACATTTTTAGACTTCTCTGGGAATATAAACATCAAAATCACATTAGATTTCAAAGATATTGTTGTTGTTTCAAGGGGGGGAAGCCAGAGGAATTAGAATCTATTGTCAAGAATACGTATTAAAAGAGAATTAGGGAATGGAAGATATTTGAATGATTCTGGATACACAGAAATGAACCATCACATTCAAGTTTTTTTTTCCCAGAAAAATGATCCCAAGAACTTAATCTTTAACCAATCAAATTGTAAATCAAATACACCATTAGCTCAAATATAAGGACTCTTCTTTAAAAATCCTCCATGAAAAATGAACATTCTCTTTGAAAAATGGGCAAATTACAGGAATAGAAAATTTATAGAAGTACAAATGACCAGTAAATATATAAAACACCTGTTAATCCCATTAAATAGATATATTCAAATTTAAAAATAAGCTGTTTTAATTCATCACAGGCAAAATAAAAAAAATATAAAAAGTTAATCAGATTGTACAAGGAAACAGCTTCTCTTATACTCTGTATGAATACTTTTTTGACCTGGCAATTCCACTTAACATTATCTGACTGAGAAAGTCTTCCCATATGTGCATTCATAAGAATAATCATTATTACATTGTTTCAAATAATGAACATATGGAATCAATATAGATGTCTATTAATAGAAGAATGATTATATAATCTAAAAAAATCTATAGTGTACATTTTAAAATGAGACAGATGCAGTGAAAGGTAAGCATCTAAGATGTATTATTAAGTAAAGAAAGAAAATTGTAGAACAAAATACACAGTATTTTTCCATTTATTAAAAAAATCACAAAACTACTCATTTCCATATGATCTTTCATGTATTCTGATACATATATGTGATGTGAAACACATATCATTCTGAATACAGTGATTTTGGGGATGGGTGTGGAAGAAATCGTGAAATCAGGGTTATGCATATATTCATTTTGTAATTATGCAGAAATAAAAAGAATAGGAAAAAATCCCAGGCGCAACTTAAAAGAATCCCATCTTTGGTTTTAAACTATGCCTAGGTGAATCATAATTAAACTATACTTAGGTGAACCATAAATAATTTAAACACTTTCGCAGTTCCAAATTTCAATGTGAGGTCAGTAATTGCTATGGAATGTAAAGGTGGTTTATAAAGTCCTTTATCTAATGGAGCGGAAATAAAATCTCAAACCGGGGAAATAAGCATGATTGGCAGTAGAGAGCAAAGCCTCAGTGTAGGGGCTTAGTGACATTGAACATGGTGCTTCATCTCTCTGTCGCTCTTTCTTCGCTTGCACAATGAGGAGGTGATATACACCTTATAAGTTCCTGGGGGAGACCAAAGAAGATATTAGAAGACAACATTTCATACACTGTCAAGCACATAAGTCCTGAGATACTGGTACGTGTTTTCACTTATTGATAATAAATACAACTAACTTAGAAATTTAAATCAGTGATTAGAACCAAGTAAAGAAAGCTAAGGATCACTAACTCTGAAGATTTGCCCAATTTAATGGAATCCTTAAAAATGTTCGTTTTATTTCCGTTAATTTATTTCCTTCCTAAACCTTTCATTTGAAAGGTAGCTTTAAGAAATCAAATAATTCTTCCAAACATAATTGCTGTTTTCATCTCTCTGCAGAGCTGTACACTGACTAAAATTCAGAGAGCCACCTAGTAAAGTCAGTAAAGTGAATTGGAAATGAATATTGTCTTCTGATGATGTGTTTGGAACACTGTAATATTTGCATTTTAGACTGAGCTCAACTTTGTATTGTTTAAGGTAAAAAGATTCTTTAGGGTTAGCCATGTGATAAACTAGCAAGATTGATTATGTGCGGTTGGAACTAAGACCAGGACTGCCATAATGACTAGATCCTGCTAGTAGAATCAAAGCC
Organism: Panthera pardus; assembly: GCF_024362965.1. Taxonomy (NCBI): domain Eukaryota; kingdom Metazoa; phylum Chordata; class Mammalia; order Carnivora; family Felidae; genus Panthera; species Panthera pardus. The sequence goes on from NW_026526732.1 coordinate 36,777,944, forward strand.
AATATAGGGAATACAAAGTGATACTTTTATATTCAGCATTGAGCTGTATCCAGGTAACTTTGTAGAAATGATGAGCAACTTGGGAACTTTTGTTTAGAAACATTGTAATATTTTTGAAACTGTTCAATTTCTGATCTGAATAGTCTGAATACATGAATATTCAGCTGATAATTGTGTTGTGGTTTTAATATTCTAAATTTTAAAAATATAATTAATACTGTTCGAAGATCTCTTTTATACTTTGCCTTTATTCTTTTACAAAAGAAAGTTCCCTTGTCTTTTTTTTTTTTTTTTTTTTGGAAGAAAAGGCATACATATTTTAAAAGGAAGTGGTAATTAGCATCCCTATTCTATTGTTTTCATTGGAAAGTATGGTTTCTTTTTAGGTAAGCCAACTCTCCCTTCAAACTACAAAATTGATGATGAAGCAAAAATATTCACACTTTGAAGTTAGAAGGAACAGCTTGCCGGGTTGACAGAGGCAAGTGGAGGGAAATGTGCCTGGAGTTGTTAACGAATCCAGAAACACAGCATGACATTTAAGTTAGTTAGAAGGAATGGAAAATGAATCCCTGGAATACAAATAATGTTATTTAAGATTTATTTTGCTCTGCAAGTGTACTTCTTTAATTAAATGAAAGAAGCATCATACTCCACCAATTTATAATCTGTATGAATGGAAAAATCATTAAATACCTAGGCTCAGAACTAAATAGAGTGAATTGTGTATTTGCGTGCACGTGTGTTCTACAGCTCAGAAAAAGAGATGTTAAGAAGAAAGGGGGAGATTTATTTATGAATATTTGGGGGTTCTATTACAAGCTATTAATAAAGAACTCATCAACTGTTTTACTGGAACTGACGAATGTATTTTACATTTTTACTTACGTGAGGAAGGGAATTCTCTTATTTCTAGAAGTAGAATAGAAAAAAGGCTAAATATGTGTCTAATAGCCAAATATTTTCACCAAAAGTATCATTAGACATTTTTTAAAACAAAGATTTCCAAATATTGATTTATGGTTCATGCTGCATTCAGTAATTCTGTTGGTTATTGCATCAAACAAAAAAGCTACATAGAATGTATGAAATTCACTTTGGGGATTCCTAGTGGGCATCTCAAAGACATAAGCAGTCATTAGAAGGGCTAAATCAGAAATGTAATGAGCTCATTGGATGATGATTAAGAGTTTATTACAATTCTCTTATTAAGTTGCCATGGACACAGAAAATGAAATAGTGATTTCAGATAGGTCCCACAAATTGAAAGTCATTTGAGCAAGTGCTCTGACTTTTGGGTGCTAAATTTTGATCTGTTTACTTCTACATTAACCACTAAATAAAACCTTGCTCCAGATTTCACATAAAGAAGGATTTGCTAAAGTATAATTATAGATGTGTCCAAGGAATGCTCTAATGGTCAGCTAGCATTCAAATATACCCAATACAATTCAATTTTGATTAAATTGCTTGAGTAATCCTTTAAATTTGGTGCTAGAAAATTCCTTTCATTATTTCATAACCAATCTTTAGACACAATACCAAGTAATAATTTGTAATTTACCACAACTGAAATTGAATCTCATGTTTTGAAGCTAGTGTGCTCGAGTTAGCTTCCCCATCCATTTTTTCTACATGGCAATCTTTGTCAACTTGGGTTTCTGTTGTTCTCTCTTCATCATCTTCTCAATAGTTACACTCGTGACATGATGGAAACTTTGTTGCTTTGTGAAATACTCCCCAGAAAATAGCCCGATGATAATGTTGGTGAGCAGGATAGAGACCTAAGAAAGTAACGATTCTTATCCCTCAAATAGCTTTATACATGATTTTGGCCTTGTGTTTGTAGAACTGTTGAGAGTCTGAAGAGATATATCTATCTATCTATCTATCTATCTATCTATATATAGATAGATAGATATTTCATTCTGCATTACTGCATTGTTAAGGAAGAAATGTGCTATAATAGTAGTCTTAACTTTGAGCATTCTTGAAAGTCTCAGGGGGGTATCCCTTGAGAATGCAAGGGTCTCCTATAACAGAATTAGGTTTATGAGACACTTGTAGTTTACATGAAGCTTTAAAACTCACAGTTAATGAGATTTCCCTGGTGGTGGCCCATACAAATGGAGATGTCAGAACAAAATGAAGAATAAACTCCTACTGTAGTGGGGGGAGGGGTCTGATTTTGTGATAATGTGGAAGAGAGAGAGCAAAACAAACAATAACTTTTATACTAATCTCTTCAGGAAAAGCAGAATTGGAGCAACTCGTGGAGAAAATATAGATTCCCAAAAATTAAATGAGAGAATGCAAAGAGTAAGACAAATATGCAATCTGTCACAGTGTGATTACCAATGATTGCCACTGCCTTCAGTTAAGGCCAGCATGCCACACCCCTCCATGGGGTGTGTTCTAGATCTTTACCAAATATATTACTCTAGGAAATAGGGCCTTAAAAATCAAGGTTCTGATAAGGTGTCAATAAACTAGTGCCCCATTCAGTCCCTCTCTCAGGCTATGATATCTCTCTATATACTTAATAATCAGTTTATTTTATATTTTAATCTTGTTGATCACGGATTCTTCTACATACATACACTTCAGAACCAACTTTCTTTTTCATGTTTTAACATTTCTATCTGAAAATTGAAGGAAAGCTACTGAAGTATAAAAACCCCACCTTTGCAGACTTTAGATAAACAAAAAAGAAAGACAAGCTAATTTTTGGCAAATGACTATGGAAAAGGTACAGCAAGTGCCTTCAGTCCGATTTAGTCTTTACCTCATAGGACTTTTATGAGTATTAAATGGGATAAAGTATGTGCTATGTCAGGTACCTAGTCAGCACTCAGTAAATGTTATCAATAATTAAGGTGTCTACCAGCCAGTCTTTGGATACAGATTATGTTGCACACTTGCTTGTGTCTTTCTAAATTGGTGATAGATACCTTTGTTGCTCTCAATTATCTCCTTCTTAATTAAATCTAAGTTAAGCCAGCTTTTAGGTATGTGTATGATTGATTCTATCATGTCTCCTCTCAGAATTATCTATCCAATAATGCTATAATGTAAACCACAAATGTTAGCCATATATGCAATTTTAAATTTCCTAGTGGCCATATCAAAAAAAAAAAAAAAACAGGTGAAATTAATCTGGTTCATAGACTTCAGTCTGATATTTTAAAAATATTAATAATTTCATTGATTTATATATAATCAATATAAAATTACTAATGAGATCATTTACATTTTTTAAGTTAAAAACATATCTAGTGTGTATTTTACACTTACACACATCTCAGTTCAGATTGGCTGCATTTCAAGCATTCAATAGCCACATGCCGCTAGTAGTTACATATTGGATAATGCAGATCTATGTAAAGAGAGAATGACTTAAGCTAAAAGAAGTCATCTCTAATTATGTAATCCTCATCCTAACCCTTACTCTAATCCTTTAGTATGCATTTAATTCCCCTATATAAATTTACACTTACATAATAAACTCCTTTTTTAGTTTAGGAAATTCCTAAATTCTGAAAATATAAGCAATATCTGTATGTAAAATATAGTCATTTTCAAAGGGAATGTCTAATATGACTTCAGTGCTTTAGTATATTTATTTTGGGACTTCTTGGCATCTCTAGCATTGAATTCTTTTGTTTATAGGTTTTTCTTAAGTCCTTAACACATGTATGAAACTGCACCAACCTTTACCTAAGTATCACTTTAAAGTACACAATTTAGATTAAAAATTCTTGTAAACTTTTATTATAATTCTGATTATGTTATTTTACCACTAAAGAATCAGTTTCTTTTTCCACGAAATGGTCTAATTCTTTCATTAATTATTGCATAAATAGTCTAGCCCATTCATTCTTCCATATACTTTAAACTTGTTCTTGTATCAAGTCACATAATTGTTGTTTTTTAAAATTGTTTTCATAATTATATTTTAGATAATTATTTATATATTTGCCTTCTTATAAAAGATAGTTTACTTTGTTGAGCTTTAACATTACACACTAAGCGACTTTTTACATTGCTGCTACAGGAAACTTGACATTCCTATCTTTTTTGTTGCATTAAGTCAATATCTACTGAATGCCTACTGGGCATTAAGGCTGTTTATTTATTGTAGTGGCATATATTTATAATATATATTCATTTTGAGGCAAATTTTTTTTATTATCACATAGTGCTTTCATAAATTGTTTTACCAAGGAAAGCTATGTTTCTCTAGGAAATTGATTTATTTTTATCTTATGATTAATGTAAATGTAAGAATTTATTATGTTTCCCCCTTTTGGTGTACTAGTAAGTTTAGAATCCATTTTACAACCCAACTCTATCAATTGTAAAGGACCTTTGATTTGATATTTATGTACTCCCTCTTTTTGACTATTTCTTATTTTTGTTGTATTCTTAATTCTTTTTTTGTATTCTCTTGGTGTTATATATACATGTATATGATTCAAATCTCTTTTGTAATGAAGCTGTGTAAGTATATATGTATATATACAAATACATGAATGTATACACATATAGATATTTGTGGTATATATCTGTATCTATATGTATGTATACATGTATCTCTAGAAAATAAATTATATTATTGTCAAAGTATTTGCTGCCCTTCTCTATCAGATTCTTCTCTACCAGGCTATTTCTAAAGGAAGATAATATTCTCAACACCACTCATATCAGATCTGTCTACCATACTTGACTTGGCCGATGAAATGAGACATATGTGACATATGCCACTTCCAAGCAAAATCTTTGAGAGCCTGTACTTGGTTCTACCATCGTTCTCTTCTCTCTGCCAAGAAATTGATTAATTCGTTGATAGTAGCCACTCCTTTAGCTTGGTCCCAGAGCCTAGTTATAATTGAATCCTGAAAAACAGAAGTAAGAAACAAACCTATATTGTTGTAGCCTACTAAGAATTAGTAGTTGTTGATACCACAACTAATTTGAGCTAATACAGTTTATACTAATATGTATACATATATGCATATATGTGTGTCTGTATTTAAAGAGAAGTCAATTTACTTATCACATAGATTTATAGATTTACATATCTATATACAAACATGCACATATAAAGTACCTAAACATATTAGTGCCTTTAGAGATTGTCACAGTTTACTACATTTAGTACATTTTAAAACATTTAGTACATTGTTTTAGTACATTGTATTCAAGAATAAACTCATATATATATGTATATACACACATATGTATATTGTCATTAAAGGCTTAGATACATCAGTAACTCCAACAATAACTGTAGAAACCAGAAACATATTACACCATATATCATGACTAATATGGCTAGTAGCCATGTGGGGCTACTTAAATTTAAATTAGCTAAAATTAAAAATATAGTTCCTTAGTTCAAACCTTTTAAGTACTCAATAGCCATATGTAGCCAGTAGTGAATAACACAGATATAGAACATTTTTATCTTCCCAAGAAGTTCTGTTAGGAAGCTCTATTATTGAATAGAAGAATGTTTTTTGACTTGCAGTACAAATTATTTTGAATTTCTACTTTTCCTTTCTAATATATGGTGGTCACCATTTTTTTTTATTATGAAACGGTTTCATTATTATTATTGCCACAAAAATCACAAGTTGGCAGAAACATTCTAATAAGGAAACATCTGAATTGAAAAGTCACTATGTACTGTCCACTTAATAGTAAAAAAAAACAAGATTAATCATAGCATTTCTGTTAGGATATAAATAACTGGACCGTAGAACAGGCACATTTTTGAGTTCAAAGTGACATTACTGCTCCCTCATAAAAGCTAAACAATGAACAACTGTAATGAAACTCACTTTTGGAATTAATTCAACTAGCATATTAAAATACTAGAAAATACACTATCTCTCTAGGCTTTATTTCTTCAGCTAAATAAAGTAGCTTTCATATTAGTAAATAATTAATAATTGGTGCAAAATATTAGAGGTTGCAGTTGAATGACAGTTAGAGGAATCAGTGGAAAAAGCCAGAAGCTTCATTTAAAAATGCCAGAATGCTTTCTGAAGTGTCTTGTGTGTTGAGCATTCTCACCTCTTTATTTTATTATCATCTTGTCAAAAGTTGCCATTAGAAACAATGGGCACGCAGCCATCTTGAATTAAAGTGAATTTGGTCACGGAAGTATTCTGTTAGAGAATGTCATATAAGAGTTTTCATCTTTTTTCTTGCAAAAAGTGAAATTGATTAGTAATAACCTTTGTATAGTAAAATTTGTCCATGATTTTATAGTTGCATTTGTGGCATTGATCTACAAGTTAATGAGATGTTTATGTGCTACCTTTTTAACCTGACAGCCACTCTGTACAATTGTTCTTGCAAAATCACACAAATGTATACCTACTTGCATATTGATAATCTTATATTTAAGTATCTTGAAAGTTAAATTGAACAGGGTTGAAACAAAATTCCTAATTTTTTAAAAGACAATGATGATAGAGCCTTCCTTTTTTTAAAAAAGGGGGATTCTTTAAGGACCTGTCTTTGTTACCTGCAATGAATTCCTTTTTGTACTTGGATGAGTTAGAGTTGGATATTGATTGCTAATTCGTGACATTGAAAATGAGAATATTGCTTATTTTTTGCAATTATTTTGATTGTGGAGAGTGTTTTCACAACCCAAACTTAAAGTTCTAGCACACTGATACCAAAGGTAAAAGCAAACAAACAAACAAAACCTTTAAAGAGTGGTATCTTGTTATGCTAGATGGTTCCTCCCAGCATTCTGTAGGATGAGGGAAAAATGTATAATTTGAATGAAAACATGAAATATTAAACAATGTATTGGAAAATCACAATTCTTATTCATTGACATCTCAATTGGTTTCCGAGTATAAATCTAAAACTTGCTTAGACCAAGAAGCCAAACTAACCAGTTCCTTATAATAACATTATTTGAAAAGTATTTTGGTCTTTTTTTTATTTAGGGAATCATTGCCTATCATGTGCTATAACATCAAATTGCGTTGTCTGAATATAATTAGTGAGGATAATGCTAATGACAAATATAGTTTTGAAGCATCATGTGTTCTGGGAAAAATTTTTCCAAGCTTAATTTTTTTTAAAGACTCTACTTTTAAGTTATCTCTACACTCAACATGGGGCTTGAATTTATAACCCCAAGATCAAGAGTCATACTCTTCATCAACTGAGACATCCAGGTGCCCCAGTGCTGGCAGTTTTAGAGGAAAGATGCCTTCCATCTCAGCAACCAGGATTTTTTTAAGGAGGTCTTTTGAAAAGAATAGATGTGATGGAGTTTTAAGATAATCCTCTACCTGATTTCTTGGGAAGATTCTCAAATTAGTTGCAATAATTTCTGGAAACATGACCCTACATACATATTTTATTTAAAAAATATGAATATTCCCTAAATTATCAACAGATAACCTGTAAACAATTCACCAATTTGAACAGTTGTCCCCATTCACCATCCTCTCCTCATCTGTTCTTATTGTATCCACTGCGTCCCAAATCCCAAATCCCTAAATACATTGCTGTCTTCCTTCTTCTTAATATAAAACCACCACCCCCCTGCTTTTTAAAACTTTTGTCCTGAGTTCCAGGGTAATTTCATGATTAATTTAAGGCAATTTCCGTAACAGCCATTATTGGTGTGGAGATGGGCACATGATCCAAGGTTGCCCAGTGAGACTGGAAGGAGAATATTATATTCCTTAGTTAAGGGAAAGGTTTCCCTGACTTCCAGTGGACGTGGACTAAAGTTGCTGCTGGTAGTTATCTTGTGACCGTTGGAGGAATAGGCTGGTGGACAAAATTGACATACTAAAAACAAGAGTGGAGAGACATTGTTAATTTGGATCCATGACATTATCCCTGGGCCACAGGATCCTGAGTTTCGACTTCATAAACACTTCACCATGAGAATTATGTATTAAATATCAATTTAAAATTTTTATTTGTACTAAAGTTCAGTTACATTAAGGGAACTGTTGTGAGAAAGTCCTAAAGCCTAAGCATATGTTTAGAATGCATTTAAGAAAAAATTCGCCAGATCACTTTGCTCGAGTGTGGGAATATAATCCCTTAACAGTTTGGGGACTGCTTATATAAAACATTTAATTTGTATAGCATTTAAGTACTTTAAACAAAAGCATTTAAGTAATGTCAAATAAATACTAAGCAACTTCGTTATAATATTTTAATGTTCCATAAATTTTAACCTCTAAAATTATATGAGTAGTTATCCAGTCTTAGAGCAAACAAATTTTTCCTGCCTCAAATCAGATAAAAAGACCTTGTTTGGCCATGTCTTGTGCCACTGTCTCGAAGTCCAAATTCAAACATGTGTTGGGAGAACAACTCTTATATTAATGATACATTGACATCCTGGTTTAGAATTTGTGATCAGGCATGAATGAAATTTCGCCTATTAATAATTAGTTGTTTTGTGTTTTCCCTTTCAGGTTAACCATACAAAATACTATATGCAATATATATAAAAACAGATAAACAGAATCAGCTCTTCAAATGTATATATGAAGGGATACTTTCCTCGTAGGCCAAGGCTATGACAAAAAATTATGCCTGATTCAAAAGGATGATATATAAACTATAATATGTCCTTGTTTTTCTCCCACTTAAGAGAAAATTTTTTTTTTGACTGTAGGTGATCAGAACATGCTAATTAGTTGGGAAAAGACATTGGTAATTTTTCCTCTTCCTTGCAAGGACAACTTTCTTCTCCCAACTGAGATCCAATAAAGTTTGTTGCCTGAGACCTAGACAGAGTATGGTAATATCCCTTAATAACAATGATTATAATGAGGATACTGACACTTTATGTGGAACATTTCTGATAAGTGTTTTCAAGTGCTCTAAGAAATGGTGCTCCCTTTTTATTAAGAAATGGACAGAGATTAGGAATGGCTTTTTATTAGTGCCCCAGAAAATATAAAGTTAAGTGCTTTTTTATTAATACCTTGATCTACTCAAAATTCAAAATCTATGTCTATATTCTGCAAAACTCATGACATGGTGTTATTGTGGTCAGTGGAGTTGGCCACAATTCTGCGTGATGTATTATGTTCTAATAAACTTCCAGTTCAGCGACATGTCCAGAGGATAAGGCCTATTTTATGGCTTACACTTCATCTTCAATCTAGTAAGGTCTAGGAACATTTAACCCTATGGCCTAATAATGCTTTGTCAGGGTCTTACAAAACAAGATTACTTAATTGGAGTCTTAACCTCTTTTCACAAATTGTCTAAAAGTCTCTGGTCCTATCACAGCATCAATTTTAGACCCACCTGAAAGTTTCCTGCTACATTAGAGATGTCACTTCCCATGAAGGCATATGGAACATGCAGCAAAAATCCCAAGGGAGAATTGAAAATGTGATGGAGCCTTTTTGTGAATGTGAATCATTCTTTTCTATTTCAAATTTTCTTTCAAAATAAGCTGCTAATGTGTCATGCTTCATATCTAGTTCCATGAAGACTTTTCTTCCCTATCAACTTGACATAGAGAGCATCAATCCTGCGGTTTAAATAAATACCGAATTCAGTTGCCTTGCTTACACTCAGTTTACAATCACTACATTTTTTTATGCTTTTGTCATATTTGAACAAGGCAGACTAGAGAAGTTACCCACAGTGTGAGGGGCATAGACTGAGTAACTGTATGCTATTCTTCCTTTATCTGGAAAAGCACATCGTTTTTCCAGATAAAGGATGAATAGCTTTCACACTATGGCGAGCTCTAGATTCAATAAGGCATAATATTCTCAAAACTGGATCAGGTTTTACATACGAGGAAATTTTTGCCAGAGGCAGTATTCTGGCATGTGAAATTGTTATGGAAGCCATACTCACAGAATAATGGAATAATAAATTCAATGAGACCTTAGAGTTCATCATATCCCTCTTCATATACAGATATGCTATTAGCTTCTGATACATTGTCTAAGCCTAGAATTAATAAGAAATTAGGACTGGAACTGAGAGTGGACATTTAATCTCCTGGCTTTCAGCCCAGGGCTGCTTTTCACTAAGAAATAATTTGAGGTATGAATCTCATTTTAATTCAGTAAAGTATCTAAATATCATATAATTATATTGCAGTTGGTTAACATGGAAACTAACTTTCTGGGAAATTGTGACTTATATAGTAGTAGTAACAGAACTGAGATTAATAATTTATTTCCTTCTTTATATTGAGGTATTACTGACAAAACCATATTAGTTTCAGGTGTACGATATAATGATTTGATATATGTGTATATTGTAACATGATCATCACAATAAATCTAGTTAATATCCATCACTATAGATGGTTACATTTTTTTTATTGTGATGAGAATTTTTAAGATTTACTCTCTTAGCAATGTTCAAATATGCAAGACAGTATTATTATAGTTATGCATTTTATAACTGGAAGTTTGCACCTTTAACTCCCTTCACCCATTTCACCCACCCCTATCCCCCACTCTGGCAACTGCCAATTTGTTCTCATATCTATGAGCTTAGTGTTGATTTTTTTTTTATTTTTTAGATTCCACATATATGAGATCATGTGGTATTTTGTCTTTCTGTGTCTGACTTATTTCATGTAGCATAGTGTTCTCACGTTCTGTCCATGTTGTCAGACATGGCAAGATTTCATTCAATTTTTTTATGGTCAAGTAACATTCCATTGTATACATATATATCACATCTTTTCCATTTATCTATTGAGAGAGACTTAGCTGTTTCCCTGTCTTGGGTATTGTAAATAATGCTGCATTAAACATGGGTGCATATATCTTTTCAAGTTAATGCTTTTTTTTTTCTTTGGACAAGTACCCAGAAGTGGAGTTACTAGATTATATGGTATTTCTGTTTTTAATTTTTTGAGGAAAGTCCATACTATTTTTCATAACGGCTGCACCAATTTACATTCCTATCAATACTACACAAGTGTTCCATTTTCTCTAAATACTCACTAACACTTGTTTTTTCTTGTCTTTTTTATAATAGCCATTCTAAAGGTGTGAGATGATATCTCATTGTGGTTTTGGTTTGCATTTTCCTGATGATTAGTGATGTTGAGCATCTTTTCCTGGACCTGTTGGCCATCTGTATGTCTTCTTTGAAAAAAAGTCTATTCAGATATAATGCCCATTTGCTAATTGGATTATTTGTCTTTGTTTTTGTTTTGCTATTCAGTTGTATGAGTTCTTCTTATATTTGGAATATTAACCCCTAACTTCCCATTCAGTTGATAGTCCTTTGCTGTACAGAAGCTTTTAAGTTTAATGTAATTCTATATATTTACTTTTTGCTTTTGCTTTTGGTGTCAGATCAAAAACAACAACAACAATAACAACACCAAGATTGATGTCAAGGAGCTTACTACCTATGTTTTCTTCTAGGAGTTTTTTATACTTGTTTTTTAATTCGCATTTTGGTGCACTATCCATAACATTTCCTTTGGCCCTCAGATCTTGCTTATGTATGTTGGTAAAGCAGACTCTTCCAAGTGAATAAATCCAAATGGATATAGTCCACTCAACAGAGGAGAGACTATAATCTGACTAGCAGCAGATCCTATCAGCCATTAGCTCCAGCTCAGCAGCATGGCTAGTTGTAGAAAACACTAGCAGAAAAATTGAGGCTTTTCTTGTATGTATTGCCTTCATAGCATATGGCATTTTTTGAGGCTGTTTTCAGTTTAAACAATTGTTATAGTTACCTTGGAAATTTATATTGTTTCTTCTTTTTCTTAAAGCTAGCTTGTTTTCTATGCAAACGTAATAAAGAAAAATACATAATAAAGAAAAAATAAGGTGGAGATTTCTCGTGTCCCTCAATTATCTTTTGTCCAGAGTATGAACAATATTGTGTGAATTATGACCAATATCCTGTTTTGATGCTGATCTACTTTTCACAGTATGATTTGAAAAGTAACTTCATCATATGAGTAGTCTTTTGTGAAAAAAAAATGCTATTGTAGAAAAAATATTTTGCAAAAGACATAAACGTGAACATACAATTGCCTATAATTCACTACCTAGCTAATTACCTTAATAATTTTGATAAATCTTTCAGTTTCCTTTTCCTCTGCTAAATCTGATTTGTAATCAGCACTTTTTTTTTTTTTAAGTTTATTTATTTACTTTTGAGAGAGACAGAGACAGCGTGAGCAGGGGAGGGGCAGGGAGAGAGGGAGAGAGAAAGAATCCAAAGCAGGCTCCACATTGTCAGCACAGAGCCTGATGTGGGGCTCGAACTCACGAAACTGTGAGATCATTACCTGAGCCGAAACCAAGAGTCAGACGCTTAACCGACTGAGCTACCCAGGAGCCCCTGTAATCAGCCCTTTTCAACTTAATATAGAACCAACATTTTCCAAGCATAGTATCATATTTTAGGGATATACAATAATTTACATTATCAGTCTTGTATTGTTGGTCATTTATTATTTCCCATTTTTTAGTCTTGAAAACAATATTTTATGTTTTTTTAAAAAATTTATTTATTTATTTTGAGAGAAAGAGAGTACGAGCATGGGAGGGGCAGAAAGAGAGAAGGAGAGAGAGAATTCCAAGCAGGCTCCATTTTGTCAATGCAGAGCCCGATGCCAAGCTCAATCTCACGAACCATGAAATCATGAGCTGATCCAAAACCAAGAGTCAGACTCTTAACCAACTGAACCTGAAAACAGTATTTTAATAAGCAGTTGTTAAATCCTTTAGCACATCTTTGATTTATTACTTAATATAAATGACTAGACATAGCATTTCTAGATCATATTCCCAAATTTGTGTCCGAGTAATCTCTATCAGTTGAATTAAATTTTAAAAGTACTATTAATGAACTATTTATTGTACATCTATTTTGTGCAAGGCCCTGTGATAGGTACCATGAGAATATAATGAAGAGCAAGACCTGTGCAGCATATTGCTGGTTATTTTCTAATTGTTCTTCTGTACTTCCTCCTCAGTAATATACAGTCCCTGATTTTTAGGGCATGGCTGCCAGTTTAAATACTTCCCAGCTTTTCCTAGGAGCGAGGTCGATTATGTGACAAAGTTATGAGCATTCAGATATAAGCATGAAATAGTATCCGTAAATGCCAAGGAATGTCTCTAAAATGGGAGGTGGAAGGCTGGTTGCTGGAGTGACTATGGCAACTCAGAGCTATCATGGCTTTGAGGAAAAAGCAATGTTTTGAGGATGTTTGATGAAGAAGGGGAAAGAGAAAGAAAGTGAAAGACACCTGCAGGCCTGGTAATGTTCAATTCATACCAACCCTGGATGGACTACCTCTACTGTCCTTTCCTGTGAAAAAGAAATACAATCTCTCCATTGAGCCACTAATATTTTGGGTTTTGTCTCTGATGTAGCCCAACCTAATAATGTTAGAATGTTAGAATATTACCTGGTGGAAATAGAAGACAGTAAAAGAATAACTTGGAAAGAAATGGAGAAATAGCTGGATAGAAACGGAATTTGAAACAAATAGTTTCAATGTTCTAAGTGTGCATATTAACTTCAGCCATTTTATACTTTCAAATCTTATTCTAGTAGTTTGAACAATCTTTGACCATTCTACCCATATTTATAAACATAGGATGATTGATCTAGACAATAAGTTAAAAACTTTTAACTTTAAGTAACATACTTGAATATGTTGAATTAGAATTGGGATCCAAATCCACAGGGTAAAATACTAATCTGTTATGTTCATGCCAACAGTCAGTACCTATAATTTGATACCGTAATGCAAATACATTCTGCAACCTACCTGCACAGCTGTTTGCTTTTTTCCATATAAATGATAGCACAAAGATATTTGTAAGTGTTATAGATCATCTTGCTAAATGGCTTTGAATATCTACCATATGGATTCACTACAGTTTCCTTAGTTATTCTGCATTACTTGAGATTTTAATTGTCATCTGAATGATTGTTTATAATTTTTCTGTGTAAAACATTTTATATTTAAGATTAGTTACTTAGGCATATATCCCACAAGTAGAATTATCAGTCAAGGGTATAGTAATATTTAAAGGCCTTGATACATATTTCCAAGTTGCTTTTCATAAGGGTTAGGGAATAATTTGTTTATTTTTATCATTTTTAAAAATCTGTATACAAGTTATTTAATATATAGTGTAATGATGATTTCAGGAATAGAATTTAGTGATTCATCACTTACATATAACACCCAGTGCTCATCCCAACAAGTGTCCTCCTTAATGCCCCTTGCCCATTTAGCCCATTCCCCCACCCCAAAACCCCTCCAGCAACCCTCAGTTTGTTCTTTGTATTTAAGAGTCTCTTATGGTTTGTCTCCCTCCCAGTTTTTATATTATTTTTGCTTCCCTTCCTTTATGTTTATCTGTTTTGTATCTTAAATCCTACATGTGACTGAAATCATATTTGTCTTTCTCTGACTTACTTCACTTAGCATAACACACTCTAGTTCCATCCACGTTTTGCAAATGGCAAGATTTCATTCTTTTTGGTTGCCGAATAATGCTCCATTGTATATATGTACCACATCTTCTTTATCTATTCATTAGTTGATGGCCATTTGGGCTCTCTCCATACTTTGGCTATAGTGCTGCTGTAAACATTAGGGTGCATGTGTCCCTTCAAATCAGCATTTTTGTACACTTTGGATAAATACTTAGTAGTTCAATTGCTGGGTCATAGGGTAGTTCTAATTTTAATCATTTGAGGAACTTCCATACTGTTTTCCAGAGTAGCTGCACACGTTTGCATTCCCACCAACAGTGCAACATCCTCACCACATCCTCGCCAACATCTATTGTTGCATGAGTGGTTAATTTTAGCCAATCTGATTGATGTAAGGTGGTTTCTTATTGTGGTTTTGATTTATATTTCCCTGATGATGAGTAATGTTGAGCTTTATTTCATGTGTCTGTTAGCATTCTGGATGTCTTCTTTGGAAAAATGTTCACATCCTTTGCCCATTTCTTCACTGGATTATTTGTGTTTTCGGTGTTGAGTCTGATAAGTTCTTTATAGATTTTGATACTAACTCTATATCTGATATGTCATTTGCAAATATCTTCTCCCATTCCATCAATGGCATTTTAGTTTTGCTGCTTGTTTCCTTGGCTGTGCAGAAGCTTTTATGTTTGTTTGTGTTTTTTTTGAAATGTTATATTTTTAATGATTTTTTAATATAATTTATTGTCAAATTGGCTAACATACAGTGTGTAAAATGTGCCTATGGTTTTTAGGGTAGATTCCCGTGGTTCATCGCTTACATACAACACCCAGTGCTCATCCCAACAAGTGCCCTCCTCAATGCCCATCACCTACTTTCCCCTCTCCCCAACCATCAACCCTCAGTTTGTTCTATGTATTTAAGAGTTTCTTATGATTTGCCTCCCTCTCTGTTTGTAACTATTTTTCCCCTTGCCTTCTCCCATGTCTTCTGTTAAGTTTCTCAAAATCCACATATGAGTGAAAACATGTGATATCTGTCTTTCTCTGACTGACTTACTTCACTCAGCATAATGCCTTCCAGTTCCATCCACATTGCTACAAATGGCATGATTTCATTCTTTCTCATGCCAAGTAGTATTCCATTGTATATATAAACCACATCTTCTTTATCCATTTATCAGTTGATGGACATTTAGGCTCTTTCCATAATTTGGCTATTGTTGAAAGTGCTGCTGTAAACATTGGGATACATGTGCCTCTATGAATCAGCACTCCTGTATCCTTTGGATAAATTCCTAGTAGTGCTATTGCTGGGTCGTAGGGTAGTTCTATTTTTAACTTTTTGAGGAACCTCCACACTGTTTTCCAGAACGGCTGCACCAGTTTGCATTCCCACCTACAGTGCAAGAAGGTTCAATGGGGGGGAATTTTTTTTCTATAATTTATTTATTTTTTGTAATTTACATCCAATTTAGTTAGCACATGGTGCAACAATGATTTCAGGAGTAGATTCCTTAAACCCCTTACCCATTTAGCCCATCCCTCTTCCCACAACCCCTCCAGTAACCCTCTGTTTGTTCTCCATATTTAAGAGTCTCTTGGGGCGCCTGGGTGGCTCAGTCGGTTAAGCGTCCGACTTCAGCTCAGGTCATGATCTCGCGGTCCGTGAGTTCGAGCCCCGCGTCGGGCTCTGTGCTGACAGCTCAGAGCCTGGAGCCTGTTTCAGATTCTGTGTGTGTCTCTCTCTCTGCCCCTCCCCTGTTCATGCTCTGTCTCTCTCTGTCTCAAAAATAAATAAACGTTAAAAAAAAAATTAAAAAAAAAAAAGAGTCTCTTATGTTTTGTCCCCCTCCCTGTTTTTATATTATTTTTGCTTCCCTTCCCTTATGTTAATCTGTTCTGTGTCTTAATGTCCTCATATGAGTGAAGTCATATGATATTTGTCATTCTCTGACTAATTTTGCTTAGCATAATACTCTCTAGTTCCATCCACATAGTTGCAAATGGCAAGATTTCATTCTTTTTGATATCCGAGTAATACTCCATTGTGTATATATACATGACATCTTCTTTATCCATTCACCCATCGATGGACATTTGGGCTCTTTTCATACTTTGGCTATTGTTGATAGTGCTGCTATAAACATTGGGGTGCATGTGTCCCTTTGAAATAGCATACCTGTATCCCTTGGATAAATACCTAGTAGTGCAATTGCTGGGTCATAGGGTAGTTCTATTTTTAATTTTTTTGAGGAACCTCCATACTGTTTCTCAGAGTGGCTGCACCAGCTTGCATTCCCACCAGCAATGCAAAAGAGATCTTCTTTCTCCACATCCTCGCCAACATCTGTTGCTGCCTGAGTTGTTAATATTAGCCATTCTGACAGGTGTGAGGTGGTATCTCATTGTGGTTTTGATTTGTATTTCCCAGATTATGAATAATGTTGAGCAATTTTTCATGTGTCGGTTGGCCATCTGGATGTCTTCTTTGAAGAAACGTATGGCCAACTAATCTTTGACAAAGCAGGAAAGAATATCCAATGGAATAAAGACAGTCTCTTCATCAAGTGGTGCTGGGAAAACTGGACAACGACATGCAGAAAAATGAACCTGGACCACTTCTTACACCATACACAAAAATAAACTCAAAACAGATGAAAGACCCAAACTTAAGACAGGAAGCCATCAAAACCCTCAAGGAGAAAACAGGCAAAAACCTCTGACCTTGGCCGCAGCAACTTCTTACTCAACACATCTCCAGAGGCAAGGGAAACCAAAGCAAAAATGAACTGTTGGTACCTCATCAAAATAAAAAGCTTCTGCACAGAGGAGACAATTAGCAAAACTAAGAGGGAACCAACAGAATGGGAGAAGATACTTGGAAACGACATATCAGATAAAAGGTTAGTATCCAAAATCTATAGAGAACTTACCAAATTCAACACCCAAAAAACAAATAATCCAGTGAAGAAATGGGCTGTGCAGAAGCTTTTTATCTTGATGAGGTCCCAATAGTTCATTTTTGCTATGGTTTCCCTTGCCTCTAGAGACATGTCAAGTAAGAAGTTGCTGTGGCCGAGGTCAAAGAGTTTGTTGCCTGTTTTTTCCTCTAAGATTTTGATGGCTTTATGTCTTAAGTTTAGGTCTTTCATCCATTTTGAGTTTATTTTTGTGTATGGTGTAAGAAAGTGGTCCAGGCTCATTCTTCTGCATGTCACTGTCCAGTTTTCCCAATACCATTTACTGAAGAGACTGTCTTTTTTTTTCCATTGGATAATCTTTCCTGCTTTGTCAAAGATTAGTTGGCCATACATTTGTGGGTCCATTTCTGGATTCTCTATTCTGTTCCATTGATCTATATGTCTGTTTTTGTGCCAGTACCATACTGTCTTGATGATTACAGTTTTGTAATACAGCTTAGAGTCTGGAATTGTCATGACTCCAGCTTTGATTTTCTTCTTCATGATTGCTTTGGCTATTTGGGGTTTTTTCTGGTTCCATACAAATGTTAGGATTGTTTGCTCTAGCTCTGTGAAGAATGCTGGTGTTATTTTGATAGGGATTGCAGGGTTAGGGAATACTTTATGCTCTCCCAAGTTAGAATGTATGAAAGTGCTGTTTTGGTCACTTTGGCTGATTTTATTTGTGAAGTTAAGAGAGATTCCGTTTAAATATCTCTAAGTATCAGGGGTCATCTTGACATAAGTACCGCTATGTTTTATTTCATTATATTAGTCTTTCCTTCTCATTATTTTTCAATTATACTTTTGATACAATATGAAGGGTCAGGGATAATGTGAGGATAATAAGATGATTTGGAGAATTAAAGAAGGGAGAATGAGCAAGAAAAGAGACTACTAAAGACAAGTTTTGTTTCCACTGAAAATTTCTGAAAGATCAAACCACTGTTTAGCTTCCTGAGGTAAGTCCAGATGATTCTGGCAAACCCAATACAGACATTTGCAGCTTCTGTAACTTATTGGAGGATAATTGCCTGGAGCAGGCAATGAAAAATCTAGTGTTCTAGGGGCAACTCTGGTCATTGTACCTGATATCAGATATTGGATGGTTAGTCAATTTCAATGATGTAATAAAAGTTTTATTTCAAAGTCTCAGTTATTCGTCTTTACTATATAGTTTTATTTTTTTCTTGGCCAAAAGCAATTTTCAAAGGATAACATATTAAATTGTTCAAAGTAAAACTAGCGAGCTGTTGTTCTTTTACCTAAGGGAACGCCTGTAGGCATAATACAGAAATGACTAAAATAATATTGAAAAAAATAGACTTGCTTCTCACTATTTATACATTCTTTTCAGTAGAACTTATTCTAGATACAAGATTTGCTTTTGTGATATATTATGGACCTGAGAAATTTGGGCTAAGATTTACAAAAGGAATTGGTTTAATTATCCTCTTCATCATCAATATGTCAAGTAGCCTGGGGCACAATAAGATAGATGTCTGTAGTTTTGTTTGAATTCAGCATCTGCCCACAAAGCTAATACCATAGCAACTAAGAAACACTAGTACACCTTTCTTTAAGAGACTCTATCTTAAGAAACCTTTTATACTCCATATCCATAACATTTAAGGATTAAATACCTAATCCTCTGAACAATACAATTCTGCTCTACTCTTTTTCCATATATATCATTCTTTAAGTCCTCTTAAACACCAAACATATTTCTAACATGAACTTCTTTCATTCCATTCACATCCACAAATTTCGAAATGCCACGCCGACTTTTTCATTTAATTTGGCTTTGGGTAGGAGAAAAATTGAGGGTGATGCCATTTTCTCAGTCTTAGGCTTCATATCTGGAGTGTTTGGTGTCCCAAAGATTAGCAGCCAAGTGATAAACTTGAAATTATGAGGCTCTAATGTAAAACTATCTTCAGAACTGGGTATCATTATTTTAACCTGGAAAAGACAGTCATCTAGTGGTGCTTCTTGCCTTTAGTCTTCTCTGGACCTTTATTAGTATGCTGACCTTCCTCAAGAAAATGGCCCACTTTCTATTTCTCTTTTCTCTTATAAATCACCTTTCATATCTTGTATTTTATTTTTAAAATAACTTGTTCTTTTATATGGTAGCCTCTTTCATAAATTAGTTTTGTAAAACTCACGAAGAAATATTCTTCACCGTGATACACTATACATAATATAAATTTACCATTTTAATCTATTATAGCTGTAAAATTCAATAGCAGCGAGTGGATTCATATTGTTGTACAACTATCACCATCATCCATCTATGGATCTTTTTTTATCTTCCCAAACTGAAACTCTGCACCCATTAAACAATAGCTCCCCACTCCCTCAGCCTCCCAGGCCTGGCAACCACCATTATGCTTTGTGTCTGTACGAATTTGACCACTCCAGGTGCTTCATATAAGTGATATTATTGTCCTTTTGTGTCTGGTTTATTTCACTTGGCATAATGTCTTCAAGGTTCATCCATGTTGTAACATGTATCATAATTTTATTCCTTTCTAAGGCTGAACAGTATTCCACTGAATGCATATTCCACACTTGGTTTACCCACTCATCTGTCAATGGATGCTTGTGTTGCCTCCACTTTTGCCTATTGTGAATAATGCTGCTATGAACATGATGCACAAATACCTGTTTTAGTCCCTGTTTTTGGTTCTTTTGGATATAATATCCAGAAGTTGCATTGCTGGCTCATATGCTAATTCTATGTTTAATTTCTTTAGGAACCACCATACTTTTTCCCACAGTGATCTGTATCCCTCACCGCCCCCACCCTACCCCACTGTACGTAATGTGTCTGTCTTGGCTGCCCAGCAAGTACCTTCTTTAAATTGTTTTTCCTTAGTGTTTTCTGCAGCAGTCATTTCTTTTGTCATTTTTCACTGGTGTTATTATTATTTGCTTGGGTATCAAGTGTCACCTGACTGAAAGATATCTGAGTTCCAGCGATTTCTTCTGACTCCCATCTAGCCTGAGCAGCCTCATGTAACTTCGAGCCATTATCTTGGCCAGCCAGTAGCTGTTATTCCCATTTTGCAGATTAAGAAATAGATTAGATGAGCAGGTATGTAATGAGAATTCGTTGGTATAGTAAGGATTAACTGAAGAGCTGAGTAAACATAAATGATTTCTATAAGTCACTGAGGGAATTGGAGAAGCCAGTTAGAATAGTTTCTAAATTCCTAGCTGAACATTTTCTGCCATGTCTCTAGATTTTTTTTTTATGATTCAGGCCTTAAAAAACTTTCTAACATTGTTGTTTATCTTTAGTTGGCTTATCCTCCTCATTCACTTCATTTTGCATCTTCATTTTATTATGGAACAAATTCCATATCATATCTGGGAGATTCTTCCTCTGTAGATTGTAAGTCTATAAATTGCAAATGAAATTTGATAAGCAACATCAAATAGTGCTATTCAAAGAACTATTTTGAAGATCAGAAAAAAGACAAAAAAATAAAAATGATAATTTTATATTTAAATGAGTTGTAGGTCCTTATTTGACCCTTAAAAGTACTGAAAACACACCAGAAAATTTAATGTCAAAGCTTGAAGAAAATGGTAAACTTGCCTATATGTTTATAATTCATGTTTCGTAGATGGTTATCTTTTGCTGCTCTGGGTCTATTAACTACATGTTTGTTGATACATAGTGAAGTTGAATAGTAAATGTGCAGATTTAAAACTGAATTTTCTACAGAGCTATAGTGTTTGTAGGGTTTTATTGGTTTCTCATAGATGGTAGCTATAAAATTTAAGTACTTTTCAGGTGTGGGAAAACAAACATGTGCAAATGCCCTTGTATATATATGATGAGGGGATGAGACAGGTGGAAATACTTTCAAAGATGATTACAAGAGCAAAAATTTTTAAAGGCTTTTGATTTTTGAATACTTGCTGGCAATATAAAACACACACACACACACACACACACACACACACACACACACTATAATGCCCACTGAGTTCCTATTCCTTTTCTCTTAAAAAAATATTGTAGTAAATGGTTTATACGTTGTGTACTGGAGTCCTAATAACTCATAAATGCTCTCTGGAGGAATAATGCTATGTCCACCACAGACTGTTTCAATACATAAAGCATCCCTTTCACCACAGCCATTTGTAACCACATACTAGCTTCATTTTCAGATAACAAAAGAAAAATAATGGTCAAGTTGTTTATGCTCTCATGTCTGTTTGCAGCAACTCAGCAAAATGGGGGTGGCCTTATGGTCACCATTTTTTAATGACATTGGGAGGTTTTAGACCAATTAAGAGACACTTTTAAAAGAATCAATTGGATTGGCTATGCAATTGAGTTTGGTTAAAATCACCTAATTAATCACTTTTATTCTATTTTTTTAATCACTGGGCTATGACTACAGTTTGAACTTTATATCCAGTAAAGATTTTAGTAATGTTCAAATCCACTAGAGGCTTCCAAACTAGTAGTATTTGTCTGACAAGATACTCTCATTAATTAGGGTTGACAAAGTGGTAACTTCAATCCTGGAGTCAATCACAAATACAGTCCTTAGGTTTTTTTCTTCTATTATCTGTCTTGAGCCTTGCTTTATGGGCACAGAAGGTGTTTGAATTTCCAGCATATAATTTTACAGGTATTTTAAATGATTTTTTGTGTCCTTTGTGGTAAAATATTTCCACCCTGCCCAGGAAAAAAAAAAATTAGTTTCCTATTGCCAATGTTCTAATTATTTTCTGACTTCTTTCCCTGGCAGAATCAGGGGTGAATCTCTGCTTCAAAATCCAGGGATCTCTTCTCCATATAGTGGAATCTTAGAGTGTAAGAATATTGGCAAAGTGGCGGGCAGATTACAGATTCATATAAAACCTTATTTTAGTTTACATGCTTAGGACAGTTTGTTAGTTTACAGCACTGAGTAGTCTGACCATCGCCCCGCCCCTCCCCCCATTTCACATGCCACATCTTCCTTCACACTGGCTGGTTCTTCCTTTATCCTGAGCTTTTGGAGGTAGATGGAAGTAATTTTTTATTTCTTTTTACCCCACAGTTTGCTCACTCTTGCTCTCTCAACTCCTTTGTTTCAGGGAAATGAAAATTAAGTTTTCATCTTGAGCTTCTTATCTACCTTTTGGATCTAGCCTCCAAATATTTTTTCTGGGCTACATGTATTTGAGGTCTCCATCCCTAAACATTCACAACACTGGCCTGTCCAATGTGGGGAGCCAGAGGGCCTTGTTATGCTTTTATCACCAGAGTCTTCTTTTATTTATGTTTTTTGTTGTTGTTGTCGTTGTTGTTTGTTTGCCCCCCCACCCCCAAGAGAAAGCAAACAGGGGAGGGGCAGAAAGAGAGGGAGAGAGAGAGAATCCCCAGAGAGCCTGACAGAGGGCTCGATCCCACAACCCGGGTTTCATGACCTGAGCTGAAATTAAGAATGGGATGCTCAACTGACTGAGCCACCCAAACGCGCCCAGAGTCTTTTGTACTTTTGTCTCCTGCATCCCTTTTTTTCTAGGAAATGTCAGTTTATTTAAAGCTCACTTAAGGGCGCCCTAAGTCGATTAAGTGTCTGACTCGGGCTCAGGTAATGATCTTGTGGTTGGTGAGTTCGACCCGCATCGGGCTCTGTGCCGACAGCTCAGAGCCTGGAGCCTGCTTCGGATTCTGTCTCCCTCTCTATCTGCCCCTCCTTCGCTCACACTCTCTCTCTCTCTGCCTCTCAAAAATAAATAAACATTAAAAAAATTTTATAAAGCTCACTTAGCATTAGCAATCCACCTGGATGTACTATATGTAAAGGTTCCATTTCACCATATAGAAACATCTAACTTTAGGTCTCTCCAAGAATACACTGTGTTGGTGATAGATACCCTGAACCCAGTTTTGACTTTATATTCTCATAAGCTCAATTGTTTGTGCTAAGGTTATAGTGGGCTGCATGTGGTCCCTAAAAATAAGTCTAGGGGCACCTGTGTGGCTCAGTTGGTTAAGCATGTGACTTCAGCTCAGGTCATGATCTCGCGGTCTGTGGGTTCGAGCCCCGCGTCGGGCTCTGTGCTGACAGCTCAGTGCCTGGAGCCTGCTTCAGATTCTGTGTCTCCCTCTTTCTCTGCCTCTCCCCCGCTTGCACTCTCTCTCTCAAAAATAAATAAACATTAGAAAAAAGAATTTTTAACTAAAAACAAAATAAAAAAGAAGTCTGCATCTTGATCACTTGAAAATTTGAGTGTCACTTTATATGGCAGAAGAATGAATATTTCCTTATCTGGCAATGATGTGATTAAGGTAAGGAGCTTGAGAGGAGAATTTTATCCTGGATTAACTGCTAGACCCTAAATGCCACTGTGCATATCTTATAAGAGAGGGGTGAGGGACTGTAGACACACAAAAGCACAGAGGACAAAGCAACGTGAGGACGGAGAT
The DNA here is from genome assembly GCF_024362965.1 of Panthera pardus. Lineage (NCBI taxonomy): Eukaryota > Metazoa > Chordata > Mammalia > Carnivora > Felidae > Panthera > Panthera pardus. The sequence goes on from NW_026526732.1 coordinate 36,801,818, forward strand.
AGAGATTGAAATGGTGCAGCCAAGAGCCAAGAAATGCCAACGAATGTCAACAACCAGAAGCTGGAAGAGGTAAAAAAGGTTTCTCCCCCAGACCCTCTGAAGAGCACACGGCCCTGCTGATACCTTGATTTTAAGCTTGTGACCTCCAGAACTTTTACTTATTTTTAAATTTTTTTAAAGTTTATTTTTGTGAGAGAGAGCACGAGCACAAGTGGGGGAGGGGAGAAAGAGAGAGAGAAAGAGAGAGAATCCCAAAGAGACTCCACACTCTCAGCACAGAGCTGATCAGGGGCTTGAATTCAGGAACTGTGAGGTCATGACCTGAGTCAAAGTCAAGAGTTGGTCGCTTAACTGACTGAGCCACCCAGGCACCCCTGACCTCTAGAACTTTTAGAGAATAGATGTCTGCTGCTCTAAGCCACCCAGCTTTTAGTAGTTGCTACAGCAGCCCTAGGGTACTAGTATAATACACAGGTGTTCCAGGGCTTTCCAGGGAAAAATGAATAGGCATATATTTCGCAGGTGTTTGGAATTTTACAGAAATAGTGTAGTCAGAAAACTAACCTTGGGTTACTTAATTGATTAACAAAGTCATGACACACGTATTGAGAATCCACTGGAAATTTCAAAGATAAGCAGAAAAATGGCCAGGAGCATACTATCTGGCAAGATGGACTTGAAAATAAGAAACTCACAGTCTACTCAGGAAATTACAAAGCAAAGCAGAGAAGGGGAGTCATGAAAGGGAGCTGTGGACTAATCTTAAAGGTCACAGAAAGTGGTCTGGAATTAATCCTTTGGGCTACAGAATAAGAGTTATAGAGGAATTTTAAATAGAGAAGTTAAATGGAAAACTCTAATTTTATATGAAGCACCTATGGCTTTTCACTTTTGAAATAGGATAGAATTCCCTCTCTGTTTTAACTAGCATGAATAATACTAAAACCTCTCCTTGTTGCCTTGTTTGCCTAAATAATTTTGTCCCCAATTCCCCATCCAGAGAAAATTTCCCTTTTCTATGCATGATTGTATCCACATATGCTACATTATTTGGCAACTGGATTACAGACCTATTCTCTCTGAATCATTGTGAATTTAGTTCTGGGTAATGAGTATTTTTTTTTATGAAAAGTTACACTGAGTTCTAATACTTGCATTGTATTACATGTATGAAAAATAGTGTAGATTCTCTAGACTTGCATCATACTGCATTGTGTGGAGTAGGGGGTACGAGGAGAGAATGAGAATCTAAGGCAGGGTAGATCTTACCCATAGTTTTGCTCACTAACTTGTGCCTTTCTCTGTTAAGTATGAGTAGTTTAAGTAAGGGGAAATAATTTTTCCTCTACCTTTCGGAGTTCTTGCCTGAGACCCATATAATAAAAAGCAAATTAATGAGAGAAAAACAAATGGAAGTTTACTAACATGTAGACCTCATATATACAAGAGAGATACCCAGGGAAACTAAGTAACACAAAGAGGTAGCTTTAAATTTAGACTTTAATAGGGAAAGGGGCTAGGGAATGCAGTCTTCTTAGGGTAGAATGATTTTTTACAAATAATTTTTAGAGAAAATGAAGGGACCTTTAGAAAAATAGATGGGAGGTATGGCAGTTTGTGACCAAGTTTGTCTGGGTGTGATGTCAACTTCAGGTCTCTTCTCCTATAATACAAGGCAATCTTCTGGTTGATGGAGATTTATAATAACCAAGTACCTTTGGAGGATCTGTCTAGGTAGATACAAGGAGCTCAGAGACAGTCTTTCCTTGTGTTTCCCTTTTGTTAGTGCCTACAGCTAAGAGTAATCAGTATTCCAAAGTGGCATCTTTGGGGTGGCACGTCCTGAACTCCTACAGTCATATTTGGGGATGGCATTTTCTGCTACCCTCCAGTAGGAAAAAGTCAAGGTGATAAGGACAGAGTCCCACCCCAGATGTGCCTCCTTGAGTCCCCGTCATGCTCTCCTTGCCTGGGAAGTCCCTTTCCCTAAAGCCACACCTTTTGCTCTGTGCAGGCATCCTGTGAGAATGTTCCTAGCCTTCTCCCAATCTAAGGTATAGATAGCGTCTAGGATTGTGTGATTTCCTGTATTGAAAAAGTAGTCCACTAATATTGATCTCTGTCAGAGATAGGAATTTGTTAGAAATACAAATTAAAAATACATAATGTGAAAATGCATTGTTTCTTTCTAACAGTATGGGGAGTAGATGAATTTTCAATTGCTCATGATTCCTGAATGTAAATGTCACTGATCATTGAGGTAAGCCTTTTATTCTGGAATTAGTTTATGATATATTTGTGCACATGTAGTTAGAGAGTAAAATTCTTAAACCTAACACATTAGTCAAAATGTCTCAAGGACTTATGTATAAAAAAAGGTAAAATTGAATGTATTTACATAGCTCCTTGCCAAGAAAATGAAAATGTTTTAAGTAAATACTCTAGGAGCTGAGATTAGATGAGAATACTTGAGATACGGGTAGCATTTGAATACTTCTTACTTGGCTCTGCTTTAAGAAATACAATACTCTGAAACATTCACTAGTGCATTTACCAGCCTCTTGGGGTGCTGAACATCAAGAAAAAGTGCCAGCTGAGATCCTGAGAAGCTCAACTTAAGCCTGGAGTTTATGTAAATAGCCTTTGTCCCGAAGATATATGTATGACTTAAAAAAATAAAAACCTCTGCCCATGGAAATCTCTTTTCAAATAAGAGACATTTAATCCTGGAGCCACGGAGTCCTGGCAGATTTCCCATATTCAAACGGAGTACACAGATATAATCTGACTGCTTTGTCAGCAATGAATAGCTGGACTCTAGAGGGAGCCGCGAAGATCCGGAGAAGCCTGCCATCTGGTGGGCAAATGAAATTATTGCTAAAATACAGTCGCAAGCTCCCTGTTGCTTTGTCAAGCATTTGTTTACAACCTAACCCTGAAAGCAAAATGAAATGATACTTTAAATCAAACACCACCTGAGTCATGTTTTAATTAATAACCATGTGATTATTCTTGTTATATTGTTTTTTTCTGTTGTACCTTTTCTCTGACTTGTGAAAAAAAAAGGAGTTGACATATTTTTCTTTTATTCCATCTGATTTTCCCTACTCATCACTTTTTAGTCCTCAGAAACCGGGATAAACCTTGTGATTACAATAAGGGCAATGTAATACACAACTCTGACTACTTTGGGAGATCAAAAATATAGATGAATCAATAAAATGGCAAGTAATAAAAATAATCTGAACATAGATCTGAAAACAATGAGCTTTTAAGTTAGACTCTAGTCTGGTTTGCATTTGAGGATATTATTTAATCTTTTTGTACTTGAGTTTTATTTATCAGATTTGACCTCCATAGTTTCAGTGTCAGCTGAGCTTTAATTTGGCAGATAGTAATGACAGATTGCACAAGTACTTGTGTGGAGATTTTGATGTATTTAAGGTGCTAATATGATCCTGAGGCTAGATTTTGGTGTTATAAAGATATCTACTAATGCTCAACTCTTCAATGCCTCTTACCATCAATTTATTCTCTACTGATTTTCTTTCTCTTATACATAACATGGGAGTAAGTTGAAGCATTTTCTGTAGAATTTCAAATGGTATGTATAAATCAGTTTTGTGTGTGAGTGAACCACACTTATTATTCAGTATTTTCTAAGTATGAATTTAAAATCTCTCTACTCAATATACAAGTTATATATAATACAATTAATTTCTTCACAATACAATACTTTAGGCATACATTACTAACACATCAAGAGATGTGTCTCAATTTTTGGTTCTTTATAAAGTGAGAGTTTCAGGTATAGATGGAAAAGACACCTGGAACCAAACATTCTTCTTTTCTCTCTTTATTCCCTATAATTAACCAAAAGCAAATGCCATGCTGAATGGTGAGTTTGGCCTCCAGTTTGGAGGGTCTGGTCTGTGTCACTGTTCACCAGCAAATCCCTCTAGGCCTTTCAACCTTGCTGTTAGCTTGCAGTCTTACCCCCTCATCCCTTCCCCAACTCCCTGCGATATTTTCCAGACTGCAGCTTTTCATGTAGATTCTGGACAAGTGGAGTCAAATCTGCAATTCTTCTCTGAAAGCATAGGGGATCCAGCTACGTCATCCTGGCCAAGTAAGTCCTAACCACCAATTCCAGTTTTAGGCAGACGAGATGATTTAAGCAACTATAGCCTATTTTCTGAAATGCAGTATATTTTTCATGTGTCCTCACATTGTGCACAAGTCTATTATTGCCTTGATCTCAAGTCAGGCAAAACTATTTTTCTTACCTTTTTAGTCTGGAAATTTTCAAGTACATGCAAAGGTAGAGAGAATAGCATAATGAACGTCCAGATAGCCATTACCCAGCTTCATCAACTATCAATGCAAGGCTAATTTTGTTCTACCTATATCCCTCACTGTTCAGCCATACTGGATATTTTGGGGAGAAAACAAAAGCAGATAGCATTTAATTTCATTCCTTCAGCAAATACTTCGTCAGATACCTCTAAAAAGTAGAGATTCTTAAAGCAAACAATATAGTTCTCATCCCTGAAAACATTAGCAATAATTCCTTAGGGATATCAAATATCATGTTAGGATTCAGATTTGCATGGTTTCCCCATAAATGCATTCGTACAGTTTGAATCAGGATCTAGATAAGGTATACACAATGCAATCGAAGTATTTGTTTTAAAATCTCTTTTAATCTATAGGTTTCTTCCTGTTTTGTTTTCAATTTGTTGGAGAAACTGGCTTACTTCTACAGAACTTCCCAAAACATGAATTCTGCTGCTTGCGTTCCCAGTGAGAAGCAGTGGAAATGGTTTTTCTTTTGCCAGTTGTATGAACAACCTGTGTAGAAACTGGACTGTGATGTTTTAGTGCCCTTTGTTGTTTTCCAAATACCTTTTATTCCTACATTTCTCATACTTCCCATATGATTTTTGTATTTCAGTCTCTTCCCTGGTCTATCACATGCCATGTATTCTAGATAACATGTATTCTGTATGTCATATATTCTAGAATTGTTTTGCCTGTGAGTTGCTTCCTATCAAGATGTCCTTCTGTCTTGTACTGTGATAGTTAAATCTTGATACTTAATAGATTCAAATTTGAATTTCTGGGAAGACTACTCCACAATGTGTGCTGTGTGTTTTCTATCAGGAGATCTATGGCATCTGGTAGTTTTTTGTTTTTGTTTTTGTTTGTTTGCTTGTTTTGTGTGTGTGTGTGTTTTTTTTAATATATAAAGTTAGCAGCTGTTGATGATCATAGTTAACTCAAAATATAGAGCAGTTCTGGCCACTGGATCTTGTTTTTGTTTCCAGAGAATATCTCTGAGAATGGGACCCTGACTAGGCACCCTTCATTTGGGAGTATCGTACTATGCTGTAGATTCAATGAGCCTGGTCAAGTTGTTTGAAAATGGTTATTTCCTACTTGAAGCAAAATAGAATCTCACAAAATGGACAAGTATCTTTTACTAAAAAAACAAACAAACAAACCCATCAATTAAGATTATACAACTAAAGACACCATTAAGAGAGTGAAAAGGTAAGCTACAGAGTGGGGAAGCTTCTGTGCAAAACAGGTAAGGATACTAAAAAGGACTTGTATTCAGATACATAAAGAACTTCTACTAATTAATGACAAAAATACAGACAGCACAATAGAGAAAATGGGCAATACTTGAATAGTTACATTACAAAATAGGTATTTCACAGTGACCACTAAAACACTGAAAAAGTATTTAAGCTTGTCATCTGGAAAATATGAATGGAAACCACAATGACATAATACTATAGAATCATAGACTGATAAAATAAAAAGGCTGATGGTACCAAAGTACAGCAAGATAATGGAGAAACTAGAACTTTGTTTACTCCTGGTGAGAAAATATTCTGGAAAACCATTTTGCGGGATCTCCTAAAGCTGGGCATACATACCCCCACTGACCCAGCAATTAGATGCCTACAGAAGCATATGCATATGTGAAGAAGTGTGTACATATGTGCACAAAGATACATGTATACAAATATTCATAGTAGTATTTTTTCTAATAGCTAAAATTGGAAACAACTCTACACATTCTTCAGTAGTAGAGCAGACAAACAAATTTTGGTATTCATACAATGGAATACTCTGAAGTTAGGGATAAAAAGAAAGAAGCCAGACAAAAAAGAGAATGTACTTTATGACTTAGAGTATATGAAACTTCCACACAAGAGAGAAAAGCAATCTATGATATTAGAAGTCAGCATACTGGTTATCTTTGGGGAAGAGGGATTGGAAATGTCACTGGTTGAGGCATGACGGAGCTGCTGGGGGCCTATTAATATTCTATTTCTAGATCTGGGTAGGAGTTACATAATGCATTCAATTTGTGTCAAGTCATTGAGCTGTTCTTATTATTTGTGCCTATTTCTAAAAGCATTACATTGTTCAGAAGATAAATTTATTAAAATATTGTATCTATAATATGAGCAAAAGACCAGAGTGATAAAAAAGAAAAGTAGAACTGACAGTGTTCACACTTCTCAGATTTCTCCATAGGCTGTATTAGGAGAAAAAAATTAAAGAAGATAAACTAATCATACCCATCAAGATAGCCCCAAATTTGAAATTTTCAAGAAGATTGAAATGAAGATTCACAAATAGTATAAGCGATGGTGAATTTCATCATAGTTTATACTGTGTTATGTGATATTAGAAACTGGGAAAATGAAGCTCTCATGATTAACAATATATTTTAAAACTGAGCAAAAAGAATGTGAAGACAATTACTTTTTCAGTGCTGCTTATAATTATGTTATAATCAGTCCCATACTTCATTACATTTAAAATTCACTAAAATTAAGGTTAAACCCATATGAGGCTTTTCTTTTACCAGAGATAAAAAAACACTACATTTTATTAAGTATATCAGTTTTTTTCTTAAAAATGACTAGAATAATACAAAGAAGCAGTATGATGAAAAACGAAACACATTTCTTTTTCTGAAAATACTCTTGGAAGGTGGTTAGAAAAAAAATGCTGAAGAATTCAATAGACTAATACATGTAACAGACACAAAATAGTACCTGGCATTTGGAAAGTAAAAAATAAATGTTAGCTGTTAATAATTATCTGTATGAACAAATGACTCAGTAAGGGAGGTTTTCTGCAAAGTTGCGTAAGACTTCAGTTGTTTTCCAACATATGAGTTTATTGTATTTCCTAAATTATGCTTCAATAATGAAATCCATGAGGGGGTGCCTTGGTGGCTCAGTTGGTTAGTGTCTGACATCAGCTGAGGTCATGATATCTTAGTCCGTGAGTTTGAGCTCTGCATCAAGCTCTGTGCTGACAGCTCGGAGCCTGCTTGAGATTCTGTGTCTCCCTCTCTCTTTGCCTCTCTCCCGTCCACACTCTGTCTGTCTCTCTCTCTCAAAAATAAATAAAAATTAAAAAGAATTTTTAAAAAATGAAATCCATGAGATTTTTTTTATACATTGGAAAAAAGATTATTCCATTCCTTAATGACCTCTTTAGCAAAAGCATTACCTTACAGATGAACTGAGTAAGTACAACTACTAATAGAAAAACCGCATTGTCTAGACTTTTAAAAGTGATTCTAAAGGAAGATTAATGATATGACTCCACATATGAAATGTATTCCCAGTGCCGTTGTAAGCAAGTTATTACAGCAAAGAAATAGTAGCCAGAAATTTACAAAGTTCTGAATGATGTTTTAAATATCGGGTTAATTTATAGAAACGAAAGTTTAAAATATAGTAGGACCCTCATGACACTTTGTGTAGTCAAATGCTCTACCACTGAGCTATACCCCCTCTCATGACACTTTGTAAGATGAGGAATAAGGGTGGTACTCTTTTGAACCATTTAAAGATTTGCTCTTTAACGATAGAAAACAAACTGAGGGTTGATGGAGGGAGGTGAGTGGGAGAAGGGCTATATGGGTGATGGCTATTAAGGAAGGCACTGTGATGAGCACTTGGTGTTCCATGGAAGTGATAAATCACTGAATTCTACTCCTGAAACCACTAGTGCACTGTATGCTACCTAAATAAAATTTAAATAAAAAAGACATGCTTCTGGGAAAAAAAAAAAAAAAAAAGATTTGCTGATTGCCTTATAACAAATCATTTTTCCCAAAATTATAGATGTACTAATATTAAGATTTATTTTACGTGCTCGCTTCGGCAGCACATATACTAAGACTTATTTTACTAAAAGGTGAGTGTTCAAATTTATCTACCTAATTCATAATTGCCTGTCAGTAGTGTGCCACCTGGAGGAACGCACACGTACATACTTGAGCTGGCCCTTCCATTAAAAGGAGCAAACATATCTGTACCAAAAGAATACTCCTATATAGGTTTTTTTTGAAAATGGATTGCTTTAAAATATTTCTCTTTTTTAAATTTTTTTAATGTTTATTTATTTTTGAGAGAATGAGAGAGCATGAGCAGGGGAGGGCAGAGAGAGAGGGAGGCACAGAATCCGAAGCAGCCTCCAGGTTCTGTCTGAGCTGTCAGCACAGAGCCCGACATGGGGCTTGAACTCACGAACTGTGAGATTGTGACCTGAGCTGAAGTTGGACGCTTAACTGACTGAGCCACCCAGGTGCCCCTAAAGTATTTCTGATGTTATGTGCTTCCATTGCTGAAAACAAGGCAACTTCTCATCTTGCAAACTTCAAAAACTTGGAAACAAAATTTCTAACCATTTTATAAAATCTTCCACAGAATTTCAGTATGTTTTTAATCCAATAATTAAAATATTATCACTTTGACATCAGCGAAGATAATAATTTACTAGCCGATATCAATATCTTTGCAAAATTACTAACAATGTGCCTTTTCCATTTGGATCTATGTGTCTTTGTGAAGTATCATTTTTAGCATGACAGCCATTAAAAGTCAGTATATCGGTCAACCGAATTATAAAATGAACAACTGAATTGCTGTATCACAAAGTGTTAAATTAAGATTTAAAAAGTAATGAAAACTGGGGCACCTGCGTGGCTCAGTCAGTTGGTCGGCTGACTTCAGCTCAGGCCATGATCTAATGGTCTTTGGGTTCGAGCCCCGCGTCTGGCTCTGTGCTGACAGCTCAGACTGGAGCCTGCTTCGGATTCTGTGTCTCCCTCTCTCTCTTCTCCTCCCCACTTTGTGTTCTATCAAAAAAAAGTAAATAAACATTTAAAAAAATTTTTTTAAATAATAAAGTAAAAAAGTAATGAAAAATATTCAACTATTTTTCTCAATATTATTAATAAAATAATTTTGCTTAAAATATTTTTATTTCAACTTTAATCAACTTCAGTTTATTATTTAAAATTTCTACTTTGAGTTTGTTTTATAATGCACATGATATATTATTTTTTTATTAAAAAAATTTTAATGTTTATTTTTGAGAGAGAGAGAGAGAGAGAGAGAGACAGAGTGTGAGCAGGGGAGGGGCAGAGAGAGAGAGGGAGACACAGAATTGGAAGCAGGCTCCAGGCTCTCAGCTGTCAGCACAGAGCCTGACATGGGTCTCGAACTCACGAACCTTATGAACCACAAGATCATGACCTGAGCTAAAGTCAGACACTTAACCGACTGGGCCACCCAGGCACCCTATACATGGTATATTATTAGTAGAGTAAATGTACATAATTACATATATGTTGGTAGAGTACACATATATGTAATTTTATGTATATGTACATGTATGACATTTATATTTTGTGCTTCAAAGTTTTGTTAAGAACATGCAATCAGAATGGTTCAGCAATCACTGATTTGCAGGTTGGTAGGAAAGAGAAAAGATGGCAAAGCTGATGAGTGAATGGAGAACCAAGAGATAAAAGGAAAATGACAGAACGGAGTTGCTGGAAATTGAGGGGAAAATGCTTTTTTCAGATGATGAGATGGTTATCAGAGTTATGTACAAAGAAAGCTCAGGAACCGTGAGGTCTGAGAGAAGGCCATGGAATTTATGACTGATGGCTGAAAGGCTATTGGTGAAAATATTTTTAATCAAGTGGTAACAGAAACCAGATTCCACTCAGTAAATAGATAATAAGTGAGTGGGGGGGGGGGGCGGTGGGGGGAAGAGCAGTAAAAATCGATTACTCTTACTAAAGTTTGGCAGAAAATGAATGGGGCAATGGAGAGGCAGAGTCAAAGAATATAAGTGGGCAGAATAATTGATTAACTCAAAGAGGAAGGTGGGGAAGTGTCACAGAAAAAGGAGAAGGTACTGACTTTAGAAAGAGGAAAGACTCTACGTAAGAAAGATCAAATGAATTTCTAAGACAAGACAAGGAAAGCTGTGGGAATTGATTTCAGATAGCCACAATCTCAATGAATTACATGATCAAATAACTTCCTAAGATTGAGGAATGCCAGGCTGTGACTGTGAGCTTGTTAAAAGAGGAAAAGATTTGAAATATCGTCTATGTACCCCTCACTAGGAACCGAAACAGAGATCCTCAGATAACTGGGTAACTTGGAGGACCTAGATATCACCAGGAAACATAAATTTATTAGAGACAAATAGGAAAATTATAAGCCTTTAAAAAATTACCAGAAATAAGTGGCCTTTGGAAGATGGGTGACAAGAGTAGAATGGAAAGTGAGGATCTTATAACCACAATAAGAAAAATGATAAGGAGTTTCCAGGGACCCCTTGGATGGGGAAACAGGTGAGGCAAAGAGGCTGAGAGGCAGAAACGATTTGAAGATTGAGAGAGATGAACATTGTTAAGAGATTATGGGCACAGAGAGGGTGCTAAAATCCAAGATCTTGACGATGGAGAAATTCTGAGGGACAATGAGGTCCAGGTTCCGATTGTACTTACAAGAGGATAAAAAAGAGTAGGAAAAAAGTTCCACGGAGATGTGAACATTAAGGTCCTCTGATGTCATGTTGGCAGAGGAATGGCAGAGAGGAGGCCATGAGCTGAAGAATGCATTATAAAGAAAGTGGAGGAGGATCATGGAGACAACTGAAGGATCAGGCCAGGTTTCTGTAGAAATTTAGAGAAGGTATTGAATGGTAGTGCCAGACAGTGCTTTATAAAGGGCATGGGGAATAGGGTGTGTGAGTAGGAAGAAGTCAAAAGGGCAGCCTTCCTGGGAAAGTGTTTCAAGGAAATGTGTCCAGGCTTGAGTTGAGGTGAGAAGGTGGGAACCATCCTTCGATGACTGCATGGTATGTTAGCCACTAGATCACAATGGCCTGAAATTTTTACATTTTAGCAACTCTTCAGTGGGAAGCATGCCATTTTACATTTCATGTCATGTGAATGCTTAAAGAAATAGATGAATCATACTCACCAAAATCATTTCTAGCTTAAATAATAATACAGCAGTGTTTTACATCAGGCTGTATATGGAAGACTTTCAAAGACTTATATGAAAAGCTGTGTTTTAATACCCAGGACGTTCAAATGATTTCAAATGTAGTTTTTAATAAATGAATTTAGAATACTTTTCCTGGATACAGAACTATTATATGGTGCATTGCAGCTCCCATCTGCCATCTGCAGCCAGTGTTACTCTGCTGGACACTTTTCAAATGCTATTCATACATCTACTGATTAAAAACTAAATCCTGAAACTGAAAACTAATCTAAACAAAAAATATGTCACATACTTTATTCTACTGTAATTTCTGCATCTGTAATTTATTTTTTTTTTATTTATTTTTTTTTTTTAATTTTTTTTTTCAACGTTTTTTATTTATTTTTGGGACAGAGAGAGACAGAGCATGAACAGGGGAGGGGCAGAGAGAGAGGGAGACACAGAATCGGAAACAGGCTCCAGGCTCCGAGCCATCAGCCCAGAGCCTGACGCGGGGCTCGAACTCACGGACCGCGAGATCGTGACCTGGCTGAAGTCGGATGCTTAACCGACTGCGCCACCCAGGCGCCCCTCTGCATCTGTAATTTAAACTAAAATTAATTTTCCTGTCCTTTGGCCACAGATTACCCCCACTGAGTCTGAGGGTTATGGTTTTCCAATTAAAATGGGAGCTTGAAAGTTATAACAATAGCCCTGTGAATGAATAATTTTAAAATTTGCAGGAAGGCAAATAGAAAGAAAGGAGAAAATTTATTTATATACAGAGTTATTCCAGCGTCCATGGATCAACATTAAAGATAAGAGGACCTTGGTCTTTTGTAGGAAATGCACTTGTCACAGCAGCTCTAAAATAGCAAACCCTTTTGCATGCTTGTTCATTGTCTGAAGTGACATGGGTAACATTTTTGAGGGCAGCTAGACTTCTCATTTATCTCCTTAAGATTAGCAAACGTACAGATTAGCTGTCTCTTCTGGACTCATTTTAAAGTGAAGATATATTGGTTAAGCCTTGCTTCAAGTGTCCATTTCATTTTTGGCTAAAATTATAGAAGATTAGAAGAGCAAGAAGCAGATTGAATTGAGCTTGACAAAAGGGTGTGAAGAGGTTCTTCACCCTGAGTACTCTGAAGGAAAAATTCTTAAACGTGTTTAAATCAAACAGAGTCTGTGATTATATTGAGTTCTTCCTCAATATTCATGAGCTAGGACTTGGTTTGCCTCAAGAGGGTGGTCAAATCAGAATGGCAGGACTTCTAGATGTCAAGTTGTCTAGTTCCCTGTTTTCAGCAGGGAAAATAGAGGAAGATGCAACTGAAATATATTAACACTGATAATATCTTCTTTAATACATAATATGCTCTGGAAAGAAGTCTTTGAAAGTTAAGGTTTAAAGCAGTCTTTAGGTAAATGAAGGATTTCTCTCCCAGAGAGCATGGTACATCTTTGATATATGATGCATGATAAGATCTCTAATAGTTCCAGCAGAGATTTGTTTTCTTGGACCTGGTTCCAGGAAGTTCAGCAGGTAGAAGTTCTTGAAGGGCTATGATGGAAAGATGTCTTTTTTTTTTTTTTAATCAGAGCAACTTGGGAAGCAGACACAGCCATATTTCTTTTGCATGGGCCAATTGCCTCTTCTCTGACCCAAGGGCAAGGGCAAGGCAGATAGAAAACCCCAACTCTTTTAAATGTCCTGAACTTCTGGTGGTATTTGCAGCAGGTAAAAGAGAGACAGATCTATCCCACTTGTTAACCACATTTGGGCCAAGAGTATCTAAGTGTCAAGCCACATGCATGCACTTGATATTGCTGCTGTGGTGCCCAGTTAGCTGCCAACTCAGAGCCCAGCCATCATGGTCTCACTTGAAGAATGGTCTCATTTGCATGGTTGAGGGGGAAAACACTTGTTGAGGATAAAGGATGCCAGCAAAGGGTCTCACATGGGAGGGACACAGCCTGGAACTCTGGGATAAGTGGGAGAGGTGGTAGTGGGCTTCTGCTGGGCTGATGAAATGAGGCCTACCAACCATAGTTCTGGGCAACCCCCCTATAGACGACCTCCGGCTGCAAGGGACAGGAAGGTTCTCAAAGATGGTTTGTTGGGATTGGGTGGAACAAGCTCAAAAGGACGCTCTTGCAGGTCGTATAAAGAACATATTCTGCTCAGGCGGTTGAGTGTCCTACCCTTGATTTCAGCTCAAGTCATGATCTCATGGTTCGTGGAACTGAGCCCTATGTTGGGATCTGCACTGACAGCCTACTTGGGATTCTCTCTCTCTCTCTCTCTCTCTGACCCTCCTTCTCTCGCTTGCACACACACGCAGTCTCTTGTTCTGTCTCTCAAAAAAAAAAATATTTACAAAAGAACATATTCTATGTAAAAAGGCAGGTTATTAGTACAGATGGATAATTCTATGAAATCTCAGATATTGTCTGAAAGAGAGGACTGTTTATATGATCAACTTTAAATTATTTTTCAGTTTATATTCTTGCTTGTTTAAATATTTTTGTCAGAAAAAACAAACATTTGTCTCCATTTAATTGGGTCTTTATAACGCACAATGAGAAATTTATTAGTTTTTTTAAACTGCTTAATAATCTTCTGAATTATTTATGGTGATTCAACCATATAACAAACAAAAGAGAAAACACACACATACACACACACTCTCTCTCTCTCTTTCTTTCTCTCTCTCTCTCTCTCCCATTAGAAGACAGATGGCATAGAGGATTATATGTTCTGAAACGATAATTTGAATATGCAAACCTATGTTTCCTATGATTGGATTTGGAACCTCATTTCTTTATTTTAATGTATAGTTTCTGAATTACTGTTACTATTTTCTTGTTTTAAGTGTAATTTAATTATGGGGAAGAAAGTTAGTTAATGGGAAATTTCTTCCCAAATACCACTTGAAATGTCACATGTCCCTTGTACTCACTTTTCTGGAGTGAAAAAGTACAGACAGTGGAAAGGATCAGTTGTTTATACAAGCAGAGAAAGAGGACGCTTTTTTTAGCCTGTTAGGAGAGTGGTTGGTTTTTTGTAAAAAGTAAAGCACGTTATCTGGGATACTTCGTGTTGTTTAACATGTAAATAGTGTTCAGTCCCTGGGCCAAGACAGGCCCTCTGTGACTCTCTAAAGAAAAGAGAGTCTCGCCCTTGGGGAAAAGGGACGTGGATGAATGCAATCATGAACAGAGAATCTCAATAAATTGTTTGGAAGAGGATGATTTTTTTCCCTCATAACATGGCCTTGGTGAGATGAAAGATGGATTTGAAGAAAGAAAATATTTTTTGGGTAATATTAATTTGTTCCTTTCTTTGTTCATGAGAAAAACATTCAGTGTGTTGTTATTGGATCATTGCTTTCAGCAGGACCACTAAAAGCAATATACAAGCTACACACCAAGAATAACATGAAAAATAATTGAACAGTTGTTTTATATTAGCAGACAGGATTATAATGACTTATTTCTAATGACAAGTTAAGTGGAAATTATACAAAATAAACAGTTTATTTTTGAACTACAACTGTAAAGTGGTCACAAAGGCCTGATGATGCCCGTTCAAATTTATCTGTGTTCTTCTCTATTCTTTGCACACATTATTTTTCTCATTTTCCTCTGGACCTGATATTCAGGTTGAAGGCTTGATTGACATCACTGAAGCAGTGCCTGACAGAGTTTTATTTCTTCCATTATTGTCAGGTCACAATCTCATGCCTAGGGAATATGGGCCCACAGTGTGTACACACTAAGTTCTCTATTTCCCTAATATAACCATTCCTTGATTTATAGTTTTCATAGATAGTAACCAATCCAAATTGAGTCACAGAAATATATGGGACACTATATAACCATAGTGTTTTCAATGATTGCAACAGTGAATTTATTTAAAAGCACAAAATTTGCAATATGTATTTTTTATGGGTGAAACAAGTTAAAAATATGTGTTCCTTTCAAATATATAATAAGTATTACTGTTCAGAGTGACTGGATATCACTTCTAGCATATGAACATGTGACTATATAGTAGCCATTGATAGGCTAGCTAAAGAAAAAGTCATAAAAATTAAGTCTATATTTATTCATGCATTTCTCCACTAATTTAGCATGTAGTTATGTCATACCTACTATATTTAAAATACTGAGATAAGGACTGAGAACAATGGATAAGACAGACATAGTCCTTATTCTTAGTGGGTTTGTATTTTAACCAGAGAGATAAACATTAAACACTAAATCAGGTAGTATTTAATTATACTGTGAAAACTGCATCACAGTAGAACTACAAGGTACTCAAAGCCTAGAAGACAAAAGTGCTGACTAAAGGCTACATGGTGAAGGGAGACTTGCAGGAACTTGAGACTTAATAAATTAAAGAGGAAGAGTTTGTGGGGCACCTGGGTGGCTCAGGCAGTTAAGCGTCTGGCTTCAGCTCAGGTCTTGATCTCAAAGTTCATGAGTTTGAGCTTTGCGTCGGGCTCTGTGCTGACAGCTTAGAGCCTGGAGCTTGCTTTAGATTCTGTGTCTCCCTCTTTCTCTGCTCCTCCCCCACTCACACTCTGTCTCTGTCTCAAAAATAAAAATGCATTAATTTTTTTTTTAAAGAGGAAGAGTTTGTGAGGAATGTTCTAGGCAAACAGAAGATCCAAGCCTTAAGACAGGAAGGAATAGTGGTGGAGTTCTAAAGCTAAAGCACATTTAGAATTGGAATCCAGAGTACTTATCATAGCACACAAGCCCTTGGTCATCTCATTTTATAAATCTCCCCTCACCCCTGAAGTCATAAACACATAGACAGTAAATTAAGCCACACGATTGTTGGAATTATTTAGGATGGTACAAAGACAGCTCAGTCAATAACAAAACTATGAGAAAGTCTTAACAGTCAATGTGTAGGTAAAGAAGGTTGAAACAGCAAAGGGGACTAAGAGTGAATGGTCAAAGTGGTATTAGAGACTTTGAGGCAAAGAAAGGGAGTGACTAGACATGTCAAGTGCTGCTGAAGGCTAAAGCAGGATCAAGTCGGACAGATGGAAGTTTTCAAACTGGGATGGATGCTGTGTAGAAAAAAAGGGGAAATGAGCCTTGGATGCTGGTGGATATAGAGAAAGTAGAATGATCAATGGAGCCCAGGTTCCAGTGAGGTCCAAGAATTGTCCTGGTGGAAAAAACAGTGTTGGAGATGGGAGCTTGGCTTGAGTACAGACAATAAAAGATAGGAGATTAGATGAGGGAGGAAGACACTTAGTGATTTTGGAGGGGGAAAAGGTTATTATGACAGGTTTCAGGTGTGGCTCTGGGAGTGAAAGTCTAAGGGAGAGAAATGGAAAGTTCATTCATAATAAGGAGATCCAGTCAGGGTGTTGAATAGAATGTCTTTGTAAATATGAACATCATCCAGGATCATGGGGATGGAAGGAAAAACAATAATCCCATCTTTTTTTATGAAGAATGGATTGTGACTAGAGATTGGTAGATGGATGATACCAACAAGAAGGGAGATGGTGCCTACCTAGCTGGCAGGAATATCAAAGCAGTGGGGATTTTTAGCAAGAAGGTAAGGGTGCAGTGGACAGTACTATGGCAAGAATATCAACTTGAGGCTATCTAGGGGCACCTGGGTGGCTCAGTCAGTTAAGCGTCTGGCTTCAGCTCAGGTCATGATCTCACACTCCGTGAGTTTGAGTCCTGCGTCAGGCTCTGTGCTGACAGCTCAGAGCCTGGAGCCTGCTTCAGATTCTGTGTCTCCCTCTCTCTCTCTGACCCTCCCCCATTCATGCTCTGTCTCTCTCTGTCTCAAAAATAAATAAACATTAAAAAAAAAAAGAATATCAACTTGAGGCTGTCTAGAGTGTGGAGGAATAAGCAGCATCTTCATTTGTAGGAGAAGTGCTATCCTCAATGGAGAATGGAATTTTAGTCAAGGTAGGGAGGTAGTGACAATGTTCTAAAAGAAAGTTGAATATGTAGTGAAAACTGCAAACTATGGAGCAAAGTTCTGAAGGCATCTGAGAGAATCTGAGAGATAAGAAGGAAGAGAAAGAGGAAAGGATTGATGCTTAATGGAAAGCATTTGGTCAGTGAAAAATGGAGCATTGTGGAGATTTTTTGAAGTAGAAAATTAGTACCTGTGGATGGTTTGAAAAGCCAGGAACTGGAGGGAGAGACTGACTTTAAGTAAACAAGGTTGAGAGAACACAGCAGGATCAGCAGTTTAAGACACATCTAACTCCTTTTACATTAGGACTAGGGAATAGGAACCAGGCTGTAACCAGTAAAAAAAAGGAGAGGTTGAAAAACTTGACATGGCTCCACTAGAGGAGACCAGTGTGGGGATTGCCTTTATTTAGCAAAGTGGGGTTCTTAATTATTGAAATGCTAATGTATTTATAAAATGCTCAATCTGCCAGAGATTTGCACCAAGATGCACCAGACCTGTGCAATACTTTTTGAGAAGCCTGGCTAGAGGTTTGTCAATTTTGTTTATTTTTTTCAAAAAACCAACTCTTGGTTTCGTTGATCTGCTCTACAGTTTTTTTAGATTCTATATTGTTTATTTCTGCTCTGATCTTTATTATTTCTCTTCTTCTGCTGGGTTTAGGTTGCCTTTGCTGTTCTGCTTCTATTTCCTTTAGGTGTGCTGTTAGATTTTGTATTTGGGATTTTTCTTGTTTCTTGAGATAGGCCTGGATTGAAATGTATTTTCCTCTCAGGACTGCCTTCGCTGCGTCCCAAAGCATTTGGATTGTTGTATTTTCATTTTTGTTTGTTTCCATATATTTTTTAATTTCTTCTCTAATTGCCTGGTTGACCCACTCATTCTTTAGTAGGGTGTTCTTTAACCTCCATGCTTTTGGAGGTTTTCCAGACTTTTTCCTGTGGTTGATTTCAAGCTTCATAGCATTGTGGTCTGAAAGTATTCATGGTATGATCTCAATTCTTGTATACTTATGAAGGGCTGTTTTGTGACCCAGTATATGATCTATCTTGGAGAATGTTCCATGTGTACTCGAGAAGAAAGTATATTCTGTTGCTTTGGGATGCAGAGTTCTAACTATATCTGTCAAGTCCATCTGATCCAATGTATCCTTCAGGGCCCTTGTTTCTTTATTGACCGTGTGTCTAGATGATCTATTCATTTCTGTAAGTGGGGTGTTAAAGTCCCCTGCAATTACCACATTCTTATCAATAAGGTTGCTTATGTTTATGAGTAATTGTTTTATATATTTGGGGGCTCCGGTATTCGGCGCATAGACATTTCTAATTGTTAGCTCTTCCTGATGGATAGACCCTGTAATTATTATATAATGCCCTTGTTCATCTCTTGTTACAACCTTTAATTTAAAGTCTAGTTTGTCTGATATAAGTATGGCTACTCCAGCTTTCTTTTGGCTTCCAGTAGCATGATAAATAGTTCTCCATCCCCTCACTCTCAATCTAAAGGTGTCCTCAGATCTAAAATGAGTCTCTTGTAGACAGCAAATAGATGGGTCTTGTTTTTTTATCCATTCTAATACCCTATGTCTTTTGGTTGGCGCATTTAATCCATCTACATTCAGTGTTATTATAGAAAGATACAGGTTTAGAGTCATTGTGATGTCTGTATGTTTTATGCTTGTAGTGATGTCTCTGGTACTTTGTCTCATAGGATCCCCCTTAGGATCTCTTGTAGGGCTGGTTTAGTGGTGACAAATTCCTTCAGTTTTTGTTTGTTTGGGAAGACCTTTATCTCTCCTTCTATTCTAAATGACAGACTTGCTGGATAAAGGATTCTCGGCTGCATATTTTTTCTGTTTAGCACACTGAAGATATCGTGCCAGTCCTTTCTGGCCTGCCAAGTTTCAAAAGAGAGATCAGTCACGAGTCTTATAGGTCTCCCTTTATATGTGAGGGCACGTTTATCCCTTGCTGCTTTCAGAATTTTCTCTTTATCCTTGTATTTTACCAGTTTCACTATGATATGTTGTGCAGAAGATCGATTCAAGTTACGTCTGAAGGGAGTTCTCTGTGCCTCTTGGATTTCAATGCCTTTTTCCTTCCCCAGTTCAGGGAAGTTCTCAGCTATAATTTGTTCAAGTACCCCTTCAGCACCCTTCCCTCTCTCTTCCTCCTCTGGAATACCAATTATGCGTATATTATTTCTTTTTAGTGTATCACTTAGTTCTCTAATTTTCCCCTCATACTCCTGGATTTTTTTATCTCTCTTTCTCTCAGCTTCCTCTTTTTCCATAACTTTATCTTCTAGTTCACCTATTCTCTCCTCTGCCTCTTCAATCCGAGCCGTCATCGTTTCCATTTTGTTTTGCTTTTCGTTTAAAGCGCTTTTCAGCTCCTCATGACTGTTCCTTAGTCCCTTGATCTCTGTAGCAAGAGATTCTCTGCTGTCCTCTATACTGTTTTCAAGCCCAGCGATTAATTTTATGACTATTATTCTAAATTCACTTTCTGTTATATTATTTAAATCCTTTTTGATCAGTTCATTAGCTGTTGTTATTTCCTGGAGATTCTTCTGAGGGGAATTCTTCCGTTTGGTCCCTGGAGTGGTGAGGACCTGCAGGGCACTTCCCCTGTGCTGTGGTGTATAACTGGAGTTGGTGGGCGGGGCCGCAGTCCGACCTGATGTCTGCCCCCAGCCCACCAAGACCTGTGCAATACTTGACCCATTATGATCAAATGGTCAGCCTTGATCTGCTCAGCCTTTCATGTTACAAGTTTCAGGTTTAAGAAATTTATTTAAGTTTTATGTTTCTTCTTTGAAATCTGGTTATAATTCACATAATTTTCATGAATTTTTACATTTCTCCCTCAACATTTTAATAATATTGATTGAATTTGAAATGAAAAAACAAGAAGCCACATTTCTTCTTTATCCTAGTTTATTACTCAATACTGAAAAACTATGATTTAATAGTCATTGAATGAATATATTTTCCAAAGGCATCTAATATCAAAAATACTTAAATACTAGTTTAATCTGCTTCTTTTCAAAGCTATGGGCCAATACAAACTATGTGACAAGCCTGACAATAAATTTAAAAATTCATACTGACTTAAATTTTTCTGGGCTGTGGATGAGTCAAATATAAACGGTTTAATTTGGGCAATACCGACATTCAAATGCTGATCTTTTGAGTTGTCCCCCATAGGATCACCTGGATCCCATCTTTTGTTAGTAGAGAAGGAATTTGAGAATTATCTACAAATGACTTACCACACTCTATTTTAATTCTCCATTTAAACAATTTAAGAAATTATGTTGGAACAATTTAAAGTCTGAAACTATGTCATATTTACATTTGTATTCTCATACTGTACCCAGTATCTGGGATTCTATAGATAAATTGGATATATCATTTATCTATGGCCACACAATGCTGCATACTCACCAGCAAAACCTAATGCATATAGCCAAACCACATTTATTTATTCCACGAAACTGTGTAGTTCAGCTGACCTGATCAAGGCTGGTTCACCCAAATGTCTGGGTTTCTACTGGCTGTTGGTTGTCTCAGCTCTGATGATTGGGGTAACCTGACTTTACTCTCTGTGCCACTCAACCCCCAGTGGGCTAGTCTAAGCATGTCTTCATGCAGTAGTGAAAGGACAAGAATGAGCAAAGCCAATTGTGGAACTCTCTTTCAAGTCTCTGTGTCACATGTGTCAATATCCTGTTGATCCAGAAGTCACATGGACAAGTCAAAAGTCAAAGTAGAAGGACATGGCAAAATTACATGAAGGACATGAATACAGAGAGAGGTGGAGAAATGGGGCCATCAATGTAACCAGTCCACCACATTGAATGGATAAATGAACAAATGGATTGCACAGTGGTGTGAAAAGCACTGGACTAAGGGTTGGGAGACGTATCCCTGAGGCTCGGCACCATTCATTCTGTTTATTTGGGTTAATTATTTAATCATGATGGACCCTAATTTCCTGATTGGCCTTTTCCAAGCTTTAAAAGCCTTTAATTTGAGCTTTTGATAAAGCTTTTAATAAACTTAATGCTGTACACAGTCTGCGAGAGGAACTTAAGGAAAATTGTTCATTATCCTATCCCTTAGTGAACCAAAGTGGCTAATATGGATGGCCAATGTTGACTGGCTAATTTTGACTCTATGAATCTTTGAATATTATGTAACCATGTTTAAACTGAAAACTAAATTGAAATTCTAGTCTGAATTTGAATATGGTTCAAAGTGCTGAAAGTTCAGTTTCCTGTTTAGGTCTCTAGTTTTTGCTCCTATCTGATGATTCTTTTGAAGCATACAATATGTCAGTATTACATCAAACACTGACATCTCTTATATGTGAGAGGTGTTTTAGGGCCCATTGATGTTGTGCCTTAATAATTCATTGTTAGGAGGAATTATTATTCTTAAATTGAGTAGAGAAGCTTTGTCAAGTTTGCATAATGCTGATAAAATATGATTTAATTTAAAGTAGATGCTATGATTTGTTTTACATAAAGGCCACAGGTAACGCAGAAATGAAACCTGCTCTTCATTATACAATATGTGATTATGTAACACATAATGAAATGCTGTAGAATTTAACTCTAAGAATAAAAACTGAGTGAAAATGTGTTAAATGAGAAATATCTTATAAACGTCACAAGAAGAAAATGATGTACACAAACAGGATTTGAAGATGATTTTCTGAGTCTCAGATGACTTCTTATTCTAGTCACTCAGACTGCCTAAAAAATTCCACACCTAGATTACCAAAATATATTGATGAAAATGTAATTTGTAACTCACTTTGACATTTCAAATGTTCTGATTCAGATATACAGACATAACTTGCCATATGATAAATGTTTATCCTTGTCATATCTCTGGGAAGCATTTATTTTGGACTGATAATTTACTTGTGAAATCAATCATTCTGGCCTGTGTCATTTCAGAGTCTCCATGTAGACAAGAAACTGCACTCAAATCAAGCTGGCCTGGATTCAAAAGTACCAGTTGGTTGTCAAAATGATTCGGCCGATCTGGAGAAAGAGAAAAGCAAGAGTGGGGCAACTGTCGTAGCAGCCACCAATGTAACCACAGGTTAGTTAAGCCACGTGACAATGGTTTTAATTGCCCACATGACAAATGCATAATTTAGAGATTGTTACTACCACTTTGCTTGGAATATATGGCTCTCTCAAAGTGACTGCCTGAATTGCAAATCTCATTGAGATGTAGTTTTAAGTGCAGCGTAATATTAGACACTCACAATAAGTCTGTTCTTTTTTATTTTTTATTTCTATTTTATTCTCTTCATTTATGGTTTTCATGGCCAAGGATGTGTTTTAAGATTGCTTGTATTATCATGACAATAATATTTTTAAATTTTTGCTAGAATTAACAAGAAGGATTGATGGCTTGAGAAGAGGTTATAGCAACTGAGATGTCTTTAATTTAAAGATGTGTCAAAGAAGTAACCTAATGTATATGTGAATTATGATGGTTTTGTTTCTAGGGGTGATGATCTGATATTTTTCATCTCTACTAAAAGCAAAACAAGAACAAATGGACTTGTGGAGAAGTTGATAGCGTTGCTACTAACTTCCATATTGTAGAAATCTGGGATGAGTTAGCAAGGGAAATGAGAATTTTCTTTCTTGGCAATATTTTAGACACACCAAAGCAGCTCAATTTCTATTACACTTTATCTTTGAAACTTCACATTTCGTTTGTAGGAAAATGGAAACAGTAATTATTCTTAAGCATATGGTTTGTTCCTTTCCCCTCCGTATTTGGTTTTGTAGCTAGCGCTCCTTTTTTTCTCCAAGGGCATGTAAAAGTCAAAATACTAGATATAACGTCTCTGAAGTGTTTCTGCTCAAACTCTGTCTGTACAATCTGGGTTCTTTCATGTAGTTAGCTTACTGACTTTTGACACTCCTATAAAAATATCCCATAGAGCTTTTCTTATTGCCTTTTCATTGACTCTTGCCGACTGATAAAAATGAAATTCTGTGAAGGGCTTTGAAAACCATGCATATTGCAATTCCTGCAAATTTCAAATACTAATCAAGCATGACTATAAAAGAAACAACCACTGCAATGAATATTGCTGCAGTGTATTGAGTCTCAAGCCATTACTAATTCATTGCAAACTTTTTCCCCTTAAGATTATGGATCCTACAAAATACCAGATAACAAAATTCCCAAGATCAAAGTTTATGTTTCAATCATTGGAAAACTTATCTGATCTACCCCTGTGTGTGCCTCTTCCTGGGATGGCACTGGACAGCCCCAGCTTTGCACCCTGCATGAATCGTGCAGAATATGTCACAGACCCGGGCAGCACCTGCTTTGAAGATGTCGCCTCTAAGTGATGGCTTAAGAAAAAAAGAACACCTGGAATTAAAGTAGTGTTTTTAAGCAAGTGAGACTCCTAACTTTATTTAAGAACGGTAAACTGACCTCTCCTTACTTAGGTTAATTTCAACATACATTTATTTAGAAATTGTTTAGTCCGCTTATCTGGGAAATATCTTCATTTGCTTTCCCATCTGTAATTACAATCAATTACAGAATAAGCTGTCTTCACTATGAATTAAAGTGTATGACAATTCCATATGTAAAAATACAAAAGTTAGATAACACAGAAATATAATTCTTCAAATTCCATTTTATCTTCTGTAATATATGTCTCTCTATTTGGAAAAAAAAAGACTCACTGGATCTCTACTTAATATTTACCATATACCAGAGATAGCTCATCTCTGAGTATCCAGGAGCCACCACGGAGATCAGGACACGCAGATTGATACCCTTTCCGAACTTTCCCTCTTTTTAGTGCTTCGACAGAAGTCATTCTCTTTGGTAAGAATGGCAGTTTTAGAGTCTTTTGTAGCACATCACAGACAAAAGCAAAAACAAAAGCAAAAATCTTATGAAGACAGGGGTGCTGCTTCTCCCAGTTTGCTCCTTTTGGACGCCCAAATCTTGTTCTTCCACTTAGATGAAGTGGAACCAATTCAAATATGTATCTAATCATTATACTAAAAGGAATTCTTTATTTTAGAATTGAACGTAAATAATGAGAAGATTTGCTGTGAATGGCTGCATGCACATCGTGTGATGAAAGTTTGCACTGCTGCAGCCAGGGGAGCAATAAATTCTACCTCAGGAGCCGTGCTGCCTGGCCTGGCTCTTCTTCCCTAAGCAGCCAATGTAAATGCTTCCCCCAGTCTCCTGCATGACCTTCTTCTGTGGGTCCTTGACTCACTCTGGTTGCTTGGCAGGTTGGCAATGCCCACGTCTTATTTTAGGAACTTTGTTATTAAGCCTGTACATAGTTTTGTCCATAAATTACTAAAAGAACAGTCCTCTAAAAGTGGGATGATTAAGTGCTTAACCTTTGCAGTCTGAACTCAGACTGTTGGGTTTAAATCTTGGCTCCCACTTGCTAGCTGTGTACCATGAGCAATTTGTTAATGTCTCTAGCTCTTTATTTGTAAAACTGCATTAATAATAGGGCTACACCATAGGCTATTTTGGAGACTATATTAGATAAAATAGGTTAAAGTTGGTATAGGACATAATAAACTCCAATTGAATCATAGCTATTATAACTAACTTTTTCATCCTTATGAGTTGATCGCTAAGAAAAACTTTGGTTCCAGACAGTGTCTTCTGCAAAGCGCTGGCTGTGACCACCTGTTGTGGCTCTTGTGGTTTCTGAGTTTCTGCTCGCGCTTTTTTTCCTTCGAAGAATGTATCCTCCTGGGAAATTCATGGCTCCTATGAATCCCATGTGCCTGGGAGTCAATTGGAAACCTTCTTTGGAGATGAGACCCTGACTCCTCTGAGTCCAAGATATAGTGCAACTTTGCAGGGACAGGAAAGCCCTGACCCTCCCTAATGGACATCTTCCCCATCTTAGGTCAGCTGCAATAGCTCAGGAAGAGCACAGGACTTCACTGTTTATTCAGTTAAAGTGCTATTTTTGGTAGACGACGTGTGTTAAGTACAAATGTTTGTTTTAAGCTATTTGTTTCATGTCTAGTTCCCTGGGTGGGCTTGCATGTGGAACGTTTATTGGGAGTGCTCTCGGGAACGACACATATGGCAGAGAAACAAAAGCAGGTCTAGGCAGAGGGGGAAGTTGAGTCATAATACAGTCACAACAGAGACCTTAGCTGTTCCCACCGGAAGGCCTGGAGCTGGTATGGCTCTTCAGAGTTGTCCTGTTTTGGGGTGAGGGGCCAGGTCTTTATCAGTCATTGGATATCGAGGCTTCCAAGAAGGGGGCAGGACTGTGGGTAAGGTGGCTTCCTTCAGCCAAGGGCAAAGTCATTTGGTATCAGAAGATGATCATTTAGTTGTGAAAAGGATCTGGCTATAATGTAGGTCAACTCATTAATTGCAGAGATTGCTTGTGGTGATCTGACTGGCTGAACAAAGATTTCCTCCTTCTGTGTCTTTCTAAAAACTGCACTCTTTGCCAGAAAGGATAATCTTTTAAATATGCCTATTTGTTTTTGCCCTGCATAAATGTGCTCTACTGAGCAAATTCTATATTCTCCTGAACAAAGCTATCAACTGGAATGTCCTTTCTTTTGACACTTCAGTTATGTTCTTCTAATTATTCCTCCATCTTTACATTAAATTCATGCCACAACTCATCTTACATAATAAATTCAACTTGTCAAGGAGTGAGAAGACCCCCTAGGTCAGAAAACAAAAAACAGGTATCCTGAGGTCTAGTTCCAGTTCTGCCATACCCAGATGTCTTGCCCTTCACAGGCCATTTCATTTTTCTGAGTTATAGTTTCCTTACCAAAAGAGGAGGTACACCAAAAAATCTCTGTGCCCTGTCAATTCTGAAAGTATGAGATTCTGTGGCCTATTCTGATATCATAGAGCATGCAGCTTTGGTCATCTGTAAGCAAAAGTCACATAGAAGTGATTCACCACATGTAGGAACCTACATATTGTGGTCAATTAAACAGGGGAAAGAAAACAAGTTCCGTGGAAAAAACTCATCACTGAAGTCAAGGTAGAAGCTACAGATGAAGAATGGATCTATCGGAAAATAAATAAATTTTTATATTGAGCTTTAATTTAACCTTAACATTTGATCTCAACTTTAGATTTTGCTTGTATTATGAGAAATGAAACATGAGGCAGTTATCTATCGGGACTACTTTGAGAGTTAGATAAAGTTGGTGTTCTGTATTAAAGACCCGGACTGAAGAATGACTGAAAACATGCTATCAAAAGATAGTACTTTAGATATCATAAAACATATTTCTGTTTCTCAATTTTAAAAAAGGAACACTTCAGTAATTCAGCGTTATTGTAAGTAGTGTGTAATTCTAAGCACAATAATTACCCTTACTTCAAAGACTGGAAAATCTGTTATATAAAATATTGGACAATTTTATTTATTTATTTATTTATTTATTTATTTATTTATTTATTTATTTATTTATTCATTCATTCATTCATTCATTCATTCCATGAAAGACGCCTACTTGCTTATCTTTTCTTTAAATTTTATTTAAATCTAAGTTAATTAACACATAGTGTAATAATGGTTTCAGAAGTAGAACCCAGTGATTCATTATTTACATATAACACCCAGTGCTCATCCCAATAAGTGTCCTCCTTAATGCCCATCACCCATTTAGCCCATTCCCCTCCCTCCTCCTCACCAGCAACCCTGTTTATTCTTTGTATTTAAGAGTCTCTTATGGTTTGCCTCCCTCTCTGTTTTTATCTTATTTTTCCTTCCCTTCCCCTCTGTTCATCTGTTTTGTTCCTGTAATTTCAAACTGGTAATCAAAAAATCTGGTATATCATTCATCCTTCTATTTAACATCAGTGCAGATTTTTCATAATATAAACAAAACAAGGACACCGGTATGATTCCTCTGACATTTCCAGGGAATACTATCTGAGTTTGGAAGTACTGACAGCCTAAAGTGAAATGTTGTAAGATTGCTCTTCATTTTATAGCAACCCATTTCCCTCTTCTCAGAAGGTTTAAATGTTTAAGAATATGCTGGAAGGAGAACCCACAGTCATTTCATTCTTTCAACAGTTTTGAAATATCATTTCCTATTAGGCAGTTGTGTGAGTACTGACAGCCTTGCCCCTCATCTTCCCCAGAGATTAATTTATTTCCTGCAGTGTTTTCTCTTCGCGGAAAATCTGACTCGTCAGCCTTCACCAATGGGAAATCTCATCAGCAGAATGTTAATTGTAAAAGCAAAATCATATACCATATTGAAAGGGAAAAGCAGTTCTCTAGGCAAAGCAACCTTTTTCTTTTCTTTTCTTCTCACTCCATTCTCTCCTCAATCTGCGGCTGGACAGGAACATTAACCACTGGGGAAACATTGTGCAAGATGGTGAGTTATAGAGGGAAATATTCAGGCTTTGCAACCAGACAGACCCAAGGCTGAACTCTTATTTGAATGAATGTCACATTTTCTTGTGATTTTGTTTCTTTATCTGTAAAATGAGAATAAAAATACCTGCCTCACATGAAATTGTGTAATGAGACTGGCACAGAGGATACACTAAAATATTATTATTATTATAGGGTCAATCAACAGTCTTTGTTTAGCACTATATTGATTGCTGTGGCATCATATTTAACCATGTGAGTATACCAAGGAATCTGTTAGAGATTTGAAGAAATATATGTCTTCTAGCTGTTAGTTGTCAGGAGTGTTAGACCAAGATATATTATTGAGATAACCTGTTTGAAGTCTTGTCTTCCACTCCATTTTCTTTTTCTTCTCATTTCCACTCATCTAGATTTCACAATGCTTGCTAAACACTTAGAAACTTGTTGTTTTTTTCACCAGTAAATTCTTCAGGTACCCAAAGGCTCTTTGCTAATAGTTTTAGATCTATCTATTAGGACTGTACATTGCATTTGAGTTATATTTTCCAAAATTATTTTCTCTGAAATAAAAATTATCAATTTATATTTGATTCAGTCTCAGAAATAAAACTTTGGCGAATTAAATCTTGAGATTAAGAAGATAATAATATACTAGAAAAGTAGAGATGAAGTTGAGAAATACTAGATGAAAAATCAAAATCAGGTTTTAAGCCGAGAATAATGATTTTTGTACTATGATTATGATTAACAGATCCATTTAAGTAAATGAAGTTTTTTTCTTGTTTCCCCCATGTTTTTTGTGATTTGAGTGTGACACTAGAAAGAAAGAGCGATCAAAGCATTAGATGATCAAGTGAAAAAAGGAGATGTCATGGTGTAAACGCCTAACAACTGTGACCTAACAACTAAGCTGCGTGCATGGTGTCCAACTTACAATAGGTGATACTCTTTCATGTGGCAAAATGATAGTTTTCTCCAGACTGAGGACAGTATCTTCACTTGTATAGACCAGGAGCCTGAATCTGTGTGGTAACCTCTGCCTTTGACCTTTATGGAGTCACGCACAAATCATCAATTGATCCTTTTTAATGGTAAAGGCATTTTTTTAACTATAGAATTTACTTCTAAATAATATACTTTTGAGTGAGTCTTTCCCTAATTCTCTGAAAATCCTCATAAATAACTTTCAATCTTATCATTTCAAATTTCCTTTCTCCTTTCTTTTTCTAAACATGTTTCTTGTTGGCACATGAGAATCTTTCTTTTATCCATTATTCCATACCAATTCTAGTTCTTGTTTTATTAAAGAAACGTTTTTTATTCTCACCAATGAACCAAGTAAAGGAAAAAGGAACAGTTGACAGTAACTTTCAAAACTTATTGCAGTGATTCTCTTAAGTTCTTGCACATAAAAAAGTCACTTTATGAGCATCTTAAAAATACATATTCTTGGGGGAAAATACATATTCTTGGAATCTGCTGTCTAGAGCAAGATGGGCAAACTGGCAGTGAGTCGGTCAGCCTGTCCCATTGTCTGTTTTTGTATGCCCATGAGCTAAGAATATTTGTTATTTCATTTTTAAATGTTAGAAAAAGACAATGAAAAAATATTTTTTGTGACATGGAAATTACATGAAATTCAAATTTCAATGTCTATATAACATTGTATTGCAACAACAGCCACACTCATTCATTTAATATTGCCCATGGCTGCTTTCATACTGTATCCGCAGAGTTGAGTGATTTTGACAGAAACCATATGCAAAGCCTAAAATATTTACTCTCTGATCCTTTAGAATGAAAGTTTTCTAACCTCTGCTCTAAACAGTCTAATTCAGTAGTTCTCAGGTAGAAACTAGGAATCTATTTTGACGTATATTTTATGTGACTGTGAGGCAGGAGGTTCTTTGGACCACACTTTGAAAAACAATGCAGTGGAAGAATTATGGACAACTTTTCTCTTCTCACTCATCACACTCATTTTATCAGCAAATCCTACTGGTTTTATCCTCAAGCAATATCTAGAATATGACTATTTATTTTTACCATGTTCACTGTTGTCAACCTAATCCAAGTCATCATCATTTCTTTTTTGGATTCTTGTATTGGCTTCCTAGTCAGTCTGCTTCTTTCTTTCTTTCTTTCTTTCTTTCTTTCTTTCTTTCTTTCTTTCTTTCTTTCTTTCTTTCTTTCCTTCTTTCTTCTTCCCAGAGCACATGTGTGGGGCAGGGGCAAAGAGACGGAGAGAGAGAGAATCCCAAGCAGGCTTCTCACTCTCAGCGTAGAGCCCAATGTGGGGCTCAAACCCATGAATGGCAAAATCTTGACCCGAGCTAAAGTCAAGAGTCAGACATTTTAACTAACTGAGCCACCCAGGTGCCCCAGTCTGCTTCTGCCCTTACCTCATGCTGTCCATTCTCAACACAGCAGCCAAGAGTGCATGTGTAAAAACCTTAGATCATGTAACTCCTTTCCTCAAAACCCTCCAATGGCCTTTCTACTTCTCCCCCTTTGTCACTATCTAGCTACTGTGGCCTCCCAACTGTTTCTCTGAAACTCTAGTGTGCTGCATCCTCAACACCTACACAGACTGTTTTCTCCAAATGGCATAATCTTCCCCCAGAGAGTGACGGACTTAGGTTTGTCTTCAGTCAGTCTTCCCTTAACCATTGGCTTCTTAGTGATCCCTTCTGTAAACACTTTATTTAAAATTATAACCTTCCTGTATGGGGCTGCCTATCTCCCTGGTGCCATCCAACATATTATATACACCTTACTTTTTTATTTTGACCAGGGGTCACCTTCCCCCACATGAGGGCACCATAGAAGCAGGGATTTTTATCGGTTTGCTCTATCCTTAGATTCTAAAAGAGTGCTGACTCTCTTGATAAATATTTCTTGAACAAAGAAATGAGCCCCAGATTCCCATTTTGGGCTTGATGGATAATGTGTGACAACTATGAAACATTTCTTGTGTGCAAAAATAGTTGCCATGAGTATAAATATAAGACTCACCCCTAGAAAATGATGAAATATGATGATAGGAAGAATACAGCAGCTATTTCAATCTCAGCCAATAACTTAATTACAAAAGGTCCTAAGGAAAGTAGAGGTTAGATACAGATATGAAGATGGGTAAATGGATGAAAATCCAGTTGAAAACCTTGAGAAGAGATTCCAGGAAGCCACATTTCACAGTTGAGCTGCCTCCTCTAAGAAGTAGTTGTGCTTTCTGCAGGTTCTACTGTTCATCATCAGCTTGAGCAATTTGAGGAGACTGGATCCCAAAGTTTCCCAAAGGGAAAATGAGCAGGGTGTGACTAGCAGTGGTTCAAATTCACGCCTTAGGAAGGATCAGCATTAGAAGATAATGTAAAGCAATTTTAGATAGACTTGAATTTGAACTTGATTCCTCTAAACTAAAAGGAAATGGATGTTTTTCTTTCACCTTAATCTTCTCATTCAAAAAATTCATCTGATTTTGCCTATATAAAGCTTTATTGTGTGGATTGAATAATAGGTTATTCTTACAAAGATGTAGATTTTAACTACTAAAGAATACTTTTTAGAGAGAAAAACAAAACAAGACTGCATTGTTTACCTGTTCTTCTATGGATGAAGTGTTTGGCTTGATCTCCAAGGGGTGTACATGATTCTACATCCCTCAGTTAATTTAGTCATTTAAGTAAATGTGAATTCAAAAGCCATCAGTGAATATTCAATTCAGTGTAAGAAACATCACCTCCATATAAAGTTTGTGACATTTCCAAAAGGAATGGTTGATGAATGCCAAAAGAGTTGAGGCTTTTAAATCAGTTTGAATTTTAAAACCTAAACAATTGTCAGAAAAGTCAGTTCCTGTACATTTTGAGATTCTTAAAAGTTAATACAATAAAGAACTCCTTTTCTATTCCATGTGAAATCTGCTCTGTCAACTTGAACTGGCCACAAGAACCCAAGTGTTGTTTGAGGCGTTCTTGTGCTGGATGGAAGATTGGGCTCGATCAAGGAAAGGCAACTTGTAAGGTCCCCTCCAAACTAAGATTATTTAAATCCTATTATTTTATACTGAGATAACCTGATTATTCTAATTCCCTCACCTCCCATTTTTCTGCTTAACTATGTACTATCTTAAATCAGTTTATTGACAAGGGAGAATGAGACTAATAACTGTCAAGATGACAGATTGAACTTTCAGACTACAGGCTTATAAATAGTTTTATGTGAATATGAGATGGTAATAACAGGTAATATTTCTGTAGCACTTTACATTGTACAAAGCACTTGCAGATCCATTATTTCGTTTGATATTTCCTCACCTCTATGATTCAGTTATTACTATCACAACTCATTCCTTGATAGAGAAATGGAATTCAGAGATTCCTCCAGACACACAGTCCATAAGTCTTAGACTCAGGAATCAGACCTCGTTCTTCAGATTCCCTTTCTTTATATCACAATATATTGATTTCATTTGCCCTTGCCCCCTTCTTCCCACAAGGAAAGCAGTACTGTGAGGGAGAAATAATGTTGCTATCCCTTTTTACAGATAAAGATAGTAGGTGATAGAAGTGGGAATTAAATCTGGGCATACTGCCTAAAAAGCTGTGTTCCTTCATCTATAATGTATATTTGACAGTGTGTAGTTTTATTGCTGTTTGAGATGTGAGGAAGACCTAAAAATCTAAAGGTAGAAGTTGGGACTGGCGGGTGATGAGAAAGAATGAAATCGTAAGCGCATGGAATCCAGGCTTTCTCTCATTAGGCCACTGACTACCCCCATCCCACCCCCTACCCTCAGCTCCCCGCCCCAGTTAGCACTGAGAGATGTTGACGCAGGAACATAAATTGAGGCTTCCAGAGAAATTAGCATGATGTGTGGAGAAATTCCACTTCTTTCTGCTTTGACATCTCCTTTCTTCTTTCCCAGTTAGTCTGTGAGCTCCTCAGATGTCACAAAACTATACTTTGTCTTTATATTTCACACATGTAATAAAAATAGCTGACAGTTGGTGAGACAGTAAACCTCTTTAGTGTTAAATGTAAAACTCTTTGCATCTATTACCTAATTTAATCTTTGTCATAACCCTGTAAAATAGGAATTATTATCCCTTACCCCCTCTTCTTTTTAAACATGAGGAAATGAAGCACATAAAGGCTAGGTAACTTCCTTAAGGTTATACAGCTAGTATGTAGAAGGAAGGAAGGAAGGAAGGAAGGAAGGAAGGAAGGAAGGAAGGAAAGAAAGAAGAAAAGGAAGGGAGGGAGGGAAGAGGAAAGAGAAGGAGGAGGGAGAGGGAGGAGAAGGAGAAAAGAGGGGAGAGAAAAGAGAAGGGGAGGGAGAGAGGAAGAGATGGAAAGAAGGGAAAAAACAAAAGGAAAAAGACAGGGAGGGAGAAGAAAAGAAGGAAATGGAGGGGGAAAGAGAGGAAGAAAGGGAAGGAGGAGAAGGAAGGGAAGGAAGGGAAGAAGTCATAGGCTAATGAGAGCTCAGAGTCAAGAACCTTGAAGTGTTCCTCTTCAGGGCCACATGGCTAGCACTCAACAGATCACTAGTACAATGGAGGTATGGGAGAGCAAAGGAGATGACAGGTTTTCTGTACCTCTTGACCATTATAGTGGATGCTAGTAGAATTTTTTTAAACCTCCCAGCCCCCATGCTCCCCAAAGCCGTAATGGAAAGGAATGAAGTGTCTTGCCTGAACATAGACAGAATCCCTACTGTGGTATAGCTTGCTTTACTTGAGGGCTTGATACAGTGTTATTTTACGTTAATGGAAAATCTGTATGTGCTCCTCAGAAACAGTAGATCATTCTGCTTACGCTTGGGACCTGGTACTTTTTCTTCAGTTTAACATTTATAGGTACTCTTTTCCCCTTGTGCAGTCTTTGGAACTCCACTAGGTTTGGGCTCCATTCTGTAGGCCTCATGTCACAGCCGAGGTGATGGGTCTGCAATCAGACACTTTCAGAGCACAATCAAGCTTCAGTCTCTTACTAGCTGTGTGATTGCTGGGCAAGTCTCTTCACTGTGGATTCAGTGGTTTGTTGTTGTTGTTGTTTTTACCTTACATAGCCTGTATAATAGAGTTTTTCTAAACTAAAATGCAAAGAAAAGCAATTTGTAAACCGAAAAACACTACAAATTTAAGGTATTGTCTCCTACCTCATAGAAATATGTATCTTGTTCCTGAAGAGCTTATAGTTCTTCCTTGTCTTATTTTGTTTTTTGGTTGGCTTTTTGTTTGTTTGTTTGTTTGTTTGTTTGTTTGCCTCCTCTTGTTTTGCTTCTAATTATTTTCCCCAAAACATATATGCATGTGAGTATACTATAAACAGTATTTGAAAGCACGTAGTTTCTTTCCTGGCTATTTCCAATACACATTTCTGATGAACCCTTCTTATTTTTCTTTACTTATAGAAATCTCCAAAAGTAAAAAACATCAAAAGTAATGAGATGCAACTGAAGCCACCTGGGCAGTGAACATAAATGTTGCAATGGAAAAGTAAGCTTAGCCTTCAAGCCGAAAACAACTATTCCCCAACAGACTTCAGAAGAAACTTGACTGGCCATGGCAAAGGAAAAACACAACCTTAAAAGTTTTAACAGATAATACTCAAAGAGAAACCTATGATATGGAATTCACATAATCTATTCTGTTGTGCCAAAATCTGTATATATGGTTTTATTGTTATTTAGGACATATTTATTTAATGTGCACACACTTTCTGTGATTCCTATTTCCCCTGCCAACCATGAATCAATTGAAAATGAATTTTATATTTCAGTTTCTAGGTGAACCAGTTGAAAATAGGTTGAAAGCCCACCAAATATTTTCAGTGTTTCAGAATTTGGTTTCTTTCTAGAATTTTTCTAGAATTATCATCATTCCTGCTAAAAATAACTTAAAAAATAATTATATCTGAGGGTGATTTAAAATACCCAAGTTTCTTATCTGATTCCCTGGGAGCTGTGAAAATGAATTTGACTGCCCATTTTCAGTTTGTTTATAAATAAGTATGTTTGAGGCTTAGCCCCCAAAGCTATCATGAGTCACAGGAATTTTCTATAACTTTCTCCCCTGCCTCCTAACAACCAGAGTTCATGACTACGATATCACCAAAGATCAGATAATATGCTTTATTATTTTATGTACTGCATACTAGATAACCCTTTAGATGAATGCTTGTTAGGATTATAGTGAAGCCATTTCATTTATGTATCATTATGTACTGAGTATACAGGGACATATTATTTTTCCTCTAATAAAATGAAGAGACAGAGAAGTTATCTTGTTAGTTACACAGGAATTTAATGGCAAGCTTTGGACTTTGTTCATAGGTCATACTCTATACAAAAACTGTTAGTTAATCTCCTATATCATAATTATTTTCTATTGGGTATAGCAATTATTCATTGCTTTAGTACCAAGGAGTCTCTGAAGACAACAAATCATGAAACATCTCTTCAACAGAAAAAAAAAAAAAAACCTACAGTAAGAGATCTTTCGCACAATGCTTTATTGATAAACTGGTATAGCTTACTTCTTCTTACCTTTTTTTTTCTTTTTAAGTGGAACTGAATCCTGATTTCCAATACCCTAAAGACTGTTTTAGTGACTTCATGTGATGCTACAGTTGGTTATTTACAACTTCTGAAATTTTCTGAGAAGGTTTCACTTTTATTTATGTTGCTGGTTTATGCCCATAAGAACAAGAACTTTGCAAAAAGCTTATGTCCTCACCTTTGATTATTAAATTCCACAGAAAGTCCCTTCTCACTTCATCGATGTTGGCAAACTCATAAAACTCACAGACCAATTTTCTATTTTTCAAATAGTAATGAATAATTAGTGGTTTTTATCTGCTATATGAGAACAATTAAATTAGTACTTTTAGTCAGTACAATTCTTTGATTAGAAAATCAAGACAATGCATGTCTTAGTTTGGTTATAAACTATCAAGGTCTTTCTAGTGGAAATCATATATAAACATCTCTAACAATACAAATCCTTATAGGTACTATGCTTCCAGCTCTGTTGCTATTAAAAATTGTTAATCAACTTCATGTTCATCTATGGAAGATTTTGGAAGGTTGGAAATAAATTTTCTAATTTTAATTTGTATTTGTGTGTGTGTGTGTGTCCTTTGTCATGTTTAACTGTGGAATAACTAAATTATATAACAACTAAATTATATAACTAAATTATATAACAACTAAATTAAAATTTTTAACTAGAACTGAAACCAGTTATTCACTAGTAAGAAAAAGGCCGCCTATGTTAGAGAAGCCAGGAGAATAGAGATACTGTCCTCCTGCCCCTGTCTGCCACAACCAGGAGCCTGTAACAATGGTCCCAGTGACCACATTTCACAGTATGGTCAGGCTGTATGGATAGCTGCCAAGATTTCCAATTATGAATGTTACCGTCTTCCTAATTAAATCAGGTAAACAGTTTTGGGAAGGAGATGGAAAGGCGTGAGAAATGGAAGAAGGAAAATGTTCTTTTTTGAGATGTGTTCGGCTCTTAAAACCAGGACTTTAATATAAAAAGTGTTTGTTTTAAGATCAAAGTCAACATTAATGAGACTTCTGGATGTTTATCCAAAGGCTTAAGATACAAGTTACTTCTAAAAGAAAGAGGATATATAAAATTCGTAGGAATATATCTCAATAAGCTGGAACACTAAAAACTGAATCTAATAGAATGAAAGTATTCTTCTGATGTTGCCACAGAAACATTTCCACAATTTTATTATTTCTACTGCTTCTACTTGCACTAACCCTGTCACCATTCTCCTATTCTTGCTAACGTTCAATCTATTCTTAATGAAGTAGCTAGCATGAAGCTTTTTAAAACATTTATTATTTCATGCCACATTGCTTCCCACCTCATTCAGAGTAAAGGCCAAAATTCCTACAATGATTTACAAAATCCTACATGATTTACTGCTGTCACCTCTCTGGCCTCTTCTCACTCACTGAGCTCAAGCCATGCTGGCCTCCCCACTGCCCATCAAACATGGCCGGACGGTCTTGATTCAAGGCCTTTGCATTTGCTTTCGCTCCACAGGAAGTAGTTTGCCCAGATATTCCTCAGGTTCTGTACAAATGCCTGCCCTGAACACACTGTCTCAAACTATCACCTCAACCCCACCTGGTTCTTCCTATCTCCTTCCACATTTTATTTTATTTTCTCCCTAAGGATTGATTCTGTCTAATACACTATATATCCTCAAATCTTTGAGGATGGCACGGATTTCTGCCAATACAGTTATGATATGATTTATTTTATGTTCAGTATGTTGGTCATAAGAAAGTGAAGAAGGGATTCAAGAGATTCAACTCAGCTTTTTTAATTTTCAATTTTTTTAAATATGAAATTCATTGTCAAATTGGTTTCCATACAACATCCAATGCTCATCCCAACAGGTGCCCTCCTCAATACCCATCACCTCCCACCCCCCATCAGCCATCAGTTTATTCTCAGTTTTTAAGAGTCTCTTATGGTTTGGCTTTCTCCCTCTCTAGCTCTTTTTTTTTCCTTCCCCTCCCCCATGGTTAAGTTTCTCAGGATCCACATAAGAGTGAAAACATATGGTATCTGTCTTTCTCTGTATGATTTATTTCACTTACGATAACACTCTCCAGTTCCATCCTCATTGCTACAAAAGGCCATATTTCATTCCTTCTCATTGCCAAGTAGTATTCCATTGTATATATAAACCACAATTTATCCATTCATCAGTTGATGGACATTTAGGCTTTTTCCATAATTTGGCTATTGTTGAAAGTGCTGCTATAAACATTGGGGTACAAGTGCCCCTAATTTTTAATTTTTATTTTTGAGAGAGAGAGAGAAAGAGAGTGTGAGTGGGGGAGGGGCAGAGAAAGAGGGGGACACAGAATTCGAAGCGGGCTCCAGGCTCCGAGCTGTCAGCACACAGCTTGACATGGGACTTGAACCCACAGGCAGTGAGATCATGACCTGAGCTGAAGTCAGACGCTTAACCGACTGAGCCACCCAGGAGCCCCTCAACTCAGCTTTTTCTGCTATAATAGGTCTGTGGACTTTCTCCACAGACCAAGGGATCACTGCTAGGGTTCTAAGAGCCAGTCTGTATGTCTGTTTTGATTATAATTTGAGAACTGAGGGAATGACCACTGTGTCTGTGGAACCAGTAAACTTACTGTGGGATAGACTTGGCCTGGAAGACTCTATTTATTATTTGACCTACTTTATGAAAGGATAAAATCAAGCACTGTGTGCATGACTGTTAACTATTGTTTATTACATATTCTGTCATTAAGGTACTGAAGCCTCACTAAAGAATGGGATCTCACTACATACCCCTTTAGGTGACTAGAAAGATACTTAAGCTGAGACTTAAGTCTCTGTGGCTTCCCTATCCCTCTGTGACTGACACTCTTAACATCTTCTTGTCCCTTCTTAGAGCAGTGCAATGTTTGGGCACATGAGATGCTGCACCTGGGTGTCTGAAGCCCCCAAGGTTGTCTTGCTCTGCATAGTGCTCCTGTTCTCTCCCCTTTATTAAAGCTAAATAAACTTGATGCAAGGTGAGCCTGTTTTGTCTTGTACATTTGATTGACAACCTGAAAGTGAAACTCATTTTAGTGGTCTTCTCTTTGCAAGAGTACAAAGGAAACATAAAAATACTAGAAACAAAAAATACAATATATTTTTTTAAAGTTGGGCACAACAGAAGAGAAAGTCGATGAGTCGGTAAACTTTAAGTTATCACTCAGGAGGCATCAAATAAAAACAAGAGAAAATATAAAAGAGATGTTAAAAGATGTTGAGATGTGTTTAAGAAGACACACATTGAAATTGAGAGAACGGTGCCAGGCTGAAGTGAGGCAATGTTCAGAGATGATATGTGAAAACTCTGGAATTGATAAATGATACTGAGTCTCAGATTTCAAAAGTATAGCATATCTCAAGAAAGATAAAAAAGTAATTTCCCAACACATCATATTATAGTATAATTTGAGAAGATGGATACGAAGATCAGGCTATGGTAATAATTTGGAAAACAGTAGACTTCTAACGTCAAAACAGAAGCTGGAAGCCAGGATGCAAGGGGAAAAACTCTCAAGAACTGTAAACCAAATTAAATAATTAAAAAAATAAGAATAAAGACTCTTACACATAACCAAAAACAGACAGGATTTGCAGTAACCTGAATTCTCAGTACCAGACTATATGAAGGATGTAGTCTAAGAAAGAAAATATATCCAGGAATAAAATCTGAGAATCAGGAAGGAATGGTATATTAAAAGAAAATTTACAGAATGGGAGAGATATATCACATATATACATCCAACATAAGAAGTATATTCAGAATATATAAATAACTCCTAAAAATCATTAAGTAAAATGCAGACAACCCAGTTTTCAGAGAAGATAAAGGACTTAAGCAGGCATTTCACATACTAGGATATCCAAATGGATAATGAGAATATGTAAATGTGCTCAAAATCACAGCAGTCTTTAGGAAAATGCAAATTAAAGCCACAATGACATATACCATTACAAATCCACCAGATGGCTAAATTTTTTCTTAAAAAATGAAAAGAACAAGTTTTGAAGAAAGTGTGGAGCAATCAGAACTCACACATATTGCTTGTGGGAGTTTGATATATTTACTTTGGCAACTGCTGTACCTACTAAAGCTAAGCATATACCTACCCATGACCCAGAATTTCCACTCTTAGGTGTAAATCACCACCAAAGCTCAATACATTAGCCTACCAATAAGTCATGTACAAAGATGTTTGTACCAGCCTTATTCATACTAGCTCCAGATTGGAAACACTCCATGCCCATGACCTGTAGAATAGACAAATTGTGGAAAATGAGGCAGCAACAACATGAGTGCAATGATACATGCAACAACCTGAATATATTCCAAAACCATAACGTGAATGATAGAAGTCAGAAGCAAAAATAGTATATGCTGCATGATTCCGTTTATATTAATTTTAAGAATAGGCAGTACTGCCTTATATTAATAGAAGAAAGCCTACTGTTTGCATTTGGGTTTGACTGGGAGGATGTACAATAGAGCTTTCTAGGGTACTAGAAATGTTACATATCTTAATCTGTTATCTGGTTACATGGAGATGCATGTAGATATAAGGTCAGCGAACTTTATACTTAACAGTTGCGCACTTCACTGCATAGGTATGATAAAACAAGAGAATGATAAGAACAAGTTTCAGAATAATTTTAATCCCAGGGTAAAAGTTGAAGAGGGATTGGGACGGGAACCTAAGGGCCTTCACGTATATTGGTAACGTTCTACTTCTTATGCTTGTTGGTGGATCTGTGGATGCTTTCTACTCTTTACATGTACTTATATGGTATGTATATTATATCATGTTATATATAGGTTTTTGTGTATGTGAAATATTTTCTAATCAATATAAGAAAAATGATACAAAGAAAACACTGCTATTTGATTTGGCCAACAGAGGAAGTAAAGATTTGGCAAACCTTCGTCAAAGTATACATTATAACCCTCCGCGAGCGCACTATCGTATGTAATGTTAGTAAGCGCATACTTTTGCTTTGCTCTTGCTCAACTACTCTGTTAGGAGGCATATAGTTTTATCTTGCTGGAATGCGTTTTTCCCTTGGGATAGTCTCAAAAATATTTTCGTATATTTATCCCACATACTAATAAAAGATAAGAAACACATTTTCTTCAGCATGTTTCTTCAAATGCCTCCAAATCTTTTTGTTAAAAATAAATGCCTTCCACATTGTCAAATTCTTATCTTATGCAGTATTCAAAAGTAAAAGCTGAACTCTTTAGTCAGTGTTATCAAAGCATTTACTGCAGATGATATTTATATGGTTTTAGACATAACCCGGATATTTAATTGATTTAATTTCATTTCCTTTTGTGCATTCTGAGGAAACCTCAGGTTTGGGTTGAATACTTACAATGCATGTTAAGGTACGTGAAGAATTCTTATTTCTGAGTTAGAGGTTAGTAGTGAAATAGTAGCAAAAAAATTTCAAGTGGTCATATCCTCGATTAGACTAATAGTGTGCTATTGGAAGAGAATGGCCAAATGCTTTCTCATCTCATTACATGGGAATAATTGCCTGATAATAATTTCATTTGGATTACTGGTTTATAAATTTAAAGTATGAAAAAGTAAAAGGTATCCATATGTTTTTTTTCTGATTTAGATTCTAAAAGTGTAAAATATTAATTCACTTTATCAGAGTCTGTCACAAATATATTTCCCTTATAAGAGTGAGAATTAGACCATATATTTTGTTTTATATTACTTTTGGTAACTTTTGTCCTTGTGGTTTGTGTTTGAGTAACTGAATTATTTCATTTTCGTATGTGTACAGAAGGATATACTCAAAATACTACTACATTTTATTCTTACAACAAAGTCATGGGGAAGGGAAATTTGATAAGTAGGTCCAGTCTAGACCCAGCACTAATACCCCCCCAGCCATGGAAACTAGAGATGAAGGTGATTTCACATAAATCTATATATCTGGGACTGTTAAAGTGGAGAATAAATAAAACTGCTAACCAGATGCTCTCAAATTCCCTGTAGATACTAATACTGGGAGTTGAGGCATAAGAAATTGACATTTGTGGGGAATCTGGGGAATTCTGCAAATCATGTTTTTCTTAGATTTGAAAATGGTAATTTATTTTTATACTTTAAAATAATAATGAATGCCCCTAATAGTAAATAGTGAATCATTTTGTGTGAGAGAGAGTTTTAGTCTCAGAGGTTTTTGGTTAAAAAATAAAGCTGTGGCAATAAATGCATGATTTATTATTCTTAAGAGATAATATATTGTGATAAAATGTAAAAATGATGTCTACCTGAAATAGATATTTGATTATTAGAAAAAAGTTAAAGACTGGAACATTAACAAAATAAATGTTAAATAAAAATCATTAAAAATTAAATGATAATACAATTATTTATTATTTAACACTTACTTTCTTAAAATCAAATCTTACAACACATAAGGCAGTAATTGTCCTCATCCATAATCTTGATCATTGTTCTGAGACAAACAATTCCACACAGAAAATGTTGCATTGATGTCGGTTGAATTACTAAGATTAGTTGCTAGAGCATGTGTTGTTTCCTATGGACTCATTTTCATTTTAACAATGAATATCTTTTGTCTGCTTGATGTTGGTTTTTCCATTGAAATTGGTATTGCTTAGGCTGTATTAGATTTTAGATCAGTTTCTCATTCCACCAGGGTATTCAACAACAACATTCCTATCTTCTTTCTGCATTTCTTCTGTTAAAGTAGTTACAAAGGGCTACAGCCTAGAGCAAAGATTTAATCACTGGAAATGCCAGGCAACATTACTAGGATACTATAACAATTCCAACCTATGGGTATGGTTAACAGTACTCCACAGAATCATGTGCCAAAATTGACAACTAAAAGCTTTTTTGCTTCTGAAATTTGATATTTGGGGAACTCTATTCATCAGTTTATATAAAGTAAACTATGTATGTAAACTTGTTAATTTTAATTTTATTTGCAAGAATACCTTACCATTAACAGTAATCAGGGCCGCAAACACAAAATTACAACAAGGCAACAGCAACAAGAAAGCATGAATGATTAGATTTGACCACTTCCCTCCTACATGCTCCTGTTCTGATTCATAGATAGTTTGACTCAATTATGTCAAAACATAAGTTTAACTATAAGTTATGAAGGAAGGAGAAGTCCTATGTTTTCCCTTGATTTCTGCAAATATAAAACTTACTTATATTCATTTAAAAATATTGTTTCAAATTTCTTGCTCAATAAATTCATTTTAGGATACTGTTTATCTTATTTCTACAAAGTACACTTAAACCAACCATAAATGAGAATTTATTTATTTATTTATTTATTTATTTATTTATTTATTTTTAAATTTTTAAAAATGTTTATTTATTTTTGAGACAGAGAGAAAGGTGCGGAGTGTAAACAGGAAAGGAGCAGAGAGGGAGAGGGAGACAGAATCCGAAGCAGGCTCCAGGCTCCCAGCTGTTAGCACAGAGCCTGACGTGGGGCTCAAACTCATGAACCATCAGATCATGACCTGAGCCAAAGTCAGATGCTTAACCGACTGAGCCACCCAAGCACCCCCATAAATGGGAATTTTAGTAAAACTTTTTCAATTTGAGTTTTATGCCCATAATTGTAATGAATATTTTAAATCATCCTAATTTGCTTTTTCTAAATTTTTGAAAAAATTTACTTATTGAGAAAAAGGAAGCCCAATTTTTAAGTGTTTTTGTGACCAATTAGCATCCTATTCTAACAGCTGGCAGTTATGTTAATTACCTTTAATGATAAAATTACACTGATCTATTTAGCCAATTAAGATAAAACAGTCTTTTAGATTTCATTAACTACTTTTAATGATGAAATTATACTGATCTATTAACCACATAGGTAAAGAGTCTAAATATCTTTTAGATTTCATTACCTATTTTTATAAATTATCTGGACAATAAGAATGGCATGGAACTTAATACATATTGTGTCAGTAATGAATCAATTCCTGTCTTATAATGCCAAAGATCAGAACAAATTTTTGAAAAAAATATTAAACCAAATTTATTTTAAGTAATTTATATCCACCATTGAACCAGCAAAACACAATACAATTTTGAAGTATATACAAAGTTAATGACAGTATAAAGAAGGACAAAGAAAAATAGAATATATTTTTATATTTACTTACATTTGCAACAGCTTCGTTGAGATATAACTGACATACAATAAACTGCACATACTCACAATGGAAAATTTGATTAAGTTTTACATATATTTAATCCCTAAAACCATCACCTCAATCAACATAATGAATATATCCATAATGCCAAAAAAAATTTCCTCTTGCACCTTTTTATTAGCTCTTTCTCTTTTTCTCTGTCCCTTCTTTCCATCCCCATGCAACAAAATTTCTGTCTTCTTTCTATCGCTATAAATTAGCTTGC
The DNA here is from genome assembly GCF_024362965.1 of Panthera pardus. Classification (NCBI taxonomy): domain Eukaryota; kingdom Metazoa; phylum Chordata; class Mammalia; order Carnivora; family Felidae; genus Panthera; species Panthera pardus. The sequence goes on from NW_026526732.1 coordinate 36,845,567, forward strand.
ATTTTCCAGGCTTTTTATAAGCAGAGTAATGGAGTATATACTACTTTCTTTTACTTTTTCTTTAGTGTAATTATTTTGAGAGTCATACATGCTATATTGCATATATAAATTGCTTATTCTTTCTTTCGCTGGGTAATGTTCCTCTGTGTGGATATACAAGTTGTTTATTCATTCACCTGTTGATGGACATTTAGATTGTTTCCAGCTTTGGGCTACTACAAATAAAGCTACTAGCTAGGAACAGTTGTCTACAAGTTCTTCTACAGATACCTGCTTCTATTTCTCATGGGTAAATATCTAGGAATGAAAGGTCTGGGTCATACAGTAGGTATATGCTTAACTTTTTAAGGAACTCCCAAAATGTTTTCCAAAATTATCCTACGTTCATTTCAATCAGCTGTGTATGATGAGATTTCCAATTGTTCCACACCTCCGTGTGTTAAATCCTGCGTGTGTGTGCGTGCGTGTGTGTGTGTGTGTGTGTGTTGCATGGTTCCACTCTGCACAATTTTCAGTTACCAGGGTTTAATTAAACCACACCAAAGAATAACAGTCCCCTAACAACACATCAAATTTTAGTATCGCCGTAAATGAGCTAAGGACACAAAGTGCGAACAGGGGTGCTAGCTCCTCATTCCATGAATCTCTGTGCAAGGAACACGTGTACATATTGATCAGTGATTAATCACATCACTTCTTTGGAGGTATGCGGGCGACTGCTCCTTCACTGCCTGTTATTGCTTGTGTTCACACAGGACAGCAAAGCATGTAGTTGGGTTGCTTCCTTGTCTCCCAGTGATAAACTCACCCGACACTTCACGAAATTAGAGAACTCAAAATGGGTATATCAAAGAGGCTAACAGAAATGAAAATGAAGCAACGAAATGGAAGATGGCAGGACCGGCGGTGAAATTTGAGTGAAACATGAATGCAATTGGGAAGAATTGCTGGCTGCCACGAGAGTGTTGACGTGGCTGCCATTGGAGACCCTAGCTCCGCAGCCGCGGTAACCTGGTAAAAGCCAACCTCACCGCAAAAAGGTGAACGAAGAGCCCTCAGAGGAGGCACTGACTGCAGATTCTCACATTAAAGGAACTCTCTGAGATATTTCACAACACTGAAAGGATGCAATGTTGGAAGCCTTTCGAGGTATGCTCGCTCTGTATTGTAGGATTCACCATGCGAAGGAGGCAAGGTCTGGCCTCACTATTGTTGATGCGCCTTTTACAAAGAAATATGACACCTGAATTCTCAATGTTCCCAATGCTTTCATTTACAGTATGCTAAACCGATATTCGTTTTACTCTTCTTTGTCATTTCCTTATACATTTATAACAGGCAGTAAAGTTTTTTCCATGTTTAGGCAGAGTGTAAAGCTCATGGAACAATTTTAAAGGTTCTCATTGACTGTGCCCAGTGTCAGCTTGCACAGTCATTTTTCTGGTTCCTTGGCACCATGTAAAGCAAGGACTGAGGGCCTAAATTATGGCGGTGTATAGTTTAACTTTGGCAATAAATACATTACAGTTTTAAAAATAACTATGGGACAGTGGTACAACTATATTAAATAGTAAGTGTTACCAAAGTAGGAAATGAATGATTCATAACTTTGGGAATGATACCAGGGAGAGGGAACATGTCAGGTTAAACCAGTTAATGTGCAAGAGTCAACAGCTTCTTCTCATTGCACCAAACTCTCCTGCATCCTCGTGAGGATGCCTATTTCCCATTACTCTGAGGCCATGAAGAGTCATTACCCAAGATGTATTATTACTTTCTAAATAAATTTCGAGTCCATTTACTTCTCTGCATCCCTTTCTTGCCTTTACATGCACTCCGCTTTCACCCCGCCTCAACCAGGCTAGTGAATGGCAGAATTCAAACATCTCCTGTGTAATTTCTACAGGACTCAATGAGGCAGATACCATTGTTCCCACATCTTCTCACCACACCATATATCGTCCATATGGGACAAGTGTGTCTTCAGTGTTGTGAATACTTGTGAATACTTTCATTGGGTTCCTGATATTCAGGGCTTATTTTTACCTGCAGTGACCCATTGTAGATACATGATACATGTTTTTTAAGTAGATGAATCTCTGATGTGTAAATCCAATTTACTATGTTGCCTTTAACTTAGATCTTGTCTTAAGCTTTCTCTAGTCACCTGAATAGAAGTCAAACTTGACCAGTGGGGCATCTTCAAGACCACATGTGACCCTGGAGCCACTTTTCCAAAGCTTGTGAAACAATGAGAGAACTAAAAAATTGTTGATATTAAATTTAGAGCCTTTTTCCTAGAGTACAAGCTTGGTGTACGTATATGGAAATTTGATAAGCACTGACAGCATGCATTTTGGGGGTTTTTTGAAAGCTAGTATAGCTTTATTGGAAGTAGATAAAATAGATTTAAGGCCAATAAGGAAGGGCCAAAGAATAAATGGCTACACATTATAATAAAAATATTAGACTAAAATAAAAAAACATTAGAATATTTAACGCATTGACTAAAAAATTAACAATTGTAAGTTTTTTAGATCTTAGATTTAAAATAGATAAAGCAAAAATTTGACAGAAATGATAACAGGGAACTCTACAATTCTAATGGGAAATTTTTAATAACCAATCTGTAGTAGAACAAGCTGATTTTTTTAAAAAGTTTTAATTAACTACCCTGTGATCCAGCAATTGTACTCGTAGGTGTTTATCCACAGAATAGAAAAATTCTCATTCAAAGTGTTCCACACACCTTGATGTTTGTAGCAGCATGATCTACAATAGCATTGACTTTGGAGTTAGATTGAGCTGAACTCAGAGCCACCTTTGTCACTTACTAGTTGTGTGATCGCAGGAGTGGGAGTCCATTTCTTTACCTATAAAATGGGGTGGGGGACACAGCTATTGACAGCTGCTCCTGGAATTGCCATGAAGATGAAGAGAGATAGTAGATGTCCACGAGGCACTACCCAGTGTCTCGCACTTGAAATGTACATGGTTAATGTTGGTCTCTTTCCTTCCTTTCCCCTCTGCTTTTAGATTGGAATCCTGCTTATGTTTTCAGTATCAATACTATATGTTATATTAGCAATATTTGAAATAAATAATCTTTTAGAGCATTTGAATTATGTTAATAGGAATCGTCCATTTCCTGCCAATTTTTAATCGGTATTCAATTTTTGATTTTTTTATGTGTAGATTGGCCATGAAAAATATAAAAACTCCAGGCAAACTCTCTTTCATGGCCAAGTAATTATTAGCTATTATTATGTAATTGCATGTGTATGAGCCCTCACTGCCAGATTACATGTATTCAAGGATTTAAACCTGCTGTTCTCATTGAATAATTTCAAACAGTTGAGTAAAATAAACAAGGGTTCAAAATCCATGCCAGTTTTATCAATTAAAATAATGGAGAGTTATCTGTTACAGAAATCTTAAAATATTAGTTTAACTTTTAGGGCTAAAGTTGGCAAAATTAAGTCCAGGGTCCTGTGTTGAGCAAAGTCATCACCCTTCTTATAACAGGTAAATATTATATATATATTAATGCTTAGATTGCAGTTTATGTTGTTTCCTATATTTATTTTATTTTAAAATATAAAATTTTATCTGTAAATATAAAATTTTAAAAATCAAATAACATTAATTTTTTTCAGACAAAATGTACTATTTTATTGAACCTGGAAAGCTTTCAATACAAAAATGGGAAATCTGGCAAGGGGCAGAGGCAGACATGTTCACACTTGAGAACGTATGTACCAGAGAAATCATGTAATCAACAGCTGGACAGAAGGATGAGATGAAGGACAATTTATAGAGCTTATAAAGAGCGATTTTATCCTTTTATTTTATTTTTGCTTGGTTCAAAATGCCTGACAAAACTTTTGTCATGTGACTGAATTCTAAGCAATAGAAATAGAGGAGTTGATTATAAGAATGACCACTAGATGTTGCTAGTCATCTAGTTTATAAACCTAAGTAGCCACATTTTCCAAAAACTTGCCTGTCCCTTTTCTGCACCCATGTTTTCCTTCCTTCCTTCCTTCCTTCCTTCCTTCCTTCCTTCCTTCCTTCTTTCTTTCTTTTTTTATTGAAGTATAATTGGCATACAATGTTATATTAGTTTCGTGTACAACATTGTGGTTGGACAATTCTATACCTTAGACTTCTTCACAAATGTTTTCCAAATACAGTATCCAATCCAACTCTAACTTTCAATAACATTAGAGCTTATAAAAAGCTAAAACTTGTAACATCTCAAAATTTAAAAGAAATATTTTGAACTCTCCACTCAATATCTTTTAATTATATCTAAAAGATAAGATATAGTTTATAGCATCCAAATCTGGAATATCATAATGATATCTAAAAAGTTATTTTTAACATATTTTTTAATATATAACCTGCCTCCCTCCATACCCATATTAATTTGGATACTTTTGTCATAAGGACTACAGATGTTTCAATTATGTTTTAACTTGGTTCAACAGGACACATTTATTCTGTAACTATGCTAAATGAGTAATTTTCAAACTTTTGATTATAATGTACTTCTGTTTCTTCCTTTGCTATATAACCCAGGAGCTGGGGAAAGCCTGCTACAGAACACTAAGATTTGGGAAAAAGATTTTTGGCTATGTCTGAAATCTACAGAGCTTGATAGGCAAAATTCTGGTAAAGCAATTGTGATTATTGCTTCCATTACTTAGGCAGAGTTTTGTATTTAACTTTTTTTCTGTTCAACAGCAATGGAGGAAGCAAAAGTAATGAGCCCCGGGAAAGGAACAGAGAGAAGCTTCATACCATCTCCAGGTCAATCAAAGGGGATGTTACAAGGTACCTGCTGCCTGAGCCCACAGGGAGACAGCAGGATGATTGTAGGAGAGCCATAAAGGCACCCAGCAACTGTTGTTGCAAACACATTGGATGGCATTTCTAAGAAAGTCACACTTCCTTTTTTTTTAAATTAGTTATCGATGACTTATGTCTGTGATTAAACTTCTAATTTGTTACCTATTCATGACATACAATGTAAAATGTATCAAAGAATCTAGAGAACCTGTAGAATTAGGTGGTTCGTGGAAAAAACTTAAATTAGACAACGCTGTCCTTTAAGTTAGCAAAGCCACTCAGAAGGTGCCCTCATCTCCAGTAATAAGATCTACTGTGATAGGTCCCTTAGAAAAAGATTTTTTTCATCAAGATTATAGGAATGAGTGTTGCAGTCCACAAAGACAGCTCAGCTTTTTGCTTATTCTGTTTCATAATATTCATATATAAACAAAGGTAGAAGTTAATGTAAACTGATTGACTTTTCAGAGTCTCACCCTCCCTAATTTTTGAGTAAGATGAGATCTTATCTGCCATCACATCAAGTATATGAGTTTACTCACTAGAATAAATATTTTGGGAGATGTTGGTGACTTAATCTTCATTCTTTGGAAATACAAGATGAGATTATTAAAACTTTAAATTTCTAAAAATTTTCTCATCAAATGTTTAACTTTTACTTATATTTTCTCATGTACTAATGTTCAGTATAATTGGATACCAGATAAAACCACATAAAAATGTTTACGTTAAACATATAATAACACTGGAAACAAAGGCAAAGAGGTTGAGGCAAAATTCTGGTCAGATCTGGCGATCTTTCAAGCAGAGCCCCTTTGCTAAAATCAGCATGTAGAATGTGAAGCACCATTGAGAAAGAACTTGAATTCCTTCTTAAGTGTGACAGTCTTCTAGTGGCAATCCACCCAGAAGCTGGCTTTTCCAATTCAAAAGACAGGATTTCTTCAAGGGAAATCTTAAGTAAAAAGTAAATATTAAGGCTAGCGAATAGTGTTCACACAACTGTGTAAATCCTTCCACCGGTCCACTTGACCGTCTAGGCATGCAGCAAGAACTTTCCTGGAAATTGTTTTGTGTGCCATTTCTTCTGCCATTAATTTCCACCAGGTGAAATCCGATTCACCCTTTAAGACTGGGGTGTATGTCATCTTTCAGGAAGCTTCCTTGTGCCCCCAGAGCTGAGTTAATTACTTCCTTTTCCCTTACACTCGACACTCCATAGAGACTATATATTTACCTGTTAATTTCCCCCATGGGGGGGAAATGTATTTTTCCTTTACTCTTTGAAATTCTCAATTACAACCACTGTAACAAAAGACAGGAAAACAAAGGGAAAGCATGTGAATTTATTTAATATAAGCTTTATGTGACATGAGAATCTTCAGAAGGAAATGAAGATCCGGAGAAATGGTTAAACCTGAGTGTTTTTGTACTAGGTTTGATGAAGAATGGAAAGATATGTTAGGACAAAAGATATGAGGTAAATATACTAAACTGAGGGAAATTTCTTTTTTTATGTTTATTTATTTTTGAGGGGTGGGGGTGGGCAGAGAGAGAGGGGAACAGAGGATCCAAGCAGGCTCCACACTGACAGCACAGAACTTGATGCGGGGCTCAAACTCACGAACCGTGAGATCAAGACCTGAGCCGAAGTTAGATGTTTAACCAACTGAGCCACCCAGGTACCCAAACTAAGGGAAATTTCTTAACAGGACTGTTTGTTCAGATTTCTCTATGTGTTCCTTGTCTTCAGAGATAAGGATGTTGCTTTCCTCTTGTAGAGAGGGTACCTCTCACTTTAAGGTTGTGTGACCTGCTTCGAGGGAAAATCAGAAAGTACTTCCTGCCACAGCCATTCCCAAATTCCTTCAGCCTTGTATAAAGTAGCATGTTAAATATCTGAACATGCTAAACTGCCATATTCTGGGGTAGTGCATCTGGAAACTCCCCATTCCATGTAGTGAACAAGTATTTAGATCTCATTGCTGTCTACATCTCCAAGTCTCTAACCAGCCAGCCTGTGTATCTTACACAGTAGCTGCTTAATTCCTGCTTCTTAATGTGAATAAACAATAACTTAACCCAGATCACAGTGCTTGCTCTCCCTTTGGAACTTGATGCTAATAGCACACATTCTCTGCCTCCCCCTAGGAGGCAGGTGGTAGGCATTCAGTGGTCCCCCCTTTCCTTGTAACAGACTATTTTTAGAGTAGTTTTAAGTCCACAGCAAATTGGTTGTGAAAGTACAGAGGGTTCCCTTATACTTCCTAACCCCATACATGCACAGGCTCCCCCATTATCAATACCCTGTACCAGAGTGGTACATTTATTACAATGGGTAAGTCTACACTGATAGATCATTATCACTCAAAATCTAATTGTGTCCAAAAGTGTTACAATTGATGAACCTACATTCACACATAATTATCACCCAGAATTCATAGTTACATTAGGGTTAACTCTTCGTGTTGTACATTCTTATGAAAAATGTATAATGACATATATCCACCATTAAAGTATTGTATAGAGTAGTTTATTGCCCTAAAAAGTCTCTATGCTCTACCTATTCTTCCTTCCTTCCCCCCAGCCCCTGGTATTTTACATTTAGTTAATTTTTGAGTTAATTTTTGTAAAGGTGTAAGTTTAATGTCTAGATTCATTTATATGTATGTGAATATCCAGTTATTTCAGCACTATTTGTTTAAAAAGACAATCTTTTGGGGCACCTGGATGACTCATTTGGCTGAGCCTCCAACTCTTGATTTTGGCTCAGATTGCGATTTCACAGTTCGTGAGACCGAGCCCCACATTGGTCTCCGTGCTGACAGTGTGAAGCCTGCTTGGGATTCTCTCTTGCCCTCTCTCTCTGCCCCTCCTCAGCTCTCTCTTTCCCTCTCTCAAAGTAAATAAAACTTTTTAAAAAAAATATGTTAAAAAGACGATCTTTTTTTCCATTGTATTGCCTTTGCTCCTTTGTCAAAGATCTGTTAGTTGACTTTATTTGTATGGTTCTTTCTGGGCTCTCTATTCTGTTCCATTGATTTGTCTGTTCTTTCATTAATACCACACTGTCTTGATTACTATCATCTTATAGTAAGTCTTGATGTTAGGTAGTGTCAGTCCTCCAACTTTGTTCTTTTTCAATATTGTATTGGTCAGTGCCTTTTTCAGTATACCACAGCTGCTGTTCAAACACAGCAGAGTAGACAAGTGAGCCTATAAGTACATTTAGTAAGGACAGCAAAATCGTCACAAAAGCATTTCAAGACATGAAGTAAATTACAGGGTTGCTAGCAACCCATAAAAGAGGAAGCCATGAGGGTGACAGATCAGGACACAGAGGACGTAAAAGCAAAAGTAACATTCAGCAGGAGTCTTCCTAAAACCACAACTGGGTGATGAAGGAGTTGGCCAGTGATTTGAAGAAATTGGACAGAAAATCACAAAACAAATAGATACAAAAATGACTTAAATATCTCATTCTAACTTAGAACTGTCCATGTATCAATGTTTACTCCCCAGCCACAGCCTGCCCTTGACTTGGTTAGTTAGAATTCAGCTTTGTCCTTGTCTCCACCACACAATACCTTATGATTTCCTGGATAGGTTTCTGCAAATTAGGTAACATTTTAAGGATCCTTAAAACGTAGTCTGAGTGCAAAATTCTTCTAGAATCCAACTCCGTAAACTTTTATAGTTTATTTTTAATATGACACAATTGTCTTTGCAATTCCCTTTTATTGAGACTTTCCAGAATAGGGCAAAAAAGCACATTGCATCACCTATGTATATAGTATTTGATTAAATTAATGTACTCCTGTAACAAGTAAAATTGGTATTAAAAATAGGTTCAAGGAAGTTACCTAACTGCAAAGATGGAAACATTTTTGTTGTTTCTTGTTTTGGCATTATATCCATCCCTGGCAACTTCCACAATTAGATGTAAATATATTTGTTTGCTAGATTTAATCAGCTAGGGCAAACTGATGATTGATGCTTATGATTACATTCTGTTCCCTAACTTTTGCTCTTGGCTTGAGGACAACTAAACTTGGATTTCAGCCCCCATAAGCCCTGTGCAGTAAATTTCAGCCTCAGAAGGCATCCAGGTCAGAGATCCCCTATCCTCATAAAGCTGTAGATCTATATAATATCTTTTCCTCAAATAAGTTCATCCTGAACTTTGCACCGGTACCTATATTTGTCATTTCTTTATTCCTTTTGCTAAATATTTCTATTTTAACTTTTATTATCTTTATTTTCATTGAATTTATGAATAGTATGATATTATTTTTTAATTAACTTTTTTATCATTTTGTGTTTTAGTAATATAAATAATAAACTAGTAATATCTACCATGGTTTTAATTTTGTTTTCTATGAGTTTGTCTTGTCATTTAAACATATCATGTAGGGGCACCTGAGTGGCTCAGTCAGTTGAGCGTCCGACTTCGGCTCAGGTCATGATCTCACAGCTTGTGAGTTCAAGCCCCGCATCAGGGTCTGTGCTGACAGCTCAGAGCCTGGAGCCTGCTTCAGATTCTGTGTCTCCCTCTCTCTGCCGCTAACCCACTCGCATTCTGTCTCTGTCTCTCTCAAAAATAAATAAACATTAAAAAAATTTAAAAAATTAAAAATAAACATATTATGTAATCACTTGGCTCATTTATTTCTATTTATTCTTCATTTACTAGTCCCAGCACCTAGGACTTTGCCTGCCCACATAGTAGACAGCAAACATAATTATGTTGGTATTATGTGCTGTGGGTATTTTTAGCTTCTACAATAATCTAATTCCATTTTTGGCTTATAAGAAAAAAATATTTATAGAAATTTTGACTCCAAATTATGTGCATACATAGCTTGAATAAATTTTTTTAATGAGTCAATTTTTTTACAAAATGGAAAGAAAAAGAAACTTTGCCTGAAGCATAAATTCCTGAATCCTGGTGGGCTCACTGAGAGTCTCTTCTCAGGATTCGTTACACACTGAATGTGACACGGCTGACTTGATCTGTGTTCTCAGCTCTAGAGAGAGACAAGTGGGTCTAAAGGGATCTCATATTTAATTAACTAATTAATTAACTGATCTGTGGCCATGTTCCTTTAGTATTGTAATCTTTTTTCAGGGAAGAACATCTATCTTATAGTTTTTATATCTGCCTCACCTTTGCATGTTGCAGGAGTTCCATATATATTTTTGTTTATTTAAATCTATCTTTTCAAGGGTAGGGAACAGCGGTAGACTAAATGCAGTGAGCGTGACAGACTAAGTTCACAAATGATGAGAAGTGTACCTGTAAGAATAACATTTTGCAGTCTCCTTGAATTTTAACCATTTGAAATATTATTATGCTAGAAACAAAATGGTATTTTCTAATGTGTCACTCTTAAAAGTGGGCCTGAAAATCTGTATATAGTAATAACAATAATAATAAAACCAACATATTCTATGAGGACTTATTGCCAATCAACATTTAAAAAATATTGACCATGTCTTGTCCACCTCAAACTTGGGATGGTCTCGGTCCCATTATTCCTTAGCAATTTTCACAAACCAGAAGCACTGTTGCAGATGTTACTATCCTACCTCAAATGACAGAAACCAGAGCAGCCAAGAGCCTGAAATCCTTCACCATTCAGTCTGAGGATCCGTTGTAACAGAAAATCAAAAGATAGAGGGATATGATAGATGACAAATAGATAGATGATGATGATGATGATGGTAGATAGATAGATAGATAGATAAGGTAATATGAATCAAGTAGTCAGTGAGAGAAACAACACGTACGTATCAACATTCCTGAAACATACAAGCCTGGATTTATGTTTTCATGCAAGCAGTAACACCTCCTTTCTTTGTTTCTCGGGATTCAATCCGGGTTTTGGCCTAGGGTGACATATAATTTCTCCTCCAAATCTGGATACATTGTAAGTGAAAAATTGCCAGGCAAACTCCCTATCAGGCAAGCTTGGATATACGGATACACTATTTCTAATGCATATCTGTCTCACTCTGGATAGTTGATGACATGCTCCAGATCAGGTCATTTATTGAGACCTAATTTTGATAGCATACGTACTTCCAGGGTTATATGTTAACTAGCATATTTGTATGGTGTTTATATTTGTATGTTAAGGAGTGGTTTTTTTTTTTTTTTTTTAGGTAACCTCGTTTGGCTCTTGTGCATTGCCTCGTTTGTCACATCATAACGATAGTTTTTATTTAAGAGTGTTCTGATCATATTTTAGTTCTGTGGTAAAAAAAAAAAAAATCCAGATATGCAGGCATTTCTTTTCCGTTACATTTTCAAGAGTTATAGGCAGAGATTGGTGATAAATGGACTTTTAAAAAATATCCTTGTAATTTTTTGCTTTTGGAAGGAAAGTATATGACTGTTTTTCACACATTATTTTCTGCCTATTTTAATTTTTGAACTCTATATAATATTTTTTTGCTTTTTGCCTCCTCAACTATTATATAGGTATTTTATGTTTCTCTACAAAAGGTATTATATAGGTATTTTATGTTTCTCTACAAAAATTTAAGAATGAAAGTGTATTTTTATACAAATATAAATTATGACTTAAAGTAATATATGAATCCAATATTATTGATCATTAAAAATATTGCCAGCAACTTCCAGGGACAAACTATGCAGTCCATTAGTTCCTAGTGTGTTATCAAATTCCTAAAAGATGCCTATGAATGCTAACCAAAGGGGCAGAATCTAGTTAATATTTATACCACAGTAAAATCTCTCTCACTGAAAATTTCACACATATAATTTTACAGTGTTATAAGTGACGCATGAATGCCATTTGTGGTTGTCATATATATGTAAAACCTTTTATGTGTAAAACACAGGAAAGAGTTTCAGTGGTAGTAGGTAAGTATCTGGAAGAATAAGCTGGAATACTTTCAAAGTGGATCAGTATTCATAATGGCTAGAACCAGATTTGGGGGACATGTTTATGTGTTTTTCTGCTAGAATGATAATATGAAAACTGAGGGGAAAATATAGCATTTAATCTAATAACATCCCTCCACAAACCTGGTTATATAAAAGTGTACTAAAATTATTTTCCATAATCAAACTTAGACCAAGTCTAGTTTCTGTGATAAGCCTTGGCCAACAAATATTCAGTTTTAAGTACCACAAAATTGTTTAAACACTTTTCAACTCTGCAAAAACCAATTTCACAATCATATCTATACAAAGAGGGTTAGCCTTGGTGGATTTGAAATTTCAATTAACCTAAACACCTTCTTCTCCATCCTTCAAGATGGCTATATGTTTAATTTATGAAGGAAGGAATGGATGAGTACATGTCAATTCTTTCTTGAAAAGAGTTAATAATGATATATCACCCTATAGTAATGCTATTACTCAATAATAATTTACATTGTCATTATGGGAATCTCAATTCTTAGACAAATGTGAAATGCATACACCAAATATCTTATTATTTTTAAATACGAACAATTGTCCTCTTAAATTCAAAAGTAGTTAAATGCATTTTGGTTTTTTATTGCTGCTGGGAAGAATGAATGGCAGTTAATTTTTGCTACAGTTTTGTTGTATACACATATAGTTGACCCTTGAACAACATAGGGGTTTTGGGTGCCAGCCCCTTGCATGGTCAAAAATCCATGTACAACTTGACTCTTTAAAAACTTAATTACTTAGAGTCTACTGTTGACCAGAACATTTGTTGATAACATAATCAGTCAGTTAACACATTTTGTATATAATATGTAATATATACTGAATTCCTACAATAAAGTACACTGGAGAAAATAAATGTTATTAAGAAAGCCATTAGGAAGAGAAAACACATTTACATTTACTATTCTGTATTTACAGATACTGTAAGTTTACATCACCTGTTTATAAAACAAATCACCTGCCTGTCAGTACCTATATCAATATTGTCTTATATAACACAAAACACTGTAGATGTTATATGCATTTACTAACTCATATAAAAATTGAAAAGACAATGTGGGAGAAAGAAATTCAAATTCATTTACAGGTAAATGACTCATGCATTGATAATGAAGAAGCAATGTGATTGCTTTATGTTAACCTACCAGTGTAATTGATACAATTTCTTCATGGTAGTCTAACCTGTACATTAATGAATGAATGAATGTACATAATGAATGAATCATTATGACATACACTATTATAGTCATATACATAATACAGTATTGGAAACATTACTACACTTTTTAAAAACCACTTACCTGTGATGATAAGCTAATACATAGTTTCTCCAGTTAGAGAGGCATACTGCACAGTAATGTAATTCTTTGAAAATAAAGTTATAAAAGAGTAAGAAAATTAATATGTTATTAATTTTATATTAAATATTATTCACCCTACTTTTTTCGAGATTTTTTTCTTTATTGTTTTTAATTTAAATTTTAGTTTGTTAACACACTGCACAGCATTGGTTTCAGGACTAGAATTCAGTGATTCATCACTTATATACAACAGCCATGCTCATCACAACTGCCCTTAATACACATCGCTCATCTAGCTTATCTCCCCTCCCCTCACACTTCCCTCCATCAACCCTCAGTTTGTTCTCTATGAATTCCACATACTAGTGAAATCATATGGTATTTGTCTTTATCTGACTGACTTATTTCATTTAGCATAATACATTCTAGCTCCTTCCACATAGTTGCAAATGACAAGATTTTGTTCTTTTGATTGGCTGAGTAATATTCCATTGTGTATGTATACCACATCCTCTTTATTCATTCATCAGTCATCAGTCAATGGACATTTGGGCTCTCTCCACGTTTTACTATTGTTGATAATGCTGCTATAAACATTGGGGGTGCATATACACTTTCTATTCTGTATTTTTTTTATCCTTTGAGTAAATACCTAATAGTGCAATTGCTTATTATAAGGTATTTCTATTTTCAGTTTCTTGAGGAACCTCCAGAGTGGCTGCACCAGTTTGCATACCCACCAACAGAGCAAGAGTGTTCCCCTTTCTCTGCATCATCTCCAACACCTGTTGTTTCTGATGTTTATAATTTTAGCTATTCTGACAGGTATGAAGCATCTCATTGTGGTTTTGATTTGTATTTTCCTGATGATGAGTGCTGTTGAGCATCTTTTCATGTGTCTGTTAGCCATGTGGATGTCTTCTTTGGAAAAGTGTCTATTCATGTCTTCTGCCCATTTCTTAACTGTAGTGTTTATATTTGGGGTGTTGAGTTTGGTAAGTTCTTTATAGATTTTGGATACTAGCCCTTTATCCAATATGTCATTTGCAAATATCTTTCCCCATTCCTAGGCTGCCTTTTAGTTTTGTTGACTGTTTCCTTCACTGTGCAGAAGCTTTTTCTCTTGATGAATTCCCAATAGTTTATGTTTGCTTTTGTTTCCCTTGCCTTCAGCGACGTGTCTCGTAAGAAGTTGCTGTGGCTGAAGTCAAAGAGGTTGCTGCCTGTGTTCTCCTCTAGGATTTTGATGGTTTTCTGTCACACATTTAGGTCTTTCATCCATTTTGAATTTGTTTTTGTGTATGGTGTAATAAAGTGGTCCAGTTTCATTCTTCTGCATGTTGCCATTCAGTTTTCCCAACACCATTTATTGAAGAGACTGTCTTTTTTCCATTAGATATTCTTTCCTGCTTTGTTAAAGATTAGTTAACCATATAGTTATGGGTCCATTGCTAGGTTTTCTATTCTGTTCCATTAATCTGTGTATCTCTTTTAGTGCCAGTCCTATATTGGCTTGATGACTAAAGCTTTGTAATATGGTCTGAAATCCGGAATCATGATGCCTCCAGTTTTGTTTTTCTTTTTCAGGATTACTTTGTCTATTCAGGGTCTTTTGTGGTTCCATACAAAGTTTAGGATTGTTTGTTCTAGCTCTGAAAAAAAATGCTGGTGGTATTTTGATAGGGATTGCATTCAATGTGTAGATTGCTTTGGGTAGTATAGACATGTTAACAATGTTTGTTCTTCCAATCCATGATAATTTAATGCTTTTCCATTTCTTTGTGTCCTCTTCAATTTCTTTCATAAGTGTTATATAGTTGTATAGATCTTTAACCTCTTTAGTTAGATTTATTCTTAAGTATCTTATTATTTTGGGTACAATTTCAAATGGGATTGATTCCTTGATTTCTTTTTCTGCTGCTTCCTTCTTGATGTAAGAAATGCAACAGATTTCTGCATGTTGATTTTATATCCTACAACTTTGCAGAATTCGTGTTTTAGTTCTACCAATTTTAGGTAGAGTCTTTCGGGTTTTCTATATAGAGTATCAAGTCATCTGCAAATAGCGGAAGTTTGACTTCTTCCTTGCCAATCTGGATGTTTTTTATTTCTTTTTGCTGTATGATTGCTGAGGTTAAGACTTCTAGTACTATGTTAAATAGTAATGGTGAGAGTGGACATCCTTGTCTTGTTCCTGACAAATGAAAGGCTGTAAGTTTTTCTCCATTGTGGATGATATTATCTCCGGGTCTTCCATAAATGGCCTTTATGATGTTAAGGTCTGTTCTATCTATTCCTACTTTGTCAAATGCTTTTTCTGCATCTGTTGAGAGGATCATAGGGTTCTTATCCTTTCTTTTATTAATGTGATGTATTACATTGATCGGTTTGCAAATACTGAACCAGACTTGCACCCCAGGAATAAATCCCACTTGATCATGTGAAAAATTCTTTTAATATACTGTTGGATTCAATTTGCTAATATCTTGTTGAGAATTTTTGCATCCATATTCATCAGGGATATTGGCCTGTAATTCTCCTTTTACGTGGGGTCTTTGGTTTTGGAATCAAGGTAATGTTGACTTCATAGAATGAGTTTGGAAGCTTTCCTTCTATTTCTACTTTTTGAAATAGTTTGAGAAGAATAGGTATTAATTCTGCTTTAAATGTCTGGTAAAATTCCCCTGGGAAGTCATCCGGCCCAGGACTCTTCTTTGTCAGGAGATTTTTGATTACTGATTCAATTTCTTTGCTGCTCATTGGTCTGTTCAATTTTTTTATTATTTCTTCCTGTTTCCATTTTGGTAGTTTGTGAGTTTTTAGGAATTTGTCTATTTCTTCCAAATTGCCCAGTTTGTTGACAAATAATTTATCATAGTATTCTTTTATAACTCCTTGTATTTCTATGGTGTTGGTTGTGATCTCTCCTCTTTCATTCATGATTTGATTTATTTGAGTCCTTTCTATTTTATTTTTGATAAGTCTGGCCAAGAGCTTATCAATTTTGTTAATTCTTTCAAAGAACCAGCTCTTAGTTTCATTTGTCTGTTCTACTGTTTTGTTGTTGTTGTTGTTTCTATATCATTTATTTCTGCTCTGATCTTTATTATTTCCCCTTTTTCTTCTGGATTTAGGTTTTATTTTCTGTTCCTTTTCTAGCTCCTTTAGGTGTAAGATTAGGTTGTGTATTTGGGACCTTTTTTGCTTCTTGAGATAGGCCTGAAACGCAATATACTTCCCTCTTGGGACTGCCTTTGCTGCATTCCAAAGGGTTTGGACTGTCGTGTTTTCATTTTCATTTGTTTCCATGTATTTTTTCTTTCTTCTTTAATTTCCTTGTTAACTCGTTTATTCTTTTTTCTTTTTAATTTTTAAAAAATGTTTATTTATCTTTGAGAGAGAGAGAGACAGGGGAGGGGCAGAAACGGAGGGAGACTCAGAATCTGAAGCAGACTCCAGGCTCTGACCTGTCAGTGCAGAGCCCTATGTGGGTCTCAAACTCACAAACTACCCGATCATGACCTGAAGTCAGACACTTAACTGACTGAGACACCCAGGCTCCCCAACCCATTCACTCTTTAGGAAGATGCTCCTTAATCTCCATGTATTTGAGGGTTTTCCAAAATTCTTCTTGTGGTTGACTTCAAGTTTCATAGTGTTGTAAATTTAAAATATGCATGATATGATCTCAATCTTTTTATACTTGTTGAGGGCTGATTTGTGACCCAGTATGTGATTGATTCTGGAGAATGTTCCATGTGCACTTAAAAAGAATGTGTATTGTGCTGCTTTAGGGTGATATGTTCTGAATATATCTGTTAGGTCCATCTGGTCCAGTGTGTCATTCAAAGCCATTGTTTCCTTGTTGATTTTCTGCTTAGATGATCTTTGCTGTAAGTGGGGTGTTAAATCCTCTACTATTATTATATTATTATCAATGAGTTTCTTTATGTTTTTTATTAATTAATTTATATATTTGGGTTCTTCTAAGTTGGGGGCATAAATGTTTACTATTATTAGATCTTAAATATTTATTTATTTTTATTTTTTAATGTTTATTTATTATTTTGAAAGACAAAAAGCACACAAATGGGGGAAGGGCAGAAAGAGAGAGGGAGACAGAGGATCCGAAGCAGGCTCTGCACTGACAGCAGTGAGCCCGATGTAGAGCTTGAACTCACAAACCATGAGATCATGACCTGAGTCAAAGTCAGACACTCAACCAACTGAGCCACTCAGGTGCCCCTACAATTGTTAGATCTTCTTGATGGATAGGCTACTCAATTTAATATACTGCCCTTCTTCATCTCTTATTACAGTCTTTGTTTTAAAATCTAGTTTGTTCGACATAAGTATGGCTACTCTGGCTTTCTTTTGACCTCCATTAGCATGACAGATGGTTTTCCATCACCTCATTTTCAATTTGCAGGTGTTTTTAGGTCTAAAATGAGTCTCTTGTAGGCAGCATATAGATGGATCTTGATTTTTTATTCATTCTGATACCCTATGTCTTTTGATTGGAGCATTTAGTCCATTTACATCACAGTGATTACTGAAAGATACGAATTTAGTGCCACTGTGTTACCTGTAAAGTTGGTGCTTCTGGTGATGTTCTCTGTTCCTTTCTAGTCTTTGTTGCTTTTGGTCTTTTGTTTCTCCACTCACAGAGTCCCCCTTAAAATTTCTTGCATGTCTGGTTTTGTGGTTGTGAACTCCTTTAGCCTTTGCTCCTCTGGGAAACTCTTTATTTCTCCTTGTATTCTGAATGACAGCTTTGTTGGATAAAGAATTCTTGGCTGCATATTTTTCCCATTTAGCATGTTGACTATATCCTGCCACTTCTTTCTGTACTGCCACGTTTCTGTGGACAGATCTTTTGCAAACCTAACCTGTTTTCCCTTGCAGGTTAGGGACTTTTTTTCCCTTGTTGCTTTCAGGATTCTTTCCTTGTCTATTTTGTGAATTTGACTATGATATGCCTTGGCTGTGTTTGGCTTTTGTTGAATTTAATGAGAGTTCTCTATCCTTCTTGGATTTTAATGTCTGTGTCCTTCCCCAGATTAAGGAAGTTTTCAGCTATAATTTACTCAAATAAACCTTCTTCCCCTTTTTCTCTCTCTTCATCTTCTGGGACTCCTATGATACAAATCTTATTACATTTTAATAAGTCATTGAGTTCCCTAAATCTGTCTTTATGATCCATGACCTTTCTTTCCTTCTTCTTTTCAGCTTCATTATTTTTCATAATTTTATCTTCTATATTACTAATTTGCTTCTCTGCCTCATTCATCCTCATTTTATGGCCTCCATTTGGGTTTGCATCTCAGTTATAGCATTTTTAATTTTGGCCTGCCTAAATTTTAGTTCTTTAATCTCTGTAGAAAGGGATTCTCTGGTATCTTCTATGCTTTTTTCAAGCCCAGCTAGTATCCTTATAATCCTTGTTTTAAATTCTAGTTGAGATATCTTACTTAAGTGTATTGATTAAGTCCCTGACCATGAGTTCTATTTCCTGTTCATTTTTTGGGGTGAATTTCTTCATCTCGTCATTTTGTCCAGAAAAAAAAAGAAGAGAGAAAAACAAAACAAAACAAAAAAGAATAAAACAATAACAAGCAAAAAAACAAAACTAGATCCTGGGTGTATTTTGGTCTCCTTGTTAAAAAAAAACCTAGATGAAAAAAATAAAGTAAAAATAAATAAAATAAATTAAAATAAACAAAAAATAAGATATATATAAACATATATAAAATAGAAAATAATGATAAATATTTTTTAAAAGAATTGAAAAAATGAAAAAACAATAATAAAAAATAAAGAATAAAAGTAAACAGGAAACTAGATCCTATTTCCCCTACAGTTGAACCTTTGTAGCACTCTTTGGTAGACTGGTTTATGCCGGTCATTTGGAAGAGGGGCCTGCAGCGCTGATTCTCAGGCTAATGTTTTAGTGGAAATCCACCTCGAGGGCACAGGGGTCTGGACTTGGTGTAAGAGGCTCCAGTGTCCACTAGGTGGCACTGTTTTGCTCCCTGAAGGCTTTCAGCGCGGACAGGTGGGATTGATATGGTGGCGGTGACCCACTCACAGAATGGATAAACCAGAAGCTATGTAACTGACTACCAATCTTGTGTGAAAATGGGCTTGGAAGGGATAGAGAAAGGAATGAAATTTCGAGTGTAGCTTCTTACATTGTTTTGGCATTTAAAGTGCTAACAATTTAAATTATAAATAAAATAAAATGAATATAGATTAAAAATCAAAATTGAATCTTAACATAAACAAATGAACCTAGGGGTGCCTCTGTGGCTCAGTTGGTTAAACGTCCTATCTTACTCTCCGCCCA
Organism: Panthera pardus; assembly: GCF_024362965.1. Taxonomy (NCBI): domain Eukaryota; kingdom Metazoa; phylum Chordata; class Mammalia; order Carnivora; family Felidae; genus Panthera; species Panthera pardus. The sequence continues at coordinate 36,865,014 of NW_026526732.1, forward strand.
GGTCATGACCTCACAGGTTGTGAGTTCCAGCCCTTAGACTCTGCACTGACAGAGTGGAGCCTGCTTCTGTCTCCCTCTCTGCCCCTTTCCCATGCTCTCTCTCTTTTCCATAAATAAATAAATATTTTTTTTAAAAATGAACCTAGAAGCATATCAAAATGCTAACACCCACACATGCACACACAAACACACTTGCACACACCTCTAATGGAAGACTGGATCATTACAAGCAGGTTAATTACAGTTTATATTATCTTTATTCAGCTTTTACAACAGAGATATAACCAAAGTGAAGGGATCCTAGTTTTGTGCCTGGTGTCTGTGATGGAGTAAACCACTTCCTGTCCTGAAAGATTATGGTGATGTCTGTCCTTAAATAATTCTTTGGCTACTTCTGTTTCAGTGTTAGCATAAATCTCTATCACTAAGTCATACCTTTATACAAAACACTAACTTCAGGTAAATGAAAATATTTCAGCAGAATGAATTATATTGGATTTGACAAAAGTATGTGATTAAAAAATATTTATTAGATGCTTATTGATAGTTAACCAAGAAAAATATTGGCAGTTAAACAAACTTTCAGCTGACTTAATTGCCAGGTTATATTAAATTCTGCATAAATAATAAGCAGTTAACAATTGGTAACCAAATTTTTCTAGGCTTATGTCTTTACCCAATACAAGGACCACAAACAGACATCAAGTTTCATTTTAAGAACTGTGAAACTGACATATACTCAGGAAAACGAATAACTGTGAAGGCACTAAAAATGTTGAGACATGGCCATTCTGTGCAGAACAGTTAATTTAGAACTGAAAATTAAAAGTTATTGAGTTCTTTCTTCTTTTACTGGCTTACTTACAATATATCCAGAATACATCCTCATTTACCAACAACAAGTGCAATCAAATACATCAAATGAAGTCCTGTTGTATACACAGCAATATGATGTGTCACGAAAGATTTATGGAAAAACAGAAATTTGAGCTGGTATCACACATAGCTCCAATATATGGCTAAAACTCAACTGAGAACATACAAATATATTCTCCCTCCCACTGTGTATATATCACCTTGTTCTTACAACAATCTATTTTTAACTGTTTCTGGAGCACGTCTTACCAAAGTTGAACAAGTTACATGGAAAAGAGAAGCTATGTTTGTAAAATAAAGCTATACATGTAAATAAAAATAAAGTGATGAGTGTCTCCAAGGATTATTTCATGTATATATGTGTTTAATTGTGTGTTCCATTATTTCATGTATATACAGTTTCTGACTGGAATTAAGATGTCTCTGAATCAGAAAACAGACCCTTCATTGCTCGTTGAACTCATGTATAAATTCCAACTCATATACCATCTCCTCTTTAAAAATCTTCTCTTATTTGATGACTCCAGTTCTATCTGAAACCTACAGATATCACTCCCTTTTCTGAACTTCTATAACTCTTTATTCATAATTTTCTCAAAACTTTCCCCTGAAAATAAATAATATCTGATTCCTTTAAAATGTTCATTCTCCATAATATATTGCACTTAGTTGATATTCAGTAAATATATAGTTAAAAAAATAAATGAAAAAATAAATGCCCCTCTTCCAGAAGAAATAAAATGTTTAAATTTTCCAGTTCATCTGGATTCATGAAGTCAAAGCTGTTTAAAACTCCATCCTGAGCTCTTAAGATCAGTAATACCAATATTGCCTAAAAGACTAAGATAATACTATTAAATATATCATAATTCTGACCTAATAAATTATGTGTAACCCTTCTTACTCCACTGTTAGGATTCTCGGATATTAAGATGTTTCCTCCTCCTTTGCAGTCTCCCAGCATTGCATATGCACTTAGTTCTCTTCCATGTAATAAAATATAAATTATAAGAACTCATCAATGGGACATCACTTAGCTGTATAAAAGAAGGGAATCTACCGTTTGTGACAACATAGAAAAACCTGGAGGACATCATACAAAGTGAAATAGACCAGACACAGGTAAGGCAAATATTGCATGATCTCACTTACATGTGAAATCTAAAAAAGTTGAACTCACATAAGCTCAGTAGGATGGTGGTTGCGAGGGACTAAAGACTGGGGGCTGTGGGGAGATACTGGTCAAAGTGCACAAACTCAGTTATAAGATGAATAAGTTCTGGGGATCTAATGTACAACATAGCAAGTATGGTGAATAGTACTGTATTTCATATTTGAAACTGCTAAGAGAGTAGAACTTAAGTATTCTCACAACACACACACACACACACACACACACACATGCACACACAAAGTGGTAACTATGTGAGGTAATGGAAGGGCTATTAGCTTGACTGTAGTAATCATTTTATTATGTATATACATCTCAAAGCATCACATTATGTATCTTAAATATATACAAATTTTGTCAATTATACATCAATAAAAATTGAAAAATGAAATTGAAGGTAAAGTTCATCTGTCACAAATCAAATTACTTTCTTTTTTCAGAGATTACCTTTTTACCAAAATCCTTTGTTGAACATCTGTTGGGGAAAGACATCAAAAAGATGCCAGTTGACCCATGAGCTGGATCCTGGTCTTCAGAGGCTCCTCCCCGCCCCCCCCCCCCACCTCTGTCCTTGGAATGTGGGTTCTGCTTGTCTTTCCTATCCCTATCCCTACCTATCTGAAACCTACAGGGATAGGGATGCGGTGTTGAAAACACCTACATGGTATATGTGACTAAATACAGTTAAGGCCTTTTTAGAAATTTTTAAGATTTGGCAGACAGACGCAGGATACATTCATCTTGCTGCTGTCCAAAACAAGCCTCCTATGTACGCTTCCTTTATTTAGGAAGGCTGCCATCTACCAACCTGGAGTGGTCTGCCTCTTTCTTCGGTCTTTCCCTGCCCTCCTCATATGTTTCAGGTGACATCTAGGAAGCTCCTGAGAGGGTTGTGAACCAACAACATCTCAAAGACAGGCATCTTTGTACTTTGTTCACCACGACAGGCCAGGGCTGATACAGCACCTACAATAAAAATTACTGCTCAATAAACGCCTTTCAACTTAGGTGTGTGGCTTAGGAATGGTTTTCTAATAAAAAAAAGTTTCTTATAAACTGATCTGTTATCAGTTCAATTCAGGATATCAAGGGATCCAACTGCTCTTCCGGGACACTGTGTTGCTTCCTACCTGAGAGGGAAGCAGAAAGTGGCAGGTTGGTTAGACTGGAGGTGATGGCTGGAGCTGTTGGAGAAGATTTTTTTCCTCATTGGTGCTTCATTTGTGTCTTTCTCAGTGTCTAGAAAGTGCTCTGGCTCAGATGCTCTTTATTTCTACTCCCTCACATGGTACAGTGGTTTCTACTCCAGAGTCATGGCTTTACTACCTCTACTCAGCATCCCTTTTTCATATGGGACTGAGAAAGTTGGTGATTTGGGTCCCTGTATCCAAGAGAGCTTTGAAGAGTTCAATCTCTCCCTGCCTTTGGAGTTCTTCAGCATATGTAGGGCCCTCCAGTCTATTAGGGATGGGGAGACTTTGGCCTCACCTCTAATCCTTGGAGCAGCTGAGTTCAGGGCAAAGAGGAAGCCTGCGATTGGTGGCATGCAAAGAATGTGTCTCCAAACCAGTCAGAAGACATATTACCCTCAAGGTGGAGCAGAATAACACACGTATAGTTTTCAGCTCACTTAAAGCGCTCCATCAGCTTTTTGAGCTACTTAACCTGTTTCCTTATCTGGAAAGAAAGTGTAACCAAAACAAAAACAACAGCAATAACAACAGACTTAGCACACAGGTCTGTGCAACCAGAAGTGCAGCAGAGTTTCTACATTTTGGGTCGCCTTTGGCCAGTGAACGGTAAGAGCAAATGCTTAATTCCATCCCTCAAGGCCAGGGGCTTTTTCATAGGAGTGTTCCTCCTTAGTCCCAAGAAAACATTAAGCACCCACACCCTTAGTGGAAGCAAACTGATAGTCTCTCCTTGTATTTACTTTCCTCCTTTCTTTTTTTTTTTTTCTCCCTCTTTTTCTTTTACTCTGTAACCACAAAGCAACTGCCTGCACACAAGTTTTTGGCTCAGATCCTGGTAACATGGAATTTGGGTTGATATGTCTGACATACAAGTCTGGACTTGCACTTGAACTAAAATTTCAAAGAAATTTGGTAAAGTCCCAAATATCACTAAAATGTCTTACAAATTGTATCTAAAATTGTTTATTTAGCTGTTTATTTATGTGGCTGAAATCCCACTAACTAGAGATAAAATTGGATAAACAGCCGTTCTTTAAAACTGAAATAACTCTAGAGACGCTTAGGTGGCTCAATCAGTTGAGCAGCTGACTTGATTTCGTCTCAGGTTATGATCCCAGAGTCATGGGATAGAGCTCTGCATTGGGCTCCACAGTGAGCACGGAGCCTGCTTAAGATTCTTTTTCTCTTTTGCCACTCTCCCCCACCCACACACTCTCTCTAAAAAATAAAAAATTTAAAAAAAAAATCAAGTAACTCTGGGGAAGACATACAATTTATTATTATAATTAATATGAGAGACAGACAGAAGATAGAGACAAAAATAAATTTAGGATGAAACCCAGTCTTACTAAAAATTCTAGAGACTGATACATACTCAACAATTTTTGAGATGATTAACAAGGGAGGTAGCCTACTATCTTTGGTAAGGCATTTGTTTACCTCCACCTTCTCATTACCAAGAAAGGCAGTGGAAGGTGTTGATTAGATGAGGTGCAGAAAAACAACGTAGCTTCCTCCTCTATTTCCCAACAAAGGTCCTGTCATAATCTCAGTCTCTGGGCTAAACACCATGGCTTTCGGTCTTTCCTGGCCCTATCTAATCATTGGTTGTATTTTTGCTTCTTTAGCAAGAGCATCCGATATCGCAGATGTATATCCCCCTCTGTGGAAAGAGAGTCCTGGTCAGTTCAGTGACTATAAGATAGAAAATGGAAAGTATATCATTAACTTCTGGCATTATCCTGAGAGATTGGGGACGTATAAAATCCTACTGAACAAGACAGCCAAATATTTTGCAAAATTTTCACCAGAAAATGAACAAAATATTTTATGGGGATTGCCTGTACATCATGGATGGCAATATCAGACAGGTAAGAATGTCTCTTTTTCATTACAATGACTACATTACAATGACCTTTGATTTAAGTGTGAATTAATTAGGAAGTAGTACCTTGTACATTTAGCACCATCTTTGTGAAAATTGATTTTTTTCTCTTTCCTTTCTATTCCTTTTCCAGCCATTTGCGTTCTTGCCCAATCTCTATCAACTATTTATGGAATGTCCCCTACATGCATGGTTTTTGCTAGCCAGAAATGTCCAAAAGAATTGTGTACAATGATGAAATGTTTCTATTTGCACTGTTCTCTATGAAAGCAGCAGCTCTTATATTCTTATATGAAGCTACTAAGCACTTGAAATGGCTAATGCTTCTGAAGAACTGAATTCTTGATTTTGTTTAATTTTAATTAATTTAACTTGAAGAGCTACAAGTGGCTAGTGATTACCACACTCACCGAAGCACAGCATATTAGGCTTAGTTCAGTCAATATCAATAAATATTAATTGATGGGCTACTGGGACCAAGCCTAGTTCTAAGCACTGAAGAGTACATCCAACAACAAAACAGCTAAGGTGATATGCATTAACTACACATGGGTGTACAAGATTAATTTGCATTATCTATAGTTCTAAATATGATTAGACTATAGTCATAGAGATTGGAGTGACAAAAGAGAAAAAACAAAACTTCTGTAGGAAAACCTGAAAATAGCATCTCTACTGAGGAATAAACATAGATATTTGTTTTGGAACAAAAATATCATAAGCCCCAAGCCATCTTGTTCAATGGGAAGAGACCTTCACTATCAACTTCTAGAAAACACTATTGGAAGAAAGGAATCAGTGAGAAGATGGGTGGCATTATAGAAAAGACAGAGAAAGAGACTGCAACGTCTGATCTGTGATGACATTCCAAGTTCGCTGGGAGAATCTCCTGACATCCAGTATAATTCCCATTCTTGGGCTGCTCTTGGCATGGAAAAGAAGAATATATGAACTCCTGAGACATGGTTCTGGAGAAGCAAAAACATAAGATCCTCCGTAAACAATAATCAACTCCCCCAAAGGGTGCACACACTTACTCCTACAAAAATTTTCAGCTCTGGGCCCAGTAATGAACAAACAGTAAAGTAAAATATTGGATAAGGTATTTTCAAAATATCATTTTCATTCATGAATACAATACATGGGATTCTACTGTTTTTTAAGGGCTGATTTATGTATTTAATTGAGTTGAATTCTATGATACGACTAGAGAAAACCAAAACAGAATTATAAATTATGAAATAGCCCATAAAAATATTTCACCCACAGTATGCTAAGTCTCAAAGACATGATAAGGACTGTAAGTACAAGAGTAGCTCAGGACAGACAGTGACAACCATGGGCTGAGAATATCATGGGAAGAAATGAGGACCAAAGAGCTTGATGGAGGCATTTCGAGAATATAACTGCTGGTATACTAATTACAAAGATGACATTGATAGCAGGTTTTACTGGAAGAAGACAACCACATAGGCAGAAGAACTGGGATGTGAAAGAGTAGTGGGTGGTTTATTTGAGAAGATGAACCAAGGTTAGTGAAAGAGATGTCTTTAAGTCAGACTGGGGAATTTTAATTGGGCTCTTAAGCAATATGGATTAGTTTAGTAACAAGAGCCTAATGCTTTCACAATACTTGAATACGTTAAATGTTTGCTTCTAGATTGCTTAGCACGTGTTTTTTTTTAAATATAGTTTTATTAATATGTAATAAACATAGAAGAAACAGCATATGTAAAATGTATTTTTTGGTAAGTTTGGTATAGGTATATAGCTTTGAGCCCATCACCACAGATAACGACCATATGTATCATTCCAAAAATGTTCTTTTCCCTTTTGTATTCTCATCTTCAGGAACTTCTCTTTACCCAGTCTCTCCCAGCCTTCCCCATTCCTCCAACTACTCATCCCCCCACTCCCAAACTTCACCAGTAACCACTGATGTGCTTTCCATCATTACAGATTAGATAGCATTATCTAGAATTTTCATATAGACAGTTGGGTGCTCTTTTTTTGGTCTGGTTTATTTCAATTGTCATGATTATTTTGAAATTCATCTGTCTAGTTTCATATGTCAGCATTCATTCATTTTTATTGGTTAGCTGAAATTTTAATCAGAATAATGTTTGAATTGGGGAGAGAACACTGGAAGTCTGAGGGAGGATAAAGAAGTGACGAAGCGTCACTTAAATGAAAAAAAGGAAGACTGGCACATATATGAGAAATTGACAGTAGATATCATTGCCTTCCCTTGAAGGAGTTACAACATGGTTAAGAAGGAGAGTTAGAAATGATCCAACCATAGAACAAGAAAGAGTTGAATCGTAAGATGTTAGATAAGAGTGCATGTCGTGAGCTGGAATCATCTGGGAATAGAGTAAGATTTGAAGTGAATCTTGAGAAAAGGGTACAATGTTGATGGGCTTTTAAAATAGTAATCCAGGGACAAAGAACTAGAAAGAACAAAAGGGCAAGAATTAGTGGAATTAGTTTTGTATACATGAGAAAAATAGAGAAAGAGGAAAATGTTGAGAGTATAGGAGATACATAATGTATGCTACAGAAATAAATCTAGGAAAATACAGTTTGCTATATTTTCCAAAATTTTGAATTTGAATAGTAATAAATACAACATAAATTTTGTTCTGGAAGAAGTGGGTATGATGGAAAACAATGTTTGGTCAAGGTTATGGAGGATGAAGTATTTCTTGCCATGGAAAGGCAAGAAAAAAATTTCTTCAGAAGATAAAACATCTGGAAGCAGGCACAGCTTGGCTGTAAAGAAAGAGAAAGTACTGAAGATGTCCAGAAGAGTCCTGAAACTCCTCTGACAAAGAACAGAAGATTCGTGAGGCAATCTTCCTTGACAATCAAGATTAGGGGTTCAGTCTCAGGTATGCTCTCAGGTATCTCAGTTGGAAGTGACTTGGAATCACCAATAAAGCAGTTTGGTGGAGATTTGGCAAAAATGAAACTGGAGCACAGTTTCGTATATAGAGTAGATGACACAGAAGTCAGCAACATAAGGAAATCCTCAGATTAGCTTCATGGGCAACCATCCTCTGAGACTGAGTGGTCTTAAAAGGACAGAGAGTCTTGGAAGCAGATTTAAAATAACTCCCAACTGAGACAAAACCTAAGAACCAGGAGAGGTATGTTTCACATACTTGAATATTATTCTAGTTCAAAAGAAGATTAACAATTTTGGGAAATTTCCATGAATGAGCAGAACCACTCAAACCTTTCCTTTTGCCCATTGAAAGTTCATCTGGTCAAGAAGAACTAGAGAAAAGAGAAAGTTAGCAGGAGTAAAGAGAATAAGCCAGTGTGAAAATGGTTGAAACAGGGACAGAGATGGGCATTGAGTCAGAGACAGCTTCAGGGATATGCAAGTATATGCAGAAGGTAAAAAATACCAAGTGTGAAAAAAACCAGAAAGGCATGTTTTGAAAGTCGGAGGTAAGAGAGGATGACAAAAAGATAAAAATAGAATAATTGCTAATATTTATGGAAACACATATTCTCTGAGCTGGGCACTTTTTTAAAGTTTATTTATTTTGAGGGAGAGCACAGCAAGTCAGAGGCAGAGGGAGAAAGAGAGAGAGGGAATCCCAAGCAGGCTCTGCACTGTCAGTACAGAGCCTGACCCGGGGCTTGAACTCATGACTGTGAGATCACAATCTGAGCCGAAATCTAGAGTCAGACGTTCAACAGACTGATCCACCCAAATGCCCCTGAACTGAGCACTTTTTAAGTCCTTCATTTAAAAACCCCAGACTTCTAGGAGGTAATTATTGTTATTCTAATATATACACGAGAAAATTGAGGCTTGCAGAAGTTACTTACCCAGGGTCAAATAGTCAGTAAGCAATGAAAAAGGATTTGGTTTTCAGCAAATGAGTCCAGATCTTGCTTACTATACAGGAATATTCACTCCCTAATATCGAAGATGCAGAGTAGTTAGTAAAGGGAAAAAACACAGACTACAGAAGTTAAAAAAACATAAGGCCTGTGAGAGAAAGTAGATCATTGTAGGGATGTTAAGGAAAAGGAAAAAATATGCATGGGAGATAGGAAGCAGAAAGTCATGAAGTGAAGGAAAGACAATGTGATAGGAAAGCTGACACAATTCTTTATTCCTGTAAACATGGTGTGTCTAGTTAGCGTTTGTCTCTACAGCTAGGAGGGGGTCCTGGTAAAACCAACTCTGGATTTTGTCTCTTTTAGGCAGATTAGCCGATCCCACGGAAAGTACGGACTGTGGCCATAAGTCTGGGGATCATCTGTGCATCTCTGTGGACAGTTGGTGGGCTGGTGAGTTCAGTGTGACCGTCAAACCTCAAATAGATGACCTGTCCATAAAAAATCAGTTCAACTTAAGATCCCAGTCAGAGAAGCAAAACCAAACCCAGAATCACTGCTTTTATAAAACGAAACAAAACAAAGTCTGTTTGGCTCAAATGTGGATGTCTTGAAATGGGTTTTGAGATAGATATATTTTTAATTTACTGATTAATTTATTTAATTATAAAAATATCAGGGAGACCAGAAACCTCAAAGTTTGATTGAAACATATAAGGCGGGAGCAAAATTTGTGTTATATTATAAAATAAAAACTTGTTAACAAGGGAAATATCTAGATAAATATTATTGTATTTTAAAGCTATGTCAGATTTTCAGCTTTAGAATAAAAACTTAGAAAAGTATAGAATTCTGTTACTAATTTTTAAATTTTTCACTTACTGTACCTTGGAATTTAATTAGTATTTTAAATTCCAGTGCAATTATTATCCATGATTTAAAATAACAAATGTATGGGGCACCTGGGTGGCTCAGTCAGTTAAGCTTCCGACTTCAGCTCAGGTCATGATCTCACGGTTTGTGAGTTCGAGCCCCACGTCGAGCTCTGTGCTGACAACTCAGAAACTGGAGCCTGCTTCAGATTCTGTGTCTCCCTCTCTCTCTGCTCCTCCCCCACTCTGTGTGTGTGTGTGTGTGTGTGTGTGTGTGTGTGTGTGTGTAAAATAAAATAATAAAATAAAATAATAAATGTACAACATAAATCTATTTTGCTTTATGAGAGCAGGGTTTTTAAGAGAAGCATATTCAAGTTGTATATAACACTAAGGAAAATGTCTCTTTTTTTGATGTTTACTTATTTATTTTGAGAGAGAGAGAGAGAGAGAGAATGAGCAGGGGACGGGCAGAGAAAGAGAGAGAGATAATCCAAAGCAGGTTCCCTGCTATCAGCACAGAGTCCTATGTGGGGCCTGAACTCATGAACTGTGAGATCATGACCTGAGCCAAAATCAAGAGTTGGATGCTTAACTCACTGAGTCACCCAGGTGTCCCAACATTAAGGGAAATTTCTGATAATATTCCCAAAGTTCCCAAAATTACTGCTTAAGTTTTACCACATTTCTAGATCTGTGGGTGTACTTTTATGAGAGACTTCTTTACTTCAAAAACAACTTCTTTTATATATTAACAATATTAATAAATGTTTGTTTATACAGATCTTAATTATTATCTCTCTGCAATGCCCTTCCTTGCTGCGGTTGATTCTGGTATAATGGGGATACCATCAGACAAAGTCATCTTTCTGCCACCGCCCAAGGATCAGATGAATTTTTGTTACAATGTTTCTAGCTGTCATTCATCCTTTCCAGAAGCAATGAAAAAGTGGAATGAATTTTACCAGGTTTTGTGTGTGTGTTTGTGGGCGTGTGTGTGTGCTTTAATTAATACTTTTCAAGGCTAGCCAGATAATTTTTGAATAGCACTTCATGTAGATTTTTTATGCATTGCACAATGCAGTCCTAAGGAATAAAGTTCCTAATGTGAAAATATTATGGTGACAGCAATATTAGTATGAGTGGATTGCTGCATGACATCATACCTCGATAGCATCCTCACTGCCAATAAGGTATCAAGACTGCCCTATCTACTCTTCTGATACTAAAGTTATATACACACAGGTGAACCCAGAGAAATTATGGCTTAACAGTGCATGAAGTATCCTAGCTCATCACAATTTCAGGACAACTGAGCAATAACTGATATACAAATGCAATTGTGGGATAGGTTGTGGTGAATTTGATCAGCTTATTTCAACTCTCTTGATAAGCAAATCACATATGACTTGATTAAAATGAGCATTTGACACTCAGAAGCAAATATTGATGTCCAAAGCAAAGTGTCATGGGTGAAAGAGTAAATGACTAAAGATTGGGTTTCCCTTTAGAGAACTTCTTCATTATATTGCATAAGATTAGCTTTGACACTTTGTGGACAGTTTGTTGCATGGCAAGAAAAAAACAAATGTACAAAATACTAAAGATCTGGTTCTGAACAGTGTAAAATCCTGAACATTTCTGAAACACATGGTTTATTCTTTTCGTATGATTTCAGTATCACTAGTAATTAAAATAACTGATATTGAGCTCTTCAGGAAGTGTTAAGCATTACATCTTTCTTTCATACCTTAACTCTTAGAAAAAAATGTTCTCCCCTTATTTAGAATGTTGAAAAATTATATTTGTAAATAGAACTGATTTTCAAGAAGACAGATTGTTATAATTGCCCACATATCAATAACTTGTTTTTTTCCCTGGATAGCACGTAAAGTCACATTCTAGTAGCTTTGATGACCTGTTGGAGTACTTATGGGCTGCACATGTCTCATCTTTGGAGATTGCTCGTAAAAACTTTCACAATAGGTAAGAGTGGATCTAGAGTTATTTTGTTTCAATATGGTAATAATCTTTCCATCTTACACTGTCTTTTTCACTGAAGTCTTTGAAGAGCACTCTTTTCATCTTGAGGTAAGTTATTAGGAGATGCAGGGTTCAGAAACGGGTAGATTTTTAGGCACTTAAGTGAGTTGAGTCATCAGTATAGGAGGGTTATGCAGGTGAGACAGCTGTCATTTGTCATTAGAGAAATGTTTATGCCGGGAGTCCATTCCTTGTTGACTGACTTTTAGAAATGAAGAGATGTCACTTATTGGATACTTGCAAAACCTGTTCACGAAGGGAGTGTTTGTTGATGGATTGAAGTCCGTCTAAAAATGGTTTGGTGTCTACTTGTTACTATGTCTACAGATCATTTGTCTTTTTCAGGACCGACAAGCATTTCTGGGAGCTCACAACTATTAATAGAACTGAGAGCATACCCAGGCAAGAACTGAGAGAACCCTAATATCTTGCCTCTGGCTACCTTGAGGCCCTGACCAAATAGGAAGTAAAGCCTTAGCGTTGAAGATATACCCCAACACATGCACAGGGCTCCTCAGCAAAGAGTGGAAGATTTATTGGTTCAAGGAACTTAAGGGAACCTTTAATTAATCTTTAGCTGACCATGATGCTTATGAGCAGGGACCTCAGTGATGACTCACTACAAAGAACACAGAATGAACAACAGAATCTGTCCATGCAAAACAGTAAACAACAATGACAAGAAAACCAAACAACAAAAAACCCTGGTGAGGGTGGGAATCTGATTTTTAGAGTGTCTACTTTATAGTGTGTGAACTGTCCAGTGTTTAAAAAAAAAAGAGACAGGTGTGCAAACAATCAGGAAAAGTATTGCATGCATGCCCCCCTCCCCTTACACAGAGATAATCAGTCAATAGGAATTGTTCCTCTGGGGTCTCAGAGGACAAAATGTACAAATTGCCAGTTATACACAGTTCATGGGGATGTAATAATATACAGCATAGTCATTATAGTTAATATGTCGCTTATTTGAAAGTTGCTAAGGAGTGGATCTTAATAGTTTTCACCACAAGAAAAAAAATTTGTAACTTTGCATGGTAACAAATGTTAACTAGACTTCCTGTGGTGATCATTTCACAATATACGCATATATCAAGTCATTACATTGTATACCTGAAAAACAGAAAGAAAAGTTGGCTTTCTAGGATCATCAGAAAAAAAAAAAATACGAAGCTCCTTAAAAAGCAAAAAAAAAAAAAAAAAAAAAAAAAAAAAAATCTGTTACTTCATTTTTAGTGGTTACCTGAAATGAACATTGTGTTAAGAGATGTCTAAATTCAGCAGAAATTTTGCTAATTTTCTTTTATTTTTATCTTTATATTTTAAAATAATGATACTTGGTCACATATCAGAATTTATGTAAGTAATGTAAATGCTTCACGAAAAGGGAAACATGTGATTAAAAACACATATGTTCTGAGATGGTAATATTCAAATTAAAAATTTTAATAACATCTTTTCAAGTGTTCAAGTGTAGGAGCTAACATCAACATCAAGTTTCTTTACTCCATATTCTAAAAAGTTCAAAAATGTCATTTTGAACACGTTATCTGTTTTGAAAATTGAGTTGGCAAAATTCTGGGTAGACTAACTGTAAATGTATACTTTCTCCACTTCTCTGTTAGATTAAAATACTATTCTAAACAAGAAGCTGATTTTGAAAGAAGCTGGGCTTTATTTGTGGATTATTTAGCTCCACCACTCTTTCCTACAACCTTAATTAGAACATATGAATTCCAGAAGGAGCTGCCAAAACGCATGCTTATGAATGAGGATAGAGCCCCCTTCATCCATGACTTTAGTGGCTTTCAGAACACAGTCCTGTTTGCTCTAAGTGTTCTCCACAAAGTACATAAGTACACAGGTAAGAGACACAGAGACCTTTTTATTTGTAAGTTCTATACATTGTGTTGATTTCATAGGTAACGAAAGACGATCGAATCATAAATTACTACAACAGACTGTGTAAAGAAGGAAATGTTGACTTTTTAAGATATGTTTCAAAGTTTTAACAATAATCCTTGTGGGTTTGTGAGTGGCTTCATTTAGTGAGTACATATTACTTAACTTACTTATTTAGTAAGGCCCTTAGTTATTTAACACCTCTTCTCCTCTGGGGCCTTTCAACAAAGCAGATCAATATCACCACATGTTACTTTGGCAAGGAGATAATGGAAATCCCTATTTCTTTCTTGGACAAATTTTGCTATTTAATTTTATTTTGCTTTTAAACAAAAAAGATAATAAACATAATAATGACGCTTGCGATAACTAAAAAAACCCTGAAATAAATTGTGTTATATGGACTTTCCCCATCCAATACTATGATTATAGACATCAAGGAAAAAATTTGACCCCCCTCCCAAATTCTGGTTTTGAAAGAGATATATTTCTCCAAAATTTCAAAATCTTAGGTTTACTAAGTAGAAAACACAGATGAAATTACATAAATTTGTAAATGTGAAAATTACTATGTCATTCAGTTTCCCAAATACTATTTATCCTTGTTCTCCTGAGGGGAAAAAAATGTGTGTGTGCATGTGCATGTGTTTAATTCATATTCCCTAAAGAAGAATTCAGAAATAAGATATGATTCAAAATAAAAATGAATGCATTGTATTTTAAAAGTAAAACTTGTTTATGTATTACCAAGGGTAACATTGCTGTTTTAATAAATAAACCTTCAGATTGTAATGGCAAAACTCGAAGGATTCTATTTCTGTCTCACATGATGAATTGAGATACTCAATTGGTAAGAGGCTTTCTTCCATGGTAATTAAGAGATCTAGGATGTTTCCAACTTTGGCTCCATCAACATTCACTGCTTCATCACTGTATCCTCCCTATAAAGTAATTCAAAGGAATTAAGGGCTTAAGGGGGCTCGTCTTTGAAAAGCCTACTAGAAGTGACAAACTTAACTATATCTCACATACCTTTGGTAAGAATAGTCATACAGCTCAACTAGATGAGGGGTAGGAGGGACTTGGGAAAATTAACTCTTGTCTGAACCCCACTGTTAGGAGAATCATAAAAATGTATTGATTACCACACTGTCAGATATGGAAAGTACAATCTAGTCTTAGATGATATGAACAAACTCTATTGGCCTAGTATACGGAGGGACTGAATAGATAGACTTGATTACATTTAAAGATTGTATACAACAGATGTTTAGATTTTTGTAAGTTCCAGTTGTATTAAAATTAGCTTGGATTTGTTAAGGAATTTTGAATTTACTCTATAGGCTACAATAAAAAGAAAAAAAAAAAGACAAATTGGAATGTAGTTAAACTAGCTATCATGTTTCCTGTATACTAATTGTATGCATCCACTCATACTCAGAATTCAAAAATTGTGCTTAAAGCCTTGGCAGATATTTTTAACTAATTTGAGTTATAGAAAAAAAATAGGATACCATTACTAAATACTTTTCTCCATTTCTTAATAATATTTCATTTTTATGGCTATAATTTCTTTTCTACTTATTTTAAAAATATATTCAATATATACCTCTTATTAAAAATTAAAACACTACAGAAAGTTATTAAATACACATAAAACTTACCTTCTATCCATCCTCATTCCTTAATTCCTTACCTTAATTCCTTGTCTGATATATATTTTTTAACTTTTGGTCCTATTCCTACAAAAAATATTTGTATGAACTAGTGACTATAAATAAATAAATAAATAAATAATAAGTAATAGATGGAACTGGAGAGTGTTATGCTAAGTGAAATAAGTCATACAGAGAAAGACAGATACCATACATTTTCACTCTTATGTGGATCCTGAGAAATTTAACAGAAGATCATGGGGGGGGGAGGGGAAGGGAAAAAAAAAAAAAAGATTAGAGAGGGAGGGAGCCAAAACATAAGAGACTCTTAAAAACTGAGGACAAACTGAGGGTTGATGAGGGGTGGGGGAAGGTGGGTGATGGGTATTGAGGAGGGCACCTATTGGGATGAGCACTGGGTGTTGTATGGAAACCAATTTGACAGTAAATTTCATATATTGAAAAAATAAATAAATTCCAGTTAGTTAACATACAGTGTTGTATTAGTGTCATGTGTAAAATGTAGTGATTCAATACCTCCACGCAACACCTGGTGCTCATTATGACAGGTGCACTCCTTAGTCCTCATCACCTATTTCACCCATTCCCCCACCCACCTCCCCTTTGGTAACCATCAGTTTGTTCTCTATAGTTAAGAGTCTGTTTCTTCATAAGAGACTCCTAAAAACTGAGAATGAACTGAGGGTTGATGGGGAGTGGGTGATGGGCATTGAGGAGGGCACCTGTTGGGATGAGCACTGGGTGTTGTATGGAAACCAATTTGACAATAAATTTCATATTTAAAAAATAAATAAATAAAAATAAAATATAAATAAATAAATAAGTCGATAATTTGACTAAAAACTGTGCTGTTTGCTTAAAAGAGGTTATACATATGGCACAGTTCTGTCCTATTAATTTCTCACTAGCCATATACACTTGAGAAATTAGCAAGTCAGCAAATATTGACACATTATTCTGTAAGTAATATATAACTTTTCATTGAATGGATTTATATGCTTTTTCATTTTAGGTAATGTAAAAGCAGCATTGAGTGTGTACTATTATTAGCTTAACTTGTTGGGATGGTGACAGATTAAATTACTAGAAATGAATTCATGGATCAGGTATTGCCAAGTGGCAATTAAAAAGTATAGTATAGATTACATTCTTGTCAAAACAAAAACAGAAACAACACAAATTGTTTTTTTAGAGTTCATGTTTCTGCATAGGCACTGAAAATGAGTATTAGCAAACTTACTAATTTTCAAGAGTCTGATTTTTTATGGATTTTCATTTCTTTAATCGTTGCTGTATCCATTGTTCTCTTTAGTTACTTATGTATCTTAGATGTTTGAATATGAGTGAGGGCATAACATAATTTTAAAAAGCAAAATATTGTTTTATTTTAAAAATGCATATGAAAACATGCTACTTTCATACTAATTGAATTTTGTTTTAGATAATTTCAACATTTGGGATTAAAATTAAATTTTACCTAAAACTCCTAAATATCTTTACTATTTTCTAGGTACATTATCTTTTGTTTTATGGAAAACTTTAATGAAGTCAACAGTTGCAAGGAAACTGTTTCTAGAGATTTTGGAATTCATCCTTCATTCTTTCAATTAAATGCTTCTGGAAATGTGTATAAAATAAAAATCCACGATGATAATTTCTCGAGGAACAGTATTCTCAAGATTAGTCCTTGCATGTTTGCATAATTTTGTCATTGTGTATATCTTAAAGTTTGAGTTAATATATTGCCATTAATTTCCTTAATTTAAATTAGTATCAATAATGAAAATGTTTACTTTTTAATGTAGATTCAGTTGAATAACTGACAAATGCTGATAAATTAATAAAGTTCATAAAACCTGATTAGAATTTTGGATTTTATTCAATCCAAATTAATTTTATGGAATTTGGAGGAATATATTTTTATGATCAATAGTCAAGAGGCAGAAGATTTGCAATAAAATTTGGATGATGACTATGGATTTTTAAAACATTTAAAAATGAACTATTAGTTTAGGATGTATCATTTGATCCATCGTGTCTTTGGAGTTCTCTGAAAGTTAGAAAAATTATGTTCTGAACATTTCTTTCTTTCTTTTCTTTTTTTTTTTTTAGCTCATACTTATTATGGAGTACATCAGGGTCACAGGGGGCAAAATTTCTTTCCTTTAAGAAGAGACAATGTGCATTGACAGGAAGGCAGTCCTCCCTCCTGCTTGCCCCCTTGGTGACTTTCCTTCCATAGCTTGTATGAAGTTTGCTGACAGGTTTTACAGAGGCTCCCAACCACAGTATTCCAAACTATTTGGAAAAAAAAAAATGAATAAATTGAGCCAAAAGGTAGATAGTATGGTAAAATAACACAGGCACTGATATCAGAAAGATCTGAGTTTACATCTAAGCTCTGCCATTTTCTAACCAATGTCAGCTGGTCAATTGTAAACAATTTATCAAATTCCCCTGTACATCAATATACTTACTGAAAAAATGAAAATGATGGGGAAAAATGGAAATAATTGAAGAGTACACAGATTTGGGTTATAAAAATTGGCTGGTTTAATAAACAAAAGGCAATGAGTATCCAGTATAATACCTATAACCCAGTAACTATGGTATAGAATACAGATTTGATAAACAAATTACCAATAAGATAACTTGCATCAAAACTCCAGGAAGCCCAAACCATGAAACATACTCATACTGAATTACAGCAACTCTACTATTCCTACAAATCATATTCATTTGCTAATAACTTTTAAGCATTTTTTGTGGTATTGTTTTGAGAGAGAGACAGAGCATGTGAGCAGGGGAGGGGCAGAGAGAGAGAGGGAGAGAGAGAATCTCAAGCAGGCTCCCCACTCCCAGCTCAGAGTCCGACTTGGGGTTCAAACCCACAAACCATGAGATCATGACCTGAGCTGAAGTCAAGAGCTGGACGCTCAACTGACTGAGCCACCCGGGCACCCCTTAACCATTTTTATTTAGTTCCCTTTTGCTACTGTAACAAACTACGACAGACTTGGAGGCTTTAAAATAACAAATATGTTATATTACAGTTCTGGAGATGACATGTCAAAAATGGATTTCACTATAGAAAAATCAACGTGTTGATAGAGACTAGTTTCTTCTGGAGGCTCCAGGAGAGAATTAGTTCTCTTGTCTTTTGCAGCTTCTAGAAGCTGCCCTCATTCTTCCGCTCATGGACTCTTCCTTCATCTTCAAAGCCGGTAGTGCAGTATCTTCAAAAATCTCTTTGATTCTGAACTTTCTGCCTCCCTTTTTTAATTTATAAGGACCATGATGATTTTAATCAGCTCTCCCAAATTATCCAGGATAACCCCCCATCTCAAGACACTAATTTAATAACATCTGCAAAATCCCTTCTGCCATCTAAATTAACATATTCATGTGTCCAGGGATTCACATGTGGACATCTTTTGGGGGCCATTATGTCTGATAACACATTATTCATGATATTATCACTGTACTGTATGCATTCAAGAACATATATATAACAAAATGACCCATTAATAGTTACAGAGCAATAAACAATAAATTTCTGAGTATATCATTACAAAGTAATATACATGTTTTCTACTGATGGCTATAATACAGCAGGGATTAATCTATTCTATGTCAGAAATGGTGGCTGCCAGTATCTTAATTAGTAATAATATTATGAATTAAAAATTAGAGTAATTTAATTTCATGGAGTGAAATTTCCAAAACAAATTACACGAAAAAGGAAAAAGATTTACTTGAAGAGTACATGAATACTGCATGGAAACAGTGAGATGCAAGAACAAATGGTTTTCATTGGCTATTAGAACAAGAGCCAAAAAGTCATCAGAAACCCAATAAAGTAGTCTTTACATATCTAGCTTTATGAACACTCATGTCCTTTTCTCTCCATGCATTATATTTCTTCTTCTCTTGCTATACACAGACTGCTTCCCTTTCTCCCTCTGTACCTGACTTATCATTTCTGCCTAAAGCTCTAGAGTCTACATCAGTTTACAAGTTATGGCTGTGAGCCCATCTTCTTGTCAACTTACAGATTCCCTGGAGATAGATTTTGTTTGGTGGAATGTACTCTCTGTATTGGTTTCCCTGTTAGTTATGCACAGTGGCTCCAATGAGCTGTGAACAAAGACTAATGCAGTCACAGAGTAAAAATAACTGGCAATAATGGTCCATTTTATGCAGAGAGTGAGTGGGCGGTTTTTGCAAAGGAACATACACACTCAACAATTATGTACAAACTCTTCACAGATGCTCACTTACACCTGAGATTCAGATCAAATCATGAAAAACTTACAGGAGATATATAGATATATACAGGATATATTTAGAAGATATACCTATACTGGGGCACCTGGGTGGCTCAGTCGGTTAAGCATCCCACTTTGGCTCAGGTCATGATCTCACAGTTCATAGGTTCAAGCCCCACGTCAGGCTCTGTGCTGACAGCTCAGAGCCTGCAACCTGCTTCAGATTCTGTGTCTCCTTCTCTCTCTGCCCTTCCCCCGCTTGCACTCTCTCTCTCTCTCTCTCTCTCTCTCTCTCAAAAATAAATAAGCATCTTAAAAAAAGAAAATTTAGGAGATATATCTATATGTATATATCTTCTTTAAAAATGTATGAAAGATGAACAAAAATGCATATTTTTTATGTTCTCTTATTTGCACTATTGCTGTAAGAAAATCAAACTTTTAAGTAGAAAATTTAGAGACTAGAGTTTTTGCCATGTTAATTTTGTCATTATTTTTATCTTATGTTTATACCTTATGTAATTGGGTCTTGATTTTTCTTTTTTTCTCTTTTTATAATTTTTAAATTTTATTTTTAAGTAGGCTCCACACCCAACGTGGGGCTTGAACTCATGGTCCTGAAATCATGAGTCACATGTTCAACTGGCTGAGCCAGCCAGGAGCTCCCCTGGGTCTTGATTTTTCTATCCAAACAACTTCTGTCTTTAACTTTTAAGATTAGGCCATTGATTACTGTACATCAGTTAGTTAATTTTAAGTGTTTAGATTATCCACAGCTAAGAAGTATGTCCCTTTGTTATCATATCTGTCTCTTTTTGCTTTTTTTTTTTTGGCAGTGAGCATTTTTTATGATTTCATTTTATCTCTAGTATTTGCTTGTTATTATTCATGCCACTTTAGAAATACAATTTTTAAAAATAAAAATTGGTTGTGTTTGGGATGATGGCACACAACTGTAATTAGTCTGTCATCAGAAATTGTGTTACTTCAGTGTAGTGCTAGAATATTCTCATTTTGTCCTTTTCTTTGAGCTGTCATAAATTTTACTTATACATATGGGATGAACAGACTGCCATAATTTTTCTTCAAATGTCAATTGTCTTTTAGAGAAACTACTAATCAGTACATACATTTTATATTTTTTATCATATAAAGCAGCTTTTTTTTTTTAAGTTTCTCTCTCGTATTAAATTCCTTCAGTCTGAAGAACTTCTTTCAACCTCTTCAGATGATGGATTCCATTTTGGTGGTAGTGGAGAAAATGGAAATGGAGCAGTAGTCATGTTAACTTTCATTTATTTCACTGAACATGTCTTTATTTCTCAGTCCATTTTTTTGGTGCATAGATTTCACGTTAAGAGTCTAGTGACTTGTGTAGTTTCTGAAGGGATGTCTGTTGGAATCCTTACATTTATTCTTCTGTATGTGATTTGCCTCTTTTTCCCTGGCATCCTTTAATATATTCTATCTTTGGGTTCCTTCGGTGCAAGTAAGATGCGTCCAGGCGTGTTCTGGGGATGTATTAATTCTGCTCAGTGTTCTCCAAGATTTTTTTTAGCTCTAGGGGAACATCTTGATATCTTTCATTATTTTTGAAAAAATTTCCACCAATATCTCTTCAAATATCACCATACCATTTTCTCTCCTTCCTCCTTCTGAGATTCCAAGTATACCGATGTTAGATAGTTTAATCACAAAACTCCTTTATTCTCTGCTCTGGTTTTCTTCTCTTTTTCTCTTCAGTTTCATTTTGATTGATCTCTGTTGACTCACCTTTGAGTTTACTAATTTTTCCTTGGCTATATGGATTCTGCTGATGAGCACTTTAAGGGAATTTTCACCCTTAGTACCATGTAATTTTTAAAAATTTCTAATATTTCCCTTTGTATAGTTGCATTCTCTCTGCTGAAATTACCTATTTGTTCAAGCAACTGTCTATCTTTTCCCTAAAACATTTAATATCTTAATTATAGCTAATTTAAATTCCCTGCTAGTTAGTTTCAACATCTGAGTCACATATGACTGGTTCTGCTGCTTCCTGTGCCTCTTACTTTTTTAAAAAATGTTTTTTAATGTTTACTTATTTTTGAGAGAGAGAGACAGAGACAGAGAGTGAGTGGGGAAGGGGCAGAGAGAGAGGGAGACAGAATCTGAAGCAGGTTGCAGGCTCCAAGCTGTCAGCACAGAACCCAAGGTGGGTCTTGAACTCAGGAACCACAAGATCATGACCTGAGCGCAAGTCGGACGTTTAACCGACTGAACCACCCAGGCGCCCCAGTGTGCTTCTTACTTTTTTGTGCGACTTAATATTTTTGGTTGAAAGCCTAACCCATGTGTAGGACCATAGAAACTAGAGTGAAGGTGTTTATGCTCAGAAGCAAAGAGGGAGAATGTGATCAAATCTAGTCAAGGTTTGAGCTGGTTTGTTTTGTTGTTACTATCATGACTCTCAGTGTATCACTTTTGCAGTTAGGGTGTAAACAGGACTGCTGGAGAAGTCTTCTCCATGATTCTCTTCTACCCTCAGCTTTAGAATTTTTTCTGTATCAACCTGTGCCACAATGAGGGTCTCTCTATGCTTTTCCTCTTCCTCCAGGGTTAGAAGTTTGTTATTATTTGATGTATTTTAGCCTCAAATAGGTAGATAGGGTCATTCTCCATTGTCCTGGTTCATGCTGGGTCTCAATCAGGCCCTGCATCACTGGGTCTCCAAGCTAACTCTTTATCAGCGACTGTATGTCCTGCTGAAGGTAAGGATTTCAGTGATCGAAATTCAAGTTGATTCTCTGCATCTCCAGTGGGGTTAGGATTTTTTTTTCTGTACCCTTATCCCAGCTGCAATAAGGCAATTGGTCTTGCAGGTTTTCTACTAGTAGATTTAAGGATTTAAGGATTTTGTACCATTGAGTAGAGAAGGGGGAAAAGCTCTGAGTGGAGCATCGTTTCTTCTAGGCACACACCAAGAAGGAGTCTTTTTCAGTTCCTGCTCTGTCCTCAAACTCTAGGAAATACCCAGGAAGACCCATGGAGAAGAACATTCTATTGAGTAAGAAATGCCTTTAAATCTGAGACTCCCATGGATCCTATTCTTTTATGCTAGCCCCTACTCAGCAGTATTCTTTCCCAAGATCCCTGTTGGCTTTGTAGGACCTGCACTACAGTTTGACTTGTACCTCTGTCCAGTTCTACTTCCTTCTCTTGCCCCTTCCAAATTGTTGATCTCTACAAATATGTTGTACCCCAAACTCCATCTCAGTATATAACTCCAGAAGACACAACTCAAAATATTTTTAGAATTTAACAATGTTAAATTATATTTTTAAAGTGGAAAATTTCCATTTTTCAGGATGGTTGAATAAAAACATCTTAGCCTACTCTATTCCTTAGCAAAACAGGATTCATCTAAGAATGTTTTTAATGGAAAATTTTCTGATTTTTCTGACACTAGGATCTATTTAAAATCACATCACTTACTATAAGAAAAGAATCTGACAAAAGGAGTGAAATAAACAAGGGAGAGAAAAAGTAACCAAGGAAGAAGACAAAATGATAAGTCTTTCTTGTATCAGTGAAACCATTATTAATTGGCAGTTACAGAGAAATTCTTGGACCCTCCCTGATACCACAATCTGTCAGGGAGGGAAGGACTAAGGAAGTAAACACAGCCATGCAATCTTACCAAATGTTACAGAATTTAAGAGACAATGTTTCAATAGATCAGGAATTTAATAGATTGAAATAAATGCTTACTGAATGGTACACTGTTGTTCTAATTATGATGTGTTTGGGAGGGAAAGGAATAAATAATATATTATCCTTACCTGGAATGGTTTATGATTTAATGAAGAAAAAACGTTAGATACAAGATAGTTTGTCTTTTTAATATATTTTATGCATCAAAAAGTTTATTTCATTTATTACACACAAAAATTAGTTCATTCAAAAAATACTTATTTTCACTTGCTATATGAGAGGCATTGTCCTTGGTAGGAGTTATATAGTAACAGAAGAAATAGAAATCTGTGACCCCATCGAGATTGTATTCTCAGTAGTGAATTGAATAATAAGCAAGCCTCACAGTCTTAGTAAATATTAGTGCAAAGAAAAAACCAATAACTTAGAGAAAAGTAATAAGGAGTGCTAAAATACATTAAGCATATTAAATTTAAGAAGGTTCATCAGTGAGGTCTTGCTAAGGACGAGGTATTTCAACAAAGATATGAAGGAGAAAGCAAATGAGCCTTGAGGATATCTAGGGTAAGACTATCCCAGGCACAGAGGAAAAGCAAGCACAAAAATTGGAAGCTGGGAGCAGTCTTGTACACTTTTGGAAGAGCAGAAAAAGACCATTAAACAAGATGAAAAAAAGTAGGAGGTAGAATTAGAGCAATAATGCATTTGGGAGGCCATGGGTTAGGACTTGGGTATAAGGGCCATTTATGTTGCTTCTTGTAGTTCATTGTAAAGAGTATTTTTTTAACTTACAATCGAATGGAGAACAAAAAGAAGAATTTTGAGCAGGTGAGTGACCAAACTAGCTTCTCTAGTTGAAACTAAACTATAGAAGTAATGGGAAAATAATAAGGATGCTATTGTGATCATCCAGAAGAAATATGCTATTATCTTGGACCATAACAGCAAGGGTAATAAGTGATCATATTCTGGATATACTTTGAATATAGTGCCAACATGATTTTTTAATATATTGAGTGTGAAGTATAAAGGGAAGAAAGATGTTATAAATGATTCCAAGCTCTTCTTTCCCTTCCCTTCCCCTTTTTTTCCCTAAACAATTCAGTGCAAAATCAGTTAGGGAAACAAAGCAAGATGGGAACTGGATGTAGGAAAAGGAGAGTCATTGACTCAGCATGAAGATCAAGAACCTAAAAAAAGTGAAGAAGGTATACCCACAAAGAGGAGGCTCGGTGTAGGAAAAGAGTCTAAACCCGGCTAGAGAGGCATTTCCAGAGAGGAGAGGCCCTGTCACAGTTCAAGTAGTATGAGGAGGGAATTCATTAATAAAGGCTATGTAGAATGGGATATTGGAGCCCGTATAGGGTGAAGAGGGCATCCATACAGAGGACAAAGGTGTGGCATAGATGACAGATTGACTTATGAAAGAAAAATTAATTAAGTAAACACATATTTAAGGCTAATGGAAACAAAGTTTTTACACTATTAGAGAGGAAATTACAAACGTGAAAAGTAGAACTAAAATAACCCTTATGCTGTGGGGTTAGAATTGAAGGTATTGGGATGAACTCATGGTTTCAATATACATAGATTAGATGAGATAGATGAGGTGTCTTGTGAGTAGAGACATTCCCAAAATGATGAACATATCTACCATTCAGATCTTGACTTCAAAATATCATTTTTCAATAAATGGAACAGGATGCCTTAGAGAAATTGCTGATTATAGTAGCCAGGCAGGTAAAGGAAAAGATAAGCTTGGAATAATTTATTATGCCAGAAAACAATGAAGTATTCAAAAATAAATGGAAATATTCCCAAAAGGGGCTTCCACTGGCCAATACTAAGACAATGGAATGTTAAAATAAATAATACAGTATTAAAACCCATTGATAAAATAACAAAGCAAGAATATATAGAGCTATAAATAAACATTGAGTACATTTAAACAGGATATTTACATGCATTCAAAGGACCTTCCAAATATATATGTATAAAAAATATATGTGTAGGGGCACCTGGGTGGCTCAGTCGGTTGAGCGTCCGACTTCGCTCGGGTCACGATCTCACCGTCCGTGAGTTCGAGCCCCGCATCAGGCTCTGTGCTGACAGCTCAGAGCCTGGAGCCTGCTTCCGATTCTGTGTCTCCCTCTCTCTCTGGCCCTCCCGCCGTTCATGCTCTGTCTCTCTCTGTCTCAAAAATAAATAAAAATGTTAAAAAAAAAAAATTAAAAAAAAAAATATATGTGTAAAGAATGTATATATATGTATACATATAGTTATATATGCACATATAATACGTAAGTGCAATATATAGTATATACAATATATACATATATAACATATAAACATAAATAAATGAAAGAAATGTAACAAATATAAGTAACAAACATGAAACATAAGCAACAACAAATAACAAAATAAAATATTAATATGCATATACATACATAATAAATACAAAGAAAAAAAGAGTGTGATTTCATCAGAGAAACCTGGCAGACACAGCTTTAAACAAATGAACAAAATCCATCATCAATAATGAGACAAATTAAAATTGTGTTCTATCTTACCTGATGCATGGAAAGAACACAGTATCAAATTAGGTGATATTTCTACCAGAGAGGCATAACTTAAATCTAATTATGAATAAACATCAGACAACCCAAGTCATGGAACATTCTACCAAATAGCTGGCCTAGTGAAATAATTATGGCAATGAACAAAAAGCAGTGAATTTAAATGGGAGAAAAAGTGAATCAGAGGAACTGACTGTCATGGGCACAGGAAAGTGACACTTCATAGACATTCCTCTAGAGAAGTAGAAAGTGCTGGGACAGTGAGGGAGAAATTGGCAGATTAGAGCTTGCTTAGGAAAGATGATGCTGCTGAGTATGGAGGAGAGGAGGTGGAGGCTCTGATTTACTGACATTTTTTTACAATTGAGTTTGGAAACATAGTCCTTTATTGCAGTGATTTAGAGAAGGATGAACGTACACAGTTTTGTATAGTTACACAAAATTCACAAACTCCTTGCAGCTGTGACTGCATTCTTTGAAATGCTGAATATAACCAATGGGTTTAAGTAAATTTTGCAGTTAAAAAAAAAGGTAAAACCATATGAGTATGGCCCTTAGGCCTAATCCCATGTACTAATCCCAGTTCATGTTTCCTATGAACTGATCTGTTATCAGTTCAATTCAGCACATCAAGGGATCCAATACCCTTCCAAGAGACTGTGTTACCTCATACTTGGGAGTCTGGGAAGCAGGAAGTGGCAAGGGGGTGACTATTCCCTTCAACTCTCTGTCCTTTACAGAATCTCTTCCTTATATCCAAGAATTATTTCATGTATATATGTATACATAAGTATTCATTACATTATATATAATATATATTATATATTTATTATATATATAATACATAATATAAATAAATAATTGTGTATTCCATTATTCCATTTATGTATTTATATATAAATATATATTCTATATTATATAAGATATAATAAATATGTATATATATTTAATGTATATATAATGTAAATAATTGTGTATTTCATTATTCCATGTATTCCTGTTTTTGACAGGAAATGAGATGCCTCTGGATCAGATTGCCGATTACTTCTACAACAGCTTGGTGCCAGCTCCTCATGCCCCAGTTGCCATGGGGTGATGTAATGGGGTCCAGGTGTTCCCTTTGGCATACAGTGAGGTTGCACCACAGCAAAGCAATGGTGAAATAATAAGACTTGGAACTGATACAGAGGAGCTGGCATATCAGCCCATTCTCTATGCTCACATATGCAACAGAGAGAAAGAGAAACCCCACCTTTGCACTGAAGGGAAGGTCAGAGGGTGAGGTGAAAGAAAGTAAAATTTTTGTACAATATATTCAAATTATGTGCTTATTAAAGATTAATTTTTTACAGTAATCCTTTGTTCAACATCTCAAAGATAAGTGTCTTTTCTACTTTGCTCACCATGGCAGACCACTGCTGATGCAGCATCAAAAATGAGGTTACTGCTCAATAAATAGCTGCCAAATAAAGTCTGAGGCCTAGGAACAGTTTTCAGAGTTCCCTGTCAGCTCGCTGTGTTTATAATAAACGCACAACACATGCATGTAGAGAAGGGTTGGGCCTGCATGAGCCCACAGCCTGCATATTGCTAAGTATGGCCTATGATTCAGGTGTTCTGAATCAATGATTCCCGAGCCTTACTCCTGAATCCCTGTGGCCTCTATTCTGAATGCAACCACCACTGCTCGGACCAGTTCACATACACCCTGACTGGCTTTGTGCATGTGCAACCTGCAGGCTAATTTTAGTTACACTTTGTATCTTGTACCTAGTGCCCTGGGTTTCTGTGCCTCCGTTGCAACCTGGAAAATCTGGAAGAACCTGTTTGGTACTCAGACTTGTGTAACCAGAATGGCAGGAGTTATTACCTGTTGGACCACCCTTGTGTTAAAAAATTATACCTGGGATTTAGTTGATGGAGGTATGACTGAGAAAAAACATGGAGAGGCCAATGTAATTGAAAGAAGAATTTATTATTTATATTCCCAGAAAGAAGAGAACATGCTAAGCCATACTGGGACTCATAGGAAACACCAGGATGGTGAGGAGGCAAATGACAGGAGTAGGGGAAGGCATGGTTTGATCTTTATTGGGATTTCCTTAGCAAAGACAAGACAGGGCAGAGTAAACAGTCCAGGATTGGCTTTTCACAATAGGAATGACCTCTGGTTGCCTAGTATGTGGCTCTGGAATGATTTATGACAGAGGTAATATTGGCTTGGTGTGTGAGTGATGAGAATGTGGGTGAGGGCACAGTCTTGGGTCCATCAGTCTATACATTAAAGTCAGGTTTCAGGCAAGTTGTCCACCACACCCAGGAATTAGCCTGCCTGAGAGGGGCAATCTCTCTCCACGTGTGTAAAGCCCCAAAGAATGTCAAAACATCATAATATACAGAAAAGAAAAAGGATAGTTAATACAACTGGAACAATGGATGATGAGAGCAGATGGATAAAAGCCTCTCACTTTTATATCTCAAAGCCAAAAGTTCTAAGATGCTTTTCAGCATGTCCTTCATATGTCCCATGACATTAAGCACCCATACCATGTTGGGATGAGCACTGGAAACCAATTTAACAATAAATTTCATATTAAAAAAAAGAATAATTGTAGAAGTGAAAACAGTGAAGAATAAAGGCCAAAACAAAGATACCGGATAAACGTGCAATAAGACTTAAAAAAGACAAAGTTTCTTGAGGAAAGATCCGGGAAGGAAATGAGATTTGAAGTGAACTGTGAAAAGTGGGTATGATTTGGATACATTAATGAAACAAGAAAATAAAGTATTGGAAACAAGATTCTAAACAGTCCCCAAAAGATACATAATAAAAACCAGGAGAGGAAAGTTTCAGTACCTTAGGTAAAAACATGTGACTTATTTGAATTGCTATGAGAGACAAACAAATGAAGAAAAAGAGAGAGATCAATGAGACCAAGACTTAACAACATTCTGCAATATTCCAGATTAATATAAGGAAAAATCATTTGGGGAGGTTTGCATGCATTAACAGATCTAATCAAATTTTTAAAATTATTATTGACAAGGTGAGGATAAGCAGATCAACAGGAGGAAAAAAAACACGTTGTGGGAAGCAGTGATGTAGAACTTGGTAGAGGAAAGACCTAGTGAATGTAGAGGAAGGGACTGAGAAAGAAAAGGGGTTGTGGAAAAAAAAAATACTGAGCAAAGGGGAGATGCACTGGAGTAGTGAGTAAGGACTGGAAAGCGAGAGAAGCTGCTGGAGGAAGTGAGGAGTCACGGCACTGCTTAGGTGGGAGCTGGAAATAAGAAGAGTTAGCAAGTGTAGTGAGAATAAGCCAGGTATGGAAATGTACAGGAAACAATGGTTGAAGGGGGTTGAAGGGGGCATAGAATCAGAAAATGACAAAAGGTATATGCAGGGAATAAAGTAGGAGGAACAGCAGACACAAAAATGGAATGTGGTAAGGGTGAACAGTTTAGGACATAGAAAGAAGAATGTGGAAAAACAAACGGGAAAATGCTGAAAAGATAGCTAATATTTATGGAGCACATGCTTATTACACTGAGCACCTCTATGGCCATCTTTTATTAACACTTCCGAAAACTCAATGAGGAGGTTAAAACTAGTATCCCCAGTTTTACAGAATTAAACAAAAAAACTGAGGCTTACAGAAGTTATTTATCCAGGGTCTCACAGAGTGGAAGTGATGGAAAGGGATTTTATTTCAGGCAAGTTGAGTGTAGATCTTCTTTATTATGCATGAATATTGACTCCTTAACTTTAAAAGCAAAGAATAAAGAGCTAGTAAGTAGAAGAGACAGGCATTACAGAGGTTTTTTTTTAATAAAAAAAAAAAAAAGAGAGAGAGAGAAAGACAGCTAGGAGAGAGAGTAGATCACTTTAGTGGTTTTAAAGAAAGAAAGTAAATTCATATGGGAGACTGGCAGGGAGAGGAGTTATAAACTGAAAGACATTAGTGAGAAAGATCAGCACAATTAATTTAAGGAATAAATAGTCTGTACATTCATGCAAACATAATGGAATTTTAATAACATGTAAATTAGAAATGCATCTTAAAAAAACCCAATTCTATACTTTACATCGTCTCTTGTTTAGGCAGATTAGCTGATCCCCCCCAAAAGACAGACTGGTCACAAATCTGGGATCATCTTTGCATATCTGTGGACAGCTGGTTGACCAGTCAGTTCATTGTAACAGTAAACATCAAACTGATGACCTTCTTATAAGATATCTATTCAACCTAGAATAGAATCCCAATGAGAGAAAAATGAAATCTATTTCATTTATTTAAAGAGACCTATTTCCCCCAAACTTCTGAATATTTTGAATTTTTGGTAGCTATTTTATTTATCATATTACCTAATTTTGAAGATATTGTTGGCAGTAACTTGTAATGCAAAAAAAAAAAAAAGTTTTGAAACCATAGGACATTAGAAAAATCTGTTTAACAATGTTAACAAATTAAACCTGTTTTTAAAATCTAAATTTTAATTTACCAAAATATATATAATATTAGAATATTTTAAAGAAACTTCAGGTTTCACAACTTCACATCAACACTGCTCATAAAAGAAAGCATAACATTCTCTAGATGCGCTATTAATGTTTTTTGTTCTTACTTATTGATTTTATAAACTGTTATAATTTATTTTATAGTATATTTAATGCTTTTTCTTTTTAAAGTTCAAAGTCTACAAGTTCTGTAGACTTGTGTTACCCTTTCTAACACCACTTTTTCACCTGTGTAGCTTGGTTCCCCATCCAGTATTTTTCAAACAAAATTTGGTGCTCACTTCTGCAAATGAAATGAAATACATACAATGAATATCCAGTGAATGTAAACAAATAAAGCCTCTGTTGTTTACAAAAATGGGATTATGTTCTTTATATTGCTCTTTATTGACGTATATCATTCTCTTAAAAGAACACATAGTTTCTCATCAAATGGGTTTCCATTATTTCAAGTGTTATGCTCTTGCAGACAATGCAAAAGTGACTTTGCATGTGTATTTTATTAGCTTCATTTATGGGACTACTAATAAAGTTAATTAGTGGAAAAAAATCAATGGTTTGTGTTTTGAAAAATAGAAATCAAAATAATTTGTTGTAGTTTTTTTTTTCCTGTCAAAAATGAAGTGTTTATTAAGATTATTATTTCCCCATAGGCACTAACAATGAGTATCAGTAAACTTAAATTTTTGTCAGTCTGTTGTGTGAGAAAGTGTATTTCAATGTTTTACGGATTTTCATTTCTGCAATTGTCGTTGTGTATAGAGAGCAGCATTCATATTACCTGCTTAAGTTTCTTATAAGTTTGAATAAAGAAGCATAAAACTTAATTTTAAACATCAATATTAACTTTTTACTTTAAAAAGTACATGAACTTATATTAATTTTGAACTAATAACATTAGTACAATTGAACTTTGTTTTCAAACTTTCAACATCTGAAGAGGAAAATTAAATTTTGACTTATACCTTTTTAATGTCTTTACTATATTTCTAGGAGCATTGTCCTTGGCTATACAGAAGCTTTAATGAGGTTCCAAGTTGCAAGAAACCTTTTGGAAAGATTTTGGAATTTATTTATCACCCCTTTAATTAAATGCTTCTGATTATGTATAACAAAATAAAAAGCCAAAAGGGTAACTTTAAGCAACTGTACTTTTATAAATTAGTCTCTAGTTTATTAAAATTTTGTTATTATATCTGAATACTTTAATTTGAAAAATGTTCAATGTCACTAATCATCAGGGAAATGGGAATTAAAACCATAATGAGATATCGTCTCACTCCTGTCAGAATGGATATTATCAAAAAAAAAAAAAAAAAAAGACAACAAGTACTGGCGAGGATGTGGAGAAATTGGAATACTCACTGAGTGAGAATGCAAACTGAGGTGGTCACTATGGAAAACAGTATGGACATTCTTCAAAATAACAAAAATAGAACTGCCATGTTACCCAGAAATCCCACTTCTAACTATGTGTACAAAAAAATTGAAATCAAGATCTCAAGAGATATTAGCACTTCCATGTTCATTACAGCACTATTCACAGTAGCCAAGATATGAAAATAAGCTAAATGTCCATTGAGAGATGAATGGATAAATAAAATGTCACATTCGTATACAACGGATACTATTTCACCTTTAAAAGAAAGGAATTCTGTGATATGCGACAACATGGATGAGCTTTGTGGACATTATGTGAAGTGAAATAAACTAGTTACAGAAAGACAAATACTGCATGATTTCAATTGTATAAGTTATCTAAAATGGTTAAATTCACAGAATCTAAAAGTGGAATGATGGTTTTCAGTGGCTGAGGGGAAGGCAGACTGCGGAGTTACTAATTCCAGTTGAGTTCTAGAAGTAGAACTAATTAATGATACTGATTAAGTTTATTTATTTATTTTGAGAGAGAGAGAAAGTGCAAGCTAGGGAGGGGCAGAGAGAGAGGGAGAGAGAGAGAATCCCAAGCAGGCTCTGTGTTGTTCCACGAGCCCAATCCCACAACAATCAGATCATGACCTGTGCCGAAGTCAGATACTTAATTCACTGAGCCACCCAGGCATCCCACTAAGAGAGCGAATCTTAAAAATTTTTATAAGAAAAGAAGATGTTTTGTAACTATGTATGATGATGGATGTTAACTAGACTTACTGCGATCAGTTCACAATATACACCAACATTGAACTGTTACATTGTATACCTGAAACTAGTATAATGTTATTGGACATTATACCTCCGTTTAAAAGAAAGAAAGAATAATTCCAAGTCATGTGAAGGAAAAAGTTCTTTCTATTGCTTTCCGGACCATAGATTTTTTTCAATTCCTTTCTGGCTTTCTAGCCAAATAGGTAAACCCCAGACCCTACCATTCCCACAAGGACCAGTGGAAGAGGATCATCCAGTTGCCATTATCTGGAACTGTTAGGAAACATGGCCTATTCTGTGTATCATTTCCTCAAGGAATTTTATCATTTGAGTTTGATGTAATAAAATCCCCTTACTCTCCATGTATGGGTTGCTATTTCAAGTTTTAATTCTCAGGTGGATATTAAGTTATGTCATCTAGAAGAGAAAACTAAAAGACATATATGAGCTCATATTTAATATCCTAGCAATTTGGAAATTTGCGAGTTAACAGGTACCCTCTGCCAGCAGCCAATGGACCATGAAAATAAGTCATAAATGAATAGAGAAGGGACCTTGAGATGTGTGAGAATTTTAAACTTTAAAACAGAAAGTGGCATGAAATAAAATAAAATCCAGAACACTCATTCTATGTCTTAAGAAACTGAGGTCTAGTTCAAAGACATATTTGATTCGCCCCAAATCACATATTGAGTCAGGAATATAACCAGGCCTAGAACCCAGATAGTACAGTTCTTTTATCTGGCACTTTTGTTTGCAAGAGACATACCCTACATTTAAAAGGCTGAAGCTATGGATGAATCAGGAGAGCAAGCTACAGATGGTTCTGGCCGTGTGGACCAAGAAACAGTTCTAGAGAACAGATGGGCCTTTCCACCAGCAGTGTGGCCAGACCAGAGAGGCCACCTGCCAGCAGAGGGCACACAGCTGCCTACATGGAAAAAAAATCTCCATCAGCCTGAGGAATAAGCAAAATCATAAATACTAACAAACACAGTCTTTGTCAGTACAACTACTTGTTTGGGGACCTTTTAGAATTTTAAGATTTTAAGTTGTTTCAATTTGAAGTTGTATAAGAAGGAGATGACCCTTGCAGCCTCTCTCTTTTTTTTTATTTATTTTTATTTTTATTTTTTTTTCAATATATGAAATTTATTGTCAAATTGGTTTCCATACAACACTCAGTGCTCATCCCAAAAGGTGCCCTCCTCAGTACCCATCACCCACCCTCTCCTCCCTCCCACCCCCCATCAACCCTCAGTTTGTTCTCAGTTTTTAAGACTCTCTTATGCTTTGGCTCTCTCCCACTCTAACCTCTTTTTTTTTTTTTCCTTCCCCTCCCCCATGGGTTTCTGTTAAGTTTCTCAGGATCCACATAAAAGTGAAAACATATGGTATCTGTCTTTCTCTGTATGGCTTATTTCACTTAGCATCACACTCTCCAGTTCCATCCACATTGCTACAAAGGGCCATATTTCGTTCTTTCTCATTGCCACATAGTACTCCATTGTGTATATAAACCACAATTTCTTTATCCATTCATCAGTTGATGGACATTTAGGCTCTTTCCACAATTTGGCTATTGTTGAGACTGCTGCTATAAACACTGGGGTACAAGTGCCCCTATGCATCAGTACTCCTGTATCCCTTGGATAAATTCCTAGCAGTGCTATTGCTGGGTCATAGGGTAGGTCTATTTTTAATTTTCTGAGGAACCTCCACACTGTTTTCCAGAGTGGCTGCACCAGTTTGCATTCCCACCAACAGTGCAAGAGGGTTCCCGTTTCTCCACATCCTCGCCAGCATCTATTGTCTCCTGATTTGTTCATTTTGGCCACTCTGCCTGGCGTGAGGTGATATCTGAGTGTGGTTTTGATTTGTATTTCCCTGATGAGGAGCGACGTTGAGCATCTTTTCATATGCCTGTTGACCATCCGGATGTCTTCTTTAGAGAAGTGTCTATTCATGCTTTCTGCCCATTTCTTCACTGGGTTCTTTGTTTTTCGGGTGTGGAGTTTGGTGAGCTCTTTATAGATTTTGGATACTAGCCCTTTGTCCGATATGTCATTTGCAAATACCTTTTCCCATTCCGTTGGTTGCCTTTTAGTTTTGTTGGTTGTTTCCTTTGCTGTGCAGAAGCTTTTTATCTTCATAAGGTCCCAATAGTTCATTTTTGCTTTTAATTCCCTTGCCTTTGGGGATGTGTTGAGTAAGAGATTGCTACGGCTGAGATCAGAGAGGCCTTTTCCTGCTTTCTCCTCTAGGGTTTTGATGGTTTCCTGTCTCACATTCAGGTCCTTTATCCATTTTGAGTTTATTTTTGTGAATGGTGTGAGAAAGTGGTCTAGTTTCAACCTTCTGCATGTTGCTGTCCAGTTCTCCCAGCACCATTTGTTAAAGAGACTGTCATTTTTCCATTAGATGTTCTTTCCTGCTTTGTCAAAGATGAGTTGGCCATACGTTTGTGGGTCTAGTTCTGGGGTTTCTATTCTATTCCATTGGTCTATGTGTCTGTTTTTGTGCCAATACCATGCTGTCTTGCTGATTACAGCTTTGTAGTAGAGGCTAAAGTCTGGGATTGTGATGCCTCCTGCTTTGGTCTTCTTCTTCAAAATTCCTTTGGCTATTCGGGGCCTTTTGTGGTTCCATATGAATTTTAGAATTGCTTGTTCTAGTTTCGAGAAGAATGCTGGTGCAATTTTGATTGGGATTGCATTGAATGTGTAGATAGCTTTGGGTAGTATTGACATTTTGACAATATTTATTCTTCCAATCCATGAGCAGGGAATGTCTTTCCATTTCTTTATATCTTCTTCAATTACCTTCATAAGCTTTCTATAGTTTTCAGCATACAGATCTTTTACATCTTTGGTAAGATTTATTCCTCGGTATTTTATGCTTCTTGGTGCAATTGTGAATGGGATCAGTTTCTTGATTTGTCTTTCTGTTGCTTCATTGTTAGTGTATAAGAATGCAACGGATTTCTGTACATTGATTTTGTATCCTGCAACTTTGCTGAATTCATGTATCAGTTCTAGGAGACTTTTGGTGAAGTCTATCGGATTTTCCATGTATAATATCATGTCATCTGCAAAAAGCGAAAGCTTGACTTCATCTTTGCCAATTTGGATGCCTTTGATTTCCTTTTGTTGTCTGATTGCTGATGCTAGAACTTCCAACCCTATGTTAAACAACAGCGGTGAGAGTGGGCATCCCTGTCGTGTTCCTGATCTCAGGGAGAAAGCTCTCAGTTTTTCCCCATTGAGGATGATGTTAGCTGTGGGCTTTTCATAAATGGCTTTTATGATCTTTAAGTATGTTCCTTCTATCCCGACTTTCTCAAGGGTTTTTATTAAGAAAGAGTGCTGGATTTTGTCAAAGGCCTTTTCTGCATCGATTGACAGGATCATATGGTTCTTATCTTTTCTTTTATTAATGTGATGTATCACGTTGATTGATTTGCGAATGTTGAACCAGCCCTGCATCCCAGGAATGAATCCCACTTGATCATGGTGAATAATTCTTTTTATATGCTGTTGAATTCGATTTGCTAGTATCTTATTAAGAATTTTTGCATCCATATTCATCAAGGATATTGGCCTGTAGTTCTCTTTTTTTACTGGGTCTCTGTCTGGTTTAGGAATCAAAGTAATACTGGCTTCATAGAATGAGTCTGGAAGTTTTCCTTCCCTTTCTATTTCTTGGAATAGCTTGAGAAGGATAGGTATTATCTCTGCTTTAAACGTCTGGTAGAACTCCCCTGGGAAGCCATCTGGTCCTGGACTCTTATTTGTTGGGAGAGTTTTGATAACCGATTCAATTTCTTCGCTGGTTATGGGTCTGTTCAAGCTTTCTATTTCCTCCTGATTGAGTTTTGGAAGAGTGTGGGTGTTTAGGAATTTGTCCATTTCTTCCAGGTTGTCCAATTTGTTGGCATATAATTTTTCATAGTATTCCCTGATAATTGTTTGTATCTCTGAGGGATTGGTTGTAATCATTCCATTTTCATTCATGATTTTATCTATTTGGGTCATCTCCCTTTTCTTTTTGAGAAGCCTGGCTAGAGGTTTGTCAATTTTGTTTATTTTTTCAAAAAACCAACTCTTGGTTTCGTTGATCTGCCCTACAGTTTTTTTAGATTCTATATTGTTTATTTCTGCTCTGATCTTTATTATTTCTCTTCTTCTGCTGGGTTTAGGCTGCCTTTGCTGTACTGCTTCTATTTCCTTTAGGTGTGCTGTTAGATTTTGTATTTGGGATTTTTCTTGTTTCTTGAGATAGGCCTGGATTGCAATGTATTTTCCTCTCAGGACTGCCTTCGCTGCGTCCCAAAGCATTTGGATTGTTGTATTTTCATTTTCGTTTGTTTCCATATATTTTTAAATTTCTTCTCTAATTGCCTGGTTGACCCACTCATTCTTTAGTAGGGTGTTCTTTAACCTCCATGCTTTTGGAGGTTTTCCAGACTTTTTCCTGTGGCTGATTTCAAGCTTCATAGCATTGTGGTCTGAAAGTATGCATGGTATGATTTCAATTCTTGTATACTTATGAAGGGCTGTTTTGTGACCCAGTATGTGATCTATCTTGGAGAATGTTCCATGTGCACTCGAGAAGAAAGTATATTCTGTTGCTTTGGGATGCAGAGTTCTAAATATATCTGTCAAGTCCATCTGATCCAATGTGTCATTCAGGGCCCTTGTTTCTTTATTGACCATGTGTCTAGATGATCTATCCATTTCTGTAAGTGGAGTGTTAAAGTCCCCTGCAATGACCACATTCTTATCAATAAGGTTGCTTATGTTTATGAGTAATTGTTTTATATATTTGGGGGCTCCGGTATTCGGCGCATAGACGTTTCTAATTGTTAGCTCTTCCTGATGGATAGACCCTGTAATTATTATATAATGCCCTTCTTCATCTCTTGTTACAGCCTTTAATTTAAAGTCTAGTTTGTCTGATATAAGTATGGCTACTCCAGCTTTCTTTTGGCTTCCAGGAGCATGATAAATAGTTCTCCATCCCCTCACTCTCAATCTAAAGGTGTCCTCAGGTCTAAAATGAGTCTCTTGTAGACAGCAAATAGATGGGTCTTGTTTTTTTATCTATTCTGATACCCTATGTCTTTTGGTTGGCGCATTTAATCCATTTACATTCAGTGTTATTATAGAAAGATACAGGTTTAGGGGCGCCTGGGTGGCTCAGTCGGTTAAGTGTCCGACTTCAGCTCAGGTCATGATCTCGCACTCCGTGAGTTCAAGCCCCGCATCGGGCTCTGTGCTGACAGCTCAGAGCCTGGAGCCTGTTTCGGATTCTGTGTCTCCCTCTCTCTCTGACCCTCCCCTGTTCATGCTCTGACTCTCTCTGTCTCAAAAATAAATAAATGTTAAAAAAAAAATTAAAAAAAAAAAGAAAGATATGGGTTTAGAGTCATTGTGATGTCTGTATGTTTTATGCTTGCAGTGATGTCTCTGGTACTTTGTCTCACAGGATCCCCCTTAGGATCTCTTGTAGGGCTGGTTTAGTGGTGACAAATTCCTTCAGTTTTTGTTAGTTTGGGAAGACCTTTATCTCTCCTTCTATTCTAAATGACAGACTTGCTGGATAAAGGATTCTCAGCTGCATATTTTTTCTGTTCAATACATTGAAGATCTCGTGCCAATCCTTTCTGGCCCTCTTCCGTGGGCCTCTCGTCTGCGCTTGGCTCTGGAGACTCCGTTCTGCTAGTTTCTGGTGGTTTTCTGGGTTAGTTAGGCAGGTGTAGGTGGAATCTAAGTGATCAGCAGGATGCGCAGTGAGCCCAGTGTTCTCCTAAGCCGCCATCTTCCCAAAACTCTCTCTCTCTTTTTTTTTAAATAACACACCTTAGTTATATATCAACCTCAGTATGATTGAAAATATGGGAGTCAGTGTAAATGTCCAGGCTATTCAGGGCAGAGTCCTATCAAACAAAGTATTCAGTCCCTGAAAAATGACATACGCCCCTCATACTGTCACGTTACTAACAAAAAGTCATAATAATGTGAGATTATAGAGCAGAGTAAAAAGAGTCTATGGCTAGACTTAAAGGTAGTTTGACAGATCAGTCAGATTTTACTTAGGAAATCAGGGACCTGGACCATAGAAATCAGAGAACTAGTTGAGTGAAATAAAGAAAACTCAGGAGAGTATGTTGCACACTCAAAATAAATGTAATGTTGCATGTCAAATATACTTCAATAACAAAAGAAAAAGAGAAAGAAAAACCAAGAGAGATTCTGAACATAAAATTTGTAAAAAAAAAAAAAAAAAAAAAGGCATGACTGGAGCCATTTTAAAATAGACTTGCAGAGGCCACCGTAGAGAAACTGCCTTACTCATCTTCATTTGAACTGGGCCAAAACCTTTGGACTGGGCAAAAAGGCAATTGTTTTAGTCCCTTGCGTGAGATTGACAGGACATTGGGCATCCTTAATAATAAATCTTTTGGTTGTGGAATTTCTGAAGATAGGGTACTTAAATAATGCAGACCTGATAAAGTTTCATTTGTTAGCACCAACAGAATGGTCAATCTGTATGTAACCCAAAGCAGCTCAGCCTGTTAGTGTTGCAGGATTCTTTAGCTCAATATTTGGGATCCATTGTCTGGCTGCTTGGAAGAATGAAGAGGTGGACACAGAATAAAATGAGCAGCTGGCAAAATTTATTAGACAATAAGATTAGAAAGTAAGAATAGTATGAAAGCTCTCTTTGCAGAGAGGGGACATTCGAAAGTGAATGCCCACGGACTATAAGCAAGGGACTTTGTTTTATAAAGTTTTGGTCGCAGCCTCCCCGCCCCCCGCCCCCCCCCCCCACTTCCTTCTCCCTTGTTCCTTCTCAGGTTCTACCCTTATTGGCTAGGTAACTCTAAATGCCTAGTCTTTCCTTGTTGAGTGGCTCATTTCCATTGTATCAGGGGTGGTCTATGGCCATACCGTTCCCTGTGTGTCATATGTTTTATGGTCTACTACTTATTTTTAGTCAGGTCTTTTGTCAAATTCCTGAGGGAAACCTGAGGGGGAGGAGATGGTGTCTGTTACATTCTTAAGAGGAAGCTTGAGGGAGTTTGTTGTGGTCAGATGCTCCCAGCATTGTTTCAAAATACGTGTTTTTCCCCACCTAGAGACCTCAGGTCCTAACCTTTTCCTCTCTGCCTATTTTATCCTGTTTTTCCCTACCATGCTCTTTTATCCAAAGCATGTAGTTGCCCCTTTCCTCCTTTTCATAAAAACTCCTTGTTTTCACCCCACAGGCAGGACACTCTTCTGGTTACTGTGGGAATCTGTGCTCCCCAAATTGCAGATCTTTAATCCCAAATAAACACTCTCTTGCCTCTCATTGTGGCTCTTCATTTTCTGGTTGACAGCTTCATAGATAAGAGGAGCCATCTCTCTTCTCTGTCAGCCTCTGTTGATTCCTAGGGAATGTAACAGAACACCATCCTGCCAAAAATGTGATTCAAACGATGACATTTCACTGTGAAAGACAATCAGACCTAGTGAGGCAAAATGTTGATCAGAGCATTGAGTCTTAAGAAAAATCAGGCATTGACACTCACAAACCTCAAGTGGTCCTGTTGTTTTTCACAAAGAATAATAAGAGGGGTTCTTTTTTTTTCTAATTAGTATACAGTGTTGATCCAAAACCCAACACTGTTTCCTAAGAAGGTTCTTTGCCAACATAAGGGGGAAAAATAATTTATAGAATAAATGGAATGAAAAGCACTCCTTCAACATCAGTGCTTAGTTTTCACTTCTTTTGGAAAGAGACAACCTATTCATATACATATTTTTACTCTGGAACCAAAGCTCCTAACTAAGGTTAATTAAGCTAAGCAGGGTAACAATTACAAAGGAGTTATCATTATTGATGTGTGGCAGGAAGCAAGTTTCAATGCATCGTTTCCATCTGTCTCTATTACTTAAGAGAAGATTCATTTATGCTTTTACACTAGAGAGTTGAATATGTATATTTTTAATTTTTTTTATTTTGAGTTTATTTATTTTGAGAGAGACAGAAACAACGTGAGAGGGGGAAGGGCAGAGAGAGGGAGGCAGAGAATCGCAAACAGGCTTAGCACTGGCAGCACAGAACCAGATGTGGGGCTCGGACCCATGCAACCACGAGATCATGACCCGAGCCAAAACCAGGAGTCGGACACAACCGATTGAGCTACCCAGGCGCCCTGAATATATCTTATGTTTAAAAGAAACTTTGGTCCAAGAGGTTGGTTGAACAGACTTTTCCACTAAATTCTCATTGAAATGCTAAAGGAAAAAAAAAATTAGGGAAATCAGAGAAAGATGACTTCTAGCGATGTCTAGAACACATGGTATTGATGATTTTAACATGGTGAATGGCAAACCACCCAGCAGTTCACCAACCCACCTGGAGAGTCAATGGCCGGTTTTCAGAATGAAACACAATGAAGCTCCAAGGTGTAGAGAATGCAGACAAGGCTAGCCTGAAGCTAGGCAGGTGATGTAGGGTGTAGTAGGATTCTCACAGAGTCATGGCACTGAGGCTTTTCTTTCCAGGAAGCAACTTTATTCCTGCCAGCAAGGCTCAGTTGGGTTCATACCTGAGAACTGAGCCCCGAACGCCACGTGGGGTAGTTTTTTTTATACATTTTTTACTTCTTTGTCCCCCATATATGGTAACACACACAAACATGCAATCTGATTAAGTGGTCTCATGTTACAAGGTCATGAGGGATGTTGTCACATATGGCATAGCTAGGTTACCTTGAGGGGTTTTTGGTTGTTGTTGTTGTTATTCTTTTCTTTAGGGCAGGACCCTACCCCAAGGGAAGAAGGGAAAAGGAGTTCTCAAGCTCACCCTACCCACATTGTAATGAAGTGCATAGATGCTGATATACAGTTCATGGGCTATCATTTCTATCTTGCATTTGGCCCAGAAAGTATATGAGTAAATGAAACCAATAGCAAATATTTACTTAAAGGAAGAAACAAAAGCAAAAAAAACCCTAACTGTATACATTTAAACTGTGAAGAATACAATATAAACAAGATAAGATTACATCACTGCCTGCTGTTATTCAGCATTGTTTAGGAAGTTTTAGCCAAAGGAAGGAAGGAAGGAAGGAAGGAAGGAAGGAAGGAAGGAAGGAATTCAATAGGGTATAGATATGGAAAAGAATGAAATTTATGATTCTTTACAAATGATAAGATCAGTTACCTGGGAAGTCTAAGATAATAAAAGAACCATTAGCACAGATGAGGGAGTTTAAAATAGCCCCTCTTTCCTAGAATTAAAATAGAAAATTCAAGGCTTTCCTATATTTGAGGGGAAAAACCCCACAAACCCAAGGGAAAAAAAAACCCAGAAAACTAAACAAAAACGTAGCAGTGGTGAAAGAACAGATAAGTGGAAAAGAAAAAGATCAGAAATTGACCCAAAAATGTGAAACAATTCGGCATAGGATAAAAGTGGTGTTTCAAATCAGTTTGATCTTTCAATAATATGTTGGACTAAATGACGAAAAATCACAGTAGATCACTATGTCAGCAACATTAATCATGTATCAATTCAAAAAAACAAATTTTTGATGATTCAGAGAATTTGAAAAATATATAATCCTAGAAATATTAGAATAAATACTGGTGAACAATTCTAAGTATAGAGACCCTTTGAAATTAATGTCACCAAAGATAGAAAACTATTATGATCTGGTCAAGATTCTTTTTTTATTAAAAAAAAAGTGAAACTGGGGCACCTGGGTGGCTCAGTTGGATGAACATTGGACTCTTGATTTCAGCTCAGGTCATGAACCCAGCATTGTCGGATCGACCCTGTGTCAGTCTGGGCTCCGTACTGAGCATGCAGCCTGCTTAAGATTCTGTCTCTCCACCTGCCTCTCCTCTGCTGGCACATCCTCTCTCTCTCTCTCTCTCTCTCTCTCAAAAAAAAAATAGTGAAACACGGCAGTAAAGTTGGAAAGTGATGTGAAAACCAATTGATATCCAGGATTTATTGACTGTTCTTAGTATGTCGAGGCTCTTTTTATTGCAAGTGAATTAAGAGTTCGGTGTTCTGTAGGTGATTCAAAGGAAGGGAGCAGTTCTAGAAAATGGTGCTGCTATAATCTTCCCAAAACACTTGGTCCAGGGACCATGTACGGAAGCCTAATAGAATATATTATTTAGGTACACAATGATTTTTTGGTCGTTATGAAGATCATGCCAGATCTAGTTTGTCAGCTGTCAGAAGAAACTACCACACAAAAGGTATCTCCAGGAACTTGTGTTGTTCATAAATTTCTAAAAGTATGTTTCTATTTATTTATCTCTTGGATATTAATATGATTATGCATTCTCCAGAGGTCTGGCTTCATAAAGACAAAGGTGCTCCAGAGCTGGTTTAGCAGAGGATCGGAGAAACTTATTAGCTGTCTCTCGTGGCAGAGCAGTAAGGCTGAAGAAAACCTGTTAGAAACATAGTTATCCAACTTTCTTCTTCATGGCATGCATAGGAAGCGCCCAAGAGGAGACGGATGGTACATTACTGATAGAGTGTCATATAAAAGTGTATGTATAATGTCTATGCACTACCTGCGGAAGAGAGGGGAGATAGACTCCCATATTGAACAATCTGTTTCTTTATCACACACTAGGAGTCTAGAGGAATGTGTAAAACAATCCTCAGATTCAGGTTTGAAGCATACTTTC
The DNA here is from genome assembly GCF_024362965.1 of Panthera pardus. Classification (NCBI taxonomy): domain Eukaryota; kingdom Metazoa; phylum Chordata; class Mammalia; order Carnivora; family Felidae; genus Panthera; species Panthera pardus. Next base: position 36,908,397 of record NW_026526732.1, read on the forward strand.
AACATCAATATATTTCACAAAGGATAGAGTATCTGAAGTGCTTTTCTACTCTGTACAAACCATGCCCGGTCCCAAAGGGTTTGTGACTTTGGGTCTTAAGGCTACTCAACATGGACGCTATCACCGTAATTATTACAGAATCAGAGAACCTCCTCTCTGGATCCACTGGCCATAATTCCATATGTCCTTGATTCTTCTGCTTCCTCTGCATGCCTCTTCCCCTCAGCCTGCCCTGGTACAGACTGTCACGTGTTCCATTTTATCCATTTCCAAGGACCTAAAGTTATGAGTGGAGCAGTGGGGGAGCAAGTAGGGACCAAAAAGGACCTCTTTCTAGTAAAATTCCTGAGGGTTGTTATGCTAAAATTATCTCTGTCTTTATCTCTGATTTAAATTGTATTTCTTAAGGCTAACTTTTTATCCCAGATTAGTCCTACACTTGTTCCCAGGAAAAAGTTAGGTGTAAGAAAAATGGACCACAGCCTGTTGCAAAAGCCCTAATTGTAGGCTCTGGGAATGAGAACCACAATTTAGCTGATAGACTGGTCTCTTTATTGTACACAAGGAAGAATCTTTCACATCTTGGTAGAAGACAGAGTTAGAAAGGATTCCAGGAACTTAATGTGGAAGAAAAGACCCAGGTCAGACTAGGGTGGGATAGAAATGTTTGTGCCTGCAGGAATTACGGCAGATGTTTACAAAAGTATAGTTTCCAAGTTTTCCTGAAGGTGGAAGTCCTGTGGGCTTCCGATAGGAAACATAGTATTGAGGAAAATGTGGGAAATGGATGTGGAAAACAAGGCAGTTATGTGATGTTTCCCATTCAAAGAGCCACAGGGGATCTTTCATTAGTATCAGGACCCTCACCTAAAGGCACCCGCCAGGAAAGTCTACTCATTTGGGATGGTCTTACACAGAGGTGACACCAACACCACACTGCATGTAATATGTGCATTAAGATAACATTAAGATGTAATAGAACACATCTTCTCCCTGCCCCAACTCCCTGCTTCAAATAATCCTACAGACACTCTGGGGAAAGAAGCCTATGTGGTTTCTATCATAAACCCAACTCAGCTAAAGCCCCAGGTCTCATCAGTGTCGTCAATAGACCCAATCAATCTTTCCTTTCAAATATTGGTCTTCACGGGGAGGAGTCAGAGGCAGTTTTGTGTTTCTAAATCTTAAGCTCAGGTAAGAGACATGGCCAGGCACAGCTGACCCAGGCAAGGACAATTCCTTTGTAACAGAGTGTGGAGGAAAACCCCAACAGTATGGTAGAGATGACCAGACACTCCTGAGCCCTTGAATACACCTGCTTAGCTCCTACACAGCCACAGCTGAACTGACTTGTCTCTAGTGTTCCTAAATAATTTCAGAACTGTTCCTGGTCACTGCCAAGAGCAGGCTAAATCATGTCTTGCCATGAAGTATTCATAAATAATGGTGCTCACTTCATTTTAGTGTGTAAGGATATGGACCATTCCCAGGGGATGATCATGAATCTTACATCTTGCTTGGATACAGAAAAGCTCTCCAGTGTATTTTCCCCAATCAGAAGAATATGACCAAATGCCACTCTTTTGGGCTTTTGAAGATGTTGAGCCCTGACTGAGTGTGTATGTATGAATATTGATTTCTGATAAATCTCAGATGATTTCTTGGTCACCTCCAAATTTCTGTTCAAGGAGGTAACCGGGTAGAAATGAAGATATTACAGGAGCTGCTACTTTTTATATCTCAAGGAAATATTTTTAAAATTTTTATTAAGATGGTACATTTTTAGGGGCACCTGGTGGCTCGGTCAGTTGATGTCCAACTCTTGATTTTGGCTCAAGTCATGATCCTGGGGTCAAGGGATGGAGTCCCACATCAGATTCAGCATTGTGCGTGGAGCCTGCTTAAGATTCTTTCTTTCTGGGGCCCCTGGGTGGCGCAGTCGGGTAAGCGTCCGACTTCAGCCAGGTCACGATCTCGCGGTCCGTGAGTTCGAGCCCCGCGTCAGGCTCTGGGCTGATGGCTCGGAGCCTGGAGCCTGTTTCCGATTCTGTGTCTCCCTCTCTCTCTGCCCCTCCCCCGTTCATGCTCTCTCTCTCTCTGTCCCAAAAAAAATAAATAAAAAACGTTGAAAAAAAAAAATTCTTTCTTTCTCTCTCTCTGTCTGTCTCTCTGTTTCTCTCTCCCTCTACCCTTCTTCTCCACTCACGTTCTCTCTCTTTCTAAAAAAAAAAAGATGGTACATTTTTAAGCAACCACAAGTATACCGGGTGATTCTGCGATATTACAGATTTATTTAATAAAAGACATTATCATCCACACATTATATCAAGTCAAAAACATATCGGTCATACATGTATATATTTTCTATTTTAAGGCCCCCTCCTTTTTCTTACTTAGGAAATATTTTATTGTACAAAAACTTACATTTGTTGTATATAGGGGCATGGCAAAACAACCTTTTGTTAATCCATTTTCTTTGAGAGTTTCTGTGAAAAGTAAAGATTTACTTCCTAACACGTCCTTCGAGAATATAACTTTCTATATAGTTGTGTAACTATATGTTGTGTTGTGTTGATATTAAGTGTCTTGGGACAGTAGGTATACAATTGAAAACAGATCAGAAAAGCTAGGGTGAAGACCACTTCTAAAGAGAAATCTCCACGAACTTGGCATTTTCCACCACAGGATAGATGCTGCAGGGTCATCACACTCTAAACGTGGTTTGATTATGTGAAGCCATTCACTAAGACACTGAAGAATTAATGCATCTAGGATATTGTCTTCTTCTGAAACAAATTTCAACAGAACCGCATCTGGGATTTCTTTAAAACAACCTTCAGTATAGAGTTTTTTGTGACACTTCCTCCAGGAATATAGATACAAAACTCAAAATCATCTATTTCAGGAATGCATGGGCTTTTTTCCATTTCTTCCCAGTTAAGGCTCTCTATTTTATTTTGAACAGTTTTTTTGCACCAAAGATGTAAGCAGGTATCAGAAGGGAGTCTTGCCAATGTGAAATGTAGATCATTACAGTGATATGAATGACTGCTTGAAAGAACAATAACTTTGGCACAGTTACTACTTTTCACCCAGGAAAGCAGCTTTTTCACAGAATGGCTTTAATTTGTACTTAATAAAAATGGATCTTAACTGAAGAGCCACTAGCTTTTTTGAAGGCAATGAATATACTTCAGCATCTGTACTGAGTTCTATTGAATTTACTTCTGCAGTTGCATATGGACGGTTTCCAACCATCTGCCCAAGAGAAGTGGTGTAGAAGTAACCAATCTTACACATATGCAGCGTAGAAATAATCCAATCTATTACAAGCTGGCCAACATTTCCAACAGGCACTGCTGGCATTAGGATGGTGAAACCCCCCGGGGTCAGAGACCGACTCTCTACAGCAAAACATGGTCGCACTGAAGTAAGTGGAAGGGCTGATGGGGAGAAAGAGGGCGGCTCGAAGTAAGTGGAAGGGCTGATGGGGAGAAAGAGGGCGGCTCTGTCCCAAGGCCCCAGAACTTTAAAGCCTCTTTGCAAAAAAACTCAACTTTCCTTGGACAAAAATGAGATTGATATTCAAAATGTCTCAACTTTTAAATGTTGCCACTCAATCAGTTGCATTCATTAGCTCTTAGTTTACCTGTGCAGGTATTTAATACAGAAATTGATAATTAGACTACTTTGAACAAGCTAGTAGCACCTCTTTTTCACCTGTGGCAGGATAAAATTATATGTCCACATATCATAAAGTATCATTATCTCAAGGAGAAAGAACATTATGTACAAGGCATTGGCTTTCTCATGTTTTCTTTTTCTCCCTACTAACAATATCAAGATTTGAAAGACCTCATCAAATAACTGGAAATGTATGAATATTAGATAGATTCCAGGCTTCTGGAGCATGGTATGATGAATTCTCTAGATGTAAAAGCTCTGGGAAAATGTCTATGGCTCCAGGGACAAATTTATTGATCACATACATTATGAAATATTATTTCTGCAATATAAATGTAAGTTGCTACTAAAAATCATCCTACGGTGTTGAGCTAGATATAATGTTTAAAAATACTCAAGTCATGGGAATGCAAACTGGTGCAGCCACTCTGGAAAACAGTATGGAGGTTCCTCAAAAAACTAAAAATAGAACTACCCTATGACCCAGCAATTGCACTACTAGGCATTTATCCAAGGGATACAGGTGTGCTGTTTTGAAGGGACACATGCATCCCCATGTTTATAGCAGCACTATCAACAATAGCCAAAGTATGGAAAGAGCCCAAATGCCCATTGATGGATGAATGGATAAAGAAGATGTGGTATATATATATATACACAATGGAGTATTACTCAGCAATCAAAAAGAATGAAATCTTGCCGTTTGCAACTACGTGGATGGAAGTGGAGGGTATTATGCTAAGTGAAATTAGTCAGTCAGAGAAAGACAAAAATCATATGACTTCCCTCATATGAGGACTTTAAGAGACAAAACAGATGAACATAAGGGAAGGGAAACAAAAATAATATAAAAACAGGGAGGGGGACAAAACAGAAGAGACTCACAAATATGGGGAACAAACTGAGCGTTACTGGAGGGGTTGTGGGAGGGCAGGTGGGCTAAATGGGTAAGGGGCACTAAGGAATCTACTCCTGAAATCATTGTTGCACTATATGCTAACTAATTTGGATGTAAATTAAAAAAAAATAAAAAATAAAATAAATAAACAAATAAATAAAAATACTCAAATCAAACATTTTTTATATGAAGCTGTCTGATATCACATTAAAATTGTGCTGCACTGTGTAGAAATGATAAACGCTATTATCCTGCTGTTAGAAATTACACAATTACAAAAGAGAACAGTAGGGCCGCACGGTAGCAAAATGTTTGGTGGGACCAGAGTGGACAGGTGGATTCAGAACCAGGTTGACTGGCCAGCTCTGTGCCCTCTAGCTCCCTCTCTCTTAATCTAGCTGCATGCAAACTGCAGAGCAGTTCTAGTGTGCTGTGGGATATGTGGGCACATCCTCGGGAAGGGCACCAACCACTTATCTTCTTTTTACTTTATCCTTAGTAGCAACTATTTATTTCCCAGAAAGAAGGCTCACAGACCAACAAAACTGTTGCAGACCTTGAAATCTGGCTCATTTTATACTGCATCTGAGAATAGAATGCCTATTTTCTGCAAGAGAATGTGTACCAGTATTTGTTAAATTTTAAAGTTATTATCAACATCAGCACTGAAAACCTGGTTTTTTGAATATTAATTAGAATGACCCTTTAAATGTGGGCTATTTTCTTACCGGTCCCATAAAATATGTAAATTTGTAATTATAAATATATTGCCAATTTATGAGGCCTGTTTAAAGACTGCATGAAGCAAAATAAAACATCCTTAGTTATTACATAGGATGAGATATGTACAATAACATTCTCTTGATTATTACTAGATGGCACAATATAACCTTAATATAATATATTCTCTCTCTTTTTTTCTGTTCACTGTTTTAGGTTCTGTACAAATGGCATCTTAATGATTTCAAGTCAAATCAATATTTATTTAATCACTTCCATAAACACTGGTCAAATGGTGTCCTATTAGCTGAGTGACCTTAGACAAGTCACTTACCCTCCCTGTCCTCAGTTTTCTCATCTGTGAAATGCAAATAATTAGTGTACCTACCTAGCTCAGAAGAGTTGTTGCGATGTTTAGGTGAGCAAATAGATGTCAGCATTTAGAAAAGTGCTTGACACTTTGTAGGTTAGTTATTATTCTTTTCCAGACACTCTACCAGATACTTATATATAAAATGTGAGTATATGTGTATATTTTCTACATTTTAACTTTCCCAAGATCAGAACCGAAACTTGAACTACTATCTGCATGACATTAACCTCCAGGTCCACAGCTTCTCAGTGTGCTGTGCTTGGGCTCTTTATGCATTCAATCTCCATTCACATTTATTAAGTGCCTACCATGTACCAAAATGGTGATAGGCTCAGGGACGTCTTCAGTTCCTATGGAGAGAGGCCGGTTCTGTCTGTGAGGAAAATGGGTGGAAGAGGATAACTCTTAGGCAGGACACTATGAGTAGCTGCACATTCCTCCAAGAATAGTTGTTTGTTTGTTTGTTTTTACTATGGACACTGCCTTTAATCAAAGAAATGCATGGATCCCTAGTATGGAATCTCAAAAAGCCAAACATATAGGACATCAATTTTAGAGAAAGAGTAAGGCCTTCTCATTTTCCTTGAAATGTCTCCACACACAGGCTGTAGTCACATAGTTCATTTGCCAGCACTTTATCGTCAACATTCTCCTCCTTGATAGAGCTGCCTCCCTTTCCAATTAGGCCACATGGTTTGAATGGGAGTGGTTATGTTATTTCAGATCCTATCTCCAAGCCCCCCCCCCCCCCCCACTTCCTGTGATATTAACTCATTCAGGATTAGGCTCCAGCCTCAGGCTGGGTCAGTCATAGCATGGTGGCCTCTTTGCCTTGGCTGAATACACCAAGGGTAGGCCCATGACCTAAAAAGAGTAACTCAGTGTCCTTCCGTGGGCTTTTTTTCAAATTAGAATTAGGAAAAGCCAGCCAGCACCTCCTGGGAGAAGGGGCAGCAACAGAAAGCAGAGCAAGAAGCCAGAGTCTCTAATTGGAAACAAAAAATGAAACTGAAAAACAGAGAAGAAGAAACAAGAGGCTAGGACAGGGAGTCCTGGCAGTGTTTCTGTCCCAAGAATTGATTAACAACATTTCTTTAATCACATTTGACAACAAGGTGTCCCTCCACGAAGCTCGCTTTTTGCCCCGGCTTGTTTGATTTGGAATTTTGTCACTTTAACCAAAGGAATCCTTACTAATCCAGATGATCACTCGTTCTGTCCTAAGCGTAGCCAAGAAGTTTAAGTTGTTACCCCATAATCTGTTCGGGTTTAATCCTCACAGTATGTGGGTGTAATAGCAAAAGACAACCCAGAAGATAAAACAAGGACTTAATATGGTCAAAGCTTATGGTTCGTTAGGACGAGTTTGATCGTTGAAGGGATACACGACCCCCAGAAATGCCAAGCACTTTACAAATGGGTGTGTCATTTCATTCCTAAGCCTGCAAGGCTAAGCACTCCAAATATTCTGCCACCTGTAATTTCATTAGTTTTAGACATTAGGTGAGTGGTATGACTTCACTTTATTAATTTATAAAGGTCCTGATTCAATCCCTGAACACCAATTAATTAAACATAACATTGCCCAGATATGTACACTCAGAAATTCAAGACTAAAGGGATTTCAGGACCCTTGGTTCTAGTACGAAATCCTAGAGCAATAACCCAATTCAGAAGATCTCTTCCTGTGGTTCTCCCTCTCTCCCTCCTTCTTTTGTCTCAATGGACATAATGTAGGATCTTGAGATTTCACTATACCAATGTGTTGCCTATCAAAGCAGAATCCTAAAATGGGGACATGACTGGGGCATAGGGCCAGACAGAAACTGGGGACTCATTTATTAGTTTTATGCCACCTTTAGACACAGAAGAAACATACCCTAAGCTAATTTGGAACAGTATGGAATCATTCCTTTACTAATCAGTATACAGATCAAATTACAGCTAGTTGATATGTGTAGGAACAATATAGAACATAAAAAATAAAAACATGGTTTGGAAAGGACAGTTTTTTATTACTGAAAAATTTTCTATTCATTCACCTATTGTGGGGGCTATTGCAGGTCTGCAGGTTTCCCCTGGTGTCCCCAATCCAAGAATATCGCAACCCTGCTTACCCTGGAGACATGACCCTCCCACACCCCCCCCCCCAAACAGCAGTGTCACTTAATGCAAAAAAGCTTGACTTCCTAACTTCTCCCTCTGTGGGAATGGCCGCAATGCCTTCTACTTCTCAAAAGATCACAGTATTAAGAGTGTCTATGAAATGCTACGTTCCTCCACCCATGTTAATGCAGCCAATTTACTTTTTGTCACATTTGGTTTTACTACTTTTTCTTTATTTTCATAACTATTTTCCTAAACTACGTCCCAGTGATCAGATTGGATAGCAGCAGTTCCTGGCTTATTCTGATTTTGTCTTCCTGAAATTTATTATGCTCTTTGACTGTCAGGTAATTTCTACCCTTTCCTTCAAGTATCCATAGTATACGCCTGTGGCTTTCATATTAAAACAAAACTCTGTTTTGGCACTTGAAACCTCCACCAATTCCTTCTTATTTTTTAAACCATTATTTTTTTTTCATTTATTCATCCAAATCAGACTATATTTGAGTGCTTACTAAAACTGCTCTCCTGGGTCCCAGGGATGCAGCAGTATAGAAAATAAAGCTCTACTATCATGGAGCTCCCACACCAGCATAGGAAGGCAGACAAGAAACAAAGAAACTAATACAACATTTGATGGGTGGAGATGAGTGATAGGAAGAAAAAGATTAAGCAGGATTAAAAAAAAATAGAGATTGTTGAGTGGGCATAAATTTATACAAAGAAGTCTGAGACTATTCTAACATCGGAAAAAGACCAGCAGGAAGTGTAGAGGTGAAGCAGGCAGTGATTTGGGGGAAGAACGTTCTTTACAGAAGGGAAACAATGCTCCAAAAATCATAAGTCATGGGTGTGCTTGTAGCGTCTGAGGAAGAGCAAGGAGGCAGGTATGAAAAGGGAGAGTGGAAGGAGAGCTGAGCAGAGGGAGTGAGGAATCCAGATCCTGCCGGCTGGGCTGTGTGAGCCACATGTGGGTTTTGCTCTGGGAGAGGCAGCAAGCAATTTCAAGCTTGAGCAGAGGAGAAACATGATCTGACTTATAATGGAAAAGATCCCTCCAGTCATGATGTGGACATTACTTACATCAGAAAGAGAGCAAAGGTAATAAGCGTTTCTATTTGCCGCAGTCAGAGGGTGGATTTAGTGTGTGGATGAGGCCCTAGGAAACCTGCACATGCAAGCTTCCGTATAGCCCTGGAAGCCACCGGAAGTCACCGCCTCCCGACCAGAGTAGTGTCTCTCCTAGAAGAGAGCAACAGGGACAAACTTGACCCTTAAGCAATCATTATCAAGTGAGGATCAAAGGAGGGGAAACTTAATGTGTAATTGCTATGAAATTGTAGTAAGTGAAAACACACACACAAAAATGACAAACCGGGTACATATTCTGCCAGTTCCGTTTAATGAGTTTTAAAAATTTTAGCTGACTGTCGGTATTTAATTTTAAAATATTCTGGATTTTGGTCATAAATCAGCAAGACATATTGCTCTAAATTTCATGAAATTGGGTTACATAGGATAAAAACAAAAGAGGCATATAAATTTAATGTCTGTTTATTGATTCACAGTGATTTATGATTCCTTAATATAATTTTCTTTACAGCCAAAATATTTTAAGTATTGATAAATTTAAAAATCAAGAATTATTAATTGAGCACAATCATCATAGCATTAATTTAAATTATTTTATTTATTTTTAATGTTGATTTATTTTTGAGACAGAGGGAGACAGAGCGCAAGTGGGGGAGTGGCAGAGAGAGAGGGAGACAGAATCTGAAACAGGCTCCAGGCTCTGAGCTGTCAGCACAAAGCCCGACTCGGGGCTCGAACTCACAGACGGTGAGATCATGACCTGAGCCGAAGTCAGAAGTCAGACGCTTAACCGACTGAGCTGCCCAAGAGCCCTGCATTAATTTACATTTAAAGTTAGAATTCATAGATAAAATCCTAACAAAGGAGCACAAATCAAAAATATCAGAAATAAGAAAACTGTATGGTTATGATCACATTAAAATTTTGAAATTACTGTTTCTCAACAAATTAGAATTGTTCATTTTTAGTTCATTAATTAAATATTAGGAATATACCGAAATTTTCGATTAAAGATTTCAAGAATTATTTCAAAAAGCTCTAGAACTTCCTTTCTTGCATCCTGTGTCTTCATTAAAAATTTCCATCCAGTCAATGACAACAAACCTGGAAAATATATAAAATTATTACATGTAAATTTAAGTTTATGCCCAATTATTGAAATGTTTATTTTAAGGAAAATTCTATGTATTTTTGCATATGAAAATTATATGCTCATTATATGATAAGCACACACATGAAGTTTTCAAATTTATAATTTATTGACCAACTCTTCATATAAAAATCAATAAGAAATGTAAATAATCAGAAAACTAGGAAAAGTACACAAACATGTTAAGAGTTGAACTTTGCAACAGTGAAGTAGCATTTTCTACATAACAAGCTAACATAAGTTATAGAAATTGCTATAAGACAATGGGTTAGAGAAAACAAGAAATGTTATTCAGTTTTGTGAGAAAAATGTAAACTCCTGAAAATTATTTTAAGTGCCACTGAACAATATATGACTCATTGATTTTAGTTCATTTTCTCTCTACAAATTTATTGGTAAAATCATAAATTATACCAAGAAAAATATACGTATCATGCCATGGTTGCCTTATTGTCAATAGCTTATAACAGAAAATAAAGCCTAGAATTATAGTTAATTAATTAAATGAAACATTACATATCCTTTAAACAGAATGTTTGGATCAATATGTCCTGATATCAAAAGAGCTTCAAGAAAATTTTTACTTAAAAAAATATAGTGCAGGGGCACCTGGGTGGCTCATTCAGTTAAGCTTCCGACCCTTGATTTTGGCTCAGGTCATAATCTCAGGGCTCTTGAGTTCGAGCCCCTCATGGGGCTCTGTACAGACAGCGAGGAGCCTGCTTGGGATTCATTCTCTCTCTCTCTCTCTCTCTCTCTCTCTCTCTCTCTCTCTCTCTCTCTCCCTCCCCCACTTTTGCTGCCTTTCCCACTCTCTCTCTCTCTCTCTTAAAAAACTTAAAAAAAAAAAGGGTAGGGCAGAGCAGTTTGATTTCATTTGTGCAAACAGCACAAGTTTTATTTATTCATATTGTTTTATATATAAATGAATTCCAGAAATTTGCACCACCTCTGAAAATTGGGCAAAGGGCCAAGAGATATAAATGAAGTGGTGAAAAAGATGACTTTTATTTTTATTTAATGTGTTGATACACTTAGACTTTTTAAGTTTGAATATATTGTACACACTTTAAAATAAATTAGTAAAAGTCACAGCAATTAAAATGCTTTTTAAATAGAGAAAAAATAAGTTAGCATTTTAAAAACAATTTTTGAAGAGAAGAAATATTTCAAGTTATATCTGTTAACATATGAGAGGTAGTAGTTTGAAAGTGTCCCGAGTACTTGGTCCCAGGTCTACCTCTATTTTCTTCCTACACTCTTTGGGGATGGGAGGGAGGATAATGCTTAATTTCCGTGAAGAGCTATTCTCAGAAACATCTTTTTCTCGTTTCCACGGAGATGGAGCATGTTACTTGATTGGTGGGTGAGAGCATTTGGTTCATGTTTCTCAGCTGGCTAGAGCTAACCTATTATAAAGTCTCAAGACCCAGGGATAGCTTTTTTTTTTTTCTATTTAAACTAGTGAGGAAATTGGGCTACTTTGAAATCTTCAGAGTTGATTAATATTGAGTCAGTCAACACACCCAACAAGAAAGCAAAGAGCTGACGCTAGATTTCAGACTTATCTAGAGTATAGATTTCAGTATATAGGAGGATGATGTATTAAGGAGAAAGCACAGGCTTTAAAATAATGTGCCAGAATGCAAATTTACTGTCTCCTTTACCAGCTAGTGAATTATTTAAACTTACAAAACCTCTGTTTCTTTACTGGCAAAATATTGGCAATAACGTTTTTTGGCACCACAGAAAAATGTTGTTAAAATATAGATTCCAGTTACTTAAAAATGCATGGGAAAGACAAAGATACAAAGGCATTATCATACAACTGGTTTCTAAACTCAATACTTTTGAAATACCAAACAATGATGATTACCCCCAAAAGTCAGCCTATTGAAACAGATTTTTAAGTTGGTCTATAAACTCTCTTCGGTGTTTGTTTACAAATGTTACTAGGTTTTTCCGTTTCATCTCAGATCAGAATTTGTTTTTTTGACATATTTACTTCTCTAAGTAAATAAATATTTACTTGTCAAAATATGTAGTTATTTCTTAGAGTTAATGTCAACGACTATGAGAAGCTTCTCTAAGTGAAGAATTCAATATGATTGCAGCTACAATATGATTGCAGCTTTTGGAAAGATTACCACTTTGGCTTACCTACACCAAGACCCATATGGGGAACGGCAAATAATAGGAAAAATACGGGGGTTGAAAGCAGGAAGGACTAAGAAGAGATGTTTTCTTTTACTGGGGACCTGCTATAAAAGACTCCAATTATTTACTTTGGTGCTGTTTCTGAAGAAATGGTTTCTGCCAGACCACAGTCTGCTACATAGTTGTTCATTTTATTTCCTTTTCTAAAAAAATGGCAGACTTTAACAATTCAATTGATCAACCAAATAAGCAGAGGCCTTTAAATTACCATATACTTTAACTGAATGAAATAAATTGTTTTCCTACCTGGTTATCAACCTTGTGTCTGGAAAAGCAGCAAAACCACTTTGCTCCAAAATTAGAAGGTGGTTTTGGAGGCTGTTCATAAGATGCCTGGTGTCTTCTAATGCCAGTCACGGAAGTGATCTTCATGAACTCGGTAACTTAATAAATGTAAAAATGACCTCCTCTATCAATACAATGTTGAGCCAGCAAAACCAACAAAGGTAGGGATTGCATAAAACAAGGGAATACATTTCCTCTTAGATAATGAAAGGGGAATATGTATGGTAATGAAATCAATCTATAATAAACTTGTAAAAGGATGATTCTGGTTTACATGTAAGCTTAACTAAATTGCCCATGTGTAAATGATTGGAAATTTTCTTCTTCTAACATAATCCCATTCATTATAAACTAAGTTGGTCTTAGTTTCTTATAAATCTCACATTTCCTTGAATTTATCTAGTACACCCTCACTTTATAGCCATTTAATTTATAAGCTGGGCCTGCCCAGCCTGACTATAAAGCTTCTCTTCAGAAAGATCCCAGATGGATTCAACAGAGGCCTCTTCCAGTAAAAATCTGCACTTTATAACAGTACACGAAAGAACACCAACCAGCCCTACAATATAAAAATCTTCGATTTCACATTATCACAGAAACAGTGCAATTTACTAACCATTCCTTCCTTACAGAAAACTCAGTAGCTCTAAAAATTTTTGTTCTGTTTCAAAACATTTCAATACTCATTAATTCCAAAGATCCAAACACCGTGTAACTTTGGCATTCTTGGAATCAGCAACTCAGGAGAGAGGCTGTGTTTAGGATGAAGTGAGTTGGATCATACATTGACAGAGACTTGCCAGATAATATAGAATTATTGAAAAAACTGTGCGAAACTTCTGTGAAGGTTTAAATTGCACTCCACAGTCCAGGTGTTTCCAACGAATCAGGGAACACCTTGCTTTTACCTTTGTCGGGAGTTTCAAAAGGCACTCTTTTTACTGCATCCAAAAAACCCATACATCCTGAGAGTATGTATAATATTTGTTAAGGTGCAAACAACAGAAACAATGAAGAAGGGAATACTGAGGACGACAATGTGAAGCAAGCCAGCTCCCGATGCGTAAGTCGGCCACATGCCCTGGCTGTTCATTATACGGGTACTTGCATCCACCTCACTGTGGGCAACTCCAACGTTCATGTTTGTCCCCCTGCTCCACTCTGGGCCGCTGGCTGGGAGCAGGACCAGGTCCATAGCAACAGGGTCTCTTCAAGGACGAATGCCAGTGCTCAACCCCAGTCTTGGCAACAATATTTTTGTGAAAGTATTGTAGTGATATTTATATATGGTAATAAAAAAAAACACCTGACACAATTTCAGGCACATGGTGGGTATTTAATACATAGGAGTTCCTTTCTACATGTTAACCTCTTAACTTTATATCACACCCATTGTGTACTTTTAGTTTAATGCAATAGATTATCAGATTTGAAGTTTAGCAAGTTTTTAAAATTGAGATATAATTGGCATATAACATTGTATTAGTTGTGGGTGTACAACATAATTAATTTTTCATTCATTTGCATATGGTGTAAGATAATTGTCCAATTTCATTCTTTTGCAGGTGGCTGTCCAGTTTTCTCAGCCATTTGTTTAAGAGAATGTCCTTTCACTATTACATATTCTTGGCTCCTTTGTTGTAAATTAACTGATCATATATGTATGGGTTTATTTCTGGGCTCTCTATTCTGCTCCATTGATCTATATGTCGGTCTTTATACCAGTACTCTTCTGTTTTGCTAACTACAGCTTTATAATATAGCTTGAATTCTGTACGGGATATGCCTTCAGCTTTATTCTTCTTTTACAAGATTGCTTTGGCTATGCAGATAAGTTTTCTTCCCTTTCTCTCTATCTTCTATTTTCTCAGACCTTGTAACACAAAGATTGGTCAACTTGATGTTGTGCCATAAATATCTTTAAGCTATCTTCATCACTTTTCATTCTTCTTTCTTTTTGCTCTTCTCATTGGATAAAATCCACTGCCTTGTACTCAAGTTCCTGATTCTGTCTTCCAGTTCATCCAGACTGCAGTTGAATCTCTCTATTAATTTTTTAGCTCTGTTATTATATTTTCCAGGTCAATGATGTCAGTTTGGTACTTTCTTATATTTTATATTTCCTTGTTGAAATTTTTATTTTGTTCATGAATTCTTTTCCTGACACCAGAGAGCATCTTTATGACCATTATTTTGAACTCTTTACCAGGAAAATCACTTATCTCCATTTTATTAAAGTCTCGTTATGAAGTTTTATGTTGTTATTTTGTTTGGAACATACTCCTCTGTTTCTTCATTTTCCTTGCCTTTCTGTGATGGTTTCTGTGGATTAGATAAAATAGTCACCTCTTCCAGTTTTGAAAAAGTGGACTCTGTGTAAAAGATAAATCTTATTCAACTCTGCCCTCACTCTTGGTTGTCTCTCAATCCTTTGTGATTGTCCAAGCAGCTTTCTTTGTTCTCAATGGCCCCTAGTAGTTGAAGGTGTGCCAAGACCTGTCAGTGTCCCAAAGAGGCAGAACTCAGTCAGCACCTAGATGCCAGATGATTTTAAACTAGATCCTCAGGTAGCAGCTTTTGTTTGTTACAGTCCTACAGAACCCATGAATTTAAGCCCTATCGGCCATCAGAGCCACACATCAAGGGGTACCCTCTGGAGGACAACTGAAGAAAACATGACACCATAGGTGTGCACAATTTCTTTCCAGGAGATATCTCCACCTTGAAATGAGACAGAGAGAGAGTGACAACAGTGCACCTACCATGCCCTCGGTTTCTAGAGAGTATTGTAGTATTAAATTAGAAGACTGCCCCTCAGTTCATAGCTATTAAAATGAATAAATGGGCCTCTTTCATGAAAAGATTGGATATGTTTCAGTTTTCTTCATCTGCTCTGCACCCTTGGGAATTTGCCACAGTGAGTCTGCACAAGCCCTTTAAGAACTGTCTCTTACTTGGCTATAGCCTCCTGGGTCTTGTGGATACAAGCCCTGTTGGCTTTCAAAGCTAGATGCTTTGGGCACCCATCTCTCTCACATGGAAGTCTTAGACATTGATGTGCTAGATGTGGGATTCCAAACCCAGCACTCCTTAAGGAGAAGCTGGGAGTTGTGAGATCCCTCCCGATTGTGTGTCACCTCACCAAGGCTGGGGTTCATGGCAAAATTGTGTCTCAGCCTTTCTTGCTTCATTGTGGATTTTTCTCTCATTTTTTCAAAGGGTAAGAGTCACTTAGCTAGCTTCTGGATTTCTGTCAGGTGAATTGTTCTGTATGTAGTTGTAGATTGGGTGTATCCATGACAGGAGGTAAGTTCAGGAGCCTCCTATGTCATCATCTGCACTGAAGCTTCAGAGATGCCCAAGCTCATTTCTTCCCCCTCTTTGTACATCATACTTCAGCCACCAATTGTCCTCATTTGAAGAAAGGAGGAGGTAGTGACCATTGCAGCAGAAGAGTGGGGAGTAACGACCTTCTTGGTCAGGTTGGAGGCAGCCAAAGGGGTGGCTGGCCTCAGCCTTGAATCTTAAAATTTAATAAGTTTTTAAAACATTTTAAATTATATTAACATGAATCATCAGCGTTTGACAGTTTTGAATCTTCATTCAGTCTTCATTCCTTATTTTAAACATCACCCATGGGGGAAAAGTAATAAAATCTAGGCAAGCTTTTTTTTCTTACTAATTTATACCTAATAATATTTTCAACTTTAATATGAGCTTTACTCTTAGAATATGTATAGTCAAGGATTAAAACTTATGCCACTATAGACGAAGAGATGGTTCAGAGTTTTACATAATTAAAAATGAAAAACTCCATGCCAATTCTTACCATGAGCAAAAGTGTTAAAAATAGCTAAATTGAAGTCTGAAAAGGTTAATTTTATTTTGTAGATTAAATTTAATGAGGCGACCTGGGTGGTTTAGTCAGTTAAGCATCTGGCTCTTAATTTCAGCTCAGGTCACGATCTCATCGTTCAGTTTGTGAGATCAAGTCCCATGTCTGACTCTGCTGCGACAGTGCAGAGCCTGCTTGGGGTTCTCTGTCTCCCTCTCTGTCTCTGTCACTCCCCAGCTCATGTGCATGCGCAGACATGCCTATGCGCGCACTCTGTCTTTCTCAAAATAAATAAATAAACTTAAAAAATATTAATGAATTTAGCTAAGGTTTCCTGTAGCAAACACTTCTGGAGACTAAAAAGTAGCTAAATGACACTTTGAAACTTTATTGCAAATGTATACATATATTTCTATTGAAGATGAATTTAAAATGCTTATTGTTGAATTTGTTTTTCACTAATGCTTTGTTTTCAGTACATCTGCTTTCCCCATCCTCTGCTTATTTGAAAACTCCAAGACCTTTGATACTGTGATTGAATTCTGAGGGTCACTGGGAGCATGGAGAGCAAGAAGGACAACTAGATGATAGTGAATGCCTTGTTATACAACATCTATGCAATTATACTATGAAGGCTCACCAATTTTTCACCAGTAGTTTTTAACATTTCTTTCTTGTGAAAGCAATTCAAAACTGCCTGATCTATCCAAAGCCAAATTTCAGTAAAACCGAATCTTGGAATAAAATCTTGTAGTGTGGTACCTTCAAGCTTTAAATTAAATAACTACCAACTCCCCCACTCAGTTCTTTGCCTTGTACATCTTAAGAGGAGAGATCCAGTTTATACAACCCAGGTCTACAATGCAATTTTACCATCTGATACTTTGGCAGAGATGGGCAAGTGACTACCAAAATTCATGCTCCTCCTTTCATGGTGCTTAGTTCTTGGACAACAGTTTAATTCCCTATCCCACTTGCTTCTCCAAACACTATAGCATGTTGCTACTGGTGGGGTGTAAATAACATAGAAGGCGGGGATTGGAACAACCACAGATGGAAGGAGCCTTAGTCCTCTACTGATTGTGTAAAGGGAAACTACCATTGCTGAGAATATTGCAGGAAACATTACTGCAGCAAGAAGAAACTGCAATTGCATGAAGGCCTTCCTTAAATGTTTGGGTTTATTTTTTACTCTAATGCAAGTAAGTTTTCAAAAACATACATTTCATGTATTTATGTTTACTCTGCTTTTATATCTTTCAGATTCATTGAAGGGATTTAAAGCTAGTAATATTTTAATTATGTTTTAAGCTTGGTTCACTGCATAAGAGCATATCTGGAAAATTGAGATGATGTGGTTATTCAAATGTGTAATTATGGATTCTTTCTATTTTTTGCTTTGATAGGAGACCCTATAGCTGAGGAGCTGCAGCAGAATACCTCATCCGTGACTGGTAAGGCCAGATGAAGAGAGCTCACATAAGTCAATTTGCTAGTTTTCCCCATTAAATCATTGAAGATTTTCTTTTGAGATTTGTTTATTTTTCTGAATTTAAGAGCAACAGAGGCACCTGGGTGGCTCAGTGGGTTGGGAGTCTGACTTCAGCTCAGGTCATGATCTCATGGCTGGTGGGTTGCAGCCCTGCATTGGGCTCTGTGCTGACAGCTCAGAGCCTGGAGCCTGCTTCGCATTCTGTGTCTCCCTCTCTCCTTGTCCCTCCCCCGTTTGTTCTCGTTCTCTCTCTCTCTCTCTCTCTCTCTCTCAAAAGTAAAATAAATAAACTTTTAAAAATATTTCAAAAGAAAGAAAGAAAGGAAGGAAGGAAGGAAGGAAGAAAGAAAGAAAAGACCAGGGGCGCCTGGGTGACTAAATTGGTTAAGCATCCGACTTGGCTCAGTCGGTTAAGTGTCCGACTTAGGACATGACTCAAGTCATGATCTCATGGCTTGTGAGTTCGAGCCCCGTGACAGGCTCTGTGCTGACAGCTCAGAGCCTAGAGTCTGCTTCATATTCTGTGTCTCCCTCTCTTTGTGCCCCCCACCCCGGCTCGTGCTCTGTCTCTCTATCTCTCTCTCTCAAAAATAAATGAACATTAAAAAAATTAAAAATAAAAATAAAAAAGACCAACATATAAGGGTTTTAAAAAGGGAATACTATCACAACAGCAGCAAAGGAATGTATCTCGGTTTGTAGATGAAAAGTGGACTTGAAGTAGCCTGGTGGCCTTATGAGTCAATAAAGATGCGTAAGAAAAGACAGTCCTTGATTGGAAGGACCAAAAAGTGTGGAATGGACACCCATAGGTAATCGTGACTTTCTTTAAGAGTATGTGTTATAACGACCTTTATATCTGATAAAATCATTATATCTTCCTTTATTCAATGAAAATAGTAGTTTTCTTCAAGCTTTTGTTTTTAAGGGCCTTACCTGAAGAGTTATCCAATCTGGGAAGAAAACTTAGAACAAGCAGGACAGCGTTTTGAAAGTCAGTAAAGTCGCTGATGAAAGGGGCTCTATCCCCGTTAACAAGCATCCGTGGTGGCAGGCCTTTCTGGAATTCATGTGTAATAATCAAAGTTGTAGGAAAGAGGGATGCAGCCAAGTATTCCACAGCCACACACCAATTTCTGCCAAAGTCTGCTTCTGGTTTAGAATAATACTCCAGCCTAAGAGACAAGTGGGAACATGTACAATTATAATTAGTCCACTCAGAATTTCAGCTTCATTGTTTTTTTTTTCTGGTTTTAAGTTTTTATCTAAATTCTGATTAGTTAACATATAGTGTAATATTGGTTTCAGGAGTAGAATTTAGTGATTCATCACTCACATATAACACCCAGTGCTCATCACAAGTGCCGCCCTTAATACCCATCATCCATTTAGCCCAGCTCCCACCCACCTCTTCTCCAGCAACCCTCAGTTTGTTCTCCATACTTAGGAGTCTCTTATGGTTTGCTTCCCTCTCTTTTTTTCCCCTTCCCCTATGTTCACCTGTTTTGTTTCTTAAACTCCACACATGAGTGAAATCATATGGTATTTGTCTTTCTTTGACTGACTTATTTTGTTTAGCATAATATGTTGTAGCTCCATCCGTGTTTTTGTAAGTGGCAAGATTTCATTCTTTTTTATGACTAATATTCCATTGTGTGTGTGTGTGTGTGTGTGTGTGTGTGCATGCCACATCTTCTTTATCCATTAATCAGTCAGTGCTCTTTCCATAATTTGACTAAAGATCATCTTCTGCCAATAAACTGATAATGTAGTTCTTAGTTTTAGAATGTGATGACTTGGGGCACCTGGGTGGCTCAGTTAGTTAAGCATCCAACTTCAGTTCAGGTCATGATCTCACGGCTTGTGAGTTCGAGCCCCACATCAGACTCTGTACTGACAGCTCAAAGCCTGGAGCCTGCTTCAGAGTCTGTCTCTGTCTCTCTCTGCCCCTCCCCTGCTCGTTTTCTCTCTCTCTCTCTCTCTCTCTCATATAAATAAACATAAAAAATTTAGAATGTGATGTTTTGAGCTGCTACCTTTGAAGATATGAATATAGGTAATTAAAATTTTGAACTTGCAAAGGACCATTTCATCAATTGTTTATATTTTATTTTGAATTTTTATCTCTTTTAACCACACTTTACACTTATAATTGAATACCATATAATGATCAGATAGATGTTAGATCATGACTAAGTAATACTCTTTAGAAATGTGCAGATAAAAATAAAAAGTTTGCTAGACTGAGATTCTTTTGCAACACTATTGATTTCCTGAAATGAGGAGGCCCCTGAAACATTGAGCATCCTAGAAAAGGTGACGTCTGATTTTCTAAATACATGGATTTTTCTCCTACTGGAGAAAGTATGCTAGGAAGCCAAAAGCTCTCACCTAATTGGGGAACACATTATTACAGTAGAAAAGTTAAGAGGGTAGTAAATAGTTTTAACTCAAGTCTCCCGTCCTCAATAGCTGTCTAAGTATAGTGAACAACTTGAACTTTGTTCTTTTAACAGAATCATTCCCCCTGTCTATTCCTTGCTTTGTTGTCTACACCTGTCTACACCTACATTCTCTTTCAAATCACATTAGATTTCACCTCCTTCACAAAGTTTCCTCCTCCTGTGTAGTCCCAAAGCACCATTTCATTCATTTATTTGAAAGCTATTTTCCCATTAAACTATTTTCTAATTTCTCTGTTTCCACAGCACATATGTAAGGATCATTAAATAGATAATGCTTGCATTATGTTTGTCAATGTTCAGTAAACCATAACATAACCCAGAGGAGAAAACTTCCTGTATGTGGCTCCCATGCTCATGGGCTCCTCTCTGTCTCCAACACCCAAAAGTAGAAGAGTGGGTTCAGTGCATCCTTGGTGAAAGAAGATCTTGGTTTGGATTTGCAGGTGACTACTTTTACTCACATGATACCTGACTGTGAAATAAGGATAAAAACAAGTGTAAATTCATAAGGATTTTGAGCAGTGGCCACAAGGCCCTAGGAACAGTGGATTAAATAAACTGCACAGGAGTCAGAAACACTAGGAAGGAGGTGAGGGTACCAATTCAAGACACAGAGGCATATAAGCAGAAGTGAAATTAAGTGGAAGCCTTTCAAATGATATAATTGAATGTGTTATTGGACAATTTATCTAAGAAGTCAGTTAAGATGTAGTGAAGTAAAAAAATTAAAATACACCTTAAAAGGCCCATTTTCATTTAAAATACAGATATGCACGCACCAGCCAATCTTAGGATTCAAGACCACAGAGTTTTGAGTATATGTAGACAATACAGAGGTCAGTATTGTTTCATGTATATAAAAACCCTAATATACTCTTTTGCCTAAAAAAGTAACACATGAGATTTGAAGGAAGTGCCCCAGTGTATAATAGATTGTGAACATGGCCCCAATTTTTCAAAACTCTTCATCTCTGTTTTTTGGTATATTTTTCCAGTGCTCCTTCTCTGCTACATTGGGAGGAGGTGGGAAGGAAAGAAGCATCACTCTCTGACTCCAGCTCAGTCAAAGGATTTGATTTGGCCAATAAGATATTAATCAACTTGACAGTATAAGTTTTGCAATATGTTTTCGCAATTTGGTTTCTCTCTTTTGCCATTCTGCCATCACTATGGGAAACACTCAAGTTTGCCTGCTGGAGAACGAGAGACACGTGGAGCAGAGCAGAGCTTCTCCATTCATCCCTGTGATGCTGATCAAAATCTAATAATATGATTTGAGCCCAGAAAAAATCAGCAGACCTGCCAGCTGAATCTCAAACATGTGAAGAATAAACACTGCTATATGACATTGAGGTTTAATAGTTATCAACTGTGCTACATTCTTGTAGAAAAAAACTAAACGAAATACAGGACAACACACCTAGTAAACTGTAGACTTTCAACAGCAAAAGTGAAGCTAAAATTTAATGGAGATATGTTTTCAAAAATCTTAAGTATTACCAGCCTAGATCTCTGTAATTGCCCTAAGCCTCAGTCAAAACTCATGATAGAATAAGAGTATTTTAAGAATGCAAATCATTTCTCATACAACAACAGTTCTGAATTGATTGGTGTATAAGTCCTAACAAACAAAGTAATCCAGGAAATAGATGTGGGAAACTGGAAATGGGTGATTCAACACACACACACACACACACACACACACACACACGAGATAAAAGGAATCCAGTACAGTTATCAGAGACCTAAGAATCATATCTGACCACCTAGGCAGAGTAGAGCAAGTCAACAGTTCTGAAGGAAACCTCTTCAAGAAGAAGAAATTGATATAATCCTGGATGCTTTTGAACATTTTGAGAAGAAATTTCCTTGGTTTGGCAATTTGAAGTAATTAGTGTTGGGTACAATAGAAAAAGGATCAACTCTAAAGGGAATAAGATAACAAGAAAAAATAAATACTATCAGTTAAGTACATGTGATGTGAATAGTAATTAATAGTCAAAATAATGTAACCATCGAACACAGACCTAACCCAAATCACTAAACAATTGTACAGAGAAAGTGAGAAGTAGGAAGAATTTTTGTGGAGTGAGGGTAAGGGGAATGAGGTGGTAATTTTCTATGGTCATGAATAAAAGGATAATACCTAAATCTTCAAATCAGGAAATGTTTTAGAACTTTTCATTTTTAGAAATATAGTACCAAATACCAAAGTAACCAGTGGTTATGGTGGTATTCTCCCTAGATACAGCTGTTTCATTTCTGTATGTATTTTTGGTGGGCAAGATGACAAAACTTCATAAAACCAATTGACTCCTTAAATCATTGACATATAAGAAGTGGATAATATACAAACTAAAAATAATCCAAAACAAAAAATAAGAGAGAACAGCTGAATTCAATATATAAAATAAAGAAGGAAGGAAGGAAGGAAGGAAGGAAGGAAGGAAGGAAGGAAGGAAGGAAGGGAGGGAGGGAGGGAGGGAGAGAGAATGTCTGACAAATTCCAGAAGTAACCTTAGCAGCAGCTGCAGGAAAACTCTAAGGATTATCCACTGCTCTAACTCCTAGGATAGGGAGGTGCTGATCATACACACCTTCCTGCTAACCTACCTAAGAGGAATGGAGAAAAGGCATGAATGATATTTTGTTCACTTAGTTGTTCCCCTGTATGACTCATGTCTCCCAAGGATTTAAAGATTCTTCATAAAAGAAGTAAATATTATATTTTATTTCTGCTTCATTATACATTGAAAAGGTGGAAGCATATTTTTTCTTGTTTAATAGCTTTTAATATCTTTTCAGAAGGGAAGAAGCACTTTGGTAGTTACTGATCTCGTAAAACTAGGCCACATACATTGCAGGCAGTATAGTTTACACATAAGAGGATGAGCTATGGAGTCACAAGAAATTTAAATACTAGCTCTGCCATTCACTAGCTGTAAGATTTTAAGCAAGTTACTAAACAGCTCAACCATATACTCATGATCCAGAAAAAGGAGCTATTTTGAAGTGAGATATTATGTTAAGATACTTAGTGAAATTTCTTTTACTTATTGTACTTGAGAAATAGTAACTACTAAAAAAATTGATTTAAGAGAGTCATTTGTTGACATCTAAATAGAAGGTCAAGTAAGAAGGAGAGAATTTTAGAGAATAAAAAGAGTTAATGAAAACAATTTTCTTAGTATAATTAATGAGGAAAGTGCTTCTAACACTATCCAAAAAAATTCAGGTAATATGCTTGTGATCAAAATACTCATATAAATATTTAAAGTTATTCAAATTATTCACCAAAAAATTCATATGATCTATGATCTTGAAGCAGCTTTTAAATAAAGTTGGCCTGTTAAAAATATGATATTCTTTCAAATGTAGCTCCATTACGTAAACAGCAATAAATACAATAAGTTAAAATGTCTGAGACCACAAGAGACAGGAAATATACCTATAAGAAAAAAATTCCTATGATCTTGAATTTTAACTAAAGTCCTTTTATGTTTCAATAGGCACAAAGTTGCATTCTATAGTGATTTATCCTTGTATATGAACTGAAACATCTATAAATTTAAAAAGTAATCTAGAAAGATGACTTTTGCTATCAGTCACATCTTGAGGTTGGCAATTCCCGCCTGAAATCCTTGTCTGATCATCTCATTCCTATTTCCTGTCATCAGAATAGAAAAGCAGTTGAGTTACAACTTTTGTGGTGGCTGCAGCCTGAAATCCTATCACTGATAATGCCAAGGGAGAAAATCCCATTGCCCAATTTAATACCCAGTTTTTGAAGCCATACCAATAGGTAAAGGACGAAATCTGCTACTTAGGTGATTCATTTACCTTTACTGCCTGATGGAATCAGTGGGAGAGACAACCATGAAATAAGAGGTCCTCACACATTCCTTCCTGGATTAACCAGTCTACTTACACAATACCAAGGACCCTGATTTTTTTGTTCCTGTTTTTTACCATATCCAGATTTCTCCCCGCTATCTCACTCAAAGTGGTTGATTTCACTCCCAGATAGTGTCCACTTTGGGGTGTTTCTGTGAAAGTGTTTTTGAAACTTCCATTTTGAAATCAGTTGACAGAGTAAAACATATTTCCCTTCATAATGTGAATAGGCCTCATCCAATCAGCTGAAGGCATGAATAGAACAAAACATTGACCTTCCCTAGAGTAAAAGAGAATTCTTCTGGCTGATGGCCTTTAAAGGGGAACATAGGCTCCTTCTGGTTCTATAGCCGCTGTCAATCTTTGAACTTGAACTGGGAATCATTCACAAGTAAACAGAAATCATTCTTACACTTTCACATCTAGGTGTATAATAACTTCTAGATGTATATGTGCAGTGGCTTAATAATCTTTTAAGCTATCTTGTGCGCTAACCCTGATGGTAGTTGATCTTGTTCCCTAATTATGTACCTACCATATTATGTGTCTGTGGTCAAAATAATGAAGATAATTTATTTTCTTTTTTTATGTAGAGAAATTGGTTGTATGTTTTATTTTGTTTAATTGGCTAGTTGTTTCATTAGTTATTGGTTGATTAGTGCAAGATTTTTTTTCTCAAAATTTTGCCCCTTTCTTCATAAAACATTTTTTAGTCTAATCACTCTAAAATATTTAGGCCTCATCATTAAAGTACCCAATGGCTAAAATTGTTTAATAAGAAGATTGACAACCACTTTAGAAGAGTAAAAAGGCATAAATAAAGCAAAAAATCATTCGCCATATTAAATAGAAATGATTTGGGATCCATTCTTACCTATCTTCAAATATTTTGCCAGCATTTTCCAGGGTTGAGGCATGTGCAGCCCACAAGTACTTCAATAGGTCTTCGAAGCTACTAGAAGGATACTGTAAATGCTGTAGCAGAGGAGAAACTTTTTCGTATTTAAGAAAATATAACAATTCTTCTCCCTACAATTTCATCTTACTCCCATATATAATTTAGAAGTATTCTACATGAGGAATTTTGTTTCTAAGAATTTTGGAAGATTTCAGTGACTAATACTCCATAGAGTATAATAAATATCTATTACAAATAGTAATATTGAATGCATCTATAAGAAATGAACTACAACAATTTTCCTGAGAGTCAGTATTTTATACTGGTCAAGAGGATTTTGTTTTTGGGTTGTTATTTGTTTTTCTGCTATCACAGTAGAAATTACCACAAAATTTTAAGATTAAGAAAAAGGGGAAATTTTTATTAGAATATTTAATTCAATCATATCTAAAAAGGTGAACTAATAATCTATAGAACTAGTAAATTTATCTTTTCATTGTGGATCTAAGCCTACATCTATGTTTAATCGGTTTGTATTTTGCTCATTGAATATTTGGTTTTGATTGCCACATAATTACTTAGTTCTACCAATATATGATCATTTGTTAATTCCGTTGAAATAAGTTAATTGACGGCTCTGAAAACCAACTCCATAATTGTATTTCTCCCAAGGGTTAACCCTTGATTGACATGAAGTTTCAGTTAACCAGAATCATCTTTTCATTCAGTAGGATATCTTTTGTGCTCTCACATTTATGTATAATTTATTTGAAACGTGTGGATAGACTTTGTGTTAATACTGTATTGGTTCAGAGGGTATTAATGACCTGTAGTGCCCTGTTGCAATATTATAATATAACTTGCATAATAATTTACATTTTTATACCTAAGAAAATATTATATAATGCACACAAATAAACCTAGACAAAAAGCATTACACAAAAAAGGACATTCTCTTACCACCTCCTAAGAAAAGAAATTATAAAATTTAAAACAGCAACCTGGTAAAAGGCATTCCACTTGCTCATTATTTCAGGAAAGGATGACTGACAACTAGAAACATTAAGACAGAAATTTGTCTGATCCTTGGGTGGTGGCAAAAGGATGACTTCGTCTGATGATATCCCCATTATGCCAGAATCAACCGCAGCAAGGAAGGGTAATGCACATAGAAAATAATTCATATCTATAGGAGCAAAATACTTATTATTACCACAAGCACTAACAAAAGGTGATAGACAATATTTTTAAGTAATCTGCAAACAAATAAGCAAAACTTCACAGATCCAGAAAGCTAAAAGTTAATCACTAGCAAAAAGAAAAAAAATTGAAAATCCCCCTAAGGATCACCTACATAATTAAACATGTTTTTGTTAATAACCCTACAATCATAAATAAACAGAGACTCATGCAGTTGCCTTTAATATTTTAAATAAAATTAATCTTAATATTTAATATTAATTTAATACTATTCAATATTCTCTTTTTTCAAAACATTAGGTAAAAAAAGGAAGAAAGTTATCTACTTGTGCACAGAATGATACACCTCTAACTGAGGTTTTATCATAAAATGTAATTTTTTTCTAAAACATTTTAATGTGAGTATAGTGTTGACATTTTGTGCTTTGTATTTAGCCAAGTTTAATGTGCAACCATGGTATCACAAAGTCTTTGTTTTTAGGTCTTAAAGCAAACATCTTGGATAAGTGTTGACAATGAATCTTTGGATAATTAAATTGACAAACGAATGGAGGTTTTTTTTTATTTCTTTCTAAATATAACCTACTCCAGCAGATTCAGACATTATAATTTGGATGGCTATAAAGCTTACACTGATTCTCACTGGTGATGCAGAACATTTTTTATCATAGACACTCATTAATGAATGTAGTTCTCTGCCCCAGTGGAGCAGCTGATACTCCAAACTACTAAATCAATCTAAGAATAAAGAAGCCTGAAATCTAGTGCTGGGGCCACGACTACTTGTGTGTCTTTGCAAAGAACAAGTCGGTGCTGTATTAGAAAAATATGTAAAGGTGTATGTGATGTGTGTCACTCTAAGAAAGTGAAACTTAATATATTCTTGTTTCTAGTTATTGGGAAATACATCTAAGGAATTGTGTATAAATTAATTGTATTACTAAAGCATAAAATAGAATGAAAGAATTAGAAAATACCTTCTAATTATTTTACTATTAAATATCTGGTTGGAATTATATTCATAATAAATAAATAATTATCTGGTTGAAGCCTTAGATTTCTCATTTGATAAATTGATTTGTGGTAGATCACTCTGACATGTTTATGGTTTAAAAGTTAAACACATTTGGTTTGAGCAAAATGAGAAAAAGCCTTATTTCCTTCTTCCCTCATTTCTCATCCTTCCTCATTCTGGAGACTCCCTCTCACTCATGGGATCTCCCACCTCACTTGCCAGTGCTGGACTTTCAGGAGCTGTGGTCCTTTGCAGATCCTTGTTTTAGTCCTTCTATTAAAGGTGAACATGTCTTAAGGAATCATTATTGACATTATGGCTGTTAAATTCTAGAATGTGGCCTAAGGGCCACAAGGTACATGATGAAATAGATTCCTTCTTACAAAAGAATAGTATTGTTTGGTCTCTGTCCCTAAGATTTTAGGTTGAATACTTTCCTTGGGGGAAGGTTTTTACCTGTTTTGCCATTTAAATGAACCTACCAGCCCACCAACTGTCCACAGAGATACACAGAAGATCTCCAGATTCATAGCCACAGTCTTTCCTTCGTCTAGGATCAGCTAATCTTCCTAGAAAAGAGAGGGTGCAGGGATTATTTATTATATGCTAGTGTTAATTCTTGAATATCAATAAATATTTTGCTTTCATTTTGTCTCTTTCTTTTTCATTGATCTTCAACGACTCTCTCCTGCTCACTCCCACATTCCTTTCCTTTTCCTGTCCCTTTCTTAAACACACACACACACACACACACACACACACACACACACCCTACACTCAATCACATGTTCCTACACCATGCTGTTTCCAGGTCTGTCCTTTGGCTTAATATTAGAATAGAATGGACCTAACTAAACATTGGAATTTTTTTTAACTGGGCATTTATTTTCAATATGCAACCAAGCCTGAGAAACACTTCATTAGCTCATTCTTTTATTTCCTAGTAGATTTCATTTCTATTTCTGCAGTAAAATTTCATCCAGATTTCAAGTCTGTTTAAATTCATTTTTTCCTGATTACTCCAGCTGACTCCACAATGCCCCTTGTTTTGCACTTTTAACTTTTATCCAAAAGCTGTTGTTCATTATGGAAAGAGCCTAAGTGTCCATCAACTGACAAATGGATAAAGAAAATGTGGTTTATATATATAATGGAATACTATTTGGCAATGAGAAAGAATGAAATCTGGCCATTTGTAGCAACGTGGATGGAACCGAAGGGTATTATGCTAAGTGAAATAAGTCAGGCAGAGAAAGACAGATACCATACGTTTTCACTCATATGTGGATCCTGAGAAACCTAACAGAAGACCATGGGGGAGGGGAAGGAGGGAAAAAAAAGTTACAGAGAGGGAAAGAGGCAAACCATAAGAGACTCTTAAATATTGAGAACAAAAGCTGTTGTTCATTGTTTTCCATTTAATTTCTACTATCTTTTCCTGTTTCAGTTGTGTTGTGAATTGTCTGAAAGTACTTATTCACACCCCACCTTCCCACCGTTGTAGCAAATACTGGATACTTACAAGCTCATCAATGGATGAGTTTAGTCAGGCTTGGTTCTGAGGTGCGAATGCACTGAAAGAATAAAAAGGGCATTAAACTACCAGCCCGTTTAGACTTTTCTCCCCTGAGGCTGGCCTGCCTCCCATAGTAGACGTTATGTTAGTGATGTCTCCTGGGCCAGGGTTGCTTTGACCCCAAGGAAAGCTAGATGAACAGGAGTAGCTTTGGGTCTCAGGACATTTCCTGACAAAAATGGATGATTTACCAACCTCAGTGACTCCTGAATATGACCACTGCTAAGACCTAAGGTAAACTGTTATCTCCCTGTATTTTTTCCCATCGGAATAAAACAAATTTCTTTATTGGTGCTGTTAACTGTATGGAGCAGGCAGGAGACACCACTCTCTTTTATGAGCTTCTTCTTTCAGCCACAACAAAAATGTCTTTTTAATTTGTGAACCCTTGGCCCACAACATATCTCCTAATTAAACACGAGAATGTATCTTCAGGAGGAATCAATAATTTGCAGAGAAATATCCTCATGAATGAGACATCACACCCTGTCTATATGTCCTTTCTTCATGTAGAGGTAATCACAATTGGAACTTTAAAAAATGCAAGTTAATTTGACCTCGCCTTCTGTTTTGTTTTTTTTTTATTTTTTTATCCCACCCCCTTTTTTTTTTTTTTTTTTATCTTGCCTTCTGTTTTTAATGTATAGCCTTTTGGCTGCTTTGTTCATCTACGTGCTTAGGATGGTATCTGGCACCTCGTGGAATTTCAATAAATACTTGTAGAATATTCAATAGATTTGATATGAAGTCTTTTTTTTTTTAATCTGCAACTATACCTTATTCTTCACTGTGGTTTCTAGTCAAAACAGAAAACACATAAAAGAAGGATTTATGGAGAAGAAGAAGTAGAGAAATATGATTATGAGGGGGACAGAGGAAAGAGAAAAGAATCAATTTTCAAAAACATGGTATGGTATATACGGAGTCCTATTTCCCACATGGTTATATTGGTAGATCATTAGGATGAAAACAAGAGTCATTCTTACCTGTTCTAAATTGCCAGCCATTCTGGAGAGGTAATCCCCATAAAATATTTTGTTCATTGTCTGGTACAAAGTTTTCAAAATAACTGGCTGTCTTGTTCACTAGGATTTTATACATCCCCATTCTCTCAGTGTATACCCAGGGATCGATAATGTACTTTCCATTCTCTACCCTGTAGTCACTGAACTGACCAGGACTCTTCAACCACAGGGGGGGATACAGATCTGAGAAGTCAGATCCTGCTAAAGAAACACAAAAGAAATAAACTAGTACCCCGGCCCAAGGAGGAAGGAAAGCCATTGCTCCAAAGCTGCAGATTGAGATTGTGGCAAGACTTTTATAGGGAAATGGAGGAATGATTTTTTTTTTTTTAGTGCAGGACAGTCTTCCTGGAATAAAAGCTATGTTATTCTCTCTCATTTATGGCAAGGTATGCTGTGTGACTAAGTTCTGTCCAATTGATAGGAAGCCAAAATGTGATGTTGCAACTTTCAGGAAACCTACTTAAATGACAGTTTGTCCTTTCTTATTTGTTCTTTCTTCCTTCTGCTGGCTGGGATAACTTGATGCTGACAAACCCTCTTAGATTATGAAGTAGCAAGAAGGGTGGCAGAACAATAACATAGAAGAACCTAGGTCTCTGACATTCACAGAGCTCTAGACTACCTACTTTCCGACTACTTTTGCTAAAGTAAAAATGGAATTTTATCTTCTACAAGACAATTCTTTTTTGGCAGGATTTGTTGCTACCTGGAGAACCTAATCTGAACTGACACTCTAATTATGTCTTTTGGTATCTCTCTTCCTCATTTTCCTTCCTTAACAGTACTGTAGAAATAGTGTTACATACTCCTAAATCCACTAATTATCACTGTTTCGAGTTGTTTGCAGTTTGTGTAAAGGAAAATTTGGATAAGATTATTGAGAAGAAATTTTGTATTTGAATTTGAAGCACAAACACTAAAGCAATTCAGTGTATGTTTGTGTTTGAGGCACATGCATACATGCAATAATACAAATTCCAAAAGATCAATATGAGATGAGTGCTAACATCCTAATTTATAATACGGACACCGAGGCTGATCAGGTTCAAGGCACTGACCCAAAGTCACGGGATGCAGATGGAAAAACCTGATCCCAGGTGTGCCTGAGGTTAAAGCCAAGGATTTTGTAGGCTATGCTATACCATGCCACAAAATAATAATGCAAATAGTATTATAGAAAAAAAAAAGTATTTATTTAGGAAAGAGATTGTGTTTAAACAACTCAGCATTTTATTCATGTCAAGGCATTTGTCAGGATTCTTTGCCTATAATGCTGATCAAAGGTAGAGGGGTGCCCAGATGGCTTGATCGGTTAAGTGTCTGACTTTGGCTCCGGTCATGATCTTGTGGTTCACGAGTTCGAGCCCTGCGTTCAGCTCTGTACTGACCGCTCAGAGCCTGGAGCCTGCTTCAGACTCTGTGTCTCCCTCTTTCTGCGCCTTCCCCACTCATATTCTGTCTCTCTCAAAAATAAATAAAAATAGTTTTTAAAAATTTAAAGAAAAGAAAGTGTTAAATGACAAATGGTTGTGAAAACTGCCAGAAAATTAAAGCCAGAAGACATGTATCCTCATTTCAACCTTGCACTAGCAGTGTGAACTCGGAGACTCTTAATCTAATTTTTTTTCTGCAAAACAAAAATAATAAAACCATTCTCTGTTTCTGCACAGTCATTGGGAAACTTAGATGAGAAGACACAGACAAAAAGAATGAGTATAAAACCATGAAAAACAAAATCACAAGGCCATTTTTATTAGAATGAAACACCAATTCATTCTTAGAATTATTCACTATGTTAATAGAATCAAAACTCAGAATTAAGTACTCCGGTAGAAACAGGAATATTTTCCTTAATAGCTTTGACATTCTCCCTCCTTTGATAATGCAAGTCCATAATCTCACAAACCAAAGTGTGAGATCATGACCTGAGCTGAGTTCAAAAGTCGGACGCTTAACTGACTGAGCACCCAGGAACCCTAACTTTTAATTTTTTTTTTAATTTTTAAGTAAAAACTTTTAGGAATTTTTATTTAAGTGTATATACTTCCTTCTAAGCGTTGATTTACTTGCAATCTTGATGTGTTATGCTTATTTTCATTGAATAAAAATCCTTTCTAATTTACATTATGCTTGCTTCTTTAGCTCATGAGATATTCAAAAGCGTGTTTTAAATTTTTTAATATTTGGGACGATATTCCAGGTATCTTTTTTCATTGATTTTTAATTTAGTTCTGTAGCCCCTGAATGAGTTATTGTAAATAAAATATATTACATACTTTAAGTCCTTCTATATATCAAGACTTGATTTTTTTTTTTGATGACCATATGGTCTATCTCAGAGAATACTTCAATGGCACTTGAAAAGAACGTATGTTCCTTCAGTGCCGAGTGCACTGAAAAGTACCTCAGCAGCAGCATAACCACGTGTACCTTAATGCTAAGAACTTCTGTTTGTTCCTCCACCCAGCTCACTAAATGTCCCAAGTGTAAAAACAATGCCATGATTATTCATTGAAAGACCTGGGAGATATGGCCTAGGAATTCTGTATTTCTCTGTTAAGATACCAAATCTGTCTTCTTGTTATAGAAATGTTGAGTCCCTTTTTCCTTCTGGTCTGGGAACAGTTCTTTAAAAACACATGAATCAAGGCAAGCTCCTGAGAAGGTTTGAGTTCTGCTGAGCAGTTTTCTCTGCTAGACACATGCAGATGTCCTTTTCATGCTTAGTAGCCAATGCTTTAGAGGAACAGCTGCAGAGGCTGTAAGGCTTTTATTATAATACTACATGCACTTTTACAAACCTCTCCATGTTCATTGTCCATCGCTTATCTTTATACTGAGAATGAAGTGTATAATGAGTAGTAATTTGAGGTACAATTGAAGTTGAAGGCCTCTTTGTGCTGAAGAGAGATAAATAATGTCTTAATTTTTAAGGCATGAAAATACTGATATATACTGGACAGTTCAGCTTGGCTAATTTATCCATGGTTCACAGTAACCAGAACTTTCTCAATTCAACACAAAGGACTGTCTATGGCTTGCTACTTGCTGAGAAGCATTGACCTCTCTTATACCAACTTGGTCATGTCTTCCCCCTCCCTCTGCACCTGCTCCATGCATGATATGCAGGGAAGTAGAGACTTCAGGTCATGTGTGGAGCTAGGGAAAGAAATGAGCCTCCTAGTCCCAGCATGCCCTAAACTTCAGGTCATGGGTTGGATCTGTGCCTCCTTCCTACCCAACCATGGCAAGACTGGGACCCTGGCAGGAGAGGCCCATCCTCACCAAGACTTTGTACTACTTTGGTCATGCATTTTATTTCTACATGTGTTATAAACCATGCCTACCAGCTAATTATTATTTTTACTTTAAACAGTCACTTATACTTTTAAGGTTTTTTTAATGAGGAAAAATGTCTTCCATATTTTCTGCATGAATGCCATATCCAGCGCCCTTTCTTCTTGGGTATTATTAAGCATCAGCCTTCTGGAGCTGTTATTGTCTAGCCTTTTGATGTCTCTTCATTTTATGCTTGCCTCGGTTGTATCAGAGCGTAGTCTCCAGAGGACTCTATGCAGATTTCTGGAGTCCTCTCTGATTCTCTCTGGTGCAAGTGCCAGCTGCCTGGCCTCCCTAAACTGTTCTCCACCTCCTGCACTCAACTTGATCGCCATGCTCTGCCTGGGTTCCTCTTATCTACCCTGTGGTCAGGAAAGTGCCTCCTTGCAGGAAGCCTAGGCACCTTGAGAGCTCACCCTGTATATTCTGCTTTTCTCAGGGATAGCAATCCTGTGTTTCCCGGTACTGTGTCCCAAACCATGTTTGCTGTTTATTTTGTTTAGTTTTTCAGTTGTTTACAAAGAGAAGAGAAATCCAGTACCAATTTTTCTAACACGGATAGATGATAGTGTTTAAACTTTAGTTGATGCATTTTATCAGTGTTAAAAGTAGTGCCTTTATATTCTCAGTTACTAAGCATGAATTTTTCTTTTAATCATGAATAGATGTTGAATTTTATCATATCTTATTTGTGCCTTTCTTTGGATAACTACATTTCATTTAATCTATTATTATGATAAATTGCAGGTGTGAAATTTTCTAATATTAATTAAGCCTTGCATTTTTAGTTACACCTGAGTTGTGTTTTGTCTCTTTTTTCTTTGTTTTTTTATTTTTGAAATTTAATTTATTTTTTTTAATTTACATTTAAGTTAGTTATCATATAGTGCAACAATGATTTTGGGAATAGATTCCTTAATACACCTTACCCATTTAACCCACCCCCACCTCTCACAACCCCTTTAGTAACCCTCTGTGTGTTCTCCATATTTAAGAGTCTCTTATGTTTTGTTCCCCTCCCTGTTTTTATATTATTATTGTTTCCCTTACTTTATGTTCACCTGTTCTGTTCCTTAAGGTCCTCATATGAGTGAAGTCATATGATATTTGTCTTTTGCTGACTAATTCCACTTAGCATAATACCCTCTACTTCCATCCACGTAGTTGCAAATGGCAAGATTTCATTCTTTTTGATTGCCAAGTAATACGCCATTGTGTGTGTGTGTGTGTGTGTGTGTGTGTGTGTGTGTATACCACATCTTCTTTATCCATTCATCCAGCAATGGACATTTGGGCTCTTTCCATACTTTGACTAAACATTGGGGTGCATGTATCCCTTTGAAACAGCATACCTATATCCATTGAATAAATACCAGCAGTGCAATTGCTGGGTTGTAGGGTAGTTCTATTTTTAATTTTCTGAAGAACCTACATACTGTTTCCCAGAGTGGCTGCACCAGCTTGCATTCCCACCAGCAGTGCAAAAGACCTCCTCTTTCTCTGCATCCTCGCCAACATCTGTTGTTGCCTGAGTTGTTAATATTAGCCATTCTGACAGGTGTGAGGTGGTATCTCATTGTGGTCTTGATTTGTATTTCCCTGACTATGAGTGATGTTGAGCATTTTTTCATGTGTCGGTTGGCCATCTGGATGTCTTCTTTGGAGAAGTGTCTATTCATGTCTTTTGCCCGTTTCTTCACTGGATTGTTTGTTTTTTGGGTGTTGAGTTTGAGAAGTTCTTTATAGATTTTGGATACTTTTTATCTGATATGTCGTTTGCAAATATCTTCTCCCATTCCATCAGTTGCCTTTTAGTTTTGCTGATTGTTTCCTTTGCTATGCAGAAGATTCTTATTTTGATGATGTGCCAGTAGTTCATTTTTGATTTTGTTTCCCTTGCCTCCGGAGACATGTTGAGTAAGAAGTTGCTGCGGCCAAGATCAAAGAGGTTTTTGCTTGCTTTCTCCTCCAGGATTTCAAAGGCTTCCTATCTTATATTTAGGTCTTTCATCCATTTTGAGTTTATTTTTGTGTATGGTGTAAGAATTATTCACCACTACCAAGTGGGATTGATACGTGGGATGCAGGGCTGATTCAATATCTGCAAAACAATCAATGTGATTCATCACATCAATAAAAGAAAGGACAAGAACCATATGATCCTCTCAATAGATGCAGAGAAGGCATTTGACAAAACACAGCATCTTTTCTTGATTAAAACCCTCAAGAAAGTAGGGATAGAAGGAGCATACCTCGAGATCATAAAAGACATATATGAACGACCCACCGCTAATATCATCGTCAATGGGGAAAAATTGAGAGCTTTCCCCCTAAGGTCAGGAAAAGACAGGGATGTCCACTCTCATCACTGTTATTCAACATAGTATTGGAAGTCTTAGCCTCAGCAATCAGACAACACACACACACACACACACACACACACACACACACACACAAGGCATCCAAATTGGCCAGGAGGAAATCAAACTTTCACTCTTTGCAGATGACATGATACTTTTGAGAAAACCCAAAAGATTCCACAAAAAAACAGCTAGAACTGATCCATGAGTGCAGCAAAGTGGCAGGATGTAAAATCAATGCACAGAAATCAGTTGCATTCCTATACACCAATAATGAAGTGAGAGAAAGACAAATCAAGGAATTGATCCCATTTACAGTTGCACCAAAAACCATAAAATACCTAGGAGTAAATCTAACCAAAGAGGTGAAAAATCTATACACCAAAAACTATAGAAATCTTATGAAAGAAACTGAAGAAGAACCCCCAAAAATGGGAAAATATTCCATGCTCCTGGATAGGAAAAACAAATATTGTTAAAATGTCAATACTACCCAAAGCAATCTACATATTCAATGCAATACCCATCAAAATAACACCAGCATTCTTCACAGAGCTAAAACAAACAATCCTAAAATTTGTGTGGAACCAGAAAAGATCTTGAATAGCCAAAGCAATCTGGAAAAAGAAAACCAAAACAGGAAGCATCACAATCCCAGACTTCAAGACGTACCACAAAGCTGAATTCATCAAGACGGTATGGTACTGGCACAAGAACACTCAGATCAATGGAACAGAATAGAGAACCCAGAAATGGACCCACAAACGTATGGCCAACTAATCTTTGACAAAGCAGGAAAGAATATCCAATGGAATAAAGACAGTCTCTTCAACAAGTGGTACTGGGAAAACTGGACAGCGACAGGCAGAAAAACAGTGTTTTATCTCTTTTTAACTCCTATTTGACTCAATGTGATAATGTTTTCTTTAGGATATTTGCATCTATATTCATATGTAAAATGGGTTTTTTATTTTGCTTTCTCATGATGGCTCTTTTTGTTTTTGTTATTAGGGTTCTGCTCTCTAAAACAGCATTGCCCAGATAGAGCTTTCTGTAATGATGGAAAAGTTCTGTTATCTGTGATGTCCAGTATGATAGCCAGTAATCACAGGTAGTTATTGAGCTAACAATTTAAAAATGTGACTGGTGAGGCATCTGGGTGTCTCAGTCAGCTGAGCATCTGATTCATGATCCCAGGGTGGTGGAATTGGGCCCCACTGAGCAGGAAGACTGCTTGGGGTTCTCTCTCTGTCCCTCTACCCCTCTTCTCTGCTTGCTTACTCTCTCTTTCCCAAATTAAAAAAAAAAAGTAATAACTCTTTTAAAAATAATAAATAAAAAGTTAAAAATGTGACTGGTATAACTAGGGAAAGGAATTTGAATTTTGTTTGATTCTAAATAGTCACATATGGTTAATGCTTACTGTATCGGAAAACACAGCTCTAACTGATAGTATTCTCACTTATTCCATTACCCATAGTAGAGCACAAATAAAGTCAGAATTACATGCTTCTTAAAATTTTTGTAAAACCTGCCTTTACAATCTGTTTCTTATGTTTATCTACTTTTTAAATTTGAAAATACACTGCATCTTAAGTAAGTTCTGGTAAGTGTTTTTCTATGAATTTATCTATTTTATCAAGTTGTCCAGTTTAATTGAATATAAATGTAATGACTGTCTTCTATCTTAACAATAATTTATGCTATAGAGATTATTCTATCTGATATTATAGATATAGGAGCACTCCTGTTTATCTATTTCTCTCATCTTAATTTTTTATTTAATTTTTGTCACCTTTTACCAGGATTTTAGACTTCTCTCTACTTTAAAAATATAGCCTCCCTCAATCATATATAAACTTATTTTCCAACCCCTCCAGCCCCCATCATGTTGATACTCTCTACCATTTTCATTTTGGATATATATATTTTTAAGTAATGTTTATATATAAGTATATGGTATATAAAATATGTGCATATGTATATTTATATATTTATGATATACATTATACACATAATACTTTCATCATTTATCTTTGACATTTTTCTAAGACAAAATTTTTTAAGAAACTTTACCAAGGTGTTTGATTTTATTCATCTGACCACATGAACTTCATAGATCTCTTGCAACATCTCTTGGGTTTATCTTTCTCTTGTTTAAAATACTTGATCCAAAACTCACTCAATGCTGGTCTTTGTGCAAAATTTTGAGCGCCTTAGATTTCAGGAAAAAATATTTAGTTATGTCCGGCAAATTAATTGACCGTTTGATTAGCTATAAAACCCTAGGACCTAAGGGTTTTCTTTCAGTATTATGGAAACACTACTCCATTGTCCCTTTGCATGCAGTTACTGGTGAAATATCTAAGATGTTTGATTATTACCTGTAACTTGATATTTCTCTGCAAGTTCTTAGAGTGTATCATGATTTTTTATATTCTTAAATTTTTATTACATATCTAAGTGTGAGTTTCACTTTTCACCCCCTCCTCTTTTCCACTTTACATTGTTTTTTCATAATTTTTAAAATTCTGGGGAATGTACATTTTTATCAAAATATCTTAAAATATTTCCTCTGTCTGTCCCATTTCTCTGTGGATATTAGGTCTCTCCATATTTCTTAGCTTTCATTTTGACATTTTCTTTCTTTGTTTTTTTTTTTCATCACTGAGTTTCGTCATCTGGTTTCCAATTTCATAAAATTGTTCCTCAAGAGTATCCATTCTGGGGGCGCTTGGGTGGCTCAGTTGGTTGAACGTTGGACTTCAGCTTGCCGCAGAGTCTCCTCCCTAAGGAATGTGGTGACAAAAGACCTCAATATAAGGGAAGACAACCTGGCTACATGTGTATGTGACATCCCTCACAACCCTGTAACATGAGACCACCCAATCAGGCTATATGTCTACACGTTGCCCATATATGGGAGAGGAAGAAGTAGAAAATGCATAAAAGGCTACACCATGTGGTGCCTGGAGCTCAGTTTTTTGGATACAAACCCTCTGAGCCCATGTCAGCACAAATTAAGTTGCTTCCTGGAAAGAAAAGCCTCAGTGTCATGACTCTCTGTGTGAGAATCCTGCTACAGGCTCAGGGAAAATGGGTGATGGGCATTGAGGAGGGCACTTGTTGGGATGAGCACTGGGTGTTGTATGGAAAACAATTTGACAATAAATTATATTAATTTTTTTTTAATTTTGCTTGTAAAAAGAAAAAAAAATTAAATATCTCTGCCCATTGTATTTTGTCTTGTAGGCTCAAAGTCCCCTGGAAGTTTAACTCTTTTTGTTGCATTGTGTCGACTGCATTTGTCCCAGTGAGATCAGTAGGTGAGAAGTAGATCAGCTTTAAGTAAAAAACTCCAACCCCAACAGAAAACCCCAGTCAATCACATCTTACCCAATGAAACAAGTCTTCAGGTGAGGATTTTATTCTTTGTTCCATAAAGGGAGGCAGACTATGGAAGAGGTTCTCTTTAGATTACAGTAGACCAATCCTGGTAGCTTGAAGAAATGTAAAGATGTGATTTCCAGAAGTCAATCTGTTTCCTCCTGTTTTCCTTAGCTACTCCTAAGCAGGAGTCTTGTATACTGCCCTGATTTCTTCCTTAGTAAGCAGCAGGAAGTGAAGTAGGTTCTTTTTCTCTCTGCTTCGCTGCTTCCCGCTCCAAGTGAAAGCCACCACCACCATCAGTCTCCCCAGGGATTTCTATGTTCTTCCATTTTTTTCTTGATTTTTTTTTTTTATATCTATGGATTAATCTTAAAGGAGGGAGACAGGAATTATCCCAATTCAGCATTTTGGTGGGTAGAGGAAACAAAACTGAAATCTAGTTAGAACTTTCTCCAATTTCCCTACATGCCACTCTGTATCATCACTCAGTTTCAGTTGTGTCCCTTAAATAAATTCCTATAATTGGAATTTCTGGATCCAAGGACATGAACATTTTTAAGGCTTTTGATATATACACTCAAATTGCTATGAAAAAATCTGCAGTAATGTGTCATATAGCTGCTAATGATAGTGTCTATTTTCTCCCTCTAGATCCAGCATTGGTCTGATAGTCTCTACATGTCTCCTCCTGATCTGATAAATCAAAAAAGTTTTAATCATTTGTTAATCTTGTGATGATAAATGTTTTTGTAAATTTATTAGCAATTTGTATTTCTTTATTATTACCTTTTCTCATCCCATCTTTTGCCCACTTTTTCTATGGGCATATTTAGCAATATGTATGAGTTGGTCCACTGGGAATATTCTCTGCTTGACCTTCAAGTTGACAGTAGGTTTTTTTCTCTTGCTTAAATTTATTGTAACTTTACCTTACATTATTATGTTCCATCACTTGGCAATCATCTTACAGTCCAGCAATAGAACTCCATTGTGTTTATTTTGCCTTGGCTTGTCATTGTGATACAGAAAAATGTCTCCATGGTCTGTGGTACGGTTCCTGTTTTCATAACCTTCACTGTCTGAAATATCCTGTTGATATGAGGCACGATTCTATGTAGAGCAATATATTCTGCTCTTTTACTGATGCCACAAGCATGAGGCAGTGGATAGCTCATTTTCAGACCAGTATTGTTTAAGCAATGAACTTTTTGGGTCTTTTGCTGGTCACATAGGGATGCTCTGCGTTAGTCTAGGTCCTCATCCTTCGTGTATGCTCAGAGCTCCATGCTCCATCACCTCTGATTATCAGTGTCTTCACATGCTGTACTGTGTTTCTCACTTATTTACTATGTCCTTGGCACTTCTACTATAAGCTGACAGTACAGCTTTGATATTGAAGCTATCATTTTAAAATATACTTTTCTATGTTTGTTCCTTTATGTGTTGACTTTTTTTCTTAATTCACCCCACTTGTTCTTCAACTTCAAGGGCTTTAGTTTCACACAGATAATCTGCAAAAAAAGAGAGCCATCTTTGTTTCTGTTCAACAGGTCATCTGCAATCTGTGGTATATTTTCTCATTTTTAATGGCTGAATATCATATGTGGCCAGTAAAGGTCTGGAAAGGTACATAAGATTATTTTGGAAGTTTCTTTATCAATAAAATAGTGTATCATTTGTTCCAAATTATCCAAGATCTCCAGAGTATCAAATCACTCCATCTGCATCTTGTACTTAGATCAGCTAATCCTGCCTGAATGGCCTCTTTAGTGCATAAAGCCTCAGAATGCAGTTATTTTATAATTATTACAGCCATGAAATATTTTTGGAGATTGCTATACTCACCTATAAGAATTAGAAAATAAATTATTTTATAGAGAAATAAACTGTTACCAACTACTTGAGTTTAAACTTTTCTTTCTTGGAAGAAGTAGGATTCATCACCTTCCTGCTCGCCTAGGGATAGTTACAGGTTCTGCTAGCAAACCTTCCTCTCAGTATCAGTGATTGCCAAGTAACAGGCTGACCTTTATGAGTTATGCAGTTTCATGCTATGGATGACTTATTTCTGTGCCTTTCCAGTAGGAAGGAAGAGTGCCACCTCAGACCTGTCTTGCTAGCCTCTCTCCATACCATGTCAGAATGCTCCCTTAGAAGATTTCCTCCAGAACTGCAGTGAGTTTTCCTAGTGTGCTAGGAAAACATCTCTCTGATGTTCTTTGGTTGTTCAGATATATCCAAATGTTTTTACAAATCTCAAAAACATAAAAGTTAGGGGAAAAAACAATTACAGCATATGACTTCCTGTTGCTACTCTTCTCTTTTATTTTAATTTCTTTTTTTTAACTTGTTTTATGTTTTATTTTTTAAAATTTATATCCAAATTAGCTTATAGTGCAACAATGATTTCAAGAGTAGATTCCTTAATGCCCTTACCCATTTAGCCCATCCCCCGTCCCACAACCCCTCCAGTAACCTTCAGTTTGTTGTCTATATTTATGAGTCTCTTCTGTTTTGTCCCCCTCCCTATTTTTATATTATTTTTGTTTCCCTTCCCTTATGCTCATCTGTTTTGTCTCTTAAAGT
Source organism: Panthera pardus (assembly GCF_024362965.1). Taxonomy (NCBI): domain Eukaryota; kingdom Metazoa; phylum Chordata; class Mammalia; order Carnivora; family Felidae; genus Panthera; species Panthera pardus. The sequence goes on from NW_026526732.1 coordinate 36,950,000, forward strand.
CCTCATATGAGGGAAGTCATATGATTTTTGTCTTTCTCTGACTGATGTCACTTAGCCTAATATCTTCCAGTTCCATCCACGTAGTTGCAAATGGCAAGATTTCATTCTTTTGGATTGCTGAGTAATACTCCATTGTGTGTGTATATATATATATATATATATATATATATATATATATATATGTAATACCCCATTGTATATATATAATATATATATATACATTATATATATATATATATATATATATATATATATATTATATATATACACACACACACACATACCACATCTTCTTTACCCATTCATCCATCGATGGACATTTGGGCTCTTTCCATACTTTGGCTATTGTTGATAGTGCTGCTATAAACATGGGGGTGCATGTGTCCCTTCGAAACAGCACACCTGTATCCCTTGGATAAATGCCTAGTAGTGCAATTGCTGGATTGTAGGGTAGTTCTATTTTTAGTTTTTGGAGGAATCTCCATACTGTTTTCCAGAGTGGCTGCACCAGCAATGCAAAAGAGATCATCTTTCTCCACATCCTCGCCAATCAAACTTTCACTCTTTGCAGATGACATGATACTTTTGAGAAAACCCAAAAGATTCCACAAAAAAACAGCTAGAACTGATCCATGAGTGCAGCAAAGTGGCAGGATGTAAAATCAATGCACAGAAATCAGTTGCATTCCTATACACCAATAATGAAGTGAGAGAAAGACAAATCAAGGAATTGATCCCATTTACAGTTGCACCAAAAACCATAAAATACCTAGGAGTAAATCTAACCAAAGAGGTGAAAAATCTATACACCAAAAACTATAGAAATCTTATGAAAGAAACTGAAGAAGAACCCCCCAAAAATGGGAAAATATTCCATGCTCCTGGATAGGAAAAACAAATATTGTTAAAATGTCAATACTACCCAAAGCAATCTACATATTCAATGCAATACCCATCAAAATAACACCAGCATTCTTCACAGAGCTAAAACAAACAATCCTAAAATTTGTGTGGAACCAGAAAAGATCTTGAATAGCCAAAGCAATCTGGAAAAAGAAAACCAAAACAGGAAGCATCACAATCCCAGACTTCAAGACGTACCACAAAGCTGAATTCATCAAGACGGTATGGTACTGGCACAAGAACACTCAGATCAATGGAACAGAATAGAGAACCCAGAAATGGACCCACAAACGTATGGCCAACTAATCTTTGACAAAGCAGGAAAGAATATCCAATGGAATAAAGACAGTCTCTTCAACAAGTGGTACTGGGAAAACTGGACAGCGACAGGCAGAAAAACAGTGTTTTATCTCTTTTTAACTCCTATTTGACTCAATGTGATAATGTTTTCTTTAGGATATTTGCATCTATATTCATATGTAAAATGGGTTTTTTATTTTGCTTTCTCATGATGGCTCTTTTTGTTTTTGTTATTAGGGTTCTGCTCTCTAAAACAGCATTGCCCAGATAGAGCTTTCTGTAATGATGGAAAAGTTCTGTTATCTGTGATGTCCAGTATGATAGCCAGTAATCACAGGTAGTTATTGAGCTAACAATTTAAAAATGTGACTGGTGAGGCATCTGGGTGTCTCAGTCAGCTGAGCATCTGATTCATGATCCCAGGGTGGTGGAATTGGGCCCCACTGAGCAGGAAGACTGCTTGGGGTTCTCTCTCTGTCCCTCTACCCCTCTTCTCTGCTTGCTTACTCTCTCTTTCCCAAATTAAAAAAAAAAAGTAATAACTCTTTTAAAAATAATAAATAAAAAGTTAAAAATGTGACTGGTATAACTAGGGAAAGGAATTTGAATTTTGTTTGATTCTAAATAGTCACATATGGTTAATGCTTACTGTATCGGAAAACACAGCTCTAACTGATAGTATTCTCACTTATTCCATTACCCATAGTAGAGCACAAATAAAGTCAGAATTACATGCTTCTTAAAATTTTTGTAAAACCTGCCTTTACAATCTGTTTCTTATGTTTATCTACTTTTTAAATTTGAAAATACACTGCATCTTAAGTAAGTTCTGGTAAGTGTTTTTCTATGAATTTATCTATTTTATCAAGTTGTCCAGTTTAATTGAATATAAATGTAATGACTGTCTTCTATCTTAACAATAATTTATGCTATAGAGATTATTCTATCTGATATTATAGATATAGGAGCACTCCTGTTTATCTATTTCTCTCATCTTAATTTTTTATTTAATTTTTGTCACCTTTTACCAGGATTTTAGACTTCTCTCTACTTTAAAAATATAGCCTCCCTCAATCATATATAAACTTATTTTCCAACCCCTCCAGCCCCCATCATGTTGATACTCTCTACCATTTTCATTTTGGATATATATATTTTTAAGTAATGTTTATATATAAGTATATGGTATATAAAATATGTGCATATGTATATTTATATATTTATGATATACATTATACACATAATACTTTCATCATTTATCTTTGACATTTTTCTAAGACAAAATTTTTTAAGAAACTTTACCAAGGTGTTTGATTTTATTCATCTGACCACATGAACTTCATAGATCTCTTGCAACATCTCTTGGGTTTATCTTTCTCTTGTTTAAAATACTTGATCCAAAACTCACTCAATGCTGGTCTTTGTGCAAAATTTTGAGCGCCTTAGATTTCAGGAAAAAATATTTAGTTATGTCCGGCAAATTAATTGACCGTTTGATTAGCTATAAAACCCTAGGACCTAAGGGTTTTCTTTCAGTATTATGGAAACACTACTCCATTGTCCCTTTGCATGCAGTTACTGGTGAAATATCTAAGATGTTTGATTATTACCTGTAACTTGATATTTCTCTGCAAGTTCTTAGAGTGTATCATGATTTTTTATATTCTTAAATTTTTATTACATATCTAAGTGTGAGTTTCACTTTTCACCCCCTCCTCTTTTCCACTTTACATTGTTTTTTCATAATTTTTAAAATTCTGGGGAATGTACATTTTTATCAAAATATCTTAAAATATTTCCTCTGTCTGTCCCATTTCTCTGTGGATATTAGGTCTCTCCATATTTCTTAGCTTTCATTTTGACATTTTCTTTCTTTGTTTTTTTTTTTCATCACTGAGTTTCGTCATCTGGTTTCCAATTTCATAAAATTGTTCCTCAAGAGTATCCATTCTGGGGGCGCTTGGGTGGCTCAGTTGGTTGAACGTTGGACTTCAGCTTGCCGCAGAGTCTCCTCCCTAAGGAATGTGGTGACAAAAGACCTCAATATAAGGGAAGACAACCTGGCTACATGTGTATGTGACATCCCTCACAACCCTGTAACATGAGACCACCCAATCAGGCTATATGTCTACACGTTGCCCATATATGGGAGAGGAAGAAGTAGAAAATGCATAAAAGGCTACACCATGTGGTGCCTGGAGCTCAGTTTTTTGGATACAAACCCTCTGAGCCCATGTCAGCACAAATTAAGTTGCTTCCTGGAAAGAAAAGCCTCAGTGTCATGACTCTCTGTGTGAGAATCCTGCTACAGGCTCAGGGAAAATGGGTGATGGGCATTGAGGAGGGCACTTGTTGGGATGAGCACTGGGTGTTGTATGGAAAACAATTTGACAATAAATTATATTAATTTTTTTTTTAATTTTGCTTGTAAAAAGAAAAAAAAATTAAATATCTCTGCCCATTGTATTTTGTCTTGTAGGCTCAAAGTCCCCTGGAAGTTTAACTCTTTTTGTTGCATTGTGTCGACTGCATTTGTCCCAGTGAGATCAGTAGGTGAGAAGTAGATCAGCTTTAAGTAAAAAACTCCAACCCCAACAGAAAACCCCAGTCAATCACATCTTACCCAATGAAACAAGTCTTCAGGTGAGGATTTTATTCTTTGTTCCATAAAGGGAGGCAGACTATGGAAGAGGTTCTCTTTAGATTACAGTAGACCAATCCTGGTAGCTTGAAGAAATGTAAAGATGTGATTTCCAGAAGTCAATCTGTTTCCTCCTGTTTTCCTTAGCTACTCCTAAGCAGGAGTCTTGTATACTGCCCTGATTTCTTCCTTAGTAAGCAGCAGGAAGTGAAGTAGGTTCTTTTTCTCTCTGCTTCGCTGCTTCCCGCTCCAAGTGAAAGCCACCACCACCATCAGTCTCCCCAGGGATTTCTATGTTCTTCCATTTTTTTCTTGATTTTTTTTTTTTATATCTATGGATTAATCTTAAAGGAGGGAGACAGGAATTATCCCAATTCAGCATTTTGGTGGGTAGAGGAAACAAAACTGAAATCTAGTTAGAACTTTCTCCAATTTCCCTACATGCCACTCTGTATCATCACTCAGTTTCAGTTGTGTCCCTTAAATAAATTCCTATAATTGGAATTTCTGGATCCAAGGACATGAACATTTTTAAGGCTTTTGATATATACACTCAAATTGCTATGAAAAAATCTGCAGTAATGTGTCATATAGCTGCTAATGATAGTGTCTATTTTCTCCCTCTAGATCCAGCATTGGTCTGATAGTCTCTACATGTCTCCTCCTGATCTGATAAATCAAAAAAGTTTTAATCATTTGTTAATCTTGTGATGATAAATGTTTTTGTAAATTTATTAGCAATTTGTATTTCTTTATTATTACCTTTTCTCATCCCATCTTTTGCCCACTTTTTCTATGGGCATATTTAGCAATATGTATGAGTTGGTCCACTGGGAATATTCTCTGCTTGACCTTCAAGTTGACAGTAGGTTTTTTTCTCTTGCTTAAATTTATTGTAACTTTACCTTACATTATTATGTTCCATCACTTGGCAATCATCTTACAGTCCAGCAATAGAACTCCATTGTGTTTATTTTGCCTTGGCTTGTCATTGTGATACAGAAAAATGCCTCCATGGTCTGTGGTACGGTTCCTGTTTTCATAACCTTCACTGTCTGAAATATCCTGTTGATATGAGGCACGATTCTATGTAGAGCAATATATTCTGCTCTTTTACTGATGCCACAAGCATGAGGCAGTGGATAGCTCATTTTCAGACCAGTATTGTTTAAGCAATGAACTTTTTGGGTCTTTTGCTGGTCACATAGGGATGCTCTGCGTTAGTCTAGGTCCTCATCCTTCGTGTATGCTCAGAGCTCCATGCTCCATCACCTCTGATTATCAGTGTCTTCACATGCTGTACTGTGTTTCTCACTTATTTACTATGTCCTTGGCACTTCTACTATAAGCTGACAGTACAGCTTTGATATTGAAGCTATCATTTTAAAATATACTTTTCTATGTTTGTTCCTTTATGTGTTGACTTTTTTTCTTAATTCACCCCACTTGTTCTTCAACTTCAAGGGCTTTAGTTTCACACAGATAATCTGCAAAAAAAGAGAGCCATCTTTGTTTCTGTTCAACAGGTCATCTGCAATCTGTGGTATATTTTCTCATTTTTAATGGCTGAATATCATATGTGGCCAGTAAAGGTCTGGAAAGGTACATAAGATTATTTTGGAAGTTTCTTTATCAATAAAATAGTGTATCATTTGTTCCAAATTATCCAAGATCTCCAGAGTATCAAATCACTCCATCTGCATCTTGTACTTAGATCAGCTAATCCTGCCTGAATGGCCTCTTTAGTGCATAAAGCCTCAGAATGCAGTTATTTTATAATTATTACAGCCATGAAATATTTTTGGAGATTGCTATACTCACCTATAAGAATTAGAAAATAAATTATTTTATAGAGAAATAAACTGTTACCAACTACTTGAGTTTAAACTTTTCTTTCTTGGAAGAAGTAGGATTCATCACCTTCCTGCTCGCCTAGGGATAGTTACAGGTTCTGCTAGCAAACCTTCCTCTCAGTATCAGTGATTGCCAAGTAACAGGCTGACCTTTATGAGTTATGCAGTTTCATGCTATGGATGACTTATTTCTGTGCCTTTCCAGTAGGAAGGAAGAGTGCCACCTCAGACCTGTCTTGCTAGCCTCTCTCCATACCATGTCAGAATGCTCCCTTAGAAGATTTCCTCCAGAACTGCAGTGAGTTTTCCTAGTGTGCTAGGAAAACATCTCTCTGATGTTCTTTGGTTGTTCAGATATATCCAAATGTTTTTACAGATCTCAAAAACATAAAAGTTAGGGGAAAAAACAATTACAGCATATGACTTCCTGTTGCTACTCTTCTCTTTTATTTTAATTTCTTTTTTTTAACTTGTTTTATGTTTTATTTTTTAAAATTTATATCCAAATTAGCTTATAGTGCAACAATGATTTCAAGAGTAGATTCCTTAATGCCCTTACCCATTTAGCCCATCCCCCGTCCCACAACCCCTCCAGTAACCTTCAGTTTGTTGTCTATATTTATGAGTCTCTTCTGTTTTGTCCCCCTCCCTATTTTTATATTATTTTTGTTTCCCTTCCCTTATGCTCATCTGTTTTGTCTCTTAAAGTCCTCATATGAGGGAAGTCATATGATTTTTGTCTTTCTCTGACTGATGTCACTTAGCCTAATATCTTCCAGTTCCATCCACGTAGTTGCAAATGGCAAGATTTCATTCTTTTGGATTGCTGAGTAATACTCCATTGTGTGTGTATATATATATATATATATATATATATATGTAATACCCCATTGTATATATATAATATATATATATACATTATATATATATATATATACACACACACACACATACCACATCTTCTTTACCCATTCATCCATCGATGGACATTTGGGCTCTTTCCATACTTTGGCTATTGTTGATAGTGCTGCTATAAACATGGGGGTGCATGTGTCCCTTCGAAACAGCACACCTGTATCCCTTGGATAAATGCCTAGTAGTGCAATTGCTGGATTGTAGGGTAGTTCTATTTTTAGTTTTTGGAGGAATCTCCATACTGTTTTCCAGAGTGGCTGCACCAGCAATGCAAAAGAGATCATCTTTCTCCACATCCTCGCCAACATCTGTTGTTGCCTGAGTTGTTCATGTTAGCCATTCTGACCGGTGTCAGGTGGTATTTCATTGTGGTTTTGATTTGTATTTCCCTGACTATGAGTGATGTTGAGCATTTTTTCATGTGTTGGTTGGCCATCTGGATGTCTTCTTTGGAGAAGTGTCTATTCATGTCTTTTGCCCGTTTCTTCACTGGATTGTTTGTTTTTTGGGTGTTGAGTTTGAGAAATTCTTTATAGATTTTGAATATTAACCCTTTATCTGATATGTCGTTTGCAAATATCTTCTCCCATTCTTTCGGTTGCCTTTTAGGTTTGCTGATTGTTTCCTTCACTGTGCAGAAGATTTTTATTTTGATGATGTGCCAGTAGTTCATTTTTGATTTTGTTTCCCTTGCCTCCGGAGACGTGTTGAGTAAGAAGTTGTTGTGGCCAAGATCAAAGAGGTTTTTGCCTGCTTTCTCCTCGAGGATTTTGAAGGCTTCCTATCTTATATTTAGGTCTTTCATCCATTTTGAGTTTATTTTTGTGTATGGTGTAAGAAAGTGGCCCAGTTTCATTCTTCTGCATGTCGCTGTACAGTTTTCCCAGCACCACTTGCTGAAGAGACTGTCTTTATTCCATTGGATATTCTTTCCTGCCTGGTCAAAGATTAGTTGGCCATACATTTGTGGGTCCATTTCTGGGTTCTCTATTCTATTCCATTGATCTGAGTGTCTGTTCTTGTGCCAGCACCATACTGTCTTGATGATTACAGCTTTGTGGTATGTCTTGAAGTCTGGGATTGTGAAGCCTCCTGCTTTGGTTTCCTTTTTCAAGATCTCTTTGGCTATTCAGGGTCTTTCCTGGTCCCACACAAATTTTAGGATTGTTTGTTTTAGCTCTGTGAAGAATGCTGGTGTTATTTTGTTAGGTATTGCATTGGATATGCAGATTGCTTTGTGTAGCATCGATATTTTAACAATATTTGTTGTTCCTATTCAGGAGCATAGAATCTTTTTCCATTTTTTTGTGTCTTCTTCAATTTCTTTCATAAACTTTCTATAGTTTTCAGTGTATAGATTTTTCACCTCTTTGGTTAGATTTATTCCTAGGTATTTTATGATTTTTGATGCAACTGTAAATGGGATCGATTCCTTGATTTCTCTTTCTCTCGCTTCATTGTTGGTGTATAGGAATGCAACCGATTTCTGTGTGTTGATTTTATATCCTGCAACTTTGCTGAATTCATGAATCAGTTCTAGCAGTTTTTTGGTGGAATCTTTCAGGTTTCCATATAGAGTATCATACCATCTGTGAAGAGTGAAAGTTTGACCTCCTCCTGGCCAATTTGGATGTATTTTATTTCTTGGTGTTGTCTGATTGCTGAGGCTGAGACTTCCAATACTATGTTGAATAACAGTGGCGAGAGTGGACATCCCTGTCTTTTCCTGACCTTAGGGGGAAAGCTCTCAATTTTTCCTCATTGAGGATGATATTAGCGTTGGGTCGTTCATATATGGCTTTTATGATCTCGAGGTATGCTTCTTCTGTCCCTACTTTCTTGAGGGTTTTTATCAAGAAAGGATGCTGTACTTTGTCAAATGCTTTCACTGCATCTGTTGAGAGGATCATATGGTTCTTGTCCTTTCTTTTATTGATGTGATGAATCATGTTAATTGTTTTGCAGATATTGAACCAGCCCCACATCCCAGGTATAAATTCCACTGGGTCGTGGTGAATAATTTTTTTAATGTATTGTTGGATCCAGTTGGCTAATATATTGTTGAAGATTTTTGCATCCATGTTCATAAGGGAAATTGGTCTATACTTCTTTTTAGTGGGGTCTCTGTGTGGTTTTGGAATCAAGGTAATGCTGGCTAGAAAGAGTTTGGAAGTTTTCCTTCCATTTCTATTTTTTGGAACAGCTTCAAGAGAATAGGTGTTAACTCTTCCTTACGTGTTTGGTAGAATTCCCCTGGAAAGTCATTTGGCCCTGGACTCTTGTTTTTTGGCAGATTTTTGATTACTAATTCGATTTCCTTACTGGTTATGGGTCTGTTCAAATTTTCTATTTTTTCCTGTTTCAGTTTTGGTAGTGTATATGTTTCTAGGAAGTTGTCCATTTCTTCCAGATTGCCCATTTTATTGGCATATAATTGCTCATAATATTCTGTTATTATTGTTTTTATTTCTGTTCTGTTGGTTATGACCTCTCCTCTTTCATTCTTGATTTTACTTGTTTGGGTCCTTTCCTTTTTCTTCTTGATCAAACTGGCTAGTGGTTTATCAATTTTGTTAATTCTTTCAGAGAACCAGCTTCTGGTTTCATTAAACTGTTCTACCATTTTTTGTTTGTTTGTTTGTTTCAATAGCATTAATTTCTGCTCTAATCTTTATTATTTCCTGTCTTCTGCTGGTTTTGGGTTTTATTTGCTGTTCTTTTTCCAGCTCCTTAAGGCGTAAGGTTAGGTTGTGTAACTGAGATCTTTTTTCCTTCTTTAGGAAGGCATGGATTGCTATATACTTTCCTCTTATGACCGCCTTTGCTGCATCCCAGAGGTTTGGGGTTGTGGTGTTATCATTTTCATTGACTTCCATATACTTTTTAATTTCCTATTTAACGGCTTGGTTAGCCCATTCATTCTTTAGTAGGATGTTCTTCAGTCTCCAAGTATGTGTTACCTTTCCAAATTTTTTCTTGTGGTTGATTTCGAGTTTCATAGCGTTGTGGTCTGAAAATATGCACGGTATGATCTTGATCTTTTGGTACTTACTTAGGGATGATTTGTGTCCCAGTATATGGTCTCTTCTGGAGAACGTTCTATGTGCACTGGAGAAGAATGTATATTCTGCTGCTTTAGGATGAAATGTTCTGAATATATCTGTTCAGTCCATCTGGTCCAGTGTGTCATTCAAAGCCATTGTTTCCTTGTTGATTTTTTGATTAGATGATCTGTCCATTGCTGTGAGTGGGGTGTTGAAGTCTCCTACTATTATGGTATTACTATTGATGAGTTTCTTTATGTTTGTGATTAGTTGATTTATATATTTGGGTTCTCCCACATTTGGCACATAAATGTTTACAATTGTTAGGTCTTCTTCATGGATAGACCCCTTGATTATGATATAATGCCCTTCTGAATCTCTTGATACAGTCTTTATTTTAAAGTCTAGATTGTCTGATATAAGTATGGCTACTCTGGCTTTCTTTTGTTGACCATTAGCATGATAGATGGTTCTCCATCCCCTTATTTTCAATCTGAAGGTGTCTTTATGTCTAAAGTGGGTCTCTTGTAAACAACGTATAGATGGATCTTGTTTTCTTATCCATTCTGCCACCCTATGTCTTTTGATTGGAGCATTAAGTCCATTGACGTTTAGAGTGAGTACTGAAAGATATGAATTTATTGCCATTATGATGCTTGCAGAATTGGAGTTTCTGGTGGTGTTCTCTGGTCCTTTCTAATCTTTGTTGCTTTTGATATATATATATATAGAAAAGAAGAATATATATATGTATATATATATATATATATAGAAAAGATATATAGATATATATATAGAAAAGATGAATATATATGTCTATCTATCTATCAATCTATCTATATATATCTTTTCTTCCCTCAGAGAGTCCCCCTTAAAATTTCTTGCAGGGCTGGTTTAGTGGTCACAAACTCCTTTAATTTTTGTTTGTCTGGGAAAGTTTTTATCACTCCTTCTATTTTGAATGACAGCCTTGCTGGATAAAGACTTCTTGACTGCATATTTTTCTGATTCAGCACATTGAATATATCCTGCCACTCCTTTCTGGCCTGCCAAGTTTCTGTGGATAGGTCTGCTGCAAACCTGATCTGTCTTCCCTTGTAGGTTAGGGACTTTTTTTTCCCTTGCTGCTTTTATGATTCTCTCCTTGCCTGAGTATTTTGTGAATTTGACTATTGTATGCCTTGTTGATGGTCGGTTTTTGTTGAATCTAATGGGAGTACTGTGTGCTTCCTGGATTTTGATGTCTGTGTCTTTCCCCAGGTTAGGAAAGTTTTCCACTATGATTTGTTCACATAACCCTTGTACCCCTATTTCTCTCTCTTCCTCTTCTGGGACCCCTATGATTCTGATGTTGTTCCTTTTTAATGAGTCACTGATTTCTCTAATTCTCAAATCGTGCTCTTTTGCCTTAATCTCCCTCTCTTTTTCTGCTTCATTATTCTCTGTAAATTTCTCCTCTATATCGCTGATTCTCTGTTCTGCCTCATCCATCCTCGCCTCTGCTGCATCCATCCATGATTGCATTTTTCATTTCATTCTGGCTATTTTTTACTTGTTTTATCTCTGCAGAAAGGGCTTCTAATCTATTTTCAACTCCAGCTAGTATTCTTATTATCATGATTCTAAATTCTGGTTCAGACATCTTGCTTATATCTGTGTTGGTCAAATCCCTGGCTGTCTTCGTGCTCTTTCTTTTGGGGTGAATTCCTTTGTTTTGTCATTTTGAAGGGAGAAAAGGAATTAATGAGGTAGAAAAATTAAAATAAAAATATTAAAATTAAAAAATTAAAAACACACACACACAAAATAATCTAATAAATGATGCTAGATCCTAGGTGTGTTTTGGTCTGGGTGTTGAAACTGGTTTGACAGATTAAAGAAAAAAAGAGGGGGGGAAGGAAATCGTTTGAGAATTTGAAAAAATGAATACACTGAGGTAGACTAAAATGAGATGATGGGAATAAAATAGAATTTGAAAAAATTTACACAAAAGTAAAGAATGTAGTAGAAAAAATTAAAGTTTTTAATAAAAATTAAAAATAAAAATGAATTTTTTCTCTTTCTGTATTTAATGAAAAGAAAAGAAACAAAAAAGCTAAAAAGAGAAAAAAAAGAAATCATTTGAAAATTTGAAAAAGTGAATACACTGTAGTAGACTAAAATAAAATGATGGAAGTAAAATAGAATTTGAGAAAATTTACATAAAAGCAAAAAATATAGTAAAAAAATTTAAAGAAAAATGTTTTTAATAGAAATTGAAAGTAAAAATGAAGTTTTTCTCTTTCTGCATTCAAGAAAAAGAAAAATGAAAAAGAGAAAAAAGAAAAAGGAAAAAAAGGAAATCGTTTGAAAATTTGAAAAGGTGAATACACTGAAGTAGACTAAAATAAAATGATGGAAGTAAGATAGAATTTGAAAAAATTTGCACAAAAGTAAAAAATATAGTAAAAAAATAAAGAAAAATATTTTTAATAAAAATTGAAAATAAAAATGAATTTTTTTCTTTCTGTATTCAAGAAAAAGAAAAGTAGTGTAAAAGAGAAAAGAAAAAGAAAATTGAATAGATGGAGCTGCTAAGAGATTGAAATAGGACTGAAATTACTTCATTTTCCCTTAGAAGTCAGACTATGTAGCGCTTTATAGTCCATAAACTAAGAAGGCAGTGAGACTTGTGTTCTTGAAGAGCGGGGTTGGCCTAGTTGGGCGGGGCTCGGTGCAACGGCTCCTTTCTCCACTAGGTGGCGCTGCTAGCCTACTGGGGTGGATTGCTGTGGTGCTCATAGGTGTGCATGCGCATGCGCGGGAGTGGTGAAAATGGCTTCACCCAGCTACCCAGTCTCTAGTATTGGAAGTCTGTTCTCCCCGATCAGCAATTGCACACCCATCCTCTGTCTTCAGCTTTCGTCCACTCCCTGCTTTTTCACTGTCTGTGACCAAGCCCCAGGCAGTACCTCTCTCCCAAGTTTTGTCTCAGATGCAGCTGTTTTCCCCAGCCCCTTACTTCTGAAGGACTGCGGCTTTGACCCATTCCGCCCCTTTGTGGAAGGGTCTCACTGAGCAATGGCCAAATTCAGCTGCACCCAGGAACGCTTGCTGGACCCTGTTGCTGCTGGTTCCCCGAGACTGAGGCCAGGTGCCAACCCGCCCCAGAGAAAGGTTGCAAGATAGTGTAGCAGCAGCTTTTCAGGGATTAAGGAAAATCACAACACACATCTGGCACCAGGCTTCACCCTCAATGACCTTGCCCCAGCACCAGTGAATGTGGTCACCTTCCGGGGTCTGCTGGGACCAGGTGGCTTGAACACTCTTTACCAAATGTCCTTCCAGCAATGGAACTGCTTTTCCCCATGTGGCTCAGACCCCACTCTGTTCCTAGGGATTCGCCCTTCCCACCAGAGCACCACCAGGTATGGAGCTGCAGAGTTGCACCCTTTGAACTCCCCTTGTTTACAGTCTTAATGGAATTTAAACCCTCTCCTTTTTCCTTTCTCCCTTTTTAGTTGAGTCCCTGTGGCTGTTTCCAATTTTCCACTTTCTTTCCAGCTACTTTTGGGGAGGAGTGCTTTTCCCGTATTCTCTCCCCCCACCCCAGTCTCTGTCCTCTCTCCACCTGCAAAAGCAGCTCCCTGCCCGCCGCTGGCTTCTCTCTCCCCAGGTTCACCTCTCTGCAGCTTGTACCTGCTGAATTCTGTGGTTCACGTTGTGCAGATTGTTGTGTTAATCCTCCAATCAGTTTTCTATGTGTGTAGAATGGTTTAGTGTTGGTCTGGCTGTATTTCATGGACACAAGACACACCAAAACTTCCATGCTGTTTCGCCATCTTGGCTCCTCCCTCGCTACTCTTCTCTTTCTTAAACATGTGCTGGGGTAAGAAGGAAAGCACTTCAGGGTTTTTACTCTTTCTATATCATGTACTGTTATATATGGCAAAAGAGGGTCTTTTACGCTACTTACTCACTCAATGAACTGAGGTAACCAATGGAAAAATGCAAGAGTTCTGCTTATGTTTAGGTAGAAGCCATGTGAGAATATCACTTTCACACTACAAAATAAAAGTCATATAATCTACAAAATCATAACTTCGTTTGAGCCCATTGGAGAAATGCAATCAAAGACAACTAGGTGAATTGAATTCTAGAGAACATCCAATTCTCTGGACACACAAATTTGCCCTTGGCAGAGCACAGGGTAAGGGGTGGCAGCCATAATGTGGGTAAAAGGAAAACAACTGAAATGTTAACAAATTCTTAAAAATTTTCTGTGGGCTAAAATGTGGCAGTTTAGAATCTCTGGGTCCCTGACATGAGAAGAATACAGATTCACTCATCAACTCTTTTCCTTGAAATTCATCATATGGCACATGAAAATGATTTTGTGGGGTGCCTGGGTGGGTCAGTCGGTTGAGCGTCCGACTTCAGCTCAGGTCACGATCTCACGGTTCGTGAGTTCGAGCCCCGCGTCAGGCTCTGGGCTGATGGCTCAGAGCCTGGAGCCTGCTTCCAATTCTGTGTCTCCCTCTCTCTCTGCCCCTCCCCCATTCATGCTGTGTCTCTCTCTGTCTCAAAAATAAATAAACATTAAAAAAAATTAAAAAAAAAAAAAAGAAAATGATTTTGTACTGGGCAGGAGACCCACCGGAGTTCCCTCCATCATTCGGAACTGCAGGTGGTGATTGTCTGCTGCTGATAGGCAGGTACAGAATCAGGCCATTCCCTTATATGAAGCAAAAATCCTCTGATGCTGCAGAAGGGTAGAAAACCCTCTTATTCCCAAGTCCCAGGAAAAGGTTGCCTGCTGCTGAGGGACAAAAAGAAGCCAAAGACATCTGCCACTGCAAGAGTGGCAGAAACCTCCTGGTATACAAGATGTGCCCTGATACAAAGGAAAGTTCTGCTGCTGCTGGGGAGAGGCAGGAACCCCACTCCTATGGGAGACACTACCCCTCCCCCCACCCCTGCCACCAGAATTGGTGCAGCAACTATGGAAAATAGTATGGAGACTCTTTAAAAAATTAAACATAGAACTATCACAGGATCCAGCAAGCCCACTTTTGGGTATATATTTGGAGGAAATATAATCATTATCTGAAAGAGATATTTGCACCCTCATGTTCATCACAACATTGTGCACAATAGCTAAGATATGGAAACAACTTAAGTGTTCATCAACAAATGAATGGATAAAGAAAATGTGGTATAGGGAGAAGGACATCACCAAGATGGTGACATAGCTTGTTCTTGATTTGCTCCCCCTCATAAGAACAACTAACATCTATTCAAGAATAATACGCTATCACTGAAAGAATCCTAGAACCCAGAGGTAAGGCTGAGGTACCCCCCTGCACCTCAGAGACCAAGCCAGACTACCAGTGAAGGTAAGAGAAGTTGCTGAATTTGGACTGCATTGCCCCTCCCCCACGCCAGCATAGCACAACATGAAGAGGTCTTGCCTGAGCCTCCTGTTCCTCCAGTGGGAAAAGAGAACGTAGAGGTGACAGCCAGCCTCCCCCAGTATTGTGGGCCACATTGTGGAAGCCTCTGCTCTGATCTTATGCTACAGGGACTGCAGGGAAATCTGGGGGCCTTGCCCCTGGGAATCCAACTGTGACAGAGAAGGGGGGAGGATTTGCAATAACCAATATATGGATCTTGACAGATCAAGTTCATACCTGCAGTGCCCAAGGAATAATCCCAATCAGAAGCTTTGCTCATGTCCAAAACCAATTCAGGGGTGTACTTTGACCAGGGATCTAGGTAGCGTGCAGATCTGCTGATTCAGATCCTCTAACAGGGAATTTTGTGGCTCTAGGACCCTGTTTGCCCACACCCAGGAAAGGTACTGAGTCACAGGTCCACCCACAGGGAGAGTTCCTTCCAGCCCCATCTAACCAGAAGGGCTGGTGTTAACTTCTGAAAGCTGTGCAACCCAGAAGTAATGAGTCTAAGAGGCAGATGGACGGAGCAGGTCTCCCCTAGAGCAAAGCCAGTACCAGACATGAAGACTTCCTTTCCTATTATACAGGGGCAAGGAGATTAATCCACAGCCAAGGCTGAGAGAGAATAGCCACCGAGGCGAGGGGGCTAAAGAAAAATCCCCACCTGCTGTGGTGAATGTCTCCCAGCCCCATCTGACCAAAAAGGCTAACAATAACACCTGAAAGCTACATGGCCCAGTTGGCCCAGTGGCACTCAAGCAGAAAGAAATGCAGACAGAGCCAATAGTTTGCAAAGCTGAACCAGTGGCCCCGTTCAACCAGGAAACTTGGAGTGTGGGTTGGCTTGAGTTAAGAAAAGAGAGAACCCCTGGGTGGCTCAGGTGGTTAAGCCTCTCTGACTTCGGCTCAGGTTACTATCTCATGGTTCGTGGGTTCCAGGTGGTTATTGGGCTCTGTGCTGACAGCTCAGACACTGGAGCCTGGATTCTGTGTCTCCCTTTCTCTGCTCTTCCCCCACTCATTCTCGCACTCTCTCTCTCTCACACACTCTCTCTCTCTCAAAAATAAATAAACATTTTTTTAAAAAAAGATTGAAAAGAAAAGAAAAGAAAATTTTAGAGCTGCTTCTCCCACTGTGCTTGGGTAGGGAATATAATTCATAGTCCCACTCATTACCAAATATAGCTTTCAGCCTGTCTAACCAGGAAACCTAACCAGGGCACATGAGAGGCTGTGACCTCCATTCAACACCCCTATGTACAGTGGCACTTGAACAGAGAGCACAGCCCTTCTGCAGAGCAAAACCAGTGGCTCCAGGGATTCAGTGCACTCAGACCTGATTTGGGTCCCCAAAAACGAGCTATACAGGCCTTGGCCCCTGGCCTGCTAATCTGCCAAAGCAAGGAAGCTAATTCATAGCCCCAGCTACCAATGAAGATGGTCTCAGTCCCAGCCATCTAGTAAGCCTGACCAGAGAATCCAATCACGAAGCCCATGGCACAGCCTCACCGGGTAGGGAATAAGTTAGCAGTCCTAACCCCTCAACACCTCTGTATACCCCTCCTCAGAGCTCACAGTTGCGTCCTCTCAAAAAAGACCATAATAGCAAGACCTACCTGGCCAAAGACATTACCAGTGACATTTACCCAGAATCCTAAACTGAGCTGACTGGTGAAGAACTGTCTCTACCAAAGCAAACCTATAAAGCCTGGAAGAAAAGCCCCATTACTCAAATGGGGCTAACATGAGAAATCAAGGATCACAAAAATTCAAATAAATATGACACCATCAAAAGAAACTAATAAAGCTCTGATAACTGATTCTAAAGAAATGGAGAACGATGAACTGTCAGATAAAGAATTCAGAATAATTCTCTTAAGCAAGCTTAGAGACTACAAGAAACTACAAGCAACTACAAGAAAACAGACAACTAAACGCAATTAGAGGGGGAAAAAATCATGAACAAAGTGGGAGTTTCATGGGAATGCAAGCTGGTGCAGCCACTCTGGAAAACAGTATGGAGGTGCCTCAAAAAACTAAAAATAGAACTACCCTATGACCCAGCAATTGCACTACTAGGCATTTATCCAAGGGATACAGGTGTGCTGTTTCGAAGGGAGACATGCACCCCCATATTTATAGCAGCACTATCAACAATAGCCAGAGTATGGAAAGAGTCCAAATGTCCATCAATGGATGAACGGGTAAAGAAGATGTGATACATATATACCATGGAGTATTACCCAGCAATCCAAAAGAATGAAATCTTGCCATTTGCAACTATGTGGATGGAACTGGAGGGTACTATGCTAAGTGAAATTAGTCAGAGAAAGACAAAAATCATATGACTTCACTCATATGAAGGACTTTAAGAGGCAAAACAGATGAGCATTAGGGAAGGGAAGTAAATATAATATAAAAACAGGGAGGAGGACAAAACAGAAGAGACTCATAAATATGGAGAACAAACTGAGGGTTACTGGAGGGGTTATGGGTGGGGGGATGGGCTAAATGGGGAAGGGGCATTGAGGAATCTACCCCTGAAATCATTGTTGCTCCATATGCTAACTAATTTGGATGTAAATTTTTAAAAAATTAAAAATAAAATTTAAAAAAATGTGCTCCGGCAAAGGGGGAAAAAAATGGGAGGTTCAACAAGAAAATAGCAGTCACTAAAAAAAAAAAGGTTAAGGAAAAAAACTGAAATCCTATAGTCAAAAAATATAATAACTGAACTGAAGAATTTAATATAGAGTTTCAAAAATAGACCCAACCAAGCAGAAGAAAGGATCAGGGATCCTTTCTTGAGCGAGGGATAGGACGTTAGAAGTTAACAGTCACAAGAGCAAAAAGAAAAGTGAAGCAAGGTGAAGAAAGCAAATGGGAATTATGAAACACAATGAAAAGAAATAATATTCTTATTATGGGACTTTCGTCAGAAGAGAAGTGAAAGAAATAGAAAGTATATTTAAAGAAGAATGGCTTAAAACTTCTTGACCCCCACAGAAGCAGAGAACAGAATGGCAAGGCAGGGCCTGAGAGGTAGAGGTAGTGGCCGAAAAGTACAAACTCCCAGCTGTAAGACAAATAATTTCTGGGGATCTGATGTACAGCGTGGTGACTACAGCTAGCAATACTATATTATGTACTTGAAAGCTGCTAAGAGAATACATTTAAATGTTCTCACAACACATATGTACAAAATAGAGATAATGTGAAGCAATGAATGTGGTCATTGTGGGCATTATTTTGCAATGTATGTGTTTATTAAATCATCGTGTCGTACACCTTAAACTTACACAATATAATAGACCAATTATATCTCAGTAAAGTTTGGGGGAGAAAGACTTTTCAACATTAAAAGGCAGAGTTCAACTGCCATGGGAGGAAGAGCCAGGAGTGGTAAGAAAGCCCTCTACTCCACCTCCCAAAGCTCACACTTTTTTCTTAATGAATTAGCAAACTACATTTTAAATAATTTAAGTCACTTGGAAAGATGATCTAGGTGAGTAAAACTAAAATTTGGAACGTCTGACCAGAAGACATACTTCCTCAATTTTACTTGACCCAATAATTTTTCATTGGTATTATGTGAACATACAGTCATCTCACACAATGTGCTCACTATGAGCTACAAATTTAACAGGTGAAACAAAAACTCTGTTTACCGTAGCACGTTCCCATACTGTAAGAGAACCAATGTAAAAGTCTTGAAAGCTGTTTTTTTAAATTAACATTTAATGCATATGCTACAGATATTTTTTAAAAGGCAAGTCCATTTTAGAAGTTACTTTTGTGAATAATTTTAAGTATCATTCTATGATATTAAGGATTAATCAAAACATCAGCTCCAGGAAAGGTGAACCATCAGATGGTGAATACGAGACCATGATTAATGTATTCATTCGTTCCAGAACAAATAAATTCCAGGAAGAGAATGGTGAACATGAAAATTATGTGCTATCCTTTCTACAGGCACATTCACACGGTGACACTCAAATTTTCTGAAACGAAAATATAACACCTTAAAAGGGCTCTTCTCCCTACTTCACCCATTCTTCCCCAGACACCACAGGAATCATATTTTACCTTTCTTTTCAATAAAGGACAGCAGGAGTAAATTGAGAATTAGGATCACTAAATCTCCTAAGACAAAAAAAAAAAAAAAAAAAGCACAATGACTGTAGAAAGCATGACTATTACGGAAATTTATTCTAAAGACTACTAAATTGTTGGTGAGATTTTTCTAAAAGTTAAAATGTTCTCAAATATGTATAATTTTGATACATGGCAATCAAAAGTTAGATACTATTTTCTTCTGTGACAGAGAGTATCTTCATAGGAAGTCATTGCATGCCACGTTAGTGGTTCTGGCGCAGAGGTCTCTTTCAGACATGCCCCTCTAATCATACTGCAGGATCAAGGCTTTGACTACAATTGTGTGCAGGAGGAATGAGCGGCAGTGTGCAGGTGCTGCCACCATGTGGCCAGAGGGAGCAGGCACTGGATCCCAGCCAAAACGCAGAAACGATAAATTAACAGGGGGGCTTAATTGCAAGTTTTGAGGAAGTCCCCCTGTTCCCTGCCCCTCAAAGAGCTAATGGCAAAATACCTACTAACATTTTAGATTTACTATACCTTAAAGACTATGCAAGCAAACCATAATGATTTTTTATATGCAAGGTTTATTAATAGCTTTTCTTAACATAGTTTTCTGATCATGCTATTTGGGGAAAAAAATGTAAAGAATAATACTGTTTAGAAAGCAGGGGGTTAAATGTTCAATAATCTAGCCCTGATTAACTTATCTCCTTACTCCTTCATTCATTCATTTAGGCCAGTGTTCTTTTTTTTTTTTTTTTTTTTAATTTTTTTTTCAACATTTTTTATTTTTGGGACAGAGAGAGACAGAGCATGAACGGGGGAGGGGCAGAGAGAGAGGGAGACACAGAATCGGAAACAGGCTCCAGGCTCCGAGCCATCAGCCCAGAGCCTGACGCGGGGCTCGAACTCACGGACCGCGAGATCGTGACCTGGCTGAAGTCGGACGCTTAACCGACTGCGCCACCCAGGCGCCCCTAGGCCAGTGTTCTTAATGATAATACAAATAAATAACAACTTAGTGACAAAATTTTGGTAGATACCCTTCAGATTCTTTCAGATGCATCCTTAAATTTCTTTTACTAAAATGAAATTATATTATACAGTTCTTCAATTTGCTTTTGTAACATGTACTTTAATCCTGTGTGTTTATCCTGAGAAATTGATAAATGTTTTTTAAATGCCAGTACATTGTTCATGTTGTTCTTTCTATGGATGACAGAATTTCAACCTGAAAATAAAGAGCCATATAAGAGACAAGTGAGCATTTATTTGAGATTGAAGAATTGCAATTCAGGGAGCAGAGATTTGGGTAGAAACTTAGTGTTTCCACTGGTAGGGTGGAAACAAGGGGCTGTGGATAATGAAGAAAAGTTAAGGGGAGCAACTTCATGAGTTGAAGGAAAGAAAAGTTTTTCTATGGGTGGGAACAAGTTAAGCTACTTTGGGTTATCCATTAAACTGACTACTGATTTTATTTTTAGAAAGTCTGCAACTCTCAGTCTTGCTGACTTCTCAAGCAATTGCTGTCTTCCCCAGTCCAAAGGTTTTGACCCAGTTCAAACAGAGCCGGGTAACACAGTTTCTCTGCAAAGGCCGTTCCTGCTCTAATCATATCGATTTTTCCACCATCAGCTAAATTTATAAGTACATATAAACCAGCCTCATAGCATGGACATTTTAAATGTAATCGTTATGTTAAAAAGAAAACTGCAGGCCCAAAATGGCATCACTTAGGTTAAGGTCCCAAGTCTGTAAACAACCAAGGCTTAATCCCTAAACTCACTGCAGTTTTAACCCCCCAGGTATGTAACCTTTAACCAATCAACATGGGAATTCCTGGAACAGCACTAGGAAATTTGCTGACCCAATCCTCCCATTTCCATTAGGAGGGCAACCTTTTCCTAAAACAAAGGACCTTTGCTAATAATTTTCTTTTTTTTTCCACTCTATCTATACCTTTAAGAACCTTTCCTTTTCTGTAGCCCACTACTTGCTTGACGGGATGCTGCCCAATTCAGGAATCAACAATGTCAACCAGATCTTTAAAATTTTACTTGGTTAGGGGCACCTGGGTGACTCAGTAGTTTGAGCGATTGATTTTGGCGCAGGTCGTGATCTCACTCCTGAGTTAGAATCCAGCCTACGTCTGGCTGGCTGCTGTCATGGCAGAGCTGTCTTCGGAACCACTGTCTCTCTCTCTGTCTCTCTCTCTGCCCCACCCCTGTTCACTCCCTGTTGCTCTCTCAAAAAATAAAAATAAAAATAAATTTTCCTTGGTTAAGTGTTTATTATGTAACAGTTACAAAGTTTTATATCATTTACCATTTTATTCCTAGTATTTCATGTAATGTCTGGCAAACAATAGTTGCCAATAAATATTTGCTAAATTAAAAAAATGTATATCTGCAATAGGAAACTGTTTCCTTAGCTCAATATATATATATATATATATATATATATATATATATATATATATAACTTTAAACTCTGAGAGATGTTATCGCATGGAACTTAAGGAAGGATGTATACTACTGCTCTTTTTGTATAAATTTGCACACCCAGCAATTCTCAGCGATGCTATTATAAATTGTTATAATCTTTGCCATTCTAACTGATGAAATAAAATTTTAATTGCTATATTTTTTAATTTTTTTTAGTAAGGTCAACAACTTTGAAAATGATTTTTCCCCATTTCCTCTCACTTGGATTAATTGCCCATTTGATTTCTTTACCTGTTTTCCTATTGGGTTATTTCTTTTCCTTAATGATTTATACAATCCACTTGTATACTATGGAATGGATATTAGATTTTTCTCTGTAAGTTTAAGAAAATATTTCAGTTTCGTTTATGCTGACTTAAATAAATACAAAGATTATTAAGTTTTTCTGATACAATTATGTCTTCATTGAATCTAATATGAGTTGAGCATATAGTTTCTCCTTGAATTGAGATGGTCAGAAAATAACAGAAGAAATATTGCTATTCCTAAAATATCTAAAAAAAAAATTATAAGAATCAATCCCTTTTATAAAGAAACTGGCTATTATAATTTAATTTCCCTTAAACACATATATTTATATGTTCCTAATCCTAATATTTGGTTGAAGTAAGGTTAGCCTATCTGTTCAGGTGTCTCTAATAATACAACTTTATGTCTTGCTTAAACTGTAGTATTATGTTAACATTATTTTACAACTATGAGAAAATCAATAAGATAGTATCAACCCAATATGATTTTTAAATATCTACTAAATTTGGGGATATCACTTGAACTGCTTTTACATATGTACCCCATTTACTAAAATTTTTAAGTTTTCTTTAAAGTTCTAGAGTTCTGTTAGCAAATCTTTTTTCCTAGTGTGATATAAACTCTTATACAGTAACATTTTAAACATGGCCACTAACTTGACTCAAAGTCCTTTTACTTGGAAAATAAATTTTAGAAGAAAAGATTTTTCTTAAGAGATCAACATATTTTTTAAATTGAGAGTAATAGTTTTTCTTTTCAAAAAAAATTTTTTACGTTTATTTATTTTTTGAGAGACATAGAGAGACACAGCACAAGTTGGGGAGGGGCAGAGAGAACAGGAGACACAGAATCTGAAGCAGGCTCCAGGCTCCGAGCTGTCAGCACAAAGCCCAATGTGGGGCTTGAACTCACAAACCACAAGATCATGACCTGAGCCGAAGTCGGACACTTAACTGACTGAGCCACCCAGGTGCCCCAAGAGAGAGTAATATTTTTTCTAGAAATCCTTCAATTGCTCTTTTTCAAGATGAGTTCAGCAATATGTTAACCATTATAAGGCAATCAGCACAAAAATTAAAATACAGTGAATATACCTGTTAGAATTGGGATTCCCTTCCAGGGATTGTTGACTCTTTTGAATTCAGAGACACCCTCCCCTCCCCACCCCATTTATGAAGGTAATAGAAATGACGCAGATCAACAGACTTTTAGTCAATGTTTTGGCCAATTCTGGTCTGTATGTCTTGGGAGATGGGGAGACAATACAGAGGGCAAATAGACTAGTCACAAATCGAGTGAGTTGCCCACTAATGATGTGTTTCAAATCCTGGTGACACAGTGTTCTCCCCATAAAAATTTAATGTACAAACAGACCACAAGTCAAGGATGGGAGCTCCATCAACAAACGTAAGGTTGGGGCGCCTGAGTGGTTCAGTTGGTTAGCATCTGACTTCAGTTCAGGTCATGATCTCGCGGTTCATGGATTAGAGCCCTGCATCGGGCTCTGTGTTGACAGTTCAGAGCCTGGAGCCTGCTTTGGATTCTGTGTCTCCCTCTCTCTATGCCCCTCTTTTGCTTGCACTCTGTCTCTCTCTCTCAAAAATAAATAAACAGTGAAAGCAAATTTTAGGGGTGCCCGGGTGGCTCCGTTGGTTAAGCATCCGACTTCAGCTCAGGTCATGATCTCACAGTTCATGAGTTTGAGCCCCGCGTCAGGCTCTGTGCTCACAGCTCAGAGCCTGGAGCCTGCTTCAGATTCTGTGTCTCCCTCTCTCTCTACCCCATCCCCACTCATGCTCTGTCTCTCTCTCTCTGTCTTAAAAATAAATAAAACATTAAAAAAAAAATTTTTAAAGAAAGTTTATTGTGGTTAGTATAATTAAAGGATTGAAACTTGGACCCAGAAAAAGGTAGGTATCAGTATATAAATCTATACTTAATTGGTTAGAACACATCCTATTGTTCATTGGTCATGAGGGGGTCCCCCATTGAATCTAGTGAGGATCTACTATGTCATTGGCTCAGTATGCTCAAATTTGTAGATGCTGATCATCTTTGGCTAATGTAACAATAAACGTACATTTGTTTTTCAGCTTTAGACTACTAGAACCCATTGTGGTTAGACACAGTATCTCGTTTTTTTTTTAAATACTTAGAATAGTTTCATATTTACATAAAAGTAGAGGATGTATGTAGAGCTCTTGTTAACATGTAATGCTAGTATAATGCATGTGTCACAATTAATGAGCCAACATTGATATGTCAGTATTAACTAAATATTAGGATTTTCTCAGTGTTCACCTTGTGCTCTTTTTTTTGTTGTTGTTACGGGATATCCTTTAGAATTACATTTACTTGGCATGTCTCTGTTAGATGCTCTTGACTGTAAGAGTTTCTTAGGTTTTGGGATGCCTGGTGGCTCAGTCAGTTAAGCATCTGCCTTCAATTCAGGTCATGATCTCACAGCTTCTGCGTTCGAGCCCCAGGTCAGGCTCTGTGCTGACAACTCAGAGCCTGGAACCTGCTTCAGATTCTGTATCTCCCTCTCTCTCTGTCCCTTCCCCATTGGCGCTCTCTCTCGCTCTCTCTCTCTCTCTCTCAAATATGAATAAACATTAAAAAATTATTTTAAAAAATAGTTTCTTAGGTTTTCACTAATTTTGAAGACTGCAAATGTTTTGAGGAATACTGGTCAGATATTTTGCAAAACGTCTTTCAATTGAGGTTTGTATTACATTTTTCTCATGGTTAGGATGAGATTTTGGGGTTGGGAGAAGACCACACAGATAAAGTATCACTCTCATGACATCATATCAAGTGTGCATACTGTCAACATGACATCACTGTTGACGTTAACTTTGATCAGCTGGCTGAGGTAATATTTGTGAGGTTTCTCCATTGTGAACTTATTCCTTTTCTCCCTTCCCCCCCCTTCCATATTGTTCCTTTGGGAAGGAGTCACCATGCACACTCCACACTTACGGCGTGCTGGGGGGAGAGTTATTTATTCAATCATCTATTTATGTCAGGATAAACTCATGAATATTTGTTTCACATTTTGGATTTAATCCAATACTGTGCTATTTTTCTTTTTTTGCTCAAATTGTTCCAGCCTTAATTATACGGAGCTCTTTCCATTGGTTCCTAGGCCTCTTTGATATATCTACATTATTGTGTTTCATGTTTCATGTAAGTTTTTTTTCCTTGTTTTGTTTCATTGGGGGTGGTGGTGGTGATTGGAGCACTTCTTGCTTTCTGGTACCATGTAATGCTCCAGGTTTACCAGGTGTGTTTCTTTCCCCAGTCTTAGAATCAGCCATTCCTCCAACAAGCCTCGGTTCCTTGTACTGATGAATAAAGTTAGAAACCAAGATATAGGCACTCACTGGATCTGCTCTTTACTACCAAATGTCCTTTCTCCTAGGCCCTTGCCGTTGACAGATCAGGAAAAACATGTATATATATATATATATATATATATATATATATATATATACTAACCCATGTTTCTCTAAATATTTCTATAAGTAGCCACCTGTATCTATGTTAAACTAAACATAAATTCATGCTGATGTCTCCAACTCTGATCTATTACAACATACACTATCCTAGCCTTCTCCCTTTGCTTGTCTGCAATCTCTTATCACAAAAGAGAGAAACCTCTTACTGTCCACCATGCATTTAATTAGTTATTCAATTCCAGCACAGGTACAGTGATTTTGGAATTCCTAACCCATACCCCTATGGAAAGCAATGTTGCCAACTAGACTATAGTGTTGATATACTAGGGGAGACTAAAGGTCTCCGCTCATTTCCACAGTTACTTAGGTTAGCATCCTTTGTCCTCAAACCTTTTTGTGAGAGTATTCATGATTTTGTAACATCACAGTTTGCATTCCATCCAGGGGGCTCCCAAACTTCGAACAATTTTTTTAAAAAATTTAATATATTAAAGTTTATTCTTTGTGCTGTAAATTTCAATGCATAGTGTAATATATCCACCATGACATTATCATACATGATAGTTTAACCTAAAACATCCTCTTCCTTCATCTACCAATCCTCCCCCCCTTCACTGATCTGTTTACCATTTCTATAGTTTTGTCTTTCTGAGAATGTCACCTAAATGGGATCATACAATATATAATTATCAGTTATTATTAATTATTAATTTAAATTAGTAATTTAGTATTTATTAATAATAGCACAGATTGTCAATATTTACAAAAAGATTACTGAGATTTTCATTGTGAGTCTGCTTTGAATAAATATTTCAAGTTGGGAAGAACTGACATTTGAACAATAATGAATCTTCCAATGAATTACCATGGACTATCCATCCATATATTTTAATCATTTTGATTATTTTCATCATTTTATGTAGTTTTCCACCCACACATCCATACATGTTTTGTTAGATTTTTATACCCAAACATTTCAGGTTTTTGGTGCTATTATAAATGGTATTTTTTTCCATTTCTAATTCCAATTGTTTATTGTATAGGAAAGCAATTGACTTTTTTTTTTTAGAGCAAGAATGCAAGTGGGAGAGGAGGGCAGAGGGGGGGAGAGAGAGAGAGAGAGAGAGAGAGAGAGAGAGAATCTCAAACAGGATCCACGCTCAGCACGGAGCCCAACATGGGGCTTGATCCAACGACCCTGGAATCATGACCCAAGCCAAAATCGAGAGTTGGGCATTCAACTGACTAAGCCACCTAGGCACCCCAGCAATTGACTTTTATATATTGACTTTGTATTGTACAACCTTAGTGTACTTGCTGAATTCTACATAGAGAATCATGTCATCTGCAGATTTTCCTTTACTGTCTGTATATATTTAATTTATTTACCTTGTTTCATTGCAGTGGCTAGGACTTCCAATAAAATGTTGAATGGTAGTGAAAGGACATCCTTACCTTCTACCATACCTTAAGAAGAAAATACCTAGTTTCTCACTATTATATATATTGTTAGCTGTACTTTTTTTTGTAGATATCCTTTATTAAGTTGAGGTATTCCCCCTGTGTTCCTAGTTTGCTGAGAGGTTTTTTTTGTTTTTTTTTTTTTTATCATGAATGGGTATTGAATTTTATCAAATGCTTTTTCTGTATCTATTGATATGACATAAGATTTTTCTTGTTTAGCATATTGATGTGATGACTGCATTAATTGATTTTAGAATATTGAACCAGGTTTGTATTTCTGGAATGAACACCACTGGTAGTGATATATTAGTAGTGATATATTAGTCTCTTTACTATATTAGTAGTGATATATTAGTCTCTTTACATATTCCTGGATTGTTACTATTTTGTTAAGGATTTTTGTATCTATGTTATTATTATATTATTCTGTAGGGTCCCCCCCCCCCTTTTAATATCTCTATCTGGTTTTGGTATTGGGAAGTGTTCCCTCTGGTACTGTTTTTGAGAAGAGATTGTGGAGAATTGTTGTGTTCTTTAGAATCTCTTTGAGAAGAGATTGTAGAGAATTGTTCAATGGAATTTGCCTGTAAAATCATCTGGATCTGAGTGGTTTTTTTTTGCAAGATTTTAAATTATGACGTTAATTTCTTTAATAGATACAAGGCTATTAAGGTTATTCTTTTCTCCTTGAGTAAGTTTTGGTTGCTTGTGTCTTTCAATAAATTGGTCTGTTTAATTTAGTTAATAATTTTGGGGGAAGAATTATTCATACCATTCCCTCTTTGTTCTTTGAATGTCCATGGGAGCTGTGGCGATGATCCCTCTTTCATTTGTGCCGTGGGAATTCATGTCTCCTCTCTCTCATTTTTTTATTTCTTTCTTCCTTCTTTTCTTTCCTTTTCTTTCTCCTTCCTTCCTTCCTTCCACTTTGTTTTGTCCTTGATTAACTTTGCTAGAGGTTTATCCATCTTTTTAATCTTGCCAAAAAGTTTCTGTTTATTTTCTGTATTTTCTTATTTTCAACTTTTTAAAGTTTTGTTTCATTTTTATTATTTTCATACATAGAGAATTTAAAACACATATTTCAGACAAACTGTGTTCTGAGACCACAATGGAATTAAACTAGAAATAATAACAGAAAACTGATTAGAAAACCCCAAACATTGAGAAATTAAAGAATACACATGGTATTCTAAATAACATGGAGTTCAAACAAAAAGTCTCAAAAGAAATTAAAATATATTTTGAGTAAAGTTGAAATAAAAATACAGCTAATGAAAATTAATAAGATATAGTAAAAATGGTCCTTAGAAGAAAATTTATAGCATTAAATGTATATATTATAAAAAATTATATTAGAAAATATCCAAAATTAATAACCTACAATTCTACTTTAGGAAACTAGAGAGAGATGATGAAATTTAAGACACTAGAAGTAAAGAAATAATGAAACCTATAAACTTAAAGAGCTGAAAAAGCTCAAAAATAAGCAAAAAAAAAAATAGCTAGTTCTCTGAAAACATACGTAAAATCCATAAACCTCTAGCAAGACTGGCCAAGACAAAATCAAAGGGTAAATTCCAAACAATATCAACAACTTTTTAAAAGATCTTTATGTAATAACTTTTAAAAATGTTGTAATTCTGTTCTAAGTTTTTAATTGAGATGAATTATATATGGAATTTAAGTGATTCCAAAAATGTTGGCCTGAATAATCACTTTTGGTTTCTAAATAAATGGGTTTTATTTAAAGTGGCCTAACAGCATCAGTTGAGATCAAACAACAAGACTTGCTGAGAAGTGGCCCCTCCACTTTTGCGTCCCCACCTTCACAAGATGTCTGAGTTCAGCTATTGTAACAATGTGGGTTCAGCTTTCCGCTTTGTCCAGCAAAGCTGAGGATGGCAGAAAAGATTACTCAACACTCCCTGCAAGCCAAGAATGGTGAGAGAGAGGCTAAGGAAGTCTCCCTGAGCTGCTCTCGAGCTCCTGTATTTATTAAGCATGCATTCAGGGAAACATTACACAAAACATCAGTGGGCTACGTGCTAGTAAGAACGTATTGAAAACATACGGAGGAACAAGTTAAGAAAAGATAAAATATTCCATGCGATAACATGGTCCGAGGAATTTATGAGCATAAGCAGGACCTAACCCCAGATATATATTAACTAGATAAGCGAAGCACTGCCCGCTGTTTTTAGCAAGGCCAGAAAGCAGTGTTCTGTTTTGCAATGTGTTCCCTATAATCTCCTAACCCAGGACATAACTATTTGATTTCCCACATCCCCTTTTTTTTCTTTGAAGAATCTCCTTGTTCATGGAGTTTAGGAGGGCAATCATTCATTGTTCACGACATCTTGAGGGGGCCACTATGGTGTCGATCCTTCAGAGCGCTATGAGAAATACAAAAAAGATTAACAAGCAGAGAACTCCAGTAATCCAAATACCTAAATTGAGACCATGGAACCAGTTGGTTGTATTCAGCCATTTTGCATCGTCAGATAACTCCTGTTCAACTCTTATCTGTGTTCCCTGTTGAATATCTAAGAGTTGTTGATGCAGCTGCGAAGACAGAGCATCAATCTCAGATTGTAAATTGGTGGAAAAAGTTCCTTGTAGGTGTTTTTTTACTAAATCCCAGGAGTGTTGAGACATGTTATATTGTAAGGGAGTGACACAGATTTTGTCCTGTTGCCAGTCACATTGTATATTTTGACAATCAACAAGTGCCTGTTGGTGGTCCCCCATCCGTTCAAGTGCTGTTCCTGCAGCCTGCAGTCTCTGCATGATACCGTTACCAATCTGTGCTTCAGTAATCATCGCTTCGGTGATATTAGTCATTATGTGACTGACTACGTTAGCAGCATGGATAAGCTCTGTCAGGGAGACCGCTGTAACAGAGGCTGTGGCTAAGATGACAACCGCTGAGATAAGGAAGACAATGAGCCATCCAACAAATCTTGTAGGTCTCCACTTAGAAAATGCTTGGGTTAATTCAGCAACACCGTTGGATCCTTCCCAGGGCCATGTGAGATTTACTAGCAGCTATCGCTTCTCAGCCTTTTGGCTAAGATCAAGTGTAGATTTACTGGCGGCCAAATTTGAGGCTGTCTTTTTAAGATAAACATATATAAGATAGAAAGTTTCATAATATTATAATGGCTGATACAGGCCGTGTACCAAGCTAGAGGAGGTACTTCAAAAACATAATATGGGTTGTCACATGTTATATTAACTGGCTTAGTGGAAATTATGAAAACATAGAGATGAGATGTACAGATCATGACACTGTCTGAGACATTCTGTGTGAGATTCATGTAAAAGGTACCACTATTATTAGCATAATACCCATGAGAGAGATTGCGCAACAAAAAGGGAAAACTAAGACACCATAAGTTGTAACACCATGGGCTACGTGAATCTTTGTTTTCAATTCTTAATATTGATCCCGAAAGTCCAAAGGATGGAGGAGTTGCTAGGTTCTGAAAACCGAATAGGTTTGCCTGTTGAGGTTAAGTGTCCTTTAGGACCTGAGTTAATGAGACTAAGATTTTGAATCAATTCCTCTTTATTGGCAAGGGAGGTCTGGCAGGGATGCCAGATGACTGAAGATCTACTAGGGGACCCTTTCTTCTTTATTTGGCAATGATCATAGGGGGCAGATAGGAATCATTGGTGTAGGTGGATGTAGCAAAGGAGGCTACTGAAACTAGTGTCAGATTCGCTTTATGGTCTTTTGTTTTAGGCATGTAGTGAAGATATGTCTGTGCTGTGACTTTTAAACATCCAGAAGTGTTCGTAGTGGTTACACAAATAGGAGGGAAAGGTGACACAAAAGGAACAGAAGTATTCAGATTTAGCCAATCTCTCCATTCAGTAAGAGGACCTTTTGGCTGAAGCCAGATGCCTCCAGTCCAAGGAGAATCACTACTGCTTAATGGTGGGTCTACATCCCATCATGTACCTGGCCTAAAGAAAAGGGGGACCTATGACATGAGCCCAAGAGAGTGATGAAGAAGCAATAGCAGTCTGTATTTTTTTAAAAAAAGGATTAAACAAATCATTATTTTAGCCGAGTTTTGAGAATCCACAGCTAAATATGCTAAAAACCTCTTTTCTGGGGTTGATGGCATTCTGACATGGCGCATGACCTCAGTGGCATGTTGATCAAGCTTCTTAAATTGTCTTCAGATGACATTATTTGCCTTAGTCATTCATGGGCGTGGTCTCCCCTATTGTCCTTGTAATGACAAATTGGCCATCTGAGGAAGAGGAGTGAAGGACTGATCCATCCAACTCATGGTATGGTTGAATCAGATGGACAGGTGCCCAGTGTGGTCCTGATGGGAGAAGAACATGCGCACATCCCTTTCCCCATGTTATCGGTTCATAAGGTCCTTTCCATGAATGTCCTTGTATGTCTTTAAGTAGCACCTTGGCTCTGATATTTGAGCTCCAATATGGTGCAAAATGCCATTTGGCAGCTATGAGGCCATGGGAATCACAATTTTTAAAAATTTAGGTGTGTAAGTCTTTTTTTAAAAAAAAATTTTTAATGTTTATTTATTTTTGAGAGAGAGAGACAGAGTGCGAGTGGGGGAGGGGCAGAGAGAGGGAGACACAGGATCCGAAGTAGTCCCCAGGCTCTGAGGTGCCAGCACAGAGCTTGACCCAGGGCTTGAACTCACAGACCACAAGATCATGACCTGAGCTAAAGTCAGCGTTTAACCAACTGAACCACCCAGGCACCCTAAAACTTTATATAGTGAATTCCTAGGGGAGGCATTATGTAAATTTCCCCTTTTTTGTTTGTGAAACATTTGTTTTAAAGTAGCAAGTGTAGATTTTATAATAGCTTGTCTAGTAAGGTTATTTGCTATACCCATAATGTGTCATATATTCCAGTTTTAGAGGAATTCCTTTACCATGGAGGAAAGATATCCAGGCCCATCGTCAGTTTTAATTTGTTGAGGTTTACGGCTAGTGAAAATGCAGGTAAAAAATGATGAATGATATAGTTTGTATTGTCTCCAGTGTGAAGAGAAGCCATTATAAATCCTGAAGAGGTGTCTACAGACATGTGGATATATTTGTGATACCCAAATAGTTCAGAGTGTGTAATATCAGTTTACCAAAGCTAATTTGCATTTAATCCCTGGGGTTTGTTCCCCATTGTTTTTGTCCTCCTGATTTCTATGGACAATCAGGGCAGGCAGCAACAATTTGTTTAGCTTGAGTAACTGTAAGAGGTAATTGTTTAATAAGAGACTTCAAGTTTTGAGGAAAAAAGTTGTGAGATAATTAAGCAGTTTTAAAAGCCATATGGTTGGGGTGCCTGGGTGGCTCAGTCGGTTAAGTGTCCAACTTCAGCTCAGGTCATGATCTTACAGTTCATGGGTTCAAGCCCGATGTTGGGCTCTGTGCTGACAGCTCAGAACCTGGAGCCTGCTTCAGATTCTGCCTCCCTCTCTCTCTCTCTGCCCCTCCCCCACGTATGCTCTCTCTCTCTCTCTCTCTCTCTCAAAAATAAATAAACATTTAAAAAAAAAACCATATTGTAGCCAAAAAATTGGTCTGCGATCTCATTTCCTTCTATTAAAGGTTCAGGTAAGCCTGAATGTGATCTTACTCGAGTGATAAAAAGAGGGTGTGCTCATTTATCTAGTAAGGCTTGTAAAGTTAAAAATAACAACAGTAAGGAGGAATCCTTTAATTCCCTAACAGAAGCCTGTTCTGTATTGTGTATCACATAAACTACATTTGAGAATTTGCTACAATATTAATAGGTTGGTCAGGAAATTGTTGTAAAGCCATAATAGTGGCCTTTAATTCTGCTCTTTGAGTAGATGTTTGTCCTTTAGAGATTACTTTATGCCATCATCGGTCAAACCAAACAATAGCAGATTTAGTAGTTTTCCCAGAGCCATCCATGAAAACAGTGATTGTGAAATTGGCTGTGGAGATACTTTTTTGAGTAAAGTTATGTTTAAAAGAGGTAATTGTTGTAATAATTTATCTGATCTCAGAGAGTATACAAGTTGGCCAACAAAGTCTGCCATAGCACTTTGGAGTTCTAAAGATTGAGTAAGAATCTGTTGAAAGCATTCATAAGACACCCCAGGGTATATGAAATCAGGATCATATCCTGTTGTTGGCAGGAATATCTGCCCTTAAACAGTAACTCTGTCATTTGTTGTATATAGGAAGTGAGGGTTTTCTTAAATGAGTGGGAAAAAAAAGCCATTCTAAACATTGAATTTCCTTTATAAGTTGGCCTAGAAGTCTGGTGGGCATATGAAGGGTAGGAAATATAAATAGATAAACGGGGTAACCTAACTATCAGTGACACAGTTGCCTGTTTTTAAATGCCTGTTCAATAATAATTAATTCTTTTTCTGCTTTGGGAGTTAAACTACAAGGAGAGTCTAAAGCAGTGTCCCCTTTTAAAATATTAAATAAATTAGAAAGTTGTCCTGTAGTAATTCCCAAAGTGGGACAAATCCAATAAATAGCTCCTAAATTTTTTTGAAAATCATTTAAGGTATGTAAATTAGTAGTATCTAAGGAGAGGCATTGAGGCCGTATTGTCCGAGCAAAGACTATATGTCCTAGATATTGCCAAGGCTCCCACATTTGAAACTTTTCAGGAGCTGTTTGAAGCCCCTGTTCTTCTCTGGAAAGTTGTAAGTGTTTATATATTGTGAGAAGTAAGGTCCGTGTAGGAGCAGCAAGGAGAGTATCAGCCATATAATGATAAATTAGACAGATAGAGTGGGCAGTAAGGCGTGTTAAATGAAATATTGACATATAGTCGGGCTACTAATCATTCCTTGAGGTAATACTCTCCACTGATATCTAGACAAAGGCTCTTGATTGTTAGTCACAGGTAGAGAGAAGGCAAAACATTCTGTGTCTTGTTTTGTTAAAACAAGGCCATGTTGAAGGAATAATAGCAGGGTTGGGCAAGCCTGGCTGTAATGCCCCCATAGGTTGGATAATGGTGTTAATAGTTCTGAGGTCATGGAACAATCTCTAAAAAACCTTCAAAAAACAATACCTGATTTTTTAGGAATTGTAAAAACGGGTGTGTTCCAAGGATTAGTGGAAGGTGCAATTATGACCCGCCTCCAATTGCTGTAAAACTAAATTCTTAGCCTGTTTTAATCCCTCCCCTTTTAGGGGCCACTGTTGAATCCAAATAGGCGTGGAAGATTTCCATACCAGTGGAAGGGGAGGAATTTTAACAGTGGCCCCTATTAAAAAGACTGAATGACTACTTTCCATTGTTTGTTTAAGTCCTTTCCCTATAAAGACACAGGAACAGGTAGAATAAAGGGTTGAACACAACCTGTTTACCCTTATGGCCGGACATGTGAGGGGCCTTTTGCTTTGTAATGGAATGTGGGTGACTCCCACTCCAGTAGCAATCAGGAGGGTAGGTCTTTTTTTCCCATTATTTAGGCCATTCATGAGAAGCTATGACGGAGGCATCAGCTCCAGTAGCAATTAATCCTGTAAATTGCTTTCCGTTCACAGCAATAGTTTAAAAAGGTTTGTCAGATTGAATGATCTGAATCCAATAGAATTCCTTGGATCCTATGCTGCCAAATCCTTTATTTATTCTTTGTTGTGCTAAAGCTCCTGGAATTTTAAAAGAGATTAAAAGTAGTTGTGTTGATTGTGTTCCAGGGGGGATAGTATGTAACCCATTAACCTTTATCATAACATGAATTTCCCTGTATAGTCTAAGTCAATGACTCCAGGTAGTACAAGAATTCCTTTTTTTGTCGGGCTAGATCTTCCTAGAATAATCCCCACCGTGTCAGGGGATAAGGGGCCATATAACCCAGTGGTTATTGTATAGACATGATCTTGTTCCTTTAAAAGTAATTCTGAGGTTGGGGCACCTGGGTGGCTCAGTTGGTCGAGTGTCTGACTTCAGCTCAGGTCATGATCTCACAGCTCCTGAGTTCGAGCCCTACGTCAAGCTCTGTGCTGGCACCTCGGAGCGTGGAGCTGCTTCAGATTCTGTGTCTCCCTCTCTCTGCCCCTAACCCACTCGCATTCTGTCTCTGTCTCTCTCCAAAATAAATAAACATTAAAAAAAATTTTTTTAAGTAATTCTGAGGTAGTGCATAAATCCAATCCTGCACTTCCTGTGGAGGCTGCTCAGAAGTCTATAACCCATCTTTGACAAATTCTCCACAAGAATTTGTGCTTTATGTGTTTCAGATCCCACACTTTGGCATGCCCTAACGAATTCAGCGATGCCTCTGGCTTGAGTACGAATGCCAGGGAGAGCGGCCTGACAGTCCACATCACCGTTTCGTAGGCCAGTTGCTGCAGGAAAACTTGAGCAGCTTCTTCATTATCTATTTGCCTGAAAATACTCTGTTGTAACTTATTCACAAAATGAACATAAGGCTCAGTGGCTCCCTGACGTAGAGTGACAAAGGAACCTGTTTTTGTCTTTGTGTCAGGGACTCTGGACCAGGCAGCAATTGCAATAGTAGAACATTGTTGGAATAACTTGTGATCGTCCTGGAATTGGGCTTGAGCCCTGGTATAACAGCCGATGCCCTGCTGCGTTTCGACTCCTATCGGAGTACCCAAATCTCGATTTCTAATTGTCTGTGTGATGCAACCCTCTTGATATTCTAAAGTCCACACAGCATGCTGAGCAGGAGAAAGTATGGTTTTTGTTAATGCCTTTCAATCCCAAGGGGTCATTTCATATCCATTTCCTATTGCTTCAATTATCCCCTTAGTTAAGGAGCTTTGGACACTGTTCTCAGCAATGCACCGTTTCAATTCCTTAAAAGACAATAAAAGGGAGGGACTCATGCCTAAGTTGATGTCCAGCAGTGGTAATGACCAGGGAATGCATGAAACTCTTCAACAGCATATTCTTTTTGTAAACATTGCTGCATAACTGATGGTTTATGTGCCTCCAATATAGGTATTGGCTCTAAGTGATGGGGAGGAATTGGGACAGGAGGCAGTGACAAGGAAGTCATCCTCTATGGTAGGAGGTGCCATAGGAAAGGGGGGTGTCAGGCTTTCTTTCTTAATTTGTTATTTCTCTGGAGATACGTGTAATGAACATAAATGCCATACAGACTAAACCTCAGGTCGCTAAAATGGAAGCAGGAACTCTCTCTCTCTTTTCATGTTTTCTTTTAAAATATCTTCCCACTTGTTCCCACAGATCTAAATCAACTGTACCATGGTCAGGGAACCAGGGAACCAATTGTTTGCAGCAATTCACTTAATTGATCTTTTGTAACAGTACAATGAGCCGCCTTTAAAGGCTGCTGTAAAGTTTTTAAATATAATAGCTGTTCCTTTGTCATTGTTCCTTTGGCCCATGGTAAAGAACAGGAAAGAAATACTCTCACAGGATACTAGACACTTTGGCAATTATCCCAAATAGGTAATGCTGTCCCTTAGGGGGATGAGGTCTGTCTGAAGTCTGGACAATTTCACTTTCTTCTCTTGAACGTGTCTATTCTGCCGCCTGAAAGTCTTCCTCTCAAAGCTATCACTGTCACATCGGGGTCACCAGTTGTGGGTTCGGCTCTTAGCTTTGGCCAGCAAAGCTGAGGAGGGTGGAAAGGATTACTCAAGACTCCACGCAAGTCCAGAGAGGTGAGAGGGAGGCTAAGGAAGTCTTCCCGAGCTGCTCTCGAGCTTCCATTATTTATTAAGCATACATGCAGGGAAACATTGTGCAAAACGTCAGTGGGCTACGTGCCAGTAAGAACGAATTGGAAACATGCAGAAAAAAAAAGTTAAGACAGGATAAAATATTCCATGTGATAACATGGTCTAAGGAATTTATGAGCATAGGCAGGATCTAACCCCTAGACATACATTAACTAGATAAGCAAAGTGTGGCCCACTGTTTTCTGTAAGGCCAGAAAGCAGTGTTCTGCTCTGCAATGTGTTCCCTACAATCTTATCCAGAACAGAGCTATTTGATTTCCCACAAACAAGGTGTGTTTTTGTTTCAGAAGTCCCAGCAAGCCTCGGCTTCCCACCCCCTTATTTTATGCTCCTGCCCGTCCTTTCATATACCTCAACTTCTGAACTTCCCCACGGCTCTGTAACCAGCCTACGTGTCCAGTGACCCACAGGGGCAGCCTAGACAAATGAGAGAAAGGGGAAAAAATCAGAAACTGTTCCACTGTTCAAGTACAATGAGTTCCAGACAATCAGAAATTTCAGTTTCATTTTGCACACACATTCAGATTTATAAATAAATAAACTTTGCTCTGTTTGTGTTTTAACTTCAATCAAATGACATTTTTTTCATCGATGATACTATCTGAATATTGAGGAATTAGGTAACTTCAAACCTTACTCATAGATTATTAAACTGAAACACAGCAGATATTTTAGTCTTCTAAGATATAAATTGGTCTTCATACAAGTTTCTAGAAAAATGGTGTTTCCAATTATTTTTCTAATTTCCTGGCTTTCCTGACTTTCTAGTAACTCCAGGCCAGTCATTCCCATACTGGATCAATAAAAGGAGGTTCGTCCTTTGGTCAAAACATGCCAGCCACCATCTGGAATTTGGTGTTAGGAAACAGACCCTAGATTGTGTATCATTTTCCCTAAGGAAGTTTATCACTTCAGGTTGATAAAAAATCCTCCTCTTGAAGGAAGTAGGAGTCACTTTTTTAACCTTTGATCATCAGGTAGATAAATTAAATGGTCTAGAAGTGTGAACCTGAGCACAAGGCAGTGGAACTCCCCCAATCAGAGCAGAAGAAAGAAAAAAAAAAAAAAAGAATGAAAAAGTAAAGATAGCTTGAGGGTCTTGTGACACACCAAGTGAACTGCTATTTGCATTATAAGCTCCTAGAAGGAGAAGAAAGAGAAATGGACAAAAAAAAAAATTATTTGAAGAAATAATTGCTGAAAACTTCCCTAACCTAGGGAAGAAAAGAAACATCCAGACCCAGGAATTCCAGAGAGTTACAAATAAGAGGAAACTGAAGAGACCTACACTAAGACACATTATAATTACAATATCAAAATTTAAAGACAATGAGGGAATCCTCAGAGCAGCAAGAGAAAAACAACTTTTTGTATTGAAGCATAGTTGACACACAATGTTACATTAGTTTCAGGTGCACAACATAGTGATTTGACAAGTCTATACATTATGTTAGAGAAAAACAGCTTTTGGGGTATATGAGAATCCCCATATGACTAAAAGATTTTTCAGCGCAAACTCTGCAGGCCAGAAGGAAGTGGGATGATATATTCAAAGTACTGAAAGGAAAAACTCCTAACCAAGAATACATTTAGAATTGGAGGAGAGAGAAAGAGTTTTCCAGACAAGAAAAGCTGGAGTTTATCACCACTAAACCAGCCTTACAAGAAATATTAAAGGGATCTTTTTTAAGTTGAAAAGAAAAGGTGCCAATTAACAACAAGAAAACATGTGAAAGAATAAATCTCACTAGAAAGATGAATATAGAGTAAACATCATAGATTAATCACTTTTAAAGCTAATATGAAGGCTGAAGGACAAAAGTAGTAAAAATAACTGTGATAACAACAATTACAAAGGACACACAAGAAAATAAAAGATGCAAAATGGGGCTTCAAAAACATAAAGTGTGGAGGGAGAGTAAAAAAATTGAGTGTTAGAATAGGATCAAACTTAAGATGTAATCAACTTAAAATAGACTATTAGAGATGTAAGTTGTTATAGGTAAGCCTCATGCTAACCACAAAACAAAAACCTAAACCACAAAACAAGAACTGTTAGGTAGAAAGTTTAGACATGAGCAGGAAAGGACCTGGGGGGATGAGATGGGGCTGGTTTCCGCGGCAAACCACACCTCTGGTCAGAAGCTCACCTCAGAACTTGCCAAGGCTTTCGTCACCAACATCCTGATAGCCAGGATGTATGTATGTCCCCGAAGGAAGGACATGCTCACAGAAAAGAACATCCAGGTGTCCTAGGGTGAGCTCTTGAATTAACTTTGCCATTTACATTGTGGTTTGCCCCTCTCCCCTGTGGCCTTTTCAGGAGGATCATGGGAAAATGGCTGGCTAGCACTTGCACCCTGGAAAAAGGAGGCCCTGTCAATCATAAAAGGGAGGAAACCTGAGAAACCTCCCCCCATCAAGAGTCTTTCAGGACTGGAAAACAAAACACAGTGCAGTGCCGTGTATGGGGCTTCCAGCTTTCCCTTCCTGAGAGTGTACTTCTGTTTCTGTCAATAAAGCTTCTTGCTGCTTCACTGTCACTGCCTCTCAACTGAATTCTTTCCTTCGAGAAGACAAGAACGGAGGACTCTACTCAAACCTGTAACAGAACCATGCATTAAATGCAGATATTACAGTTCTTTCATCTGGCACATTTGTTTGCAAGAAGAATGCCCTACTTTAAAAAGCTGTAGTAATGGATCAATCAGGAGACCGACGTAGAGATGGTTCTGGCCTTATGGAAGAAGAAACAGTTGATGGGCCTTTCCACCAGCACAGTGGCCACACCAGAGAGGCAATCTGCCAGCAGGGGGCACACTGCTCCCTTCCTGAAAAGAATTTCCAGGGATGCCTGGGTGACTCAGTGGGTTAAGCCCTGGACTTTGGCTCAGGTCATGATCTCGTGGTTTGTGAGTTGGAGCCCCTCATTGGGCTCTGCCATGGCAAAGCAGAGCCTGCTTGGGATTCTTGCTCTCTTCTCTCTTTCTGCCCCTCCTTTGCTTTCATTCTCTCTCTCTCAAAATAAGCAAATAAACTTACAAAAATAATTATAAAACAAATTCATTTTGTATTTTAAACTAAGTTTTAAAGCATATAAACA
Organism: Panthera pardus; assembly: GCF_024362965.1. NCBI lineage: Eukaryota > Metazoa > Chordata > Mammalia > Carnivora > Felidae > Panthera > Panthera pardus. Next base: position 36,989,702 of record NW_026526732.1, read on the forward strand.
ACTGAGAAAAGAGCTACTTGATATGTGGTATCCTTCTGCTGCAAGAAACTAAATTCTTTTATCGAGACTTTTGGAAATATTTTATGTCTCTGTCATGCCCAAGGGCAAATTTTCTACACATCAAAACAAAAATCCAAGCATAAGCTTCGTGAATAAGTTTATCGCTCTCATTTTTCAGCTTCCCACGATTCCCATGGAATGTAACAGCACCATCCTGCCAAAAATGTAATTCAAACAATGACGACATTTCACCGTGAAAGACACAGTGAGACTTAATGCTGCAAAACATAGATCAGAGAACAAATCTGTTGAAAAATCAGGCATTGATATGCACAAACCTACAGTGGCTCCCCTGGAAAAATACTTGTTATTCAGCGAGCATAATAAGAGAGGATTTTGTTCCCCCAATTACGATGCAATGTTGATTTAAAATTCAATGTTGTTTCTTAGGAAGGTTCTTTGCCAACATTAAAAAAAGGAAAATAATTCATAGACTAATTTGAATAAAAAGCACTCTTTCAACACATGTGTTCACTTAGTGTTCACTTTTTGGGCAAAGAAACAATCAATTTATATTCATATTTTCACTTTGGAATCACAGCTCTTAATTTAATGTTAATTAAGTTAAGCAGAATAACATTATAAAGCAAGCTACCACCACTGATGTGTGGCAGGAGCTGAGGTTTAATGTATTATTTCCGTCTGTCCTTATTACTTAAGAGAAGTTTCACTTATGCTTTGATACTCGAGAACTGAACATGATAGATTTTATTTTTTAAAAGAACCATTCACCATTTCAAGTTGGCTGAGGTGATTTGTTTACTTAATTTCCATTCACATTCCAAAGAAATAATTTTATTAACAATTTAAGAGAAATCAGAGAAAGGTGACTTCAAGCAATTTCGGCAAGACTGATGAATTTGGTAAATGGCAAACCACCCAGCAGTTCACTAGCCCACCTGGAGAGTCAATGGGCAGTTTTCAGAGAGATCTGAAAAGACAGGTAAGCTCCAAGGTGCAAGGAGTGCCGGCAAGCCTAACCTAAAGCAGGGCTTGTGATGAGTGAGGAAAGGAAAGGGAGTTCTCAACCTCACCCTACATACATCTTACGGAAGTACGTGGAAATGGGTTTGTTCACAGGCTGTTACTTCTTTCTTGCACTTGGCCCAGATGGTACACTGGGAAGTGACCCCAACAGCAAATATTATGCTTTATTGAAAAACAAAGCCAAAACAAATCTAGCTAATCACACTAGAATCATGAAGATTATAAGTAAGATGAGGCTGCACCATTGTCTACTGTTGTTCAGCTTTGTTTAGAAAATTTTAACCAAGAAAGAAGGGAAGGAGAGAAGGAACGAACAGATGAATGAAGGAAAGAAGGAAGGAAGAGAAAGAAAAAGAGGGAGGGAATGAGGGAGGGAGAAAGGAAGAAAGAAATATGAAAGAAAGATAGGGAAGAAGGGGAAAAGGGGAGGAAAGAGGGAGGGATGAAAAAAGAAAGAACATCAATAGGGCATATATATATATATATATGAAAAAAGAAGAGTCAAATTTATTATTTACAAACAGTAAAATAATGTACCTATAAAATCAAATAAAGAACTGTCAGGGTAGGTGAGAAATTAGAATAGCAATGTGTTCCTGGGATAAAAATGGACAATTCAAGGCTTTCCTATATCTGAGAAAAATAAAAGAAATAAAATATAAAACAAAAGAATACAGAAAAGTAAATAAGACACTTGGTAATGGCTAAAGCAGATAAATGGGACAGAAAAGAAAGACCAGAAATTGGCCCAAATATTGGAAGCAATTTGGTACATGATGAAAAAGAACTTCCAAACCACTTTGGCTTTTGAAAAATGTATTGGTCTAAGTAACTAAAAGTCAAGGTAGACCAGTACCTCAGAAAAATAAATTCTACATCAAAACAAAAAAGAAAAAAGTTTTTTTTTAAATTTCATGTTTTGAGACTCCATTTGAAAACAAACAAACAAACTTCTGCTTCCATACAAATGTGATTAACACTTAAAGTGTATCTAATTTTAAATCTTACTACTCAATCAATTGCTTCATTAGCACTTAGTTTCCCAATGACACTAAAAACTGCTCCCATGCTGGTGGTTGATACAGGAATTAAAAATTAAACTAATTAAGAAGCTGGAGTAGCAGCTCTTTTTTTTTTTTTTTTTTTTTTTTTTTTTTACCTGGGGGAAGGGTATGATAATATTTCCACATAGGATGAAATCTTGTCACCTCAAGGTAGGAAAACATCATGTTCAAGTTACATACTTTCTCATGATTTTTCCCCTTGTGGAGCATATCAAGATTTGAATGACCTCATCAAATAACTAGAAAGTCATGAATATTAGCTTGATTTCAGTCTTATAGAACTTATAGAGCTTGGTGAATCTCTAAAGATATGTAAAATCTCTTGTTACACTCCAGGAACAAATTCAGTGATCACATGCACTGTGAAATATCATTTCCACAATAGAAGTGTAAGTTTATACTAAAAAATAATCAAATGATAAACTAAATGTAATCTTAACAATATTCAGTCAAATGGTCAATATGTTTACATCAGGCTATCAGGTTTCCCTTACCTTAAAATTGTGCTGTAATATGTAGAAATTTAAAATGCCAGGGCGTGCTTGGGTGGTTCAGTTGGTTAAGTGCCTGACTGATGATTTTGGCTCAGGTCATGATCTCATGGTTTATGGGATGGAGCCCTGCGTCAGGCTCTGCACTGACAGCGTGGAGTCTGTTTGGGATTCTCTGTCTCCTTCTCTCTGCCCCTCCCCCCACACACTTGCATTCTCTCTCCCCCTCTCCTCTCTCTCTCATTCTCTCTCAAAATAAATAAATAAACATTTAAAAAAGAGAAAGATTTTTTTTTAATCCAGAACTATATTATTGAAAATCACACAATTATAAAAGAGAACAAGTATGGCTGCATTGTATCAAAATTATTGGTAGGACCAGAGTGGACAGGTGGATTCACAAGCAGGTTGACTGTCCAGCTCTGTGCCCTGTGGCTCCCTCTCTCCTATCCTAGCAGCAAACTGCAGAGGAGTTCCAGGGCTGCCTGAGGGATAAGTGAACACGTCCTCAGGAAGGCCCCCAAGGAAGGCTTGTCTTTTTACTTCATTCTTGGTAGCAACTATTTACTTCCCAGAAAGAGGGTTCACATACCACACTGTCACAAACCTTGAAATCTGACTCATTCTATATTGCATCTGAGAGCAAATGCCCATTTTCTGCAAGAAAATGTCTCCCAATTTTTTTTTTAATTTCAAAATAATTGTCAGCATCAGCGCTAGAAAGCTAGTTTCTTGAATATTAATTGGAAAAAAATACTTTAAATGTATGCTGCTCTCTTACTGGGCCCACAAAATATGCAAATATTTGATTATAAATATATTGCCTATAGAGTGCCTTTTTAAAGATTACCTTAAGCAAAATAAAATTTCCTCAGTTCGTAGTGTGAAATATGAACAATGATGAAATTCTCTAGGTTACCACTAGATGGTACTAAAAAACCTAGTAAATGTAGTCTGCTCCCCCTTGGTTTTGCTGCTGTTTCAGCCTCTTTCAATATGGCTTTTTTTCCCCAATGATTGCAATTATAATTCATATTTATTTAATAACTTCTACAAACACTGATCAAATAATATTGTGCTAGCTGAGCTACCTTGGACAAGTCCCTTATCCTTGTGCTTCATCTATGTTTCCTCATCTATGAAATAGCCAGAGGACTCTGGGTTCTCTTGCAGAACCCCACATCATGGCCTCTTGGCCCTGGATGAGTACAGCAAGGGGAAGCCTAGAGCAATCAGAGAATAAAAGAGCAACTTAGAATCCTTTCCTGGGATTTTTTTCAAACTAGAATTAGGAAAAGCCAGCTAGTGCTTCCCTGGTACAAGGAGCACCAAGCAGTGGGATACAGGCGCTGGGGAAATGGGACAGGAAGCTGGTCTCAAATAGGAAAAAATGAAAAGCAGAGAAACAGAGCCAAGGGCCAAGACTGAGTCCTGGTAGTGTTTGTGTCCCCAGTTCCAGCTGTTCCTGGCGTCGGTGTCAGCCCTGCCCTCCCAGAGGTTGATTAGTCACACTGCTTTAACCACAAATGTGGTAACATTTGACCACAAAGTGTTCCTCCAATAAATACACCTTTTTGCCCCAGATAGTTTGAATTGAGTTATCGTCACTTTGACCAAAAGAATTCTTACTAATCAAGGTGGTGGCTTACTTTATCCACGCAAAAGTGTAGCCAAGTGGTTTAAGTCCTTACCCGCATATCTGTTCAAGTCTCACTCCCATGGTATGTAATAATACCAAAAGAGAAAAATGCAAATAAAGCAAAAGGTGAAATAAGGAGAGTAAGTTAAAACACTTATGATCCTTTAGGAGTAAGTAGAATCTTAAAGGGATATGCCCCCCCAGAAGTGTCAAGCACTTTGTGAATGGATGTTACCTCTTACAGCCATCACTTTGGTCTTACAAGACTAGATGGCTCAGTCCTTCCAGACATTATGCTACTGGGCATTTCAATAGTTTTGAAGGTTCAGTGAGTGGTATGCCTTTTTTGCATTAATTTGTAATGGTCTTGATTCCTCCCTTATAAGCTAATAGAGTAGACATATATTTCCTACATTCTCAGAAATTGAAGACTAAAGAAAATAGCAAAAGTTATTAGGGTTTCAGTGCAAAGCAGTAAACAAATTGGGATCTTCCTCTGTCTCTTTCTCTCTATTTCTGTACCTCAGGGGGAAAAACGTGAGACCTTGAGAATCCATTATGCCAACGTGCTGTCTATAAAAGCAGAGTCCTAAAATGGGCACACTGGCAGGGTGGTAAGACCAGGGAGAACCTAAGGACTCATCTCTTAGTTTTATGACTCTTTCAGACCCAGCAGGAGCATACCCTAAATTAACCCAGAGCAGTACAGACTCACCCCTCTGGGAATTGGTATACGGGTCAAAGTACAGCTGTCTGATACGTGGAGGAGCGATATAAAACACAAAATAAAACATGGTTTGAAAAAGTCCTTTATGACGGTAAAATTTTGTTTTCATTCACTCTTCTCTAACTCATTGCAATAGAGAGTACTATGGGTTCAAAATGACTTTTAAAAAACTATCCATAAGCCATAACCCTTCCTCCATAACAGCAACGCCATCGCCTCCAACTTCTCCTTGTGGACAGTGGTACAACAGCTCTCTAAGGTCACAGCATTAGGCGTGTCTATGAAATGCTACTTCCAATCACCCCCTATAGTTAATTTAGCCAACTCACTTGTTGTTCCATTTGAATTCATTACTTTTTCTCCATTTCCATAACCATTCTCCTGAATCAGATTCCAGGGACCTCAGATTGGATGACAGCAACCCCTCCCTTATTCTCTGTCTTCCTGATTTGTTCTCTCTCTGACTGTAGGTAACCTCTACTTCCTTCCTCAAATATCCACAGTGTATCCCTGTTGCCAAAACTCTGTCCTGGCATTTGAAACCTCCATCAGTTCTTTCTTTCTTATTCATGCATCTATTTTTTTATTAATTCATTCATTTATTCCATAAGTAAAAACATTTTTGAATGCCTTACTATCATCCTCTGCCCTGGGTGGAAGTGGAAAAAGCCAAAACCCTATCATCTTGGAGCTCTCATTCTAGAGCAGGGAGGCAGACAGGGAACAGATCAATTAATACAGAATCTGTTACATGGAAATAGTGTTGTGAAGAAAAAAACCAAAGCACAACAGAAAGGATCGAGATTGTTGAATAGGCATATATTTATTTGTATAAAGAAGTCAGAATATTGGGACAGTCAGAAAAGATGACATTTGGAAAAGACCAGAGGAGATACGGAGATGAAGCAAGCGACTATTTTGGGGAAGAGCTTTCTTGTTGGAGTGGAAATAATGCTTCAAAACTCGTGAGTCTTGGGTGTGTTTTAGTGTCCGAGGAAGAGCAAGGAGGCCAGTGTAGAGGGAGAATGGGAGGAGAGCAGGACAGAGAGAGCAAGGGATCCAGATCATGAAGGGCTGCCCAGGCCACATGTATGCCCTATATGCGTATTTTGCTCGGGGAGAGATAGCAAGCCATTTTAAGGGCTGAGCAGAGGAGTGACATGGTCTGAATTATAACTGAAAAGGTTACTCTGGTCACCGAGTGGACATTACTCATATAAGCAAGAGAACAAAGGTAGAAGGTAGAAGCAGGGAGATACTTTCGGGTAAGTGATGATTTTCCCTTGGACTGCAGTGGTAAGAAATGGGTCCATTTAGAATTTGTGTTGTATTTAGAGTTGACAGGACTACCTGATTGCTTGAGGTGGCATATGAGGAGACAGAGAACGGTCAAAGATTTGAACTAAATTACTGGAAAGATGGCGTTTCTCCTAACTGATATTGGAGAACTGCTGAAGATACCAATTTCCCCTTAACAGGAAGATTCTACATCTTTCAGTTTGGCTCTTTTCCTGCCTTTGTCTGTATCTCCTACTTTCTTTGTTTTGATCCATCTGCCAAGCACAACACATTCATTCAATTGAGAATATTTATGAAGAATTCATAATTTGCAAAGCCCTGAGCTAGAAACTAGAAGAATAAAAATATGTAAGATTCCTCATACATTTCTAACAATCCATCTGAGAAAAATAATACATACATTTGGGATAATAAAACAATATAATTCCAACATGCAAATGTTTATGAATAAATTACCTTTGTGAGCAAGGAATATTGAATAGGTACAGAGGTACAGCAGGGATGTAACTATGAGCAAAACATGGCCCTGGTTCTCAAGAGCCATTTGCTGAGAGTTCAGTGAGTGTTGTTACCCTTCCACAGCTGACATATAAGAGATTTGCAATAGGCGCTAAGTGGCAAAATGAAAAGAAGGACACATCAGGATTAAAGTGGAAAGAGATCCTGTTAGCCAGGGGAATTCAAGAAACAGGTCAAGCCTGCGGTTCTTTCAAGGCCAGCTTGAGTTTTACTAATCCATGATATTGTGCCTAACCCAAGTGCCTTTCCAGTGAGCTTCCTCAGCACCTGCATAAAATCAGCACTACCCTGATCTGCACTTACATTGATGCTTTCTTTTTTTTTTTTTTAATGTTTATTTATTATTGAGAAACAGAGAGACACAGAGCACGAACGGCGGGGGGGGGGGGGGGGTGGGCAGAAAGAAGGGGAGACACAGAATCTGAAACAGGCTCCAGGCTCTCAGCTGTCAGCACAGAGCCCAACAGGGGGCTCGAACTCACAAACCGCGAGATCATGACCTGAGCCGAAGTCGGACGCTTAACCGACTGAGCCACCCAGGCGCTGCACATTGATGCTTTCTGAGAAGTGTACATTAGTTATATTCTGGAGTGTAAATTTAAAAGCAGGAGCTTCATCTTATTTAATTTTCTCTGAACTTTAGAAACACTACATAAATATTGTGAGAAATTTATAAAATATGCTGAATATTATCAAATATCTTACAATACATTAAAATGATTCTAGAAAAGGAGTATGGGAGGGTAAGGGGTCTTCCAAAAAGTACAGAAAACTTCATCCTTTGGAGTGTGTGTGTGTGTATAATATATATATAACATACATATGGTATGCGTATATAAATAAACTGTGTATATGTGTGTATACGTGTGTGTCATATATCTATGTATCTATCATCTATCTATCTATCTATCTAATTATCTATTTATCTATTATCTATCTATCTGTCAACTATCTATCTTAGCCCAAAATCGGAATCCACCAAATGTTCAAGAGACTTAGTCAAATACTTGTTCTAGAATTTTAGTTCTTAGACTTTAAATTAAGCAATTGTACTCTTTGCACATGTTTTGTACAATTTCTATGAGTTATGAGATGTGTGAGGATCTGGGGTTTTTTGGGGGGGAAGTCAACACATTTCCCATTTTACTAAGCATACTTATATACACAACATATTCTTTATTTTTTTTAAGTTTATTTATTTATTTATTTTGAAGGGTGGTGGTAAGCAAGTGGGGAAGAGGCAGAGAGAGAGAAGGAGAGAGAATCCCAAGCAGGTCCCACATTGCCAGCACAGAGCTGGATGTGGGTCTCAAACTCATGAGCCCTGAGATCATGACTTGAGCTGAAGTTGGTTGCTTAACCGACTAAGCCACCCAGGGCCCCCAACATATTTTTTAAATGTGCTTCACAATACATAATTTTATCACCTGGTTTAAAATTAAATATTTTGTGAATATTGTCTCTTCTACAACAGTTAAATTATCTTAAGCATAGTATGGAGAGAACATAATTTATTAAGCACTCTTGTTGGGGAAATTTAGAGCAAATTTTTTCCAATGAGACTTCATTCTCTTTACAGATCCTTGAAAAAGAAACAGTATCCTTGACTTATGTAACTTTTTGTAAGTGATACAAACATGTCCTTCAACTTAGTTTTGAACTTCCTTCTCTGTGCCTGTCTAATCATCAATCAAGTAATCCATTTTATTTTTTCTGAGCTTTCTCTCCCATCTGCTTCCTCCTTTCTATCTGCACTTTCCCTCATACACACTCACACTTCCAATATTCCATCCTGTCCCTCACCTAGAATATCTGCCTCCTCCCTTTCAGTTGCTCCCCTTACAGATGCTTCCTTTCCTTTCCTTTTGAAGACACTGTCTTAATTGATTTTGATCAACTCTGCTCAAAACTGTATCATCAGTTCCACTTTAGCAATAGACTATAATAATCTGAACATAAAATTCAATTTTTTTACAGGAAAATATTAAGTAGCCCTTGGTAGTGTTCAGATGTAAAGATTTCTTTTATCCAGCACTGCATGTTGTGCTAAATTTTTTTCTCTGAAATATTTCTTTTTTTAGTGTTTATTTATTTGAAAGGGGGTGGGGCAGAGAGAGAAGGACATAGAGAATCCCAAGCAGGCTCCACGATGCCAGCACAGAGCCCAACATGGACTCCAGTTTACCAACTGTGAGATCATGACATGAGCCAAAATCAAGAGTAGGATACTTAACAGACTGAACCACCCAGACGCCCCTGAAATATTTCTAATTTAAACCACTATCACTCTGTGATAAAGATTTAAAAATAGCAATGTATGAAAACACTGTCAAGTTTGAGGCATTCTGCAAAGGCAGCATATTTTTATAAATCACTAAAACCTGCTGTTCGGCTAGTTGTCTTCTCCTGAAAAGATGCTCTTGGTTAAAATGGAGCATTTCATCTAAAATGAATGTTACCAGTTTACTGTTTTGCTGATTCTGCACTTCACACATCAGAGGTATAGGTTAATGTGGGATGTGTGTGTGTGTGTGTGTGTGTGTGTGTGTGTGTGTATTTCAAATGAAGTATTCATTAGGTTGTTCAGACCATCAATGACACTCATAGAGTGAAGTTTTTGCCTTTTAAAGAAGCTGAGATTGACAAATCATAAAGAAATCATTGCACAATGTTGATGTTTTCACTTTGAGTAAGGCATACCTTAGTTGCTTAATCAAGATTTGAGATTACCATAATAATATAAATTGACATATAATTTTTTCTTACACTTTTTCATGCAAAAGAAAAAGAAAAAGCCAAAAAAAGGACAAGAAAGAAAAAAATTAAAGTGAGGAAAATTGTTTTACACTCACATGGACTAGCTCAAGATACATAAAATTCAGTCACTTTAATGGGTAGATTCAGGGAACATAATAGTTCCCTTTGCCATTCTTTTTTAAATTATTCATTTGTGTAACAATTATATATTCTTCATTTCAAAAGGAAATCCAAAAGGCTTTCAGTCTTCATTTCTAAAAGAAACTTAAAGTAGTAAATGCAAAAACAAATAGAATTTACAAGATTATTCACCTGCATTGCAGAGACAAAAATAAAAAAAAAACGTAGTTTTCATACATAATAATACATAATTAGAAAGTGTAGTTGAAAATTTGCTATTTCAACAGTTGAAATACCTGAAAAATAAAAGTAAATAAAAGTGCAAGACTATAACAAAAAAAAAATAGAAAAGAAAAGAAAAGAAGCATTGTTAAGGATCAATTTTACTTATTTTCTATTTTTTTAACATTTATTTATTTTTGGGAGAGAGGGAGACAGAGCATGAGCAAGGGAGGGACAGAGAGGGAGACACAGAATTTGAAGCAGGCTCCAGGCTCTGAGCTGTGAGCACAGAGCCCGATTCAGGGATCAAACTCATGAATTGTGTGTTCATGACCTGAGCCAAAGTCAGATGCTTAACTGACTCAGCCACCCAGGCACCCCTAGGATCAATTTTAAAAAGTCAAAATCAGTGGGTAGATTATGTTCTTATATAAAAATACTCTAATATTAGGGAGATTTTAATTATCTCAAATAAATGTATAAAGTCAGATAATCAATAAAGTTTCCAAAAAACTTGATAAGCTAATTCTAAAAATTGCCATGAAGGAGAAAATGGAAATAGACAAGAAAATATGTAAATAAATAAGAGGGGATATGCCTTACCATATATCAATGGTCTTGAATTCATAGTAATTAAAACAGCATAGAGATAATAGTAATACCTGCCTTTATAAAGAAAGTTGAGGGGGAGGAGCCAAGATGGCTGAACAGCTTGGAAGCTTTTTGTGCAACTCGTGTCCGTGGAATACAGCCAGACCAACACTAAACCATCCTACATACCTAGAAAACTTATTGGAAGATTAACACAACAATCTGCACAACCTGAACCACAGAATTCAGCAGGTACGCGACACAAAGAGCTGAACTTGGGGAGCAAGAAGCCGTGAAAGGTAGGGAACCCCTTTTGTGGGCAAAGAGAGGGCAGAGACTGGGGAGAGGGGAGCATACGGGAAAAACACCCCTCCCCAAAAGCAGCTGTAGAGAACGTGGAAAATTAGAAACAGCCACAGGGACTAAATTAGAAAGGGAGAAAGGAGAAAGGACAGGGTTTAAATTCCATTAAGACTGTAAACAAGGGGAGCACAAAGGCTGCAACTCCACAGCTCGATACCTGGCGGTGCTCTGGTGGGAAAGGTGAATCCCCAGGAACAGAGTTGGGTCCAGGAGGTTCTCGGGCCACACAGGGAAAAGCGGTTCCACTGCTGGCAGGACATTTGGTAGAGACTGTTGAAGCCACCTGGTCCCAGCAGACCCCTGAAGGCAGCCACATTCACCGGTGCTGGGGCAAGGTCATTGAGGGTGAAGCCTGGTGCCAGATGTGTGTTGGGATTTTCCATAATCCCTGTAACTGTGATGCTACACTGTCTTGCGATCTTTTTGGGGGGCAGGCTGACGCCTGGCCGCAGTCTCGGGGCACCGTCAACAGCAGGGTCCAGCGGGCGTACCTGGGTGCAGCCGATATTCAGCCATTGCTTATTCATCCATTGCTCAGTGAGACCCTCTGGCAGAGGGGCAGACCAGATCAAAGCCGCAGTCTTTCGGAAGTAAGGGGCCGGGGAAAAAGTTGCATCTGAGACAAAATTTGGGAGAGCAGTACTGCCTGGGGCCTGGTCACAGAGAGTGGAAAAGCAGGGAGTGGACGAGAGCTGAAGACAGAGGACATGTGCATGATTGCTGATCTGGGAGAGCAGACTGGGTAGGTGGGTGGCACCATTTTCACCATCCCACACATGTGCATATACACCTACGAGCCTCACAACAATACACCCCAGTAGGCTAGCAGCACCATCTAGTGGAGAGCAGAGCTGTTACACCAAGCCCTGCCCAACTAGGCCAACTTCGCTCTTCAAGAACACAAACGTCGCCATTCGCTTAATTTATGGACTATAAAGAGCTACGTGGACTGACCTCTAGGGGAAAACGAAGCAATTTCATTCCTACTTCAATCTGTTAGCAGGTTCATCTATTCAATTTTTTCTTTCTTTTTCTCTTTTTCTTTTTTCTCTTTTACAATTCTTTTCTTTTTCTTGAATAGAGAAAGAGAAAGAACTCAATTTTATGTTCAGTTTTTATTAACAATATCTGTCTTTAATTTTTATTACTATATTTTTTACTTTTGTGTAAATTTTTTCAAATTCTACTTTACTTACATCATTTTATTTTAGTCTACTTCAGTGTACTCACCTTTTCAAATTTTCAAACAATTTCCTTTTTTCTTTCATTTTCTTTTTTTCTCTTTTTCATTTCTTTTCTTTTTCTTGAATGCAGAAAGAGAAAAACTTCATTTTTACCTTCAATTTCCTTTAAAAAGATTTTTATTTAATTTTTACTACTATATTTTTTGCTTTTATGTAAAGTTTTTCAAATTCTATCTTACTCCCATCATTTTATTTCAGTCTAATACAGTGTATTCACTTCTAAAATTTTCAAACTATTTTTTTCTTTTCTTTTCTTCTTTTTTTACTTTTTTCTTTTTCATTTCTTTTCTTTTTTCTTAAATACAGTAAATGAAAAAATTCATATTTCTTTCTAATTTTTATTAAAAATATTTTTCTTTAATTTCTCTCCACTATATTCTCTACTTTTGTGTATATTTTTTCAAATTCTATTTTGCCCACATCATCTCATTTTAGTCTACTTTAGTGTATTCATTTTTCAAATTCTCAAACGATTTCCTTTCAACCCTTTTTTTTCTTTTTCGTTTCTCTAATCTGCCAAACCACTTTCAACACCCAGACCAAACACACCTAGGATCTAGCATCATTTATTAGATTTTTGTGTGTATGTGTTTTTAATTATTAATTTTTAATTTTAATATTTTTTAAATTGTAATTTTCTTTAATTTCAATTTTTCTACCTCATTAATTCCTTTTCTCCCTTCAAAATGAAAAAATGAAGGAATTCATCCCAAAAGAAAGAGCACAAGGAAACGACAGCCAGGGATTTAACCAACACAGATACAAGCAAGATGTATGAACCAGAATTTAGAATCACGATAATAAGAATACTAGTTGGAGTTGAAAATAAATTAGAATCCCTTTCTGCAGAGATTAAAAAAAGTAAAAAATAGCCAGGATGAAATAAAAAATGCTATAATTGAGCTGCAATCACAGATGGATGCAGCCGTGGCAAGGATAGACAAGGCAGAACAGAGAATCAGCGATACAGAGGACAAACTTATAGAGAATAATGAAGCAGAAAAAAAAGAGTGAGATTAAGGCAAAAGAGCACAATTTAAGAATTAGAGATCAGTGACTCATTAAAAAGGAACAACATCAGAATCATAGGGGTCCCAGAAGAGGAAGAGAGACAAATAGGGGAAGAAGGATTATGTGAGCAAATCATACTTGAAAACTTTCCTAACCTGAGGAAAGACACAGACATCAAAATCCAGGAAGCACAGAGGACTCCCATTAGATTCAACAAAAACCAACCATCAACAAGGCATGGCATAGTCAAATTCACAAAATACTAAGGCAAGGAGAGAATCATAAAAGCAGCAAGAGAAAAAAAGTCCCCAACCTACAAGGGAAGACAGATCAGGTTTGCAGCAGACCTATCCACAGAAACTTGGCAGGCCAGAAAAGAATGGCAGTATATATTCAATGTGCTGAATCAGAAAAATATGCAGCCAAGAAGTCTTTATCCAGCAAGGCTGTCATTCAAAATAGAAGGAGAGATAAAAACTTTCCCAGACAAACAAAAATTAAAGGAGTTTCTGACCACTAAACCAGCCATGCAAGAAATTATAAGGGGGACTCTCTTAGCGGAGAAAAGATGAAAAAAAAAAAATATATATATAGTATAAAAGCAGCAAAGATTAAAAAGGACCAGAGAACACCACCAGAAACTCCAACTCTACAAGCATCATAATGGCAATAAATTCATATCTTACAGTACTCACTCTAAACATCAATGGATTAAATGCACCAATCAAAAGACATAGTGTGACAGAATGGATAAGAAAACAAGATCCATCTATATGATGTTTACAAGAGACCCACTTTAGACCTAAAGACACCTTCAGATTGAAAATAAGGGGATGGAGAACCATCTATCATGCTAATGGTCAAAAAATGAAAGCCAGAGTACCCATACTTATACCAGACAATCTAGACTTTAAAAATAAAGACTGTATCAAGAGATGCAGAAGGGCATTATATCATAATTAAGGGGTCTATAAACCAAGAAGACCTAACAATTGTAAACATTTATGTGCCAAATTTGGGAGTACCCAAATATATTAATCAATTAATCACAAACATAAAGAAACTCATCAATAGTAAATACCTTAATAGTAAGAGACTTCAACACCCCACTCACAGCAATGGACAGATCATCTAATCAAAAAATCAACAAGGAAACAATGGCTTTGAATGACACATTGGACCAGTGGACTGAACAGATATATTCAGAACATTTCATCCTAAAGCAGCAGAATATACATTCTTCTCCAATGCACATGGAACGTTATCCAGAAGAGACCATATACTGGGACACAAATCAGCCCTAAGTAAGTACCAAAAGATCAAGATCATACCGTGCATATTTTCAGACCACAACGCTATGAAACTCGAAATCAACCACAAGAAAAAATTTGGAAAGGTAACACATACTTGGAGACTGAAGAACATCCTACTAAAGAATGAATGGGCTAACCAAGCAGTTAAATAGGAAATTAAAAAGTGTATGGAAGTCAATGAAAATGATAACACCACACCCCAAAATTCTGGGACGCAGCAAAGACGGTCATAAGAAGAAAGTATATAGCAATCCATGCCTTCCTAAAGAAGGAAAAAAGACCTCAGATACACAACCTAACCTTACGCCTTAAGGAGCTGGAAAAAGAACAGCAAATAAAACCCAAAACCAGCAGAAGACAGGAAATAATAAAGATTAGAGCAGAAATTAAAGCTATCAAAACCAAAAAATACAGAACAAATCAATGAAACCAGAAGCTGGTTCTTTGAAAGAATTAACAAAATTGATAAACCACTAGCCAGTTTGACCAAGAAGAAAAAGGAAAGGACCCAAATAATTAAAATCAAGAATGAGAGAGGAGAGATCACAACCAACACAACAGAAATAAAAACAATAATAAGAGAATATTATGAGCAATTATATGCCAATAAAATGGGCAATCTGGAAGAAATGGACGAATTCCTAGAAACATACACACTACCAAAACTGAAACAGGAAGAAGTAGAAAATTTGAACAGGCCCATAACCAGTAAGGAAATTGAATTAGTAATCAAAAATCTGCCAAAACACAAGAGCCCAGGACCAGATGGCTTTCCAGGGGAATTCTACCAAACATTTAAGGAAGAGTTAACACCTATTCTCTTGAAGCTGTTCCAAAAAATAGAAATGAAAAGAAAACTTCCAAAGTCTTTCTATGAAGCCAGCATTACCTTGATTCCAAAACCAGACAGAGACCCCACTAAAAAGGAGAAGTATAGACCAATTTCCCTGATGAACATGGATGCAAAAATCCTCAACAAGATATTAGCCAACAGATCCAACAATACATTAAAAAAGTTATTCACCACTACCAAGTGGGATTTATACCTGGGATGCAGGGCTGGTTCGATATCCACAAAACAATTAACGTGATTCATCACATCAATAAAAGAAAGGACAAGAACCATATGATCCTCTCAATAGATGCAGAGAAAGCATTTGATAACATACAGCATTCTTTCTTGATAAAAACCCACAAGAAAGTAGGGATAGAAGGATCATGCTTCGAGATCATAAAAGCCATATATGAACGACCCAATGCTAATATCATCCTCAATGGGGAAAAACTGAAAGCTTTCCCCCTAAGGTCAGGAACAAGACAGGGATGTCCACGCTTGCCACTGTTATTCAACATAGTATTGGAAGTTTTAGCCTCTGCAATCAGACAACACAAAAAAATAAAAGGCATTCAAATCGGCCAGAGGGAGGTCAAACTTTCACTCTTCATAGATGACATGATACTCTATATGGAAAACCCAAAAGATTCCACCAAAAATCTGTTGGAACTGATTCATGAATTCAGCAAAGTTGCAGGATATAAAATCAATGCACAGAAATCGGTTTCATTCCTATACACCAACAATGAAGCAAGAGAAAGAGAAATCAAGGAATCGATCCATTTTCAGTTGCACCAAAAACCATAAAATACCTAGGAATAAATATAACCAACGAGGTGAAAAATCTATACACTGAAAACTATAGAAAGCTTATGAAAGAAATTGAAGAAGACACAAAGAAATGGAAAAAGATTCCATGTCCCTGGGTAGGAAGAACAAATATTGTTAAAATGTCAATACTACCCAAGGCAATCTACATATTCTATGCAATACCTATAAAATAACTCCAGCATTCTTTACGGAGCTAGAACAAACAATCCTGAAATTTGTATGGAGCCAGAAAAGGCCTGGAATAACCAAAGCAATTTGGAAAAAGAAAACCAAAGCTGGAGGCATCACAATCCCAGACTTCAAGCTATATTGCAAAGCTGTCATCATCAAGACAGTATGGTACTGGCACAAGAACAGACATTCAGATAAATGGAACAGAATAGAGAACCCAGAAATTAACCCACAAATGTATGGCCAATTAATCTTTGACAAAGCAGGAAAGAATATCCAATGGAATAAAGATAGTCTTTTCAGGAAGTGGTGCTGGGAAAACTGTACAGCGACATGCAGAAGAATGAAACTGGGCCACTTTCTTACACCATACACAAAAATAAACTCAAAATGGATGAAAGACCGCAATGTAATAGAGGAAGCCATCAAAATCCTTGAGGAGAAAGCAGGCAAAAATCTCTTTGATCTTGGCCACAGCAACTTCTTACTCAACATGTCTCCAGAGGCAAGGGAAACAAAATCAAAAATGAACTACTGGGACATGGGACATCATCAAAATAAAAGCTTCTGCACAGTGAAGGAAACAATCAGCAAAACTAAAAGGTAACTGACAGAATGGGAGAAGATATTTGCAAACCACATATCAGATAAAGGGTTAGTATCCAAAATCTATAAAGAACTTACCAAACTCAACACCCAAAAAACAAATAATCCAGTGAAGAAATCAGCAAAAGACATGAATAGACACTTCTCCAAAGAAGACATCCAGATGGCCAACCGACCCATGGAAAAATGCTCAACATCACTCATCATCAGGGAAATACAAATCAAGACCACAATGAGATACCACCTCACACCTGTCAGAATGGCTAACATTAACAATTCAGGCAACAACAGATGTTGGCGAGGATGTGGAGAAAGAAGATCTCTTTTGCATTGTTGGTGGGAATGCAAACTGGTGCAGCCACTCTGGAAAACAGTATGGAGGTGCCTCAAAAAACTAAAAATAGAACTACCCTACGACCCAGCAATTGCACTACTAGGCATTTATCCAAGGGATACAGGTGTGCTGTTTCGAAGGGACACATGCACCCCCATATTTATAGCAGCACTATCAACAATAGCCAGAGTATGGAAAGAGTCCAAATGTCCATCAATGGATGAATGGGTAAAGAAGATGTGGTATATGTATACAATGGAGTATTACTCGGCAATCCAAAAGAATGAAATCTTGCCATTTGCAACTACGTGGATGGAACTGGAGGGTACTATGCTAAGTGAAACTAGTCAGTCAGAGAAAGACAAAAATCATATGACTTCACTCATATGAGGACTTTAAGAGACCAAACAGATGAACATAAGGGAAGGGAATCAAAAATGATATAAAAACAGGGAGGGGGACAAAACAAAAGAGACTCATAAATATGGAGAACAAACTGAGGGTTGCTGGAGGGGTTTTGGGAGGGGGGATGGGCTAAATGGGTAAGGGGCACTAAGGAATCTACTCCTGAAGTCATTGCTTCACTATATGCTAATTTGGATATAAATTTTTAAAAATAATAAACAAAACAAGTTAAAATTAAAAAAAAATAAATAATAAATAAATAAAAAAGGTATGCAGCAAATAAGCAACAATATGATCAAGAACTCAAAGATTTTAAAATTACTGTTTCTCACAAACTCATATTTTTCATATGTGATAGAAATCTTAAAATTTCCATTTTCAGAAAAAGCATACATTTTGAGATATTACTTCCAACACTGGTAATGAATTTTCTCTATTGTCATTTTCATTGGAATTGCACATTAATCAATTGAAAAGATTATAATTTTTATGATATTAATTTTACTTTTACATTAACTTAGTACATCTTTTTATTTAATTAGATTGTCTTTTTGAATATGAATAATTTTTTGTTTTCCCAAAAAGCTTATACATGCTTTATTAGATTTGTTCCTAAGTATTTGATATTTTTATGCTATTTTTAAAAGTGTCTTCTTTTTAAGCACATTTTAAAAACGTTTTTATTTAAATTCCAGTTAGTTAGTGTACCATGTAATTTTAGTTTCTGGTGTATATAATAGTGATTCAGCACTTCCATACAACACTCAGTGCTCATCACAGGTGTACTCCTTAATGCCTATGACCCATTTAACCCAACCCTCCATCTACCTCCTTTCTGGTAGCAATCAGTTCATTCTCTCTAGTTAAGAGTCTATTTCTTGATTTGCCAGTCTCTCCTTCCCCCGCCTCCCGCCTTTTGCTAATATGTTTTGTTTCTTAAATTTCACATGAGTGAAATCTTATGGTATTTGTCTTTCTCTGACCGACTTATTTCACTTAACATAATACTCCCTAGCTCCATCTATAAGCACATTTTCAAATTGTGTGTTGTTAGTGTATAGAATAGCAATAGACTTTTGTATAATAACCTTATATGCACACGTCTTGCTGTATTCTTCTATCATTTCCATTTTTTATTAGATGATTATATTATGTAAAAATAATGAATACAATTTTCTTCTTTCCAATCCTTTTGCCTTAAATTTATTTTTTTTTTCATCTTATTATACTGGTTAGGACTTCTGGTACAATATTGAATAAAAATAGTGATGATGGAATATTACTAAATTTGGAATAAATGAGAACATTCTCATCTTGATATAGTGTATCCACAAAAAATTATCTCACGAATGGTGAGATCATGACCTGAGCCGAAGTTGGAAACTTAAATGACTGAGCCACCCAGGTGCCCCAATAGAAAATATTATTTAAAAAGATATGTATCATTATACCTACAAAATAGGTAATATGTATCTCAATACACCAAATAAGAAATGCATACCTTTTTAAAGAAAATGATGAACTCTTATTCAGAAAAATTATATTAGGCCTATGTCAACTAATAGATTGATATTCACAAATGTTAATAGGAGGACTCAGTATCTTAAACATTTTTCTAATGAATTAATAGAGAATTAATAGTTCCGAGAATGCCAGTCAAAATCCCACAATTTGCTTTCTGAATTATAGCAGTTTGATTTTTGTATGTGAAGTGTGAGGGTCAAGAATAACCATGATACAGGGGCGCCTGGGTGGCTCCGTTGGTTAAGCATCCAACTTCAGCTCAGGTCTTGATCTCATGGTCCATGAGTTCAAGCCCCACTTCCGGCTCTGTACTGACAGCTCAGAGCCTGGAGCCTGCTTCGGATTCTGTATCTCCCTCTCTCTCTGCCCCTTCCCAATGTGTGCACTCCCTCAAAAATAAATAAACATTAAAAAAAAAAGAATAACCATGATTCAAAGTGAGTTAACATCCCTTATGAGATATTGATATTTAAACTTTATTTTTTAATGTTCATCCATTTTTGAGTGAGAGAGAGAGAGAGTTCTGTAATTAACATTGTATGTTAATTATACCGGAAATAAAAAATATATAATAAATATTCATGAGAAACGCTAGTTAAGTATACACACTAAACTGTCAGAAATGATCACCTTTGTGTTGGAAAATGATGTCATAATAATAATAATAACAGTACCTATTTTTACACATTAGGAAATCAATGTTCAGTGAGATTATGTAATTTTCCCAAGGTGACACAATGAATGTCAGCACCAGATTTGAACCTAGGCAAGGTGGCTCAGGAATGCATGCTGTTAGTTATCATACTATGTTTATAATATTCTTTTATTTTCACACCCAGCATGGAGCTCAATGCTGGGCTTGAACTCATGACCCTGAGATCAGGACCTGAGCAGAGATCAAGAGTCAAACCCTTAACCAACTGAACCACCCAGACACCCCTATAATATTTTAAATTCCAATAATAATAGATGTCTTTTCTGTACTATCCACTTACTTTGTTGCTCTATTCCTATGTTACTGTATGCTATTTTATTTTTTATTTTTTATTTATTTTTTTAACTTTATTTTTTATTTTTAAAAATTTACATCCAAATTAGTTAGCATATAGTGAAGCAATGACTTCAGGAGTAGATTCCTTAGTGCCCCTTACCCATTTAGCCCATCCCCCCTCCCAAAACCCCTCCAGCAACCCTCAGTTTGTTCTCCATATTTATGAGTCTCTTTTGTTTTGTCCCCCTCCCTGTTTTTATATCATTTTTTATTCCCTTCCCTTATGTTCATCTGTTTGGTCTCTTAAAGTCCTCATATGAGTGAAGTCATATGATTTTTGTCTTTCTCTGACTGACTAATTTCACTTAGCATAGTACCCTCCAGTTCCATCCACGTAGTTGCAAATGGCAGGATTTCATTCCTTTGGATTGCCGGGTAATACTCCATGGTATATATGTACCACATCTTCTTTACCCATTCATCCATCGATGGACATTTGGACTCTTTCCATACTCTGGCTATTGTTGATAGTGCTGCTATAAATATGGGGGTGCATGTGTCCCTTCGAAACAGCACACCTGTATCCCTTGGATAAATGCCTAGTAGTGCAATTGCTGGGTCGTAGGGTAGTTCTATTTTTAGTTTTTTGAGGCACCTCCATACTGTTTTCCAGAGTGGCCGCACCAGCTTGCATTCCCAGCATATCCCTTTTATTTTAATTGAAGTATAGCTGGCATATGACATTTGATTAGTTTCAGGTGTATAGCATTAGTAATTTGACAATTACATACATGACAAAGTGCTCACTGTGATAAAGTGTAGTTACCATCTGTACCATACAAAACTTTTACAATATCATTGACTATATTCTCAATATTGTACTTTTCATTCTGGTGACTTATTTATTTTATATCTAGAAGTTTATACCTCCCAATCCCCTTCACCTATTTTGCCTATTTCCCCATTTTACCCCCTCCTTCAATCAACAGTTTGTTCTATTTATGACTCAATTTCTGTTTCATTTGTTTTGTTTTTTAGATTCCATGTACAAATGAAATCATATGGTATTTTTCTTGCTCTGTCTGACTTATTTTACCCTGTGCTGAATCTTATATTTGACTACTTTGAATTTGCTCTCCAACCAGGAAAAGCAGGCATGAGTGGATCACATCAAATACTTCCATAGTCCTCTGGATTTAATTGGTTCAACCAAGGAGAGCCCCAGCAGAAGACCGGAGGCACAGAGGAGAGTCAGGTCATCATGAGCTGACTATGTCACCCAATAGAAAAATCACTGTTCTCCTCTTAAAAAAAAAGGGGGGGGGGTGGGAGGAGCACCTGGGCGGCTCAGTTGGTTGAGCATCGACTCTTGATTTCAGCTCTGGTCATAATCCTAGTGTTGTGGGATTGGGCCCTGTGGTGTCAGGCTCCATGTTGAGTGTGGAACCTGCTTAAGATTCTCTCTCTCCCTCTGCCTGTCCCCCCAGCTCATGCTCTCTCTCTCTCAAAACAAAAAAGAAAAAGAAAAGAAAAAAAAGAAAAAGAAAGAAAGAAAAGAAAAAAAAAGAAAAAGAAAAAGAAAATCACTGTTCTCAAGTGGCATGCTCTACACAAACTTCTTTTTTTCTGGGTTCCAATGATCACTCTGTTCTCTTATCTTTTTAATACTATTGTCAATGGTAACTTGATTTTTTTTACAAAGTGTGTGGATAGCTCCACCCTGGTATTCAACCCCAAGTTATTGAAGTATCCATTATGGTTTCCCCTATATCCAATCTACATCTTATAAATAATCTCATTTAAATAAACCCCATTGAGTGAAGAATAAATCAAGTCAAAGCAATCTAGGCTCATCAGATAAAAGAATTCCCTGATTTTTGCATAGCATATTATAATATCCAAAACTTTAGTGACTAGACATTGAATAAAAACCTCACTGACATTTAAGAACAACAAAAAACTGGATACTAGAACATAAAATATAGGTGGGATTTTCCTTATTTTTCTATAACTGGATCAAATAAATGTTAAAATATTACTTTTGCAGCTTATTTAACAAATAGTCAGCATATAATAACATAAGAAAAGAGCAAATCCATTTACCATTAGTAGAATCTTTTCTCTATTATGTCTATGCAGAGGAAGACACTTAGATACTTTTTTTAGACAGCATGGGGGAAGGTAGGAAGTAGAAAAGAAAAACTTGAACTAAAATTTCCTAAGAAGTGTAAGGTAGTTTAGGATGCCATTCTTGTTGGTTTGGCGTAATGAGAATTAGCCTACTATATTTATATTAGGTCAGTTTAATTATTGATGAAGAAGGATTTAGGGGTGAGGTAAAGAGTTATTAAGACATTGTTATAAAAATGAATGATTTTGATATTAGGGGAAATTTAATGGTGATTTTAAATATGTATAGCATTTGCATAATAACTAGCAGACTTCTTAAAATTTTCCACTGAGATTAAGATTGACAATGTGGCTATGTTGAAATCAGACATCTGATAGCATTTTGGCTATGATGAGTGCCTAGACACTGGTTTGAATTACCAAGAGTGAATATTCATGAGCATTTATAGAAGTAATGCAATGGAATTTTGAGTATGCAATACCTAACTGCAAACTTACACAACAGCAAATGCATGAGTAACTAAAGCATTATTGTAGAGTAGCAATTTCTGCCATTCACAAAGCAGCCTGAATTATGAATTAAACTACCGAAATATGAATTAAACTACTAGTTTTTGGTCACAATGTTAAGTTACAACAAGCATATATTTACTTTGAGAAATTGTAGACTAGAAATTAGACTAAACACAATATATAATATGGTGGATAATCTGTTTAGACAGAAAAATGTGAATCATGATGTTTACAATGCCAGGAGTCTAGGATTCATAAATCATTATCTGAAATGTAGTCCAGAGAACAAATGTGACTTGTGACTGCATACATATGTCAGTAAAGGTCAAGACAATAGCACATCTCCAAGGTAAAGTACTTTCTGAAAACAGAGGATGGATCTGAAAATATCACCTTTCTTCTGTCACTTGAAGCCTACGAATAAAAATCCAGCCCCTGTACTAACTATGTGCTAGAGATAATGAGAGAAACAAGAGTATTATTTGAAAACATTTACTACATTTACAATTAATTTTTAGTATAATTATAGTTAACATATAATATTACATTACCTTGGATGGACAATTATAAGATAACCCAAGACTAACCAAGTGTCCTTAAGAAATTCAAGAATGGGAGAATTTGTGTAAACTAATGTAATAATATCCTGAAAATATGAACAACAATAATAGTTAACATTTAATGAGAGCTTACAGCGCCAGGCACATAGTAGTTATCACTTATAATTTGTTAGAATTAGTACATGTCCCATGCATTGTGATAATAATTACCTTCACCAGGACGCCTGGGTGGCTCAGTCAGTTAAGCATGCGACTTCGGCTCAGGTCATGATCTCATGGTCCATGAGTTCAAGCCCTTTGTCAGGCTCTGTGCTGACAGCTCAGATTTGGATTCTATGTCCCCCTCTTTCTCTGCCCCCTCCCCACTCATGCTCCATCTCTCTCTCTCAAAAATAAACATTAAAAAAATTTTAATGATATTATTTTATTTGTAAAGATTAATGTGAAAAAATATTTTTATCCAATTTATCCAGTTTGGTTGAATGATACCTGTGGATCTTGGTATTGCTTAAGGAAATTACAACTCAAGTTTGGGTACATAATGACAAATTGTCTACTATAAATTCCGAATAAATTGTGATTGTATTTTACTTTGCTTTTTTTCCCTTTATATTTAGTACCCTAGTTGAGGTCTGAACTATTCATTATAGATGTCACAGATACTGCATTTCCACTTTCAAAAAGTACTCAAAGGATTATATGGAAATTATCCTAATTCTTTTCAATATGCTGGAGCCTCATTTCTTGTTTTAATCTTTGCATACTTAGCACCTTGGACAGTGCCCAGCACAAACTAAGCACTTCTCTACATGAGTGTTTTTGTCCTGATACTACATTTGTCTTATAGATGGCTGGAGATACTAATCACCAGGACTTGAACATCTTTTTATTTTGCTGTAATTATGTTACTTGTATGCAAACTACTCCTAAATTGTTTTTATTTTATTTTTAGTGCTAGATGTTATGCTCAGAAAATAAAATGTCTTATACTAAAATTCATGTTAGCATAAAAAATTATTAGTTCAATATATTGAGCTCCTGATACCTACAAAATCACATATGAATATGGGAAAATTTTAAAACAAAAAATACCCTTTCTAAAGCAGTGTTTACTTTTATTCTCCTTGAAGATGAGAATCACCAAGTTCACGATGGAATCCTTTGAGGTAGGAGGGAGACCTTCATGCCAACCTTCCCCCCCCCCCCAAAAAAAAAACAGGAAAAGAATTTCTATTCGGATTTTAAAAAATATTACTGTGGAACAGTATGGATTAGTGTACATTGTAAAGACATATATTCTGAATTACCTCCTTTCCCCATGAATTGCCTTTAATCTCACATTTTATAAACACATTGGATGATTCCCGTTAATCACATGCACTACGGTAAAGATTATGGATGCTAGCAATTACGCCTTGTATTCACAGTTGAAATTAGAACTCAATAAAGGAGAGAAGGAAATGTACCGAGGACAAACCCGTCTGTAAACGATCTCTGTAAAGGGATATTTAGTCGGTTTGTACTAAATTGGTCGAGGCATCACAAGAGCCCTTTGTCTGTGGGACGGTGGGTCTGGCAACCATTATCTACTGGGGAAAGCGATGTGTGATGACTCCGCCCGGGCTGGGGGTGGGGAGGGTGCACCGCGTGGAGAGCTCTACCGGAATTAAAGTGAGCGAACAAAGAGAACTCCCAGCAGCCGTCCGCCAGCTCCTCGCAGCTGCATCAGGAGACGTCAGTCACGCCAGGAAGGCTGTTCGAATACGCCTCCCTGAGAAAAGAGCTCAAGTAAATAATTGATGGAGATTGATCGGTCCAGGACAAAGCTTTGCAGAAAACCAGTGCATCCGATTTCGAGCGGTTTTGGAATCTTCTGCCAAGTACGGGATATGAGAGCGCAGCACGGACTTTGAGCGCAGCCACGGATCTTCCATCTCGGGTGTGGCTCCGGCCTTCTTGTCTTCCTGCCACCTCCCCTACCATCCTCCGCCCCTGGCCCGTCCCCGCCTTCTTCTCTTTCCTCTTGAAAGTAGCCTCTCTTTGGTTACTTCTAAGCTATCCTCCCTTGCAATCCCGCCCTCTCCCCTGCCCAGTCCGGTGAGGTCAGCTCATGAATATCAGTGCACTTCCTGGGGAGCGTCTGGCACGGCTTGGTACCTCTCGTGTTCGCCTGCTCGGAGCCGCAGCTCCAACCGAGTCACGGGCCGCGGGAAGTAACCGGCTCTGGGGGCCGCCGAGTCTGCACGTTAACGCCATTGTTTGGAGAATTGGGTGTGGAACTGAGGCGAGACAGCCCAAAGTCGTGCTCAGCCAGAAAGTCGCATATAATACCACGAAGTTAAACTTTCCTTGTCTTTAAAAGGCATAAAAATAAACCCTGAGGTCGCCGGAAGAACAGAAGGAAACCGCTGTTCATTTGCATCAACTTCGAAACATCGCGTCTGCTGAGAAGTGAGCAGTTCTTCTGGATTTCTAAAAGGGTGGTGATGAGAGATGGGGTGGGTCGGTGGGCAGATAAAATTTGAGATTAAAATTGTTGGTTTGTGCTCATCCGGGGTTGCGTGGTCGGCTATTTCCACGGGGGAAGCCTTGAAGGGGCACAGCATCTTGTCACTTTGTGAGAACCACGTGACAGCGTGGTACCTTTGATTGTGGGAGACGAGTTCCTGGAACCTGAGCTTTCTCCTGGGTTAAAGCTGTCTGAGAACCGAGTTTAAACGTTGTCTGGTGGCTCTCAGCTCCGGAGTGATTATGCCTAATATAAAACAAAAATAAGGTTGCTTTGGCAATGTAACTTGTTTAGGTGGTCCATATTAGTGTGACCCATGACCATGAACTAGGCCAGATATTCTAGGAGCATGAGGCTCCAGAGAACATATAGAAAATAAGTTGGTGGATAACTTTTCTCCCCCTAATGTCTTCTTTATTCACTATTATTTTTCAAATTGAGTTGGAAGGAGATCCTGAAAAAGAAAGACAGGTGGAGAAGGAAACTTCCAGTAATATTTCTTCATAAAATGAGGAGCTGATGCATGTTGACTAAGTTATACTTAAAATAGGCCATAACAGGAATAATGCTAGTAAAGTAACTGGCAAGCATCTCCTCTCCTCATCGGAGGAATTTTTTAAAGCAGAACTTTCTGCCTAGTCATACTCTTTTCAGTGTGTTAGAGAGAGACGATATTTCTAAGGAAAAAGCACCAAATTGACTAACTAGGTAGATGATCACTAGGGAGAAGAACCTCATAAAGCAATGGCTTGCTATTTCCCGGATTTTAAAAGCCAGTGATGGATTGATCTTGTAAAAAAAATACACAATAAGGGTTTATCTTACCACCATGAGTGAGGATGCACCAGGTTTCTGGGGTGCAGGGTCATTCTGTCTAAGAATTTGTCTCCATAGAAGGAACTGGGCACTTTAAAAGTACAACTTTATCTATGATATATAACATGTAATAAGATGCTTAAGAATGAAAATATTTTCTATTTAGCAATTACACTTAAAACCAAAATGACTCACAAAAACTATAAAATTTGGATAAATATAGATGTCATCACCTATAATTTAAGAAATTGTGCAGAGCCACCAATGAACCTTTCCAAAAGTATATATATTTTTAAATTATTTGCCAAAGCTTAAAGAAGAATACCTTTAGGGGTACTAATAACTACACCATATAGGTGATTCTCAATGCCATTACTTTCTTGAAACTGAAGTTGAGTTAAAGTCATTCATTACTTTTATTTTAGCTCTAGTCTAAAGGAAAATGGGTGCATTTCTCTAACCAAGAACAACATGAAGAGTTAAAGGTGTCTGAGAAAAGTACCACATATCCACGGAAAATTTTCTCTAGAAGCCTACATCATGACCCTTTTCCTCTAATTGAGAATAATAATTAAGTAAAACATTTTCTACTAAACTAGGCTTTAAAATACAGATTGAATAAGGAGGAAATCCAAAGTTAAAAAAGGGGATTCACCTTTAACATGTGGACACCTCCTTTTCCTTCTGAAGCTTTTGCCTGACTTTATCCCCTAACCTTTTTCTCCCCTAAATCTCTTCCTACCAATTCCTTTCTGATCCATATCTCAGCGTTGCCAGAACCTGCAACCATGAGAATGTTACATTAAGCTGCTTTCAGATCATCACCATTTTACTGAGATGGAATTAAATGGAGATGGCGCTTCCCTGGGCAAAATGAGAATTGACAATTCTTGCACCTGTTTCTGAAGTCGGGGTTTCTATTAAGTGCTTTTAAAATCTCATTATTTTCTAGGACTTCTCTTTTCTAGGGAAATCACCCTTTGCTCTGTAACAATGCAGACATGTTGTGTGCTTCCCTTCTTTTGTTTCTACCCCAGATTAGAAAGGAAGGTTGGAGGACTTGAGGAGGGAAGAGAATGAGAATGATCTGGTGATGGACCATTCTAAATCTCATCTGATAGATTCTTCCTAGACCGCCATGAGTCAGCCACCGACGGGGGGCGCTGCCCCTGCCACAGCTACAGCTTCTGCCGCCATCTCTGCCACTGAGGCTCGCCTGCACCCAGAGGGCAGCAGCAGAAAGCAGCAGCGTGCACAATCACCTGCTAGACTAAGGGACAATTCGGTCCGGCAGACAACTACGACCACCCGGTCCCCCGTGGGGACCGGCACTAAACTCAATTCTGTTCGACTGCAGCAGCTGCAGCAGCAGCAAGGCAACAAGACCGGGAGCCGCTCGGTGCCTCCGGCCAGCGCCCGCGGAGGCGGAGGCGGGGCGGAGAAGGCTGCGCCCCTGGCGCCCAAAGGGGCCGTGCCGGGAGCTGTCCATCTCGCGGCTGGTGCTGAAGCGGCCCCCGCGGCGACCCTGGCCCCGGTGGGCGGCAGGAGGCCTGGCCCGACGGAGGAGCCTCCCCGGGAGCTAGAGCCCGTGTCTGCTAAACTCGGGGAACCCCCTCCGCTAGGGGAAGGAGGAGGAGGGGGTGGGGAAGGAGGAGGAGCCGGCAGCGGCTCCGGGGAAAGGGAGGGGGGCGCTCCGCAGCCGCCGCCGCCGCCGCCGCCCAGGGGCTGGCGAGGGAAAGGCGTACGAGCTCAGCAGAGGGGCGGCAGCGGCGGGGAGGGGGCCTCCCCTTCACCATCCTCCTCTGCGGGCAAAACCCTAGGCCCCGGCAGCAGAAACTCCGGAAGCGGTGTTGTGGGGGGTGGCAGCGGTGGCGGAGGGAGCTACTGGAAGGAAGGATGTCTGCAGTCTGAGCTCATCCAGTTCCACCTCAAGAAAGAGCGGGCGGCAGCGGCGGCAGCCGCGGCTCAGATGCACACTAAGAACGGCGGCAGCAGCACCCGCAGCTCCCCGGTCTCTGGCGCCCCTGCGATTTGCGAGCCTCTTGCAGTCCCTTCCGTCTCCCCAATGGCGGCGGCAGCGGAGGGCCCCCAGCAGAGCGCAGAGGGCAGCGCAACTGGAGGGGGCATGCAGGCGGCGGCGCCTCCTTCGTCGCAGCCGCACCCGCAGCAGCTCCAGGAGCAGGAAGAAATGCAAGAGGAAATGGAGAAGCTCCGAGAGGAAAACGAGACTCTCAAGGTGAGAAGGGTGGGGGAACCCGGTTGGGGGAGGGGAGGTGTGGGCTTTGGAGGATTAGGGCGTGTCTCGCGAGGGTGAGAGGCTGTTAACATGTTAGGGAGCCTTAAAGAGGGAAGGGAACAGGAAATGAGAGGAGGGGGTTCCTAGGCCTTTTCCAGATTTAAAGCAGCCTAAGATCAGTAGCCTTAGGTTTAATTTAAATCCAAATGTGGTCCTTCGTTTCTCTAATTATCATGGGTTGTCCCACTTTTTCATGGAGAGAGGTTGAGTAGGAGAGCTGGGGAAGGCCCAAAGAAGGCCCGTTTTTATAGTTTCTTCTTCATGCAGCTCTGTCACTCCTGTCTTATGGAGAGGGGGCAATAAAACGGAGAATTTGGAGTTGGCATGGGGTGTACACTTTACATGTCCGAGTGCCGGGGGGCGAGGTTAATTTTGACCCGCGGCCTGTCACCGCTTCAGAACGAGATTGATGAGCTGAGGACCGAGATGGACGAGATGAGGGACACTTTCTTCGAGGAGGATGCCTGTCAACTGCAGGAAATGCGCCACGAGTTGGAGAGAGCCAACAAAAACTGCCGGATCCTGCAGTACCGCCTCCGCAAAGCCGAGCGCAAAAGACTCCGCTACGCACAGACAGGGGAAATCGACGGGGAGCTGTTGCGCAGCCTGGAGCAGGACCTCAAGGTCTGCAGCGCTGGGGCTGGGAGGCGCGGGGTAGGGGCAGCAAGTGGGGACCTCTTTGCTATGAAAGGCCTTCAGTGGTCATTGGCAAAGACACGGAGTTTCGCAGCGCTGACCACAAAGTATCAGGTTCCGGGCAGGGGAAGGGAAAGAACAGACCAGTGGGTCTGAGGGGTCTAGGGTGTGTGGAGTGCCTCGCGGAGAGCGAGCCCTGGGAGCTTTCTAGGGAGTCCCGGCGACTCTTCCAGAGACGGTGGCAGAGGGCGTCTCCCCTCCGCCCCCAGCAGAAACGCGGGTGTGGCAGAGCGCAGGCTCTGGCGTCGACCTGGCCTCCAGAGGCTGTCTTCCAAGTAAAGGCCAGTTGAAATCGAGAGCAGCGAGATGTAGACTCCTGCGGAGAGAGGAATTAAAGCCCAGAATAGGAACAGCATTGGGACGATATCGGAGTTAAGGTTTCTCTCCGCAAAGTCTCCCTAACCTCCTTCCTTTCTGTACTCACCACTTTGCTAACTCCCTGAAAAGAAATCTGTCCCACTTGCTGCCCCTTTTGGAGAAGTAAAGAGTGCAGTAAGTGAAAGAACCTCGTTTTTAATGTGAAGTTGTTCCTTTAGAATTTCCCCCAGTGGAGAAATTTTAACCTTGAAATAAGTTTTGTAAGTAGATGAGGTCTGTTCAGTTCAGTTTGACTGCAGGCAGATCCATTGACAATGCAAACCCAATGTTATCTTCATAACCTTGGACCACCAAACATAATTTTAATTATGTTAACCTCATCAATATATAAAAATCAAGTGTAATTTTCCTATGTTTTAAAGAAAGATGTGAGAAAACATTTAATGAAAGTCATTGTATTATTTCTTTTTGTTTTTTCTTTTTCTTCTCCTATCATTTGTTGAGTGTTCACTATGTCCCAAGCAGGGTGGGAAGCATTGTTATATACATTAACATTTAGTTATCTATCTAAATGTTAGCTCAAGATTTAAAAAAAAAAAAAAAAGCACCCATGAGGTTAGGATTAGTAATCCTATCATCATCTTATATGGTAGCTGAACCTTTTACAGAGGTTATAAGTGCCCAGTCCCTACCCATGGATATAGGCTAGTAGGTGGCCAAGCTGTCTCCTCACCCAGTATAAAACCACAGTCTATGTCCTGAGCCACTACATCATACTACACCATAGGGTTTTGTTCCAAACCCTAAATTTCCAAGATAATCTCAAAACAAAAGGCAAAAATGTACACTGTAATCAAAAAACAAAAACAAAAACTTAATCTCAAGGACTGACATATTTCTTAAAAGTAAGCACCTGACATTATAGGATTAAAATTCAGGCCCCACTCCTACCAGAAAACTTTGTTTTCTAGTTTTTTAAAAAAACTCCTTAATGTTTACTCATTTTTGAGAGAGAGAGAAAGAGCAGGGGAGGTGCAGAGAGAGAGGAATACACAGAATCCAAAGCAGGCTCCAGACTCTGAGCTGTCAGCCCAGAGCCCCCCACTCGGGGCTCAAACTCAGGGACTGCGAGATCATGACTTGAGCTGAAGTCAGACACTTAACTGACTAAACCACCCAGGCACCCCCGTTTTCCAGTATTTAAAATGAGTGATAATGGAAACATCTTGTTTTGTTGTAGAATTAGAGGAGATATGTGAAATTTCTATACACATGATAAAGCATGATTGAACATCTATTACCATGGTGTAGTGCAGAGGTTGAGGAAACAGAGTGGAGAGCCAGACTACTTGACCACTTGTTAGCTGTGTGACCTTGAGCGTATTACTTCACATCTCTGAGACTCACTTTCCTCACCTGTGAAATAGGAATAATAATAGTACTTATCTCATGGGATTGTTGTGAGGGTTAAATAATTTATATATGTGAATGACTTATATGTAAAGCATCTGGAAAGATGCCTGGTATAGCATAGAAACTATTTGTGTATTGGCTTTTAGTACTTTTAATGTGAGTATAAGTTTAGCTCACTTATTGTACTGTCTTTAACTATATTTTATTGTTAAAACTCTTCAATTTAGGTTGCAAAGGATGTATCTGTGAGACTTCACCATGAATTGGAAAATGTAGAAGAAAAGCGAACCACAACAGAAGATGAAAACGAAAAACTGAGGCAACAGCTTATAGAAGTTGAGATTGCAAAACAAGCTTTACAGAATGAACTGGAAAAAATGAAGGAGGTTAGTATTTGATTATCTCACGGTATGCAACATATATATTTAGCTCTTTTTTTTTTTAAGTTTATTTAATTTTGAGAGAGGGAGAGAGAAAATGTGAGCAGGGGAGGGGGAAGGATCCATGAGATCATGACCTGACCCAAAATCAAGAGTGGGACGCCTAACCAACTGAGCCACCCAGGTGCCCCCATATATATGTAGTTCTTTACAAAAGAATCCCCAGGACTAAAATGACTGTTAAAATAATTCTGTTTTTTAATGATTATAGAACAGTTCATTGTTCTCACCCAATATGCTAACAGATACATGATTTCATACTAATTAATAACTAGCAAAGGAAAACTGACCTCAGGCCTGCCTTTTGTGTGAAATATATGAGCTCTGACTGTGGTTTCATCCTGTCATCCAAATTTGTGTTAAAGAAATTACACAGCTATACCAGACACGCAGGATGTCAAAAGTATGAAGGACTAAGCCTTGTGTCAGTTGAGAGGAAGAACTGGTCCTGTGATTATTAATGAGTTCATAGAACCACAGACTTTTGGGGTAAAAAGATCATAAAAAACCATTGAATCAAAATGAGTCAAATCATTGCTTCCATCCTCTTTATAACAAAGCCCCCAAATGATCTAATGCTTAAAACATCTCTTGCGACTAACCTTTAAGATCTTTTGCAGTATCCAATTCTGTCACAGCGTATCTCTGTTTAAAGGTTTTCTGTTTTGAGTTGAAATCTATTTCATTGTAACCTTAGCCAATTCATCTTAGTTCTTTCTCTTTGGTATAGAAGAGTCAAGAGTTCTCTTCCACATTAGGTATTTGAAGTTTCTACCATGTTTCTCCTAGATCTTCTCAAAGAACAAAACTAGTATCAAAGGAAATAAATCGGAGGAGAAAAGACACAGAAAAGATTTATCAAGAAGTAATTAGCTTTGTGATTAGTAGCAATTTGAATTAAAATAATATTATTTGAAAACCATCTGAGAATGCAGTGCATTTGTGGAAGCTATTATTGAGCATTAGCTGATACACATGTGGTCCTCTGGACATTTTCCTCTGCTTAACTGTGCAGAATTTAAATGAAAATCCGAATCTTTCCATGGACTAAATGAGATATTGCACCTTTCATTGTTATGCTTATGTCAAAATGGTATAAATATATATTTACCATGTAACAGTGAAAATAATCAAGTCTGCTTAAGGTGTCAAGGGCACGCCTGCGTGGCTCAGTCGGTTAAATGACATACTCTTGATCATCTTGGCTAAAGCCATGATCTCACGGGTTTGTGGGATCGAGTCCTGAGTCAGACTCTGTGCTGACAGTGAGAAGCCTGCTTGAGATTCTCTCTCTCCCTCTCTCACTGCCCCTTCTTTCCCCATCTCTCTCTCTAAAGACATAAACTTAAATAAAATATGTCAGGAATTTGTAGAAGATGGTTTCAGTGGGGTAAACTATTTTGCGATCTAAGTTTCTACTTGTTATATTATCCTGATTTTAAACATTTTTTAACATGACAAATTAGGGAAAAACTATTTTAATGATATATAATTCTTGGTTAATGCCTAAGGATGGCTGTATGCTCCAGTATGGATGCTGGGAGCCATGTGACTATCTTCACCAATAACCAATGGGGCGATTTTAAAAGGTTTCTAACTTGCCTCAGTTTATTCAGTTGTAAAATGTTGTTTTAATGATTCTCAACATCTCCTGAAGCTATCATGACTTTTATCATCAAATCCAGAACATTATCTTTAAAGAGTAGCATAGATTTTTTTTCCTGAAGTTAAGAGATCAAATGTGAAATTATATATGTACAAGTATATGTTTCTTAAACAATAATGTAGAGTTGAAGTGTGTCAAAAAATGAAAGTTTAATTTGCAGGAAAAAAAATGAAGTAGGTGACTATGTGAGTTTGCTAGGGCTACTGTAACAAAACACCACGACACGTTGTGTGGTATAAACAATAGAAATTTGTTTTCCTCACTGTTTTGGAAGCTGAAAGTCCAAAATCAAGGTGTAGGTAGGGTTTACTCCTTCTGAAGGCTGTGTGGAAAGGATCTGTTCCAGGCCTGTCTCCTTGTAGATGGCCATCTTTATGTTCACACTGCATTCTCCCTATATCTATGTCCAAATTTCCCTTTTCTGGATGCCAGTCGTTGTAGATTATGGCCTACCTAATTTTAGGTTGTACATTGTAGATTGATTGCTTCTGTAAAACCCTATCTCCAAATAAGGTCACATTCTGATATACTTAGGGTTACAGCTTCAGCATGTGAATTGAGGAGATACAATTCAACCATAGCAATTAAACAAAGGAAAGAGAAAGTTCTTTCTTCTTATAGGAAAGCAAAGAGAAAGTTCATTGTCAGTTCCATTAGGCTTCAAGTCAGAACAAACTTCATTTGATTACTAAGTATAAAAGAGAAATACTTTATGATTTGATATCATGTAAATGGCTTTTAGTGAAGATCTGGAAAGTTGGATTTAAGAATGGTATAAGAGCTTTCTGATTTTATTCCGCTTCCAGAAAAGGGGGAAATGCCTATAGACTGCTGTCCATTAGCCAGACAGATGGGACCTCTTCCATTGTAAATAAAGCCAAAATAATCTGGCTACCAAGGAGAAGGACTGGAACCTGAGAATGTCCTCAGGAAAATCATTATAAAAATACATTTCCTTGATTCTGTTCCCTACGCCCTTCCCTATAACTATTTCCTCCTTCAGGGCTCTAACTCTGATTTGGGAAAACAGTCTTACAGCACCAAGCAACGTGGGTATAAGTTCATGCCAAAAAGGAAACTCACATTCTCTTGGAGTTATAAAAGCCAAACTCCAATCCCTAATTGGAAACTACAACAATAAAAGTATAAGGAATGTAGGAACATATATTCAGGATGTCAGCATTTAAAGTAACCTTTTATTAAAAAGATGGGCTCTAAACTAGCATTCCCAGTTTGAGAAGGTGGGTGGCAGTCAGGAAAACATAGAAACAGAGAGGAAGGACAAGAGAGTGGAAGATAAATATCTGGGGGATTCTAAATGTAATAAAGGAAAAATGGAAAGTATCCTGGCAGGAAAGTTCTGTAATCATTTATCTGAGGTTGACATTCATAGTGTCTAGGAAAGTGTCAGGAATAGAAAAGGTAGTTTTATTTGGAAATCAAAAATGTTTCATTAAAATGAGATGTTTGTAACGGTAACTTTGTTATCTGCCAAGAAGATGAATATTGAAACTGAGTTTCAGTAATAAGTGGCTCACTTTGTGGGGTAGGAGGTGTGAGTTTGAAGCCTAACTTGGCCTTGTATAACTGTGACAGCTTCAGTTAATCATCTGCTTCCTTGGTTGTAAAATGAAAACATATTCAAGTCCTTGGATAGGGTTAACCACACAACTGTCATCCCTTTGTGGCATTCTAATCAGTGGAGAAAATAGAATCAGGCCAAGCTTTGCATTATGAAGAAAAGACAAAAGTTATGGAGTAAATTATAAAATGGTAAGTAGGATATACTTAAGAGAAGCAATCCTCTAACTCCCAGTTTTTAGTTTCTTATATGGAGTCATATAGATGTTGAACTGCGCAATTGGGACCAATAGGCCATCTGCTGGAGTTTGGAAACCATTTACTAAGAGTTTAATTGGCTTCAAGGGTTTTGACCAATTGCTCTCAAGGCTAGTGGTTGCACAAGGTCCTGTGTACCTGCTCACATCCATCTGCTTATCTTCTTCCTCTGAGAGTATGGAGTAGGCACTGGGGGGTAAGAAGAGTTGTGTAGAGGCAGGATAGACATAATTAGTTGAGTCTACTGCAACTCATTGCTTGTATTGAAACAGTTGGTTGTCTGCCAGCTGCAAACAAGAGGGACCTCTTAGGATGCTGCCTTAGAATCTTAATGGTATTTTCATCCGATTACAAAACATTGATTGCTACTAGCTCTATGCTTTCTTGCAGTAGAAAAATGCCTTTCTTTTATATAACCTGGCAAAAATGATGGTCTTTCAGCATCACAAACACTCAGACACTGGTTTTTGCAAAAGTTTTTTCATGGAAACTATGAATAGCTTGCAGTTTGAATTCCTGGACAGGTTAATGTACAAATAGCATAAAAGGAAGGATATGGAGAAAGCTCTGTGTGGCATGGGTCTCTGCTACAGTTAATGGGAGGTCACTGTCCTTCATGAAGTCCTTCTGCTGTAGGAAGAAACTTTGCTTTGAGAGCTTTGAAACACTGTTCTCTTCAGAAGGGAGGGGTCTTCTCACGTCACCTTTAAGATCTGACACTTGGGGGCGCCTGGGTGGCTCAGTCGGTTGAGCGTCCGACTTCGGCTCAGGTCACGATCTCGCGGTTCGTGAGTTCGAGCCCCGCGTCAGGCTCTGGGCTGATGGCTCAGAACCTGGAGCCTGCTTCTGATTCTGTGTCTCCCTCTCTCTCTGCCCCTCCCCCGTTCATGCTCTGTCTCTCTCTGTCCCAAAAATAAATAAACGTTAAAAAAAATTTTTTAAGATCTGACACTTGGAAAAGCATTGATGACAGACATTTGAGGGAAAAAATAACCAGTAGAGACCTTTGAAGATGGAAAGGAAGGAAGACTAACTGAGATAATGATGACAAATGTTTATTTGATCTTTTTACTTTAAGAATCTATACTCTTTGTAATGTTTTGTCCCTTAACCTCATGCAAGTCTTAAAATAATCTTCTTAACTTTTCCTGGTCTTTGCTCTAGAGGGCTCTTAACTTGCCTACTGCAATAGCACTATCTATCTTGGGACGTTTATTTTCTGTGCACTTGGTTAATATATCCTATCTATTACAATGAACTCTCATTCTAGAACACAAAAATAATTGGTACCATAAATTTCAACAGTAGCCTCTCTCTCTCTCTCTCTCTCTCTTTTTGAAAAGAATATGTCTGCTCAGACTCTCTTTACGGACAGAACACTTTAATAAACAAATGCTTGTCTTGCACATTTACCATTGCCTATTTATTTTCTTATATAAAATAATGAATTGAGTATAACTTTACTTGGTTTTGATAGGGCATGTTTATCTAAGTTATAAAGTGCAAAAAAAAAAAAAGCTGGGTGATAAATCAGCAAAGATGCAGCCCTTTAAGGGGGAATTTCTTTGGCATTCAAATGTTTTTCCCCTGGTTCTGTGAGTTATAATTTGAAAAATAGAAGAACAGTCATTGACCTTTTTAAATGAAATTACCATAAATATTTTTAAATGTGTCAATTAAACACTATTACTTTAGTCACATCTTTTCAGAGGTGGTAGTTTGTTGAATAACACAGGAATGAATAATACAGACTAACTTAAAAGCAAAAAATAATATGCCAGGTAAACAGAGGAAAGTTCGTTTTCCAGGTTACTGTATGTCGTGACTGTATTTTCAAAGTCGTATTTATTTAGGAATCATAAACTCCGTTGGATTTTTTTTTCATGAAATTGCATATGCAGCTGTATGCACAGTGAAGTGATTCCCAGGACTCGGTCCTATGTAAATGGCTCTTTTCTCTCACCCAGATGCCAGGCTCCCAGCAAAAGCAAAGTAGTATACACAGATAAGAAAATCAATGTTGGTGGAGTATTTTGTGAAACATACAGAACTTTTATTGTAAACTTCAAATTTCTGTATATTTATGTGAAGAGCACAAGGGCTTCAAAGCTTGGAAAGTAA
Organism: Panthera pardus; assembly: GCF_024362965.1. Classification (NCBI taxonomy): domain Eukaryota; kingdom Metazoa; phylum Chordata; class Mammalia; order Carnivora; family Felidae; genus Panthera; species Panthera pardus. Next base: position 37,027,123 of record NW_026526732.1, read on the forward strand.
AGGTTCTTCCTACAGCGAGTTTGTGTGTTGGCTAGAATTTTGCACTTCATATTCTTGAAACAGTAGGGCACTGTATGAATATAAATCTTACCTAATTAGGCATCTCCTTTTGGTTACGTATTAGGTTCCCATTTCAAATATCTATTAATTTCAATGTTTGCAATGGCATGGCTTCACAGAAAATGTTCAATAAATGCATGTTGAAATGTTTGTTGCATTTGCTGATAAACCATATTGATGAGAGCTAAGTCTCCAGCCGTGGACTCTGCCAGTTTAACAGGGGTCCTGGGGCTCTAGGCTGGACTTTGAGTGATCTGCATGTAAGAGATGAGCAGCTTATGTATGTTTAAATATCTCCATGGGGCTACTTTACCTACACAGGTATTAAAGAGTTGTTCACCTCTCTGACTTCTTTCCCCCACCTACCTTAAAAAGGAATTTGAAATGGTTCTCAAAAAATCATAACTGTTGCAATCAGGGTTTAAAATTTTGCTCAAGTAAGAATTCTGGGAAGATGAGGAAACTCTTACTCCAAGAGGTATGCATTGCTGGGAAACAGCTCTGAGTTTAAGAGCAATCAAGGCAGGGAGAGAGATATTGAAAGTAATTCTTTCCTAACTGTGACTGGATATGGAGGCAATACCAAGTTTCATAGCAGGTCTTCAGAGCAATCATGAACAAAATTAATCATAAACAGACCTCACAGGACAACCAGTGGATGGCTGAGCCTTCATAACAACTGTCAATTTTCATTTATAGAATCAATAAACTAAGAATTATAGTTTTGCAGAAAATAAAATTTAGAGATCTTGTCATTAGCTGTGAATTTGATTGTGGCTTGTTAGAAAGCACATATGTCATGAAGTCTAGAAACTGACTTTGAAACCCACTTCCCATACCCTGTGACTTTGAGCAAATATCTTGAAATTTATAGGCTTCGGTTTCTTTTTTCATAAATGTTGAACAAGAACTATGGCTCAGAAACAAGGCTTTTTTTTGTGGGGCTTAGTATAATACAAACACGCTACAAAGGAGCTCCAGCCTCACCCTGCTTCCAGAACTAGAGATCTCTTGATACTGTTATCTCTTAGAAACTTCTAGTCCTCTACCATGCTTCTCCCAAACCCCAGTAATTCCCCAGAAACAACAAGTCTTCCCTAAAACAAGGTCTTATAGGTTTCTCAGGATGGGGAATGATTACAGGGGCTCAAAAACGACGGTACAACTCTGACACCCTAGACCTCAGCTCTGCATCTGACTTCTGTATCCTTTGGTGAGACAATATGAAATGCCGCTTTAGAGAGTAAGAGAAGGCTGCAGGTCTTGTCATTCCCAAACTATTTGCTTTAAATCTTCAGTGTTGGGATAGTCAATTTAGCAGTTAATTTGACTGGAGAACTAAGGAAAATTACCCCAGGGCCGCCGCTACCATTGATGAGTGCCAATCACTGTGCCAGATATTGTAGGTATAGTTATGTTGCTAATAGTTTCATTTTAGAGATAAACACTCAAAGCTCAACAAGGCTAATAGCACTAGTAAGCTGGCACGGTCCATACTGATCCCCCTGCCTCCAAGCCCATGGTCTCCATCGGCTAGTGCTGCACAACTGCACTATTGGGACTCAGAGTCCCCTCCGCATAGCCACTTCTATCGTCCTGACCCACAAATGACATGCCTTCTTTAGAGACCTCAATTCTCCTAGAATCTCTAAGTCCTGAATCTCTAGCACACATTTAGAAAAAGCATGGAGCAAGGACTTCCAAGGTATCTAAAGGGAAACTCTATTTTATCCGAAAGAAAGGAAGTCTTTGGAGAGAACAAAGAAACTGGGACCATAGGTCTAAAAAATGTGTTTTCAGGTCTGTTGATGCTGTCTCTTCTTTTTATAGACTTAATACATGTGTTATTTCAGATAAGTCACTTAATAGCTGACTCTCAATTTAATCACCTCTTAAAGGAAAATAAATGTTTTCCCTAGGCAACCCATTCACAAGGACAACAGAAGATAATATGTGTGGCGTGCTTTATAAACCGTAAGGTCGTGTGGACATCAGATGTTCTTGTTATCACATAGTTCTAGATGAGCTGATTAAAACTTAACTCTGCGAGAGAATGTTTAAATCCATGAGAGTGAAATTTTGGATTTACCCAAGAGTCTAATTCTTTTACAGTGGGCTTAGAAACACTTTTCCTTTCTCTTTCCCCATGAATGTGTATGACCGTGAAGTTCCCCTTTATAGGTCACTTCACTGTAGAGCCATTCTAACTTCTATGTATCCTGTTCTGTCTTCCACAAGACATGTCCTTAGTCCTTACTGCTTCACCATCCAGGACCTTACATTTGCAGGGGTCTCAAGGGAGGTGCAAACAATGCAGTTACACTGTCTGCCCCTGCACTCGCCAACGGGACTGACCACTGATTTGTCTGGATAAATGCCTCTCCTACCTTTGCTGCTCTATAAATATTTTTCTTACAGAGAAACATCTTAGCAGAGAGAGGAGGGCTATTGTATTCAGGTTCAAGATACTTTAGATTGCTTTGTGTGTTTTAGTGACTCCAACAGCTAAATTCTATGCTCTCTGAATTTAAGAACTGTATTTCTATTTAATTCACACACAAAGACTGTTAGAGATAGAAAAACTGTAAATGCTTGGCCAAGAGAAGAGGTGTTTAGGAAGATATGATTGCTGTCAGAGGAGCTCGTCTTTAGCTCTTAAATTAGAATTTACTCGGATCCTTTGTTTTCCAATACTTGTGTTACATTGGAGTAAATATACCATGCAATTTTGCTGTATATTAGGAAGTATTTTCCAAATTGAAAATTCAGTTATATCTTGAAGATTTTAGACTTCATTGCATTTTAATGGAAATACAATCACTTATTTGATGTCTCCATTCTAATTCCATTTTTACATTTCAGGGTCAGTTAAACTGATCTTTATCCAGATGGTAAATGACATTTGAAGATGACATTTAAAGATGTCATTTAGCTTCTCTCCTGCCATTTTCCATTTTATACTTATATATTTCACTTAATGGGGTCATTTATATTCAGCGTGATTCAACTCAGAACTGCTTAAAATTAAAAATTCAAAGTATTCTATATTCATCTGCTGGCTAGCTCAGTTATTTCCAATTTGTCTAGCCAATTAATCATGGTGGTAAGTGGTTAATAAAATTAACTACATTATTTTTTCTTTCCTTCACAAAGTAAGCGTTCTTACCATTACATTGGCCAGCAACCTTGAATAATAGCAGAAATAACTAGACAGCCCAATTGATTACTGTATTCAAGTGCATAATGAGTGGCTAATATGTTGGTATGTGGTTGTATCCACCACGCCCTCGCATATAGAAGAAAAGATTTTCATTGAACTTTATCAAATGGTAGCCACCTGTGTGTATTCAAGACGATCTGTTTTATGTAAAGTATTGTTTTTCAAGGGTAAAATACAGCTTTCAGGTTCATTTCTTTAGAGACATGGCTACATTTAAAATAGAATAATTATGTTCTACAATGATTTGGAAGGTAGTTATTCTGTTTTTACTTCCACTAGTATTAACCCTAAGGGTTTTTTGAGGTTGGTTGAGGTTGGTTTTTTTTTTTTTTTTTTTTTTGTAATACATGTATGATTCTCAATTTTCTCAACTACTAAAATCAAGAATAAAATAAGGAATTAAGAGTTATTTCAGTTAGCCCAACCCCTTGGATTACTGTCTGATCTTTGTTAACATAAGATTATAAGATAAGATTGTTACTATTATTTATTGTTACAGTATATAGTTTGAATTTAAAGAATGTCTTTTGCTTCATATGTAATTCAAACAATATACATTCAGTTTCAATACTTAACTATCAATGATTTTAAACTACAACTAAATTTCTGAAACCTCAGTTTTAAATAATCTTTAATTGATTAGGTAATGATCTTGAATTTTTTTTAAAACAGGAAAAGTTTGTAGAGGTTATACTTTTTCTGAGTTTTTGTACTTTTGAAAAGAGCCTTTGTGCTTTTCACCTCACACAGGAATGACAAGATGGCATTACTGAGTCAAATTTTTTTCTTTTCACATCATATACTCTGCTCCATTATCTTCTGGCATTTGTTTTGGAGTGAAGAAATATGAGACTAGTCTGACTTTGATTCCTTTGTGGGTCAGATTGTTTTCTCTCTACATATTTATGGATATTTTGTCTTTACCCTTTCTATCAATCAGGATCCTCCGGTAGATGGATCATGTAAATAAGATTACTCACAGTGGTGTGGGCAGGATTAAGGGAACATGCTCTTAATTTGGGCTGGTGAGGCATTCAGAGAAGACTGGCAACACATAGAAATCATCACCACCTCTAGATATAAAAATGCTGCCAAGGAAATGATGTTACAGGGGCTTGTGTAAGCTGGAACTGTGGAGGAGGGGCTACCCGGTGGGAGTTGTCCTCTGGAGGGTTCTCAGCAAGATATGGTGTTGACAAAGTGAGGGAGTGAGGAGAGATACTGTGAACTATCTCTCCTCCTACCCTCATTGCTCAGCATTTCTGCCAGTGCCTTCTATTGGCCAAACTCAACCAGAAGGCATGTGGCAGGGAAGAGAGCCTGGGGAGAAATATATGCAGAGGGCAGCCTCCTGAAGCACAGAGCAGGACAGAGAAGGGGCAAGAATGAGTCTGGATAGCTAAAGAGAATAACCAGTTCAAAATTATTGCCGGGACATATCTAGGTGATGGTCTTTGTGGACTCTTTAATCTGAAAATTGACATTTATTAATTATCTCAGAGGAGCGTTCGTGTAGTATAGGCTTGTCAATCACACATACTCTATTTTCTCTCCTTCACATTTTCTTCACTTTGTGCCGCTTATGACTATCTTCTCATTCATTCACCTTCTTTTTGTCCTTTTAACCTGTGTCCTTGGACAATTTCTCAAGTTTGTTCTCAGTATCAGGGAGTTAATTTTCTGGTATGTCAGTCGTGCTGTTTGAAGACTCCAGTGCAAAATTTGATTCTTGCATTGAAGCTGAGTGTTCTCTGTGAGGTTTCTTATTCCCAACACCTTCCTATTTTTCAGATCTTAATCTCCCCTATCATCTTCTGTTTTTAGTTTATAGAGGCCATGTTCATTATCTTAGCAAGGATACAATATTCCTAAAGCTATCTTCTGTTTTCCAGAGTAGTTTTTAGACATATACTTTTTGGGTTTTTCCTCCCTTTCTCTTTAACTGAATACCTTTCTCTTAGCTTCCCCAGTATATTTTATTGTATGCAGCTTTATTGAAATGTATTTTACATACCATAAATTCATTTTAGGTATAGAATTTAATGCTTTTTAGCAAATGTGCAGGGTTGTGGAACCATCTCCATAAGACAATTTTAGAACATTTCTATTGCTCCCAAAAAGATCTACAGTGCTCACTTGCAGTCACCTCCTGTTCTCACTCCTAACCGCAATCAAGCACTAATCTGTTTTCTAAATCTATAGCCTTGTATTCTCTGAATATTTCATACAACTGTAATCATACAAGTTTTGGCCTTTTGTATCTGGCTTCTTTCACTTAGCCTAATGTTTTTTAGGCTTACACATACCTTGTAATGTATATCAGTACTTTATTCCTTTTTTATTTCCAAATAATATTTGAATATGCATGTGTACATACACCACATTTTGTTTATCCATTCATCAGTCGAGGGACATTAGTTTTTTTCCCCCCATTTTTATGAATAATGCTACTGTGAACATTCACATAAAAGTTTTTGTGTGGACCTGTGTTTTGGTTTCTCTTGGGTAGGTATCTAAGAGAATTTATGGGTCATACGATGCAGTTACACTTAACTTTTTAAAGAAACTGCCAAACTGTTTTCCAAAGTGGCTGCATCATTTTACATTCTTACCTGCAAAGGAGGAGGGGGTTCAATTTGGCAACACCCTGGCCAACTCTTATTGTCTATCTTTTTTGTTACAGCTCTTCTTTTGAGGTTTATTTACGTGGCATGTCTTTGTGGCTTAAATTTGTGTTTCTCTAATAATGTTGAACATCTTTTCCTGTGCTTATGTTCCATTCATGTATCATCTTTTGTGTAATATCCATTCAATTTTTGGTTCATTTTAATTGGATTGTTTGTCTACTTATTCTTGAGTTTTAATATAAACTTCATATATTCTGGGTACAAGTCTTGTATCAGATGTGCGATTTGCAATGTTTTCTGTGTCGCTTGTCTTTTCACTTTCTTTATGATGCCATCTGCAGTGCAAAAGGTTTTTATTTTGATGAAGTCCAACTTATGAATGTTTTTCTTATATCATTTATGCTTTTCATGTTATATCTGAGAAATCTCTGTCTAACCTGCAGGAAAATGACTACTGTTTTTCTAAGAGTTTTACTACTTTTGGCTATTACATTCAGGCCTATGATCCATTTTGAGTTAACTCTTGTGTATGGTATGAGTTAGGCATCTGAATTCATCTTTTTGCATGCGGATCTCCAATTGCCCCAGCACCGTTTGTTGAAAGATCCTTTCTCCACTGAAATGCCTTTGTCCAATGCACTTTTATCTCTTTTTCCACTTCTTTTTCCTTTTAGAAAATATCGTTGAATGTCAAACTTTCTTTTTTTTTTTAATTTTTTTTTTTAACGTTTATTTATTTTTGAGACCGAGAGAGACAGAGCATGAACGGGGGAGGGGCAGAGAGAGAGAGACACAGAATCCGAAACAGGCTCCAGGCTCTGAGCTGTCAGCACAGAGCCCGACGCGAGGCTCGAACTCACGGACCGTGAGATCATGACCTGAGCCGAAGTCGGCCGCTTAACTGACGGAGCCACTCAGGTGCCCCTCAAACATTCTTTTTAAATTCAGTGTTGGCTCCAGCTACTCACTGTGCAATTTTTGCTTTGTTCCTCTCACTGCTCGCTTTCAGACCCAGAGTTATAGCACAACTTGATATGCACAGCCCTAACCCAACGTCTGATGGCTGGTAGACATCTATCTAGTTCTGGCCTTTTCTGAAGGAATATGAGAAACTCTACTACTGTAGCACTCAGGCATGTTATGAGGAAAATTTGAATCTTAGAAAAATTTGAAGCATCTTGTAGTTGTTCTTTTCTTACCTTTAGTATGTGAAAAATAACAAACCCCAATTTGGGTGTTCCCAAGGCTTTTCTGCCTGTGTTTCTACCCGTGAAGACCTGAGTAAGAAAAGAATATATCTGGGGCGCCTGGGTGGTTCAGTTGGTTGGGTGGCTGACCTCAGCTCAGGTCATGACCTCTCGGTCGGTGAATTGGAGCCCCGAGTTGGGCTCTGTGCTGACAGCTTGGAGCCTGGAGCCTGCTTCAGGTTCTGTGTCTCCCTGTCTCTCTGCACCTCCCCCACTCGCACTCTGTCTCTCTCTCAAAAAAAAAAAAAATTATTTTTTTTAAAAAAAAGAAAAGAATATATCTAATGATTCATTGCCCAATTAATCATCTAGCTCTTTCCCTGCTAGAGTATTGGAGTATTGCAGTTTTAACAGCCTGAGAGCTGCTGATTGCAAATGAGCCGAGCTCTTTTTCCAGATACATGATAAAGCAGTACCTGTGCAATATCTATGCATGTGCTGGGGCAAGTAGGGTTGGGATGTAGAAGTGCTGGCTGGCTAGTTGTCTGTTTTTTAATAACTTTTTGAGGCATGTTTGTTACATGTCATATAATCATGTTTTTTACATGTCATATAATCAACCCATTCCAACTATGCAATTCAGTGATCTTTAAGTAAATTTTCCAAGGCATGCAATTACTACAATAAATTAGTTTTAGAACATTTTCATTACCTCATAATATCTCTCATACCCACTTACTGTTAAACCCCATCCTTCCCTCCCTCTTGCGACTCCAGACAACCATGAATCTGCTTCCTATATCTATTGATTTGCCCCTTCTAGACATTTCATATAAATGGAATCATACAATATATGCCTATTACATCCGGCTTTCACTTCACGTAATGTTTTTGAGATTCATCCATGTCATATCATGTATCAGTAGTTCATTCCTCTTTACTTTTTAAAGTTTGTTTACTTACTTTGAGGGAGAGACAGAGGGTGTGAGACAGAGAGAAAGGTAAGGGCAGAGGGAGAGGGAGACAGAGAATCACAAGCAGCCTCCGCACTATCAGCACAGAGCCTGATGCGGGGCTCGAACTCGAAACTGTGAGAACATGACCTGAGCAGAAACCAAGAGTCAGACGCTTAACTGACTGAGCCACCCAGACGTACCATTCCTTTTTTAAAAAATTTGCTGAATAGTATTGTATTGTATTGTATGGACACCATATTTTATTTATCCATTCACCAGTAGGTGCACATTTGGGTTGAGCTATTATGAATAATGCTTCTAGAATATTCTTGTGTAAATCCTTATGTGAAGACACGTTTTCATTCCTCTTGGGTATATACCTGAAAGTGGAATTGCTGAGTCATATGGCAAACTTGTGTTTAACCTTTTAAGAAACAGGGATGTTTGGTTTTGATTGGTCTGCATTTCCAGTTCTGTTTCAGACAGTAAAGGTTACACATAGATACATTATGTTTCTTTGTTGAATTCCACTGATGCTACTGTTGAAGGAAATTTTTCTCAGATTCTGGAAAATGCTTGACTGTTAACCTCAGTTACCAGTGTTACTGCATCTATATTTTTATCTTTGTGTTCAAGTATATCTTAGTAGAGAGAAAGTGATAAATTTGTGTTATATTTGGCCAAAATTCTTTTTTTTAATGTTTTATTTATTTTTGAGAGAGAGAGAAAGAGAGAGGGAAGAGGAGGGTCTGAAGTAGGCCCCATGCTGACAGCAGATAGCACGATGTGGGGCTCAAACCCATGGGCTTGAACCCATGAACCCCAAGATCATGAACTGAGCCAAAGTCAGCCACTTAACCAACTGAGCCACCCAGGCACCCTTATATTCACCCTAAATTCTTTCTAATTGACCAGCAATGTAAATGGTAAGTTTTCTTTAAAAAATAATACCTAAGGGAGCACTTAGTCTGTTAAGCATCCGCCTGTGGCTCAGATCATGATCTCACAGTTCGTGGGTTCAAGCCCCGCATTGGGCTCTGTGCTGACAGCTCGGAGCCTGGAGCCTGCTTTGGATTCTGTGTCTCCCTCTCTCTCTCTGCCCCTCCCCCACTTGTGCTGCCTCTCTCGCTCTCTCTCAAAACTAAAGAAATAAACATGAGAAAAAAGAGAGTTAAAAAATAATAATACCTTAAGAAATGAATCTGGTTCATCTGTGATTCCTATCCATAACTTCCTTAATATATGGAATATTTTATTTTTATTCCATTTATATCTTATGCTCTTATATTCATGTGTGTATTCCCCTTAGGTAGGTACTTATTTATTATTTATAAAGGCACTACTATGTGTGTAGCTGTTAAGTTGTTCTCATGTCTAAAAAAGATGCATGTCCACATGTGTATATCCTTTAGGATTATATCAAGGGACTAAGTAGATTTACTTAGCCTAGAATATGGTCCTTATTTTTGTTCAAATTCAAATTTCAGAAATCTAATGATTGTCCATTTATTCCAAAATTACTTTAAAATGAACTAATTTGGTCAAATACAATACAGTTCCAAAGGATATTACAGTACCTCTTAATATGAAGTAAAAGCAGATTGTAACATTTCAATGAGTATGTGTTCTCTAGTGATGTCTATAATAGGTTTCAAATTGTATGGTATATAGATAGAAGTTGCAGAGATTCTGTTTGTCCCTGTGTTTTATAATCCACTGAGCAGTGTTTAAGATATGCTGAAATTCCTTCCAGGGCCTAAAACACATACGTATATACACATGTATGTTCCAACACATATATACATATATTCACATATGCACATAGATATGCACACATACTCATACTCGTTTGCTCTATGAATGTGAACATACACATAAACACAAAACACACTCCATGGATGTATTATTTGATTTTAAGAGCTTGGGTTCAGTTTTTTCCTTATATCTATTGATTTGCCTTTTCTAGGCATTTCATATAAATGGAATCTTACAATATATGTCTATTATGTCTGGCTTCGGATGAAGCTTTTTAAAACATACTCTGTGGTTTTTTTTATTAAACCAATTACTTCTGCCCTTACTTTCTCTGTCCTTAAAAATGGAAAAGGGCCAGTTCCCAGAAATAGTTCATTGTCACTGAATTAAACCATGGAAACAAGATTTTTCTTTTAATCAATTTAAGAGTTGCAGACAAAACTCTTGTAATCATACTTTATTCATGATTTTTATTTTCTTGGCACATCAGAGAGACTATAAAGACTGTGATTGTCATGCTTTAGTCATAAATATTTTCATGTTTTCATAAATTCGTTAAAAGAAATTAACTCAGTCTTCTTTTTTTTAAACTTAGTCTTTCTTCTTATGCCATTTGTTTTCACATTATTTCAACTATGTCATAAATACCTATTATACTCTAAAACATATCTAAGTGGAATCCTCCTTAGTAGCAATCAAGAAAGATACAGGCAGGGGCCCCTGGGTGGCTCAGTTGGTTAAGCAGCCGACTTCGGCTCACGTCATGATCTCGCGGTCCGTGAGTTCGAGCCCCGGGTCAGGCTCTGTGCTGACAGCTCAGAGCCTGGAGCCTGTTTCAGATTCTGTGTCTTCCTCTCTCTGACCCTCCCCCATTCATGCTCTGTCTCTCTGTGTCTCAAAAATAAATAAACGTTAAAAAAATTAAAAAAAAAAGATACAGGCAAAGACAATCAGAATGATGTCGACATAAGAGAGTGCACATTAATAAGATGAAATTTATATGAATAAATGTGGAGGTCCTATAATGTGATTTTTTTTTAATTTACACAAATACAAAAGGATAGAAATATAGCTATTTACACAAAAAGAGGCGAAGGGAGTTTCATTGACCAAAAGCTATGTATGAGACCATGTCATATGATGAATGCTTAAAAGAACTGGGGAGTGGGGCGCCTGGGTGGCTCAGTCGGTTAAGCGTCCAACTTTGGCTCAGGTCATGATCTCGTGGTTTGTGGGTTTGAGCCCCACATGGGGCTCTGTGCTGACAGCTCAGAGTCAGGAGCCTACTTTAGATTCTGTGACTCCCTCTCTCTCTGCCCCTCCCCCGCTCACACTCTGTCTCTCTCTCTCAAAAAAAAAAAAAAGAAACATGAAAAAAAAAAGAACTGGAGAGTGTGTTTATATATGTATATGTATATATATATATATATACATGTATATATATATATATATGTATATATGTGTGTGTATATATATGTATATACATGTGGTATTTATGTATGTATATATATATATATATATACACATACATAGATACATACACACACACAGACACACATAGAGTAAAATCTTGGATTGCAAGTAACTTGTTCTGCGAGTGTTCTGCAACTAGCAAACATTTCTAATAAATTTTAACTTGATAAACAAGCCATGTCTTTTAATACAAGTAGTACATGAGGCCAAACATCACATGATCACAACTGAACAAATGGTTCTTGAAATTCACTTTGATATACAAGTGCTTTGGATTACAATCATGTTTCTGGAATGAATTATGCTCGCACACCAAGGTTTTACTGAATATGTATAACCTGAAGAAGAAAATACTTGACATGTGATCACTCTCTTCTAATGTTTGAAGGGATTTAATATAGAAGGAAAGGTAGATTTATTCTTTGAATCACTTTAAGTGATTTTTAATTTAAGTAGATTTGGGATCAAAATACAGACATTTTATCCATCAGAGCCATTTGTAAAGGGATTGGGTGACTTACCACATGTAGAAGCCCAGCTCCTGCAAAAGCACAAGAAAAGTCTAGGTGGTATATAAAGGATTCCTGTAGGATGTTGAATGGAAGATGGCTTTTCTTAGTCACCTTTCACATATGTGATGTTAGTGGTCCAGGTCCACTGCTACTGGAGGGCCAAACAGGTTATATAAATGAGGGAAGCTGCTTTGTTAAGAGTGATGGAGCAAACTGGATATTGTATGTCTTAGTATTTAGTTCCAACCCGAGGATGTCATGCCATAATCAGACCTAACTTTACCAGACCTTCAGATTTTTCAAGCACAACTGGAGATCTTGATTTTTAAAATGTAAATTGTCCACATTTTAAAAATTGGCAACTAATTCCAAAATTTTTAAGGCACAACTATGGGCTGTCACCTTTTAACCTAGTGTAGGAATTATTCCATAAATTTATATCTGCTCCTTTTCAGTACATTTCAGGAATGATGGAGAATTCTGACCTTTAAAATTTCATCATAAAATATCTTAAATGTGTAGAAAGAATCATTTTAAAGTACCTAAGTACTCACCCCTTAGCATCCTGCCACTTCAGTGGCAATTGTAATGCACTTTCTGCATATTTCTCACAAGATTCTGAACAAAATCTTCTGTATTAATAAGGTAGAAGCTATTGAGACACCATATAAAAAAGAGAGGACAAATCATCATTTCAACTTATAAATGCTGGCTGCAGGTTTCCCCCCTTCGGGTCATTATAGAAAAGGCCATAAAAACCTGCTACCACTACAGAGCCATAATTTTCTAAATGCATTTTAGCTGCCAAATGCAATGGTGCTTAGAAATCAATTCATGAGCTATAGCAAATTAGAAGTGAATATAAAGCTTTGTATTTGCTGAAGATATTCATAGCTTAGTAAGTATACTAAGTAAGTATACTATATTGTGGATTATGGGTTCAAGGCATAAAATAATTTTTTAACAAGTATTATTTCAAAAGTGATTAACCAGGCTTTCAGATTTAAAAAAATAAACTCAACCTGGAAAGCTTTGTGTCCTAAATCTATTGCTTGTGTGAGACTTTCTGAGGCATTTGCATGGCTCCTATCCAAGTGTAATATATGATACGAATAGCAGAGAAGCATTGATTATTATGTTGTCTGCTTTTTAAAAGCAAGCTGGTCTTACTTTGGGATCAGTTTACTATCATAATTTGGAAGACCCACTAACAACCTATACCCTGCTCCAAAAGAGGGTTTCTACAATGATGTGAGAGTTTCTTATATTGGAAACTCTCTTGGGGCGCCTGGGTGGCTCAGTCGGTTGAGCGTCCGACTTCGGCTCAGGTCATGATCTCGCGGTCCGTGAGTTCAAGCCCCGCGTCGGGCTCTGTGCTGACTGCTCAGAGCCTGGAGCCTGTTTCAGATTCTGTGTCTCCTTCTCTCTCTGACCCTCCCCCGTTCATGCTCTGTCTCTCTCTGTCTCAAAAATAAATAAACGTTAAAAAAAAAAAAAAGAAACTCTCAACAGTAGCCTTGAGCCCCTTGGGGGTCCTACAGTAGCTCAGAGAATACAAAGACTAAGTCTTTCTAAGGATCCAGAGGTTGTTTTGATCATATGGTATGAAGCACACAATGGATAACAAGCAGTTATTGGTTCTATGTCCAACGTGGGCTTGAACTCACGACTCTGAGATTAAAGGTTGCATGCTCTACCGACTGAGCCAGCTAGGTGCCCTTATTGTGTCCAAACCTAACTTTTAAAAGGGATATTTTTCCAAAAAAAGTTTTTTATAAGACCCAACTATTACAATATGAACTCCAGCTTCCTTCCAAGTTCACTTCCTCTGGTTCTATAGTAACCACATCCCATTAAATAATGAACCTTCATTTCTCTCTCTCTCTCTCTCTCTCTCTCTCTCCCTAATATTTCTGGGATTAAATTCAAAATTAATTTTCTGGGATTAAATTCAATATTTTGCTCTTCAAGTTACTGGCTGCTTACCTGAATTTCACTGTACTTACTAATCATGGAAAGTGAGTTCCAATGTAAAAACATTGAAGCACTATTAGCAAGCAATATGCTAGGAAAAAAGCAGAAGAGTTCCAAAGTAATTATTCGTACCAAACAATGACTTTCATGAAAGAAAGATACTGTGCAGCTCTAGAGCCATTCAAAGCCATGTGGCCCTGAGATAATCCTGATTCTTAAAAAGACAAAAAGATTCAAATGTTTCTCTTTCATTGGTATCCTGGCTTCCTAGCATGCTCTACAAAGTTCACTCATTAGTATTCCCTAGCAATAAAGAATTTATACAACTCTCTAGTCAACCTGACCTTGCTGTAGATATCTACCTTAGCACAAAGGGAGAAAGGTGAAGGAGTCAAGGAAAGGAAAACTTAGTGGATTCCTTTACTTAAAAATAAAATAACTAAGACAAATCTGGTACTGGTTTAAGGTTTTACAGCAAGAAAAGGAGCTTTTCCAGCTTTTAAAAGTGTTCATTTAGGCATTCACTGGAGGTAAAAAAAAATGAACAACAGCAACAACAACAAAAAAAAACACAAGGTTTGGAAGCTTCATAACTCGGAAGATAGGAATGGGCTTGTAGGATAGAAAAGGAGATGACCTCCTGGCAGAAGAAGGTTGATTTATTCCTGCAGAACTGGGGCTCCGCCTCCATGATATACACTTCTGTATGCCAGATCTGCCTCTCCACCTCTGTGACACATACCTCTGTGTCAACATGCAGAAGGGGATCACTATCTTTCCTAAGAATGAAAAGTGCACAGCTTTTTAAATTTATTAGTATCTTATAGGAACAAATTCCGGATTTGAACTGTTGATCAGTTTCCTTTTCTGAATCTTCCAAGGTTGTTTCTTGGAATAAATGAATTACTGGTTTCTTTCTTTTACTCTCTTCTCCATTCTGTTCTTTTCTGAATTCTGGTCTTCTTAACTAACAGGCATTAGAAATTTGCAAAATCTAATCCTTACGTTACAATTAAGGATTGTCTGGGTACAGCTTCCTTTATATGCTTTATGTTTCTATTCTGTAAATTGGCTTAAGTAGAAAGTCTTTTAAAATTAAAGTTATTTTCTTCCCACGCCTGGGAAAGCTATACAAACAAAAGAACAAACAATTTGATAAAACTTTAGTTTTAGTGGAATTGACAGATATATTTAAGAAACCTAGATCTAGGGAAGCACTGTAAATGTTATACATCACATCTTCCTTAAAAGGAAGAATAAAAGCTAAGTTCAAATGGAAAAAATACTTCAAAAATGTGCCGAGCCAGACTGTGTAATAAACTTGACTGTTAGGATGAACTTTATTAGCTTTTAACTCCTATCACACCTTTGGTGCTAATTGAACACCTACTTTTATCAAAAGAAGCATCTGCAGTATAGAACTGAAAGGTGGCCTTTTATAACAATTTATTTAAAGCTCAGTTTTATTAAAAAATACTTTATGGAATCAAAATATTGTCAAAGGCAGGGGAAAAATAAAAACAAGGAAAGTACATTGAGCTTTATTAGTTCCTGTGTTTGATAACCCACTTCTACTCTTTTTCTTGACTTTTTACATGGGCCATTTGCTCTTCTGGAATTTGAATAAGGGATTTTTTTTTTTCTTTCATAAATATCAACTGGGACTTTTTCAATTCCAATGGTGAAACATGGTTGAAAAACGTATCCACTTTTGCTTTGTAACCATTTAGTGGCTTAAAACAACAGTCATTTATTTACATAATTCTATGGTCCTCTATATGGATTATTGTGGTCTCAGTTGGGTCCTGGCATTTACTTTTGGCCAGCTGTCAGCTCAGAGGCTCTGCATCTGGAAGTTTGCTGACTATCGTCCAGGTCAGTGGGAATAACTAAGCCATGTGACTCTTTCCGTCCAGCAAACTATTCCACCCAGGCTTATCACATGGGGCAGCGTGTGTCCAAGACACAGTGAGCAGAGTGTGCAAGCGTCTCTTGAGGGTAGCGTCAGCGTCACCTCTCCTACCACATTTTACTCCCGCCATATTTTATTACTCCAAACAAGTCCCAAGTCCAGCCCTGTTTGAAGAGCCGCGGAAAGAGTCTCTGCCTCTTAATGGGGCACATTGCAAATGGACTGCCTACTGGAAAGGGAGAAATACAACTAGTTTTGTGAACAGTCTTACTGTGGAAAACCTAATCACTAATGTAAGTCTTAAGTCTAACGTATAATAGACAGTGGTTGGAACCCAAAGGTTAGGTGCCTTTATGCCGATAATTTCCTGACTATTTTTTGTAAACCCTTGGTGAGTTAGATAACACGGAAAATAACTTAGTTCACATCAGAATATTCACATTGGTGAATATTGGTGAATATTGGTGAATATTCACCTTGGTGTTTCTCCAAGGTGAGGAAAAGGGAGAGAGTGGGAGAGTCATTGACTTGGTCCTTCCATGAGTGAGAGCAAAGAGAAGGCACTTTAGAAAGCAACTTGGAGAAGAGTCTCTGTGACCTGGGCTTGAAGCCAAGGCTCTGGAGACTTTGAAGGTCAGCACCAGAACACAAACTGTGTGAGAGGAGCTGCTGAGTAGAAACCACAAAATCGGCCACAAAACCAAAGAATGTTGGTATCAGGTATCCTTTACAAATGAATTTGAGAGCCAAAATCTTAATTTTTGACACTGGGGAAAGTGGGATTGGTAAAAATCAAGAAAAATATTAGAGCGCCGTGAAGGTATATCGTATGTCCCATTTTAAATACTTTTCAGCTCATCATTTTTGCTCTTTAGGTTTTTTCTATTGAAAAGTTTTATTTTTATAAACTTTAAATGGAACTTTGGACTTTTATTTCTTTGTTTTAACCTTCTACCAACTTCTTGGATTCGAATGCTTCAAAAACAAATGTGTAAGAAACCAGGTCTAAGTGGTGGTCTCTGCATTCAGTTGATACTGTCTGAGCAACTACTTCATTCCAGGTATATTTCTAAGAGCCGGAGCTGTAAGGAACAACACATAGTTCCTGCGTGGGTGGAGCTCATGTTGCAGGATGAGGAGATAGGCATGAATCGAATACACAAGTCAGATGGTGAAAGGAGCTATGAAGAAAAATAAAGCGAGGTTAGGACGACAAGCAGTGCATGGAGCAAGAGACTAGAGGAGGTATTTTGTATGGAGTTATTTGTTGTTTTGTATGCAATCGTAGAGGAAGGACTCTGATTAGGGACCCCGAAGGAGTTGCTGGGGTGGATATGGGAGTGTAGGAAGGAAGAGTGCTTGTAGGCAGAGGAAAGGCCCCTCTTTGGAGCATGCTTGGCATGTCTGAGGAACCGCAAGGACGTTGGTGACACTAGGGCAAGGAAAGCAGGGGAGGAGAGTGGCGGCAGATGAGGCCGAAGAGCTTGTTTGGAGGAGGTGACGGAGGGTCTGCGTGGAGCAGAACAGTGATTCTCAGAGCACACTGTACTCACTGTGGGAACTTTGGGGAAAAAAAAAAAATGCCTGAGCCTAACAGTGAAATATTTTAATTGGTCTTGGTTGAAGTCTGGTGAAGTCTTTTTAAAACATTACTGGGATAAATCCAGTGTGTAATTGAGGTCTCCTGTGCCTTAGTAAAGCATGGCTCTGATACTGAGTGAGGTGGAAAACTGCTGGAAGATTTTGCACAGAATGGCACGACGGGATAATCCTAGCTCACTTCCTTCACCCACATTCCTTTTGGGCCCCAAGATCCTGTCTTCATATAGAGCTTGGGATCCTGCTTCATCCTTTTAAGGGAGGTGGTGGAGAATGTTTGTGAGCAAGATCTCTGGGCACTCTTGCCAGCCTATCCTCTGCCAGACTCTCTGGTAGGCATCCAGAATATAATAGGATGGAAGGAGGGAAGACTTCTAGAGCCTCTCCTGTTCCCCTTCAAAACGGAATGAAGCCTGTTTTAGTCCATTTCAGCTGCTATAACAAAGCACCACATACTGGGTGGCTTATAAACAACAGAAATTTATTTCTCACAGTTCTGGATCCTGGAAGTCTGATATCAGGATGCCTGCATGGCCAGGTGAGGGCCCTCTTCTAGGTTGCAGACTTGTATACTCACTGGACAGAAAGGACTGGGGTGCTCTCTGAGTCTCTTTTGGTAAGGGCAATAATCCCATCCATGACCCATCCATCCCCTTATGACCTAAGCACCTCCCAAAGGCCCCATCTCCAAATGCCATCACATTGGACATGAGGATTTCAAGATAAGAATTTGGATGGGGGCGGGGGGGGGGGGGGAACGTAAACATTCAGACCATAGCAAAGCAAAGTTCCTGCTTCTTTCAGTTTTCCCCCAGTCTTAAATTGGTAATCCCCATTTCTCCTTCCCAATGTTGCCCTAAGTCGCAATATTTATAGGACAACTGTGAGAATCAATGAGTGTGTATGTCACTTCTGGTGACTCCTATGTTAAAAATAGAAAAACACATTGACTGTGTGTAATGTATGTAAACTAGTGCCCCAAGCCCATGCAGCAGTGGTGGAATAGCATAGAGAAGAATATGCTTAGAAATAATATAATCCTGTACTTTTCTTCCTTTGGAGGAACATTGTAACGTCATTGTTCAGAACAAGAGCTCTGAAGCTGGATAACTTACCTCGGGATTCAACCACTTACTAGCTGATGATTTTTCCCTGGTGTGCTTCAGATAATGGTGCCAAACTCCTAAGACGGTTGCAAGATCAAATGAGTACTTACATACTAAGCAATTAGAAATGTGCACAGCAGACATTTAGTACTCATAAATACTAGATATTAATACAGTTATGGTTTCCTTCTTGATTTCATCACTGTACAAATGGATCTCTTTAATTTTATCAAATACATAGGAGACTTTTATATATACTCTGTCTTTCGGTGCCATTTCAGACAGGTTGTTTAATCGCTGAGATGCTACCTATTAAGAAGCGGACCAAATTTCAGCTGAGGAAAAAGGGCAGTGTCAAAACAAACAATTGTTTGTTTAGAACACAAACAACCCATTTTATATAATTGCTGTGCCAACATATTTTTTGGGAAAAAGTCTTGAATTCCTGGCCTTCACATGGATAAAAAGAACAGCAGTCTCTTTTGGGCTAGTTGGGGCAGGGAATGCAAAGAATTAAGACATGGGCAAGACATGTTTTCAACATATTTATCTAGTAGGAAGCGCCTACTTCGAGAGCAAAGATGAAATGTGAGATTTCGTTCTAGCATCCCAAACTGCTTCCCTGAAGAGGTGCCCAGATGACGAGGGGGAGATGATGAAAATTTATACTCACAAGAAAGAGACTGGATTTACATTATTTCTCCAACTTTCCCTATCCAGATGAGCCTCATCTTTGTTTTATTGGAGTCAGAAAGTTAATAAAAACTTGCTGGAATATGAAAAGATGATGAAATATTTATTGAACATTTAAATGTGATTATTAAAGGTACTTGGACTAGAGGCACCTTAAAGGCTGTGTACCTTTATTCAGGAAGAAATCTTTTTTCAGGGCTGTGGGTTTGACACCTTGCTTGATTGCTATTCAAATAAAAGTAAAATAGAAAATGCCTCTTAGGAAACGATGGCCTGGTTTCAGCATTTCTCCTATATTAATTTAGAGGGCTCATTTTAACATTGCCCACAGGATAAAGTCTAAATTTCTCAGCTCCACAAGCTGACCTCAGCCCTATAAGTGCCTTCTTCGGCCTCACCTCTGTAGTGTCTCTGCCTCCATTACTTTTTGTCAGAAAGGCAGTGATGTATAAAGACACACCTATTCTCCTGACTCCTTGCTTCTTCTTTTATTTGGTTTTATGTTTGTTGACATTTTGTACATCCTTCAAAGATCAGCCATCTTAGATGATTTCCTCTGGTTTCTGCAGATCTGGGATCATATCTGCTTCTTTGTCCTCTCGATCTTTTGTTCTTCATTTATTGCCCTTAGTTAATTCTGTCTACTGTTTTAGTTAATTATCTGCATGCTTTTAACCATCATAAAGTTAGCTCTTTGGTGGGGAGGAGAATAGAATATTGCTCAGTCATATTTGTATAACTATATAGTATCATTTATATGCCAGAACCCAACAAATATCTATGGAATGAATGAAAAATAAAGACCCCCTCCAAAAAGCTCTCAGAATTAGAACATACCTCCCCTCATTTCCCTTGTATGATGGCCCTTTACCTCATGGCCATTGGAACTTCTACTTTTGTGTGTATGTTTCTTCTGTGACAGTCTGATTATGGATGCTTTTTTCTTGAAACAACCCTATTCAGTATCCTTCAAGATCTGACTCATGCCATCACCATCATTTATTCTCCTTACATTTTGTTACAGACATACTGAATTGTTTCCCAGAAATGGTTTTTCCACATGCAAGGCTTTGCTCTACCCTTTCTGCTCTTCTCTTTGACTGGCTTACTCCTCTTCTTCCAGATTTAAGATAAGATATTACTTCTTTCTGGAAATTATCCTTAGCTCCCCACACCATCTCCTCCCCAGAATGACTTAAGCCTTTCTCCTTATGATCTAGTATAATAAAGATCAAAATGACTTGGGTCAAAACCTGATTCTGCTACTTATCAAGCAATGATTTCAGACCAGTGCTTCTCAAACTTTATCATGCGTCAGGATCACCTGGAGAGCTTGTTAAATTGAAGGGATGTTTTAAGAATTAATTGAGATAATGTATGTAAAGTGTTTGACATGAATTCGTGCTCAATCGATGCCAGTTAATATTATCTTTACATTATCATTTCTTTCATCACACTGTTGTAAATTGCAGACCGAAAAGACCATTTACCAGGTAAATTAGGAACCTCATAATAAGCAGTGATTAGGCTGGTTTTATTATTATTGTATCACAGGTACCTTATGAAGTGCATTAGTAAGCACTAATAAATGTATAAAAATATGTTCAAAATAAGTGTATTCAGTAAATATTTAATAAAGTGAATTTGAGTGCTTCTTTGTAGGTAGCCCCTACGCAGACTGTTCCAGGATTCCCTAGTTCATCTTGCTATATTCTTGGGTTTTCTTGGGACTGTTTTTGCTGATTGGTTTGTAAACCACTTTTGGTTATGGCGAATCAGTCCCCACAGCTTTTGTTTCTAAGATTATACAAGCAACATAGCATCTTTCTGTAAAGAAGTGGAAATAAGCACACAGGCCATTCATTTGTCTCTGTAGTTTAAATTTCATACTGAATGCAAACAGTTGCAGCAATGCAGCCTCTGCCTTCTGGGCCTGAACATATGCCTACATTGAACACTGGATATGGGTTAGAAAGGAACATGGGAAAAATGTAATTTGAAGTTCTTTGCAAATTTCATGAAACCTCCTCTTTTGAGAAGCCTTTCCTGCCTTTATATTCGCTCTATATCCCCATCTTCCTCTTTGACCTCACAACCTCCTATTTTATATTTGTTCATTAGTTCAGCAAATATTTTTCCCAATATCTGTCATGTGATGAAGTACTATCCTAATAGTGGTGATGCCACGCTAAGACAAAGCCCCTGCTTCACAGAACCTAAAGCATGGCATTTACCAATCAGTATAATTGTTCGCTTCTCTGTCTCCCATGGTGTATTCTGAGCTTCCTGATGATAAGTGTACTATTTAATTGATATTTGGATATCCAGTACAATATTAGGTATATGGTAGGTATTCATACATATGGATTATTATTTATACAGAAGGACCCTTCTTATTATATTGGTGCTGAGAAATGGAACAGAGTACCAGGGATCGTATATTGCTGTTCCGTGAAAGGATTTGGCACTAGATATGTATTTTTTGACCTACAAAGTGTTGTTTGTCTGAATTTCAGTTAGGGCCAACCAATACAATATCCAGATTCCTAGCTACTCTAGGAAAAGCCCACATTCCTGTATTGTACCAATCAGCTGAAGCTAATTCCCACTCAGCCTGCTCCTTTATTTATTTTTTTAACTTTATGTATTTATTTTGAGAGAGAGAAGGGAGAGAGCATGCAAGTGGGGCATGAGAGCGAGGGGCAGAGAGCGAGGGACAGAGAATCCCAAGCAGGCTCCGTGCCATCAACGTGGAGCCTAATGCAGGGCTTGATCTCACAAACCGCGAGATCCTGACCTGAGCCGAAATCAAAGTGGGACACCTAACCGAGTGAGTCACCCAGTCAGCCTGCTCCTTTAGAAAGAACATGTCCTCTCCATTTCACTGTAACCATCCCCTACATACTACACGTTTGTATGGGTATCTGTGTATTGTATTTGTTTGCGTAGATGTGTGGTGAGGAAAGAGTAAAATTGTTCCAATTCTACACAAACCCAGTAAAAGTTTGTCTTTACAAGCTTATAGAAACCTGCCTTTGACTGGAAATACCCTATTCCTCTTTTTTTTCCCATTTTGGTGATGCAGAATGCTAACAGGGATTTGCTTTCATTTGGAATATGTCGCATATTGGGTCATCAGTCTGAATTTTATCCAGGTTGTTCTCTGCAGCTCCACGGTAGATTTCCTGCCCTTCCTCAGATTATTTAGATGATTGCCACTTACTCTTCTACTGTGAAGTATTTCCCAGTCTGAAGAAAAAATCTACGTGGTTTGGTGTTTTTTCCTCCTTTATGATTATTGAACTAACACTTTTTATTTGGCTTGGTTTGGTCACATGACATTAGACACTTAAAAACATAAAATGGAGTTAAAATGATAGTTCACCAAACTAAATACATCCCTGCTTTGTTTCAGCTATCCTTAAAAAGAAGAGGAAGCAAAGATTTGCCAAAATCCGAAAAAAAGACTCAACAGACTCCCACAGAGGTATGTGGAGATAAAATTTCAACTGGTACATCAAGTATTATGCAAATGTACATAATAACGATCTTCGTCTGTAAGTGGACATGGTAGTCAGATACACTCATGCAAAGGAAAGTTTACATCCATTATGTACTATACATACAGGCAGTATAAAGCATTCAGTATCGTGGCTTGTAATGTTAACACTAACTAACATCCCTGTTATTGCTTTTACGCAATAAGCACATAGCAATATGCCATTTGTACCTTATGTATCGCTATGTTTGAGAAATGTACGCATGGGGTTAATCTTGTTCACTCATAATTAATAAAGTCAATAGAATGGGTGTTCCTATAGCATTAGGAGTGAGTAAAGAAAGGAATGTTGTAGGAAGAGGTGGTGAGGGGAGAGAGAGGCTGGTGATAAGAGCCCTAGAAGGAAGTAATTATGCCGGTGATTAGAGAAGCAAAAAAAAAAAAAAAAAAAAAAAAGGAAACGAAGGAATAAAAATAAAAGTTAAAAGATGTATTCGGGGGTGTCTGGCTGACTCAGTCAGTGGGGCATGAGATTCTTGATCTTGGGGTTTGGGGTCGTGGGTTTGAACTCCACATAGGGTGCTGAGATTACTTAAAAATAAAATCTTTTAAAAAATGTATTCAACATGGGCTTGTTAAGAACTTTAGAAATATAGCCACAGTAAAGACTCTGAAAAGACTCTGAAAGCTCTGCTTTCAGGGTGAGCAGAAGGTACTAATGGATGTAATGAAGGAGATTTTAAGACAGAAGAGGAAATATTTGGGGACAGAAGTGACATTATGGCTCTCTAAAAACACTTAGCTAGTCAGGGACTTTTAATTGCATAAGTTGGAATCTCATACTATAGCATACCTTTTTTTAAAATTTTTACAAGGCATTTTCTCGTTAGATAATAATTTTACCTGAAGCAATGTTTAAATATCCAAAATTTGAAAAAGTTTGCCTCCATTTTTTTTAAAGCACAGCATAATAAATGTTTATCTTTCCTTTTCTTCTCTCTTCCTGCTCTGTTCTTAGTTAATATATCTCCTGGTTCTGGCACAAGGACATTGATAGACTTTAGCAGTTCAAAAATCCCAGACAGTCTCATATTAAGATCATTACTCCACTTTCTCTCTTTCTCATGGTTTCCTTAATAAATGCAAATATGCTCTGTCACTACAACTTTCTCACTCTGTCTTTGCCATAACTTTAGCCACCTGTCTCCATGTATTTTGCTAAGGATCATTTCACATGTTGCCATCAATTCTCTCCACCTCATTGAAGGAGAAGGGGCTCTATTCTCCCTGTTCTAAAATCCTAAGTCAGCTTTAATCAGCAGTTTACTTTTTTAAAAACCCACATGTGGCCTATTGTTATACTTACTGTGTTAAAGTTTATTTATTTTTTTCAACCACACTCTCTTATCCAGGAATGCTTATCTGTTTCCAACTCTTTTGTTTATAACTTGTTTGTTTCTTAACTCTATGACCCTCCCACTCCATGTGCACTTGGGTACCTTTCTGTAAAAGACATCCACAG
This sequence comes from Panthera pardus, assembly GCF_024362965.1. Taxonomy (NCBI): domain Eukaryota; kingdom Metazoa; phylum Chordata; class Mammalia; order Carnivora; family Felidae; genus Panthera; species Panthera pardus. The sequence continues at coordinate 37,051,218 of NW_026526732.1, forward strand.
CTTTCATCAGTTTGTTAGTGGGACCTGGGATCTTACAGCAGTCAAGAAACATTGCAGTCCACCAGTTGTTATGTCATGGCCCAAATGCCTGGGAAATTCCTAAGTATGCTGTTGTGGCCTTTGAAGTCCCTGCTAGTGTTTCCGGTTCATTTATTTTCAGAGATCATTACCTGTAGGGTTTTTAAAAACCCACCCCAGCAGATTGGTCGGAACTGTCTCGGGTGGGAGATTTCAATTATAAAGTAGTCACAGATCATTCTATTGCTCAGTCAGGGTTGAGGACCACTGATTCTTAGATTACTGCAAGCATCCCATTCTATTGTAATTCTTGTTTACGTATTCAGCTCCCATACTTAGCCAGGGGAGATTGTAGTCATGGGTCATGTTATTCATCTTTAACTTGTCAGTGTCTAGTGTCTGACACTGCAACATGTTCAATATGCACTTTTGGATACTCCTGTGTCCCCTTTTGCTAGGTTAAGCCAAATGAAATTGTCAACATGCTGTGATTTTGACCCAAGCAATTTCATATGGTTCAGCCTCCTATTATTTGTACAGCTTTGTACTTCATTTTTATTTGCTTCAGCTTCTCTGATGAATTGTTTACATGCTCCTTCAGCAGCACAGTGACTTTACTGAGAAATGGTTTTGCGTGACAATTAAGAACAGTAGCATGCCAGCTGTATGGCCTTAGATAAGTTACTTATTCTTTCTATGCCATTGTTTCCTCATCTATAAAATGGGATCGTAATAGAGCATTCTTGTACAAATTAAATGAGTTTAATGCATGTAATTCATTTAGAGTGTAATGTAGCTTCTGGCAGTGGCTGAGTCAAAGCCAGACTCCTCTCACTTCTTTTGGCCCCTCATCATCTTTATGCTCCCCTTCTTCACAGGTCATTTGTGCTTTCTTAAGAGTGAGTCTTTGGGTGCTGGGGTGGCTCAGTTGGTTAAGCATCCAATTCTTGATTTCGGCTCATGTCATGATCTCATGGTTCGTGACATTGAGCCCTGCATCAGGCACCATGCTGACAGAGCAAACTCTGGGTTTCTCTCTCCCTCTCTCTCTGCCCCTCCCCCTGCCTCAAAATAAATAAATAAATCAACTTAAAAAAAAAAGAGTATGTCTTTAACATACACAAAAATAAGAGACAACGTGCTTCTCATTTCAAAGCATTACAATGTTTCTTGCCTAGCATTCACTGTGGAAAATAAGAGCAAGCATGTACTGCTCAGTTGCTGTCAACCAGACACTTTCCCTACCATCTCTGATTTAACATTTTCAGCATTTACATACAGTATTTCCCTGCTCAGTTGCAAATGCAGCTACAATAGTTAGGTGACAGGCTGAGCCTGCAGGGCACATTAGCGTACAGGGTTCTTAAGTTCTCAGCACTGCAGAAACTATCATTTTGTATCTTGAGAAGATTTCTTTAAAACAAATAAAAAATAGTGACTATCGTGCCCATCATTCTCCTTTCCTCATAGTGACTTTGTTACATGTAGTATATGTCCAAGTCTTAAAATAATATTTATGTTTTCATTCCTTTGGGCAGGAGAGCTTACATATACACAAATCAGATATCCTTCTTTTTTATACTTGCTTAACATAGCCTAGTAAGGTGTTACTCTGCTCCAATCTGTGGCTTATATCACATCCACTGCTGTTTGGGTTAGATTCAAACTGCAGCATTTTACTTTTTTTTTTTTTTTTTTTTTTACTAGCAAATAAATGCCTTGCCTTGCAATCAAGGAGTTCTATCATACGTGTAGCTCAACCTAACCCCCCAGTCTCCCCTACTCTTACTTCCCAACAAAGCCTAGTCTATATAAAAGCATATTTGATAAGCATACTGCTGCATCACGTTTCTATTCAAACATCGTTTCAAATTCTTACATGATATTTGACTCCTGCCCCCACCAACCCTTTAATCATTTCTTCTGGGTCTCTCTTTCTTTCCCTCCTCTTTTTGGTTGCTTTCAAAGCCATTGTCATAGCTTCAACCATCACCTCTACGCATTCTCATGTTCTCCCCTTTGGACCTGAAGTCTCTGCAGGGTCAGAGTATATAATCTTTGTCATCTTGGGCCTGAAATTCCACTTGCCTGTTGATAGATGTTTCCACTAGATGGCCCTCCACTGACAGCCCTCAAAGACAGTAGTTTAATACACTTAGATCTATTGTGTTCATACCTGCTCCTCTTGGCTCATTCTCTATCCCTGTTATTAGCGGCCTCATCCATCAAGACACCTAAGCTGGAAACATCAGGGTTCTCTTTGCTCCTCCTGTTGCTGTGCTATTAAACATTGTAATGTGTCCTTGCTTTTATCCTCACTGAATTAGTGTGAGAGCCCAACACACAGTCTCTTGCAAAGCACCTTCTCTCTTCCCTTGTGAAATGGATTCTCATGTCAGCTCTACATGACGTGGGACATACATTCTCATTCTTCTCTCTTGCTGTGCTCCTGAGGTTCTCTCTTGTCTTTTCTCTGTGCTTCTGTCCTTTCTTCTAAACCTCTTCTAGAGGAAAGCATACAGGCCAACACATCTAATTTTTTTTTTTTTAATTTTTCCCCAATATCCTAATTTTCTTTTCTTGGGCTGCTTTTCTAGAGGCAACATGTACAGTGGAAAGAATAAGAGTTTTGGAATCAGTCAGAATACAGATGTGCTCTGTCACTTATTAACTTGTGCTCTACTGGTTTACTAACCTCTCTGAAGCTCATCTCCTTTTCTATAAAGTAGACCTAGATCACCTTCCTCACAGGGCTAATGTCAGGGCATAATAATATAAAGAATGGGATGGTCAGGCTCTGCACACTCAGCAGCTCTCAACCCTTCCGTACTAATTCTCATTAGCAGATGGGAGGACAGGAGACCTGTGCCCTGCTCTCTCCATCTCTTTCATCTCTCTCCATCTTTTCATCTCTTTCATCTCATATTTAATGAGCATCTCTGGCAGAAACTTATTATTCTCACCTTCACCACCAGTGGTTGCTGCTACTTTAGCACAACTCATCTCAAGCCCCGCTGACTCATGGCTGGGAAAGGAAGGCATTTTTATTTCCACTTAAACATGAGGAAAACAAAACCCACAGAAGTTACATAAGTGACCCAAAGTATGTACTTAGAAGAGAGTTTTGGGAAACTGTCTCCGGGAGATGTGTCCCTGGACAAATGTGCTTTCATATTAGCTCTGAGCCTGTGCTACCGTCCATTTACCAGACAGAGCCAACTTTATCCATTTCAGGCTGATGGGGAATACATTTTACTTTTCAAGTGATCTGGATGAAACACTGTCCAGTTTCTCCTTGGACGTGCCAGGCCGGTGTTAAAATTCCCTTACTTTAACGCCTTTAAAAGGCAATTCTGCTTTGAATAAAGATGGAAGAAGAGATTACCCTCTTTGACCATTTAGAGTGATCATAAGCTTGAGAGTCAGGCAGAAATGAATTCAAATTTCACCTTTGTCTTTTGCCACTTACCAGCTCTGTAACCTTGAACAAGTTATTGAACATCTTTAAACCAAGTATTTCAATGAATACTACTTAGTAAGTTTACTAACCTTAAATTAGGTCACATGTATAAAGAACTTTACAGAAAATGGCTGAGAGTCAGTGCTCAGTAAATGGCAGTGAGTGCATGTTAAGTCCACGTTCCTTCCAGGGAATAGGTTTCACATTTATTTTTAGACAGGGGAATTCATATCATGTAAAACATACAAAACAAATGTTATTGAAATGACATCCCAACAGTTGTGTGCAGTTACAACATATGATAATCGCTGAATAGTGATGACCACAGTGTTTCTCTTTTTGTTTCCAGGATGTGCTATTGTCCTAATTTTTTATCTGCCAAATAATCTTAAATGATTTGTAGAAAGTATACGTCATCTACTTTTCTCTCGCGCTTTGTCTCTCTCTCGTTGAATCTTAATTACAAGAAAAAGCCATTATTTTTGCAGGTGTCCTCTTTGTTTTCTCGATTTACATAAAATGATCTATTCCTCTTCCCTTCTTTTCCTCAAATGAGGAGGACAATGAAGATCTAAAATGCCAGCTGCAGTTCGTGAAGGAAGAAGCCGCTTTGATGAGAAAGAAGATGGCCAAGATTGATAAAGAAAAGGACAGATTCGAACACGAGCTTCAGAAGTACAGATCCTTTTATGGGGATCTGGACAGTCCTCTGCCCAAAGGAGAAGCGGGGGGCCCTCCCAGCACCAGGGAGGCTGAACTCAAGCTGCGGCTGCGACTGGTGGAGGAAGAAGCCAACATCCTGGGCAGGAAAATCGTCGAACTGGAGGTGGAGAACAGAGGCCTGAAGGCCGAACTGGACGACCTGAGGGGGGACGACTTCAACGGCTCGGCCAACCCCCTCATGAGGGAGCAGAGCGAATCCCTGTCGGAGCTGCGGCAGCACCTGCAGCTGGTGGAAGACGAGACGGAGCTGCTGCGGCGGAACGTGGCCGACCTGGAGGAGCAGAACAAGCGCATCACGGCGGAGCTCAACAAGTACAAGTACAAGTCCGGCGGCCACGAGAGCGCGCGGCACCACGACAGCGCCAAGACCGAGGCTCTGCAGGAGGAGCTGAAGGCGGCACGCCTGCAGATCAACGAGCTCAGCGGCAAGGTCATGCAGCTGCAGTACGAGAACCGCGTGCTTATGTCCAACATGCAGCGCTACGACCTGGCCTCGCACCTGGGCATCCGCGGCAGCCCCCGCGACAGCGACGCCGAGAGCGACGCGGGCAAGAAGGAGAGCGACGACGACTCGCGGCCGCCGCACCGCAAGCGCGAAGGGCCCATCGGCGGCGAGAGCGACTCGGAGGAGGTGCGCAACATCCGCTGCCTGACGCCCACCCGCTCCTTCTACCCGGCGCCCGGGCCCTGGCCCAAGAGCTTCTCTGACCGGCAGCAGATGAAGGACATCCGCTCGGAGGCCGAGCGCCTGGGCAAGACCATCGACCGGCTCATCGCCGACACCAGCACCATCATCACCGAGGCCCGCATCTACGTGGCCAACGGGGACCTGTTCGGACTGATGGATGAGGAGGACGACGGCAGCCGCATCCGCGAGCACGAGCTGCTCTACCGCATCAACGCGCAGATGAAAGCCTTCCGCAAGGAGCTGCAGACCTTCATCGACCGCCTGGAGGTGCCCAAGTCTGCGGAAGACCGCGGCGCCGAGGAGCCCATATCCGTGAGTCAGGTACAGTTCTGCCTATTGCGAGCCACGGCGATGGCGAGGCAGGTCCGCGGATTCGTGGTCCCTGGCGGGGCGTCTCCGCGCACCGACCTCCACGCCCCGCTTTAGGGAACCCCCCCTTCCCCCCGCTCAGAGCCTCACTGGGCTTGGTGGCCCCACAGCACACTGTTTTCTCACACTGTCCTTCTTCAGGCCTCAGGTCTCCATAACCCAGTCACTTAGTAACGACCTCCCCGCTGTTGTGTTTAAAAAGGAAATGTGCACACACCCCCTCAGTTTTTGTGTCAAGATTAAAGGATGTTGAAGATACATCATTATTTGTCAGCATGTTCGGTACTACTCTACTGATTCTAACTGATCAACCTGCAAGAAGATCCCAAATGGGAATCTTCAGTTGTAGATTTTCAGGTTCAAGATTAAACCCAAGATTCAAGTTGGGTTTAAAGTAATTTTTTTTTTCATTACTAAATATCCAGGAGTATCGTATAACTACTGACAGATGTACAAACCCGCAGTAAAGAGAGGTGATATTGTGTCTAGAGCCCCACCAAGAGGAAAAACTGGAAGCCTCTCCTTTGCCACGAATGGTGGTAACATGATCATTATTTCTAGAAACACATCACTGCCAGCTCTCTAGCTGAGAATCTCAGGACTGGGGAAGGAGTGTTTTACGTTAGCTTTAACGCAACGCTAATTCAAAGAAATAGTAATAACTATTCCCGAACAGGGAAAACCAGCATTTTTCCTTCATCCTAATTTGTAGAGGCACAACTGATGAATTGGACTGAGCTGCTCTAGCCAGGTATGGTGGCCAAAGACCCATGCATTTTGTCAGAATTAACCACATAAAAGGGAATTTGTAAAACATAGGCACTGCTACCTCTCTGGCAAGCCTCCTGTCCAGTATCCATTGGAGAAGCCACGGAAGTACAAGAGCATGCATGGCTTTTAAGACACGCAAGAGATTTACACTCAAAAATCAGTCACTACACAGAAGCATGACATTAAATTAACTGCCTGTTAGTCACAACTAGAAAAATTGCAACCCTATTGCTTATTTACCTTGCATGTTGCTCTGCTTTGCTATGGAAAAAAAAGTTTTATGATACAACTTGTTGGATTTTGAAATGTTAAAGCTTATTTTTTTTTCTCTAATTATGTCAAATAGTTGGTTTTTAGTTTCCTTGTAGCAGATTTTTGAACACGTTGAGCATGTGGGTTTTCAATTATACCTTCAGGGGGAAAAAATAGAGATCAGAGTGGGAGAAAGCACTGTGTATAATAATAAGAGGTTTCAGATTTTGTAAGTCTAGGCTTAAGGGAGGGTTCTTCATCTTAAATTGGATGAATGCTTAGATTAGTTAATATAAATTTAAGTTTTAAAAATTTTATTATTAATTAACTCTTCTCTTTGTCTCTGCATTTACCTTCCCAGATGTTCCAGCCTATCATTTTACTTATTCTCATTCTTGTATTATTTTCATCACTTTCTTACACAACAATATTTAAACTTGTCTTCCTTTTTACACTGTTTTTTGTACTGTAAATCTTTCATCATTTACCATTCATTGTAGTATTTTCAGTTTGTTTATTTTGTTCACCCTTCAAGACAAGAAGTAAAAGAAGTATAATTTCTGTAGTAATCAATGCTATAAAAACACTGAAGACTGCTTATTTCTTTAAAAAGACACCTCTTACCACTACCAAATTCAATAAGAAGCCCAAGCATTAAAGTATTTCAGGTAAGGATGTAATTGTGATTTTTTTTATATAAGTCATTGTAATATTTTTCTTTTGCATATTAAGCTGTACTCTTCTTGATAAATAATCGTAAGAATGGTTGTAAACATTGACTAAGTCTGTCAGTTATTTCTCAGTAGTTGACTATTATGATAACTGAAAACCTAGACATTCACGAGTTAGTGTCACATTTCAAAATATAGACAGATTTAGAAAGTAACTTTGCTAGATTCTATCAGACTAACTAGTTTTGATATCCAGTAAATGGCAATGAAAACTATGGTGAACAAATGAAATGTGACCATCACAGAAACTCAATAATTTATTGCAATGCTGGTGGTATTCTGTCTAAAAAGATGTGTTCAGAAGCATGAGAGTGAATTAGGCCTTAGTTCATTGAGAAAATGGTTATAGCCCTCCTACTGCATTTAACCAGTTCCAGTCAAAACAGCCATTTCTGCCTTTACCTATTATACTTGGACATTCATTGCTGATTAGATGTGTTGTCTGGAGTTCTGTCCTCTATAATAAATAGATTACCACACAGAACTGCCTCCATAGCAGACAGTTGAGTAAGGAAAATATGGTCATTCTCTAGAATTTCACTAAATCGCAATCCAAGGCCAGTAGCAGAGTTCCAGCGGGAGTGGATCTCTAGTATAAACTCAGGTGAAACTGAACATCCCCCTTTCTCCTCATCCTTAAAATGGCCCAGATAGGTTCCATATATCTGGTGTCCTATTCTGTCCATCTTATTGACTATTTACCCAATAGAAAGCTGGAATGCACCACTGCCACCAAGATTCAGAAATACCAACATTCGTGGAAGTTATGTACTCAGAAATGTTTGCAGGTTGGTTGGTGAATACGAAAATCTGTGGTAAAGTGAGGTATCTTGCACTTCAGCATCAAGAATAACGTTGGAAAATTTTTGCTCTACTACGAAAATTGGTTCTAGTAACAATCTCCTGAATCCTCATCCCCCAGTACCTCCATTTCCCTTTGAGTATTAATTAAAAAGAAGAAGAGGAAGAGGAAGAAGAAGGGAAAAAACTTCACAATAGTTGACAATTCAGTTTAAAATAACTGCTCTTATTCAGTCATCAGTTGATGAACACCTGGGTTCTTTCCATAGTTTGGCTATTATTTATAATGTTGCTTTTGAACTTTGGGGTGCAAGTGTCCACTGACTGATAAATGGGTAAAGAAGATGGAATGGAATATTACTTAGCCATCAAAAAGACGAAATCTTGCCATTTGCAATGACACGGATGGAACTAGAGTGTATTATGCTAAGTGAAATAAGTCTGTCAGAGAAAGGCAAATACCAAATGATTTCACTCATATGTGGAATTTAAGAAACAGAATAGATGAGCATATGGGGGGTGGGGGAAGAAAGAGGGAAATAAACCATAAGAGACTCTTACAGATAGAAAACAAACTGAGAGTTGAGGAAGGGAGGTGAGTGGGGGATGGTCTAGATAGGTAATAGGTATTCAGGAGGACACTTGTGTTGATGAGCACTGGGTGTTGTATGAAAGTGATGAACCACTGAATTCTACTCCCTAAACCAATATTGCCCTGTATGTTAACTCACTGGGATTTAAATAAAAGTTTGAAAAGAAAAAATAAGAAAAAAAAGGGAAAAAAAAGAAAAATAAGTGAAAAACCACATCGCATCCTTTTAAAAATACATGGAGATATATATATATATATATATATATATATATATATATATATATTTAAACTTACAAGGGAAATCTCAATATGTATAAATTACTAATAACCTCCTCTAGAGAGCTTTCTAACAGTGAAGGTAATCCATTTACATGAAATAGCTTTGCCAGATCTGGTCAGAGCCTGCTCCTAACCCTTTTTCTATATGATGCTGAAAAAGAACATAAATACATCTTAGTTTAACAATCAAATAACTAGATGATGATAATAAATGATAGCTAACATTTATTGAGAACTGAAAATTGTATGTTAAATTTCATTTAATTCTATAAAGCACAGAATTATACTAAAAATAACTTCTCTTAATCTCCATGTTTTTAAATTTCTTTTTGGTTTTTATTTTGTTTTATTCTGGAAGGAAGAGAGATCTGGAGTGAGGAGTAGTTAGTCAACAGAATCTGTCACTATGTACTTCTGACTTTTCATCTTAGAGATTCAAAAGGCTAGGTAGATGGGACGCCTGGTGGCTCAGTCAATTAAGCGCCTGACTTTGGCTCAGGTCATGATCTCATGGTTCATGAGTTTGAGCCCCGCATCAGGCTCTGTGCTGAAAGCTGGGAGCCTGGAGCCTGCTTCAGATTCTGTGTCTCCCTCTCTCTCTCTGTGCCTCCCCCACTCACTCTCTGTCTTGTCTCTGTCTCTCAAAAATAGATAAACATTAAACAAAACAAATTTCAAAAGGCTAGGTAGAACGTCACGAGCCACTTGGGTGGCTCAGTCAGTTAAGCATCTGACTCTTGATCTTAACTCAGATCTCACAGCCGCGAGATCAAGCTCTGTGTATGGCTCTTTACTGACAGCATGGAGTCTGCTTGGAGTTCTTTTTCTCTCTCTCTCTCTGCCCCTCCCCTGCTCATATGCACTCTCTCTCAAAATAAATGGATAAACTTAAAAAAAAAAAAAAAGAACTTAATGACAAAAAGAAATGAAATAAGGTAAATACTATATTTAATCATTCAATCACTGATTCGATCAAATCAAGTTTACTTTACAAAAAATCTCAGTGGAAACAACCACTTTAAAAATCAAAGTCTGTGTGTTAGATCCTTGATAAGCCTCAAGTCTGCCATCTCAGCGAGACCATTTTGTCAACAGAACTGAAAGTAAATATTCAATGGCTGAAATGTATCTGAAATGTTTATTGCCTTTGAAGCCAGATACATCCACCAAAGCAATGATTCTCAGGTACTTATGGAACATTTGGTGGTTAATGGAGGTGTTATAAGTTGTGACAATGATGGAGAAGCTCCGTTGGCAGTAAGAGGAAAGGAGTCATAATCTCAAATAATTGTCCCACCCAAATTGTAAATATTGTCCCTCTGATGAAGCATGATATGCAGTGCATATGTTCAATTCAGAAGTATCATGGATATTAACTACACTGTGTGGCTTTAAGAAACAGGCTTGAGAATTTTAACTTTCTTTATGGTGAGAAGAAGGATCAAGAACTAAGTATCTAGATCAGTGGTTTTCAATCCTATCTGCACATCAGCATTCCTGGTATGTTTCTAAAATTGAGGCCCTACCTCACTAACTGAAAGTGAATTTTTGAGTCCAGGTATTTGTATTTTCTTAAACCCTGAAGAATCATTTCTTGAGATGTTTGAGTTATCTAAAATATGTACACACAGCCTAAACCAAAGCTAGGGTAAGCTATGTGATACCCACTATATACAATCAAAAGTTGTCTAGGTTTCAGTAGCCCTTAAAGTTTCATCATTTGCCCTTGCCACTATGACAAAGTGGTTCTAATTCCACAGTGGTTCAGTGTTAGAAAACTCTTAATACAGGTTCTCAAAATCAACCTACATAATCAGAGTAGACAAATAGGAATAATATATGACAGAAAGGAAAATGAACATGGGCAGTGTGTATGTGCAGGGTCATGCACACACCTGGCGATATAGGCACATGCATGCGCTCCATTAAAGCCTCAAGATGACCCCACACATACACCCTGACAGTCTACCATTTTGGGGATTTTTATGCAGTTATCTCTGCCACAAAGCTTCCCATGTGGTGCACTACAAACGCTCCAGGAATGATGAGTGCCAACGGACTCTACCATCCAAACCAAGATGAGAAAGCATACACAAGAGATGTGACAATGCAGCAGATTACATAGATCCTTTGTCTGTTTAACAAACATTGTAAAGTGATGGCTGTTAGGTACAAAGTAAAATTTGGTTTTTACTCTTTTAGCACTTTTTATTGGTTGCCTGACCAGGACAGATATGTAAACAGCTAATTGTTTAAGTGTAAAACCAGTGTAAAAACAAAAAGGCTCGTGGTTGCAATTTATTTTGGACACTTGACAGCATGTTAGATTTCCCCAAGAAAACACTAAAATCCTGAGGCTTTCTTGGATGGAATGATACCGTAAATAAACAAATACAGGGGTGCTACATATACCTCAACATGTCTTGTGGCCTGAATAAGAAAGGAGAGGCTTACCAAGACAGGTCTGGGCTGATCAAAACACCAGCCTCATCCTTAGACCTGAAGATAATTCAAACAAGTAAACCTTGTTGCAGAAAATTCCCTTGCATGCACATTCTTGGGCGTAGGAAGGAGTGTCTTTGGTAATTTGGCCTGGATTTAAGAAAAAAATTTAGTTGGCTATTTTTAAGCAGAACTACTCAAACTCATAAAACAAAGGAAAATTCAGTGCTGAGCCTGGAATGTGTATTGGCCTGCATTCTCCAACCTTCACTTCAATTCGTGTGGTAGAGTGGGATATGGTTATTTAATCGGCTGCCAGAGAATGTCAGCTTGGTAACTAAGTCTGAACTCCACATATTGGTGCAGCATTCGCAGCTGTCTTCCAGTAGAACTACAGCCCGCTTCCGTCTCGGAGTCATGCTTCAGGTCAGATGCACTCATTGAATGTAAGGATTGGGGAGAACGTAGTGGAGGATGATATCACAAAGTGAGAAAAGTTGGCTGCTCGTTAAACTGCTGGAATTTGGTACAACTCAAAAATAGTATTCACGAAGACACTACTGCTTAAACTCTAGTTATAAACCAGTCAGGCCTAATGAGAGATCATTTTGATTCTCTGTAGTTTTGAACTAGCTTTGGTAGGGGAAGTGATTGCATCCATATTTTGATTAGATTAACCTTTGAGTACGTCCTGGTATTCTCAATAGCTTGTGGGATTCCAAAGGGAAACTCATACAGAGTAAGAAAGCTTTATGGCCTGGACATGACAGGAAATCCTTTATAGAGGCAATAATAAATGTGATAACATACCAAATGCTTCTCAGTAGTACTTTTGTGTGATCAGTTGGGACGAGGGGAAGTGATGGTAGCTGTTTTAAATGTTGGTCCTTCTGACAGTCTGTTCAGAATCATAGAATCTTTTAAGATCCTTTCCATAGAACTTAATAAATACATTTCAATCCATGCCTTCTCTGCTTAGAGACTCAGTCACTCACTCTACACTACTCGCTCTCAGTTTTAAAATAACTCTGTGGCTTTCCTAGTGAAGTTGTGAGTTAATTTTTAAACATTTCCAGGAGCAACTTTCAAGTACTGTTATAACTTCACTTGATCAGGGAATAGGAGCAGTAGGGGTGACATCCACCTCTTTAAAAAAAGAGGAGAAATTTCAGAAATTTCTACTTTTCACTGCCCGTTGTTAAGCCAGGCTATATCGTCCTAAAGAGCTTCATTGTATATCTCAGATGTTTATATTTAATAAACTTAAATATGCTGACATTTTCTGATTATTCAGTTTCATTGTTAAAATTACAAAACGCTTTTAGTTCATAGTTGTATAAGTTTTTCTATAGCTATTTTTCAAAATAGGGTACCATCAAAACTCAATATCTGAAAATAAAATCACAAAATTTTATAAATATAAACTTTACTGTGATATAAGAATATGTAGTGAATTTTAGCAGTTATTCAGCCTTTTAAAAAGTATTCATGTTGTGTTTTAGAATGTTCTAAACCAAAATTCAAGCTCAGTTCATAATATTTTGCTTTTGTTTTGATTATTTTTCTTTTAAGTTATTAGTATATTCTCAGATATATTAAATAAATAAGAGTTTTTATCTTATACCAAAATAAATATTAAATATTAAATATGGAGGATAGCACAAATTGAAAAATTAGAACCTTTTAGAAAAGTTTAGAGCCCTAATTCACTTCCTAAAATGCAAATGTCCTGGCAGTATTAAGAAAAGGTGCAGCAGGGCGCTGGGGTGGCTCAGTCAATTAAGCGTTTCATTCCTGGTTTCTGCTCAGGTCGCAATCTCGTGGTTCATGAGTTTGAGGCCCGTGTAGGGCTCTGCGCTGATGTTCAGAGCCTACTTGGGATTCTTTCTCCCTCCCTCTCTCTGCCCCTCCCCTGCTCTTGCTCTCTCTCTCCCAAAATAAATAAACTTAAAAAAAAAAAAGAGAGAAGAAATGATGCAACTATTTCAGGAATTTTTATACTGCATACGCCAGAGATGGAGCTCTGGAAATGATTGATTCTGAAAAAAGTGTGTTCTTTATTTTCTGTAGTCCCTTCTGAGTGCTTTGAGTTGAGTTGCTTAAGTATGTACATTAACAAACAAGACGCATTAAGTGATTATCAAAGGCTGGCAAATAGCATTTGTTTCTCTCTGAGGTTATCCAACATAATGTACCTTGAAAGTCCACAAGTCAGCTCTTTTAAGTTCATGTCAAAAGTACCTGCCTTAACCTATGCGTTGAAAATTAAGAGGGTGTGAGGGGCAGAAAGAAGCGTATCAGTTTGCCTACTGGCCTCAAATGATTTCGTAAGGAAAGGGAATTTAAGAGTTTGTTTTTTGAAATATACCTGATAGAGTCTATTATTTCTTAAAGTCAGAAAACTCCACTTAGTATCTACTTTATAATTCCCTTTCTTGTTTTTCATGAACATGTGCAACTTTTGCACAATCCATCTCATTTCCTCTGTATCATTAACTCCCAGATAAGGAAAACAGACCTCAACTTTTAAAATTTTTGTTAATGTTTATTTATTTTTGAGAGAGAGACAGAGAGAGCATGAGTCGGGGGAGGGCGGAGAAAGAGGGAGACACAGAATCCAAAGCAGGCTCCGGGCTCTGAGCTGTCATCACAGAGCCTGATGCAGGGTTCGAACTCACAAACTGTGAGATCATGACCTGAGCTGAAGTCGGGCGCTTAACTGACTGAGCCATCCAGGCGCCCTCACATACCTCAACTTTTTAAATAGAACAATTTAGGTGTCAGCTTCAGTCAGTCATTTAGAACTTCAGAGGGAGAAGTTAACAAGTCAGCAAAATTAATTTACTCTGGATTTTAGGTGACTCCCAGGAATCTGAGCTCCTATACCTTCTGAAAGGAATTGCATATCTGCTGAGGCACCAGGGCCACTGCATGGAGGGTCTTAGCATTACTCTAACTGCTTAGATTCCATGTAGGAAGAAAAGCCACAGTGAAGCAGCCAAAGGAGGTATTGACGGAAATTAAGGATCCCTCAGCCTTGGATGTCACAAATCTTGAGGTGAGAAAGCTTTTCAAGAGAACAAACTCATGTCCTCACCTTAGAGGGAATATAATTTGCTCATAAGTAGCTATTTGTTTGAAGTACTGATATTTGTAGAAAGTGGACAGATTCAGACAAGCAGGGTAAACTCAGAATAGATAAGAATGAAGTCATGGGAGTTTTCCTGTGCAAAATATTTCAATGGCAACAACATCAACAAAAGAATATAGTGTCAGGGCAAGCACAGCCTTGTGGGTACTGTGTTTTTGTCTCATGTGGACTTATTGAGAGGCCTTGGTGTGGGCCATGGGTCTGGGGGCTCCAGAGAGTGCTCTGATTGGGTAGGGGCAGGGCTGCACTGAACTGGGGCTTTTGGCCTCTCCGTCTACACCCTTATCTTTAGATTTTTTTACTGTAGCCTTCCCACACCATGATGTCACATTTCTTTCCACCTGGGCACCCACCCATACAGCATCCTGTTCTGATCTTCCCTCTGTCTCCCCACTCCATGTCTTGTGAAACGGATTCTTTTCCCAGGCTGCAGTCAAAGCTTACCTATATTTATTTGTTCCTTCCAGTCGCTTCTGTGTTCTAGCTCTTCTTTTATGTGCCAAGATGTGACTAGCCAAGATGTAACTGCTTCTTCTGTCAATGAAATTTTATTAGACAGTCACAAACGGGAAATATAGTGCTACCACCTAATGATGATACATTGAACATTTGTGGTAGAAGATATATGTGGGCTAGCAACTCTCGGAGAAGGCGGGGGACTTATTGCTGTATCTTCAAATTATACTGGCTAAATGGCCTCTCTCAGCCCCACAGTATTGCTAGAACTTCCTTCCAGAGAGAAGTGACTCAGGGCAGCCCTCTTGTGGTGGACCAATGTTCCCAAGGTTCTTTTCTAGAATAAGAGGTAGCCCTAGAATAAGAAGTAGTACTTTTATTATTTAGATTTTGTTGTCATCATTATCAAAATCTCCTAGCTCAAGAATCTGGAAATAATATAATGAGATGCTAAAAACTAATTTGAGAACAGTAAGCAAGATCTATCTCTAGTTTTAAATAGCCCATACTTCTAAAATGTTTTTGTGTTTTGTTTCTTCAGAATACAGACCAGTACTTAAAAAGAACAGATAGTTTAAAACTGTTTTTTTTTTAATATTTCTGTCATCTGGAAATGCCTGTACATAAGCCCCATGACAGATCTGCTTGGCTAAAAACGCTGTTGACATGCCACCAGCCCTCAGAAAGAAGAGAGAGCCAGCATCCCATGATTCCAGAGGGAAGACATCCAGCACTGGGGAAATAAGCACATTCACTGAAACACAACAATCTAAATATGTAACTTTCATGGGTAATAAATACTCTGTGTGTGACTCTCATAATTTTATAAACCAAAACAGACTCTTGTATAAGTATCAAAATTATATTTCTGTCACTAACACAAAATCCAAACTCTGTCATTCTAGGACTAAAATAACACAGGACCAAATTTGACAGAATTAGCTGTGGAACTTTATAAAAATTAAGAAACCTTGGCCTCATCACTGGATGACCTGATTCCAAAAATCTGAGGTCAAGTTCCAGCTTTCATAATTTTTTTTTTTATATATAATTCTATGAGTGATTGCAGTATCCAGTAAGTCTGGGAGTGCCACAAGTCTGTGGTCACCTTGATGGAATGGGGACCACCAGGAGAGGCTCTTTGCTTTCATTTGTAAGTTTATTTCAAGGTCGTGGGCTGCTCAGAATGTGGACAGTCAATGCCACAGGTTACATTTCAGGAATCTTCAGAGTTGACCAAGCTTGCTGCAAACAAGGATTTATCTTATTCTTCTTCTGGGCCTTAGGGTCCAACAGTATACCTGGCACAGAGTTGGTGCTCACAGATATTTGTTACACGGAATGCTAATTGGAGTGCCCAAGACCTCTCCCTAGAAATGGAAGATAATTTAAGAGTCAAGAGAGTCCTGCTAAGCAACTGAGACCCTGTATCATAAAGTATTATGAAAATTGCAAAACGTGCATTATTCTAAAGGAAAGGATTATTTTAAATATGACATCTGTAAGAGCATCTAAATTTTAATATGCATTAGAGTGGGTTCAGTTTTTTTTTTTTTTAATGTTTATTTTTGACAGAGAAACAAAGCATATGGGGGGAGGGGCAGAGAGAGAGGGAAACACAGAATCCGAAGCAGGCTCCAGGCTCCAAGCTGTCAGCACAAAGTCCAACGTGGGGCTCGAACTCACAGACTGCAACATCATGACCTGAGCCAAAGTCGGACGCTCAACCGACTGAGCCACCCAGGTGCCCCGAGTTCAGTTTCTCAAAGTCACCACTTTTCCAATTTTTTCCATCTCCTTGCCAAGGAAAGTAGAAACACAGTACCCTTTCAACTGGTAGATATGGTTCAAGAAGAAAAGAAAAAGAACAGAAAAACTATACAAGCAAGAAGTCAGAAGCCACCCAGCCTCATACACAACCATAGTTGTCACAGCATAAAGAGACTAAATAAATAACTACTTTGTGATGCTTCAAAATCATCACTTAGATGCAAACTATAAATTAAATGTGTACTGGCCTGCTAAAGGCAAAATTGGAGCGTCTATTTCCAGATTTCCTTCAACCACTAAATGAAAATCCATTTGTCTTTGCATTTTGACCCAAGATTTATATTATCTCAAGACACAGCTTCTTTAGACAAGCTGTCATCAAGGTAAATACTCTGCTATTTGATTCCTGTGTGGTACTTGGAAGATGGAATGTCATCCCCCTCATATGGACTTAACAGAAAACTACACTTAAAAGTTGACAAGGCCAGAATTCAACCTCTCATGCCCCAACCCCCTATCCCTGGGTTCTGTTCCCTTCCCTTGAACTCCATGGAATTTTAAACTTCAAGGCACTCCACCAAGAATGAGAAGACCAGAATTCTATTCCTGGCTTTGCTAGTAAGTGGCTCTGTGACCTTAAGCAGATGACCTAACATCAGGGCCTCTTTCCTCAGCTATAAAATGAGAGGGTTGACTAGATGATTTCAGAGGTTCTTTCTGGCTCTAGAATTCTCTAAATCTAGAAACACCTTCAACTAGAAACATTTGTGTACTCAATATTCCTTTTTTACCCTTTCCAAAATGTTTTAGTTTGTGGCCTAATATCATTATGCATGTAGACCTTTTCAAATCCTTTTCAGGATTCTCTTTCATGTTTCTTGAAGCAGCTCATGTTGCTGCATTTACTTTACATTAAATATTATGTTATACATGTCCTTATCCCTTAGCTATACTTTGAATTAGGATCAGTATGTCACCAGATATGCATGATTCTTCCAAATTCTCTTCAATATACAGAGCAATTATTTGGGCCAATTTCATATTTGAAGGTGTAAATATTGAAATGGTTTAAAGTAATCTAGAGTATACAACAAATTGCATTTTTGCCATAATGTTTTCAGCCATTCTGATAGCTGCTTGAAAATGTCAGGCACTTCAAGATATCTGAATATCATTAAAGGGCTGAATATACCAGCATCGGTCTTTTTAATCCATTCATTTTACATACATACCAGTAGGAATGTTTCTCAAAGTTTTCTTAAAAGTTTTTAGTGGAAAGATTCAAAAGCATCTGCACTCAATATTTATTGCCTTTGTATGCTTTCATCTTCTGGGTATATAATACAGCATGGAAATTGAAGCTACTACATACAAAAAAATTATTCAACAAAAGGGTTGGTAAATACTAGAATAAGTGATATACCTGGAGTGAAATTCTTGTCAGTGTCTCTCCCTAGTTTTTGATTCTGTGTAATTTAAGGTCGGTTTTACCATGAAAAGAAGTAGATAGAAGCACCTGCAATAAATAATTATTGGGGCTTCCATGGAAGGGGGGCATTCGAATAGGTACTATTGAGTGATACTATAGAGTATAGCCCAACATAATTTCTCCCATACTTACCTGCATATTATCTGAAGTTCTGATAGGATTTAGAAAAGCCTTGATTCAATTCACAAAGGACTCATGGAAATTAAGAGGTTTGGAATGGAAGAGAGTGAAGGGGGAACAATGTTATTAGATAATTCTGTAGAGGTCCTTTGGGGCAATCCCTTGCCCCACCCCAGGATTATCCTCCTGTCTTGGTAAGGTTAGAGGCAGAAATAAACCAACTTTTTTTGTGTGCTTGGCACTAAAAGTGTCCCCTCATACTCTTACAACAACCTCATGAAGTAAATATAATTATCCCTTTACAGATGAAACACACTTGAAAATTCACACAGAGAAGTGGTGGCAATAGAATTGAAACCAAGACCTCTGTGGCAAAATTCTCACATCTCCAGTTAGAAAAACCAGTTCTGGGGAGCCTGGGTGGCTCAGTCTGTAGGCATCTCACTCTTGATCTCAGCTCGGGTCATGATCTCACAGTTCATGAGTTCAAGCCCTGCATTGGGCTCTGTGTTGATCGTGCAGAGCATGCTTGGAATTCTGTCTCTCCTTCTCTCTGCCCTTCTGCTGCTTGTGCTTGCTCTCTCTCAAAATAAATAAATAAATTTTTAAAAATTTAAAAAGAAAAGAAAAGAAAAACCAGTTCCAAGCTCTATTCCTCCACATGATGTTTTTCTACAAACTTCAGCAAGATACTTGACATCTCTCAGCCATGGTTTTATCAGTACGATCAGGGTAATAATATCTACAGATATATTTGCTATGAGGGTGAACTAGGATAAAGATATATTCTAAGTACCTAGCCCAGAGTTTTGCAGAGAGCTGTCTATGAGTAATCACTATTATTGCTATAACTATTATTACTGTTATTGCTTTTGAAATTATGATGCCAGGCTTTCAAAACACAGAGCATGATTTCCTTCAATTGTACTATATGTACTAACGTGTTACCATGGGCAGGTTACTATAATTAAACTTTTGAGGTCCCCATGAAATATTCATATGGAAGCAGGCAAAAATAACGTGAAAGTGAATATGTAACATTTTAATGACCACACAGAGGAAATTCTTCAGACTTGAGGATAAGATCTTAGTATTTAAACCCTTAAATGGCTTATTTGCTAAAATAGACACAGAATTGTGTTAGACACTTTCTTTAACTCAGTTAAACCAAACATGAGCAGATGGATGCATGTACAAGTTCACATGCAACCTGCAAATGTTGCTGGAGAGAGGCATCTTCCCTGGCATTTCCAGGAGAGATCAATTTGGCCATGGTTTAGGGAGCCTCTCCATATACTTGGGCTGTGGTACACCTCAACTGAAAACAAACACATGAGCATCTCATTGGTTTTTTTCCCTCCCATAATAAGTGTTATTCTTTTCTATGGTCTCTGGTTTCCTCTGGCAGAAAGACATCACTAATGTAGATAGAGACAGCAAGCTGTCATAGAAACACAAAGAGTATGAGGCTGGTCTGTATATATGTCCCACTCCTACTTTATTTAAAGACAGAAGTTTGATACGTTTTCACAAATCTTTGGAGATTAAACATATTACATACATATATATATATTAAATATATTACATTATATATATGTGTATGTGTGTATGTGTGTGTGTGTGTGTGTATATATATATATATAAAATTGTTGCACATGTTGTTATGCCACATCCAGACACCAACTTCTCAAGGCACTGAAGAGTACATTCTGATTCTCACTGAAAAAGGGAAAGAGAGAAGTATGCAAGGAAATAATTCTTGACTATAAAGAAGGAGGTGACTTTTTCAAATAACCTCTAAAATTGGCCATTGTCATTGTGTGATATTAACACCAGCCCTTTTGGCAAGTTTGAAAATAGTGGGCTCCATTATAAAAGCTAAAAATGTCCTGGACCTGGAGTTGTTTACCCAGAGTATGAGCTGCTCTAAAGTTACAGAGCTCTGGTTGGAAGAGTGGCTTGAAGGCCGCCTCCAAGTATCTGACGTCACAGGAGTCTCAGCTGCTGCTGTGACACTGACCTGAGCGGCTTCTTGATTTGTGAAAGGAGTGAAGGTTTAAAAGGGATTTGCCAGTACTGCTCTCTTGCATGGTTGGACGTATTTTGCATTCCCATTTTCTGCAAAGAAGCAAAATTCACCGAGCTGAGACTTTTGTCTTTAAAAAAAAAACCTAGCTATCCTTCCATTGCTAGATTGACCAAATGGTGGAACATCCATAGGATTTCTCCCCAGAGCTAAAAGGTATGTTTCTTCCTAACCGTTTGAAATCAAGTGATTCATTCTGGCAAAATATAGAGGGGCTACTGCTGATGTGTTTTAAACTATGGGCACTGTTTAAGTGCAAGATTATTTCAACATCTGCCTGTTCCAGTGTCTGCGTCTGGGCTGTAAAAACAGTGGGGCGGGGTGCATAACGGATTTTACTGACGCCCAGGGATGAGAAGGTCCAGCTGCTGTGAGTGGATTTCTCAACTCTGGACTGACAATGACATCCGCCCTCTGAAACTGTTTTTAAAACACTGCTTCTCAGTACTTTGAACAGCACTTTGCCTACTGTAGGATTTCACTAAATGTATTTATTAGAATGTTGTTTTTCATTAGGATGAAGACTTCTTACATTTGCAAGTAAAATTCAAAACCCATGAGGTTATTGGTATTTGAAAATTACAAAGAAAAATAAACATAGTTCATTCAAGATGATGGCGTTTGCTCACTACATGAGTAGTGTTTCTGTAATTTTAGTGGAAGTGTGTGCCATGCATAACCGACTAATCTGTAATTAGAAGGGGACCTTACCACTACATCTTCTATTGTTTAAGCAAATTAATTTTAGATACTTAAAGTCTCTTTCAAAGCTTTTATTTTTTAAGAGAAGTAAAATCAGTACACCTATATTTTGGGTGTTTTCTAGTTTGAGTGTCTAACTGGGGGAAAAACAAGGAAGAAGAAGGTAATAAAATGAGAAGACAAAAGCATTTCTTCAGACTTGCATGTAGTAGTGTCTCTTTGACCCTTTTGGAACACGAGGAACATGTTGAAATAGCAAGAAATAGCAATAAAAAAAATATTCCTTTTTGCCCTGCAATCAAATCAAATCGTTGTCTTTGGAAAGATGCATTTGCTAGTAAAACAATAGGAGAGGAATAAGGTCTGTTAATTAGCTGAAATGATGCAAATGATTGATAGCCTGGAGGAAGAGCTAGAGAATCTTGATGCATAACTCTGATGGGTATAGGCATGGGAATTCTAAATCCCTCAAAGTTAGAAGCAAAGCATCTCTAGGACCAATGATTCTTCTAGGAATTTTGAGTAGCACGGTGCGTAGCATGCCAACATTCATTTGTAACCTCCTCCAAATGAAAAATCTTTGATGATAGGAAAAGTATGTGTAGAAAAAGGAGATGGGAGAGCAAAAAACAATACTTTGAACCAAAATCTCAGAAGAGAGAAGTAGCGAGAGAGTCAGCTCCCGTAATGCTGATTTGTTTGGCTAATGTCCAGTTTCCAGCTGGGGAGATGGTGGGTAAAATGGTACTGACCCAGGTGTAGTGAGAATGGAACACTCCTCAAAGAAGTGTTCCTGTGACCACACTGAGGCTAATTTGAGAAATTAAAATAATTTATTGTGAGACTCCTAAGTTGCTCTTAAATGCTGCCTGCTAGTGGGGCCTAAGTAAGCAGAACTATTTTCCTCCCATCACCATACTCATTGCAACCCACTCACAACCCAACAATTCTGACTTCCAGCCTCGGCCTCAGGGACTCAGAAGTAGGTTACACGGATTGTATAATGCTACCTTGGAGTTGTTGAGAAAAGAACGTGTGCATGACTGAGTAATGCAGCTCACTCTACCCTTTTACAGTTGCTCTAATAAATTTTTATTCTGAATGAAATTGTGCACGGAGTGAATTGATAGAGACACAGGGAGGGATGCAGATAGCAGTAATCCTTCCTTCTCTCCCACATAGATGCCAATATCTGTGGGCGAAAAAGAGTGACAACTAGAAACAAAGAGAACTTTTGTATTTGCATCAGTAGAGAGCAGTGAAAATGAGTTTTAGAATCTGCTGAACCACTTTACCCCATAACTTCTCATCATAGAACATTAAGTCCCTCCAAAGTTGCCCCCATTAGTTGATTTTTTAATATTTAAGGAGAATTATAATAAAAACAGTTTTATATAAGATTTATCTATCCAAATCTTTGCTAACAATACAAAATTTTCTGAATATTCAACTTGCCACGTATCCTAAAATACTTGAAAAATAATGAGGGCAAACAAGGAAAACATGAGAGTTCACACAATTAGATTTGCTTCTATTAATTTTCTAACTTAAAAAAACGTGAAAATCTTCAGTTTTATTCTGGAGAAAGAAAACATAAAGAAGGATAATTGAAGGCAAGGAGGGAGGGAGGGAAGAAAAGAAAAAGAGGGAAGGACAGAAGGAAGAAACCAAGGAACAGGCATTTATTGAGCACCCACTATGGTTCAGAATGATGTGAGAGACTTTTATTAAGCATTCTCTCTCTTATGTTCATGTAATCCCTGCAGTGACTCTATGGACCCCATTTTACTTTTGGAGGAGAAAGCAATAAATTCAGTCATACTATATTTGACATTTATAACGAGACATAGATGCTAGGAAGGCAAAATAAATCCTCCCACAAAAATTGGCACAGATATTGCTCTATAGGAATTTTCTTTCAAAGGCTTGGTTTTGATCCATAACCATTACATTTCCTGGCACTAGATGGGGGTCTGGCCCTGGAGAGGGGAAGCTGTGTGGATTGGCCCTTGTCCATAGTAAATGATGAGTGGTCTTTGCAGTTAAGTGCAGGATTCTGTCTGCTTTGGGAACATTACCTGGGTTCATATATAGTGCTGTTTTACAAGGGGCAAGCCTGAGTTAGACTGAGTTAGACTGTAAAGAAAAGAAAAAAGAAAAGAAAAAAGAAAAGAAAGGAAAAGAAAAGAGAAAAAAGGAAAGGAAAGGAAAAAGAAAAAAAGAAAAGAAAAAAAAAGAGGAAGGGTCTGGCATCTTTTAACCTTTTAACCCTGGTCTGGAGTGGTTCTAGAAGAGTTAGCAATAGAAAGAAAAATTGGGGCCATTTGTACATAACTATAGGAGACACTTTATGATGATTTCTGAACATTTACAGTGCTTAAAGACAGGATGAATCATGGGTGGTCATAGCACCTCTTTTCCAGCTAGCCTGAAAGAAGTATGTTTTTTTTCTATAATTTCCTTGGTTCGTTTCCAACTATCTCTTGAGGTCTTAAATCACTCATTCCACTCTTCCTAAGAAGTCCTAGTGTTAACTACCTGCTAGTGAGCAAGATAGTTTCAGCTCACAGTTAATTACATATGGTTTTAAAGCAGTCTACCAGTCTAAAAATAAGCACTGTCTGCATTTCCTGTGGAATAATTATTAGATGAACTTAAAAGATTACTAGGTAATCAAGATTAATGACAGAGTCTCCAAAACAAACAGAAAACAAAATCATGTATATTCTTTACTATCTTCATTTTGTTAGGTCTTCACTGACGTATTTATTTTGGGCAACTAGCATTGGTAATGGCAGGTACATGTGGTCCCTGGCTCATTGGTGTGGGAGGTAGTCAAAGGAAGGAAGGATGACAGAGAAGATGGAAAATGGGATTAGAAAAAGAGCATGGCTAAGTGGATAAAATGAGACATGATAACATCTCAAGTGGCTAAATCTGAAATTACTTCTTTTTCTTGACTGGGTTAGTCATAGTATTGGGAGTGTCAAGAAGTAGGTAAAAATGACCAAAGTGTCTGTGGGAAATAGTTTAAGAGAAGAATAACAATGTAGATCTCAATGTTTTTAAGCTGTTTTTGAAGGTGGAGCCCTCATATAGCACTGACATTTTTTTATCCTTATTAGTCTGTTATAATTCACTGATAGATTGCAGCTCAAACTATGTTTGGAACAGTTTACCACTTGGATATGCATGCTCAGAACAGTCTGATAAAAATAAAATTAATCTTCAATGTTTATCTTATATTTGGGACACGAAATATGCAGCCATCTTCTGCAACTACAAAATGGGGCTTGCTGCCTGGTTATGTTGGCTTCATTCCACAGCACCAACATCCAAGCAGCTATAGACCCTGGGGGCACTTTGCTCATAATTAGCATAAGCCACTACCTGGTAAATTAACACATTTCGGTCATGGCCTAGAAACCTGAAGATATAGACTTTTAATAGACATGATTATCTTAGATGATGGTTTAAACATTTTAAACATGCTTTTCTACCCACTAATAAATGTCTATGTCTTTCTTTTTAAGTACGCTCTACACCCAACTTGAACTAATGACCCCAACGTTAAGAGTCGTCTGCTCCAATGACCCAGCCAGCCTGGCACCCTATATGACTTTCTTAATAAAAATTATTTTTAGTAGAAGTCAGACCAATATCTTTTAAAGCAAAAAATAGGGAAAATGTTTAAAATTTTCAAACTATCTTGCATGCCATATGCCATTTAATCTTTATAACAACCCTGTAAGTATCTTCCATTTTAACATAAATAAACTAAATCTCAGAAATTTTAGATGACTTATAACAAAGTTACCAATGTGGTATTTTAAATTCCATCTTCAAACCCTAAACACGCATACCCTAAAAGCTAGAAATCTATTTCAGTCACAGCCTAATGTGATCAAGGATATCCTTGCAAAATGAGCAAACCATTTTCTTCAGTGCTCTGTATTCAGTAGCCTAAACAGATTTGAATATATGGTCCATTAGAAGAAAATGAGAGATAAGTTTTAACATGTGGCTCCCAGGATAACTTTGTTGTTTTTACATTTTCCTTGATGAAGTAAAATAATGAAGATATTTTTATGATTTAGTTTGTCCTTTTTTTTGCTGATACATCAGTCCCAGATCAACTGCCAACTCAGGTTTCTTATTAATACAATAATCCCATTTGGCATGGGCTTTAACTCTGAATATAAAATTGAAACTGTAGTCCAACACTGTTTCAGGACTTTAATTCATAGAAACATGTATTCTGGTTGCAACAGAAAAGGAGTAATTCTGTTGCAGTAGAATTTACCACGGTTGTGTAGATACATGGCCATACAGTTGAATTTCATACTACCACTCTTAGTCACAGAAAAAATTCCATCTTTAGATTAGATAGTTAAAAAGAATGCTTACATATCACGTATGTATTTAATTTTGCTGTCTGATTTCAGAAAGGGGGAAAAAAATTCTTTGGACAATACTTACTTTTTGACTGTGCTAGTCCTTCTTAAGCAGATTGTTAATCATCTCCTCTCTTCTTTTAAGGGCAGTGTTCCTATGGTTTGTTTATGTCATGGCTCTTAATAAAATGATAATGTGTTTTCAAAAGGCAAATGGATTTGGAACTCTTTCTTGTTATGTTTATATTAGGCTTTATTTTAAAGGCAAGTGGGACTGCTTCAAATAAAACAACTCCAAGCTTCCAAGAAACAGTTAAGAAGGCAGAGACAAGCAGAAATACCCCTTCACTAACACTCACACGGTTGCCATGGACCTG
Source organism: Panthera pardus (assembly GCF_024362965.1). Lineage (NCBI taxonomy): Eukaryota > Metazoa > Chordata > Mammalia > Carnivora > Felidae > Panthera > Panthera pardus. Next base: position 37,076,889 of record NW_026526732.1, read on the forward strand.
CATAAGCAGTGGGAGAACACAGAGACTAACTGGCACAAGGAAAAGATGGAGTTACTGGACCAGTTTGACAATGAAAGGAAGGAATGGGAGAGTCAATGGAAAATCATGCAGAAGAAGATAGAAGAGGTACAAGTTGATTTGTTTTGAATACATTGAAGCTTAAAGCTCAGAATGAAAATTCTGTTTCAAATTTGTGTTGTATTGGAAACTATTTCTCTTTTCCTTATTCCGCCTAAGAGATGCATGTCTCAGTGATATTTGCTAGATCAAAAATAGCAGAACCTTATCCAGTGGTATCCAAAGGACTATGCTTTTTTATAGCCCTGCATGAAAATTAAGGACTTAAAATGTCAATCTAAAGTATATCAATTTATTATTTTCTGACTGAAGTGCCTTGGTATCAAAAGTGAAGTATGTATTTTGCATGAGTTTTCAAACACAGGGTCCAGGAGGAAAATCTAAGAAAGGCATAATTGGTGGAACATATATTACAAATTGGGCATTAAAATACAGATCTTTCTTGAGATGATTTATGGATGATATCTACTAAAGGAAATTACATATTAGATAAGTCAGTATAGTCAAAAGGAGTGCCATATATCAAACAGAAAATGGCAGCGGGCGTGATATTTAATCTGGCAAAATGTGCCGGATTTATTGGCACGTTTGTGAGGAAAGGGTTATGAAATACGACGTGCCGTGACTCTGATACAAACAGCCATTTTATCCCCATTAACCATCCCTCAGCTTGTTGGCCCTGGAATATTCCCTCTAAGTGTTTACATTGATGTATTTTTTAAGCTTGTTTCAACACAAAATTATTTATACTTACCTTGCTTTCTTCTAGTGACATCCATGGTATTATATGGTTTGTGCACATTGCCTAAGTGATTATTTTTAACAGACTCTTTGGCCTTTATTCACAAGCAATCAAAGCTGGTGCTTTATGTGTTTATAGCACAAATATTTTTTTCATTAACAGCCATGTAATTGGTTGTGAATAAAATATAAATTGGCACACTGCAAGGAAAAATTAAAAGGGGTAGCTATTAAACTGTTTCTGTAACCTAGAACTGAGAAGGCAGGTATGTAGTGCATGATTATATTAAAAGGAGACTCCACTGCTCATACCTCTATAGTTTAGAAAATGTGTTTTGCTTACTCTCTTAACTCGTTTACCCAAAGACTGAGATTGCATCAACAAGGAGATGTCTAAGTCAAATAAGAATCCAAAATTCCAAACAGAAACCTGAAGTCATGGGTCATTAGTTCCCAAAGGCTTGGAAAGTCAGTTAGTAACTCAGATAAGTCTAGCATTAAAGCAAAAAAATTTAAAGGAGTCAGGATTAGTCTAGCCTATTGTTTAAGCCATGTAGCTAAAATAATCTGCTGTCTGGTTAAATATTTTAAGGTCAAATAATTATTCTGAAAACTCTGTAAATTCTATCTATGGTAAATATTACCCTTTTGATTAGTAGGCATTAAACATATTTTAAAAATAGGATGATGGTTTGTAGAAATACTATTCCTTTCTGCATCAAGGAGATAGAAGGCTGTAATATTTTTTTCTTCATCTTGGATAGTAACTGTAAGCTATTTATGTCTTACAGTGTGAAATATATAGCTCCATTACTGAGAATATGTTTGGATAATGTGCTTACCCCAGAATACTGATAGACAATGCTTTCTAATACCTGAATACTAACATTGTGCTCCCCTTATCATTCTAATATATATTTTTCTACTTCCAACTTTGTAGCCTGTGAGAATGTACTTTTAATACAACCATCTTGGAATACCTGGGTGGCTCTGTCGGTTGGGCAGTCAGCTCTTGATCTCGGCTCAGGTCTTGATCTCAGGGTCATGAGTTTGAGCCCCACATTGGGCTCTGCGCTAGGAGTGCAGCCTACTCAAAAAAATATATACTCATCTTACAGGCTACAAATGGGGGTAAAATAATTTTGATGAAGACAGGAGGAAAGTATTTTCACATGTCACAGAGAATCAAGACATTTTTTAAAACTAAAATTAATCAACACTTGAGGGGCGCCTGGGTGGCTTGGTCGGTTAAGTGTCCGACTTCGGCTCAGGTCATGATCTCACGGTCCGTGAGTTCCAGCCCCGCATCGGGCTCTGTGCTGACAGCTCAGAGCCTGGAGCCTGTTTCAGATTCTGTGTCTCCCTCTCTCTCTGCTCCTCCCCTGTTCATGCTCTGTCTCTCTCTGCCTCAAAAATAAATAAACGTTGAAAAAAAAGTTAAAAAAAAAAACAAAACATCAACACTTGAAAAAATTATATAACATGCCACAAGCATAACAGACTGTATTTGTTTAGCATATATCACTAGGTTCTGTGTATTAATTCAGAAACAAGTTTTTAAGCCAAGTACTAGAGAATTTTAGATTCCCTAATGTGCACATGTAACCATAGTGATTCCAAGTGATATCTTCTAGTGAGAGGACCCAGTGTTGTGTATTAAGATGCTAATGATTCTTTGCTCAGCCACTATCCACAATCATTGCATTTGCTATTGCAGAACCAACATGTACGTACTTGGATCATTTGAAACCTGGACTAATCCAAATAGAAGCCCTAGAAAGAGTTCTTATATACCTGGGATTTTTTTTTTTTTAATCATGTTGCAATTTTTCCTATTTGTTGCCTTGTTTCAAATAATCAGATAACCATTGACAATTTTTTGGATATGAAATAACACAGATTTCCTTATACAAAATAAATTTGTTTTTCATCAATAGCATGATATTATTTGCTTCTCCATACCTCACTTAAATCTCAAGAGAATTTAAAGTGGGATATAAAATGTTATATAAGGTAAAGTATTTCAAAATAAAAAAAAAAAGAGATGAAGACAGAAGGATTTTATGTGAAATGCATGCAGCTAGCCTTTCTAGTAACTAACAGAAAAATTGTCAGAAACATATTTCCCAATATTCAGAACAAGCAAACCTATTTCCCAGAAATAGCACTTTTGTTCCTGATTTTGAAACTAAAGCAATTTTGTTTTTCACCCATAGCTCCTCAAAAAAAAAGAACAATGTCACCAATGTCATGATAAGCATCCTTAGATTCAACAACTAAGGATTCCCAACTTTTGTGGGTTGCTTCTTATGATATCTCTCAAGATCAGCCCAAATCATAATGCTCACAATAGCTCAGAACAAGTAAGTTTATGAGGGCTAAAACAATTGAATCATGGCTATAATTTGATGTTATCCTGAGATTATCCAATGATAGATATGTAAGTATCCTTGGAAATAAATATATTGTATATCCTTCAGACACCAATTATGCTTAGTGCTTCCTTCATCTGAGATTTGGGTAAATATTGAGCAGCAATAAATCTTTTGTTATACTCCTTGACTAAAAGATGTCTGTAGATATAGGTTGTGGCTATAAAATGTAGTCATTTGCTTCAATAGTTATCTGACAGAAGCCTTTGAAATTTGCCAAGCTTTCCCACAACTCAAGCCTGAGGAGAAAGCCACTTCTTCTATTTAGGGGTAAGCTGAGTGCATGCCTGCAGATTAAACTAAACTTTCATCAAGAAATAATTTGGGATGGGGGCACCTGGGTGACTCAGTTGGTTGAGTGTCCGACTTTGGCTCAGGTCATGATCTCACGGTTCGTGAGTCCAGGCCCCACGTCAGGCACCCTGCTGTCAACATAGAGCCCACTTCGGATCCTGTGACCCCTCTCTCTCTCTGTTCCTGCCCTGCTAGCACTCTCTCTCTCTCAAAAATAAAGAAACATTAAAAAGAAAGAAAGAAAAAAAAAAAGAACGAATTTGGGATCCACTCTAACATAGACTGAAAGATAATAAAGCCTTAGAATTCTAATATCACATAGCACAGGGTCACATTTGTTTTAATCAAGGTAAGAAATCTTTTTTGAATGTGTATAGGCCTGCCATTAAAAAAATCTTAGTAATACCTAGTGTTATGCCCAGAATTTGTGATCCCCAAAGACCACCGGGGAGCCGAGTCCGATGCAAAAGCAAAGAGCCTTTATTCGAGCTAGCTCGAGCTCAATCCCCTACCTGCACCGACGCAGAGGTGAGATACCTGGGAGAGAGAGCGAGTTTCAAAAGGACAAAGGTTTTATTGGGACATAGGGGCAGTTGGTGAGATAATGGCTGTGGCCTCAGCCGATTGGCTGGGGAAGGGTCAGAGTCCTGTTAGGCAGGTGAGCAGGAGGTTACTCAAGGGGAGGACGCATGGTCAAGGTGAAGGACACAGAACAAGATGGAGTCGGCTGGCGTAGGCCCACCCTTTCACCTGGTAAATACCTCAGTAACACCAACATAACTTCCAAAGGAAACATCTTTTGATTTCACAATATCTACTTAGGCAATGAAATGAACTGACATACTATATGATATTGTCAACTATTTAGACACTGGAATGTTGGCATACAAGTGCAATCATGCATTTTTTAAGCATTAATATCAGTTAAACTCTTGCTTTTCTCCAAAAGCAGTTAGAGAGCATGACTTGTATGCTCTCTCTCTCCAAAATAAATAAACATTAAAAAGAAAAAAGAAATACTACTCCTGAGATCATGATTACACTATGTGTTAACTTACTTGGATTTAAATAAAATTTAAAAATTTTAAAAAAAGGAAAAAAAGGGAAATAATGTGGGATCCACTCTAACATAGATTAATAGATGATCAAAGCCTTAGAATTCTAATATCACATAGAACAGGGTCACATTTGTTTTAATCAGGATGAGAAATCCTTTTTGAATGTGTATAGGGTTGCTATTAAAAAAAAATCTCAGTAATTCCTAGTAATACTTCAGTAGCACCAACACAACTTGCAAAGGAAACTTCTTTTGATTTCATGATATCCACATGATATTGTCAACTATTTGGCATACAAGTGGAATCATGTATTTTTAAAACATCATTTTAATATCAGTTAAACTCTTGCTTTTCTCTGAAAGCAGTTAGAGAGCATGACCAGTAATTGATTCAGGACATTTCAACTTGGTTAACAGTGCTTCTACATCATCATGATGTACCTCTATATACATTTATATAGATACAAGTTGTTTGTTTGTTTTTAATTTTTGCAGAGTTGATTTCTACACAAAGATACAAAAATTACCATCCATACCTTGACCTACTAAAATTAGTCTTTATGGTTCACCCAAGTTGTTCTGGCTAATCACATTTGAGAAGCACTACTCAGAGGCATGAACATTAATACCCCAGAGCAGTATATCATGAAATGGCAAAGAGAACTCAGAATGGTGTGCTTAGTATCAAAAAAAATTGACAAAGTAAACTAGGGGGAGAAAAAGTTTTATCTTTGCTTTCCTTACAGCTTTGCCATGAAGTAAAGCTTCGGAGGAAAATCAACATGAATGAACGTGCTAAGATCCTTGATCATGATAGTGAAAAAGCGATTCAAGATAAAGTGGTGGAATCTTCTCCAAATTACCCCAATTCAGGACAATGCGAATTTACAGGGATGAATCACGGGGATGATCTGGAAAAAGAAAATAAAACAGAGCAGAGCTTACTCCGTGAAGGAAATCAAATGTGTAAGGAACAAAAAGCAACAAAAAAGTCAAAAGTAGGGATTATGGATCCTTTGGCCACAGATAACCAAAAACAATGTGGAGCGTGCCCTGGCCTGAGGCCTTCCAGGGTAGAGGACAGGAGCTGTTCTGGCGCCCTCAACACAGTAAGTAGGACTGTGATTAGCTTAGAACTGTTTCTGAAGAAATACTTACATTTCAAAGTGCTAACATGCTATTGCTTATATGTATAAAGGCTCTGGAAGAACTTGCGAAAGTTAGTGAAGAATTATACAGCTTTCAAGAGGAAATCCGAAAGCAGTCTAACCACAGAAGGTATGCTGGTACATCTATGATTATTTCATATCAGAAAATCAAGAAAAATATTGTTTTCAGTTAAGGAATCCCAACTGCCTTTTCCTTACACTTTGTTAAGTGAGAATTAACAATGAGTTATTAAAGTCTGTTATCTTAGGAAATAAAAACCTTAATTGAATATATCTCTGTTTTTGATTTTTAAACCAAATCTTCTCATTCTTTGTAATTTGTTAAGAATATTGTACTCTTTTGGTATTTGGTTAAGATATACTATGCATAATACATTAACAACTATATTCTAATGTAGTTCTTTTTCATTTTGAGTGTTTGGCCAGTGGAAGAGCCTATAGCTGGGCTAATCCAGTTAAATACACCTGTAAAACATGTCAGACTTAACAATGTGGAATTTTAATTATATAATGATGTTCTACTGCAGTCTTTTATACCTAAGAGTCGTTTATTTCTCTACATTTATTTGGTATATAATGGAAGCATACATAATTCTCAACACAACATATTGTAAATATGTGTACACACACATATAATGATATTTTAAAAAGCCGTTTCAATTTAGAAGCACCTATATAATTGTAAGTTTTCACCAAATTGAAAAATAAATTGGTATGCTCTACAAGGTAAGTAAAGAGAGATTGTTCTAGGATCAATATTTATCTCATAGTGAGGGAATGTGCTTTTCTTAAAAAGCAACAGCAATGTATACCCATATTTTTCTTTAGCTGTTAAGAAGCTCAGAAAGAGGGGCGCCTGGGTGGCTCAGTCAGTTAAGCGTCCGACTTCAGCTCAGGTCACGATCTCGCGGTCCGTGAGTTCAAGCCCCGCATCGGGCTCTGGGCTGATGGCTCAGAGCCTGGAGCCTGCTTCAGATTCTGTGTCTCCCTCTCTCTCTCTGCCCCTCCCCCGTTCATGCTCTCTCTCTGTCTCAAAAATAAATAAAACGTTAAAAAAAAAAAAAAAGTTCAGAAAGAATTTTTGTATTGACCTCAATAGATTTTCTCATATAACCATGTTTTATACATAATTTTGCCCTCTACCTGCCCATTTCACTTTTGCCTACCATTCTCTACTAATAAGTATTTATCTATACTTTATTGTAATCTGTTTCATAATACTTTACAAGTTGAAGAAATATAAATACTATCTATATTTATCAGTATGATCAATTAACTTTAATTGACATTGTTGAATTTATATTGTTGCTATATTTAGGTTTTTTGTTTTGATTAAACTTAGAAAAGACTCACCTGTCAATTTTCTTTTACAAACCACACCTGGTATACAAGTTCTCCTTGCTACTCCATAAACTTTAGAAGAAAGTTCAAAATCCTTAGTATGTAATTCAAATACATTACAATGTAACTTAATGTTTCTTTCATCCTCCACCCTCTGCTTTATGATCCATCCATACCAAAGTGCTCCCTATACCTTGAAGAGCCACCCTATTTTTATTGTGGCTCACTTTGCCCACATGATGCCCAAATGACATCTTCCATTTGGTAATACTTATGTTTCACTGAACTTTTATTCAGATTTCTGTCATACTTCTTAGCTTAGAATGTCATTTCAAAGTCAAGAGAAGGAACTTGAGCTCACGTGACATAATGAATAGGAATTGAGCAGGTAGAGCAGAGGTAAGGAAATGGCTGGAGAGAACCCACAGAAATGGAAATCCCAGTAGCAGACACTCAAGAGACTACACAGTATAGTCTAAGTGTAAGAGACAATTTGAGAATGTAATGGAAAGATAGTTTGGGTCAGACCATGTAGGCTGTGAGGGCAGTACTGAGAGGTGGACTTGATCCTACAGTAAAAGGACTTGGGGGTTTTGACTAGAGAATTTATATGAAAATGCTGTTTGGGAAGTTGTGAGTCCTTGTAGCAGAAATTCATTGCTTATGCCATGGTTTCTTTTGAGAACTTGTCCTAAATAAAGTTATCACTAATATAACTTGTTTTATAATTGTTTAGAATGAAGTCAGATTCTTTTCTTCAGGAAATGCCCAATGTAATTCATATGCGTCACAGAGACCACATGATCAACGATGGCCAGGGCATTCTTCCAATTGATTTAGAAAAAGAAAAGCAGAAAAATAGAAAGAATCTGAGCTGTTCCAATGCGCTCCAAAGCAATTCTATGAAAAAATATGAATTTGATACAATTGATCTGCAAAGAAATGAAATTCCACCACTTCCTCCTCCAAGAAGCACATCTCGAAATTTTCCCAGCTCATTTTCTGAACAAGCTCATGAAAGTTTGAAGGACAGTTTAGACCACAACAGCCACGTGACCCAAGAGGGTCAAGGTGAAAGGAACTACAGTCCTGATTTCCTTTTGAAGCTGTGTCTAAATGAAGGGAAGACTTTGAAAGATGGTATCATGTTCCCTTTGTTGGCACCCAAAACCAAAATAGATAACCAGCATCCATGTGATGAAAGTGTTGGACTTGGCATGTGGTCATATGACACAGGGATCAGTGCAAAAAATAGTCCCTCTACATTGTGGTATCAGAAAATCTGCTCTACTCCCAATAAGCCAAAATGTGAAAAGATGATTCCAGATCATTCTGCTAAATCTCATCCTGATCTTCATATAAGTAGTGACCGTAGCTCTTCAGTGACAGAGAGCAGTGGGTCACTTAGAAGTTTCAATTGTGACTTTAAGAGGACAACTAGGAATGAAAAGCTGGCAGCAAAGACTGATGAATTTAACAGAATTGTATTTAGAACAGATAGAAATTGTCAGGCAATACAGCAAAATCAAAGCTACTCAGAATCATCTGAAGATCCTAAGCCCTGTGATACCTTAATTACTCATATAGGTAACATATCAGAAAATGATGATGTGTCTGATATTCTGAAAACCAGTGTCCACGTGCCCGTGCCTGTGCCCAAAGAAAATGTGCCTGACAATCCCACCAAAAAATTCACAACAGGCCTCGTCAGACAAATGCAGGAACACATGAGTCCTAGCAGTTATCGGAGTATGCTCCAAGAGCATGACTGGAGACCAAGTAATTTGTCTGGCCGGCCAAGATCAGCTGATCCTAAGTCAAATTATGGTGTTGTGGAAAAGCTGCTGAAAACCTATGAGAAGTCAACAGGGCCTGCATTGCAAAATTCTAAATGCTTCCAGGATAATTGGACCAGATGTAATTCTGATGTCAGTGGTGGGTCCACATTAAGTCAGCATTTACAAATACTTCAATTAGAACAAGAGCTTCAGCAAAACACAGCTATGTATGGAGCACAGCAAGTTAAACGACGAGTAGATTGGAAAAAGATAACAGAGGTGAGAAAACAATTAACATATGTTGGTAGAACTGTGTCCATAGTTAGCAGTGGCTCAGAGTTCAGTCAATTGCCCATTTCTATAAATAAAATGTAGGCACATATTTTGGCATCTTCTTAACTTTTCAACCCTTTATTTCTGAATAAGCATAAACCTTAGGACTGTAACTCAACATGAACTTCTTAAAATACAGTTTTTAAGACTGGGAATAGTACATGACAACTCTTTTAACATTCTGAAATGGGACAACATAAGTAAAATAAATGGGCTTAAGAACCTCAAGAAGATCAAATGTTTGTTTTAAGTTTCTTTCTTGAAAAAACATTCCAAAAATGCATGGATTGGTTTATAGAATTTTATTCTTCTAAAGTTTTTATATTTTTAAGAAAAGAGTATTGGAAATATTTTTAAAATAACTTTTCACTTCTTGGCCATGATTACTGCAGTCATTCCCAGCATTTGATTCATTTTCCTTCTCATGGGATTAGTCACATGAATGTGACTATGGGTATAACACATCATAAAATAGTGCCTCATAGAGTTCTCTTATTTGTGGAGCAGAAAGGCAGTACATGGAAATAAAATTATGTTATAGCTTAAAATTTTTTAAGGCCATTCTTATTTGTGTAAATCCTTAGCATGAAAACTGCTCCCCCAAAATAAGTATTTAAATAAACAGTTATTCTTTCTTTGTTCCAATTTGTTCGCAAAAGAATATATTCTTTGTTAGTTATGGGAGAAAAAGAGGTGGAAGAGATTGGTGTTTACAAAAAAGAGCTCTCCAACAGTCCCTTTTTATGCATGATTTACAAAAAGTTACATGGTGACATATTGTTATCATTTGCTAATGCTTCAAAAAATCCTAGTTTTGCAAAATGCAGTGTGTGTGCAGCATAGTTTTAAGCTATGCAGGTTGCCTTCTTCTGGTGTAAAAAAATTATTTTTATATGGCTTTCAGACTCCATAAAAATATCAGTTTGGGGGTGCCTGAGTGGTTCAGTCCGTTAAGCATCTGACCCTTGATCTCACCTCAGATCTTGATCTCAGGGTGGTGAGCTCAAGCCCTCCTTTCATGCTGGGCGTGAAGCCCATTTAAGAAATAAAGTTAAAATAAATAAAAACATCAGTTTTTATCTATTTTATCAGAAACCTTGCCTGTTTGTACAAGGTACAAATAATTACCCTGCTTTTGTATTTCTCTGTGTTTCAGTTGAGCCCATAAATACCTGGAAAGCCCTATAGCTTCAGACGGCAAAAGGAAATGTGTTGTAAAATAACCAGCCAAATATTGATCCGCTACATTTTTGCACTGGTCGAGAATTTGGGAGGGGTCCTATAGTGTAGATTCTTAAGAGTAGTTCTTCATCCCCTCCCTCACCCTGCTGCTGGTGGAAATTTTAAAAAAATAAGATTCCAAAGAGAGAAAAAGAAAATGCAGATTATTGTCATAAGAATAGAGACCATCCTCACTACCCATCTCAGCTGAAAGAGCACAGGCTTTGTTAAGAAGGTCAGTAATAATACTCTGGTATAATATGTGTCATGGAAGCTTTAAAAAAAATTTTTTTTAATGTTTGTTCATTTTAGAGAGTGCAAGTGGGGGAAGAGCAGAGAGAGAGAGGGACAGAGGATCCCAAGCGGGCTCTGCACTGACAGCAGCAAGCCCAGTGCAGGGCTAAAACTCACAAACTGAAAGATCATGATCTGAGCTGATGTCAGCTGGACACTTTGAGCCATCCAGGTGCCCCTTTTGAATTTTTTAAATATTTTTTTAATATTTTTTAATGTTCATTTATTTTTGAGAGGGAGAGAGACAGAGCGTGAGTGAGAGAGGGTCAGAGAGAAGGGGAGACACCGAATCCAAAGCAGGATCCAGGCTCTGAGCTGTCAGCCCAGAGTCCCAAGTGGGGCTCAAAACCAGGACCCTTGAGATATCATGACCTCAGCCAATGTAAGACGCTTAACCAACTGAGGCACCCAGGCACGTGAATTTTTTTAATTGCAAGGGTCTAAGAATGTTTTTCTTCCATTAAAATAGAAAGAGAGAAAACAAGGAAGAAATGAAAGAAAAGAAAGGGAAAGGAAGGAAATGGTTTAAGTCTTCAGATAATGACCAATATAGTGATTCTTTATTAGCATTTATAATAAAACTATATTTTAAAATATGTTCATGATAACTTTGAAACTTGAGAAATAGTAACAACAGCTCTTGGAAAAAAAGATAGCATCAGATAAATCATTTGGTGATCTGTGTGCAATTTTGCTTATGATTTCTGAAAGTTCCAAAAACTTGACATAAATGAGCACAGTTTCTCCTGTGAATTATTAGCTTTTTGTTTTTAATAACACTAAAATATCCTAATATCCTTCTAAGAAACATTTAGAGCTCCATCATCAAGTTTATCTAACATAAACTTTTGAATCCTGAACTCATCGTTTTAAAAAATTGTTGTTTTAAAACAGTTGTATTAAAATTTGGCAATGTGAAAAGATCTACAAGATTATCAAATGTCATATTCCATATTAAAAATGAACTGCTTTGATTAAAACATTTAAGACCACAAATATTAGACAATTACCCTCTTTAGTTATTGATGCTTTTACTTGCTTATAAATATGCTAATACATTAACCCTGTAGTTGGGATCCATAACATATTAAGCCCATTTTTTGTGCTTGTATAGTGAGATAAATGTCTTCCTTTGTCTCCTAGGAATCCATGGCAGCGAAATCTTCACCTGGAAAAGGATTTTCCCGACCTGCTAGACCAGCAAATCGCCGTCTCCCATCCAGATGGGCCTCGAGATCTCCATCGGCGCCCCCCGCCTTGCAGAGAACTACCCCCAGCTATACCTTTTCTCTGCAATCTGCAGCATCGATGGTCTGAGTCTCTGGCCTGGATTGCTAGATGACAAAAGTCCTAATTGCCAAACAGAGCATTCTGAGTGTTTACAGCCAATCCGGTCTCTTCTCTGTCTTTCAAGATCACTGGGACAGACAGTTTAAATCTTAACTTCCCATCAGTCTTCAGTGTTTTTAATCTATGGAATAATTATCTTCCTGTATTTTGATTTCTTAGATCAGAATTTTTTAATGCCATCTTCATTAATTTGCCAGTATGATTTAAGTCAAAACAATGTACTATATTGTATATTCTATCTTTCTTGCAAGTGGCAGAAAGCAAGGTTATGTGCATGGCCATGTGTTTGTAGGTGCATGTGTTGAAACAGGAAGTATCCTAGTATGTACTTAGATAAGAAAAACTTCTGTGCTAGTGTTGACTTTGAAATTATAATATGTATACCTATATATTCTTTGTGTTTATTTAAAATTTTTGAAAATATACAGTACTATTTCTATTTTGTATACCTTTTAATAGGTATCCACTTAAGGCATTTGAGGTACATATATTAACTAACCACTTTCTTGGTCCCAACTACATTGAAAAATAAGAATTATACACATTAATAACACTTGGTAGATTTCTATATACAACTCATAGTTTCTTAACCAATGTAAGGATGGACTAATGCCATTAATCTCCTTGTTTATTCTTTTAATAAATAAAATTGTCACAGGTTTAATAGATCAGACTTCCAAAGCAAACATAAAATGTTCACAAAATCTTTTGTATATCATTTGGTAGTCTATTATGGCTTTAACCGTGTACTTGATCCCCAGAGCCACATCATGAGACTGCCTTAGAAACAACAGAACTTAAAAATGAACTTATTTTGTCAACTTCAGTAACAAATAATCCTTAAATAGGATATGAAAATAAATTCAGTTATGTTGAATTCTACTTTTTTGTTAAATTGTAGTAAGCTGTTAGTTAAGCTCCTTCATTTGAAGTCATATTTAGAGGTAAGTCATTTCCTTTTTTTTTTTCTAATTTTCTCTAAAATTAGTAGTAAAAAGCTAATTCATCTTTTTATTAACAGGGAAGATTAGAAATGATATTTCATTGAGAGCCAAATTATAATATATTTCTTATAGTGTGCTACATTAAAAAAAAAAAAGCCTTAAAGTAAACTTTGGCATCCATGAGTAGGATAAGGAACAGAAATGTGTATTTTGGCCACAGTTACACACAGTGAACATGTAAGATCTATGTTGAGAACTGAAAGAAGTATGAATGCTGAGGTGTTTGGAATTCTACATGGACGATCTTAGAAGCACCTTTGCTCTCTCTGGTCTCTCTATAAAACCAACTTCGTTAGTAGATACTTCTATGTAAGCTTTTCTTTTACTACCAGAAAGGTTAAGAAATTCCTGTGACATAAGCACCCATGACCTTCTTCTTATGATATATTCTAACAATTAAGAGTAATTCATTTCATTATACATCATGACTTGAGGTAAAGTAAATAATTTCCAAATCCCAGACTGCCTTAAAATGCTCAAGACTGTTGCTTGATGATGGACAGATTTGTACTTTCCAATAAGGAGAGTTTATAGGAGTTGAGCTGAATTAAACTTCTAGAATGTGAGGATGGAGCAGATGGTAAGTAAAGGCTATAGATCCATTCTTTTTTGGAATAGTTTGAGAAGAACAGGTATAAACTTTTCTTTAGATTTTGGTAAAATTCGCCTGTGAAACCATCTGGCCCTGGACTTTTGTTTGTTGAGAGTTATTGGTTACTAATTCAATTTCTTTGTTGGTAATTGGTCTGTTCAAATTTTCCATTTCTTCCCTGTTTCAGGTTTGGTAGGTTATATGTTTCTAGGAATCTATCCCTCTCTTCTAGGTTGTCCAATTTGTTGGAATATAGTTTCTCATAATATTCTCTTATAATTGTTTATATTTCTGTGGTTGGTGTTTAGATACACTCATTTAATTCTTGTTTCTTTCAGGAATATCCTTTTCCATAGGAAACCTATCAGAGACAAGTAACCTAGATGCCAACTGATGTCATTTATGTTTTATGCTTTTCATCTAGAAGTGGGGAAACACTAGGACAATGGTAGTTTTTGGCATACAATAATAGACCCGCTTGGAAGGTGCTGCTATGCCACAGTGGAAAGACTGCCCGAGAACTGGGCAACATCCCTGCTCCCCTCTATCACTGTATCCCAGGTAGTCTGATGTGGATCTGTAGTTCCTATCTTTAACTACAAGTCAGAATATTGAGGATTTCTTTAAAAAAAAAATTAGATTCCTGACCTCATTTCATATTTACTAGAGCAGAATTTCCAAGGGTGCAGGGTGGGAATCTGGAGTCTTTAATAAAACAATAACAACAGCAACAAGAAAGCAAAATATCTAATGATTAGAGAGATTTGGAAGCAGTGACATTGATGCCCCAATAGATGGGTACCATTGGGTAGTCACATTGCTTCCCTGGGACTTGCTTTTGTTACCTATAAAAGAAAAGGATTATATTATCAGGCATACAATTTTAAACCACCTTTTCTATTACCATTTGAATGAAACAGTGGGACATATTTTAACACCTTCCTATGTTGACTAAAATCATAGCATGGTAGAGTTTAAAACTAAAAACTTAGTATATAGTCCAACTCCTTGATTGTAAAGATATACTAAAACAAAAGTTATTGAAATATTCTGTTTTCTCTTTTAAAATATTTTATAATTTTTTATGAAAAACCTATCAGGTAAATGGCAATTATCCTTGAAAAATATTTTTTTATGTATTGTGATTTTTAACTGGTAGTTTTTCTACTTTGGATGAGCATGTTCTTCCCAACAACATACCCTTCATTATGCTGTCATTGCTGGATTTAAGACATTTGTCAACGTTTCAGAAATATTTGCTTAGAAACACTTGTATTAATAGACGTTTTCCTGAGCAGACTATTGGGGAGAAAACTTACATTATTTCAACTGAGGAGTCTGCTCTCAGAAAGGAATAAGAACAAGGCAGAAAAAGTGCTTGAGTTTTTGTGCATGTGTGTGTGTGCACACAATCCTTGCACGAGTTCTCTATATTGCCTTATCACCAAAGCCAAATATAAATATGTACATTATGTTTGCATAATTCACTTTATCAAAAATTAACCTTAACTTTCATTTGTTTTTACGTAGACAATGAAGATGACCAGATATTATCATGCATGATTTACCTCTACATAGAGGATTTAGCCAGACTCCATGTCATTCTGAGAAAATATCTGGACCTAAAAAAAGAATCTGCTTCCTTACAAAGATTTTTAAAATTATTTCCAGGCATAGGCACATTTATTGACAAACAACTACTTGACATTAAAATCTCCTTCAGTGATTGGAAGTTATCAAATAAAATAGATATGGAAACACCTGCTGTGGCATGTACATACATTGAGAACATTTTGATTTTCTTCCTTTTCTATAGTGATCTCCAGTAAAGCCGAAAGTTTTATGAAGTCTAAAATCACACTTAAGCCTAGCTTCTCTTAAAATATCTCTACATAATAAAATCTAAAAGCCACGTCTGTATGAATTCCTGCACCTGGCCACACAAAACCCCATATGATTTCTTATACCGGACAGCCACTCTGCCCATTTAACCACTTATTGAATTTTTGTTTCAAAAATATTACTCCTTTGAAACTTGCCTTTACATGTGGAATTAGTTTAATTATTTTTAGATAGATTCAGATTTCTATTATAGTACTATTTTGCTTCCAATTCTGCATGTTTCTTCTTCAGTAGCAAGTATCATTATTAGAATTTACAACTATGACATGCTTAATATAGCACATAATATGGTCTTTCAAAAAAATTGGCTTCATAAAGTAAAAAAATTAAAACAAAAAAAAGTTGGGGGGCAGCTTTCATGCAAGTGTCTACTCAACATTTTTCATGCAAGTGTCTACTCAACTGTAGGAATTTTTCTTCTCATAAAAAATAATTTTTGTTCCAGTGAGGGAAAAAACCAAAAAATTTAAAATCTGATACATATTGCAATGATCTTATTAATCCAAAATGTACAATTTGGCAAATTCTGAAAAAAAATAGTATGCTTATATGAAGCTGTGATGTAATCTAGAAATGAAGGAAGAGTCGAGAATGGGAAGGACCATAAAAGTCATGCAGAACAATCTCGTGGAGATGGGAGAAACTTGAAACTCAGAGAGGTCTGTGTGCTTGCCAAGGTTATAAGGATGGGCAGCAACCTGGCCTCCAACACCAGTGTCCTGCCTTCCTTGTACACCTATGTGCATCTATGACTTGGTGGTTCACAAAGCACATTTATATTCCTTGACTTGTTTACTTACAACAAACTTCAGGCTGGCCTCTGTGATTTCTCATTACAGTTGGAGAAATTAAGTAATGAAGATAATAGAATAAATATTTCCCAAGATAATACTGAGAAATATATAGGTGGTTGCCCAGACTCCTAATGCAAGCTCTTTCCCAAAAAAAGAGGAAGAGGAAGAGCAGTTCTTTTCCACTTATGTTTTATGCATGAAACAAGTTGTTTATTTTGCTTTCATTGAGAGTTTCTCTTAATTTTGCCTTTCAATTTTCTTAATCAAGGTTCATCATTCATGATTTATATGGTTTCAATGGTTTCAAGAGTTAGTATTAAAGAAGTCATGAAGAAGGCTCACTTTATCAAAAAATTTTTTTTCATTTTTTGATGCCTATCCTCTAATATTGTATACATTTTGTATATGGGCCAAAATGTTGAAGGTAAACTAATAAGTAGCCAAAGCAATCCTCGTCTATAGTACCAAGTGAATCCTGATCTCTTCAACCTTCAAAAGAATCATAGAAAAATTTTCATACTATAGGACTTAAATGTACTACAAAATAAATGAGAACTTTCCCTTGAAGCTTGCAGTTATTTCCAATTTATAATCTTACTCTGAAATAAATTGTATCTGCCAATTTCATTTTGAGGCTTTATCCTCTAATTACTTATGTAATTTTATAAAAATCATTAAACAAATTCAATCCAGCTATTTGGGATCTGTAGATTTTTTTCCTATATAATGCCGTTCAGCCTCAAAATAATGCCAAATTATCTAACTTGAATTATATACATTTTTTAATCTTTGCACAAAATTTTGTGTTAAAGTTAACCCAGTAAAAAATTCTCTGAATTGATACCTGGAGTGAAATATTCAATATGCAATGAAGGCCAGAGAACCATTTATAATATTTTTTAAAAGAAGTCACATGTTGGAGTAAAAGTGGGCAATATAGTCTCTACCTGCTAAAATTCAAGAGGTAAATTGTTGGGAATAAAGATTCTTCCTAGGAGATCCCAGGCAAGGAGAGAGGAGCTGAGACAAGCATGTCACCTTGTTAAAAAGGAAGCTGGTCATGGTGCAGCCCAGGGAGCAAAAACTATATGAATTCATAACTTACTCAACTCAGCAAAAGCAAGCACTAGACTTTCCCAGGCAAATCGAGGGTCTGGGGAAACCTCAACATCAAAGACTCCAATGCTTAATCCATGCTTAGGATTCAGGCAAGTGGTCATTTACAAGGAGATTCTTCATAAAGCAGCTAAGACCCAAAACTGATGCTTGGGCCAAGGTAGGAATGAATTGACTCTGGAAGGAAACTGTCAAAGGCAGGACTCTAGATCAAAGAGTGTTGTCCTAGGGACCAACATGTAAAAAATTGAAGAGATGCTGCTAGAGGTAGGGAGGGGTATTTCCATTGGAAATAGGAATGGAGAGGTCTTCATCAGCACACCAAATCTTTACTGAAGTTGGGAGTCAAGGAGACTTGGATAGCAAGTTAAGGACCCAGTAATTGCTAGCAGACAACTAGCAGTGTAATCGCTGCAGAACTGAAATAAATGGAGCTTCAGTGCATCTTGAGCTCTCATCCGGAATATTTTTAGGAACTAGAATCGATAGGAGGGCATCAGAAGACCTCACTATGAGGAATTTAAAAAGACAGGTAAAGATGATTACGTGTGGACTGATACTCTTTTCTCTCCACCTTTGCTTTATTGTTGTGACTGTATCGGCAAAATCTAAAAATTTTATACAGACAATCGGATAAAATAAGCCACTTATACCTTCATATAATAGACCATAAGAGCAAAATAGGTATCCCAGAAATTGGAAGCGGTATTTTTCTCCAATAGTAATATAAAACAGGCACGTAATCAAAGAGTAAGACCTTTTTTTAAACTTAGAAAATCACTAAAAATTGTCTATATACATGATGGGGGTAAGCATAGGGAACACCCAAAATGCATCTGAGAATAGAATATTGTCTCAAAGAAAAAGAAATACAATGCAATTAAAACTAAAGATAAAACTTAACTACTCCAGGGGCGCCTGGGTGGATCAGTTGATTGAAAGTCTGACATCAGCTCAGGTCATGATCTCACAGTTCGTGGGTTTGAGCCCATTGTCAGGCTCTGTGCTAACAGCTCAGAGCCTGGAGCCTGCCTTGGATTCTGTGTGTGTGTGTCTCTCTCTGCCCCTCCCCTACTTGCATGCTGTGTGTGTGTGTGTGTGTGTGTGTGTGTGTGTCAAAAATAAATAAACATTAAAAAAAAATTACTTACTCTAAGCTCTGTCTGAATGGGAAAGATATGGGCTTCATGGAGCCAAAGAAAAGGTAGCCCTAGAGAAGAATATTTAGTATTGTTCCACTGCCCTCCAGTGGAAAAGGCCCGGGTCTGAAAAGATGAAATTCCTGGCCATGGCCGATTCTATTCTGGTCATGGGAGCAATAGGTTCCCCCAGAATGATCTGTGCCACACAGATATCCTTCAAGGTCCCCCAGTACCTGAAACTCACTTTTCCCACTCACACTCAAGGAGTGTCAGAGTCTCAAATTAACTATCTAGGTATTCAAGGAAGTAAAAGAGCATCTAGACCAGTGTTTCTTGAATGTTTCAGAAAATGCTATAATAGCAGAGAAAGGAAATAGGTACCCAAAGGTCTGGGATGGTTTCTACAATTCTTGAAATGAGGGGGTGGGGGGAGTGGTTATAACCTGAGCATTAAGCTCTTATTTTTTTATTTTTATTTTTTAGCTGCTTGACTTTCTAATAACTTTATTTTTATTTACTTATTTTTTTCCATTCTCATCAATTTTACTTAGTTATTTATTTTTAGCCTCCAACCCTTTTGCTTCTCTTTTCTTTTTTTAATATACTGTATTGTCAAGTTAGCTAACATACAGGGTATACAGTGTGCTCTTGGCTTTGGGAGTAGATTCCCATGATTCATTGCTTACATACAACACCCAGTGCTCAACCCAACAAGTGCCCTCCTCGAAGCCCATCACCCATTTTCCCCTCTCCCCCACGCTTCCAATCAACCCTCAGTTTGTTGTATGTACTTAAGAGTCTCTTATGCTTTGCCTCCCTCTCTGTTTGAAACTACTTTTTCCCCTTCCCTACCCCCATGGTCTTCTGTTAAGTTTCTTAAATTCCACATATGAGTGAAAACATACATCAGTCTTTCTCTGACTGACTTATTTCACTTAGTATAATACCCTCCAGTTCCAACCATGTTGTTGAAAATGGCAAGATTTCATTCCTTCTCATTGCCAAGTAGTATTCCACTGTATATATAAACCACATCTTCTTTATCCATTCATCAGTTGATGGACATTTAGGCTCTTTCCATAATTTGACTACTGTTGATAGCACTTAAACATTGTGCACTATAGCACTATAAACATTGGGGTACATGTGCCCTGTGAGTCAGCACTCCTGTATCCTTTGGATAAATTCCTAGTAGTGATATTGCTGGGTCATAGGGTAATTCTATTTTTAATTTTTTGAGGAACTTCCACACTATTTTCCAGAGTGGCTGCACCAGTTTGCATTCCCACCAACAGTGCAAGTGGGTTGTCATTTCTCCACATCCTCGCCAGGATCTGTTGTTTCCTGACTTGTTAATTTTAGCCACTCCAACCAGTGTGAGGTGGTCTCTCATTGTGGTTTTGATTTGTGTTTCCCTGATGATGAGTGATGTTGAGTCTTTTCATGTGTCTGTTGGCCATCTGGATGTCTTCTTTGGAAAAGTGTCTATTCATGTCTTCTGCCCATTTCTTCACTGCATTATTTGCTTCTGTTTCTTGGGTGTTTGAGTTTGATAAACTCTTTATATAGTTTGGATACTAACCCTTTATCCAATATGTCATTTGCAAATACCTTCTCCCATTCTGTCAGTTGCCTTTTAGTTTTGTTGATTGTTTCTATTACAATTCAGAAGCTTTTTATCTTGATGAGGTCCCAATAGTTCACTTTTATTTCTTTTATTTTATTTCTCTTGCCTTTGGGGACATGTTGAGTAAGAAATTGCTGCAGCTGAGGTCAAAGAGGTTGTTGCTTGTTTTCTCCTCTAGGGTATTGATGGTTTTCTTTCTCACATTTAGGTCCTTCATCCATTTTGAGTTTATTTTTGTGTATGGTGTAAGAAAGTGGTCCAATTTCATTCTTCTGCATGTTGCTGTCCAGTTCTCTTAACACCATTTGCTAAAGTGACTGTCTTTTTTCCATTGGATACTCTTTCCTGCTTTGTCAAAGATTAGTTGCCCATACTTTTGTGGGCCCAATTCTGGGTTCTCTATTTTATTCTATTGGTCTGTGTGTCTGATTTTGTGTCAATACCATGCTGTCTTGATGATTACAGGTTTGTAGTAGAGGCTAAAGTCTGGGATTATGATGTCTCCTGCTTTGGTTCTCTTTTTCAACATTACTTTGGCTATTTGGTGTCTTTTGTGGTTTCATACAAATTTTAGGATTGCTTGTTCTAGCTCTGAGAAGAATGCCGGTGCAGTTTTTATTGGGATTGCATTGAATGTGTAGATTTCTTTGGTTAGTATTGACAATTAACAACATTATTCTTCCAATCCATGAGCATGGAATATTTTTCAATTTCTTTGTGCCTTCTTCAATTCCTTTCATAAGTTTTCTATAGTTTTCAGCATACAGATCTTTTACATTTTTGGTTAGGTTGATTCCTAGTTATTTTATCATTCTTGGTGCAATTGTAAATAGGATCAATTTCTTGGTTTCTCTCTCTGTTGCTTCATTATTGGTGTATAGAAATGCAACTGGTTTCTGTACATTGATTTTATATCCTGTGACTTTGCTGAATTCATGTATCAGTTCTAGCAGACTTTTGGTGGAGTCTTTTGGATTTTACATGCAGAGTATTATGTTATCTGCAAATGTGAAAGTTTGACTTCTTCTTTACTAATTTGGATGCCTTTTATTTCATTTTGTTGTCTGACTGCTGAGGCTAGGACTTCCAACACTATGTTAAACAACAGTGGTGAAAGTGGACATTCCTGTCGTGTTCCTGATCTTGGGGGGAAAGCTCTCAGTTTTTCCCCATTGAGGATGATGTTACCTGTGGGATTTACATATTTGGCTTTTATGATGTTATGTTCCTTCTATCCTGACTTTCTCGGGGGGTTTTATTAAGAAAGGATGCTGTATTTTGTCGAATGCTTTTTCTCCATCTATTGACAGGATCATATAGTTCTTATCCCTTCTTCTATTAATGTGATGTATCACATTGATTGATTTGCCAATATTAAACCAACCCTGCAGCCCAGGAATGAATCCCACTTGATCATAGTGAATAATTCTTTTAATATACTGTTGAATTTGATTTGCTAGTACCTTGTTGAGAAATTTGCATCCATGTTCATCAGAGATATTGGCCTGTAATTCTCCTTTTTTTGTGGGGTCTCTTCTGGTTTGGGAATCAAGGTAATGCTGGCTTCATAGAATGAGTCTGGAAGCTTTCCTTCCATTTCTATTTTTTGGAACAGCTTGAGAAGGATAGGTGTTAACTCTGCTTTAAATGTCTGGTAGAATTCTCCTGGTAAGCAATTTGGCCCAGGACTCTTATTTGTTGGGAGATTTTTGATAACTGATTCAATTTCTTCAGTGGTTATGGCTGTATCCAAATTTTCTGTTTCTTCCCATTTGAGCTTTGGTAGTGTATGGGTGTCTAAATTTGTCCATTTCCTCCAGGTTGTCCAGTTTGTTGGCATATAATTTCTCATAGTACTCTCTGATAATTGTTTGTAGTTCTGTGGTGTTGGTTGTAACTATTCTCTTTCATTTGTGATTTTATCTATTTGGGTCTTCTCTTTTCTTTTTGAGAAGTCTGGCCAGGGGTTTATCAACTTTGTTTATTCTTCAAAAAACCAGCTCTTAGATTCATTGATCTGTTCTACTGGGTTTTTTTGGACTTTATATTGTTTATTTCTGCTCTGATGTTTATTATTTCTCTTCTTCTCCTGGCTTTGGGGTTTCTTTGCTATTCTGCTTCTAGTTCCTTTAGGTGTTCTGCTTCTAGTTCCTTTAGGTTTTGTATTTGGGTTTTTTTCTTGTTTCTTGAGATAGGCCTGGATTGCAATGTATTTTCCTCTCAAGACTGCCTTTGCTGCATCCCAAAAGGTTTGGACTGTCGTGTTTTCATTTTCATTTGCTTCCACAGATTTTTAAATTTCTCCTTTAATTGCCTGATGACCCCATTCACTCTTTAGTAGAATGTTCTTTAACCTCCATGCTTTTGGAGGCTTTCTTGTGGTTGATTTCAAGTTTCATAGCATTGTGATCTGAAAATATGCATGGTATAATCTCAATTCTTTTATATTTATTGAGGGCTGTTATGTGACCCAGTATGTGATCTATCTTGGAGATTGTTCCATGTGCACTCAAGTAGAATGTGTATTCTGCTGCTTTTGGATAAAAAGTTCTGAATATATGTGTCAAGTCCATCTGGTCCAGTGTATCATTCAGGGCCATTGTTTCTTAATTGATTTTCTGCTTAGATGATCTGTCCATTGTTGTAAGTGGAGTATTAAAGTCACCTGCAATTACCATATTCTTATCAATAAGATTGCCTATGTTTGTGATTAATTGATTTATATATTTGGGTGCTTTCAAGTTGGAGGTATAAACATTTATAATTGTTAGCTCTTCTTGATGGATAGACCCTGTAATTATGATATAATGCCCTTTTTCATCTCTTATTACAGTTGTTAGTTTAAAATCTAGTTTGTCTGATATAAGTATGACTACTCCAGCTTCCTTTTGACTTCCAGTAGCATGATAGATGGTTCTCCATCCCCTCACTTCCAATCTGAAGGTGTCCTCAGGTCTAAAATGAGTCTCTTGTAGACAGCATATAGATGGATCTTGGTTTTTTATCCATTCTGATATCCTGTGTCTTTTGATTGGGGCTTTTAGTCCATTTACATTCACAGTTATGATTGAAAGATATGGATTTAGTATCATTGTGTTATCTGTAAGTTTCATGCTTGTGGTGATGTCTCTGGTCCTTTGTAGTCTTTGCAGTGTTCCACTCACAAAGTGCTCCTTAGAATCTCTTGCAGGGCTCGTTTCATGGTCATGAACTCCTTCAGTTTTTGTTTGTCTGGGAAAGCTTTTATCTCTCCTTATATTCTGAATGGCAGCCTTGTTGGATAAAGGATTCCTATTCAGCACATTGAATATTTCCTGTCACTCCCTTCTGAACTGCCAAATTTCAGTTCACAGGTCTGTTATTACCCTTATGTGTCTACCCTCGTAGGTTAAGATCCGTTTGTCCCTAGCTGCTTTCAGAACTCTCTCTTTATCTTTATATTTTGCCAGTTTCCCTGTGGTATGCCATGGTGAAGACCTATTCTTGTTGAATCTGAAGGTCGTTCTCTGTACCTCCTGAATTTGGATATCTACTTCCTTTCCCAGATTAGGGAAGTTCTCAGTTATCATTTGTTTAAATAAACCTCTGTCCCTTTCTCTCTCTTCTTCCTCTTCTGGAACTCCTATGATTTGGATATTATTACATTTCATTGAATCACTTACTTCTCTAATTCTCCGCTCGTGGTCTAGTATTTTCTTATCTTTTTCTTGGCTGCATCTTTTCCCATAATTTTATCTTCTCTTTCACTTATTCTCCCCTCTGCTTCCTCCATTCTTGCTGTCACTGCACCTATTTTATTTTGCATCTCACTTACAACATTTCTTAATTTGTCATGATTATTTCTTAGTTCCTTGATCTCTGCAGCAATAGATTCTCTACTGTCTTCTATGCTTTTTTTCAAGCCCAGTGATTAATCTTATGACTATTATTCTAAATTCTTGATCAGGTATATTGTTTATATCTGTTTTGAGCAATTCTCTGTCATTTCTCCCTGGAATTACTTTTGAGGAGAATTTTTCTGTTTCATCATTTTGGGTAGTTCTCTGTCCTTTACGTATTTTAATAGCTTGTTATGTGTCTTGCATCTGTGAGTGCTACTATATTAAAAAGAAAGGGGTTATACTCTGTCCAGGCCTGTCCCTTCAGGAGGTATTTTTGGAGTATGTTGTGTGCTTTCTGTTGTTTTGACTCTGGTTTCTTTAATTTCCCTACTCATAGTGGTGGTTTGGATCTTCCACCAAGTGTGCTTTAATTTGTTCATTGAAGTAACCCTGGAAAAAATTTAGAAAGAGGACGGTGGTGGAAGAAGCCTTATCTCATACAAAAAGAGAAATGACAGGTGTGGGAAAAAGAAAAGAAAAAAAAAATTGATCAGGCAGAGAATCAGAGAAACTATACAGCTTAGTCCAGAGAGAGAGAGAGGAAAATAAAGAAGGAGCTACAGAAGAGATGTAATAAGAATAGATATAAAATGTCTGCTTAAACAAACCAACAACCAGAATAGAGAAGGGAAGAAATAAGAGAAAGAAGAGGAAGAAAAATGAAAAAATATATATATGTCTACATAAAATAGGAATTCACCAAGAATCAAATCAGAAAATGCAAAACAACTGGACAGATATTTGATGGTGCCTTGGAACTGTGACTGCGGTGGTTTGGAGGAGGTGCTGTCTGGTTCAGTCAGTGTCAGTCTCATTCTGGTAGAGACGCAGTTTCCGAACTTGGAGAGGTGGGGTTTGGTGTAGGTGAGTCCACCTCCACTGTGGGCCCCCTATCCTGTTCCCTGAGGCCCCACCTTGTTGCCAATGGGAAGAAACATGGCGACACTGCAGTCTCTCCTCCCTGGACCGGGTGTCCCAGACCACTCTGTTCAGGCCATCCTCACAGTGCAATGCAAGCACAAGCAGGCTGGTTCTGTTCTGCTCCACTACCTCCTGTGCCTCCCAGGTGCTTGGCTGGAATTCAAGCCCTGATGTCTTAAAGGATCCTGCTCTGTTCCCCCTGGTTCTGGCATAGTGCCACTCTGCCTAGCCAGCTGACAAAGCACCTCTGGCTGGAAGGCACCTGCAGGGTCTTTAGTCTTTGGAGGGGCCTATATACCTTCTTCCCACAGCACTCAAGGGAGGGGATTACTTTCTCCAACTGTGCCTCTCAGCTCGCTCTGGAGGCTTGGGCTATCCCTCCTCCCCACCAGGCACACATGCAGGATGGCCTGCTCCAGTCCGGACAAAGTCCCACAACCCTGGATCGTTTGCAAGTTAAAAATTGGTCTTTCTCTGTTTTTTCTGTTCCCCTGTCCAAGGGAACTTTGGATCGCCCTACTTGTCCACATTTGGTTCCTATCCCCCACATTTTTTAGCTCTTAAACAGGGACTTTTTTCTGCTTTTTCCATTGACTGTGCCAAACACTTAGAAAAGTGTCAGCAAATAGTAGGCTCGTAAATATTTGTTGACTACATTAATACAAATTTTAAACACTATATAGTTTGCTATCAGGAAAAAAAAAAAGGTTTTCCTCTCTGCTCCCTATTTAATCACAGCTGGTAATATACTTATTTTATAAAATTGAGCCAATCTGAATTTACATTGTATAGTAACTTCTTTTCCTGTCATAGTGTCATTGTCTTTTGAGACCATGAACGCGTTTAAAAAATGTACACACAAATCAAAATAGTTTAGGGCACCTGGGTTACTCGGTTAAGGATCCAACTCTGGTTTTAGGCTTAAGTCATGATCTCATGGTGGTGGGATCAAGCCCCCTGGGGGGGTTCTGTGCTGGTGGTGGATTCTCTTTCCTTTCGCTCTGCCCCTTACCTCACACATGCACATGAGTGCACACTCTCTCAAAAAAAAAAAAAAAAAAAGAATAATTCTTTTCGCTGTTTTGCAAACTTTATAAGCATAATAAGTATGATGACCAGAACACTATTAAAGTGATAGTACACTGGAATATTTGACATGATTACTGATGAATAATTTAAGTATCTTTTAACTGAAAAGTCAAGCGACTCATGTCATAGAAAATATTGTAAGGATGTCTCTTTTCTTGTCTTAAAGGAAGAATAGTTGAAAGGCCTCTTTTTTCTTTTCTTTTTTTCTTTATTTCTTTTTATTTTTTCTGGGAAAAGCCGACTGCTTCATGCCGTGCCTCATTTGCATGTGTCTGGAGTCTTGGAAGCTTGACTACCCTACATTCTCCTACAAATGGACCTTGAGAGCTTGCTGGAAGGTTTCAACAGGAGCACAACTACTTCTATCCCATTTATGGAAGACCCATCCTCCTCTATCATGGAAGTTCCTCCTCTTTGACCCAGC
Organism: Panthera pardus; assembly: GCF_024362965.1. Taxonomy (NCBI): domain Eukaryota; kingdom Metazoa; phylum Chordata; class Mammalia; order Carnivora; family Felidae; genus Panthera; species Panthera pardus. Next base: position 37,103,469 of record NW_026526732.1, read on the forward strand.
ATGCTGCCTTGGGAGGGACACCCAGGAGTGCTGAGGGTGGAAGGGGACAGCTGCCTAACCAGCCAGATGAGCCAAACAAACCCTGGTGATCCTTGTCACCCACACATCCTGAAGGCCTTTTTCAAAGGAAAAACAAAATAACTTTTATCAATGTAATTGAATTAAGTTTCCAAAATTTCATTGTCAATAAAATCAACTCATTATCGCTCTCACACTTTAATTCTGCTGTGTCTTGTCACACCCAGTGACAACGTGATTTCCCATCTACAAACAATTTACCTTTGAAGTGTTTTTGCTGAGCAAGCCAACTCTGAGAATTGTTTATAATTAGGCAAAAATGTAATTAGTCCTTTTAACCCATGTTTTAACCCCTGTTACAACGTTTTTAATTCTCCACTAAGAAAAGTATAATTTCACTAAATTGAAAATTCAATCAGCATTTTTCTCTGTCTAAGTCAGCACATATATATGTCAAAGAGCAAGTTTTCAAACTCACTTCCCATTTCTTTACAAATTTATCTAAAAATATAAGCATCTAAATAATTATTTCTGCAAATTTACAACAAAAACCAGCATTTTTTTTTTTTTTCGGCAACCCATTAATACACAAGGAAAATCAAGAAACAAACTCTTTGAAAGGAGATATTATTGATGGGCTGGTCCAGGGCTGATGACTCATGCAAAATACAAAAGGGTGACTTCTCCACCAATGTCGGCATCATAGTTTTTTTTTTTTCTCTGCATGCATCGATCAATATGTGTTTTTACCTTCATTAAAAGTAAATATCCTATATCTTTTAAAAATTATTTGTACTGGCTATTATACTATAAAGTATCCTTTTAAAATTAGGGGAAAAAGTCAATAGCTGATCAAATTGCTAAATTATTAGTGTCCATCTTTCCAACTTAAGATAAAGAGCAAAGTTAGCATTCATCTCTCAACCAGTACATTCTAAGATATCCTTCTGAAGTGTTAGAACTATTGAGCACCAGTCAATAAGGGTATCATTTTCACCTCTTTTTAAGCTCCCAATAGATTTGACCATAACTATGGCATGGAGTCTAATGAAGATTTTTTTTTTTTTTTTACTTAAATAGACTTTGGGGCACCTGCCCTGGCTCAGTCAGTGGAGTCTGGACTCTTCATCTTGGGGTTGTGGGTTTGAGCCCCACGTTGGGTAGAGATTACTTAAAAAATAAAACCTTTAAAAACAAAAACAAAAACAAAACAAACCTATTGAGCAACAGCCAGTAAGGGCATCTTTTCCATCTCTTTTTAAGCTCCCAACAGATTTGACCATAACTATAACATGGAGTTTTAGCAAGTTTTTTCTTTTTTCTTTAAATAGACTCTAAATTGATCATCAAGCACTTTTGTCTTTTTAGTTGTGCTTTCCATACCTAGCCTATATTGTTGTTTCCTTTATTGGTGCAACATTTTCTGGTTGTTTGAATAGTTCATTTTTAATGTTACCTAAAAGAGCAATGATGGCTTATTGCAATTATTCTCAGGGTTGTATCCACTGAAAGATATAAAGGATTAGACTCTTTGGCAGTGCTACAATATCACAGCTCATATTTTAAATATGATTCTAAATGTATCCTACTATTTTTAGTTGACAGCTACCTACTACCCATTCACTAGTGGTCTATGATCTTTTTTACCATCAGTGTCACTGGTAAGGCTGACTGCTGACTTCTGGCTGTACTAAAAATTTTAAATAACCTTTCCTATTTTACCCAATATCCAGCTTGTGGTCCAAACTTCCTGTATTAAATCATATATTTCTTGTTGGAAATCTAATTTTAAAATCATTACACTTTAAATGTATCAGTGAAAAAAATGGTAACATCACACACATAGTACAGACCTTTGGGGTACTTATTTGCTATTGGCAGGAAGAAGAACTAAAAGAAATCAAGCACTTGTAAAACAAAATATATAATGAGAGTAATGGTTACAAATACTTAAACTACATTTTGGAATCAGTGACTTTCCGGGCTGGGGTTGTGGGGTGTGGTGGTATAATCTAAAGTTTAAAAACCAAACACTGATTCCTGCAATTGCCTGTGCAGGTCTCTGAGGACACATGGGGAAATCACACTTTTCAGCTTTTTCAATCTAGCAGCTAGTGCCATGAGCAACCTTAGCACGTTCTGTTTGAGTAGCGGGTCCGGACCAGTTTATTGGAGCTGCAATATTGACATTACTTTTTTTCCCCAAGCACAGAGGTATCACATTTTTCAGTCAATAATTGTGCATAAAAATGTTATGCTTTCTGGGCTTACATAAAATTGATGAAATATTCACCAAAAAAAAAAATGTAGATTTTTCTTATTTTCATTTTTTTGGCAAGTAGAAAACACAGTTTTTTATATTTTTTATTTTGAAATAATAATAGACTTATGGGAAGTTGAGAAAATAGAATGAGTCCCACGCGTGCTTTATCCAGTGCCCTCGATGATGACATCTTATATAATAAAGCTGTAGCATAGTCATTGACATTGATATATTACTGCCTTAAAATCTGCATTCATTTGTGTGTGTTTGTGTGTATAACTGCATGCATTTTCCATGTATAAATTTGTGTAATTGTCATCACAGTCAAAATACAGATTTTTTTTTCTATTATCACCAAAGAACTCCCTGTGTTACCTCTTTGTATTTGTATCTACCTCCCACACTACACCTGTCCCTGTGTGCTAGCAACTGCTAAACTGTTCATCTCTGTAGTTGTGTCACTTCCAGTATGTTATATGAATGGAATCATCGATATGTAACATTGTGAAATTAACTTTTTTCACTAAACACCATGTCTTTGAGACCCACCCAGTTTGTTGCATATATCATTATTTCATTACTTGTTATGCTGAATGGTATTCCATTGTGTGGATACACACCGCCACTTAAAGACATACAGCCACTTAAAGACATTTCAATAGTTGCCAGTATTTTACTATATAAACCACCCTGCCCATTCATGTACAAGTTTTTGTGTGAACATAGGTTTTCTCTGGGGTAAATGCCCCAAAAGAGTACAATTGGTGGGGTCGTATGGTAAGTGCATATTTAGTTTTGTAAAATTTGGAAGACTATTTTCCAGAGTGGCTGTGCCATTTTATATTCCCAACAGCAATGTATGAGAATTCCAGTTTCTCCACATTCTCACCAATATTTATTATTAATGTTTTTTACTTTAGGTGGTCTAATAGGTATGCAACGATATCTTATTGTGGTTCTAGTTTGCATTTCCTTGCTGCACCAGAATTGAGGAAACCAGAGTGGCATCCAGCCCACCTTATACCACCTTGGCCTACCTTGATGTCAGGTGAGGGTGGAGGCTCGGCTCCCACTGTGTCCTGATGACCACAGGGTGAGTGGAAATACAGAGTAAAGACCAGCCCAGCTGGCTCCTCCTCATTCTACTTCACTGATGCCAGGTTAGGATGGAGGCCTCCTGTCAGCTGGACCCCAATAACACTACTGTGGCAGGACTAGCAGATCATTGCCACCTGTATCCATTGAGTAGGAGGTAGAATTGTCTCCCCACTCATCGCTGCCAAAACCATGGAGTGTGTGCTGTGGGTGAGGTGGACAGAGTATTGAATGTTGATTTTTTGCTTGAGTGCAGTAGGTATTGTCGAAAAGGTTTTCTGTTCTGTTGGGTTTTTTTCCTGGTTCTTTGACCAGGGTAAATAGTCTTTCCTTGCAGTTATTTTGGTTCATGCCGATTGATGGTTCAGGTTGCAGGCTTCCCCAGTGCCCTGTCTGGGATGTATGGAAGGCAGAAAGAAAATCCAGGGAACTCAACCCTGTATTGTGTCTCAAGTCCCAGTAACCGGTCACTTTTCTGTCTTCATCCCAGTTTTCAGAGACTTCAGATATTTGTTTATAGTATTATGTCCAGGGTTTTTAAAGAAGAAAGACCTGGAAAGAATTGGGCTATTTCATCTTGGCCAGAACAAGCAGTCTTCCCCAAATGATTTCTTTTTTATAATAGCTTTATTGAGATGTAATTCATAGGCCAGACAATTCATTATTGTAAAATGTAAAGTTCAATGGTTTTTAGTTTATTAACAGAGTTGTACCACCATAACTACTATCTAGTTTTAGGACATTTTCATCATCCCCAAAAGAAATCATAGGCTAATAGCAGTTAGTCTACACCTCACCCCCAACACACACAAACATACATGCCTCAGCAACTCTAATCTACTTTCTGTCTTCATAGATTTGGCTATTCTGGAGGTTCCATAGACATGGAGTTATATGCTATGTGGCTTTTTGTAACTGGCTTTTTTTTTTTTTTACTTTGCATAATGTTTTCAAAGTTCATTCACATTGTAGCACACATCAGTACTTCACTTCTTTTACTGCCAAATAATATTTCATTATATGGATATATCTTTTTTCCATTTATTAGTTGATAGACTTTTGGGTTGTTTCTATCTGAGGGTTATTATGAAGAATGTTGCTAAGATCATTCAGAAACAAGATTTCATGAAAATATGTGCTTCATGTCTCTTGAATAGATACCTAGGAGTGGAGTTTCTGGGTCATAGGTAAATCTGTTTAACATTCTGTGGAGCTGCCCGATATTTTTCCAAAGTGGCTTCATCATTGTAAAACGATCCCTCCAACAATGTGCAAAGGCTAAAATTTCTTCACATCTTTGGCAAACACTAGAAATTATCAGGCTTTTTTATTTTAGCAATTCGTTTTTGAATTCACATGACTGGATGTGAAGTGGTATCTCATTGTGGTTTTGATTTTTATGTTTCTAATGACCAAAAAATTTGAGCATTTTTCATATGCTTATTGGCTATTGGTATGTCTTCTTTGGAGACCTGTCTATTCAAATTTCTCCCAGTTTATAATTGTGCTGTCTTTTATTGTTGACTTCTAAGAATTCTTTAAATAGGCTGGATATAAGTGCCTCATTAGATATATGATTTGCAAATATTTTCTCTTATTCTGTGTGTTGCCTTTTTATTTTCTTAATGGTGTCCTTTTGATGTGGTTTTGGAGTGGTGGTGGAAGCCCGGAGCTGACGGCCAAGAATTCTTGAGACATCTTTGGTGCAAAAGGTGATTTTACTAAAGCACAGGGACAGGATAGTGGGCTGAAAGAGCTGCACTGGTGTTGTGAGGAATGGCTGATTATATGCTATGGAGTTGGAGGAGATAAAGGCAAAAGGGAAGTTTTCAAAAGGACTTTCATATGCTAAAGCAGACTCAAAAGATAGAGGCCTAGGTATTGTCAAGCTAAGGTGGTTTTTCTGTCTAGCAAAGCATTACCGTTAAGACAGTAGGGAGTTATACTCCTCCATCTTAGGTATTTGTCAATGGACTGCAGGTTATAAGAAATTTAATTCTATCTACCATTGCCTTCTTGCCTTTGTTTCCCACATCACCATGGAGTGGCCCCCAGGCCACAGTTTCCAGGGCCCCAGGAAACTGAATCTATGGGTTTCTGGAGGCTAGGCTATTGATAAGAGTGACTTTTTCTTGTAATTTACAGTATTAAACTGACGGAGACTCAAGTCCTGTGTGACTGTGATCTCTATCAGTTAACCACAGGTTTTTCCCTTTCCTTTGTTCTTCTGCAGCCAGGAGTGCCTGAGGAATGTCATAGGTATCCCATCGAGGGGCAGTGGTTTTCGGGGTGTCAGCTTGCCTTATGCTCCCTCTTCACTTTGAAACACAAAAGTTCTTAATTTTGATGCAAATGTCCATTAAGAGATTATTGTCTTTTAACACTTGTGCCTGGTGTCATATCTAAAAAATGATTGCCTAATGCAAGGTCATAAAGATTTAATTCTATATTTCCTTATACACATGTTGTTTTAGCTCTTACATTTAGGTTTATTATTGATTTTTAGTTAATTTTTGCATATGATGTGAGATGGGGTGAAGAAGTACATGATTTTGCATGAGAATACACAATTTCCCCAGTATCCTGGTAAACATTAATTAATTTCTGGATTATCAATTTTATTCCACTGATCTGTATTTCTTTGTGTCAGTACCACACTCCCTTGATTACTGTAGCTTTATATAGTAAGCTTTTGAGTCCCTTACATTTCCAGATTAATTTTAAGATCACCTTAGCAATTTCTGCAGAAGAATGCAGCTGGGTTTTTGGTAAGGATTGTACTAAATCTGTACTAAATCAATTTGGAGATTATTGCCATCTTAACAATATTAAATCTTCTAATCCATAAACATGTGATGTCTTTCAATTTATTTAATTTCTTTCAATAATTTTTTATAGTTTTCAGTGTATAAGTCTTGTACTTCTTATGTTAAAACCAGTTCTAAGTATTTTATTCTTTTTGATGCTGTTGAGCATGGGATTGTTTTCATCTTCAAATTGTTCATTATTAATGCACAGAAATGTAATTTATTTGTGTATATTTTTCTTTTATTCTGTAATCTTGCTGAATCCATTTGTTAGTGCTAGTGTTTGTATGTGGGGGGAGGTAGGATTTTCTACATACAAGATCATAGCATCTGCAAATAGACATAGTTCTACTTTCTTTTCTTATCTGGGTGTCTTTTCTTTCCTTTTCTTCACTAATTGACTTGGAAATCATCCAGTATAATAGTGAATGGGAATGATAAGAGTGGACATTGGATAGTTTGAAAAGTTGATCTCCATGGGAGACTAATGGAGCTCCTAGTTGTAGCAAGATGGTACTGATATATATTTTGCAGGCTAAAAATTCTACAATCTGCAGCTCAGAAAAAATGGAACAGTGTCCAAGTCAAAAGATTTTGAGCAGAGAGGAGCTTATAGCTTAGAGTAGGGTAAATCATCAAAGTAGTTACAAACTAAGAACAAAAAGATAAAGAAATCATCCTTTAGGAAAATGAAAGCTAATTATAAAATAAAATAAAATATTTTTCCATTGCAAGCATAATAAAGCTCATTACATAAAATTTGACATTGTTGGGACACCTGGGTAGCTCAGGTTAAGTATCTGGCTCTTAATCTCAGCTCAGATCTTGATCTCAGGGTCACGAGTTCAAGCCCCAGATTGGGCTCCGAGCTAGGTGTGAAGCCTACAAAAAAAAAAAAAAAAATTGATATTGTTGAAGAAATATAATTTAAAACACGATGTTTTCCCAACCCAAAACACTAACAGAGAAAGAAAGCACTTTTATTACTGAATAGGTCTTAAACCAGAATGCAATGCACATCAGAGGTAATCTGCTAAGAGACTGCAGAAACAGAAAGGAATCTCACTCCCTTCTATAGCAAAGCTGATTCAAGTCATTTCATAGAAGTTATGTAAAACAACAGTAGTTATCAAGGTGACAATAACTAGTCCTTAGTAAGAGAACTGGATAGCACCATTTGTCACACGTTATTTTGTCCTAAATTCACCTGGTAATGGAGTGGCCATATGTACTAGTTAACCAGCCTTATCCAGAGCAAAAGCAAACCTCTTATATTTTTATAACAGAAGGTATTCTTGCAACTTGGAACAAGGTGCCCACTAAAAGTGAGTTTCCTGCCTTCCCACTGGGGTGCTATCTTCTTTGATGTTTACATTTTCTTTCGCCTGCACGGATGGGGGTGGGTGAAGGGGGAAGGGAGGTGTGGTTTAAAAACAATCATGTATTTCTCACAGTTCAAGAGTATAGAGATTGGGAAGTCCAAAATCAAGTCGCCTGGCAGATTCCCAGTCTGTTGACAACCCACTTGCATGTTCATAGACAACCAGGTTCATCCCCACTGTGTCCTCACTTGGTAGGAATGTTTGATGTTTACATTTCAAAGTGATGGTTCTCAGATCCCTGAGAGAGATGTTCCAGGGTCACAGAGCTGACAAAAGGCCTTTCAAAGAGAAGACAAAGTATTTACAATTACAAATTTTCTAAAGGAAATGTTCTGAGAAAAAGGAGGGGAGGGAAATTTCTTCCCTTAATTTCAACAGGAATAATTAGGCCTCTCGTTTTAAAATTGTATTTGTCCTGATATGATACACAGAAAGTTAAGGAGATAACTTGATACTGTCTATACCTAGATATAACCCAATCAGCATTTTGGTATATTTTCTTATGATATTGTATATATCATTTTGTTTATATTTTAGAGCTTTAATCATACAATATAAACATAATTTTATGTCTTCTTTTCCTCTTAACATTATCACATGTTATTATAAATATCACATTTAATGTCAGTATTATAAGAGCCACATTATAGTTCATTTATGTTAGGTAATATCTTGGTGAATAAACCTCTAATTCTTATTATTTCCTTTGGAAAGATTATGAAGAATTGGATTTCTAAGTAAATACAAATACATATTTTAAAAGTTTTGATGTTGCTGAATTGCTAAAAGTTAGTTTTCTAAGTAGCACAAAATGGTCTCATTCAATAGTTTGTCTTCTCCTTGTTCCTCAAGCAATTGTAGGTTCCTATGTTTTTTTTAAGTAATTTTTTAAAATTCCTTCTTCTTGTTCGATTAAATAGTCCGAAACATTCAAAATCATTGGGAGTCATGGATAAGAATGTCCCTGTTATTTTTCCCCTCCTTTTAGGGAGAGCCCAACCCTCTTTGCCATCATTGGAAGCACAATGAGCCATCACCAATGACCCAATAGAAGCCATCAAACATAAGAGGAGAAGGAATACTTGGTGAATCTGTGGCTGCCTTCAACTTTAAAGCCTTAATGGACACCTGTGATAATGTATAGAGAAACAGATTGTTCAACTTTGTATTAATAACCAAAAGGTAGCCTCTTAAGTAATATATTGGCTGTGTTACATATTTTTCTTGCTCTGCTCCAGACTGTCACATTTCCCCTAGAGACCTGCTAAATTAAATCCTGGCAACTCCACTAACCTGAGTCTCTGAAGCAGCCACTGATATCCTGTAAGCAATGGATTAAAAAAAAAAAAAAATACGGGGGCGCCTGGGTGGCTCAATCAGTTAAGTGAGAGGCTAAGAGAAAAATTACCAGGTGTACTCACAACTGCAAAGAAATGATCTTTCCCTTCCCCCCCCCACACCCCCCCACCCCCCGCCTTTCTGAAACCAGCCAGGGCACGCCCGGTCGTAGTCTGACATAAAGGCGGGAACCAATCAAGTTCTGCTGAATGGTTTGAAATAAAGGTGGGAACCAATCAAGTTCTGCTGAGCGTTCAAATTTATTTATTTTTGGGACAGAGAGAGACAGAGCATGAACGGGGGAGGGGCAGAGAGAGAGGGAGACACAGAATCGGAAACAGGCTCCAGGCTCCGAGCCATCAGCCCAGAGCCTGACGCGGGGCTCGAACTCACGGACCGTGAGATCGTGACCTGGCTGAAGTCGGACGCTTAACCGACTGCGCCACCCAGGCGCCCCAAGCGTTCAAATTTAAATGTCAACCTATAACAGCTCTGTAACCTCAAAAAAAATCCCTAACTTGTTTGTGCCGGTCTATAAAAGAAGCTGTAAGATCCTTGCTCGGGGCCTCTTAGCGTCACCGGCAACGAGTGCTCGGAGGACCGGGTTCGAACCTGCAATAAACGACCCTTGCCGCTTGGCTTTGACTCTGGACTCTGGTGGTTTGTTTTCGGGGGGTCTCTGGAATCGGGGCATATCATAAGCATCTGACTTTGTCTCAGGTCATGATCTTGCTGTTTGTAACTTTGAACCCTGAACCCGGAGTAGGCCTCTGTGCTGACAGCTTGGAGCCTCGAGCCTGCTTCAGATTCTGTGTCTCCCTCTCTTTCCCTACCCCTTCCCTGCTTGATAGCACTCAGTCTCTCTTTCTCTCAAAAATAAACATTTAACGGGGCGCCTGGGTGGCGCAGTCGGTTAAGAGTCCGACTTCAGCCAGGTCACGATCTCACGGTCCGTGAGTTCGAGCCCCGCGTCAGGCTCTGGGCTGATGGCTCGGAGCCTGGAGCCTGTTTCCGATTCTGTGTCTCCCTCTCTCTCTGCCCCTCCCCCGTTCATGCTCTGTCTCTCTCTGTCCCAAAAATAAAATAAAAAAAAAAACGTTGAAAAAAAAAAAATTTTTTTTAAATAAACATTTAAAAAAATTAAAAGAAAAATAGATCCCTAAAACAAAGTATCTTTTCTCTTTTTCTCTACCCCATCTCAAGCTTTTCCACTTTTTTTTTAATGTTTATTTATTTACTTTGAGTGAGAGAGTGGGGGAGGGGCAGAGAGAGAGGGAGGGAGGGGGAGAGAGGGAGAGAGAGAGAAAAAAAAATCCCAAACAGGCTCCTCCACACTAACCCATGAACCATGAGATCATGACCTGAACCAAAAGCAAGTCAGACACTTAACCAACTGAGCCACCCAGGCACCCCAAGCTTTTCTACTTTTATCAGCTGCTTAAAAGCTCTAATTAAAGCCATTGTGTTTTTATACATAGCCAGCCCCTAAAAGACTGAATTACAAGTCGTTCTACAGACACTCAAGGCTGGGTCCTGGATTTTAAAAACTAAAACAGTTGGGGCGCCTGGGTGGCTCAGTCGGTTAGGCGGCTGACTTCGGCTCAGGTCATGATCTAGTGGTCCGTGAGTTCGAGCCCCGCGTCGGGCTCTGTGCTGACAGCTCAGAGCCTGGAGCCTGTTTCCGATTCTGTGTCTCCCTCTCTCTGACCCTCCCCTATTCATGCTCTGTCTCTCCCTGTCTCAAAAATAAATAAAAACATTAAAAAAAAAAAACTAAAACAGTGAACAACAGGTGACATTTGATAAAATTCAGCCCTGGTTTTCTAGTAGAAATGAAAAGGAGGGGAATGTAATATTTTTACTAATGTACACAACATAGCTTTTCTTTGTCACGATGATTGTTTTAAATTATCCCAAAACCACTGTAATTAACAATTACAAAAATGAATTAAGCCCTATATAATGAATAAGATACCACATGTGAGCTACTCTGGCAGCATTTCATCACCGTATCAAATCCAGGCCACCAGTTGACAAATGTTTATGTTCATGTAGAGCAAAAAGGATACCTGGCCAGACATGTTAGGGACACAAAGTATGAGAACTATACAGCACTCTCAAAGATTTTAGGCTTTAGATGGATAAATAAGATAATTACACATAGAATGATAACTAAAAATGATATATGATACTGAACAGAAATTATGATAGACCTAATATTTTTATAACTTCGTAGGGTTTAGAAACTTTAACCTTCACAACAACTCTGTGTGTTTGGTATTATTATGCCATTCAACAGATGAAGAAATGGGATTTAGGGAGACATGCCCATCATTCCACTTCAATAAAAGATAATTCATGATTCTGAAGGCAATTAAATATCTACAAGATCAAAACTGGAGCATGGCCCTATCAGGGGAACATTTATGATGGATGCTGGATTTGACTGGACCTAAGCACATAGGTCGTGTTAAGTCCAAAACAAGTTTGTTGCAAAGGTCTGGCAATGGGAATTCTAGAGGCCTACATTGGAATTTGGAGAAAAGTGAGTAAAACAGCTTGGCTGGAGGGATGCTTCAGGTGAGGCTGGAGTGGTAAGGCTAAAGTTATTATAAACTTTATTATAAATAAAGGCTATGCTTTATTAGGTATACCAATGGGTAACTAATGAAAATGAAAATTTTAGAATAAGGGATTGACTTTTATCTTTGAAGAAAATGACAATAGGCATCAATAAGGTACATGAGTTTAAAGGTTTTTCCTTTTTTTTAATTGAATTATTTCTAGGAACTCAGGACTGCCATACTATGACAGAATAAATTTTCAGACCACTTAATCTTGGCAAAAATTGTACAGATATCATTGGGCTGTCAAAATCCCTTCACAGATACTTTCACTCTGTTTGATACTAGCTAAAAGATGCCCATGTAGGCCAACTGTTTCTTTGTAACAATGCCCAGATATTCTAAGTATCATTTTTTTGAAGAGAAAACTGGGGCCATTATCATCTCTAATAAATAGCCTTTGATTCAAGGACTTAGAACATTTTTTCAGGCACAATGTTGTTTCTTAAAAGCCTTGAGATTTTCTAGAAACAGGAAAGGCATGGCAGAAGGGGAGTGAATGACATCACAGTGACACTGGTGTGGAGTCCATGCAGTGAGGTTTTAAAACCTAAGGGTAGATTCAGATTTAGAGTAGGGAACATTGCTTCTATGTCTTTCCCTTCCAGATCAGAGCTGAACAGTTAGCTTACATTTTGCTGAGGCAACAGAATAAAGGCCTTCACCACTGGTACTTTCTCTAATAGAACTTTGCCCTTCTTATAAAATTCTTTGTTGGTGAAGCATGGAATCTATGGGTTTGGAGGATTCACTAAAATTGTTCTTATGAGCATTATACCAATCAATTTTATAACAATATATGGAAGCATGACATACCAGGATGAATAAAATTAGTGAGCATTTTCAAAATGCTCTCAATGTTTAAATAATTGAAGATAAATTATTGAAGATAATTAATAAATTGAAGATAAACATTGAAGCAATAAAATAGAAAGTTATCTTTTTGTTTATTCCTTTCTTTCCATTCTCTGATGTCACATATCATGATACTTTAAGGACATACAGGATTTATTTGTTATACAGATCTTGAAAAGCTTGCTATAATTGATACTCATGGATGATGGTTATAATTTCTATGGCGTTATTTGACTCTCGTAGTTAAAAGACTATCATTACTGTACCAAGTCAACCTATATTTACTGAACCTCTATGCACACCACCATTTTAGACATCATAGAAACCCGATCTTTGATCCTCAAATATTAAAACTTAGTTATAAACAAAAACATACATGCTTTGAAGCATTTCCAAAGTTAGCAGTCAGTGAGCATAAAACAATATTCAATATTCAATAGCACAAATTCAATACACACACATAAAATAGAATCAGAGCAGAAATAACAAACTAGACAGATTGGGGAATAATATTTCTGACTGCAGACAGTATCTATGTCTCATTCAGCAGATGGAAATTATTTTCAAAGCCTTAGGCTTTGACAAGCCCATTCTATGACCTAGAAGTAATAAGTCATTTTTATTTAGTCAGACTAAAACCCTGTTGATATTGCCAGTCCTGAAAAGGAAAAAAATAAATAAATAAGTGAAGCTCTAGTATTGCAACCCAAAATGCTCAGGGGAATGAAGAAATTTATCGAGATTTATAGAGATTAATCAGAAGATTATAATTTCTTTAACAAATGAAAACATCCAAAGAAATTCTATGCTCAATCACCGGAGAATAAAAGACTTCATTTTTTTCACTCAACAAATATTTGTTGGGCACATGTATGTATCAGGCACTGTTATAGGTCCTGTAAAATATAACCATAAGCACAAGTGATGAAGTCTCTTCCCTTGGTACTAACAGTCTAGTGGCTGAAGAGAGACCAAAAAGAAACATATACATAAAAGACATAAGATGCTATGTGGTGATGAGTAGTATATTGAAAAATGAAACGGGAAGAGGAAAGGCGATTCTATTAGAATAGAGTGACCATTGAGGCCTCTTTGAGAAGAAGATACTTGAGCAAAGATCATAAGGAGGTTTAGAGGTGAGCTTATAGGCATTTGGAAGAATTGTCTAGGCAAAGGGAACAGCACGTGCAAATGTCCTGAGACAGCAGTGTGTCTAGTGTATTGGAGGCACAGGAAAAAGTCCAATGTGTCTAGAGAAGAGTGAGAGTGTGTGTGTGTGAGAGAGAGAGAGACAGGGAGAGAGAAGAGACTAGGAGGGTAATGAAGAAGGGTTGTGTAAACCCTCTGAGATGTTTTAAAAAAATTATGCTTTCACTCCAAGTAGAACAGAGAGCTATTATAGAGTTTTAAGCAAAAGAACAACATGATATTACACATGTTTTAAAGGGGTTTCTCTCACTGCTGTGCTGAGAATTACAAGTCTAAACATGTAATTTTCCTTTGCCTTGGAAATAGAGAATCCATAAAAGTATTATACATGAATTGAAAAGGAAAATGTCGTGTCTTTTGTACAAAGATGTGGCTGATTCATCCTCATTTAAGTATATGGCTAAAAAATGGTGGTGAAGTTGGAACTGGTCCATCCACCCTCTCTAACTTTGCCACCCTTGTGACCGGTTGTGCACACCAAGGAGCCAGCTGGCAGATTATGTGCTTCCTGCCCACACTGGGGAATGAAAGGAAGATGTGGGCCTCAGGAACTTATTACTGGCACATGCAAATTGCATTTCTTATTTCTCCTCCTGCTCCTGCTAAGATGAAAGTCAATTTGCTCTCAACAGCAAATAAACAGTGAATTTATTAATAAAAAGTAAGACTTCTTTACTTCAATTACTTTCTTTAAAAAATATAGCACATACTAAGTGACTCTTGATCTTGGGGTTATAAGTTCAAGCCCCACATTGGGTGTAGAATGTACTTTACAAAAATATACAGCACATCCTCATCAGAGTAAAATGCAAACTCCCAAACCTGACATCTAATGCTTCATCCACACAGCACTGTTCTTTACCACATTTTCTATTTTTCCTGAACATGGACAGTGAACTTTAGCCAAACTGAGCAGCTGTTGTTTGCTTATGCTGTTTGCTCTGCCTAAAATGCTTCCAGAATTCCCCTTTCTCCTGTTTCCTTAAAGATATTCAAAATGAAGCAACAGAATGAAGTAGAAAAATCAAAACGTTGCTAAACTTTGGTCATGTCACTTAAACTTGCTCAGCCCATTTCTTTATCTGCTATTACCTACCTCCCAGAGTATGTTATGTATCACCTAGATGATGCATGTGAAAGTCCTTATAGATTGCAGATATAAAAACACCACATTAATTTACATAGTAAGTACTTCTTTCATTGCAAGGGAAAGGTTAGGGAGAAAAGGGGGAATGTGGGAAGGTAGTTAGCAATGAGAAGCGCAGTGGTAAGTGCTATCACAGAAGGAGTCTATGATACTCATGGATTCTGGTCATAGGGTGAGAGTAATCAAACCTAACCCTAACATTTATGGGGCTTGGGGGCAAGAGATCAGGCCCCAAGTGCAGGGAGCCTTTGGGACTCTCTGGCTCTCTCTCTCTCTCTGCCCCTCCCCCACTCACACTCTCTCTTGCTTGCTCCCTGTCTCTCAAAAATAGATATATAAACTTTAAGAAATTAAAAATAAAAATAATTACAAATACAGACAAACACAATTAATAAATTATCATAGATTCCATTACACGTACTTTTCTTGCCTTCATTTTGACAAAACCACTAATGTGCACACAGAATACACCCAGAATTTGAAGATTTGTTACCAAAAAAAGAATGTTAAATATCTCATTAATCATGTTGGCACTGATTACTTATTGATATTATAACATATATTGGATTAAGTAAAACAGTACTGAAATTTAAAAAATATATACAGCTCCCATTTACTTTCACAGGTTTCAGATAAACCTGGGTACTAGCTAGTCTAAAGCTAATGTGGGACAACCGCTTTTCATTTTATTTCTGCAGCAGGACAGATAATAGAACATTCTTAGGGATCATTGCTCCTTCAAACTTTTTCTTGAACAGACATAAGAAGAATGAGCCTAGGGGCGCCTGGGTGGCGCAGTCAGTTAAGCGTCCGACTTCAGCCAGGTCACGATCTCACGGTCTGTGAGTTCGAGCCCCGCGTCAGGCTCTGGGCTGATGGCTGGGAGCCTGGAGCCTGTTTCCGATTCTGTGTCTCCCTCTCTCTCTGCCCCTCCCCCGTTCATGCTCTGTCTCTCTCTGTCCCCCCCAAAAAAAAAAAAAAAAAAGTTGGAAAAAAAAAAAAAAAAAAAAGAAGAATGAGCCTAGAGGTCAAGAAGATCCTGGCTGATGATCAGGAGGGTTAGGTGAGTCAAAGTCCACCTTTTGTTTGCTGTGCGGTGATTTCTCCCTCTCAGTTACCATGAGCTTGATTTTTAGACTGTGTAAATGGGAGGTGGGGAGGAATCTGAATCAACATTGGCTCTGTGAACAGGAAGAGGCCACAGCACCTGAACGTGGCATGACCGAGCCCCAGAAAACCTTACCCAGAAACACTTTCTTCCTCACAGAAATTTGAGATCCTGGAAAGAATTGCTTTCTAACTTAACAGAAGACCAAGGGGGAGGGGGAGGGGCGGAAAAGTTACAGAGAGGGAGGGAGGCAAACCATAAAAGACTCTTAAATATTGATAACAAACTGAGGGTTAATGGGGGTTGGGGGGGAGAGGGGAAAGTGGGTGATGGGCACTGAGGAAGGCACCTGTTGGGAGGACCACTGGGTGTTGTATGGAAACCATTTGACAATAAATTATATTAAAAAAAAAGAATTGCTTTCTAAAGTCACAGGAGGAAAGGAACCGCATCCAAACCACCTCCCATAAAACTGTATTCCATGGGTGATGGGCATTGAGGAGGGCACCTGTTGGGAGGAGCACTGGGTTTTGCATGGAAACCAAATTGATGATAAATTTCATATTAAAAAACCTGTATTTCAGGTTTTACAAGAGTCAATGAGCAACTTGTGAAATCAAGGACTTAAAAGTTCGAAGAAATACCCTTAGAATTGAAACGTGATTGTGATTTATTGTCTGTCAGATAGATTCTATATCTGTAAGCATAGCACTGATATGAATTATTATCTTGCTAATTCAAGTAAAAATAGCAGATTCAGTAAATATAGCTTTAAAAAGGTAAATCTCTCTTTAAAATCTGGGTTATTTAGAGTATGTTAACAACCCAGGGATTTAGAATATTCAGGTTTGATCACAGAGGCAGGTGAAGCCTCCCTGCCAGAAATAGAGGGCTTTAGAGAAACATGCTGAGGAATCTGTGTGGCATCTGTTTTTCTCATGGAGAAGGTTGAGAAGCAGAAAGAAGAAAGGTTGAAGGTTGATGGGGGTGTGCGGTTGGGGGGGTGGGGAGAATGGGTGATGGACCTTGAGGAAGGCACTTGTTAGGATGAGTACTGGGTGTTGTACGTGAGTGATGAATCATGGGAGTCTACTCCTGAAGCCAAGACTACGCTATATGTTAGCTAACTTAACAATTAAAAATAAATATATAAATAAAGTTCTCTTCTCTCCATGTCTGCATGGCCTCAGAGAAGAGTAAGATTAGCATTGAGTGGGAGAAGGTAAAGTCATAACAAGAGAAAAGGCGGGAAATCTACTTTCTTTCTCAATGTCTTCCCTCCCCTGCTTCCAATCCATAAACACATATACACACCCAGCTCATGGGAGAAGTACTTCCTGAGAGTTTAAATGCCAGGACTGTATCCAAGACACAATTTTATTTTCACCTAAAGGATATAGGTGAGAGGACTTCCCCTTGCCCTTACAAAAGTGGTAATGAGGTACTTATTATTTTTTAATGTTTATTTATTTTTGAAAGAGAGACAGACTGCAAGCGGGGGAGGGAGGACACAGAATCTGAAGCAGGCTCCAGGCTCTGAGCTGTCAGCACAGAGCCTGACGCAGGGCTTGAACCCACCAACCATGAGATCATGACCTGAGCCGAAGTCGGTCCCTCAACCGACTAAGCCACCCAAGCGCCCCAGTGGTAATGAGGTAGTTAAAAGCTCATGGTGGAGTCCACAAGAGGTGACTAGAGATGTTGAAAGCAGAGTTATCAGATTCAGGGCTCAGTGGAGTCAGTCAGGGATTTTGTAGCAGGCCAGGTCAGAGCCCAGGAGGTCAAGCAGCCAAAGAAGTAACAGAGAGAGAGAAAGCCTGCTGGCAGTGAGTTGGTGACCAACTGTATAAGAGAATGTTGTTTGCCTAAGTGGGAGACAAAGGAATAATACAATTGGCCTTCTAACAGGTGGGATGCAGGACTCCTCTTCCTGAGCTATTAAATTCAATATGCAGCTCTAGGCAGGTAGAGACAATTGAGAGGAAAAAGATCAGATTAGGAGGGATTTAAGAACCTCATCCAAAGTTGAGTTAAATGTAACAAAAACATCAACAGATGTTCATTGGCCTTTTTCTTCTCACTAGATCACAATGAAAAACTAAAACACCAAACTTTCTAATTTCGACTCATCTTCTTACCATATCATGTAAAAATAATTCTTCTAATCAAACATTTCTAAAAGAGATGATATTTGCATGAGTAGTTTTTGAATACGGAGATTATTTATTTTGCTTTCAAATTCCAGTCTAACAGAACAATTTGGAAAACTACTAAAAGCATTTACAAGGTCATGTTTGGGCAAAAGATACTTGATAATTATCCAAGTAGCCATAAGAGAGGTATGTAATTGAGAATATAGGCTACTCAGCACATTATGAAAAAAAGAAAAAATGAGAGTTCACCTACCCATCATTCCCATAATTTGAATTCTTAACTTGAATTTTCCATGCCTGAGACATAACTTTGTCACTGTAAAAGGTTATTTTAAATTTAAAAAAAAGTCCTCATTATATAGTATTGATTTTCATTATATAAAAAATAAAAACACATAGTAAAAAGACATAAAAAGACAAAAAGACATATCAAAGTGCCACTGGTGTGTTTCTTTGATGTGGTATGTTCTTTCCTCTGTTTTCTAAATTTTGGATTTTCTTCTATAATTTAAATAACGATCATAGGAGAGAGAAGTATCCTGGTCATGGCACCTAGCCATTCACCTAGAAAAATCCACATCTATACCAATCCAATAGTTTCTTTCCTCTCATCTAGTGGGACTGCTGAACAAATGAAAGGAAATCCTACACCAGTCCAGGCTGGTCTGTATATTGCCACATGAGGCAATCATCAAGTTCACCTGGGCCTCAGTTTTTCTACTGAGGCACTACTCTGGTTTTTCTGTTATGTCCCTTCCATTACACTATGAATTTCAGTCCTCCACTTTTCCCAAGCACTCTACTTCGCACCCTCTCCTAGTTTTTGACAATTTACCTCACCTCATTTATAACTGAAAACAAACAAACAAACAAACAAACAAACAAACAAACATCATTTGGCAAGAACAGGGTCATGTTTCCCCTCCATGCTCATGCCAGACACTCAACCTTAATTCCCTCCTACCTCAAAGGTTGGCTTTTTCCTGAGTCCTAGATGCTATCTCCTCCTACTCCCTTAGGGACTTTTCCTTCCCTGTTGATATATCTGAAATCTTTCCATCTTTATAATCTCTGTCCCACAAGTCTTTAAATATACTCGCTCTAAAACACATCCCAACTCAATATGCCCCATGCCTCCAAGCCATATTAGCTCCATAAAAGTATCTTTTCCCAGGGTCATCAATGATCTCCTTTTTGGAAATAATTTGAAAAGTTCTAAAATTATACTCCACCCCTTTTGCAGCATTTATTTTATTAAAAATTTTTTTTTAATGTTTTATTTATTTTTGATGGGGATTCGAGGGGGGTGGGGGGAATAGAGGATCCAAAGCAGGCTCTGCACTGACAGCAGTGAACTGGATGCAGGGCTCAAACTCACAACCGTGAGATCATGACCTGAACCAAAGTCAGACACTCAACCAACTGAGCCACCCAGACACCCCTGCCCTGTTTTTGCAGCATTTAAAGCACTGGCTGTCCTTCATCTTGAATGATTCTCTTTCCTGGCCTCCATGACATACAGCTTCCATGTTTTCTTTCCAGACCGCTGGCTTCTCCCATTCAGTATGCTGTTTCTCTTCCTCAAATCTTCCCTTAAATGTAAATGCCCTGAGATTTTTAGTTCTCTTCTTTTTATACTTTTTTATAATTTTCCAGGGAATCTCACTCACCACTGTGAATTTGATTAATATTTTAAATCGGTTAATTTTTTGATTGCTCCCTATATATTCACAATGCCACCTCGCTGTAAAGATATTTCCGCACACCCCAGAGGCACAGGATGGGACAGCAGATCCTGCAACGCAGCAAGCATCCAACTGGGTGGGTGGGTAGTCATCCTATGAGAAGGGACAGATGAAAGGAGAAAGGAGAATTTTCACCCTAAAAAAGCAACCTGTCTTGCAGTCTCTAACCTAGACAGGGAGATTGAAAAGATTATACTCTCTGCTAGAAAGTCCCTTGTTGGCAAATCTCATTGTGAGACTATCTAGTGTCATTGGTTCCCAGACAAGAGTAATCCCTACAGTAAACACTCCCGGGACAAGAAAGGGTCTCAACAGGCACAACACCTTCATGGTATTCATTAACTTATTTAACGAATATTGAAAGTCCTCAAAAATGTTTATGATCAAGTGGGAGAACACATATTAAACCATAATTACACAGATAATTATTTAATTATATTCTATTAACTGCTCTGAAGGAAAAATACAGAATGTTGAGAGTATGTAACAAGGAATCTTATGTAATTGGGACATTTAGGCTTTCTGAGAAAATGTTTGAGAAGTAAAGGATGGGTAGGAGTTAGTTAAGCAAAATTGGTGGGTAAAGGGCTTCATAGGCAAAGCTTGGCATGAAGATTAATAAGCTGTAAGAGTTAAAGTAGGTCAGTGTGTCTAGAGTTTTATTAATCAAGGAGAAGAAAGGTTAAAGAAGGAGCTTTATGGGTATGCTTGAACCAGATCTTGAGGAAGCCTATTGAGGATATTAGATCTTACCGTGTAAGCACTGGAAAACCATCTGAAGAATTTAAATTGAGATCGACCTTATTTACATTTTTTTAAATGCAGATTTTAGATTTTTTTGTTACCAATACCAACTAAAAATGCATACCAAATTCCAGGCATACATTTACTATAGTGTTGTTTCTTCCTTCTGGTTATCTAAATCTTAGTTGAATGCACAGCTCACCATTACTTCCTCAATGAAGACTTCCTTGAGCATTTTAAGGTTCAGTGACCTACATCCCATGAATTTTTAGAGTCATTGCAACCATATCGTCTCCTTTCAGAATATTAGCTCTAGGAGGGCAGGGATTCCTGTCTGCTATGTCCACTGATATGTCCTAATCACATAACAGGGCCTGGCATGGTTTGTAATCAGTAGATATTTGTTGAATGAAAGAATGTACTGTCCCTTAGGGAGGTTTTGGGATTCAGGGCTTGTAACATCCCTTTTTAGAATGAGTTATGTTAATTTATTATTAAGCATACAGTGGCTGAAAAAAGTCAAAATTTCCAGCAAACTTAAGTATATTTCTTTAATATATAAATGTTTATCTTTTCATAAATGTTCTACTTTACATATAATTTATATATATTTACATATAATGGAGCAAATTATATATATACTTTAAATATGTAAATGTATTTATTTAAAGCAAAATGCTTTACAATCAGATGCTAAATGCTAAACAATCAGATTCCAAGAAATACAGGAACTAGGATATCTCTGGGGGTGTCAGCTGCAGAAACCCTCAAGTCTTTTTAGGTAGGGCCCTGCTTTTTGTGCTTGTGTGATTTAAATTCAGATTTAGATTTTAAGAGATGGTAATTCGTACAGTTTGAAAAACATGTATTGCTTGCCTGTCTACCCCTTTGAATTTGGAATGAGGAAGGAACAATTTCCAAAAAGAAGAGCAAGCTGCCATTAACAGACATCAGAAAAATTGACGAGGGGACATCTGCAAAAAATAACAGATGTCCAACACCTTCACTTTACCATGATGCAGAGTGTTTCTTTAGTTAAGCGCTATAATAGACTACAAGATACAGGCATATGTAGGCTTCGGTTCAAGAAAACTCCGAACTGTGGGGAGACTATTATCTATATTTATGTCAAAGAATAAGTATTTATAATTAATCATTTATTTCTAATTTTATATTATTTATATTTAAGTGTAGATCAATGGGATGGATTCTAAAACTGGCTACAAATTCTTTCTCTCCCTAAACCATGTCATTGCAATTTGGCTTTACAGATCCTCCTATCAAAGGGTGTAATCTATTTTTTCACCTTTGATTTGAACTTTAGTGAAGGAGACATGAGGAGAAGAAGCTTGACAGGCACTTGTGGATTGTAGCTTGCCCCGGTGAACAAGCCCATGTGGCTGGTCAGGTCAAACATGACAGATGGCACAGACAAGAGGTAAGCCATGCCAGCTGAGGCCAACCTGGGTTCCCTGCAGACACCTGAGTAAGGAAGGCCTCACCTCCAACCAGCGAAAGCCAAACAAAATTTCATGAGCCAAATAAGTATTTGTTGCTTTAAGACACTAAGTTTGGGTACAATTGGCCATGAAGCAAAATCCAACACATGTAGTCAATAAATTAAAATTTTACGCGTAAGGGAAAAAAATGAACAAAAGCAAGTAAGGCAAATCCCACCATAACCATGTGTGTTGCTCTATTCCTTGTCTGACCCTGATAAGTGTCTTTAAGTCATCATAGTATGCAACAGTAATAAAATTCTAAATTAATGTATTAATCTCATTTTGCTTTTCACATATTTATTTATTTACTTATATATTTTTATTTTTATTTATGAGAGAAAGAGAGAGAGAGAGAGAGAGAGAGCGCAGGGGAGGGTTAGAGAGAGAGGGAGACAGAGAATTTCAAGCAGGCTCAGTGCTGTCAGTGCAGAACCTGACATGGGGCTTGAACTGTGAGATCATGACCTGAGCCAAAATCGAGAGTTGAACACTTAAACAACTGAACTACCCAGGCACCCCTGTGTTTCATTCCCTTAATAAGCGTCATAATATCCTAGATTTCAGGTAATCCAATTCTTTTGTTTTCAGAATAAGTTGTACCTGTTTGGTTCTAGGGTATATTGTTGGTTGGTGCTTTTTTTTTTGTTTTAATTTACAAAATGAAAAAAGAAAAGCTGCACTACCTCACTGATCTTTAAAAGAAAAAATACTTTCCAGAGCTTCCTCCCACAATTCTTTCTAGGGCACAGTCCTCCATCTGATAAAGCAAAAAGCAAACTCTCTTTCAGCCTCTCCTTTGCCTTTCATCTTTCATGGTGATCATCTTTGATGATATTCTCAGTTGTTCACAATCATGTTCACCTGATGAGCACTCCCAATCCCACTCAGAGTTTATTATAGCCCATGGAAAATTCTTTCCTCTTATAACATCTCAGCTTTCTTCCTGTTGTCAACGTAAGTTAGCAAGACACGTAACAAAGTTAATATTGAACACAACATTTGATGAAGACATAGTCCAGCAAATGTAACTTCAAATCCCAGCTTTGTCACTTAAAGACTTTGGGCACATTATTGAATATGTCCACTCCCAATTTTTCTCATTTGCAAAATGGGAATAACTTATGATTTATAGGATCGTTAACAATAAATGGATATTTATAAAAGTATGTTGATAGTGCTTGATGTAGTAAGGTTCTTAGTCGAGGTGTTTTATTGCGGTTTTCATTTGTTCAGTATTTGTCCAAGTGCGTTGATTCCAAGTTATTTATTGACCATCCAGAAAAGATGAAGACACACCTATAATGTTAACATTAATAACAATTATTATTATAGTAAAAAGAAGCAGCATATGTAACACTTCAAGATATTCAAAGCACTTTTATTATTTTATCTCAGTTAAACCTCAAAATAATCTTATGAGGTGGTTACTCTCAGCCCCCACTTAATACTCTAGAAGAGTGAAATTTGTGAGTTTAAGTGTCCTAAATTCACACAGCTTTGGAGTGATCAAAGCTCAAATAGAGATCCATTTGGTTCCTAATCCTGTGCTCTCTGCCCAATAGCACGCTGGGACATGCTCTGCTATCACAAAACAAGTTCTCACATGTTGGAATAATCTGGAAGGTAACCCTGAAAACCACTATATATACAATCAGTCAACCCTCACTCACCTTATAACTCAGCCGGTGAGGTAGAGGCCCTGGGTCTCCTAAACTAGCTCCAGAGATGCTGATGCCACATCAAAAGCTTGGAAAAGGCTTTGAAGAGTATACAATATTTACCATATCGCATCATACCATACCATGTCATACTTGCTTCCTTAGAAATACTGGTTAAAATACTACAAAGGAAATAAGAGAATTCTTGGCCTTTGCTTTCTCTGAAACAGGTCCAGAAAGACAAAAATTCTTCTAGGAAGAAAAATACTACTCACAGAAAAACTCAACACTCATTTCAAAATTGCTCCTTTTTCACCATAGGATTTTATTCAGATGTGCCTCTCAGGCTATTTGCATTACTTAAAGTACTTAAAGTACTACAGTGAATTCTATAACTTGCAAATGCACTAAAGAAATAAAATTGGTCTGACGACAATTTCATTTCATTGGGTAATAGCTTGTCTCAGAATCGAGATCCATTTAATCTATTCCTAAACTTGTCCCATCTGTGTATTGTAATATAACTTAACAAGATAGTCTTCATTGATGAATATATAGTGTTTTATTTGGAGAAACAGAAATTCATTATTGGATCATAGGATTAAAAGGTTTAATTAAGAAAGATAAAATGCAGTACTTCAGATTGCTTAAAAATCAGTGATGAAAGCAAACTTTTATTGCTGACAGGTTGTGGCAGAATGCAAAGAGCTGTCCCCAGAAGTGATAGGTGTACTGAGCAGTAGATACTGGGCAGGTAAGTACAGATTTTATTGTTGTTCCCATCAGTTCAGCAATACTTAATTGTATAGTTAGCACATCATTCCTTATGAACATGCCCTAGAGACCAAGGGAAATGCTCTCATCCAGCACAGTATTCTCTAATTTACAAGTTCTATTACAAATTTCCTCATGTTGATTATTTTTAATCCATAGAAGTATGATTAACTTTTTTTTAAAGAGCTGCACATTTGTTAAAAAGAGAACGCTTTAATATTTTTTCTCATTAGCACAGCAAGCAATAACAAGGACTATATCCAGAATGCCAGAATAAGTCTCTGCATTTTGTGTTAAATGTTAAAATGTAAACTCTTTAAAATGGCTCCATGAAGCTAATTAGATGAGATGACGGATTCCAGGGTTGCAGCAAGGAAGGAACAAGATGTGCGTGGAACCCACTGCTGTGCCACAAATTAAGCTGCCTCTTTGGCAACCCGAGCTATTCTAATTATCTAAGTAAATAAAGACAGTAATATCATCAAATGAAATGGAAATCTATGGGTCCACATGGAGAGAGAAGTTGAGGAGAGTAAAGGGCTCTTCCTTAGAGCCAAATAAGAACTAATAAACTTGAACGGAATGCAGGAGTTGTAAAATCATCATTTTGTTTCCATTGAAGTATATACTGGCTTGGACAAAAATAATCAATGCACAGATATGAAGACAGGGGTAGGGGATGATTTGATTTCAGAGTGTCCCTCCACAGATTGTTTATTAGTTTCCAGGGGGAGACTAATAACTACATAGTGGGGAAACCATACAACACACTGACCAGGGATCAGAAGTCACCAAGGAGCAAGGAGGGGTAGGCAGGCTTCATGTGCCTCCAGGTACGAACTCTGAAAAGGACATAATATCACTTCTGTAGCATTCTGGTCAGGAAGCCATTACCTGAATCTGACTATCAGAAAATATCAAACAATTAAAAATTCAGGAATATTCCATGAAATAACCTGCCTGTGTTCTTCAAAATACGAATGTCATAAGCTGAGAACTATTCCAGATGATAGAACACAGAAACATGACAACTTCCTACAATATATGATCCTAGACTGGTCTTGTACTAAAGGGAAAAAATACCATGAATTTTATGGGAAAATTATCAAAATTGTAATACAGATTGTGGATTTGATAAAACTATTGTATCAGGGCTAAATTTACTGAATTTGTTAACTATACTGTGGTAATGTAAGTTATTTACATTTTTCCTGCAACTTTTGTACAAATTTGGAAATATTTTAAAATAAAAAGTTAGAAAAGAACATATAAGAAAATACTAAGCTATTCTATTCCAATAATTCATAGAAATTTTTTTTAATCTTTATTTTTGAGAGAGGGAGAGACAGCGTGAGAGGGGGAGGAACAGAAAGAGAGGGAGACATAGAATCTGAAGGGGGCTCTAGGCTCTGAGCTGTCAGCACAGAGAACAGAGCCCGACATGGGGCTTGATCTCACAAACTGCGAGATCATGACCTGAGCTGAAGTTGGATGCTTAACCGACTGAGCCACCAGGTTCCCCTCATAGAACTTTATAATAGATTACATAGATACATTCATAGAACAATAGACATTTGAACCAAATTAGCAGAAAATCAAATTATTTACTGATATAGATCAGTTACCTTTAAAAAATATGTTGGCTTTATTTCCTCAATCGTGATCTAATGTATTTGTAATATGTATTTTCCTACTTTCTTCAGGCCTTATAAATCTGATTCCATTCTAATTTCAATTATTTTAATAACTAGTATTTCAAGTTATGTGTGTAAGTGCTTCAATTAATTAAAAAATGGACAATACTAGAAAGGTGGACCACACTTCTAATTAAGTCCCTATTTACAGAATATCAATGTATATACTTATACTCTTCTTGTTTTTGAATAGAAGTTCCCTGGGGTCTAGAAGAAAGTTCTGAGATCAAACTTAGGAATGTATCAAATCAATGTCAGAAAGAAGGCCTGAAAGTCTTGGTTTACCGGGTGAAATCACCTAGCCAGGTCCTGCCAGGAAAAGCCTGACCTCAAAGATGACACCCCTCTTGCTCAGCAACTCACTGTGAGCTACCTTTTGGCCTATGACAATTCTTAGTTTTCATGCATTTTTATGGTGCAGACCACCTGTCTCTATCATTCCTTGCCTAGCACTCCATGTCATGTACCCAAGAATTTCATGGTCTTACTCTGTATGAAATCCTACAACCTCACCTTGGTTCATGGGAGAGCCTTGTGTCTCCACCAACACCTGATCAGACCTCTTTTTTTCTCCTATCTAAAATTAGGGAGAAGAATCAATGATCCAGAAGCATCTTTCTAGCTCTAGAAATCTGTGATTCTAATATTGATAATGGTAATATGAGATGATACCAATAACACAGATTATCTGGTGAGTTGCCAGTGAAAATTACTAGCCTGTACCATGGATGAAGGTCTCTGAGATTGATAGCGACATAACTCAAGATGACTTTAAAATTTTTTTTTAAATGTTTATTTATATTTTGAGAGAGAGAGAGACAGAGTGTGACAGGGGAGGGGCAGAGAGAGAGGGAGACACAGAATCCGAAGCAGGCTCCAGTCTCTGAGCTGTCAGCACAGAGCCCCACGTGGCCCCGAACTCACAAACCAGAAGATCATGACCTGAGTGGAAGCCGGACGCTTAACTGACTGAGCCACCCTGGCACCCCTCAAGATGACTTTTATAGTGGTTGAGCTGAGAGAAGCCACACTAGTGAGCCACCTGGTTTATGCAGGCAGCAGTGTCAGAAACAAGCAGTGAGCCTAGCTTTTCTGCTGGAGACTGGGCCTCTCAAATGCCCTTGAGTCAACATGGCCAGCAGAACTAAAATATCCTAAATAGCTCCTATGTCTCCCAGACTCAGTTTTTGCAGATGTAAAAATAGAAGAACATTGTGGATTAGATCTTTTATAAACCATAAACTGGAAATAACAAAACATGAGCTTCCTCTGGAGAAAAGAGGTAGGAGTTTATCATCCGCCCTGTGTGAGGGAGGCCGCAGGATCACTGACACTCTGTTATTTATAGCCAGGTGGCGGTGATATCACGCTGGTTATTGGAGCTGTATAAGAAAGGAGAATTTTTAATTTCTAAATGAGTTCTGGATCATATTTAAAGGATATTAAACATCCAAATGAGAAAAGAAAACTTTGTGATAAACGAATGGGAAAATTAATGAATGCCTATTCACTTGATGTTATACAGGCAAATAGCTATACATTTGACAGAAAGTTGCACATCGACACAGAGCATTCTGGTCATTACACAGATGTGTGGTCTCAGGCTTTTTCAGAGATGAACCCACTCATAGGTAAGTATGAGCTCTGGGAGACAGGGTAGTCAACAGGTTGTCTGTGAGTGGGGATTGCATTGTCCTTACCCTCCTGCTATGGAGTTCTCACCTAATGTAGCGGGCGGTCACTGGGATGCAGTGCACCCTTGTCCTGCCAATTAGACTGTACATGAGGGGTTCCTGGCTGTGCGATGGCTCTGAGACATCACATTCTTAGGCATGGAAATAGCTACAGCATTGCAAAAATGTGTGATACGCTCTACCCCACACTATAGTTAGTGCCTTCTATTCCTTATTCAGTCATGTTAAAGTGTCCAGAGATTTCTTGGCCCTATAAAGTGTGTGTTCTCATTGAAAGATGATTTCTGGCTTGTCTCTGCTCTCTTCTCACAAAAGGTATTTCAAGTTAATTTATTTTATTAGTTCTAGTGGAGACAGAGTATTGAAATCTGTCTGACACACTGAATTAAATTCTGTGTTGTTAGTACATTCTTAGAGGATGGAAATATTATAGGAATATGTTCTGCCATATATTTCTTTCTTCAACATCTTAAAAAACTGATAGGTTCAAGTTTTCTCCCCATTTTTAATAAGTTATGCCACTGATGATATTAGAATGCAGCTCTTATAAACACTGCTTTCTTAATTTTCATTTACCTCATGTAGGAAATTCCTAGTTAGTTGGTAATTTACAAACTCTGAGGATTAATTTTAAGTGAGTTTTCAAGTTTTGAAAAGAAACCAAGAATGAGGGACCTGGAAGTTCAGTCAGTTGAGCAAGTGGCTCTTGATCTCAGGGTCAAGAGTTTAAGCCCCACATTGTGTGTAGAGCCTACTTAAAAAAATAATAATACAATAAAAAAGAAACTGAAATGAAAACTAAGACACAAATCTTATAAGAAAGGTACATGGTAGAAAGAACATGACTTTTAAAATCAGGTATCTCTAGGTTTGTTCCTTACTAGCTCTGTGCAATGGGAAGGGCAGAGACAGAGAGAGTGAGAATCCCAGGAGGGGTAGAGAGAAAGAGAGAGAGACAGAGAAGCAAGGCTCACCCAAAGTGGGCTCATGTTTTTTACCTGAAACAGGGTTCGCGCCCACCCGATGCAGGGCTTGTGCTCATCCGATGTAGGACTCAAACTTATGAACCGTGAGATCATGACCTGGGCCAAAGTCAGATGCTTAAAGACTGAGTCACTCAGGCACCCTGAATTACTTCATTTCTATGAAACTCTGTTTCATCATCTTTGAAATATGAAAATACTTTGTATGGGACATACCTTTTTTCTTTTTTTTTTTTTTTTTAATTTTTTTTCAACGTTTTTTATTTATTTTTGGGACAGAGAGAGACAGAGCATGAACGGGGGAGGGGCAGAGAGAGAGGGAGACACAGAATCGGAAACAGGCTCCAGGCTCCGAGCCATCAGCCCAGAGCCTGACGCGGGGCTCGAACTCACAGACCGCGAGAACGTGACCTGGCTGAAGTCGGACGCTTAACCGACTGCGCCACCCAGGCGCCCCGACATACCTTTTTTCTAAAAGGATTTCCTTCCTTCCTTCCTTCCTTCCTTCCTTCCTTCCTTCCTTCCTCCCTCCCTCCCTCCCTCCCTCCCTTCCTTCCTTCTGAAAGCACAAGTTGGGGAGGAACAGAGAGAGAGAATCCTAAGCAGGCTCCACACTGTCAACACAGAGCCCGATAAGAGGCTTGAACTCATGAACTGTGAGATCATGACCTGATCATGACCTGAGCCAAGATCAAGAGTCGGACAATTAACTGACTGAGCTACCCAGGAGCCCGGGAAATATTTTTATGAAGATTTAATGTGACAACCTGTTAAGCTCCTAGCACAGTGAGCCACAGACTCATCAGTAAATAATAGTTCTCCATCTACCCCTCCTTTTTTCTTTAGTAGCCTTAGATTTGTTAAAACAAATCTCTCTCCCTTTTAATTTTTGCATCCAGTAGAATAATAACTGGTTTTAGGCTTTATCCATTATTTCATTAAAAAAATTTTTTTTAATGTTTATTTATTTTGAGAGAGAGAGAGATAGGGTATGAGCAGAGGAGGGGCGGAGAGAGAGTGAGACACAGAATCCAAAGCAGGCTCCAGGCTCTGAACGGTCAGCACAGAGCCTGACTTGGGGCTCGAACCCACAAACTGTGAGATCATGACCTGAGCCAAAGTCGGATGCTCAACTGACTGAGCCACCCAGGTGCCCCTATCCATTATTTTATTGAGTTCCAAGTGTTTCACAAAAGAAACTGGTTTGGAGCAGGGTGCCAAGAAGTTGAGCCTGGGGAATAATGGGTTATCATTCCGTTGAGAACCTGCTGAACATCAGTTCACAAATGGAGCAGAGCCTAGAGGTTCTCATGCTTGCACAGTCATGATGAGTAGCTGTACAATAAGGAGAATGAGTCAATTAGAATCCCTCTAATATCGGAGGTGTTTCCTGCAAAGTTGTTGTTCCTCTGGTTTCCGGTCAAGAGCTCAGTAAAACCAATTTCTTAATTACCTTATTAAGTGAGAAGATCTTTGACAAGCTCATCATTCAGTCTTCCATACAATACATTCTTTGTCTAAATTTGCCCCCAGTTTAACTTTGACCTAGAGAAGAGAAAATATACAATGTATGTTGTTTGTGCAAACGGATACACTCAGCTCTACAGGGAAAGAGTAGTAGTGAACATCCCAACAGCCTGTAGAGGTAGCAGTAGGAAGAGACACTATTACTATTCTTTCTGCTGTTACCACTATTCTTGACACATCTCGGGGAATAAGAGAGGCCCAGATGATGTGGTAACTCATCTTCTCAATCCAGGAAGCAGGACCTCTCTGTCAGGCTTCACAATTAACTCCTGAACTTTCTGATCACTTCTTGAACAACAGGGGAACCTCTAACGCACTCTTAACTAGATTCTATTTAAAATATATTTATATCTGCCAAATTGGCATAGAAAATAAAATTCTATAAATCTAAAAATATTTGTATGTGATATAAAACATATATGGAAACATGATCATTTCACAGTTTTCTGCCAAATCACAGCTAATTTGTACCCATGGAATAGGGCAGACTAACAAGCCAATGTAATTATTTATATTTAATTTATATTTAGTTTAATAATAATAAAGTTGAAAAGGTTGCTTGCCTTTGAATTGTATATCTTGAGATGTTGTTTAAAGTGTGAGCATTGGGGCGCCTGGGTGGCTCAGTCGGTTAAGCGGCCGACTTCGGCTCAGGTCATGATCTCACGGTCCGTGAGTTCTAGCCCCGCGTCGGGCTCTGTGCTGACAGCTCAGAGCCTGGAGCCCACTTCGGATTCTGTGTCTCCCTCTCTCTGACCCTCCCCTGTTCATGCTCTGTCTCTTCCTGTCTCAAAAATAAATAAACGTTAAAAAAAAAAATTATAAAATGTGAGCATTATATGCAAGCTAATAGTTCCTTTCTATTAAGTGAAAGGACTGATGTGACACCAAGCTAGATAGACCAGTAGGCCCCAGATTATAGAGGACCATGCTAATGACACCATGTATTTATGTGAGGGAAATGCACAACCCTTGGAGACCTAAATAAATGACACAGTACAGATCTGACACCACATTTCAGATCTGACATCTGACTATTTCAACAAGGAATAATTGGTGCTGTAGAAGTTTCTGTTATTATTATATATAAGGCTTAAATCTATTTGATCAAACCTAGTTTTTATGCCTGTACTGTAGATACAAATAAGTTTGTGGGTGTGTGTTTTCTGGCTTCTGCCTTAGGAAGAAGGCAGGACACATAAGGGCGATATCTGTAGAAAATATCATTGTCACCAGAACCATAGCTATTTAATCCAAGGATGTATTCTAGAGCGAAACCAGGGTACTATAAATCCTGACAGTGGTTATTTTTCTTTCTTTTTGTAATGCAAGAGCTTGATTTAAGCATTGTTAACTGAGGCATCCACCTCAAAGAGGTATCCGCCTCAAAGACGGCTATCTCAAACACACTGCCAGCCACACAACTAGATAATGAGTCAGGCCAGCTACCCACACTGAGGCTTCTTCTTTGTTTTAGAGATCTTGGTTGATTTCAATAACTAACCTTTGGGTCTCTGGGTTTTTTGTTCCTGTTTGTTTGTTTGTTGTGTTTTTTTTTCTCTTTCTATGCTTGAAAATCCCACTCTTTTGTTTTAAATTCACCAATAAAGAGTGAGCTTGTGAAATCCTAGGCCTCCACTCTCAAATGCAATAAAACCAGAATATCAGGCCCATGCATTCTCTCTCCTTCACTCTCTCTCTCTCTCCCTTCCTCCCTCCCTCCTCTCAACCTCACCATGTGGCCCCAGATGTGCCATGTACTTTTCAGGACTTGCAAATAATAAACTTTTTTAAAAAAAAGTTTCCTGATGGTTATTGATGAAGGGATCTTGCAATGATAATGAGAACCACAGGGCTGGTCCAGCCATAGCATTGGTTATTGATAGGCTGAGACTAGCACGGAGCAACTGGTAGACAGAGTCAGCACCTTGCAATTAATTTGTGATTGCCCTTGCAGTTAACTGCTCTTTACTTGCAACTTGCTAACTAACCACCAGAGTCAGGTAGTTTCCTGATCTGGGAAAGGAGCACCTCTCGTTGGGAGCCTGTTATGCTGCTATGTGCTTTGGCATGTTGCCTCTGTTGTGTGTTGTCTGCCCAAAAGGTTGATTGCCATAATAATCCAACAATTTCCCCAAAGCAGCATGATCAAGGTCTCATGGTCTAATAAGAATATTAGACCACTAATTACAAAAGCTTTAACTTTTGAGATCCATGAAGAACTTCCATGCCTCTCCTTCCATGCCAAGGAGAGCTAAGGGAGTAGACTGGATTCCTAGGCTATTGTCCCCACCTAAGGAGAGGCTCTGGGCTAAAGGCACAAGGAAAGGATTCCCTTAGGTAAGAAGGAGGGGAGAACTTCATTTGTAAACACTGAGTCAGTGCCTTGTACCTGGACTATGTGTCCTAACCCAGAAAAGTGAAAATAATCTTGCAGCTAGAAGCCAATGGCACCACCAGAGGAAAATAAAACAGGTTTATGGTTTCTGTTTTATCATGTCATTCAACATTGCCAGTCTCCATTCTCTGACCCAATGGAACATTGTGGGTTCAATCCCTGGCACAGTGTTGCTGAGAAAAAGTTAATGGACAAATAGAAATGTTCTGAACATTTGGTGTTATGGCTTCCTAAGAACCCTGAGGGAGTATACCAGTCCCTTGATGTATGCCAAACTGCACGGAAGCTTCCCGGATGTTGCAGTGCCATGGCATAATGTCCTGCCGAGCCTCTGGTATTGCACTCCAGAGGCCTAGGGGCTTTTCCCAAAGACCATGTGTATATCATGCTAGTAGAGGCAGACCTCAATTCTGGAGAGGTCAGCTGGGACACTTTGGAAAGGAAAGTGGCCACCTACGAAGAAGGCTCACAGTGGCATCCAGTCAAAATTTTCTGATAACAAGTAGGATTAGGGTAACAGGAGAAAAACAAGAAGCAGAAAGTGAAATCAGAAACTATATCTTAACTGAAATTCCAACTTTTCTTAAAGATTTTATGCAGCAGGTAGGAGGTAGGGGAGCCAATTGGCCTTGTAGGGTTTCACTTGGTTGGTTTGGAAAAGGCTCTGAACTGTTGCACATGGCTGCCAAAATGTCAACTGCCAGTATCTCTACAGACCTTCAAATCCATAATTTTCTTTTTTTTTTTTTTTAATTTTTTTAATGTTTATTTATTTTTGAGAGAAAGAGAGACAGAGCATGAGCAAGGGAGGGGCAGAGAAAGGGAGACACAAAATTCGAAGCAGGCTCCAGGCTCTGAGCTGTCAGCACAGAGCCTGATACGGGGCTGGAATTCATGAACCGCAAGATCATGACTTGAGCTGAAGTCGGACGTGTAACAGACTGAGCACCAAGGTACCCCAAATCCATAACTTTCTTATAGATCCTCCCAGGCAAGATGTTTGTTGCCTCCAAGATACCAGAGCTCCTCAGTTGCCTCCACTTTCTTCTGAAAGGGGCAGAGCTAAGAAACATGCCTTAAGAAGTGTCTCAGTCACCAAGGAAAAGCCGACAGGGTTATTGAGGATCTCCAGTGGGGAAGAAAAGGGAAATGGAAAGGCAAAGGCACCTAGGACAATATTTGTACCAGGGCCCTCCCTTTCCTCACTTGGATATTTAATGCCTGGCACTGTGTCCATTCCTCCATCACGGTCACTGCTAGGTTCACAGTGCATGGAAAACATTAGGATGAGACCCATCTCTTGCTGCACAAAATTGGCACAGTCCAGTGGGTTTATCACTTCCATGACCACAGTGACCCGAATGACACCTTCTTCATTTCCAACCCTGAAGAGGCCCCATTTGACTCTGAGTCCAAAAAATTAGTTTTACAGAGTGTTTTTCCTAATTACAGGGTAGCACAACTACATTTTATGGGAACTGTCTAAACGAACCCAGAGGCACTAAAGCTCTTGGCGAAAACTCACATTCTTTTTCTGACTTTTTAATATGTAAATCTTACCATGTCTTCAAAATGTAAACACCCCAGCAAGAAACTAAACACTTCCCTCAATCACCTGAGACTAAAGAGAAAAGGGGGGTGGGGAGTGTGGGAAGAGGACTCTTAAAATACAAAGTGCTGTAAAAGCTCTTGCCCAAAATCTAGTCCACAGACTCTGTAAGGTTACTTGTCAGTGACAGATACGAAAGTCTGCCCCTCAGTTATATTTTAAAAAGCTTTAGCCATTGGAGTAGGTAAGCTTAACGAGTTCCATCTGCCAGAGACAAAATTTGAATTCAACTGTTATTTATAAACTAGTGACTTATATATTGTTGTACCTGATTCCTGGCTAAAATCTGGAAGTTATAGAGTCTCTGTGTCTGTGTGTTTATGTATGTCTGAAGATATATGTTATGTATGATGGGGGAGGGGGCGGGCTGAGTACAAAATGCAAGCTAGAGCACACCTCCCCCTCCCCAGGTGAGTTATGTCTGATATTTCTCAGGCACTTCAGGCTGCCCAAGGACAAAGGAAAGGAAAGAAAACAAATGAGCAACTGATACAGATCACAGTTATACAGGACATGGGTCTCCATCAGTTTACAAGTATCTTAATAAATTACAAGAAAAAGGCAATCTTATCAATAGCCTAAGCTCCAGAAACACATAGACTCAGTTTCCTAGAGCCCCAACATCATCTCTCCATAATGATATGGGGAACAAAGGCAAGAAGGAAATGGCAGGTAAAATTAAATTTCCTTATAACCTGCAGCCCATTGACAAATACTTGAGGCAAATACAGAGTATAACATTTCTCCAGAAACCTCCTACCGTCCTAATGTTAATGCTTTGCTAGAGGTGAAAAACAACCTTAGCTTGACAACAGCAAGGCCTCAGGTATCTTAGGAGTCCTCTTTGGCATACCAAATTCCCTCTGGAGGCCTCCCATTTGACTTTACCTCCCCAACTTCATAGTATAAAACCAGTCACTCTTCATAACCCCAGTGCAGCTCTTCTGCCCATGGGTCTTGTCCCCATACTTTAGCAAAGTCACCTTTTGCACCAAAGACATCTATCTGTAAGAATTCTTTCCTGGCTGTTGGCTCCAGACCACCCCACCATCACACCAAAACTTCCTCAGTGGCCAAGGTCAGGCTGCTCTAAAATGTGCCACTTTGACCTAGGCCACTTTGTCACATCTAGAAATCTTATAAACAGGCTGCTTTCAGAACTTAGAAACTGGGATTACAATGTGCTCCAATCACCAACCTTTGTTTTTTGTTTGTTTCCACAGAAACTCTTTTCTTTTTTTAAAGTTTATTTACCTATTTTGATAGAGAAAGAGAACCAGCAGGGGAGGGGCAGAGAGACAGAGAGAGAGAGACAGAGAGAGAGAGAGAGAGGAGGAGACAGACGATCCAAAGTAGGTTCTGTGCTGACAGCTGTGAGCCTTATGTGGGGCTCAAACTCACCAACCATAAGATCATGGCCTGAGCTGAAATCAGATACTCAACCTACTGAGCCATCTAGACACCCCTTCATAGAAATTCTTGTTAATACTTGATGCTTCTTATTAAATATCTGATACAAGTCCTTGGACCACATACGCCTAATTTGGGAAAGTCACTTGCATTGTCACCTCCTAAAATCAGACACAATTCTTTAACTGAACTGGCCTATTCTCAGGACTAAGAGATTGGTTCCCTTAGTTACTCCTTAGATGAGCAATCTACCAACTCAGGAGAGGTTCAAACCTGCTTATGCTGGGAGTCCCAAGGTGTTAAAATATTTCATAATATTACCCAAATTCTTGAACAGATTTCCCAAGGTCCCTGAGATCACTGACGCCTTTTTACGGCTATGGACTGGATTTCAGGCCTACAGAATTATTACAGGATTTGCTACTTTAATCTGGATTAGATGTGCAATTTCTGGTTTGCAACAGATATTGCAGATAATTTCTGGTAGAGCCCTACCCGTGTCATTTAGTATATTAGCTATCCAGGCAGTTAGCCTCCTCATCATGAACTCTGAAGCTATGGCATCACAAAGTAGATTGTAGGGTAAACCCTGATAGTTGTGTTTTATTTTTCTTTTTTGTAATGTAAGTGCCTGACCTAAGCTTTGATTGAGGAAGCATCCACTTCAAGTAGGGATACCTCCAGCTAGACAACTAGGTAATACATCAGGCCCCCTACCCCCACTGAACCTCCTTTCTTTTAGTAGAGATCTTGGTTGATTTCAATAACTGACCATGTGGGCCTCTTGTTTTTGTTTTTTTCTTTTCTTTTCCCATGCTTTAAATTCTCTCTTAACTTTTTTTTCACCAATAAGGAGTGATCCAGTGAAACCCCTAGGTCTCCATCCTTGATCTCAGTAAAACTATAACCCCAGGTCTGTGACTTCTTTCCGTCCCCCCCCCCCCCCAATCTCTCTCTCTCTCTCTCCCTCCTTCCCCACAACCTCACCATGTGTCCCCAGGCATGCCATGTGCTATCCAGGACTTATGAGTAATAAAGTTTTTCCCCCCAAAGTTTCCTGACAGTTATTATCGAAGGGCATCTTGCAATCGTAGTAAGAAATACAGGGCTGGTCCAGCCACACATTGGTTATTGATAGGCTGGGACTGGCACAAGACAACTGGTTAATCAGGAGAGAGGAGAGGAGCCTAGGAGTTGCACTGAATGCTGTATGTATGTATGTATGTATGTATGTATGTATGTATGTATTTGAGTTTATTTATGAGAGAAGAGAGAGAGAGAGAGACAGAGAGAGAGAGAGAGAGAGAGAGTGTGCACGTACATGTGCACAAGCAAGGAGGGGCAGAGAGAAAGAGAGAGAGAGAATTCCAAGCAGACTCCATGGTATTAGCACAGAGACTGACATAGGGCTCGAATCCACAAACCATGAGATCATGACCTGAGCCAAAATAAAGAGTCAGATTCTTAATCCAGTGAGCCACTGAAGCACCCCCAGCTGAATGCTTTAAATGGCAGAGAGGATTTGGACAAAATCTTTAATAGTCCACTGCTACTGGATTCCTGGAGCTGCCTTCTTCCCTCCTTTCTTGTATTCTGATTTTTCCGTTTGATTTTCTGAGATATGTTCATTGTCTTCCAACAAACTCTCTGGTTTGCTTATTCTAGTCAGAATTGGTTCCTGCTGCTCCCAGCCAAAAGAAACTTATGTATGATGTTACAATTGAGATAACTTGATGTAAAAGAAAGATACATTCCTTGGAGGTTGCACGGTAGAATTAACATTCTCTATTTTTCAGTGGAAGCTTGAGCCAGTCATTGTGTACTATTCTATTGGAATATTTTGATTGTTTCACTATCAGATCCCTCACTAGACCAGTAGCCTCATGAAGAAATGGAAGATTACTGATTTGCACACCAATAAATCCCATGCACTTAGCATGAGGCCTGACATTTACTAGCTGTGCCAATCTTGTTGAATAAAGCAGTTAATAAACTAGATACCTTGTCATCCTTACCACATTACATTGGGCTAAGTTCATTTTATATTGCACCATATAACTACTATTTTATCTTTATTAAAAAATTTTTAATGTTTATTTATTTTTGAGAGAGAGACAGAGAGAGACAGACAGACAGACAGAGCAGGAGCTGGGGAGTGGCAGAGAGAGAGGGAGACACAGAATCTAAAGCAGGCTCCAGGCTCTGAGTTGTCAGCACAGAACCCAATGCAAGCAAGGCTTGAATTCCTGAGCCGTGAGATCATGACCTGAGACGAAGTCAGATGCTTAACTAACTGACTAAGCCACCCAGGCGCCCCTATTTTATCTTTATAATTTTAGGGCTTCCATTTATATCGTCTTACAATTTTCTTCTAATAAATCTTAAACCTAAGCCAACTCCTTTGTTTCATAAGGCTAAATTCATTCTGAACCCATTATTGTGAGCATAAGATCAGGACTTTACTCAGAAGCTGAGTTTCAAACATGAAAAATGAAGAAAATAAAGTGTAGGTTAACAAAAATAATGAAAATGTAACTTGAACTACAGCCAATCCAACAAATTATTCCCTCTGGTCTATTCCTCCATGTGAAAAAGAAGGGAGGACCCTCTGCATCTGAACCTCTCAGTCTGTGGGAAACCAGTTGTCTGTTGGAAGGCATCTAGTATAATTAATGCAGTTCGCAAAGTATTAGAATCAGTAATCTCACATCATCATGGGCTTGGCTGAAAGGCATCAGTGAGGTTTTTGTCTGGTGAGTGATGTGGGTCTGTATTACAACAGCTGTGGAGTGACTGGATCCTTCTTTGCTTATGTATAAATGTCTCTTTCCTTCCAAGATATAACATATGTAAATATCTGAACTAAGGATAAGGGTTCTGAATGTGAGTGATGGTAAATGTTTACAACTGCTTTTTGGTTGGTGAATGAAGAGACAAAAATGAACACCCTGATTGTAATATTTGCTGATTTCCATTTTGTACATTGTTTCAATCATGGACATTTTCCAGATATCAATATGATATCAACTAGCTCATAAAACTACTGACTATTAATCAATTAGCTCTCATAAACTCCAGCACACCACTGTTTCTCCTCACAGAGTGTTTATCACATATCTCAGCCCATTATGGAGTTTGGTTTCATTTACCAACACATGCATACTTCTATCCATTTATAAAACTAACATTTATGAAGTGTCTTGTGACACAAATTGGACACAAAAAGATTAACCCTACCCTCTAAAGGTTAATAGTCTAAAAAATGGAACAATATCCCATGCTCTTGCATAGGAAGGAAAACTATTTTTAAAATGTCAATACTACCCAAGGCAATCTACAAATTCTATGCCATACCTATAAAATAACACCAGCATTCTTCACAGAGCTAGAACAAACAATCCTAAAATTTGCATGGAACCAGAAAAGACCCCGAATAGCCAAAGCAATTTGGAAAAAGAAAACCAAAGCTGAAGGCATCACAATCCCAGACTTCAAGCTGTATTACAAAGCTGTCATCATCAAGACACTATGGTACTGGCACAAAAACAGACACTCAGATCAATGGAACAGAATAGAGAACCCAGAAATGGACCCATAAACGTATGGCCAACTAATCTTTGACAAAGCAGGAAAGAATATCCAATGGAATAAAGACAGTCTTTTCAGCATGTGGTGCTGGGAAAACTGGACAGCGACATGCAGAAGAATGAACGTGGACCACTTTCTTACACCATACATAAAAATAAACTCAAAATGGAAGAAAGACCTCAATGTAAGACAGGAAGCCTTCAAAATCCTCGAGGAAAAAGCAGGCAAAAACCTCTTTGACCTTGGCCGCAGCAACTTCTTACTCAACACGTCTCCAAAGGCAAGGGAAACAAAAGCAAAAATGAACTATTGGGACCTCATCAAAATAAAAAGCTTCTTTGCACAGTGAAGGAAACAATCAGCAAAACTTAAAGGCAACATTGGAATGAGAGAAGATATTTGCAAATGACATATCAGATAAAGGGTTAATATCCAATGACATATCAGATAAAGGGTTAATATCCAAAATCTATAAAGCACTTTTCAAACTCAACATGCAGAAAACAAATAATCCAGTGAAGAAATGGGCAAAAGACATGAATAGACCCTTCTCCAAAGAAGACATCCAGATGGCCAACCGACACATGAAAAAATGCTCAACATCACTCATCATCAGGGAAATATAAATCAAAACCACAATGAGATACCACCTCACACCTGTCAGAATGGCTAATATTAACAAGTCAGGCAACAACAGATGTTGGCGAGGATGCGGATAAAGAGGAGGTCTTTTGCACTGCTGGTGGCAATGCAAACTGGTGCAGCCACTCTGGAAAACAGTATAGGGGTTCTTCAAAAAAATTAAAAAATAAAACTATCCTACGACCCAGCAATTGCACCAGTTAGTATTTATCCAAGGGATACAGGTATGCTGTTTCGAGGGGACACACACACCCCAATATTTATAGCAGCACTATCAACAATAGCCGAAGTATGGAAAGAGCCCAGATGTCCATTGATGGATGAATGGATAAAGAAGATGTGGTATATGTATACAATGGAGTATTACTCGGCAATCAAAAAGAATGAAATCTTGCCATTTGCAACTACATGGATGGAACTGGAAGGTATTATGCTAAGCAAAATTAGTCAGAGAAAGACAAGTATGATATGACTTCACTCATATGAAGACTTTAAGATACAAAACAGGTGAACATAATGGAATGGAAGGAAAAATAATATAAAAACAGGGAGGGGGACAAAACACAAGAGACTCTTAAATATGGAGAACAGAGGGTTACTGGAGGGGTTGTGGGTGTGGGAGATGGGCTAAATGGGTAAGGGGCATTAAGGAATCTACTCCTGAAATCATTGTTGCACTATATGCTAACTAACGTGGATATAAATTAAAAATAAATAAATAAATAAAATAAAATAAAATAAAATAAAAAGGGGAAAAACAATGCATTAAAAAAATAAAGATTAATATTATAACAGAGACATATTTTGTGGGTGTGTATGTGTGTGTGTGTTTAATTCCAGTATAATTAACATACAGTGATATCTCTTATGTGGATCCTGAGAATCCACATAAGGTTGGGGTTAATGGGGGGGTGGGAGGGAGGGGAGGATAGGTGATGGGCATTGAAGAGGGCATCTTTTGGGATGAGCATTGGGTGTTGTATGGAAACTAATTTGACAGCAAATTTCATATAATAAATAAATAAATAAATAAATAGATAAATTCAACAATGCAACAACAAAAAAACATACAGTGATATATTAGTTTCAGGTGTAGACTATATTGATTTAACAGTTCTATATATTACTCTGTGCTCATTATGATAAGTGTACTCTTAATCCCTTTCACCTATTTCACCCATCCCCCCCACCTCCCATCTGGTGACCACCAGTTTCTTCTTTATATTTGGTTTGGGTTTTTTTGTTTGTCTCTCTTTTGTTTGTTTATTTTGTTTCTTAAATTGCACAGGGAGTGAAACAATACGTTGTTTGAGTGAATATGAGCAAAACAATATTTGTCTGATTGACTTATTTCCCTTAGTGTTATACACTCTGGATCTATCCATGTCATTGCAAATGGCAAGAGTTCATTCTTTTTTATGGCTGAGTAATATTCCATTATATATCTGGATATAGATATAGATAGATATCACTTCTGTACCTATTTATCTATCGATGAACACTTAGTTCACTTCCATAATTTGGCTATTATAAATAATGTTGCAATAAATATAGGGGTGCATATATATTTTTAAGTTATCATTTTCATATTCTTTAGGTAAATACCCAGTAGTAGAATTACTGGATTATATGGTAATCCTATTTTTAATATCTTGAGGATCCTCCATTCTGTTTTCCAGAGTGACTGTACCAGTTTGCATTCCCACCAACAGTGCATTCCCCTTTCTCTACATCCTTGCCATCACCTGTTGTTTCTTGTGTTTTTTATTTTAGCCATTCTGACAAGTATGAGGTGGCATTTCACATATTTGATTTGCATTTCCCTGATAATGAGTGATGTTGAACATCTTTTCATATGTCTGTTGGCCATTTGCATGTCTTCTTTAGAAAGATGTCTGCCCATGCCTTCTGCCCATATTTTAATTGGATTGAGTTTTGGGCAGTGAGTTCTATATTCTTTATATATTTTGGATACTAACCCTTTATTGGATATATCATTTGCAAATATCTTCTCCCATTCCATAGGTTGAATTTTGTTTTGTTGATTGTTTCCTTCTCTGTGCAGAAGATTTTCATTTTGGTGCAGTCCCAATAGCTTATTTTTTTTCTTTCCCTTGCTTCAAGCAATACATCTGGAAAAATATTGATATGGCCAATGTCAAAGAAGTTACTGCCTGTGTTCTCTTTTAGGATTTTTATGGTCTCAGTTCTCATATTTAGGCCTCTAATACATTTTGAATTCATCTGGGGGGATGGTGTAAGAAAGTCATCCAGTTTCATTCTCCTGCATGTTGCTGTCCAATTTTCCCAACACCATTTGTTGAAGAGATTGTCTTTTTCCCAATGCATATTCTTTCCTGCTTTGTCGAAGATTAATTGACCATAAATTACGGGTTGATTATGGGTTTTCTATTGTATTCTGTTGATCTATATGTCAATTTCATTGTGCCAGTACCATAATGTTTTGGTTACTACAGCTTTGAAATATAATGCTAAGTGAAATAAGTCAGTCACAGAAAGAAAAATACCATATGATTTCACTCATATGTGGGATTTAAGAAACAAAACGCAAAGGGGAAAAAAAGAGACAGAGAGAGGCAAACCAAGAAACAGACTCTTAACTATGGAGAACAAACTGGTGGTTACCAAAGGGGAGGAGGTGGAGGATATGAGTGAAATAGATGGTGGGGATTGGGAGTGTACTTGTGATGATGAGCACTGGGTGATGTGTGGAAGTGTTGAATCACTTTATTGTGCACTGGAAACTAATATTACACTGTATGTTCACTGACTGGAATTTAAACAAAGACTTTTAAAAAAAACCCTCAAATTAATGTGCCAGGTAGGAGAAATAGTTGTTGCCTCAACGCTACGGGCAAGATCAGTTTAGTTCAATCAAAAATAAGTACTTTGTTATATAGAAGCCATCTTCAGCCCTGGGGCTACAAAGTTCACTCTTACAGAGGCTCAGTCTCTGAAGAGTTTGCAGATACTTATATGGTCAACTTGCTTCCCGGTGGAGGTATGCTCTGTTGTGTTTTTCTTACACATATATATTAAACACTACAGGTAGCAAGAAACTCTCCTTTCTCTACCATTCCCACTTGTATTTCTACACTTATCCATCCTTGGGAAAATTATACCCAAAAAGTGTACATTAGTATCTTTTATTAGTCTTTGTTAAAAAAGAATTATAAAAGGTTACCAATAGCCAAGAGAGAAAATTATGTTTTTGTGGTCATTATTATCTCATTTGTAAGTTTTTATCTTGATAATGGTTCCACTCCTTCATCATTGCAAAATGTACATATTTTACAATGAACTATGATGATTTATTTCTAGGCAACAAGTATTTATTAAGAGCCTACGATATCCAAATTTGTACTAGATATTATGTATTTAACAAAGTGATTAATAAATATGTTCAAAACAGTCAAGATGAAAAGCAAACAAAACGCACAATTTGAATATCATTCTACATGCAATGGTCTGTGATAGACGCAAGATAGAGAAGTTTCTGCGTACATATTAAGTAAAATTTCAGGGCACAACTTGGCATTAGTCTGACAGTGTAGCATTTCAATGGACAGTGAAAACATGGTAGACTTCTCTGTGTGGAAGAACAGGATGAGCAGAGATTGTGCAGGAAAGAGGAAAGAAAGGGAGTGGTCTCCCTGAGAAGTATATCATGGAATGAGGAATCATGAGCCACTATAAACCAGGCAAGAGGGATGGAGGAGAGTGGGTACTAGCATTACACAGTGGTTAACAGCCTCAGTTCCGCAGCCATGTAACTTAAGTTAAAGTCTTGGAGGCTAAAAAAAAAAAAAGACCCTGAACTTCAGGCTTCTGAAAGATCATAAAGGATAATATTTCACTTAATTAATTTTCAAAGAGGGTGGCAGTTATATTTTCTGTTTCTGTCCTGCTGTCTAACACATAAGTTTTTACTACATTTACCTAGACAAAAGCACTTGGTGAATAATTTAAAGGCAGATGGCAGACATATTTTCCCTACAAATATGGCTTTTTTCCGGGTATGATATTTTCTTTTCTGAAATTCAATTTTTGAAGATTTCACAAGAAGCATTTCTAAAATATAAATGATGAGAAATAAAACACCCATGTTTCATCATATTGATCTCTGAGCTCTATTCTAAAAGTAAATGAGTTCTAGTTGCTTATGGCTTGTGTGCCCAAATATGATCTAGCCACAAGGTCAAGAGACCATGTAGTACTCGTGTGAGGAGTCAGTAGCTGCTTATGCAATGTTCCTTCAGGGATAACAGGAAGGATGCCTGTCACCTAAATCAACTCCTTTATCTAGACTGACTCCTGATACCCTGACAGAGGAAGAAGACTTTTATTTTAAAAGAAAGAAAGAAAGAAGGAAAGAAAGAAGAGAAAGAAAGAAAGAAAGAAAGAAAGAAAGAAAGAAAGAAAGAAAAAGAAAGAAAGAATTTAAATGAAGATGCTTTGTGCAACATACGGAGTTGGTTTAAGTTTACTTCAAGGTATAAATGAATGAGGTTGATTCAGCCATGCCAGTTAATACTCTCTTTGCCCAGGGAAAGTCTGCATAGTATATGTCAGTGTGGAATAGCAATAAATCACAGGATCACTCAAATTCTCAAGATTATAGTCTCTGGCCTTTAATAAGCATCATTTCTTAGATATCAAGGATTTCATGCTGTATAGGAAGAGAAAATGTCATATAAGGAAGAATCTAAAATGGATTGACTTTTAGATTCGATGTCTACTGCTGCAAAAGTTAATTATAGGTGGTATCTAAAACCACACAGGTTTCAAACATATCCCATATGGAACCATTAGTAGACTCCTTTAGGCAAAAGAAACCAGGGGGCAGTTCAATAGAAGTAGCAGAAGGAGGATATGATAAGTTATGATAACAATAATACCTGTATATTAATCAATTTGGCAACTATTTATCATATTTAACACATTTAACACACATATAGTGTATATTTTATGGGCAACACTTGTAGTTTAAGTAACAAATATCATATGCCTT
Organism: Panthera pardus; assembly: GCF_024362965.1. NCBI lineage: Eukaryota > Metazoa > Chordata > Mammalia > Carnivora > Felidae > Panthera > Panthera pardus. The sequence continues at coordinate 37,148,468 of NW_026526732.1, forward strand.
TAAAACTTATTCATGACCTTTGGACACTTTTAGCAATCTAAGGAACTTATTAGAGATCTTTTAAAAAGATAGTATGGATATTTTTTACTCTTAAGATTTTAATTTTACTCTTAAGAGCAAAAGCTCACTCTACAAGAGAATGATTAAATAAATCATGCCATTTTCACATTATAAAATATTGTGAGGCCAACAATCATGTTCTGAAAACTTTTAAATATTATTTTTAAAGGTTATGATTTAATGTTAAATTTTTGAAAAATGAGTATTTTACATATGTGACCATTAAGGTTTGTAAAAAACAAAAATCAAATGATAGTATTGCAGTTCTTTAAATTTTCCACTGCCAGACAACAATGGCTTCTATATTTATTGATGGATCAACATTAATACTATTCATTTAGGTCACACAGAGCAAATCTATTTGAACTTCTCTGCCATTCAAATATTTGAAATGAGTACAGAGAGCTACCAGATGATCTGCCTATTCATCCTCAACCCTATCAAAATGTCAATCTTCTCCAAGTTAAACATTCCTGGTCCCACTAGTCATTTCCTATGTGACATATTCTATTATTTATTTAATGTGTATTTACATTTAATGTTTGCTATCTGCAGGCCTGTTGTTTGTGCTTTACAATGGTAAGTTGAAACAGCCCCTAAAGTATTTGGTGGTCTGGGTTATCAAGAGATTTGGGTTTTAAGGACAGGACAGAAAAAACAAATAACACCTGGAATCGTTTCAGGTAGAAAATTAAATTGGAGTCCTGCCCTCCCTCTCTCACACAAAACTGTGGTCTTTGGAGGGCAATGCTTTCTGTAAAATGATAAATGAGGCCAAATTTGTACAGTCAGAAACTGTATCTATCTTAACTGTGCTATGAGTCAGGAAAAATTCTCCCTTGAGAATTTGTAAACACAGGCATGATTTGAGTAGTCTTAGGAATTTAAGTTAAACCACTTATGTGGCATAGGAAGTGCCAAGCTGAGAAATAAATTACAGCTGTCCCCACTGGCAGAGCTCTGGGTACCTGGCAGAATATTCTCCCTAAAGGGCTTAACTTTAAGCTCTCTGAAGCCTAAAAAACAAGCATATCAAACCGGCCAAACATGGGAACTTACATCTCAGAATTATAAAACTCACAAAATTAGAATGTTTAAATGCTTGAAGAAATAGAAAGAAATAAAAACTAAGCAATTAACCAGATATTTTGCTTCCAAATATTGGCAGATTTGAAAAGTAAACCAACAGAAGTTGTAGAAAACATGTAATCATTGAATTTAAGCATTCAATGTGGTTTAAAGAACAGATTAGATGTAACTTATAAGAAAAATTGGGGAACTAGAAGACAGATTCAAATTAATTTTCTAAAAGATTTTACACTAAAATTTCACACAGAAGAATGAATATGAGAGAGATTAAGGCACATGAAGAATCAAATGAAAAAATATATGTATGTAAGAATATATACACATGTACATGTATATGTGTGTTACGTATATTATATACATACATATATACATATACACATTTATATATATGGATTTATATGGTGTTCTAGAAGAAAGAAGCAAATAGAAAAAGGAAGAGGAAATATTTGAAGAGATAATAGTTAACAAAATTTTATAATTAATAAAAGAAAAACCTCATCATCAGAATAAATAAAGGAATATTCTTCTACAGTATATCATAGTAAAAGTAAAGAAAAGCAAAAACAAAGAGATGATATTGGAAACGGTGAGAAGAAAAAGATTACCTACAAAGAAATAACAATTAGATTCACCGCAGACTTCTCAATTTCAACAATGGAAACCAGAAAATTTTCAAAGTACTGCCACAGATTAATTTCAACCTGTGATTATATACATAGATAAACTACTATTCAGGAATGTGAACAAAATAAAAACATTTTAGAACAACAACCAATAGACCCTCAATAAAGGAAATTCCAAAGTATATTTCAAAAAAAAGGAAAACAGTCTCACAAAAATGGTTCCAGATAAGGGAAGGAGTCATGATGAAGAAACTAATAAAAATAAAGGAGAGGATAAATCTGTCTTAAAAAAAATTGCATAAAACGATAACGTCTAACTTGGAGCAAGAAAAGATGATATAGCAAAATAAGTGGACAATTATATGGTAAAAGTTAATCAGAGCTAGCTATATGTAACATTTATTATAATAAAAAAAAGAGAGGGGCGCCTGGGTGGCTCAGTCGGTTGAGCGTCCGACTTCAGCTCAGGTCACAATCTCGTGGTCCGTGAGTTCGAGCCCCGCGTCAGGCTCTGGGCAGATGGCTCGGAGCCTGGAGCCTGCTTCCGATTCTGTGTCTCCCTCTCTCTCTGTCCCTCCCCCATTCATGCTCTGTCTCTCTCTGTCTCAAAAATAAATAAACGTTAAAAAAAAAAAAAAAAAGAGAAATAGAATTTAGAATTTCCAAGTCAGCAGGGAGGGAAAAACAAAAGAAGTTTTTTAAAAACTACAGTAATCCAAAAGAAATTCAGAATGGTGAAAAAAAGAGAAACATAAAAATCAAGACATACAGAAAGCAGAATATAGGAAAAATTTCATATGAAAACCAGTGAAGGACAGAATAAGAATGGAAATCTGGCCTTTCATGAATCATAGATGCAAAAATCACTGTGGAAGTATCAGGAAACTGAATAAGCAATGTATTTAAAAATTTATATGTCGTGATCTAATTGAATTAATCCCAGACAAGAATGCAAGAACACTTTAGCACTGGGAAATTTACTAATAGAGTTTAGCATGTTAATGTATTGAAGGAAAAAAGTTATCTGATCATCTCTTTAAATGGAGAAAAAAGCATTAGGGAAATCCAACGTTTATTATCACAATTCATAGCAACTTAGGAACAGAAGAAAACTTCTTTCCTGATAAAAGGAATCTACCATAAGCTTACAGAAATTTACCACACCTGATAGTGAAGTGTCAGGTTAATTCACATTAAAATCAGGATTGAGACAACTATGCTCACTATCATTACTATATTGAATAACATAAAGAAAACCATAGTAGTGCAGTTAGACAAATGAAAGAAATAAAGGGAAAATTAAACAAATTGTGGGGCACCGGGGTGGCTCAGTCGGTTGGGTGTCCAACTCTTGATTTCTGGCTCAGGTCATGATCTCATGGTTCATAGGACTGAGCCCTCATTGGACTTGGCACTGACAGCATGGAGCCTGCTTGGGATTCTCTCTCTTCTTCTCGCTCTGCTCCTCCCCCATTTGTGCGTGCACTCTCTCTCTCAAAATAAACATTAAAAAAAATGAACCAAATCATCATATTTGAAAATGTTTGTATAAAAAAAAAATCCACTGAAAATTATTTGATTTGATCAGATAAAAGCACAGTAACTGGATATGAGAGTATATATAGTCTTTAATATATAATTATTATATATTATTATAAGTATATACTTAATATACATTAATATTAAATTTAATATTAATTAATTAAGAACACTTTATTGGAAGATATTTAAAAAAAATTTTTTTTTTCCAACGTTTTTTATTTATTTTTGGGACAGAGAGAGACAGAGCATGAACGGGGGAGGGGCAGAGAGAGAGGGAGACACAGAATCGGAAACAGGCTCCACGCTCCGAGCCATCAGCCCAGAGCCTGACGCGGGGCTCGAACTCACGGATGGCGAGATCGTGACCTGGCTGAAGTCGGAAGCTTAACCGACTGCGCCACCCAGGGGCCCCATATTGGAAGATATTAAAGAAATAAATCAAGTACACGAGGAAGAGACTCTGATATACTAAAGCTGTTTATTTTTAAGTGAACTCTACCCATAACATGGAGCTTGAACTTACGACCTTGATATTAGGAGTTGGATGCTCTACCAACTAAGCCAGCCAGGTGTTTCAGCATAGATGATTAGTGCATATCCTAACCTACACATTTAATGTGAACTCCTTTCAAAATCATACCCAAGTTTGTTATGCAACTTCACAAACTGGTGTGAAAATGTATATGTAGCAGCTAATGGCAAGAACAGCCAAGATAAATTTGAAAAAAAAAAAAACACAAAAAAAAACCAGGATGGAAGGATTTGCCCAATTATAAACAATGCTTATTATAAAGCAATAATAATTGAGACAATATTGTGTGGCCTCAGAAGGAAACAAAAGACCAGAGGAACAGAAGAGTAAGCCTAGAAACAGAACCACACATAAACACAAACTTCATATATGACAAATGTCATTGCTAATCAATAGAGACAATATAGACAATTCAATAAATGGTGCTATACAATTGGTTACAAATATGGAAAAATAAGTTATGTCCACATGTCATATAAACTCCTAAATATGATAAGGAAAAGCATAAGGATTTTAAGAATGATAAGAGACTACTTTATGACTTTGGGACAAAAAAGAATGTTTAAAGAAGTTTGACTTATTTAAGGAATGAAAAAATAAACCACACACAGGGACAAGACATTTTCAGCGTAAGAGGAGCCCAGGTCCTGGTTAAAACCCTATGTGTGATTATTCAGGCCTGACCACAGGCAATTACCAAGACTTTTCCTGACAGGCCTCATGGAGAAGCCTGCCTTCCCCATACCAGATATGTGCACCTAGCTCATTGTGGCCTCTGAAGGGAGCTGCAGTCAAGCACTCAGGCCCCGCTGAGTGGAGCTCCCTGAATATTTGCCTTCATTCCTAGGTCTCAGTATCCGAGGCACTGGGTGGAGGACTTCTTCAGGTGCTTCTGCTGAGTCACCTTGTCAGGGAGAGGAGGGGAAACCTCCTCTCCCTGGGAGAGGAGGGGAACAAGAAGACACTTGTTCTAGCTCTTCACCATAAGCCTCTGTCCATCCCAAGATTCATAAAACTGCTGGAGCCTTTGTTTGATTCTCTCTCCACAGGAGGACAACACCCATGTCTAGGTGGATCTACCTGACCCTTAACTGATGCACTTTTGTCTGGGAAAAAATAGAAGGTGAGTGAGGAGTCAGTGCTTTCTCCAGTTGTAATCCCTTGCTTATATCACAGCAGTAAGTCACTAAATGCCCATCTTTCTCATTTTGGGGTTCTTGTTTTAATTGGCTACTCTGATATCTGATAGTTCAGCTCACTCTCTCTCCGAGCTCAGCTGAGCTCCTGACAATACATAACTGATAAATGGTTAGTACCCAGAATATAAAATGCTTACCTACAAAGCAGTAAAAGAAAAAATTAGGAAATGGGGAAAGAATACAAAACAGTTGACAGAAAGAAGAATGGGCTGTAAACATATTAAAGATATTTAAAATTTTCACAACTATGAGATACACAAAAGTTAGAATTTGATAATATAAAGTGTTGGCAAGGATGTGGATAAGTAAGAAGCCAATATGCTGATGGTAGAAGTGTAAATATGTACTAAGACTTTGGAGGACAAGAATCCTAGGTGGTCCAAGGTACAACATAAGCACCAACCAACATCACAAATCTTGTAAATAGTGCACTCTCAGTTACATGGCAATTTGAAGAAGTAATTTATGATTAATCAAAAGAAAACCTCACAAATGCTAAGTTTGTGCTGCCAGGAAATCTCATCAATCCTTATTTGTTTGGTTTATTTTCTTATTTCTCCTCCACTTAAGGCATTGTGGTTATCAGTTTAATTTGCTATAAAATACAATTAATGTTTCTATGCTTAATTTGGTTTAAGTCGAAGGAGGGGTAATCAGAGGCTTTTTACTTTTCATTGTAATTTTATTAAAGTAACCTAAAATTATTGCTCAGAACTCTTTATCTTTCAACAAAGATCATCCTATAATCACCTAAGCGTTTGGTATTGCCATTAGTTTACTTAATTCATTATAAAGAGATGCTTCTTGGATATGGATTTCAAATTTGATTATCAATGTATTATCATCTAACTTTCAGTGTTCCAGGTTTCAAAGTGTAGGAATGAGCATTAAAAATTTAATAAAAATACTTGAATTCCTACTGAATAGAAGGAAGTTTGAGCTACAAAGAATCTATATCAGAGTTTTTCCAAATTTTACTATAAACACCCAAACAGATGGGTTTTTCATAAATGATATATTAAATGAATATAATTTCTTAAGCAGAATTGATTGCATAATTAGCAAGGAGGAAGAAATTAAAGGAAATTGCATTTAGTGGGATGAAGACAGTCATTCTTTGTTGATGAAATTCACAATGAACAGTGTGTGTGTTTATCAGTTATGGAGTAATCTGCATGTACTAAAAAATACTGCATCAAAACATACGATATCAAAACTATTTTAATTGAGGGGCACTTAGGTGGCTCAGTTGATTAAACATCTGACTCTTGATTTTGGCTCAGGTTATAATCTCACGGTTTGTGAGTTCAAGCCCGTTTGGGCTTTGTGCTGACAGTACGGAGCCTGCTTGGGATTCTCTCTCCCCCTCTCTCCTTGTCGCTCCCCTGCTCATGCTCATTCTATCTCTCTCTCTCTCAAAATAAATGGATAAACTTTAAAAATTTTTTTAAATATTAAAAAAAACTATTTTAATTGAAAGGAAAAATTACCCAAACACTATACTAAGAAAATATAAACATACTTTTCAGTCTTTGTTGGATGAAGTAGACAGAAATTAGAACTGTAGATATTCTGATAATATAATTAATAAAATTTATTAATTTCCCCAAAATTGCACCCTACCAATAATCTACTCATTTTTTAATAACCATGGAAAATTTAGAAAAATTGATTACTGGGCCACAAAGGAAGTTTCAAATTACAAAAAACATAAATGGCATAGGCCATATTCTCTGAATACGATGCAATAAAACCAATGTAATAATAAAAATATGAACAAAAAGTATCACTTAAAAATTGTAAACTCTGAAGATTCATAACATTTTTCATCCAAGAAGAAACAAAACTTGCACTTAAAAATTAACAATAGAGGGGCGCCTGGGTGGCTCAGTCGGTTAAGCGGCCGACTTCGGCTCAGGTCACGATCTTGCGGTCCGTGAGTTTGAGCCCCGCGTCGGGCTCTGTGCTGACAGCTCAGAGCCTGGAGCCCTTTCAGATTCTGTGTCTCCCTCTCTCTCTGCCCCTCCCCTGTTCATGCTCTGTCTCTCTCTGTCTCAAAAATAAATAAACGTTAAAAAAAATTAAAAAAAAAAATTAACAATAGAGAGCAAACCGAGGGTCGATGGAGGGTGGTGGGTGGGGGATGGGCTAGATGGATGATGGGTATTAAGGAAGGCACTTGTTATAATGAGCACTGGGTGTTGTATGTAAGTGATGAGTCACTGAATTCTACTTCTGAAGCTAATATTGCCATGTATGTTAACTAACTAGAATTTAAATAAAAATTTAAGAATAAAATTAAAATTAAAAGTTGTGATTCTTTATGAACATACATTCTTAAACCCTTAAATAAAAATTACGCAAAATGAATTCAGTCACATGCCAAAAGTAATACACTTATTATTTTAAGTGGCTCTAATTAAGAAATACTAGATTAATATTAGAATGTATATTCATATAATTAATTCAATCAATAAATCAAAGCCAAAAATATATAATTATCTCACTACAAATCTAACAAAATTCAGTAAAGTTCAATACCCATTCTGATGAAACTCTTCACAATAAAATAAAAAGTTATCTTCTGTATATATTTATTAGTATCTATATAGCATTCCCATATCTGGTATTAGCAAAGTATTTTATTGTAGACTAGCCCTCTTACTAAGAACAGCTAGAAAAGCTGGTTAAAAATACAAAGTGCATGAGAGATATGCGGTACAATGATACTGCTGAGTTATTTGGCTCTGGGTTGTGAGGTGAGCTCACCTGAGTTCCCTTCTGAATCCCACCCAGACACTCTGCATGATGGCCACAAGTCTCTCCACTCAGATAAGAGGAAATGTAAGGCATGTACTTCACTGAAGTAAAGCAGCGCACACTCCCCTCCGCCCACTGTGCTCAAGAGAGGGGCAAGAAAAATGTTCACCCCATAATCTGAAGACATTTCAAGATGCCAGAATAAACCCAAGCCTGCCACACAGATCTGAGACAGATCGAGTCACAAGTCTCGTACAATGGAAACTGATATTCACCACTGTCAGCAGTACATTTTAAAAAATTACCTAAATATTCTAGATAGAACATCTGGAAAGTTTCCTCTGATCTGTAAAATGCATGCTATATCTAAATTTCTTTCTTTTTTTTTACTTTTAGGCATTGCTGCATAAAACTGCCAGTGTTATTAATGCATCTCCCTCTGTTATTCCTTGCTTTACTAAATATGGGAAGATTAGAGACACAGGTCTTTAAAAGAAGCAAATGTTACTGTTGAAGGATGAACAGTTCTGCCTTTCCCTTTCCTAATGCGGCGGGTGCCACAGGCTTTCCACAGAGGAATATGTGCAAAAGGATGAAAGAAACAAACAAGAGCTAGGCCCATTGAATGTTCAAAAAACCAATGTACAGAACAAACAAAACAACACAAAAACTTTCTCCAAATTTTAGGAAATATTTTACCCTAATCAAGAGCTCTTGGGGAGCCTGGGTGGCTCAGTCGGTTAACTGTCTGTTAATTTCAGTTCAGGTTATGATCTCATGAACCGTGGGTTCAGGTCATGATCTCATGAACCGTGAGATTGAGCCCCCATCAGGCGCCACACACTAACAGTGCAGAGCCTGCTTGCGAGATTTTCTCTTTCCCTTTTTCTCTGCCCCTCCCCCTGCTTGCACACACATGCTCTCTCTTGCTCTTTCTCTCAAAATAAACTTAAAAAAAATTCTCAAAGTATGTGGCGATCGTAGACTGAAATTTTCATACTGTTCAACTGTGTGTCTTTTGTCTTCCTAAACCATTCTGGTATGTAAAGTTTTTAAGTTATTTATGTTTTTCCCCACATCGTCTTTCATGTCCAAAAGCCATAAATAAGTTGGAAATAACAAGTGTACGTGGATCCAGAAGTTTTATATTTGTCATCTTCACACGGACTGCCTACTTGATGAACCCAAATGCTGTTTGTACCCCCACCCCCACTGCATTGTAGGCTGTCCTTACCTGTGTTCCTGTTTCTGTCTCATGGTTCTGAGGCAAATGGGACTGGGGCTTCCTTGTTTTGTTTTAACAGTCCTTATTCACTTCTTTCATGTTTACATCATCCTGATAAGTGACAGCTTTTAGATTTATATCTTTTTTTCTTCTTCCCTTCTTCTTTCTCCCCTTCCCTCCTTTCTTTCCCTTCCTGCTTCCATCCTTCCTTCCTTCCCCTTCCTTCTTTCCTTCTTTCCTTCCTTCCTTCCTTCCAGCCATTAACTATATCACCTGGGCCCAGTGCTGAGCTTTTTTATTTTTCTTTTGTGTCAATTCCTCAACATCATTGTTTAAATTCCACCAAAAAAAAAAAAAGAAAAAAAAAAAAAAAAGATGAGCATTGAAAATGGAGACACAGCAGTGTTGTTTAATGGCCTACATATTGCTCCAGTATGTGATCTGAAGAGACTTGAAATTAAAAGCATGATAAGCTCAAGCACATATTAAATTAGGATAGCTTGTTCTTCATAAAATCTAACCACAAGTAAAAATAGAAAACCTATGAGAAATTTGACAGTGACATATTGAGGGGATGAAAGTTTTTAGGTTAAGATGCAATGACTTCATAAGTGAAGATCAATTGAACGTCCTAACCAATTTTTGAAAGGAATTTAATTTAGTTTGATCTATGTTTATAGAAGGAAATAAATGCTTCGTACATTGGATGTGTAAATTAAGGAGCATAGAGTTGGCAAAATCAATACACTATACATTATCATTAATTTAGAGTAGAAGTGGAAAGATGGAGCAGGAGATGGAGCAGGAGATGGAGTGGAGATGGACAGGAAGAAAAGCAAAAAGAAGAGGAGAAAAAGAATACTAGATAAACAAAAACAGAAACGGAGGCAGGATAGGGTAGGGAAAGAATGAGGGCAAGTATTTTGTTGAGCTGTCTAAATCAGGCACTCTGTTGGTGCTTTGTTTGTTTTAATGTAACCCTCATAGAACCCTGAGAAGTGGGCATTATTAATTAGGCATTTTTATAGATAGAAATGATCTTATGGGTAAAGTTGAGAGTGGGATCTAGATATGGATATTTCACCCTCCCCATCCTTCTGCCTTTGGGATCTGCCCACCAAAGACAGCCATTCTGCTCTTCTGGGTCTGGCAGAGTTTCAAGAAAAAGGCTCAGCCTCTGTGTACCAAATGTGCTGTAGCTGAATCAGAACCATGTGATTCTGAGGTCTGTATCATGAAGCCAGTGTTCAAATACTCGTAAGCCTCATCCTTCAAAGTAGAATTTTCATAATAAAGGAGATATTTGCTCTCTCTATCTGAATGATTGCTCTTCCGTCCTCCTTCACTTTCTCACTCCCTTCCCGGGCACTACCGTACTCCTTCTCTCTCAATTGATTCTGAAATGAGGCTGCAAAAAAGAGGTGTTATGGATGGATCGCTCTGCATCCATGGATACAGGATGGATACTACTGCAACAACACTGCATAAAAAAGAACCACAAAATCTCAGTGGCATACAGCAATGAGCAGTTATTTCACTCCTGGATTCACTGGTCAGATGGTATGGCTCTGCTCCCTGAGTTCATTTTGAAGTCTAGGCAAAAGAGTCAGCAGCTGCCCACAGGAAGATCTTATCCCATGTCTTTTGAGATTCAAAAGGGCAAACCCTCCTTCTCAAGTACATTTCAAGTTCCTGCCTGCTTTACATCTACTCTCATCCCATTGGTCAAGGTAAAGGAGATGGGGGGAAAGGCATAATGAGCAGGGGAGGGGCAGAGAGAGAGGGAAAGAGAATCCCAAGCAGGCTCCCCACTGTCAGTGTGTGACTGTCAGTGCTTAACTGACTGAGCCACCCAGGCATCCCTTGAATATATATATATATATATATATATATATATATATATACACACACACACACACACATATATGTATATATATATGTATATATATATACGTATGTACATATATACATATATATAAACGTATATATATTCAAGGAAATAGCAAGGAGGTGGGTGCAGGGAGAGATAAAGAATAGGGTCACTAATTCAATCTACCACACTCTAAAATCCTTACAGTCGCCATCAAGAAAAACAGAGAAATGCATGCAGTTTGGTAGGCATTGAAGTGTCTTTTAATTCTCCCTGCTTCAGCTATACAGCTTCATTTCCACTTCTCTGCATGAACCATACTACGGGATACTTCATAGTATGATACTTTGTACATTCTCTTCCCTATCTGAAATACCTTTCTCTCCACTCCTTAACCTAGTAAAATATGACTACCCTTCAAGACTCAGACTCACATGATACCCCCAAATTTAAGTATTCCATGATTTCCTACCTTGGGATAATTTGTAATTATAAATCTACTTCCTTTACTACATTTATAGTTCCTCAAGGCCAAGGACTATATATGTAAATCATGTTTTTGCCTGTATCAAGCATTATGGTGTTTTAAAAGAAAACAAAATGTTTAGTCAGAGTTTTTGAGATAACTAAATGTCCATTATATTCTGCTGTTCATTTTGGCTGTGGGTATCAAAGTTGGTTAGTCTGGAAAGTAACGAATTTTGAAACAGCTTTTTTATTCATGTGGTAAATATTTATTCTGCCCTCAAGATGCCCAGATCCGATGGGCAAGATGCCCACCTCCAATGGGAGGTGACAGATGCTTTGAGGAGAGAAAAACTTGATGGCACATCTTATTCATTCATTCATTCATTCATTCATTCAACAAATAATTATTAAACCCCTTTTATCTGGCAATTACTGAAATATAGGGGTGAAGGAGACAGACATGGTCTCTGCCCTTATGAGACTTAGACTTTGGCTAAGAAGACAATTATTAAATATACATTCCCAAGTGCACTGAGCTTCATAAGGAAGTCTAAAGCATTTTGGGTGTGTGTCAAGATCTAATCAGGAAAACAAAAACCACCTGAATTCTTTTTCAACTTACTACAGTTCATGCTCAATGTTACTTTAGTTCCAGGTGTACAACACAGGGAGTGATTCAACAACTCGATATGTTATGCTATGCGTACCACAAGTGTAGTAGCTACCATCGGACACCATAATACAATGTTGTTATAATACCATGGGCTCTACTCCTTATTCTGTGCATTTTATCTCCTTGACTTATTCTTGCAGAACTAGAAGCCTGTGTCTCCCGCTCCCCTCACCCATTTTACCCATGCCCACACAGCTCTCCCCTCTAGCAACCATCAGTTGGTTCTCCGTATTTATGAGTCCATTTCTGCTTTTGGTTTGCTTATTCATTTGCTTTTTTTTTTTAGGCTCCACATGTAAGTGAAATCATATGAAAAACCACCTGAGTTTTTAAAACATCAGGATTAAAAAAAACGTTTATTTAGTTTTGAGAGGGAGAAAGAGCACACAGTGGAAGGGCAAAGAGAATCCCAAGCGGGCTCTGCACTGACAGTGGCAAGTCCAATGCGGGGCTCAAACTCACAAACTATGAGATCATGACCTGATCTGAAGCCAGATACTCAACCAACTGAGCCACCTAGGCTCCCCTAAAACAGCAGGATTTTGTTGCGGGGGCACGGTTACACAGGTGATGAAAGACTGAGAACCCCAACAGGACACCCAGGGCATCCAGAGGCTAGCAACAATAGCAAACCATTATCTCCCCTATCCCAGCCTGAAGGGACAAAAGCAGAAGGCAGCATTATCAGAGCACAGGGGCCAGTGTGGAACCACATCAGGCTACCAGTCAAGGCACTGCTGTTGAGGGGATGGCACAAAGTTTGCCTTCCATCTTCCCCTCACCCTTCAGTTCTCCCCAGGATTTGACCCTGGCAATAAACCAACTGGCAGGGGAATTCTTTCTTCTGTAAACTAGAGCCAGACCAAGAAAGGAATTTGAGGACAAATTGGCCCAGGACCTTTATAAGGAATATAAAATAGGAATTAAGAGTATCTAAAGTAATGCTGGGAATATCAGTTTTGAAACCTCCACTCACTTCCTACCTCTTCATCAGCCTGGCTGTCTAGCCACACAGTCAGAAATGTTTGCTGGCAGTCTTAAAATACCCTTTCTTCTTTTCACTCAGACATAAATCTGAGCAAAGAAAATAAAGTGAGGTAGAAGAAACTCTCAAAGTGGTATAAGAAATCAAATGAATTTTTTTTAAAGTATATCTTAGTATTCCATATAGATACGCAGAAGAAACATAGGCTTTACTGAAGCACTGTGTAGAAAACAACCCACAAGATTTTGGTTCAAATGATAACTTTTACATTTAGAAGCTGGGAGGCCATAGGCAATTTATTTAATCAATCTGACCTCAGTTTCCTTATCTATAAAATGAAGTCAGTAATATCTCCCTTGAGATGTGTTGTGAGGATTTCCAAAGAGACTTAGAGGTTATGGCGGGGGGGGGGGGGGGGGGGGGAAGGGGGAGGGTGGGCTTATACTCAAGTTTGCACGAGAAGCAGCCATTGCCCACTTTGCTACTGTCACCAATTAGAATTAATGTATGTTAACCACTTGGGGACACAGTAGGTGCTCAGTGAACAGTTACTTTTCTTATGTTGATAAATCATTAAGTAAACCTTTGTGTGTAGTTTATTCATTTGGAATTAGGTAGATGTTGAAAGGAAAATTATTTGTATTGTCATCTTAATCTTCACATTCATCTATTTACTATTAAACTAAAAAGTTACGTAGGAAAAAAATCCCCGACTCCTTGGTTTAGTCTGTCATGTCCTCCTTCTAGACAACTTGGTTCAGTTTGTCATATCCTCCTCCTAGACAATTGCAATCATGTCTTTTTTCACCACTGGATTCTCAGTGGTCAGGATAGAGCCTCCTAGGACATGAAAGGCGCTAAAATCGTGTTGAGATACTGGCTTCACTTTAGTAATTGATTGCTCAACAGATAATTCTGAAATAATTAAGTTGCTGATAGCTACAGTTCAAAATTTAACAATTGCTTCCCAACATGCCTTTATAGACGAAAGACTGAAGCTACCATCTCCAAATTAGAGCAAAGGCTTTATGCAAACAGAATGTTCACTGGGTGACTGGTCAACTCTCAACTGAATTCCTCAGGTGACAGTCTAATTCTACTGAATAGGAGCTTACTATAAAATTCAAAAAGTTATCATTCCAATAGGCAAATCTTAAAATAATAGTTGACACTAAATAAGAATTTCTTCTTGGCTATGTTTCTTCTGTGTGAATCAGAAAGACTAAAATTTTAATACTAAATGAAACATTATATCTTTGTGTCAAATGTTGAAATAATTTCTACATGTAATGCATAATTTTGAAAATTATGTCTTCCTTTCCAGATCTCCCAGTTACAAAACATCCCATATCATCTTTTTGTAACTCTAATACTAGGCTGAGAATTCTGTCTTTGACCTCTTGCCATTACAAGAATTTCATAAGATCAAAAATGACTCATCAGAAAGCCTTGTTTTATAATTCCTCAAGCTCCCTATTTCCAAAACCTTTTATCTCCATTTTATTTCAGTCTGTCTGATAGCTCTGAATTTCTCCACTTTGAAGACTAAATCTCAAGGCTTTACCTCTATGTAGATTCTTTCTTCCAGCTCTGTTTCCTCCCACATTTGTTGCACTTAAGCCTTGCCATCAGATAACCACTGGTTTCCCTTTCCCTTTTGGTGTCTTTCAACACATTGGAGTGTACTTTGGCTTTTTTTTTTTTTTTTTTTTTTAATCTCTCTGGTTAGTCTAATTCCATGCTCCTTTCAGCTCTGCTCTTCTGTCTAGCATCTTTGAGTCCCTAGGCTCTTTAATCTTCCACTCACTTACAAAATCAATTCATAACCCTTGATTATTGTCATACTTGCACTCTTCACTTCTTTTCCTTACAACGTCTAATGTTACTGGATGCCAAGATTGTGCTGACTGGATCTATTCAAATTCTTGTAATTTTCATCTCAATTTCAGGAAACTTTTAATTCATTTCTTGTGGACACATAATCATGTTCCCTATAGAAACCTTAAAAAGTGTTTTTCTCTCCCTCCCTAAGTCTCCCAGTCCCACAATGGCCTCAGTGGAAACTTTATCTCATTTAACTTCTGTGGTCTTTAACACGCTGAGTCTATTAATTCCTGGGGCATCTTTATGACATGTCTATATGCGACTTTTCTCAATACTGCGTGATCAGAGGTGATCAGAATTTGCGGTAGTGGCTGAGGAGAGAAGAGCACAGGTGAACTGATTTGAGAAACTCCCTTGTGTGGTAGGCATTGTTGATGCCAGAGAGAAACAAGGAAAGAGATACCTAAGAAAATCAATCTGGGGTCAGAGCAATCATCATAAACTGCCTTCAGAACCACCTCTAAAATGAGGCCCAGCTTTAATCGTGTCAAAACTGTGTAGCAATTTATGTCCGAGGGAATGGTAAAAACAATACAGTGGATCAGCTAGCAATGAAAGGAGTCAAACATCTAAGTGTGATCAAAGAAAGAGGCAGTCAAAGAAAGCCCTTCTAAAACCATTTTCATTCCAGGTAACCACAAAAGATGTGACCTCTCAGGAGCAACATCAGAGGCTTTAAACTAAAATAGTGCGACCAGTAGTTAAATAAACAAGCAAACTACAATAATAAGCACCAAATGGGTAGGGGAGAATCATATCCAGAGTTGCTACAATATATTATATAAAATTAAAAAAAAATTATACATATGATATGCAAAGAAATAAGAAAGTTGCCCACACACAGTTTAAAAAAAAAAAAAAAAAAAAAAAAAAGCAAGCAATAGAACTTTGAGGGGGCCCAGATGTTGACCATAGCAGACAAAGACTTCAAAGCAGCTATCATAAATATATCCAAAGAACGAAAGGAAACTATGTTTAAAAATTTAAAGAAAGCATGATGATAATGTCTCATCAAAGAGACAATATCAAAAAGGAGAAAGACATTATTTAAAAAAAAAAAAAAAAAAGATGGAAATTCTAAAGTTGCAAGTAAAATAACCAAGAAAAAAAAATCACTACAGAGCTCAACCAGCTGAACTGGTAGAAGAAAGAATCAGCAAATATAAAGAAAAGCTGATAGATTACACAATTAAAAAAAAAATGAGAGAACAAAAAGAATGAAGGAAAAGTGAACAGAGCCTCAGAGTAATGTATGACACATTAATCTCACCAACATACTTGTATTGGAATTACCAGGAGAGGGGAGAGGAAAAAGCAAGCAAACAAAACCACAAAAACTTGTTCTAAAAAATAATGCCCAAATTTCCCATATCTGATGAAGAACATTAATCAACACATCCAAAAGGCTCAACAAACTGCAGGTAGGGAAAACACAAAGAGAGGTATACCCAGAAACACCAGAGTCAAACGCTGAAAGACGTTTTTGTCTAAAAGACATCTTTATCTAAAGAGGAAATATGAAGTAGCACAATGAAGCTTAAATAAAGGCAATGTCAGATAAATAGAAATTGAAAGAATTCACTGTAAGAGAACCCAACTATCAAGAAATACTTAAAGAAATTCTTCAGGCTGAAAACAAGTGATCTCAGACAGTAATTCGAAACCATATGAAAAATAGCAAAGACGTAGAGTACTGGTGAAATAATTATGTAATTATAAAACTTTGCATACATGTATATTACTTCTCCTTTCTCTTCTTAATTGATTTAAAAGGTAGTGATATAAAATTATATATAAGTGTGTGTGTGTGTGTATTGTTGGGCCGATTACATATAGAAATGTAATACATTTGCTGATAACAGCAAAGAGGAGATTGGGGAATAAAGTTGTATTGGAGTAAGGTTATGACTTTTCTTCTCCCAGCTTCTCTAAAAGGCATACAATTATGTAAATTAACACTTATAACAATGTATTGTTGGGTTTGTAACATTTATAGATGTAATATGTATAATAATGGCACCACAAGGCAGGAAAAAGAACTATATAAGAGTAATATATCTATATGGTACTGGAATTAAGTTTGTATAAATCTGCAGTAGACTCTGATAAGTTAAAATATATATGGCAAACCCTAGAGCAACTACTAAGGAAATAACCCCAAAACAAACAAACCAAAAAATTAAGAGGATTTTTGCTTTTACCAAAAAAGGGTGAAAGGTAAAAATGGCATTCAGCATTGGTTTTACAGCGAGCCTCCTAGAGGAAGCATGCGGTCTGAGCAGTCAGAGTCACACTGCCAAGCTCTGTCCCTGGGAACCACACTCAGCATCTTAGCGTCCAACTGCTATCTTTGAACCGTATCTGTGAATACCTGATGTGGGGCATGAGCAAACGGTCAAGACAGAATTATTGAGACATTTTTGGTGCAAAATAAAAAGGTGCTTTTATTACAGCACAGGGACAGGACCCGTGAGCAGAAAAAGCTGCATTTTTGCTATATGAATCTGATGGTTATATACGCAGTGCTCAAGGGGCAGGGGACATGCGCAGGGAGTATTAGATAATAGATATCTTGTTCGAATTTCTACTCATAAAACTACTTTTGCAAGATTTCTCTGGTGCTTTATCATTCAGCTCGATATGAACTATTGGTGAGATGTACAGGCAGTCATGAGAGAATGTAACAACCAGTACATATTTGATTCTTATTGGACCTATATTGTCAGGCTATATAGGTCAGTCTTCTATGCTACAGGTGAACATTTTTCTGCTTCTTTTCTTCATCATTTCCTCCCTGATCAATTTTTTAGTCCTTACATCTTTAAGATTGTTGAAAGGCAAAGGGTTCATCTTTTGTAACTTCGTCAAGTTGATAGGGGTTGTAGAGATGTCCCTACCCAGGGACTGAAATTAGTTACTCTCTTACCCTACAAGAAACTGTTATGGTGGGCCATTACTGTAGAGCCCAGAGGGGACATCGGGATGAATTTGTTTTGAGTAGGATCGAAGGAGTCAGGAACTGCTTGCTTGGCAATAGGAGAGAACCAAGCAAAAGAGACAACACATTAGAATTATTATTAAAATGAAAAATAAGAGGAGCAATGAGGTGGATGATAGCCCACCTCCTGACCAGGAATGTAACCAATTATCAAGTGACAATGCAGTCATTAGGAGCACCAATTTGATTCTTTGTATCAGTAAGTAAACCTGTTACATTTTAGTTATAATCTAGAATACAGACACAATATTCTTCTTTAACAATGGCAGATGTTCCTCCTCATGCTGCTGTTAAGATATCTAATGTCATTCTATTTTGTAGAATCGATTTATGCATTAGAGTTACTTTAGTGTTTAATAACATAATGCTATATTGAGAGTCATTTAAGGCCTTAATGTGTATTTATCAAGGGCCTCCATGTGCCGTATGACATCTTCTAAATGTACTGATGGAAGAAAAATAGATGTCAGATGGTCACACCAATGGAACGTGGATCTTGTCCAGCATTGTCGTGAGCCCATCTGTGGGTTGGCATTTTCAGTTAAAATTTTGATAGTTTGAGGATAAGAAAAAGGACTCTTATGGCCTGGAGAGTCCCATGTAACATTTATCACAGGTCAGCAAGAAACACTTTTTTTTTTTTTTTTTTTTTAGTAATAGAAATATCCTTTTATGTCCTGGTATTGGAGTGATCTGTCATATTGGCTACGTATTGATATAAATAAGGCCAATCTATACCTTGTAATGCAGAAACCCACCAAGGGAGGTCTGAAGTGCTTGATGTGTGCAATAAGCCACAAATCTAGCATGAAGACTGGTTTTGTAGCTTACCATGATGTGTCCACTGTAAAGAGTTACCATTTATATATGGTATACATGTGGGCTAAAACTTTGGATACATTAGCAGAGTCATCTGGGATATATACACATTTAGTCTCAATATTAGCATAATAACTTTTTCTTTGACTTGCATTCAGAATATCAAGGGCCATTAAGTTTTGGAGGGCCACTTTTCGAATTTGTGGCTGACTTCATTTTGGGTTTGGATAAAGGTGGCCGCTATATGTTTGGCTTTAGCCTCTACTTGTAATTTTACATCAACAGAGGTGGCTCTCAGGACAGATATGATTAAAGGATAAAACCAGTGAGAAGGCTTCTTTCTCTGATGTCTAACCTTAACAATATTCTAATTATGAGGAATCACGGGCAAGTGGGAGATGATCTGTTCCAGGAGATAAGGACATCCCCAAGTGTATTATCCAATCCAAATATAAGGAGGCTGGGGTCATCTATTTTTTCCAAAGTCCATAGTTAACCCAGTGGAGTGGGGTATGCTCTGGCTTTTAAGGAGCGATTTTGTTATCCCAGCCACATAGAATTAATCAAGGTGACAGCGAAGTTACCCAATTGTTGGAGAGTCCATCCCATTGTCCAGCTATTTAAATAACCACATGCCCATGGGGTCCCTTTTATTATCCCCACAGAGTAACAAGCAGGAAGACTATCTATATATGAGCTATTATGGCAATCTCTGAAGTTTACCTCAAGTTGTCTAGCTTATGCTATTTAATCAAAACTAGAATCTAACATTCATAAGGATGTGTTATTGGAACACTTTTCTCTAAATTTACCCTTATTTCCCGAGATAACCAAATCAAAACTAATTTGTAAAACAAATCCACTTTAAATTTTTTAAATGTTTATTTATATTTGATAGACAGAGACAGAGACAGAGACAGAGAGAGAGAGAGAGAGAAAGCACAAGTGGGGGATGGGCAGAGAGAAAGGGAGACAGAATCTGAAGCAGGCTCCAGGCTCCAAGCTGTCAGCACATAGCCTGATGTGGGGCTCGAACCCCCAAGCTGCAAGATCATGATCTGAGCCCAAGTTGGATGCTCAACCAACTGAGCCACCCAGGCACCCCAAAACAAGTCCACTTTTAACAAACTTGACCTAATTATTTACATAAGCTCAGGAATAATAGTGGTTGATCAGACAGATCCTTTAAAATATGTATTGCTGGGAATCTTTTATAAGGAATCTCTAGATTGAACTTTCAATAGACTCCTAAGGCCAGAGCCAAGCCAAATACTTGTCAAACTTGTCTGCAATACCTATAGATTTGGGTGTATTCATTCCTTTTCTTGAGGTCCCCTAAATATCTTGAGGTTTCTGCACCTGCCAGGAAGTGCCATTCTTTACTCCCCTGGTAAGGCTCCCAGGAACTCTGTAAGTAAGGTATCAGGCTGACATTTCAAAGGGGGTTCTATTGGCTCCACAAAGTCACCCTTAGTTCCTTAAGGCTGCCTGGTCATATCTGAGTCTACGCATGTCTCTCTCAAATATGACATTCCTGTCAAAGCCTCGGTAATATAACCAATGTTTCCAAATGGTGTCCTGTTACTAGGAGAGTAGATTCTCACTGAACTTATGCAAATAATTGTAATTGCCACAGAAGAAAGAATACTCACTGAGAGTTTCTGAATTCTGGAGGGTTCATGTAGGGAGACAAGTTAGAGGTTTCAATTTGTTTGCAAAGGAATATTTTATCATATTTCTATACGTCACAGGTATCATAAGAGAAAACTTCCTTATTCTGGAAGAGAATACATTAGAGAAACAGCAATGTTTCAAACAAGAGTCATAAAAACTATAATCATCTTTCTCAATTCATTTAGTCTTATGTTAGTAATTTTTGTTCAGTTTGCATGTAGCTGTCCTATTAGTTCAGGAAATTTAACCCAGTTCAGTTTTATTATGTTAAACATATCAAATACCTATACTAAAAAAAAAAAAAAAGTCATTTACATGAGTCTCCTTGAAGACAAAACTCACTGGGCAGGAGCATCAGGGCAATAACTATAAATGACAAAAGAACCTCAGAAATGGACATGGCTAAAGACTGATATGAAGAGTTCATTATAATGCAGCTGACAGAAATATGGTTCTGTGATACATAAGACTTCAATAATCAGAATATCAAGTGATGACCTTATGTTAGGACATATTAAAACTTCAGGAATTTTATATATTTTCTTGAATAGTTATAGCATTTACCTATACAATATAACCAATGGTTTATCATCATTGGCTTGATAGTGCTTAACACACCAAGTAAGACTAATTAGTCAAAAAGACTCTATTTACCATTTAATCTTAGGAAGTTTGTTAAAAAACTCAAAGTTTTAAAGCACATGCCTAAATAGGATTACAGATCATTATAAATTTAATATTTATATTTTTAACGATGGTGGCAATAAGGGATTCTACAGAAAGTTATATAGTTGTTAGCAAAACTTAGCTCCTTTAACACTGAGAAGTTTTAACTTTCCTAAGTAACCAAAGACCTGAAAAGACAAAACACAGAAGCTTTAGCTTTCTAGGCAGATAGAGGGGAGAGAGAGAGGGAACAAAAATCTAGGTGCTTAATTTCAATTTATTTTGTGCATCTATTAACAAGATGTGTTCTAGGTATCAGAAAAGGCTATAAAAGAGGTTATTTTTGGGGTCTGGGGATGCTAAAACTTTTTTCACAAATTAATGGTATTGTCATTTTGGCTTATGAAAGGTTTCATGATAAAGCTCTATTTTTTTGTTGTTGTTGTTATTTAAAAGCTTTATTTTGAGACAGAAAGCATGAGCAGGGGAGGGACAGAGAGAGAGGGAGAGAGAGAATTCCAAGCAGGCTCTGTTCTGAGCCCAACACAGGGCTCAAACTCATGAACCTTGAGATTATGACTTGAGCCTAAATGAAGAGTCAGAGGCTTAACCCACTGGGCCACCCAGACACCATGGTAAAGGTGTTTTTAGATAGTGGGTAATTATCTGTACTAAAAGTATTGATTGTAAAACATGATATGGGGCAAAGGGAAGAAAACAGTTTAACAGTCAAGTGGAGGGGAAGAATAACTGGATATGTATTTTATGAAAACAGATGACTAAATAAATTATCATCCAATATTTGTTGGTTGAGCCAGCAGTTAGAAAAATAACTAGGTACTGACATGCTAATATTACAGGACACTACATTTTTGTTAGTGGTTTGGTAAAACCATTGTTGTAGTGAAATGTATGTTTACACTAAGTTGTGCATGCAAGTACACTGAAATGCTATACATACTGATGAGCAATCAGAATACTACTGGAAAATAAAAAAAAAAAAATGAGGAAGACTAAACCTTGAGGTAGAAAACTTTGCCTTTTTTATAGGATATGGGAAGCAAGTACAGATATTTTGGTCTCAGCTCTCCCAGCTCCCACCTTCCTGTCCTGTCAGGACACTGAAATAACTTCTTTTTTTGTAGTTTAGCCTCAAAGTAGATTCCAATTTATCAGGGCCAATCACAAATGTACACATACGGGTATGTACCTATTACTGTCACCAGCTACACCCCAAGACTTGGCCTTTACTGCTCACCTGATTGTACTCACTAACCTTTGTTTTATATTTTCCCCTAAGCTCTTCTTTGCAGCTTTCCTCTTTACTCAGGCAAATGAAGCATGAAACCACCCCCAGGTGATGGCGACTGCCCTGACCTCCCACTGGCCCAGACCACCCAGACCATTTAAGCTAAATCTGACTCAGCCGCCTCAGAAGGACCGTGAGATGATCTCTCTGGAATGACCCACAATCGCCTTTACCTCATTATAATACTAAAATCTCCACCCAAGGAAGAGTCTTAATTTCATTTACATAACATAAAAGGATCCTTGTAATGCAAGCCTCCTTTCCTTAAGGCACAAGTTTGACCTTAGGCTTCCCTATCTAAATATTCATTTTAACCCTAAACAAAAGGAATCCGTTCACTCTATCTTGGGGAGGTACAGCTTTGGAAGCCCTTCCCCACGATCTCTTGATTCCCTGCAAATAAAAGCTTTCTTTGTGTCACAACTCAACCTGGTGCAGTTTCTGACTCACCAAAGAGCAAACTCCTATTGGCTCAATTACACTACCAAACAACACTGGACACCTGGCTGCAAATTCCCATTTTCTTCTATTACACTCCTGTAGCTGTGGGTAAAAAAGCACTACCTAATCACAGTCAGAAAACAGAAAGGCTGTTTTACTTGTTAGCATATTAGTCATTGGTACTGAAAGTGCATAGATGCCATCTTTTTATGCCATCTTCCTTGAATCTTCACTAGTTGCCAACCTTTTTTTCCCTCCTCCAAATTCCCAAGGTTTAAAAACTTTAAATCATTCTTATCTCAACTTGTTGGTAAATTCTGAGAAATGGCAAGTGACTAAATGGTTGGCAAAAAGATAAGGCATGAGATAGTATCATCCCTCAAAGCACATTTGTTTTAACTTAAGAAAGATACCATCAGTGAATCTATACAGAAATGTCCAGAGGCCAAACCTCTTAGCCACAGCTGCCAGCCTTGGAAGGCTGCAGTACCATGCATCCATATACAGAACTTGGGCAGTACCACATACCCACATGCACATTTATGGCATAAACAGTGAGAGGCCTGAGAAAATTAAAACTTAAAAGCTTAAGTTACGGGAAACTGAAACCTAACCAAGCTTAACCAGCTTGTTCCGCTTCTGTACAATTGCTTGGCGCGCCCATGTATTCCTGATCAATCATTGTTGCCTGGCACATCCGTGTATTCCTGATCAATCATTGTGATACCCGTACCCCTGGTGGTGGTCTGACCTAAAGGCAGGAACCAATCGAATACTGTTAAGTGTCCAACTTTAAACACCAACCAATCGCAGCTCTGTAACTGTGGAAAATTCCTGATTTCCCCATGACTTGTTTGTACCTGTCTATAAAAGGGGTGTAAAAACCTCTCTCAGGGCCTCTTGGCGTCACCGGCAACGGGGGCGCAGAGGTCCAGGTTCGAACCTGCAATAAATGACCCTTGCTGCTTAGCTTTGACTCTGGACTCTGGTGGTTCGTTTTTGGGGGTCTCTTAGACTCTGGGCATTTCATTAGCACCTATATCTAATATCTAATTATCCCCACTCTACAAACTATTTCTTCCTAATCACCATTTAATCAAGCAAATCTCCTGTTCGACAAAGTGCAATGGCTTAGGTTGCTCATTTCATATTAAACTGGAGTTAAATACTTTCAGTATTTGGACTTCTTCCCATCAGTCCAAACCTGGGTTCCCACTTCTTCCCTACCTCCACATCTCCATACCTTAAAACTTGCTTATCTTCTCGGCTTCTTGGTACATTCTGTTCCGTTCACCAGACTGTTCCCTTATTTTACTAAGATCTACCTTCAGTTCCTCCTGTTTGACAAAATGATCCCCATCCGGGTGAAAAATGACTTTCCTTTTAAGGTGTCTTCCAAAGAACATCCTGTCTGGGCCATATGACAGGTAATAGCACAGAATGCTAAATTTGTTGAGCTTTATGAAGGCCATGTCACGAGCAGGGCATATGTTGAGTATTCATTAAAAAAAAAAAAACCAGAAACGTTTTCCCCGCTCAATAACCCATAAAAGTTGTTTAAGAAGTAACACCTTTTGGTACCATCCTCTCTCTCCCCTTCTTTCCAAATTCCCTAAACCGGCTTTCTTTCTCTTCTACTCTTCCCATGCATGCCTACGGGGAGACTGAAAACGTGGAGTGGAGTTTGTGGGCTGCACCAACTTTTTTTTTTTTTTAATTTTTTCAAGGTTTATTATTTTTCAAAGACAGAACGTGAGCAGGGGAGGAGCAGAGGAAGAGGGTGACAGAATCTGAAACAGGCTCCAGGCTCTGAGCGGTCAGCACAAAGCCCGACACGGGACTCGAATTCACAGAGGACGAGATCATGACCCGAGCTGAAGTCGGTCGCTTAACCGACTGAGCCACCGGGCGCCCCTCGGCTGCACCAACTCTTAACGCTGTGTCTCGGAACCGAAAGCGCGTAGCAGGCCCATTAACCTCCGGCTCGCTCAGGACCTAAGAGAGGGCCCACTCAAGCCCGCCACCACGCCGGGAAAATGGGGCGCTTCCTGGCGGGGCGGGATTCTCCCGCAGGAGAAAGGAAAAAGGCGCGCGTGAGAGAGAAGGGATGCGGAAGAATCTAAAGAAAACGAGAAGAGGTAGGACGGTGAGAGAAGGGATGCGGAAGAATCTAAAGAAAACGAGAAGAGGTAGGACGGTGAGAGAAGGGATGCGGAAGAATCTAAAGAAAACGAGAAGAGGTAGGACGGCGGTAACGGGAGGGCCTGAGGCGGAACCAAGGGGAGGTTCCGGCAAGAGGGAAAGGGTCGCGGGGGAGCGGATAAAAGGGGGCGGGAAGCGGAAGAGGGTCGTGGGGGAGCGGAAAAGGAGGTTGCCTGCTTCGAGGCGTACTGCACTGCGTGGCTGTAGGGGCTGCCCTTTAAGTGTCATCTAGGACAGGACTCTAGCTTGTCGCTGAGTCATGGGCTTTAACGCTTCTCCGTACGAATTACAAGCGGGGACCCGCCCGGGCTCACTGGCGCGTGCCTAGTGACGCCATTGCGGAGGTCCACTGCCCTCTGCTGGGCGTGGGGACGCAGTGCCGAGCGCCGCTGACGGACTGCGAGGTGAAGGAGGGCACTTGGGAAAAGAGTAAAACTTTACTAAGGGTTGTGGCAAAATAGCCTACATTAGCGTTTTCAAAAGAACGGGGAGACATGATTTCAACGCACTAGTTTAAATTCTAAATACTTTTCAGGCATAGACAGGGTGGGTGATGTTCCCTAGGACTTCTGGATTTGTCCTGTGTATTAAATTATTTTGCTTAATTAAGACATTATTTGTTTCGTCCAGCCGACTTTTCAATAACAACAGAAAAATGTCCAAATCATTTTTGGTAAGGGTTCTTTAATTCTAAAATACTTTTGAGCCTCGAGAATCCTTTTAATGCTACACCACACACAAGGGTCACAAATGTAGGGGATTAAAACCACTGGTTACTTAAGTAACTTAAGTAACTTAAGTAACCAGTATGGGACCTTGAGAAAAAAAGTGTATCGACCCCGCCAGCTCCCTTTCTTTTCCAACTCTGAGAACCTCCTGTTTACCAACTGTTGGCTCTAGGTGCTAGAGATATAGAGATAAACGGCCTGGGCAAGAATAACAGAGGACCCCTTTTGTGAAACTTTGCACTCTATTGGAGGAAATAAGCTTTGGGGGAAGATGTAATTGTGACGTCTACTGGGAGAGGGAGGAGCATAGCAAGAAAACAGCTGATCCTTTCTTGATCTCCCCTTCCCGGATCTGAAAGAGAAGTAGTTAATAGTTGCATTTCAGGAAGAGAAACCAGCTTGTAAGAATGGAGTTGAAACAGGGTGAGTGACGGGAATAAGAAAGTGGATAGTTCTTTTGTGGACAGATTCTTAAGCCTCCTAAGGCATTATGGATTCTTAATACTTGTTTGCCAAATTATTATTGTCTTACATTATTTGTCAAAACCATTCTAAGCGTTGCAAAGGCCTTGCTTTCCAAAATCCCGTGGCAACGTCGGTTAAACGAGTAATTACGTGGGGGGGAAAAAAGAATATAAATGCTGTGCAAGCAAACAGTATTTTATGTAGCCTAAGTATTAAAGGAGATGACTAGGAGTTACTCTGCGGAAGTGAAAAAAGAATATAAATGCTGTGCAAGCAAACAGTATTTTATGTAGCCTAAGTATTAAAGGAGATGACTAGGAGTTACTCTGCGGAAGTGAAAAGTGTAACAGGTGAGGGATCACATATATAGACGTGAGGAACAAAGAGAAAAACCTGAAGGATTTGAGAAACTAAAAGTTCATTTTGGCTGTATGAAGAGGTGTGTGTATGGTGGCATGTGATAAAGCTCAAAAGGTATATAATGACAGTCTCAAGTGAAACCAAAACTTGAAAAACAAGTCATGTTTGGACAGTCTTAAATAGAATCTTTCTGACTTTTTTGTTGTTTACCACCTCCCTCGGGCTAATTGTTTTCTTATTAAGTATGCATTTGTGTTAATTTTCTGTATTCAATAAATGCAGCAGATGGTAAAACGGGTTACAGATGGCTTTTAAGAGAAAAGCTAGCTTATTTCCTGTGCAGGGAGGGGAACTATTTGATCCTTTGCAGAACTTTAAAAAACAGTTGGAGAGAGTAACACATTTGATCTTGGACGTCAGGACCTTTCTTCTCTTTGCCTTTTCCAGCGGCTTGGTTGTGAGCTCATTCCACTGGTCTAACTCTGGCAGGACAGCAAAATATCCTTTACAACAAGTTTTAAACATACGTTTTGTCATGAATAAAGTTTATAAAATCGTAAATTCCTCAGAACTTTTCCATTGCCTTATGATTCTGGAACAGATCCAAAATGCTGACTGTTTAACTGCATCCTTACACAGAACCTGAATCTCAACCCTTGTTCGTACACATATACTTTCAGACACTATAGTATTTTCATAGTGGCTGATAATTTATCATCTCCTTAGCACTGAACTCTTGTCTAATTTGGTCTTAGAATTTAGAATTGGGATGATGTATACATAATAGGCTATTACCAAATTTCTAGAATATGATTTCTAAACTTGAGGTCAGCAAACCTAGTAGGCTTAAGCAGTGCCCTCAAGTTTTTGTGTTACTCTTCTGTGGCACAGACAAGGAAATATGAAGAGAGGAGAGAAAATAAGGGAGAGTTAGGAGTGGAAGAAGGATAGGAATGGGGAAGGAGAGAAAAAATGTTAGTCATATGTATGTTTAATTTTGTAATGATTTAAAGTAAGGAGGTAATAGATCTCATGGCATCTATGTCAATTGCCTTTGTGTTGTTAGATATTGGAGAGGTAATAGATGAGGATAGAACAGGCTCCTTACAAGAGAGAAGATGATATATTGTTTATTGATTTTATTATCCCACAAGAATAATTAAAAATGCTAATGGTTTTGTAAGCCTTATTCCTTATTTTCTAGTTTAACTCTTTGTTCTTTTCCCTAAACAGAATATTGTGGAAAATACAGGCAAATTTAGTTTTTGAAAATAGCCATTGAAGTCCTTATCAAGTTTTGGGGGGCACTTTTTTAAATGCTGAAGTCATGGTAAATATGGAAAAGATCAGGACCTTTGCCTCAGTTGAATTTGCCATTGGGTTTCTGTTCTGTATCTGACATCCCCAGGAGCAAAGCATGCATAGAGCAAACTGGATATATTGTATTTGACTCTGACTGTCTTATGTAGGCCTTTCAGTTTTGTGAACTGACCTGACAAGTGATCTTATGAGCTTATTTTCCCTAGACTGGAGGCAGGCCCAAGGAACCCTGAGCCCTACTGTATTTGATCTTCTTCAAATGGGACAAGATAAAGGCAAAATCCCAGGTTCCTTTTATCACATAAACCTCTTAGAGAGAGAGAGAGAGAGAGAGAGAGAGAGAGCGCGAGCGCGAGAGCGTGAGCGTGCTCAAGAGAGAGGGCGCAGGGTGCTTGTGTGTGCAAAAGAAGGGAGAATAGAAAGAACTAAGCAAATCCAAAATAGCAGTCCCAGGGCGGATAGTTTCACTTTGGTTGCCTAGTACACAGAGCTATAGAACACTGAAAACCAATATTCTCCTTTGGAAGGTGAAGAAGGGAAGGTGAGGCAAAATAGGTCAAATCTCAGGTTCCCCATTTAAGTTTGCCACAAATAGTTACTAAGTATTCACTTCAGTATCACTGTGTAAATTGCCTCTCATCCTGAGAAAGAGAATGTAACAGGCCAAGCCCGCCTTAAGATTCTTCTTGTGAGAGAAATCTTGTTACATAGTTAAAGAACGAAGACTGTTACTAACCAGCTCCTTGTAAGATACGTATTACCAACTGCCCATACTATTGATAGGTAATGTCTTACTATTCATTACTTAACTTCACTTATTAAAAAGTGTTAATATTTTTAATGAAACAATAGAAATTGTGTTGTATGCAAACCCATTTTGTAAACATGAAAAGAAAATCATACCTTTGTGCATTTGTAACTACATATCCTGGACTTGGCATTTCCTAGAAAACCAACAGTGAAATAAACTTTTTCTATTTTGCAGACAGAGATCTTATATTTAGTTTAGAAAATGATGGTTAGGTACTGTCATCCCTTCACAGTAATAACCACATTAGGGGTCATTTAGTTCCACAAATATTAAATATATAGCCTCTGTGTGCTAAAGGCTATGAATAATATGCAGTCCTGCCCATAAGAATTTTTTTATTTACTGGAGGCAGGAGCTGCATTTCTAACTCTTTATTATGTAGTTTCTGGTTATACATTGATTTTTAAGAAATATCACTATCTTTAATAAGGACTCTTTATTAATTGCCAAACCGGCCAGAGACCAGGTACACCTATGTGGTCGCTCATGCAATACTTGTGTTCCTTGTGTAGTATCTTCTATGTAAAGAACTAGAGTATTTAAGAAACTAGTTTTGAAATTGGCAGTTTAGAAGATTGGGAGAAATTACTGGTAAAACCAGAGACAGCCCCAAAGTTTGGAATGATATCCTTCAGTTAAAAAAGTTTATTGAGAAATGTAGCATACATGCATATAGTGAAAAATACATAAAAAGAGTTTAAAGAACAACAACAGAAGATGGATACCTACGTACCCATTACCTAGGTTAAGAAAAAAAAACCCATGTTCTGAGACCTAATGTGTTAGGTGACTCAGGCAATAGCTTTCTTCATTTTTAATGTTTTCATTTATTTTTACTCTTACCAACTATAATACAACTTGAATTTCAAATCATGAAACAAAAATAATCTTTTATGGAAATAACATGAACAAAATTGCTGCACAATTTCATAACCATCTCATAAATATTTGATTTAATCAGATAGCCTATATATAAAATATGTTCTTGTCCATTCAAAAGGCTTGTGTTTCTATCTATGGAGTTACATGAAATAATGTCTCAAGTTTTAAAGGTTTTTATAAATTGACAATTCATTAAAAAATGTATATGTATTTGGAACAAAAGTAGAGAGTGAGAACTTTGAGAACTTTTGTGTTGTTTTCAAAATTTGACAAAAGGTAAACTTTAATTGTGAAAAGGAAACGTGGGCCCTGTTTTGTTTTTTTCTAGATTTGTTTTGCGGAGAGAAGAGGAACTATACAATTTTTATGCTAACAGTTTAGTAATAACATAATCTTCTGAAGAAATGATACTCTGAAAATATGTAAAATGAGAGTATTTTAAAGGTGGCTCCCCTGTCAATATTTCGGCCATAAGACACTGCAAAGAAAAGCTGGTTTATATTTTCTTTTGGTTACTCCCCAGCAAAATTAGGATATTGCCTGATTTCTGCTGTGCTTCTGCTTAGAATTTTAAAACTTAGAATGAAGTGAAATAAAATATCATAATATTTTATATTTAATATTTTTTGATCCATTTTTGCCTATAGAAAATCCTTATATTTCATACTAAAAGTTTACTGGTGAAGAAGAAAAACTCTTTTATGAAGTTAAGACTATATTTTAAGTTTGATGTAAATCTCTAATAGAGCTTAATGAAAAGAGGGACTTTGTTCTGTTTTCAATTAGATAGTTGAATTATTTTTGCTTTTTATGTGCATATTTTGTTTCTTTGATAAAACTAAAAAATTTTTGAGGGTAATGTTATGCCCAGAATTCGTGATCCCCAAAGACCACTAGGGAGCCGAGTCCGATGCAAAAGCAAAAGAACCATTATTCGAGCTAGCTCGAGCTCAATCCCCTACCTGCACCGACGCAGCGGTGAGATACCAGGGAGAGAGAGCGAGTTTCAAAAGCACAAAGGTTTTATAGGGGTCTAGGGGCAGTTGGTGAGGTAATGGCTGTGGCCTCAGCCGATTGGCTGGGGAAGGGTCGTGGCCTCGGCCGATTGGCTGGGGAAGGGTTACTGGGCGTGTTTTGATCAGGAAGTTTGAATGGGTGAGCGGGAGGTTACTCAAGGGGAGGAGGCGCCGTCTGAGGTGTCTGTGATTTTCCCGGAAAAGGGGTCATGTCGGGGACATAGTCATTCAAGGTGGAGAACACAGAACAAGATGGAGTCGGCCGGCGTAGGCCCGCCCTTTCAGGTAAAGTTACTTTTTTTCTCTTTGAAACAGTTAGCAAAGGGGAAGTCATTAGTAACTCAGTAAATACCCATTTAATCATTACTAATTATACTTTACCAAATGCTTTTATCATATGTAGGTGTTTATACATTAGGATTCCAGTCTATGAATTTCTTTTTGTTTTAATTTTTAATTTTTTTTTTTAAGTTCATTTATTTATTTTGAGAGAGAAAGAGAGTTCTGTGCATGTTCAGGGGAGGGGCAGAGAAAGAGGGAGAGAGTGAGAACCTCAAGCAGGCCGATGCTGTCTGTGCAGTGCCTGACGTGGGGCTCGATCCCATGAACTGAGACCATGACCTGAGCCGAAATCAAGAATTGGATGCTTAACTAAGTTACCCAGGTGTCCTAACTTAGGTTTTTATTTAAGTAATCTCTACACCCAACAATAGGGCTTGAACTCATGACCCTGAAACTTGGAGGTCAAGAGTTGCATGCTGTTCTGACTAAGCCAGCCAGGTACCCTCCCCACCCCCACCAATCTATGAACTTCTTGGCCACTAAAACCTTCACATGGAAAAAAAAAAAAAACAAAAAAAACAAACAAAAAACCTTCACATGAGTGTGGTTTCCTTAATGGCCCTCATTGCAACGAAACTATTCAACTACTGCCCACCCCCGCCCCCACTCTGGCCTTTTTTTTTTCTTTTTCTTTTTTTTTTTTTAGAGTAGGCTCCATGCTCTTTGTGGGGCTTGAACTCATGACCCTGAGATTCAGAGTTACATGCTTTATGTGCCCCTAACCCTTTTTTTATTTTTTATCTACTTTAAATCTGGAAAAGAATACTATCTTGGTTTAAGATATCTTAATTGCTAATCTTGTCGAAACTTGTCTTTAGGAAAGCAAAGAACGCCTCACAACTTTTTTTCTTTTGCATTCTTGAGATTTTTTTTTTCTTTCTTTTCTTTTATACTTACCATGCCCTAAATTCATAGAGAATATGTTCCAGCAGCTCAGGCTCCTTTTCACTGGTTCTCACCAAATGTGCTTCTCTGAGTGGAGCAGGCTAGCCCTTGAGTTGAACCCAAGTACCTTTCCCTTTGGCTTCCTTCTTTTTCTGATCATTTTCCTTCACATGCCTTAGGAAGTTATTTTGGCTTTTTTTTTTTTTTTTTTAAATGTTTATTTCTGAGGCAGAGAGAGAGCATGAGTGGGGGAGGGGCAGAGAAAGAGGGAGACACAGAATCAGAAGCAGGCTCCAGTCTCTGAGCTGTCAGCACTCAGCCTGATGCCAGTCTTGAACTCATGAGCCACAAGATCATGACTTAAGCCAAAGTTGGACACTTAACCGACTGAGCCACCCAGGTGACCCGGAATTTGGTTTTTCTACAAGTACCACTGGCCTCTAGACTTATACCTGGATTGTGGTGTTCTTTTCTTTAAAAAAAATTTTTTTTTAATGTTTATTTACTTTTGAGAGAAGGAGATAGAGCGTGAAGGGGAGAGGGACAGAGAGAGAGAGGGAGACACAGAATTGGAAGCAGTCTCCAGGCTCTGAGCTGTCAGCACAGAGCCTGATACGAGGCTCGAACCTACAAGCTGTGAGATCATGTACCTGATCAAGATCATGACCTGAGCCGAAGTTGGAAGCTTAACTGACTGAGCTACCCAGGCTATTTGCCCAATAATTTTATTGCAGTGTTTAGCAATCAGTATAAGTCAGCTGCAGCCCAACCAAATAATTCCATTTTTAGATATAGCCAACAGAATGCATACATTAGAATAGATAGATTGAGGTGTATTCATATAAAATACAAAGAGTAATGGACTGTTTAGACTGTAAATACATATAATAATAATGGATGTCACAAACATAGTTGAAAAGGCACAAAATAATATATGCTATTGAATATATATAAAATTCAAAAATAGAAAAATGAATTTAGGGTATTAGAAGTCAGGATAGTTGTTATCTTTGTTTGGAGTTGGACTGAGAGAGGACACAACAGACCTGAGTTTCATGTTCTGTTTCTTGGTCTGGGTATTATTGACTTAAGTGTTTTTACCTTATGAAACTTATGATTTGAGCTGTATCCTATGACTTGTTTACTGTTCTGAATGTATGTTTTAGGTCAACAAAAATGCTTACATAGGGCAAAAAAACCTATGGGCTAAGGTGAGATTGCCCAGGATGTATATATAAAGTGAGAAGAGTGACAGAATGCTGAGGAGCAAAGAAACCATGCACATATTCCTATTTCTTTCCCCATTTTCCTCAGTTTTTCCTATGAAAGCTTTGCATAAGGTAAGGATAATGCTAAGAATGAAACTTCTGTGAGAGAATGGGATTGCCCTTGTAGCATTTCTGCATAGAGACTGTTTCCAAGGAGACACTGGACAATTTATTCTTAGATTTTGCAAAAGTCAAAGAGTTGGAGGAAGAACTACTATCATGAGAAAGACTTACCAGGAAGCAGGAGATGGTGCTAAACACAGAACAGCAACATTTTTCTAAATCTTCCTAGTGTATTGGATCCCAGTCAGTGCACTGTAATTATATCATCATCTCTCAGTGATATACTGAAATGATATACTTTGTGAATTATTTGGTTTGAGGAGACAAAACAGAAGGATTTCCATACCGACCATCTCCTCGGAGTGCTTTTACGAGTGGGAAAGTACTCCCAATTAAACAGAAAGGTCTATCACTAAAACCTATTAACATACAATATTGGAAAAGTGTTCATCTGGACCACTGCGTACTTCTTTCTGTTTTCCAGAAATGGCAAGAAGTCTTTTGAAGACATCATCTTTATCTGTGAGGACAAAATTACTACATCAAACGGGATTGTCACTTTATAATACATCCCATGGCTTCCATGAAGAAGAAGTAAAAAAAAAACTTGAGCAGTTTCCTGGTGGATCCATTGACCTTCAGAAGGAAGATAGTGGTATTGGCATTCTTACCCTGAACAATCCAAGTAAAATGAATGCCTTCTCAGGTATAGAGATCTTTCTTTTGCTAAAGAATGACACTAAATCTAAGCTGCTATCACATATTTTTATCTCTAGTGACAATTCTTGAATGTTGTGGTACTCTTGGAACACATACACTCACACTGAAAACGCTAACCATCACTTGAACCAGGAACATTTTTTATTAATTGTGAATATTTTAATCTTTTTAAAAAATCCATGAATACAGATGTTGATAAAAAGGAAACTTGGAACTTAATCTTGCACTTGGCAATGTATTGCATCATTTCCTAACTCTTAGATACTGGTAAGTACCTTCTGTTTGCCAAGCAGCATTCTTGGGCATGTAAGAATTTCCTGTTTAAGGGACCTGAAAGTCCAGGATGTGGTAATTTGTAACTTTGTGCCAAAGCTCAAATTTGAACTATGCTATTGTGATGTTATGCAAGAGCTGAGTAACACTGCTGACTCTAGCATTTCTCCCTGTTTCAAGATGATTTTGGCAATTTTTGTCTGTCAGTGATGTACCTTGTGTTCCTTGTGGGTTGTTAAGAGCTAATAAATAACCTTGCTGACTACCCAGTCAAGGTGACTTCGGCAATTTGTCTGTTATGCCCGTCATGGAGGGTAAATTATATTCTGTAGTATTTGAAATACTGAGCTTAAAAATACCTCTATAAATTTTCATACCTTGAGACCTAATTTAGTAGACTGTAAACTTTGTAAGTTAGTCATGGTGGGTCTTTAAAACACAAGATAACTTTTCTTTTCTCTTATCATAATTCAGAGATGTCTCTCTCTCTCTCTCTCTCTCTCTCTCTCTCTTAGTGCTATCCAGTAGAAGTATACACAGATGTGAACCACATATGTA
The DNA here is from genome assembly GCF_024362965.1 of Panthera pardus. Lineage (NCBI taxonomy): Eukaryota > Metazoa > Chordata > Mammalia > Carnivora > Felidae > Panthera > Panthera pardus. The sequence goes on from NW_026526732.1 coordinate 37,183,178, forward strand.
AATTTAAATTTTCTTGTACCATATTTTTAAAAAGTAAAAGGAAACAGGTGAAATTAGTTTTAATAAAGTACTTTATATCCCAGTATATTAATAGTTCAACATGTGACTCATATGAAAAATTATTTATATGTTGTTTTCCCTTTTTTTATACCAACTTTTTGAATGTGGTGTGTACTTTACACATAAATGCACATCTCAGTTTAGACTAGCCACATTTCAAGTGCTCAGTAGCTAGATATGGATGGTGGCTACTTTATTGGACCATGCAACTCCATACCCTCAATTGGTTCAGAGAATAAAAGCTAATTTTAATATTAACCTAGGAAAAGTAAAATTAGAAAAGACTGCTCTAGAAAATTAGATTAATAGTCTAATTTACTACTGAATAAGTACAAATAATTTATATTAGTAAAGATTTTTATTCAAATGGAAACAAATACTAATTTGATGGCTGATGTTTAAAATGAATACAAGCAGAGATGCTTTGACTTGGGTAATGGTGTTTGGTTGACTTGGTCTGGGAGAAGTTGAGTGAGCCCCACACCACACAATTTTCAAACCTCAAGGCTCTGGTTTGAAAATTACCCAACCAGCTACTCTTTAAGCTTTCTTCTAACACTTAATGCTTAGTTTACCAGAGTAAAAAAGATGAGTTCAAGATTAACTACTGGTATAGATGTCTCATACTTAAGGCCATTTTTTTAGAAGCTTAAATATTAGGGATGATTGAAGGTCCATATTTATCTATATAGATTTATTCTTGTGCTAAATGACTGTGTTTTTTATTTATTTTTATTTTTATTTTTTTGTAAAATGCTACTGGACTGTATAAATTTTGAGAGCAAGAACTATATTTATAAAACACCTAGAACATCCTTGGGAAGGGCTACTATTTTAGTTAGGTCATAATTAGCAGTTGGAAAGGATTCTAACTTTCTATACATGTGGAATCTACTTGTGAATCAACAACATTAAAATTTATTGTGGAACTACTTCATTACTGGTTACTTCAGAAAATGGCAAAGAAAATAATAGTTCTTGATATCCTGGGGTTTATGTTCCAGAATAGTATACATAGTTTAATGGGGCCTGTATAGTAAGTTTTGGAACCTTGTGATACAGAGTCTTTGCCAGTTTTAACCTTCTGTTTTGATCTTTATATTGTCTTCTAAAATATTTTCTTACAAAGAGTAAACTTAATCATGTTGACAGCATTATGAACTTTATGAACTTGGAAGACCACCACAGATAAGAGTTATAGTCCTTCCTATTCCCATTTAAAATTTGTTCATTATAAAGAAACTCCAGTAGAATTTTGGAATGATATCAAGGTAAAAATGTAATCTATAAATTGATGGTTGGTAGGCATCTTATTGGCAGCCTATGAAGTACTTTCAGAGTATGCCTTGGGCTACTCAGAGCATAGTCTGTCAGCTGTGGAACAAGATGCTATGTACTATCCCTTTCCTGAACTAACATCTATTATAATAGTTCTCATGTGAGTAGAGTAGGAATATTATACTTTGTTTTGTATACCATATACCCAATAGATTGTAAGATCTCAGTCTTCTGGAGCAGAACTATATTTGAGTTAGGAATATAGGCATAACTCTTGTTATGAGCTTGTTGATTTTAATAATGCTTGTTGAGCTTGTTGCCTAAGACAACACGTACTATTGTGAAGTCAGGACTATATTTGATTTAAAAAAAAATTTTTTTTTTAATGTTTATTTATTTTTGAGACAGAGAGACAGAGCATGAATGGGGGAGGGCCAGAGAGAGAGGGAGACACAGAATCTGAAGCAGGCTCCAGGCTCCGAGCTGTCAGCACAGAGCCCAACGCGGGGCTTGAACTCACAGACCGTGAGATCGTGACCTGAGCCGAAGTCGGAGGCTCAACCGACTGAGCCACCCAGTCGCCCCAGGACTATATCTGATTTTTACCTAAGGAATAATTTTTTCTTCCCACCATACCCTTATTTATTTAATTTTCTTATTCCTAGGACATGTCTGATATATTCTCATTTTCTACCTAGCTATGTATTTGTGTGATTTCTTAATTCAGACAGAGAAAGAAAAAGATTACTAACATTGTAAACTTTGAAAGCAGTGGCTGTCATGTATACCTCTTTTGTGTATACCCCATGGTACCAACACAATAGGCATTTGATAGATATTTAGTAAATATTTATCAAATGTAGGATCTAAGAGTCATGTTTGATGCCTGATGGCTTTAAATTATTTCTGTTTTTCTGGTATCTTATGTACTTTGATTCGTCTTCTTCTCTGTGGCAGGAGTTATGATTCTACAACTTCTGGAAAAAGTGATTGAATTGGAAAATTGGACAGAGGGGAAAGGTCTCATTGTCCATGGGGCAAAAAATACTTTCTCCTCAGGATCTGATTTGAATGCTGTGAAAGCACTAGGGACTCCAGAGGCAAGTATTCTATGAATTGTGCACTAGATTCCACATGCGTGTCAGATATTTATCACTGAGATATTGATGTTTTACATATGGTTATTATGATAGCTATCATCATAATGATCAGGATAATATTAAGAGGCTTCCAAGGGTCAGAGGTTTTAGTTTTCTTCTTATAGATTAGGTTGCAATATTGTAAAGTAATGGAGGGGAAGAAAAGGAAGGGCAAGAAGATTAGCAATTACTAAAGCCCATTAAAACCAGCAGGAATTTGAATTCTTTTAAGTGGAAGACCCTTAGCATCTCATGATGAGGAATTTTATATGAGGTACATATATAAAGTACCCAGCAGTGCTTTGGCACGTAGTAGGCTTCAACAAATGGTAATGATTAAAACATTTGCTTTTGAACTGCGCTGATAGGAAAGGAATCCTAATCATCTTCCATTGTCTTTCAAGGAACCTAGGAACTTCCACCCATATCTCCTAGGTTAAAAAAAAAAAAGGTGTGGTGGGGGGGAAGGAAAAGGAAAAATTTAATCATTGCCATTTAATTATAGGTTTGGGCTGTATATAGGTAATGATGTTTTATTTTTATTTATTTATTTTTAATTTTTTTTTTTATTTTTTATTTTAACGTTTATTTTTGAGACAGAGAGACAGAGCATGAACGGGGGAGGGGCAGAGAGAGAGGGAGACACAGAACTGGAAGCAGGCTCCAGGCTCCGAGCCATCAGCCCAGAGCCTGACGCGGGGCTCCAACTCACGGACCGGACCGCGAGATCCTGACCTGGCTGAAGTCGGACGCTTAACTGACTGCGCCACCCAGGCGCCCAATAACTTAACTTCCTAATAGCTTATTGTTGAGTGGGAAGCTTTACCGATAACAAACAGTAGATTAACACGCTTTCTATGTCATAGTTATTATATACTGTATTCTTACAATAAAGTAAGTTACAGAAAAAAAGCATTATTAGGAAAATCATAGTGGGGCACCTGGGTGGTGGCTCAATTGGTTGAGCATCCGACTCTAGCTTTTGACTCAGGTCACGATCCTAGGGTTGTGAGATTGAGCCCTGTGTTGGGCTCCGTGCTGAGTGTGGAGCTTGCTTGAATTGAGTGTGGATTGTGCTTGAGATTCTGTCTCTCTCTCCCTTTGCCCCTTCCACTCAACCTGCTTGGGCATGCTGTCTCTCTCTAGGGTAAAAAAAAAAATCATAAGAGAATACATATTTATAGTACTGGACTATAAAAAATCCACATGTAAGTGGACCCATGCCATTCAAACCTGTGTTGTTCAAGGGTCAACTGTACTTCTAAGAAATTTGTTTTTTATATATTCTTAGGAGATCAGAATTTGGGATAACAGGTGGTGTATCTTATACTTCTTTCCCCCAAATTACCTTGAGTAGAACTTCACACTCTTCTGGGGTATGTAATATGACTCTCATGTCCAAGTCTTTGCTAATATCTCATGCAGAGCTCAAGGAGCCCTAGAAGGTCAACAAAATCAAATACTACATCATTTGCATTTCTAACAGCATCAAAGAATTTTAAATGAAAACCTCATAAAAAAAAAAGTTGGGTGTATTTTTGGCTTTGTTGCTTTCTAAGTATTTCATATATAATACATTTACATTATAATGTGTTTATGCTTATTCTTATTTAAAGGATGGAATGACCTTATGTATGTTCATGCAGAACACCTTAACAAGATTTATGAGGTAACGTATCTTTCTTTTTAAGATATGATTTCTAAAAAAAACAACAACAACAAAAATAGCTCTTATTTGTTCTGTTTTGCACCACTTAAAAAACTTGATTTTTAAATTATATTTATTTTAATGATGAACTATTTATTTGTGCCATCAAGGAGAGCCATTTAATTAAATGTTGGTGAAGTATGCACAGTTAACTAAAAGATAAGAGAAGGGAGAGATAAAAAGAATTTAAGACATAGCACTTTTCCTGAAGAGCTTATATTACTAGCTATATTTAGGCATAGCCATGGGAAAGTTAAATACTGGTATTGGAGCAGAATAAGGACACTGTTCAGGAGATGACACATAAAGATTACCTCATATTCAAAATTAGTAGAACGTATGGTGAAGTGGTGTATATCCAGAAGAGAGAGGAAAAACCCTATGGATTGGTGATGGCTTTTACTGATTTCTGAGGAAAATGGATTCACTTTGCATCTAGATGAAGAAGAAAAGGGAGAAAATTCTTCTTGGCTTATCACTATGCATTTGGGGTTACAAACTATGACGTTTTGGCTAATTAGCTTTCTACTTCTGTATTCCAAATGTAAATAATTTAAAAATTATAAAAAATAAAGAAATTCATGTTATTTAGCATATTTACTAGTTGGGCATCAGTCTGTATTTGGTGCTCTTCATATGTGAGAGCCTAGAAAGAATAATGGAATCAAAATATTATTCTAAAATACTGTCTTTTCATAGTTTTTGTACCACTTCACCTTCCCTTCGCTATTATTTGAATTTTTCTTAGAGAAATCTTAAAAGTGTTTTTAATCCTTTGTATTTAGAAGCATAATCTGTTAATAAATTTCCCATTACTTTAGGCCTGCAGGTTTGCGTTTTGGTTAGAACCTACAGAATATTCCATACTTTCAAGGCATTTTATTTATTTTTTTATTTTTAATTTTTTTTTTTCTTTCAAGGCATTTTAGATTTATGTTTTAATATATATTCCTCCAGGAGTGGTTCTTTGCAAAGAGAAAAGGTGAAGAGATTTCTTTTTACCACAGACCCATTCCTTTCCATAGAATTAGATATTAATCATTACAGTGAGTAATAAAAAGACTTTTGATAAGAATCTTTATAATACAGTTTTGGAGCTCAGTCTTCTCTACCACATTTCCTCCCTTTGGATATAGCCTTAAATTTTGCCATCTAAAACTTGACATCAATACAAATGCAGTAAGATAAGGTCCCATTGAATTACTCCTGATTGCCAGCTGCTGAGAAGTTGTAGAAACTGTATATTATATTTAAAAAATTCATTTGGAAGGAAGTCATGATATATAGTTACAAAATACAGTAATGTACAAAAAATATAAAGTATATATATCATGTATAGTATATATTATACTTTATAAATTTTATTTATATTACATATTATATATTTGTAATATGTATAAAATATAGTTAATAGCTTAAACTATATAATGATTCAGGGAGGTAGTATGATAAACTTACATAGCATTTAGTATGAATTATTATATCTTAAGAATTAGACTGCTTTATTCGTCATGATATACAGGCTCAAGGTTCCACTATCCTTTGAGGTGTGTTACATAGTTCAATAATTTGTTTCTACTGTAGTTCAAGTTTTTCAAAAATAATATTTGTAAATTAATATTGAAATGAAAAATATTAACATCCATTTTTCCTTTTTCCTTCAATAAACAGACTCCCTTTAATAAGCGTTGCACTGGTTCAAGGTCGGGCATTGGGTGGAGGAGCAGAATTTACTACAGCATGTGATTTCAGGTAAGGTGAAAATTGCTTTACTCCCTCCACAAATATAATCAACATGCTCAAATTTATATTTTGCTTGAATATAAATATTGTATATATTCTTAAACAAGATGATCAGTTAGTGAATATTTTCTTTTTGTCTGTTATTAAAGTAGATAATTTTAGTCAATCTAGTATAATAATAACTCTATCATTACTTTATTACTATACATTTCAAAAAGCTAACAAATGATTTTGAGCAAATGAAATCCATGTTAGCAAAATTCCTAGGGAAGGAAGTCAATGAAATGTATGAAACTTTAAGATTCAAAAGAATTATACAGAGAAAAATATAAAACTAAAAAAGAGAAAACAGAATGGAGAAAGAGACACTGCTTTTTCCGATAGTCCTCTTACCAGTAGAGGGAGGTTCTCCTTTTGGTGATGTGTAGTAACTTTGTGGAACTTTTGGACTGGTTAGGGAATGAAATTAGGGAAAATTATTTGGGACCAATAGCCCTCAGTTTCCAGAATTCTTTTTAATATTGGATAGCTATATTTTATAGGAATGATGTTCTGTAGAATCTAATGCTTTACTTGTGCTTGAAACTATGTTCTTAGTTACTATTCCTAAGACCTACTAGCTCAGCTATAAGGAGAACCATTATAATAGTGTTCTTTGATCTGTACAAATATGGAAGGCAGTATATATAGCTTATATAGCAAGCATAATTGGGGATAAAATGGCAAAACAGTAAAGAGCCCGAGCACTGGAGTCAGATAGACTTAGGTTCAATCCCAGTTTCCCACTTTTTTCTATAGTTGACCCTTGAATAACCTGAGTTTGATGCACGGGTCCACTTATACAGGGGTTTTTTTCAATAAATACAGAACAGTATTGTAAATGTATTTTCTCTTCCTTAGGATTTTCTTAGTAGCATTTTCTATTCTCTGGCCTACTTTATTGTAACAATACAGTATATTCATACATATAACATTAAAAGTATATGTCAGTTGACTGCTTATGTTATTGATAAGGCTTTTGGTCAACAGTCGGCTATTAGTAGTTAAGTTTTGGGGGAGTTAAAGTTCTACACAGATTTTTGACTGCATGGAGAGTAAATGCTCCTAACCCTCACATTGTTCAAGGTTCAACTGTATTTGACTTTAAATAAATAACTAGTTTATCTAAGTCTCAGTTTCTTTATAAAATACAAATAATCTCTGCTAAATATTTATAAATGATTTAATGAATATGTAGATGTTTAGCATAAACTTAACCTAGGTACACATTGATGTACACATGATATTGATTAGATTATAGATAAGATTGCCTTACTACTCTTACACTTTTACAGAAATGCCAGTGTAGGAATATTTTGGCATAGTTTTTTTTTTTTTTTTTTAATTTTTTTTTTTTTAACGTTTATTTATTTTTGAGACAGAGAGAGACAGAGCATGAATGGGGGAGGGACAGAGAGAGGGAGACACAGAATCCGAAACAGGCTCCAGGCTCTGAGCTGCCAGCACAGAGCCCGACGCGGGACTCGAACTCACGGACCGCGAGATCATGACCTGAGCCGAAGTCGGCCGCTCAACCGACTGAGCCACCCAGGCGCCCCTGGCATAGTTTTAAACTTACTAATTCTCTTTTCACTAGGGATGCTTTTCAGCCGTAAGGCTAATCCTGGCCTCACTCTTTTTTTCCTATTCATTATACACCTGATGCTGGAAGGAAAATGTTGGAGCATACACTAAGAGGAGACTTTCATTGTTTAAAATTTTTACTGTCCCTTTCAGATACTAAAGAAAAAGCATTGCTCCCTGGCACGTGGTGTGGTAGACTAGAGGAAAAATAGTTGAGGTGACTAATTCAGATCTTTTGTTCCATTTGAGTTCTGTTTCTTTGAATCACAAATTTTCATGTTTTCATAGTTCAGATTCCTTTTTTTTTTTTTAAGTTTTTTTTAAATGTTTATTTATTTTTGAGAGAGTGAGAGAAACAGAGTGTGAGCAGGGGATGGGCAGAGCTGAGGGAGACACACGATCTGAAGCAGGCTCCAGGCTCTGAGCTGTCAGCACAGAGCCCGACGCAGGGCACGAGATCATGACCTGAGCCGAAGTTGGAAACATAACTGACTGAACCATCTAGGTGCCACTAAAGTTCAGATTTTTTAAAAAATTAAAAAAAAAATTATTTTTAATTATTTTTTTTCAAAGTTCAGATTCTTAAAGTATATAAGCTAAATCTTATAATCTATCTACTGTACTAAAATGTATGAAAATAGTCATGGTAATATAAAAGATACTCATCAAAAAGAAAAAACCTATAATTAAAAATACCTAAAGATGTATATTATTTAATCAAAGACTTTTTTAGCCTTCATTTTAAGAAGTTTTAAATCACTTTTGTTGTGGTATAATTTACATTCTATACCGTGTAACCATCTCTACAATCCAGATATAGAACATTTTTACCAACCCCACATGTTTGCATGTACCATTTCCCAGTAAGTTAGCACCTTAGTCCAAGGCAAACACTGATCACCTTTTTACTCTAAATTAGATTTGTTTTTTTGGTTTATTTTTAGCATTTTATATAAATAGGTTCATTTAGTATGCTTGCGTGTGTGTCAGGCTTCCTTCATTCAGCATAATTATCTTGAGATTTATCAGTTATGTATCATGTATCACTACATCATTCCTTTTTAATGTTGAAAAGCTTTTTATTGCATGGATATACTACAGCTTGTTTTCTTTCTTTTTTTTTTTTTTTTTTTTAAGCTTATATATTTATTTTGAGAGAGACAGAGACAGTATGAGTCAGGGAGGGGCAGAGAGAGGAGAGACAGAGAATCCCAAGCAAGCTCCATGCTGCCAGTGCAGAGCCCGACACGGAGCCTGAACTCACAAAACTGTGAGATCATGACCTGAGCCAAAACCAAGAGTCTGACACTTAACTAACTGAGCCACTCAGGTGCCCACTACAGTTTATTTTCAAGATTCACCTGTGTTATTCCATATTATTGGTGGTTTATTCATTTTGTTGCTTAGTAGTATGGCTTTCTATGCATATTATGTATTATTATTACTATATATTATAGGTAAAAGTCTATTTATATAAGTCAAATATATAGCATATTTTTGTCAAATAGACATATTGTGAATATTCTCTCAGCCTTTTTATTTTGTTATTAGTGTTTTTCAAAGAGCTGAGATTTTTAATTTTTAAAATATTTTTAACTCTCAGTTTGTAATAATTACAGACTTATGTAAAACTTGCAAAATTTACAAATTCCTATATAACTTTGACTCAGTTTTTCCAGATGTTAATATCATACATAACCACAGTACAATTATTAAGCCAGGAAATTGATATTGTTACAAAACTTTTAACTCATCTATAGACCTCATTTGAAGTTTTTCAATTGTCGTACTAATGTCTTTTTTCAAGTCCAGGATCTAATCAGGCATCTATTTTGTTTGATGTAAATATAGTCATCCCAGCTTTCTTATGATTAACATTTCTGTGGTATATCTTTCTCTGTCGTTTAATTTTATCTATCTATTTATTTATTTATTTTTGAGAGACAGACAGAGCATGAGTTGGGGAAGGGCAGAGAGAGAGGGAGACACAGAATCCGAAGCAACCTCCAGGCTTAGTACAGAGCCCAATGCGGGGCTCGAACTCACAAACCGTGAGATCATGACCTGAGTCGAAGTTGGATGCTTAACTGACTGAGCCACCCAAGCGCCCCTGTTCATTTACTTTTAAATGTTTATTTATTTTGAGAGAAAGAGATAGAGAACAAGCGGGGGGGGGGGGGGGCAGAGAGAGAGGGAGACAGAATCTTAAAACAGGCTTTGCACTGCCAGTGTGGAGCCCGATGTGGGGCTCAAACCCATGAACTGTAAAATCACAACCTGAGCTGAAACCGAGAGTCTGATACTTAACCAACTGAGCCACCCAGGCTTTCCTGTATTGCATTGCATTGCATTGCGTTGCGTTGCGTTGCGTTGCGTTGCATTGCATTTATTTATTTATTTATTTATTTATTTATTTATTTAATGTTTATTTTTAAGAGAGAGAGTGTGCGCACAAGTAGGGGAGGGGCAGAAAGAGAGGGAAACACAATCTGAAGCAGGCTCTAGGCTCTGAGCTGTCAACACAGAGCCCGACACAGGACTCAATCTCATGGACCGTGAGATCATGACCTGAGCAGAATTGAGGACATTTAACCCACTGAGCCACCCAGGTGTACCCCCCAGTTTCCTTTCATTTTAACCTATGCTATATGTAGTTAGTAGACATTATATATTTGAGTGTTGTTCTTTTTTTTTTTATCCAGTCTGACAATCTCTGTCTTTTAATTGGAGTGTTTATACCATATATATTCATTGTTATTGATATAATTGGGTTTAAATCTATCATCTTGGTGTTTGTTTTCTGTTTGTCCCGTCTTTCTTACTTTTCTGCCTCATTCTAGATTATTTTTTATATTCCCATTTTATCTCTAATAATCACTATACCATTTCAGCAGTCTTCAAAGCATCTTCACCAGGAATAGGTTCAATCTCAAGAAACCACTTTCTCTGCTCATCTGTAAGAATCAGCTCCTCATCTGTTCAAGTTTTTTATCATGAGTTGCAGCAATTCATCTTTAGGCTTCACTTCTAATTCTAGTCTTCTTGCTGTTTGCACCACATCTGCAGTGACTTCGTCCACTGAAATCATCCATGAAGTTTGGAATTAATGTCTTCCAAACGCCTGTTAATGTTGGCATTTTGACCTCTTCCCATGAATCATTAATGTTCTTTATGGCACGTAGAATGGTGAATGCTTTCCAGGTTTTCAATTTACTCTGCCACACTCTATCAGAAGAATCACTGTCTATGGCAGCATTAGATTTATGTATGAAATGTATTTCTTAAATAATAAGACTTGAAAGTCAAAATGACTTCTTGATCCATAGGCTGCAGAATAGATGTTGTGTTAGTAGGCATGAAATCATTAATCCCATAATTTCCATCAGAGTTCTTGGATGACTGGCTGTATTTGTCAATGAGCAGTAATGTTTTGAGAGGGATCTTCTTTCCTGAGAAGTAGGTCTCAACAGTGGGTTTTAAAATATTCATTAAACTGTGGTGTAAATAGATGCGCCATCAGCCAAGCTTTGTTACTCCATTCATAGAGCACAGGCAGAGTCGATTTAGCATAATTCTTAAGGGTCCTAGGATTTTTGGTGTGGTAAATGAGCATTGGTTTCAAATTAGAGTCACCAGCTCCATTAACCCCTAACAAGTGAGTCAGCCTGTCCTTCGAAGCTTTGAAGTTCTGAAGCTCTTTAGGTTCGAAAGCCCTATATGGCATCTTCTTCCAATAAAAGGCTGTTTCGTCTACATTGAAAATTGTTTTAATGTAGCCACCTCCATTAATTATCTTAGCTAGATCTTCTAACTTGCTTCAGTTTTTACATCAGCTCTTGATGCTTCATCTTACATTTGTATGCTATGGAGATGGCTTTTCCTTAAACCTCATGAACCAATTGCTGCTAGTTTCAGACTTTTCCTCTGTAGCTTTCTCCCTTCTGTCAAACCTCTTAGAATTGAAGAGAGTTAGGGCCTTGCTCTGGGTTAGGCTTTGAGTTAAGGGAGTGTTGTGTTTGGTTTGATCTTTATCCTGACTACTAAAGCTTTATCTATCTTGGGGTGCCTGGGTCGCTCAGTTGGTTGAGCGTTGGACTCTTGATGTCAGCTTGGGTCATGATCCCAGGGTTGTGGGATAGAGCCCTGTGTCGGGCTCTGTGCTGAGTGTGGAGCCTGCTTGAGATTCTCTCTCTCTCTCTCTCTCTCTCTCCTCTCTCCTCTCTCCTCTCTCCTCTCTCCTCTCTCCTCTCTCCTCTCTCCTCTCTCTTTCCTCTCTCTCTCTCTCTCTCTTTGCCTCTCTGCCTCTCTCTCTCTCTCTCTTTCCTCTCTCTCTTTCCTCTCTCTCTCTCTCTTTCCTCTCTCTCTCTCTCTTTCCTCTCTCTCTCTTTCCTCTCTCTCTTTCCTCTCTCTCTCTCTCTTTCCTCTCTCTCTCTCTCTTTCCTCTCTCTCTCTCTCTTTCCTCTCTCTCTCTCTCTCTCTCTCTCTCTCTTTGCCTCTCTGCCTCTCTCTCCCTCTGTCCCCTCACCTTCTGCCCCTCTCCCCTGCTTGGGCTCACTCTCAAATAAAATTAAAAATTAAAAAAAAAAAAAAACCCTTTGTCTATATCAACAATAAGGCTGTTTTGCTTTCTTATCTTTGTGTTTTCAGTAAGTAGCACTTTTAATTTCCTTGCAGAACTTTTCCTTTGCATTCATAACTTGGCTAACTGCTGTAAAAGGCTGTCATCTTATCTCAGTTTTTGATATGCCTTTCTTATTAAGCTTTCTAACTTTTGATATAAAATGAAAGACATGAGACTCTTTCTTTTCACTTGAACACTTAGAGGCCATTGCAGGATTATTAATTAGCTATTGTCTCTCTGGGAATGGGGAGGCCCAAGGAGACGGAGAGAGTTAGGGGAATGGCCAGTGGGTAGTCAGATCACATAGTATTTATCAATTAGTTTGCAGTCTTATATGGGCATGGTTCGTGGCACCCCAAAATAATTACAGTAGCAACATAAATCACTGATCACAGATCGCCATAACAAATACAGTAATGAATAAAAAGTTGAAATATTGCAAGAATTACCAGAATGCAACACAGATATGTAAAGTCAGCAAAGCTGTTGGAAAAACAGAGCTGATAGACTTGCTGGATGGCAAGTTTGCTATAAAGCTTCAAATTGTAAAGGTCACAGTATCTGCAAGGTGCAGTTAAAACATAATAAAATGAGATATGCCTATATATAAACATATACCTATACAAATATATATAAACATAAATACCTAGTAAAATATATTATTAGAAAAATGAAACAGAAAACCAAGACATGAATTTCTCGAATTGTAGTGTCTGTCATATATAGGAATATATATATTTCTAAAATACTGAAAAATATTTTCTCTTTTTTTGTATATGCACACAAATACATATGCATACATATATACATTTTTTTTTACTGGTTGGCTTAGAGTTAATATGATGCATTTTGAACTTATCATAGTCCACCTTCAAATGGTATTATGCTACCTTACATCAAATACTAGAATACTAATATACTCCTATTTCCTTCTCCTGTCCTCATGCTATTGTTGTCATGCATTTTGCTTCTATGTATCATAACTTCACAAATTATTATGCGTTTAAGCAATCTGAATTTTTAACTTCATGAATGAAGAAAATTGTTTCTTTAACCAGAATTCTCCTATATTAGATATATTTTATTCTGTATCATTTGAATAGTTTCAGAACTTAATTGCTTATAAAATAACTGGATCTGTATTCATACCCAGATGATATTTACACATTGCACATTGTTCTTCTAGTTTTTTGAGAATGTAATGAAAGCCAGGAACCCTATCTTTGAGGAAATTTTGCATAAAATCTCATCCATGGATCCTTAGTTTAGAACCCCTGTTTTTGAAGTATATATTTCTACACGTATGCTGTTCACTTTATCATTACCTGTTTTGTATATTTCTTCTGACTACTGATGTAATTTTGGTAAGGCCTTCACATATTTTGAGTTTGTTTATATAAAACATAATATTGAGTTTAATGACTTATTATAAAATGGAAAACTATGTAACCATGATATAAGTCAAGAATGGGAACATTGTCAGCACTCCTGAACTCTCCTGCATGCCCCTTCTAAGTTACAGCCCCCTCATTCCCATGTAGGGGCAACAGTTACCCTAAGTTTTATTTATATATTTATATAAATAAATAAAAAAAAATAAAAATATATAATTAATATATAAATCAATCAATCAATTGATCAATTATATAATCAATATATTATATAATATATATTATATATAAATATATGAAAATAAATATAAATAAATATATATTTTATTTATATTATAATTATTTTCTCTTTTTTAATCAAATTACTTCATACTTTCCTTATTTCCTAAGGAAATTAACTCTTCTGTAGCTGATATGTTCTGTTTTATTTTCTTTTTGAACTTAGTATAAATGGCATCGTATAGTAATAGAAATAGTGTTAGGAAAGAGTAAGTTTACTTATGTAAAGTATTAAATTATTTAATTTTTCTTCTTTTTTATAATTCATGACTCAGTTTCCAATTTATCAGTTGAAATAGATCACTTTGTATTCACATAAATATATATATTAAAATAGTTTTGGTGTATAAGATAATTTATAAAGATCTTAGCCTTTTTGAAAACTAGCTCTTGTTTGGGGAGGAATCGTGTGTACTGTGAAAAATGGTCATTTCGTATGACAGTGCCCTCTGCTGTCATCAGTGCAGATTGCATTAGGATACTACATTTGATTCTGTAGGAGGAAGGGTCTTGGCTTTATAAAGGACAACGTGAGATTAATTTAAAATGTTCTATGTGTGAAAGGATTAAATACTTTTCTCACTTTATCCTGAAATACAGGTATTTGTGTAATACATAATTCAAATATGTAATTATATATGTAACATATTTAAAAGTACATGTTTAAATATATAATTTAATACATTTAAGGAATTCTAAGTTATATGTGAATGTGCATTATTATACTTAAAAAGCCTTTATATAAAAGTAAGTACAAATTAAACTTTATAGATATCCTCTGGAAATAGTGCACTCTTTCATGTAGAGCCTGGTGTTCATCTTTAAGCATTTTTTAGACTTTTGCATTATCCTTCATAGTCATTCCTGATCTGTGTTTGGGTGTAGTTAGGGTTTAGGACAAAAGGCAAAATCACAGGGAAAACAATCACAGACTACTTAGTCCTTTAGTACTGCTAGTTTGCCTTGTTTGCTGTCCCCTAAATGAAGGAAGTGTTCTGTGTCCTGGGGTCTTGCCCTCATCAGATAAATCTAGTAATATACCTGCTACATTCACCTTGCCAATGCAGACATGTTCATCTGTGGATCAACTACTTGGTATATACAGGCCCTCATATTAAATTGCATTCATTTGAGTCATTCATTAAACATGTTTAGCACCCAAGAGACTTGTATGCCTTAGGATTTTGTTTCATTTTTCTAGTAATGTAGTTTTACCTCATTTTACAAAATTGTTGATTCACAGTTGACAAGGAGTTGAAAAACAAATGGTAGAAACTGATCCTTCACAATAGAATTTTGAAAAGCATTGTCTTCAGCTGTTCAGCCCCTTTTAACCTACACACCGAGAACAAAAGCTCTTAAAGGTTAGAGGCTAATAGAGAGTATTGCATACTGAACTACCTTACTAGCCACAGTTACAAGGAAGCCGTAAGTCAGTATAAGTGTATAGCTGATTTTCCTCCCAACTTTATCAGACCCTTGTCAGTTATTCTCTATGACAAATTGCTTTAATTATTATTCTAAAAATATCTATGTGTTCCAAAAGAACACCAAAAACTTTCATAGCATTCTTTTAAAAGATAAGTTCCTTCCTTAGGGTTATATGTTTAGCTTGTTTAACTTTCTTACCTTGGAGAATTGCCTAGAATTCACTCAACTAAGATTTTCGTCCCTGTTGCTGTTACTACCATGGGAAATATTTCAGAAGATGAGAGATACACTGGATGTGAATATTCCAAAGAAATTAGCTCATGCAGCATTCTAGCATTATCCTGCCCTCTGCTCCCAACCCTGTAAGCACCCGTTGCTGATACTTATAACAAATTAATATTTCAGAATAGTTCAGAAACATTCAGGTCTACTTGGCATATGTAGACCCTTATATTAAATTGCACTCAACTGAGTCATAATTTTCATATAAAACATTCTTAGAAAAAATGGCTTTTAAAAAGCATTTTAAAAAATGTTCATTTATTTACTTTGAGGGGAGGAGGGCAATGAGGGAGGAGAGAGAATCCTAAGCAGGTTCTGCACTATCAACGCAGAGCCTGATGTGGGGCTTGATCTCACGAACCGTGATATCATGACATGAACCAAAATCAAAAGTCAGACATTTAACCAACTGAGCCACCCAGGTACCCCTTAAAAACATTTTTAAAAGCAAAGCATTATGAATTAAAAATTGGCATTCCTCAGTGCTTGGAATCTGGTCATTCAGAGATTATGTTTCTTTTTTAGTTACAAAATTGATGTAGGGAATAAAAAGCTAGAACTGTGATAAAATGATTTGCTTCTAATTTTTTTTTTTTTTTTTTTAATTTTTTTTTTTTAACATTTATTTATTTTTGAGACAGAGAGAGACAGAGCATGAACGGGGGAGGGGCAGAGAGAGAGGGAGACACAGAATCGGAAGCAGGCTCCAGGCTCTGAGCCATCAGCCCAGAGCCCGATGCGGGGCTCGAACTCACGGACCGTGAGATCGTGACCTGAGCTGAAGTCGGACGCTCAACCGACTGAGCCACCCAGGCGCCCCTGCTTCTAATTTTTTGCTCTGTCTTGACTAATTAAAATATTTAGATTGCAATATAAATTAAGAAAATACTTATTTGCGTTATTAGTTTTCTATTGCAGCCATAACAAATTACCACTGATTTAGTGGCTTAAAACAGGATCGGTTTGTCATCTCACAAATGTAGAAGCCTGAAGTCCAGCTAGGCCGACTGGTTTCTGTAAAGCTGGTCACACAAGGCCCAAATCAGGATGTTGGCTAGACTGGAGACTCTGGGAGAATCCACTTCCAGGCTCATCCTGATCACAACTGGCAGATTTCAGTTCTGTGTACTTGTAGGACCCATGTCCCTGTTTTCCTTGCTGACTATCAGCCAGGGACTGGTCCTTACTCCTAAAGGATGTCTGCATTCTGCATTCCTTCTCATGTTTTCCATGTGGCTCCCTGCAGCAGCGGCAGGTTGAGTTTCTCTCATACTTTGAATTTTTCTCATTTACCTTACTCCAGTTGGAGACAGTTCTCTGCTTTTAAGAGTTCATGTGGTTAAATTAAGAGCCCATTCAGATAACCTCCCTCTTTTAATGTATGTAATCTTAATTACATCTGCAAAGTCTCTTTTCTTGTGTAAAGTACACATGCACTGGTTCCAGGGATTAGGGCATGGACGTCTTTGTGGGATCATTCTGCCTACAACATATCGGCTTGGAATAGAGAATATAGGTCTCACCTTTCACCTCTTTGAGGACCAATGAAAATTGGTAACCTTGTTATTCTTAGTTACCTTTGTAAACTTTTTAGTTTTTAAACTTTTGTTTAGATACTGTTTAGAAAACTTTAATAATGATAGTTCCTATATGTGACAAACTGATAAAGTTTCACTTATACAAACATTATTTTAAGTGTAATTATAATATGGTTTCTTAGATTGGTTTTAAGCTCAAGATTCCAGAATGTGTTTTAGGAGGTACTTAGAACACGCATTCCTTTATTCTACTTTCTGTCTTATTCCACCTCATTCATAAAAGGGCGGAAAGGAGAAAGAGAAAAGAAAAAATCCCTCAAAACTACCCTAGAAAAGAGAAAATGACAAAGTCCAACTGCTTGGCTTTTAGCATCAATTTTTATCAAGTAAGCATGTAAATATTTTAATGACATGTCTAATATTTAATTTTTGTTATTGAATTTGGTGCAAGACAGAAACTAGAATTGGGTTTTTTGTTGTTGTTTGTTTTTTTCTGGTTTGGAAATAATTACAAACTTACAGAAAAAGTTCAGGAGTGATACCGAGAATTTCCCTATATCATTCACTTAGATTTACCAGTTTTTGACATCTTAATGTTTTGTTTTTATTTTCTATCTCTCCTATATGAGTATGTATGTTTATATATATATGAATGTGTGCATATTTTTCCTGAGAAATTTGAGAGTAGGTTACAAATATCTTGCCCTTTTAATCCTTTACACACATACACACACAGAGACATGCACATAACTATATATATTGTTAAGAACAAGAATCTGGTCTTACATAACAACAGTACTGTTGTCAAAGGCAGGAAATTTAACCTTGATGCAATACTTTTATCTAATATACTATCTATACACCGATTTTGTCAATCTGACAATAATGTCCAGTGTAGCATTGTTTTCCTCCATTGCAGGTTCATGTACTGCAGCTAGTTGTCAAGATCTCATCACTTTCCTTTAATCTGGAAGAGTTCTGTAGCCTGCCTTTGTCTTTCATGACATTGACATTTTAAAGAAAACAGGCCAGGTTTTGCTTCTTGTTTTTTAATAGATTGTTTTTTCATCTTGAGGATTTCTGATATTTTCTCATCATTTGATTCAGGTTATGTGTCCCTGGATACTATCTCTGCAAAAGTGATGTATTCTCAGGGTATCACATCTAGATGCATACAAGTGGTTTTTCTGCCCATCATCAGTGATGCTGACTTTGATCATACTGTCCAAAGTGTTTGGTTTCTCCACTATAGATGGCTTTTTCCTGCCTTGCCAGCTAATAAGTAATCCTTGAGGGATGCTTTAAGACAAGTCTAATACTGTGTTTTTCACCAGACTTTCTCCACTAGATTTAGCGTTCTCTGATTACTCTTTCCCAAGCCATCTTTACTATGATGGTTGCTAATTTGTATTTTTCTGACCCTGTCACTCCCTTGGTATGTATCAGTTGTCATTTGACTCTAAAGAAAAGCTCTCCTTTATCCCATTCTCTACGTGTGTGTTGTGTGTCTGTGTGTGTATATTTATCATCAGTATGGGATAATAGATTTCCTCATTTTCAGCAGTTTATGATTCATTACTGTCCTTGATTGTTTTGATGCTTAAATTGTCCCGGATTTGGCCAGCGGGGAGCTTTTTAAGCTGGCTCACATATCCTTTTGATGTGCTCCATCATTCATTCATTCATTCATTCATTCATTGGTTTGAGTACTTCCTTAACTTTCTGAGTACAGGCATCTTATATCTTCCTCTACCTGACCCTAGATTCAGGCATGTCTCATAGGAGTACTTTTCTCCCTTCCTCTTTCCCTCCCCTCCTTTCCCCTCCTTCCTTCTTTCCTTACTTTTAGCATTGGTACTTTTTTGTGTGTGTGTTTATTTCTGAGAGAGAGAGAGAGAGCAGGGGAGGGGCAGAGAGAGAGGGAGACATAGAATCCAAAGCAGGCTGCAGGCTCTGAGTTCAGCACAGAGCCCGATGTAGGGCTCGAACTCACGGACTGCTAGATCACTGACTGAGCCACCCAGGTGTCCCAGCACTGGTTCTTTAAAGTAGGGAATAGTATTTTTAAAAACCAAGATCTAGATGCCTGGTGTTCTCATTGCTACTGGCATCTTTGTGGACTTTTTTAGCAAACAAAGCTAGGCCATACATTAATTAATCCATTTATTTATTAGAGATCATGAGTTTATCCTTGATATCTCCCAGTGCAGTCTGTTCTCACAAAGTTTGGTCTTCTCCCATTCCATATTGTATCTCCTGCACCACTGGTCCCCTGGCTCCCAGTTAACATCACCATATTTATTCATTTGCTTGATCTTATTATATGAGGTAGTTTTAGAATTGTTGTGTCTATACCACTATGAAAAGTGAAACTACCTAAAAGAGTTCAAGATTTGCCTCTTAGTGTTTGTTTTTTTTCCCTAGACTACAGATACACAGATACATAAAGCACTGCACTGTGTTCAGAAGTTACTTAAATTAGTTCCCTGATGTTTTTCCTTCTTCAATGTGGTTATGTTATTCATTTAAAATGTTAGTTCATTTAGTTTTTGTTTTCAGTTTTCAGTGTTTTTTTTTTTTTTTCTTCCTGTCCTTCTTGATTGAATTTTATGTTTTTAATATGTACTCTGTTGTAATGAATAACTGTGTGTACTTTTTCGGTGTTATTAATGTTATATCTTAAGGATAGATTCTAGAAGTACTGCTGAATCAAAGGTTAAATGAATGTTTAGTTTCATTAGATATTGCCAAATTCACTTCCATAGGGAATAGACCATCCTTACATTTTCTATAGTCTGTTTGACTTAGCCTTGCCGGC
Organism: Panthera pardus; assembly: GCF_024362965.1. Taxonomy (NCBI): domain Eukaryota; kingdom Metazoa; phylum Chordata; class Mammalia; order Carnivora; family Felidae; genus Panthera; species Panthera pardus. The sequence continues at coordinate 37,203,089 of NW_026526732.1, forward strand.
AAAGGCTGCTGTTAAACAGCTTTTGAATTTTTGTTAGTCTAATGGGTGAGGGTAGTATTTCAGCATAGTTTTAACGTGCATAATTCTCTTAAAGTTAAATTGGTCACATTTTCATATGGTTAAGAACCATTTTTATATCTTTTTTGTGAATTATTCATGTTTTGCTTATTTCTCTACAGGATATTTGGCTTTTTCTCCCTTAATTTTATAAGTTCTTTATTATTTTTTTTAAGTTTACTTATTTATTTTTGAGAGAGCAAGCTGGGGAGGGACAGAGAAAGGGAGAGACAATCCTGAGCAGGCTCCACACCATCAGCACAGAGCCCAACCTGGGGCTTGAACTCACAAACTGTGAGATCATGACTTGAGCCAAGACCAAGAGTTGGCCACTTAACCAGCTGAGCCACCCAGGCACTCCTAAGTTCTTTAATATTAAGGATATTTGTTATTTTTGATGATATATTTTTTATATAGTTGTCCAGCTTGTCTTTGTGTCTTTTGACTTTGCTTATGTTTTGTTGTTTGTTTTTGCCATGCAAGTGTTTATTGTCATCGTGTTTATCCATCTTTTTATTCCATTTGGATTTGAGTACTTTTTAAAAAGCCTTTCTGTATGTTCAGGCTATAGAAGAATTCACTCATGTTTTCTTCTATTACTTGTATAGTTTTGTGTTTTATATTTATATATCTAATCCATTTTTTAGTTTGTTTTTATGGAGTGAGTAATGAATCTTATTTTCTCTTTTTTTCCAAATAGCTATCCATTTGTCTCAATACTATTTCTTTAAAAAGGCCTTCTGTGGATATAACTGTCATATCATATACTTATTATATACTGGATTTATCTTATGCTATATACTAGATATTATCATATACTAGATTTCCACTTGTAGTTGCATCTGTTGATAATAGATTTGTTCTGTTCCATTGGTCTGTTTGACTATTCATGTACCAGGATTCATGTACTATTTTTATATATTTTTAAGTATGTTTAATTATTTTTAATATGTTTTAATGTCTGATAACAGGGCTGGTCCCTGCTCATAGCTTTTTTTTTTTTCATTATTTTCCTTGCTATTCTTGCATGTTTATTTTTTCTGTTGGACACGTCCTATCAATTGTCTACCTCCAGAATAAAAACAGGTGTTGATATTTTTATTTGACTAACATTAAATTTATCAACTAATTTAGAGAGAACTGACATCTTGATAAAGTTGAGACACATACTAAGAACAGGAGATGTCTTAATATTTAAGTCCGTTTTTATGTCTCTTGGGAGTTTTATAATTTTCTTAATAGATTTTAAAAAATATTTAAGTGTAAGTATATTTCAAAGTATTTTGCTCTTGTTGCCGTTGCAAACTGAGTTTTCTCTTCCTTTATGTCATCTAACTTCTTATTTGTCTATTGGATGAAGGTTATTTTTATGCTAATTTTATATGCTGCTAACTGAATTTTTCTGTTGACTTGGTTTTATCAATTCTTTAATTTTCTTTTTTTTTTTTATGCTTATTTTTGAAGGAGAGAGATAGAATGTGAGAGGGGCAGAGAGAGAGGGAGACAGAGAATCCAAAGCAGGCTCCAGCGTCTAAGCTGTCAGTGCAGAGCCTGACATTGGGGCTCGAACTCACAATCTGTGCGATTGTGACCTGATGAAGTCAGTCACCCAACTGACTGAGCCACCCAGGCGCCCCTGATTCTTTAATTTTCTAATTGTACTACAGAGATACTTTTGCTTTGTCCCAATTATTATTTCTCTGATAGTTTTTTATTCTTATTGTTATGGTTAATACCTACAGTACAATATTAAACAGTAGCGAGAGATTTGCCATCCTTGCTTTGTTCCTGACCTTTGTGGACATACCTCTATTGTATCCCCTTTAAGTAAGATGCTAGCTTTAGGATTGAGGTTTATATTTGTATATAGATTCATGCTGAAGAATTTTCCTTCCGTTTTTAGTTTTTCAAGAGTTTTGAGGTACTGAATTTCATCCAAGGACTTTTCAGCATCTATGAAGATAAATGGTTCTTTTTATACCTATTAATATGATTAATTATAGTAATTGATTTGTAACCAGTTAAAGTATAAGCCCCTTTTAGAGTGTATGATTTTCTTAATATGGTGTTCAAATCTATTTGATAATAGGATTTTTGCTTTGATATTTGTATTTGTTATCTATTTTTGAGTAATAAATCTCCTTAAAACTTACAGCTTAACACATAAACATTTATTATTTCTAGGGATCAGGCGTATGTGTGTGGCTTGATTGGGTGCCTCTGGCTTAGGGTCTCTCATGAAGCTATAATCAAGATACCCAGGAACCAACTGAGGGAAGATTGATTTGAAGCTTACTCAAGTGGCTATTGGCAGGCCTCAGGTCCTCACTGACTATTAGCTGGGGATATCAGTTTCTTGGGCTTGCCTGGACTTGCCATGGGGCTACTTACAACCTGGAAGTTTGTTTCCTCCAAATTGAGGGTTCTGAGAGAAAGAGAATAGATAAGATAGAAACCCACAGTCTTTGTAACCTAATCCTGGAACGGAACATCCCATGTCTTTTACTGTATTGTTTATTAGATGACAGTCACTAGGTCCAGTCCAGTCAAGTGGAGAAGATTACATACACAAGGGTGTAAACACCAGGGGGGGCAGTGATCATTAGGGATCATCACAGAGACTGCCTACTAAAATATACCTAAATAATATTGGTCTAATTTAATTTTTTTGTGCTATATATATCAGATTTAGGTGTCAGTGTTATACTTCATTAAAAGAATTGGGGTGTTTCTTCATTTTCTATCTCAAAAACAATATATGTGGCATCAGAACTACATGGTTTGTAAAGATTTGGTAAAATCTTCCTGTGAAACTATCTGGGTTTGGTACTTTTTTGCTTTCAATGAGTCCAGTGGCATTATAATTCTTTTGTTTTTGTAGTTCTTTAGTTTTGTTATTTGCTTGGAGGCCCTGAGTTTTCTCTGTCTATGAAGTCTAGTGCTTTATTAGGATAAGTCTTAGAATTGATTCTTTATAGTCAGTTTCCCCAGGTATTGAATGAACCCTTTCAATAGGTAAATATTTGTTGTTTCATTTCCAGTTATTCATATATTATGTCTTCTTTGCCTATTTCTCTGACTCCTTTTTCTTTTTTTAATGAATTTCATTCTCTGGGTTGTTTTCCTGTTTTTCTTCAATGTCCTGTATTAAATTTTTATTCACGCTTATTCTTTTATTTCTTTTTTTGAGTTCAATCAACTTTCATTTATTTTATCTCCTAGCCCCTATTTTTTTTTTTTTTTTTTTTTTTTGGGTATGTGTGTGGGTCCATTTCTAGTCCTGTTTTTTAAATTTCCTTTTTTCATGCAACTGTGCTACTTGAAGATACTGAATTCAGTTTGGAATGACCATTTTTCTTTCATGGGTTTTCTCAGGGAGGGAGGTGCTTTTCATCAGCTGAAATGTTTGAATTTACATGTTCTGCTTTATTCTTACAGTAGCTTTTTATAGAATTAGCTTGATATTTTCTATTTCTGAATAATTTGTGGCTAGGATCCCTAATTTGAGAGTGCCAGCTTCTCACAGTTTAGTTTTGAATGGATGCATTAGTGATACAGTGGAAATGAGAGAGGAGTTGGCATGATTTGTATCTCTTTTGTTTTTACAGAATCTTTATTTTTCCCCTCTAATTTTTTTCTTTTATTTCTCTGAGGGTTTCACCTCTTCTCTACTTATCTGGGTCTTCTTTGGAAGCTGTGCTTATTCAAACTATCCATTTTAGCCTTTCTCACTTTCAGATTCCTTTTCTATAGCCAGTCCTGTGAACCACCAAATCCCCAAGTTGTACTCAGTATTTTAGAACATAGTGTTAGATTTTCTCATTCTGGGGGTGATTTTGACTGTACTTCCTCAAAGTCTTCCATGTCCCTCTCCTGTTTTACATGGATTTCTTAAGCCCCCTCTTTATCACTTTGTGCCCATCGGCTTTCAACGGCAGCAGGAAATCGTTTTTGTAATTTGGTGTTTATTTCCGTACCTGATAATTTCAAAGATGTAGTATTCTCTGTCTCTGAGTAATCCTGTTGGCATGGTTTTCTTTCACTCCTTGCTAATTTTGTAATTTGGGGGAGGATGTGTGGAGAGATTAGGAATCACTTGGCAGCCATTTATCTTCCAGACCAACTCCTGAAATTTTAGTTTTTAAAACTTAGCAGATTTATCAGTAGAGTTTTCCAAACATTTAGGAAAGAAATAACATCAATATTACATACATTCTTTCACTGAAAAGAAGAAGTTATAATTCCCATCTCTTTTAATGAGTGTAATATTTATTCCAAAACCTAGAAATGACATTATAAGAAAGCAAATTATAGGTCAATCTCATAAACATAAATGTAGAAATCCCAAACAGAATATTAAAAAATTTAATCAAATGATAAAAATGATAATGCATCACGACTACAAGGGGTTTATTCCCAAAATGCAAGGTTGGTTTAATATGCCATATTAACAACAACAACAACAACAAAGGGACACAGATCATTACAATCTGACAGATGCAGAAAAAGCATTTCACAGATTTCAACATCTATTCATGATAGAAACTCTTAGCACCCTAGGTAGGAACTTTCTTAGTTTAATAAAGGACATTTACAAAAATCCTACAGCAAACATCTCATAATGATAAAAATATTGAGGGGCACCTGGGTGGCTCAGTCGGTTAAGCAGCCGACTTCGGCTCAGGTCATGATCTTGCGGTCCGTGAGTTCGAGCCCCGCATCGGGCTCTGTGCTGATAGCTCAGAGCCTGGAGCCTGTTTCAGATGCTGTGTCTCCCTCTCTCTGACCCTCCCCCATTCATGCTCTGTCTCTCTCTGTCTCAAAAATGAATAAATGTTAAAAAAAAAAATTAAAAAAAAAAATATTGAAAGCTTTCCCTCTGACATCAGAAACAAGGACAGTACTGTCACCACTTCTGGTCATCATTATACTAGATATCCTAGACAGTTCACTAAGGCAAATTAAAGAAGTTGTAAGGATTGGATTATAAGAAATAAAATCTTATTCACATATGACATCATTGTGATCCAAATGAATACATAGCTAATGTATTAGAACTAGTAAGTCAATTTTCTAAGTTTGTTGGCTTCAAGGTCAATAAAAAAGCATTTCTATATGCCAAGCAGCAAACAAATAAACAACAAAATTTAAAAAATAATACCATTCAAAGTAGCATTAGGAAAAAAAAACCTAACGCCTAGGAACAAATCAAAACAAAAGGTATGTCAGAATTCTGCATTGAGAGCTAGAAAACATTACTGAGAGAAATTAAAGAAGACCTAAATGGTGGAATAGAAATATACCATGTCCATGGAATAAAAGACTCAATGTTGTAAAGATTCAGTTCTCTGCCAAAATAATCCACATAATCAATGTAGTTCCAGTAAAAATTCCAGCAAATTGGTGTGTGAGTGTGAGTGTGTGTGTGTGTGTGTGTGTATGTGTATGTGAATTGACAGCCTCTAAAATTCATATGGAAATGCAGAGTACAAAGAAGAACTAAAGTGGTCATGAAGAACAAAGTTGGAAGGTTTAAAATACCAGAGAGCAAAGTTTAAACTACCTGTTATGAAACTAAAGTAATTTAAACAGTCTGCTATTTGTACATACAAGGGTAGAAAAATTGACCAGTAGAGTTCAGAAACAGATCCAGAATATATGGTTATTTAATCAAAGATGAATGTGACACTTTTAGTACGTTAGGAAAGTATGGTCTCAAAAAAAAAAAAAAATTAAAAAATTAAAAAAAAGGAAGGAATGGTCTCTTTAGTGAGTATATATATATGTGTACAATCAATTCAAGATGAATTGCAGGTAGAAAAGTGAAAGGTAAAACAGTGAAGCTATTTGAAAGAATACAGGAGAATATCTGGTCTTGAAGTAGTCAAAGATTTCTAAAACAGGACACAATAATCACTAACCATAAAGAAAAAAATTGATGAATTAGACTGTATTAAAGTTAATCAAAAACATAACTTCTATCAAAAACATATCTAAGAGGATGAAAATGCAACCTGCAGAGTGAGAGAAGATTATCTCCATATTTATATCTTACAAAAGACATAGCTAGAATATATAAAGAACCCCTTCAAAGCAATAAGACAGACAATCCAGGGGCACCTGGGTTGTTCAGTCTGTTAAGCATCCTACTTCAGCTCGGGTCATAATCTCACAGCTGTGAATTCAAGCCCCACGTCTGGCTCTGTGCTGACAGCTCAGAGCCTGTAGCCTGCTTCAGATTCTGTCTCTGTCTCTCCGTCTTCTCTCTCCCACCCCCTCAAATATAAATAAACATTAAAAAAAAAAAAAAAAAGACAACCCAGTTAAAATAAATGGACAGAAAACTTGAACTGACTTTTCAGAGGATATCTGAATAGCCAAAAAAAAAAAAAAAAAAAAAATAGGTTAAAAAGCACTGAACTTCATTAGCCATTAAAGAACTGAATTAGAATCACTACTTTTCACTGTGTTCCCACAAGAAAAGCTAAAATGAAAAAGATGGAATATATCAACTGCAACTCTCAGAAACTACTGATGGGAGTGTAAGTTGGTACAATGGAAAATGCCCAGTATCTACTAAAGTTGAATGTTACATACCCTATGTCACAGTAATTCTCTTTCTGTGTATATGTGGTTGATAGAAATTATGGCCTTCCCTAAATGTCTATATCCTAAGCCTTGGAACCTGTGATTATATTACATTATATGTCAAGGGGGAATCAAGTTGCTGATGGATTATGGACTTAAGGTTGCTACTCAGCTGACCTGAAAATAGGGGGATTATTCTGGGGGACTGGGCCCAGTGTAACCACAAAGTTCCTAATAATGCTAGAGGGAAGCTGAAAAGTTCCAAGTCAGAAAAGGAGGTTTACTGACAGAAGCAAGATCAGAGTTGATGCAGTGTGAGAAGGGTTTAACCCATCAGGGCAACCTTTGAAGATGGAGGAGGATGGCCATGAGCCAAGAATTGTGATCAGGCTCTAGAAACTAGAAAAGGCAAGGAAATGGGCTCTCCCCTAGAGCCTCCAAAAGGAATGTAGTCCTACTGAAATCTTGATGTTAAACTAGTGAGACTTGTTGGACTTTAACCTACAGAACTGCAATAGATAACTAATGTAGTATAAATGCAGTAGAAATGCCTACAGTTGTTTATCTACAGACACATACTAGAATGTTCATAGCAGTACCATTCATAATAGCTAAAAATAGGAAACAGTCCTAAAGATCCTTCATCAAATGGAAGGGAGAAATCAGAGTAGACAGAGTTAATTGAAATATCTTAATGGTTCATGTCATCACACTATGATAGTCTGATGAATTCATTTTCAATATAGAAATTACCTGCCAAAGTGATATTGACCAATTTAAGACCAGTGTTGGGTAGTCAGGGTGCACTGTATTTTGAGATACTAGACATAAAATGGAAATATTACTTCATGCAAAAGTTTACTATTTGATTAATATATAGAGTATTTATTAAAATTTAAATTGTGGGGCACCTGGGTGGTTCAGTTGGTTAAGTGCTGACTCTTGGTTTCAGCTCAGGTCATGATCTCATGGTTTGTGGGTTCAAGCTCCCATGTTGGGCTCTGCACAGTGCAGAGCCTGCTTGAGATTCTCTTTCTCTCCCACTCTCTCTGCTCCTCTCCCTCACATGCCCACTTTCTCTCAAAAAAAAGTTAAATTGTGCATGGAAATGATTCTCACCAACTTCAGGATATTAGCTGCTGCTGGAGACAGAAAGAAGTCAGGAAGAGAAGGCAAAGGGATGAGAATAGAGTTCAGAAATAAATGTGGCAAAATGTTAACATCCTTAAAATCTGGGTGGTGGGTACATGAGTGTGTTATTTTCTGTGTATTTGAAATATTTTGTAATTTGAAAAAGTTCTTAACAGAGTACAGGAATTAATATTGTATTAACTGTGATATATACCTTTTTTTCCCCACATTCAGTCAGGCCTTAATTAGATTTCTGTAACATGTTGTTCTTTAAAGTGATAGCAGAGAACCAATCATGCCTTTATATTCTGGTTTCACTAAGTTAATATTGGAGAAAAAAGTCTTGTTTGGGGTTCTGGAACTTTGTAGGTGTAGTGTCTTCATTTCTGAAATCTGGATTCCTTAACAGGTATTAGAGTCCTTTTAACATTCACCTAAAAGTAGTAATGCTATAGTTCCAGCAAATCCTCATTTTTTCTTCCTTTTTTAAAGAAGAATTTAACATTTATTTTTGAGAGAGAGAGAAAGAGCAAGCAAGCGAGGGGGGGTGGAGGGGCAGAGAGAGAGCAAAAGAGACACAGAATCCAGAGCAGGCTCCAGGCTCTGAGCTGTCAGCACAGAGCCCGTTGCGGGGCTCGAACTCATGAACTGCAAGGTCATGACCTAAGCTGAAGTCAGACATTTAACCAACTGAGCCACCTAGGGACCCCTTATTTTTTCTTCCTAATGGAGACTGTTTTCCCCATAGAGTCTTTACTCACTAACAACTAGAACAATGGAACAAAAAGAATCCTTGGATAGTTAGCAAAAGAAGGTGAAAGGTGAGAAGTGGGTGATGGTGGTGGTGGGAGCTACCTGTTGCAGGGCTGTAAGAAAAATGTGTGAGGGCTGGAAAATTAATAGCACAGTGGAATGCAAGGAAAGTCAGGCTAAGTACTTCTATTATGCATTTAGGTGATGTAGTGGACAGAATAGCAGCACCTCCCCCCGCAAGATGTCTGCCCACATTTTGTTCTTCCTCAGAATTTGTTACACGTTGATCCGTGAACAACATGGGTTTGTATTACATGGGTCTACTTATACCTGGATTTTTCACAGTACTGTAAATGTATGTACTCTTCCTTATGGTTTTCTTAATATTTTCTTTTCTCTAGCTTACTTTATTGTAAAAATATGTAATACATATACAAAATATTTGTTAATTGACTATGTCATTGGTAAGGCTTTTTGGTCAACAGTAGACTATTAGGAGTTAAGTTTTGGGGGAGTCAAAAGTTATACATAGAGTTTTGACTGTGTGGAGTCAGCACCCCTAACACCCATGTTGTTCATGTATTAACATTTGACAGAAGAGAACTTGTGGCTGTGATTAAGGTTCTGGACTCTAAAACAAGGAGATTATTCTGGATTATCTGGGTGGACCCAATCTAATCATATGAGCCTTTAAAAAATAAAGACATGAGGCAGAATGGAAAGTCAGAGAGATGAGAGGCATGAAAAGTCTTTGAAGATGGAGAAAGGGGACCTCAAACCAAGGAAATGCAGGTTGCGTTTAGAAGATAACAATTCCCCAACTGAAAACCAGCACAGAAATAGGGACCTTAGTTCTAAAATTGCATGGAACTTAATTTGGCCAACAGTCTGACAAAGTTTGGAAGTATATTAGTGTCTAGAGACACCGAAAGGAAAGCAAGTCTTGCCTACATGTTGATTCAGCCTTGTGAGACTAAGCAATGGATCCTCGTTGAGCCATGGTTACCCAGACTTCTGACCTATAGAATTGAGGTAATTAGTGTTGTTTAAGCCACTGAATTTGTGTTATAGCATCAATAGTAAATAATACAGGTGATGATATTTTAAAAATGTGCTTTCTGATTATAACAGGATATGTGCTCATTCTAGTAAATATGAATCACCTGGGGATTTTACTAAACTACACAGTTCTGTTTTCATAGATCTGAGGTTAAGCCTTGAGATGATGCTGATGTTGCTGGCCCACACAACCACACATTGAATAACAAGATTCTAGATTATCTTTAAAATATAGTAATGTGTAGAGTAAAAAATTAAAGTTGTTATCATCCAAAGATAACTAGCATTAATGCTGTGGTGTGATTTCTTCATGTCTTTTTAAAATAGACATTAATTTTCTATTAAAAAAATTAGGATCACATGGTATATAGTTTAGAAAATGGTAGTGTTCCTGTATTATTAAATTAAATATGCTTGAAAACATGAATTTAATAAGTATAAAATATTCCATCAATATGGATGTACTAAAATATTCTGCTTTGGTTGTTTCCAACTTTTCTCCATTATGATTAATGCTATGATAATTACCTTATAAATAGTGCTTTTCCACATTTCAGATTATTTCCTTAGAATAAATCCTGCAAGTAGTTCAAGTACTTAACCAAAGGATATGAAGATGTTCTAACTTTTTCATCCAAAGTGCCAGGTTATCCTTCAGGAAAGATTCTGCCAATTTATATTAATACCAGCTGTATATGTGTGTCTGTTTGAGAGCATCCTGTCTTATAGGAGTATAATTTTTAATTTTTCATAAATTTTTTTTAAAGTTTATTTATTTATTTTGAGAGAGAGTGAGGAAGGGAGGGCAAAGAGAGAGGGAGAGAGAGAATCCTAAGCAGACTCCACGTTGTCAGTGCAGAGTATGATGCAGAGCTTGATCCCATGAGATCATGACCTGAGCTGAAATCCTAAGTCAGACGCTTATCTGACTGAGCCACCCAGGTGCCCCATGAATATAATCTTTTAAAACAGCTTTTCTAATTTTGATAATCAAAAATTAAATTTTATTTGAATTTGCAATTTTAAAGGTTTTTGGTAATTCATAAATTTTCACATTCATTGGTGTGTGTGTGTGTGTGTGTGTGTGTGTGTGTATGTGTGAATTGTCTGCATTTTCTTTTCCTGGTTTTCTTTGGAAGATCAAAGATTTAGCTGTTTATACAGAATGAAAAACATTTTTATTCCTATATCTCCCTAGTGAAATAAAATTCTCACCTATGCAGTTTAGAGTCTGCCTAATTTGTTTCCATTCTTTAACATTGTTTTCATGAATGTAAATAAACCTTAACCCAAAGTATTAGCATTTCTAGCTGCTACCCCTTAGTTCAAGGTGTATTACAAAGAAAGGGAGCTGTAAGCATGCTTGTCCCAAGGGAGCTAGGTAGGTAGTAACCCTTTTCTTATATAAAACGCAAAATATTTATACATAACATACACCCACTTGCAAAGAGACAAATGTGCATGCTTGTGTGCACGCACTCATAGACACACACACACACACACGCAATATCCCAGATCTCAGAATAATTACAAAGCAAACTCCATTTTTGATGTGGCAGTGCCTGTTCTCTGAATATGAGATATCTACCTCCGGAAGCAGTCACATTGCCTGTGTTGGCTTGTTTTGTACTTACCAACATTATTAGGTGGAAATTCTTTAGATCCTGTAATATCAAGAAAATTCACCTCTGAGCAGGCTAAGATTACTGACTGAATATTAAAATCAGAGTTGATGTCCCAAAATATTTTCACATACATGAATACAGAAATTCACACATTCAACCATATACTTTCTTATTCAGGCTGTCTCTGCATAAAATAAATGGAGCCTCATGAGGCCAATCACTCGAGGGTAGGAATCCTGAGAATAGGGGAGAATCTTTGGGTTCTTGCCTTCTCTTTTCCATAATATGTCAAGAGATGTGAGGTCAGGTAGAAAGTAGGAGGGAGAAGGTGCCAGGAAGATAAGTACCTGTGCAAACAAGTGCTTATGGTCAAGCCTGGACTTTAAAGTATTGTGATCAGAGGTGCTGTTGCTAATTATATACGTTTTACATACCACATTTCCACATGTCACCACAATTTGCTTTATTGGCTTTGGCTCTTAATATGCACTGTCAAAGGACTAGCAGTTTCTGGCACTAGACCAAAGTTTATTTAAATTGATGATTCCAAACTTTAAATTTATGACATCATATTAGTTTGTAATATGAATGTTTTCTTTAAAACTTTAAAATATTTATGCTTTTACTTATATTACACAGTATTCCTTAAGCTAATATTAGATATATGTCTATTTAAAAAAAAAATCAACTTGGAGTCTTTTGCTTCAGCCTTATCTGTAGTAGAGTACAGTTATTCTGCCTTTATCTGGAAATAAAAATTGTAATATAGGGGCACCTGGCTGGCTTGGTCAGTGGAGTGTGTGACTCTTGATCTTGGGGTTGTGATTTGGAGCACCACATTGGGTGTAGAGATTACTTAAAAAAATAAAACCTTTAAAATAATTGTATATATTTTGTAGTCTTGTTAACAGATTTGAGGAAGGATAGTATACCATCATTTGCTGGGCTTCATGGTATAAGTATAGTTCTTTTACTTTCAGTACTTTAAGGGTCAAGTCATTTTCATCCAGGAAACATGATACTACTTTACTAGCAGAAACACTACTGTCATTTGTAGTGACCTATCAATGCAACCAACTTAATAAAAGCTAGTACACATAGAGTTTAATATATGTCAGGCACTGTGAGGCTACAAAATATAAACAACATTTATATTCCAAATAAAAGTATAAATAATACTGTTCTCTACTATGGATGTGGCTGAGGCCGATGTCACACTTTTTTTTTTTTTTTTTTTTTAAACAAATATGGGTGCCTGGGTGGTTCAGTTGATTGAGCTTCTGACTCTTGATTTTGGCTCAGGTCATGATCTCATGGTTTGTGGGATCAAGCCTTTCTCTCTCTTTCTCTCTTCTCTCTCTGCCCTTCCCCCCGCTCGTGTGTGCTCTCTCTCAAAAAATGGATAAACTTAAAAAAAAATCACAAACACAGTCACTCCTCTAGGACTTTATTTAAATGAATTGTGGCATACATATTGTAAACACATTTCGTATATTAACTTAATATTCATAATAATTCTATGGCATAAGTACTATTATCATATCTATTTTATAAACAAGCGTACCGAAGCCCAGGGATTTTAAGTAATTTAATCTTCCTCGTCCTTTTTATACTGTGACTTCTTCTGTGCTGTATTTTACAGGGTGTAGTATGCAACCAGTCTATTGGGAAAGCCTGCAGTCTGGCTCAAGTCTATGCACTTCACATCAAAGCCTAATTGTCTCCCAACACAATTATTTGTTTCTCAATTCTTTATTGCAGAGTTCACTAAAAGTACCGTTATTTAGAAATAAACAGTTCTTAAAATGTATAACTTTTACTAAAAAACTTATTTAAGAAAAATTTAATTGTTTTAAAATTGTTTTTCTTGAATACATTTGTTCAAAGGCCTGGAACTTAACAGTCAACTTATTAGAAAGTACTAGCACATTGAACAGTCCTTTCAGGTGTCAGGACTGACTTTGTAACACCTGCCACCGGTGTTAGTTTTTCTCATTACGGGTAGTTTACTGTTGCAGCCATACAATAATGAGGAGTGTTATCTACCTTTGATTAATTTCCTCATCTCCTGTCTGAGGTGTCACAGGAGATTTTGAACATTGCCAATAATAATTATACTAATAGAAGATACTTTTAATTCTTTTGTCAAAATAAAGGAGTTTAATGTCATTTTATAAATTGAGTCTGCTGTAATTCATCAGAATTTTAAGATTTAGGTCTTCCAGTTTTCCATGTAGATTATTCCCTACAGTAAATTACATTAACAGGTGGAATAACTGCATCTACATTCTAGAAGTAATTAATTAGTGTATAATCCTGTAAGGTTGATTAGGAAGCTGTTTCTATTTTTGGATATATCTTGTTGATTGGACATTTTCCTTGTAGGTTATGGTTATCAACATTTAAAGTTTTATGTTTAAATGTTAATTTTTGGGTTAATGGTCTTGTGTAGGTTATCATCTGAATGTTCTGTATTTCTCTTTCTGTTAGAGTAAACTACCTTGTGTTCTTTTGCCAATAATTTTTTTGGTAGTATTTACTAATGTGTATTAAATGTTGGGGCACCTGGGTGGCTCAGTTGGTTAAGCATCCAACTCTTGATCTCTGCTCTGGTCATGATCCTACTGCTCATGAGTTCAAGCCACACCTTGGGTTCTGTGCTGTTAGAGCCCACTTGAAATTCTCTCTCTCCCTCTCTCTCTCTCTGTCCCTACCCTGCTTGTACATGCTCTTGTGCTTTCTCTAAATAAATAAACTTCAAATGTATATCAGTACACAAACAGATCCTAGGCATATGTAAAAAATGGATATTGGGGTGCCTGGGTGGCTCCGTTGGCTAAGCCTCCGACTTTGGCTCAGGTCATTATCTCATGGTTTGTGAGTTTGAGCCCCGCCTCAGCCTCTGTGCTGACAGCTCAGAGGCTGGAGCCTATTTTCGGATTCTGTGTCTCCTGCTTTCTGCCCCTACCCCGTTCACACTGTGTCTCTCTCAAAAAATAACCATTAAAAAAATTTTTTTTAAATGGATGTCAGAGTTTGATCACAACAGGTAGGTTTTACAAAGATTACCTCAAGATTTGTTAGAGTTGTAAAATATGATTCAAAATGGCATACCTCATCTTGTAAGATATGGCAAAGGAAAAAAAAAATACATGGTATAAAGTTGGATTCTTCTTTAGAAGCAGAGAACTCCAAATACAAGCAAGCTTACATAGATAATAACTTTTATTGTCATAAACTCATCTACATTTTCCTAACATTTGGGCTTTAACCAACTTTTATATGTTCAGCTGAATCTAAATGAATTTATTTCCGACATAATCCTTTTCTGTATTGTAGGCACAGTTGAGCCAACATCCGTGTCAATTCTAGGATATAATTTAGAACCACGACGTACTCAATTTATGCTGTGAAAAGTTTTATCGAGTTGTGTTCAGTATTTTTAAAAAATTTAATGTTTATTTTTGAAGGAAAGAGACAGAACATAAGCGGGGGAGGGGCAGAGAGAGGGAGACACAGGATCCAAAGCAGGCTGCAGGCTGTCAGCACAGAGCCCGATGAGGGGCTCGAACTCACAAGCTGTGAGATCATGACCTGAGCTGAAGTCAGATGCCCAACCGACTGAGCCACCCAAGTGCCCCGAGTTGTGTTCAGGATTAACAGCATTCCTGTCTCTAAGACTATTAGACATTATTTCTATGATTTCTATTCCACTTTAATTTTTGACATTGTTTTCTGTTTATTACAACAAGGCAAGTACTCTCAGTTTTGGGGTTAGATTCAGATTCTTAGGAGATTTGTTCCTTCTTCCCATTTAAATTCATTGAAAACTATTTTCAGGGCTGTTTGCCTCTAAAAGCAATTGTTCATAATTGAGGCAGATTTTCCCTTGTAGGAATTCACAGCTGTGAAGAGAAAGTTCTTTTTCCCAGTGGGTTACTAAATAGGCTTTTGTGAGAATTTACTGGAATATTTTTCCTGATGAAAGAGTCAAAGACTAAGAGTCTGTTGTTCTTGGTGCTAATAGAACCAGAACACCTGCAGCTGAGCATTTACACTTTGGAAAGCAGAACTAATGTAAGGTCTTCTTTTATGTAGGGAGTAGTTTGAAAGCAATAATTTTTCTTAAAAAATTACAATTCAGACATGATCTTTGTTCCAAATTAGAGGTTTTAACAGTGAAAGCTCATTGAAGTATGCAGTCAAAATAAAACTCACATACAGCATTTCCTATGTAGTATAGCTTTGTGCATTCTGCTAATGTACACATATTTAATTGGCAAACATGAAGCCTTTTACTGTGTCCACTGATTTGTGTTAATACTTCCCTTTCTTGTTCCACTTTGTTTCTTAATCACCCAATTCATAAAAACCCCATTTGGGGAAAATGCATCCCTGCTATAGGAAATCACTACTCAACCCAAGCCACTGTCAGCTTTCTTAATGGCATCTGTTTCCATCCTAGTCTCGCTTCTCTGTGTACTGTGAGGTTAAGAGCACACATAGCTAACCTTCCTGTGTTTAAATTTTGGCTGTTACAGTGGCATGGCCTTGAGTTGAGCTATTTATTTCATCTCTAGGTGGCTTCAGTTTCCCTCTGTAAAATGGATATTACTGTACCTCATATGCTTTTTCCATCCATATCCTCATTGTGTAGTCCCTTGCCCCATTTTTTCTTTATAACACTTATCCCCACTGGTTCTATATCGTTCAGTATCTTTCTCTCCTAACAGGAATGTAAACTCAGCACAGGGTTTTATTTTGGTCATTGTTGTAGTCCCACACCTAGACAACCTGGCATAGGTGGTGCTTAGTAAATACTTGCTCAAAGGCTGTATATAGATGCTGCGTTAAGAACCAATGTTTTCCTGACAACTACTGACCTTACTTTTATTATGCACCTTTTTTTTTTTTCTTTTTCCCATGGTATGACCCTGACATTTCCTACTCCAGTATTTTTACTTAATCCAGGTTTTCTCATTAGGCCACTATTCACTTTTAAAAGATAATCTGGGCTTTTAGAAATAAAAACTAAATTCTTATTTTGCAAAGTAAAGGATAAGCAAGCACAGTGAAACTGCTGATACTATTTTCAAAGGGAAATATTCAGTACTATGTAGTAAATTGAACTGTATACTTATCCAGATAGTTTGAACTTTTAGTTTTTAATATAACAGATCTACCTACCTATAATGATCCATGGACATTTCAGATCAGATAATGAATAATACTTTGAGTAAAGCACATATACTTACAGTTACATATACTTAGTTACAATTAAGTTTTCTTTTTTCTTTTGCAGATTAATGACGCCAGAGAGTGAGATAAGATTTGTCCACAAAGAGATGGGTATAATACCAAGCTGGGGCGGTGCTACCCGACTAGTTGAAATAATCGGCAGTAGACAAGCTCTCAAAGTATTAAGTGGGGCCCTCAAACTGGATTCAAAAAAAGCTTTAAACATAGGAATGGTTGACGAGGTCTTGCAGTCTTCAGATGAAACTGAATGTCTAGAAGAGGCACAAGAGTGGCTAAAGCAGTTTATCAAAGGGCCACCAGAAGTAATTAGAGCTTTGAAAAAATCTGTTTCTTCAGGTAAAGAGCTTTGTTTTGAGGACGCATTACAGAATGAAAGAGACCTTTTAGGAACAGTTTGGGGGGGACCTGCAAATAAAGAGGCTATTGCTAGGAGACGAAAATTTGATACATAATTTTTAAAAGTATGACGTACTACAAGAAAAACTCCAATAAATTAATAATTATAAAGTTAAATATTAACTAGGAATACCAGAATTACTTCGAAGGCTACACTTAGTATTTGATTTAATAATTTTTTAATATCTGAACTCATTGACCTAGTTTTCAGTATATTTGGGTAATTATCAAGTAATGTAGAACATTTGGTTAAAATATACAACACTTTTGGCTTAAAAATTATCAATTCCATAGTAGTTCTTAGCCTGTAACAAAAGACCAGTTTTTGAGAGGAAAAACCTCTCCACAGAACCTATTCCTGGATTATTTTTCATGGTGTCTGTTCAGTCTTATCTGGAAATAATTTACAAAAATAACAGTGAAATTTGCACTAAAGAACAAAAGTGGAAGAGGGGTCAGGGAACAAGATAAGAAAAGGTATGATCATTTTCTTCTGCCTTAATCAGCGGTAATAGGTAAAGAATTGGGGAGAGGTGCTTGGCTGGCTCTGTTAGTGAAGCATGTGACTCTTGATCTTGGAGTTGTGAGTTTGAGCCCCATGTTGGATATAGAGATTACTTAAAAAATAAAAGAATGTTTAAAAATAACTGGAGGAATGCCTGGGTAGCTCAGTCAGTTGAGCATCTGACTCTTGATTTCAGCTCAGGCCATGATCTCATAGTTCTTGAGGTTGAGCCCCCTGTCCACAAAGAGCCTGCTTAGGATTCTCTCTCCCTCTCTCAAAATAAATAGATAAACTTAAAAAATTTGGGGAATTGGGGCACTTGGGTGGCTCAGTCGGTTAAGCATCCGACTTTGGCTCAGGTCATGATCTTGCAGTTTGTGAGTTCAAGCCCTGCGTCAGGCTCTGTGCTGACAGCTTAGAGCCTGGGGCCTGCTTCTGATTCTGTGTCTCCCTCTCTCTCTGCCCCTCCCCTGTTCACGATCTCTCTCTCAATAATAAATAAACGTTAAATTTTTTTTTAAATAAAAAAATAAAATTTGGGGAATGGCTTTTTTTTCCTATGGCTCTTTTAAATAAAAATGCTCCCCACCTTACCACCCTACCAAATTTAGAGCCTTACTGCATATTTTAGTTTCTATTTTAAATGATCTACTAAACAACCATAGCCATCATGTGGAAAGTCTACTGACTCTACAAAATTGGCCATGCATTTGTATGCCCTGGGATTTCCGAACTAGTAAGTAGTACTGTTTAGTTTACATAGTAATACAATTTAACTTTACATCAAAATGTCCTGACATCAAAAGGACTCCTGATGCATCACTGTTACATTCGCATTTTATATCAGATTTCTATTTTTTTCTGAAAAGTGGCTAACCTTTCTTTTTTAGAACTAGCTCTATTTTGAAAGTACACTTAATAAAAATGCACAGCTCAAACTTTTATGATCTCAATGACACAGGCTTTAAAAGTAAGTCAAAGAATGAAGTCCCAGTTCTAACCTATCAGAGCAAGGGATAAAAGATAATTTCAAAGTAGTGGCAGTTTTTATTTGCTCTTGTAACATTCAATTCATACTTGGAAAATCATATTAAAAGTAACTTGCATAGGCTTCAACATGATCCTACTGTTCTGAGTTAAAACACTAAGACAAACTCACACTACCTTTTTTCAGAACCAAATTCTGGATTTCCAAGTTAACCCAGGACTTCCTATCTTGCCATAGAGTCTACATTTTGTGTGAAGTGAATTTGTGTCTACTAATGCTGTTTACAAATAATACAATTTAATCCATTAGTGTCAGGCCACTAATGAAGACTGGCAAGGAAAATCTAGTATGGTCTCCACTACCAGTTATGTAAGAAATTTAAGTCTCACGGGCTGTAGATTTAATTCCATACACACTTATACCGTGCAATTGCTTGTAGATTCTGTTTAATTATTCTTTATGAATAGAATAAATCAAACTTCAAGCAGGTGACTAAGCTGAATACCACCACTCCAAACCATCACCTGTTTATTAACCTTTGGCCACTAATGTCAAAATGTTTCCATCCTCTTTCCAAACTCAAACAACAGACAAATTATTTTTGATAAACTCTAGTATTTATTAAATTATAAATTCTGTAATCAAAAAGAAAAATGCAGATCAAGAGGAACCCCAAACTACAAGGACTAGACAGCAAAGCCTATGGGAAACGCCATGAAGTATGTTACAAGATTCTGAAACATAAGTTATTAACTGTTTTCTTTACATTTCCATTTCAGTAACTTTACTATTTAATAGTTGTTATTCATCTATTTTAAAATTCCAAATTCACATCT
Organism: Panthera pardus; assembly: GCF_024362965.1. NCBI lineage: Eukaryota > Metazoa > Chordata > Mammalia > Carnivora > Felidae > Panthera > Panthera pardus. Next base: position 37,222,286 of record NW_026526732.1, read on the forward strand.
ATTTTCATATTAATTAAGCTTCCTGTTCATACTGATACCAGACATCTCATAGGTGCCAAATTTTAGTCATGGTTTTACGTCAATCCATGCAGGAAAATAAGACACAATGCAAGAATAAGATGAGGACTGTTAATGCACAGATAATACACACACACTGGCCAAAAGAACTGAAGAAATTTTAAAAACCTATAAAACAGACCTCAAAAAAACTGGGTTATTACTAAACAACTCTCAACTATTAACGCCCGAGTTCCTTATATTAAATAAATTCCTCAACAGAGACATGTTAAACATTTTTATTACAGGTCTGTCCTCCCCATACCCCTTCCCACCCCAACTCCCAAAATGCACTACTAGGGATGAGTATAATGTTATGTGGGCATAAATTTACAGATAACCATTTTAACCTTGAAGAGTTTTTTATTTAAACTTCAGTTACTGTGCACTGTCCATCAGGCCTTCTAGATCTGACACCAGCACTCACTGTTCCACCCCCTGCTACTGACAGATCAGTTCCTGATCGATCAGATACTGTGTGGTTTGCATTAGGAACCAAAAGTCTCTGTTGGGTCAAGGAGTGTTGTGCAACAAGCGCAGATACATCCTCACTATCACTACTGGCATCTGATTCAGTTTCTTCAATGGAGGTATCTGGTGCTGGTACCCTGCCTGAAGATGGTGATTCATGATCTTCTTCTCCTTCCCCCCTATGACTCCTTTCAGCTATGCTGTCTCCACTGAGTTGTAAATGAGCAAAAGAGTCTTCCAGAGAAGTGCTTGCATCAGGGGATGGTGTTGCAGGGCTTGTTAACTGACCATCTACTGATGTTAGGGGCCTTACAGAAGACACTAGAGGCTGAACAGAAGCTCCACTCTGTGCTGATAGACTGTCCGCTCCATCTGCAGAGCTCTCTCTCGCTAGGTTTACAGTATTAGCGTCACAGTCCAGCCTAAGTCCGGCTACTCCCTTCTTTGGTATATCTATTATATCCCGCTTAATCTTCCTGCGACGTCCATGTTCATTTCTCCTGTATTGAACCATATTTTCAAGATCAGCAACATACAGAAACCCGGCAATTAACATTTCAGTGCTCTTTTTACCTTTGGAAAAAGCATCTTCCAACTCTCTACTAGTGCGCTCATCATACTGCCACCACCCATTTCTTCCTTCATAATACCATGCATATTCACCATTTCCTCTACTCGCTGCCTTGAGTTCTTCTGGTGACAATAAGGTTGGCTTGTCAAGGAAATCTTCGGGAATTTCTTGTCGACAGAGGGCACATCGCTTTCCAAGCCATGAAGCTCCCTTTACGCACAGATAGCAGAAAACATGCTTACAAGGGAGACTGACTGGGTGAACACATGTTTGCAGACAAATGGCACATTCAGGGACAGTTAGAGAAGGTGCAGTATTAGAACAGGACTCATTCGCTTTCCTGTTCGTAGGAAGCATGTTTATTGAGTGATCAATTTCACCACAGCCAGCCATCCTAAGAAAATGAAAGAAAATACATGTGATATTAAAACTGTGTTTCAACTAATACTGTAATTCAACAATTCAGAAAAACACTTATTAAACACCTACTGTATATGTGTACTACATACCAGACAATGAGGAACAAAATAAAAGAGAAAAAAATCTAACTTGTGTAGAAAAAAACTTTTTGATTTTGTTAGGTCATTAATTTTTACACTGGCGCGGGGGGGGGGGGGGGGGGGGGACAAAGAGGCACACAAGTAAATGTTAAGCCAAAAATAAATACAACCACAACCAAAATATAGATTTTAAATAAATATACCATTTCTATTCAGTCACAGAACTTATAGATATAAGTAAATGCAAAGATTTAAAAATGTAAATTCCATTCTAGACTGACTTTTCCAATCAGTGTAGAAAGCACAGAGAAAGTGGCTAAAAGTAATTTAGATTACAATTACAGATGGTGACAATTTTGTAGCCCTTTACAATATTACTAAGTGGTAGCTTTGCAAATGCTGCCATATATTAACATACTTTGGTACCTGACAAGTAGACCATATGAAATTAAGATTAAAACTGAAATCCTAGAACTTCTCTACTCCTGCTGTATATTTAAAAACACTGGTAAACCAGTCATTTCATTTCCCCTCCATGAAGCACTCTTCTTGTGATGGCCTTTCCTTGTTGCCTTTTTCTAAACCATATGCTCTTGCTTACTCGTTCAAGATGATCTCATCTACACCCATGGCTTCAACAGTTACTTATAAACAAATGACTCAGTAATTGGTATCACCAGCCCAGGTCTCCTTTCAGCCCTAGATCTAGATTTCTAATTGTCTATTTTAGAATTCTTCCTGGATGTTTTGAGGGCAAAAAACCCCTGAACACATGATCTGTTCCTTGCTTATTTACTCCCTAAAAGCTCCCCACTCCTGATGACACCATTATTCATCTGCTTTTTTAAGCCAGAAATTCATCATTCAAACTGCCCTTCGCCAGGTCTTCTCATCCAAAACATCAGCAGGTCTTATCAATTTTATCCTAAGCATCTCCTGAATCCATCTACTATACATTTCTACCCTTCCCTCACCACCCAGTAAACACCGTTTATGAAATTACTGAATATGCCTTGTAATTGGTCCAGCCTTACCTCTTTTGCTTAAAAAGCTGATTTTAGGATAAAGACCAGGATCTATGTGCAATGGTCCCCACCCCACCACCAGCCTCATATATTAAACTTCTCCTTGATCAAGCTTCTAGCCACAATGGCTACTCCCTCCAATAAAAGGTTTTTTTCTCTGTATGAACATTTCTTCACTTCCTGCCTCCCATATCCCCCATGGACCAACTACTACTCATCTTATAGCCCTCTTGAGAAACCCTCCATGACTAGGTCAAATCACCCTATTTCTTTTTAACTGCTTACTAGCATGTATTTCTCATTCCTAGCGCTTATCAGAATTGCAATGTTACGTTTATGTGTGTGACTATTTTGTTAATGTCAGTCTTCCCCATAAGCAGGTGGGCTTTTTAAGGGTAGGAAACAGGTCACTGTTGGCTCGTCTCTGTATTCTCATACAAGACCAGGCAGATAGAGAACACTCAAATATTAGCTAAGGAAATGAATAGGTTTTTCAAAGAAGAATATAATACACCATATTATAAAACATGTTTTTGGGTTTTATTTTACTTTAAATAACATTAAGTTAAACCATCTGATTGATAAACTTTTTTTTAAAGCATTTACTTGTGTATACCTTGGGAATGTATAAAAATTGTTAGTACACTTAAAGATCAGCCCTGAAGCAGCATACTGAAAACTATAATGAAAAATTGCAGATGGCCAAGGGAGAAAGGATAACTTGAATTAAGGCAACTGTTATACAATGAAACCAACCTAGATAAGAACTCTAAAAACCTGAGTCTCCCTCTCCCTTATTTTGTACTCTTCAGCACTCAGTTAAACCCACAGTCTAAATTTCCTTACCTACAAATCAGTTTATAAAAATTAGGTGAGAATAGCTAAAAAAAAAACTCCAAAAAGACCCCACAAAACACTTTACTAAGTGTTCACTAAAGCTTCATTCACTAAAGCTCCACAAATGTTAAAGCCAAGAGAAAACGACTTGAATATTGTTGTCCTAAAGCAGGAGAGGGGGGAAAAAAGGGACAACATTTTTCAAACTGGATGTATAGGGCTTAAATACTGACATAAAATTTGTTAATTTCTGCCTTATTCAGATGAGCATTTATTTAAAAACTATTATAGTCCATTTATAATGCTGAGTATTTGATGGATCTAAAGAAACACACCTACTTTGTTAAATAAAAAACATTAATGCAAGCAAGCAATAATCACAATATGGCCTAATTCTTGCAGTAAAGTGTTAGATACTTATTAAAAGTAATAATGAGAGGCAGATGAGAAGATGGACATAGGCCAGAAAGTTTGGAGTGCAGAGCAGTGGAAAAGATTAAAGGCAGAGACATGTGCACAACACTGAGTCAAATAAGCAACTGAAGAGTAAAATGAAGCTGTAAAAGTAATCAGAAGCCAAACATGAAAATCTTTTTGTGCCCTGCTAAGGAAACATCTGATTTTATTTTATCCCATGGTACTAGGAAACCACAGACATTTCAAAGAGGAGAGAAAATGATAGAGGGAGTAGACCAGTAGTTAGTAAACAGAAATAGAGGTAAAAGATCTCACAGTGATTGGCAACCATTAATTAACTGCTGCTTAAAATGAGTGACAATCTCTACCATTTGATTCTGTGTTTTAAACAAGGAATATTTCAAATTTTATCACCATGTGGATCTATGCTTTTTTCCAAAATTAAGCATTCAAAAAAGGGCACAGTGGTTACAAGAGTAGTCAGTAAAAATGTTTATGCTCATCAAAACTTCAAAAACAATGCTCCTAGACTTTCATCACATCCTATCTGTCCAACAATCCATTCTCTTATTGCTTTTCTGTGTCCTTGGTTCCTCAATAGGCAAGGTTCAAAATGACAGCAAGTTGTTGAAAAGACCTTACTTAAATAGAAAAGGAAGCAACACATAAGCTCAATAGAAAGAAATGATCACTATGAAATATCTGATTTCCAAACTTTGTTTCAACTTTTAATTACATTTCCAATCAACTCCTTTACCAGAAACTCTAGTTACATAAAGTGCAACTTTTTCCCAACCTATGGTAAGTTCTACCAAATATGAACTCTTCATATGTGTTAGGCACTTATAGAAGCTTCAAAGTATTTTGAGATAAACTCTCACCTTCAAAGACCTTGTAACTTAACAATCTAAACTGTAAGTGAAAGCTCCTGCTTCTCAACTGGTCAGTTAATGCTCCTCACCTATTTCCCCTAAAAAGAACTGACTGTGCATACCACATCTTGTTAGGCTCTCCACAACTCATATGTGTTTCTTAAATACAAAATATCTTAGTACTTCCCAAAGTAGTGAGACACAGAGTACCACATATTTCAATTACATTTGGCAAAAGAATGAGAATACTTTTATCTGCTCCAGGCAACCGTACACTTTGGTAAGAGTCTGTATACATTACTTTCAATTCTGCCAAATATAACCTGCACCTAATGTACCTATAAGAGGTTTTTAAAAAATCATACTCACGCTATGCTTCTGAATCTTCAGCTTTCTCCTTAGTAAAACGGGGATAATTCATGTTCAATTCAAAATTATTGTAAAGTGAATACATTAAATGAAAGCATAAAACTGTATTTGAAAACGTCTTTTAATTCATCAGGTCCTATTGCTACACTTAACTTTTTGGTAACAAAAAGAATTAAAATTAGCTACAGAATGGAAGGACAAATAATATGTATCTTCTTACATCCCTTTCAATTTAGGTTAAAGAAATTAGTTGTCAGTGAAATTCTTTTTTTAAATTTTTAAATGTTTATTTGAGACAGAGAGAGAGGGGGGAGGGGGAGAGAGGGAGAGAGAGAGAGTGTATGAGTGATGGAGGGGCGGAGAGAGAGGGAGACACAGAATCCAAAGCAGGATCCAGGCTCTCAGCTGTCAGCACAGAGCCCGATATGGGGCTCGAACTCAGGAACTGTGAGATCGTGAACTGAGCCAAAGTCAGACACTTAACTGACTGAGCCACCCAGGCGCCCTAGTTGTCAATGAAATTCTTGATTTTTTTTTTTTTTTGTATTTCCATATTTATTTAAAGCCTCATTAAGAAAAAGAAAACAGGGGTGTCTGGGTGGCTCAGTCAGTTGAGCGTCTGACTCTTGATTTTGGCTCAGGTTATGAACTCATGGTTCATGGGAGCAAGTTCAGTGTCAGGCTTGGGTTCTGTAAGATTCTCTCTCCTTCTGCTCATCTCCTGCTCATGCACACACAGGCTTTCTCTCAAAACAAACAAAAACAAAAACAAAACAAAAAACCCCCCAAAACCAACAAAAAAGAAAGTCATCCATCCATTTTGATTCTATTCATAAGACAAAATGGAGAAATGGGCTAATACTCATCACTACTTAGGAAAAAAAAAAAAGTATATATTCTTGAAGACATGAAAATGAATGAACACCCAAATTAAACTTGTAGGGAGAGCAGACAGAAAGGCCAACCACAGAACCTTGGAGTATTTCAGTATTTACAAGTGAGGCAAAAGAGCCTGCAAAAGATGTTAAGAAATGTCAGAGAGAGATGGAGAATAAAGAGACCACCACCACCACAAAAGCCACAAGGGAGACATTTGCCTAAAACAAGGGTCAACCAAGGAGAGGACTTAAAAAAAGTTAACTATTAAACTCATGGCATATTTCTACTTTTATAGTGAAATGTATGGTGCAAAAGTTGTGAGCACCATACACAATTAGCTATTTTGATTTCCCAGAGACTATCAAGCCTCCTATCAATAATTTTTTACTCAGTCAAAACAACTTTATTTCCCCTATTCCCAAAGACTGTAGACAACTTTCTCCAATCTCTTAAGAAATGTCTCAGATTCCTTTATCATTAAGAAATTAGGTAAGAGTGAATCCTTACAGTTTATCTTTATCTTCACTCTACCTTGTCATCATTCCTCTTGGCTCAGGTTGGGGTATAGTTAGTTGTTTTCAAAGTTGACTCCTCAACTTCTGTTAATACCATCCCAATTCCCTCAAGATTTTGGTTAATATTCTCTATCCTTAAATTTCAAAATCAACTACCATGCTTTTAGTCTAATGGTCTCTTTTGGTCTCAATGTATTTGATTCCATTGCGCTGAACGATAATGACCAGCAACTATTTTTCTAAAACTTTATACTATTCATTTCCTTGATGGTACTCTCTCCCAATTCTCCTTTCTGTTTCATTGTTTTCTATCTTTTCCAGCTGCCCTTAAGCACCAGTATTCTTCACAAAGGTTCTATGGGTGGACCCATTTCCCCATTGCATTCTATGTCTAGACAATCTACTTAAGATTTCAAAATTATAGATATACCACCATGATTCTCAAAATCTAATACCCAGAACCATTCCAACTATATTTCCAATCTGTATTCAAAAAATCTACCTCAATATTCTCCAAGGACCTGATATCAAACATGACTAAAACCAAAGTTATCTGTTCACCTAAACCTGCGTCCTTGTCCTTTGTTTTCGATCTTGGACAAAACTTAGATCCATCCTCAATGCTCCCTTATTCCTTGGCCACTTCACTTCTCCATGACAGAAACTTATTTAGAATGTGTCCCCTTCAAATGCAAACTGGTGCACCTACTCTGGGGAACAGTATGGAGGTTTCTCAAAAAACTAAAAATAGAACTGCCCTACAATCCAGCAATTGTACTAGGTGTTTACACAAAGTATACAAAAATACAGATTTGAAGGAATACATGCACCACAGTGCTTACAGCAGCATTATCAACCATAGCCAAACCACTGAAAGCCCAAATGTCCATCAACTGATGAAAAGATAAAGATGTGGTGTACATATACATACAATGGAGTATTACCCAGCCATCAAAAAGAATGACATCTTGCCATTTGCAATGACATGGTTGGAGCTAGAATGTATTATGCTAAGTGACGTAAGTCAATCGGAGAAAGACGTACCATATGATTTCACTCCTGTGTGGAATTTAAGTAAACAAAACAGATGAACATATGGAAAAGTGGGGGAAGAGGAGACGGATACAAACCACAAGAGACTCAATGATAGAGAACAAACTGAGGGAGGCAGGTGGAGATGGACTAGATGGGTGATGGGTATTAAGGAGGGCCCTTGTGGTGATGAGCACTGGGCGCTGTATGTAAGGGATGCATCTATTCCTGAAAACAGCATTGCACTGTATATTAAAAAAAAAAAAAAAAAGTGTCCCCTTCATTCCCAAAGCCTATAACCCTAATTCTGGCCTCTTGGACACACGCTTGTACAAAATATTAACCTTTCAAGAGGTCTCTCAGACTTCAATCCTTTCTCCTTATCTTTTCTCAGTTCAACCATGTCAAATTAGTCTTCTTTCCAATCTTCAATAGTTTTCTACTGCCTACATAATCAAATCCAAATTCCTAAGCACTGGCTTTCAAATACATTGACACAATCTTTAGAGTAAAACAGACTTAGTTAAAATCCTGGCTCCGTCATTTCTTCTCACTACACTAACCTAGAAGAGCATATCTCAAACTCTTCCGTGAAAGTAAGAATTAGCTGGTGAGTTTGTACAGATTTGAGTTAAAGCCTAAAAATCTGTGTGTTTAACAAGTGCTCCAGGAGATAATTCTCAGAGAAATTTGGAAAATGCCAACCCATGGCAAATGACTTCATCTCTCTAATTCTACGTCTTCACCAGTAAATGAGCTACTACCATTTTTCATAATGATTAAATCTAATAATCCAAGTAAAATACCCAATAAGTGCCTAGCAAAATAGTAGGGACTAAATAAACATTCACTCCCTTTACTAACTTTGAAGTCTCTTTCTCCCCACCCTACCCCACTTTGCCACACAGGATTGCTTCCTGACTCTCCTAAGATGCCCTGATATTTGGGCAACTGTGCTCCTCCCTCATTCCCTTGGCTTGAAAAATACTTCCTAATTTTCTCAGCTTGTTAAAATTCTATTTATTCTTTAAGACCAAGCCAAAAGTTCTTTTGCTTACCCTGAGCCCTTCAGGTGGACTAAATCCTCTAAGTTCCAAAAGCATTTTGTTGTTACCTCAATATGGCATTTTTCTCACTGTTTAATTAATAATTATAAATTTTAATTAATAATTATAAAATTATGTCTCACTTATTAGACCATAGTCTAGTTCCTTGATGGCCAGCACCTACAATATTTGACCTACAAGATTAAAAAATATTATATGTATATAGACAGATAACATATAAACAGGATTAAATAAAAAATATAAAAAGATATAAAAGACAAGCAAACATTTCTAATAAATCTTTATAAATGAACAATGTCTTGCAATATTAGTACGTGATGCCTAATGTCACACGATCACAACTGAGCCAATAGTTCTCTCTCACTGCAGGATTGTGGGTGATCATCTCCCATGCTTGGTCCCAGGCTGTGGTGTTTGGCAGAAGTAAGTGATTTTTCAGAACATTAGAAGGTGCCCACAACTAGCACTAGTGTATTTTTTGTCACTTCAAAGCATCTATGGACAGTCCTTTTGCTTTTCCATATAAGAGTAAGCTTAGGAATGCTTTGCCTCATTCTAGGTCAGGCTGCCTGCAGATATAGACCCTTTCCTCTGTTGCCTTATTGCCAGTTACATTAAACACAGTATATGACAAGAGTGTATTAATACTGTACTGTAAAAAAGATTCCACTGAGCCAATAGATAGCAGTGATTCCTTCCATCAGTGACAGTGAAAGTCATCCTACACAATAACCCTCCTCTCTCTTGTCTCTCTCACACCAGACATGGGAGTTTTCAAAGGTAAGTGCAGGTTAATTTATTTTTCTTTATATTTTGTATTTTATTATTTTGTATTATATTACGGTATTGTGATCATTTTTATATGAATATTTTTGGCTTGTGGAACCAATCATCTTGAGTTTCCATTATTTCTTATGGGGAAAGTCGCTTTGATATACAAGTGCTTTGGATTACAAACACGTTTCCAGAACAAATTATGCTCGCAAACCAAGGTTTTATACTGTACTATGTAAAGAAGAAGTAGAACCTAAAAGACCTGGAGATCTTTCCAAATTTTTTAGCATGCTATAAGCAAATTCTTTTGTCTTCAGTTTCATTCACTTTTACAGAAATTTTTCCTGATGAGATTTCTGGATATCTACATTAGCAATAATTTAATGAGAAAAACATTGTTACCTCAATAAAATATCTAAAAGTCAATACAAAATGCTCTTTTTTTTTATAATTAGAACTAAATATGACATATACTTGGCTTAGTGCATTTTATTAGTCCATTTAATTTACTGCATCCTTGGGAAAAACCACGATGCCACACTTACGTTTCTACTACAGATCCCACAGTTGTCTGTCACAAAAATAAAAGACCATCTTCACCAGCAGTCAAACAGTTTGCAGTATTTTCTCTTCCACTGTGGGTTCATTCTGTGCTGCAAAAGAAATTATTTCATCAACTTCTATAAAGATTAAGATCAATAAAATTAGTCACTTACATATGATACTTTCATTTAACAAAATTCAGTGGCAAATCTTATCTTAAAAATGAAAAAATTTCAAGACAAGGATGCCTGCTTTTACCACTGCTATTCAACACAGCATTGGAAGTGCTAGACAGAGCAATTAAGACCAGAAAAAGATATGCAAGGCAAACAAATTGGTAAGGAAGAAGTAAAATTATTTCTATTTGCAGAGATAGTAAAACTATTTCTATTTCCTATATAGAAAATTCCAAAGAATCCTCAAGAAAACTACTAGAGTTAATAAAAAATTTAGCAAAGCTGCAGGTTACAACTTCAATATACAAGTCAGCTGTGTTTCTGTATCTAGCAGTCAACAATCCAAAAAGGAAATCAAAAAAGCATTTTACAGAATGCTCAAGACTTCCATTTATAAGCATCTAAAAGAATAAAATGCCTAGGCATCAACTTAACCAAGGAGGGGAAAGATTTGTACACTGAAAACTACAAAACTGCAGAAAGAAATTAAAGGAGAGCTAAATAAATGGAAAGACAACTATAACAGATTGGAAGATTGAAGATGACAATACTGCCCAAACTGATCTATAGATTCAACATAGTTCTTTTTTTTTTAAATTTTTAAAAAATATTTAGTTTTGGGGGGGTGGGGAACGTGTGTGCAAGCAAGCAGGGGAGGTGCAGAGAGGGAGACACAAAATCGAAAGCAAGCTCCAGGCTCTTCTGAGCTGTTAGCACAGAGCCCGACGTGGGGCTTGAACTCACAGACTGTGAGATCATGACCTGAGCCAAAGTTGGACACTTAACTGACTGAGCCACCCAGGTGCCCAGAGATTCAACATAATTCTTATGGCAATTCGAACAGCCTTTTTTGCAGAAATGGAAAAGCCAATCCTCAAATTTATATGAAATTGTGAGAGGCCTAAAATAACCCAAAACAATCTTAAAAAAGAACAAAGTTGGAGAACTCACACATGCCAATTTCAAAACTTATTACAAAGCTAACAGTAACAAAGTCCATGTGGTATTGGCATAAGAACAAGGCAAATATGCCAATAGAAGAGACAGTCCAGAACAAACTCATACTTCTATGGCTAATTGATTTAAAAAAAAAAAAATTTTTTTAATGTTTATTTTTGAGAGAGACGGAGACAGAGAGATAAGAATGTGAACAGGGGAGGTGCAGAGAGAGGGAGACACAGAATCTGAAGCAGGCTCCAGGCTCTGAGCTGTCAGCACAGAGCCTGATGTGGGGCTCAAACTCAGACTGTGAGATCATGACCTGAGCTGAAGTCAGACCCTTAACTGACTGAACCACCCAGGCACACCTATGCCTAACTGATTTTTAAAGAGGTGCCAAGTCCATTCAAGGGGGAAAGAACGGTCTCTTTAACAAATACTAGGACAAGTGATTTACCACATGCAAAAGAAGGAAGTTGGACCCCTACTTCACACCATATACACAAACTGACTCAAAATGGACCAACAATCTAAATATACGAGGTGAAACCATACAACCCTTAGAAGAAAATAGAGTGATATATATCTATGACCTGGGGTTTGATAATGGATTCCTAGATATGAATGACACCAAAAGCATGAGCAATAAAAAAAACAGATACATAAATGAAAGATAAATTGTGGACTTCATCAAAATTAAAACTTTGGGGCATACAAGGACATTGTCAAGCAAGTTAAAATTCAACCTACAGAATGGGAGAGAATCTTTACAAATCATATACTGATAAGGGTTTAATATCCACAATATATAAAAAAAAATGCCTACAACTCAACAAAGAAAAAAATATTTTTAATGGGCAAAAGACTTGAACAGACATTTCATCAAAGAAGATATCGAAATGGCCAATAAATACATGAAAAGATGCTCAGCATTATTAGTTATTAGGGAAATGTAAATCAAAACCACAAGTATTGCCACTTCACATGCATTAGGATGGCTACAAATTTAAAAAAAAGGAAATAATAAACATTGGTGAGAATATGAAGAAACTGGAACCCTTGTACACTGTTGATGGGAATGGGAAATAGTGGAGCCACTGTGAAGTTTGCTGGTTCCTCAAAAAAGTTTTGCCATATAACAGAATTACCATATAATTCAGCAATTCCACTCCCAGGTATATACCCCAAATAATTGAAAACAGGGACTGAAACACATACTTGTACACCAACGTTCACTGCAGAATTATTCACAAAAGTCAAAAGCTGGACACAACCCAAGTGCCCAACAACAGAAGAATGGATAAACAAAATGTGGTACAAATACAATGGAATATTATTCAACTACAGAAAGAAATGAAGTTCTCATACATACTATAATATGGATAAGCCTTGAAAATATTATGTTAAGTGAAATAAGCCAGACACAAAAGGACAAATGCTGTGATTCCACTAACATGAAATATTGAAATTAGACACAGAAAGTAGAGAAGTTACCAGGGGCTACAAATGGGAGAGTTATTGCTTAATAGATACAGAATTTGTTTGAAATGATGACAAAGTTGTGGAAATATACAGTGGTCATGTTGTACAACTGTAAATGTAATTAATGGCACTGACTTGTACACTTAAAAGTGTACTGACTTGTATACGTTATTTATATTTTACCACAATAAAAAAATTTTTAAAGGGAGACAAGTTCTATATGGACAAAAAAGTCCATATGGAATTTATTCCATAGCCAATGCCTTTTTCCAAGGAAGTCATGTGTGAAAAGACTAGGCCATCACATTAACCAGGACCTCCTGCTGCTTCTACGTATATCCAACTTTACAAACATTAAGCCAAACTTATGCAGGGAATCCAGAAGAAACAAACAAAACATCATCTCAGCTATTAATCCTCTTTCTTCTCATTTAGTAAGTGCTCATTCCACTTCACAATACCCAGTGCAGGAGGCATATCATACTACACAGAACTCAGAATCAAGTATACATGATGACGAAAGAGTTAGGCCAAACCTCACAATAAAGAATTGAATTCTTTCAGTTCCATGTGCCTTTCATAGTACAGAGGAGTTTAAGTATTTGAAGACAAATATTTTTAATACATAGCCTTTAAATACAAGCCAGCTTGTCCCACCAAATGTTTAACAGAACAAACAATAATCTTTTCAGAACCAGAGGATTTTCAACTGTTAAAAAAGAGTTCCTAAATTACCTTTTTGTTTTACAGACTTTGGAAACTGAGTCTTTACATTAAATGGACTCCATTGTCCTGATCACCACTCCTACCCCCCAACCCTTTCACTTTACTTTCTAGGTGCCTACAACTTTCATGGTACCACAGGAGACTCCGTGTCTCTCTTGCAGGCTACTAAAAACAGAAACTGCCCATTTGCCCACACAGGACAGGAAGAAACATTCTAACATTCTAACATCATCACTCTTAATGAAAACATTATCTCTTTGAAGTCTCTACCACTGACTATACAATCCCCTAACAGCAGTTCTCCTTAACCTTTAAGGCACTGACTTAATTTTCACCGTTCATCATCCTCTTTGCCAGTAGACATGGAAGGGTTTAAGCCCAAGAATCCCATGTCAAGTGACAGTGATGCAGGTAGTGCCTCGAATACAGGTAGAACAGTGAGAAACACTGTTCTGTTTTCAAATCCTAAAATCTTACATTCAATGAACTTCACCTCCTTGTCCCTCCAGCAACGAAGTATGATGTGTAACATTTGGAACTGGATGCCACCTAAACTGCTGCCTCTCTAAAATCTTAATCTCACTCTTGGATCACAAACTCACGTGTTCCCAGCTAACTTATGCTCTCATTCCCACACCTGTTCTTTAATTTCACAAGGACCTCCAGTTTCTTGCCAGCCTCTTTTTCTTTATCCAGCTGCCAGTCTCAATTCCTTTCCTGCCCATTCTGGAGCTCCACCGTTTTAACTTATTAACAGAATCCTTGGCTCTCTCACATCTCTCATCTGCACATTCTCTACAAACCCCTTTTCTGAATGAATCTTAAAGTGACATCTCAGCTTCCATGCTTTAACCAACAAATGCTGATGGGAGGAAAAAAACCCAGAAAATTCTTTTCCTCATCCTCTATCCAACTAACTGCACCAAATTCTGTCAACTTCTATCCCAAACACCTTCGGAATCCTCTACTCTCTTGCCATTGCTAATGCCCTGGTTTAGACATATATCATCTCTTACTTGAACGACTGTTCAGCCTGATTATTTTGCTTCAGTAAAACCCCTCAAATGTATTCACTAAGCCTCTGAATGATATACTAAAAAGGCAAAATGGGCCTCCCATACACAAAACCCTATACTAGCTCTCCAGCCTATACCATAAAGGCAAAGCTCCTAAGAACAGCATTCAAAGGCTTTAATGACCTGAAACCTCAATCTCTCTCTAGTCTTCTCTCTCACTACCACTCTCACAGATTAATAATATAGTTACACCAAATTATTCGCACTTCTCTAAACCTCCCTTTGTAGTTGTGTACTTCCTCCTCTGCTATAATCTATCTCTTTTATAGCTTATGAATGCTACTACCATTTTTTCTGACTACGTCCCCAAAATGGTTCCCTCCACGATATTTTGTACATTCTTCTATTACCAAACTTATCATATATACACTGAAATTATTTGTTTGCTTTCGACTGTTCTATTAAACCATGAGCCCCCTAATGATAAAGACTGTTTTCTATCTCTGAATGGCTAGTAATCTGCCAATCAGTTTTTGTTGACTTGAAGTGATTATTTCTTGGATGAAGGAAAAACTTCCTAAAATAACCACTGAGAGAAATAAAATATTGAAAAACTAAATTAATTCACGTAACACAACATTTCAATTCTGTGAACAAGGCATCCAGCCACAAAAAATATAAAGATACCCAAGTTCTAATCATTTCTTTCAAGAACTTAAAACATAACACAGGGAAGTTACATTTACAAATTTAAGATTAGAATCATCTTTATATCTTTTGCCAAGCACACCGTTTACCTAGGCTTTGTTCACTGTCAATGAATCTCCAGAATGCAGATAAAAACCCAAGAATAAAACCGGTTTAAGTAAATCTTGCAAGCTACAGTGACTTTTCCAATTCCTATATCCCATGGATAATTTTCCAGGTGGACTCTAAATGGATAATAATGCTTGGGAGAAGGAAAATAAACTAAAATCTATGTAGTATTCTAGATCCTAGTTATGCAAACTGTGTTCCCAACCAACTATACTAGCATTTACCTGGGAGTCCCTTAAAATGAAAAATCTGGAGCCCCATTCCATACCTACAGAATCAGATCTCCAGGTGGCTCATATGCATACTAAAGTTCATGAAGCTCTAGATATCCTCAAAACAACTGTGAGACAGGACTATACACATTTTATACATGAGGAAACCCAAGCCCATAAGGATTAATCCCAAACCACAAAGCTATCAATACTGGGGAGCTGCAATTCATTCCCAAGGGTACCTTTAAAAAAATCTTTTCTTCAGTGTACTATATCTCAGAGAAAAGGTCTAGAATAGCATTAGATAATGCTGTTAGATAACAATATGATGCAAGCCACATTTGTGTGATTACAAATTTTCTATTAGCTACATTAAGGACAGAAAAAGGAAACAGATAAAATTCATTTAAATAATATCTTTTATTTAACTCAATATATTTAAAACATTACCATTTCCACATGTATTCAATATAAAGAAGTTATCCATGTTTTTTACATTGTTATGTGTGTGTATATTCTTTGTAATTTGGTGCATATTTTAAAATTCTAGCACAACTCAAACTAACCATGTATCTAGTGCTCAACAGCTCCATGGGGCTAGTGGGTACCATAACTAGGCAATGCCGATTTAGAATGTTTTGCATATTAACAATTTTTAAAAATACAAAACTGGCAATTTACTATCAGAATCGTTGAATAAAGAAAATAACTCCATATTAGTTTACCCACACCTCTGCTGGTACAGATAAAAAAGAAAATTGCATAGTTTGTTGTAATCAAAATTTACTGTTTCAGTGACAATAATTCTGCCAAACTGATCCATCCACTATAACCTCAGAATTATAATGCCAAATGGGCACAACATAGGGCATAGCATGTAACATTCAGAACAGTCATGTGTAGTAGTCCTCAGAAAACTTCTACATTTGAAACCAAAGACTTTTTTTAAATGAGGGGCGGGGGAGGATTTTACTTTCAGTTAAACATGTAAGATTGAATAGTGTAATTCTAACTATACGCCAGAATTAATTTGGCAAACATAAATAATTCAAACATACATAAATCTCACTGCAATGAATGATTTGTAAATTATATGCCAAACTCAATATAATTTATGAATTACTACAGTAAAATTTACCACAGTATTCTAATATGCAAATACCAATTAGTTAATGGGTTAAGGTTCTTTCTCTAGGTGAAAATTTATACAGAAAAGAATTATTAGGAAGGAAACATAAAGAAAGAAAAGATTTGAAACTATGTTACATATTCCCATCTCTTAACAATTCTGGAAAAAAAAGGTGACACACTAAATTTAAAAATATGTAAGAATTTAGGATTGTCAGTGAATTTAAATTATTTACCCACTCAACCAGCTAGTAAATAAGTATAACTGAAAATGAAGCAATACCATACTATTTATAATTTGTGACCACTCAACAAATTCACACTCCTTATTTGCATATGCGGTTATCTTCTCTGAAAATATTTTAGGATTACAATTCCATTTTCTCAAGTCAGTCACAAAGTCAAAAGAACACATTTTTTTCCCCACATAATAGATTCAAATAAATGACTGTCTTTTTAAATAACTAATCAAAGAAAAAGATAAGCACATTAACTGTATTTGGTATTTTAACCAAAGATTTGAAGACTTCCTGTATTTTTCCAATTACTAAGAGCTAATGTTTAATAAAATATTTTTACTCCTTTTTATGCAAAATACACAAGACAGGAAATGTTCTATATAAAAACTAACAGTGACAGAAAAAAATACTTCAAACCTCCCAACTTTTGGTATACAAATTTAAAAAAAGCAAGGAAAAGCAAAAACCAGTAAAGAAGGAATAGTGTGGAAATTTAGCAGCTACATCTTCATATTTAAGAGTCTCAAATTGAGAGAGCTAACTAAATGCCCTAATGTTTCCATTTTTAGCTTTCCCTCTCATCGGCCTGCTAAAACTGAGCTTACAGAAAGCACAGGTCATACTGGGAAACAAAAGTCTTCAGTCAAAACTCATTTCAACCAAATGGGGGCTAATACTTGACTCTACACTATTTTAAAGAATCATTTCCCTTACTGTTAAGCACTTCCCTTAAAACATCTCTGTATGGCAACCTATGACCTTCACAATCTTCACAGTCAAGCATTCAATTTTTATATTCCTCCCCAACCAAATGTGAGCTTTGCATTTTAATTTAAACAAAACATGAAATATGAATGTGAACAAATATGTTCGTTTAATCTTATCAAACAGAAGCTTCATAGCCTGCAGCCATTTTGTAAATGAGAAAGGCACTGTTGCTAATTATACGTGTGACCTTGGTCAAGTCATAACTCCATTGTTTTAGTTATTTCTCCCTAATCTTTTTTTTTTTTTTGTAATTCTAAATAATTAACAGGCATTTAATGGGTTTTATTTTAATTAATCCAAAAGGTAATAAGCCACACTCAATAGTCCATAAATAAGCACAGGTGGCTGCAGTAGAATGTTAATATAATGGTTTTCATACCCACAAAGATTATTCCTAATCCAGCCTGTTGTTTCACACATGCAGGTTCCTTAGACACAACCAGGTACCAAGCAGGGGGAATGGAAAGAAGGGTCAGCACCCTCTGTTACTGACACTGGAAAAAAAAAATTCAAATATCCACCTGACAGTGTGTCAAGGCATTTCATGCTAGTCAAGTGCTAATACATAAAATATTATTCTCTAAATACATTAGTATTTGCAAACAAACAAACAAACAAACAAACATGGAATACAACCTTTTTCTTTTATACTCAGTCAAAAAATAATTTCTGGATCCTTTAAAAAAAATCTTTCCTATTCTTCTGACCACTCAAATTGGTGGAAACTGAAACAAAATACCTTACCAGTTAATACTTGTCTCCTAAAAGAAAAAAACGCCATTTCCTTTTTCTTCCTTCTAATAATGACCAGCTATTTGGAAAGATAGTTTCCTTGGTTATTATAATCTACCAAGTTTTTAACAACCAGTAAATAACAAAAACCTTCAAATGTTTACTATTATTTTCATTTTGCCCACAACTAATACTGGCCCATTTGAAACATAAATTCTAAATCAAAGAGCAGGCTTAACAAAATGCTCCAGTTTAAGATACACAAGGCAAAAACAAACACATCCAAAATCTATTTCTAGTATGGCTTTCACTTTCCTGGTTTTCTCTTTAAAAAGAGAATTACTTGACCTGTTTTCATGTGTTTTTAGAAACTCGGACACTCAAGAAAATATTTGCTGGTCATGAAAACAGCAAAGCCAACATTACAAGTCCTGTTATTTCTGCGAGTCATTTTCTTCAGGTGTCCTATATTCCACGTCTTTTTAAGAGTCTAAATATAGATTCATTTGCTCAAAAGACAAAAAATCCTAACTCCTCCAATTTCTGTAATTATACACTGCTTTCAATGCCAATATTATACTTTCACATCCTATTTAAAAAGTACACACACTGGAGGGGAAGGAGTGTGGCGATGCACCTGAAATGTCAAGCTACAAAGACAACGCTTTTTCTATCATTTCTTGGCTTTCTTCTTCCGTCAATTCCACCCTGTTCCAATATTACAAAAATATTATTTAAACAACATGTAAGTACTTTCGAAACTTGAAGAGTGTCACTAAAATGGCACGCAGGGAAGGGAAAAAAAACATATACGAAATGGTTAACAAGAGAAAGCGCTAGTTGCCAAAATGTATGTGTAAACTGAAAACAATTTTGCAACCTTCTCTAGACGCCTACGGCAAATAAAATAGCGACAACAATGGAAGACCCCTACTCTTAGACGGGTTGGGGGATAGAGAACTCGCACCCACCAACCAGAACAAAGCCAACAGCCTCCGCTTTTAAGATGCTCTGAGGTTTTCTGTTGTTGTTGTTGTTGTTGTTTTGGCTTCACGGGTATCAAGAGATCTCTTCATTGTTCTGATGCTTTAATAACCATCAAAACAACGAAAACTATGCAGCGCTGGGTTTAACCAAGGCAAGGTGGAGGGAATGCTCTTCCTATTAGGCAAGACCCAGACACTGAGCAGGAGGAGGAGAGAGGGAAGAGAAGGAAGCCGCAAAACACACTCCGGAAAAAGACAAAATGCAGGGACTCTACGCCCTGGCTGCGATCTGACCCAGGGCCAGGGTAGAGGCCTCCACACGGGAAACAGGGAGCAGGAAACCCTTCAAACCATCGCCGCCCCTAAATCTTGAGGCCAAAAAGTCCCCCCGTAGAGGCCTGACACCACCGCCAAGGGGAGAGAAGAGAAACCTGGCTGCCACCAAAGGCGGAGAAGAGGACCCCGGCGGAAGAGGCTGCGCAGTAATGGCCGCTGCTCCGCCTCTCGCACCCGGACCGTGACCAGCTCTGGGCCGTCGCCCTGGGCAGGCGCTGCGACGGCCGCGGACTACGCAGCGCCCGTCACAGTCTTCTTGCCTGTGACAGCAGCCAAGGTGGGGGCGGCGGGAAAGGCTGAACTGCTCCATCCCGCCTGGGTGCAGAGACCCGCGGCCGCGCTGGCCCAAGGGCGTCCACCTACGTACCGGCCCCTGACCCCGCCGCCGCCGCCCCTCTCAGGCCCGGAGCGAAGGGCCGACCCGGACAGCGTCGCGGCTGGAGGTGACGCCGCAAGCCTTTATGCCTTTCCTCGGGTTAGGATCCCGGAATGGCTGACTTTCACCCTTCCCCGCCAGGACTTCACCCCGACTCCCACCTCTCTAGCCACAACCGCGGCCGTCTCGCAGTCTTTTCTCTTCGGCCTCGGAGCCCGCAGCGGCCGGGAACGCGCGCGGCTGTCACGTGACCTCCCGTCGCGTCGCGGGGGCGGGGCCGCGCGGGGCGGAAGTAGCGCCTTGCACCGGGGAGCCTGTGCCAACCCCCTCTGCGTCCTGTTCCCCACGACCCAACCGTGGAGCGAGCTGTTAGATACCTGCTTTTTCTTGCCTTTGGAGACCTGTAGTTTCACTGCCCTGGCCGTTCTAACTGCTTTGTATTGTACTTTACTTGTAATTAGGTGCTGAAGATTGAAAGAATGCAGGCCCACGAGAGAGTTTGGCGCCGAGGAAGTAAGACGCATGTAGGACCAGCAGGTGGTGCTTTTCTGAAACCCCGCTGCGAGATCAGCAGAAGCGGTCGAGCGCCTAGCTGGATTTGGGGGTACAGAGTATTTGGCAAAGTACTACTTGTTCTCTTAACAATAACAACAACAAAAAGGGCCTTATAAGATGTTCTATTTTATTCACCGTCTGAAGGGTTGAGCAATTTAATCAGAAAAAAATAGATCTTAATTTCCTTGGACCCATTTTTCTTAGACTAGAGCATAGGGGAGCTGGAGGGAGAGATTAAGCAGCATAAGAATCTAAAACTAGGGGCGGCTGGGTGGCTCAGTCGGTTAAGCGGCCGACTTCGGTCATGATCTCGCAGTCCGTGAGTTCGAGCCCCGCGTCGGGCTCTGTGCTGACAGCTCAGAGCCTATAGCCTGCTTCGGATTCTGTGTCTCCCTCTCTTTCTAGCCCTCTCCCGTTTGTCCTCCTTCCTCTCTCTGTTCCCCAAAGCCATCCTTTCAGTCACTCCTCTACTTGCCACCCTATTTTATTTTTTTTATTCTCAAAATAGTTAACGTACATTGTAGTCTTGGCTTCAGGAGTAGAACCCAGTAATTCGTCACTTAAGTATAACACCCAGTGCTCATCCCAACAAGTGCCCTCCTTAATGCCCATCACCCATTTAACCCAGCCTCTACTCCCCTCAACCCTTAGTTTGTTCTCTGTATTTAAGAGTCTCTTATGGTTTGCCTCTCTCTTATTTGTCCTATTTTAAATCATGGCACCCCCTATTCCCAGTATTTCTTATTCTCCTCCTTTACTTTTTTTCCTTCTAATACTTAAAGTATGATTTAGTTGGCTTACTCATCTTTATTGTGTGTCTCTGCACACTAGAACATAAATTTCTCCAGGGCAGGAATTTGTGTTTTCTTTTGTATCCTAACTGCCAAAAATAGAGCCTGACACATTAGAGAAACTCTCTCTAAATATATGTTGAAGGAATGAATATGTGCATACACATTTATATCTCAAATAATATGTAAATGAATACAAACTTGTTATTTGTCAGCAATTGCATATAAAGACAATTGGACGTGTACAATACTATTCACCCAGTTTCCACCAGCCACCTGAAAGATAGTGGTGGGTTTCTATCTATGAATAATACAGTACAGCACCTCTTACCATGGTCAGAAATGTTTTGAAAGTGACTGGTTTCCAGTATTTGTTAAAATACCCAAACTTTCAAGTGATTTAAAGAAATAAATCAGAGCCTAACAGATACAGGGTATCTCTGTAATAATGTTACTGTCACTAGCATTCTATTTTGCTTCATTGAATCAGAGATAAAGGAGTTGCAACAGACTGTTAGGAAGTGCCCATTATTCCTAATGCATTATCTGTTTCCCACGAGCGCAGAAAATACTTTTATGAATACCAGGCACCCCTACTTTCCCATAGTATTGCCCCAACACTCAAAGTTGTTTTATGTTATTTGCTTTGTTTAATAATAAAA
This sequence comes from Panthera pardus, assembly GCF_024362965.1. Classification (NCBI taxonomy): domain Eukaryota; kingdom Metazoa; phylum Chordata; class Mammalia; order Carnivora; family Felidae; genus Panthera; species Panthera pardus. Next base: position 37,244,155 of record NW_026526732.1, read on the forward strand.
ATACTCATTTTGTTTAGTTAATATCTAAAGACATCCATGAAAACACACATGGGAAAATTATGTGTTACAATGAAAAATTTGTTGAAAACCATCGATGTAACTAGTCTAAGGTAGTGGTTTTCAAGGTGTTTTCTAGTATTCCCTGGGGCCCCTTGAGATCTCAGAGGGTTCCAGAGGTGAAAATTATTTTGATAATAATACTAAGACTCTAGCTGCCTGGTTCACTCAGTCGCCCCCCAACCCATACCCCTGGCCCCTTGTACAGTGGAGTTTTCCAGAGGTTACATAATGTGTGATGTAGCAACAGATTAAATGTAGAAGGAAATATTAGAATTTGACTGTAACAATTAAGCCAGGCTAAAAGAGATTTGCAAAACATAAGATAATGGCCTAAGCCTTTTCTGGGAAAATAGAGGGTTTTTGTTTTTGTTTTTGTTTTTTCAGAAAATATTTATGTGCTATGTTTATACTTAAGAGGGTTATTATTTTTAAATGAATCAATAAATATTTTAAACAGTTGTCAGTTTTAGTTTCTAAGGAACACATATAAACAACAGCTAATTTTGAGTCTTCTATAATTTTTAAGAGTATAAAAGGATCCTAAGACCAAAAAGTTTGAGAACACTGGTCTCGGGCAATTTCATGTCCCCGCTCTAAGCTAGATTTCTTCCTACATGCCAGCAATCATCTGTGGACGCAACTTTCATATGTCTGGAAACAGGACAAACCAGATTCAGAAACGCAGCATTATAGCTAGCAGATGAATACAAATAAAGCCAATGGGAATTTTTGGAACACAAACTTTTCCATCTCAATTGGAGATTTTGCTCCAAGAGCTGATACATAGCTTGGTCTCTGTCCTACCATTTGATGTTGTTCCTACTTACAGTAATCAAATAATATATACTCTCCCAGTAGAAATTCCTTTGTAAGTAATAGTATAGTAGACAGTTTTACTTGTGTTTTTCTTTTACCTAATGTGATAATCAGTGCTTGCTCTTTGACTAGTTCTCCGTGTTCCTCCTGCAGCCCCAGAAGTTACAACTGAATTATGACAACTGTATTCCTGGGAAATAACACAAAATAGCCATTGAGTCACAATTTTACAGTTTGATTGTAAAGTGAGGCATGGCTTTCCTAACTCTGGTTGTATGTACACATGATGTATGTATTCATTTTTAGATGTCTTATATTGACAATATTAGCTATTATCTCCAAAGTCCATGCTTGTTTCATTGGATGACATGACCACTCATTGAAGATAGTATTAAAAAATAAGAATAAGTGCTCTTATTTTTTGACAGAATAACTTATTATTTTAAAGCTAGATGATTATTTTAATAAAACTGAAACTTAAACAATATGCCCTATTATATAAGAGGAAATAGTTTATAGTCATATAGGCAGCAAATATATTTTGCAATATCATATTTTCCTCAGAATGGCTAGGGTTTAGGAAATCAATGTTAAATGGTTTTATAATCATGCATATTTGGGATTTTGTTTGTTTATGGAATTATATCAATTATCAGTTTAATAAAATTATAACCTAGAACCTTGAAATATTTTTCATAGCACTATATCAGTCAGGGTCTTGTTTGTAAAATAGAAACCACATTACATATTTCAAAGGAAGGGAACATAATGCAGTGAATTGGTTGCAAGTTTTAGAAAACTGGAGGAGCGAAAGAAGGAAGATAAGGATACGATGAAATCAGTAACTAGAAAGTTGCTAGCTCTCCTAAGGTCGAAGGAGTAAAGGGCTTCCTGGTGTTCCCAAGACCTACTCACATGTTCCCCAAGGCTGCTGGGGCACGTCTGTCTGAAGTGCTGCAATAGCAAGCCAGGAGCTCATAAGCTCACCGAGGCTGCAGGGATCCAGGAACTCATCACCACCAGGACTTACCTACCTACCCCTGCCACTGCTGAGACAGGAACAAGGACAGAATCACCTCCCTTCCGTCTCCTATTTGCATTTGAGTGCCTTCCATTGGTACAATTACCCAGGAAACTAACACTCAGTGGATTCTGGAAAATTATTTTTTCCAGCCCCCTTAGATATCAAGCAGAATATAAAAGTGCCAGTGTGAGGCTGGGCATCAACAGACAAGGTATTGGCTTCCACTCTACCTAGTATTGAGTTTCCCCTCTTGTTCTTCCTCATTGTCCTATGAACCTTCCATAAGAGGTCCATGAGATTCTGGAAAACACTACACTATTCTTGTAAATGGAGCATGAAACTGGACTAAGTTGGTGAGTATATACTAACCCCAGGCTAATGCCTAAGACAGTGCTACTGTGTGGAATTCTGAGACTTTTGCAGAGAGCTTTGGGACACAGACCCTCTCCTCCTTTGGATAGCATGAAGTGCAGAGGTCACACCTTCGGCTGCCTCATCCATATTGTTACTCTGAGGAAAACCAGCCTGAGGTTGAAACTGATGGGGAGAGAACAACTGGGCTGAGAAAATGACCGAGGCCTCACTGAAGCACTTAAAGGCTGCCTTTTCTCTGAACTTCTCAATTATGTAAGCCCATATGGCCCCTATATTGTTTTAGTCAGCTTGAGTTCACTTTTGGGCAGTATTTTCAGTAAGAAACATCCTGGTACATGATACAGTTCCTAGATCTGGCAATGAACAGTCCCATACTTTAGCTACAAACTTGTATTTCTGGCTCTCACACTTTCTTATCTACACTAAGCCATTAGAAATAGGTGGCCTGAAAAAAAAGTACCTGTTTTGCACAACTGATATCTTTCAAGCTTTGATAAAGTACATAGATTTTTTAAAAAGGTAATGAGAACAAGGAGAAATTGCATGATATTTTAAGGTTGATCAATAGATATACAATAAACTTTATATCCACAAGAGAAGAATATACCTTATATTCAAGGGCCCATATAATCATTACCAAATAGGAAAAAAAAGAAACTCAAGTACTTAGACTACAAAGAATATTTCAATAAATTTCTCAGGTCATATTTTTGCTGTTAATGTAATGGAACTGGGTATTAATAAAATCTTAAATGGGAAAAAATTACCTATCATTTCAAAGTTTAAAGTCTCTAAATCTTGGGCCAACAATAAAACCAGTATTATAATTTGAGACAACCTTTTTTTTTTTTTTTTTTTTTAAGTTTTTTATTTCTGAGAGAGAGCGAGAGAGAGAGCACAAGTTGACGAGGGACAGAGAGAGGGAGAGAGGGAGACACAGAATTCAAAGCAGGCTCCAGGTTCTGAACTGTCGGCACAGAGCCCAATGTGGGGCTCAGACTCACAAACTGCAAGATCATGGCCTGAGCTGAAGTAGAACACTTAACCAACCGAGCCACCCAGGCACCCCTAACTTGAGATGATCTTAAAACAAGAATAACAAGAACACAATGTATCAGCATTTTTTTTTTTTAATATGGGCAAAACTTACCAGAGAAAATTTCATAGTCTTATAATTTTCTATTACTAAAAATACAGAATCTTTAAAAAGGACACGGGTAGAGGAATAAAACCCTAAATATAATCAAAGTAGAATTGATAATCCAAAAGTTTTGTTTGATTTAAAAACAAATACACAATCGAACAGATAAATCTTGGGCAAATTTTAACAAAAGATATAAACTACAGATACATATTAAAAATGAAAAAGAAAAACAGCCATAGATGTAGAGGAAGATAACATTACTAAGTAACACTATACTAATAAATTAAAAAAAAAAATTCCAGTGACATGAGTAACCTGGAACATACTAATCTTTGTACATAAATTTTTCATATACTTTGGACTAACTGTGCTTCTACATGGGAACCTGCTATGGTTTGTGTCCCTGCAAGATTCAAGTTGAAATCCTAAATTCCCAAAGGTGATGGTATTAGGAGGTGGGGACTTTGGAGAAGATTAGGTCATGAGGGGAGAGCCCTCATGAATGGGATTAGTGCTCTGGTAAAAGATTCCCACAGGACTCCCCAGCCCTTTTGCTTGTGGAGAGATCTGAGACTTGGAAGAGGTTCTCACCGAACCATGCCAGTATCCTGATCTTGCCTTACAGCCTCCAGAACTGTATTAAATTTCTGAGCTACCCATCTGTGGTATTTTGTTATAGCAGCCCCAGTGGACTAAGACAAGTCTCCCTGGATCTGTGGTGGTTCCTTCTTGTCAATGATGTCTCAGCTTAAAGGTTACTTCCTCAGATTTTTTTTTTTCCTGGCTGTTGATAATTCCTCAACATCCCTCAGCCTGTTACTCCCTACCATACCACACTCTTTTAAAAAGAATTTTCTTTTAATGTTTATTTTTTGAGAGAGAGAGACAGAGAGACAGAGTGTGAGCGGGAGAGAGGCAGAGAGAGAGAGAGAGAGAGAGAGAGAGGGAGACACAGAATGTGAAGCAGGCTCCAGGCTCCCAGCTATCAGCACAGAGCCGGACATGGGGCTCAAACCCACAAGCTGTGAGATCATGACCTGAGCCAAAGTCAGACACTTAACTGACTGAGCCACCCAGGTGCCCCTACCATATCACACTCTTAATGTCACCGGAATATTTTTTATTCCTTGATAATGTAAAAATTTATTTCTTGGTTTATTATCTGTCTTTACTTCTGAGAATGTAAGTTTCTTGAAAATAGGGGCCTTGAACACCTTTACAGCCCATGGCTCATAGAACAGAGGTACATAGTTGACATCAATGGAAGTCTTACTTATTCTCTACAGAAAATGTAGTATTATGAAATATCCGAATAAAAATCAAAAGTGAATTACTAGAAAAGTAAAAAATAGCTCCATTGAAAACTTTTAACAAAGTAATTTTTTAGGAAAATAAAAATGACTAGAATCACAAGGCCTATCCAATAATCATGAGATTACTTCAAAAAATAGTTCAAAAAAATGACAGTTTTACTGTTGAGCCCTTGCAAACTTTCATAAATAAAAATTCTCCATGTTACATAACATGTTTGCTAGCCCAGAAAGTGATGACCAATTATTCAATTACATATTTAAAACACCCAAAAGAATAAATTTTAAAATTCTTACAACTAGAAAAACCTTAAGCGAAATATTTAGAAACAAAACAAATATATAAAAATTTAAATATTTTTATTAAAGTATTAAAGTAAATATTGTATTAAATATTAATATTGTTTTAAAAATTATTTGAAGTAAAAAGCACTCAATTTGTAATTAAAATTCCAAATCAGAATCTGGATGTTATTGGAGGTGGATGTTACTCTTAAATTTACCCAAATAATGTGGGAAATAATAGACAGCTGCTAGTATACAAGTGTATAGGGTTTGATAAAGGAAGAATAAGAACTTAATAAGAAAAGCTATGTTTTCAACACTTTTGTGGGAAAATTGCCTACCTGGAGGAAAAAATATATTACATCCAACTCTTATATGATAAAGTAAATATTGCAAACTGGCTACCCTTGTACTGTAACTGGACCACAAACTATACTGTTTGTTGCATGGTATTTTAAAAACCAGAAAATTTTTCAACAAAATATAAATGTTTTTAAAAAAAAGCCACGAAGAAAAAGTAAATGAGAAAATTTAGCACTACTGGACTCACATCCCCAGATGGCAGCAATTGGCACGAACAGAGTAATGGCCCCTGGTGCCTTGCAATTTGGCACAATTCTTTCTACCTCCTGTTTTATGCCAGTTTGTCTCATGAATCTATATGAATGGCTCCAGTCCTGCAGGCATTTGAAATTAAAAACTCCAGATGGGTCAAGTGTTAGATATAAAAGATAAAATCTTGAAATAAATTAGAAGAAAACACAGGTATTTAACGGTTCTTGTGAACTGGCCTAAGCCAATTTGATTTTGTACAACTCTTCAGTTATTTTTGTTAGCTAATAGTAGTCTCCAAGGGCTAGAGGCTGGTGAAGATTAATTACTTCCTCAACAACCTCTCTCTCAGTTTATAAAGAACGCAATTTTCAGTTCAGATTCTTCCACACATGCAGCCATTGATCAGATTGTTATTAGTAGGCAAATCACCTTATTAGGGGTCAAGTCTCGGTGCCATCCCTGAGCAAACGGATATAGGGTTCCCTTGATTTTTGTATACTGCTCAACCAAGAGCAGAAGGCCTCTCTGAAATTTTTATCCCATGTACCTATCTTAAATGCCATTAGTTTCATCAATAAGAATCCATCTCACCAACAGATACCCTTGTCTATCATTCATATGTTGATTAGCAAAATTCCTGGTGGTGATCAGAAACTAGCTGAAGCACTCATACATAGTCTTAGGGGAGTGGCCTTTCTGACCGAATGCTAGCTGATAACCCTTTAGATGGGAAGTTCTGATTACAGCAAATGACTACACATAATATGTAGCCTAAAGCAAGTTAGCACATACCTGATAGCATCAGGTATGTCCATGTCAGCATCTTTTACTTATTTATTATTATTTTTATTTTTTTAAAATTTTTTAAGAAAGAGAATCTTAAGCAAGGCTCCACGCTCAGTGCAGAGCCTGACTCAGGGCTTGATCCTATGACCCTGGGATTATGACCTAAACTTTAATCAAGAGTTAGTCGCTCAACTGACTGAGCCACCCAGGCACCCTAACCCAGTATCTTTTAATGTGAATTATAGACTCATAATATTGGTCTTTTGCAGGGAAGGACTTTCCAAGCATGAAAGAAATAGAAGAAATTATAGAGGAAAAGAACAGTATTTGCTGCCATCAAAATGGGAAACTTCTGAAAAAAAAATAAAAAAATAAAAAAACCACAAAAAACGGGAAACTTCTGTACAGCAAAAATACCTTAAAAAAATTAAATAAAGAATGAAAAAGTGTTGGAAATATTAGTAGCAATTATTTCCTAAGTGAAATATACATTATGTTTGTTACATATACATATGTACACATATGTACACATTTATATATATGTGCATGTGTTTCTGTTTTCTTATCTGTCTTTTTATATGTTACCTTATTATGCAAGAATGGTTACATGGATTTTCACTAGATGGGTAGATACATATGCTTGCTCTGCAGTAAGCAGATTCTTTCACTAAGCAGATTCTTTCACTCCGGCGTGCTCATCTTGCTTCTATGCTGTGTTGCTGCTGCTCAATCTTTCGACTGTTTCTCTGCTGGCCACAGACCATCTACAGATCGCCACTGAGGAAACTCCATCCTGATCTTAGGCAAAGAAACCTCATGTGGTCCAAATAACTGGAGTGTTTTGTTTTGTTGCTGGAGAGGGCATCTTTTTTTTGTTTGTTTGTTTTGTTTTGTTTTGTTTTCACCATGTACCAGTTATCGACCACTCACTCAGAGGTACCTTCCTTGACATGGGAGGTTTCTACATCTACCATCATGGATACTAGTAGCTTACCTTTCTTCATTGTTGTTGCTGTTTCATTTCGCAAAGCAAACAGAGATTCCCAGCAGCCACCATAGGCGGGTGTAGTTCTAAAATAACACCTTGGGGTCAGCATAATGCTTCCAGCTCCGTAGAGTGAAGAAGGTTCCCTTCCTTTCCTAGACAGGGGTCCTACTCATTTTCTACTCTCCTATTAACCACTGCCTAGAATGGGTAATCTTGAGAAAAATCCTTCCTCTTATATATAAAAAAAACACCACAGTCTTGCACCAAGTTTCAACTGACAATCACAATGTCATTGTTTTACGTTGGTACGTTTCCCAAAACCTGTGTTATTTGGTCATGCAGTGGACATCTGGTGTTTATGGCTGTCAAAAATCCATTTCCTCTTCTTTTGAAATGGTGCCCTGAACTTACATTGGGAAAACCACTCCTTCACTATTAGATACAACCATGGAGTTATTAATCAAGATGTCCCCATTTCCCCTGGCCAAGGGATGGACATGTGACCCAAGCTATACCAGTCAGATTCTTTCCTCTCCTTGGAATCTGAAGCTCACATGGAATGTGGAGAAAGGTGGAAAAAGCAGTAAGGGATGATCAATCCCATCTGGCTGTGACTGGTTGTTCCTTTCTATTTCCCCATAGATACTTTGACTCCTCACTTTTCCAAGAGTGACTCTGAGATTGTGTAAAGATGTCCCATAGTCTTCAATCCTCCATATATTCCCCTGTGCTTCTTAGGCCGCGCTGATCTTTGTTTCTTGTACTTAAAGAATCCCAAATGATACAAGTTCTATTCATGGTTGCATTTTTATGTAAGTATGATTTTTCTCCAAATGTCCTGTTACTTGGGTGCATCTATCTATGAGGAGAATTCCGAATTGATCTTACTGACACCATTCTTCCATCTGGTCTACTTTTCTCTTGAGTTGCTGGATCTATTCACAAAATGGGGCTAAGATCAGATCGCACCTGTAATATGGTTATTGAGGTCAAATGACTGTCATGACTTACTCTCTAATTATAATACTTTCATTTTTGCTTTTTATTGCTACAAATCAAAAGCAGTCTTTGAATTACTGATGGGAAGAGAAGAGAATAAATGAAAGCAATGACAGTGATGTGGGGGGGTTCTCCTTTCCCCTCTTGTTGCCACCGGAAAGGAGTGAATAGGCTAATGCAGGTGTAATTGAGGCTGAGGTTTCTGAGTTCTGGGGTGAAAAGACTGAACTTATCTTTGAGGAAGACATTCCCTTGTTTTGTATCAGACTTCTTAAAAATGTCTCTTTAATCATATAGATCTAAGGCAAAAACCTGTGAATGTGTATATATATATATATATATATATATATATATATATATATACATACATATATACATACATATATATATATATCTGGTACAAAGCTCCTAAAATCCTTGTAATCTCCTAAGTGATAAGAACACTAGGAACATCTTTTGTTCTAATATTTTATATTTGGCCCTTGTTCCTGACACAGAGTTTCTAAATCCCTTGGAATTTCTCGGGTGATAGCACTGTGTTTTGTTGTAATGAGGTGTTTCACAGTGGACTCCAGGATGGGGACTGGTCACCAGAAAGACCAAGACATAATTAGAAGCTTGGAACTTTCAGCCCCATCACCTATCCTTCAGGAAGGGGGGAGGGAGTTGGGAATGGAGTAAATTATGATCACGCCTACATGATGAAGCCTCTAGAAGAGTCTCAAAGGTATCAGGTTCAGAGAGCTTCCGGGCCGTTGAACACACTGGTGTTGGAAAAGTGGCATACCTGGAGCGGGCATAGGGTCTCAGTGCCCCTCCCATATAACTTTCCTTATGCATCTTTCACATCTGGATGTTCATTTGTATTCGTTATCATATCCTTTTATAATAAATGGGTAAACAAATAAACTGTTTTCCTGAGTTCTGTGAGCTACTCTAGCAAATTAATTGAAACTCAAGGGGATAATGGCATAGGAGTGCATATGAGTGGGGGAGAGGCAGAAAGAGAGAGAGAGGAAGAGAGAAAATCTCAAGCAAGCTCCATGCTGTCAGTGCAGAGACTGATGTGGGGCTGGATCTCACAAACTGTGCAATCATAACCTGAGGCTAACTCCAACATCCAACGCTTAACTGTCTGACACCAGGCGCTGCATGCAATAAGTTTTTACTGTAAGTATGTCCCATATAATATTTGAGAGATACTTATACATAAGAATTATTCTGAGTATTCTCTATTTTTTATTTGCTAAATCTGGCAACCTTGATTTAGGAAGAAATATCTTTAAAATACCGAGTCACCCTTTTCACAAACACTTTATACTCTCCATCTAGTTAGCATTTATATCACTAAGTAATTAGGGTTGTATATCCTGCTTATTTTGTTAGATTTATTCCTAAGTGACTTAAAAATTTTAAGGTTATTGTGAATGAGATCTACTGTTATTGCAGAGGAATCCCACTGATGTGTATACAGTGATCTCCTATTGAATAATCTTCTTGAACTTTATTAATATGTCTATAAAGTGTCTTGAATTTCTGTGTATTTCTTCACAATAATATCACTGAGAAAAGAATGAACTTTCTTTCTTCTGACTGATACCCTTTTACTTCTTTTATTTTTTACTGCACAGACTGGGGCTCCCAATACAAGGCTGAACAGAAGTGGTAATAGCAGGTATCTTTGTCTTGTTCCAAGGAATAGATCTATTATTTTATCAGCATACTATGGTTGTCAAAGGTTTTAATGATAGTTTTGATCAGGTTAAACTTTTTCTATTTCTAGTTTGCTAAGAGTTAATAATAATAATAAAATATTATCATGAGTGGTTATTTAAACTTACCAAAAATACTTATTGTATAAATGCAGATCATCATATGGCTTTTCTCCTTCAATTTATTAACGTGGCAAATACAGTAACCGATTTCCAGATACAAAAACATCTTTTGGTTCCTGGAATATTCCCAACTTAGTCATGGCCATACAGACAGAGACAAATACACACAAGCGCTAGTGGATTCCATTGTTAATACCTTGGCTAGAAGGTTTATATTCCCTGTGACATCAGCTCATATTTTTTCTTATTTATGCCTGATCCTGGACTGAAGGCTATATCAGCCTCATAGAGGAATTTCTTTTTCTATCCTCTGAAAAAGTTTGTATTACTTTAGGTTGATCTTTTCCCTAAAACAATCATTCTCAAACTTCAGCATGCATCACTATACAGATTCAGTGACCTCACACCCACAATTTCTAATTTAGGAAGTATGAAGAGGAACGTGAGAATTTGCATTTCTGACAGGTTCCCAGATGATGCTGATGCTTTTGTTCTGAGGGCTAGACTTTAAGAAGCACTGGTCTATATAGTTGGTAAATCTTATTTATAAAGCCTGATAAGCCAAGTTGTTTCTTTTGTTTTCTTAACCAATGGATAAATTTTAAACTATCAATTCACTATCTTCATGACCTAGTTCTAGTCTAGTTTGCTTTTAGGTCTATTTGGAAAGTGATAGCTCTTTAAGAAATTATTTTTTCCAAGTTTTCATTAATGTTGAAAGAATTATTCAAGACATTCTCTTATAACATTTAAAATTTTTACTGCATTGTGTCCTATTTTCCAGTCCTAATATTATTTGTTTGTGACTTCTCTCTAGTGGTGTGCTAGAGCTGGCTTGTAGTAGTTCTCCAGAGCCAACTCTATGCATCTTTTCCCAATCTGTGTACAGTGACATTGTGTTGGGAGATTAAAATCAGCAATAGTGTCAATATTTACACTATGGAAATCAGAAATCTCACAAACTGGGGCCTACCCCCATTCCAGAGAGAGCTGATTTACCACAACACTCTTTCTCTCCTCATCCTCCCCTCCTTTTTCTCTCTCTTCCTCTGTCTCTCCCATCAATCTTGTTATATATTTTTTCGATTTTATTAGTCTTTTTCAAAAAGATTTTTTTGGTTTACTTGACTGTCTGGTTTGTATCTTTTTTTCTTACACAAATTGATTCTAGTTTTATTATCTTCCTTGTTCTCTAAGATTGCCCTGTTATTTTTCTTTCAAAAAAATTGTTTTAATGATTATTTACTTTTGAAAGAGAGAGAGACAGAGTGTGAGTGGAGCAGCGTCAGAGAGAGAGAGGGAGACAGAATCTGAAGCAGGCTCCAGGCTGCTCTGAGCTGTCAGCACAGAGCCCGATGCAGGGCTCGAACCCACAAACTGTGAGATCGTGACCTGAGTGGAAGTTGGATGCTTAACTGATGGAGCCACCCAGGCACTCTTCCCTGTTATTTTTCTAAGTTGATGAATAGCTTATTGATTCTTAGTTTTTCTAATTTTGTAATATATGCATTTTAAGATACAGAAACTGTTTTAATTATATTGAACAAGCTTTACTATACTGGAGTTTAGTTATAATTCATGAATTAATATTTAATGATAAACACTATCTATTATGCTTTCTTGACTCATGACTTACCTAGAACTGTGGATATATTTTAAATGTCCAGATATCTGTCATAGTAATTTCGATTTATTTATGTTTTACACTGTCAGTTATTGGTTTTCCATTTTGTAGCAGAGTAGTTAAGGAATGTGGTATCTGTTATTAATAGTTAGGCATTTATTGAGAATACTTTGTGGTTCAGAACCTGATCAGCCTTTGAAAATATCTCATTTGAGCTTGAAAAGAATGTGCATTCCCTAACTGTTCTCTAAATTCTTTTCTTGCTCATATCTTTAAAAGTGTTTTTTTTAAATATTAACTATTAATTACTGTGCTTTAACTACCACTTTCTGAAAGAAGTGTGTTAAAATTCTCCACTATGTAAATACTTTGTTACACCTCAATCTTCCTGTTTGCCCTAGAACCCCAGCACCTGCTCATATATCTGGTTGAATACCTGTAGGCGAGGACATCAGCTTCACCTACCCTCTCTGTTTATTGCTTCACTTCTATGTTTATGGCTCCTGGAGTTTTCTTGTTTTGCTCTCAAGCTAAGAGTTATATTAAGCCATTAAAAAATATTTCATCCAGAATTTTCCTTATAGTCCAAGGAAAGCCATCTGTACCAGCTCAGCTTGCTGTTTGTGTGTGCTCTTCTCCTGCTTTCCCATTCTAACATTAATTTCCTTTTACTTAGATAAAAATTCCAACTTGTAGCTTCATTGATTCTTGTCTTCTATATCTTTCTTATTTTTCACTTACTATTTTGTTCTAATCTCTTGGGTTCACTCCTCATTTTTTTGTTATTATTTTGTTCTTAATTTTATAAAAGCATCTAAGACTTGAATTCTCTGTGAAGAATTTTTTAAGGAGAGGTATATGTTTTGAGTACAATTTTCTTAGTTTACATTTGTGGAATCGTTCTTTTTTTCTTCTGTATCTTTTTAGAAAACTCACTGAGGTTTTACTTGTGCAAAATTTTCCTATTGGGAAGTATTCTTGAAAAGACCACACAACTTCTGTAGAACTTAGTCAACACATAGCTATTATATAAATCTTATTAATGAGAATATTAATTTATACCCTATATTAGCAATTTTTCATTTAATTGACCACAATGAACTGAGAATGACACAGTACATTTATTTACTCCGTTTGTGTTTCTGAAATTTTTTTCTTTAAATATTTTGTGTTATATTTTTAATGGTATTTATTCAGATGGTAGTTAAATAAATTGGTTTAAAAAGTGGTATGATTTATAAGAGATGCAATGGTTTATAAAGTTACATGCCTGTTAAATGGTCATTGTGGCTTTTATACTTTATCGCTATATATCACTCTTTTTCTGTAGTTTTTGCTTGAATTATAATTTGTTATTTCAAGATGCCATGAATAAATAAATAATTGCATCAGTTATATTCTACATTGCCCATTTATATATAATGGTTAAGATGACCAATTCTGGAAAGAGGAAGATCATATATACATCTCATATCTGTGATATGATCATTGTGTATCTCTCTAATTGAATGTTCCCTCAACTGTAAAATGAAAATAGGTGTGGAGTTTACTTTATGACATTGTATTAAAATTAAATATTATATTATTATATGTATTATTATGTGTAACACTATACTATATATAACCCTATAGTATCTATCATCTAGGTGTCTAACATATGTATATAGCACTTGGAAGATAGTGAACATTCAATAAATATTAGATCAAAAACTAAAGAAAATTATCCTTAAAGCAGCATTCAAATACTGACAGGTAAACTTTAAAAAACCCAGGAAGCTTAACATATTCCAGTTTAATACCATTGAGTCTGTGACTCACATTGTTAGTGGAAAGAAGTTAGAGGTTTTTTTTTTTTTTTTTTTTTTTTTAATTTAGGCAGGGTATAATTCTATTAATAAATAACATTTGTTTTGTGGTTTAGTTTATTAAGTAGTTCAAATTCTGAAAGTTTTGATTTAATTATGTGAGCATTAGAAAAATATCTTTCAATTTTGAGCAGGATACTATGGTGAAGATAGTGGTAGAGAACAATCTATTCTGCATTGATGGGCAAGAGATCTGACATGGGGTTGAGGATGGGGCCAGAAGGATCAGACAGGAGTTTATTTTAATCTAGAGATATATGATGACAAGAGATCTGAGAGACAGAATTGAGAAAAATAGGATACTTGCCAAGGAATAACATATATCTTGGTGAAAATAACAGTTTCCAGGGTTTCAAAGTAAATCTGTAAAAAACGAAGTCCTTCACACATCTATAAATTCTCAGAACTTTTAAAGGGGAAATTAGTTCTACTTCTATTTAAAAAATAAATATTTTTTCCATTTTTGAGCACATAATTATTTGTTTAAAAATACACTTAAAATTTTAGATGAGAGCTTTCTCCTTCAGTCAAGATGAACTAGTAGGGACCAGATTTTACCCACATCCATTGCCTTAACTTAAAAAAGAGACACATAAGAAAGAAAGGTTAAAAAAAAAAAGAAATAAAAGTTTTCAGATATTGTATAGCAAACAGCATAGGCTTGTGATCCCTGAGAGAAGAAAAGTAAATAGTATGAGCCCTATGATTTTACTAGTAGCTTATATACTGCAGTATATTTATAGGAACCCAAACAGAGCCCAAGAGACTTGCTAAGTTGGTGAGTGAAAAACCAAATCTTAGGGAGGCTGAGTTGGTTAAAATTTGCTGATGGGAATACTGGAGAAGAAAAAAACTGCACAGAAAGAGTTTCAGAGGTTTTCAGAGGTATCTCTTGAGTCTTTAACTGAAAAGTTATCTACATATAATAAGTAAGAGGAAAACTACTTGAGGATCACATAAAGAACCACCATGAAGGAATAAGAGGAATAATTCCTTGAAATAACACAAATTTGGGAATTGTTCATGTTCTTACCTAAATATGTGTGAAAATCATATAATACAAAGCTCATCTGATAGAATTTTCAAAAGAGTATTACCATAGTGGGACTACATTAGCCCTAGACTGAGGGCTACTCTGGACACTGTTCTGATGAACTCCTATTCGCCCTGTTGGTGAAGGAGTGTCCCCCACACTAAACAGTATGAGATTGTCAGACACATGGCATCCAACAATGCACAGAAGAGATTGCCAGCGTTTTATTGGTTACATATACTCACAGCTCAAGAATGGACACCAAGTTCCATGCAGGGCTACATGGGGGTTGCCCTTGGGAGCAAAGTAACCCCAGTGGGAATGTAGGAAGCAGGATTTGTAGTTATAATAGGTTCTTATGAGATGTTGTGATTGGCTTGTTTGAATAAATTTGTTAATGAGATGAGATGTGTTAAACCAAGTACAGTGGAGCAGGTCCAGCTGATAGAGGAACTAACCAGATGGAAAGCCTTTCCCAATGGGTGAAAAGGATATTTCCATTGAGAGCAGGAGAACACATAGCAAGGCCTGTAGGGACCTGTGAGACTCAAAGCATTTGAAATCTTATTTATTTATTTATTTGTTTGTTTGTTTGTTTGTTTTTGAGAGAGGCAGAGAAGGGACAGAGGGAGAAGGAGAGAGAGAATCTTAAGTGGGCTCCCATGCAGGGCTTGATCCCACGACAGTGAGATCATGGGCCGAAATCAAGCATTGAACACTTAACTGACTCAGCCACCCAGGTGCCCCAGCACTTGAAATTGTAATTTTCTATACTACAGCCACACTATAATAAAGTTTAAAAGAAAACTCATAATGATCTGATTACAAGTAACTTATGTTCCTGTTATGTAATTTACCTGTAGCTTATGTGTTATAAGTAACATGCCAAAACAAAATTTAATACAATTTAAAGAAATGTAACACAGCAACTGATGCCATAAAATCCACAATGTCCATTACCAATCAAAATCAAAATTAAAAATTTTCTGCAAATGAGTAAAAAATTGTGACTTACAACTATTAGAAAAATCAATGAATAGAAATCTATCCAGAAATAACAGAGATAATGAAATTAGCAATGACATATAAACAGCTGGTAGAAATATAACCCACATGTTCAAGAAGGTAGAGCAAAACATGAAATGATGAGGTGAAAATCCTTTATAGAGAAGCTATAAAAATGGCTAACATGGAACTTCTAGAGAGGAAAAATACAATATCAGATATGAATAATGCACTTAAGAACAGACTAGATACAGTAGAAGAAAAGATCAGTGAACTTGAAGACATGGCAATATAAACTATCCATAATGAAGCATAGGGAGGTAAAAATAGATTGAAAGAACCAAGAATCAATGTCCAGTAAAATAATATCTAGCATTTTAATATATATGTAATTGAAATTCCAGAGAAAGGGATGGAGTGGAAGAGGGTGTCAGAAAAACATCTGAAGAAATAATGGGTAAACATTTTCTAAATTTGATGAAAACTATAAATCCACTGATCCAGAAAGTTCAATAAAAATTACTCAAAAACCATGTCAAATCATATCATAATCAAATTATTAGAAAACCAGAAAAAATGAGAAAATCTTAACAGCAGCCAGAGAAGAAGTCACATTATAATGGAACATATCTAAGAATAACATCAGAAACCATGGAAGCCATAAAACAGTGGACGGAGTACCATTTTCCAAGCACTGAAAGACAATATGGTCAAGCTAGAGTTCTTTAGCTAGTGAAAATATGTTTCCAATACAAAAGCAAAATAAAACTTTATTTCATATTAATAAAAGTTGAAAGAATTCATTGCCACCAGATACGTAGAACAAGAAATTAAAAAAGCAAAAAACAAGAAACATAAAAACCTTCTTTGGGCAGATGGAAAATTATATCAGAAGGAAATCTGGATTTAAGGGATGAAAAACACCTGATATAATAAATAGATGGAAGATGAATATTTTATTCTTAACTCCCTTATTAATCTTCTTAACGTATAATGACTATTTAAAGCAAAAATAAAAACAATGCCCTATGCAGTTTAAACCATTCATAAAATAACATGTATGACAAAAATAGTACAAAGGATAGGTGGGGGAAATGGAAGTATATGGTTTTATGGCTCTTAGACTATATATGAGTTTTAAAAAGTTATTTGAAGGTAGACTGTAATGTTGATGTAAATTGTAAACCCAAAAGTAATCACTAAACAAATAAAACGGAGGTAATTAGTTAGTAGTAGGAATAAAATAGAATAAAAAATAATACTCAATTCAAAAGAAGGCAGGAAAAATGGATCAAATTGCAGATGGGAAAATAAGAAAACAAATAGTAAGATAATAGATTTAAACCCCTAAATACTAATAATTATATTTAATGTAAATGGCCTAATACACCAATTACAATGCAAAAATAGTTAGACTGGATTTTTTTTTTAATGGAAAGGCCCAAATATATGCTGTATACAAGATTGGAATTTAAATAGAAAAGAGCAGATAAGTTAAAAGTAAAAGCACAGGAAAAGATAGACCATGCAAGGAAAAATAAATGCCATGCAAAGGCCAATCAAAAGAATGGTGGAAGACTTTTACTCTGGCCAAGAAACAGGGATAGAGTTTACCCACACATAAGGAACAAATAAAAAATTGTATAAATAATATGAAGCAATAATTTCAAAACACTACACATAAAGTTTCAAGGAGAATGACTTCTGACAGATGGGAAACAAATGAGGTGAGTACTATGATATCCTTATCATAATGCTTTTTTTTTTTTTAATATATGAAATTTATTGTTAAATTGGTTTCCATACAACACCCAGTGCTCATCCCAAAAGGTGCCCTCCTCAATACCCATCACCCACCCTCCCCTCCCTCCCACCCCCCATCAACCCTCAGTTTGTTCTCAGTTTTTAACAGTCTCTTATGCTTTGGCTTTCTCCCACTCTACCCTCTTTTTTTTTTTTTTTTTCCTTCCCCTCCCCCATGGGTTTCTGTTAAGTTTCTCAGGATCCACATAAGAGTGAGACCATATGGTATCTGTCTTTCTCTGTATGGCTTATTTCACTTAGCATCACACTCTCCAGTTCCTTCCACGTTGCTACAAAAGGCCATATTTCATTCTTTCTCATTGCCACGTAGTATTCCATTGTGTATATAAACCACAATTTCTTTATCCATTCATCAGTTGATGGACATTTAGGCTCTGTGGCCAAAATGAACAAATCAGGAGACTATAGATGCTGGAGAGGATGTGGAGAAACGGGAACCCTCTTGCACTGTTGGTGGGAATGCAAATTGGTGCAGCCGCTCTGGAAAGCAGTGTGGAGGTTCCTCAGAAAATTAAAAATAGATCTACCCTATGACCCAGCAATAGCACTGCTAGGAATTTATCCAAGGGATACAGGAGTACTGATGCATAGGGGCACTTGTACCCCAATGTTTATAGCAGCACTCTCAACAATAGCCAAATTATGGAAAGAGCCTAAATGTCCATCAACTGATGAACGGATATCATAATGCTTTGAGAGAGTTTCCAGCTCATGAAGGAGGGAGGAAATTGTCAAATTCCTTGAAAGACATTAATTACCAAAGGTCATTCATGAACAAATAGATAATCTAAATACCCCTATAACTATAAAACTTCCCACAAAGACAACTTTAGGCTCAGATTGCTTACCTGGTGAACTTGAACAAATATTTAAGAGGGGAACAATATTAATACCACACACACTGTTCCAAAAATTAATGAGTAAGGAAAACTTCCCAGCTTGTTCTATGAAACTACTATTAAACTGATTCCAAAATTAGGCACAGGCATTCCAAGAAACAAAATTAAAAAAGTAAGAACAATGACTGATCAATATTCCTCATGAGTGTCTTTATAAACGTTCCAAACAAAATTTTAGCAAATTGAGCCCCCAAATACATTAAATGGATAATTCATCATAACCAAATGGGCTTTATCCAAGGAATATAAGGCTGGCTTAACAGAAAATATATCAACGTATTCACTATGGTACAAGCTGAAAACAAAAAGTCATATTGAAAACCCGTCTCAACGAATCCAGAAAAAAAGCACTTAATAAAATTCTACATCCATTCCTAATAAAATATTCAGCAAAGAAAGGACGCAAGAATACTCCCTCAACTTGAAAAAGGAAATCTATAAAAACCTACAGCTAACATAATACTTAACGGTAAAAGAACAAGTATTTTCCTTCCAACTAAGGTAAGGAACATGACATAGATGTCTGATCTTCCTAACTGCATCACTGGAGGAGAAATGGCTTCATTGTGATGGTGTTGCGTATCTGGAGTGAAATTTCCTGTGTATAACTGTGTGTATACATGCAAGTGCCTATGTGGTTATTCCCCAGTGATAGGATAAACAGAATGGTCATACACTGCATGATTCCTTACCAGCAGCCAAAAGAATGCAACTTTTCCATGCTTTTTATTTAATAACTTTTGGTTAACTTAATAATTTATAACTAGTGACTATAGTTTGGATCCCAAATTTCACCCAGCATTAACCCACCTATTAATTCAAAGCCATTTTTTTGAAAAGAGAAAATGATATTTTTAGGGGGGTTAAAGTGAAAAGAACATTGGTCTGGAATCAAAGAACAGAACACTTGCCCAGGTAAGTATGCCCAAATTCCTGAGTCACAAAATAATGGCATATAATAAAATGGTTATTGTTTTATGCCATTAAGTTTTGGAGTCATTTTTACACAGCCATAGGTAATGGAAGCAAATGGATATTCTGAATCTTGGACTTAACTTCCCTTATGGGATGGTTCGTGTCAGTTTCCCTCTTCTCTGTCTCTGAAGATGGATAGTTCCCTTCAAATCACACCAACAAAGCCATTCCTGCAATAGGTAAAGACATGTCTGCCTGAATTCTGGTTCCCAGAATGCTTTAGTTGGCATGTCCCATTCTTCTTGAGTCCTGTTTATTTATATGTACACCCTCTTCCACCTTGGTTTGTCTATTGGTCTCTCTTTATAAAGTTTGCATGCCTTATTTTTGTGTGTGGGTATCATTCTGAGCCTTTTTATATCAATTTCACATTGCCTCTGTGCGATGTGTGTGTGTTTCTCTCTGTTGATATCTTTATGTCTGAGGCTTAATCTTTAAGTATGGGTCAGTTTTTACATATTTAATTAACTTTCCATTTTTCCTTTTCAGTCACTGTTTCTGTGTGTTTGTTTGTTTTGAGAGAGTGCATGTGCAAGTGGGGGAGGGGCAGAGGGAGAAGGAGAGAATCTCAAGCAGGCTCCATGCCCAGTGCAGAGCCTGATGCAGGGCTCGATCTCAAGACCTTGAGATCATGACCTGAGGTAAAATCAAGAGTCAGGTGCTTAACTGACTGAGCCACCCAGGTACCCCAGTCTCTGTCTATTTCTACTTATTTCTCTCTCTCTCAGGACAGGGAGCACAGTGAAGTAGACAGGTAACACATAGACACTGGAGTGAGTCAGATTGCCTGGAACCAGACCTCAGGTGTGCTGCATACTATGTGAAAACCTTGGACAAACTTAGCATCTCAGTGTTACAGCTTTCCCATCTGAAATATGAAGATAATAATAGTTCCCAACCCAAAGAGTTGTTGGTGGATAAATACATACCTACGCACACCACATCTATATCTGTACGTAGATATGTGTACAGTTCACCCTTGAATAACCAACCCTCATGGAGACAATAATCCACAGATAAGTTTTGACTCCCCCCCCGCAACTTAACTACTAATAGCCTACTGTTGACGGGAAGCCTTACTAATAACATAAACAGTCAATTAACACACATTCTGTATGTTACATGTATTATACACTGTATTCTCACAATAAAGTAAGCTATAGAAAAGAAAATGTTATTAAGAAACTCATAAGAGGAAAAAAATTTATAGTACTGTATTGTAAAAAAATTTGCTTATAAGTGGGTCCACATAGTTTAAACTCATCTGAAACATGAAGATAATAAAAGTCCCCAACTCAGACTTGTGGGTGGATAAACACATACCTATAGACATGTGTATATCTATACGTACATGTGTATATGTACATTCCCATATACGTGTGTGTATTCAGATGATACTTGGCCCACAATAAGCACTCTCTAAGCATTAGACATGATTGCAAATTTGATTCTCATTGCGACTCCTTGTCTCCATTCCCTGTCCCCTGTTCTTTTCCTTCTGTTCTTCACCCTTCTCTAGAAAGTAACTGAAATACAAATTTTATTATCTTTGGAATAAATCAATATAATCCAATATTCCCATTAATAATTTTAAAAAGGAATAGATTATGATTCATTTTTCTCTATTAAAAAATTCCACAAGGGGTGCCTGGCTTAGTCGGTTAAGCGTCTGAAGTCGGCTCGGGTCATGATCTCACAGTCCATGAGTTTGAGCCCCGCATCAGGCTTTATACTGCTCAGAGCCTGGAGCCTGCTTCAGATTCTGTTTCCCTCTTTCTCTGCCCTGCCCCTCCTTTGCTCATGCTCTGTCTCTCTCTCAAAAATAAATAAACATTAAAAAGATTTTTAAAAAATTCCACAATTGGTCAACTATATCTCAATAATAAGTAAAAAAAATTCCACAATTAGATAGAAGAATCTTTAAACTTGTATGGACATTAACTTATTTTTTTTCTCTCTTTCCTTTGGTACAAAGACTGAATATATAAAAATATTCTTCATCCAGGCTTAGTTTAGGGAGGGTTTCAACCTTGTATTTTTGTGGTGACATCTGACAGATGCCATTCCTTTGACGGCTAGTAGTTCTGTGGATGAACTTAGAGCCCTGTGCAATTTTTTTTAATTTCTAAAATATTTATTCACTTTTGAGAGAGAGAGAGAGAGAGAGAGAGAGACAGAGAGACAGAGAGACAGAGACAGAATGCTAGCAGGGAGGGGCAGAGTGAGGAGGAGACACAGAATATGAAGCAGGCTCCAGGCTCTGAGCTGTCAGCACACAGCCCGATGCGGGGCTCGAACTCCTGAACTGTGTGTGAGATCATGACCTGAGCCAAAGTCAGCCACTTAACCGACTGAGCCACCCAGGCGCCCCATCCTATGCAATTTCTGATAGATCATCTCCAAGTTTATAATTTTTTCTTCTATTCAAGACAGCATATTTTCTTAGTCCAGGTTTCTTACAAGCATACCAACCCCCAGACACATGATTTGTAAAGGAAGTGCTCAAGGAAGATCCCAGGAAGGAAGTGGGGTTAGCAGGACAGGGAAGCGAAAGAAGGCAGGGAGGCGCTTTAGCCTGCTTTTCAGAGAATGTTAAGTCTTCTGAAAAGTAAAATTCACCTCAGCATTTGTCCTGACTGGAGGAGAAAGGGTTAGGCATTCATATTTTTGTGTGAGTAAGTAATTGGCCAAAGGCTGGGGGAATGGGAGGTACATAAGATCTCAGGCCCTCCCTTACTGATTCCCTGATTTCAAAAGTGCCACATGGGCAATTAAACCCATTCCCTAGGCTTTTCAAAGCTTCTCCTCTGCTCATTCTTAAGCCACAGAAAAGGTCAAGCACTGAGGTAGAGAAGTTAGTATTTGGCAGCCTCAGTCTCTCTTTTCTGAGCCTCTTTTTGTCCCCTCTCTGCGACACCTGTGTACCTATTGCCTTTGTGGTTATCCTCTATCAAAAGAGGAGGAAACTGAATTTTAACTATGTTTTTAAACTCTATGGCATTATGGGTGAAACTGTAAATAGATACTTTCTCAATCCATATCATGCATGATATTCATGTTTTAGCCAATACGAAAGTTGTTATCAACTAGAGATAACACTGGAGATAACACTTGTTGCCAATGTTTGTGGAATACCAATGCTCTCTGAAAACTAACTTTCCTCTTCTCTTCTCTCCTCCCCTCTCCTCCCGTCCCCTCCCCTTCCCTCCTTTCTCTTTCCTCCCTTTCTCTCCTTTCTCTTTCCCTCTCTTCTTTCTTCCTTTCTCTTTTTCTTTTCCCTCCTCCCCTCCCTCTCTTCTTTCCTATCCATCCACCATCCATCTAAGAAAGAGATGGGGCGGGGGAGAGATCATTTCAAGGTTAAGAAGTAAAGCAGGCTGAAACTATTTTGTGGAACAAATCAGAGAAGTCAATTCTCTATAGAAATCAACTGATAGTGAAATTCGAACATGTAGATATAAAAGAAAAAGACTACTCTGAAAATAGTAATGAGGGCTTTTAAGTAAGACATAAATCCCAACGCAGGTGGCCTGCTAAAATCTATCACAGTCATAGAAGAGAATATAAGAAGATTTTAGATTGAGGCAATACAGATACTATTTTTCCTCATTTACACTGGCTAAAGGGGTCTCATAAGCTCCTTAGGAAAAAAGGAATTAAAAGTCAATTTTAGAACTCCACTATACTAGGATATCAGTATCCCACATATATATGCATGTAGTCAGTTGTGATAAAGTATAGGAAAGTGAGTGCGTGTATATATGTATATGTGAACTGCAAAAGATTTTTATGGAAAGAGATATGGCTAGCTAGGACACAGAATCACAAGCACCTTAATTGTATTCTTAACAGGTACCTATACCCACAAATAAAACAAAAACAAATACCATGCAGAGAAAACAAAACCAAAGAGCACTTTATTGCTATGCGGGGTTTGGCTCTCCCTTGGAGAGCTCCAGTGGCTAGACTAGCCTCAACCATATGCTGGTTCTTTTGACTTGGCTAACTGGGCCTAAGTAGCCTAGGATCAAACTCCAGTGGAAGACCTACTTGCTTTCTTTGCTTCTACTTCAAATTTTAAATCTGAAGTCTGGATGTCAGCACTCTTTGAGTCAAGGGAAGCACACCATCTAGCAACAAACAGTGCAAGAACGCAGAGAAAACCAAGAAAGTGTCTTCGGCCCAAGGCATAGTGCAGAACTGGTTGGATTCCCTTCCTGTGTTTTTTGGGTTGGCTGGGAGAGGAACTCAAGGGAGCTCCCTTGCTCTTCTTATGCAGCTGGGTGGAAGAACTAGCCAGGGTTACGCAACATCCATCAGATAAAAGCCCAGCTCAGTTATATGGGGCCAGAAATATAATGTGTCTGAAAATTGTTTTCTTTCCATAAAACTAAACAAATTGCATCTCTTCTCTTAATCAAGAACATCCTTTGTTTCCACAGAGAAATGAAAATTTCTTAAATGGATCTTACTCTCAAATTATTCCTGAAGAAATATTAAAATTCTGAAATGTATACAGAAACACCTATTCTCTTTTTGTCTCTGATTCTGCTACTAGAACTGATGTTCGGCACTTCCAAAGCTCTCCTATGTCAGCTCCAAGTCTAGCAGACCACTGTTGAGTTTATTTGCTCAGTAGCTTTCCTCCTTCCTCATGCACAGCTCCTCTGCCTTCCTGTTTTCATACACTTGGCTCACTTGGGGACTGACAGTGATTGGTCCAAGGATGGAAATATTCCTCAAACTGGGCCAATCAGAGTCCCTTTCCAGGAATCGAAACTCCTTCTATCTCTTCTCTGGTCAGGAACTGTTAGGCATGTTTGAGCAGCTGGCAGGCATGTCACATGTTTACCATAATGAGAAATCCAAGAAGATAAAGCTGACCTCTCCACCCCCTCAAAATAGAGGTGAGTGTCTTGAGAATATTACTATAAATAGAAGACACTTTCAGTGTCTGGTTTATCCTTGAGGATAGTTCAACACCTGTCTTCCCAAAGTCTTGGTTGTTCGGTATTTTTCTAAGTTCTGAGCATTAGATGAATATCTTTTCATCCCCTTTTGCTTAAGCTAGATCAATGTGGGCTTCTGTCACATATATCTGATAGGGTCCAGACTATTGCATCAAAACTTTCATTTGTTCTATTTTTTTTTTTTATCATAAAAAACTGCTATACTACTTCTAACTGGGACTCCAACTTCAAATTCTATACTGGGAACTCTAGTTGATGAGGCCAGCCACATAAAGGTCTCCTTTTGTCTAGACTGGGTTAGCCTGAGTGGCCTAGAACAAAATTGGCCTAGAGTTGTGGACTTTGCCTACTCCACTCAAATTCATTTCCTGCCTTATACCACATGGCAGAGACTGCTGGTTGCCTACTCCAGTTTCCATTTTCCTTTTCTTCCTTGTAATGGAAACTCTGGATTTTAGTTGGAAATAAGCTGCCTGGAAAAAAGTCTTCATTTTCTAATTTTCCTTGCAGCTAGATATGGCATGCAATTGAGGTGAATGAGAAGTAAGCAGAAGGTTTTTGTTTGTTTGTTTGTTTGTTTGTTTTTGTTTTTACAGATTCTGGAAACTTTTCTTAATGGGCAGCTGGCTAACGCTCTTTGCCTCCTTTCTTTTTCAGGTCTTCTTCTTTTCAATTGGCTGTTATGGAGTCCAGCTGGAACTTGACCAGTTCCCTTGGACCATGAGGTAGAAGGAATGAGCTGAGGTCCATGGAACCTGAGTTTATGGCATCATGGAGCCCAGGACCAGCCACAGAACACATATCTTCAGGATTTTTTTTTAAACATGACATAGAAATAAACAATCTTGTTTGAGTCATTATTATTATTATTTTTATATACAGCCAAACTAATTCTAAGTGATGAGTCATTCCAGTTGGATAAAATTCCAGTTGAGATCACATCTACTGGCAAGAAGCATCCCTAAAAAGAGGGGTCTTAGTGACTAGACTGCCACAGATATATCTTAATGGCACCTGCTACAACTGTGGCCCAATACAGTGCTTCAAGCCTCGAACAAAATTAAACTAGAGTTGTTCTTCTTCATTGTAAGTAGAATTTAAGGTAGGCTGATGAAAGATGCTTGAGTTCTTGCTAAAGCCAACATAGTCATATGTTTATGTGTGGTAAAGAGTACCAAATACTCAATTTCATAAATGGGTCCAGTCATTCTCAACAAACATTAATTTCTTAATAATGTTCAGTGCCATCTTCTAAAATTACTATCTGAATAATGCCACTACTCTGCTAAACGCCTTTCATTGACTGAAAGCTCTAACCATATTTAGAAAAGATTGTATCCCTCTAATTTTGGGGGGGTGGGGTGTTTATTTGTTTTATTATTCCAGTACTAGTGATAAGCTCTGTGAAGCCTAAAGCCACGCCTATTTTATTGTCACCACTGCCCAGCACTGTATGCAGCATACAGCAGATAGTTAACAAATATTTAAGTGTATCATAGAGATAGATGAAGGACACAAAAATGTTTGAATTTGAGAAATTCTGGAGGTAACACGTTGCTGAAATGGTACCTAGACTGAACCGATTATTCAATAGAGTCAAGATTCTGGTGTGTCAAAAAGATTAAACCAGGCAGCACTTTTGATAAAATCTTGTTTTAAATGTCCTATTTGCACAGAGTGGGTGTCATGGTATGCTACATTCAACAGACAGAATTCTAAGAGACACCCAGTGACCCATGACCTAGTATAACCTGCACCCAATGAGTGGGTGTAAGTGTGAGTATGATGGGATTTCACTCTTATGATTTAGGTCACTAACCAGTTGACTGATAAATATCAAAATGGAAATTATTCTTAGTGAGCTTGACCTAACTGAATAAACTCTTTTCTTTTTGAGTTTATTTACTTATTTTGAGAAAGAGAGAGTGTGAGTGGGGGATGGACAGAGAAGAGACAGAATCCCAAGCAGAGCCCAACACTGGCTCAATCCCATGAACAGCGAGATCATGGCCTGAGCTGAAATGGAGAGTCAGATGCTTAACCAACTGAGCCACCCAGGAGCTCCTGAATGAACTCTTAAAAGAGTTCATTAAAAACATACAAACAAACAAACAAACAAACAAACAAAACATCAACAGATTCACTTCACCTGGCCTGGAAGAAAGCAAACATCTGCGTTGTGGCCTGACTATGGGAACCATATGGCAAAGAACTGCAGGTGGCCTCTGGTCACCAACCAATGGGAAGAAAATAAAAATAAATGGGTACCTCAGTCTTATACTTGCAAGGAGCAGACTTCTGACAATCTGAATAGGCTTGGAAGAGAACTCTGTGCTCCAAATGATAACAGCATCATGGCCAGTACCTTGAATGCAAGTTCATGAGACTCTGAGATGAGGATCCAGCTAAGCCATGCCCAGACTCCTGGCCCATGGAGAACTTGAGATAATAAATTTGTGTTGTTTTAAGCCTCTAAGGTTGTGGCAATATTGTCATACAGAAATAGAAAATGAATACAAAGACTTTCATATATATTTTGTTTTTATAGCAATATACAGATTTATGTTTATTTCAGTGTCTAGAGATAATGAAACTTATTTCAGAGAGGTTAAACACACTGTCAGTGTTTATCTACCTAGGAAGTGCATAGAATAGGGAGAATTTTAGAAAGGCCCTAATAGCAGGAATAACCTATCTCGTGTGTGCAAATGCTAGAGCTGACTGGGAACTGAGAACTTCAAACCCCTCCACAAGGGGGTGTGATTGCTCCTAGCCAGCTGACAGTAGTGATTGAATATCTTCATTCCAATCAAGGTATAGTAACCTAAGCTAAATCTTTTCAACATTTAATTGCTTACAGATCAACTATTACAGCTCTTTCGGTGCTATTTATGGTGACAGATTTGTATTTGTTTGTACTCTTGGCTTTCTATTCCTATTCTCATTTTCCCATTATTTCATTGGATATGTTTTTTATTGAAATTTCTCTCAATCCCGTATGGCATGAGATGTAATAGGCAGAAAGGAAGCAGAAAAGGAAGGAAGAGAGGAAAGGAGGAAGGAAGAAAAAGAGAGACTGAAGGTGAGATGGGGAGAGGGAATGAAAGAAAGATATGAAAGGAAAAAGACGAAGAGAAGCAAGAAGAAAAGAAAGACAAAAACTACGGAAAGATGCCTTGCACCTCAGGAAACTATGACTCAGGTTAAATGACTTGCCTAACATCAGTTTTTAGATATAATATAGAGGTCCTAAGTATTCTGGCTTTACAATAACCATTGTTTTTTTGTTTTTTTTTTTTTTTTTTTCAGGCTGACATAAACATTTCATTTTCTCATCCTAGGATTTTTCAATCTTTGAAGCAGTGTGAATATTTTCCCTGGGCAAGTCATGAGTCAAGTACCCATTCCACCAACTCTGAATGAGAGTCACCAGCACCCTTCTGTTACCAATTATACTTTGTAGTAGGTTTGGCACTTTTTGCTTTGCTAATAGGAAACTGATTAAAATAAAACATGATGGATTTGGATGAACTTTAATCCACATATGTTCCAGAAATCACATTTTGACTTCAGGATAAAACCAATGCCTTCAAAATTTAGTGGACCAATGAGAAACCAGGACAAAATACAATTTTTGAAAGGAGAAAAGAATGACAAATTAGAAGGTAATAGAAGAGAGAAGGGTTATAAAACAAAGTAAAGAAAAACAGCTTTTTTTCACAATAAATCTTAAAATCCACTTGTATTTATACTGTATTTTTGCAAGCCTTAAACAGTTCCTGTTTGTGACTCATTTATTATGGATGCAATTTGATTTGTACTATGCTTTAGACCATATGGACTATCAGAGTATCGAGAACACACTGATCCATCCAACTTGTCATTATTTTATTGTACAATTTGAGATGAGATTGTTTGGTTCAAATCATTTTTTTCTCCAGGGATCAAGATGGTTTTTGAAAGTGTTGATAATACAATAATGCCTGTAGTTCATTGAGGAGAAAAGTTATGCTTGGAGAGAGAATAAATGCTAAGGCCTTACCCATGGTATTCCCCATCAGTCAATAGCCATTCAATCCTTCTAGTTGCTCTCATCAAAAAATACTGGAGTCATGCTTAACTCCTTCATTTCCTCCACACCCCACTTGTAATGTATGAGCAAATCTAGGAGCTCTGTTTTCAAAATAATTCCAGGATCTGACCTTCTATACCAGCATGGCTGCCACCACCCTATTCTAAGACACCATCTTTTCTCAGCTGCTTCCTTTGTTCCTTTCCCTCTAATATCTATTCTTAGCCTAGAAGCCAGGGTGATTCTGTTGAAATATTAGTCAGATTATGCTACTTCTTTGCTCAAAACTTCCAGTGGCTCCCCATTTATCTCAGAGTAAAATCTTAAAACTCAAATGTCACCTCCCCCAAATCTTCTTTAATCCACTATAAAATCTAAAATCCACTATATTTAAATTTGCCAACTGCCACTCTATCTCCCTCCAGAATGAAGCTTCACAGTGCAGGGATTTTTTTTTTTTGGCATATGTTTATTTTATTCACTGATGTACTCCGAGTACCCAGAAGAATGCCAGGCACAGAGGAAGAATGCACTGATTACTGTTCAAAAAATAAATTATTGACTTGAGCCTCCTCTGAGGAATACAGCAGACACAGTTATCAGACCTTTTATTAACCTTGGTTAAGTTAAATTTTTCTACTGATATTTGGGCATTATTTTATTATCCCAACAAAGAAGTTATCACAGCACAAAGATGAGACAGAATATGGCCATTTAAGGAAATGCAATTAATAGGTTACTGTTGGAATGTTGCAGGTACAAAGAAAAGTGTTTGCAAGAAATGAGGCTGGAGAAACAGAGACCAGACGATGAATTCTCTAACAGGGTCTGCTATAAAGTTTGGATTTCATCCTCAAATGAGTATAGCATGGTTATTGCTAGGGTTCAAGGGACTTGGGGTTCATCAAGAAAAAATAAGCCCATGAAGAGCAGTAACACACAGAAAGCTTTATTGGGCATTGCTTGCACAGGGCTGCATGAGAGGGGAAGTCCCTCACATTATGAGACTGTCCAGGGGCTTCTGAGCAAAGAAGCCCATAAGTATTTACTTACATAGTGAGTTTTTAATAAGTGGAAGTTGTTAGTAAGTTTTTAAAAGCAATGGAGAGCTTTGGGGGAATATTTCAATCGGGAGGACACCTGGCAGCAGTGTGGTTGATGAGTATGACTCCAGTAACTTTGGGCAGACACAATGAGGAATGTCTTGTAGAAAACTACACGGAGAATGCCAGTGTATAACTGTCATCATAGGATAATAATAACAAAATTATGGATTTAAGGAATATTATGTGAAAAATTGACAATTCAATAACTAGATAAATGTGAAGGTTGGATGCAATCTATGACTTGACAAAATGTTTGGGATGTGGTAGTTTCCCAAGATAGGAAAAAAGAAGATAAGCAAATTTCAAGGTAGGAGGAAGATGGGGAGTTCAATTTGGGATGTAATAGGTTTGAAATGTTATATGGCATCCAAATCAAGAAGCTTTGTTTGTTTTTCTTGAACTATCCATTGGCTACATGGATCTGGACTGGACCAGGGTTGGAGATTTAGATGTGGAAGTATTAACAATCAATGGTAGTTAAAATCCTGTAAATGAATGAGATTTTCTATATGGGAGATAAAGGAGGAAAATCAAGAGTAGTTGATGTCATAACAATCATGCAAGGAAATGATTTCAAGAAGATGATAAATAATATGAATAGTAGAGAGGTAGTGAAAGGTAAGAGCTGAGCCATGTCTGCTGCTTTTAGCAACTAGAAAGATGTTTGTAAGACTGGATTTAATGGAGATAAAGTAGCACAGAAACAGTGGTGGAAACAGTCTTAGGAAATGGGGAAATGGAGGTAAGAACATATTGGTCTTTGGAGCAACTTGGCTCTAAGAAGAAAAGGAAAAATAAAGGGATCACTAGGAGGTACAGAGACAAGATGGGACATACTGAAAGAAAAAGAGACATTAGAGATACAGAAGAAAGGAAATATACTGATTTAATAGGGTTCCAAAGAAATGGAAAGATGTCCTTCAAAGAACAGATGGAAGGATTGACATTCAAAATGCAGGACACCCACTTAGCTAACACAGAAAGAGAAGGGGGTAAGTCTAGCTCTAACGGTATTTACATTTGTATTATAGGGAGAGACAGTAGGTAGGGAATGTTCTTGCATGGTGGTCACTATTTTCTTACTAAAGTAGAATTCATTTTTATGAGTGTGATGGAGAAAATCAGAGTGAATGTTTGAAGATGTTATTGTGGGGAATAAGAGAAGCAGACCAGAAGCTTTACTGTGTAATGTTAATAGCTCAACTGGTGGGGCAGACCATGGATTTGTAGTGGCATCAGTCCTCATGGTTGTGACATTTGTTTTCAGTAGCTTGGCAGCCAGATATGAAACTGGAAGAGGAGTGACTGGTTGATCCAAGGCCAGAGTTTTACTAATTAGATGCAGAAGGAGGGTTAAGAGCAAGGACATTGACAGTAATGGCAAGGGAGTTTATTAAGTAATAAATCATGAGCGTTAGTGGACCAGCATTGATAATGATCATTTAATGCCTACTCTTAGCAAGGAGCAATGCTGTGTGTTTTACATAATTTATTTCTTAATCCTCACATTAACTATGATGAGAAAAATGAAGCTGAGCTGAATAGCTGAATGAAATCAGAAGGAGGATGAAAAATTAAGATAAATTAAAGGAACAAGTCCTTAATGAGACTGAAGAATATTATCTGTGGACCAGCACATTGAGGAAGCAGAAAATTTGGGAGATTGTGGAGAGTGGCAATCCAGAAATTATAAATCCAAAACTGGAAGAATTCCGAATGTGGTATGGTCCAGGGTGTCCGAATAGAGGTATATAGACAATGAGGTTGAGGCATTGAACATACTAGCTACACAGAACAGACAGTCATCCAAGATGCAGTAGAAACAGGGGTGAAATGCTGAGCTGCTGATTGGTCTGCTCAAGGCTTTGATAAATGTGCAGCCAGCGAGTAGGGAGTCAGAAAATGGCAGTTGAGTGTAAGTGTAAAGCATGATTATGCTTGATGTCCTGAGTTTCAAGGAGAAGTTAAGCTTTAAAAACAGCAGAAGGAAGTTTCATTCTCTGCTTCCTCTTCCTCCATGAACATCCCTCTCATCCTTGGTCACCCACCAACATTTGATCCTTTCCCTCTTTCATCTGTGTTGCTTCATGTCTGAATTGAATTTCCTCCACTCCTCACTTTCATCTCTCCTAACCCCATACCTAGAATCCAACATATGACCAAACTCTTTGTAAACTGAGCCCTCCATGTCCGTTTGAATGATTCTCTCAAGACAGGGGTGGGCTGGAGAGGGTAGCTGGTGTTTAATCCTCATGTGCTGGGATTCCGTGGCCTCACATTTCCTAAAAAAGCTCAGGGTTGAACTTGAGCAGGTAGTGGCATGAGAATACAAACAAATTGTATTCAAGATTGTATTCAATATTCCAAATTGTTAACGGGATTTTATTATGGGCCTCTGAAGAAATGTGCAGACACTCAGATGAGCTAGTTCCCATGACTTGACCCTAAGGTGAAAATGGCAGCAGCCCTGAGGGATGGCAAGTTGTCCACAGCACTGCTCCTTCACTAGATCCTTTAGGCACCATATCAGATGCATCGCTCCCATTAAGCTTGTGATCAAGTAAAACCTTGAAGAGTTGATTTTTTTTTTTCCTTATGCCAATAGCCATTAACTCTCTTGTTCCTGTGTAGTTCCTAGTACTTTCATGTGGATCGAGGCTTTCTTTTCTTATTGATTGTATCATTTTGGTCCCCATCTACATTCTAGTTTTACAATTTTAATCTTATCCAACCTATCAGTTATTTCTCTCAGCACTGTCTTATTTTTTTCAAATTTAGATAAGCATGCTTTCTTTAGCTCCATCTAAGCTACTGAGATGAACTAACAGTAAAGGATGAAGGGCAAAGACTTTGGTGTGCCATTATAGAATCTGCAGGCTGACATAGATAATTTTATCACTGTTCCTTACACCGAGTGGCTCAGCCATCTAATTGTAGCTGCTTCTGTAAATCTTATTCACAAAAATATCCAGAGAAACTCTGTCAAATCCCTTGTTAAATTAAGATATGGTCTATGATATTTCCCTAATTTATTACTTTAAAAACTCTTACCAAAAAAAGAAAAAAAAACCCCTCCCAAACCAACCAACCAAACAAAAAAATGGACATGACAGGAAAGTGCAAATTTTGAGGTAGCTCCTGATGTCTGAGACGTGTGGAGATTCCAGGTGGCCTGTACGGTCCCTTTTGACAGTAAAGTCTGGCCTTGCTACCACATCGATAGCTTAATACTAGTTTTAGAATTTTGTCAGGTATAAACATACAGCTTTAGTGTAGTCTTCAGAATCTACCTTTGTTCCCCAGGATAGGCCCTGTGATTTAGGCAAAAGAAAATATGTTTTAAAAATAAGGGAATTTAAGAAAAATGAGCATTTTTGAGAAGGTGATAAAGGTGATAATTTTTTTTAATGTACAAGAGATATGAGAAAATTGCTTGCTTTTCTGATCCTTGATACTTGATTTTATGATTTGGGATCTGACTTGAAAACAAGTGTTTCTCTTTTCTTTATTTATTCAGGGGAACTTTGAAGATAGGAGATTTTTACCGGTTACCTATGTTTCAATTGAGCGGAAGACTAAAATTCTATATTTATCATTGGATCTATACTATAAGCATTATATAAGGTTTTTGATTTTAGACATCAAATAAGTTAATGGAGACAATTTAGTTCTATTTTTGCTGAATACACTGAGCACAAGATGCTTCCTATCAGCAACTAAACACATTAATAAAACATCTAATTTTTAATAGCATAGCTGAAAGTGTGCCAATATGTGAAAGATGGGGTTATAAACTATAACAAAATAGAACAGATTTCATTAAATAGGACTGTAACCAGTGGGCTGCCACTGCATGTATTTGAAATAAAGAAAAGCAAGTATGGAAAAAAATGTATGCTTAATATAAAATAATGCTTCATAGATCTTAATTTTTCTTAATTTTTTTTCTAGTAGATAGTCATAAATTGCCATAAACAGTTTTTCTTCTTGTTACTGATTTCATGTTATTCATGATTCAAACACCGGCTTACGACATGACTGAGAAGGCAATAAGGAATCCTTAAAATGATATGAGTAATATTGTTACACTTTATGTTTCTATACTTTATATTAAATATGTATTTTATATATTTTATTACTGTACTTTGTATTTCACATTTTTAAAAGGACTATTACATCCATTTTTTATTGTATCTGTAATTCATTTATAAAGTCACATAAAAAAGTAGAAATTCATGTAAATTTTGGACAAAAGTTGAGTAGGCAATGTTGCCTAAAAGTTGAGAAACTTGACTTAGGTATTAAGGAGGGCAGTAAACATATAGATTGGTTTCAGATAGAAAGACCATTTAAGGCGAATTAACATTGCCAAATGTGTTTTTATAAAAAAGGAGACAGTGAAATAAAGGAGAAGTTAAAAAAAATCATCTTTGAGAATTATGAAATGATATGGGCATTTGAGAGAAAACTGGAGAAACAGATTAGAATGGCAATTCTGTTTAAGTTGGTAATTGTCCACCGTACTTAATACAATATTTTTAGTTGCAGTTTTAGTTTATTACAGGTTTGTGTAATTCTACTCCTTGTCTGTCAACTAGGAAATTCTTTTTTCTCTTTTGCTGTAATGGCTTAACATGCTCCAGTCTAATTTCTGTCTTCATAAAGTGGACCCAAGTAAATCACACCTTGGCTCCAGGCCCTGCTCTGAGAGCTCCTCTTACTGCACCACCAAAATGGTTCCTCTGTTGCATGGCCCACATTTCACATCTGCCATTTCCTACCTCCCATTCTGTTCTCAATACACTGAGTTCTGAATCCTCACAGCTTTTTGGAAACAACTTCTGAAAGATGAGCAGATGACCAGATGAGTACCTGGAAAGATGTTCCAGATCCCAGGAACACAGGGGTCTTCAGATCAATTGATTTTGTTATGGCGTTCGGTATACTCATACCTTCTTTTGATTCTCAACCCCAGTGTCTGTGTGTTACCATTTTCTCTGTTCGTTATTTACCTCTCAGTCTGGCTGTCTCAGTTTCCTCCACCACCTCCTTGGCCTCTGCTCTCTGGTTAAATATTGCTAGTTGTTCAGTCTCTTCTCTTTAACTGTATTCTCCTCAGGTCCACTCACCCATGCCCTCAGATTTATTTATTAGATGATTATTATTCTTCAATCGATATCTCCACATTTCATACATTTTAATCAAGAACAGACTTATATTTCAGATTCCCTTGAGTCCATCTCCAGTGAATGTTTCACACATCTTAAAAAGAACAAAGCAAACAAGCAATTCTACTCTTGCCTGTGGCAGATTCCCTGGGTAGTGAGTGACCTTGCCCCCTCAGGTCCACCAAGAAAAACAAGCGCTTCACTCACCTGCTTCCTCCTACCGGTTTTGTGGCTACTACTTCCAAATGATCCCTGGTATCTAACCCCTCCTCTCCTTCACCTCTTTCTGAGTTAATTCATGCTCTAGCTATTTGGAAGTTAAATAATACAATTTTATACCCATACACTTAAAACTGCTGCTCATCGGAATCTTCTTTTCTTTACTCGTTAAAAAATTCCATCCAGTCATTGCCACCAAAGGCATCTTGTGAGGCAAAAAGAATCATCCCACTGCTCTTCTTAAACTCCTTACCAGACTCATCACTGTTTTCAAGATAAAGTCCAAAGTCTTGTGCATGGCACAGAAGGCTGTTTGTCATCTGTGCTCTACTCATGCACCTCCCTAGTTTCTTGTCAGAGAACACACATGCCACTTAGAGTTCCCCAAACAGTGTATGCTCTTTCATGCCAGACTCATGGCCTGTGGTGCCATGAATCCTCTCCTATCTTGTTTCACTGGCAAAGAACTACTCATACTTGAGAAATTAGTTCAGGTTTGTAGTCTGTAATCATAAGTTCATTTTATATAAGAGGATACCAAGACTCAAAGAACTTAATAAGGTTAGTCTATGGTGGAAGCATTTATTTTTATTTTATTTTATTTTACTGTATTGTATTGTATTTTTTTTTTTTTTTTGAGAGTCTGGTGGTACTTTTGTCTTTACTTCTATATGTTTGGATTTTCTGAAATAAAGTTTTTCTTTTTAAAGGCCCCTCCCACTCTACCCCTGGCTGCTTGATGCATATTGGAACCATGGGACAGGGGCGGACTTCTTCTCGAGGGAGAGTACAGTGAGGTGGGAAGGAACAACGAATGCCCCCACCTCTCTCTGGAGGACTCTAGAACTGGGTTGTTCTTCCCAGTTTTGAAGATGGGAAGGACCCCTACTAGATCCCAACAGGCGCGCAAGCCCAGAAAGCCGGGCCAGGGACATGGGTCAGTTCAGGGTTCATATCCTGGCTTCTGAGCTGCGTGTAGCCCTGGGCTAGCCTCTCCAGCCACAATTTTTAGCCTCAACAGTCTCGGCTGGAAAGTAGGAGCACCTGGTGGGTTGCGGAGAGTGGGGGGGGGGGGGGGGGGGGGGGAGTTGCAGAGCTCACTGTGTATACAGCGCACCAAGCGAGCCACACGCTTCCCGTCATCACATTATCATCGGGACCACCGGAGTGGTGGACCAGTCTAGTTCCCTCATTTTACAGAAAGACATCCCTTCTTGTGGGGTCACTGTGACGAGCCAGGGAGGTATCCCGCAGCAGGGCGGCCCCCTGGGGGCACAGCGAGGAAGGGGCTTCAGGCGCCAAGCCCCAGGGATCCTACTCACCCCCAGCAGCTCCGCGTAGCCCCAGACGTTCTGCAGTCTTGCTCTCAAGCGCTGGCAGAGGAGCTCTTTCTGCAGCCCCAGACGCCACCGAGGGCCGCTTCCTCGGCCCAGAGGCCCGGGGCTGCCAGCTGGCCATGGGACCCACCAGACGTATGCGCAGGGGCCCCAGCAGAGAGCCAGCCCTGACTGGCCTCACCGCCCACCTGTGGTGGGAGGATTTAAATGCAAGTCTTCCTATCTCCAAAGCGTGGGCTCCCCAGACCTATTTCCTAGGGTTCTCCAGTGACTCCATTTATTCAACTTGTTACAACTTGTAGCCTGGGTAAATCTGACCTACCTCCAACTTTTGCAGAACTGTATCTGATAAAAGACAGACTAGAATTTAGAACATCTTTTAACAACTGGTGTTTGGGTTAATCCGAAAAATAAGAAAAAAAGAAAAATATATGTAATAATATGACTGTTATTTTCAAAAGATAATTTTAAAAGGGAAACCGAGTCCCGCATTTTGCTGGTGTATTGTAGGTCATATGTAAGAAATACAATAAACATGTATCTTGGGGAGCAGACAGTTAGTAGATGCTAGGGTATCTCAGACCATGTCTCATCAGTTTTCCTCTGCTAAACACTACTGCTTATGGAAAGAGAAATAACATTTTTTAAACGTTTATTTATTTTTGAGGGAGAGAGAGAGAGAGAGAGAATGTGAGCAGGGAAGGGCAGAGAGAGAGAGAGGGAGACAGAATCCGAAGCGACTCTGCAGGCCCAGGACAGCTCAGAGCCCAAGGAGGGGCTGGAGCTCACCAACCATGAGATGGTGACCTGAGCCAAAATCAAGAGTGGGTTGCTTAAGGGACTCCTGGGTGGCTCAGCCGGTGAAGCGGCGGACTTTGGCTCAGGTCACGATCTCACGGTCTGTGAGTTCGAGCCCTGCGTCGGGCTCTGTGCTGACAGCTCAGAGCCTGGAGCCTGTTTCGGATTCTGTGTCTTCCTCTCTCTCTGACCCTCCCCCATTCATGCTCTGTCTCTCTCTGTCTCAAAAATAAATAAATGTTAAAAAAAAAAATTAAAAAAAAAAAAAAAGAAAGAAGAGTGGGCTGCTTAACCAACTGAGCCAAGAGGTGTCCAGAGAAATAAGTACACTTTTTAAAACCACTTATACAAGATTACATATTTTTACATACTTATTTGACTAAATGAGAATTATTATCCCACTAGTTATTAACAGGTTTATTGCATTAAAAAAAAATCACGATTTATTGGGGCTCCTGGGTGGCTCAGTCAATTGAACATCCAACTCTTGATTTCCATATAGGTCATGATCCCAAGGTCATGGGATTGAGCTCTGTGTCTGGCTCCTTGCTGGGGGTGGAGTCTGCTTGGAATTGTCTCTCTATCCCTCCGCCCCTCTCTCCTGCTTGGATGCTCTCTCTCTCTCTTGCTGTCTCTGAAATTAAAAAAAAAAAAAATCATGATTTATGAACTGGGAACAAGAAATAACAGTATATGAGTTTGGAATAATTTAGCTGATTATTATTATTTACATAAATTAGGCATAAACATTTTTTAGGAGGTATTACAATTTACTAATAAGTTACATAAGTTTCTAGTGCTTCTGTTTCTTTGGCATTGGACATACAATGCTTATTGTGTCACCTACAAAAATACTATCAGAACGTTACAGAAAATAAGCAAAGTGAGTCCTGGGCAAGTACCTATCTAACAATCCTTAAGTGTATTAGCAGAAACTCAAGCATTCCATGTAATTATTTTGCACAGGAAGAGAGCCCGACCAGTTGCTGTAGGGTCTCTCTAAACAATTGAGTGGGATCACTATACCAAGCTGGATGTTTATGAGAAGCACATAAAACATGGTCTTTTTGCTTGTCGTTGCAATGAATAACACTTAAATGTAATAATTACTGTAATATTCTCTTATAATAGAAGTGTTTCATTTTCCTAGTATATTACATTGGAGGTTTTGGTTTCCCAAGGCAAAAAGATGATAGCTTTCTTGTTTACCAGTGCCAATAATAATTAGAGCTAATAATCAACTATTTTCATATTTAAATGTATTGGCTTAGTAATTGAACACTTCTTATCCTAGCATCTAACGGTAGAAAACAAAAGAATTAAAGTATCGCTAAGATTAGCCCAACTTGTGAAAAGACATTGTGTACAGACAGTATTACATTCTTTGGGATTTTAAATTAAAATCAGGATGTCTTTGGTTTGTGTTTGGTTAATCATGGGAAGCATTTCCTAAATATAAAAAAATGAAATCTATACTTTATTAACAGAACTAAGAAAAATTAACACTCTGTGTCACTCCACTATATCCTACGCTTTGGGTCCAGATGTTATTTTGTATTTATTTTGCAATGTCTATTATGACAGTCCAAGCCCTTTTCGTTTTAAAGATACATTGGTCTGTTTATTTATAGAGAGACAGCTTCTCCAAGTGAAGACCGTTTACTCTGGGTGTGAGTTACGCTACAGAGCACTAGAAACAGTGTGCGTGTCTGGGTTTCTCTAGTGTGTTCTCTGTTACTCCTTTCATTTCCCTTCATTATGAGGACTCTTTTTTCCTTTTCATTTTCTTTCTTGCTTTTTCTTTTAATCGTGTAAGGTTTTACATGATTTACTTGTAAGGAAGAGTTGCATTCCTGCAGCAATTACCCCGGACAGAGAATGAAAGAAACACAAGGTAGAATGGGTGACTGTGCCTCCGTACATTGGCTTACAGATCTGGCTCCTGTCAAAGGTGAAACTGGAGATTGTCCCAAGGCACCCAGGTTACAGAGCAGTTAGTTGTGTTTTGATACAATCTCTGGTGTATCTTGAACCAGGCTTAGTACCGGCTGTTGGGCAGGGGGAGTGCGGGGGGGGGGTGGGGGGGGGACGAAGTGGTTGTGTTTGTGAAGTAAAGCTCCATCAAGGTTGTGAAGGCCCCCTGCTGAAAGATTCTGTTATCCTCTTCCTCTATGTGTTGCAAAATAAAACAATATTAAACTGTAACACCAGTGTGAGAAAGTTCAACAAAGTTCTCATTTTTCCCATTGTGACTACTTCCGTACCACTTTGGTCATGTGGAATAGCATTTGCTTTTCAAAAATTGTTTTGTAACATAAAACAGCATTTTTTTTCTCAAAAATTGTTTTTCTTACCTCTGTTTTGCGGAGTCCCTCAGAGCATGCTTAGTCTTCCTATTGGGAAATCCAGCACTGAGTTTGTGGTGGGGGCTGGGGGCATTGCAAAACAGAAGCCAGGAATGTGGCATCCAGTGAAGGTTGTGGAGGCACTGAGCACAGTTTGGGATTAGGGCTGGTGTGGCATCTTCAGAAAGTAAGTGCAGCACTTTGCAGTAAGATTGAAGCTTCATTTTGCAAATTCAAATACATAGGCGATTCCACTCTTAATTATTTTCTCCTACTTTAGTATTATTTTTCTTCCCACATTTTAAGAAGTCGTTCGAGAATTAATTGGTTTTCTGAAGCATTCTTCTCAATTCACTTTTAACTTAATGATTGAGTCTTGTGTAGTTTTACTGGCTAGTTCAGTGGTTCAGTCATGATTGCCTTCATAGAGAAAGACATTTTCCCTCAAAAAGATAATTAAATCACTTTATCTCTGCAAAGTTAGACTGTATTTTCACATTTTCTGATTTTTTTTTTGGTTATCAAAACCAATAAAGTTATGTAGCTACTGAAGCAATAATATGTTTTCTTTATTATTTGTACAGACTGGAAAACATTAATAATTATTATTAACACAAGGGTTGGTAAAGCAATTATTAAAATAACACAAAGCCTTTAACCTCTACCCAGAGACTTGATAGAAAATTTTAGAAAAATATTTATGTAGCCCATACATAGGAAAACACTAAGTGTAATTGGGTAGCTCTTTTGGCCCCTCAAAGCACTGTTGCTAATTAGCTATACAATAAGGATGTATAGCTTCATTCTTCATTTATTTAAATGGCACCTCATTAATGGATGGGGCTATGTCTAAATGTGTCCCCTCAAAATTTGTATGTTGAAATCCTAATTCCCAATGAGATAGTATTAGGAGGTGGGTGGGGCCTTTGGGAGGTGCTTAGGTCATGATGGCAGAGCCCTCATGAATGGGATCAGTGCCCTTATGAAAGAGGCTCCAAAGTGATCCCTAGCCTCTTGTACCATGCAAAGACACAGAGAGAAGGTGCCATATATGAACCAGAAGGTGGGTCCTCACTAGATTCCAGATCTGCCAGCACCTTGATCTTGGACTTGTAGCCTCCAAAAGTGTTATCTATAAACTAACCAGTCTCTAATACTTTGTTGTAGCAGCCTAAACAGACTAAGACAGGAAGGGAGTACCTCTATTAATTGTTTTTATATTCATTTTCCAAAGTGATTTCATTCCCAAAATATTAAACCTGAAACAAATGATGCTCTCCTATAGTAATTGCTCTTTAAGTTTATTAATTTTTAATTCTTCTTTGCCAATTTAGTCTTTATTTATTATCTAATTGACTGGATGTTTTGGAGAGTGGAAAGAGTAGAGACAAGAAAACTGATACTAGCCTGGAATTTCAGATTGCTTAGGATTGCAGGAATGTCGATGACCAAACAATCTTTTCTGATGATTGTGGGAAGGATGATTTTTCATGATAAATTTAGAAATCTGGAGACCTAGAACAGCAAGTTCTAATGGTCTCTTCTTTTGTATAAATAATCCCATCTCAAATTTGATTGGATCATACAGGTACACAAATTCTATTCCCTAGGCCCTAACACATTTGTATATTAAGCTATGCTTTAAATATTCCACAGTCGACAAGTAGAAATATTGGTTTATTCCAATAAATCATTTTCCCCTTCCATTCTAAAAACTCCAACATTTAAAAAGGGGCTAGGATGTCAATCAAGAAAACTAGAATTAATTTGCATGAAAATGACTCCCTTTCCTAAGGATTCTGCTTCTCTCTTTTTTTTTTTTTTTTTGAATCATAAATTATTCTCACTGATGGTTTGGATAACACTAAAATCTATTTTCCTATAGCATTTGGTGTATTCCTGAAGTGAATCACACCCATTTTTCAAAAAAGTTTATTTATTTATTTTGAGAGAGAGAGAGTGTGAGCAGAGGAGGGGCAGAGAGAGAGGGAGAGAGAGAATCCCAAGCAGGCTTCATGCTGTCAGCGCAGAGCCCTATGAGAGGCTTGATCTCACGGACATTGAGATCATCACCTGAGCTGAAATCAAAAGTTGGGTGCTCAACACACTTAGCCACCCAGGTGCCCCACTATTTTTTTAACTATGGGAAAA
Source organism: Panthera pardus (assembly GCF_024362965.1). Classification (NCBI taxonomy): domain Eukaryota; kingdom Metazoa; phylum Chordata; class Mammalia; order Carnivora; family Felidae; genus Panthera; species Panthera pardus. Next base: position 37,285,723 of record NW_026526732.1, read on the forward strand.
AGATCAGTAGGAGCAAACTTAGTGATAAATAGGACCTGCTTCTAAATAGTTACCGCATGAAGAAATTTCCTTGTATGTTAAATACCAAGTGTTTTTATTTTTATTTTCCTAGTTTCCTTTTGTTTTGTTTTTTGTTTAAAAAAATTTTTTTTTAATGTTTTATTTATTTTTGAGACAGAGAGAGAGACAGAGCATGAGCAGGGGAGGGGCAGAGAGAGAGGGAGACACAGACTCTGAAGCAGGCTCCAGGCTCTGAGCTGTCAGCACAGAGCCCGACGCAGGGCTCGAACTCACGAACTATGAGATCATGACCTGAGCTGAAGTCGGATGCTCAACCAACTGAGCCACCCAGGCGCCCCTCCTTTTGTTTTTATTAAACTACTGCTTTAAGAAGTGTAAATAATATTCTTTCCATAGTTTTATATTAAGAGTAGAGGAACTTGCTAAACTATTTCTTTTCCAACATATGCCTACATTAATTTTTAAATCATTGGGTAATATTTTTTCTTCTTCCTAAACTAGTCAACCAAAAAACATAAACAAGCAAAGTACAGGAGCAAAGTGGGGAAAGAGGCCAGAGGCTAAGATGATTGACATTGCCACCAGGGAGAGCCCAGTTCCAAGGCTAGAAGTATGTTTTTTTGTTTTTTGTTTTTTGTTTTTGTTTTTGTTTTGTTTTGTTTTGTTTTTGGCATAGCATTTTAGGCGAGAGGCAGTGCATGGTTATCACAGAGTATCTATAGATAAGGATGAAAGTAAGCACCCCCTCCTTCTTTTCAGAATCAGAAGCTTTGCATTTTCTTTTCTTTTGCTTTCTTGCCTTGCTTTGCCTTGCCTTGCCTTTCCCTTTCAGATACTGAGACAGTCATGGCCAAATGCTTGACTGAGCTGGTATAGAATTTCCTACCTCTTGAGAGGTTGGGAACAACCAAGAGTATGCATGATCTGGGGAGAGAGAGAACATGCACAGTACCATCAACTGACTCAAAAATATTCCTGGTATAGATTAAAAATTTCATAGTAGCTTATGTTATTATGTCTGAGCACCACAAAATTTGCGAAGTGAAGTGGTGGTGATGTCTCCTGCCCCATTTTTGACAAAGTTCCAATGATAACAGTTAAAGAAAAATATGCCAGAAGGAAAGGCTGCATGCTGCATTCTTAAATATGTGGTCACCTCAAGTATTAGTACTTTTATTAACTCCTTCTTGGGAAAGATATGGGTAATTTCCTCTATGAATAAAGTGTCCAGTGAGGTCAACAGTGTGAAGAATGAGGAAAGGCGATCAATCTGTTGCTGCAGCGAGTGACAGGCTAAAAACAATATTAGCTTATATATTTATTGTGTTTATAATTTCAAAACATTTATAAATGTGTTGTATTATTTTATTATAGAGGTAGATGCTCCTATAAAATTTTTAATAAGCTATTAAATTGGTTGAAGAATCTATCTCTTACTTAAAATCCATTTGCGATGGAAATTTGATAGGGGGAACTAAAATAGTAACTGATATTAATAGTATAAAAGCTAGTATATCAGTTAAACCTCAACTAACCAGAAATCTTTGGTAATTAAATTTATTATTTATTCCACTTAGCTTGAAATTTTTTCTAATGCATATTTGCCAATTTTCTATTTTTAAAAATAAAATTTAATCTTCAGTAGATGATTCAGTATCTTGTATGGTCTCAAAATAATTTTCAACAATATTTTTCATTGCATACAACTGTAGATATAGAAGCATAAGATTATTTTTCAAGCTGTTGGTATATCAGATTATTTTATGGTCATGCAATTCTGTCTTCTGAAATTACCATGTTTCCAATTTTCCAGTGAATGGAATATTTTTACTAGTTGAGGTTCTCTTAAAACTATATTTTAATGACTATAAATAAAAATGGTTACTATTTTTTGTCTTCTTTCTTCTTTCTTCCTTCCCTCCTTCCTTTCTCTTCCCTTCCCTTTCCATTCTTTTTGTAACCTGTTTATATGATGAATATGTGGGCCTCTGAAATGCTTGAGAGACAAGATGGGCAAGAAAAGGGGTGTGGCAATTAAAATATTGATAATTATTGTCTGAAGTAGCTGGGAGAAAATGAGGCATTATCTAAAGGAAGTTGTTAGGGCAGGTCCAATAGCAAAAAGACTTGTTGATGTTTCTTCCTGTATCATTTTAATTCTAACCAGAAACTCAATGAAAAGAGGGTCATGTTGGCAAATACCCTGCTTACAGAACTAAACAGAGAAAGAACTAAACAGAGCATCAGTTCACAGTCATAAAGGGCTGCAGTAATCCATGACTTTCCCAAGGAGCCATACCTGCTGACGTGCTGTTCCTTTTCTGTTCAAACTATGGTCTTTTCTGATGGCACATAATTCTCATTCTTCCTTACCCTCTGAACATACTTGCCTGCTCCCATTCACTTCCCCACCAGGTAGCCCACAGGCCCTCTGGAGCTCACGCAAAGACAGACAGACATGGATATAGGCACACACACACATTTATACACACATTCAGAGTTGAGTCTTATCCTTGGTTAAGGCCTTTGTGATTTGACTTCTTAGATTCTTGTTCATGAGGTACTGATTCAGATCACAGGAAAATACTTCCACAACGTGTGCCATGGACATTCTTGGAAGGAATAATAAATGTGATTTTAAAGGGACATAATGTAGGGGAAGGAACATGGGCTTTGGAATCAGCTAGAGCGAAGACTGATCTCCAGGCTTATTGGTTGCTACTTGCGTGACTGTGGACACTTCCCTGTGCCCCAATTTCCTCATTTTTTTTCTTCTAAGATTTTTTTTTTTTAATTCAAGGTAGTTAACGTATTGTGTAGTATTGGTTTCAAGAGTAGAATTTAGTGATTCATCACTTACATATAATACCCAGTGCTTATCACAAGTCCCCTCCTTAATTCCCATCACCTATTTAGCCATGCCCTACCCACCTCCCTCCATCAATTCTCAGTTTGTTCTCTGTATTTAAGAGTCTCTTATGATTTGCCTCCCTCTCTGTTTTTATCTCATTTTATTTTTCCTTCCCTTCCCCTATGTTCATCTGTTTTGTTTCTTAAATTCACATATGAGTGAAAAAAGGAGATCAATAGCTCACTCAGACTGCTTTGGGGATAATTACAGAATATAATTTACTCAAAGGGTAAAAGGCTGCACAAAAGAAGCTACAATTTTATGAACTCTATTATAAGAAGCAACAAATCACCCTTAGAAAGAGGACTTTTCGGGGCGCCGAAAAGTATGGCTCAGTTGGTTGAGCGTCCGACTTCAGCCCAGGTCATGATCTCACGGTTTGTGAGTTCGAGCCCTGCATCGGGCTCTGTGGTGACAGCTCAGAGCCTGGAGCCTGCTTTGGATTCTGTGTCTCCTTCTCTCTCTGCCCCTCCCCCACTCATGCTCTGTCTCTCTCTCTCTCTCTCTCTGTCAAAAATAAACATTAAAAAAAATTGTTTAAAAAAAAAAAGAAAGAGGACTTTTCCCTCCTAATTTGTATAGAAATAGTGCCACTGTTTTGAAAAAGTCTAGTCAGTTCCTCTGCTATTAGAATATATCCATGGGAAAGATGGGGTGTCTTTATTTATGCTAACTGATAAAATACATATGCATACTTGAAAGTGAGTAATTTCTCAGTTTTAAGAAGATTCAAGACAAAACTTGTGTTTTTAGTTATTATTATTGATGTAATTCCGTGGTTCTCACATATATAACTTGAAATTATTACATGTGTTCGCTTATATGGATATTATCACTTATCATTAGTCAAGAAATAAAATTGATTTATATGTGTGACTTGTGAAAGTAGTCATTACTTTTTTAAAAGTAAACGTGTAAACATTTAAAAAAAAAGTTTATTTATTTATTTTGAGGGGGGGGGGAAGGGCAGGAAAGAGAGGGAGAGAGAGAATCCCAAGCAGGCTTCACACTCAGCACAGAGCCCACTGCGGAGCTTGATCCCCTGATCATGAGATCATGACCTGAGCCAAAATCTAGTCGGATGCTCAGCTGACTGAGCCACCCAGGGGCTCCAAAATTAGTTATTACCTTTTTAGTGATGTTTATTTATATTCAGAATAGTTATATTGAGTGATGACCATTTTAAATATATATATATATATATATATTTTTTTTTTTTTTTTTTTTTTTTTTGAAGGAGGGAGACAGAGTGTGAGCGGGGGAGGGGCAAAGAGACAGGGAGACTGAATCTGAAGCAGGCTCCAGGCTCTGAGCTGTCAGCACAGAACCCGATGCAGGGTTCGAGCCCATGGACCATGAGATCATGACCTGAGTTGAAGTCGGAGGCTTAACCGACTGAGCCACCCAGGCGCCCCAAAATTAGTCATTCATTACTTTTTTAGTGATATTTATTTACATACAGAATAGTTATTTTATACTGAGTGGTGAACCTTTTAATTCCCCAACGACTTCGCAAGGTACGTGTTGCCATTTCCACTTTTCAGATGAAGAATGGAGGCTCTGAGAAACCATACAACTGGCTCAAGGTCATACAGGTTATGACCGGTTAAGTAAAAGAACTGGGATGTTAACGCAGACCACCTAACTTTAGCTATGGAGAATGTCCTACTTTTTTTGAGATCTCCCTTTGTGGAGAAATCTTGAAACCTCCTGGCATTAGCTGTATTTACATATTCCTTTTTTTCTTTTTCAGTGCTATTCATTTCAATATTTTAATAACCAGGAATGTGAATAACTTTTAAGTCAATAACATCATAGTTCAATGTGTATCCTTTAAGAGCCTATACATGTGCACTTTTGGGAAAAAGCAGAGTTGAGGAACCAAAGAACACTACCACTGAGGAGTACTCATTAGGGGCATCACCCTGAACTAACAGAGAGGTCACATGCTCCCCTGCCAGTGATCACCTCCAGCTGACTTCTTTCAGGTTGCACTTAAGAAATAGAAACCCAGAGCACTTAGGTGATTTGCCAATGGTTAACACCTGGGACCAGAACCTAACTTTTGATGATAGAAAAGAGACCACCCTTCAGTTATGAAGCAGAATTTGGAGACCAAGAGTGTGGATCTGATATAGACGGATTTATGTTGCTGTGCACTTTCTCTCCATTTTCTTTGAACCAAGAATTTACCAGCCATCCATTACCATCAATAGTTAAACAGATCCCAGAGACAGAATCAGGACAGAAGCTAATGAGTTCTGTGACTAGTGTGGGAAATTTGCCAGAAGTTGATCATGACTTTTTGCTCAAAGGTAAGTAGGCTGTCAGTTTGAAGATCACAATGATTCTGTGTGCCTCAAGACCTATTACAGGTACATTTAAAATTAATGGTAACTTTGTCTTCATTATATTTCACCCAAGATGTGCATATTAATGCTAATTTTCATTTCTTTTTCCTTTGTGATAATTCTATTTTTATTTAAGTGCTGCATCAGGAATTTAGATTATCTGCTGTTTTCTGGAGGATCTTGGGGTAAAAGTCTTGAGTCAAAACCCTTGGGAAGACTTGAGAGTCGTTGCCACAATTTTTACATCCTTGTTAATTTAGACCATTTTCCAGCACCTCATTTGCAGGCGTAGACCTTCCCAGTAATTGCTTTTTGAAAGAATGGAGATGTGATAAGCATAGAAAGAGACACAAATAATTTGTCCTTAACTTAAGCTTGACCAGATAACACAGGACAAAGATGGTGTCTGAAACCATCCAAAAGTTCTAGAACATGGGAATATACTTCCATTTAATATGGTTTTGTGGGAACATTTTTATTTCTCCTTGGTGATATAAGTTGTAGTTGAAAATAAAATTGATTTTGTTCATTGGGAATCGATCTAGTTGGTTGAAACACTTATCTCATGCAGACTAGAAAAGAAAACACCAGAATAAGAAACAGAAATGCATCATTCAAAAATTTTATATCTTGGAAGACAAAAAAAGAAATGAAAAACGAATTAAGGCAAGCAGTCCACATGAACAGTACAGTTGGTGGAAAAGGGGTGACCAGAGATAGGCAGCCAGAAGCCAGATTCATTGCCAATTCTTCAGGAAGCATGATCTTTAGAGGACTAGGCAGTGTAGTGGGCAGAGCAACCATGCATCCTTCCATTACAACAGAAGGTTAAGGTGGGCCATGAGCTCCTGTACTGCTTGCTCAGAGATGCCTCCTCTTGCCCTGGGCTGGCTGTGTCCTCTGTGAAACACTGGTGAGGCCTTCAGCTAGGGTGACTTCAATCCCCAAAAGAGATCCACAGACTGAGAAAATATGGAGAAGAAAAGGCCAAATGTTCAAGATGCAGGAGGAACTGACATACAAGGAAAGATGCTAATTTCTAAACAATGAATGGGGAGCAGTGAAATAATTTTGGGAGGCCTATGCATCTATAGTAGAATTTTGTTGAGTAAGAGAGAAGTTGAATAAATATTTCCTAATATCCTATAAGTAAATCTCTATGTACTTACATAAAGGTGGATTCAAAAAACAAACATTGAGAAATGTAGTATGTTCAAATTACATAGGATACAGAATCGTCTTTCCTAATTCACGAGTTTGTAAGAGTAACAGCTTTCCAATAAAAACAAACAATAAAACAAAATGAACAAAACTTTAAAAACTATCAACAAATATATTTATTGTGGTGGCTTTCCCCCCTACTAGATACACCTTGTTAGAAAGTAGTATCCCTTTTAGTTCCAGGTGGACCATTAAGCAGGTAATAACATTGTTTTTCCCTCAGAAAACACATGACTTTGCAAACATGTTCTATTCTCCTTGCTCTAGCTTTTGTTTTCTATGAAATCAGAATTTTCTTCTAATAGGTATGATTTTGTTTGTGGAAGTTATAGGTACATGTTTACAGACTTATATAACCCGAGGGGTAGCAGAGGCTGAACCACACAGTGCTGACATAGATTGGAGACCTGTTCCCAGTAATCACAACACTTCACAGTCTTGTAAAGCACAGAAATCATCTCCAATGCTATGGTTTCTTCCACATTTTGCCTTTCTCCAATCCCATATGGTATTCTTAACTCTGGTGTACACTCTCATGTTTCTTGCAGAAGGACAGGGTGAGGGCAATAGAACCAATCTTAACACGGTTGTTTCTGTGCTGAGAAATTCTATGATTCCAAATGCCAGGCCCTAGTATCTGAGCACTCTCTAGATCTCCTGGACAAAACAAGGCTGTTTCTCTTCCCTGATCTCTTATATTACTTTGAAGGGATACTGCATCTTTGAATTTGCAGAACTATCTTTCGCTTCTTAAAGCAATAGCTTGAACAATTACTTTTATAGGGAAAAGATGGTGCTTCTCCAGATGTCATCATTACGCTGTTACATCTTATAGCCTATTGATAGTTATGTACAAGATTTTTTGTCTCTCAGGAATGCACAGAAGCATGTAAGATAACCATTTGAAAACATCCCTTCTTTGAACTTTTGGCTCTTTGTTGTTAACTATGCTTGTATGAAGACTATAGCAACTATTTGGAATGTTGTTTAGATTGAGCAGTAACTGACACGTTGTCCATTTGTGGTCCTAATGGCTACAGCACCTGTCCTGGGCATCTGGTTGAGATAGCAGCATCATGAGTTTACAACAATCTCATGGGACCCTCTAATGTACAGTGCTGACTGATACCGATTTCTGTTGTTTGTCTTGGACCTTTCGCTTCTTCTGCTGCTGTTTGTCTTTGTTTTCTCGTTGTTCTGGAGTTTCTCTGCTGGGTTCCAGACCTTTGTTATCAGGTATTGCATCCTTACTTTCTTCTTTATTAAGTTTTTTTCTTTTCCTCTCCCTTTCTTTCTTTCCTAAAATAAAAGAATACACCTTTAGAAAATATACTCAACTATGCTCTCTTTGGTTATTCTAAGTTTTAAAAAATGAGTTAAACTTCTCTGTTGCATATTGTACTCACAGATACTAAATATCTACTATTTAATTTTTTTTTGCTTTTATTATTTATTTTTGAGAGAGAGAGAGAGAGAGAGAGAGAGAGAGAGAGAGAGATGGAGTGTGAGGGGAGGAGGGACAGAGGGAGAGGGAGACACAGAATCCGATGCAAGCTCCAGGCTCTGAGCTGTCAGCACAGAGCCTGACACAGGCCCTGCACTCACAAACCGCGAGATCATGACTTGAGCCAAAGTCAGACGCTCAACTGACTGAGCCTGCCAGGCGACCCCAAATTACTATTTAAATTACTCAACTATTTTCGATTAAGTCTGTATTATATTTTAAGAAATGTAAACATGAAGTACAAAATATAAGGAAGCAATGGATATATGATAATTCTGAACAGTCTTAGAGGGTTCTACAGTTGGTAATATACATTATAGTTTTGAATATTTCATATAAAATTTTGAATACATTCCTGCCATATAAGAAAATTTTAATGTGTATTTTGCTATCGGGCTCCCATTTAAGGCACTATTTTGTATTTAAATTTTTCCAAGTAGTAGTTACATATTTGCAGTCTGCTGATATAACTGCATGCCATCTACTAAAAGAAAACTGGTTTGCATAACAAATACGCAAATAACCAGGATAACTGTACCTTAATTCAACACAAATGTTTACATGTTGAAATTAATTTCCTTTGCAATTACATGCAGGGGTGGTGGCAACTATAACTTGTCAATAACCCTATGGTATAAGCTACAAGGGCAGGAACACTGTGTCTCTATCAATCAAATGAGCAAATATTTATTGGATATACACTGGATTCAATGGAGGTCTCTGACCTTGAACTGGGTCTGAACTATAGATTTAGTTCATATTCACAGTATGGAGCATTTTAAAAAGTGGAACCAACATGATATTAAGGTTTTGATGTGGGAAGACATACTGCAAGGTAGACTGGAGCCAGGGTGGAAAACTGTTTCATTCTGTTGGTATTGGAAACTTGCTGAGAGTTTTAGGGGAAGAGAGTAATCTGAGCAAAGTGCATGAGACTTGCACCAAATTGGATAGAGTGTTTTTATTTATTTCTGGACAGCAAATTAACTAAATATTTTATAATCATGTAAACATTATATATATGGATACACACACATACATACATATATATTCTAAAGTGCAAAATAATTTCCGGGGAATGGGGTTAGTAACATCCATTGCTACATATATCCCAATGAGAAAGTACTGAATTAAATCAAAATCATAGGAAATGAAAATTAAGAACCTACTAATTCCTTGATGTGGGACAAATCCTGATAATGTATATCCCCACAGACTGAGACGTGTAACATTTGCAATTAGTATCTGTCTACAAAGGATCATTTTGGATAAAAGTATTTTGGAGACTTTATTTGCATGAGAGAACCAAAATATTTTCATGTCCTGAAATAGGCTGCAGATATTGAATTCAGTGGTTTGGCTTTCTTTTCCTTGAGCTCTGGTTACAGAATCCTAGGGAGCAATATTATTAATACTGCATATATATCCTTAGCCAACACAGCCTCCTTGGATTAATGATTTTAGGCCACAACTAGCTTTGTCTGAGATTATATTTGTAAAACCTTCCAACTGCTTTATGAAAACTTGCTTCATTGGGCTCGACATAGTGCACCTCCAAATTCTAAACTTTAAAGACAGTTAACAAAAATGAGAATTCAGACCACTGTAAGGCAGTCAAATTGTTTTGGATATGAACAAAAAATGTTAAGAGTTGAATATTATGGCTAGAGCTGAGCTAGTTCTACACTGATTCACCAATTCCATTGTTCTTTTCACTTAAAAGAATATCGCTGGATTGATAAAATTTTGGTGGAAGGAATCCAGGTTTGGTTTTGTTTTTTTCTCATTCTGGCTTTAATTATTAACACCTTTGAAGTGCTGACAGGAACTTGGTAACAAAACAGAGAAAACTGAAGAGTAAATTTACCTTCCTAAATATGTAGCCTAATGTAATTTTCATGAAACTGTACAAACTGAAAGAAAGAAATGCTGGTTTTCATGATATGTGCTTGGTTTTCAGAAGGACATGGCTGCAAAGGTTAGATTACATAATATTTCCATTTGAGGAGCATTTTGGAGGTGTTCAAGTTCAACTCTAAAAAAATGGTCAGTGAAAATCATTCCAGAATTCCATAAAAACTACTGACCCCAAACAAAATTTTTATGGAAATTATCCAAAAGTTCAGTGTTTGACATTGTTCTCTTGATGATGGTCCAACATCTTACAGCTGTGATCTTAACCATAATGTTCTGGATACATAAGAAATATATTGTTTCTTTCTTGGTTACAGATTGATTTGTATGTTTTTTAGCCACATGTGACAACATACTCAACTTACAGTGTATTTCTGCTTATTAGCAAACTGATATGATTATTTCTTAAGACAGGCAGACACATTTTTGGAAGTAGCTTGAAACTCAGTATTATAGTTTTATTATCCAAGGAATAACTATTTCGTCTGGGCGGTGAGTGTAAGGGGAGGCTCTAGTAAAGCAACAGGAAACTAGCACATTGTACATTGTTGTTGCCCAACAAAGGGTGATTGCACAATAGAAGAATGGGATTATTATTTTTTACGCGCCATGTGTTAGTGGTTGGAAACACTAACTACCCTTTTGCATAAATAATATATTTTCTTCTTGTCCAAGAAATAAAATAGAAATGCAGAAGAGTGGCTGTAGTCCATTAAAAATCACGTGCAATTGGGGAAATTTTGTAAGGTTTTCATTAAAGGGGACTTCTTTTCTATTCTGCTGACTTTTTATTGATGGGATCAATAGTTGTTTTTATACTTTTTTTCTTTTTGGATAATTTTGCAAACTAGGCATTCCAGTTATCACAATCTTACGTATATGTTTGTGTTTTGTCATTCACTGCTTAGGCATGTATACACATGCACACAGGCAATGGAATTGGGTTGTAGAGGGCTCTCATGATTAAAAGAATGTTCATCATCCCTCGATGTTCCAGGTATGAGGGCAGTGTTAGATAGACACTGTCCAAGAGAAATTGCTATTAGCAATCGAGCACATTCTGAGCCTTTGCAGAGAAGCACTATGGTGCAAACATTTGTTTAACAATGGTGTTTTTAAAGTCAGAAAAACACAGTGTTCAAATTCTAGGTCTGTCACCAACGAGTTGTGTGGCTTTTGACAATTTGTTGGTATCTCTCAGGATTAGCTCTCTGATATTTAACATACGGATAATCATTACTACCTACTAAATGTTGTAAAGATTACATGAGATACTTACAATGAACTTAGCATAGTGCTGGGCACACATTAATCATGGGTGAAATAAAAGCTAATGTTATTAACTCATTACACAAACATGAATTAAGCCTCTACTCCATGCCAAAATGTGCACTAAAACCTGGGGACACTAATGAGATATGGAGACAGGCATAATAATTATAGTTACAAGCTAATGCTAAAATAGAGAGAAGCATGAACAAGATCCTACTGGGAGCACAGCAAGGAAAGCACTGAACTCTGCCAACGGAGATCGAAAGAAAACTCCCCAGACAGGGTGATGTTTCAGCTGAGCCTTAAAGAATGAATGAGCATTTGCCAGGCCACGGAGGGAAAAAGGGCATGTCAGGCAGTGAACAATATTGTCAATGAAGGCATGCAAGGACATGATGAATCTGGGGAGCTGAAAAAAGTAGACTTCCTTGGTTTGATCAGAGTCTATATATAGGACATTACTCAGAGAAGCTGGAACGATATACTGGACTCAACTGCCATGTTGGGAGTTAGTCCTGAGGATCAGTGATACTGAAAACTGGAAAAGGGCAAGAATCAGAATCTGAGAGCAAGGCAGAGTTTGGATATTTCTGTGACTAGTTTACAAAAGGCCAATGGGATACTCTGACATGTGACATTATTTTTTTTATTTCAGGGACACTTTTGAAAGTAATTAGAATCCATAGAGGGAGTATAGGCAGTGAAAGGTATTTATTTTTGAGCCTTAACTTTTAAGAGTGCCTAAAATCTCTCTGCAGACCATTCGAGCCACGTGTTATTTAGTATTTCATTGCAAACCACTACCATGTAATTGAATACATGATTGATGTTTTTGTGATAGTGAAATTATTTCTTATTAATACAGAAATAATATAGTCATTTATCTAAGCACCTCCTAGGGCCTTCTGCAGACCAGGTTTCCAAGTATAGGTGACTTTGAAAAATACATATTCCTAGGCCCCACCCCTGGAGTTTATGATTCAGTAGCTCTTATGATGGGCCCAGGAACCTATAGTGAATAATAAGTTCACTCCTAGTTTATTCTGATGTGCAGCCATAATTAAGAACTATAGCTGTAGGGGCACCTGGGTGGCTCAGTTGGTTAAATGTCCGACTTCGGCCCAGGTCATGATCTCGCAGTTCGTGAGTTTGAGCCCTGTGTCCAGCTCTGTGCTGACAGCTCAGAGCCCGGAGCTTACTTCATATTTTGTGTCTCCCTCTCTCTCTGCCCTTCCCCTGCTCATGGTCTGTCTCTCTCACTCTCAAAAATAAATAAAAACAAATTTTAAAAATTTGAAAAAAAAAAAAAGAACCATAGCTGTAGACCAAGAGGAGATCCAATCTGCCTAAATGTATACTCTTAGAATTTATTTCACATCTCATGGTTTCTCATTTAATTTCTTATATATAAAGTATGTTTTTTTCACATACTATAGCTACTAATTTTTAAGGCACGTTTTCTGGTTAGGTGTATCTGGAATAGACACGTAGATACAAAATGAAAATTAGTTGCAGACTGTCTTTTAAAAACTTGTTCAAATAGAAATATGAGCTAAAAAGAATAAACATGTAAAAAAGAATGAAAAGGAAATGGGCCTGAATTATTTTTCCTAAATTTTGTATTACATATTTAAGTTCCAAGTGAAAAATGAAAACTGGAAAATGCTCAATTACCTTTTAAAATGTAATAGGGTTATAAATAAAAAAGTTGGTCTCCCCAGAATCACAGATGGGAGTTATTTGTTGAGAATTAGTCAAATTGTGAATATTAATTCACAATTTTCTGAATGTTTAGAAATGTCTGTGCAGAGGTCTTTATGAAGGTGGCTTCTTGGTGAATTTCTTGCAAGACATCACTAAGGGGAGCCATTGAGCTTTATGGAGCTTCACTTCCAAGGCAAGCTGTTAAAAATTTTCTCAAAAAGCTAAAAATGTATCCCACACCCTAGACTGAGGATTAAATATCAATTATTATAACTAAAACCAATTAAGTAAATATCCCATTAAAATATAAAGTTTATTATTTCTAGGTCTTTTCTCATTATTGGGTGTGGAATGAAGTTCAATTGGAAATGCATGGTTTTATACCTTAAAAAAGCACAAATGATGTGAAAATGGGGTTAACCTGATGATTTATAAATCTAGAATTGACCTTACTTTTATGCATAGAGGATGGAAATTCCAAATATTTTTCTTTTTAGTTAATATATCACTGGGGGAATTTTGAAGAGGAGGGGAAATTGCTATAGTATTACTTCTTCGGCAATTATGATCTAGTAGGTAGATACATATTTAAAGGCTTTTGAATTGTGAGCTATACCAACACAGGACAGCCTGACCCAGTGGTAAAGAACAGGTTGAAAGTCAGACCTTCTCAGCTGTACTATTACCAAGTAGAATTAACTTGAGAAATACATTCAAACCTTTTATCTTTTGTTTTTTAAAAAATAAATTGGAATACTCATTTCCTTGCTATTATTTTAACCTAGGAGTTTATAACAAATATAGTGAAAATATAAAGGAATGGATAGCTTTTTGAAAATAGGCACTTAAATTATCCAAACTGAAGTTTAAAGCTACCTGAATTATTTACTCTCTAGTTTAATACCTGAATTAATTTCATTGCATTTCTACTTAACTTCCAAGATGCTTCTGATTAATTATTCACAGAAAAATAATTTAGCATAGCATTACAGACTCTACCAAATGCTGTTAATTTGGGAAATTACCTTGAACCATTTTTGCAAAGATAGCTCTGATCATTAAAACATATTAAGACTGAAATAGCATTTTCCCACCATTCGAAAAGGACTAATATACGAGATGCAATCTGTTTGTGTTGCATTCTTTTTGGGAATTCAGAAACAAGATTGCTCTGACTGTAACACACTGAGTATAAATTTTAGGAGGTGAAAGGGATAAACCTAAGTTTCTTAATGGCCTCATACTTCGGTTCCTACTCACTCCTGCACTTTACTCACCAGAACCCACTATGTTTACTGACCCCATGTATTTGATACATTTACTAGAATGCACTTTCTACATCCCTTGCTCTAACTCAGACTTTGTGTTTAATTCTCTGCCCACATGTCACCCCTTCAGAGGGACCTTCCTCACTCCCTCACCTTTTCTTAGGCTAGGTTATTTGTATTTCTACCCTCTTTGCTCAGTAACTCCCAATTACTAGCCTGTTGCAGTAACCATGGTGAAAATGACAGGGCTGTCTATTTCTAAAAATAGTAAGAGTAATGATAATTAAAGTTTAATGGACACTTACACATACCAGGCACACTTCTAAGTGAGAGTGTTGGGTCTAAAAACTCTACTATAACCTCCATCTAACACTGAGGACAATGAGGCTCTTAACCACAGTGCTCTTCTGCCCCCCATCACATCTTAACAGAGCACACTGTGGCACGGCATCCTTGTTTTAGTTCATATTTAAGCTACTGAGTAAAAAAAAAAAGGAAAGGGTGTGGACTAAACACAACAGAGAGTTTGATAGAAATTATGGTTTAGAGTATACTTTCTTAACCTCTTGTAATTTGAATTCTGAGCAGCAAGTTGCTCATCAGATCCTAACAGCATTTTGAAAGAGATGTTTTATGTCAGCACCATCCAGTCACCACATTCTTGCCTCTCTTCCTTCTTTCTTACTGCTACAGTTTACTTATTTTTCAGTATTTCCATCACCTTCCCAGTCACAAAAATGTAAGATGTAGTACTGTGGGTTTTGGAAATTATTTACATATTATGCCATTTATATCTTATTTAGAAACTTTATTTTACCTCTAAACTACCACTGCTACATTTCTGAAATCCTAATAAAATTATCAGAGATTTTTATATTTTGTTACACTCAATATCAAAAGGGAGAAAGAGAAACTCTAATGATTTAAGTTTAAAAATCCCAGTAAGGCATGAATGCAGTCCTAATATAAATCATTTTATTTATAGCAAACATCATAAATATCTAAAATCACAATTTTTTAGAACCTTTATTTTCATGATCTGCTTTAGTACAATAAACTTTCTTTTGTGAAATCGAATACTTTCCTTAGGAATTGATTATTTTCAGTTTGCCTTGACAGTTTTTCCCTCTGTTGTTTAAGTAATTTCATCACTCACTGAAGATTCAGGATCTGAAATTTTGAATTTTAGCTCTATGTGCTGACAGAAATTTCCACGGCCCTTTCACCCAAGGTAACTCCATTCCATCTCATTCCTTCTGCTGACCAGAACCTTAGCCTGGACTCTTTGCACTCAAGAGGGACATTAGCTAGAGTCCAAAACAAACTGTTAAAGATACTGGATATTGCATACTATGCATACTAAAATGTCTTCCGGTTGTAAATCATCAGTGTTAAAAGAATAGTTAAAAGTGCAAAGGAGAAAGCACCCAAAGATTTTTTTTTACTATTTGCAATATTTACAACCTACTCATCATGAAAGTAAAAGGTATCTTATATTTTAATTTTATAATATTAAAAAAAACATAGTAGGGCATTACAATTTCTATAACTATTTCACTTACATAACTACTTTAAGTTTAGTATTCTTTTATATAAGCTTATTTCTCTTGAATCAACTACCTTTTGATTAAAATTCATTTGTAATTAGTGTTTGCAATGTTCTTTTTTGTTTGTTTGTTGTTTTCTTTCAATGCAAAATCTCTTTGAGATTCTACCCACCACATTCGGTTAGATTATAAAACTCTTGGAAACTAAATCACGCACATTAATTCATATGTTGAAAATTTCTTGATCTAAGCATGTTTGTATAATATGTTTTGAACTAGATCTTGGATCTTATGAAATTGTATCTATTGGATAAGCATGTAAACTTATTCTGATTTTCACTTATTGTCAAAGGGTGTGCTGGTAAATTTCACCTATTAAATTCAGTCAAATTTAGTTCACTACTTTTACTGTAAAATTCATGGCCAGTTTGTGGAATGAATATTAACTGGTCTCTTAAGGAAAAAAAAATCACTCTGCATATAATATTTTGGTGGTTTTATATACTGTTTATAAACTTATAATAGGGGGATTAATGTGTATATTGCTTTCTTTAGAAATTTAGATAATGGTATGGCTGGCTCCACTATTTAAAAAATGACTGAAGCCTGCCTAGTTGCACTGCTAAATGTCCTTTCTGAAATTTTCAGTTTAGACCAGTCTTCTCAAATATTAATGACTATTTCAAAAAAGTTGATGAGTTTATTTTTTTTACAATTCTCTCCTCATTGCCCATCTGAGGCTTATGCTGCCTGCTGCTATAGACCATCAGCTTATATGTCAAGGTACAAAATATGTCTGAGTCTAAGGAATTTTTATGTCAAATATTTCTTTCACATCATTCTTTAAAAAATCTATTGCAGCAATTCAAATATTTTTAAAAAACAGTAAAATAACCTCTTTGATCATTCCTATAATACGCATATTGCCAGACTTAAAGTATATAAATAGCATCATAAATAGGCTTTCTTATAAAATTATTATAAAACAGAATACATAATTGTCATTCAGACTGCTTATCGAGGGATTCCCTTAAGAAGGCTGGAAACATTATTTCTTTAGTATTACAGTATAATTAACTCCTTTGAAGAACTTTTCACATGCTTTGTGATAAATCAGTTTGCTTAATTCTGTGTCAATTTAAATTTTAAATGTGTATTTAACATATCATTAATCAACAATTAAGTTGCAAGTACTGTCTAAAGTGTAGGTTGTGTTGAAAATCTGAGTCTTAAATATTTTTTTCCGGGTTAATTTTATTTTCTTGCTCTAAATCTTTCTGAGTTGACAATCATGCTATTCCTGTCCTCAAAACACATGTTAAAGTAACAGAATAAAGAATCCTTAAATTTGTTGCCTTATGCAATTCATTTACCTTAGAAAACCAAAAACGTCAGTTGTATCAATATTTGATTCTGAGAGTTAATAACATTTGATTTTTTTTTCTGTCCTTACATATTCCTCTCAGGAGGGAGCACAGTATAATACCGAGTTTTCATGCAGAGCTTAGAATAACACTGGTATTTGAATTTTCCCCAGTTTTCTTTAGTTAGGTATGTATATAGGCTCACAGCTCAGTCTTTCACACTTGAAATACATGTTCTGGAATTTGTTGAGGGTAAATATCTACCAAATGCCTCCCTCTCTCTCTCTCTCTCTCTCTCTTATTATTTTTTTAAAAAGAGAATCACTAAGCCAAGAGCACTGTCTTCATCTTTGATGAAATATAGCTTTCCAATTAACAGAAAAGTCCTTCATTTCAAAAGGCTGAACAAAATGCTACTTGAAAATTCATTCCAGCTGGTTAAGCTGAAGAACTGAAAGAATTCCAAGGAAAGAATATTCTCTTGGCATTTATCATTTGATTTTCATTTGGATAAATTTCCATTTGTTCCAAGAACTTGTCTCCAAATTTTGTTCTTCTGAGACAGTGAAAGAAGTGTTGATAGCCATGTTTGCCTATGCTGTACTTCCTGCCTAACCCAGATTGTCTACTTGGTTGTATTGACAGAAGGGGATGCCTCATACTTGCTGACACATTTGCAGTGATTGATTATATAAGAAACATTGAGACTATTCTAATCTCTTTCATCATTTTATGCACTAGTTGATTCTGATGTCTAATTCTCATTGTACCACAGCCCATTCTTTCTTTTCTTTTTTGTTGTTCTATTGGGGAAAAAATGAAACTCTGATCTGGAATTACATCACAGAGGGAAAAACAACTACCAAATCTCCTATTTAGCACGTGTTACTCAATGATGTTTTTAGTACAGATATGATACACCTCTATAGCTATAATTTAATATTTTCAGCTATTTATTGATTACCTATGTAAAGCTCACTTTTTTAATGCATCTCATTCTCAAATGTTTTCACCTTGCTTCAGTATTAGAAAAAAAAGTTTAATTACAGATGCTATCTCAAACTATTGATTTTTTAAAAGTAGGCTCCACATATGGAGCCCAACATGGGGCTTGAACCCATGATCCAGAGATCAAGACCTGAACTGAGGTCAAGAGTCAGATACGTAACCAACTGAGCCACCCAGGTACCCCTCAAACTATGGATTTCTTAACTAGTATGGAAAACAGAAAAATCTCACTTAGCCTGTATTATATTAAAATTTATAAGAAATAAATTTCATTCATGAGGCAAATAAGATCATAAGCGGCATATTTCACTTATGGCAGATAATGCAAACTGTCTTAAGTACTTTTTATCCTACTCTGTTCGTGCAAATATCTGTTCTTAATTGGAAATAGTTTCCACATGAATTTCTATAACCAGCAAGATAGCTCTTTGTAATTACTTCATCAATAGTGGTTACATATACTTGAGTGGAATGCAACTGATTTAATTTCTCTAAAATATTTTAGCAATTGAATGTTCACTAACCTAGAAATATGGACCCTATAATTAAACAAGATTAGTAAGATTTTATGACATCTCATTTTACAGCTTTCACTGTACTCCTTTTATCACTGCATTGATGGGTGTTAGGGTGGGAGAGGAGAGCTGGGGAGGTGGGCACACGTACAGCAAATGTGTGTCTATGTTTGTGTATAAATATAACTATATATGTACATATTTATTTGTCGGTTCCTTTCCACCATAAATGGAAAAGTTCTATTTTTTAGGTGGATTTAAAATATCAATTCAATTTTTTGAAATGTTTATTCATTTTTGAGAGAGATTGAGAGAGAGGGAGAGAGCAAGCAAGCAGGGGAAGGGCAGAAAGCAATGGAGACAGAGAATCCGAAGCAGAATCCAGGCTCTGAGCTGTCAGCACAGAGCTGGCTGTGGGGCTCAAACTCACAGTCCAAGAGATCATGACCTGAGCCAAAGCCAGACACTTTTAACCAACGGAGCCACCCAAGTGTCCCTAAAATATCAATTCAGAGACAGAAAGCTTGTTTTCGCATTTAATTTTTAACATGTCTAAAAGGAGATTCATCTTATTATAAGGGTTCTTCAGATGCTTGAACCTTTATTTATTTATTTATTTATTTATTTATTTATTTAAATGTATATTTTTAAGAGAGAGGGAGAGACAGAGTGCAAGCCAGGGAGGGGCAGAGAGAGAGAGAGAGAGAGAGAGACAACAGAATCTGAAGCAAGCTCCAGGCTCTGAGCTGTCAGCACTTCGGACACCTAACCGACTGAGCTACCCAGGCGCCCCAGCTGCTTGAACCTTTAAAATTAACACTCTGCTAGGCTATATGACTTTTAACTTTTTCTTACCAAACATATTTTCCATATGCCAAATTAACATTTGCATCCTCTTTTTTCTTCACAAACTCAACATGTTGTGAGAAAAAAGAATATGGTCCTCTAATAAGCATTTGATTAATGCAGAAGCAATTAAAGAATTACTTTCATTCTTTGGAAACTGAATCTTCTATATGTGGACTTTCTCTCCCAACATTGATATTATCCCTATGTCCTATTTCTTTGCTGCCAACTGGTTCATTTCCTTCCATTGTTTTGATTGGGTCCTAAGTGTATAACAATATACTATCTGCTGAATTTTTATCTATATTTCTAGGTGCTTTTGTAATAAGTCAAGGTGATACTGAATGATACTTCTACTTTTTGTAATATTAAGAAGAACGTAGTAATAATCGCAAAAATGATGAACTTTTCTTTGTAGAAACTCAACTTTAATTTTGATTCCCTATAAAAATATTTCAAAAGAAACACAATTCTCAGAACAGGTTATTTTGTTGGTGGGTAGATAATACTGGGGCTTCTAGCAGTAGTTTTCTGATTCATTTGCACAAGTTTGTACACAGAGAACCTTGAGGTGTATGAGGGCCGCATACCAGGTACACAGGTAAAGCACTGGTACCATTGCCCCAGAGTGGGGTAGGTTTGCTTTTTTTTTTTTTTTTTTTTTGTCAAAAGCCTGTATGTAGTAGATACTCAATAAATATTTGTTGAAAAACTTAAATGAAAGATAAATAATACTCTCTTTTCTTGATTTCATGCCTATCATTTTATTTGGCGGAAGGACAGATACAGAGAGAGATGCTTTGATGTTATTCTTACATATGCAAGCATGCCATGATTACCCAGTATTTCAAACAACTTGTCTTAATGAGTGCTATTTATTCTTATTCTTATTTATTTTTTTAATGTTTATTTATTTTTGAGAGAGACACACACACAGTGCCAGTGGAGGAGGGGCAGAGAGAGAGGGAGACACAGAATCCAAAGCAGGCTCCAGGCTGATCTGTCAGCACAGAGCCCGATGCAGGGCTCGAACTCACAAACTGTGAGATCATGACCTGAGCTGAAGTCGGACACTTAACGGACTGATCCACCCAGGCACCCCAAGTGCTATTTATTATTATGGAGTCCTCAGCCAGTAAGCCACATGTGTTCCAATATGGGCTTCAAGTGACAACATCCCGCTCCAGAAAGCTACATCATGGTCGCAGGGAAATAATTTGACTTATTATGCTCTAGAAGATCATCTTTGGGGCCAAACCAATGACAAATAACTAATGTATCCCTAAGGCTGCTTCAAGAAGAGAAGTTAGAAGTCCAGGTTGCAACGGAGAGGTATCCTACTGTCTTCTATATTGAGAAGGAATTTAAATTCTAGAACAGTTTCAGGGATTTGAAGGCTCTGAAGTTTCACTGAGGTGGGGAATGTGGACCCAGGCCCAAACTGGGAATCAGTGGCCTCACAAAAAGTTTCTGAGAGTGGAGAATAAGCAGTAGTGAGGGAGAGGGTGGGAAAGGGGAAATGGAGGAAGAGAGGAAGGGACTTGGATGATTGTGAAAAGTTGAAAGATGGCAAAATAACCTTTTCTTCCTTAAATTATCTTCTGTAGCAGGCATGAATGATGCTTTATTTGGTGGAGTTGGGAATATAGTCTTCTTTTAAAGTAATGAAATATGATCCTGGCACGTCTTGGCCCAGTCTTGGAGCTTTTGAAGTGGTACTACACAGTCTCAGAAGTCTGATTTTCCTCTTGATTTTGAATGACCATGGCTTTTGTTGTGATCTATTAAATTTTGCTTGTAGAGGAATTCCGCCCAAATAAAGGGCCGTTGGGTAGTATGATGAAACTTCCAATTTAAGAGGGTGTGGCAAGGGCAGCAAATGGTATGTGTAATGCAATTAATGGGGAGAGAAAGTCCTAGGAAAGACTTAAACAAATGAGCTAAAAATTAAAGGAACTGTGACAATTCCTGAAGGAATGAACTCTGTTTTACTCAATCTCCCTGAAAACGAACATTCATTTGAATATTTAAGAATCAAATAAGGTGATCTTTGAAATAAAAAGGCCAACTGAAATAGAAAAAGGTTTTAAAGGGATAAATGCTTTTTGATAACCCATGGTTTTGGTTTTTATTTTCTGAGCGAAGTGAACAATCTTCCTCTGTACCAGAAGACCATGTTGAGGTAGAAAAGGGAACATGTGGTCAGTGATTGTCTATAAGCCTTTCCCTTATCTTCAGGGCATTTTTAGGCAAAGGGGTGGTAGTAGGAGGTGATTAAAAATACCTAGGAGTAAAAATACTTACGGCAGATGTAACACTGGCAGATTTGTCTTTCTGCTGTGCTGGGGGTTAGGGAGGTGGTAGATGAGAGGGAAAATCTTCTCCATTACACCTGGGTCACCCTTAATCAAATGCATTTGGGAGCCCTGCAAACTCTGTTGGTACTTTTTATTTATTTTTTTTTATTTTTTTTATTTTTTTTATTTTTTTTTTTCAACGTTTTTTATTTATTTTTGGGACAGAGAGAGACAGAGCATGAATGGGGGAGGGGCAGAGAGAGAGGGAGACACAGAATCGGAAACAGGCTCCAGGCTCCGAGCCATCAGCCCAGAGCCTGATGCGGGGCTCGAACTCACGGACCGCGCGAGATCGTGACCTGGCTGAAGTCGGACGCTTAACCGACTGCGCCACCCAGGCGCCCCTGTTGGTACTTTTTAGTTGCAGCAACCTTGAGGAGTTACACAGAATGTTTACTGGACAGCCTTTCTTGAGTATGAACACATCTGGGTATGGATGTGTGAATCTGTCTAAACAGACAATGATATCTGTGATTTCTAAAAATCGTCAAATATTACAGGGGCACCTGGGTGGCTCAGCAGTTAAGTGTCTGACTCTGGCTCAGGTCGTGATCTCATGGTTTGTGGGTTCAAGCCCCGTGTCGTGCTCTGTGCTGCCATCTTAGAGCCTGGAGCCTGCTTCGGATTCTGTGCCTCCCTCTCTCTCTGCCCCCCACCCCCACCCCCGACCCTGCTCATGCTCTCTCTCTGTGTCTCAAAAATAAATGAACATTAAAAAAATTTAAAAATCATCAAGTATTTCAGAGATCACTCTGATCATAGATGATTTTCACTATCGCTTACAACACATTGTAAACAGTTTTATTCATTATGTAGGTATATTTGACATTTTTGATTCCTACATGGATTAATATATGAACATATTTTACTGGACTCGTTAAGTGTTTTGAAAATCACTCCTTGTGATTTTTTTTATACATCTTTCAAGATACATTTCAAAGGCTGCTTTCTTCATGAAGTCTTCCCTAACAATTCTCCAGCAGGGAATCAGGGAATCAGGGAAGCAGTAAAGTATAGCTTCTGTGACCTTGACTTTAGGTCTTAGATCTGAGTCTGATTCTCTGTCAAACCATTTAGCCATTGTCCATTCCTAATGTTACAGAAATTCTCAAGACCATATTAAAAAACAAAACAAAACAAAAACCATGTGCTTAAAAATATGTGTGGCATGAAATTAAATATCAAAAATCAGGGGCGCCTGGTGGCTCAGTGGGTTGAGCGACTGACTCTTAATTTCAGCTCAGGTCATGATCCCAGGGTTGTGAGGTGGAGCTGCAATGGGCTCTGGGCCGAGCGAGGAGTCTGCTGAGATGCTCTCTCTCTCTCCCTCTGGCCCTTTCCTCTGCTTGTGCTCTCTCTCTCTCAAATTATAAAAAAAATAAATTAAAAAAAAAACAACTCTGAAATGGTTACCAGAAAGTGTGCATTTTAGACTTGGCTATATTACTTAGCTATGTGACCTTAAATGAAGCACTTTCTGTGCTTCAGCTGCCTCATTTATAAATTAAAATGGATTGTTCCTGTTATTCCCACTTTTTGGGGCAGGTGTCAGGAACGAATGATATATATATATAGGTACTTAGAAAATGGAAAGAATTATGAAATTATAACCCTTTAAATAATGATGATGATGGTAACAATGATTTCTGCAAAAATGTAAAATAGTTGAGTGAATCAAGTCACCTTTGAAAATAAAACAGCCTTAATCCGAGTAGGATAAAACCTCAGGGGAACTTCATTCTCTTAAGACTTTTGGTGGAAGTCCATAACCCACTCAAGTCCATCTGCTTTAGTAAAATTGTGAAAAATTTACCTCTCAAATATCCCTCAAATGTGTTATTCTCTCTTCATTCGCATTTAGTTCAAGCTTCTTAATATCTCTGGAATGTATTTTTGCAAAACTAGGGATATTGCTTTTTTTTTTTTTTTTTTGCTTCTAGATGTTTTCCACCTTGTTGACACGTTATTTTCTTATAAAAAAGCACAGGGTGCTGGTCTCTTGTTCCTGTTAGTGTCTTGTTTTTAAATCTCTCTAGTGCCTGTACTCCCAAACTTTATAGAGCATTATTTCTTTCCCTATTGTGCTTCTCCGCTAGCCACACTATGTATCTCATGATTGGTGGGTCATTGTATGCTCTTGTTTTTATGCCTTAGATGCTGCTCCTCAAAGGAAAGCTTCTTGAGCTGGAAAAATTCTAATTGTTCTATAAGAGCCAATAACAATTTACCCGCTTTGTTTCTAGAGCATCATACCCATCCATCTATTTTGCCATTTGTTTACAATCGACTCTCCCATTAAATTATGAACTCTCAAATGAGTCTCATACATATTTGTATATCTTGCTTATCATTTTCACTTCTAGCATCTAGCACGGGTCCTGGTGTATAGTAGTAACTTAATACATAAAAGCAAATGAAAGGAGGAGTAGGCAGTATGTTCAGAGCTAGAATCAGGCAAAGCGAGATGAATGGTGACACCACAAGGTTTAAACTAAACAGTTCAATGACAATTCAATGCAGAAACACAAATTTTCTAGGAGGACAAGGTATTTTATCAGACTTACTTTTCCTTTGTCACAATTATATGCTTTGTCAGTTTCTTTATGCTATTTTCAGTAAAGAAATCTTCTCTTTCTGGGGATGATGTGATCCAATAAATAAAATTGTCCTATAAATTACCCCAGCTGGGAGCAGTGAAGATACAAGACTAACGTCTACACCGACTATTAAAACATAAGCACTTTAAGTTCCTTTCTGGAGACTTCGATCCAGGAATTAGAGAAGTTGAATTTATTGATAACAGATACAAAATGATAAATTAATCAAAGACAGCCAAGTGTCAAAAAGAAACGCATACTAGTTTTTTAAAAGTTCATACCTCTTTTCTTTATCCAACACTGTGTGAATCAAAAATGTACTTTTCCTAAAAATTATCTGATAAATTCTAAGCCAAATTGGGAAACAAGATGGGTCCTCACCATTTTATTTTTTTACATATACGGTGAATACATTTTCAGTGTCAATATGTGAACAAGAGTTCCTATTAAGCAGAAATTCATCTGGACTATATCATCTGCAAGATCAGCTTTAACAGAAATGAAAGAATGTGAAAACAGGGAGATTCTTTAAGAATGAAATTATGCCTTCCTCCGTGCGCCCACATCAATGTGGTTACAGAACTTTGGGGAATTTATTCCAATGTTTTCTGCACTCTTGGTGTTCATTGCTTCAGTTCTTCCTATTAGAACCTCCTGAGGTCAGAAAGTTTTGCCCTTTTCAGAGACTTTTTTTTTAGCCGGTGAAGGCTTCTGAGATTACCAGAAATCAAAATGGGATGCTGCACTATGTCAGAACTGCATGTTTAGTCTGCCTTCCTAGAAAATAATCAAGAAAAGTTATATGTGAAAAGACACAGATGCTCCTTTCTCAGCAATATTTTCATACTTTTGAACTATAATATGAAAAAATCTAGTTGAAATCTAGAACAATATGTATTTTGTTTATCCACATATTTTATTGATTTCATTTAAAAAGTTCACAAAATATAAACATCCTTTAGAAGTGCCTAAAATTATACATGTAATGTAATATAATATTATATTATATATAATATGTAATAGAAGGCAATAAATGTCATGTTATGTGGATGTTGACTCTTAGCCCAGCCTGTTTATCCTTGAAAATTCATAGGCAACTGATATTCTACTATTTATTTTGACTTATAACTTAACATATTTATAGCATGAATGTTTTCATTTATTATTCTTCCAATAATTTCAGGGAACTCTTTGAAGGGATACCCCAAACTACGTTGTTCTCAATATAATCATATTACTTATCTTTTATTTTTTGATTATGTGCAAAAATAATTTAATTTGAATAGGGTTCGAATTAAAACGGCTTTAAGACATAACATTGTGTTATGAGTTTAGTAATTAAGAAGCCGGTGTGTATACCTCAGAGATTCTCAAGGAGTTGTCTGTAACATTTATAGTTGTTGTTCGGCCCAAATTCTACAAAATGTCTCCACTTGTCAACTATAACATATAACCTATTGCTTAAACATCTATACAGTGAAATAGAATTAGTTAACATTTTATATTTGTTAACATTTTATATTAGTTTTTGTTAACATTTTATATTAGTTAACATTTTGATATTTGGCTCTAAGGTAACTATAAAGGTTCTCTTGTAGGGTGGGCAGTCCTAGAAGAGCAGCTAATTAAATACTTACTAATATTAACCGAGTACCAGCTTCATGCCACACTTCATTGCTAGTTCAGAAATGAGCCAAAGAAGGACTGTATCCCACAGATTATAATTTTGTTTTAAACCAAAGTCTTCACCCTCCCACTGGCTTATTGTTTTTTCTTTTCTTTTTTTTTTTAAATATGTTTTATTGTCAAGTTAGTTAACAGACAGTATCTACAGTGTGCTCTTGGTTTCGAGGGTAGATCTCCGTGATTCATTGCTTACATACAACACCCAGTACTCATCCCAACAAGTGCCCTCCTCAGTGTTCAGCACCCATTTTCCCCTCCTCCCCCCCATCAACCTCAGTTTGTTCTCTGTATTTAAGAGTCTCTTATGTGTTTGCCTCCCTCTCTGTTTGAAACTACTTTCTCCCCTTCCCTTCCCCCATGGTCTTCTGTTAAGTTTCTCAAGTTCCACATATGAGTGAGAAAGACACAGAGAGTGAGCAGGAGGGGCAGAGAGAGAGAGAGACACAGAATCTGAAGCAGGCTCCAGACTCTCATATATTAGCACAGAGTGTGAAGCGGGGCTTGAACTCACAAACAGCGAGATCATGACCTGAGCCGAAGTCAGACGCTTAACCGACTGAGCCACCCAGGCACCCCTGTATCCCACAGATTGTGAGACTGATACTAGGGTAATAAAATTTATTATCCTCTTTTATTGTTCAAACACACAAACAACAACAAAACCCCAATAACAAAACACAAAAGACCACGGTTTGTTTGGCTCTGACCCCCTTCCCTGGACGGCCATTAAATAATTGGCTTTTGAGGAAAAAACACGTTTGTAAAGGTTTGGCTTCCTGTGAATCCTTTCTCCATTTGTTTTTCATCGCTTGCATTCAAATTACAAAAAGAGAGAAGGTAGATGCAAATATTTTCAATGTACAATTTTAGAACTTTGCAGTTTTTATTTTATCATTTTAGTTTTTGATCCAGTTCTCATTATTCATTCCTATAGTTTGTTATGTATTATATTCACACCTAATCAATAATTCTAATGGAATACAGAATTAAGTTATTGTGACAAGCACCTACTACTGTCATGGAACATTGGGTGTCAACCTCAGATCAATTCTAGATTACATCTGTATCTATATCCTCTTTGTGACAGGGCACTCCTCCCTGCTGTCTTGGGACAAGCCTGCAGCTCCTGCCTGCTGTATGGCCAGCTGGGTTTACGGAGGCGGCAGAACATCATGGTTGACAGCTACCAGATGAATGCGCCCCTTCTGTACAGCTGAGATATGGAATTGTCATTGGTGCACATTTAGTACAATTTGGTAGCTGGAAGGCTGAGAATTTGCATTTGTGATATTTAAGAAGATTTTAGTGTCATTGGCTTAGTCCCAAGAATTGGGTAACATGTTATAGTTTTTGATGATTTGTTGGTTATTTGTTATTCTTTAAAATTCCCAAGAAATGAGCAAAATATCCAGTGGGAACACTGATGTGAGCAACAGACTTAGCAGTCACTTTTCATGAGACATCAGCCATGGCACATCACAGTAAAACCCCAAAGGCAGGCCAATTTTGGGTCAGGATTCTCCCCAGTTGGAGAAAGTTGCTGCCATTAAGGAAGGACCAAGTTCAAAAGAAGTCTTGGCTTCTAATGTAAGGTTTGAGAATATTAGTGGATTGGTGGGGGGCAGGGGTGGGCAAACAGTGTTTATAGAAAATAAAAATTTGCTGCCACAAGGAATCATAGGGATTATCAAGAGTATAGTAATTTAGCTACAAGGAATTCATATTTTACAACAGGTGTCACCTGAGCTAATTTAAGATGAATTTTTACTTTTATTTGAAATTAAATAAATATATAAACCCTGGAGTAGAATATTTCTTCTTTAAATTGTGTCTTGAGATTTCTCAATGTCCAAACCCTAGATTCTCATAAATTTATCCTAAAATCCTTTCTGCTGACTCCTGAGGTAAAGTTCCTTTGTTTCTTCCTAGACATTAAAATGCAATGTGCTCTTTTGAAAGTCTTTTTTTTTTTCACCTGCTGTATTGTACCAGTAATGGTCATGAAAATTTAGCTGACCTAAACAAGTGGGATTTTAGGATCCAAAGAAGTTGATAGTAAGAAGTATTTTAGGTCTATTCACAAAAAAGGAAATAGGCTTCTTAATGCTGGAGCTCCAGCCCTTTTTGTTACAGGCTTGTACTTCAGCTTCCTTTTCTGCTTAGTCATTGCTTTAATGCCCACTCTCAGATTAATTGCATGACCCTTGGAGATGAATGATCTTCCACTTAATCTGAGCCAATGCAATCTGGACAACCTCAGGGTTGGTAAGGCTCCTCTTGGGTGGTTTTCATTTGTTTTAGGAACATTAAAGAATCTCATAAATCTATATTTATTATATTGGTGAGTAATCTACTATAATTAAATATGAAATGCTCAAGACAATGTTAAGGTAACATTGGGGTCACAAACCTTTTTTTATGATGGTTTCATAGCTGCAAAAATACTCTGGAATTTGCTTTTGTCTTTATGTCTGTATCTGTTTAACATTACAAAGAACCCAAGAGCATATCATCTTCAGATGGGTAATTTATAAGTGTTTTAAAATAATAGTGATGATTTTTGATGATAAATACGCAATACTTACAAGGAAACATTTTAAGATGAATTTTGGAGAGAATACGGTTAACAATACCCTCATCCAATATAATATGTCTTCACTCACCAGTATTAGACAATTTGGTGAGCCAGTCTTAAAGAATACAGTCTTTAAGATTATCCAGATTTGGTGCTAAATCTATTCTTAGTAGTTTTCAGACTGAGACTAATATGGAGATGCAGAAATCATGCTAAGTAATAAAAAAAATCCGCTTTAGTTCATGAGTTTGGAGTCTACGATTTAGAATAGACTGTGATGTGTGCTAAAATTAACCTTTGCAATATTGTCAGGGACAAAAGGGGTTTGTTAAGCAATTCAATATTGAAACAAATGGTTGTTTTTAGAGGTATTTAAATTATCAGAAAGTATAAGATTTTCCAGCACTTTATACTCACAAAAATAATCAATGTTATTAGGTAGTATTATTTGATAACTGAAGCAGCCATCTAACCAATTTCCATTTGGCAGCAATAGATTAACCATATGCAATTTAAGAAAGTAACACAGCTGAATGTCTTTCAAACTTACTCTTTAATTCACATGAGCAAAGCTCTTACTGCTTTGGATTTTTGGAGTTTTCAATATTCAGCAAGATACATATCCTCCCTTGCCCTGAAAAAACTAAATAATGTGCTTTGGGACGTTGATAAAGGTCCTTCAATAAGGGTCTCTATTTTATAAGTTAGACAAATACAACAAAACAAGTGGGCACAGTTGAAGATTAACACAATATAGGAGCACAACCATGAATCAAATAATCACAAATCATAAATAACTCTTATACTTGGAAAATGTATATACTAAAGGATGAAGAAATTATAGAATGTAAAGAGGGTGAGGTGAGCATTGATTGCTTTCAATAAGCTGGGGAAATCACTTCTTTTCATGTTGAAATGTGCTGTAAAATCTACTCACTAAAAAGTTTTAAGATTGAATAAGTTTTCATGCATCTGTGCTTAAAGTCAGGGGTGTAAATGAATGAAGTCTAAGGGTTCCTTATTCATCTGATGGCATGGCTAGTTTAAAGAGTAAAATAAACCTGCCTAAAGACAGAAAGCTTCTCCATAAATCTAAACACTATTTTTGTTGGACTTCTTTGAAAACTGGTCTAAGACAATTTTACTGAGTACTTCAAATGGAAACCTGTCATATAGCTAAGAATAAATACAAATACATCATAAAACAGGCTTTGTTAAAATAAGGTTGGTGACTATGTTTCCAGTTCTCTGACTCCATACATATTATTTTAAAATACATGGTAGGGGTGCCTGGGTGGCTCAGTCGGTTGAACATCTGACTTCAGCTCAGGTCATGATCTCACAGTCTGTGAGTTCGAACCCTGCATCAGGCTCTGTGCTGACAGCTCAGAGCCTGGAGCCTGCTTCAGATTCTGTCTCCCTCTCTCTTTGCCCCTCCCCTGCTCACATTCTGACTCTCTCTCTCTCTCAAAAATAAACATTAAAATAAAATAAGATAAAATAAAATACTGGGTAGAACATACATATTAAACTTTGAGGAAAATGAAGACTAGTTCCATACTAATGGTTCTAGGGAATATGGCAGCAGTGGGGTCAACCTGAAAACCCACAGAACATCTTCCTATAAAGACAACAGCAACAACAACAAAAAGTCCAGCATAGAAGCAGTTTAATATGTATCTACTACCCTGATTTCTTAATATTCCACATTTCCCTTGCTGTCTTCACACCTCTTGGTCTTTTCCTGATGGGAGCATATTCACTATTCCAACATGAGGCTAAATGAAGTGTTTGTAAAAATACGTGAGCAATGCCAAAATGCCAACCACCAATTTATTCTTATTTCCATTAGGACATCCTTGAATTTGAAAATCTCTAATTATGTTTCTAGTGACTTAGATGGCTTAATAGACCACTAGTAGGTTTTACCACATCTTAATTCTGAAAATCTGTACATAATTTAAAGAAACATATCCATGTGTTTCTGACTAACTTGCCATTAAGCTTATTTTGTGAGTTCAATTTCATGTCTAAAAAATATTTAAAAGCCTCCTTAAATTTTTAAGCCTTTGCCAAGAGCAAGGTATCATAAACACATACACCATTAGAAATGGGCTGTTCTTTGTCCAAACTAAAGGCTGTAAATGGATATCTAACAATATTTACTGGAGGAAATAAGTGCTCCTTTTTTTTTTTTTTTTTTTAACAAATAGCTCACTGCCCTCTGTTTGCCTACATGGGTGAGCATGCTGTACATTTATAATGTAAGAATTAGAATTTTGTTCTTACTATAAGTTACTATATTCTAGAAGAAATCTTGCACCATTGCTCTAGTCTCAATCTCATGTGCTTTCAGCAGATGTCTACTGCAATTGAGAGCAGCATGTGATTTTTCCATATAGTCGTGAGTTCTCAAAGAACAAACCAAAAGTCATGCTGCATCTATTTTCTTCAAACATGCACATCATGTTCTCTCTTGGAACTCTATCCACTTACATCTTGCTTAAGGCTTGGAAGCCTCCTGGGGTGGGAACTTTGCTCCATGTCTGGCATATTCACTGATTCACACAACACTTGGGAGACCATACATACTTTGTAAATTGAATCAAAAATCTGAACGTTTGAAATACGTTTTTTAGTGAATTTCATTTTATGTTTTCAATGCTATTTTAGTATATTTGAATGGGGTATTGATTTTTATAACATTTAAAAAAGCCAAACAAGGATTTTTATTAGTGTTCATATTTAAACATAACCCTGTGAAAAATTGCACAATGCTCTTAGAGCCTGAATGTCACCGGCTCTATTGACTGACAGTGTTTTTGTTTAGACAGCATGATGCTGCTAACATAATCATTTACTGCATTTGAATATGATGTTGACAATTTGTGAAAACCATTTGGCTTTAAAACATCAGTGTGATTTGAAGTAAAAGGAGAATCATTGGCCAATTTGCTCATTAAGTTCAAGCTTGTTCTTTGAACAACAGAATGTTTGTAAAACAGAAAGACTTAGGAAATTTGGTGGTAGAAACAGAACATTCGCAATTTTATCAGCAACAAAATGACAATAATAAGAAATAATGGATAATTCCAACCACATGTGTGGTGGGTATAATTAGAAAAGGTCAGACAAAAAGAAATAAATGATTATCTTGAACATGAGGGAGGAGTGTTGGAAAGAGATAGTGTGGAATGAGACTGGATTAATAGACAAAAGAGCCATGTCCTAATCTTGTTTCACTTACTGACTAGCTAACACTCGTAAGGTAGTTACCAACAGTTTCCACCTCAGTTGCTTGAAATCTCACTAGACTTGGGAGTCAGGTCTGGGTTTGAGTTCTGTGTCTGCCAATTACTATGTGTGACTTTAAGTCTACTACTTACATTCAGTGTCTTAATTTCCTCATTTTAAAAGCGGAATTGATAACAAAAATGCAGAGATGCCTGGAATTTTTGAAGGACTGCATGAGTTAATTACACAAAACTGCCAGGATTTAGGCAAATCATATTACTAAATCACAGCCCAATTGGAAAGAATCTATGTCAATGGATATGGTTATTGGAATCGAATAAGGACTACAACTTAAGCACATTATTTTCTTGTTTTTTGGCTTTTTGTTACATGATTTTGGGTCCATCATAATTCCTCTGGAAAGCCATTTTTACTTCTTCTTCAAACTAGAAGTCTCATTTCTATTTTAATCATCTTATCAGGTTCCAAGAATAATATAACTAATAGCTGAATTACTGTGTTCTACTCTTTAGTATCCAGAGGTGAATAAAGTCCCTTCCAGTTGTTATATTATTTAGTGAGGCTCCATGGAACATAAAGATTTATACCACCTCAGAATTTTGATATTACTTTTTTCAAATTTCTAATTTCAAGAGCTGTACATGTTAAACAATTTGGGTTTTGATTGTGAGATTGATAGTTAAGAACATATTAATGATTCATAAACCTCTTTTCCAGAGAACTGCTTGTGAAATAGGCATTTTAACTTAAAGGAATAGAGTTTCATGGCAGTCCAATGTTTAATATGATGAATCAAAAATACTTTTGTATTTCCTATGGAACTTTGGGTGTTTACAGTTAGAGGATTCTGGATTATATGTTGGTAGTTTTATTCTTTTCATTATTCCAAATATATATATATATATATATATATATATATATATATACACACACATATATGTATATATATTCCAAATATATATATATATATTTAAAATATATATAAAATTCCAAATATATATATATTCATTATATTCAATATATATATTCATTATTCCAAATATATATATTTATGTGTATATAAATATATATATTCATTATATTCAATATATATTCATTATTCCAAATATATATATTCAAGTCCTTTGTGTCTTTAACTAATTTTTAAAAAATTTAGTATTGCACACACACATTTTTAGTTAAGCAATAAACATCTGTCATCTGCCATTTATTAATATTAATTATAAATGGTCAGTGGCTCATGGGATCCAAGTAAAGCAGCTGAGATTTTTCTAAATTTGACCTCTTAGAGTTTATATAAAAAGTGTTCCTAAGCCCCTAAGCTCCAGCCAAGTTTAGGCTGGTTTGCAATGTAGTATTTTGGATTATGCATTTAGCAATCAAAAAAGGAGAGATAAATGACAGAAAGTCTGAAAAAGCATTGTGTCAGGGGATTGGGTGGGACCAAAATAAGAAAAGATATTCAAAATGATTCAATGCATTGCATTTATTACAAGTTAAAGATTATGTGTACAAGTGTATGTGTTAGGAATGTCTTTTTTCCCATAGTTCTGCTGCTTCAGATGTTAATATGGAAGCTACACTTCCATAAATTAGTAAAAGTGAATACAGATTTGAGGAAAAACCAAGAAACAACAAATACAAAGCCCATCATGTTAGTATTTCCTGAAAGAGCTAGCGTTCACAGCTACTTATTTCTTGTCACCCTACAACATCCTACAGCTACAGTATAATATACATTAAGATGTCTGACATAACCTCTGCATGATGCACACTGGGGGGCACACTGATATATTCTTCCCTTCCAAGATTCAAGTAATTTTCCTAAGAAAAAAATACTTTACTCTAGTAAAGTGTCCATACAATGTCAAGTTCATGTTTTACCTGAATCTAACTGAAAAACATAAAAGAGATTTCATAAACCATCTTATTTAATGATCGTTTAAAGAGTATTCTAGCACGTGGTAAATTGGTTAGTTAGCACTACTTCAACACAAGCACTTCTGTATTTTTAAATTATTTTATATTGCAGTAAAATGCAGATGGCAAGATTTACCATCTTAATCATGTTTAAGTACACAGGTCAGTGGCACTGAGTACACTGTTGTGCAACCATCAGCACCACCCATTTCCAGAAATCTTTTTGTCTTGAAAAACTGAAATTCGGTACCCATTAAATAGCAATTCCCCATTCTCTGCTACCCCCACTCCCTGGCAACCACCATTCTACTTCCTGTCTCTATGAATTTAACTTCTTTAGGTACCTCATATAAGTGGAATCAAACAGTATTTGTCTTTGTGTGACTGGCGTATTTCACTCAGCATTGTGTCCTCAAGTTTCATCCATGTTGTAGAATGGGACAATTTATTTCCTTTAAAAATTTTTTAATTGAGGTATAATCGCCATATAACATTATATTGGTTTCAGGTGTTCAACATAACGATTTGTTATTTGTATATATTGTGAAATGATCACCACAACAAGCCTAGTTACCATCTGTCACCATACAAAGTTGATTTATTGGATTTACTCTCAAGTATGTTCTATAATATTATTGTAGCTATCATGCTGTACATTATATCCCCATGACTTATTTATTCTAAAACTGAGATTTTGTACTTTTTAACCCCTTTCACTTGTTTTGCCTACTCCTCTAACCACTCCCTCTGGCAACTACCATTCTGTTCTCTGTATCTATGATTTTTGTTTGGTTTGGTTAGCTTCTTTTTAGAATCCACATATAAATGAAATCATATGGTATTTGCCTTTCTCTGTCTGACCTATTTCACTTAGCATAATACCCTCAAGTTTCATCCATCATCGATGTTGCTGCAAATGTCACGATTTCATTCTTTTTTATGGCTGAGTAGTATTCCACTGTGTGTGTGTGTGTGTGTGTGTGTGTGTGTGTGTGTGTGTGGTAAATAATGCTGCAATAAACATGGGGCTGTATATATCTTTTCAAGTTAGTGTTTTCATTTCCTTCAGATAAATACCCAGAAGTCGAACTGCTGGATCATATGGTAGTCCTATTTTTAACTTTTTGAGGAACATCCATGCGATTTTCCATAGTGGCTATATCATTTTACACTCCCACCAACAGTGGATGAGGATCCCCTTTTATTCATATCCTTGTCAATACATTATTTCTTGTTATTTTGGTATTGGCCATTCTAATAGGTGTCACTATAACATCTCATTGTGGTTTTGATTTGCATTTCCCTGATGATCAGCGATGCTGAGCATCTTTTCATGTCCTCTTGGCCATATATATATCTGCTTTGGAAAAATGTCTATTCAGATCCCCTGAATTGGGGTTGTATGAGTTCTTTATATATTGAGTTGTATGAGTTCCTTATACATTTTGGATATTAACTACCTATCACATATAGGATTTGAAAGTATTTTCTCCCTTTCAGTAGATGATTGTCTTTTATTTATACTTATTTAAAAAAATTAATGTTTATTTATTTTTGAGAGAGAGAGAGAGAGAGAGAGACAGAGTGTGAGCAGGGGAGGTGCAAACAGAAGGGGAGACACAGAGTCCAAAGCAGGCTCCAGGCTCTGAGCTGTCAACACAGAGCCCTACATGGGGCTTGAACCCCACAGACTGCAAGATCATGACCTGAGCCAAAGTTGGATGCTTAATTGACTGAGCCACCCAGGTGCCCCAATGATTGTCTTTTAGGTTGACAGTTTCCTTTACTATGCAGAAGCTTTTTAGTTTGATGTAATCACACTTGTTTATTTTTGCTTTTGTTGTCTTTGCTCTTGGAGTCAGATACAAAATTTTCTTGGCATGACTTATGTCAAGTATCTTACCAACTATGTTTTCTTCTAAGAGTTTCAGGTGTTACATTCAAGTCTTTAATCCATTTTGAGTTAATTTTTGTGTATGGTGTCATTCTTTTGTATGTAGCTGTTCACTTTTCCCAACACCATTTAATTGATGAGACCATCTTTTCTTCACTGTATGTTCTTGCCTCCTTTGTTATAAATTAATTGACCATTTTTGTGTGTGGGTTTATTGCTGGATTCTCTATTCTGTTTCATTGATCTGTGCATCTGTTTTTATACCAATACCATACTCTTGATT
This sequence comes from Panthera pardus, assembly GCF_024362965.1. Taxonomy (NCBI): domain Eukaryota; kingdom Metazoa; phylum Chordata; class Mammalia; order Carnivora; family Felidae; genus Panthera; species Panthera pardus. The sequence continues at coordinate 37,321,736 of NW_026526732.1, forward strand.
ACTTTTGTAATATAGTTTGTAATCAGGGAGCATGATGCCTCCATATTTGTTCTTTCTCAAGATTGTTTTGGCTAGCCAGTGTATTTTGTGGTTCCATACAAATTTTAGGATAGTTTGTTCTATTTCTATGAAAAATGTCATTGGAATTTTGATAAGGACTTCACTGAATGTATAGATTGCTTTTCATAATATGGACATTTTAATAACATTAATTCTTCCAATCTATGAGAATGAAATATCTTTCCATTTCTTTGTCTTCTTCAATTTCTTTCATCAATAACTTATAGTTTTCAGTGGACAGGTCTTTCACTTCCTTGGTTAAATCTATTCCTAGGTATTTTGTTCTTTGTGATGCAATTATAATGGGATTATTTTTAAATTTCTTTTTCTGATAGCTCATTGTTGGCATATAGAGTTGCAACTAAATTTTGTATACTGATTTTGTACTCTGCTACTTTCCTGAATTCACATATTAGTTCTAACAGGTTTTTTGGTGCAGTCATTAAGGTTTTCTACATATAAAATCATGTCATCCACAAATACTGACAGTTTTACATCTTCCTTTCCAATTTAGATGTTTTTTAATTTCTTTTTATTGCCTATCTGCTCTGGCAAGGACTTCCAGTTCTATGACAAATAAAAGTGGGGAGAGTGGGCATCCTTGTCTTGCTTCTGATCTTAGAGGAAAAGCTTCCATCTTTTCTGTTGAGTTTGATGTTAACTGTGGGTTTGTCACATATGGCCTTAATTATGTCGATGTATGTTCCCTCTATGCTCACTTTGTTGAGAGTTTTATCATAAATGGATTTTGAATTTTATAAAATGCTTTTTCTGCATCTATTGAGATGATCATATGATTTTTATCCTTCATCTTGCTAATGCTGTACATTGCATTATTTAATTTGCAGATGTTGAACCACCCTTTCATTCCCTGGAGTATTTTCTTCCTTTTAAGGTGGAATAACATTCTATTGTATATGTATACACTACATTTTGTTTATCCATTGATCTGTTGATGGACACTTGGGTTGCTTCTATCTTTTGGCTATTGTTAACAATGTTGCTATAAACATGGGTGTACCAATATATCTTTGAGACCCTATTTTCAATTATTTTGGATATATATCTAGATGTGGAATTGGTGGATCATATGGTAAGTCTATTCTTAATTTTCTGCAGAACCAGCATGCTGTTTTCCATAGTGGCTCTTCCATTTTACATTTTTTACTAACAGTGCACAAAGGTTCCAATTTCTCCAGATCTCACTAACAACAAGCACTTGTATTTTTTATCTATTTTATATATGGGGATGTGCATAAGATTTCAATAAAGCAGAGGGTTCTGTTACTACATCCCATCTGAAAACTACTTTTCTAATCCAATCTTCTCACCTTGCAAGCATCTATAAATAGCCCAGCAATCTATTACCAGGAGCAAAACAAGACTTGGTAAAACACGCATCAAAAAGGCCACTCTTCTCCCTATGAGATATCTATTATATGCCTCTTCATTACTTTTTTATTTGGTTCCTTTTAGTGACCCTTCCCAGACTACATTTCCAGGGAGGATTCAGCTTAACACTCAAATGTACTTTACAGAATATCTGGCCCTAATTCACTTCAGGCAATGAGAAAAAACTTACTGAGAAAGACCTAACTAATTGAGGGGAGACTCTCTTTCCATTGTAGGAACTAAGGATAGTTCAAGTAGATGGATGATTTTGCTGTTTAAAAATAGAGCTGATAAGAAGTGATTCAAAAAAGGAGAAAGCACGTGAAGTTAGTGCACACTATTAAATATCTGTATAGTTCCACAAATTGAATTACTAACATCAACACAGTTGTTAGTGGAAGTAATAATACAACAGAAAATATTGTGTCGGTAAAGCAGAATGATATAGTGAAAAGTGCAATGTACTGGGATTCTCATTCCCCTTCTGTCATTACCAGCCTTGTGACAAAGCCACTTGGGCAAAGTTACTTAATCTCTTTAGGTCTTGGTGTCATTTATTGCCAAAAAAGGATGAACCATTTATCTCTAAGGTGTCTTTTGACTTTCTTATTCTGGTGTTTCGCATGGTACTACTATTATACAAGAGGAGTAAGATTAGTCCTAACACACACATCTTTTTAATTACACCACCAGAGGCAAAAGTGAGTTTATGAGGGACATGGGGCAAGATAGCTTATATGTATGTATACACGAATATATTACACTAGTAGTGTATCCAGTACTGTCTAATACACAAATGCTGCCCAACAAATGTTTATTGAATAAACACTCACACATTTAAGATTACAGTATCTAACAAATTTTTAAAAAAGTCAGCAACCTAGAAGGAAAAGTTATCATTATTTAAAAGATAAGAAAACACACTATAGTCAAATAAATAACAGAGTAAGAGAAATATTTGCTATATACGTGACAAAAGGTTGATATCCCTATTATACAAAGAGTTCCCACAAATGATTCAGAAATCACTCAACAGAAACATGGGCAAAACATGTAAATAGGTGTTCTGTAGAAATGCAAATAACTAATAACCATGTGATTAGCCTTATTCTTAGTCAGAAAAATGCCTATAATAAACAATAGGATATCATTGTTAATCCATCAGATTGGCAAGAGTTTAAAGGACTAACATCATCCAGTTCTGGCAAGGATAATAAAAATAAGCATGCCTGATATACTGCAAATGTGAACTGTTAAAACCTTTTTGAAAAAATAATCTGGGGAGTAAAATTTAAATTTATATTTAAAATGTGCGCATCTTCTGATTTATCCATCCAATGTTTGGGACTCCATTTTATATGAGAGCTCACAATTATGAAGTGCTTATCATGTGCCAGATACAAGTCTCAGAGTTTTATACACACTCATTAGCTCCTCGCTATAAATCTGAGATATGGTTACTGTTATCATCCCAATTTTTCAGATGAGGAAAATGGGGTATACGAAGGCTAAATAATTAAAGTTATAGAGTTAGTTAAAAACACAACTGAAATTTGAAAATAGGTACTCTGGTTTCAGAACCTGTGTTTTATTTTGTTTATATATTAATTTTTTTAAAGTTTGTTTGTTTTTGAGAGAGAGAGTTGGCTGAGAGAGAGGAAGACGGAGAATCCCAAGCAGGCTCCACACTGGTGGGGTGAAGCCCAATGTGGGGCTTGAACCCATGAACCGTGAGATCATGACCTAAGATGACATCAGATGCTTAACCAACTGAGCCACCCAGGCGCCCCTCAGCCTGTATTTTAAATACTATGATATATCTCACCCCTTCTACCTTTGATGGAAAGTGAGTGCACAAGTTCACTGACATTATAGAGATTTTAATTATGGTAATAAAAGTAAAAGGGGAAAAATTTTACTATCCATTACACCATTATGGTACATTGGTATATATGCCATTATTGTATCTTATACATAATGTAGAATGTATACCGTTATTGATATTAAAAATCAAATGCTTTTGTGAAAATGAAACAAAAACCCTTAAAATAAACAGCAAATTCAGAGTGGAACTGAGATGGTTTTGCCTTTCTAGCTATTTTAGTACTTTTTGACTTCACCAAGCTGACATTGCAAATATTCAACATATTTTGAAGACTGTGAACATGAAAAGAACGATTCCACAAGGAGACAATTCTTGGAAAATTGAGGAAGGCTGCAGGGGATGGGAGGAAAGGATGATAAGGCAGGAGCGGAGGCATTAAGGGCATCAAACATGGTCAGAAGCCAAAGGGCTGAGGCAGAGAAATTAAATAGAAAAACTCCCTTTTCCTACACAATTCAAAGCAAAATGACAAATTGAACAAGTGTAAATCCACCAGAGGTTTGCCCATGAAATACTTTAGTAAACTGTGTCTTAGCTATTTAAATAAACCAAATTTGAAAGAAACCAAATCCCTTTATGATTTTGGTGTTGGTTGGATATGATATACATCACATCAGATGTTTATAGTATGTATTTATTATTCTGAGGGGTACTTCACTATCATATGTACATATTCCATAAATAATTAGCTATCAAAATGGCATTATGCTAATTACATTATGGAAAACTAGGTTATTATTTCTGTCAATTAGGATTATAAGATTGCAATTAATTAGATATTAACTGTTGATCTTAAGTATGCATATACTGTATGTCTAATTTTTGAAATTAGCAATTATTCATATTTCCCAAGTGTGTGATTAGTTATGTTTATATTCCCTAAAATGTGGTATTATTCTAAATATCAGTGAGAAATAAGTAGCATTATACTTCTAGACATTAAATTTTATGTAATGCAAAAATAAAAAGAATATCTTATCTAGAAATGTACGTCTTGCATGAAGATATTAAATGTAACTGGACTCTGTTCAGAAACTCTTTCTTAAATCTGATCCTTTGCACAAATAAGAAAAGCAGGCTTTTTCAGTAGAAACAACAAATAAACAAAACAACCCTTTACAAGGCATATTTCTCAATTATGGCCGTCTCGGCTCACAGAGGCTAGAGTTATGACCGGGTGTTGTATACACAGTATAAACACAAGAGTTCAGTAATTAGGTTTGAGTTAATTTTAAAGTTCCAGTGACCTGGTGCATAATCAAGCAAAAGGTCATTACCCACACTGGTACATTTCACACAGAACACTCAGCAGCTAGAATTGGACACGTCTTCACTTTAGCTTGCACAAATCCATCCCAGAAACCACTTGTAGGAGTTGTGGATTCTTTTTCTATTCATTTCAGGGCCACTTTACTCACATAAAAATGTTTCCAGCAAACCAGAGAAAGCAGAAAACAAATTAGTTAAGTTAAATTATTATTAGTATTATGCTGGACATGCCTCTCTAGTCTAAAACAGAGAGAGTAGAACTTAGGTTACTCTTCCTCACTTAAATTTTTTTTCTTCATGAATAATATTGGACAAGGACTACCCTACAGAAGTGTACAAACCTCTCAATTTTAATATTTTGAATTTCTTTTTTTGAAGGAGGTAATTTGTAACATTTTGTCAGCCAAGCATCCTTATATCTATGTAGAACTACCACTCAGAATAGTCCACATGTCCCTTGGCTTCAAGGGTGGGCATGCAACCAATTGGCAGACCAATCATAAGACTCTAGTTCCCCTGCCAGTGATTGGTTCAAAGGGATAGACATGTGACCCAAGCAGGGTCACTTTGAGTCCTTTAATGAGAATGGATGAATAAATACTAGAAGGGAGAGCGCACTATCCTTTTGGATTGAGAACAACATGGATATAGAACTAGGGCTGCCCAGAGTCAGCTTTTCTCTTGAATAGAGAGAGGTTCTGCAGCAGAAGAGAGCAACGCCAATTAACAAAGAGAAACAGAAGCAGGATGAATTGAAATGATGAGAAAGAGCAAATGATATTGTTTGAGCCCTTAGAGCAAACTGTGCCTAAGCCAGTAGCTTTCTTATTGCTTAAGTTAATTTGAAATCTGTCATTTTTAACTAAAATGTTGGATTTTTTACATTTTTAACTAAAACTTTGGCTCAGATCATGATCTCATGGTTCGTGGGTTTGGGCCCTGCATTGAGCTCTGTGCTGACAGTTCAGAGACTGGAGCCTGTTTCAGATTTTGTGTCTCCCTCTCTCTCTGCCCTCTCCCCTGCTTTCATTCTCTCTCTCTCTCTCTCTCTCTCTCTCTCTCAAAAACAAACAAAAATTTAAAAAAGAAAGAAAAAGAAAGAAAGAAAGAAAGAAAGAAAGAAAGAAAGAAAGAAAGAAAAGAAGGAAAGCAATCAGTAGATATAGAAGGGAGCAGAAACATAGTGGATTAAGAGGTTTTGATGACTTTACAATTCACACTCATTTTGTACATGTTAATAATAATAGCCCACTGGTGCCAGACACTTTATGCTTGGATTTGTCCATCATTAAAAATTATACCTCATTCTATTTGGGGTCTGGTTTGACAGCAATGTATAAAGATTACACTGTTTGAGTGGTGCATTTCCATTCATGATGCTAAAAATGATATAGTTTTAATGTAAACAAGTTTGAGAATGTTTCTGTTTCAATGATGTCACAGAATTTAATTGTAATCTGGTTGTATTTGCCTGGTCACACCTCTTGGGAGGCCTGACTCCTTTCTTCCCAGGCTACAACAATCTACAAAGTTAGCCTATAATGCTTCCATGACGAAGTTGCTGGAGTAAATAAAAAGAGGACAAGATAATGATCTATGGAAAGAATAATTCTTTTGTGCCTTCAAATGTGGGGTGTCTTCTCTGCCAAAGAGGTTTCAGCAACACCAGCAGTTTCAAGGAGTGACTGTGTTAGGGAGGTGGGAAGGAGGACAGAAGCATGAAAGGGGGAAGTGTCTTTTTGCTGGAGAAATGTTTACTTTGTAATTAGCAAAGGACAAGAAAGCTCTTTTGGAAACTGTACTTGGGGGTCCAGAATTTAAATTTATGCTGATGCTCTCCGAGTCTCTCTCTAGGGAACCCTCCTAATTGGCAGGGATCTCAGTTGGCTAGAACAGGCTGCAAATGAAGCCAAGGTCTTGGGGTCATTTCTCCAAAGGGCCCGTTAACTCAGCTCTGTTCCATAGCCACAAGCTGTATCTTTAACCCTGCTTAGCTGTCTTACAAACACAGATTAGCACATCAACATGGTGGTCACAGAAGAAATACATATATTCGCCTTGAGACCAAAACAAAAGTAGTCAAAGATATTTCATTTTTGCCAGCATAAACGAAATGTCTGTGACTGTGTTAGCAAACTCCAGTGAAGACTACAGCTGCTGATGGAGGAAACTGCAAAGATGAAAACTTAACACAGTTCTATGCTAGGAGTGAGGTGATCAAGGCAATCACTACCTTGTGGAATGGCATAAATCATGATGCCAACATCTAGAATAAGATATCCATGATGGCAGGGACTTTTGCCTTTCTTGTTCAGTACTATATCCTCAGCCTGACACATAGCCAGTGTTTTTTAATAAATATTTGTTGAATATGAGGGTATCTTGGCCTGGATTTTTATTTATTCTTCCTATTCCTCTCATTACATACAAATTGGAAAGAACAATGGAAATAGTCTCCTATACAACATCTCCTGTATTAACTATTGAGTGTGTTTTTACAAAAGAAGAAACAGTACCTTAGAAAGTATAAAAAAAAAAGTTGAATGAATGGGCAATCACACTCATCTAACTGCAACCAAGAGAAAGACCTCGTGGCAGATGGCAAAAATGGTTACAGCTCTCCACCCAATCTTGTATACGCAAGCCACCTTGAAAAGTAATTTTGCAGCTTCTCCCACCAACAGGTGAAATCTATTTCTTCAACTCTTAAATCAGGACTGACCTTATGACTAGCTTGATAGGCCGACAGCATATGGTGAAAGTGAAATCACACTAGTTCCAGCCGAGCCTCAAAAGGAACTCCTCATACTCTCCCTCGTGGAACCCTATAGATCCCCTTCTCCATCTTATTGATGATAGAAACCAAGCACAATTTCCTGACTCCTCTAGCCAGCCAACCATGTGAGGGAGCCCAGCCAGAAGTGCATAGTGAATCTAGGCCTGAATTGCCCACTCACATTTATTGTTAAATAAATGGTTGTTGTTTTAAGCCTCTACATTTTGGGGTTATTTGTTAGGCAGCAAAAGTAACTGAAACCCTCATGCACAGGCAAGATCATTTGCTTGCTTAGGGACTGAAGAATGCTTTTGTATAGTACAACTACTACTCTATTCTGACTAGCGTGTGCCACGTGACACACACTAATGGGTTGAAAAGCATTAGTTATTTATAAACATCACAAAAAAGACGTATCAGAAAATACAGGCATTTACAAGGATAATTTATCATAAAGACTTTTTTAGAATAGGGATGCTAAGGTATATACCAACAAAGCAGAGAAGCCTAAAAATGATTCTATACCATAGCAAGGAAGGGAGTGCACAGATCATGCTAACACTTGAGTATGTCCTACCATAAGTATGTTCACCTGACTCTGACCACCGTGGATAATGTTACAAATATCCTGGAGAGCCAGAAAAATGGAATGAAACTTGGCATTCATTATAAAGAGATTATAACTTCTGGTTGAATGATAAAAATGGTATAGTGCCTAGGATTGCAAGGCATGAAATAAAAAGCTTCTCATTTCCTACAGAGCTTTTCCTTTAACACTGAGAAGTTTAAGAGCATACAATAGGATTAGAAAATATGTTAGAGGTTGGGGTGCCTGGGTGGCTCAGTTGGTTAAGTGGCTGACTTCAGCTCAGGTCATGATCTTGCAGTTCATGAGTTTGGGTGTCAGGCTCTGTGGTGACAGCTCAGAGCCTGGCGCCTGCTTTAGATTCTGTGCCTCCCTCTCTCTCTGCCCCTCTCCCAGATGTCTCTGTCTCTGTCTCAAAAATAAATAAAAAATTTAAAAAAATGTGTTAGAGGCAAGAAACCTAGTAACTGTCATTTCATTTTTTTCAACACCTTTCTAGGTGTTGCCTGTGATCCTTTTGCTCTGTTTTATAGAAGGGAGTAAACTATACATAGAAAGGATTGTGGCATGGTTTTCGACCCACAAAACTGGGCAGCAGAGAATGATTGCAAAGATCCTGCCATTGTAATATCAATACCAGGAGAAACAGTGAAAAAGGTTGTGGCCTGTCACAGCAGCTGTAACTTTCTTTTATCTGTGTGGGTAATAAATTATGACATTATCCATTGAGTTTGCAAGCTAATTTGATGCTTCAAGGATTCAATGGGACACTGGTGATTAAGAAAAGGAATAAAAGTTGAGTAATATAGCTAAGGAGAAAAAATAATAATCAGATTAAAATAAGGAAAGAGGCCTTGAGTGACCATGACTGAAAAGCATCTGAAGATGAATTGTGAATTTATGGGATCTTTAGAGATGAGTAGTGCCTATATCCTTCAAAAAAAAGTAGTACACCTGTACTATTTTTAAAAGCCTAATATTTAAATTGGGTTGAGATATATATAAACTGTAATCTTTCGATCTATAACAACCACACTCTAGGTCTGGTTTTAGTACTTACAAAATTCAGAGGATAAAATTTTGAAGTGTTAGGTTGAACCATCTGAAACTGCTAATATTTGGCCATTTATGACCTACAAAGTGACAATTTCACATGACTCCACCTAATAGGGAGAAGAGTGTTAAAAGACAAGAGATGGGTATAGCTGTATGATTAGTTTTGGTGAAGACAAAGGTAAGTGGTGATTAAACAACTGTCAGGCTTCTCCAGTGAGGACATTAAATGAAAAAATTGGCTTAGCTTTTGAGAGGAGGTACATACATTTATACCAAGAACCACTTCTCTGAGAGTGAAGGGTGTTATTTACTTCAATCGACTACCTTTCTTGCAAGTTTTAAATATACCTGGATATTTTTGTGCTGGAATATTTTAAATCAAACAATACTAATTTTTAATAAAATTGATTGTTGCCTTTATATTGGGAAATGAAATTTCCCCCTCTGTCCCACTATCTTGTCCTTCTCACCAAAGAGTCACACCATATGAGGTTTTTCATTGATGGTAGCTGGTCTGCCACAGAATTTGAACAAACAATATGGATCAGTAGGGACTGGATAGGCCCCGAGAAGGGATAACAAACAGAGATTGTTAGGTTTATATCAAGGTTTCTCATCCTTGTATGATTAGCAGATAATTTTTGCTGCATGCAGCTGTCCTCTCTATTGTAGTAGAACAACATCCCTGGCCTCTACCTGCTAGATGCTTGTAGAGTTTCCCTCCAAGTTGTGATAATCAGAAATGTCTCCTGGGGAACAAAATCATGTGTGGTTGAGAATCACCATCTCTAATGCTGTTATCATTTCTGCTCCGTATTTTCCTGAATATTTTCTGACCTCTCTCAAAGGGCTAGTCTATTAATTAGGTGTAGAGAAAGAGCAGAAAACTCCCATCCTTCAGTGCTAACACAGGATGAGCATGTAGGCCAGCTGGTTGTCCTCCATGAGGTGAAGGTGGGGAGAGGACATCATCTAAATACTCTAGCCAACTGGCACACTACAAATTTGAGCTAATGAATGCATCTAGTTGAGTTCTGATGAATCGTTCTGGGAATCTTTGCTAAATGTCTTGTTTTGAATTTGAATGCATATTTAATACAAATTCTTCCTGCAGAAAACTCAACTATACTGGAATAGTTGTTATAAACACTTTAAGAAGTAACCTAAAAGACAGAGAAGCAAGCCTAGGAACAAAGCAGACTCATTTTTTATTTGCTTGATTTTTAAAATTTGACTTTGCTGTCATTTTAAATACCATGCTCATGATAAAACATAATGCATATTTATAATACTGGTATTTGAAGAAATGGTTAATTACAATTATGGATTAGCATGTCACATTTTTCCTTTATGTGAAACCAAGATGACTTTTACAACTTTGCTTTTAATTTGGAGAAGGCACATAAGGCGACATATAATATATTCAAATGATGCAATAATTCCCTACACTTATTTAATCCCTGGGAATGACTCTGGACACCTCATTTTATTGCACATTGCTGTATTGCGCTTCACTGATATGGCATTTTGTTTGTTTGCTTATTTGTTTTTAGTTTTGTTTTTTTACAAATTGAAGTTTAGTTGCAATCCTTCACTCAGCTAGTCTATTGGCACCAACAGCATTTGCTACTTTGTGTCTCTGTATCATATTTACCCCTGCAATATATCAAACTTTTAAATTATTTTTGTGTTTGTTATGGTGATCTGTGCTCAGTGATCTTTGATGTTACTATTGTAATTGTTTTGGGGTACCACAAACTGCACCCTCACAAGACAGAGAACCTAATTGATAAATGTGTGTGTTCTGACTGTTCCACTGACTGGTTCTTCTCCCATCTCTCTCTCTTCTTGGGTCTCCTTATACCCTGAGATGCAACAGTACTGAAATTAGGCCAATTAATAACCTATGATAGCCTCTAACTGTTCAGGTGATAGGAAGAGTCCCACATCTCTCATGTGAAACCAAAAGCCAGATATGGTTAAGCTTAGTGAGGAAGACATTTTAAAAGCTGAGATACACTGAAAGCTAGGCTTCTTGCACTAGTCAGCCAAGTTTTGAATGAAAAGGAAAAGTTCTTTAAGGAAATTAAACATACTGCTCCACTGGACATATGAATAATAAGAAAGCAACATAGCCTTATTGCTGGTATAGAGAAAATTTTATTAGTCTGGATAGGAGATCAAACTAGCCATAACATTCCCTTAAGCCAAAGCCTAATCCAGAGCAAGGCCCTAATTTTCTCCAATTCTATGAAGGCTGAGAGATATGAAGAAGCTGTAGAAGAAAAGTTTGAAGCTACCACAGGTTAGTTATTTCATGAGGCTTAAGGAAAGACGTCGTCTCCATAACAGAAAAGTGTAAGGTGAAGCAGCAAGTGCTGATGTAGAAGCTGCAGCAAGTTCTCCAGAAGATCTAGCTACGATCGTTAATGAAAATGGCTACACTAAATGGCAGATTTTCAATGCAGACTAACCAGCCTTCTATTGGAAGACGATGGCATAGGGTTTTCATAGTTAGAGATGAGAAGTGAAGCCTGAAAATGTGACTGAATTGTTGCAGTCTCATGATAAAACCTGATTGGATGAGGAATTGCTTCTAATGGATAAGCAAAGAAAGTGGTTTCTTGAGGTGGAATCTACTTCCAGTGAAGATGTTGTGAACATGGTTGAAAGGACAGCAGAGGATTTAGATTATTACATAAACTTAGTTGATAAAACAGCAACAGGGTTTGAGAGAACTGACTCCAATTTTGAATGAATTCTACTGTGGTAAAATGCTATCAAGCTACAGAGAGATCATTTGTGAAAGAAAGAGTCAATTGATGTGGCAAATGTCATTGTTGTCTTATTTTAAGAAATTGCCACATCCACTCCATCCTCAGCAACCACCACCCTACTCAGTCAGCCGTCATCAACATTGAAGAAAGACCCACCACTAGCAAAAGGATTACAACTCACTCATGATGATTGTTAGCACTTTTTAGCAATTAAGAATTTTAAAATTAAGGTATGTACATTATTTTTTCAGATATAATGCTATTGCACACTTACTAGTCTATAGCATAGTGTGAACATAACTTTTATATGTACTGGGAAACAAAAAAATTAATTTGACCCATTTTATTGTAATATTTGCTTTATTATGGAGGTCTGGAACCAAACCCACATGATCTCTGAGGTATGCCTATATTTTCATTTTAATAGTTTCTTTTCTCTTTCTGCTAGGAAGGATGTTATTTCTTCTTGAATCAAGAAAGTACACCCTCCCCCATTTCTTCCATGACTCTGTTCTTCTTTCTCCTTTCTATCCCAAGATTATGTGCTACATATAAGTAATTAGTATCTTCTTCATACAATTAAATTTCTTTCATTCTTGTGAATTTCGTTAAAGCCCAATATCTATAGGAAATTCTCTTTAGTTAAAGAAATGTAAAAAATGAATGAGAAACATGTTTAGTGATCCTCCTTCCTCTGACCTCTCAATGCCCCTACACACACAGTATCACCCTTTGGCATCAAATACAGGCACATACATATTTCCTGTCCTGTTTCACTTCCCCTTATCTAAGATGATGATGAACAGTATATCAAAAATTCATAAATGTAAGTTGATAACTGTTGAACATGCATTTCCTCCTTGTTTACTTCCATTTCAATACATGGTTTTAATGCTCATGTGAAACTAGTCTATACATTAGCCTTTATACATTTTTAAATATATTTTATATAGCTTAAAATATATTTTATATTTTAAATATATTTTATATAGCTGACATTTCAGATATATAATTTCATTGAGATAGGCTCAAGCTAGAAAATATTGCAATGGTAATAACTTCTTATTAAAGTTGGGAATTGAGGGAGAAGTTAAGACTGATTAAAAGGCAATATGTCAGGTAAGGGAAATAATCTTAGAAGAGGCAAACATCAGATAAAAATTTAGGGGGCTACAAAAATTACATTTATATCCTTAGATTCATTTCTTAGGACTAAGTATGAGAAGAATGTTAGTAAAAGGAGTGTATGTGTGTAAGATTTTGCAACCAATTTTTTCAACATATATTAAAATACATCTCACAACTTGAAGAATTCACTGTTACTAAAAACTACTTCCTTCAATTCAGCTTCTTCTTTGTGTACATTTTGAAAAGTCATTTCTGGATCTTATCATTCTTCTCCAGGGACCTTGCCTTTGGCAATTACAACACAGCAGAAAAAAATCCTGAACACATGCTCCATACCTTTTCCAAATATGAGTTATCTACCTCTGTCTTTTGTGAATCTCTTAGACAGGGAGTTTAAGTTTAAATTAAAGATTCTCAGGCTAAATTTTATTTTATTTTATTTTATTTTAGTTTTTTTTATATTTTATTTTTAAAAATTTACATCCAAATTAGTTAGCATATGGTACAACAATGATTTCAGGAGTAGATTCCTTAGTGCCCCTTACCCATTTAGGATAAATTTTATTTTAAAAGCCTTATCTTTTAGTTTACTCATCTAGAAATGCTGAAACCATGACCATAAAAGATCTTATTTATGAGTCTATAAGCCAATGGTAGGAGAAGTCAAATCTTTTTCACTTTATTGTAATTGTCTTCTTATAGCTTCATAAGTATTTATAATATATATCTCAGAATTTAAATGAGAAGACTCTGGGTAACATTATTATTTTGATACGATATTTGATATAGTGGCATGTCCAGATTCATAATTACTTTGCTATTTGATTTCTTCATGTTCAAATAGAATGTTTGTTAAGTTATCATTAAGAGAAGCTAAGAAAACTATTAAGTTAGGGAAGTAAGAAATGAAGGGAGAAGTGGTATCCTTCCTATCTTAAATTTATGAGCCACTAGGGAAAACATTTTTGAGACATATATAAAGATCAATAGAGATTAAATAAAAGTAGAACTAAATTTGAAAGTTAATTATAAATGTGATCCATATTTCCCACTTGGTAGTCTATGCATTATCAAATCTGAAAAAGGATAAAGCTCCTAAATTTTTCTAGTTGTATAAAGTTCTATTTGTAAATGTAACTTATCGTGCTCATAAAGGAGGAAAAAGGACCAGAAAACTTAAAAAAAATGTTTATTTATTTATGTTGAGAGAGATAGTGGGTGTGCGTGAGGGAGAGGGCCAGAGAGAGGGAGAGAGAGAATCTCAAGCAGGCTCTACACTGTGAGCACAGAGTCAACATGGGGCTTGATCTCACCAGCCATGGGATCATGACCCGAGCTAAAATCAGGAGTTGGACACTTCACTGACTGAGCCACTCAGGCACCCCAGGACCAGAAGAAACTTAAGCCAAGCTTATGCCATAGGTTATTTTAAACTTCTTGTGGCTTTATTTGTCTTACGTGTGGCTAGTTTTAAAAACTGACATTTTCAATGTTAATATTTAAATCAAGTGCCAGGAAAATATATTAGACCACATTCTCAAATAAAAGAATTATATCATAATTTAATTTTTCTATTGGATAAGGTTTTCTTTACTTCTATTTTAAAAGTCAAGTATACTGAATACTGATTAGTAATGTAGAATATTTGTGAAAGTATAATGTGAGCAAGGACCACCTGTAAGTCATTAAATTCCAAGAAAATTTAACAAACATAAGTAAGTGTACAGCTATGGGAGTTTACCAACAGTAGAGTGATGAAATATTTGATTTCCAAATCCAACTTTTAAAATTTAAGATGTTTTAAATTAATTGGTAACAAATGCCAGAAAGACCTAGCCAACTTTCATTCCTTAAACCTAATTTTAATCAAAATATCTTACACATTTACAAACTTGACGTTCCCTTTAAAATCATCCATGTCTTCAAAAATTTTATCACATTAATTACTTGATTACTAATAGCAACATCAGGCTGGATACATCGTGATAATGGCCAACTCTTTTGATATAGTGAAAGACATTTTGCAAAGTACCAGTGACCCAAGATCTTTCTTAAATGAGCAATGTTCAAGTTTGCACAACAACCTCCTCTCTGTTCCCACTGAATTTTGTTCACATATCTATAATCTCCCTTTTGTATATGATATTGCTATTATCTATTTAAACATCTCAACCCTCCATTGGACCCTGCATATACCTTCAGGATAGGTATACTACCCCATTCAGTTGTGAATTCCCAGGACTTAGTGGTGTGTCTGGCCACAGAGTAATAATTCATTGAAACCATGTTGAATGAATGAATGAAGGAAGGAAGGAAGGAAGGAAGGAAGGAATGAATGAATGAAATAAGCACAGGAAATCCAACTACAGAGGCAGCCAAAGTCCTTTCAAGCTGCAATTCACTGAGGATCATTTATTGGCTCAACAGAACTACCAATAATATATAAAGCTACATAATATCTTTGTAAGCAGTGGAGTCGAGGACATTAGTGAGAAAGGCAAAAAAATTCTATTTTAAAGATAAACTGCAGATCTTCTAAGTGGAAGTTAATTACCCTAAAACATTATATTAAATGGTATATTTCTCCTTGGCAGTCATAAGACTTCAGAATAAGCTCTGACACAGAGTTATTTACGATTGATCTAATAAGTTCTGTAACTTAGTTTACAAAGTTAGTATAACATGAAAAAAAATCTGGGGATCGAACTTCATTAATGCTTATATTTATAAAATGTGGCCTTGGTCATTTAGTTCAAATGTAAAGTCAATATTAAAACATATATTCATTTAAATGTTTAAGGGTGCCTGGGTGGCCCAGTCGGTTAAGTGTCCGACTCTTGATTTCAGCTCAGGTCATAATCTCATGGTTCATGAGTTTGAGCCCCATGTCGGATTCCACGCTGATGGTGTGGAGCCTGCTTGGGATTCTGTCTCTCCCTCTCTCTCTGCCCCTCCCCTGCTTGCTCTCAATCTCTTTCTCAAAATAAATAAATAAACATTAAAAAAATATAAATGTTTAAAAAATACTAGGTAACCTTTAAAATACATTTAGCTAGAAAAGTTTACAACCGAATTGTACTACTTTGACGGTAGGCAATGAAAAAAGGAGTAAGTTGATGGCTGGAGTCTCTTCACTATGGTCTTGTACCAAATGGTGTTAGAACTTGTGTTTATGAGGCTTCTCAAACGTGTTCTAGGCACAAGGAAGGTGGATGATAGGAAAGATAATGACCCAAAACAAAAAGGCCTAAATATCTAATGCAGCCTCCTTCATCAAGATTTAATTAACATACTTCTATAATTTTGATACCAGACTCCCATTTTTTAAAAAAATTGCATATCTATATTCTGTAATTTACAGAGAGCATATGCTTTGGTTGGTACACATTTTGGAGTTTTAGACATGACCAATAACACTGTTTCCTAAGAAATAAAGTGAAATTTGCATAAAATTATGAGGCTTCAAATAAGTACATTTTGTTAGTATGATAGTACCTCGTTCTCCCTTCTGACACTTCTTTCTTTGCACTGTACACTTTCTTGTCTCACTGGTCGGGGGACACAGGTTACCCTTTGCTGATGGATGCTGTGTTATTTCTCGGACCCGTGTTTCAGTCCCTCTTTTGAAGCCACATGTTTTTCCTTTCTTCATGCATGGACTCCAAGGACTCCATTCACTGGACTCACAGTGCACTGAAACAGAACAGCAGAAACAAACTTGCTTAAATTCTGAGCAGAAATCCTGTAGAGCAAACTTGCGCAAGGTAACTTAAAGAAAATGAAAATAAAGAGAAAGACAGGAATAAAATGTTTTCACATTTGTAGTGCTCACAGTGCCAGGTAAACTCATTTTTGCATTAGGTTTACTTTTCACTCTAGAGTTGTTAACCCAGGCACTAATCTAATTGCTCACAGTTGACCGATGCTTCACAATTTCTAGAGCACTGCTCTAATTTTTGATTGATCCTGACCATAACTTGATAGACTAGTCATTATTATGTGCTATCTTTAGTGTACTTCTTTAGTGTGCAACAGAAGCACCTGGAGGGCTTGCTGAATGAACTAGACCCCACCCCTCGTGAGAATGTGCATTTCTAACAATAAATGTGATGCTGATTTGCAGGTACCAAGAACACACTTTGAGAACTTCTGTGCTAGAAAATGGTTAAGCAAAAAATGCATCCCGGTCGTTGTCTACAATTCACTTCCTTTTCTGCTTCATTTGCAGTTGAGTACTTAAATATTATTATTTAATTTTTTTTTAATTTTTTAAAAATGTTTATTTTTGAAGGAGAGATAGAGAGAGCAGGGGAGGGGCAGAGAGAGAGAGAGAGAGAGAGGGAGGGAGATAAAGAATCCAAAAAGGGCTCTAGGCTCTGAGCTGTCAACACAAGGCCCGATGTGGGGCTCAAACTTATGAATTTGAATCATGACCTGAGCCAAAGTCATATACTTAACCGACTGAGCCCCCACCAGGTGCCCGTAAATATTATCATTCATTAATGGGTGTTCTTCAGGCATAGCAGCATGTATGTAAGTGGATTCTGGATCAACTTCAGTTGATAAGCTGCTTCTGGAATTAACTTGAAGGAGTGATTCCTAAGCTGAACAGATGTAATTTCTATAAAGCTTCTTTTGTAGATTTTTCCCCTTTTCTGTATATTAATACCTTCTTTTCACTCATGGCTTTCCAAGGTCTTATAGCAGATTTCTGAACTTCTAATGAAAATAAATATCTGCAAGATGCTATCATTTTATTTATGTTCATACAACTTCCTAATTCACAATAACTGAAATAGCTTGCAGCAATAATTCTTTCGATGATACAAGATTCTCTTTCCACAACTTTCCATTAACCTTTCTTGCTTCCTTCTGATGAAAAAAAATCCTTATTTTAGAGTGGAATGCTATCTTTTATGCAGCCTCAAAAAATATAACCTAAATGTTTTAGAAATTTAAATCCATTTGCCATACATTTTTTCCATGTTTTGTAGTTACCATCAGGTATCTGAATGTAACACAGAGTTAAAGGAAAATGACTAGATAAGTTAATTTAAGTTTCTATGAACGTAAAAAAATGAACTTTACTGAACCACTCCTATACTAGTTTCATGTTCAGTTATAACATGATTTGAATTAAAGACCAGAACAATGAAGTCACTTACTGATATCATAATCTTTTGCCAGTTAGGACGTATCTCCCATCCTGATATTAATGACACAAAAACAGTGGATCTTTAACACAAAACAAATAAAAACACCTCTGAGAAAGGAAATGGAAAAATGAAAATCAAAGTTTGTGAGCTGTCACTTTGTCCAGTATTCATTTAAGAGGGCGAAAAAAACAAAAACAAAAAGAAAAAACAAAAAAAACATGATGTGAAAATGACTAAGAACTTTGGGGCTTCTTCACAATTGTAAAAGTAGTCTAGGAAAATGGATATTTAGACTTCAGAAAATAAGATTTTTAAAATTACAATTATGAGTCCTTAGTCATATGATATAAATGGTTCTAAAAATTAAATTCTAATGACAATATTAGAGAATTCCATTGAGGAAGAAAAAGAGGAAATATTTAAAATTGATGAGTTCAGATAGTAAAAAGCTCTAATAAGAAGGGATAGTTAAAAATCCTTGAGAAGAGGAGAACTTTCCTAGAGAAACACTATAAAATGAACCTATAATG
Source organism: Panthera pardus (assembly GCF_024362965.1). Taxonomy (NCBI): domain Eukaryota; kingdom Metazoa; phylum Chordata; class Mammalia; order Carnivora; family Felidae; genus Panthera; species Panthera pardus. The sequence continues at coordinate 37,340,351 of NW_026526732.1, forward strand.
TTACTGTGTAAAAAATGTTTCTGGAAAATTGGAAACTTTGAAAAACATGTAAAGACAACAAAAAGGATGATTTAAGTTATATTCAGGTCTGAACAACATAGAATTGGGGCATTATTTGGTTAAGAGGTAATTAAGAAAAAAACAAAATTACACCCTTTTTCTATTCTGTTTTCTGTATTAAGGACAATTTAACACTGGAAATCTTAACACAGTTTTTTAAAGTTTATTTATTTATTTTGAGAGAGAGAGAGAGAGAAACAGGGCAAGTGGGAAGGGGCAGAGAGTGGGGGGAGAAAGCAAATCCCAAGCAGGTTCCACACTGTCAGCACAGAGCCCAATGAGGGGCTCAAACCCACAAACTGTGAGATCATGACTGGAGGTGAAATTATGAGTAGGGTGCTTAACCAACTGAGCCACCTGGGTGCCCCTGGAAATCTTTAACTATTCACTAATGAAACAAGGGTCTCAAAAAAGTAATCGGCTTCCTGTCCCCAGAAATGGTCATGCTGTGATAGATCATCAGTCTACAAAGCTATAAAAGGAATTCTTGAATTGGAAGAAAAGCTGAACTGGATGTTCTATCAGTAAGGGCCTTAAGACAGCATTACTCATTTGCTCTCATTCTTGTTGACTAACTGCATGGCTACACTGAGAACATAGCAAGGGCATGTTCCTTGCTACTCACAGTTTAAAGCTGGATATCTCCCTCTGTGACTACTTGAATGAGGCCAACTCTCCCAGAGGAGCAATGAGGATGGCACAATGACAGTGCAGAAAGGAAGCAAATATCTACAGCATAAAGTAGAAGAAATATATTCTCCTATAAAATTGGGTTCAGTGGACATTTATGCCTAATATGACAGAAAACCATGAGGAGTGGATATTTTGAGGCAGAAGTCTTTCACCCTAGCTCTATATCAGAGTGGTATTTTCTCTGTTATGACCTTTCCTCTTGGTAATAATCTGGATAAGAAACAAGTCACATAATGTAGATTTCAGGAAAGAGAGGGAGGGACACATTCTTCAAAATCTTTGGTGAACAACAGAGAGCTAGAGTCAAGGTACTAATAATAGCACTGACAATAACTCACACTGTGTCCTTGGAGTCATTATTTCAGCTCTCCGGGTCCTAGTTTCATATTTGCTAAAGGAATAGGCTTTAATGTTCTTTTGTGATAATCAAACAGGTCATCATTTTTCATGAAATCGTGGGGCAAGCCTCAGTCACAGCCCACCTATTACTTGTTGGCTAGAGAGCACATGCTGGGAGACATCCCTTACAGCAAGCAACAAGAGCTGGCTCTCAACATAAGTTGCGGATTTGCGCTGTGTCCTAGGTGATTTATACCTAACTGTTCAATGAGCCAGATTCGCTAAATGGCTTTTAGATTTCTAATCCCTATTCTAAAATATATAAATTTCTTAAATTTCATTGTTTTAAGAATATTTTTCGTCTAAATAGTAGTATGAATTACCAGTAAGCTTTACTAGCTAATCTAACAGTGCCAAGTGCCAAATGCTCTCTATGATAGAAAAGCATTAAAACATTGAAGATAAATAGCCTTTCAAGGACTGAATACTACACTTTAAACAACTAAGAAAATCTAAACATGCGCCCTTTAAACAACATGAGCCCCTTTTTCTGGGTAGAGAAATGGCACAAACTTTCTGCAACTCATCCTGAATTTCTGTCCTTGAATACTCCGCAGAATTGTTTCCTATTTTTTCCACAGTTTGGAACTTATTACCTTTAGTCATCAGCCCTCAGGACTTAACAGAGATGAACTTGAAGTGCTTTCTCATGTACGTTTTACCCTATTTCTAACTAGTTTTTCTGTGTCTTTATTGACTAGAAGGAAAAAAAAGAAGACTCAACCAAAATGAGCCATGAAATGTTGTTTTCCAGATGCTTTTGAAATTATCATTAAAATATCATCTATTTGTTTCATTCTCTTAGAAACTTTGTTGAAAAATGAGTGTTTTCTGTTTCAATTATTTCTGGACTTGAAATAGTTAAGTCACCACTTTCGAGTTATTGCTCCAGCACTTTCGATTCTAACGGGGGATCTATCTGTGGGGACCCCAGGGGAATCCTGGAGACTATCTTGTACTGAATCAGAAGGACATTTGTGTGCATATGCCAATATCAGTGCAGCATCAAAGGTTCTTGTAGCTCTTGCCCAGGGGATTTTGAGATTTAGTATGCTGTTTTCCCATTTGGTTGAGCATCTGCTCCCCAACTGTTCATCCAACTCGTCGTTGTAGTAGCTGCACAACATTTAAAAGGGAGAAATAAAGCCTGACAGTGATCTGTTATTTAGACAAACAACTGGTCTGAGGGACCTCCCCTTCAAGAACTTCAGCCTGCATTTAATCAGACCCTATGACTATGTCCTTCTGTCAGTTTGAGTAAGTCCAAAATCCTCTCCTTGTTTCTGAATACCTGTGCAAACAGGACATTTCAGTAAAGCAGGGTGAGAGAAAAAAATGAGATTTTTAACTATATCAGTTCTATTTCTGTAGGTGTTTGGCTCATCTACTGAGTACCAAAGGGCTATATCCAGAGAATGTTTCCTGCCTTTAAAAAACAACTTTGCTGGGATGCCTGGGTGGCTCAGTCAGTTCAGCGTCTGACTTCAGCTCAGGTCATGAGCTCATGGTCCATGGGTTCGAGCCCAGCTTCGGGCTGTGTGCTGACAGCTCAGAGCCTGGAGCCTGCTTTAGATTCTGTGTCTCCCTCTCTCTCTGCCCCTCCTCTGCTCTCTCTCTCTCTCTCAAAAAATGAATAAACATTAAAAAAAAAACAAACAAACAACTTTGCTCACTGGTTGACATTAGACCTAAGTGTTATGTGAAACTCATGTCCTAAAGTGAAAATTTAGTTTAAGACCAAATATACATATTCATATATTCATATATTCATATATTTCTTTATCTTTATCTTTATATATATGTATGTGTGTGTATAACATATATGATATATACTTGCACAAAGTGTGTATATGGTAAATTACTCTAAATAAAGTTCATTAAATAATAATATGAAATAAATTTTTAATGATCAGACTATCCAAAACAGTTATTAACACTCCCTAAGAAATAATGGAGCACCCGCGGGGTGGTAAACTGTACTGTGATACATGCTGGCTAAGGCTGTGGGAGCACTGTTAAGATGGTATCTTTGTAAGGAAGGATGAAGAAAGCCTCTTGGAGATACCCCTTCAGGTTCTTGTGAAAGAGAACTCTGAGCAGCACTTCCATGGAGACTGACATTATCATCGGAGGTGTTTATCTTCCCCTGTAAATCTTAGAAATCCTCCTCACCAATACTGACGCACTCCATGGTATGGTTGTTGGCTTCCAACCCTTCTGGGCAATTGTCAAGGCACTTTCCAAGGTGTAAGTAAAATCCATTTTTACACTTTGTGCAGAAATTTTTGTTGAAACAAGTATCACAGTCAGCTTTGCATTCTGAAAGAGAAAAAAAGAAAAGAAATATGCTTTCATTATCTTCACTTACTTATTGCTGGTCCAGGTCTCTATGCTTACAACACAGGCACATGTGACTTTTGTGTCAAAACAATTAGGATTCAAAATTATTTTTCTAAATTAAAGTATGGATTCCTCCACAGTCATTTAGTTGATGAACATCAATCATTGATTTCAAAATTACTGTACTGAGAGTCCTACGAAAAAATTTTTGGCAATATGTCTACTGCCAAGAATGTTTATAAGACCGAGTATCCATTTATATAAAATAACAGTAAAAAGTGTTGCGTCAGAATTTTAATGAAATATACTAGATATTGCTTTAGTGCTATTTTAGAGGTCCATTCATTCATTCATTCATTCAAGAAGTATATGATTGACTACTATGTGCCGAGCACTATTCTAGATAGTGATTGACATCAGTGCACCAAAGAGAGATAAGGAGTTCACAAAGCTTACATTTTAGGAGGGAAGACACAATAAACAATGACAATAGCTGACCCTTATATGGTGATTAGTAAGTCAGATATTGCTGCAAGTATTTTACAATATTAAGTCACTTCAACTTTACAATAACCCAGTGAGGTAGCCCTGATTATAATTCCCATTTTACAGGGAATTATAGAAATTGAGACTCAAAAAGTTTTGAAACCAGCCCAGATCAGAGTGATTTTTGAAACCAGGCAGTCTGGTTCCAGAGTAAGAGGTGGTCTGGAAAAAAGAATGACAACAACAAAAGGTAGGGGAAAGATATGGAAAATGAAAAGAGGAAAAGTTTGATTATTGTGAGTTAGCTGGTCATGAAATACCTCTCTGCGAAGGTGATATGTGAGAATATTGAATGAAAGAAAAGAACCAGCCAAGCAAAGATGTGGGCTAAGAGCTTTCCACGCTGCCAGAATAGTGAATGTAGTACAGTAACTGCAAAGGCTTTGAGGTGGGAAGATCTTGCAAGAAGGCCAGTGAGGCCAGTGCACAGTGGATGAGGTGCAGTCATAGGAAATGAGTTTGAGAGGTAGGCAGCTATATGTGGTGCCTGACAGAGGAATGGTATTTCCTAAAGCTACATTTTGAAAGGTTACTCAGTCTACGCTGTGAAGAGTAGACTTTTGGGGTCCAGATGAGAGGTGATATGAGAGCGTTTTCAACATTTATTTCCAACATTTATGTTATACTGGAATTTTTCTTGAAGCAAAAATAGCTGAATTTATTCTTTAAATCATTAAATGTTGTGATAGTAATGGGATGTTGTGACAGTAATGGGAACTCAGACGGCATTAATGCTTATGGTAGTTTTCTGTAGGTTATGTGGGTAATAACCATGTTCTCAGTGTTTGCTTTTATGATGGGAAAAAAAACCCTACAAAACTTGAGTGCTTTTTACAAGAGGTGAAAATCTTCCTGCTCTGAGGGCTAAGTCCACGTATGCTTTAGCCTTATTATCAGGTAAATATTATTATTAACTTAACACCAAATATCACAAATATGCTAGAGGCCATTTCAAATCTGGAAAGTCCCTAAGGGTGAGATAAAAACATAATTCTGTGTAGCACTTACTTGTACATTTATTTATATCTGGATATCGAGTTCCATAATATCCACTTGGACATGAAGAGAGACACACTCCAATCTGCTTCATGCCAATTCTTTCCAGAACAAAAAATAGTCTGGGCTTACATGACAAGCATCCATTGTAATCTGAACACGTCGCACAGCCTCCTTGGCAGCCTTGACTGACGTTAGGATGCACTGAAGGGACAAATGTACAAAGACAAAAACAAATGTTAAATCATAAATAAAGAAGTTCAATGACATTCTCGAGGCAGAGATACATTTGTTTCACTAGCTTTCAATTGGTGGTAATGGGTGAATAAGTTGGGATTTTTTCCCCTCTCTTTTCTGTGATCTAGTATTTCCCTTAAATATATACATACATTGTTTTCAATTTAAAAGTTATTAAAAACTTTAAGTGATTAAGTTTTGGCATTTGGAAACTAAGAATATACTGCCTCAAACTATTTATGGATCATATATGTATTTATATGTAGTGAAATATTCTCATTGAACTAGCACCCTGGCAGATTGGAGATTGGGTAATTTTGAGCTTATTCCCTAAAATCAATGTATATTAGCTTTGCTCATCATTTATGCAATGAGCACGTATCTAATTTCTTCAAGCAAAGATGACAACATAGAAAAGGCTTAACTTGAGTAAGGACACTTTGTTCTAGGATATCTTTTTTCATGTATGGTCTATTAGAGAACACAATATTACTCTTTGATCCATTGCAAATTGATTCTGAAACTATGTAGCTTCTTGGGACTCCCCCACCCCCATGCTTTCTTAAAATATTTCCTCTCACATAAGTTTAATGTTTATCAGTTCAAACTGATACCATGATGACAATGTGATACTTATCTTACCAGTATTTCTACAAGACCATGTGGCTATTTATAATAATATTTATAGTTTATAATATAATATTTATAATGTTATATATATAATATATAATAATTCTACTTCTTCTACTCAAGTATGTATTTGGTGAGGGCATGACACTAAAGACTACTGCTACACATACCCCTAAGAATTCTAAGGTTTCCAAGAATCATCAACATGTGTGGTGAGCTGGCTATTCATTAGCAAATCTGAACAAACATAAACAAACATGTGGAAGAGTCATGTTTACTTGAGATCTTCACAACTTTAAATCTTCTTATTACTATCAACTGGTCATCAACATCTGTGTGTGAGCTGGTGTAAAATTGCTGACTAAAGTACATCTCTCATGGAGCTGGTGTTTGGGATGATTTCTTCTCCTAATGAATTCTGTGTTCAAATACACTATAAGTAGCTTTATTGTTCCTCTAGGAATCCAGAAGGCAAAAATTCTGACCTTTATAAGAAACAAAGGTTGATGCACAGGAGTGCAAAGGCACCCCAGTGTATTTCTGATTTCTCTTGTTGGTAGTGGTGTGTGTGCGTGTTGGGGTGTGATGGGCCTTGCCATTATCAGGTCTGTCTTCAGAGTGATGTTTGGTTCTTGCTAAGTCCTTTACTGCAAAAACAAATCCCACCAGGCTTAGTTAGAAAGGGTACCTACAAGCCCAATCAGCCTTACCACAGGGGTGCAAGAATTAGCTACAGAGAGGTCATTTGGTTGACCAGTGTCCTCTGCCTAGAGGAAAGCATCCCTGAATCAGCCACAGGAACCACAAGCAGCTCATTCTCATTCCAAGACGTTTTGTAAATAAAATGAGGAAATGTGGGGGGGGAAGGGAAGTCTGCTTTTCCTGTACATGCTCCTCTGTGGGGTGGGAAGAATATATAAAGTGGCACAGGAGGTTTAGGCATTACAGGACTTGGGGAACTTATTGTAAGTGAAAACTGTTCTCCAAGTAACAGGGTACTTTTTCATTGCGGTAACTCATCATTGGAGACTTACAGAAAATGTGTTTTCTGTAGGGAAAGACCCTAAAAAGGAAAGGGATGAAGAGGGCTTCCTGTGCTCAGACTCTAGTTTGGTCCATTTTAAGAAGCAAGATGTGTAGTTAAAAACCTGTGAAATCTTCTCATAAGAACTGTCTGTGGAGAAGTGGACCTCATTTTGAAGGAAAGTCACTTCAAGCCCAGGGCACTAAGTGACTCTGAGTTTGAATGAAATTAGGTTTAACTGGCCCACAACAATCTATCTCTATCTCTGAAATGCAGCTGCCCAAAGGAAACAAAATTGTAATTTCAAGCACCTTGAAACTTTTGTCAATTATGATACAACTTTAAATCAGTTATGAGAATAAACATGATTTACATATGTGAAGCCTCAAAAACTGATGTACCTTAAAATAAATTTCACTTAAAAATGGGTTTTGGGGATGCTGGGTGGCTCAGTCGGTTAGGTGTCCGACTTCAGCTCAGGTCATGATCTTGTGGTTTGTGAGTTCGAGCCCAATTCTGGCTCTCTGTCATCTTGGAGCTCACTTCAGATCCTCTGTCTCTCTCTCTCTCTCTCTCTGACCCTCCCCCACTCATGCTCGCACTCTCTCTCTCAAAAATAAATAAACACCATTTTTTTTAAAAAATGGGTTTTGGATGTTTGGAAACTTCTCCAGGAAAGAGCTCCATACAGGCCCAATGACCTGGTAACAGTTCCCATCAAAATTTTGAGATGTGACAAAGTACCTTGCTCCATTCTTTCTTTAAAACTTTTACTGATGAAATCTAGCACAATCAACTCATAGCGTAGCACTACATTCCTTCTTCTTGCTTCTTTTTCATATTGTGTCTTTTTAGACAAAATTTTTTGGCAAAATAGATTTTTGAAAAGTAAAGAAGCCAACTTTATTTCTTCAGAAAGGGTTCAGTGTTATGCTGTGGGAAGTGAGAATAAGTAAGACTCTGAAGCTCAGATTCTAGGATTCTAGATTTTTGTTTTACAGTTGAGTAGAGTAGTGATTGTTTTCTTGAATACTATGTAAGGGTCACTCAATTTTTACAGCCTGTATTACACAACTAGATACAAATTCCCCAAACTTTATCTTAAGGGGAGGTTTTACTTTTTACATGAAAACCACAGAAAACTTTGGTCTGGATTGACTGTAACAATTCTTTCAGCCTTAAAATCTTATGATTCTAAGACAGAAAATAGAATTCTGCTTTTCATCCTTCTTCCTCTTCCATTCTGATAAAAACTTCATTTTGTATTTCCGAATCACCTCTTTTTAAAAAATGTTTTAGTACTATTAGTTTATACAAACAATGGAGGTATTAATGGTGAGGAGGTTTCATAAAATATCTAAGGTTTAAACTTAATCTTAGAAAATAAGTTGAAGTTATAAGTATGTAAGTGACCATCATGAGGCCAGAGGAGGGAACACCCCAATTATCCACATCAGGAAGGAGACTGGCATGAGTTCAATGCATCTGATGCATAAAGAGTGGTTAATGGAGATATGAGGAGTATCAAAAAGATTGCAAGCACTGGGTAGATCTAGATTATGGAACCCTTTGTGGTTTGTGCCAAGGACATTATTCTGTAGATATAAGGGATTTCAACCTGGTGGGTGACGTGATCACTTTTGTATTGGAAAGGTGATCTCCCTGGCAGCATGGAAAACACAGAAACTAGAAGACTAATATAGTGATCAAGGTAAAAGACTGGTGATAGCTTAAAATATAGCAAAGGCAGGGTAATGTGGTGAGGAAGGTATGACTATTCCAAGGATATTTAGGAGGTGGAGTCAGTCAAATACGGTGACTAACAGAATGTGGACCGAACAGGAAAGAGGATTTGAGAAGGTGTGTTTTGAGTTCCAGCCCGTGAGTGAATAGAAGAGAAGAGGGACTTCTGGGGGAGTAAAAGCCTGCAGTTGGAGTGTGGGGGCAAGTACACAGAATATCAAAAAGTATAAAAATGTAAACATGGCTTAGGATCATTGATTTTGAAGATTTTATGAAATATCCAGAAAGTGATCCTTAAGAGATGGAACTTAATATTGTACTGGTTGCTAGAGATGTAAGGGTGAGTCTCTGGCTGTAACTACCTAATTAGAGAAGACATCTGAAAGAGGGAGGAGTTGAAGAATGCCAGAAGAAGGAAACATAGTCCAAAATAAGGGATATTTGGTAACAAAAAAAGACATATTTTCAGTTCATTTCTACACCATTTTTGCTTTCAAAGCATGCATCTCATAGAAAGCTAAATTAACTCCTTATTAGTAAGGATAGAAGCCATCACAATTATTTATCTTGAAACCCCAAACTAGGACTCAAAGAAATTCTGAAACTACAAGACAAATAGCAGTTGATATCAAAGGTTAGAACCTAGATCTTTGATGTCTGGTAACAATCTGTTTACATATATAAGTATACTCTAGCTATGTAACAAGGGTAAATCTGAGTGGAAAAACAGTCAGAAATCATGAGGAAGTTAAATTGGGACTTTTTTTTTTTTTTTTTACAAATGTGTCAAATACATGGTAAAATTGATGTATCTTTCCCTAAAATTGGGAAAGAGGGAAGCATCTTTTCTTAACTTGTATACAAAGGTTAAGGATGAAAATAGTATATATTAGTGTGTAATTTAAACCAATTTTCAGTGTTCAGTGTCTGACCTTTTAATATCCCTTGAATAAGTGACTTCAATTTTCCTAGCTGTTAAGCTTTCCTACTATTTCTCTATTTGGTAATCTTACGATGCATAACTGATGTAATGGCTCATAAAGGCTATTGTCCTGAGAGTTAAATCAACTTTTTGGATAAAAAATCCAGAACATAGAGTTTTAAATGGTAGAGCATTTGGTAAATACACAATCTTTGGCTAGTTATTTTCATTTTTTACGATATACTAAACCAGTTGCAGCACTGAAATTTAAGTTATGTTTCTGTAACAATTTAAGTACAAACTTCAAGGATTTGCTTTACTTTAATCCCCTTTTAAACCCCAACTGCAAATGTAGTCACATCTATTATAAATTTCTGTGTGGAAGAAATTCAATGTTGCCTGCTGCCAGTTACCTCTGATGGTCATTTATTTGTGGCTTGAGAATTTCCAGAAGTACAGAATTTAAGTTTATAAAAGGTTTGATTGAAGTTTAAAGTGCTAAGTACATGAAAGTAATGTATTGAGATTTTATAATTCAGAGAATAAAAAATAATAAATTAACAAATGTGATAAAAGTTAATTTTTTAATAATAATAATTAAAAAAACCCCAAATTCTTCCTAAAACATTCTTGTTCTCACAACATTCACTGCCTGCTTTTCTCTATATGGTGGCCTTCGGAGACAGGGTAAGGAGAAGAGGCCAGTGGAATTCTATAAGCAAAGCTATTTTCACTTTTGTCCTTTCTTCCATGTCCTCTTCTTTTGCAAGGATGTTCACATTGACTTGAAGCTTCTTGAAGGTAGGTATCTGGTCAGTCTTGATAATGTCTTCATAATTTTATTGGTAATTCCTAGCTTCTACACAGGGCAGCTGCTTATTAAATGGGTTATCAGTGAAGAGTTTTTTATTACTGAAGAGACGAAGGCAGTAAATATAAAAGATAAGCTATTTATTTGTGTTTTTAAAAATAATAAAGATGTCAAAGAGGTAAACACTTAATAGAAAGTATTTATGATAACTGATTTTAAGTGGGATGTGCCTATAAACATCTGGTAAAGGAATAAAATTTCAAATCATATACACTTTGAGGATGCTTAATTATGAAATAAATCATTCAAAATAAAATAATAAAAGTTTTTCTAGGTGTATTTATTTCAGTTATCTATTCACCTAAAGAAAATGTAGACTTATTTTTTGCTTATGTAAGGATAGCACATTTCTATCATATCATTTCTAGATATCTATCACATCTATCATATTATATCTGTCTTGATTATTATGGAATCATTTTTAAGTTTAATATAGCATTATGGTCATTGAAAGAGATGTTTCATGAGTCCTCTGAATGTTTGGAATTATTCACTTTAAGAAAAATCTAGTGTTAAAAATTTGAATTACTTGGCAGTCTCCTTTAAATTCTATTGAATCAACCCCAGAAAATATTGAGAGTCAATGTTTCTTATTTATTCATAAGTTAAAGAAGCCAAGGCAGAACAGACAACGGCTAAATCTCCATAATCATTTGTTAGGTATAGACAGCACAATATGAAAAGCTGTTTGAATGGATATAATTACTTACTGGTACACAATACTCCTTTACATTCTCAAGTGATGATAACTGGATCAATATAGGTCTGTCATAGTCCTCCAATATTATTTCTGACTAGTAATTTGTTGAGAAAGCCATATGTTTATATACACAAACATAATAGATTTTGATATTTCTGAAATACTGTGTACCATCAGATGGTGTGTACATATGTGTATATATTGTATATGTAATTAGACGCACGATGTGCACACACTCTATATAGTTTTTAATTAAAGTCAATAGCACAGACATTAATTGACCTGAAGTAGTTAGGATAATAGAGTCTGTCACATCTTTTGTCCCAGTGAATCAACCTTGAACACTCTGAAAGTTTGTACCCACACCAATGGGTTCACAAAATTCCTAAAGTCTCAGAGAGGAATGTATTCACCAGCTGCTGAATAAAGCCCAGTTAGGGCTCCACCATTATTATGTGGGGAAAAAATACTGTTTTTAATGGAAACTATTTCTTTGAGAACTTGGAAAATCTTTCTCTTTCTCTTACTGAATAATAATTTCCTGAAGGGAGTCTAATATTTATATTCTATAAATACTTTAAAATAAAACCACAGTAATAACACAGACCTAACATTAAACAGCAATTAGCTAGACTTTCCACTAAAATGAAGCCAGCTCAAAATATTAAGAAAATGGCTAGCAAATGATGGCAGATATAAAATTCCTGAAATCTAAGCTATGATGAATATTTGGTAGCTAGATGCCAACTTGGTGGCCAATGGCTGGGCTTTGTCCATCCACAGTCTACAGAATTAGGACTAGAAACTAAAGGCAGATGAAAGGGGCTGCATTATCTGTACATTGTGAAGACCGTGATTAAGGTTTTCAACACAGATTTCTTACAACTTACTATGTGCCTAACAGTACACGTGATATAGGAAATGTAGGAGTGAAGACATCTAGTTCCTGATTTTATGATGTTAATCAGTTAGTAAGCAAGTACACAATTAGATGCTTAAAGATTGTGATGGATGGTGTGAGTGAAATAAACAGGTGAACAAAACAGGGAATAACTCTGGGGAACTACTTTACATATAGCGGTCAGGAAAGGCACGTTTTAAAACGTCACTGTTGAGCTGGGACCTAGAGAACGAGAAGAAGTAAACTATGAAAACCTGAGGGAGGGAAGATATCCCAGGTGGATCACCAGCACGTGCAAAGATGTTAAGTCCATGAGAAAGAACCAGGCATAAGGAACAGCACAAGGGGAACCAATGAGGTTGCAGCAGTGGTATGCGATGAGGTTAAAGAAGGAGGGTAGAGCCAGATCCTAAAGAACCGTGTGGGCCAATGTAAATACCTGGGATTATATACCAAGTGTATTTAGACTCTGCGTTGCTAAGTGAATATCAGAAGGAAAGGAAAGAACACATTTTGCCTGACATAGTTATTTACTTTAATTTTTGTTAATTTTATGGATCATAAAATGGAACCAGCAACTTGTGTTCCTTGGAAACATGTTGTCTTACCAATTTTTATATTAGAGGAGAATGTTCTAACTAGCTACAAGATAGAGATTTACACTCTGATTCTTATCTTTGAAGAGAATGTACATCAATTTACATGTTCTTTGCTCTTGGAAACATTTCATTTCTCCTTTGTTTCTCCTATCTTTCTCTAGCAATAATTTGAGTTTGCTTTGGGGTTTTACATTTTCATTCTTTTTTATTGGAGTGGAGTCATTCTTTTTTATTATAGAGGTGGTGGTAAAAATACACAGGAAATTATGGAATTCATAATAGATCATAAGAACAAATAAACAGAATAAAAAATAAAATATTTTGTAATCTTGCATATACTCTTTTCTGCATTTTTCTGAATTCTTGCCATTAGTGATGCATATTGACAAAGTTTAGGTAATTTAGAGCAACAGCATTATAATTTTCACTTCTAATATAATATTTCTTTTAGAATCTCTATATTCTGTTCTTTTTTCTGTTAAATAAATTAATAATCTGTGGGTTAATTCCCAAGTTCATTCTTCAAAAGTAGTGAAAGCCATATTAGTTTTCCTGTGACCTACCAGATAACTATAGTTGATTCTGCTGTTGACACTGCAACAGAAAGTATTTGTAGAACCAAAAATAGTGTTTTTTTCTTGACCACAAGTAGAAAATCTATCTTAAGGTTAATGCACCCTGCTACGGGTGTAAAATGTAAGGTACTGAATCAGCATCTCCAGCTGTTGCTAAGGAAGGGAAAGCTTCCCCTTTTCCAAGTGGCCATGTTCCCAAGTGGAGGTGAATAGAGGACAAGAGGGAGTGGATAGGGGTAAGGGAGACCCAGATTCTGTAGAGAGCCAGGACCTGTTGATGAGTTAGTGGGTGGTAATAACAGCATTTTTTCATGAGACAGATCCAACAGTGTTCATCCAACAGTGGGAATCATTATGTACTCTGGTCTGGCTGAGAGTTCCATTCCTTTTTTTTTTTTTTTTAACGTAGAGAATTAATTAGAAATCAACATAAACAGAAAATGTGATAGTTTAATGGTAATGAATCGGCATGGGTGTGATTCCATAACTACTAAGTTTGCATTCTTGAAAGAAACAAACTTCAGTTTGTGCTAAAAACAAACTCTACTTTGTTATATTCTGAATAAACTTGGATCTTCTTGCCACATAGCATGCTAGAGCAGCATATCTGATGGCTGAAGTCTTAGTGTAAGCAAACAGCAGGCGAAAGACTTGTGGTATTTTAACAGGCACAAGAAGATGTGCAAATAGAGGGCATATCATTAAACAAATCCAGCTTTATGGGTCACATCTAAAATCCTGAGCAGAAAAAATAAGCGGTTTTTTCTCGTAGATTCACAAAATTGCTGGCAGAACAGAAGGTGCTAGATATCCACCTTTGTGCATATGATACATTTTGTGCATGGTTCACTGCATCACTACCTCATTCAGATATGGGCCTGCACACTTTCCAGAGCAGCACAGGGACTGGGAGGTAGAGAACTGGCTTTGGATTCATACACAGTTCTGACATTTACTAGCTGAATAACCAAAATTGATCTCTTCATCCAGCTACTCATTTTGACAATTAAACTGTCCAACATCTACATGCTTCTAGTTAGTGAGCATCCAAAGTTGAATAAAACCAATAATCTGTGTCAAGGAGTTCACAGTCTGGTTATTTAGACAAAAGTTGAGTAAGCTTTTTGAACCTAGGATTTCTCATCTGTAACAGGGGAATTTCTATTTGAATTAAGTGAGATCCCATGTAAGCACCTAGCACTCTTATGGGCACTCATTACAAGTCAGTATGTAGAAAGCATTTCGTTTTACCCAAGAAGTACTAACTATAACCTTGTACTAGTTCCACTCTTACTCAAGACAGCTGTGAAGCTTTACTCAATACTGACTCTCTCAAAACCCTTCAAGTAAGAAAACTGGAGAGAGGGCAGAATGCTGATGCTTCTTTCTAACACAGGTGATTTGGGGAAACTCAGGGAGCCTGGAACTCGTTAACAGTCACAGGAAGGGGCTACTTTTTAAGGACCACAGACACAGCTTTTAATGAGTATCAGATATGGTAGTCTCACACAACATTCTGGGCAACAAGTTCTCTGGGACTCTAGCAACCCACTGAAAACAAGGGCCTGCTTAAACAGGCGGAAAGAGGTAAGGTATACCACAGAAATGATATCAGAATGGTGTAGAGATCCTGAAGGTCTATGCCAGTTAAGTTCTAAGACTGTACCGTGTGTAAAATTGAGCTGAGGTACTTTTTAATAATGTGAATGCATAGACTTCATTCCAAAAGATTCTGATTCAGGAATGAAAAGGTGAGCCCGGGTAGTCGCATCTATATGCAGCACCTCAGGTGAATGCAACACCGGTGATACAGATACCCCACTTCTAGTATCACATCACTGCTGTTGTCACAAATAAGTACTTATTCAATGATTTCTCTTCTAGGACTGAAGACAAAACATGGTCTCTAACTCAAGAAGCCTAAGATATAGTTAGTATAACAGTCTTTTCATATTTTAAGGCCCATACATATACATACCAGAAACTTAGTGCAACAGAAATTACAAGGCAAGAGCAATTACTGATGGTTGAGGTATCTGAAGGTGCCAGCCTGCAGTTCGGAATAGTTATGAGACTTGAAGGAAAAGAAGACCTTAGACAAATGGGAAGGGGGGAAGAGAATGTTATGAGCAAGAGTGTTATGTATGAACACATAAAGAAGATTTGGGAGAATGGTGAATATAACTGGGGAATTTAAGAGGATTTTACAGTTCTTCCTTCCCTCTTAACTTTCAGATGAGAACACTGTGGTCCACATAATTAATTAGCTTCTAGCTGACAGAATCAGAAACCTTTGAAAGTTTAGAGGGATTTAGTTCAAACAGCTTCCCCAGAACCGTCCATTTAATTACGTCTAGTAAAACAAATCTTATGATATTTGGGGGCAGCCAATATATTTATTTTACAGCATCTCTACATATTGAACATCTTAAAGCCTCTCCCCATTAACCTGCCTGTCTTTCAGGAAGTTCTGGTACCATAGAACACACCCAACACATTTTCTCCTTTTTCCTAAGATTGTTTGTCAAACAAAGCTTGGTGTTTTGGATGGAAAGGTGGATAAGACCTAGGAGTCTGAAGTACAGTGAGAGACCATAAACAAAGTACAGCCAGGGTGGTAAATATTATGTACAAGTCGTTGGCAGAAAGGAGACAACTAACCATCTGGAACCACCTACTTGGGAAACCTGACATCCAGGCTGGATTTTGAGAAACATGAGGAAACTGGCTAGGGGTTTCAATTTAATCTTATATATAACTTGGAACCGTTTATAGACAAATCAGTGACATGATTTAATTTTGTTTTAAGCAAATACTCTGATGACAAAGAGAATAATTTCTGAGGAGGAGACACTAAAAGTTGAGTTATTAAGATATTATATTCTTACCTGGCACTGCTATTAGCTAAATTAGAATAGCATTAATGGGAAAATGGAAAAAAGAGGGCAGGATTTTAAAATTATTTCCAAAGAAGAATGGGCAAGGTTGACAGGATTTAACAATCAATTTTACATGGGTAAATGAAAAAAAATCTATAAATGGGTACACGAAAGAATAATATTGATTTGGGGGTTTCTAACTGGGGAGATCAGGAACAAAATGATGTAATTAATGGCGATAAAAGGAAAAAGAAATATCAAACTAGAAGGACAGGTGACTGAAGGAGAAAAGTACAAATGATTATATTGAGGTCCTAGGGGATTGGACTTGTCTTATTGTTGCTTTGTATCCCAAACTCATAGCCCAGGACTAGGCATATAAATGGGCTCATAATAAACCATAAAGAACAAATAAACCCCTTCATTTTATAAAAAATAATCCCCTCCCCCAAATCAAGAACTGAGACTTAGGAAATTTTGGTGACTTCACAAGGAAGGATCCCCTAGCCTTAGTGGCACTCTTCAGAGGTTTTTTGATTTCACTAAAATGTAAAATTTATGGAGAGAACTAAAGGGAGAAAAAATTAAGACCAAACATGAGGAGATGAATAAGAGGCTAAGGAGTTTACATGAAGATAAACAAAGAACCGTCATGGATTTGAAAAGTTATGGAATCTGAAGAAAAATTCATGTGTTGGGGCGCCTGGGTGGCTCAGTCGGTTGATCGTCCGATTTCGGCTCAGGTCATGATCTCACAGTCCGTGAGTTCGAGTCCCGCGTCAGGCTCTGTGCTGACAGCTCAGAGCCTGTAGCCTGCTTCGGATTCTATGTCTCCTTCTCTCTCTGCCCCTCCCCTGCTCATGCTCTGTCTCTCTCTGTCTCAAAAATAAATGAAAGTATTAAAAAAGCAGAAAAAAAATTCATGTGTTCTAGGAGTTCAGAAAACAAAGTTGAGGAGATTCTTCTAATACAGCATTTCAACCATCACACCTGAGCATGCATGAATTTAGGTATGAAAGCCAAGAGTTTTCCAAAGCCAGACAGCTAAAATGCTGGAGTTAACCTTAGTTTCTTATGGCATCAATATCCGATCACATTTTCCAGAGTTTGAGATCATTCCCTGATATTCAGTGCTGGTGAGTAGTCACTGTGGAGACAGGACCTAGAAAGTTAGTCATGAACACTGCCCAGAGTAGGAGCAAAGACACCAAAATTCCTCTGATTTTCCACCTTCCTCACTGGATAAGACACATTTTCCTGTGGTCCATTAGAAATAATCACTCTACATTGAGACTACAGAGCCAAAATCTTTTTTTACAAAAGAGAGATACAACCTGGCTCACTTTGCATCCTATCTCCACCAGGCATGTTGGATTGTACACTATCATGAGAAGGCACGCTAATCAACTTTTAGAGGGAGCTAATTTCAGAATCCAAATTCACTACTCTATATCTAACAAAAATACTAATTATAGACAGTGAATAACAAAATGGAAAAGGTCTTTTTTAAAAAACCATTTCACAGAGTATTACAGTAGCCCCCCCTTATCCACGGTTTTGCTGTCCACTGTTTCAGTTGTCTGTGGAAACCATGTTTTGGGAGCAGATGATCCTTCTTCTGACACAGAGTCAGAAGGTCAGTAGTAGCCTGATGCTTATGTCATTCGCCTCACTTCATCTCATCACGTAGGCATTTGGTCATCTCACAGCATCACAAGAAGAAGGGGAGTAGAGTACAATAAGACATTTTGAGAGAGAGAGAGAGACAGAGAGAGAGAGCACATTTACATAACTTTTATTACAGTATGATGTTCTAATTGTTCTAATATTGTTCTATTATTAGTTGTTATTGTTAATTTCTTGCTGTGCCTAATTCAGAAATTAAACTTTATCATAAGTCTGTATGTGTAGGAAAAAACCAGTATATATAGGGTTTAGTACTATTCCTGGTTTCAAGCATCCACCGGGGAGTCTTGATGTGTCCCCTGCAGATAAGGAGGGACAACTGTATATTACAAAGAGTCTCTATTTTTAGTTTCTTTTAGTTTATAAAGGCTATTAGGTGAGCCATGGGCTTAGAGTTTTATTTTTAGATTTGAAAGCATTGTTGGTCAGTCTTTAAAATAGCTTATTTAGCAGTCTTTCCCCACAGCATCTCTTTCCCCCTGGATGGGCTCACACATGAGTACTTAAAGGGAAAGAACCTTAATGATCCACCAATTCACCTTGTCAGCCATTAAGAATAATCTAATTTGTGAAAAAGATTTCCCCCAATTTATATGCCATTATTGTGAAATCCAAAGACATCATACTAATAGGAGGAACTTCACAGAAGATAAATGGGGATCGTGGCCATCCAGGAAAGGCTGTGGACTTGTTGTAAAACAAAACAAATATGCCCCTATCAGAAATTTGAGATTGAGTTCTGCTCAAATTTACTAGCTTTGTGATACTATACAAATCACTTAACATCTTTTGAGTTTCATCTGTAGAATGAGAATGGTAAAACCCTGCTCTGCCCATTTCATAAGGGTATTGAAAAAAATCAAATAAGATAATGTTTATAAGCTGTACAAAATTATATTGATATGTTATAGTTAATAGTGGGCATAAATGATACTCTACCAACTCGGGGCCAGATCTGAATCTAACCATTCCCAAGAAGAGAATAAGAATACATTTGATGAGAAAATTGACAGCTATATTTGATGATAGTATGTGTAATTTGTTTGTTGTTTTAAATTGTGCCCCATCATGAGTCATGTTAGACTAAGGCAACAGGTTATAGTAACTTTTTAGATTTGGATCTCATGGAGTACAGAAATAAAGAGATTGTGAAATAAGTGTTGATCCAGAGAGCAGATAATTCTCTTTGAAATTACCATTAATTATACAAATAAGAATCAGATTGCCAGAAGATCCACAGAACACTTCTTTGGAAGGCCAGCCTTGGAACTCTGTGTGTCATTTTGTGTTACAGAACAGCAAGCCACAGGAGTTGTTTCTACTCCCTGGTCCACTACAAAGTGACTTCAGCCAGCTGACTTACTTCTCTGGACTCTCTTTTTCTTCTTAAGTAATATGAGGGGATTATGCTGCATACACTGCTTCCCGAAATCTTCCTACCTATGAAAACATGCTGTATATCAAATCCACATGTGCTCCTTCTCTAGTATTTTCTATTGAAATGGCACCAATCCAGTTGCTAAAGCCAGGAGTCTAGGAACCCCATCTCTACACACTCTTCCCTATGGATTCTATATCCTTAACCAAGACAGCTCATATGTTTCCATTTCCCACCACCACTACTGCTACCATTTAGCAATTAGAGTGATATATATATATATATATACACACACACACACACACACACACACACATATATATACACATATATATTTAAAAAATTTTTTATTTACATTTGAGAGAGAGACGGAGACAGAGACAGTGTGCGAGCAGGGGAAGGGCAGAGAGAGAGGCAGACACAGAGTCTGAAGCAGGCTCCCAGCTCTGAGCTGTCAGCACAGAGCCCCCACGCGGGGCTTGAACTCATGAACTGTGAGATCATGACCTGAACCAAAGTTGGATGCTTAACCCACTGAGCCACCCAGGCGCCCCTGGAGTGATCTTTTAAGAACAATAGTTCTGATCTTATCAGGCCCCTGCTTTAAAAACAACTTAAAGCCTTCTCATTGCTCTCCTCAAGCAACCACTGCTGACCACACAATTTACTCTCTCTCAAGTTCATTTCTTGTCTGAGTAGCCATTTGTGGTACCATCTCAGCTGTAGAGAGAACTCTCCATTTAACACTTCTCTGGCTTTCTCTTCTTGATGAAAAGCAGAGTGTAACGGGAAAGCTGTGCTTTAAGTCAGAAGATCTGGGTATACTCTTACTTGTACCATTGTTGGCTGTCACTTTGGTCAGTTCCTTAATGGTTTTGAGCCTCAGTTTCTTCACTTATAAAATAAACTATATCGTGAGATTGTTGTGAGGTTTATGAGATAATACATATAAAAACACCTGGATATTTACCTTTCTTTACTCAAAAGCTTTCACAAGTTAGCAATAACACACAGAAAAGAATTGGATCATGCTATTTTCAAGGCTCTGAATTCTGGCAACTAACATCTTTAAAGCTATCAATTGATGTTAGGAAAGGTCATCTGCAGACTTACATAAGAAATCCAAATAACATGTTGATATGAGTTTACCAAACTGGTGCTTTAAGCAGATCAGATTATACGTTCCATGTAGTGGTCAAGGGGTTACCATAAAAGGTTTGAAAAATGCCTCTGTGAGATGGACAAAAATGCACTATTTTTAAACATACAATATTTTAATATTTGTTTGGTAAGAGTAATTCCAGTTAGGGAACTAGTGGGAAAGTTCAACTATAGAAATTAGTCAATGTGCCGAAAATGGAAATTTGCTCAGCTAAACTATGCCACTCCATTACAAGCTTTACCTAACAATGCCAACTGCGTTTACAGTACGCATAGCATACTTCCTATGATTGTCACAAATGTCATGCTAAACGATGGCTCTTATTCATTGGTCATAAATTTTCAGACAAGATAATACTGGGAGGCCCAATAAATTCCAGTGTTTTCAGTTGATCTTCCTTCCACCTTCCTGCTTCGTCCTCACTCTTCACATGCTATCTGGTACCCTTATTTCTCAGAGAAAAATCTGAATGTGCGTTGGCTCATTTATGAATGATCTCATTAATTTCCAATTCTGTTTAAACAAGCCTTAAGAAGAAATGCTATACAGCTTGGAAAGAGTGTCTAACAGCTCTGATTTATCTTCAGCTGAATAATGTTTAATTCGAGTTTTATATTTTCTTTCCTTAACCACTGTGACATGCCACAAAGGCAGGTTGTATGTGTGCTTTGCTCACTTTTGTAATGTCAGAACATCCTAAATGTTCAATAAATTGCTGTTGAATGAATGAATTTATGCTGTTTCAATGAGGACTAAGTTTAATCTCAATTTTTCCTCCTATTTTTTTCCCCAATAGAATTTCTTTTTCACTGGTTAGCTTTAAAAACTTATGGTCTAAAAAACTCCATGAAAGTATGAGGAGAAACTCATGCCTTTGAATTGAAGTCCTAAGTCCATACTGAAATTGTGACAGACAACTATCTACCTAAGGGAACAGCATGCTACAAGAAGGAAAAGGCAGAGTTCTTTGATTTTCCTGTTGGAGGAAATATTTTGCAGTTCACATTACATCTCCTGCTTTCAGATAAGTGAAAGATTATGAGTCTCATTTTATAGTGTGTGCAATGGAATCGTAGACTAAATTAATGTTTTCTCTAAATTATACAGCAGAATATTATTAGAAAACAATCTACCTGCCCCCTAATCTGGGATTTCTTGAACTATAGTCCAAACTCAAGAAGATCTAGGTCTAAAAACGGCAATTAGAAAGATGTTATTTTTCTGCAATGAAGGTTATGAAGTTTCCATTTCTTCTCCCTAAAATATCTTTTTATTGGGGTGCCTGGGTGGCTCAGTTGGTTGAGCGTCTGACTTCGGCTCAGGTCATGATCTCATGGCTTGTGAGTTCGAGCCCCACATAGGGCTCTGTGCTGACAGTTCAGATCCTGGAGCCTGCTTCAGATTCTGTATCTCCCTCTCTCTCTGCCCCTCCCCCACTCGTGCTGTCTCTCTTTCAAAAATAAATAAACATTTAAAAAAATTAAAAAGTATGTATCTTTTTATTAATTTCTCTGCTAAATTTGGATGAATGTAGGATTCAAGTGGCATTCAACTAAAGACTCAGCAGTGAATGATTGTTATTACATGATTGAAGCAAAACAAGGAAAAGTAAAACCCCACTGCAGATATTTTAACATTATTTACATAGCATCTTTTTATTTTACATCTTTTTATTTACATAGCATCATAGTGCTTTTCCACAGGGGGGAAAAAATCCAGGGCTCCTGGGTGACTCAGCCGGTTAAGCGTCCAACTTTGGCTCAGGTCATGATCTCACAGTTCCATTCGTGAGTTTGAGCCCCGTGTTGGGCTCTGTGCTGACAGGTCAGAGCCTGGAGCCTGCTTCAGATTCTGTGTCTTCCTCTCTCTCTGCCCCTCCCTCTCTCACACTCTGTCTCTCTTTCCCTCAAAATAAATAAACATTAAATAAGCATTAAAAAAAATCCTACTCCTATAAAGAAGGCAAACTGAGTATATTAATGAGAAATCTTAGATAGTGATACCAGTGAAGGAAATGAATTAAAATTAAAGGTTTTTAGATTATAGTGGAGGCCTTAAATCATCAAAGGCAAGGAGAAACAATAACTAGTCTACAGGATGTATACCTTTTTTAGTCAAGTATGATAGTAATCATCAATAGTGTAGAATTAGTTTTAAATTCAGTCAGTGAAGGCTCTGATGCTTTAAATTACTTAGCTGTGTTATCCCTTAGCACATAATAAATACTTCCAAATGCCATGCAAACAGGAAGGCACAGAAGTGGAACATGAGTGTGCTTCTACCCCCTGAGATAGGGTACCACCCTATTTTAACAAGTGGTATTTGTATAAGCACTAGAGCCCAGCTGTTATCCCTTTTAATAATCTTTAACAATATATAAACCAGAGCTTATATCAGATAGGATCTCAGATCTATTATTACTTTGTTTTGGAGGGAAAGGGAGAAATAGCTAAGAACTGCATTTGAACCTGCTGATAAAGAGATCTGTAATTACCGCCCCCCCCCATCTTTTATAAACCATTAAAACACCAGTAGCAAACTTTTATTCTTTTCTATTTAAATTAACTCATTTCTCCTACATTCTGTGCAAATTAAACCATGTCTCTACAACAGCAACTTAAGACAATATTTTTCAGTTCACATTACATACAGTTACATGTAATTCCTGTCTTGATTCTTTTTCTCTTAGTCTTTTCCAGTGTATTGGAATCTGTGCATCAGATAGCATAAGGCCTGCTGTTGCAAACATTAATAAGATCTATCATTTAGGAGCAGTTACTTACACTTTGTTTAATCTCTAATGGAAAGGATTTCTCTAAATATTTACACCAGAACAGTTGTCAGAATGAATCCTGCAAAATTGCTGGCATACTCCCAGGAGCAGGGAACTGGTGGGGGAGGGGAGATTCCTGGTCTCTGGTCGTATAATTTTAAGCAGCCCTAGAATTTCAGGGAGCTGCTTGCTAGAATATGAAGGGTTTGTATTAACAAAAAGGTACTTCAGTGTGCAGACCAATTCAAGTAAAGTATCTCAACAGCCACTTTCATTTATTGCTCTTGTAAAAATGACTCTCCCTTTGCTTCAGGTTTAAAGTAAAGGGATTATTTAGGTTTCAGAGACCCAGTAAATGAATTGTATAGGAGAAGAGAAACTTGTACAAGAAGTGAGAAGAAGCACCAGACTTATTCTGTGCAATGGTTCCCAATGTGCTTAATACATAGAAATGACTTGTTGGTTCCATGAATTGCTGAGTGTGAGTTAGCATGCAAGAGTTAGACAGGAGAGAACTGAAATCTGCCAAGATAAATGCAGCAGTGTTTTATAAATTAACTCGGCTGTCTGTGTGTGTTTTTTCTTTGGAAGATTCTAAAATTAAGACTGTTCAACTCATCTTCGTAGTGGTTTAGAATTTTAAGAGTGTTTGAGGAAGTGATTTGGGGCTAGGGTAGGGTAGAGAAAATATCCTACGTTGGAAAATCCTGCCAATTTTCATTTAAAATGTGTTCTTACCTGAAGAACAATAGTACTTTTGCCCCTCAGCCTATTAATTTAGTAATTTGGTTAAAAATTATTACATAAAGGTTTCTGGGATTGTACATTCTCCATTTATAGTATGGATAATATATTAAGTTCAGAGGCAGTTTTTAATGAATTTCTGGAATTTCAGTGAGATGTGCACATGGATGCTGAAAATGGCAGTGGTAGCCTGAAATGGTTGGGAATTTCTTTTCCTGGAACTGTCCTTTGATTTATCAGAAATTAAACCTTGACGTATGGGCTCATAATGCTCACAAGTCTGAAAACAGATATGAATCAGGGCTGGGCCCTGGAACCTCAGTAGTGGGTAGAATGGCACATGCTATTGATTATTGATACCAGGGCTGAGTATGCATCGACAAGATCCTGTAAGTCTAACTGGCTTCCTAGGAAATCCCACTGATCTATGTTAAAAGCTTGGGTCTACATCAAGCCCTGAATAGAACTGGAAAGCTGGGTGGATGTCTCGGAAATGTGCTATAGGAAAGAGAGACTGCCTCCTC
The DNA here is from genome assembly GCF_024362965.1 of Panthera pardus. NCBI lineage: Eukaryota > Metazoa > Chordata > Mammalia > Carnivora > Felidae > Panthera > Panthera pardus. The sequence continues at coordinate 37,364,733 of NW_026526732.1, forward strand.
TTTATGGAAGAGGCTAAGAGATACCTCAAGAGTTATTCTGAGGATGGCATGAAGTGAGTGGGTGAATAGAGGTCAGGGTGGCTAAAGATGCCACCTGTGGGGTTTCTTGTTACCAAATAGTAATGAAGGCCCTTTTGGACTTAGGTCAACAAATTGGTCATAAATTAGAAAGACAAGACTGAATTTTGTAAGAAACAAATACTCAGCAGCTCAGTATGTGCTCATATAGCTTGTGGCCAAGCAGCATTTGTCTCTATCTTTTGTATTTCATGGCAGAAATGACATGCCTTCCAAAGGCAGTGACACAAGTAAATAGAGGTCACAGTTCTGCTGCTAAATTTCCAAAAATTAAAATTTTCTATTCTTAGATTATCTCATAGTCAAATTCAAGACCAAAGAAAATCAAATATACAGTGCTACCAAATTGGTAATATCATATTGTCTAGAGGTCATTGCATCTCTTCAAGGTGCACAGTGCATGAGGCCAAGGTTTACTTGCCAAATGTTACCTGGACATTGCCACTTGCCAGAGAATGCTGGCCAGAAAAAGAATCTGACTGCCTGCCTCTCTACGGATTTAAAGTAAGCAATATCTCCCAGCCACATGTTTAAACAAAAAGAGCTAGTGATCCAAAGTCACAGAAGTATTGAAATAATCTGAAATTATTCTTGAATCATAAAAGAATGTGGAACTTCCCCCCATTTAAGGACAGTGAACAGTGGGAACTCTGTGTCTTTGTACAATTAAAGATCCATCACATAGAGTGACAGAGTATCCTTTTTGGATGTTTGAGGCAATTGCCAATAATTTCAAAGGTGAACTTTCACTTAGGTTATTAAGCACAGATATCTTTGTGTTACGTGAATATTTTCCTACAGAAATGTTTAGCAATCTTCTAACTTCTAACATATTACAAGTTTAAAATTAGAGCACCACTTATTGATAACTTCTCCTTAGCTACTATGGCATCATGTTTCTAAGTGGTATTCTTTTCAGTACAAGAAATCGTAAGTGCACTCTTGGCCCTTTCCTAGCTCTGGAGGTTTTAGAACCCCTGTCCTGGAAATGTACTATGATTTTCTTATTTCCAAATGTTACTTCAGTAATATTATATCTAAATTGAACTCAGGATGCTTACAAGGATCTCTTCCCTTCCCATCCTAACCAGACACCTCTTCTACAAAGCCTCAGAGTAAGCTTTTTAGGTTCTTCTCATCTACTGAGGATGGGAAGGAGAGTACTTGCAGAGCAGCAGGAGCTCCTTGTGTGTGCAAATGCACCCCTGCAGGCAGACAAAGTGGTTGTCAAGTTGATGGTGACATGAACTGCAGTTTATACCGTGTATGCCACGGGCACAGTTTCATCTCTTGCATGCTTAGGGTGAATAATCTATTGAAGAAAAAAAAAAGTGGTGGAAAAGCACTGTTTTCTGGTGGATTTCCTGCTCTCTGTAACTCATGATTGCTCCCAATCCTTAGGGACAAGTAACTAGGTCTGACCACGGAGCAATGGCTCAAGTGTGCTGTGATGACCCTCCTCCCAAGAAGCCTGGCTTTCCTCAGTCTAATTACTTTTGGCAATTGTGGTTATTGGGATTTGGCCTGGTGACTCACTAGAACCCAAATTCTCCCAAGGAGCCCCCTTAACAAGCCGAATTAAGTCTGACAGGAAGCCCAGACTTCCACTTCACTTTTACATGGAGATTTCCCTGGTTTATGACAAGGTTTGAAAATCCTTCATTGACTGGAAAAGAATAATAGATGAGATGTAATGAAGATAACCACCCACAGAAGAGCACATTAGGACAGAAGTAAAAAGCAGTAAGTTCATAAGTAAACAACCTACCACAAAACTTAACCCATTAACATGGAGTTAAAGTACGCTATTTATAGTAATTTTACTCACCAACAGTAGTCAATCTAAAGTTAGTCAGCAATTGTTGAAACTATAAAAGAAAGGAATGTTTATTTCTTTTAGGCAGTTTTCTAACCATTACGTGTGTTCTAAAAACAAAAAGGGCTCGAGGGCACATTACCAATCACTTGGTAAGACATGAAAACAGTTGTTTATTATTAAGAAGCTTTGAAAAAAAAATTTTGGTATGGCTGATACCCCATCTTCTATCCATTTACTGCCTCACTCACCCACGGAGGAGTTCAGCAGCAAGCAGGCTCTCCTCTGGGTGCACGTCGCCCAGCAGCAATGTTCTTGCCCTGTGAAGTCAGTGTTAAACACACTTTCGTGTCCTACTGTGTGCACTTTGCTCTCTTTTCTTAGACTCTTCAGCTGAAACAATTCTCTGTCAGATAGTCTGCTGTGTTCTGGTCAGTGCCACAGGTTTAATTAACAATACTCTATTGATAAACAATATGGGGCTATCAGACTACTTTATATTTTAAACTACTACCTGCTCAGAGGACATATATCTCATCTCTTGTCACGCCTCACACAAGTGCATTTTTCTGTCTGGCCCCCATGAAACTGGCATTGTTTTTAACAGCTGCTTGGCTGTAATAGTTATTCTGTTTTTAAATGTTTACTTATTTATTTTTGAGAGAGAGAGGCTAAGAGTGGGGAAGGGGCAGAGAGAGAGAGAGAGAGAGAGAGAGAGAGAGAGAGAATATCCCAAGCAGACTCTGCAGGGTCAGCACAGAGACAGACTCAGGGCTCGAACCCACGAACCATGAGATCATGAGCTGAGCCACGATCAAGAGTCGGGAAGCTTAACCAACCTAAGCCACCCAGGTGCCCCTGTAATAGTTACTCTTGAATTAAGGTTTCAACAGTAGTTCTCAGTCTTGGGTGCAAATTGGAATCACCAGGGCTACTTTTGAAAATACAGATGTCCAGGCCCATCCCCAGAGATTGCTTCATTTGGCCCAGGGTGGAGTCTGGCATTAGTTTTTTGTTTTGTTTTGTTTTAAAGATTCCCCAGGTGATTCTAATTTGAAATCAGGGTTGAAAATCACTGTACCAAGGCCCATAAAGCAAGAATTTGGAGTGGAGGTTACTGTTAATACTCATGGTAAAAGTAATATAAATAGCAGATTTTATGAAACACCGTAAAGATAACTTTTCTGGAAAACAAAAACTAGCCAGTGAAATATCTATTGTGGGTGTAAATTACATAAAAGGTTTTTGATATTTAACTGCAAAATTATAGACTTTCCCACATCCTCATGCCCAAGTTAATCTTCTCCTGGATATGCACACAGTACATGAGAAGAATAATCTCAAAGTATTTCATATAAGATGTGCTACTCTATTGCTTCTAATGAAAAAATCAACAACTTTTTATTTTTAAAAACCATCAGTAGGGCAAATTTAAGGAAAGGGAGCAAAGGGGTAGAAATAAAGAAAGAGAAGTGGGAGAAAGTACTAGAACACCAGAAATGACCTCTATAGTAAATGTTGGGGAAGCAGCTGTGGTTTATTAAAGGAGGAAGAAAAAAAATGAGCAAAGAGAGAGTAAGGGAAAGAAAAGGTGAGCTGAGGTTTGAGAAAATACACCTATTACCGCCCAAGTAATAATCCCAGGAGTTGAGGAGATGTGAAGAAATCAGGGAAGGACATGGGCTTTGGAGCCAAACCTGGGCTGAAATCCCAGGTCCACCACATTTTTGTTGAGTGCTGTTAGGCAACTAACATGAGACTATTGGTACCTTCCTTACAGGGTAAGTGTGAACACTAAATGAGACAACATTTGCAAAAACATCAAGTACAGGATCTGGCACTCACAGGTGATTAAAACATGGCAGCTATTTTTTTTTAAGTTTATTTTGAGAGAGAGAGAGAGAGAGAGAGAGAGACAGAGAGAGCGGGCTGTGGAGGGGCAGAAAGAGAGGGAGAGAATGACAATCTTAAGCAGGCTCCACACTGTCAGCACAGATCCCGACGCAGGGCTCCAACCCATAAACCATGAGATCATGACCTGAGCCAATGTCAAGAGCCGAAAGCTTAACCAACTGAACCACTCAGGTGCCCCAAAACATGGCAGCTATGTAGATAATAATCAGTATCTCAACACTCATGTTAATAAGTATAAATAGTAAAATAACTAGTAAAATAGTAAAAACTAGTAAAATAAATAGTAAAATAACAAATATATGAATATAACAGTGGTCTGAGGACTACGAAACTATAGTTTGCCACAAGGCATTTACACTCACTTTGGTGTGACATTTTTGTCTCTTTCATATCAGTAAAATGTGACCAATACGCCTTTCCTTCTGTGAAAGCCTTTATCAAGATGACTGTGTTCATACCTGTGACGTCCCTTTGAATTAGAAAAGAACATAACAATGAGAAAATAGCTGCTCTTTTTCTTACCAACTTATCAAGCATATGTTAAAAAAACAGTGTTCTAAAATAAGCATCTCACAAATTCTGTTATTTTATATTGTGTGGTGGTGGTTTGTATTATGTGGTTATAAAATGGGGGCTGCTTTACCACTTGCTTTCAGGAATGTGCTTTGTATTGGGGTATAATTATAAATATGCTTACCAGCTAGTTTTCTGAGGACAGTTTTTAGGAGTGAATATAGTGCATTGCATTATTGTGTATTCATTTTAGAAAGATGTTTTAACATAACTTAATTGAATCCTATGCCCAAGCCAAGTGCTCAGAAGAGAACTAGAAGAACAGACACACTGGAAAACACTACCTGTTTCTGATACAGAAGGTCAAAATTGAATAGGAGGAGAAAGAGGGTGGGGTCCTAGCTGTTACTAGGGCTGGGTAACTACACAGAAGAGATGTTGCAGAGGGAATCCACACACTGTCCAGAGGGACTCGGCTCCTTTAAGTTCCGCCCCATCCTCAGAACCACTGATTATAAGAGAGCACACTTTGGAGAGAAATCTGCTTGAAAGGAGAAGGCCACTGTTATGAGGAGATGCTGTTATGAGGAGATCCCAATGGAATGATTTTTTAAAAAGCACTTTTTACACCTTATGGGAACATATCTTTCATTATCATAAAGTTTCTTAAGTCTCCTGTGATCTGTGGCTAGGTAAGACAGTTCCACGGGTGATAAGATTTCCAAGTATGATGTCCAGTTGCATGATTTGGCAACTTAAAATTGCAGTTCAGGGGCACCAGGGTGGCTCAGTCGGTGGAGCATCTGACTCTTGATTTCGGCTCAGGTCATGATCCCAGGGTTGTGGGATCTAGTCCCAAGTCTAGCTTCACGCTGAATATGGAGCCTGCTTAAGATTCTCTCCCTCTGCCCCTCTCCCTAACTTGTGTTCTCTTTCTAAAATAATTTTTAAAAATGCAGCTCAGTGACCATTCTCTTATAAAAATGAGAAGCTGCAGTTAAGAATGATATATTAGATTCTTTAAAATACAGAAAGTACCTTAATCTTATTTTGATACTACCAATAAGAGTGAGTCTCAGTGTCAGCTATGCAAACCCTTTTAATAATAAATACGGCACCACTAGATTTTATTTCATGCATTCAACTATCTCCTTTATGTGACTGCAAAATACTTACCTTCAGCCCTGACCCTCTGAAACTTTGATTCTGAGCTACTGGATGCTCTACTGGCCCTCAAACAAAAGATATCTCAAAAGAAAAGTAAGTTTCCTACTCAGTCTGCTTCTCTCACTTTCCCATCTTTTTGTTTATCTCCATGACTTTTCCATTCATCCGATTCTGAGTCCTTATACTACAAAGTTTACTGCCAAATGTGTCCATGTCTTTTCCCTTCATATCCAATTAGTTGCCAAGACCTATACATTCGATCAATAGAAAATATGTGCTGTATACACACCCTTGCTCAATCAGTCACTATCATAACACAGGCCCTTATTATCTTAAACCTGGGCCACTGTAATTGCTTCTTCCATTCCAGCACAGGCCACTTCTGAAAGCCTGCCATGGTAGGGGAGCTCTGCAGGATCTCTCTAGTGCATTCCAAACCAGCTCCCCAGGCACCCCAAGACTCAAGGACAAGATAGGCCTGCTGAAGACTGAGTATGCTGACTGGTGCTATGGCTACAGTTTTGGGGCACTAGAAATTGTGAAGAATGAGAAATATCATAATTAATTCAGTCTGTACTTTGATAAGGTACTTACAAATGAATCTTTATATGCATTTCCTTATAATAAATGAATACTTATAGTTGTTTGCATTCTCAATCTTCATCCACTAAACTTAGTTGAAAAGGACAACTAAGTTTAGAAGAACTGTTTAACTCCCTAGCCTGATTTACGTTCTCAAGCCAAAAGATGATAAGTTGAAGAGACTGTAGGAATCACTTACAAATTTTCAATCAACCACCCTATTTCACAGATGAGGACTTACAACCTAGTGTGGTGAAGGGACTTGCCTGGGTCGTCCAAATATTAGTAGCTATGCTGGATCTAGAACCCAGTTCTACTTCCCAGTCTACTTTTCTCCACCACACCCTGGGGATTCTCCCTCATTGGCATCTTAAAAAAAAAAATTTTTTTTAACGTTTTTTTATTCCTGACAGAGAAGGAGGCAAAGCATGAGTGGGGTAGGGGCAGAGAGAGGGGGAGACACAGACTCTGAAGCAGGCTCCACACAGGGCTCGAACTCACAAACTGCGAGATCATGACCTGAGCCGAAGCCAGAGGCTCAACTGACTGAGCCACCCAGGCGCCCCTCCCTCATTTGCATCTTAGGTCCCAGTCTCTACCATGAATTTATGATGCTTGCTATTCATCAAATTCTTAAATGTCAGATGGAATGCCAATCAGGTAGTGTTTCGAAGACTGGACTAGATTTTTGCATAAGGCATAACGACAGCTAAAAGCTATTAAATACATATTTAACTGGGCAATCATATTCTGTAGTACCACTGAATTTTCTCTATAAAACTTCCAGAAGAATTTTAGTGACAGCCGATGGCAACTAGGTCCTTTGCCAAGATAACAAAGAAAGTAGAAATGCTCTTATCAGATAAGAGGCACCTGTAACTGTATTTTTAAAATGAATTTTTGAAATTATTTAAACTTTTCAAATGTGAAAATGTAGGTATTTTGCTCAAAAGTTTCATATTGTTGCAAAGTCTTTGGAGCAGAAAATGGGATTTCATGGTACTCAATGGCACTTGGACATTAAACATTCTCAGCACCCCCACAATCCTTGAGAATGGAACATTCCATTCTTTTTGGTATTGCTGGATCAGTACTTTAAGCAGAATGCTAGTATATTCCTGAATGGAACTATCTGATGGGTGGGATTAAATAAATAGAAAAAATGGGCAGTAAATTTTACAGATGTACATTTCACACTTCATGTTTTGCAAAGCATTTCAAACTTACTAGGTTGTCCAACAGATGGTAAATTTAATATAATCCAATCATTTTAAACCTGAAGAAAAAAATCCACAATTAAGAAAGCAATCCACATTTTCCCTCAAAATCAAAAAGCAAGCTAAAAAAGTCTATATAATTTATGATGCAACACTTTTCAAATGATCATTCTCAAAAGCATGCCAATGTAAAATGCACTGTTCAGAGAAGAAATAGCTCTAACCAAGTAAAACATGTAATTTCAACACACTGTCTTGCATGATCCTTACCATGCTCTCAGAACTGAATGATGTTTTCCTAATGGTAACCAAAGTTGAATCTTACATTTCATGAAATATAATACCCACTCTGATGGCATTTCAAGAATTCACTACTTGGAAAAGGATTTTTGGGAGGTGGGATGAGTGGACAGTGGGAAAATAGGAAGAAAGGTTAGGACAACATCCAAAATGAAACATTTAGATGGTGATAAAGCAGGAAAAGATGATTTAAGAAATAACTATATGTAGAATAGTTTTATTTTTTTGACACTTCATTCTTATAATTTCAAAGGGACCATTTGGTCTTTAATTCCATTTAAGGTTCTGACAACTGTACACAGTATATACATAGAATTTAAAAGAATGACTGCATTAAAATATTAATGGGAAAATATTTTTAGATATTTAGTAGCAATCTAGAGATCTCTGTCCAGATTGAAATAGTCTAAAATGATCAAATGACTAAGAAATTTGTTTTGCAGTATCGTGGCATGTATGGTTTCCCCATAATAACTTGAAAATCAAATGTAAGTACATGTTTTAATTTCCATTCATTGCTTTCTGGGGACCTAATTTGTAGAATATTAAATTATGTGTAAAATATTTAGTGGAGAAATGATTTAGCAAAATTTTTCTACTTGTAAGTTGGAATACTGTTCATATTTCATGCTTAGAGGAACAATGAAATGATATTAAGTCAATTTCACACTCATTCTTACATTCTTAATTACTTTTCATGGAATAGCTCGGGATTAAAAACACAATATTTAAAAATTAATCATTCTTAATGTTCTAAGTAAAATCCTTCCATTAAAGTAATAAACAAGGAATTAAAATAGTTAACAAAAAGATATTTTAAGAAATAACTCTGATAGTATAATAGTGACTATATCAGAATTTACAAAAATAAATGTCTTTTGAGTGTCTTTAGATACTGCCATTACTGCCTACGAGTTTAAATTTGTTGCTTTGATTCATAGATATCACATGATAGGTTGCAGAATATATTTTCTCCAGCAAATTTTACTCATGTCTCCCATCTATTAAACAATGTTTCTCTCAAAAACAAAGTAGACTGGTAACAAAGGTAGACAGATAGGAAAACGCATTGTAGCCAATATCCAAAACACGTTTCCATTCAAAATGAATACTACAAATGCAAAGTAGAATGAAATATTTTTTCTATCCTATAAGTTGTTATTTACTAGAATTAGCAGTGTAATTACCAAGAGTGTATCAGAATCCCAAAGAATGGCTCCACATCCAAAACAATGTCATGAACAATGACCAGAGTATTCTAATAAGATGGCTTTTATTTTTTTACCATTAAAATTATTTGTCCTGTATTCTTACTCCTTTATTTCAGATATATTTATGAAATATTTTTAGAAGTTTCGCAGATTGTGCAACGGAAGCTTTGTAATTATTATGCACGCAATGGCTTTTCACAACTTGTGTGTACCTAGAATCCAGACAATTAAAATCCAATTAATAGATGTATACTACAAAGGCATATGATGTTTCTAACAATAATCTTCTGGAATAATATGATCCTACAATGTCTTCTAAATAACCAAATAATGTTATTATATTTAGCAAGCTTCACTACTAGTATACGTTATTACTGTTATTACTAAATAATTAATTTTTTGACGTTGGTTGCTAACGTAAGTATCAGTCCAAAAATCTTCAGTCAACCAGAACAGCTTATTCCTCAGACAAAGTGGATAAATGATGGTCTGGAGACTATCAGATGTATTACTTAACATAACTGACATTTTCTCTCTGACATGGATCAGCAGGTAGTGTAACTAGCAGGAGACAAATTCTACCTACTAGTTGTATGGCTTTGTACAAATTACTGAGTCTGTTTTTCAGATTCTTTCTCTGTAAAATGGGAATATTAATGCCCGCACTTCACATTACTACTTAGGGGTCTGAATGAATAATTCAAGTGAAAGTTCAATGTGCCAGTAAGGTATTGTGGTTATTATCATTATGGTAAATATGACCTTTAATTTTATTAGCATATAATCTGAAACTCAGAAGCTGACTGTACTAAGTTGCAAAGGCTGAGCTGGAAATGAGTTAAGAACTGGATTTGGGTTCTTGATTTAGCACTGTACTTAAAGCCAAGCCTTGCCTTTGAAAACATTGCTGGTTGGGGAGTTTTAAGTAAGAGTTGCATTTCATTCTTATCTTAAATAAATTAAAGTTAGTCATCTCTAGAAGCTGTATATGAATCCAAATAGATTAAAAAAAAAGGTTATTGTGTATCTGTTGCACCCATAACTCCACATATATTATTTATTTATTTATTTATTTTTAAAAAAAAAAAAATTTTTTTAACATTTATTTATTTTTGAGACAGAGAGAGACAGAGCATGAACAGGTGAGGAGCAGAGAGAGAGGGAGACACAGAATCTGAAACAGGCTCCAGGCTCTGAGCCGTCAGCACAGAGCCCGACGCGGGGCTCGAACTCGCGGACCGTGAGATCATGACCTGAGCCGAAGTCGGACGCTTAACCGACCAAGCCACCCAGGCGCCCCCACATATATTTTTAAAGTACACAATTCATGTTTAAAGATCACTAGTTTTCACAAAGTACAGACAAATGGTACAGCATTTGTGTCAGGAAAACAGGAGAATACTAACGTGACTTCATCTGCTACATCTGAGGATTAACCATGGTCCCTTACACTTCACAATACTTAACACTGCAAACAAATGTCTTTTTTTTTTTTGGCAAGAAACTTTTCTACTAAAACATTCAAGAGATCACTTAAAAAACTTTGAAAAAACGGTCCTTACACCTTAATTTTCTATCTCTTGTATCCTTAGTTAAGATTTTAAAAGTGTAGAAAAATGAAGCTATTTAACTACAGGCCAAAAAGGATACTCTTAAATGTTCACATTAGCTGTCTCTTAAGAAAAATAGTAAGGACCGCTTTTTTATATTTTTCCTAAAATACCTTTGACTACTACCTTATCTTTCGTAAAAGTTTTTCCCCTAGACCGTAATTGAAGAAAAAAGTTTTACACATTTCCTTCCCAAATTTCCAAAGAAACGAGTACATGTACACGCAATTTGGCCTTGAGTTTCAATGGACATTTAACAAAGATCTCTCCTTACCCTCCACTCCTTCCAGATTCTCCAAAAAATCATACTGCACCTGCCAGGAGCCTCGTCTGTCTCCTCAGAGGACGCAAGAGGTCGCCCCTCTCCCAGCGTTGCACCAGCAAACCCAGCCGCCAAGGCCGACTCCAGGGCTAAGAAGCAAGGAGCGTCCCTTGTTATGGGAGCTCTCTCCCAGCACCACTCCCACAGAATAATTGGAATTTCAACCCAATGCCACCCACTCCTTCTCTCATCCCCGCTACACAACCAGAGGGCGCCTCTGACTTGGCCTTGAGATGGTTAAGGCAAGTCGGAAAGCAGTTCCCCCTTTGACTCTGTGATTTCTGTCTAGTATGAGCCTAGAGGTGCGTCATCCCTTGCTCTCCGCAGCTTTGGGGCTGCATCACAGGGCAGCTTCCCGCACAGTTGTCCTCGGGGGGCAGGCGGGAGGGTCAGCTGGGAGAGGTAGGAACGAATGGATGGCCAGTTTTTTCCCCCTGTGTCTTCCTTCATTAACAGGGGTCCTTAAACAGCAATCAGAGGCACCTCTGCACTGACGCTCGGGACCCTGTCCCGCCCCAGAATTTGTGCAGCTCCTGCCCCTGGGGTCCTTGGTGGGGTGATGGCAGTAGTGGGTAAGAGCAGTGTAAAGCAAGAGGCTGCCTTTAGGCCCGGCATCCGTCTCCCAACCGACCAGAGACGAGATTGCCCCATCCCGAGGAGGAAAGGAGGCAGGGACCACCAGGGCGCAAGGGCAAGGCTCGAGCCCCAGGCCGTTCCTTCTGTGAGGCGGCCGCACGTCTTGACTGAAAGGGTGGATGGAGGAGTTACGAAGAACACAAACCATTCAGAGGCCAAGAATAATAAATCGGGTGCCCTGACATGTTTAGCTTGGGCACTCCTGCCCCTTGCTACGCGATCTCAGAGGCGGGTGAGACCGAGCCGGATCCCCTGGCGCTTGGGCCCAGCTACGTTTTTTAAAGGCAATTTTCAGGTGAATCAGACCTTGTCTGCCCGAGGCGAGTGGCACAAAGGGAGCTTTCAGGGGACCCTCACGTCCAGGGGCAGGGCAGAGACAGCGCAGAGAAGCGATTACTAAATCTCCATCTCACACAAGCCTGTGCTGTGTCCTCTGCGCTGCGCCCGCCGCGAGAGGCTTCGCGGGTCGGCGCTCCGAGAAGGGTCCGCGCGCCGGACGCGTCGCCGCCAAGCGTCACTGGCTCCCCCGCGGCGGAGGTCCGAGGGGCCACCGCAGTAGCGCCGCTCTCTGCCCCCGGCGAGCTCCGGGAAGGTGCTCCCTCCCTGACCCTACCAGCGCCCCCCCACGCTGGAGCCAGGGTCGCCCCCGGCCCTGCTATTTGCGAACAGACTCCCCACGGCGGCACAGACGCCAGCGCGCCGGGCTACCCGGGCTACCCGGGCTACCCGGGCGCAGGGAGACGTGCCATTCTCGCGCCTGTCTCCTAGTTTCTGGAAGACGCCACCTTTCAGACAGACCAGCCCGTGTTGAGGGTGCCCTGGGGATACCTGTTTAATTCAAGCCAGAGCACTGTTTTAAGACGTCTTCACAAAATAACCGTCCAAGGAACAGGAGTCAGGATAAGGGGCAGCTAGGAGGCGAGCCTAAGTCTTTGGGGGGAACCCCACCCTCACTGGCCCCGTCTGCCCCAGGGGACCCTTGAAAGAGCCTGAGACGGTAAAAGCGCTCACGCGTGACGGGCAAGATCGTAACTGGAAACCCTGCACCTCTGGCTCCCAGCGGCGGGTTCCGCAGTGCCTACTCACCCCCCCACCCCCCACCCCGCCGGCGGAGTGGAATCGCGAATGGCTCAGCAAGCGCGCAGACACGCGAACCCCGAGCATCCCGCGTGCCTTTCTGGTCTCTCCGTGCGCGGTTGCGCATAGCGGCCGCGCAGGCGCTTGCTCGCTGGCTCCCAGGCCGGCCCCGCGAGCTCTTCGCAACCCGAGCTAGTTCTCCCTGTCCGAGGCGTCGGCGTGAGGTGAGCGGGCGCCGCGGCCGCGCCTCCCCCGGCGCTTATTCAGTGGCCAGGGGCAACTCGCGGGTCGGGCGTCTAGGATGCTTGGGGCTTCGGCCCCCCGCCCGAGTCACGGAAGGAAAGCACAAATACCTAGAGCTAGTCTAACGAAAGACAGAACTTTTCCGCGAACTTTAAGTCACGAGGGGGCGGGAGCCACGTTAGCGCCCGGTCCGCCCGCTTTGGCACCCGCGAGGATGCGGAGGAAGACAGGGGCGCGTAGCGAGAAGCCGTGAGAGACGCCGTCAATACCGGAGCCTGGACTACCGCCTTCTCCCGGAGGCGTGGGGTGCTGGGCGGGAGGACCGCTGCAGCTGGGAGCTGACTCTGGACAGGCTAGAAGACCCGACAGGTGAAAGCAGCGGGAGGGAGCAAACGCGTAAAAAACAACAAAAACAAAAAACACTGCACTTACTTCTTCGCTGCCGCCTTCCCCGGGAGGCGTTCTGGCTGCCGATGTATTCCATAAAGTTCAAAATGATAAAAAACCAAGAAATCAGTCGCAAGTGCATAGTAACCCAGTAATGTTTCCCTTCCTTTTCTCCTTTTTCTTCCGTTAATTATATTAAATGTTTTAGAAATATAGGTAGGTGTTGGGCGTACAGAGAGGGAGAACGCAAGCAGCGGACAACTTCTCCCCGCAGATCCGATAGGCGTGCTGGGATGGCAAACGAAGCGGGTCGGGTGCAGGGACACCAACTATTGTACTTTCAAATTGTCCGAGCCCTGGACCCCGGCGGCTCCGCAACGGTGGCTGTCAACACCGCGAGCGAAGGTTCCACGAGCAGCGAGCGGCCTCGCCGGGACGGCCGCAGGTAGCATGGTGAGCGGCGGCGGCGGGTGGGATCCGGGCGGGCGGGGGGCGGCGGCGGCGGCGGCGGCCCACTGGGCTCAGAGGTTGCGGTGGCTGCGGCGGCAACGGCGGGGGCCCGGGGATCCTAGGGGAGCGGGCGCCGTCGGCACCGCGGCCATGGCCAAGGGGCGGCGGAGAGACCCCGAGCTGCTTCTGCTGTTCGCGAGTAGGAGCCGCTCCAGTGGTGGAGGGAGGGAGGGAGGGAAGGACGGGACGAGGGAGGGGGAAGAGGGGGATGGCTGCGGGGGGCGGGGGGAGCTCGGGGGCGGGGAAGGAAACTGCTGGAGCAACAACCCTGAGCGACCTCAATAACTTTCAATTTCAAGAGGGAAAGAGGGAGCTGGAAAAGTACAGGCGTTGCGATTTGGCAGAGGGACGGGAAGAGGCGCCTAAGGGGTCCCGGGTCTGCGACGGAGCATCTCTGGACACTGCAAAGAAGGCGGAGAACGCGAGCCGGGGGGAGTGGGGGAGGCACAGCGTGGTGAGGAGAGCCCCCTCAGAAGGCAGCTCTCGCGGGGAGAGGTCTGCGCGTTCGCGCTGGGAGTGTTGGGGCCGAAGGTCCGGCGGGCGCCAGACCCCCGCCCCCCGCTTCTGAGCCCGCTACTCTCCGCGGCCCCAGGCTGGGCGCACCCCGCTCTCCCGGGCACAGCTCCCCAGCTCCCTCGCGCCTCCGCCCCCAGCACTGGCGCTCAACGACTGGCCCCAAGGCAGCTCTAACCTCGCCACCTAGGCAGATCGCCGGAGGGTTTCTATCTGCGGACTCCTTTCCAGTTTTCTTGAAGACCCTCTCTGTAGCTTTGCTCCCTTTCTTTCTTCCTTTCAATAAAGGCAGCTGCACTTGGGTGCCAGGAGGCTGGTCCGGAGGAGCTCACTGGGCGCTGGCGGTCACTTCGCCCTCGGGTTACCTGCCCGGAGTGGGTAGGAACCAGCGGTGTGTGCGTTCAGGACCGTCCCTTTGGACATTCAATTGTGTTGAGGCTTTCTTCCAAACTGAGCCTTTGCTGCTGCTTTGGAAGATTCCTCCACCCCTTAGGCAGTTCTCTCCTCAGTCTGATTGCCCTCGCTTGGCGCGTGCTCTCTGCCTCACCCTCCGTCTCTCAATCTTGAGAGGATCTGTTGTGCAGTGTAGTTTCTCATCTGGAGGGCAGGGAATGATATTTGGAAAGACTTTTTCCAGTCTTGGGGGAGGAGGGGAGGGTCCACTACTTCCTTCTGTTCCCAGCGCAGGTAAGGGCCGCATGGCATCTGGAAAATAAGGTTCGCTGGTCCACCCAGGGATGGGAGAACCGAGGGCCGGCGTTTCTGAGCGGTATGCACTCTGGCTGTTATTAGTCAGTGGTAAGCTTCCCACCTTTTTTCTCCAGTAGCACAAGTCGATGAGCTTCCAGAAGTTACTGAAGAAGGATTTAAAGTCACAAGCCCTCAAAGTGATTTTAATATAAACTAGTAGGTAGTTGTATTTAATAATATCCTAAAGACAATACTTTATAACCTTACAGTTTACACAGCCCCTGAGAGGTCACTTTGAAAAAGTCCCCGATTCATATACACCTTGCTAACTGTTATGCTCAAATAATTTAGGTTTGGAATATAGCCAAAGCCTTTCTGGGAAGCAAGTAAGATTTGTATTTCTCTCTTTTTCCTCCATTTATAATCCCTAGACTGGATTGTCTTCTATTTATGTGTTTATAAATGAGAGGGATAAAAAGGTCATTGCTCCTACCCATCCCATTTTGCAAGCTTGCATTGCTTCAAATTGTATGTCTCTGAAGTCGTCAATGGTGTAGTTGTTATACATCCCAGAGGAGAGGACTGAGGAGATGAAGTGGCCCAGAAGCAAACGGAAAGGAACATAAAATACATTCTTGTTAAGAAGCTAAAAAGTAGAATCTGAGAGGCTGGCTTTTACCGGCTAATTCCTTAATTAAATATTAATTACTTTTATACCTGTAGTGGAATTTTGAAGTTAGATGTAGTTTTCTTTAGATTTCATATTATGGGGAAGACAACAACCGCCTCAAGATTATTTTTGACTTATTTTTAAGAATTGCCATTTGCAACATTTCTTTCTCTGGCGGAACTGTATTTTCTGTACATTGCATGCATGCGTGTGCGTGTGTGTGTGCATGCGCGCACACACACACACACATATACTACCCTTTTTTATCTGTTGCATGATGTCCAGTTGCAAATGACTGAGTTTATCACTTTGAACCAGAAAGGTTACAGATAATAGGACACTTCCAATAATGATTATCCAAACAAGAAGCTACTCTATTTTTCTGTGACCGTCCCAGTCAGCTTTGCTTTCCTTCTTACTTAATACCTCAGATCCTGAATATCTGCACCATAAAATGTGGGGGATTTAAAGGCTGTGGGAGGCTCCCTTTGAAAAGGACTCCAGAGACGGCCTTTCTAATCCGGGATACTTGAGCCGGATGGGATGAGATTGCAAAAGGGATGTAAAAAAAAGCAATTTGGTGAACAACTTCAGGGAAATAAACACGAAGAAAGACATGTACTTTTCACTCTGTATTTTGCAGACATATGTTAGTTTGGATGAGAATATAAATGGCAGTGTAAATAAATAAACAAGCACAGAGACAGGCTGCAGTTCTTGGGCTATCCCAGGAAAGAAGTACTAGATGCTGTGTGCAGGGAAAGCTTGTCAACGAATAAGCACTGTTCTGAGGAAACATAAGGAAAACATTAAATAAATGGAGAGTGTATTCTTTCTCTCTTGACGCTATGCTTTAGAATAACTTTTTCTTGATCCATGTTACCGTACTATTAAACGTGTGTTTACTTGCCTGGCTGAGTCGTCCGTTCCCTCAACTGTCCTAGCAGCTTATGGAAAGCATGCCATGGCCTATTTTGTGCAACATAGTACCCCCCCCTTTTTTTTATAAATCAATAAAATGACACTCATAAAAGTCTGTGGCTGCCAATGTATTCCAGGGCCCAAGCCTAAAGCAAGTTACAAGCCATAGGCTCAGCATAGAAGTCAACGTTTGCTTGTAATTTTTCTCCAGAAAACATTCAAGTCCCAAGGAGTTTGGATAACCAGGAGTTAAGAGAGTCAGCCAGGAGAATAGAATAGTTTTGGATAAAGATGGGGGACTAAACACATCCAGACTAGTTACTACAACTTCTCATCTCCCCTTTACCACCTCCCCTAGCAGGCAGTGACAACAGTAACAAGTTATTTTTGTCCATGGCAGGAGTGGCATTTTAAGGAAAGAAAATGATTGTCATATTGTTGAATCCATACTCAAATATGTGAAAGGGGGTGTGCTCCAGAAAGAGAGCAAGCCCAATCGTTTGGAATGGGATATAGCTAGTAGTGATGAGAGATGTTTGGCAAAGTTCAGGCTGACATCAGTCATTATACCACAGAGCTAACATGCAGATCCTGAAAATGCTCAGCTTTCCAGTTACTCAGATCTGGAGACATCTGAATAAGTGAAAACAGGGTATTGCTGGTGGGGTAACTGACGCAGCTAGAGGTCATCCCTGAAATGTAGAGCAGACGGCAGCATTTAAAAGGCATTGAAATTAGCAGATGAAGGACAGCTACTATTCTTAGAGCAAGAAATAAAGAAACAGAATTATTATAGCAATTTAAAAAAAATGATTAAATGGTTATATAGCATTAAGAAAATGAGAAAGTCAAGACCCATGATGGATTACTTTCTGTCAACAAGAAGGAATGTTCTTCCTCCCAGATGAAGTTATAGGACACTTACAAAACTGGTGAGCACTGTCTAGTGTCCTTACTTTTAAAAACTTCTTTCTTTCACAAATAAGCTAATTGCTGGGCTCATTTAAAAGCGAATATCCAGTAGTATTTAATATAAAGAATTTAATACCTCAGAAATTTTTGATTGTAGAGCTTTAATATCAAAAGGCTATGTGTTACAGTAAGAAGGGCACTAGACTAGCAATCTAGGGACCAAGGTGAAGTTCTTGTTCTGCATTTATCATTAGGTTTCAGGTTTCTTCATCTGAAAAATGAGAGAATTCAGTTAAATGATCTCCAAAGTGCCTTTTAGCTCTGAAAATAATGACAATATATCCAAAAAAGAAAGGCAGTCTTGTAATTGCAAATGTCAATGCTATTTCTAGTTATGTGACATCACAGCTTTCACTTACAGAATTGTGTTTAATTCAATAGGCCCAGATTTAGAAACCTGCTTGTAAACTTGTTGATTTTCTGGAAACACTTAACCCATTACAAGAATCCTAGATGACTCTGGCCTAGCAAAATGTGTCCAGAACTAGTTTACTCTTTCTAGATGTCTCTAGACTTTGGGACAAGGAAGAACAAATTTTAAGCCTCAGATTGTGAGCAGATGCTTGGAGTGGTTAAGGAAAAGGACTTTTGAACCTCCTGGAGATAACCACTCAATCTCAGTTCCTGTTTTCAAAAATCTATAGATGAGGAAGGAACAGGGATTTCATTGAATGAGGACTTTCCCTTTTATTTCATGCTATTCCTTTCTTTTTCCTATCTAAATCTTTGGATAAGGATTTATATCCATGTCTCTTTTGCCTCAAGAAACTCTCAGAAAGTCAACAGTGAAGTTTAAGTGGCTGTGGTTGCAGCTTTAGGTTGAGGGCTTACTATCAAAGACATAAAAGTACTATGAAATGGAGAGTGCAAGGTTAGGGGAAAGATCATTTTCATGAGCATTTATTTTTAAATTTTTAATGTTTTTATTTAGTTTTGAGAGAGAGAGAGAGACAGAGCGTGAACAGGGCAGGGGAAGAGAGAAAGGGAGACACAGCATCAGAAGCAGGCTTCAGGCTCTGAGCTGTCAGCACAGAGCCCGACATGGGGCTTGAACCCATGAACCATTAGATCATGACCTGAGCCGAAGTCAGACATTTAGCAGACTCATCCACCCAGGCACCCCTAATGAGCATGTTTGTATACTTGTTTTTGCATGTGTTATCTCAAAACAGCCTCAAAACAGTTGTTTCATAGAGGAGACAACTGAAGTCAGCAAGGTAAAGTCACTTGCCTAAATTTACATGGAACTATTCTGGTTATTTTATATTACCCTGACATCTATTTTCTCTGTCCTCTGTGATCCCAGGATGTTGACTTCTGTGAACTAGTCATCAGAGCTTTCCTCTTCTGCTTTCTGGTTTAGTTCAGTCAACGGGGACACCAGTGGGAGCATGTAAGGAAAGAGTGATTCTGCTCCCTCCCTGCTTTGGCATCATTCTGGAAATCAGTGTATCCCTCAGGGTGACTGAGGGCCTTTGCCAAGCAGGCCTTTTCCATGGCTTTATCTCTCCCAGGTTTTAATAACACCCTCTACTCTCCCTGCCTGTTGAGGCCTAGGAGTGGAAATGGCTTCCCATTGTTCCTAGTCCCTGGGCTCCTCAACATCTCCTGTTGTATCCCTTAACTCTGCACTATCATAGTCCTCTTGTAAAAGTACCTTCCAAAATTTCTTGCTGTGTTCTTAAGTGACCATAAGTATCAGCTGGGACTTGAAACCAGCTTGCCTGGTTTAAAGCCAGTGATTTTTATTTTTTCTCATGTCATCTGGCCTTTCCAGAGAATGCACCCTGATTAAAACAGAGTTGGATGAAGGGGAGGGGATCAAGGGAGACTGGAGGGTTACAAGCCAGAAAGGCTTATCAAGGAAGGCCATGGGCACCCAACATCAGAGTAAGGTTGTGGGCTAAGCCAGAGCAAATAACTAGAATCAGAATGTCAAGGAGCAGACCAAAGTTCATGTTCAAAATTATAGCCCGGCATTAGAAACAACATGATAACGAGGAAGAGAAGGAGCAAGGCAGGACACAGCAGCAGCAGCAGCAGATGACATTGATTTTGAGGCTGTTTTGACTAAGTCACTTTTTAAACATTAATTAATTTCTGCTAGATCTAAAACTCATCTTGAACAATTCATAGGTAAGTAAGGGTGCCTTGTTGGAAAGGGTAGTAAAGTGTGGTAGCTAAGGTAAATTGGTCATCCATTCATCCCACAAATGTTTGTTAAGGCTGCCTGCTATGGGTGATTCCAGGCTAGACAAACAGAAGTTTTATTTATGGCCCTTAAGACAAGAATATTGAAGAGATGACTTTATAGTTCGTGTTGATCTTCTGGTTAAAAGCAATGTTATAGTTTATAGCAAATAAAATGGAGTGTAGAAGCACATATGGGTATGCTCAACAGCAGGCTTTAGGAAACATCTCTTTAAAGCTCCTCTGTTAGGGGCGCCTGGGTGGCTCAGTCAGTTAAGTGTACGACTCTTGATTTTGGCTCAGGCCATGATCTCACAGTTTGTGAGATCATGCGTGGGGTTCTGAGCTGACAGTGCAGAGTCCGCTTGGGATTCTCTCTCTCCCTCTCTTCCTGACCCTCCTCCACTCATGCAAGCATGCTCTCTCTCAAATCAATAAATAAACATTAAAAAAAATAAAGGACCTATATTAAAAAATAAAACCCTTTCCCCATCTATGTAATTAGCTATCATTTATGGTTTACATTTGTTACTACTGATGTGTTTGGGTAACAAATTTTGGTCAGCTGGTTACTCTTATTCTACACCATGCTAGTTTCTAGAGATACGAGACTATGAACAGTAGTTCACATAGCCCTGCCCTCAAGTAGAAAACCCTCACTGAGGGAGGCAGGTGTATAAACCATTGAAGCTTTCATGAAATAAATGCTGTGTGATAAAGTCTACGTGGTATGTTGTGGGAAGAGGAAAGAGAATGCGTGGGGATGGGGCGTAGAGATAAACTCTGTGTCTAAAATGTACCAGCATTTAAAGGACTTGATGGTGAGTCTTACTGTAGATAAGGAAAGACTTTTTCCTTTGCTTTAGACTGGTGCTGATTTCAGAGGTGGAGGTGTAAGGTCTTCTATCTTGTTTTCTGGAGGTCAGTGGTTCCAGTCAGCTGCCTGCTTGCTAGGGAGGCAGCCGTAGTCTGGAGTAGTATCAGGACTCCTCCTCCTTCAGCAATTCAAGGTGGCTCAATATTGACCGTGTGGGAGAGTTGTTAATGGCTGATACCTGTGTGTGTTGGGGGGGGTGTCTTTGTAGGTTAATGATTTGACCAGCTTATTGTAGATACACTGTGGGTAGATTCCTCTCATGTGAGAAAAATGACTCTTCATTTCTCCTATTTCCTACAAGTGTTTGAGTGTATTTAGAGTAACCGACAAAGAAACGAAGATCTGCCTTCCTAGGTGTCCAGCTGCTCTCATTCTCTTGCCCCAGCCTCATGTTCCACCATTCCCCATACCTTCTAGAATTCCTTTGCAACTTGTTCTCCCCAAACAATGTTTTATGCCCCCAACCTTACCCAGAATTTCCCTGCTGAACCTTATCCCTTTGGCTGTCTAGACTTCTCCACATTAGCAGATTTCTACTCTGAAACCTAGCCCTAGGTCACGTAGTAGTGATTAAGAGTTAGCTTAGTTCTGCCCTCTCTCTTTCTTCTTTTCTTTCTAGGAACCTATTTTAATTTTATGTTGTCCCGTGGGGTATGCCACAGATGTAGGGAGTTATAAGCCGTTAGGAGGAATAGAAAAGGTTCTCATTGGCTGGTGCCTCTGACATTTGCATGCTAGCCTATTTGCCTTGTTTTCCTATTGCCTCAGTGAGAAGTATTCTGTAAGAAAATGAAGGGAAACAAAGGATTTTCCTCCCAGGGAGCTTGAATCCTGTTACAAATTGCTGTAACCACCCCTAAAATTTAGTGCCTGAAATTGTTGACTATTCATGGCTTCTCACAGTTTTGTGGGTTGACTGGTTCTCTTGCTGGTCTCTCTGCCTAGGCTTATATGCTTCATTCATATGCTATTCAGCTGGTAGGTCATTGAGTGGGCTCATCTGAGACCGCAGAGAAGGCAGGCCTCTCTCCTCAGGTGGTTTTTCAACCCTCTGAGCATGGGCTCTTTGGGGAGACTGAAAAGCCCTTTTGAAGCTCTCTAGTGTCATTTCCACTACATTCTGATGGTGAAAGCAGGTTACAGGGCTGGCCCAGACTCCAAGTTTACCCAATAGATGCCATCTTTTAATATGAGAATTACTGGCTGTTTTTAACCCATCACAAAGGTAATGAAAAGGTTATTGATCTCTGTATAAAGTCAAGCTTTCAAACCCTTTGGGAGGTCAGAAAACTGATACCAAATTGAAATAAGAAAGCAAAATGAGACTTCCCATATACTCTATCAGTAAAGAGTATTCTGGTTCTAGATTAGTTCTTTCTTTGGATTGAGTTTAAATTCCAGTTTTGAGACCTCAGAATATCAGATCAGTACAGACTACTTTTGCAATGATGTTTTGGCATTAAGTCCATTAATAGAGAGGTGTTATGGTTTGCAACTCACCGAGAAAAAATTGCTGGAGCATTCTGATTGTGGGAGAAGTCGTAAGGACTTTCTTTATATAGAGGTAACTTCAGCCTGTTTCCCTTCCTTTCTTTTTGGTCTCAAGAGCTAAGATAGCATTACTAAAAATTTGTGAATACAATCTACAAGTCTCTTCATTAAAAAGAACCACTGTGTACATGCCTTCTTGCTGGGAGGCCTTTCTTTTGTTTACTAAAATTGACTGAAAGACTTGTCATTTTAGTGCATAAGAACATGAAACTACTATCTTATTAAATTCCATAATTCTAAGATTTAATGAAATAGATACACTGATTTTGCCCTACAAAATAGATTTACCAGGGTTTAGGAGAGGAGGCAAGTAAACTAATGGATTTATTCCTTGGCTGTTAATTGATTCTCTAACTTAAGAATGATAATTGATGTTGCATGACTTTATGGTGAATTTTCATTATTTGTGGTCATAAGAATCAATATTTTTTTTGTAACGTTACAAATTACATAAAATATGGTCATTCATGATTTTGTTAAAGATGCATAGTATAATAGCTAGAAATTCAAGATAATAACTTGAGGACATTTCCCCTAAATAATGATACTGATATGTATAGCTTGCTTTCCTCTGCGTGTGAATGTGTATGCATATTTTCATCTATTCTTATTGATTAAATTATGTATGTCCTGCTTGAAATCATCACAACTAGAAATTTATTTTAAGTACAAATACTCTCAAGAAAGTGAAGAACTGGTGGATTATATTGATTAGATTGTTTTCTTTGTAACAGATCTCTGACATTTAGCAAAGGGAGAAGGTCCAACCTGTGCAGGGCATTATGGAATGTGAGTATTTAGGAGATTTGCATCTAATAAGGATGGTTAGTGATTATGGGAGGTGAAAAATGAGGGCAGAAACCAAAACTGCAAGAAAAAGCAGCAGCAGAGGGGAGGTGTGTTTTAAGGATGAACCTAGTTTTCTAGGGATCGCCCAATAAAGCATTAATAAAAATTTAATTTAGACACTCTGTTGCAATCTCCTTAGTGTAGGAAGAGATTGCATTAAAGATTATAAAATGGGTTGTTCTAAAAAAAATTAAAATTCCCTGACACGACTCATCTGAGTAGGCATGTTCTATGACACAGGAAAATTATCCAAAACGTGCACTGAAGATTAAAAGTAGAGTACAAATGCAAATCAGAACCATAATGAGTTATCACCTCAAAGCAGTCAGAATGGCTAGTATCAAAGACAAGCAATAGCAAGTGTTTGCAAGGATATGAAGAAAGGGAACCCTCCTGCACTGTTGGTGGGAATGTAAATTAGTGCAACGACCAGTATGAAAAATAGCTTTCTTAAAGAGTTCAAAAAGGGGGTGCCTGGGTGGCTCAGTCGGTTAAGCGGCCAACTTCAGCTCAGGTCACGATCTCGCGGTCCGTGAGCTCGGGCCCCACGTTGGGCTCTGTGCTGACAGCTCAGAGCATGGAGCCTGTTTCAGATTCTGTGTCTCTCTCTCTCTGACCCTCCCCTGTTCATGCTCTGTCTCTCCCTGTCTCAAAAATAAATAAACGTTAAAAAAATTTTAAATAAAAAAAAGTTCAAAAAGGAAATACCATATGATCCAATAATTCCACTACTGGGAGTTTGCCCAAAGGAAACGAAAACACTAATTTGAAAAGATATATGTACCCCTATGTTTATTACAGTATTACTTCAATAACCAAGATATAGAAAGAACACAAATATGTCCATTGACACATGAATGGATGAAGATGTGAGATGTGTGTGTGTGTGTGTGTGTGTGTGTGTGTGTGTATAAAATAGACTATTACTCAGCCATAAGAAAAGGATGTGTGATTTGTGATTACATGGATGCACCTAGAGGGTATTATATTAAGTGAAATAAGTAACACAAAGAAAGACAAATACCATATGATTTCAGTTAAATGTGAAATCTAAGAAACAAAACAAGTGAATAGACAAACAAAAAGAAACAAACAGACTCTTAAATACAGATAACAAACTGGTGGTCGCCAAAGAAGAGGTTGGGGAGGGATGGGCGAAATAGGTGAAGGGGTTGAACAGGTATAAGCTTTCAGTTATAAAATACGTAAGTTATGGAAATGAAAAGTATAGCATAGGGAATATAGTCAATAATATTGTAATAACTTTGTGTGGAGGTCTAAGTATATAGTTTCACTAAAAGTCATCGTGAGAAATCAGCACTTAAAAGATTTCCTTATCAGAAGGAAGTGGGAGTGGAGCCTTTCTGGAACCAAAATGTCCATGAGGACCTTATAATCAAAGGTCAGAAGAGATACAAAATTCCTCTCTATGCTGGTGGGACCTAATATAATAGTTCAAGAGCAAATTTACTTGGGGGCCAAAGACATCTTGTACAGCATTCAAGCATGGGTAAAAAAATGACCCAAAGAGGTTTCTCTGTATTGCTGGCCCCGACATGGCCTTCTGTGGTAGCTATGGGGCTGTTCAGCAAAGTTAAGTGGAGAATGTATACATGAGAGCAGAAGTGACACTAAGTCACTTGAAGATAAAAGTTTTAAGAGTCAAAATTGGCTTACCACATTCTCTTTTTTAACATTGTAATTGATGATCATGGAAGCACTTGACAAAATTAAGCCTTCATCAGATTAACTCACTGTGGGACTATGGTGAATAGCCCTCTCACTCCCTAGCCCCTGCTGACTATGCTGGACATATTGCATGAATGAGAAATATACTTTGCAGTTATTGGGTTCTGAGGTTTCCCTTAAGTCAGATTCTGATTCCTTTCATCAGCATAGAGCCTAGCATAAGCAAACCAAAATGAGTATGCAGAAGGGTAGTAAATAAGGGAATTAAAGTAGGCAGTTTGTATTAAGATAACAAAGAGGGAAGTCATGGATCATTTACAGAATAAGATTCAATAGGTCCTTACAGATAATGGGCAAGACTGGCTGAAAAATGGAACATCTGGATCCCCTGGAATAAATATATTTTCTGTTGTTGGATTAATTGAATGGATTCTTTTATTTTATGTCCATTGTTAAAGAATGATCACCTTAAAAAAATTTATTTATTTTTGAGAGAGACAGAGACAGCATGAGTGGGGGTGGGGAAGAGAGAGAGGGAGAGAGAGAATCCTAAGAGGGCTCCATGCTGTGAGCACAGAGCCTGATATAGGGCTTGAACCCAGGAAACTGTGAGATCATGACCTGAGTTGAAACCAAGAGCTGGACACTTACCAACTGAGCCACCCAGGCACCCCAAAGAGTGATTACTTTTAATACCAAGTTGAAATACATGTATTTTGGAGAACTTGAAGGGTTTGACAGTTAATTTAATCTTTCACTCTTGGCAAATGTTCAGTCCGGAGCCACAACTCCCTTCCTCAGAAGTGTACAGTATTGATGTGATCATGGCACTCTGACCCCCCAAGGGCTAAGGGCTTTTAGGATCCTTTACATACAGGGCTATGTGCTGTGACTGTCAATCAGTGGGGGCTGGAGTACAATAGGGAAACCTGCTTGCCAGTTGAACCTGCGGTAGGAGAATATTTAAAGCATCTCTGAGAGAGGAAAGTGTATATACTGTTTTTAAAGACCTTGGGGGAGTTTCCAATCTTCTATGTAGGCTTTTAAAGATTTAGAACAAATTTCATTTCTCATCAATGCAAGCTATGCCAACATCCGGTTTCTGTGTTGAAATTTCAAAAGGAAACTAGAATCTTTGCCTAGAAACTGGTAAAACTTCTGATTTTTAATGAATGTTTTAGCTTAATTTGGCTTGCAAAATTCATAAAATTTGAGAACTGTAAGAACTCTTAGAGATCATCTAGTATATATTATTTTATTTTGTGTATGAAGAAACTGAGACCCAGAAGCTTAAATGGCTTGCCCAAGGCCCTATGGTCAGTGCTGAGAATAAAATGCACTCCCTTTCACGAGTAGGATACTTTTGATCACACCAGGATTCTGGATGCTGTTTCATCACTCATGCTGCTTTAAAAATTTGTATCCTTTTGTTTCATATCAATGGAATTTGAGAACAGCTCATTCATTCACTAGTTTATTCATTCATTCACTTACATTTATGTAGTAATTCTTTAGTATCGTCTTTGGGCATTATCCTCAATTTCTCATTATCATTTTTCAATGAAGAATTCTTCATAGAGTTTAAAATAATAATGAATTTACTCATATCCTTGAGTTAAACACTTTAATTTTGGTTCTTTTAATAATTCTTTATTGATATTGATATACTTGCATTTTTAAAGTCTAGGGTCAGGTGAATTCTGAATATAATAGAAGGAAGTTCTAATATTTCTGCATTTACTTTTAGAAATGAAGCCCATATTTGTTTTTATGATAGAGAACTTCAACACAAATTTGTTGTACAAGTGGCCCTGTTTTTATTTTTTAGTCAGACTTAAGGAAAAAAATTATAACCTGCCCAAATAAATAAGGCAATGTGTTTATTCCATGTGTTAAGCTAACTAATACTGTTGAAATGTATCCATTTATTTTCAACTTCCTGCCATATACAAAAATCACTTGGACTCGGCTTCCACACTGCCATTTGGTGAGAGTGCTGAGTGTCTATGGTGTGGGCAATAAACTCAAGTTTATTAAATGTTGTGAGAGTGCCACAGAAGAAATAAAGGGCACAGGTCTCCAGGAGGTCATAATTTAGTCAAGAAGAAGATATAAAGAAATATAGAAACAATGAAAATTTTATGTTACATATACTTTCTCATCCCTAGAAAAAGATTGCTCTTTAGCCTACAGATGAGCAGTTCAGTCAAGGTGCCAGTCTTTGAAGACTTGAGCATTAATCCAGATTTTGAAGCAAATCTCAGGGAGATATAGGGAAAGGGCAGTTCAGGTGTTACAGTTATTCCTGTTCAAAGGCAAGACTTAGGCTCAAATTCCCCTCCTCTCTCTTTTGAGACCAACTGAATGACCCACTCTGTGCATATGCCCCCTCACCGTGTTCAGATTCACATTCAGGGCCAGTTTCTGAGAACTCACATTTCAGGCTTTACGTGAGGCACCTATGGCATGTTGTCACCTTTGTTCACCTAGTAGTTCTCCCATCTAGGCAGGTCAGCAGGTTACTCTCAATCTTCCCTTCCATGCTATTCATTTTACTCACTACTGGAATCTAAAATATATAAATAATGTGTGTGGGAGAGGGAGAGGGAAAGGGAAAGTGAGTGAGTGAGTGCTACCGCTAGCTCTGGCTCCAGTCCCAAAGATATCACTTAATAGTCTTAGGTACTCACATGTGGTCCACAGACCAGCACCACAGACATCACCTTGTTAGAATGCAGAATCTCAGGCCCCACCCTAGACTTGCTGAATAACAATCTACTGACTCATTTTAACCATTTCCCAGGTGATTTGTATGCACATTAAAGCTTGAGAAGCTGCTTTGGGGGAGCTTTTAAACGTACTGATGAATGGGATCTATTTCAATGCAATTAAATAAAAATCCGCTGACTGGGGTATCTGTATGATTTAAATACTTCCCAGAGTTTCTAGTGTGCCAACAGAGTGAAGCACATTGCTTTACTCTTTCCCAAATATGCCTAAAGATAAGAATCACCTACAGCTCTTATTGACAAAACAGATTCCAGAGTCTAGGTCTGGGACCTACTGAGTCAGAAATCAGAATTTTCAGTATATTGAACAAGCCATTTATTAACAAGGAAGCCCGGGAAACACTGGTGATCTTGTGGTGTTCATTCCTTTTACCTGGTAATCTTGTGGGAGATCATTTTTGTCTCAGAGCCTCTCTGTCCTTTCACTAAGTGACAGGAGGGGATGGACTCACAAAGCAGGGAGGTCAGCATGGAAAAGAGAGAATGTGGGATGAGAGTCCAAAATATCTGATAGGGTGGGAGCAGAGGTGGAGGTAGGACTCAAGTGAGGCATCCCTTTATCTTTATCAAGAGCCATTGCTACTCCTAGATCAGTGACTGATTCTCAACACCTCTAAGTCTCTTTGTTTGGGAAAGGGCTGGTGCTGAAAGGGAACATTTCAGACAAGATAACCATAGTTTCTAGGGGAAGAGAGAGAGCAAATCAGAATGGTTAACTTGACTCTGAGTCTTAGGATTTACTATGAACAGAAGGGGTAGGGACTCTTCAGTACTGGGAAAAGCTGTCCTTTGGATTCCTTTTACTTATATTTAAACCCCAGACTGAGGAATATTGATTTCAAGAATGGGTAGTCTCTTTATTGATAAACGTGACACAAAGGGAAATAATACATTTTTTTTAACACTTATTTATTTTTGAGACCGAGAGAGACAGAGCATGAACGGGGGAGGGGCAGAGAGAGAGGGAGACACAGAATCGGAAGCAGGCTCCAGGCTCTGAGCCATCGGCCCAGAGCCCGACGTGGGGCTCGAACTCATGGAGTGTGAGATCGTGACCTGAGCTGAAGTCGGACACTTAACCAACTGAGCCACCCAGGCGCCCCAAATAATACATTTCTAATACTGGTGTGGATAACACTTATATTCAACACATCTGCCATCTTGATATAGAACACCAGGTTGATTTGACAGGTTATTTCTTCATAAGATTCTTAGCTGTCATGCAAGATCTTGCATTGATTCTGAGAATTATTTATATTGTGTAATAGGAAAATAGCCTGCATTTTAAGTATTTATATATTGAAATGTGTGGAGCATTCTTATAGGTGTTACAGGTAAAAATATTAGAGGATATGGCTCGTACCTCTGAAGCACTTAAAATTTGTTGGCGTGGGTAGGAGGGATTGGTATCAGAACTAGGATGCACAAAAAATAAAAAAAAAAACAGTGGAGCAGAGCATATATTGAAAACCAATGAGAGATTCAGACAGCATGTGCAAAAGAAGTTGAGGGTGCTGTTACGCCTGCCTGTGGGTATTGTGCCTTGGGCTCTCCCTCTAAAAGATGGCTATGTTAACTGGGAGGGTATATTGTTTCATCACCTGTTCTCATTTTTAACTTTAACAATTATTTAACTTCTCTGAATATCAGTTAGCTGAATGCAAATGCTTCCTGGATTTCCCCTGGTGCTAAACTTAAAGGTACTTCAGAGAAACAATGAGTTATCAAGTTTGAATATCTAGGGAAATTACTAGACACTAAGATAATTAGCCTTTGTAATATGCTTGCAAACTGGACATTTGGCAGATAACTATTGTCCTGCCTTCTCATTCTAGCAAGGGGTTGTGATTTCCCGACAAAGGCAGAGGAGTTGCAAAACAGCAGGACTTTGCTACAGTCAGTAATTAATGAGGTGCTAAAAGTGCCAGAGCAGAGGCTCCTAGACGCAGTGTGTGACTCAAAGGGATAAGAAGCCCCCAGAATTTCAAACAAGAGTGTCACTAAAATAAACAGAAAGTCAAGTAAGTCTAGTCTGTGGAATGGGAAATGGTCTCTTGACATGAGGAGTCATCATACAACTGTGTAATACAACGTAATAAGGATTAGTCACTACATTTTGCAACTTGTGAAAAAACTGTAATTTTTTTCTTAATCCTAAGGAAAGTGAGCAATTATCTGCTTTGCGGTATTCAAGGAAGCCAAAATGAACTCTTAATGCCCCATAGTGTTCAAATAAATAACCAATCTGTTACAGGTTCCCACCAGCATGACTTTCCCCTGCCCCTTTAATGTATATTAATCAATCAAGTTAATTATTAATATTAGTAGACAAGCCAAAGCACTTTAGTAATCAACTAATAGCTGGGGACCCAAGGCCTAATGAGAGCTTTCTGTACTGGGAGGAACATTACTGAGAGAGAATGACATAAGGGTTAATTTTGGACTATGAGAGCTGCCTAAAATGGAATGTGTTTTCCTGCAGAGTGGAATTTCTGCATCCATTGGGATGAGTGTTAAGGTATTTTCAAATTAAAGTTTTATGGTTTTTTCTACCATGTTATATCCAAGTTTCTTTAAGTACGCTAAATTTGGGGGTGACAGGTAGTGAAATAACACTGTAATAGGGTCTACCAACATAGGCTAACAGAAGCTCATTTAACAGAGCTCACTAATATACATGGAAATCCATATCTGTATCATCTCTATCTATATCTATATGTTTATAAAGCATATACACATGCACACATACTGTATATGCTTTATGTATGTTCCTCACTAGAATGAGAAAGGACAAAAAAGATTGGATGTAATTTGATTATTCTAGCATGGATATTATTCCTCTGAGGGATTTCACAAATACTTCTCTAATTATTGATGTATGGTACTTAATGCTTCAGTGAAATTGAGAAAAAATTTATGTTGAATAAGTCTACCTTAGACTGAGAATGCAAAACACATGAAAGAAATCTCCTAAATGTGTTCAAAGATTAGGATTTTAGGAGCATTAAACAAGTTATTTGATTTTCTTTTTTGCAATATGGAATGAATACATGCGTATCCTGCCATAAAAGAACTTATGACATTTTCACACTTGCAAATGAATAATGTTTATTATATGTATGAAAAGCTGAATCTCATTGAATTGGGTTAATGAACTTTCATAGAAATTGTAGAACATAAGTGCTTCACAATAGGTTTATTTAATTTGGTAGCATTTATTAAATGCTAGCTCATTAAAAAAACATAACCTGCCTCATACTAAAGGCATTGCTATGAATTTGGAATTTTAATACTTTAAATTAAAGAGCCAGTATTTAATGATGTACTTTAGAGATCTCTGGTCCTGGTACCAGTAGGTGAATGAATTAGAGGTATAAATCAGTAGTTTACTCAACAGAAACATTTTAGCTCTATCCATTAAGAAAAACTGAATTGTTTTTGCTTTTTTTTTTTTTTAAGAAAACTTATAGATTTTTCAGGAGAGGGAGAGTATTGTATCAAGAACTTTCTGTGTTTTAAACTGTGTATTGAAAAGGAATTTACTGGATCAAGTCTTTTCCTCCAACATACTCTAGAGGGAGTCAAATCTAAGAAAGTTATGTTTAATACATTTCAACTGCTATTGGTTCTTTTTAGAAAATTTCTTGGTGGCAACATTGTTTTGACCTTCTTAGTTAAGGTCTAGTCTAGAAGTTAGTTAGAACCTGGGAACTAACAAGGCCATGGTAGAGACTGACTCCCTAAAAGAACCAATTAGCATCTTACCTAGAAAATACCCTCTTCCTTGGTCATAGACTGCATGAGTCAGCCTGTGAACCAATGCATATTTTGGCATGAATGGAGAGAGAGTGAGAGGTAGATGTGGAGCAAGAGAGCATTTATGGCCCAGGGAAAATCTTTCCTCCTAGACTGGAATAATAAACCCACACTGTGAGTCTCAACACTGCCATTAATTAGCTATACGAACTTGCAAATACCATTTATCCTCTTTGAAGTTCAATTTTCAATTCTGCTAAAATAAAAGGTTGAGCCAGAAGGTTTCATATGTAAATGTAATGATATCATTTCAACAGAAGATAGTTTATGGTTTGTCTAAAAGCATGCCTTGAAAATATGAATATAAGCCAGCAGCTCCTAGAAAAATCATAGAAGTCTAGCATTTTGTTCTTAATATCCTGAACATATACACTAAATATACACAACTAGACTATATGTTCTCCCCCCCGCCCCCAGTACATCTTGGACTTTTTCATGTTTGCTTCTTTTATTACAATATTTCTTTCACTTGCAATTCTTTCAGTTTTTCTCCATAATTATAGAAATGGTACATGTTCTTCAGGGTTCTACTCAGCTGGTATGTGCTCCAAGAAAAATGTCTTGCCTCTATGATTTCTGCTTCCTCTGAGCTTTCCTGGCATTTGCTTTAATTTTTAATTTTTCTTTTGACATCTTCTGCTTTGCATTATAGTTTTTTTTCTGGATGCATCTTACCTCTTCAACAAGGCTTCAAGCTCCTTAAGTGTAGGGATCCAGTGATCTAAACTTTACATTCTTCATTTTAAGCAACATGGCTTGCCTATAGGATATGCTCAACAAAAATGTGCTGACAGAATGAATAAAAGAAAGCTATTGAAAAAGAACACCTTTTGTGAAAACTTATTTAAGAAGATATGGAGTCTATTTTGCTGTCACTAATTACAGTTCCTCAGGCTTCATACTTAAATGGTGACACAGCTTCTGTGTTTATGAGGAAATTAGGTTTATGGCATTTGCTTTCTAGGAATTAAGGGGGGAAATATTTTATATTTCTTTTTCTTTTGTACTTTACATATTTATTTCTAAGAAGTCAACAGCTTCAGTTCTGGTCTGTGGCAACTCTAATTTGATATTTACTCAAAAGAAGCAGATTTTGAGTGAATGTTTTTCAGATTTGCACATTTTCACACAGTCTCCTGTAGGTGTAGCCCTCAGAGTTGAGGAGTAGTCAGCATTTTTCTCATAAGGTACCAATTTATTTCCATATTTCAATAGGATCAAATCTCCAAATAGAGATGGACATGGAATTAGAAATTCTTACATTTAGCACAAGATGTGTTTTAGGATTTTGCTTCACATTTTCTTATTGTTGTAACTTTGATTTCTGTTTTTATGCCTTTTTGCTATCTTCCTACTTTCATTTCTACATTTTGTTTTTTCCTTATAGCCCACAGCTACAGCAAGGCATTGTATACTAGGTGCCCAATACATACTTTATTTTGCTTTGATTCTCACTGTTCCTTTTGCTTAACCAGGGTATGGAAAATTCAGGGAAATGAGTGACATATGTGGGCTATTTGTCCTTTTTTTTTTTTCCTTACAGATACCTCCACTCTCAGTGGCCTTTTTCATTACCAACTTTTCATTCTGTATTTAGTTTTTCTGTATTTCTTTTTCAAGTGGCTGCCATTCTGTTCCTTTCAGGTATTAGCTTTCACTGTGGGATCTGCTTCCCCTTGGTAATTAGGAAGGCATAAATCCCTGATGATAAAATATTAAGGGGTGGGATTGAGATTTTTGAGCAGGAAGGCCTTGTGCATCGTCATGTCCTTCACATCATCCTATGAACATCGATGGCTTTACCAGTGGCTATGGGCAGAATGTTCTTCCTTCTACTGATATTGAATCTTTTCGACTTCATTGTAGCTTTCTCACCTCACAGCTCAGCTCAGCTCAGCTTAGGGCTAGAGGCAGAGCTCTATCCAGGTTACTTAATTTTTCTTCTGCTTATCCCTTTGTGCCTCTCTGGACTGCTGTGATGACTGGGGTAAGAAGGCTTTATCCCTATCCAAAAATATATCTGAAAATTGTATCTTATGTTAGTGGTTACAGAGTAGGATCATTGACCGATCACAGAGTTGGAAGTGTCAAACAAGCTAATGTTAAAAGTCAAAGAGAAATACAAGAGTTAAAGAGGGGATAGATGTCCTGCAAGGATCAGCTCTGGTAGGGGTTTTTGGAAGCCTGGATTTCAGTTCTGTCCCTGGGATTTATGTTCCGTTCAACTGCTTTTTCTGGCGTTCCATTGAACTGAGTAGGGTGGACTGTGCAGTATCTAACAGAAACATAGACTGCAGACAATTTGTAGTAATATTCCAGCTTAATTTCTATGTCTTTATTGTAGAATGGAGATGTTTCCATATAAAATCAAAGTGCCAATATGAAAGAAAACAAAACTTCTTTCGTTTTTACAATAAAACTTTGAGCAGAATTTCCTAATAGAGGTAATTAGCATCATCCATGATTTTGGAGTCTTAGTTTCTGATCTTTGACAATTCCTTTAACAATTTGAGGTGTGCCTTTAATGTAGACGAATGTTTGAGTACTAAAGCCAGTGTGACACTACTAAAAAGCAGCCAGCTGTCTACTCTTATGGCATGGTTGGTATCATTCTTTTCTCTTGATTTCTGAACTACTTCAACTTCAGGCTGGCTCCTTATGCTATTGATACAGATATAAGTGGTGAGAAAGTATATATATATGGCCAATATTAATAGAGTAGACATAAATTTTATCATGGAATTGACCTACTGTTAGTATTTCAGTTTATATTGTGTCATCATCGTTTTTTCTTTCTTCTTTCTTCTTTAGTTTCTTTATTTCCCCCTTTTTCCCATTTACTTATTTTTGAGAGACAGAGAGAGAGGAAGCCTGGGATGGGGGGCCGAGAGAGGGAGAGACAGAATCCAAAGCAGGCTTGGCACTCTTAGCGAAGAGCCTGATGTGGGGCTCAGACTCACAAACCGTGAAATCATGGCCTGAGCCAAAATCAAGAGCCAGATGCTTAACTGCCTGAGCCACCCACATGCCCCATCTTCGTTCCCCTTATTACAGAATGTAAAGATGTATTAACTTTATTTGTTCAGTTGTTTGTTTTAAATTCGATAATTAGTGTATTAACATAATTTAATACACTGACAGTGGAATTAAACATTCATGTGCCTTCCCCCGTTCACTTGGCCCCATCTGCTTCCTGGGGTCTTGGACACTTGATCAGTGGAGATCTCCATCACCCTGTGAAGTCACCTCATTCCCAAATACCACTTGCTGCTTCTGGTTTCCCTGGCAGGAAGTCGGGCATTATTGCACCTGATGAGGGGAGATCTGCAGCACCATCTAAACTAGGCTGAACTCAAGTAAATACATGACAGTTCCGTCTCTTCCCACTGGGTCTGCATTCAGATGAGCACTGAGTATTGCACATAAGATCTGTCTTTCCCAAAGATTCTTCAGATGCAACGAGTAACATGACCCAGAAGTACAGGGAAGTTAACTTATGAGGAAAAAGTTGACCACTGAGGAATAGGAGATGAGAGTGAGCTGATTCTCTAGTCCACTCCCCAGCCCACCCCCAACTGTTTCACAGTGCAGATGTTCCATTTGGCCTGCCAGGACATGTCCCCAGCTATGCTTTCCCGTGAAGCCGTGCCAGCTCCTTCCTGCCCCATGTTGTTTTTGCTTTCCTTACTTCCCTGCCTCATTTTCTGGTTTTTCTCACTCCTGCAGCCCATTGACTATACTCTTCCCCTCAGTCAGGCATTAAGATCCAAGCTTTACCTTAATCACTGTGTTTTGGGAAACCTGGGTTTTGACAGATATATTTTTATTTTAAAATAAATCCTATAGAGATTTTTAAGATATAGGAGTAAAACAAATAATTCCCATTCTTTTTCCATTTTTCCAGATTTTGGATAGACACTTTAATATATTTAAGGCAGATAATAATATGTATCTTTTTGCTTTGTGGAGTTTTTTCATATAAATGGAATAATCTTGTATGTATTTTCCTGAGTCGATTTCTTCATAAAATGATGACTTTTGGACATTGTTCTATGCCAGCGTATAGTGTTCTTTCTCATTTTTTAAAACAGTATTCCGTAGCATGGATGTACCATATTGATTTAACCCATTCCATTTTTAACTCACATGTACATGTTTCTGATTTTTTGGTGTTACAAATAATGCTGCAATAAGTTTTTTGGAAATGCTTGTCTGGAATAGAGAAATATGTAAGATTGTTGGACATGAGTGTTATGCACATTATACATTTTACCAGCCACTCTTAACTCCTACATCTCTCATCATCTGTATATATTTTTACTGTGATCAATTTCACTGATTTTTCAAACTCAATAGCACTGGATAATAAACCTCTACTTATGCCATGCCCATACATGAAAGAACATTTCGTTGTTACTTTAATTTATATTTCCTTAATTAGGAGGACAAACAGCTTTTCATATTTCCTAGTCCCTAAAAGTTCTTCTAAGAAAGTCTGTTCTTATTCTTCCATCATGCTATCTTTAGGGCCCACATGTATGATGAGTTCTATGGGAATTTTTGACTCTTTTGAGCCCTTCTTGCTACTGAGGTACTGATTTTTTTAAATTGACTTTTATACAAGATTATTATTAGCAAATAATTATTTTTTGTGGGTTCTCACTAGGTTTTAGTATCAAGTAAATATTTCTGTTTGACTTTATGCCTCATAGAGTTCAACACTTAACCATCATTTTTAATGTGATTGCCTATAAAGTTCCTTATTAATCTCTGTTTCCAAAAACATTTTTTTATTTTAACTTTCATTATTCTGTTATGGCACAAGCAATTGCATACTACAAAAGTGGAAATTGAAAAAAAAACACCTTCATACATGTTAAAATCTTGCCATAAAACTTTTTAGACATTTTCTATGAATATATTTGCAAAGATGCACATTTTTTCAAAAAATGGTTTACATAATACCTATTGTTTTATAACCTGCTTTTCCCACTTAGCTGTGTAATGCAAACATTTCTTGAGTATATCTGTTTTTTTCACAAGTGTTGCAAGGGAGGGATACTTCTTTTTTTTTTCAATATATGAAATTTATTGTCAAATTGGTTTCCATACAACACCCAGTGCTCATCCCAAAAGGTGCCCTCCTCAATACCTATCACCCACCCTCCCCTCCCTCCCACCCCCCATCAACCCTCAGTTTGTTCTCAGTTTTTAAGAGTCTCTTATGCTTTGGCTGTCTCCCACTCTAACCTCTTTTTTTTTTTCCCTTCCAAGGGAGGGATACTTCTGAACATTAGAACATCTTCAGTTTTGCCTTTAGAGATGAATAACTTGGCTCAATATTAAACAATTGGGACAGAAAGTTTTCTCTCAACTCTTTTTTCCAATTATTATAGGAAAAAAAAAGAGCTGTGTCAGCTATTCTTTTTCTTTTCTTTTTAATGTTTATTTTGAGAGAGAGAGAGAGAGAGAGAGAGAGAGAGAGAGAGAGAGAGAGAGAATTCGTGTGAGCACATGGGAGAGGGGCAGAGAGGGAGAGAGGAAGAGAGAGAGAATCCCAAGCAGGTTTCCCATACTCAGAGCAGAGCCTGACATGGGGCTTGATCTCATGAACCATGAGATCATGACCTGAGCCGAAATCAAGAATTGGATGCTTAACTGACTGAGCCACCTAGGCACCCCAAGCTATTCTTTTTCTTTATAGCCATCATGTAAAATTTTTGTCTACACTATTTTTACATTTATGGATAACAAATCCATAATGTAACTTATCAAATCTTTTATCAGTTAAATTTCTTTTTTGTTACTTGACTGTTTCTTTTCTCTTATATATATACACATATGTATATATATATATATATATGTATATATACACATATGTATATATATATTTGTATATATGTGTGTGTGTATATATATGTTTGTATATGTGTGTGTGTGTGTGTGTGTGTATATATATATATATATATATATATATATATATATATATATATATTTGAGAGAGTTTATAGCGTAGTGGCTAACAGCAGACCCTGATGTCAGATGGCCTTGGTTGTTATTCTCTCCCTACTAGCTTCATGACCTTGGACTAATAATTTTTCCTGCAGTTTCTATATCTATAAATATGATGAGGATGGAGTATTGAGATAATTAAGTGGGTAGAATGCTTGTAAAGTGCTTTAAAGGATGCTCTGTGTTAACTATTGTTGCATTCTTAGATTTTTTTTTTTAAATTTTGCCTACATATCCATCATTTAAGTTTTTTTCTTTTTCCACAGTATTCTGGGATATTTCAAGCACGCCCACTGTATCACTTGTTTCATTTCTCACAGTGTTAATATCATCACTTGTGTCTTTCAGTGTAGATTTTAAATCTGTTACTGCATTTTAGCTTGAGGAAACAATCCTTTCTTACCTAACCTATATCTTATATTAACTTAATATATATATTAAGTTAAATCTAATAATTACTAAATTATCAAAATTCTCTTTCTTCCATTGGAGCTTACATTTGGTGTAACCTTTCCAGAAGTCAGCTATCGTTTCTTTTTGTTTTTGTTTCTCTTTTTCTTTTTTGATTTATTCACTCTTGGTATTTGGCAACACACCGGGTATGTGCCTTGCCCTTTGGTCTCCAGAGCCTGTTTACTTTAGTGATGGTTAAGTCCACTTCCCAGACTTATGGTTGTAATGGCCACAATTTGTTCTTAGTTTTTACTTTTTTAAGTGTTTATCTAGTGTCGCTATCCAAGATGTGATTTACCTTTTCATTCCACTGCTTTCTATGACATTTTGAGCACATATGTACATTAAAAACCACAATCTTCAATATCCCCTGCTTCCACAAATCTTGTCTCTACCTATACTTGTCATGAATCACTTGTAAGAAGTATACTTTCTAGAAATAAATGTGTCATTACTATTGGCCCACACTCTATTCCCTATCCAGTTTCCAGTTTCTAGTGCAGGATTGGACTAGTTGTAGAAAACGAAGTCCAAATGGTGGGTTGGGATGTGGAGTGGGAAGAAGCCCTCCACCTGCTTTGAAAACCTGCACTTAGAACTAGGGATGTATAGGTATTCCTT
Organism: Panthera pardus; assembly: GCF_024362965.1. Lineage (NCBI taxonomy): Eukaryota > Metazoa > Chordata > Mammalia > Carnivora > Felidae > Panthera > Panthera pardus. The sequence continues at coordinate 37,402,929 of NW_026526732.1, forward strand.
CTGGAGAGTACACTTCTGATCCAATGAGTTGTGATGAATTAGTTTCTTACCTAAGCATCTACTGCATAACGTGATACATGTAGCTACAAATGTATATTCCTTCTTCATTATGGTGGGCAATGCCACTGACTTTGTATTTAGTGAGGATTCTTCCCAAATGCTTCTTAAATCCTGGTGTTAGTTTACTGTCAGTCTTAGTTTCTAGTGTAATGTTATCTTTTCATTTCCTTTAGATGGTGAATAGTGAGATTTATCAGATGCTTTCCAGCCTTTTCATACTGAATTATATATGTACGTTTTAGAAATAATGCTCGGGTATCAGATAGGGAATAAAGTTGAGGAAACAAGAATAGTAGGCTACATTCATGATTTTAATCCTAATGAAAACGACTTGAACATTAGTAAGAGGACTAAATAGAAGAAAGATTGAAGAGAGATTTGGTGGTATAATGACAATGCTCACCCATCATTTGTTTGTCACGTCCGGGAAGTTGATGAATAAGAAAAAGGCGCCAACAGTGGCTAACAGATTGTAAATTGCACTATTGATTCAATAATTTAGTGTGGCGGGTGGGTAGCTTGCAGGGCAAGAAACTTAAAAATTTAATTTTTGACATGTTAAGCATGTGGAGTCTGCTGAATGTGCATTTGAAGATATTCAGAAGGTAGTTGTAACTATGGATCTGTGGTTTAGGAGATCCGTTAGAATAGGAGCTATGGGTTTGGGAATTACCAGCATATGTAAATAGGATTAGAGTGAATAAATGTTGTTTGCAAGGGGGCAGATGATAGGGAAAATCAGGACTGTAGGCAAGGAGATCAGTTAGAATGTTCAGTAGTCTAGGAAAGAAATTATCACTGATTTCTCCAGAACAGTAATAAAGTAAATAGAGGTAAGATTCAACTTTCAGGAAGCCTACTTTGAATGTAGGCTTAAAAACAAGGTAGGGAAGTTAACTACGTAACTGGAAGAAATCATCTGTTTGGGCTGCAGCAAGTGTAATGGAGCATTGAGCCTAAGGAAAGAAGTGAAAATTTGGAATGTCCAACAGGAGCGAATAGGAGGCAGGGATAAAGACCGGGGGCAAATGAAACATTACAAGCCCCAAAGAGGCCAGAAACCAGAAATTTGTAGGGGGGGGGGGGGGTCACAGTTTTTCACAATAAGTGATTTTCATCTTGTTTCCTGGTTAACAAGGAAGAAGGTAGATTGTTGCACTGTTAAAAGTTTGCAGGTTTTCTGGACAGGTGCTACAAAACGACCAAGGACCATGTACTGGGAAAAACACATTAAAAATATGAGGCTATAGGGGTGTAGGTTGTGTAGAGAAGCAACTAAAGCAATGTATGTTGGAGATGGAGGGTACATAGTTAATATTCTAGGAGAGAAAAGTGAGAGGTAAAGGCAACAGAGACCTTAATTTGGTTGAAGATCGCATGTCTTCGTTTTTGTAAAAGAAGTTCAGAGGAGGTAAGTTGCAATGAATGGTAAAAATGAGATGTTTGTATTTAGATTTCATTTACTCAGTTTCTTTCCATCTAGGGCAATGCTGGATATCAAGTTCAGACCATATATGAATGAACAAAAGGTGGCTTTACTGTCTGAAGCAAAGAATAATAGGACAGTGGTACATTCTAGGATGTGATCTTTCCATTTTTGTTCATGTGGCCTAGCATCACCTATATAGATCTATGCAGAGTTCTTAGTTGCAGTTTGGCAATGGCCTGATATATCCGTGTAATAATTATCCTGTGTGTAATAATAGAGGTGGCTGTCACAAGGATGAACCCCAACAATAAATAAGTCAGATGACTGCCTGACACTGTTTGATGGCTGAAGGAAGACACTTCAACATCTTTATTATCTGTTTACCTTGGCTATGCTATCTGAAACTTTCCTTGGAATACTTTCCTTGGATTCACTTTCTCAGAAATAGAAACCTCATGATGGCAGTGAATTCACAAGGTGAATTCACTTAGCAGCACCTTTACACAGGCAGAAAAGAGTGACCAAGTCAAAGTGCTGCATGCATGACTGGAGGATGAGGATTATAGTGGTTACAGCAAAACAACAAATTATTATTGCTGTTAGTTTTAATATAGGCTAGTTTTTATATTCCTAGTGCCTTACAATTTAATAAAAATGAATTATAAGAATGAGTCTAGCCACTTGTAATTTTGCTTTACTTTCAACTTTGCAAAAAGTATAGTAACATGTGTATGTAAATATATTTTATATAGATATAATATTTATAAACATTAAAAAAATTTTTATAGGTCAGATAACTTAATAAATGTAGCAAGTTAAACCAACTAACAACCTAAATATTTTTGTTGGAGTGGCAATTTGAGTGTGCTTCTCTGATGGTCTGTTTCCAAAGATAACTGCCTACTTTAAGTTCCTTTAGGGCAGGGATTTTGTTTTATTCATCATTTGGTACTCTGTGGTAAGGAAAGTGCTTTAAATATAGTAGGTGATCAATGACTTTTATTGCACGAATAGAAGAGAGTAAACAATTATAAACTAAAAGGAAATTAGTTTCAAATGTAAATTCTAGGGGAACACTTCCATTGATAGAAATGAGAATCCTGCTTCTTACCCAGGACCCTATCATGCAGTCTTGAAGAAATGAAAACTGTGAATTCTAATATGTAATTATTGAAATCAACATTTCATCTTTTTTGTGACACCAAGTTAATAAGTAAGCACAAAAATCTGGTCTTGGCCAATTTTGGTGTGGCCAGGAAGATAGCTTGACTCTTAACAGGGATTAGTTGGGATAGGCACACTATTTCCCATTGTCTCTCAAACCTTAGTCCTTTCCTCTGAGCTCGGAACAGCCTTTTTGGCGATAATGCCTTTGTTTTTGAGTAGGAGGACTTGTTAGACCACAAACTTCCAGACTCAATTTTTGTATATCCTGATGAAAATTCTCAAATTTCTCTACTGAATGTAAACATATGTGCAATGTGTTTAAATTGAAACTTACTGAGTTTTGGCAAAATTTCCCTCAAGTGAATAGGGTGGTGCATTTGTATTGATCGAGTTGTTTGGGACATTAAAGTGATAAGACACAATAATCTACATTTGGGATATACTAGTATGCCTCTCTCAGGCCACGACCTGTCCTGTCACTTTTGCTCCTTCTGGATTTCTCTGGAATTTACTGCCTTTTTTTGCCTATTTGTCTGACATTTGACTTAAATCCCTTCATTTTGTTGTTTCTTTTATATTTACATATTATGACCTTTCACCCTCTCCATTTGCATCTTTCTCAAACTATATTCCAGGGTGGCTACCCCAATCTAGATATAATGCTGATAACATTAAAAAAGTGAATTAAAAAACTCTTTTGTCTGGGCTGCTGACATGCCATCCAGACTGGGGAAGACCCAGAAACTTTGGGGCCACGTGAAACACGGCCACAGCCAAATTGGCAAGCACTGGAATCACCCCAGAGGCTGAGGTAATCCTGGTGGCATGCATCACCACAGGATCAACGTTGGCAAATATCACCCAGGTTACTTTGGAGAAGTTGGCATGAGGCATTACGACTTAAGGAAGAACCAGAACTTCCGCCCAACTGACATCCTTGATGAACTGTGAACCTTGGTCAGTGAGCAGACAAGGGTAAATGCTGTCAAAAACAAGAATGGAGCTGCTCTTATCACTGATGTGGTGCGATCAGGCTACTATAAAGTTTTGGGAAAGGGAAAGCTATCAAAATGGCCTGTCATCATGAAGGCCAAATTCGTCAGTAGAAGAGCCAAGGAGAAGATTAAGGATGCCTGTGTGTTGGCTTGAAGCCACATGGAGGGAGTTTCATTAAATTCTAACAAGTGCTTTTCAAAAAAGTAAATGGATTAAAAAAGTTCCAAGGGACCTCATAAAAAGCACCATGTAGATATGGTTCATAATTCCCAGAGTTTTTAACAAAAGGCTTACAATCCTGATCTAGACAAATGTAGATATGACAACTGAAAAACAATAGGTTGATATAATACAATTATAAATTATTACTATTTGAACCTAGCAAATGAACATCTTGAGTACATAAATAAAAATGAACTGCAAATTGGAGTAGAAATCAAGGATAACTGAGGTTATCCTTTGAAACTCAGAGTCAAAGGGGAAAATTCATAGGATTTCTTTTTTTTTTTTTAAACTATCTCAGTATTTTTTTCTTTATTATTAATTTTATTTTTTAAATTAACATCCAAATTAGTTAGCATATAGTGCAACAATGATTTCAAGAGTAGATTCCTTATTGCCCCTTACCCATTTAGCCCATCCCCCCTCCCACAACCCCTCCAGTAACCCTCTGTTTGTTCTCCATATTTAAGAGTCTCTTATGTTTTGTCCCCCTCCCTGTTTTTATATTATTTTTGCTTCCCTTCCCTTGTGTTCATCTGTTCTCTGTCTTAAAGTCCTCATATGAGTGAAGTCATATGATATTTGTCTTTTTCTGACTAATTTTGCTTAGCATAATACGATCTAGTTCCATCCACGTAGTTGCAAACGGCAAGATTTCATTTTTTCGAAGCCGAGTAATACTCCATTGTGTGTGTGTGTATATACATATATGTGTATATATATATACACACATATATATGTGTATATATACATATATACACATATGTGTATATATGTGTATATATATATATATACGTGTATATATATATACACACATATATATGTGTATATATATATACGTATATATATACACATATATATGTGTGTATATATATGTATATGTACATATATACATATACACATATACTTATACATATATAGATATATATACACATATATATATACATACACATATATATATACACCACATCTTTTTTATCCATTCATCCATCGATGGACATTTGGGCTCTTTCCATACTTTGGCTATTGTTGATAGTGCTGCTATAAACATGGGGGTGCATGTGTCCCTTCAAAACAGCATACGTGTATCCCATGGATAAATACCTAGTATTGCAATCGCTGGGTCGTAGGGTAGTTCTATATATTTTTAATTTTTTGAGGGACTTCCATGCTGCTTTCCAGAGTGGCTGCACCAGCTTGCATTCCCACCAGCAATACAAAAGAGATCCTCTTTCTCCGCATCCTCGCCAACATCTGTTGTAGCCTGAGTTGTTAATGTTAGCCATTCTGACAGGTGTAAGGTGGTATCTCATTGTGGTTTTGATTTGTATTTCCCTGATGATGAGTAATGTTGAGCATTTTTTCATGTTGGTTGGCCATCTGGATTTCTTCTTTGGAGAAGTGTCTATTCATGTCTTTTGCCCGTTTCTTCACTGGATTGTTTGTTTTTTGGGTGTTGATTTTCATAAGTTCTGTATAGCTTTTGGATACTAACCCTTTATCTGATATGTCGTTTGCAAATATCTTCTCCCATTCTGTCGGTTGCCTTTTAGTTTTGCTGATTGTTTCCTTCACTGTGCAGAAGCTTTTTATTTTGATGAGGAGCCAATAGTTCATTTTTGCTTTTGTTTCCCTTGCCTCCAGAGATGTGTTGAGTAAGAAGCTGCTGCAGCCAAGGTCAAAGAGGTTTTGCCTGCTTTCTCTTTGAGAAATTTGAAGGTTTCCTTTCTTACATTGAGGTCTTTCATCCATTTTGAGTTTGTGTACGGTGTAAGAAAATGGTCCAGGTTCATTCTTCTGCATGTCGCTGTCCAGTTTTCCCAGCACCACTTGCTGAAGAGATGGTCTTTATTCCATTGGATATTCTTTCCTGCTTGGTCGAAGATTAGTTGGCCATACGTTTGTGGGTCCATTTCTGGGTTCTCTATTCTGTTCCATTGATCTGAGTGTCTGTTCTTGTGCCAGTACCATACTGTCTTGATGATTACAGCTTTGTAGTATAGCTTGAAGTCTGGGATTGTGATGCCTCCTACTTTGGTTTTCTTTTTCAAGATTGCTTTGGCTATTCAGGGTCTTTTCTGGTTCCATACAAATTTTAGGATTGTTTGTTCTAGCTCTGTGAAGAATGCTAGTGTTATTTTGATAGGGATTGCATTGAATATGTAGATTGCTTTGAGTAGTATCGACATTTTAACAATATTTGTTCTTCCTTTGTAGGTGAGGGAATATTTTTCCATTTTTTTGTGTCTTCTTCCATTTCTTTCATAAGTTTTCTATAGTTTTCAGTGTATAGATTTTTCACCTCTTTGGTTAGATTTACTCCTAGGTATTTTATGGTTTTTAGTGCAACTGTAAATGGGATCGATTCCTTGATTTCTCTTTCTGTCGCTTCATTGTTGGTGTATAAGAATGCAACTGATTTCTGTGCATTGATTTTATATCCTGTAACTTTGCTGAATTCATGAATCAGTTCTAGCAGTTTTTTGGTGGAATCTTTTGGGTTTTCTATATAGAGTATCAAGTCATCTGTGAAGAGTGAAAGTTTGACCTCCTCCTGGCTGATTTGGATGCCTTTTATTTCTCTGTGTTGTCTGATTGCAGAGACTGAGACTTCCAATACTATGTTGAATAGCAGTGGCGAGAGTGGACATCCGTCTTGTTCCTGACCCTAGGGGGAAAGCTCTCAGTTTTTCCCCATTGAGGATGATATTAACATTGGGTCGTTCATATATGGCTTTTATGATCTTGAGGTATGCTCCTTCTATCCCTACTTTCTTGAGGGTTTTTATCAAGAAAGGATGCTGTATTTTGTCAAATGCTTTCTCTGCATCTATTGAGAGGATCATATGGTTCTTGTCCTTTCTTTTATTGATGTGATAAATCACATTGATTGTTTTGTGGATATCGAACCAGCTCTGCATCCCAGGTATAAATCCCACTTGGTTGTGGTGAATAATTTTTTTTAATGTATTGTTGGATCCGGTTGGCTAATATCTTGTTAAAGATTTTTGCGTCCATGTTCATCAGGGAAATTGGTCTATAGTTCTCCTTTTTAGTGGGGTCTCTGTCTGGTTTAGTGGGGTCTCTGCCTCCTTTTTAGTGGGGTCTCAAGGTAATGCTGGCTGCATAGAAAGACTTTGGAAGTTTTCCTTCCATTTCTATTTTTTGGAACAGCTTGAAGAGAATAGGTGTTAACTCTTCCTTAAATGTTTGGTAGCATTCCCCTGGAAAGCCATCTGGCCTGGACTCTTGTTTTTTGGCAGATTTTTGATTACTAATTCGATTTCCTTACAGGTTATGGGTCTGTTCAAATTTTCTATTTCTTCCTATTTCAGTTTTGGTAGTGTATATGTTTCTAGTAATTTTTCCATTTCTTCCAGATTGCCCATTTTATTGGCATATAATTACTCATAATATTCTCTTATTATTGTTTTTATTTCTGTTGTGTTGGTTGTGATCTCTCCTGTTTCATTCTTGATTTTATTTATTTGGGTCCTTTCCTTTTTCTTCTTGATCAAACTGGCTAGTGGTTTATCAATTTTGTTAATTCTTTCAAAGAACCAACTTCTGGTTTCATTGATCTGTTTTTTTTTTTTTTTTTTGGGTTTCGATAGCATTAATTTCTTCTTTAATCTTTATTATTTCCTGGCTTCTGCTGGTTTGGGGTTTTAGTTGCTGTTCTTTTTCCAATTTCTTAAGGCATAAGGTTAGGTTGTGTATCTGGGATCTTTCTTCCTTCTTTAGGAAGACCTGGATTGCTATATACTTTCCTCTTATGACCACCTTTGCTGCGTCCCAGAGGTTTTGGGTTGTGGTGTTATCATTTTCATGGACTTTCTCTTTTTAATTTCCTCTTTAACTGCTTGGTTAACCCATTCATTCTTTAGTAGGATGTTCTTCAGTCTCCAAGTATTTGTTACCTTTCCAAATTTTTCTTGTGGTTGATTTCGAGTTTCGTAGCATTGTGGTCTGGAAATATGCATGGTGTGATCTCTATCTTTTTGTACTTACTTAGGACTGATTTGTGTCCCAGTATCTGGTCTATTCCATGTGCACTGGAGAAGAATGTATATTCTGCTGCTTTAAGGATGAAATGTTCTGAATATATCTGTTGAGTTCATCTGGGCCAGTGTATCATTCAAAGCCATTGTTTCCCTGTTGTTTTTTTGATGAGACATGCTATCCATTACTGTGAGTGGGGTGTTGTAGTCTCCTACTATTATGGTATTACTATTGATGAGTTTCTCTATGTTTGTGATTAATTGCTTTATATATTGGGTGCTTCCACATTTGGCACATAAATGTTTACAATTGTTAGGTCTTCTTGGTGGATAGACCCCTTGATTATGATATAATGCCATTCTGCATCTCTTGATACAGTCTTTATTTTAAAGTCTAGATTGTCTGATATAAGTATGGCTACTCTGGCTTTCTTTTGGTGACCATTAGCTTGATACATGGCTCTCCATCCCCTTATTTTCAATCTGAAGGTGTCTTTAGGTCTAAAGTGGGTCTCTTGTAAACAATATATAGATGGATATTGTTTTCTTATCCATTCTGTTACCCTATGTCTTTTGTTTGGAGCATTGGGTCCATGGATGTTTAGAGTGAGTACTGAAAGTTATGAATTTATTGCCATTATCATGCTTGTAGAATTGGAGTTTCTGGTCGTGTTCTCTGGTCCTTTCTAATCTTTGTTACTTTTGGTATTTATTTATTGGTATATATATTTGTTTTCATCTTTTCTCCCCTCAGAGAGTACCCCTTAAAATTTCTTGCAGGGTTTACTGGTCAAAAACTCCTTTAATTTTTGTTTGTTTGGGAAACTTTTTATCTCTCCTTCTATTTTGTATGACAGCCTTGCTGGATAAAGAATTCTTGGCTGCATATTTTTCTGATTCAGCACACTGAATATGTCCCGCCATTCCTTCCTGGCCTGCCAAGTTTCTGTGGACAGGTCTGCCGCAAACCTGATCTGTCTTCTCTTGTAGGTTAGGGACTATTGTTCCCTTGCTGCTTTCATGATTCTCTCCTTGCCTGAGTATTTTGTGAGTTTGACTATGATATGCCTTGTTGATGGTCAGTTTTTGTTGAATCTAATGGGTGTCCTCTGTGCTTCCTGGATTTTGATGTCTGTGTCTTTCCCCAGGTTAGGAAAGTTTTCTGCTATGATTTGCTCACACAACCCTTCTACCCCTGTTTTTCTCTCTTCATCTTCTGGGACCCCTGTGATTCTAATATTGTTCCTTTTTAATGAGTCACTGATTTCTCTACTTCTTAAATCATGGCCTTTTGCCTTAATCTTCCTCTTTTTTTCTACTTCATTATTCTCTATAAGTTTGTTCTCTGTATCGCTGATTCTCTGTTCTGCTTCATCCATCCTTGCCTCTGCTGTATCAATCTGTGATTGCAGCTCAGTTATAGCGTTTTTAATTTTATTCTGGCCATTTTTTACTTCTTTTATCTCTGAAGAAAGGGATTCTAATCTATTTTTGACTCCAGCTAGTATTCTTATTATTGTGATTCTAAATTATGGTTCAGACATTTTGCTTGTGTTTGCGTTGGTTAAATCCCTGGGCGTCGTTTCTTTGTGCTCTTTCTTTTGGGGTGAATTCCTTCATTTCATCATTTTTAAGGGAGAAAAAGAATAACTGAGGTAGAAAAATTCAAATAAAAAAATTAAAATTAAAAAATATTAAAATTAAAAATTAAACACACACACACACAAATATAGAATAGATGATGCTAGATCCTAGGTGTGTTTTGGTCTGGGTGTTGAGTGGTTTGACAGATTAGAGAAAAAAAAGGGGGGAAGACAAAAAAAAAGGAAATCATTTGAGAATGAAAAAATGAATACACTGAATTAGACTAAAATGAGATCATGGGGGTAAAATAGAATTTGAAAAAATATACACAAAAGTAAAGAATATATTTAAAAAAATTAAAGAAAATATTTTTAATAAAAATTAGAAAGAAATATGAATTATTTTCTTTTTTATGTATTCAAGAAAAAAGAAAAGAAACAAAAAGAAAAGATTAAAAAAAGAGAAAAAAAGGAAATCTTTTGAAAATTTGAAAAAGTGAATACACTGTAGTAGACTAAAATAAAATGATGGAAGTAAAATAGAATTTGAAAAAAATTACATAAAAGCAAAAGATATAGTGAAAAAATTAAATAAAAATATTTGTAATAGAAATTGAAAGTAAAAATCAAATTTTCCTCTTTCTGCATTCAAGAAAATGAAAAGAAACGTAAAGAGAAAAAGGGAAAAACAAAGAAAAAAAGAAATTGTTTGAAAATTTGAAAAGGTGAATACACTGAAGTAGACTAAAATAAAATGATGGAAGTAAAATAGAATTTGAAAAAACTTACAAAAGTAAAAAATATAGTAATAAAAATAAATAAAAATAAAAATAGTAAGAAAAATATTTTAATAAAAATTGAAAATAAAAATGAATTTTTTCTCTTTCTGTATTCAAGAAAAATAAAAATAAAAATGAATTTGTTCTCTTTCTGTATTCAATGAGAGAAGGAAAAAAAAAGAAAGACAATTGAAGAACCTGCTAACCCATTAAAGTAGGACTGAAATTACTTTGTTTTCCCCTAGAAATCAGTCTATGTAGCACTTTATAAACTAAGCGGGTGGTGTGACTTGTGTTCTTGAAGAGCGAAGTTGGCCTAGTTGGGTGGGGCTCAGTGTAACAGCTCCGCTGTCCACTAGATGGCGCTGCTATCCTACTGGGGTGGATTGTTGCGGGGCTCGTCAGTGTGTATGTGCATGCGTGGGAGGAGTGAAAATGGCGCCACCTAGCTACCCAGTCTGTTCTCCCGGATCAGCAATCGCGCACTTGTCCTCTGTCTTCAACTTTCGTCCACTCCCCACTTTTTCATTCTCCATGACCAGGCCTGAAGCAGTACCTCTCTACCGAGATTTTTCTCAGATGCGGCGGTTTTCCCTGGCCCCTTACTTCTGAAGGACTGCAGCTTTGACCTGTTCTGCCCCTCTGTGGGAGGGTTTCACCGAATAATGGCCAAATGAGCAATGGCAGAATAGCGGCTGCACCCAGGTACACCCACTGGAACCTGTTGTTGCCAGTGCCCTGAGACTGCGGCCAGGTGCCAGCCTGCCCCAGAAAAAGTTCCCGAGATAGTGTAGCAGCAGTGTTTCAGGGATTATGGAAAATCACAACGCACATCTGGCACCAGGCTTCACCCTAACAACTTTGTTCCAGCACCAGCAAATGTGGGCATTTTCTGGGGTCTGCTGGGACCAGGTGGCTTGGAACAGTCTCTACCAAATGTCCTTCCAGCAGTGGAGTCACTTTTCCCCATGTGGCCCAAGAACATCCTGGCCCCACTGTGTTCCTGGGGATTCACCCTTCCCATCAGAGCACTGCCAGGTATTGAGCTGAGGAGTTGCAGCCTTTGTGCTCCCCTTGTTTACAGTCTTAATGGAATTTGAACCCTCTCCTTTCTCCTTTCTCCCTTTTTAGTTTAGTCCCTGTGGCTGTTTCCAATTTTCCACTGTCTCTCCAGCTGCTTTTGGGGAGGGGTGCTTTTCCCGTGTTCTCCCCCCCCCCCCAGTCTCTCTCCTCTCTTCGTCTGCAAAAGCGGTTCCCTACCCTCCGTGCCTTCTCGCTCCCCAAATTCACCTCTTCGCACCGCGTACCTGCTGAATTCTGTGGTTTAGGTTGTGCAGATTGTTGTGTTAATCCTCCAGTCAGTTTTCTAGGTGTGTAGGATGGTTTAGTGTTGGTCTTGCTATATTTCATGTACGTGAGACACACAAAAAACTTCCATACTGTTCTGCCATCTTGGCTCCTCTCAAGATAACTCTTTTATAAGCAAGTTATTTTTAATTATTTTTATTTTCTTTGTGATTTTGTACTCCTTGCAAGCTAACATGTTACATAGATTCTGGCAGAAGATACAAGACTCCTGGTTCAGAAACAAAAGATCTTATTATCAGCAATAACAAAAACCAGAGTATCAGCATTTTCTTGTGCTGGTTCCTCATATCCTCGTTCCCAAAAGACAGTGCAAAGATTAGGTAATGTCTGTTCATGCAGCAGCTGGTTTTAAACTAGAGGTATTCTGAGAATAGAGAACCTGAATCTTTTTTTTTTTAAACATAATTTATTGTCAAATTGGCTAACATACAGTGTGTAAAGTGTGCTGTTGGTTTTTGGGGTAGATTCCCATGGTTCATCAGTTGCATACAACACCCAGTGCTCATCCCAACAAGTGTCCTCCTCAATGTCCATCACCCAGTTCCCCCTCTCCCTCACCGCCCCATCCACCCTCAGTTTGTTCTCTGTATTTAAGAGTCTCTTATGGTTTGTCTCCCTCCCTCTCTTTTATAATAGATAACAACTATTCCTGTCTTTTACTCTGAAGATAAACATGCTTTTTATTATACAAGATGATAGGCAAATCAGCCCTTTGCTTTGGTGGGAAACATTGTCTTCATCTTTCAAGGCTTTTTGTTTTACAAATATCCTTGAAAAGATATTCTGGAAAAATGATAGAAAGTGCCTCTGTGCTCAAGATATGGAAAAATGGAAGAGACCCATTTAGCTCAAAACCCTGTAGCTCAAAACAAAATTGGGCAAAACTGTGCCTCTTCTCTAGATATTCTATGCATAAATCATTGAAGGGTCTGAGAAGCCTTTTCCTTTTCTGCCAGAACAGTGATACTAAGGTGACCTCAGATGGTTCAGAACATCTTAAGAGGAATTGACATTTTTGTCTTCTCTACTAGATAACTACAGTGGCAACATACAGCCAAATGCTCCTTTAAACTGATTAATCTATCTACCATTCAAGATCCACCTCTCCCACCCTCCCCCAACACACAAAAAAGAAGATTCTGACAGGCTTGCTTAATTCATTCACATCCAATATAGCAATATCATAAACATTTCACTACATCGCACCTTCCACTCTGATTTCTGACCAATTCATGATCCCTTTAGCTCCTGACTTTTTGCCTTCTTTCCTGGCTATGTTTTTACATTTCTTTTTTGAATATTCTGTTTAATAATATTCTTTTGGTAGTGACTGGTAATCCCTGTGATAATACTAGTGCTTGCCCCTTGGCTTACATCTGTTGTCCAGTGCTCTGCAAAACAAATCTGATCCAGCCAGGCCTCCTGGATTCTCTCTTATGCCTGAGAACTGGTTCACAGGGTTGAAGTCCACACCCAGTTTTCACCAGCTTTTATGAAAAGAAGCCAGACTCTGCCCAAAGTGTGAACACCTTCTGTAAGATCTCCACCAGATGGCCATCAAGCTTTTACTTGATTTGTATCTTCTAAATTAATAGTACAGTCAAAAGAATCAGCTAGTAACATACATTTGGAAGTTATATTTTAAAAACCAATTCAATAAAGATCCAGACCTTGGATTTAAAACTTATTTCAGTGTGGATCAGAGATATATGCATTAAAAAGTTTAGAGAATACATTGTTTTCATAGGACATGTGGAATTGTCTAATCCTGAGTGCTTCAAATATGATCTAGGCCCTAGGAAATAAGTGTATGATAGGGCTTTTCCTGACTGAGATGGATATTTTGTAAGAAAAGACTACAAATAATTGAAAATATATGACTTTGAATATAATAAATATAGCTTCACTACCCCATGCAAAAGTTTGTGATTGTTAAGCATGGGGAAAACATAGTTTGGGGAGTAACATGAATGTCAATGTTAATAACAGTATAGGTTTTATCAATCCATGCATGTATTTGCTCTGTCTTTCCTTATGGTCTTGACCTTATACTCACAATTTCCTTATGTTAATTTTTTATATTAAAATTTTTCCATATTATTTTATATATTCTTCCAAATTGTCAATTAAAGCAAGATATGAACATATACATAATATCTTCATTAATTTTGTTTCTGTTTATTTAATTCACCTGGATTGGAATACTTTGAAATAAAACACAGCTCTAGCTATATGTGCTGTAGATTCTATGTTCTTTTGTTTTCCTATCAGAGTGCAAGGAGAGTGTATTGTACTTAGAAATACTACCTCAGTTTGCCAACATAAGAATTCCTGCAGGTTGTTTGGAAGTCAGAAAGTCATAGAATTATAGAAAATTTTAAAGCCTTAGAAATTAGGAATGAACATTTTTTTTTTCTGAACAAAGGAGACAACTGAGCTCCTGGGGAGTAAAAGTAGCCTGATGCAAATAAACTTGATACAGCTGTCAATTAATTAATAACAAAGCCAGGACCCTAATTCAAGTCTCCTTATTCAAATTCAACATTTCTTCCCTATAACCTGCTGTGATCATTTTATCTGGATATTGAAAACTGAATTAGACTTGAAGAATTAAAAAAATGAAAGCCAATGCTACTTAGCAAAAGACAAAATAATACTCTTACAGAATGTGGAGCTAATGCATACTGAATTACTTGGGGGCAAATTGAACTTATAACCAGTATGTAGAGACAGGTCACCAGGTTAGAAAGTGAGTCAGAGATCTTTAAAATACTGGGTATTGGGGCACCTGTGTGGCTCAGTCAGTTGAGTGTCCGACTCTTAATTTCAACTTAGGTCATGATCCCAGGGTCATGGGGTCAAGTCCTGAATCAGGCTCCATGCTCAGCATGGGGCCTGCTTAAGATTCTCTCTCTCATTCCCTCTGCCCCTCTCCCCACTCATGCTCTTTCTGTCTCTAGAAATATATATATGTATAATAAAAGTAAAATAAAATGCTGGATATTTTGTGACCAATAGAATTTGAAGTTATGAAAGTCAAATAAAGTTACTCAAATGTCATACCGCAGCACATAAATTGATTGCTCCAGGGATCCAGCACCTCCTTCTCTTCTCCCTTATGAAGTAATTTATTGGCCCTTAGAACTGTTTTCGCGATTTATCCAAAGTGTTGCTGCCAGAGTCCCATCCCATTTGGCAGAAGTAAGGGAACAAAGCCCCCAACAACCGCACTGCTTTCTACAAAGAACTTGACTCCCACTGTCTCTTCATTTCTTGGCTTTGAGCAATGACAGATTGCAGAATCAGATGTTGCACAGAAGTCTTGATAACAACTTAGAAAGATGACCATTGCTCGCTTGCTATGTCAGGTTTCTTTTTTTCACTGGAAAGTTTACTAGGTATGCTTCTAAGCACTAAAGAAGGATTCTTAGTGCTATCTTCACAGGTACCTAATTCTTTCCAGCAATGATGGAACTACCAGCCATCCAGAAAACCAGACTGATATTTCTATAGGTCTATTATCTTATTTCATAGGATGCTAGTGCATGTCAGTTACTCTAAGAATTCCCTTGGCAACTCTTTTGTATTTGAACATGATCTGAACATAAAAATCACTTTGTCTTGCAAGTAGTCAAACTGAGGGGAGTGTGCTTTCTATAGCAAGAAGAGCACATACACACCAGGAGTCAGAATTTCTGGGTTTGAGTACAGGCTCAGCTGCTTACCAAAAGGGCTGCCTTGTATAAGTCACTCCTTAGCTTTACTCTACTCATCCATAAAATGAGACAATAATTCCTTCTCTTCCTACAGCACAGCAGTGTGTGAGAATTATATGGGAAGATGTGAATGAAGGCTCTTCTAAAAACCGGATAGCAATTTGCCAATGGGAGTTATCATTATTACCATGTGAAGACAGTGGGGCGGTGGGGGGATGGTGGTGGGTGGGATTAGAGAACAGTTGTGCCACAGACACCCAGACTGTTGAAAAATGGCAGCTTCAATTTGTCTTCAAATTATTGTTTATTTATTCATATCAGCTCTGTAATATTGCTTTTTGCACTTGTGATGAAGAATTATTGCCTTTTCATCAGGACATTCATCATCATTGACTGTGGTAAGGGTAGGATTGTAGAAAGTACATATATGGTGATGTTTATGAAGACAGACTTTCTAGTGTTGAGAGAGGTACCCAAGTAGGATATAGTTTTCAAACCATACTCATGTGCAATATTGTTAACTTAAAATTCTGTGCAGTATCTTGAACTAAAGTGAAAAAATACTGAAATAGGACTCATGAGACCTAGGTTTGAGTTTTGCCTCTGACTAGCCCTGAATAATAAGGCTGATGATGATAATGATGATAATAATGATGACAGTAGTAATAACAATAACTTTTATTGCACAGTTAGGTACGATGGGAAGTGCTTTGTATACATTAAATTATTTAATCATCTTAACTACTTTATCAGGTAGGTACTATAATGATCCCCATATTACAGATGAGTTGACTGAGAATCAGAGAATCACACAGAAACCATTGGTTTTAAAAGCCATAATTTAGTCTTTTTAAAAATGTTTATTTATTTATTTTGAGAGAGAGAGAGAGAGTGAGCTCATGAGTGTGAGCAAGGGAGGGGGAGAGAGAAAGAGAGAGAGGGAGAGGAGTATCCCAAGCCGGCTCCACACTGTCAGTGCAGTGCCCAACATGGGGCTCAATCTCACAAACCATTAGATCATGACCTGAGCCGAAATCAAGAGTCGAAAGCTTAACTAACTGAGTCACCCAGGTGTCCTTCCCCCCGTTTTTAATATTTAAAAGCCAAAATTTATTTTTGACATTCTCATTCTAAATAAAGCGTGTGTGTTTACTGAATACTTATTGCCTCAAAGTTTCTGTGGCTTGGTCATTCCCTCTATAAATGCAAGGCCTAGGGTAGATTCTCATGAAATTTCTTCTGACACCATAATTTTGTAGATTTGATTTATTATTAAAATTGTTTTGCAGAATACAGAATCCTAAAACATACTTTGGGTATTCTATACCTCTGGAGTAAAAGAAAAAAAAAGGAAATAATATCACTTGAATTTCCCAACATATGTTCATTACTGTTTGAATCATTTCTCATTTAATGTCTAAGCCTGCTAGTCCTTTTTCCAGAATAGGCAAAGATTCAGACAATTTTTTTTTTCAAAATTAAATATGCCGTATTTACTAAGTTAAGAATGCATTAAACAATTTTTTTTAACATTTATTCATTTTTGAGTGACAGAGAGAGGCAGAGCACAAGCGGAGGTGGGGCAGAGAGGGCCAGAGAGGGAGATAGAATCCGAAGCAGGCTCCAGGCTCTGAGCTGTCAGCACAGAGCCCAACGCAGAGCTCAAACTCATGAACCGATGAGATCATGACATGAGCTGAAGTTGGACGCTCAACCAACCGAGCCACCCAGGAACCCCAAGAATGCATTTTTAAATGAAAGAAGTGTGATGATGAGGCATTCAGGAGAAAGTAAAGGATGTTGAGGAAAATCAGGCACTGGAAGTATGGGTCAAAGGGCCCATTTTAATACCCTACTTCTCCAGCAATGAAAGAATAAGGTGAGTTGTCCAATGACATAGTTAGACAATGGAAATGCAGAAAATGTCAGAGTTGGAAAGGGTCTTAGGGAATATCTGGTCTCACAATTTTATTTTATAGTTAAGGAAAGAGTGGAATAGAGAAAGATTAAGACTTTAGAGTCTGACATATCCACATTTAAATCTTTATTTATTTGCTGTTTACTAAGCACTTGACTTTTGGCAAGTTATTTAACCTCTGTGAGGTTTTTCAAAGAATGAGAATAGTACTCTTTATCTCACTAAGATATATGTAAAGCTGGTAGGAAGATGTTGGATGTATAATAAGCATTCTATAAAAATTAGTTCTCCTCCTACTTAAATATCTGATCCCTTGTGAGAGCCCCAAGTTCCACCTCACCAAGCTCCCCTGTCCTCTGACCATCACAATGATCAATGCTACCTGGGCACATTGTGGATTTGTCCCCCTCTGCTAAAGAGGGGGGCAATGCCTGCTTTGTTTCTTCTTCAAATGCCCCTACCCACCTTGAGGTGCCACTGTGAAAAAAAGGGCATTATTCAGCAGGAAAGAGAGAAAGGAACAGGGAACTTTTATATTCCAAACAAAACAAATCAGAAGAATTGATCTCATCTTTTGGTGCCTCCTGGGAACTTCTTTCTTTAATTTCCTGTTTTCCCTGATTCCTTATCTTTGTCTATGCACACAATGAACAACATTGCAGTTTGTTATCTCAGTACTTTTAAAGATTCACTCAAGGGCTTCTTTTTTATTAATTATGAACATTTTAATGATTTTAGTATTATAAAATTTTTCTACTTACTAAAATAACTGAAAAAGTAGTATTCTTTACTTATTGTTCCTTGTTTCTCATCATTTATTTTGTAAGTGTTCTCATTCTTACCAACTCCCCTTTATCTAGACATATCCTATACCCTTTCTCTCTCATACTAATAAGTCAAAGTTTTTCAGCATTTCCTTTATTAACTCCATACTCATGACATCAATTTTTTTAAGGACTTCAGTATTTTTTTTTAATTTTTTTAACGTTTATTTATTTTTGAGACAGAGAGAGACAGAGCATGAATGGGGGAGGGTCAGAGAGAGGGAGACACAGAATCTGAAACAGGCTCCAGACTCTGAGCCATCAGCACAGAGCCCGACGCGGGGCTCGAACTCACGGACCGCGAGATCATGACCTGAGCCGAAGTCGGCCACTCAACCGACTGAGCCACCCAGGCGCCCCAGGACTTCAGTACTTTTATTTTGCTCAAACTTTATATTCATTTTTGCAAGTATCTCAATTTAATTAAAACAAACTATTATTTTTCCAGTTCTTGTTCCCTGACTCTTAGCTGTCTACTCCCTTAAGCTTTGTATGTATGTATGTATGTATGTATGTACTTAATTGTTTGTTTATTCATTTATTTTTGAGTATCACTGGCACAATGTTGCATTAGTTTCAGGTGTGCAACATAGTGATTCGACCAGTTTATATGTTCTGCTGTACTCACCACAACTGTAGCTACCATCTGTCACCAGGTAGCACTATTATAATGCCATTGCCTATACTCCCTATGCTGAACCTTTTGTTTTTTGTTTCTGTGACTTATTCATTCCATAACTGGAAGCCTGTATCTCTCACTGTCTTTCATCCGTTTTGCCCTCCCCACCACCATGCTCCCCTCTGGCAATTATCAGTTTATTCTCTGTATTAATAGGTCTGACTCTGTTTTTTTTGTTTGTTTGTTTGTTTATTCATTTGTTTGTTTGTTTTTAGATAGCACATAAAAGTGAAATAATATGGCATTTGTATTTCTCTGACTTATTTCATTTAGCATAATACCCTGTAGGTTCATACATGTTGTCAACAATGTCAATATGTCATCTTTTTGTATGGCCGAGTATTATTCCACTGTATATATACCACGTCTTCTTTATTCATCTATGGGTGGACACTTGGGTTGCATCTATATCTTGGTTACTGTAAATAATGCTGCCATAAACATAGGGGTGCATATATCTTTTCAAATTAGTGTTTTTGTTTTCTTTGGGTGAATACTCAGTAGTGGAAATATTGGATCATATGGAATTTCTATTTTTAATTTTTGAGGAATCTCCATACTATTTTCCACAGTCACTGCACCAATTCAAATTCCCACCAACAGTTCATGAGGGTTCCTTTTTCTCCACATTCTTTCCAACACTTGTTATTTCTTATCTTTTTGATTCTAGCCATTCTGACAAGTATAAGGTGATATCTCATTGTGGTTTTGATTTGCACTCAAAGAAACTAGTGTCTATGTTCTTTTCCAGGAGTTTTATAGTTTTAGGTCTCACATTTAGGTCTTTAGTCCATTTTGAGTTTATTTTTGTGTATGGTATAAGAAAGTGGTTCATTTTATTCTTTTGCATATAGCTGTCCAATTTTCCCAGAAGCATTTATTGAACAGATGGTCTTCCCCCCTTTGTATATTCTTGCCTCCTTTGACATAGATTAATTGACCATATAAGCATGGGTTTATTCCTGGGCTCCCTATTCTCTTCTATTGATATACGTGTCTATTTTTATGCCAGTATCAAACTGTTTTTTTAATGTTTATTTATTTTTGAGAGAGACAGAGTGAGCAGGGTAGGGGCAGAGAGAGAGAGGGACAAAGGGTCTGAAGCAGGCTGTGTGCTGACAACAGAGAGCCTGATGCCAGGCTTGAACTCACAAACCATGAGATCATGACCTGAGTCAAAGTCAGATGCTTAACTGATAGAGCCACCCAGGCACCCCATATCCTGTTTTAATTACTACAGCTTTGTAGTGTATCTTGGAATCTGGAATTATGATACCTCCAACTTTGTTCTTCTTTCTCAAGATTGCTTTGGCTATTCAAGATCTTTTGTAGTTTTATACAAATTTGAGTATTATTTGTTCTAAATCTGTAAAAAGTGCTGTTGGTATTTTGATAGGAATTGCAATGAATCTGTAGATTGCTTTGGGTAGTATGGACATTTTAACAATATTAATTCTCCCAATCCATTAATATGGAATATATTTCCTCCCTTAAACATTTAACATAATGTTATTTTTTGATTTCCCATTGCTATTTGTGGCCCAACAACAATATGAGATTTTGGGTGTTTTTCTGGAATATTTCACTTTAGCAACAAGTCAACTATTCAGCCAAGTTAATTCTGTCATCACAAAGTCCTTCCTTTCCATGATCATAGATAATATTCTAGCACAAATTGTTATCAAATCATTTCTAAAATGCTGTAGCTTTTTTTTTCTTTTTACTATATGATCTGTTCTTCCTTATTTGGTCCTTTTGCATAGTTTTGGCAGAAAACAATTTAGCTTTGTTTGCCCTCTCTCCCCTCAACTGTAAGAGCTTAGAGTGCTTTTACATTGGCCACTGAAATAACGCCAAATAGTGTTTTAAGATTGCAAACAAGACCATTTGACCCCAATTGTATCTATTAACTTGACTTCACATTACTCCCAGTAAGTCTTCCAGTACAGCCAAACTAGCTTTCTTACTGTCAGCACTCCTCCCATACACCAGGCTCACAGGGCCTCTGGGTCTCCACTCACGTCATTTCCCCACCTAAATGTGTATTCAAGGCTGTAGCATATTCATGGTTCTTTGCAGTTTCCAGAGCCTTTCTGCAGGCGTTATTTCATTTGATCCTCCCTACAATTATAAGACAGAGGAAGGTATTACTATTGTTCCCATTTCTCAGATGAGAAACCTGAGGTTCAAAAAGGCTAACTGGATTTCAAAGATCTTAACTGACCCAAAGTCTTTTGATTTCAAAAAATTATGTTTATTATTTCAGCACACTACTTAGAATGCTTTCCATGGCTCATCATCTTTCCATTTATTTTTCAAGCTACATTTTCTCTCTTTCTTACTTGTTTTTTTTTATTTTTTTTTAATGTTTATTTATTTTTGAGACACAGAGAAACAGAGCATGAGCAGGGGAGGGTCAGAGAGAGAGGGAGACACAGAATCTTAGACAGGCTCCGGGCTCCGAGCTGTCAGCACAGAGCCCGATGCGGGGCTCAAACTCACGGACCGTGAGATCATGACCTGAGCTGAAGTCGGACGCTCAACCGACTGAACCACCCAGGCACCCCATCTCTTTCTTAGTTTCTTATGGCTTCAAAAGCCAACCAAGAACTCATCTCATAGTAGATAACTAGCCATAGATGGTTAATAAATATATTCATTTTTTTATCTCTTAATATTCCTTCCTTCTCTGTTAGACCATGAATCTAAAGTGCTAAGGTGGAGTCTTTTTTTTTTCTTTCTTTTCTCCTTCTGAGTGTCTCCCATGATGCTTTGATGCTCAAATTATTTTTGTTGAATGAATTACTTCTGCTGTCTTTGTAGGTCAGAGTTTCCTATGCCTAGCACATATGAAGCATGCGCTCACCTTTGTATTTAATTGTTGTTATTATTAATTACTATTTAAATAAAAATATTGTTAGCGTTTAAATAGGCATATTTAAAAAGACAGCTTTTGTTTTCCCCAGAGTTCAGTGGTAGAATTAACACAAGAATTTAGATAGTTGATTCAACAAAGTCTAGTGTTTTTGCCCCTTGTCTAATGCTTTTAATTTTAATATGAGAAATACAACTTGGCTTTTCAATCTCATTCCAGCTCTTAGTTATTAAATCTTTTCTGAGAACAAGGTGTGGTTTTTCATTTTTTTTTTGAAAATGGAGGCGATGTGGATTAGCTAAGTAAAAGTGCTATTCCACTGTGATTAACCCCAGAATTGACAAACAGAAACTCCAATTGGCTATGTTATGTGACCTTAAATAATCTTTCTTAGCTTTCATGCTACTTTTACATAGCTAAATTATCTTTGCTTGGCTTGGACATTTTTATATGACACAATTATACATGACAAGCCAAGAACAGACAATATCAAATACATATGAACTAACATTTCTTAGTCTTTTTGTATTCAACCAATCTTAGGAAAAACACTAACCTGGAAATTCTTTTTTCATATATCAAAATTGCATTATAAATATTATATAAATATATTTAAATGAAGTAGGTCCATATCATCTACCTTTAAAGTACTTACCTGTGATTATCACTGACTTGTAGATTTGTCAACTATTCTGCCTCAATTATATTTCCCAGATGCTTATTCAGTGTATAGATTATAAACACTCAGATTTTTAAAAATATATCGTACATATTGCTTTGGATGGAGTATTACAGAAGTCATATCTACTAGTGAGAAATGAAACCAGCTCTGAGCCATGCCTCTGACAAGAGATGCTTCCAAAACCATCTCATCCCCATATTATATATGAGGTGGTTGGTTTCACTTGCAGAAATTCTAACTAGTATATCTGGGATGCTACTTAGGCATTTATATTTTTTTTACAATACTCTACAGATGATTCTTTTAATTAGTCAGGGTTTTGAATTACAGTTTTAGAGAATTGCCACTACTTTTACTCAGGATTCTTGTTTTTATCCAAGACTTTTGCAGGTTGTTTGCCTTTTGGGTGGATGTGTCTTACTTCAAGTGTGTTTAAACATGGGAACTCTGACCAACAAAACAGAACAGGGTTTATTTAATTAACAACAATTAGTTGAATTAAAAGCACTGTTGTAGGCACTCAGAATCCAAAAAAGATGCTATTCTAGCCCTCTGCCTGGCTCCATATTCTTTATGGAAAGCAGCAGTCTATTGAGATTAAAAACATTTTAATTATTAATAGTAGTGAAAAGGTTATAATTCTTTAAACAGGGATTGTTGAGCATATACTTAAAAAATGGCTGTATTAGATTTTTCAAGTGATGCTACCATGGTTAAGAAGTATCTCCTACTGCCATCTAAGGACTTACCATCATGATAATAAAAATCTGCATGGGATATAGGAGAATAAGACAAGATGGCAGAAGAGTGTAATTAAGGGCTAACTCTATTAAGAATGACATAAGATTTTAGGAAAAGAAAGTTCACAGCCAAATTCAATGATCAAGAAAGACTGCATGAGGAAAATGACATTTAGGGTAACAATGAATGATAAGTAGAAAATTGTCAGATAGAGATGAAAAGGGATAGTGTTCCATAAACAGAAAAAAAGAGCTTAAGCAATTGTTCTGAGACTGGAAGACATAAGGCATATTTGGGAAACATTGCACAGTTTGGCTTAGTTCAAGGTTATGGCACAGGAATAGCTTAGAATGAGTGGGAGGTCAATGAACCCAAGTGTCCAAATGTTGGATAGGTTTTGAAATCACCTAACATAATACAGACCTAGTGGTAAAGAGAATAATGTTAAAGTATTCAGTAAACGAGAGGGAGTGAACTGGAAGATTATAGACATTTGCAGCAAGGAGGGGTTATCACATATTAGAGTCTGATAGCATGTACTTGGAAGTAGCTATAACTTTTTGGGGAATTTGGAAAAAGCAATAAAGGACAGAGAGAATATCTATCTCATCCCTGAGTGGAAGAAAAAGGCATCAATTGAGACACATGCAAGGTAGCCTGGATCTGATGGTGAAGAACTAGTAATAGAGAAGAGATTGAGAATATTGGATTTATTGATGGTGACAAACCATGAGCTTCAGAGGGCACAGTGAAAGAGTTGAGTACTGACAAGATGTGGAAGCCTGAGTTCAACTAGGGGATGTATAGATCCAAATTAGAGTATCTACTCTAAATTAGTGCATCTACTGATGCACAGGGAGGCTGGCTTGCGAGTGGTGACTGAGGTAAACCAGAATGTAGGGCATGATCTGATTCAACTTAGTCATGTCATTGGAAACATAATAATTTCTGTTACCTATTTAACACTCAGAAGACTACTATAAGGTACATTTTTTTTAGTATAAATTTATAGATGAAGAAATTTCATTAGAAACCAAGGAGTAACTTGTATAAGGTTCTATATGAACTTGGGTTTGCTGACTCAGAAACCTTTTCTTTCTTTCTCTCTTCCCCTTATCCTTTCTCCTCCCTCAAATCATGATCCTTTCAGAACAGGCCAACAAAGTGCAATGATGAAAAGGTAGAATATATATGTGATGATGCAGTCTCTTAAAAAACAAGGGAGATTGTTTCAGGAAGAAGTTAATCAACAGAGTAAAATGTTTTAGCCAAATCAAGAATGATGAAGACAAAGGAAAGACCTTCGAATATGACTATGACACAAGTATTCATTAGATTAGATTAGATCAGATATGGCATGATTGTATAACCCTTATAGTTCTCAGAGTACTCCCTATATAATTTCCTCTTATGTTGACAATAAGCTTGTGAAAAAGATATTTCTCTATCTTGCATAAAGAAACTCAGATTAATAGAGTAACTATAGCTAGAAAGTGGTGGAGGAAAGATTCTAAACATAAGTCTTCTGAATTTAAGTCCTCTTCCTTTTCCAAAATCCATGAAAATAAAAATAAAAATCGTTTAAGGTTCCAGTTATAGTGACATATCTAATACCTGCAGAACTACATGTAATATATTTTTACCAGTGGCTTAGTTTTTCTCAAAGACATAATTTCCAAAGAAGTTTGCAACTTTTGCTTAGAAAGATACCACTCTGTCATGCTGTGTAATAGAAGGGAGTGTCCAAGTATAAGGCGGGAGTTACATACATGTTCTTTTTGATTCATTAGAAACATCAGTGATTAGCTGCATAGGGAGATGCAGTTATTTTATGAGATCTTTTAGTTAGACTGTATTTAGCAAGCCAGCTCTAGTGACATAGTGTAACTTTACAGTCAGAAATCTTTTCCAAAGCTGGTAGTGCATATTTTGACTGTATATATTTATACTTGTTATTCATGGTAGCTATGTTCTATAAAGTCATGGCAAACATGGAATTAGCAAATACTGAACATTCCTCCTAGGAAAAATACAATGTTAGGTTCCTCTGGTCACAATATTTTTGACAATTGATC
The DNA here is from genome assembly GCF_024362965.1 of Panthera pardus. Lineage (NCBI taxonomy): Eukaryota > Metazoa > Chordata > Mammalia > Carnivora > Felidae > Panthera > Panthera pardus. The sequence goes on from NW_026526732.1 coordinate 37,428,044, forward strand.
AACATATAATCTTGTTTTATTCACATTTCTATTTAAAGACACCTTATTTAATGTATATTCTTGATTATTAACATTGAATTCATGGTCAACATCACTCTAACTCATGATAACTCTGTGCTGACGGCATGGAGCCTGTTTGAGATTCTCTCTCTCCTCTCTGTCTCTTTCTTTGTCCCTCTCCTGCTCATGTGTACTTTCTCTCTCTCTCTGGTCTCTTGAAATAAATAAACTTAAAAAAAAAAGTAAAAAAGGAAAACTTAAATAAAATAAGGTGGCAAGATCACCAAAAAATGGATAAAATTGAAGAAAGTATTAAATAGAAAGGGAAAAAGTACTTGCTTACCACATGAGAGCTAAAATAAGAAGACAGGAGATCTTCCTGTTTAACTTCAGCTGGGAGACTGTCAGCTGGGGACTCATATTTTTCATTTTTCTGTACATGTCTGTGAATGACAAGGAAAGCAATGCAGATATTGATTTGGGGGATATAAATAAATTTTAGTGAGTAGGCAAATTTGCAAATACAGAATCTATGAAAATTAAAAGTCTTATATTACACAAATCAATCCACAGATTCAATGAGATCCCTACCAAAATTCTAATGGCACTTTTCACAGAAGTAGAACAAATTATTCTAAAATTCATATGGAATTACAAAGACTCCAAATAGCCAAAGCAATCTTGAAAAGAACAACAAAGCTGGAGGCATCACTTCCTGATTTCAAATTATATTACAAAGTTATAATAACCAAAGAAGTGTGGCACTGGCATAACAATATACACATACACCAATGGAACAGAATAGAGAGCCTAGAAACAAATCCGTGAATATACAGTCAACCAGTATTTGACAAGGATGTCAAGAACAAATGATGGAGAAAATATAATCTCTTCAGTAAATGGTGTTAGTGGTTATCCACATGCATAAAAATGAAACTGGATCCCTATCTTACACCACGCACAAAATTAACTAAAAATGGATTAAAGACTTGAATGTAAGACCTGAAACCATAAACCTCCTAGAAGAAAACATAGAAAAAAGCTCCTTGACATTGGTCTTGGCAATGATTTTTTTGATATGATGCCAAAAGCATAGGCAACAAAAGCAAAAATACACAAATGGGACAACATCAAACTAAAAAGCTTCTGCACAACAAAGGAAATAAAACAAAAAGAAAACCTATGGAATGGGAGAAAGTATTTGCAAATCACATATCTAATAAAGGGTTAATATCCAAAATATATATAGAACTCCTGCAACTGAATAACCAAAAAACCACAAATAATCTGATTAAAAATGAGAAAATTACCCTGTGAACGGGAATGCTTATTGGTGCAGCTACTATGGAAAACAGTAAGGAGATCCTCAAAAAATTAAAAATAGAACAACCATATGATCCAGCAATTCCACTCATAGGTATATATCCAAAGGCAATGAAATCAATGATCTCAAAGAGATATCTGTACTCCCATGTTTATTGCAGCATTATTGACAGTAGCCAAGATATAGACACAACCTAAATGCCCCTTAGTGGATGAATGGATAAAGAAAATGTGGTGTGAATATGTACAATAGAATTATTATTCAACCGTAAAAAACAAAGAAATCCTGCCGTTTGTGGGATTAAGAAAAACCCACACTGATCTCATAGAAGCAAATTGTAGAATGGTGGTTTCAAGGAGCTTGGAAGAGGGGGAAATGTAGGACGATATAGGTCAAAGGGTACAAAATTTCAGTTATAAGATGAATGAGTTCTGAGATCTAATTTGTAGCATTGTGACTGTAAATGATAATACAGTATTATATACTTAAAATTTGCTGAAAGTAGATCTTAAGCATTCTCATCACACATACATACATACAATTAACTATATGAAATGATGCATGTGTTAATTATTTTCAAATTGGTAAATATTTTACAGTATCTATATATCTATATATCTATATATATCTATAAAATTGTCAGGTTTACCTTTAAATATATACAGTTTTAATTGCCAATTATTCCTCAATAGAGCTAGAAAAACAAGAAGATTAAAAGTCTTATAGCTCAGAGCTTCTACATGTGGCAGTTGTCAGTGATCTGAACAAAATGACACAAATCAATCACTTCTGGTGGAGGGAGGCAAAGAAAATGATCAATTTAGAAACATGACTTCTAAAAAAGATTTCTGGACATTTGATTTTAATTTTCTAAAAAATATGTATATATATTTTTAACATTCATTTATTTTTGAGAGACAGAGAGAGACAGAGCATGAGTGGGGGAGCGGCAGAGAGAGAGGGAGATACAGAATCTGAAGCAGGCTCCAGGCTCTGAGCTGTCAGCACAGAGCCTGATGCGGGGTTCAAACTCACGGACTGTGAGATCATGACCTGAGTCAAAGTCGGACGCTCAACCAACTGAGCCGCCCAGGCGCCCCTAAAAATATTTTAAAAGGTGTGATAGAATCTCAACAACTTTTCCTCCAAAAGCAATACCAACCCATTTGTGGCACCCCCTCACTCCTTTTATTTAGTAATTTTTCATGCTATGTAATTGTTTAACATGGTAAAGTAGGTCATAAGTATGTTGCTGAGGTAAGGATATATGAAGTAAAATGCTGAAGATTTGATTGGTATTAAAGTAACATGCAAGGTACATTACTAAGTGTCCTGTGAGACACAAAATATATTTGAATTATAAATTTTATGTAAATATAAATATAAGAATTATGAATTTTATATAAATATGTGCCTAATTATGTATAAATATATATATTTCATTAAATTATGTTTTAAGATGTTGCTCACTCTTTTATCTGTAGGTCCTCATTAGAGAACCTAAGGAGTCAATTTTCAGTTTTTCAGTTATAAGATAAATTTCTTTGTGGAGTGAATTGCATGCTTTCCTAGACAAGACAAACAGACACACATTAAACTCAACACGTTTTGCTTTTTGCCTTAGCTTTCAGGGAATTCAGAGGCACTAATGTTAGTGCCAGATTTTTAATAAGCATCTTTCTCTTGATGCTTGGTGGCAGCTGTCTTCTTTATATAATGTTAGAACCTTATAGCTGGCTAGGGATTTGGAAATAGTTAAGTGCAAACTCCTCAATTTCCTAAACCAGATATCCAGATTAGTCACAATGCACATTTCTCCCTTTATCTACCCCACAGCAAGTCAATCCTTATTTTGCCTCCCATTTGTCTCTTTCCACCTCATCCACAATTGACATTTGGCCAAACTCATTTAGAGTAGAAAATCTCTTCTCAGGATATTCATAAAAGAGGATGGGTTTCTTTTTAATTTTGTAAGTATAGGACCAATCTCCCATCTTTATTCCAGGCCAATTCCCAACATATAAATATCCATTTCGCATTTATTCATTTATCCTTTTGTTTTTTCGTTTATATTTTTGATTTTGCTATGTGTTACTGGTGAAATAGCAATGAAGAATACAAAATATATTGCCTTTGAAGAATTTATATTTCAGTTAGTGGAAGCAGTCTAAAAAGAAAAAAAATAATTACATAGAATTTGAGACTTTTAAAATGCTGTAGAGATATAGCATAGCGGGGTGAATAAGGAGTGTGAGACAGGCAGGGGGTTTGCAATTTTAAGTAGGGTAGCTAGAGGAGGACTAATTAAGAAGGGGATAAAGGGTTAACTATGCGCTGGGGTAAAAGAGGGAGAATCTAGGATCATTTTCGAGGCTCTGGCAACAGTCTGAGTATAAAAGCGCTGAGGGGAATGCTTACCTAGAATGCTCAGGAAATAACAAAAAGATGAGTGTGGTAAGAAGAAAGGGAATGAAGGAAGAGTATTCAGAGATAAGTACATTTCAGGGAAGAACAGTAACTTAGCAGGTCACGTTAGACATCTGTATGGATTGGGGATTTTACTCCAGGTAAAATGAAGCCAGCCATTGAAGAGTTTTGAGCAAAGAGTATTTCTTTGATTGTTCTTTTGAGAAAGGACTGTAACAGACCAAGTATGGAAGCTGAAACCCTATGGAAGATTTTGCAATAATCTAAGAGAGAGACAAGTTGATTTAGGACAAGGTCATTGGGGCAGGGGTGGTGTTAACTGATCAGATTCTGGATCTACTTAGATGGTAGAGCCAACAAGATTTTCTGTAAAATTGAATGTGAGATATAAGGAAAAGAAAGGGGTTAAAAATGACTCCAAAGTTTCTGTCCTGAGCAACTGGAAGAATGGAATTATTATTAACACAGATAATAAAGACTGTTGGAGGAAAACAGTTTGGGGGAGAATATCAGGAGTCCAAGACATAAATTGGACATTTAAGTGAAAATTCTGAGTAGACAGTTGGATATATAAGTCTACAGACAAGTAGTACAGGGCAGAGGCATGGGTGGGAATATAAATATGTGAGCTTTCTATATATAGATAGTAAAAGATGAGCATTATTTTCTCTTTTTTGATGCTCTTCCCCAGCAGCAATACTTTCTAGAATAAAAATGTGACCTCTACCAAATCCCCTTTATTAATAAACTTTTTTAGATTGAGTGAGATTGGGTATCAAGATAGGAACTAATTTCTCTCCTTTCAATATTGTGATGTGTTCAACAAAAGTAATTTAAGTTGCTTTGAAAGGCAGAGTATACATTCTAAATGAAGAAGAAACATGTTCTATTTTATTAAGATGGATTTATGGTGGCATTTAGAAACGTTTCATCAGCAGGCAGGAGCCCAAACATACTTCCACTCATTGGCTTGTTGATCAAGTCACTCATTCATTAATAAGAAACACTTATTAAACACCTCCTATATGGAGTGGAATTCACAGGATTTGGTGAAGGATTATGCAAAGTACATAGGAATATGTACAAATGTACACATTCAAATGTACACATAGGAATATGTACATATGCAAAGGGACAAGGAAGATTCTTTCAAGACTCTTCTGAGGTGGTTAGCTTGGGTGAATGGTGGTGCTATTAACCAAGACAGAAATAGCTGAGAGAAAAAGCGGGGTACCTAGATTTGTGTGGAAACTAGAGTTCAGTTATAATACATTTTAAAATCACAGACATTATATACTATTCAAATGGATTGTCCTTGATCTTTGTTAGGTTGGATATTTCTTATTTTTTAGATCTCAAATGTCACTTCCTGTCTTCCTAGTTTATTCTCTTACTTTGTGTCCTATTTTTTTTTTTTTCTTGCTGGCACTATTGTTATTTAGTTGCATTCTTTTTCTCCCCCCTCCCTTTTTTTAAAACATATTTAATATATGGCCCCAATACTTGACTTTAAGTTGTAAGATGGTAATGACCATGATTATTTTGTCTCAATTGATAACACAAAATTCCTGGACATATAAGTGATCAACAAATATATGTATGATAAATGAGTAAAATATATATTTGGGAGTTTATAGCATATTGATGGCAATTAAAGCCTATGATAGTATTGAAACTTCCAAGGATAACAACAACAACAAAAAGGATCAATGGAATACTTTGGGGAAGCTCCAACATCAGAGTCAGTAAAGAGAAGAATCATTAACGAAGATTTCAGAGAACAGGAAAAAGGCAGTACCCTGAAACCAAATGAGAAAAGTATTTCAAGAACTGCACTTTTTGTTTTCTGTTTTGGTTCAAAGAAAAGCAAAAGTTGCACTCTAATGCTTGATATTTATTTTTGTAAAACAAAACAAAACACAAACTAAACAAATACAATCTTAAAATTTTTTTATTTTTGCTTCCCTTCTTCTGATCAACTCTATGAACCAAGGATATTGAGTATATTTTAATGTACATTTGTAATGTTTCCTTTGCATTTGGGACTTACTTAGCTTGAAATGGCTGTCTTACTTTTCTTAACTCAATGTCCAATATAGTTAAACTATAAAGAACATATACTTGTGTGTCTTTGTGTATGTATTTGTATACGTAAGTGTGTATGAAAGAGAGTGTATATGTGTGTTCACGTGTGCTCTTTTAGCTTAAGGAAAGGTTTGAGTCAATGAAAATGAAATGAAAATTTCATGTCAAATGAAAATATTTCTTGAGTTCTATGTAGGTCTACATAAGAGAGCTCTGAAAATACAAAGTACATAGGGCCTAAATGTACTGATTAGAAGATCTAAATGTCACCAGGAATGACCCACGGAGTGAATAATTTGTTTCCCTAGGAACATATGGAATCCACTGACTTCAGGAAATATTTTCAGAGTGCACACATATTTCTTCAAGACGTTAACATCCCAGGGGAGAAGGAGGAATAAAAACATGACAGGGAGTAATTTAAAATGGCAGGTACTGCAGTTTTCTTTTCCTGTGCTGGAAACCTGATATTTGATACGAATGTAGATGATTTTCTTATGATTGCTATAAAAAGTTGATACTATACTTTCCAAAATTCTCTAAGATTTATTTTTTCCTCCTCCTTTGTGGAATTTTGTTGTTTTTGAATGTCTTAGATTGTGGGTACAAAGAAATCAAAACATTGCACATTATTTCTTATAATGTAACCACAAGAAAATGCAAATGCTGAGGATCTGATTCACAAAAGAATATTGCCTATTAGTTACGGTATGGTTCAATGGGAAAATGGAGTCCAAAATTAAATTATATTTCACTAGACTGTAACACAATCAAACCTTGATTTTTGTGCATCAGTTATATTATTTCCCCTCTTAATTTTAATCTTTTCAACATTTTTTATAAGATTATAACACCTCAGGAGACTTAAATGCTGGACTTTGACACAGACAACCTAGGTTCCAGGTCCCATTTGCCACTAATAAGATATGTGACTGGGCAAATTACTTAAATTCTCTGAGTTTCATCTTTCTCACCTATAAAGGAAGGCTGATATTATTAGTTTTAGAGATTACTCTGATGATTAAATCACATATTGGAAATGAATAAATGTGTTTTTTCTTTCTTTGCTTCTAAATGCCCAGTCTCTGGTGGATGTTGCAAATTTTGTACTGCTGAGTACATTATCTAAAAATCCTGGAGAACATAATCATCCATGGGGATCTGAGCTTGGGAAGGCAGCATTTTGTAGAAAATGATTGTCAGGATGACTTACATGAACTTGATCTTCCTTTTCTGAAATTAATCTTTGTTATACTATAGAAAGATGGCTCCTGAGCTTGGAAACTAAGACATCATATGAGGACACAGATTTTTATGACAATGGATTTTTAAATGATGACCTAGAGGAAGAAATACCTCTTATATTGCTGCCCATTACTTTCGTTCATATGTATATACATGTGTGTATGTATTATATGTATGTGCATGTATATCTGAAGCAAAGTCTCATAAAATGATACATATTTTTGCTCTACGTGGAGCACTCCAATCTTGTCTATTCTTGTTTATTTCATTATTAAAAAAAATTCTGGTTGCAACCTAGTGATTTCAATTTAATATCTGCTAATGCAGTGTTACCCCACAGCTTGAAAACCTTTTTTTTTTTTTTTTTTACTTCAGGTATGAAGTATCTTTGTAACAGAGACTTTGTCTGATTGTATTTCCACAAATAGCATCTATGTAAGTTTAAAATTTATAAAATTTTTGGCACTCAACTTGTTAGCTTTTCTTTCAGTGTGAAAGGTAACATTATTTTTGGAGACAAACAAAAGTAATCAACAATCTAAGTCTTCAAGTTCCAACTTAAAGCAAAACTTGTCACCTGTCCTCTGATGCCAGTGACATTTACAAGCCAATTGTGTTTGACCACTTACAGGAGGCCCCATACAGGGCTGGCTTCATGGGTTTATGGCCTGTGCAGGTCAACAGGCTTTGCCCTCAGAAGGACTCTGTGTTAAATTTAATGCCCTGTTGTCACATCTTCAATTCTTAAAAGTTTTATCTTAGAACTTGTGTTTTGTAAGCAGAGTGTGATGGATAATAGAACATGCACGTGAGCAGAGAAGATATTGAGCCGTATATGTGACCACCATTCCTTGCCATCCTTTTTACATAGAGCCTTTGTGATATCCCACCAACACAGAATTCCACTGTATTTCCAATGCACCAGAGTTCAGAAAGAATCAAAGAAGTACAGAGTAAACATGTTATAAACAGATTATGTAAACTGCTATGTTATAAAAGGAAAGGAAAGATAAGGCAATCTATAGTTCCTTTCCTTTTAGTCCTTCCTAACTCATGGGTAAGCTGCAAAGAGAGAGTTGTTAGAATGTGTGCGTATCAAGAAGTGAAACAAAATACTTGAGTTAGTTTTATGCAGAGTATCCTTTGTTCTAGCAGCAACAAAATACATATGCATGTACAAGCTAGAAATAGAAATTATATAATTTCAATAATTCTTCTGAGAGTAGATTTTTACATTTGCATTTAAAACTTGCATTGCACAATATGAAATGAGTAGCAAAATCTATAACAATTTAACATTTACAAGTTCTTTACTTAGAATGACATTAAATAGGAAATAACACCATGACGGTTTAAAATACAAACCACAAAAGAAAGGAAAAAGCTTTATATTTTGTAACTTATGGCATAGTTTTCTGCTTTACAAACAGGGAATCCCACATTTACATTTTGCACTGAGCCCTGAAAATTATGTGGTTAACCCAGGCTACATAATTTATAATATATATCCTATGTTGCATAATAATTATTATGTTATAGCAGGTAATTATTTCACAAATGTGTTAAGATTATGATAAAAAAGAAAAGTCCAAAATACTGTGAAGGAATATAGTAAACTATATGTGAACTGCTAGTATTAATTCAAGAACAACTTTAAAATACTTTTAAGTTTTTATATCCTAGTAGATGCTAGTACCAAGTGAGGCAATAGGGGTATAATAAACATTGGCCTCAAGGAGCTTCCAGTCTATTACGAGTTCATTTGTTAGTTGTTAATATGTAATGATGGGTAATTATGTTATGACACAGATACATTCAAGGTGGAACAAAGATGAGGTAACTGTTCTTTGGATTGTTGGGTGGTGGGGGTGATGAAGTAATGAGAATCAAGAGCCCTCAAAGAAGTTTTCTACCAAGACAAATGTAAGAGCAGCAACCTTTGTAGGATTTGAGAAATCACTGTCTTAAATATAGGCACTTTACATCGAATGGATCAAAGCCAGAATGATTGAATTTTTTCCTATAGTATGTTGCCTTTCTTTGGGCTCTAATGTGAATGTTTCCTCAGATCTTTATATTTCTTTTCATTGAAACAGAGTATTTACTAGCTCCTTTTCTGGAAGTCTCTTTGAATAACAAGTGATTTTTCCCTAAGTTCTTTAGAAGAAATTTATCGTTAGGCGAGTCAATATTACTATGCTCACAAAAGTTATAACAGCATGCTTAATCTTTTAACGGTTCTGTTTATTTTACTGGTTATTTATTATTGGCCAAAAGCCTTATTTCCTTCCTTAATTTTCATAATATCCTAATATATTTCTCTCAAATTTACTTTCATGTCTTTTAATGTTTAGTCTCCAGGGTTAAATATTCGTGTATAACTTTTCTACTATCAGATTCTAATATAATAATGAACCCTCACCTACCACACTTTTTAGAACATTCAACAGATTAAAATTTCATTATTTATTTCATTATTATTTCAATATTATTTTATATCATTCTGAGTAGCCTACAACATTTCAAGTAATGAAATATTTCTCTTGATCATAATGAATAGTACCTCATTACTCTGAGACCAATGGTAATTTTCTTGAAGAACTTGATTTTGAGGGATTTTATGTTAATTAATGGAATCTTTATCTTAAATGTTTTTTACTTCTTTCCTTGAGTGTAACATGTTGGTCTTATAACATGTTGTATTTTACTCCCTAGATGCACTGTCTTACACTTCATGACTTCCTTTTCCCAGATACTCTTTCCCAGATTACTTAAATCTCATATGGTCCAATGTTGACCTGGATACCACTTAACTGTCCTTCTACAGTATTTTCTGAAAATGAATATTCTGTCCAGATTAAAGCTTTATATTATCTTATTTTACATCTATGTTAACTTATAATTGCTGTCTGGTTCCATCACATGTTTTCGTGCTATCACCCTTCTTAAAAATGAGACTCAGGCTACTTTTAAAACTTGCATAGCTTGACAGACATCTAGGAAAAAGTGTTTTGAATGGATACATATGTGTCATGAATGCATAAATGTGATTATTTCTAAAGCAGACTTAAATTTAATTGGAATATTTTTCTAAAGGTAATGAGAATTCTCTAGGTAAATGCACTCATTTCCTTTTGTAGTTGTATTTATTTTTTATTTTCTTTTTAAGTTGATTTATTCTTGAGAGACAGAGAGAGAACACAAGCAGAGGAGGAGCAGAGAGGGCAGGGGGAGAGAATCCCAAGCAGGCTCCACACTGTCAGTACAGAGCCTGTTCAGGGCTCGATCTCACAAACCGTGAGATCATGACCTGAGCCCAAATCAAGGGTTGGGCACTGAACTAACTGAGCCACCCAGGTGCCCCTCATTTTGTAATTTTAGAAAAGAAGACCAACTAAAAAAATCTTTATTTCATAATCAATGAATTAATAGGACCTGTAGAACCTGAATAAACTAATTACAAGCACCTCAGAAGACACTTCTTGTCATAGATATTAACAGAAGTATCATTAAATTTTCATTTTCCTTCTTTTGTTTCTGAAGTATGAGACCTTGGAGCAAAATTCTGACACTTAAAAAAAAACCACCATTATAAAAACCTTATGACTAAAATCACTTTTGATAACCTTCTTTACAGCACAAGGGTTATAGTGCCAGCGTTAAGGATTTCTTCCCTTTATGATTTTAACGATTTATCTAGAATCGCAAAATAAAGAAACCTAAATTATCAATTAAGTCACAAAATAAAATTTCCCAAACTCCATATTATATTCAAAAGTAAGGGCTGCAAGCCAAAGAGACTGTACTGTAAGTGAGTCTCATCTCTTATGATCCGGACAAACCTCTGGCTGATTGCTCTGTGCCTGGTTCTGGAGCCACTTGCCAAGGCATTCTGAGAAGACCAAGGGAAGACTAGCAAACCATGATGGAAGGAACTGGAACTGGCATCTATTCTTTCACCTCTTTAGCTTTTGGTCTGTAATTTGGAGAAAAATGTCCAGTATGAGAATGGAATGAACTGAATGAGACCTTATGTCTGTACAGCTGCACTTATCAATAAGTGGATAACTGCACCTTCAGCCACATGCATGAGAACAAATTATCTTACCTGATCGAGGGCAACAAACCAGGGAATTCCCACAGTCTGACCTGTTTCTGAGACATACAATATCACAGTGAGTGATGTTTCCAGTGCCCTACATACTGTGAACACCCCACTGAACAAAAGACTGTCATCACTAAGTAATATATTCGGAATATGATCGATGGAATCTGACTGAAAAGTATCTGATTGTGCTGTTCTGATTATTCTAAATTTCAAAGCATAGTTGTTTCAAGTGGGTGGGGGGAAAAAAAACAACCAAGATCAAATTACTCAATAACTTAGATAACAGGAGGACATGCTGGCAGAATAGGCCCAAATAATTCAGATCAGATATCATGTTCATTCTTCTTTTATTCAGTTCCTAACTTAGAAATGAATCATGTATCATAAGCTCATTTGGCCTAAATTATTCTATAATAACAATAGTTATGGTGGGGGTTAGGTTTCCAGGATTGATACAAATACCCACTTTATATGATAAAATATATGCTTGAAATATAAATATTTAAAGAAAATGTTTTCAGTTGTTCACAATAATATTATATAAGGAGTGTTTTAACATAATTCTCCATAGGTTGGTGTTTGAAGAAAAGTACACTTCGATTAGATGAGGAGTTAGAAAATGGCAAATTTGTGCAGGTTTTTAGGTAGATTCATTGGCATTTTTAAGGTCTTTAAAGATTATTAGTATTCCTATAATTTAGGCCTAATTTTATTTTAAAGCTTTCTAAGCTTTCTCTTTCATTGGTACAGGTCATTTCACAGATCTTCAGTTGTATTATCAGCGATGAGAATACAATATGAGTAAAGAGTAGGAGAAAGGGATGATTAATTTTTTTTTCTCAAGAGACTGAGTATGTAATGGGAGATGTATAAAAGGTAAAGGTGGTCAAAGTGGTATATTTATAGGCAAGATAAAATTGCCCATGACAGAATGATCTCTATTGTCCTAAAAAAGGAAAATATAGGAACCTCACTGCAGACACAAATCTTCTCAGACAAGGAGGTAGTTCGTGAGGAAAAGATGATGAGTCAAGCATTGGACTTAGAAGGAGACAGGCTAGGATAGGCCAGAAGCAGTCAGCAGTTGAGACAGAGAAAGAAAATGCAAACCAGGAGCTAGACTAGAGAAAAATTGCATGTACGCATGGAAATAATCAAGGGTGGTTTCAAACCCAGCAAGGAAGATGAACTAGCTCAATACAGAAACAGTACTCAATTATTGAGTTCTAATTAAATGCCAGATATTGTGTTAATTCATTCACGTGAGTTATTGTACTTATTCTTCACAAGAATCTCAATGTGATATTATGATCATGAAGGTGGATATGGTAACATATTATAGATGAGAAATCCAATTTTATAGATGGAAAAACTATGATGTAGAGAGGCTAAATGATTTTTTTTTGGATCATTCAGAGGGTACGTGGCAGATTTGAGATTCAGACTGTGGAAGTATGAATCCAAGAGGATTAAATGGTCTAAACCCAAGACAAGAAGATCTAGGTGTAAGATTATCCAAGGCCTAGATTGTAGTCCAGTGGGGTTTACTTGAAGCTCCAGCTATCATTAATAACCTCTAATTCCAAATGTTTGGACATCCCAAATGTCTTGAAAGTGGCAGGTAACATATATCAAATCAGATAGTTTCCCATCCTAGCCACTAGGTGGTGATTAGTACTATCAACTAAAAAAGAGTATTTGCTAATAGGAGTAGGGTGAAAAAGGACAAAAGATTTGCAATTTTTCTGGTTAAACTAGACATGCATTTTGCATCAAGATGGTAAGTTGCTAGTGGTGAAATGGTCGATTAATTTTAAAAGATAAAAATAATAGTTGCACCAGGGGGTCTCAGTTGGTTAAGTGTCTAACTCTTGATTTTGTCTCAGGTCGTGTTCCCATGGTTTCTTAAGTTTGAGCCCTGCATTAGGCTCTGTGCTGACAGCGTGGAGCCTACTTGGGATTCTATCTCCTCTCTCTCTGGTCCTCCTTTGCTGGTGCTCACACTCTCTTTAAAAAATAAATAAACTTAAAAAAAAACAATATAGAAGGGACAGATTTTCTCATTCTCCAAGTATTTACTATCTGTTGTGTGCCAATGAAACATACTGGGAACACAAAGATAAGCGGCGTAGAGTAGCATGAGATATATAAACATTAACCAAGGTTATATATCACTGTGGCAATTGGCTAGATAGATACATACTAGATATGAGATTGAACAGAAACACCCCAAAATGAGATGCAACCATGCATGTGTGTGTATGTGTATCTATATGCACAGTCAAGGAAAAATTGCAGAAGTTTATGTATGAAGATACCAAAACCTCGGTAAAGACTGCCAACTAGGCTGCAAGATGCAGTAGCATTTATAGAATTAAGTCAGGCTGTATTAAAGGTATTCATATTATCAGAGTTTGAATTATAGTTTCTTCAATTTTAATGACAGTAACTCAAATTATAATCAATTATATCTAACCACCCCATCACTATTGAACTGTATCTGAAGATTTTGTCCACCAGTCCTTATTTAAATAATGACTAGTTTCTCACTTTATGAATTAAAGACATTGAACTTCTAGGAGCTCTGATCAGGTTATGTAACCAGCATTATTATACCCATTTAATAATAAGTAGAATGCAGCAAATTATATGACTATGAAGTGAATTAACATTTTTGTGATATATATCAGTGTGGAAAACAATTTAGAATTTTACACTTGAATAAGCTTGATTTTTCCATCTCGTCATTGTTGTGATTTGGAAAGCCAGAATTTTTGGAAATAAGATACAAAATTTGTTCTTGTCATGCCAGTTAGGGTGTCATGTTTGTGGCATAAGAAAACATCAGGACTGAAATTATCACCCAAGTGATAATATCATGTGAATTGGCTCTAGGCCCAATAGCATCAGAATGAATCCATGCATGATGATAAGCCTACCTGCCAGAAACCCACCAGAAACAGTCAGAATGAGACTTAGTCTTCTTAAATGCTTGGAAGTCCTGTTTTTTATTTGCATAATATCTGGAAAAGTTGGCTAAACACATGACAGCAAGGGTATTTACACTATAGAACTAGACATGGGCCTTCTTGCTAGATGCTTGAAAAGGATGACACTAAAACCTACTTTGTAAGATAGACCACCTAATATCACATAAAACCATGTAGAGCAATAAAACAGAAATTATCCCTAGAAAGTTTTTTTTTTAGTAATCTCTACACTCAATGTGGGGCTCAAACTCATGCCCCTGAGATCAAGTGTTGCATGCTCTTCCAACTGAGCCAGCCAGGTGCCCCTAGAAATTATTATAATTATTCCACTGCTTCATTACTGGTGTAGAGAAATGCAGCAGATTTCTGTATGTTGATTTTGTGTCCTGTGACTTTACTGAATTTGTGTATCAGTTCTAGAAATTTTTTGGAGTCTTTTGGGTTTTCTATACAGTCTATCATATCTTCTGAAAATAGTGAAAGTTTGATTTCTTTGCTGATTTGGATGCATTTTTTCTTTTTGTTGTCTGATTGCTGAGCCTAGGACTTCCAGTACTATGTTAAATAACAGTGTTGACAGTGGACATCCCTGTCTTGTTCCTCACTGTAGAGAAAAACTCTCAATTCTTCCCCTTTGAGGATATTACCTATGGGGTTTTTGTATATGGCCTTTATTATGTTGATGTATGTTCCCTCTAACCATACTTTGTTGAGGGTTTTATCATAAATGGATGCTGTACTTTGTCAAATGCTTTTTCTGCATTTACTAAAAGGATCACATGGTTCTTGGGGTGCCTGGGTAGCTCAGTTGGTTAACTGTCCAGCTTTAGCTGAGGTTATGATCTCATGGTTCATGGGATCAAGCCCTATGTTGGGCTCTGAGCTGAGAGTGTAGAGCCTACTTGGGATTCTCTCTCTCTCTCTCTCTCTCTACTTCTCTCCCACTAGTGCTCTCTCTTTCTCTCTCTCAAAATAAATAAATAAATAAACATTAGAAAAAAGAAAGGATCATATGGTTCTTATCTTTTTTTGTTTTTTAAAATATTTATTTATTTTTTAAAAATGTTTATTTTTGAGAGAGAGAGAGAGAGAGAGAGAGAGAGAGAGAGAGAGAGATGGAGTGTGAGCGGAGGAGAGTCAGAGAGATAGAGGGTAACAGAATCTGAAGCAGGCTCCAGGCTCTGGGCTGTCAGCACAGAGCCAGATGTGGGGCTCAAATTCACGAGCTGTGAGATCATGACCTGAACTGAAGTCGGATGCTTAACTGACTGAGCCATCCAGGTGCCCCTATCTTTTTTTTTTATTATTAATGTAGTATATCACATTTATTGATTTGTAAATATTCAACCATCTTGAAACCCAGGAATATAGTAGGATTATCAGCAATAACCAAATTATGGAAAGAGTCCAAATGTCCATTGACTGATGAATAGATAAAGAAGATGTGGTATATGTGTGTATATATATATATATATGTATACACACACACACACACACACACACACACATACACACACACACACAACGAAATTTTACTCAGCCATAAAAAAAAGAAATGTTTCCATTTGCAATGACATGGATGGAGCTAGAGAGTTCCATTATGCTAAATGAAATAAATCAGTTAAGAGAAAGACAAATACCATATGATTTTACTCATATATGGAATTTAAGAAATAAAGCAAGTGAACATGGGTGGTGGGGGGAAAGAGGGGCAAACCAGGAAACAGACTTTTAACTATAGAGAGCAAACTGATGGTTACCAGAAGGAAGGGTGGGTAGGGGGATGGGTTAAATAGGTGATGGGGATTAAGGAGGGCACTTGTGATGAGCACCAGGTGTTGTATATAAGTGATGAGTCACTAAATTCTACACTTGAAACTAATATTATACTGTATATTAGCTAACTTGGATTTAAATAAGAACTTGGAAAAAAAGAAAGAAATTATCTTAATCATTAATATAAGTTATTTACTGAAAACAATAAAAGTTTTCTCTCTACCTTTATCAATGTATATGTCTGTAATTTTCCTGAGATAGCTTAAGTATGTGTCTCTCACTAGAAACCACACTGTAGCAAAAACAGTGTCTCATCAATTTATACTATAAAGAATAATTATAACCACACAGAATCATTAAATGCTTATCTACACACATGAAAATTAACCTATCACTCTGAAGGCTACTCAGAATTTATCTAAAAAATTAGACTTTATTTTATTCTATGATTAGATCATGTTCATAATAAAGAAAAACTGTAACTTGAAAGCTAAAAGGGCTAATAGGGCAACTCAATGAGGTTTTGATTGTACCAAAGGAGACCCAGAATTTAATTAGTGGAGAAGATGGAAGAAGATAAGTTATTTGCATAATAAAAATAGAGGAATTTTACATATCTGTCAGCAGAATGAATTAAATAATTAATGAAAAAATGGAGGTGACTGGGTGGCTCAGTCGGTTAAGCATCTGACTATGGCTCAGGTCAGGGTCTCAGGGTTCATGAGTTCAAGCTCCACGTCAGACTCTGCTGACAGCTTGGAGCCTGGAGCCTGCTTTTGGATTCTGTATCTCCCTTTCTCTCTCTGCCTGTCCCCTGCTCATGTTCTGTCTCTCTCTCTCAAGAGTAAATAAAAAACATGAAAAAAATTAATTAATGAAAAGACGGAGTCTTAATTATATAGACTTTTCCTTTTCTTAACAGGCTAGAGATGGGTGAAGACTAATATATTTTAAGAAATGTCTAATTCTGTTTTATGTTACCTGCTCTGCTGTTATATTATCATCACTATCCTCACTTGCCTACCGTCATCACCAAATTGTCAGTAAAAATTATACGACATTGGTTTTACCTGCATAGTGTTTTGAAGAAATCTTTGGTTGGTAGTGGCAGAAAAAAATTACTACCCCTAAACAATATTAGAAGTGCATTTGATAGAAAATCTAAGTTAAAAAACACTTGTTTGCTCAGGGAGAAGATAAGAATTTTTTGTTCTTTTTAATCTAGACTCTGGAGGAAAAAAAAACTATTAATTTGTAATGTTAATTTGTATTACTTCTGAGTTGCAGGAATACACCTAAGGTAAATTAATGAAATAAATTATCTTGAACCAGTGACAATCGCAATCCATTTAGGAGAAGAACTAGGACACTTCTACACTCCTGGCCACACACAGTTAACACAGAAAGTAATTTCCTCTACAGATGAGCTTACAATAAGTTACAAACCATATGAGAGGGGAAAATTCTACTATGAAAAGATATGACAGCAGAATTAGGCACATAGAACTTTAGAATACAGAATTAAGAATACAGGCTAAGAACTGTAAACTGTGTTTATATTTATGTTTATAATATCAACACAAAAATAAATTGAAAAGTATAATATGTCATGAAAAAATAAGATTTGAAAAATAATGAAACAGGACCTCTAGAAAAAACAATGTAATTATTATTATTTTTTAAAAGTCTATTGAAGGCAGGTAAGATGCAGTTATTATTATTATTAGGTTTTTTTTTTTTTAACGTTTTTTTTTTTTTATTTATTTTTGGGACAGAGAGAGACAGAGCATGAACGGGGGAGGGGCAGAGAGAGAGGGAGACACAGAATCGGAAACAGGCTCCAGGCTCCGAGCCATCAGCCCAGAGCCTGAGGCGGGGCTCGAACTCACGGACCGCGAGATCATGACCTGGCTGAAGTCGGATGCTTAACCGACTGCGCCACCCAGGCGCCCCTTTTTTTTATTTTAGAGAGAGTGAGGGGGCAAGGAGCAAAGGCAGAGAGAAGGAGAATCTCAAGTAGGCTCCATGCCCAGCCCCAATGCAAGGTTCGATCCCATGACTCCAGGATCATGACCTGAGCCAAAATCAACAGTTGGACACTCAACCGAGCCACCCAGGCACCCCAGGTTAGGCGCAGTTAAAAGAATCTCTGAAATGGAATATAGATCTGAAGAATTATCCAGAATGCAGGACACAGAAAAAGACTAAAAACATGGAAGACAGATTAAGATACTTGAGGATAAGAGTGAGATAGATCCAGTATTCATACAGTGTGATAGAACCAATATAGGAAGAGGTTTCTCAGAAGTGATGAAAATCATAAACACTTTTATATTAAAAAACAACAGCTTATTGAGTCCCAAGAAAAATTTATAAGAATAAGTCTACATCTATATATATTGTAATGAAATATAGAATCACCAGAGATTACAAGAAAATCATAAAAGTAGTCGAAGTAAAATATATATATAGTACACAAAACACAACTGGACTTCTCAACAGAGAAAAGACCAAATGTAATACATTGAATTGTTTCCCTTAATAATTTATATGTTGAAATTATAACCTCTAGTACCTCAGAATGTGACCTTATTTGGAAGTAGGGTCAATGCAGATATAATTAGTTAAGTAAGTTTGATGTCATATTTGAGTAGGATGGGTCCATAATCCAATATGTCTGGTGCCCTTATAAAAAGATGAAATTTAGAAACAGGTACACATAGAGAGACAATGGTGTGAAAAGATGTGTGGAAAAGATGGAGCCACGAAGAGAGGATTGGAACACATCCTTATCTCACAGCTCTCAGAAGAAGCCAACCTTGTTGATACTTTGATTTTGCACTCCAGCCTTGGGAACTGCATTTCTATTGTTAAAGGTGCTCGGTTTGTAGTACTTTGTTAACACTAGCCCTAAGAAACTAATATACCATACAAAAATGGAATTATAGCTTGAGAATAGTGAAGAAAAAATAACTTTTGACCTAAAATTATATACCGAGTTCTTATTCACATATTATGACAACAGGAAGATAATTTTAAAACAAAGAAGAATAACTTTTCCATTCATAGATTCTCTTAAAAATTTCTGAAAATATGTATCTCAGGAAGAAATTGGATGTATACACGTACATGGTATACAATTAGGTTTTTCCAAACGTGAATAAATTTAAACAATCATTAGTGTTTGTTTTCTAATATTCTAAACCACATTTTGAAAAGCTTAGAAATGGCTCTGTTGCATTAGATCAACTGGACAGAGCAATAAAGGAGCTAATTTCCCTCAGAAGATGAGGTTTTGAAAATAAGTAGTGGCAAAGCAATCCAACCTCTCGTGTACTTGATTCATTTTTTAAAAAATTGGGTGAATAGGGCACCTTGGGTAGCTCAGTTGGTTGAGCATCCGACTTCAGCTCAGGTCATGATCTCACTGCTGTGAGTTTGAGCCCCACATGAGGCTCTGTGCTGACAGTTCAGAACCTGGAGACTGCTTCAGGTTCTGTGTCTCCCTCTCTCTCTGCCCGTTGCACACTCATGCTCTGTCTGTCTCTCTCTGAAAAATAAATAAATAAACATTAAAAACTTAAAAAAAAAAGAATGAGTAAAAAAATGTGGTATATACACAATGGAATATTATTCAGTAATTAAAAAAAAGAAAGCTTGCCATTTGTGACAACGTGGATGGACTTTGAAGGCATTTTGCTAAGTGAAATAAATCAGACAAAGACAAATAATGTATGATCTCACTTATAAACAAAACAAAACAGACAAAACAAAACAATCTAAACAAAACAAAACAGACAAAACAAAAAAGAGCATATAATTTATTTTTTAAAATTTTTTAATGTTTATTTTTGAGAGAGAGACATAGAGCATGAGCAGGGGGAGGGGCAGAGAGAGAGGGAGACACAGAATTTGAAACAGACTCCAGGCTCTGAGCTGTCAGCGTAGAGCCGGACGTGGGGCTCAGATTCACAAACTGTGAGATCATGACCTGAGCCGAAGTTGGACACTTAACCAACTGAGCCACCCAGGTGCCCCAAGAATTAGTTTATAGACACAGAGAACAGATTGGTGGTTGCCAGGGGTGGGGGTGAAATGGGTGAAAGGGGTCAAAAGCTACAAGCTTCCAGTCATAAGTAAATAATAATGCATGGTGTGGTGACTATAGTAAATACTACTGTACTGTATATTTCAAAGTTGCTAAAAGAATATATCTTAAAAGTTCTCATCCTAAGAACAATGTATGTGATGGATGTTAGCTAGACTTACTGTGGTGATCATTTCACAATATATAAAAATATTAAATCATTATATTGTACACCTGAAACTAATGCAGTAAAACCTTGGTTTGCAATCATAATTCATTCTGGAAACATACCTGTAATCCAAAGTACTTGTATATCCAAGTGAATTTGCCTTTAAAAAAATAATGGAGGGGCATCTGGGTGGCTCAGTCAGTTGGGAGTCCGACTTTGGCTCAGGTCATCATCTTGCCATCCATGAGTTCAAGCCCCACATCGAGCACTGTGTTGACAGCTCAAAGCCTGGAACCTGCTTCAGATTCTGTGTCTCTGTCTCTCTGTGCTGCTCTGCCACTCACATGCTGTCTCTCTCTCAAAAATAAACAAACATTAAAAATAAAGAAATAATGGAAACTCAGGTGATTCATTCCACAACCCAAAAATATTCACATAAAAATGATTATAATACTGTAATAGAATACAAAATAATTTTTAAAATACAAAATATAAAGAAAAATAAACAAATTAACCTGCAGCTACCTTTGAAAACCTTCATGACTGGTGTGAGGGAGACAAGAGAAAAGAGGGTTATTGTGTAGGACAACTTTCACTATCACTAATAAAATCACTGCTATCTCTTGGCTTAATGGAATCTTTTTCTGCATAGGGGCCATTGTATATGCCTGCACAGATGTTGGCTACAGTACAGTATTAAACTCTTGTCATATATTGTATTTAATGTAACTGGCACTAAGGCAGAAGAGGAAAGGATCTATATCTGTAGGCAGCCTAACCTAGAATAAAGCAAACCATTCCTAAGCTTATTCTTATATGGAAAAGCAAAGGACTCTCCATAGGTGCTTTGATACTAGTGTCAGTTGTGGGCACCATCCAACGTTTTTAAAATCACTGATTTCTGTCAAATACCACCACCTGTGACTGAGCATCTGAGCACCCACAATCCTGCAGTGAGAGGGAGAGTAAACCACTGACTCAGTTGTGACCATGTGATGTTTGGCATCACATACTACTTTGTATTGCAAGACCTTGCTCATTTATGAAGTTAAAATGTATCAGTAATGTTTTTTTGTCTCGCAGAATACTCACAGAACAAGTTACTCACAAAACAAGATTTTACTGTATAATGTTTTTGTCACATACCTCAATTAAAAAAAAAAACACTTTTACAATTCTAGTCCAGACAAGATAAGCCAGAGAGCGATAACACATTACCAATTGGTGAACACCAATTTGAATGACAATATATTCTTTACCTGAAACCATGGAGATTAAAATAAGTGAAAGAATTTTTCAAGTTATGAAAGAAAGGAACTGGTAACTATTCTATATCTTGGGAAACTGGTTTTTGAAAATTGCAAGAAAATAAAGACATTCTCAGACAAAGGAAAACTATTTGTCACTAACAGACCTACCCTTAAAGGATGGCTAACAGAAGTTCATTAAACAGAGATTAGTAATGAAAGAAGGAATCTTGGATCATGAAGAAGAAATAAAGACAATAGAAAGAGCTAACATTGATACATACAATAGACTATCCTTATCCTCTGAGTTTTATAAATCATGTTTGATAATTGCAAAAAATGTATAATACTTTATAATACTCAAGACAATGACCTTTATAAGTGGGGAGGGTAAAGGGGTCCCAATGAAACTTTTTTGTACCTCATTCTAAGTGGTATAATGTTAACACCAGTAGACTGTGATAATACAACAGAGCAACCCATAAGATAACTTTGCTAGATACACTCAAAACCAAAAAAAAAAAAAAATAGCAGAATGATAAAAAATGTTTAACCCATAGGAAGACAGAGACAGAGACACAGAGACACGACAGAAAAACAAAGAAAAAAAGGCAAGACAACAAATAATAAAATGCAGACTTAAGTTCAAAGATATCAATAATTACCTTAACTATGAATGGTCTAAATTCCTCCAATTAGAAGGCAGAGAGGGATAACAAATCAGAACTCCAAATATGCTGTTTTCAAGAAGCTCACTTCAAATTAAATGATGTAGTAAGTTGAATGTAAATGGATGGAAAAAATGTATTATGCATACATTAATTAAAAAAAAAACAGGAGCACCTATATTAGTATCAGATAAATTAGAATTTAAAGCAAAGAAAATTACTAGAAACAGAGAAGGATATTACAATCATGATAAACGGATTAATTCACTATAAAAACATAATGATGTTAAATGTATAGCCAACAAACAACAGAACCATAAAGTACATGAAGGAAAAACTGAAAGAGTTGAAAGAAGAAAACAGACAAATCTACAATTATCATTGGGAACTTCTCACCAACTGATAGAAATACTAGACAAAAAAATCAGACAGAATATAAAAAATTTGAATGATGGAATCAGTCAATAGGATCTAATTGACATATACAGAATACCCTGATAAACAACTGCAGAATATACATTCTTTACAAGGACCTATGGAAGCCTAACAAAATTATGAGACATATTGTAATCATAGATTAAAAGACTCATTATAGTGAAGAAGTGAATTTTCCCCCAAATTGATCTATATTTAAGTTTAATGCAATTCTTATCAAAACTCTAGAAAGATTTTTCTTTTTTGTAGATATAGACAAGCTTATTTTGAAATTTATATAGAAAGGCACAAACCCTGGAATAACTACAACTATCTTCACAATTAATAAAGTGGAAGGAATCACTCTTTACTTGACATTAAGTCTAACTGGATAGCTACATCAATAAAGGTCATGTGGTATATAGTCACATAAGTCAATGGAAAAGAATGGAAACATCCAGAAATACATTCAAATAAATATGTTCCACTGGTTTATGACAAAGGTGCAAAAACAATTCAGTGGAGGAAGGCTAGAATTCAACAGATGGTGCTGGAGGAATTGATGGTCTGTAAACCAAAAAACAAAAACAAAACCTCCTCCTAAGACTCAAACCTTATACAAAACTTAACTCAAAATGGATTGTAGATGTATATACTTAAACATAAGATGTAAAACTATAAAACTTTTAGAAAAAAATTAGGAGAAAAATCTTTGGGATCTAGGACTGGGAAAAGAGTTCTTGAACTTGATACCAAAAGTAGACTCCATAAAAGGAAAATTTGATAAGTTAGAACTTATCAGAATTAAAAAAATTCTGTGAGGTGCCTGGGTGGCTCAGTTAGTTAAGTGTTTGACTCATGATTTCAGCTCACAGTCATGAGATTATGCCCCACATTGGTGTGTGCACTGGGCATGAAGTTTCTCTCTCTCTCTCAAAAAAAAATTGCTCTGTGAAATACCTTGTTAAGAGATTGAAAAGACATACTACATCCTGTGGGAAAGTATTTGTAAATAATATATCTGAAAAAGGACTAGTATCTAGAAAATGGTAACCCCAGATGGTTCAATGAACTGAAAGTGTATGTCCCTGTCCCCCCTAAATTTGTATGTTGAAATCCTAACACCCAAGCTAATGGTTATTTGGGTGGAACTTTAGGAAGGTGATTAGATCATGAGAGAAGAGCCCTCATAAATGAGATTAGTGCCTTAAAGAGACTCCAGAGAGATCTCTCACTTCTTCTGCTATGTGAGTACAGAATTTGGCAGTCTACAACCTGGAAGAAGGTTTTTTACTAGGAACTGAATCTGTTAATGCCTTGATCTTGGACTTCCCAGTCTCCAGAATTTTAAGTAATAAATTTCTGTCATTTACAAGCTATCCAGTTTATGATATTTTGTTATAGCAGCCTAAACAGATTAAGGCACTAGGAAATAAGCTATTTCAGAGAAGACTTTAAAAAAATATTTCCAATGTTACCGCTCTTGGGCAGAACAACTATTTTTCCAAATTCAAATAGTTTTATATAATCCATTCTTAAATGTATAATTTTCCCTATTCTGAAATAAAGTGTATTAAAGCCAATTTAACATGCCTTTGGTGTTGTGGGTTCCCTTTTATGAATATGAATCAATGTGATGGCTATAGTGATGTTCTTTAAATTCCTTTAGGTATATTTGTTCTTATGCTAAAAAGCCACAGATTGCTATGTTTTAGGGCTCATATCCCAATTACATGATTTTATTATTTCCTTCTCTAGTACTGTCTCATCTGGTATTTATGTTTTGCTGGGAAGTGGGAATTGTACAACCATACTTGATAGAGTTTTTATAAAATAGTGACTAAAATATTTTTTTCTAACAGAAGGATTGTGGTCCTCCTAAAGTTGTGTGCATCTATTTTGGATACTGAAAATCTTCTTTCTCTTCCTTCTGCATTTGTGATCACCTACTAACACATATAAAATGCTAGATAAGTAGCTAGCAATCAGTAAAATAATAACATTTCAAAGTTTTTTGAATTTAGTTAAAATTGATATCATTCTCAGAGTTTTCTTAAAGAACAGAACTATTATGATCTATGGGAGAAACTGCCTGGCAGATTATGATATTTTCATTCTATAAGGAACAGAGCATTTGCAATTATGGGTTTGTTTCTATCCTAATGAGACATCACATGATTTCTTGACAAAGAAATGAATGAGGGCAGTAGTAGGGAATTATCAATTGTATGACACCCAGATTCAGTTTCAAAAGAAGAGCTTAAAGATAGTAAGAAAGCTACTTCAGATTATATTTTGATATCCAGATATATGAGAAATTATTCTCTATATACCACCTCTTTGCATTATATGGATTTAGAACCTTTGAATATTGATAAATTTTATGTGATTTTCTATTTGTTGATTTGCCATTCTAAAACGTTTATTTCAACTACTGGAGGAAGAAGAATAGTTTTTTTCCTTTAACATGCTTTTAGCAAATTGCTACCAAAATAATCTTAAAGGAATGTTATTGGTAGTTTGAACCAATTTCTCACTTGTGGATTTAAGCATAATTTTATTAACATAATTTTATAAGAACATGGAGGACTCAAATGAGACTGATCCTCTTATCAACAAAAGGCCATTCCCCTTATTGATATGTATATAATTAAATTCAACACCACACTGAATTCCTAGAGTGGCCAAAAAAGAAGCTAGTAACACAGCCAAGTAATACAACTTATTAGGCAGAATGTTTAAAATACTGTGGGAGTCCATTGGAAGGAGATATTAATCCTGACTAGAAAGACTGGATAGTCTCACTAAGAGATGATATTTGATAGGAATCTTGGGAGATTAGTAGGATTTTAAGTTGTAAATATTGGAATAAATGTTATTCCAGTAAAAACAAAACAAAACAAAAACCCAACCTCAAATACAATGACACTTAAGGGAGAACTTAGCAAGGAAACTGAGAGGTACAGGTAAGCTTTTCCATGGGTAATGTGAGATTTAGAGTATGACAGTAATTTATATCTTCTGTATATAGTAGTTGCAAAGTAGTTGCAAATACTTTATAGGCATGATCACATTTAATCTTCATTTCAACCTTGAAGTTTAGGTACTACTGTTAGCTCTCATTTACTGGTGAGGAATCCCAGGCCTAGAGGGCTTAAAACAGCATCCCTGAGGTCACAGCTAGTTAGTGGCAGAGTTTGATTAAACTCAGTTTTGCTTAAGTTTAGAGACAGTACTGAATATTTTGGAGATGCACTTTGGAAATTGAAAATCTGAGCCAAGAACATATTCTTAGAGTAATTGTATTCTTATTACAGTAAACTATATTATCATATTCTTCATTATAGTTATTCTCAAAATATTCTTTTTTTTAGGGGCACCTGGGTGGCTCAGTTGGTTAAGTGTCGCACTTAGGCTCAGGTCATGATCTCACAGTTCGTGAGTTCAAGCCTTGTGTCAGACTCTGTGCTGACAGTGCAGAGACCACTTTGGATACTCTGTCCCCTCTCTCTCTCTGCCCCTTCCCTGCTTGCACATGTGCTCTCTCTCTCTCTTTCTCTCAAAAATAAACATTTAATAAATAAACAAATTAATTAAAAAATATATATTCTGTTTTTTAAATGTTTATTTATTTATTTTGAGAGAGGAGAGAGAGAGAGCAGAACACACGCACAGGCAGGGGAGGGGCAGAGAGAGGAAGAGAGAAAATCCCAAGCAGGCTCCATGCTGTCAGCAAAAAGCCCAACACAAGGCTTGATCTTGACAACTGCTTGATCAAGACCTGAGCTGAAATGAAGAGTCAGTCACTTAACTGACTGAGCCACTCAGGTGCCCCTCAAAATATTCTTATGAGCTGATATTGGCACTCAGAACACAGAGTCAGTAGCAAGACAAGAATGTCTAGGGTGTATCGTACTGCTAAGCAACAGGTCATTTCAACCAGAAATTAGGGCAGAAATTTCAATGAAGTGAGGAAGAATGTAATTTAGATATCTGGGGAAGAGATCTTGGCAGAGGAAACAGTGACTTCAAAGGTCCTGAGATGGAGCAAGGTGTTCTGTATGACTGAAGCAGAATGAGTGACGGAAGACAGTGGGGGATGAGGAGGAGGGGAGGACAGACTATGCAGGGTTTGTAGGCTCATTGTTATATTCTGAATGACATTGAAAATATTTAGAGGATTTGGTCAAAGGTGTTAAAGACTCCGAATATTTTGAAAAACAAAACCAAAAATATAATTTGCCACAGCAGTATTTAGGCAGACAAGCAGAGGGTCTCAAGCTATAGTGAATGATCAATCATGACAAACAGTGCTAATAGGTAACATAATATAAAGCTTAAAAATCTGATTATTGGTTTCAATGTGAAGGTCATTTGTGACCTTGATAGAGTGATATATGTAAGGTAATGGAGATGAATGCTCAAGAGTGAATGAAAGAGAAGCCTGAATTTTCAAGTTAAGAAAAGATTCCTTTTTAATGAAGCTACTTAGAATTGGGTTTCTGTCTTGTGATAGCCCAAGAGGCCCAGTTAATTTTTGAAGAAAGGTTACTGGCTGATTTCCATTGTAACAGTTACAAACAATGATACTCAGAGCTCATAGGGAAAAAAAACAAAACTCACAGAAAAACTCACAGAAAAAATTTCTTTTGCATCAAAATTCCTTGTCCTTATAACTGGTACCATTATTAAGAGCTGTACAATTTGACATTTGAATAATTTTCCCCAATTTAGCTCTGGTCAATGGTATATTATAAACCTTTCAGATTTGTCAAAATCTTTAGTGTTTAGTTCAGTAATATGTGGTTTAGATTCTGCAATTCTGCGTGTAACAAGCTAATCACTGACTGAAAATATGCATAACTTTGTTTTATGCTATTTTATATTTCACAATAATATCCCTGTTAACATCTGTCAAGAAAGTTGCTATGGAAACTGAAGTATAACACACCATGTTATACACACAGATTTAACATTTTGTTTTACATCCTTTCTAGTGGTGATTTTGCGCATATGTTCAGTTTTATGTTACTCTGTATTTTAATGTCTTAATTTTCTTTTCAATAAAAGCAGAAGTTATTTGATATTCTAGTACTACACTGTCATACAGAGGGATTTTTTTAAGCTATCAAAAATACTTTGGCGGTGTGGTTTCAGAAAAAAGAGAATACAGAAAAAGGCAGCTAAAGCAAATCATATTCTAGAATACACTTTCACATATCTGGTATTTAAAAAAAGGGAAACATTGACTATTAAAAATTTATAATTACCCAGCAAATATTTGGATCATTAAGAAAACTGTACCATCCAGAAAGGGATTGAAATGTACTTTAAGAGCCGAGATGATCTTTAATCTTTAGGCTTTTATCAAAAATACTATGTATTGGTATGAGAATCAGGCTAACAACCTTTGATGTTGCACTTTAAAATAAGAAGCAGGTCAAAAAGAAGAAACAAATTAGATTTATAGAACAATCATTTCAAATTATTTAATTGGACACATTAAGTTATTTAACCAAAGCCATTTATTGATCACTGAGTTGAGCTGTTAATGGATTAGGGGCTAACACTGTGCTTTGCAGCATGGGTCACAACTGCCACTTGCAGGTCACTTCCACCAGTGTGGTTCATTTTTGAAGATGAGAAATTGAAGGTGAGGAGCTGGTCTGGATTGGATTGCCCATCTGGCAAGTCACAAAGCATACTATGCTGACTCTTTGTTACATAGTTGTGCAGTGTACTTAAAATTTAAAATATTACAATTTTGCTTCAAAAATATTAAATCCCAATTTTTTGAGTACTAACTTCTGACTTGAAGAAAAAAATCCTATTACATTGCAGCTGAATTTTAGTTTAAACTGCTCAATGCCTTAGTTTAATTTCTCCTGAGTTACTTCATATCTATTTTATATTTTCACTAAAGATTCAATTCCCGTTCTTCAAGACAGAAACTTTGGCTTCTATGCATTCATATGACACATAAAGGGCAATAAACTGTGCTTTTAACACTGTATTAAAAATCTCCTTTTTACTACTTCATGGTAAGCAGAATGCTTAGATGGCTTCCAAATTCCTGCCTGTTGGTATATACAACTGCATCACTCCCTCAACTGGAGAGTGAATCAGACCTGTGGATATGATGGACTCTCACTCCCTTGATTAGGTTGTTCTGTATAAGACTGTTGTTACAGTTTGGAGGGAGATTCTCCTGCTGACTCTAAAGAAGGAGCTGCAGTACTGTGACAGGGCTATGTTGCTAGGACCTGAGACTTCTGTCTAGAAGGTGAGAGCAGTCCTAAAGAATCTCAGTTCTACCACTGCAGAAGACTGAATCCTGCCAACAATCTAAATGAGCTTGGAAGAGAACCCTGAGTCACAGATGGAACACAGCCTAGGCCCATATCTTGGTTGTAACTTTGTTAGACCCTAGGCAGAGAACCCAGCTACAGGGTGCTTGGACTTTTGACTTACAGATATTGTGAGACAAAAAGTGGATACGGTTTTAAGCCTCCAAATTTGTGATAATTTGTTAGGCAGCAATAAAATCTAATACGATCTGGCTACCTTTCCTGTATTCCTTTAATTTCTCCTTCTGCCATTGATATTATAACAGTAGCAGAGGGTCTTACATGATGAATCAATCTCCAAACAAGCCATCAAGATGGTTATTGTAATGGAAAAGCAACAAACTGAAGCTGACATCTGGTACAGCAAGGCAACAGTCTGTAAGTGGTGCTTACCTGTGCCACGTTTACACTTGCACTGTGTGTTTTGTTAGTTTGGACATGTGTCTTAAAAATTACTGAGTTTTTTTTGTTTTTTATTCCCAAGAATTCCTACTGAAAATACAACATTCCTTACAAATGAATGATTTTATACAATGAACCATTTGCCAGTAGGTAAACAACACCCCAATGTATTTGCATATTTTATTGACTATACTGTGTTTTATCATGTTTGTTTCTGAAATTGGGATGCAATGCCGAAATTGATGTCAAAAGAAACTTGCTTCCTGAAGGCAGAGGACTGAGTTGTTTTGTAGAAGTCATTGCCTGCACGTAGCTCTGTAGGTGTTTTATGTTTATATAACTGTCAGTTCATCTGACTTATTCACATCATGATCATACAAGCCATTGCTTTATAAATGAAATATATATCCTTAATTGTTGTTTAAAATGTCTTCATAAAGCCAGTGTTTTGAAGCAGCATTGATGTGAAAATTTTTTGTCTATGTGGAAGGTTACTTGTCATGGACCACAGTTATTTTTGCTCACAATGTGTGTCCAGAGCCATGGTAGAGCCATGTCTAGTATTAACTGTGGAGTTGTGTCTTTGTGTCTTAAGGCAGTTAGGTTTTATATCATAGCATAAGGCAAAAGTTACATGTTGATAATGTTACCTTAGAAAATTTACTTAAACTAGTCTCTGTTACATCAGATTGATGTTACTAAGGTTGAGAAATAGTTGAACTAGTTGTAAGTTGAATTCATTCTTAATTCCTCCTTTAATCATGCTTTGTGTGACTATATATTTTGTCACTTCAACTGTGCTTGCATTACTATACAATTTATCATCTCACCTCAGGTAACCAACCGATTCTTCATTTCTGTATGCATAAACTCTGTATGCATAAAATCAAAGTAAGTTATAAAGGTTAAAAATAAAATATGAAAAAATTTACATCAAATAAATGCAATCAAGATGATGCTCTAGGGGCACGTGAGTGGCCTAGTTGGTTGAGTGTTGCTCTTGTTTTCAGCTCAAGTCATGATCCTAGGGTTGTGGGATCAAGCCCTGAGTCAGGCTCTGCACTGAGCATGGAGCTTGAGTGGGATTCTCTCCTTCCCTCCCTCTGCCCATCTCCCTAGCTTGCATGCGCGTGCTCTCCCTCTCCCTCTCTCTCTAAAAAAAAAAAAAGAAAAATGAAAACAAAGCAAAGCAAAGATGATGTTCTAGGTCTCACTATTGGTATCAGATGAGAAAGAATTCAAGAAAAAAAAGGAAAAACATGAAAGTGAGCAAAGTGGCTATTTTTTTTAGTAGGTGAGAATATCAAATAATGAAATTTTAACAAAACAAAATATTTACAAGGCAAGTAGAACATCAAAATTGATTAAAGAAAAAGGATTATAACTCAAGGGGATAATGAAAAAAGAAACAATCACAATTGTTGAAGACTTTAACACTGTTATTTTAAATGCAAGTAGGTAAAAGAAAAAGAAATAGACAATCTAAGTAATATAATTAATCACATTATTTTAAACATTCCTATATGTCAAATTTAGGAACTGCAAAGAGGGGCTAAGTCTTAAATACTATTTATATCAGTCAGTGGTTCAGTTATAGGAAATAGAGATCACTCTAGCTATTTTAA
The DNA here is from genome assembly GCF_024362965.1 of Panthera pardus. Taxonomy (NCBI): domain Eukaryota; kingdom Metazoa; phylum Chordata; class Mammalia; order Carnivora; family Felidae; genus Panthera; species Panthera pardus. Next base: position 37,458,958 of record NW_026526732.1, read on the forward strand.
GTGTAAGACATTTGACACAGATAACTTAGTTCATACAAAATGGTTGGGAATGCCAGAGAAGTAGGCTGTGGGATGATCCCCAGGAATGATTGCCAAAATGACACTGCCAAATAGACCTGCAGGGTTGCAGCTACCTTTACCATAATCACAAAAATGGGCAATCAGGTAAATACACCCTGAACTGTCAAGTTCAAGAACACACCACTGGGGTTGTGATCTAGGCACCAGGAAACTGCTGCTGATGCCTCCATTGCAAGTGCTTTTGAAGTTAGCAACTGGGCACTGGAGTGGTGCCATCTTTGTCCTCATTCAAATCAGGTTGTCTCCTCTGTGCCGCCACTCCCCCGCCCTCCCCCCCCCCCCCCCCGCCATTTCCCACTGGCAAACTTGCACCTTCCAAATCTCAAGAGGTGGAGTGGGGTATCTTAAGTGTAATCTAATTCACATCTACATACTGAATTGCCAGTTAACTTTGGAAATTTGGTTTTTAGTTTTACAGCCTCTGTAGTATAGAAAGATTGCCTAGAAATAGAATGGATGCTGAATGTCAAATTCACCATGTCTACCACACCCATGAGACATACTGAAATTTTTTTAATGTTTATTTGTTTTTGAGAGAGAGAGAGAGAGAGAGGGAGAGAGAGAGAGAGAGACAGGGGTGGGGGAGGAACAGAGAGAGAGGGAGACATAGAATCCAAAAGCAGGCTTCAGGTTTTGAGCTGTCAACACAGAGCGTGATGTGGGGCTTGAACCCATGAACCGTGAGATCATGACCTGAGCCTTAGTAGGTTTCTTAACCAACTGAGCCACCCAGGTGCCCCATAAACTGAAACTTTTTAAAAAAAATGGGTATATATTTGGATGCAAATAATATATTTTTAGTGTTAAAAAACTGTTATGCAAGTCATAATCTCAGACTATGAGTTAATAAAACTTGTAATCAATAAATAACAATCAATATAAAACAATGATAATGAATAATCACATAATAACATTTTCAGAATGAGGCCAAATATACAGAATCAAATATATAGCATATATATAAATATATATATATAACAAATACTTTTGTTCTTATGAAAGCCAAATTCCTAATCTTCTCCCTGAAACCAGCTACTCCTAATAACTTTGCCCATAAATTAAGAAGTGAGATAGTTTTTATGTATCAGAGTTTCAGTTTTAAGAAACTATAATTCTCAGAGTCATCAAGGGTAGAATGACAGTGATATATTATACATTCTTAGGAAAATTACAAGTTAACATTTTTAAAGGGTAATATGGCAATGTGTATTGATAGCCTTTAGAATATGAATAAGTTTTAATGCAGTATTTATTTCCATTTTGGAAACTTTATCTCAGCAAAGTAATGAGAAGTATACACAAAGAACATGGAATAGGTTATCTAGTATAGTGTTGTTGAGCAAAAATTTCCAATTTTAGCAATGGTTAGATAAAATATGGTACAACTTTATTTCAATACGCTGTAGCTATTAAAAAGTGTTTCAGAAAATATTTAATGATGGAAAATGTTCACTATTATTTGGGAAAGAAAGTTTACAACATGATCCAAATTTCTCTCTCTATATATATCTATATATAGAAAATCATTACTAGAAACCAAAATACAAATGTATTAACAATTTTTTAATAGTGGTTGATATATCAATCTAGATAAATTACATTATAATTTGGAAACAAACAATACTAAAATCCCAGTGGCTTAATACACAACAGTTTATTTATTTGTTCTCTCAAGATTTGCTGAGGGTACAGGCAACTTTCCAGGACAGCTGTCTTCCATGTGGGAGCTCAGAACCTCAGGCTAATTCAATCACGTGGCATGTCCATAACAAGTTCTTCCATGATTGCTGTGGCAGTGAAGAGAGAGTCTGCATTGTCCTACAGGTAGTGTTCTCTGAATTCTTATTTTAGCCATAAACAAGTTACCTCATGAACAGCCTAAGTATCTCAACCTAGAATCCATAACTTCACTCACCCCAAAGAGTTCAATATTGCAAATCATTTTAGTGCCACCAAATTAGCTTCCAATTCATTTCATTCCTTGGAAATAATGTGTTGGTAAATATTGAATGTGCCATGTATGCTACCAGAGTCTCAATTGCCCTAGGTAAAATGAGAAAGAAATATTTATATCAATGCTTTGATAAAAATTCTTGAATATTTCATCAATAGATAACTGTGAACATGTGATACATGGCTTATATTTGTCTCTTAGACTTCTTTGGACACACTTTACTTTTCCTTTAAATAATACTCGTAAATGTTAAATACAATGGACTTTGGAGTGATTTTATAGATGGAAATTATGTTGTTTATTTAAAGTGACTTGCCTTTATTTTTCCCACTGGCTGTCATTGTTTTGTATTTGTTGTTCTCATAAGTTTTCCAGGGGTTTTATGGGCTCTAAATTTCAAGTAGCTTGTATTGCCCATCATTGATTGAGGGAAAGATAATATTTTAGTCATGCTTCTCATCTTGTGCATAACCTGTGTTAGCCCCTCTGGATTCTGGATCATGGCTTATTCTGGTGTGAAATGAAGCTGACTTTTTTATTTTTATTTTTTATTTATTTTTAATTTTTTGATGTTTATTTTTGAGAGAGAGAGAGAGAGCAGGGGAGGGGCCGAGAGATAGAGGAGACACAGAATCCAAAGAAGGGTCCAGGCTCCAGGCTGTCAGCTCAGAGCCCTGCGCAGGGCTCCAACGCACGAACTGCAAGATCATGACCTGAGCTGGAGTCAGACGCTTAACCCACTGAGCCGGAGTCAGACGCTTAACCCACTGAGCCACCCAGGTGCCCCAGAAGTCGACTTTTTTAAAAGTTTATTTATTTATTTTAAAAGAGAGAGGGAGAGAGAGTGCTTACACTCACAGGTGTGCAAGCAGGAGAGGGGCAGAGAGAGAGGGAGAGAGGGAATCCCAAGCAGGCTCTAGTGCTGTTAGCCCTAAGCCCAACACTTGGTTCTGTCTCTGACAGTGAGATCATGACCTGAGCTGATATCAAGAGTCGGATGCTTAAAAAGATGAGCCACCCAGGTGCCCCTGAAGTTGTGTTTCATTTTAAAGGAGAGAACTTACTTCTATAGTGAACTTTAAGGACAGAATCATGCCCTTTTGTTAGAACTGGATTAAGAGCAATTAGACACCATAGTTAGAAAACCATTGTAGTTGGTATATAAATGTAACAAATACAAGAATATATATTGACATTAAGCAACATCCCAAATTACTGGATCTGCATTAGGAACAGATCTTAGATCTCTTAATTTAGAGTTATTCCATCTTCCAGGTAAGAATGATGTGGTACAGCAAGGATTTTTAAAATGTGCTATCCTGACTGTTAATTAAGCTACTCATATGCATATGCTACCTACAAGTGACTTATTCAGAACAGGTGAGATGGGATAAATGATGGAAAAGGAAAAGAAAGACAACAAATTTGAAAAGAAAATTGTATGTAGTATTAGAAATATAAGATATATGTGATTTTTTTTTATTCCTTCTGCATGTGGTTATAATCAAATCCAACTTTTCCTATTTCACATACAAAATGAAGTTGGGAATTGGGCTGGGAAGAGAATTTCAATTGGCTTTGACAGGTTGGAGTAATTTTCAACATGGCTTTGAGATAGTGGTTTTGCTTGGCTAATACATATTTTTCAATTTTGTCAATTGAGACAGAAACCCCAAACATTATAAAAGTGTTTGAATACTGGTTGTTTTTTGCCAGGAAGACACATTGACTTTGGTGTACAATGTTAAGATCATGAATTTTGCTAAATACAATTGCAAACACATGTTCCATTACAAAGCAGGCAATGAAGAACAAATTAAAAATAAACAACATAAAAATGGGTTTCACTAAGAAACACTGGATAACACTAACAGTGTTTTTAAAAATTAAAATTATATAATTACTACAATAACTTTTTACATTGCTAAAATATTAAAGAACCGTATTGGTTGTGCTGTTTCTTTCTATTTATAAATAATTGAATCAAAGTTATTGAGTCATGAAAACTAGTATCTTAAAAATTCAGCCCTCTTTTTATTAGTGAAGACATTTTAAATACGTAAAAAATGAATTTCAGGATTAGTAAAATTTTAATTTAATTATTAATAATAGCTTTTTCTGAAAGTTTCTTTTGGTCAGATCAGAATAGTTTGGATTTTGGACAAAGACCATTACAAGACACAAAGAAAAAAATAATCTCTAATATAATGATCTCTAAAATAATGCATAAATAGAATAATTTTGAGTGGGAAAATAGGTGACATTTTAAAATTTTATAAGAGGAATTATATTTTATTCTCTACCCATCATTTCATCACGTTACTTTTTTTTTTTTAATAGTCCAAAGATGTCCCATCATACTAAAATATGGAATCATTATTTATGGAATCCTATTCAAGAATTTGTGGGCAAAACAATGCTTCCTAACTCCTAATTTAGAATCTCAAATGTTCTAGCTTTCTAATCTTTCAATTTGCTCAGATAATTTTCTACCATTACTGCAACAGTACCTTCTGAAAATTATTCCTGTGAGACCAACTGGTGGTTAAACTCCAAACTCAGAACTCCAAGGACTTACCATTCCCCCTTTTCTCAATAAATAATAGAAAGAATTTAGTTTGTTTATTCTTTCATTCACTCAATTTAAGCCTTTTTTGGAGGTGCGTGTACCTGGCTATGCTTCTCTTACATTTGTCTTGGTAATGTAGTCTTCTTAAATCATAAGTTCCTATAGGACAGGGACCATGCCAATTTAATTTGTTTTTAATGCAGCTAACCTAGTGCAATGAAAATATGTGAGCTTAATACATGAATCTTGATGATGATGATGATTATAATAATTTATGTTGTTTCTCTTTTGCTTCTCAGTGGCACTTACTAGTAATTCACTCTTGCTGACAGCTAAGTTTTGTGTATTTTTTGTGTATATTTTCATGTTTCTTTCAGCAAAAATATTACATAAAGACATAATGCATAAAGTTTAACTGCAGTATTCCTTTAACTTTATCCTACTTCTCTGTCTTTTTTCTATGTATCTGGCAGAATTATATATGAGGCCAAATCTTTAAGTTCTTTGCAATTTTCTCTTTGGATTTACAGCACAAGTCTGTTAATTATTTCATATCAGTCACTATTAATATAAGGCAAACATTAAAGAAATGGGAAAAGGGCAGTTAAAAGAAAAATGCCGCCGAACAATGCATGGTATTTCTCTTCCCACATTAATGTAATCCATCACAGCCAAAACTTTACCAATCTGCTGGGTTCTCAGAGAATTGTGAGCAGTTTTTTCTTTTCTGAGATTTTTCTCTTTTCTGCAAGTCAAGAAAGTACATATTGTCCTTTTTTTTTTGTCTCAAAGAGAAGAGCAACTATACTTGACAAAGTGACTTACAGAGTCACATTTCAATGTAAACAAACAGTTAAACACATTCGTAACATCAAGCCCTCTCATTGGAAAACCATGCCAATACTGTTTATTAGTTGGTGTTTGTAGGCTCTCCTACATTGTTTCATGTGGCCATCCATGAAATGATTTGAATTCGTAAAAGCAGGTATCATGTTATATACATGTTTCATATACCTAATTCACTACCTTGTATAGTTCTAGAATATAATTGATTCCAATAATAAATATTAACTTTAGTATGGTAACTTTATACAGTAGCTTATGAAGTTAACCTCGGGTCTCAATTATAAATTCCAAGAAAGAAAACCCCTTAGGTCATGGATCCTTACTTGCATATTTCATATATCAATAATAGTTCTCAGGAAATTCACTCTTTTATCTTTCCCTACCTCAATGTCATTTTCTGTATTCATTCATTATTGCAATGCTGCCATAACTCACTTTTGGATAGATCTGCTGCATAATATCCTTTCCTTATGTGAAACAAAGGAGGCAAGTATGTTAAAGAACCATTAGCAAGTGAAGTAGGTGTGGCAAAATCCATGCATTTAATTCATAAAAGTATGCTACCAACCTTCAGTCGGATCTTATTTATTCATTGTTTGTACAATATAAAACATTTTATCTGCCATAAATTCAAACTAGGGGAAGTGTACATACTCTGAAAACAGAAGTGAGGCCTACCAGCTTTGTATCAGAAGAAGATACTAAAATGAATCTATATGAAACAATTATAACTTAAAAGGCAATGTGGCCTTTGTTCATTTTGTATATAGGTGTAAACAGCCTGTACTTTTAATAGATCCCAAGGTAGCACTGTGGTACCTCATAGTTAAATAACTGATATTTGTAATAATGGCTTTGAGTCTTTAAGAATAAGTTAAATAATTATAATTTATTTTTCTTTAGTGATGTTTGAGGGGTACAAAGTACTTTTAGAGATAGACATGACTATCTTTGAGGTCAAAGAGTTCATGAAATTTGATTCAAAATGCTTAGAACAAATACAAGTGATAGCAAAACAGCTGAAGAAATCTAAGTGTTCTAACAATGGGGAAAGATTTACTTAAAGATGGTCTGTCAATCCAATAGAATATTATATAGTCATTTAAGTGACAATTGTGAGGACTATAAAATACACAATAATTTAACACTGGTAAGTAGAAACACTGATAATAGAATTACATAGACATCTGATTGGTTACCAATATTTTTAAAAGCTTATTTGTCAATAAAGATTAGGATGAAACAACAGAAATGGAAAGTCAATGACACATCATACAGGTCATGTACATAGACTTGGAGCCAGATAGCCTGAGTTTGGTTTTCAGATTTGCCACTTTTTATTTGCCTTGAGAAAATTATGAAACCCATATGCCTCAGTTTACTCATCTGATATACAAGGATAGATTCTCTTGTCCATATGGTTGCTATAAGAATAAGAATTAAAATGATATAGCATATATATTAAGTACTAAGAATAGTGCTTGGTACTTAGGATTACTATATGTATTGATAAATTTAAAAAAGAAATAGTCACATTAGTGAGATTAAAGGATCATTTTGTGTTTTTTTCTGGGCAAAGTGAATTTTAGATTGCATCATGTTAGCTAACTCTATTTAAAAAGTCAAGGGATTGCATAAATAATTTGGAAAGGATAATGAGTAAAATGAAATTCTTTTGGATTCTGAAAGGAATACAATTCAGCTATCTGGAAAATTCAACTAGCAGCTGATTGTCTAAAACATCTGGATAGTCAAGACTTCACTATTCTTAATTATTTCACTCTTGTTTACAAATTTCCACCATGTTATTTATTGTTAGTTATGTCATGTGTGTTGGCCTTCACAGCCACGTTGTATGTTTTTGTTTGTATTCAATAATATTAGGTAATATAATTTTCTTTTTGCACAAATAGTGTCAAATAGCTAAGTATTACTGTACTTTGATTTTTTTTTCCACAAAAAGATATTTTTATGGGTCAAAATTTGACTTCCCTATTGTGTGTCCACATGCTTCTTTGGTGACTATTTTGCTGCATTCCTATGTAATTTCTTCAAGTCCCTGGTCTTCCTTTTGAGGTCTTTCTTTAGAGTCTCTCAAAAGAGAATTTCTAGGGATCCAGAAATTGTTACAGGTCAGGTGCAGGATTCCTTTATGATTAATGTAGTCTGTAGAGGCCAGAGGCTCCCCTGCTGCCATTGTATTTGCCAGGAAATTCCAGATTAATGACAGTCTCTACTCTATACCTAAATAAGCCCCCACAACTAGCCATTAACATCACCAATGCACCATAATGTTGGCTTCTACTGAGTACTTTCAATCTACTTAAGGTAAAAAGTGTTGGCAACACAAATGGATAAATCCAGGCTAAGGACACTTATTTCATGAGATAGTGACATCCTCTATTTGGCTGTTTCTATTAGGGTATCTGTCTCCTTCCAATGTGCTGTGGAAAAAAGTTTTATGATTATTTTGAGGAGGGAATGATTATCCCGAGCAAGCTTGAGGTGGGTAGAGTAGGACCATCTTTTGTTTGCTTGCCTTTTTTGAGGAACCATCTAGGTAGTGGCAGAAAGGCTCATGGAAAGCTGGAGCGGTGATTTTAGGCCATGGCTTTACGTTGAGCTCCATTTAGTTCAGCCTAACTCATCAGCTAAATTAGAGTTCCATGTTGATGTTTAGGATCAAAGACAGCAGGTGATAATAAATCATGGTTTAAAACTGATGTTTTTGTATTTATATTTCACTTGGACTTGACTGTTTCAGGAAAATATTAAGGATTTTATGGTCCATTTCTCAACCTTAGAACCTCTTAGCCTAAAGGAAACATTTTACGGGTTCATAGAAGCTAATATTTTTTTCATTGATGTAGCAGTGAAAACTGATTCCAAGTCAGACTTGACTTTGGATGACAGGAGATGCATTTTAATTATCTGGATCTGAAAATTGACCAACACTTGATATCTATTATTGAGCATAATATTATTTATAATTGCCTAGGAACATCTTCTTCAAAAGACTAATGCAGATTAAGTTCAATAGCAATGTCATTATATCTCAGACAATAAAAGGTGAACATTTAAGCACATTTTCTTTTATCTTTTTTTGTTTGTTTACATATATAGAGATCTCATTCCACAGTGCATGTGCTCTGTTCAAGCCATCAGGCTTCCACAGGCTTGATTGAGGTAAAGACTTTCACATAAAGTTTCAGTCAGTGTTAAAATCAGAGAAGAGAGCTAAGCTCAATGTTGAGTGAAAAGCCAATATGCCATTGGCCAATAAAGTGATTCTGAATGGATCACCAAAGCTAAAACACCAATAGATTTGAGGCCAAAATCTACAAGTAAGATTTGTAAGAAGAAGAGCATTAGGTTGAATTCCAGAAGACTAGGGCATTTGTCTGAGACACAAATTGTTAGAAGGTAGGGTTTAATGCTTGCTGAAGCATGGTATGCAGGTTAAGTGAGTCTTCCATGTGTATAGGGCCTTGAGAAGATGGGGCACCATGATTCTTTAATTCTAGACAAGTTCTTCCAGTTTCCTGGGTATTAGTGAGTGTGTGTGTGTGTGTGTGTGTGTGTGTGTGTGTGTGTGTATGTTAATGGTGTTTTGGTGCACAAAAGTCTAGTTCTTCGGGGCAAACACTATATACTTGATATTGCATTAATCTCTTATTAATTGATGTTACTTGAGTCCCATTTAATAAATTCATTTTTCAGTCCCATTTAATAAATTCATTCATTCATTCTGCAGTTTCCAAAAGTACTTAATCCCAAGATATAATTCACTAGAAAACAATCCTGACAAATCAGGAAAAAATACTTATGATTCTGTCCCAGATCTATAGATATTCACCTATAGTGAATATTTTATTACATCAAAATTAATCTACCTAAAAATGATTTATTTTTATACAAGCTTATTCACCTTTCTCCTTATAGAAAGAGAATAAACCATAGATTAATATGAGTATTAAAAAATGGCTATTCGAATGTTATGTCTTCTCAACTAAAAAAAACATACACTTTCTTAAAATTTCCCTCTCTTTGTTGAAGTTCTCACGATGTTCATTCATTCTTCTTTCCAGTTCAGTGAGCATCATTATGACCATTACTTTGAACTCTTATCAAGTAAATTACTCATCTCCATTTCATTAAGGTTTCTTTCTGAGGTTGTATCTTGTTCTTTCATTTGTAACTTAGTCCTCTGTTTATTTTTCTTGACTTTCTGTGTTGGTTTGTATACAGTAGATAAAACAATGCCTCTCCCAGTCTTGAAGGCATGGCCTCTTGTAGATTATCCTTGTTATTCAACCCTGCCCCAGCCTTTTGTCATCTCTCAAATCTTTATGCTTGTCCAAGCAGCCTCTTATAGTTTTAATAGCTCCCGGTAGTTGAGGGTATGTCAAGACCTATCAGTGTCCCTAAGGGGAAGATCTTTGCATTCAGGCTGTTAGGAAGAACTGATCCTCAGGCAGCAGCTTTTAAAAGTATGCAAATACTTTAAAAGTATGCAAAAGTTCAGGGGGACTACAAGTGTAAGCCCTGCTGGCCAGGCATCTGATCATGTCCCCTAGATGGCAGTCACAAAAATTAGATGCCAGTTGAGTATATAAGCTCTTCTCTGGGAGATATCAGCAAGCTGGAGTAGGGCAGAGGGATAGTTCCAAGACGACATCTACAACCTATGTTCCTTGAGAGAAGTTTTGTAGTCCACTAGATGTATGCCAAGCCTGAAACCTGTCTCCCAGAGCAAAGCTCCAGAGGTCTCTTTCACAGAAAAATTGGAGGATATGCCTCAGTCAGCTGTCTGCACAGTGTTGTGGGGAATTGCAGCCTGCCAAGAACCAACTCTCCAATTGCCATAGGCCATGGGAGACAGGAGTGCAAACTTCCTTGGCCACCAGAGACAGATGATCAAGGAACATTTTCTAGGTGGCAGCTACAAAAACTGGGGCACCAGGTATAAAAATCAGGCACCAGCTATGTGTAAAGTTTTCCTGCAAAAGACACTGGTGTCCTAGAATGAGGTAGGGGGAAAGTGTGAGGATGGCACCCACCCTCTGAGGTCTCTGGAAAGGATTACTGTCTACCCCTAGGTGTGTGTTTAATTAGGAGCCTCAGGTTTCAGCCATGATGATTAGCTAACAGGCCTGCTTCACAGAAATATCAAGCTCCTGGGTCTGTTACCTCTTGTTGTGCCTGAGTGGAGATGGTCACAGCTGTTTAAGAATTCTTTTCCTATTGATTACAGTCCCATGGGACACAGAAGCATAAGCCTCACTGACCACCAAAGCCAGGCAAGGTAGAGGTATCCCCTGGCAGCAGCCATAAAAATCAGGATGCCAGATTAGGGTATGAATTCCTTTCTGGATGACTGTGATTATTATAGGCCCATGGGATCAGGAATGCAAAATCTTCTGGCCTCCATATCCAGGCAGTCAAGAGACATTCCTTGGGCAGCAGCTGTAAAGACTGGGCATCAGATGCATGTAAAAGCTCTTCTGGGAGCTCTAGAGCATGGCAAAAGGAGAGCAAGAAGATGGCACCTGCCAGTCTCCACCTCCAGAAAGTGTTCCAGAAGACACCTATATGTGTGTGTTAAATTAGATGCCTGCTCCAATGCTTTAATATAAGCAGGTGAGTCTCCTTTACTTTAAGTCTGGGCACAATTGGCTTCTTCTGAGCTACGCTCTCCAGCAGGTAGTCTGAGTGCATGGGCCTCAGTGTTTTGGGGGTTCATCTCTCAGGATCAAGTCCTAAAAGCTGAGGTGCCCAATGTGGGGTTTGATCCCTTTTCTCCTCAGAGAGAAGCTCTGGGTTTTGAGTGTTCTCCTAGTGTGGATCACCACACCAGAGGTGGGGTTTATGGCAAGATTGTTTCCCATCCTATCCTACCTACTTTGACATGGTTTTCTTCTCATGTGCCTGTTGTGGGGCTATCACTCAGCAAGTCTCTAGACTTTCTTCTAAGAGGAAATTGTTCCATATATAGCTCTAAACTCAGTGGGTCCTGTGGGAGGTGAGTTCAGGATTTTCCCTACATCACCAGTTTGAAACAGAAGCAAATAGAAGGCACAGAGCTGAATAATACAAAATTAGAACTGAAAAGTACACTAGAGGGTCCAACAGCAGACTAAATTAAACAAAGGAAAATATTAGTCAATTCAAAGACAGTGGAACTCACCAATCAGAGCAAGAGAAAGCAAAGAATGAAAAAAAAATGAAGATAGCTTGAGGAGCTTATAGGACATCAAACTAACATTTGCATTATTGGGGTCCCAGGAGAGAGAGAAAGGGGTAGAAATCTTGTTTGAGGAAATAATGGCTGAAAACTTCCCTAACCCGGGGAGGGAAGGAGACATCCAGATCCAGGAAGCCAAGGGGGTTCCAAAAAAAATTAACCCAAAGAGACCCACACCAAGACACAATATAATTAAAATGTCAAAAGTCAAAGATAAAAGAAAGAATCTTAAAAGCAGCAAGAAGAAAAACAACTTGTCACACACAAGGGAACCCCTTATAAGACAATCAGCACATTTTTCAGCAGAAATTTTGCATGCCAGAAGGGAGTGACATGAAATATTAAAAATGCTGAAAGAAAAAACTTCTGATCAAGAATACTCTACCTGGTAAAGTTGTTATTCAGAAGTGAAGGATAGAAAAAAAGATTTCCAGGCAAATAAAAGCTAATGGAGTTCATCACCACTAAACTGGCCTGCCAAAAAATATTAAAGGTATTTCTTTAAGCTGAAAATTCAGGGTGCTATTAGTAACAAGAAAACATGTGAAAGAATAAATCTCACTATAAAAATTAATATAGTAAATATAGTGCATTAATCATGTATAAAGCTATATTATAAAGTGATATATATATATATATATCACTTCTAAAGCTACTATTAAGTTTAAAGGACAAAAACAGTAAAAATAACTAGGATTATAATAATTAGTTAAGGGATACATAAGTCAAAAAGATGTAAAATGTGACATTAGAAACATAAAATGTGGGTTGGGGGACAGTAAAAATGTTGAACTTTAGAATGGGATTAAGCTTAAGTTATAAACTTAAAATAGACTGTTATAGACCTAAGTTGTTTTATATAAGCCTCGTGTTAACTACAAAGCAAAAATCTATAGTACATACATAAAAGACAAGAAAAAAACAATATAAGCATGTCACCAAAGAAAGTCATCAAACCACCAAAGAAAAGAGTAGGAGAGGAAGAAAGAAACAGAGGATTTACAAAAATAGCCAGAAAACAATTAACAAAATGTCAGTAAGAACCTACCTATCAATAATTGCTTTAAATGTGAATGAACTAAATTCTCCAGTCAAAAGATAAGAAGTGGTTTAATTAATTAAAATAACACTTATCTTGTAGGTAACATATAGATACTTTTGATGTAAGGACACATAGAGACTGAAAGTGAAAGGATGGAAAGAGATATTCTATACAAATAGAAATGAAAAGAAAGCTACAGTGGTAATACTTATATCAGACAAAATAGACTTTCAAACAAAGACTAAAATAAGAGACAAATAAGGGCATTGCATAATGATAAAGTGGTCAATCCAATAAGAATATATAATATTTGTAAATATTTAGGCACCCAACATAGAACAATCAAAATATGTAAAGCAAATATTAATATACCTAAAGGGAGAAATTGATGGCAATACAATAATAGTAAGGGCATTTAATACCCCACTCGTATCAATGGATAGATCATCCAGACAGAAAACCAAAGAGGGAACATTGACCTAAATAACACATTGGACCAGGTGGATTTAATAGATACATACGAAACATTCCATCCAAAAGCAGCAAAATATACATTCTTCTCAAGTACACCTGGAATATTTTCCAAGATAGATCATATGTTAAGCCACAAGCAAGTCTTACTAAACTTAAAATAATTGAAATCACATCAAGCATCTTTTATGAATGGTATGAAACTAGAATTTAATTACACAAATAAAACTGAAAAATTCACAAATATATGAAGATTAAAAAATGCTATTGAACAATCAGTGGGTCAAAGAAGTCAGAATAGAAATAAAACAAATACCTGGAGACAAGCAAAAATGGAAATGTCACATGCCAAAATTTGTGTGATGCAGCAAAAGCAGTTTGAAGAGGAAAGCTCATAGTGTAAATGCTTACCTCAAGAAACAAGAAAAGTCTCCAATAAACAACCTAACTTTACACCTCAAGAAGTAGAAAAAGAACAAACAAAGCCCCAAGTTAGTAAAAGTAAAGAAATAACAATGATTAGAGGATAAATAAAGACTAAAAAAAGAGAGAAATAGAGACTAAAAAGACAATAGAGAAAATCAATTAAACAAAAAACTTGTTCTTTGAAAATAGAAACAAAATTTTCAGGCCTTTAGCTAAACTCACCAGGAAAAAAAAAAAAGAGAAAGATCAAATAAATAAAATAAAAAAAGAAAGAGAAATCACAACTGATATCAAAGAAATACAAAGGATCATAAGAAACTAATGAACAATTATATGCTACCAAATTGGACAATCTAGAATAAATGGATATATTTCTGGAAATAACCTATCAAGACTGAATAATGATAAAAAAGAAAATATGAACAGACCAATTACTAGCAAAGAGATTGAATCAGTAATCCAAAACTTTCCAATATGAGTCTGGGACCAGACTGCTTTACTGGCAAATTCCACCAAACATTCAAAAGTAAGTTAATACCAAGCCTTATTAAACTCTTCCAAAAAATAGAAGAGGAGAAAACTCTTCCAAAGTCATTTTATGAGGCCAGCAGTATCCTGATACCAGAACCAGACAAGGACACCACAAGAAAAGAAATTTACAGGCCACTATCCCTAATGAACATAGATATAAAAATCCTGAGCAAAATAGTAGCCAATAAATTCAACCATATATTCAAAGCATCATATACCATGATCAAGTGGGATTTATTTCCAGAATGCAAGGATGGGTCAACATTCACAAATCAATCAATATAATGCACCACGTTAGCAAAATGAAGGATAAATGTCACATGCTTATCTCATAGATACAGAAAAAAACATTTGACAAAATTTAGCATCCATTTATGATAAAAATTCTCAACAAAGTGAGTATAAAGAGAATGTACCTCAAAATAATAAAAGCTGTATGATAAGTCCACAGCTAACATTGTACTCAAAGATGACAAGCCTTTTCTCTAAGATCAGGAAGAAGACAATGATGCCTGCTCTTGCCACTTTTATTCAACAGAGTATTTTATTTAAAGTTTATTTATCTATGTTGAGAGAGAGCTTGTATTTCAGCATGAGCAGGGGAAGGGTAGAGGGAGAGAGGGTGAGAGAGAATCTCAAGAAGGCTCCATGTTGACAGTACAGAGGCCTGTGAGGGCTCCATCTCATTAACTGTAAGATCATGACCTGAGCTGAAACCAAGAATTGGATGCTTAACCAACTGAGTCACCCAGGCACCCCTATTCAATATAGTATTGGAATAGCAATTAGGCAAAGTAAATGAATAAGTGAAAATAAAAATAAAGGGCATCCAAATTGTAAAGAAAGAAGTAAAACTGTCACTATTTGCAGATGATATGATATTATACATAGAAAATCCTAGAGACTCCATCAAAAAAACTATTAGAACTTATAAATTCAGTAAAGTTGTAAGGTACAAAATAAATATACAAAAATCTGTTGTGATTCTATACATTAATAACAAATTACCAGAAAGAGAAAATAAAAAAAAAACTCTCCATTTACACCTGCATCGAAAAGAATAAGATACCCAAGACCGTATTTAACCAAGGAGGTGAAATACCTGCATATCGAAATCTGTAAGACATTAACTAAATCAATTCGAGACACAAATAAATGGAAAGATATTCCATGCTCATGGATTGGAAAAATCAACAAAATGCTGATACTATCCAAAGCAATCTGCAGACTTAATGCAATCCCTATCGAAATTCCAATGACAGTTTTTATAGAATTGGAACGAACAATTCTAAAATTTTCATGGAATCATTAAAACCCCTGAGTAGCCACAGCAACCCTGAGAAAGAATAAAGCTGGAGGCATCATGCTTCCTGATTTCAAACTTTATTACAAAGCTATAGTAATTAAAACAATATTGGCATAAAAATAGACATTTAGATCAATGTAACAGAAATAAATCCATGAACGTATAATAAATTTATATATGGTAAAGGAGCCAATAGTATACAATGAGGAAAGGACAGTCTCTTCAATAAATGGTGCTGGGAAAACTGGACAGTCATATGCAAAACAATGAAATGCAACCACATCCTAAGCCATATATGAGAATAAACTCAAAATAGATTACAGACTTGAATGTGAGACCTGAAACTATACAAGACCTAGAAGAAAAAATAGAGAGTAAGCTCTGTGTCATTGGTCTTGGTGATGATTTTTTTTTTTAATCTGACACTAAAAAAATAAAAGAAACAAAAGCAAAAATAAACAAGTGGGACTGCATCACACTAAAAAACTTCTGCACAGCAAAGGAAACCATCAACAAAGTGAAAAGGTAACTTACTGAAAGGAGTATTTGCAAATACTATATATGATAAGGAGCTAATATCCAAAATACGTAAAGATCTCATGCAACTCAATAGCAGAAAACCAATCTGGTTAAAAATTGGGCAGAGGACCTGAATAGACATTTTTTCCAAAGAAGACATACAGATGACCACAAATGCATGAAAAGATGTACAACATCATTAATTATCAGGGAGTTACATATCAAAACCACAGTGAGACATCACCTCCCATCTGTTAGAATGGCTATTATCAAAAAGACAAGAAATAACAAGTGTTGGCAAGGATGTGGAGAAAAGGGAACCTGTTTGTGCTGTTGGTGGAAATGTAAATTGGTGATGCCACTATGGAAAATAGTATGGAGGATTTTTAAAAAGTTAAAAACAGCACTACCATATGATCCAGGAATTTCACTTCTGGGTACATATGTGAAGAGGATAACACTAACTTGAAAATAAAAAAGAAGATATATGAACCGACATGTTTGTTGCAGCATTATTTACAATAACCAAGATATGGAAGCAACCTAAGTGTCCATTAGTAGATGAGTGAATAAAGAAATTGTGTTATACATATATATACATATATACACATGTGTACATACATATGTACATACATATATATGTACATACATATATGTATATATACATATATACATACATATGTACATACATATATGTACACACATATATATGTATATACATATATGTACATATATACACATATGTATGTACATATTTGTACATACATATTTGTATGTACATACATATGTATATATGTATATATATGTACATATATGTATATACATATATATGTATGTACATATGTATATATGTATATATAACACAATTTCTTTATTCATATATATGTACATATGTATATATATGTATATATATTAGATATATATAATGGAATATTACTCAACTATAAAAATGAATGAATTTTTGCCATTTGCAACAACATGGATGGAGCTTGAGGGCTCCATTGTGCTAAGTGAAATAAGTCAGACAGAGAAAGACAAGTATTATACAATATCTTTTATACATGGAATCTAAAAAACAAAAAAATAAAAATAAAAAACAGAATACCAAGCTCACAGATACAGAGAATAGATTGGTGGTTGCCACAGGCATGGGGTGGAGGATGGAGAAATGGGAGATGGGAGAAATGGGTTCAGGGAGTCAAACACTAAAAAAAATAAATAAATAAAAAGAAAAAAGAAAACAGGCCAATGCTGTAGATACCTGGTAAATGTTAGTTCAGCTGCATTAAGTCTGTGTATGTTTTATAGTAAGTGCTAAAGAGGAAAGATTATCTCATTTTCTTGGTACTACACTGAACGTAGCAAGATATATACAGAAAATTTATAAGCTTCTGATTGTGATGACACCTTAAGAACGGGAAAATAAATCAAAATATCTTTAACACTGACATGAATCATATATTTCCATCTTTGATTATTTAAAAAATTACCAAAGAATTCTTCAACAATGTTTTTCAGTTACTTCTTTCTCTGTTATTGAAGTTTCCTGCATCAAGCAGGCATCGTACCATCGTTTTCAGTACATTTTCAAAATCAAGCATTGAGGCAATGGGCAATGTTCTAATTTAGAAATAGAAATAGAGAAGATTTTTAGGAATGTAGTAATTCAGCTTTATGGAAAACAGGAAAATGACTCAATAAAACCATCTGGTCACTAAAAAAAAAAAAAAAAGCGTATGCCACACTTATGTGTCCCTGTTGTATGAGTGGCCTAGCATGGTATGGGGCCTGCTTAAAATCACCACTAACAGCTGGTTACCATTCAGTTGCTATTGTTGGTGCCCAGTTATTTTAGGTTTGGCTTGGCACTGACAGTGGCTAACATCTGCTAAGTGATGGC
Source organism: Panthera pardus (assembly GCF_024362965.1). Classification (NCBI taxonomy): domain Eukaryota; kingdom Metazoa; phylum Chordata; class Mammalia; order Carnivora; family Felidae; genus Panthera; species Panthera pardus. Next base: position 37,476,847 of record NW_026526732.1, read on the forward strand.
TCAATTTGTGGATCCAGGTCTTTAGGATTTAAATGCCCCTGAATTTAAAAGGGCAATCTAGGCCTGTATGGGAGCTTCTTCAAAGTTGACCTGAATCCTTGCAAAAGGTTGCAAGCTGTCATGGTTTCCTGGGTTTTACACAGCCTGGACCTTCCTTTTGTGATGGTAGCTGCCCCTCCAGGCTCCTCCAGGGCTGGTAGGATTTGGTCGCCTCCTCTAAGTAGCAACAGGAGGGTATTATTAATAGCTTGGGGCAACTAGATAACTGCTTTCAAAAGTTTCTAGATTTTTGCCACGTGAGGCTGTCCTTGGTGAGAATTATATTTGCATACATATGTGTGCATTTGGGTCTGTGAATCATAGACATTTGCTGTGCATTTAGCTCACGCTTTTACCAGGAATCAGCTAGACATTGGAAGTTGGCTTTGGAATTTGTTATATCTAGTGCCAGGTCAAACTTGTGTTTGAAAGTTCAGGAGGTAAAAGGCCCAAATGGTAATAAAAGCAAGGAAAATATCATTTACTCTGGCTGAGGAACTGGTCAATCTCAAGTAATTATACCTTCTTTTTTGTTCATATTTATTTTTTCCCCTATTTACAGTTCCTAGAACTTAGAAAGTGCTTGCCTATATCCCACTGTCCCCCCTCACCACCTTAAGACAAAGAAGTCATTTATTTTAGAAATACAATGGTCTTTAGTATAATTTCGATGTATGTTTGAGTTAATTTTAGAGTAGGAAGAGTAAATGAAATGCAATATTTACATTTTGCTAATTTTCTTCTCTTGTTAGAAAGCTGCTATTTTGCAGAAAGAAAACTATGTTAAAAATGTATGTATTTTAACTATAAAAATCAATTGTCATAAATTGTATATATAGCAAATCACATGGGAAGTCTTTATTTCCTAATTTAAAAAAGCTGCCTCAAAGAAATGTTTCAGCACACAGAGGCACATGGGCCACTTGGCAGACGGCCTAATTGAAACCAAGGGCCCAGGAGAAGAGCTGAACTCTGCATCTGCCGTCCAGAACTGGCTGCACTACACTTTGAACCAGTGCTGATGGCTTTGTACACAAAGATCAAAATGAGTTTGTTTTATTCAGCTGGGTTGTGGAGGTGCACGTATTTTGGCTTCTGGATGCAATAAAGCATTGAGCTCTCAGATAAACAAACTATAAATCTAATCAAGCCTGGGCACAATGATAAGTAGATTGCTTGAGAGGGAGAGGTGGGGTGTGGTGGTGGCAGGGGTGAGGGTGTCCGATGAGAGAGAGAATGAGGGAGGGGGAGAGGGAGTGAGGGAGGGAGGGAGGGTGGGAGAGAGTGAGAGAGAGAGAGAGAGAGAGAGAGAGAGAGAGAGAGAACGCCTCAGAAGATAAAATGGTTCATATAGTGGAGAACTAAACATGAATCTTGGTATGTTGCCAGTTTTAACAACTATTTCTTCTCCCCACCCCCTCCTTTCTTTTCTTGTCATGCATGTTACAGTGAGATTTCAGATATTCTCTATTGAACTGTCTTGGGAGATACATCGATTCCTTGAATGGAAGCAGGTGAATTATTGTAAAATGTTTCTTCTTGAGAAGGAGTTGAGGACTTTGAAGTATTTCCCTATCTGTTCCTCAAAGCAATATGGGCAAATAATATGTAGTTGGTGTGGTCCTGATGTGCTATGTGTAGTCATCAGTAGTATTATCATGTAAACTTTATTTGTCCAGTTATGTACTTGGAAGTAAAACAAAAGAATGATGAATATTTCTTCTTAAACATGTTTAGATGCAACCACTCCTAAGCATGCTTGAATGTTTCAGCTATGACGAAGAAATGGAAAGGTGTTATTGATTTATTCATGTGCGTTGGATGCTTTGGCCCACCGCACTACTTCAAATATTGTTGGAATCAATCCATTTCCTTACTTTACTAAGTACCTGCCAGATAAATCTCCAGATATGATAAAATATGTGTCCATTAGGAATGACTGAATTCCACAAGTAGATTTCACCTGAAATCTGAATGATGAAGTTTTCATTTAAAGTGAATACATAGGTTGACAGGTTTAAAAACTGCCCAAGAAATAAATAACAGTGACTTAGAAATTTCCTCTAGTAATACAGGAATCCTGGTTGTGCAATAAAGAATAGATTTCTAAAAAGTGGACACCTATAACTTGAATCACTAATTAGATATTTACAGCATATTAATTGCTTTAAAAAAACTTTTCTTTTTAATATTTATGGTACTGAGATATACAATTCACTTACCATAAAATTCAATATTTTCAAATGTACAATTTAAGTAGTTTTTAGTCTGTTCACAAAGTTGTGCAACCATCGTTTCTTTCTAATTCCAGAACATTAAGTAATCTCTACACCCTATGCAGGGCTCAAACTTACAACTTTGGGATCAAGAGTTGCATGCTCTACTGACTGAGCCAGACAGTCACCCCTAATTCTAGAACATTTTCATTGCCTCAAAAAGAAACACTGTACTTATTAGCAGTCTTTTGTGGAATTTACTGATGGAAACTTCAGGAAACTAGTACTTTCTAACTTTCAATTTGAATAAAGGTTCATTTGTAGTTATGAAAAGTCAACTTTGATATTTTTTGCATCTCCAATTTCCATGCTATTAAGATTTTTTTTTCTGTAGATAACAAAAATATTTCAAGTATGCAGCGAAATGTAGTAGTTTAGAGAGTTCAGTACTGAACTGGATAGCTTTTTGTATGAACTACCTAAGTCTGCTAGCATCTCAAAGTTTTTGTTTTATTGCATATGAGCCAAGCATACTCATGAATTGAATTGGGCACTACATTGTCCAGAGTATTATGCTAGGAGTCATGTTTCTTGTTCAAAACATATATATAGAAAGTTCAATAATAATTATTTTAATAATTTGAATAATAATGAAGAACAGGAAAAATAAAATGATGGTGATGAGGAAAGATATTAATATAATTTATTGATCATCCTACTGTGTTATGAATTTCATTATGGTTCTCATTTAGTAACTCATTTCTTCTCAATTTATGTTCATAATGTAGTATCAAGTGTAACACAAGTGTAACATGGTCCTAAGCAGCAGAAACCAGCCCTAATTATCTGCAGGAAAACAATGAGTTTATTGGAAATATATCTAGAGTCTCTGGCCTCTGTGGGAGTACAAAGGACCAGGCTTATCAATTAGAAGAAACCAAGGGAGCTATAGGAGACTGGGCAACAGAAATATAGCTGTAGTCATACCTCAGAAACAATCTGATGCCATGGCATTGCCACTCCTGATGCTATAATGAATATGACCTCCTGCTTTCCTGGTATCATTGCATTAGTTGCTTAAGATTCAACAACCAAGAAAAAGCATCTGATTTACTGAATTTATATTAGGTGTCCACTCTATGGAGAAGCAAGGGAGGAATAAGTCTGTTTGGTGTCTGTGATGGTTAATTTTATGCATCACCTTGGCCAGGCCACAGCGCCCTGATATTTGGTCAAATGTTATTCTGGATATTTCTATGAAGGTGTTTTTAGATGAAATTAACATTTAAATCAGTAAACTTTGAATGAAATAGATTACTCTCCATAATGTAGATGACCCTCATTCAATTAATTGAAGGCCTTCCTGGAATGAAGACTGAGCCTATCCCAGCAAGAAGGAATTCTGCTAGCAGACTGCTTTGGACTTGAAGTGAACTTTTCCCTGAGTCTTCAGCTTGCTAGCCTACCCTGTTAGGTTTTGGACTCCCAAACCACATAATAACATGAGCCAATTCCTTTAAAAAAATCTTCTCTCTCTCTCTCTGTCTCTTGCTTTTCCTCCCCCCCCCCCCCCCCCCCACGCACAGACACATCTATTGGTTCTAGTTCTCTGGAGAACCCTAACACAGCTTATTTTGTAGGAGGTGGCTGAAACATTCAGATTTCTACAAAAGGAGGGATTACCTAAATAAATTTGGATCACTATTAGGAAAGAAAGACCTTAATGATGAACACTCAAAAAGTAAGAAATGTCCATTACACATAATAATATATGAAGATAGTGTCTAAATTCTGAGAGAGAGGTAGTCACAGATACGAAGTTAATCTTGAAAGAAGTCACAGAAAAATATTTTCTAAAGGAAGAGACACATGAATTGAAGGAGTGGGAGGAAGAAGATAGTCAAGTCAGAGGAATAAAGATGGGCAGATGGCAATACAGTATTATATGAAGGAAGTAATGCTGTTCCAGACCTTTGAATACCCTGGAAGCCTCTATTTTCTGCCTCTTGGATGCCAGCTTCCATGTAAGAACTGCAACTACCCAGAAACCTTCATGCTATGAGAAGTCCAAGCCACATGGAGAGACCCCAAAGAGAGGGAGAGGGACATCATACACACAAGGAGCGGTTAGGTGAAAACATATGAGCAAAGACATTTTTTAAGAAGTGTATTCTCCAGCTACTCTAGCTATCCCAGCTGATGTCAAGAAGATTAAAGAAGAAACATCTAGCTGAGCCCTTCTTGGACACCTTAGCTCCAAATTATAAACCAAATAAAATGGTTGTTTTATGCCATTGTGTAGTTTTGGGAACAGTTTGTCAATGCAAGATTCCTGTCACATATGCCATCCATTTGAGGTGATATTCTAAAATATTGGAGGTATACAATCAAAGTCAGGTGACCAAGTGAGGTTCCTGAAGGTAAAGTTTAGAAAATACAGAAGTCAAGGTCTGAGGTTGAGACATACCAGTATGAATGAATGGTTAGGGGGAAAATACCCCAGATATTGAGAAGGCAACAGAACAGTCAGAGAAATCAGAATTAAACTAAGAAATGTTTTACCACTCAAGTGCAAGATATTAAAAGGGGCAGTGGGAATAATATGTGCAGCAGACAGAACAAGTTCAGTGAAGATAATTCATTTTGTTGAGATTAATAATGATTTTGTATAGAGAAATTTTATTTATTTTTTAATGTTCTATTTTATTTTTGAGAGAGAGAGACAGAGTGCATGCAGGGGAGAGGCAGAGAGAGAGAGGGAGACACAGAATCCGAAACAGTTTCCTGGCTCTGAGCTGTCAGCACACAGCCCGATGCAGAGCTTGAAGCCATGAACTGTGAGATCATGACCTGAGCTGAAGTCGGGTGCTTAATGGACTGAGCCACGCAGGGGCCCCTAGAGAGCAATTTTATTAGAGTAAATATTGAAACTAAATTGGACCAATAATGAGATTAGGTTTGGGTACATGTTTAGTAGGATTATAGTACTTTGGACTATTAACACCAATGTTCAAACCCTTTTAAAAGCAAAAGGAACAAAAATCTAATGTGTGTTTTACTAACAGAAATTTATTTTATAAATGATAAAATTTGTAAGTAAAATGAATTTGTTTTATGTTATAAAATATATGTGTAAATTTATCTGATACATTTAAATTTACAGAACTTCTAAATAAAATATGCAAGAAGAATAAGACAATTTTAAAGAAAATAAAAATTTGAAATTTGAATTTGTGGTTCAAATTAATGGTTGCTGTTTTATATTGTCATTAGCCATTTATTTGAATAGTTTGTTTTTTTAACGTTTATTTATTTTTAGAGAGAGAGAAAGAGAGAGCATATGCACATAAGTGGGGAGGGGCAGAGAGGGAGAGAATCCCACACAGACTCAAGCTGTCAACACAGAGCCTAATGTGGGGCTCAATGCCACAAACTGTGAGATCATGACCTGAGCTGAAATCAAGTCAGGCGCTTAACCCACTGAGCCACCCAGGAGCCGCTCAATAGTTTGTTTTGATTGCACTGTATTGTGATGTTCTCTCCACTTGGCCAGTGTTCTAGAAATAGATATGCATAGTTCTGAACATCTAAAAAGACCAATGCAGAGTTATAAACTTTCTAGTCAAGGCCACATTTGCTAGAAGTTCAAAATATACATCGAGATAGAAGAAGTTTTGTACCAAAATCTGCATGAAAATGATGTTAGCCTAAAATTCAAGATTAGTATCACCGTTTCTCCAGTGTGTTAAAATGGATGCCTCAGTTGAGTGTCCAGCTATGGCTCAGGTCTTGATCTTACAGTTCATGAGTTAAAGCCCCACATTGGGTTCACTGATGTCAGTGAAGAACTCACTTTAGATCCTCTGTCCCCTCTCTCTGCCCCACCCCTGCTTGCACTCTCTCAAAAATAAACAAACATTAAAAAAAGAAAATGTAAAAAATAATACTCAAAATAGGATTTGAAATTTTATTTCTATCAAACATTTGTGTGACTGTTGAAGCTTCTCCATAGGCTTCTATGGAAAACTACTGGTTTAGATTAAACAAAGGGAACTCTTCAAGGCACTTTGCTTTCAGCAAAACTATTTTGGATACAAAGCAATTTCATTTGAATATAAAACTTATATTCTCCATGCTATTGTCTGTTCTTGTTTTATCTTTAATTACTATGGTTTCACCAAATTTTAAATTAATGTGTTCTTTATTTTTTTTTATAAAACTTCTCATGGAAATTGGGTAGTTTCTGTATTATATGCTTTTGAGAACCTTTGACCCTTTTTAGAAAAAGACCTTGATAGCCAGCTGTATGGCTCACTAAATTCTGCTCAATACCATGCAAGGACAATGGGATAGTCTTTCAGTTTGCTTATATTATTAGCTATTATGTCAGTATTAAAGATATCAGAAGGCATTTTAACCTCATAGATGAGGCAGACAGTAACTAAAAGTACTGTGACACCTGTTTGTCTCAATCAAGACTTTGGGTATCATTAGCAAAGAAGCATGTTGTGGCTTGAGTGGAGGTTCAGTCATCTCTACTTCAAGGTTGGAATTGCCCTAACTGTGCTAATAGCTATGTAATATGGACACTTCTGTTTTGGATACAGGAGGAAGAGAGCTGTTGTGATGCTACAGTTTGTGAAACATAACACCATTATCTGATTCTTTTATTAAGTGCAGTTGTTCACACCTAACCTCATATTTATCATCTTGCATTGTTATCTCAAGATATTTATTCTCTAATGGAATCTTAATAGCTTTATGGGAGAGGCCTTGTCACCCCTATTTAACTGTAAGCTCTTTGAAGACAATGGGAAATATCTCATAACTTTAGTTGCTGCTTGTACATAGTAGTTTCAGGCACAGACTAGGAATGCAATACAGGTTGATTAACTAATTAATATAATGTCTATTGAACTCCTGTATCATGGCAGTGGGTATGCTAAGTGCTATGTGCACAATAGTGATATGACATAGGTTCTACCCCCTTAATAAGTTGTAAAAGTAAAAAGAGTATGTATATATATTTTATATATATAGAAAAGTAGTGAGGTTTAGAACTTACTTGCACTCCAAACTTGCAATATTATTAATTTTATTTTAGATAATCCAGTGTTTTTTGTTAACTTACAAAAAACATTCAGTATTCATAGTGTTATAAAAATATGGAGCATATCTTTTTATTAAGAAGACTTTTATTTATTTCTATTTATTCTTTTATTTATTAAAATATTTTTTTAATTTAGGTGTATAATTTAGGAAGACATTTGTGAACATTCTTTTGTGTCTTTTTTCTTTTTTTATTGAAATATAGTTGATGCACAATGTTACATTAATTTCAGGTGTACAACGTAGTGATTCAACAAATCTATTGTGCAATGCTCACCAAGAGTGTAGCTACCATCTGTCACCGTAAAGTGCTATTACAGTGCCATTGACTATATTCCCTATGCTGTATGCTTTATCCCCATGACTTATTCATTCCATAACTGGAAGGCTATATCTCCCACTCTCCTTCACCCATTTTGCCAATCCCACCTCCTACCCCAGTAACCATGAGTTGTTTTTTTTTTTTCTGTATTTATGGGTCTGATTCTGTTTTCTGTTTGCTTATTTGTTTGTTTTGTTTTTTAGATTTCACATATAAATGAAATCATATAGTATTTGTCTTTCTCTGTCTGACTCATTTTACTTAACATAAAACCCTCTATGTTCATTCATGTTATCACAAAATGGTAGGGTCTCATTCTTTTTCTTGTGGCTGAGTAATATTCCATTGTATATGTATATGTATAAATATACATATCTCATCTTTATCCATCAATCTATTGATGGACACTTGGGTTGCTTCCATATCTTGGCTATCGTAAATAATGCTGCACTAAACATAAAGTTGCATGCATCTTTTTGAATTAGTGTTTTTGTTTTCTTTGGGGAAATACTCAGTAGTGGAGCTACTAGGTCATATGACATTTCTATTTTTAACTTTTTGAGGGACCTCCTTACTGTTTTCCACAGTGGCTGCACCAATTTACATTCCCACCAACAGAGGATTTATTTTTCTCCACATTTTCTCCAACACTTGTTATTTCTTGTGTTTTTGATTTTACCCATTTTGATAGGTGTAGGGTGATACTGCATTGTGATTTTGATTTGCATTTCCCTGATGATCTTGAGTATATTTTATGTGTATGATGGCCATCTGTATATCTCCTTTGGAAAAATGTCTATTCAGGTCACCTGCATATTTTTAATCAGATTATTTGTGTGCGTGCGTGTGTGTGTGTGTGCGTGCGTGTGTGTGTGCGTGTGTGTGTGTGTGTGTGTGTTGAATTACATAAGTTCTTCATATATTTTGGATATTAGCCCCTTATCAGATATATCTTTTGCAAATGTCTTCTCTTATTCAGTAATCTACCTTTTTATTTTGTTGATGGTTTCCTTCACTGTGCAAAATATTTTTATTTTGGTGTAGTACCAATAGTTTATTTTTGCTTTTGTTTCCTTTGCCTGAGGAGACCCATGTAGGAAAATGTTGCTCAGGCTGATGTCAAAGAAATTACTGCTTATGTTTTCCTCTGAAAGTTTTATGGTTTCATGTCCCATATTAATCCATTTTGAATTTGTTTTTATATATGGTGTAAAAAGGGATCCAGTTTCACTCTTTTGCATGCAACTGTCCAGTTTTCTCAGCTTTGTTTCTTAGTTCTTAATTATGTTCTCAGTGTGTTGAAACCTGTTGAAGTTTTTTATTTTCTAAGAAAACTAGTTAGGAAATGGTTCATGTTGGGGATTTCTCTTCATTATGCTTTATAAATGGAAGTAACTTAAAATAAACTTTAGTGCTACTGAATGATCCTGTTTCAAGTTGAAACTGAATTGAAAATCTACATGGCCTTGAGTCCCTTGGATTCTGAGTCTTCCCTTAGGCATCTACATCAGGAGTATCTCTTCTTAACACAGTCTCTGGCCCAGGATTTCCTAATGGTCAATGTGGAAAAAAGATCATTAGTTAAGGCTAGATGGAAAATAAAGGGAGGTATGGTAAAATAAAGTTGGGGTGAACAGTGATCCTTAAGTTTTGTCCTTCCCTTTATTTCCCAGAAACTTTCAGCTTCATTCATGAAATGGAGGGTCTTCCAGTGTTAAACTCTGAACTTCTAAAATATGGTAAATCCCCTTCAAGATGAAACTATTTGGAGAACTATTCATGACATTCTTAAAATACTTGAAATACAGATTATTTGGAAAGAAAGGCAATTTAACGTCTCATAGTGAAAAACTTAAATATAGTGTATCATCACCATATAGATAAATGATTTACTATTGGCAAATGCTAATTCCTAAGAAGGACTTAAGCCTGCCCTGGCTGTACTCTGGCTATTCAGAAGGTGCTACAGGCTTCAGAGAGCTATGGTAGGGTATGGGATGGATTAATGTGAAATCCAGTGGCTGGCAACTGAATTATTACAGGTGTGTGTTCTTTGATCTAGAATACTGAAATAAATCCAGAATCTGTAGTAATGCTAGTGTTAAGATAAATAAAAGAAGGAAAGGAGTTAATTATTACACCAATTTTCACTAGTGACTATTGATTTAGTGAAATATTTTGATTTTTTTAATGAAAATTTTTCCTTATAGTGAAATATATTTGAATTAACTGTGACTTAGGTATATAAGCAGTTGTGTGAACTTTTCAATGGAATTTAAATTTCATAATGCAATAGAGACTTTTGTAAAATTGATATAAATAATTAGCCTTATAAGGGACATTGAATAAAGAGATAACAATGAGAGAAATCTATTTTAAACAAATAACTAGAAATAGCTGGGGAATGTCAATTTAATGAATGATTTTCTGTTCTCAAAGTGGTAAATAGCAGAAAATACAATTCTTAGCTTGGGTTACATTGTACTATGATATCTCAGTGAAGTCTTGGAACATTTTAGCATCTATATTTTTGGTCAGCATTACTGATTGATATTTTTCTTTTTTTCTGCATTGTTTATAATAGTAGAGATACAGTCCTTGTATTAACAAAAAACGGCAAATAGACTAACCTTAACTATTCTAAGTGAATCTAAACTTGCAAGTAAATAATACAAATGGCAAAATATTCCTTTTTCTGTAAGGAAGATCAAGATTAACTTTACAAAAAGATAAACATTTCATTCCTTTGGAGTTGGCTTTCCTGGATACAAAGATCTTTTTAATGCTTAGAAATGCTGTCTCATTTTTAAAATGAGGATTTCATACTTCAAACTTCAAGTCAAAAATTCTCACATAGGGACTTGAGCTGGAGGAAGGGGAAGATGGCAGCAGAGTAGGAGGACCCTAGGTTCATCTTGTCCAATGAACACAACTAGATAACCATCAAATCATCCTAAATACCCCAGAAATTTACCTGAAGACTGACAGAACAAACTGCACAACTAAAGGGAAAGAAGAGGCCACATTGAAGAAGGTAGGAAGTGTGAAGATATGATTTAAAGGAGAAATGGATTGTGAATGCTGTGGAGGGGAAGGAGCTGTGTTCACACAGGACAGAGAGAGAGAGAGAGAAAGAGAGAGAGAGAGAGAGAGAGAGAGAGAGGCACACAGGAAAACACACAAGTTGTACATTTTCCCAAAGCAATTGGCTTGGAAAATGAGAGGGGCTGAATTTTGTGAGTTCTTGCAACTAACAAGACTTAAACCTGAAATTTTAAAAATCAGTGGGCTTGGCTGGAATAGAGCCTGAAGGGCACTTTCCTGATCTTGGAGAGAAGACAGGCAGACAACCCAGGGGTAGATGGCATGGAAACAGTGATCTGATCTGAAGAACACCTGGGGCACACAGAGGGAGATTATTCACTAGCTCTTCTTAGAGTGCTTCATTGAGAGGCAGTGCCCATGGAGAGGCCTCTCAGAAAACAAAGAAGCTGCCTGGCACCATTTCCCTCCCCTGACCCAGAGCATAAACACAGAGCCACCTGGGGGGAAGCAGCACAGTTCAGACAGTGGCTGCCTAACCTGCTTACACCAAGCCCCACCCCTCTGGAAGAACTACCCTTCTCAGTCAAGCTTGCTTCAGTCCCAGAGTGGTGGACCCCTAGCCCAGAAGACCAGCACAAATCCCTGCCCACACCATATCACTTAACCAGAGAATTCTACAGGGCCTCAGTTCTGGTGGAGTGGTGTCAGGTCTCATTCCACAAGCTCATTTCACCGTATTAAAACTCCACATTCAGACCAGGGGTCAAACACTGCCCACTGTAGGCAACGAGAGCATCTGCAGAAGCCTGGCTGAAGGATAGAGCAGCCAAAACACAAAAGCAGAATGCATGCAGCACACACCAGAAACACTCTTTGAAGTGCCCAGCCCTAAGCATTACATGATCTCTTCTTCATAAGACCATTATTTTCAGGAGCAGGATACATAACTGGCTCTTCTAAAACACAGAAGGCAGAGACTTAGGCAAAATTCCAAAACAGAAGAATTTATCCCCAAATAAGGCCATAGCCAGAGATCTAAGCAAAACAGATATAAGTAACATGCCTAATGGAGAATTTGAAGCAACATTCATAAGGCTTTGTCACTGGAGAAAAGAATAGGAGACATCAGTGAGACCCTTACCACAGAGATAAAAAAAGTTAAACAGGAATTAGTCAGAGATGAAGAATGCAATAAACAAGATTGGAAACAGGCTTGATGCAATGAACAGCAGGCTGGAAGAAGCAGAGGAATGAATTAGTGACATAGAAGACAAAATAATGGAAAATGATGAAGCTAAACAAAAGAGACAAAGAAGAATTATGCAACACATGAATAGATTTAAGGAACTCAGTGACTCCATCAAACATAATAACATTTACATTATAGGAGTCCAGAAGAAGAGAGAGAAAAGGGGGCAGAAAATTTATTTGATGAAATAATAGCTGAAAACTTCCCTAATCTGGGGAAGGAAATAGATATCCAGATCCAGGAGGCACAGAGAACTCCCATCAAAATCCACAAAAGCTGCCAACACCAAGACATATTGTAATTATATTTGCAAAATATAATGATAAAGAAAAAATCTGAAAAGCAGCAATTCAAAAGCAGTCCTTAACTTACAAGGGAAGACCTGCAAATCTAGTCGGGGATTTCTCAACAGAAACTTGGCAAGCCAGAAGGGAGTGTCATGATATATTCAAAGTGCTGCATAGGAAAAATCTACAGCCAAAAATATTCTATCCAGCAAGGTTATCATTCAGAATGGAAAGAGATAAAGAGTTTACCAGAGAAACAAAAAACAAAGGCATTTGTAAAGACTAAATCAGCTCTGCAAGAAATATTAAAAGAGACTCTGACAGTAAAGAAGATATTAAAAGTGACAAAGACAAGAAAGGATCAGAGAAAATCTCCAGAAACAACAACAAAAAAAGTAGTAAAATGACAATAAATAAATATCTATCAATAATTACTTTGAAGGTAAATGTACTAAATGCCCCAGTCAAAAGACATAGCATATCAAAATGAATTTTAAAAAAGACCCATCTATATGCTGCCTACAAGAGACTTATTTTAGACCTAAAGACACCTGCATATTGAAAGTGAGGGGATGGAGAAACATTATTATGCAAATAGATGTCAAAAGAAAACCAGAATAGCAATATTTTTATCAGACAAACTAGAGTTTAAAACAAAGACTGTTACAAGAGTTAAAGAAGAGGACAACCCAATAGAAGGTCTAAAAACTGTAAATATTTATGCACCCAATGTGGTAACACCCAAATATGTAAAACAGTTAATAACAAACATAAAGGAACTAATTGATAATAATACAATAATAGTAGGGGACTTTAACACCCCACCTATATCACTGGACAGATATATAAACAGAAAATAAACAAGGGAGAAATAGATTTGAATGACACACTGGACCAGATGGACTTAACAGATATTTCCATCCTAAAACAGTAGAATACACATTCTTTTCAAGTGAATATGGGGTATTCTCCACGACAGATTATTTGTTAGGTCATAAATCAGGCCTCAAAAGTACAAAATGATTGAAATCATACCATACACCTTTTCTGACCACAATGCCATTAAACTAGAAGTCAACCATAAGAAAGAATTTGGAAAAACCATAAATGCATGGAGGTTAAACAATATGCTACTAAATGATGAATGGGCCAACCAGGAAATCAAAAAAGTAATAAAAACAATACATGGAAATAGGGGCGCCTGGGTGTCTCAGTTGATTAAGCCTCCAATTTCAGCTCGGGTCATGATCTCACAGTTTGTGGGTTCGAGCCCTGCATCAGGCTCTGTGCTGATAGCTCAGAGCCTGGAGCCTGCTTCAGATTCTGTGTCTCCCTTTCTCTCTGCCCCTCCCCTGCTCACGCTCTGTCTCTTTCAAAAATAAACATTAAAATATATATACACACAGACATATATATATATATATATATATATATATATATATATATATATACACACACACACATATATATATAAAATATGAATATATATGTGTATATATATGTGTGTATATATATGTGTATATATACACACACACATAAACACACACACACATATATATAAAATACATGGAAACAAATGAAAATGAAAACACATAGTCCAAAACCTTTGGGATGCACCAAAAGTAGTCCTAAGAGGGAAGTATATAGCAATACAAGCCTACCTTAAAAAATCAAGAAAAATCTCAAATAAATGACTGGACCTTTCACTTAAAGGAACTAGAGTAAGAACAACAAATAAAGCCAATAGAAGGAAGGGAATAATAAAAATTAGAGCAGAAATAAATTATATAGAAATTAAAATAACTTGATAGAACAGAACAATGAAACAGGAGCTGGTTCTTTGAAAAAATGAGCTAAATTGACAAACCTCTAGCCAGACTTATCAAAAAGAAAAGAGAAAGGACCCAAATAAAATCACAAATGAGAGAGGAGAAATAACAAATACCACAGAAACACAAACAAGTACAAGAGCATATTATGAAAAAGTATGTACTAACAAATTGGACAATCTGGATGAAATGGATAAATTCCTAGAAGCATATAAATTACCAAACTGAAACAGCAAGAAATAGAAAACTTGAACAGACCAATAACCAGCAAAGAAATTGAATCAGTAGTCAACTCACAAAAATCAACAGACCAGGGCCAGATAGCTTCAAAGGCAAATTCTACCAAACATTTAGAGAAGAGTTAATACCTATTCTTCTCAAAACATTCCAAAAAAGTAGAAAGGAAGGAAAACTTCCAAACTCATTCGATGAGGCCAGCATTACCCTGACACCAAAACCAGATAAAGAGTCTACTAAAAAAGAGAATTACAGGCCAGTATTACTGATGGACATGAGTGTAAAAATGATCAATAAAATACCAGCAATTTGAATCCAATGATACATTAAAAAAATCATTCACCACCATCAAGTGGGATTTATTCCTTGGTTACAAGAGTGGTGTAATATTCACAAATCAATCAACATGATACACCACATTAATTTTAAAAAAGGATAAGAATTATATGATCACTTCAACAGATAGAGAAAAAGCATGTGACAAAGCACAACATCCATTCATAATAAAAATCCTCAAAACTAGGTTTAGAGGGAACATATCTCAACATAATAATGGCCATATATTCAAAACCACAGTCAATATCATCCCCAATGGGGAAGAATGAGAGCTTTTCCTCTCCAGTAAAGAACAAGACAGGTATGTCTACTCTCACCACTGTTATTTAACATAGTACTAGGAGCCCTAGCATCAGCAATCAGGCAACAAAAAGAAATAAAAGGCACCAAAATAGGCAAGGAAAAGGTAAAACTATAACTATTTGCAGATGTATAGAAAACCTGAAAGACTCCACCAAAAAATTGCTAGAACTGATACATGAATTCAGTAAAATCACAGGATACAAAATCAATGTCCAGAAATCTGTTGCATTTCTATACACCAATAATGAAGCAGCTGGAAGAAAAATCAAGGAATCAATCCCATTTACAATTGCACCAAAAATAATAAGATACCTGGTAATAAACTTATTCAAAGAGGTAAAAGTCCTATATTCTGAAAACTATAAAACAGTGATGAAAACAATTGAAGAGGACACAAAGAAATGGACAAACATTCTATATTCATGGATTGGAAGATCAAATATTGTTAAAATGTCTACATTCACAAATCTACACATTTAATACAATCCCTATCAAAATACCAACAGCATTTTTTCCACAGAGCTAGAACAAACAATTCTAAAATTTGTATGGGACCACAAAAGACCTTGAATAGCCAAAGCAAACTTTAAAAAGAAAAGAAAAGCTGAAGTGGACTTCAAGTTATATAACAAAGCTGTAGTGATTAAAACAGTCTGCTACTGACACAAAAATAGACACATAGGCCAATAGAACAGAGTAGGAAACCCAGAAATGAACCCACGACTATATGGCCAATTAAACTTTGACAAAGCAGGAAAGAACATCCAATGGGAAAAAGACAGTCTCTTCAACAAACAGTGTTGGGGAAATGGGACAGCAACATGCAAAAGAATGAATCTGGATCACTTTCTTGCACCATACACACAAAAAAATTCAAAATGGATTAAAGACCTAAATGTGAGACTTGAATCTATAAAAATCCTAGAAGAAAACACAGGCAGTAATCTCTCTGACATCAGTCTAGCAACTTCTTTCTAGGTATGTCTCCTGAGGCAAGAGTAACAAAAGCAAAAATAAACCATTGGGACTTCATCAAAATAAAAACCCACACAGTGAATGAAACAATCAACAAAACAAAAAGTCATGAATAGACACTTCTCCAAACAAGACATACAGATGGCCAACAGACACATGAAAAGGTGCTCAACATCACTCTTCATCAGAGAAATATAAATCAAAACTACAATTAGATATCACCTCACACCTGTCAAGATGGCTAAAATCAACAACACAAGAAACAACAGGTGTTGGTGAGGATGTGGGGACAGGGAAACCTCCTACACTGTTGGTTAGAATGCAAACTAGTGCAGCCATTCTGCAAACAGTATGGTGTTTCCTCAAAATAGAACTACCTTACAATCCAGAAATTGTACTACTAGGTATTTACCCAAAGAATAAAAAAATACTAATTCAAAGGGATACATGCACCGCAATGTTTATATCAGCGTTATCTACAAAGTGTGGAAACAGCTCAAGTGTCTATCCATAGATGAATAAATAAAGAATGTGGTACACACACACACACACACACACACACACACACACACACATAATGGAATATTACTCAGCCATAAAAAATGAAATCTTGCTATTTGCAATGCCATGGATGGAACTAGAGAGTATTATGCTAAGTGAAATAAGTCAGTCAAAGAAAGACAAATACCATATGATTTCACTCATATGTGTAGTTTAAGAAATGAAACAAATGAGCAAAGGGGTAAAAAGAGAGAGAGGTGAATGAAGAAACACTTTTAACTACAAAGAACAAACTGATGATTACCAGAGGGGAGGTGGGTAGGTGGATGGGCAAAATAGGTGATGGAATTAAGGAGTGCACTTGATGTGATGAACACTAGGTGTTGTATGGAAGTGTTGCATCACTATGTTGCACACCTGAAACTAATATTATACTATATGTTACCTGGAATTTAAATAAAAAACTGAAAAAATTTTCTCACTTAGGGTAAGAGCCTTTTATGGAAATGGAAGAGAAGTTGGTGATTGTGCCATCTTCACTAGCAATATATATTTAGTTGTGAGAAAAATGTGACCTCTGTTTTCAAAATTGGTTGCTGATGAGGAACTTACCAAATATCGTTATTTTAACACTTTCTCTAAAATGTCTGTGTCTTAAGGAATATTTCCATCTAATCAGAGACCCAACAAAACTTGGAAACATGGTCTTTGAAAAGACCGTTTGGTAAAGAAAATTTTACATTTATAGAATGTTTTTATCATTGTCTCTTCCTTCCTCTTGTCCTTTTTTTTTTCTTTCATTTTGCATAGGAAGCATCTCTGCTTTTCCTCTATTTCTGTAGTAACCCACATCTAAATATACCCCTTAAAAGGCTAATTAAATTTCAGAATTCAGCATGGTGGTTCACAAGGATTGATTCAAACACTTTACATAAAGCTCATAAGGAAGCTTGATATCCTCTATTCTAAAGTCTAAGAGGGCATGTCCATCCTGTTCTCTATTTTGTATTTTGGTCCTTGTTTTCAGGTAATTGGTCCTGATCCCAGTCCAGCAAAGACTTGATGAGAAAAATCTCTTTTTAGGATCAGACTCTGCCTTGCTACTCTCCATCCTTAATAAGTGTTAAGTACATAATGGATAAATTGGATAGGCCACTGGGGCTAAGTGGATGAGACACCCTCTCCCATCCAACTGAACAGGCATTCTTAAGTAACAGTTGATATTCATTGAACTGCCTTCTGTTGGTCTAGCTTTTGTTTGTTCAGTGGTATATTCAAACTGAGTTGATTCTCTTCCTCAGAGGAGAAAGAAAGGAAGGAAAAGGGAGATGGAATACCTGGTTGGGGGAATGGGTTTTTAGAGAAAGAAACTCCTGAAGAGGATTTTATGAAGTTTTGCAAGGTAAATATTCTTCTGTATTATACCATGCATTCTGCAGTAAAAATATCTGTGGATTCATTATGAGTGAGGTATGTTTCTGTGGTGGGAAGAGTGCTAGAACTGACTTATGTCTCTGTGAGGGCAAAGACTGCTCTGTGGGAGGCCACTGCATCTGGTCAAAGAGCTATAGCCCTTTGCCTCCGTACTAGGACTCCTGTCCTTCCTGGAAAGTTGTTGCTTTTAAGACATTAGCAAGTTTGGGGGGTGGGGGAAGAATCATTTTGAAAATCTAATTTCTCTAAGTTCATTTTCTTCATGTGTTAAATGGGGATACTACAAATACGTGTCTCATAAGATCACTGTGGGTATTAATGCAAACAATCTTTTTAACACAGAACCTTGCACATAAGCACTCAATGTTTGTTAGATATTATTCTATTATCATTACTTTATTAAAGGTGAATGTTGTCTCAATAGAAGAGTGAAGTCAGCAGATTTGGATGACTTTCTTGCAATTTAATGAAACAACTGACTCAAATTAAGTCCAGGGAAATCAGTTATTATGAAATCACGTATAGGATCAGAATGTTCCTGGAAAGGGAAAGGAACCTGGGCTAAAGCATCATATATGTTCATACATATATGAATGATATTAAAAATTATAGAAAATAAAAGAGGGAGATTTATATTAAAGCCAATTGGCAGGCCTTAAAAAGAAAGGGATTTTATATTTATGAAGCATAAATCCGTTCTGATTACTTTCATCCAAGTTACTGAAAACTGCAAAACTGATAGATTAACAGTTGAGGTTTTTTTTAAAAAGGGCCTACAGTATGATTCCAGAAAATCTTTAAACATTTTTCAGCTTAATATTCAAATTCCTGTTTCTTTGAGTTCTTATTCTGGGCCAGGTGCCGTTAACACACTTAACATTTTTTATTTCACTTAATTTTCACAACCTCTCTATGTTAATTGATATTATTAGTATTTTACAGATTAGGAAAGTAACCAAATGAAGACAAATATCCTTTTGTTAATATACATTGTAAATATTTTCTTCTTTACTAGGTCCATGCAAACAGAATTTTGAACCTACATAAATCATTTTCACTTTACATCAAAATAAAATAAACTCTTAAAATACTTCTTAAACTCTATACCTATCTTAATTTTTTTTAAATTTTTTTAAAGTTATTTATTTATTTTTGAGAGAGACAGAGAGAGTGGGGGAGAGGCAGAGAGAGGGAGAGAGAGAATCCCAATCAGGCTCTGCACTGTTAGCACAGAGCCCGATGTGGGGCTCACAAACTGAGATCATGACCTGAGCTGAAAACAACAGTCAGATGCTTAACCCACTGAGCCACCCAAGCACTCCTCTATTCCTTCCTTTAGGTACTATCTTATTTCTCACCTTTTTCGTTATGAAGATATTAAAGTTGGATTTGGTCTAGGCAAACCAACAGATGTTGAATTTTAGAAGAGATATTAGGTCATATATAAAATTTCAACGTATGTTACCAAAAATGTATTCCTTGAGTTTTGAACCCCTCACATACTAAGAATATAAAATTTTCTAGGGTTAAAAATCAAAGAAAGTATTTTTTGAGACAAATATTTGAGGAGAGCTTTTGTAGTGCTGTGAGTCTATATCCTTCTTCCCCTCTGCCCATAGGAATGAAGGGTACAATTTTTCAATTCTACATCTTATTAGAAGGGCTTCAAGGGGACAACTTAAAGAATCTTATGGGTATGCATGTATGTGAATGATACACACATACACACAGAACCATATAAATGTGTGTTGTACACGTATTTCCATTCTTTGAAATTGGAGGAAGTTGTAGGCTGGTGTTGGACTCACATCTGTGAATGAATGTGGTCTCCTGGATAGTGGCGTTCAGAAGTAAGAAGATGTGAGTTGTATCACTGGAGACATTAGTGGGGTATTTGGAATAAGTAGCCTAAGGAGAGGCACTGCCTGGCTGGGTTAAAGGAGTTGTTGTCAGAGGATTCACTCAAAAGTGTCCACAAAGTGCCCAGGGAAAGAAAGGGTTGATGTTAAACAGTGTATAGAGTCATGGTATAACAGAGCCAGTAAAGTCTCACTCTCAATGGGTTAGAGAAAAAACTGCTGTCTAGTGGGAAGTAAGAGCAAAGAAGACTACCGCCTCTGTCTTGGCTCAAAGTCCTTAATAAAGCCCTACTGAAAGCTTATATGCTAAGACTATATGGGGAGGTACAATCTCAATTTGGTAAGATCAAGGATAAAGGTCAGTGAGGCAGGGAAATAGAGAACACATATGCCAGGCAGTACATTACTGAGCATGCTATAGCTCCACAAAAACACATAGCTGGTTGCTGGTTTCCAAAGTACATCTTCCAGACAGCCTTGTGGAACCACCATGTCTTACAATATTTCCTCAATGGACGTAATAGAGAGCCATTTGCCTGTTGGCTTTTTCCCATTTCTTGTCTCTCTTTGGTGCAAATTCAACTCATGAGGCATTAACCACCCTACCCTTGGCACACCCAGGTTGTGTTCCCAGGCCTCTCCAGGCAGCCATTTGGAAAGCTAGACCTTGTGCCTCTCAATGCATGGGTTCCTCATGAATATAGAAGTGAGAAAAGGACCAGAGTCTCTACAAGTCCTGTTAGATGGGATTAAGTGCATAACTACTAAGATTGCACTATGGCAGACATGGGGAGGCTGAGAGAGCACACAGTATCAGGAGATGAGGCAACAGTGAAGGTTCTGCCACTCTTGAATAAGTGGCAGAAGGTGCCATCCAAGCTGAAGTGTCTCCCTGAAATTCCCCTTCTCACCAAGGGAGAGGAACAAATGTTTATCTTTAAACAAACATTGAAAACTTGTTTATTATATTGTTTGGATAATTTTACTTATTGAAATGGGAATTTGAAGTGCCTATAAGAATTTTCATTAACTGAAAGAAAAGACATTGAATCTGCCTAGTTTTTATCTAGGAGCAGGGAGGATTATCCTTATTGAAGACATATAAAGAGATCATAGATTTGCTTTTATGAATGAATCTTAAGATTTCTGCACACTCAATTCAGTTATTATGCTCCAAGTTCCTAAAATGCACTGTTTCATTAGCTCTAATTCTTCCCACTAATTCCTCAGTGCACCACCACTATTTGGCTCAATAGCTTCACTTGAGCTTCTCTGGACCGTATTACCACTAATGTTACAATTATTCATACTGATGGGTTCTTATTAGTTCCAATATCATTTGTCTGTGCTCACCACCATTGGTTCCTCAATACTCTCCTGTCTCAGGTTCTAAGATACCATACTTCTTGTCACTTTCTTCCACCCCTTGGATGAGTCCTTTAGATCTCCTTCCTCTTCTATACTCACTTCTTCTTCTGTATCCAAATTTTTTAAAAGTTGGTGCCCCTGGGGGTTTATTCCTAACATGTTCTCTTTATTTTGTGTCTTTTCTCAGGATGATTTTTCTCTTCTCTGCCAACCCTCAGCTATTCTGAGAGGGCTGCTTATCTATGGGATATATCTATTTCAAATTCAACATGTCCTTAAAACTAAACTCTTCATCTTTTACTTCCAAACTGGCTACTTCTTTTGGCATTTACTATCTTGATTTATAGTACCATTATTTACCACGCCCTATCTTCTGCCAAAGTTAGTAACCTGGGAGTGATACCAGACTCCTCAGAAACCTTCATTCCCACATCAAAGCAGTCACCAAGCCCAAGAGATAAAACCTTTGGAAGAGCTTGTGAATCTCTTTGTTCCATATCATCCTCATTGCTACTGTCTTAGGTTAGATCTTCACTGGGTCTGCCCTGAACTTTCGCCCCCCCCCCCACCCCCCCTGGACTAGTGCGTTAGCCTCTGACAACATGTTTCTGAAATCATTTCTACTATGTTAAATTTCTGATCCGCACTATTGCAAGAGTTATTTTTATATTTTTTTTCCTAAAAATAAAATTATAAAAATCATTCCTCTTCAGCCTATAAAATACAAATTCCTTAGCAGTGCAATCAAAGTTCTCATGGTCTGACCACTGTCTATCTATCTACCAGTTTTGGAGTAAAAGAGTGATATGACAAACCCAGAGCCTGTGCTTTATCACCACCCAGTCCTGGTTTCTTATCCTGGTTTTGCCACTTACTATTTATCTGACCTCAGGCAACATAGTAACCCTTCTGCACTTTTGAGTTTCTCATGGGTAAAATGTGAGTCAGTGTATATAACCATGGCGAAGATGAACTAAAACCATGTATGTGATGCATCCAGCACATAGAGCTCAATACATTTTACTTTCCTCCCCTCATTTTATTTCTTTTACCCTGTGTGTCAGTATGCTGGTATACATGGAACCTTGAGTTTATTTTTTGGTTCTGTACACTTATGTCATATAATATTCCCTCTAAAAGTAACTCCCTCTTCCCTGTTAGAAAGTTCCTTCTCAGGGCTCCTGGGTGGCTCAGTCGGTTGAGTGGCCAACTTCGGCTCAGGTCGTGATCTCGCAGTCTGTGACTTCGAGCCCCGCATTGGTCTCTGTGCTGACAGCTCAGAGCCTGGTGGCTGCTTTGAATTCTGTGTCTCCCTCTCTCTCTGCCCCTAACCCACTCACATTCTGTCTCTGTCTCTCTCAAAAATAAATAAACATTAAAAAAAAGTGTTTAAAAAAAAAAGAAAGTTCTTTCTCATTCTAGAAGATGAGGCTGAAGGGTCACTGCTGTAAAGCAGCCCTAACACCCATGGCAAAGGTAGCCACTCCATCCTCATTTTGTTTTATTACCTCTTTGTATAACATACAATTTCCAAGGCGGCTCTTATGTTATCGTGCCATAATAATGAGGCACTTGGACATGAAAGGCACACAGCCAGTCACATGATGCTATTTTTAAAAGCTGAGATGATACCACTACATATAAAAATGCATAAAAGGATGATCTCCCCATCAATTTGCAATCCTGCTTTGGCTAGTCTTATTGCACAAATGTCTCTATTATTAAAAATATCTTTAAGTTTTATAAAAAAAGAGATATTAGAAAGGCTGATTGTACTGATAATACTCAGTCTAACGAATAGGTAGAAATCATTGAATAACAACTCTCAGCCATGATGTATTTTTACATAGAGGAGATGGCTGGGTGTTTTTTGGCATCAGTGGGCACCAGATAATTGTGGTTAGTTTAAATTGCTTCAGGAAATGTAGGTATAGTAATAGAAAAAATTCTTGAAGGTGAAAGATACTAAATAATGAAATATTTCTTCAGGTGGCTGTGGTACCTCCTTGCCACCATCTTTCAGAGTTTGTTTAAAAGTGATTCCTCTTGAATGCCAGAGACTGGATCAGTTGGCCTATCATGGTCTCCTCTGCCCATAGGAGGCCATGAATGCCATCAAATAATGAAGGCTTTCCTTTCGTGCAAATGTAAGTATAATACATTTTTCTTAAACTTATTAAACCCTTTTTATTGTAAGCAGTACTTGCACCAGGGGAGACTAAGGTTCACAGATGGATAGCATAAACCCATATAATTATACTACATATCTGCAAATAATTAATTTGGCTTTGTGCATATAATTTGTGTGTCATTGCCCAAACATCCTCTTTCAAAAATATAACTCAAAATGTGCTGAATGGGGCATCAAGCTTTTTAGTCTTCATAGTGACATATTTCAAGAATAAATTTCACCAGACATGAAAGTAGACAGTTGGCCTGCCTTTTGTGGGGCTTATGAGTAGTTACTAGGTGACTGAGAAATGATTGTAAAGGCAGAAAGAACTGTTAGGTTTCAGACAGAGAATTACCGTGTCATGAGCCAAGAGCATGAGGGAAGTTGGCAACTAGACAGATGGAGCCCAAACTGGGCTTTACTACTGCTCTTTTCTTCCAGTGAACTGGAAACATGCACCTACTAATGTCTTTTCTCTTCCTTTTCCTTCTCACTAATGATTATGACTCAGTATGGAGACTGACCATCTTACTACTTCCAGACATTTTGATCGGACTCCCTAGCCCTTCTCCCTTGATCTTATATAGGTTTGCCCCAGAGCAGTGGCTTAGTCCAGATCTGCCTATGGCAACATGTTATCAGCGCCTAACATTCTTGGACTAGAATAAAAATGATGTAACGCTGCAGGGAAAATTCAGGACTGCTTTTTGCAGCTATATGGTGCAGCAGCCTGGTGACTATAGAACATTGTAAGAATGAACTCAGTGGTTCTTAGCTAGGGGCAGTATCATTCCCAGAGGAGTTTGTGTTTGTGTGGGGGCCTTTTGGCACCACTGATATTTACTGGGTGGTAACCAGGAATGCAAATGTCCTGCAAGGATTGGGACAGTTCAGCACTACAAATATACTAGGGATATTTTGTTTCACATTAAATATCAATAGTGTCTCCACTGAGAGGCTGGTTAGATTTAGAATTGTCCCAATGTTGGCCTGAATAGCCAGGAAACAACCAAAAGACTCTTGACTCTTTGCCCGAGGAGATTCCATGTCAAAGAGAAGATGGTTTCGTATTATTTGCTTGAGACACCAGATCCTTATTGTAAAAGGTGACAATTGATTTCATTGAAGACCTTGAGATCCTAACAAGGGATCCAGAACCAGTCTGTTTATGGCTTTCAGCATTTCTACAATTTCAGTCAAACAAACAAACAAAAGTATATTTGAAAGGTAATAACCATGTAGTCAAAAACTCCTATATCATAATAGATTTAGAAAGCCCAAATTTGAATACCTCTTCAGCACTTATTATCTGTATGATCTTAACCAACATACTTACTGTATACCTCCATTTTCCTATCTGTAAGAGAAATATTACAGTTCCACACAGGTTGATGAGAAAATTAGTTTAATGCTTAAAGTCTTACCATAATATCTTGGTGCTTAAAGAATGGTAATAATCATAAATAATTATTAATGTCAGTAATAATGTAATTATGCAGAGTATGAAAAATGAACTCTATTATCTGAGTCCAATTGATATTCCATTCAGTGTCTTCAATAAAATAAATATAATATGTCTTGATGAGATGGTAAACAAGGTGATCCTCTTTGTTAATAAATGTATGAAATGTGTGTGGAGGGAGAAATGTGGTAAAGAGGAAATTATTTTGATTTCTGTTACTATTTCTTCTCTTTATTAAATGTATGGCTCCTTTCCATCCCAGGTCTGGTTGCCTTTAACTTTAAAAGCTGAGTACCACTTCAAGGGCTAAAGAGTCAATTATTCAATATTATATTATCCATTAAAACCCCCTACTGTGAGTTTTGTTGCTGTGAGCTTTCATTTAGAAGAGCTATTGTGTAATTAGCAGCATCTTGGTATAATTCAGTTTTGGAGGGTGAGAACATTGAAACCAAGGGCCCTTGCTCTATTCATTCATCATGTACATCTGTGTACAAGAAAGAGTTATACTATGTTGAAGTACAAATATCCCTAGGAAAAAAAATACATTGCTCAACAAGATGACTTTTTGAATTCATATAAGACAAATAATGGTCCTATGTCATTTCTTCCTATGAATTCCAGATGCATGCAAAGATTTACCAGACTTTCCAGTAGTTGCTTTGTTGCTCATGTCTCTAGTGAATCTATAAGAAGATCTATTGTTCTCTTAAAACAATACTCTGTTGCCCAATGTCCCCTGTGCAGCTGAAAATTTCAGGTGCAACGGTTGTTAGCGCATTGGGAGGGGGTTGTCTTAGCCTATATTAAATGGCAATGTATTTTTAAGTTCTCATAGGGAAATTTAGCAGATGCAGATTTAGTTTTTAGTTGTACTTAAAGAGATTAGCTAGAAACTTCTTTAAATAAACAAGAATATCTGAGAAGGGGCAGCTTTCAATTTACATGTCTAAAAGCTTTTTCTCATAAGGCCTGGACTTGAGATTTTGGCCCTTACACCACTGCCCCATTTATAGCTTGTGTTCTCTGATTCATTGGAATAGAACATATGTTCTTTTCCCAGTAAATATGAGTATAAGCCTCCAATTGATTTAATAAACCATTTACAAACCAATGAAAATCTGAAAAATTGCAAAATATTTTTTTTGGAATATTGACTGATTAAATGAATTACCCAAAAAAGATACAATAGTGTAGAAAAATATAAAATGCAATTATATATATAACATAAGCTATTAATGTTTTATAGTAGTTAATTATACATAATGTTAAATCTTATTGTAAATAACACTTTATAATTATGTATCATATTATAATTATATATTTAGACTTAATAAATAATTAGTTTTGCATGATTAATCATTTAAATAATTTTACATAAAAGGGAAGAGTTATCAGTCAGTGAATTCAAGTGATCAAAAAATAAAACTTTATTGTCTATATGAACATGATATCTCTGGGGGTAGAAAAGTATTGAGACATTGTTCTCAATATACTCCACTTCTGTTTCTAGAGTTATATTTGCATTCTGAAACATTGAGGCAGACAGAGCCAAGGCACTGGGGATGAGGGGTGAGCAATTTGATCCCTATCATTGTTTGCCTGTTATGCAAGCAAAAACCCACTGTCCATCTGGTATTTAGTGCTTGCAGACATCTCTGAGCTGTCTTTACTTCTATCTTCAGAGTCCCTTCAGGGTTCTGGCACAACTAAGATTTGAGCAGTCTGATTAAAGGGCTGGAACTTTTAACCAGTTCATTATAAGTGACTTTGGAATCATTGTGGTATAGCTGCCACTTTTGATGTTAAAGGTGTCTAAGGAAATTGTGACTCTCAATAAGAATGAAAGGGCATCTAATGAAAGGTGCCCAAAGCATAAGATCCACCTAAGAAAACTCAGAACCATCTGGGGAAGAGTTTTTGGAAGGTTAGATTGTGCAGAAATAGAGCCAGAATATACTGATGATTATTATTGTGATTATCTGATCTTATTCAGAGGCTAGTGTAGCCCAGGAAATAGGAGTTTCACTCCTCTTTCTAAAAGTTCACAAGATAATAAAATGACACATGTAACATCGGTAAGAAGAGGTTTTCATCAAACTTTCATATCCCAACTCATTAAAAAATTAACTTATGCAATTCCTGTGATCCTTGTGTTTTCATTCCCCATGAACAGCTCTTCAGAAACTCATAGACATGTAAAACGCTTCAAAAAGGAAGGAGAACATTCAGACCATGAGCAGGGAAATTATCACTTGGCAGGTGACAGGCATTGTGAAGAAAAAGTTTGCCTTTTTTCATTCCCTTCCTGCTTATCTCTTCTGTCACATGAGAGAGGAATAAAACACCAGAAAGAATCAAGTCACTGTCACCTACAGCTACTGTCATTGGGTTAAACATTAATTTAATAGTCTACTCTTCATATAAGAAGACGGTGCCCCCCCCCCCCCCCCCATTCACGGTGCTTGCATTTTGAGCTGTTTCCCATGCATGCCACATTCCAGGAGGTTTCTTGGTCACTACGGGGGTCTGCTCTTCTAAAGCAGGAGTTTTCAATCTACATGTTCTTATTGTAGAAACCTTTGTTTAAAAGCCCAAGATGTAAACCAGATGAAACCAGAGCTGCTCTGTAGCAGGCTCATGAGAGGGCTCATCACGTTGCTCTTTTGATTCTCCAAGAGCTCTAAAGACTGTTGCTCTATAGAAATTCTAGTTTCTTTATTAAAACAAAATATAGGAACACCATGAGTTTGCCCTGAAAGGAGAATTTCCAAGTGAGGAGGCACAGCTTATTGAATTGCTCTGCCTCTGCTTTCTTTATTTTCGTAGTTGTCTTAGGATTTGCACACTTCAAATCCATTCCTATCTTCATGATGCGCTCCTATTAAGCGCCTGGCCCTGGGCTCCTCAACAGAGTTATGATAAGATAACTCTCGACTATTAAACAACAGGGAGTTGCTGTCTCACACTCTAAGCCCAAGAAGGATAGAGACAGGTCTGTTTTGTTAAGGATTGCATACCCTGGGCATAATGCTGTGCCTGGCACATACTAGGCATTCAATAAATATTTGTGGACTAAGTGAATGAGGGGATGAATAAATAACCAAAGGTTGGGGGGTGGAGCACAGAGAGTTCAAGAGATATAAAGAATAAAATCAAAGAAATCTATAGTTTTCTAAAGCTGTGATAGCAGTTTTGCCAGTAGGCTCATGAACTTATCTCATTTCATTCTCCATTTTGGGTCAAGTGGCCCTAGGGGACCTGCACAACTTTTTCTGAGCTTTCATGACTTCTATCTTAGCTTGTTTCATTTAGTACCATCTTAAAACTACCCAATGGGTATGTTTTAATACTCTTCCTTATGGTGCTCCTTGCTATGTCCATGATTAAGGCAAAGGGAACCTGATGGTTTCCCCCAACTAATGGAGGGCTGTTCTTGTCCTTGTATTTGTTTGTTCTGTCCAAGAATTACTTGAAATGATCTCATCTATTAGATTAAGCCATTCCTCATACACAGTGAATGAGCTTTACTCTTGCAGTCCTTAGAAATCATATCTAAATATCTAACCATATCTAAATATAATTCATAGAGTAAAGAATAATATATAGAAAGCAATAGGAGAAAAATGATGGCCTGATGCTAGAAAGCATGCAGAATGAGAGAAGAGTGATTGGAGGGTAGAGTAAGTTAAATAATGGTCACCAACCATGTTAGGTCCTAATCCCTGGAACCTATAAATGTTACCTTTAAAAAACGAATCTTTGTAGACGTAATTAAGTTGAGGATTTTGAGATCGGGAGATTATCCTGGATAATCAGAATGGGCCCTAAGCATAATTACATGTGTCCTTAAAAGAGAGAGGCAGAGGGAGGTTTGACACAGATGGTAGAGAAAATGAACACACAGAAGAGAAGGTAATGTAAAGATAGAGGCAGAGACTGGAGTGATGTGGCCACAAGCCAAGGAGTGCTGGGAACCACAGAAACTGGAAGACCCAAGGAACCAATTCTTCCTTCAGAGGCAGTGTATGGCTGTGCTAACGGCTTGATCTTGGCTGGATGACACTGATGTTGGCGTTCTGGCTCCAATAACTGTGACAGAATAGATTTTGTATTGTTTAAAGCCACCAAGCTTGTGGTAATTTGTCACAGTAGCCACACGAAACAAATAAAGAGGGAAATGCATCCTTATGATTTAGTATTATATGTTTTTGAAGCTGCTCAATACAATTGTTCTGGGTTTAGGAATACTGTCTCTATATAAAGAGAATCAGTATTGCCAGCTATTTCTTTTAAAATATGAAGGGGTTTTTTAAACCTTGGAGAATTAAGAGAAAGTTTTGAGAGGCCAGACTATCATAAAGAATAATTCTAGTCTGTAAACGTTGAAAGAAGAAAGGATGAGAGTGAATCTGAGAAGATCACTCCAAGGGCAAATAATGGGATTGAGCACAAGTAATTGGGATTATTCAGTGGACATACTTCTCCATGAGTAAGAAAATTAGGTACTGCTGGGGTGATGGAGAAATTTAGATGTTAAATGAAATATGACATTTATAAATTAATCCTAGATATGGTGTTAGCTTGCTATACATGGCCTCTAGCCTTCACATGCAATGAGACCTCACTGTCCTCACATAGGTAAATATCTGGTGAACACCTGTGAGAACCAAGAGCCAGTGCCTGAGGCATTTGTAGTAGAGGGTAGTATCAATCCTAAGATTGACACCGTTGGTTGAATAGCCCCTCTGTTGGTAAAGCCTGAGGCTTTAGCTCTTAGGGACCTCAGTTTGACTCAAGCCAGCCTTTTCTCTTCTGAT
This sequence comes from Panthera pardus, assembly GCF_024362965.1. Classification (NCBI taxonomy): domain Eukaryota; kingdom Metazoa; phylum Chordata; class Mammalia; order Carnivora; family Felidae; genus Panthera; species Panthera pardus. The sequence continues at coordinate 37,506,411 of NW_026526732.1, forward strand.
GGAAGCATAAACAATTTCTGCTACTTATTAAATGTGTGCAGTTAGTTCGTAGGAAGGAACAGATAACCCCTCCTCACCAGATGTACCCCTTTACTTGACCACGGGCCCTTGTGGCCTCTTTATCTCAAGCTATTCCAGTAGTGTGCTCATTCATACATCTACTTTCCAGTCTTTTTATGACTGGGAACCTTCCTTCCAAGACACCAGGCTGGAGTAAAGCACCCAGCCTTAGCTTCAAAACAGAATAAAGACATTGGGCTTTCTTTAAAATTGTGTTCTAGCCAGGCTTTTCATGTGAGTTATAGATATGAAATCTCCTTTAAAAGTTCTGGGTAGTGAGAAGGACAAAGTAGCTATCCTGACATTTTAAAGCCATCTGTGCATAAGCTTTAAATTCTCACTATGTCATGTAAAAAGGAGAATGTTCACACATAGGCAGTTATGACTTCTAACTACTGCATGGTTCTGGAATTCTGAAAAATGTGTATAAGCTTTTGAGATGAAAACTCATCATTCTGATGACTTCCCAAAAGACTACACTCATTTATAATTTCTTTAGGGCCCTTCTGTACTTGGGATAAGGTTGGACCCTCAGACTTGCTGTGTAACTTGCTAATTTTATCACACAGTTGATCATACGTTTCTTATGCTTCTAAACAGAAAAATGATTGTGTTGTCATCACTGCAGTGCTGATGACTGGGGCTTAGTCTTACCATGATCCTGTACAATGTTTGATTTCCTCTTTCTTTTGAAGTTTATATAATTACAGCTTCCAGCAATGTTTTAATATTTCTCTAAAGAAACAGCAAGGACATATAACTGATGTTTGTTTGATTCTGTTCTGTATTATAGGGCTTCAAAGTTCAGCATCTCCAGAACTCCCGAATTCCCCACTCTAGAAGATGAATGGCTAATTTGATCCTAGTACGTCAGGAAACACTCACAGAATAGCAATACATATCAAATATTTCTTTTTATGATTCTAAAAGCAGTGGAAACATAGATGTGTTTCTGAAACAACAGTGAAGAATATGCATTAGATTAACAAACATAGCCTTTCATTTGTAAGTAATTTTGTTATATACTGCTTGGAAGAAATTAGTTAAGGCTATATTTCTGGAAGAGTCAGAAAGAGATGGCACAGCACACTAGTAAAACACTCTAAGGCATTATTTCCTCATTCATTCATTCAAGACATACTTTCTTAGTGGCTACTTATGTTTTCAACTTGACACATTTTTGCAGAAGAATGCAGTGAAATAATATGTCTATGTCAACCTGTGCTGTAAGGAATTTATAGAATTTAAGATGTACTGTAAGATACAATGATAAATATCAAAAAGGTAACAATTATTATCACTTATTGGGCTTTATGTGTCAGGCAGAAGATATTAACATTAATGTATCTATTCCTCACAGTAATCACCTAAGGGAGATAGTAATTTTTCTGGTTTTAAGGTGTGAAATCTCAAGCCTAAGACTCTTGGGTGAGAGTAGGTTCTGCTGCTGGAATTAAAACTAGGTGCTTTGGGGTGCCTGGGTGGCTCAGTTGGCCAAGTGTCCAACTTCGTCTCAGGACATGATCTCACAGTTCATGGATTCAAGCCGTGCTCTGGGCTCTGTGCTGATAGCTCAGAGCCTGGAACTTCCTTCAGATTCTGTCTCCCTCTCTCTGCCCTTGCCCCAGTGGTACATGCTCTCTCTCTCAAAAATAAATAAACATTAAAAAAATTAAAACAACAACAACAACAACAGCAACAACAACAACAACAACAACAACAACAACAACAACAGCAACAAAAATCCTAGGTGCTTTGTCTCTAGATCATGGCCTATGCCATGTCACTATACTAGCACATTCCTCACCTCACTCTGTAATTAAGTACAAGTGAAAACCATCAAGTTAATTAAGCTTCATTGTAAGAAGGAGATATCACTTCAGATGGAATTAGTCATCAATAGTTTTGAGGAAGAGGTTAGCCTATAGCTTGGATAAGGTTGGATTTGAGTATGAAAAAAGGTGAGGGGGGGTTAATAGGTTAAAAGTTACAGAGGTGAGAAAGAATGAGGATGGTCAAGTAGAAGTCAACCACACTGGCTAGAACAGAGTGTGTATATTGGGAAGTAATGGAAATCCAGGTTTCCTTTTTTCCACCAGCATTTTATTATAAAACCTTTCCAATGCACAGAAATTGATAGAATTTTACAGTGAACATTTGTATATCACTACCTAAATTTTATAGTTAAGATTTTAGTATATTTGCTTTATCACACATGTGTCTGTCTATATATCCTTTCTACAAGTCGATCCATCTTGTGAATTTATTTATTTCAGAGTAAGTTGCAGACATCAGTATACTTCATCAGTATATCAGTACACCCTTAAACACTTCATCATGTATATTGGTAGGTGGATTCAATATTTATTTACTGTTATTTTTTGAAAATAAAATTTATATACAATAAATGCCCCAATCTTAAGTGTACCATTAAATGCATTTGGCAACTGCACATACATTTATAAAACAACCTCTGTCTAAATACAGAGCATTACTATCCCTCCAAACAATTATCTTGTGTCTGTTGTTGGTACATTTTTCTAACTGCTGTTTTGGAGGCATCCCATGTTCTGATATTTCTTGGCCATAGATCAGTTTTGCTTTTTCTTTAATTTAGCAAACTATCTTTGAGATTCACTCATTTTGTTGCATCAGTAGTTCCTTTTTATAGCTGGGTAGTGTTCCATTGTATGAATTTGCTATAGTTTATTTTTTTGTCTATTGATGAACACTTGGGCTGATCCTAGTTTAGGGCTATTATGAATAAAAGATTCTGTGAATATTCCTGTATGCATTTCTCCTTCCTGAGAAAAATACCTAACAGTGAAATTGCTGGGTCATAAGATAAGTGTGTGTTTAGGTTTATGAGAAATTTACATAGCTCTTCACAATTTCCATTAAAAAGTATGTGAGAGCTCCACTTACTCTATATTCTTGCTAACATGTAATATGACAGGCAGAAACTAAGTGGCAAAAGTAAATACTGACTGGGTAGCGAAGCAATCAGGCTCTGTGGTTCAAGGTTCCATCTTAAGTAGCTGGAAATCACTGGGAGTTTGGCCTGGAAGATGTCTGAGAATGTAGTATTTGGTAAGATTAACCTGGCAGTAGGGTACAAGATGGATTTTGAAAAGTAAAGAACTATGGATAGAATCTAAGAAGCTTGCAATAATGTAGGCATAATGTAATGATGACTTATACTAAAACCAAGTTAGTGGGCATAGTAAATAAAAAAAAAAGGCAAAAAACTTTATGAAGTAATTTTAAATATTTGGTGCCTATAGAGGGGTAAGTGAAGAGACAAAAAAATATATTGAAATGAGTGTAGGGAAAATGGATTTACCATGAATATATATAGGTAAAGGGATAATTTGTTTTGTGGTAATCTGATTATTGGCTATTTGTACTCACAGACCAGTAAAATAGCAATCTTCATTGGGAAGTTGAAGGAATAACATTGGAATTATGTCATCTCCCCATATATTGTGCTATTTTTGAAACTGACTTATTGGACCAACTAGACTAGATGCTCTTTGAGGGCAGGAGGTCCACCTGATTTTTCTTTCTTATTTCTCATAGTATAGTGCTTTGCACACAATAGATCAAAGGAAGTATTGTATAATGCAATGTTTTTCAATTTTGTACATCATAACATTTGCAGAATTTTAAACAAATATGTAGATATTACTGAAATTTATAGACGAGGAGCTCAGATATTTATATTTATAACTTTAAAAGCCCGTTGGGTGATTATGAATCTCAGCCAGGATTGGAACAGTAAAAATAGGAATTAAATTTTGGTTTAGACAAATTGGTTCACCATTTTGAGTACCCTTTACCTTCTCTGAAAAATGGAAGCCTCTCCACATTATTGTAAAATTAAAAGAAAAAAAGCACCTTGCATAGTTTCTAGTGTGTGGTAAACATTTAATAGATATTAATTTGTTTCCCCATCTTTTAACTCCTAAAAATATTGTTATTAATATATTTTCAACATATATCATACTATTACATTAAAATAATTACATATAGTTGTATTACATGTTATAGTATATTGTACATTATACTGTAATACATTAACATATAATACAACGGTGAATATAATAATATAATATGAATAACATACTATTGTTTCTTCTTTTCTTAGGGCATTTTCCAAAACTTTCTTGAGTCCTAATCTCCATCTCTTTTTTATTCTGCCAATTCCTCTGTCATGCAGTTTCTGAGACTCAAACCACTAAAGTGACCTGTGTCATTATCACTCCTTCTCATTGTCAGCCCTACCTCCTTTCTCCAACTCTGTAGCTCTGTGTCTCTTCACTGAGATTCCTAGCTTCCTGAATATATCTCTTTCACTCTGTGGGGTTAGATAGCCAAATATAAATGCTGTCACAGCCACATATTAGAGCAGCTCTTAAGTTCCCACCATAAATGCTATTTTCCAAAAATAACAAGAAGCAAACTTAATTTAAAAATATGTAAGCCATTTAAACAATATTTTGAAAAAAATCACATTTTATTAAGATAGTTTTATATTTCGTTGAATCATAGGCATAACAAAAGTAAAGTAACCTACTCCCTGCCTAACATCCCCTGATACGTGTAGCAAATAAAAAGAACATCTTATTTATATACAGGTGTTGGCCAAATACTTGTTTTTTAAAAATTTTTTTACATTTATTTTTTATTTTTGAGAGCGAGCAAGCACATGTGTGCACACAGAAGCAGGGGAGGAGCAGAGAGAGAAAGACAGAGGATCTGAAGTGGGATCTATACTGACAGCAGAGAGCCCAATGTGGGGCTGGAACTCATGACCTGATCTGAAGTCCAATGCTTAACCAACTGAGCCATCCAGGCACTCCAAATAGTTGCTTTATATATGCAGGTAACATGTATTAGGCAGTTACTAGCACCAGATTTTGTGCCACTACTGGTAACAGTTTTAGACTTTACCCTCGAGGAGCTTATAGTCTAGTAGGGATGGCCACATATGAACATGTGGACTCTTTGTGTTCTGCTGTGCTCTTTAATAAATTAAATTTTGATGTCAGGCTAATGTAGTGTATAGCAGTGTTTCCCAAACCTTTATGTGCTTATGAATCTTCTGGAGATGATGTTAAAAATGGTCATTAGGTTGACAGTGTGGTCCAGGATTCTCTGTATCTACCAAGTTTCCAGTTGGCATCCCTCGTGTTGGAGGACTGCTGCCGATTACCTAGCAAGGGTCTAGGATAGTCTGTCAAGCTAACGTTTGAATGCAAGCTCTGACATTCATCAGTTGTCTCATTGTAGACAAATTATTCATTCTCTGTAAAACTATCCATCTAAAATAGAGAAAATAATAGCTACTTCACAAGATTTTGGAAAATATTAATTTCAGTAGCATATAAATCACTTACCGCAGAGCTTATGTGTAGAGACTATAATTGTGAGCTCCCCTGCCCCCTCAGTCTTTAATAGCTTTCCAAGATTCTTCAGAAATATTTAGAAAAAGTATTGGACTTGCAATCAGAATACCTGGGTTCAAATATTAGCTTTGCAATTTATCAGTTATGCAACTTGAGGCAAGTTAAATCACTCTTCAGAACTTCAGTTTTGTTGCTCGCAAAAAAGATTAACACTTTAATACAAGGTTGTAGAAAGGAATAAGTTTGCCAAAGAATAAAGTTAATGTATAAATTAAATGTGTAAGATACACTATTTCTTGATAGTTGAAAGATATCTATTTTTCCTTTAAAACCTGGCAATATGGACTAGGAAAAATGAAAAGAATTGGGCAAGATTCTAATGAAATGATTCAATGGGGAAATCCAAGGTATTTGATTCTGACAAAATTCCCTGATGTCTTCCTCAACAGCAAATATATTTTGGTCTGAAATAGCTATATGATTTCCTCCATATTTCACTTTGTAGTGTAAAGACAGGCTCAAGATGCAATGAAAGCATTAAACAACTCCAGCCTAATATAAAGTGACAACTTGTTAATTAATACCAATATTGGGAACCATGTTTACAGGCCAAATTTCATAAATAACAAAAACACTGAGTGTACTTTTAATCTAGTTTCACAGCTGTACAGTATTTTAAATAATGTAGATGTAAGTGAAAACTCTAACTTTATATTTTGCTTAAATAGAAGAGTCGATTTGATTTAAATCATAGAGCTGTCCCATTAGGAATGTGGAAAATAATTTGATGAATTTATAATTTAAAGGGAATGCAACTGAATATTCACTACTTGTGTATTTATTTTTCAGAACTAGTATGATGGTATTAACTCAAAATGTAACAACATAAAACCTTGTTTTAGGAAAATTGTTGAATTTGTGTTGCTTTGATAAAAAATATTTCAAACTATTTTTTATTAATTGTGTATATACATTGTATAAGAAAACTGTGTTTAATTTTGAGTTAAAATTCATGTTTATGAGCTGCTGTAATGCACTATTTTATAATGCATTAGTATTTAGAACTTCACAGTGAACACATAACACACAGATTTTGCTCTACAATGACATTTGGCGATCTCTTTGAGAAATTACCTTACCATATTGTGTTCTGCCTTTGCCCTGCTATGCCTGGAGCAGGTGCTGTTAATCTAAATTCTTTGGAAGGGAAAACTGTCCTTATTGATTACATGTGGCTAAAAATGTGATCTGGCAAGCTTTGTCATTCAAGGGGTGCCTGTCTCCACCCTAATCTGTGTCTTGATTATGTGGTTCTCTTCCCAGCAGCTCCCTTCCTTGGCTGGTCTGCTTCACACTGCACAGATGTTTCTCCTATTGCTGCTACATGGTGATTTTTCAAGCAGCTTCATAGACAGATATTTCCAGATGTGTCCCCCCACTTCTCTGGATAGACCTTTTTCTCCTTACAAAGAGCAGATTGCACTGCTGCTCAGGCTTTTGATCTATTGACTATAGAAAAAACAAACAGCACTCCATTGATGTTGTGTTTTGGGGGACTTTGGCAATAGCACACACAATAAGTGTCCCCTTCACTCTTTGAAACACTACTGGCAGATGTTTTCTATGGACTTCTCCACCCAACAGTTTTTAGTCTCACACCAGCTCCTCCTTCCAGGGGGAGAATGGATTAATGTGGTTCAGTCTGTTGTCCATTTTTAATTATTTTAATGCTATCTTTACCTGCACTTTGAGGTTAACAGCCAAATGTAGTTCTTACCAAGTAAGGACCTAGTTGATATGTCAATAATAAGGTAAGTAGTTTTAGGATGTGTGTACTTAACTGACAAGAGAAATTTCAATTTCAGTTACTTACTTAACCCTTTTATTTACTCATATTTAGAGGGAAATTTTTATTTGAGATTGTCTTAGTGCATGAATATTTGTTTCTGCATTCCTCTACCTTTCTCTCCACTCATCCATTCATGCATGACTATTCAGTACCTGATAATTGAAGACCTGACAGGTAACAGACATTGGGAATTCAGAGACAGAAGAGACAGAGTCCTTGAGCTCAGGAAGCTCATGCCCCAATTGTGGAGATCAGCATGAGAAATGTAATATATATTGTTTGGGGGCAGTCTATATGGAGTTCTGAAAGGATGAAAGGAAGGTAGATGAGGCACATAAAGATACTTTATACACCTTTAAGACTTCAACCAAATTTAGGACAAAGAATGAACCGTTGGTGATTCAGAAGGGCTGTTCTGTGTCGTACAAACAATAGACATTTTACAAAACAATTGTAGGCAATGGCCTGTTTTCATTAACACTTTGAAATAGAGAGTTAAGAAACACTGAGGAACAGAATGTTTTACAGAGATAATAAAAATAAAATAGGTTATTATCCAATTATCCACAGAGATTGTCTGACTCTAAATATTAGGTTAGCAGAAACACTACCTTCCTGTTGCAAAATTCATGAAACATTATCAGGTAATAAAATAAATAGAACAGGGGCATTTGGGTGGCTTAGCCAGTTAAGCATCTGTCTTTTGACTTCAGCTCAAGTCATGAGCTGGTGGCTTGTGAGATCGAGCCCCACGTCTGGCTTGCGGAGCCTGCTTGGGATTCTCTCCCTCTCTCTCTATCTCTCTCCTGCTCATGCTCTCTTTCTCTCTCCCTCTCTCTCTCTTTCTCAAAATAAGTAAATAAACTTTTAAAATAAAAAAAAATAGGACATGAATATAAAGTAAAATCTTTGGAGGAAGATGGCCCTCTACTTCTCAAGGAAATTATACCTGCTTTTTTTTGTCTGTATGAGATATTTTATAAATGTGTAAATGTACACTTACTGACAAAAGAGCAGTTTTTTTTTTCAATATATGAAGTTTATTGTCAAATTGGTTTCCATACAACACCCAGTGCTCATCCCAAAAGGTGCCCTCCTCAATACTCATCACCCACCCCCCCTCCCTCCCACCCCCCATCAACCCTCAGTTTGTTCTCAGTTTAAGAGTCTCTTATGCTTTGGCTCTCTCCCACTCTAACCTCTTTTTTTTTCTTCCCCTCCCCCATGGTCTTCTGCTAAGTTTCTCAGGATCCACATAAGAGTGAACATATATGATATCTGTCTTTCTCTGTATGACTTATTTCACTTAGCATCACACTCTCCAGTTCCATCCATGTTGCTACAAAGGGCCATATTTCATTCTTTCTCATTGCCACATAGTACTCCATTGTGTATATAAACCACAATTTCTTTATCCACTCATCAGTTGATGGACATTTAGGCTCTTTCCATAATTTGGCTATTGTTGAGAGTGCTGCTATAAACATTGGGATACAAGTGCCCCTATGCATCAGTACTCCTGTATCCCTTGGGTAAATTCCTAGCAGTGCTATTGCTGGGTCATAGGGTAGGTCTATTTTTAATTTTCAAAAGAGCAGTTTTAATTTCAATTATAATTGACCCTTGAGCAGCATAGGTTAAAACTGCAATGACCCACTTATACGTGGATTTTTTACAGCACAGTACTGTAAATATATTTTCTCTTCCTTATGATTTTCTTCATAAAATTTTCTTTTCTCTGGCTTACTTTATTGTAAGAATACAGTGATTAATATATATGTGTTAATTGATTGTGCTATCAGTAAAGCTTCCAGTCAACAATAGCTATTAGTAGTTAAGTTTGGAGAGAGTCAAAAAGTTATGCATGAATTTTTGACTCTGTAGGGGTTTGGCACTCCTAATTCCCACATTGTTTAAGGGTCATATGTACTGACTTAGCTATTTTGTTTATCTTATAAACTTCTTAATTATTTGTTTGAGATATTTTGATAAAATAAAGCTATGCCAATAAAATTCTGGCAGATCACTTCCTATGATGAGAATTGACAATATTACATTTAAATGAATAAAAAGAATAGATTCAGCAAAATGGTAAGATCTAGTAATGTGAACAGGTAAAAATTTGAACTTTGAACTTGGTTTTTTAATCTGATCTCCAAATGAATTTAGTACTAGAAGATACTACTAGAAGTACTAGAAGCAGGCAATTAATGGGAAGTCCAAGAAGGAAAAGTTTTGTTGGGTGTTTAGAAGGAATTGAAATGGTCTTAAAATTATGACAGTCACCTCTGAGGCTACCCCACAGGCTTTACTGTGAGTCTGAGTTCAGACAAAATTTTAGAACAGCAAGTAAAGATGTGGGGCTTTGACTAAAGGTAGAACAAAATTTAACAACTGAACATTATTTGGGACATAAGCCAAACTACTGTAACAAAGACACACTGACAACACTGGCCAAAAGAAGTAGTTTATTTATCTTACACATAAAAGATGAAATGTGGATGGGTGATTGGTTGAACTAGTGGGTGAGGTCTCCCTTCTTAGACTTGTATGCTCATGACTTCCAGCAAGCTGCCCCTGGCAGCTCTTCAAATTGTCCCTATCTAGGAAAAGTCTATCTAGGATTTTATCTTCAAGATTACTCAAAAATTGCACATGTTATTTCCACTGAAAACCTATTGGCACATAATTGACTATAAGGACACGACTAATTGCAAAGGAGATTGGAAATTAAGGGTATAGCAGAGCATAAATATTCCCTGCTTACATGATAAGACTTCTAGTATAAAATGAATGATGGAGGTCAAGAATGCTGGGAGACAGTCTTTGCTACAAAATAGTTAATATGCTTGTTATTAGAACTGAAAGAAATGGCTAAGAGTGAAAATAAAGTTTTCATCAAAGACTAATATAGGAATATTTTTATTTTATTATTTATTTATTAATTATTTTTTAATATGAAATTTATTGTCAAATTGGATTCCATACAACACCCAGTGCTCATCCCAACAGGTGCCCTCCTCAATGCCCATCACCCACTTTCCCCTCCCTCCCACCTCCCAATATAGGAGTATTTTTAAAGGTTTCTTTTAACCTTATGACTCTTGTGGTATTATTTTATTTCCTTTCTTTGTTTCCTTTAGATAGGAAAAAAGTATGAAATAAAACGTAATGCAGGTTTTATGTCACCTGAGTTTCTGCTGAGTGGGTATTAAGTCAAAGAGGAGAGGGAATTTTTGTTGAGTGCCTACTGTGTTAGGCTGTGTTATTGTTCCTCAATATTTTTTCCTCATTGGAGAAACATTAGATTTTCCTGAATAATTGAAGTTAGGCCTTACCAAATGATTTGTATTGGCTAATAAAAAATGAGTTATAATGTTCTCTGTAACTTCCAGGCTGAAGCTTTATGAGGCTGTTCTCCTATAGTGTATTATCTTTCCCCTTTGCCATTGTGACTGAAAATGCTATAGATAGGAATTACTTTCCCAGCTCGGGTTCTAGAGTGAGAAGGATGACTGCAAGCTACAATGGGTATGTAACAAGCACAAGAAAGAAATCTTTGGTGTTTTAACCTACTGAGATTGTGGTTGCTTTACAACATTACTTAGCTTGTCCTGATTCAGCTGATTGGAAAGACAGGCAGACTACCCAAATCCCTGAGCACTGAGGGTAACATATGGGTAAACAGGGATTTGATTGAGGAGAAGAAAAATACTTCCTCAAGTTTAACCATCAGAAAACTTTTATTCCCTTCTTGCTTTTCTTCTCCAATCAGAAGTCTTTTTGGTTATGAAACATCAGATTTGAATAACCCAATATTTAATACCTGGAACCACCTCCTTAAACATGAACTCTATATTTTGTAATATCTGAAACCATTCCTTTTAACAAAAAATATACATCTTGCCTCCTACTGTTCTATTAATGCTATTTTTTCTACATGAAATTCTTTTCTATTTCCTTGGTACCCACTCTCCATTCTCAACCAACAGAAATTATACCCACTCCCTTCTAGGTCCAATCCAATATCTGTTCCCATCAGAGATAGTTTACAAATCTTATCGACTAGTTATGACATCCTATTTATCTAAATTCAACTTTATTTAGTCCTTTTGTTGTTTGTTGGGTTTCCCTGGTATAAAAGCCTGAGGCTAAAGAACTAATGTTTTATTGGGAGGTGAAATTCCAGGTCAACAAAATGAGGGGAAATGAGCCTGAGATAAGGAAGGATGGGAAATGAGTCTAACGTAATATGTTACTACCTGCCTCCTGCTTTAAAGAGGTACCTGGTTACTTGTAAGTGAAGCATCTCCAGAAAATCCTTATCAGACACTATGCCTTGTAATGGGAGAAAGGAAGAGTGAGATAGCTTTTAGCTCTACCTCTCTCCCATCTCCTGTCTCTTGTTAGTTGAAGTTTGCCCCATTGGAAATTGCTCCTACATTTACAAACTATGCCACCTGGCCTTTTGAGGACAATGTGGCAAATGCTGACCTCATGCCCTTCAGTGTGGCCATTCATCTAAATCTGATAAACATGCATAAAACATTTGTAAATATTATATATATTGGGCTTTAAGCAAAATCCTACCAAGTTCAAAAGGCTGAAATAATTTACACTATGTTCTATAACTCAAAGTATGTGTATACCATAAAATATTTTCCTTAATTGTTATAGTTCTAGGTTATTTTCTTATTTCATACAAGCAATTTTTGCTGAATATCCTTGTACATCTCAATTATCTTGTAGTTTTCAGCTCACCTGTATTGCTTTAATGTAAGACTATTAAGACCAATAAGAATGCTTAATATATATTTTATTATACTACAATACTATTTGTAGAGTATTTATATAGTATATATAATATATAATATTGATAGTATTATATATTATGTTGAGATTTCTATGGCTTGCATTTTGTTACACTGTAGTATAATATATGTTTATATTATCTGTATGTAGTATATATGGCATGTATAGGTAATATATCTTAGGTGTATACATATATGGTATATATAAAATGATGTTATTCTATTGAGATTTCTGATGTCAATTGGCTATTATGAATAATGATATTATGAACATTCATGCAGAAGTTTTTGTATGAACATAAGTATGCAGGTTTCTTGACAAGAATTCTGGGACCAGAGTTGCTAGATCATGTGGTAATTCTACACTTAACTTTTTAAAGAAATGCTCAATTGTTTTCCATAGAGCTGCAATATTTTACATTTCTACCAGCAGCATATGAGAGTTCCAGTTTCTCCACAGTCTCACCAAGACTTCTTATATTTCCTTCCTTTCTTCCTTTTGCCTTTTCTGCCTGCCTGTGTTCCTACCTTCTTACCTTCCTTCCTCCCTTCCTTCCTAGTAGGTATGAAGTGATACCTCTTGTAGTTTTCATTTGCATTTTCCTGATGACTAATGATGTTAAACATCTTTTCATGTGCTTGTTTTTGCCATTTATATATCTTTGGAAAAAATGTCTTTCAAGTCTTTTAGCTTTTCATTAATTGGGTTATTTGACATTTTATTGTTGACTTCTAATAGTTCTTTACCCTGATTAGTAAGACTTTATTAGATATATAATTGGCAAGTATAGTCTCCCATTTTGTGGGTTGTATTTTTACTTTCCTTATAGTATCCTTTAACACAGAGTTTTTAATTTTGATGAAGTCCAATATGTCTATTTTATGTTTGGTTGCTTGTGTTTTTCTTTTTAATTTTTGGTATTATATCTTAGAAACCATTTACTAATCCAAGGTTGCAAAGATTTTTATCTATGTTTTCTTCTAGGAGTTTTACAGTTTTAGCTCTTACATTTAGGTCTTTGATACATTTTGAGTTAGTTTTCACATATGATTGGAGATACAGGTCCAAATCCATTCTTTTGCATGGGACAAGCAGTTGTTACCATTAGTTGAAAAGACTATTCTTTCTCTCCATTAAATAGTTTTGACATCCTCATTGAAAATCAGTTAGCCAAAAACACCATGGCTTATTTCTGGTCTTTTAATTCTATTACACTGACCCATTGTCTAGTCTTATCCCAGTCAGTGCCAAACTTTCTTGATTGTTGTAGCTTTGTAGTAGATTTGAAATTAGGAATTGTGAGTTCTTCCATTTTGTTCTCTTCCAAGATTATTTTGGCTATTCTGGGTCCCTTGCAGTCTACTGAATCTTGGGATCAGCTTGTCCAGAAAAGCAATTATAATTTGAAAAGGGATTACTATGAATTTGAATAGCAATTTGGAGAATATTGTAGTCTTAGCACTGTTATGTCTTCCAATCTAAGAACATAGGAGGTCTTTCTATTTATCTTCCTTAATTTCTTTAATTTTTTTTGTATATTTTTTTAGGTTTATTTATGTATTTATGTATTTATGCATTTATTTTTGAGAGAGATGGAGACCGCATGAGGTGGGTGCAGGAGGGGCAGGGAGAGAAGGAGAAAGAATCCCAAGCAGGCTCCATGTTGTCAGCACAGAGCCTGATGTGATGCAGGGCTTAAACTCATGAAACCATGAGATCATAACCTGAGCCAAAACTGAGTCAGATATTTAACTGACACCACGCAGACGCCCCTTCTTTAATTTCTTTTAATAACATTTTGTGATTTTCAGTGTACAAGTTTTGATTCCTTCTGTTAAATCTATTCCTAAGTATTATTTTGATGCTATTGTAAGTGAAATTATTTTCTTAATTTCATTTTTGGAATATTCATTGATAGTATATAGAAATACAACATATTTATGTGTATTGATCTTATATCCTGCAATAAACCATGTTGAAGTCTTTCACCTTCTTAACACTTATTATGTTTGTGTATCTGTTTTTGGATTCTTGAGAGTATTTAATAATAAGATTATGTCATTAACAAATAGGGATAGTTTTACTTATTTTTTTTCAAATTTGGATGCCTTTATTTGTTTTCTTCCTAATCATCCTGGCTAAAACATCCTATACAATGTTGAATGAAAGTGGAAAGAGTGGGCATCCTTGTTTTCTTTTTGTTATTGGTGGGGAGGGGTAGATTTCAGTCTTTTTTACCAGTTAGTATGATGTTAGTTGTAGTTTTTTGATGGGTGCCTTTTATCAGGATGAGGAAGTTCCCTTCTATTTCTAGCTTGTTAAGTGTTTTTATTATGAAACAGTGTTAGATTTTGTCAAATGCTTTTTATGCATCTATTGAGATAAGCATGCATTTCCTACTTTTATTCTATTAGTATGGTGTATCACATTGATTAACTTTTAGGATAAATCCAACTTGGTTATATTACATAATCCTTTTTAGATGTTGCTAGGTTAGTTTGCTAGTGTTTTTTCTGTATCTATAGTCATGAGGAATATTAGTCTATAATTTTCTTTCCTTGTGATATCTTTATCTGATTTTTGTGGCTTTGTAGAATGAGTTAGCAAGTATTTCCTCCTCTTCTATTTTTAGGAAGACCTTGTATAGGATTGGTGTTTCTTCTCTAAATATTTGATAGAATTCACCAATGAAACCACCTGGTTCTGGGCTTTTTTTTTTTCTTTGTAGGAAGTTTTTTGGTTATTGATTCACTTTCCTTACTAGTTATAGGTCTATCCAGATCTTCTGTTTCTTATTCAATCAGTTTTGGCAGTTTATGTCTGTCTTGGAATTTGATCATTTATTCTAGGTAATCTAATTTGCTGGGTTACAACTGTTCCTAATATTCTCTTATAATCCCTTTTATTTCTATAAGGTTAGTGGAAATGTATCCTCTTTCATTCCTAATTTTAGTAATTTGAATCTCCTTTCTTTTTTCTTGTTTAATTTAGTAAACAGTTTGTCAATTTTGTTGATCTCATCAAAAGATCATCTTTTTGTTTTATTGATTTTCTATTGTTTTATTGTTTCCTATTCTCTATTTTATTAATTTCCACTCTTTCCCTTTCTGATTTTCTTCTATATGTTTGTCTTGGGTTTAAGTTGCTCTTTGTTTTTCTTATTTAGGTTAGGTCATTTATTTGAATCTTTCTTCCTTTTTAATGTTTATTTTTGAGAAAGAGAGCGCGCGCGCGCACACACACACACACACACACACACACACACACAAGCAAGTGGGGAGGGGCAGAGAGAGAGGGAGACACAGAATCCGAAGCAGGCTCCAGGCTCTGAGCTGTCAGCACAGAGCCTGATGCGGGGCTTGAACTCACAAGCTGTGAGATCATGACCTGAGCCGAAGTCGAATGCTTAACCTACTGAGCCACCCAGGCACCCCTCTTTCTTCCTTTTTAATGTAGACATTTATAGCTATGAACTTATGTCTGAGCATTGCTTTCCTATAAATCATAAGTTTTGGTAGGCTTTGTTTTCATTTGCATTCATCATAAAGTATTTTATACTACTACCCTTATGGTTTCTCTTTTGACCCATTGGTTACTTAGAAGTGTGTTTAATTTCTACATATTTGTGAATTTCCTAAGTTTCTGTCTCTTATTGATTTCTAATTTCATTCCATTATGGTCAGAGAACACATTTTGTATGATTTCAATCCTTTTATATTTATTGAGTCTTGGTTTGTGAACTAGCATATTGTCTATCCTAGAGAATATTCCATGTGTGCTTGAGAAGAATGTGTATTCTGCTCTATGGGTGATGTATTCTATAGATGTCTATTAGGTCTACTTGGTTTATAGTGTTGTTCAAATTTCATATTTCTTTGTAATCTTCTACCTAGTCATTCTATCCATTACTGAAAGTAGCATATTTAAGACTCCAACTATTATTGTTGAATTTTCTATTTCTCCTTTCAATTTGGTCAGTTTTTCCTTCATGCATGCTGTTTATTGGCTGCTAGGCACATATATGTTTGTAATTGTTATATAGGTATACATATATATATAAATTATATATATTGATTATGTATATATGTATACATATATATAAATTATATATATTAATTATGTATATATGTTAAAATTATATATATAATTACATATATGTGTATATATATACACATATGTGTGTGTATATATATATATATATATATATACACACACACACACAGTAAAACCTTGGTGTGTGAGCATAATTCGTTGCAGAAATATACTCGTAATCCAAAGCACTTGTATATCAAAGTGAATTTCTCCATAAGAAATAATGGGAACTCAGATGATTCATTCCACAACCCAAAAATATTCATATAAAAATGATTACAATAATGTAATATAATGCAAATAATAAAGAAAATACAAAATAAAAAGAAAAATAAACAAATTAACCTGCACTTACCTTTGAAAACCTTTGTGGCTTGTGTGAGGGAGACAAAAGAAAGAAAGGTGATTGTGTAGGACAACTTTCATTATCACTAATGGATGTTGACTACAGTATAGTATTAATAAAGTCTCATCATATGCTATATTTAATATAATTGGCAATAAGGCAGCAGAGGAAAGGGTCTATATCTGCAGGCAGCCTGACCTAGAATGAAACAAAGCATTCCTAAGCTTACTCTTGTATGGAAAAGCAAAGGACTGTCCGTAGGTGCTTTAAAGTGACAAAAATACACTAGTGCCAGGTGTGGATAACTTCCAATTGTTCTCTGAAAAAATCACTGATTTCTGCCAAATACTGTGGCCTGAAACTGATCATCCGAGCATGGGAGATGATCATCCACAGTCCCGCAGTGAGAGAGAGAGAGAGAGAGAGAGAGGAACCATTGGCTCAGTTGTGATCATGTAACATTTGGAGTCATGTAATACTTATAATTGCAAGACATCGCTTATTTATCAAGTTAAAATTTACTAGAAATGCTTGCTTGTCTTGCAAAACGGTCGCAGAACAAGTTACTCACAATCCGAGGTTTTACTGTGTGTATGTATATACATATACATATACATATACACATACATACATATATATATATATATATATATATATATATATATATATATGATTCTTATTCATTGATCCTTTTATCATTATAAAATGTTCTTTGTCCCTGATAATTCTTGCTTAAAATCTATTTCATCTGCTGTTGGTATAGTTAGTGACTCCAGCTGTTTTTTGTTGCTGTTTGCATGGTATAGTAGTCCCCCCTTATCCATGTGGGATATGTTCCAAGACATCTAGTGAATACCTAGATGGAAAACCATGGATAGTAGTACCAAGCCCCATATATACTGGTTTTTTTCCTACACATATATGCTGATGATAAAGTTTAATTTAGAAGTGAGGCACAGTGAGAGACTAACAACAATAACTAATAATAAGTAGAACAATTATAACAACATACTGTAATAAAAATTATATGAATGTGGTCTTTCACTCAAAATACCTCACTATACTATACTCACTCTTCTTTTTCTTGTAATGATACGAGATGATAAAATGTCTATGTGATAAGATGAAGTGAGGTGAATGATGTAGGCATTGTGACATAGTCTACTGTTGACCTTCTAATGATATGTCAGAAAGAAGATCATCTGCTTCTGGACCACAGCTGACAGTTGGTAACTGGAACTGTGGAAAATGAAACTGCAGATTGGGGGTTGGTGTGTCTACTACATGTCTTTTTTGCATCCTTTTACTTTCAACTTGTTTGTGTCTTTGAATCCAGAATGCGTCTCTTGTTCACAGCATAGAAATTAGATAATTTTCCGCCCATTTTGCCAGTTGCTCTGACTTTTGATTAAAGAGTTTAATCCACTTGCACTTAATCTAATTATTGATAAGGTAAAATTTACATTTGCCATTTCGCTATTTATTTTCTATTTATATTGTTTTTCTCCTCATTTCTTTCATAGCTGCCTTCTTTTGTGTTAAGTAGATAAATATTTTCTAGTATGCCATTTTATTTGCTTGTTGCTTTTTTTTATAATATATTTTTCAGTTATATTTTTAGTGACTGCATTAGATGTTACCATGAATTTTAACTTATTGTAATCTTGTTCAGATTAATACCAATTTAATTTTGAGAGTATTTCAAAAACTCTGCTTCTTTATAGCTCTGTTTCTCTACTTTTTAATTCTGTATAGTCACACATTTATACATTGTGTATTTCTCAACTTAGATTTAGAATTATTTCATTTTTCAGTTGCTTTTTAAATCAGAGGCAAAAAGGAATTACAAACAAAAAATACTTTTTATATACTGTCTCATATTTATCTATATAATTAACTTTACTTGTGTTTTTCTTTCTTTATGTGAAGTGGGAATAACAAATATTGTGTGGTCATTATGTATGACTTCATAATACCAAAAACTCATATTTAATCACATGGAGAAATATTCAGAATATATTAATAACTGAAAAAAGATAGTTATAAATCAGCATGTGTATCATGATCTTATTTATGTAAAAAGTGGATATATTTTATACACACACAGAAAAATTTAAAACAGACAAGAAATCTGTGTGCCAAATTAACCATTTATCTCTCTGTAGTGGAATTGATAGTGATTTTTACATTTTAAATTGTGATTTTTATTTTTTTTCTAAATTTTTTCCCATGAATATAGAGAATATGTAGAAAGAAAGCACTAGTATTGAGTATTTCTTAATAATTTCTTATTCCTCAATAAGACATTCATAGGGAGTTAAGTAAGAATAATGTTGAAAAGGATTTGTTCTGGCAATTCAGAGTAGGATCTTAAACAATTGATTTCCTAACCAGACCCCAACTAGAGTGTAAGCTCTTTAATAGTTCTTTATATAGCCTGAAATCTACACAGTGTTAAATACACATGAACATGACATAAATATTTGTTCAGGATATAGATCGATGACTCAACAACACAGTGAATGGATGTATGAATAAACAAATGAAAATGATCATAGTCTATATACGCCTTTCTTCTTCTGGAGCTACTTGGGAGAAATTACTTATTAGAACTTTATTTGAGGCTCCTTAGTTGCAATTCTGGAATGAATGATTTATTGTTTATAAAACCATATGAGATACTAGGTGAAAAGTCCTACATAAATGTGATATATTATTTTATTCATTGTGACTTTTAGAATAATCTGAAAGACTCGTAACATATCATGATTGCCAAAAGCAGCTGACAAACCTGGTTAGCTTGGTGTGTTTGCTTTTAACAAATCAAAGTGAAATTGGGAGAAAAAAAATCATATTCAAAGTTATTCCATATAAACTGAGACTTACCAGACTTACCAGGCCAAATGAATAATATTTGCTTTCATTTAAAAATTATATAATCCAACCATAGAATGTTTACATAGGAGAATTAAATATAGTTATTATTAATTTATACCATGGGGCCATGATTAATGTTTTTTCTGCCCCAAGACTTTATTTTTTTTCCTCCTTTTCTCAAACATGTTTGGCATTTAGAAGTTTTAAAGTAATTTCCCCCTTTGGCTTCACCTGGGGTCTCTGCTGTCCCAGAACCTCCTCCTGACCTCAGTGTTGTGTTTTCATTTAAAATAGGGCATGTCTATAAATGTCAGCAATACAGAGCAATTAGAAGTTTGAAAAGGGCTGTAACATAAACCAGCATTATAGTGAAATGGATATTGCCTTAAGCTGCCTGCAATTCGCTTGCTGTTGGAAAGACAATATCCTGCCATTCTCCCATGGTGGCCTTCAATTGAACACATTTGGCTGAGGATTGACCCATTATTAAGATAAGTCTCTGCTTGGCTTGAAACAATGAAGAAACAGAAAGAGAGGGAAGCCAGCAAATTGGGCTAGTAGTCAGCCAGCACCAGGCAGAAATGTGACACTGAATTAGAGCTTAATAGCTAGATCTCTGTGGTGCTATCTGTGAAATCCAATGCTGTCCTGAATCCCTGAATTGGACGGTAGGTACATCCAAACTTTGGGCTTGCCCAAAGTTTTCAGGTTTTTTGAAGGAATTGCTGTCTATGTATTTAGGCATGTGTTTGTGTTATTTTCATTTTTAATACCACCATCAGCAACAACAAAATTCCAGCTCTTCTGATTTTAACTTTTTATTCATTTTCATTTCTTCTGCTACTAAGAGTCCCAATCACAAACTGCTTTTGCCATTAGAAAATGGGATATGTTTTTAGACAAGGCATATCATATTGTTCCAATTTACCCACTTCCAAAGATGCTCGACCTTTGTGCACTCACAGTGCTTTCTTTTGCTAGCTTGAGGCCTTTTGACACACTGTCAGCTGGGCTCTGGCTCGCCCCATGTGACCTCAGAGCAAACTTTCCAACAAGATAAGGTTGCTGTTGAAAGTCTCTCTTGGGCTTGCAAACTTGGTCCTGCCTGTTCTGGTGTTTAGAGGGATAACAAAGTGCAAAAGAGCACCAAGCAAACATGTATTCCCTTCCAGACTCTGTCTACTCTTCGTTAGGCTGGGGTTTTTTTGTTTGTTTTTTTCAAGACCACATTAGGGTTGGTGGTAAGGTAAGGGGAAAGTTTGGGGGACAACTTACAAAATTGCCTATTCTTTTGCTGTTATGGTGAGTCATTTTAATTAAATGTATCTCTGGTGAGGTGTTTCCATGATCCTGCCTTTTAGTTCCTAACAACATTTCATCTCGTCAAACTCAGCTTTGTGAAACTCATATGCAAAGCTGAACTGAAATGAGGGAATGTAATTGAATGTAGGAGGGAAACCTATATCACTGGTCTGCTTGTAAAAATCCACGTTTCTACGCTGGCTATGAGCTATAGTTTTGGCTGTCTTAGGAAAGACTTTTAAAAATCCTTGCTGTCAACAGGCTCTTGAGGTTTTCCAGACTTCAGGGAAAGTTAAATAGACCATGAAACATGTGAGAAAGTATGCCCAGGCCATGAAAATTGGGAGAAACTAGAATGGTCCACAAAGGAAGTTGGCTGAATCTCTCTTGCTGGAAGTTTACTAACATTTGAGGGCCTGCACCATTTTGCTTGAGATGGCTTAAGGGATACGGACGCTAAAGTGTCTAAAATCATTTAAATGTCTACTGTTTCTAGGCAAGTATGTCGATTAAACGCCATTCCATAGTCAAGTTCACCACTCTATTCCAGATGCAATGTAAATGCTTTGTATTCACTTTTCTTGGCATGTTTTTCTGTACAACTATGTACAGTTGTTTCTGAACAGATCTATAATTCCCTTTTATAGTGAGTACTGTGTAGAAATACTTCTCACTAAATGAAGAAATTGACTTCAGAGACCACTGGAATGTTATTTATGACATACCTATAAACCAAGATGGTTACTGCATCACTGAGACCATAGATACTACTGAAACATTAACATTGGAGTCACCCAAACTGCTTTGTTTTTATTACAAGCCTGGCTCTCAGTATTGTTTCCTTTGTACATATGCCTTGTCAACTCCAACTTCCACATAACAACCATTCCAAAGTTTTCTTCAACATTTGCAAACTCTCTAACCCACCTTTGCTTTGCTCCCTTTAATTAATGGCCTCACTCTCATAGCCAAAGAACATAGAATATAATCAGAACTTCCTCAGAATTTTGGTTCCAAAATAATCTATATCTATCCATCATTTTTTTTTGTCTCAAAACAAACGTATATTTCAGCTTTGGAAAATCTACAAGTAAACTTTCACTTGGATATTTGCTTTTTTCTGATTCTTAGGTCTTATTCATCAATGGCTTCCTTTTTTCCTTACGTGGCTAGAAGTGTATGTGAATTCTACTTCACATTTTGACCAAATTTGGCACTTCTGGTCTGTTAAAATTTTAGTTAATTTGGTATGTAGTGATTTTCTCATTGTATTTTCAATTTGCATTTTCCTGAACATTAGTTATGTTAAACACTTTAACAATGTCTATTAGTCACTTGGATGTTATCTCTTTGAAGTAACGTTCTTTTCTCTGATATTCCAAAGCATTATATGTAGTCCTTATCATTGCATCCTCTATATTCTTTTGTATCTTACACACCTTGTGCTCTTATTCTGACTATTGTTTTCCTGATTTTTCTTTCAGGTTATTAATTGTCTCTTTAATTGTGTTAATCTGTTGGCATAGTCACCTATTAAATTCTTAATTTTGTTTATTGTATTTCTGAGTTCCAGAATTTCTATCTGGGTGTTTTTAGTATTTTCCAGTTCTTTCATCAATTTCTATTTTGTCTTTTATCTCCTCAGGCAGCATTTTCAGTTATTTTAAAATGTCTATCAGTGAATGCCAATTTCTGAAGCCCTTGTGGGTCTTTTTCTATTGTTTGCTTTTTCTATTTTATTGCTGTTTTGCTTTTGCTCATGTTGCCTTGCTTCTAATATGTCTGGTTATTTTTTTATTATGTGGAGGATCTCATATGTAAATATTTTGTAGTTATAACTTGAAGGCTAGAATAAAGTTATATCACAAAAAGGATTTAAATGTGCACATATTTTTGCCAGGAGCTTATGCATTGGAGGATGCCTGGTGATAATCTGTTAATAAATTTCCTTAATCTAATTTAAGAGACAGGTGATTCAAAGAGAAATGGCAGTGCTCTGAGACAGATTGTCAATATTTGGTTTACTTTTACACCTGGAAGGCAGCTTTGTAAGGTCCTAGACTAAAGTGTAAGGGATTCACTAAAGCCATTTGCCTTGGTAGACTCTGGACTCAACTTTGGTTCTTTTAGATCTGTGAGGCTGTCAAAAGAACAGCCCAAATTCTCAGAAACTTTCTTTGTAATTGTCAAACTCTCCCAGGATAAAGGAACCCTAAATTCTGTGCTTACCTTCTGGGACCTCTGTCCTTATTTTAGATCCTTTACTATCATGTTGGTTCTCTGATTTATTTAAGGATGTGATTCTTTAGTTCTTAAAATATTTTATGTAGATTTTCCAACATTTTCACTTGGAGACACAGTATCTCATCTTCCATTGAAACCTCACTGTTTTTGATGTTGCTGTTTCTTGGTTTTATCATCTTAAAGTTTCATGGAAGGCTTCTTTTCCTCTGCACTGCCTCTGTGCCTCTCTGGAGCTATGTCCTTGGCTTTCTTTTTAAAACTTTTTCTGGGTTTATTCATCTAATCATAAGCTTTCAATTATAAGACCAACTATATGGAGCCCAAATCTGTATCTTTATCCAGATCTCTTTCTTTTGAGTGAAATACTCTATCTCTAGCAGCCCAATAGACATGTGCACCCAAAAATAACTTGAAGAGAGGTCAGTCTTTAATGTTTAAATCAACATTTTTATTAGACCTATTCTTTTCCATGTCTAGGCCTTAATCATGCTTTTAAATTACTTAATTTTGGATAGGATCATTAACAACTGCTATCATCTCTTAATAGTGTTACCAATTTTCCAAATCTGAATCTTCCCTTATTCCTTATCTGTCTTTCTGCTCCCAATCTAATCAATCATTAAATCATACTGAGTTTTCTTCCTAATACTCTGACTATCCACCCTTTTTAAAAACTATAGGGACATAAAGGTAAGTGCCTTTGACAACAGACACTGAAGCTGCACTTTTTAGTGAATGATCTAAGAAAAATTACTTAACAACTCTGTTCTTCTGTTTCCCTATCTGCAACATAGGCATGATAATAATCATACCTACTTAAAGTAGACTACATACATTGCCACAACCTTTTCCTCCTCAATCTATCCCTCCCTTTGCATTGTAACTTTGTGGCTCCTATCAGGAAGTGATGAGGTTGATTTTCCCACCTTGAAATCAGAACTGGACTGTGACCTACCTTTGTCAATAGAATGAAGAAGATATCGTGTGTACTAGGTCTTAAGTGGCACTGAATGCTACAGTGATTTCAAAACTTGCCCAAATATTATGTAAAGAATACTGAGCCAGGCTCCTGGGAGAAGAGACACTGTGTGGGACAGAGACAAACCTTCCTGACTGGGACCATGATAGATCAGCCAGTCTCCAGCCAACTTGGCAACTGACCAAAGAGTCTGTGTGATGCTAGCCGAGATCAGAACTACCAACTTAGAGACTTACCGTGCTAAATAAATGATTGTTACTTTAAGGCACTATGTCTTGGGTTATTATCTAGAAAAAGTCAATTGATAACACTACTTCATAGGGTTCTAGTGAAGATTAAATGAGTTAATATATATAAAGTGCTTAGAACATTGTCTACTACACAATAGCATTACTTAAATGCTAGTTATTATTATTCTTTGCCTCTCTATCCGCACTGCTATGACTTTTGATTCTCATCACCTATTAGTTATTAATTGTTATTCCTTTTGTTGCTAATC
Source organism: Panthera pardus (assembly GCF_024362965.1). NCBI lineage: Eukaryota > Metazoa > Chordata > Mammalia > Carnivora > Felidae > Panthera > Panthera pardus. Next base: position 37,530,879 of record NW_026526732.1, read on the forward strand.
TCTTTCCCCTCAAGTCTATCCTCCACAACTGCCTCTTGAGTGCTACTCTAAAACACAAGTTCAATCATGTCCTTTTCCTCTTTTCTCCTTTAATAGTTCATTTAAGCACTAATTTCTTTGTTTAGTTATTTAAATCCTGTCCAATTTTGTCTTTTTTATAAACATATAAAAAAGACAAAATTGGACAGGATTTATCTGATCTTGATTCTTGATCTGAATCTTGATTCATCTATGTTTTTATCCATGTCTCTTATGCTATATTGATTACTGGTAAAGTAACTAAAAGTAAGGCAGAAAATATTTTTTACAGCATGAAGATAATTACTTTGTAGTTGAGTCAGTGTGGTGTTTGTGGTCAATTTGGTTAATACTGAATGGAAGATCAAGAATGTAACAATAATCCTAATATTTATCAGGTTAAAATAAGATTTGCTTTATCACACGTTTTCCATAAATGAATCCACCATAAAATGTTATCTGTAAACTACTCTTGTTAGATTTATTTAGACCATAAATATAATGCCTGGTGCATCAGCATGGTCAGGTAATCTACCTCAGGAGTTTCCAGATGTCGCTCCCCTCATTGATGCCAGACTGTTGCATAACATAAAAGCTGGGGAGCTTTTTAAAAATAGGAATATTCCAGTGCCACCCTGAACTGCTGAATATGAATTTCTCTTGGTACAATTAAAGAATCTGTGTGATTTCAAAGAACCCCTGATCCATAGACCTCTGTTGTAGTCAAGGCAAATGTTTACTTATTTTGGAGTTAACCGAAAATTCTTTAGGACACAGAAGATAAAAGAATATATGAGACTGGAATATATGTGGGATTGGAATTCTCTTTCAAGAATGAGAAATTGTATGTTGATTACTTTTGTATTTTACCAACTATAGATCTGATAATCAGTTAATTAACCATAGTAATATTTGTTAGAAGTATAGTAAAAGCACATTGTTTCCATAGTGAATTTTATTTTTATTGAACTAAGCAGGGTTTTGAATATGGCTCCAGATTTAACTTTTTTAAGTTGAATTCCTTTTAGACATTCATAGTTGATAAAATTAGAAAGTGTTATCCAACCATCATAAACTTATGTGAAACCTAGAGCCCTATTTTGTTTTATATTACTATATGTCAGTCTAATTTTTCTTTGCCTAACTTAGAGGTTAAAAAATACCTGTGAATTCTGTATAATTGAAATCCTTATTTTCTAAAGCTTTTCCAATATTTTATATGAACATGATTTTTTTTTTTTGAGGTCAAATGATAAAGTGATTATAGGCTAACTTCAGATGTGTAGTAAGCCATCAAGCTATACAACATAATGATGATAGACAAAACTGAATCTAATATACAGCTGCCAAATAATAATCTTTTGCTGCAAAGAGCCTCTGCCTATTAATATAAGCCACCACGTCCAAAACATGCATAGGTGATTATGGAGGAAACCTCTGGACCCTATATTAGCTAAGGTTAACATTTTGACTCTTACTCAGTTCTTCCATATTTTAAATGGAGATATTAAAAGTGCCCAACACAGGGACCAAATTGTTGGTGGAGAAAGATCCTGAACACACCTTCTCTCACAGACACCCCAAATCCACAGCTACATATAGATCATTTCCCTCTGAAAAAGATCTGAAAACTAGATGAACTGCCCTCTACAACAAAGGCTAAAAGGGCACATTGTGATGGATAAGAGAGGCAGAGACATAGTCTCACAAAAAAATCTGCACCCCACCCTCATGCAGCAATACACAACAGAGAGGGATCTCACCAAACAGGTACTGCTCCAGTTGGACTGAACGGTTAGTACCCCACATCAGGCACCCTGGCCCCAGGGATCTGCATGAAAAAATGAGGCACCAGAATGTCTGGCTTAGAAAACCAATGGGGCTGATGTCCAGGGGTCCCAAACTGGGATTCTCCTTTTGGAAGGTTCATGTGTAGTCTTGTTCACCCCAACACTCAGGAAAAAAAAACCTAGCACTTTGAAAAACGTCTGAATTATATGTGAGGGATATTGATTTGCTGATCTGGGGGCATTGACTAAAGGGATGGGGGACAGTTGGAGATGTTCCCTGGAGAGAGAGTGACTGGTGGATGTCATTGTTGCATTCTCCACATAGTTTTCTAACACACGTGAGCAAGTGTGGACACAGCACCCTCCCACTGCCTTTCTGGGATGGGCAAAAGTGAGCAGTGATGGCATTTGCTGAGACCAGAGAGCATGGGTGGTTGCAGTGTTCCCCTGCTCCCTGGCTTGGGTGGACAAATGCAAATGGTCATGGGATTCTCCCACTCCCTAGCTAAGTCTGTGAGCATGGGTGGTTGCAAACTCCTTGGGCCCCTGATTGGGGCTGGCAAGGGCAAGCAGTCATGGCATTCTTCCATTTCTTGCCTAAAACTGGCACACACCCACACATAAGTCATTTTCCCACTGAATTGCTAAAACCCATGTACATACACAGAAAAGACATTTTCCTGATGCCTTTTGTGAAACTGGTGAGCATGCCCCAGCTGCCTTGCTAAAGCCAGTGGGAGCATACGATCCACACAGGGGACAGCTCTTGATTGCTCGCCTCTGATGGCTAAGAGCTTTGGCATTCTAGAGCTTCAAGGGCTAAAAAAAAATGGAAAGACAGTTCTTGGCAGGCTACCACTCCCAGGGCACTGCAAAAACAGCAGACTGAAACACAACCCAAGTTTTCCTACAAAAAAGACCTATTTACTTAGCCTGGAGCTTCAGCCTTAAAAAAAGGCTTCAGGTTTCCACATATCTAAAAGCTAAGGAGGGGGTTCCCAGAAAACAAACAAGAAGACACTATTCTTGTGCATTTCCTTGGCCTCAGTACAACTTGATGACACTTACTACAAAGGAGACTCAATTTTTTAAACTGTTCTCCAGGGGATACATTCAGATCATCTGGTCTGGAGTCCAGCAGGTATTATGATTATGGACCATAGGACTAAATATATTTACATACTTTAAAAGCTGCTGCCTGGGGCGCCTGGGTGGCGCAGTCGGTTAAGCGTCCGACTTCAGCCAGGTCACGATCTCGCGGTCCGTGAGTTCGAGCCCCGCGTCAGGCTCTGGGCTGATGGCTCGGAGCCTGGAGCCTGTTTCCGATTCTGTGTCTCCCTCTCTCTCTGCCCCTCCCCCGTTCATGCTCTGTCTCTCTCTGTCCCAAAAATAAATAAAAAATGTTGAAAAAAAAAAAAAAAATTAAAAGCTGCTGCCTAAGGATCTGGCTTCCAATTAACCTGAAACGAGGTGCTAAATAAGAATCCTCCCTTTGAATCATTGACAGGTCTTGATACTGCCTCAACAGTGGGGGCATGTCAAGAATAAATCAGGCAGTTTAGACAATGATAAAGGTTTGAAAGGCAATCAAAAGTTAGGGCAAAGTGGAACAAGAAGTATTATCACCTGCAGAAGACCACTCCTTTAAGACTAAGAGAGGTAGCTGTTTCACTTACTGCATAGATGCAAACACAGAGAGTCTAGCAAAATGAGGAAATGGTAAAATATGTACCAAATGAAAGAACAAGACAAAAGTTTAGAAAAAGGCTTTAATGATGTGGAGATAAGTAACCTACCTGATGAATAATTTAAAACAGTGGTCATAAAGATGCTCACCAAACTCAGGAGAAGAATGGGTGAATACAGTAAGAATTTCAACAAAGATTTGGAAACATAAAAAAGCACCAAACAGAAGTCATAGAGATGAAGAATACAACTGAGCTGAAAAATACTGTTGAGGGGTTCAACAGTGGACTGGGTAAAGGAGTAGTATGGATGAGTAAGCTGGAATATAAAGCAATAAATTTAGACACAGCTACAAAAAAAAAAAAAATAAAAGTGAATGTAACTTAAGGGACCTATGGCAATAGCAAATGGAATATTATTTGCATTTTAGGGGTCCTGAAGGAGAAGAGAGGAAAATAAAGGGGCAGAAAACTTATTTGAAGAAATAACGGCTGAAAACTTTCCTAACCTGGGGAAGAAAACAGACATTCACATCAAGGAAGCTCAGAGAATTCCAAATAAAATGAAGCCAAACAGAGTCATACCAAGACACATTATAATTAAAATGTCAACAGTTAAAGATAAAGAGAGAATCTTAAAAATAGCAAGAGAAAAACAAATTGTTTGGTATAAGGGAAACCACATAAGGCTATCGGGTTTCTCAGCAGAAACTACAAGCCAGAAAGGAGTGGCATGACTTATTCGAAGTACTGAAAAGAAAAAAAATCCAAGCAAGAATACTCTACCTGGCAAGATTATCATTCAAATTTGAAGAAGAGATAACAAGTTTTCCAGTTAAGCAAAAGCTAAATGAGTTCCTCACTACTAAGCTGGTTTTACAAGAAATATTAAAGGGACTTTTTTTAACCTGAAAAGAAATGGCACTAATTAATAACAAGAAAACATACAAAAGAATCTAATTGGAAAAGGTAAACATATAGTAAAGTTAGTGACCAGTCACTTATAAAGCTACTAAGAAGTTTAAAAAAATGTAGTAAAATTAACTAAATCTATAATAATTAAAGGATACATAAAATAAAATCTGTAAAAAATTACATCAGAAATATAAAATCAGGGTGGGGGAGTAAATATGTAGGGTTTTGATATGCATTCCATAAAACAAACACTTACAGTAAATACACAAAAGTAAATGAGAAAGGAATCTAAACACAACACTAAAAGAAGTCATCAAACCAAAAAGAAAGTGAGAAGGAGAAAACAGGAATAGAGAACTACCAGAAAACAGCCAGAAAACAACAAAATGGCAATAAATACATATCTATCAATAATTACTTTAAATGTAAATGGAACAAATAACACATCAAAAGATGTAGAATGGTTGAATAGATTTAAAACAGCAACAACAACAACAACAACAACAACAACAACAAGACTCATCTATATGCTGCTTACTGGAGACTCGTTTCAGAAGTAAGGACACACATAGACTGAAAGTGCAGGGATGGAAAAAGATACTTCGTGCAAATTAAAACAAAAAGAAAGCTGGCATAGTTATACTTATGTCAGACAAAATAGATTTTAAAACAAAGATTGTAACAAAAGATAGAGAGGGGCACTATGTAATAAGAGTCAATCCAACAAAAATATAGCATTTATAAATATATATGCACCAAACATAGAAACACCAAAATATACAAAACAAATACTATAAGAACTAAAGGGAGAAACTGACAGCAATATAATAATAGTAGGGAATTTTAACACCCCACTTACATCAGTGGATCATCTAGACAGACAATTAATGAAGGAACATCAGCCTTAAATGACATATTAGCCCAAATAGTCTTAATAGATACACACAGAACATTCCATTCAAAAGCTGAATACAAGTGCACATGGAACATTCTCTAGGATAGATCACTTGTTAGGCCACAAAACAAGTCTCAATAAATTAAAGAAGATTGGAATCATGTTAAATATCTTTTCTAATCGTAATGGTATAAAACTAGAAATCAATAACAAGAAGAAAACTGGAAAAACTACAAATACATGGAGATTAAGCAACATGTTTCTGAAAAACTACTGGGTTCGAGAAAAATATCAAAGGAGAAATTAAAAAAAAAAATACCTAGAGGGGTGCCTGGGTGGCTCAGTCAGTTAAGTGTCTGACTTCAGTGCAGGTCATGATCTTGGTTTGTGGGTTCGAGCCTCACGTCAGGCTCTGTGCTGACAGCTCAGAGCCTGGAGCCTATTTTGCATTCCGTGTTTCCCTCTCTCTATGCTCCTCTCCTGCTTACACTGTCTCTTTCTCAAAAATAAAATAAATATTAAAAAATTTTAAAAAAATACCTAGAGACAAATGAAAACAGAAATATGACATACCAAAACCTATGGGATACAGCAAAAGTGGTTTTAAAAGGGAAAATAATAGCAACATAGGCCTACCTCAAGAAACAAAAAAATCCTCAAATAAACGATTTAGATTTATACCTAATGGAACCAAACAAGAAAAAACAAACAAAGACCAAAGTTAGTAGAAAGAAAGAAAATAATACACATTGGAGCAGAAATTAAGTGAAATAGAGACTAAAAAGGTAATAGAGAAGATCAATAAAACTAAGAGCTAGTTCTTCAAAAAGGTAAACAAATTGACCAACTTTTAGCTAGACTGGCCAAGAAAAATACAAATAAAATAAAAAATGAAAGAGGAAAAGTTACAACTGATATGAGAAAAATACAAATGATTATAAGAACCTACTATGAGCAGCTATATGTCACCAGATTGGACAACTTAGGAGAAATGGATAAATTTCTAGAGATTTACAAACTTGGAAGACTGTAACATCTGAATAGACCAATTACTAGCAAGGAGATTGAATCAGTAATAGAAACTTCATAACAAATAAAAGTCCAGGACCAAATGGCTTCACACATTAAAGGAAGATTTAATATCTATCCTTCTCAAACTTTTCCAAAATATTGAGAAGGGAAAACTTCCAAACTCCTTTTATAAGGTCAGAATTAACCTAATACCAAAACCAGCCAGACCCATACGCACAGAAAAAGTGATAGGCCAATATCCCTGATGAACATAGGTGCAAAAACCCCCAACAAAATATTAGCACACCAAATTCAAAAATACATTAAAAGGATCATATAACATGATCATGTGGGATTTATTCCAGGGACTCAAGGATGATTCAATATCTGCAAATCAATCAACATGATACACCACATTAACAAAATGAAAGATAAAAATCATATTATCATCTCAATAGATGCAGAAAAAGCATTTGACAAACTTCAACATCCACTTTTGATAAACACTCTCCACAAAGTGGGTATAAAGGGAGCATACCTCAACATAAAACAGACCATATCTAACAAGCCCACAGTTAATATCATACTTTATGGTGACAAACTAAAAGCCTTTTCTCTAAGATCAGGAAATCTTAGATTTCTAAATCTTAGATCTAAGATCAAGGATCACTCTTGCCACTTTTATTCAACATAGTATTGGAAGTCGTTGCCAGAGCAATTAGACAAGAAAAAGATATAAAAGACATCTAGATTGGAAAGAAAGAAGTAAAACTGTCACTATTTGCAGATGACATGATATTATAGATTGAAAACCCTAAAAGTTCTATCAAAAACTGTTTGAACCCCATTTTCAAATGATAAAGAATAAAATACCTAGAAATAAATTTAACCAAAGAGGTGAAAGACCTATATATTGAAAACTATAAGACATTAATAAAAGAAATTGAAGTAGCCAAATAAATGAAAAGATATTCCATGCTCATGAATGAATCCGTATTATTAAAATGCCTAAAGAATCTGCATATTTAAAGCAATCTCTATCAAAGTTCTAATGGCATTTTTCACAGAACTAGAACAAATAATTTTAAAACTTGTATGGAACTACAAAAGACCCTGAATAGCCAAAACTATCGTGAGAAAGAAGAACAAAACCAGAGTTATCATGCTCCCTGATTTCAAACAATACTACAAAGCCTTAGTAATCAAAACAGTATGGTATTGGCACAAAAACAGATACATAGACCAATGGAATAGAATTTAAAGCCCAGAAATAAATCCATGCATATATGCTCAATTAATTAATTTATTACAAAGGAGACAAGAATCTACATTGTGAAAAGGATAATATCTTCAATAAATGGTTTTGAGAAAGTTACACAGCCACATGCAAAAGAATGAAACAGGACCACTATCTCACACAAAAATAACAAGTATCAGCAAAGATGTAGAGAAAAGGGATCCCTGTACACCTTTGGTGGGAATGTAAATAGCTGCAGCCCCAATTGAAAACAGTATGGAGGTACCTCAAAAAATTAAAAATAGAACTGCAATATGATCCAGCAATTCCAATTCTGTATGTTTATCCAAAGAAAATGAAAATTCTAATTTGAAAAGATATACGTACCCCTGTGTTCATTGCAACACTATTTATAATAGCCAAGATATGGAAACACTCTAAGTATCCATTGATAGATGAATGGATAAAGATGTGATATATCTATATATCTATATAGATAGATAGATACTACTGAGGCATAAAAAAGAATGAATTCTTGCCATCTGCTACAACAAGGATGGATCTTGAGAGTATTATGATAAGTGAAACAGGTCGGACAAAGAAAGACAAATATCACATGATTTTACTTATACATTGAATCTAAAAAACAAAACACAGACTCATAGATGCAGAGAACAGACTAGTGGTTGCCAGAGAGAAGAGGTATTGGGGGGCAGAAAAATGGGTGAAGGGCATTAAGAAGTACAAACTCCCACTTGTAAATGAATAAGTCATGGAGATATAATGTACAGCATGGGGAATATAGTCAATAACACTTTATTAGCTTCATAAGGTGACAGATAGTAACTAGACTTATTGTGGTGATCAATTTGCAATGTATATAAATGTCAAATCACTATGCTGTACATCTGAAACTTATATAATATTGTATGTTGATTATACATGAATAAAAAATTTTCTAAAAATAATTGTCCATCAGAAGAATTACTGCAGGGACTTAATGAGATAGTATATGTAAACATTCTTAGCTCTAACTTAGTGCCCTGTAAATGTTAGTTATTATAATTCAGAAATTATATGGTCAGCTCTTAATTATCATTCAAGTTAAAATGTAATTCTTATATAAATGTGGTGGGGTGGGGCTCCTGGGTGGCTCAGTCAGTTAAGCATCAGTCTCTTGATTTTGTCTCAGGTCATGATATCACAGTTTGTGAGACTGACTCCCACCTTGGGCTCCGAGCTGATAGCATGGAGCCTGCTTGGGATTCTTTCTCTCCTCTCTCTTTTTCTGACCCTACCTCCGCTCTCTCTTACACACACCCTCTCTCTCAAAATAAGTAAATAAACAAAAAAAATGTTGATTGCCTTATGATAATGTTTGTGATTCTGTGTTGGAATCGACATTCTACTAGAAATCAAACACTAAATTTTGAATCAAAATTGCCATGAAGAAATGTAAATTTAGGTAGTCCTTTCAATGTCTCCCAACGTCAGCCTTCAGCCTTCAGATAAGGGTGTTTAGTGTTTTGTAGAGGTAAAATGCAATAAAGTAGGTAAAGATTATTCTGTAAACTCCATTGTGTTTTAAGGATAAAAGATCAATCCATCTGGACTGATACCATCTCTGTTGACACAAGTTCTAATTACATATGTAAATATCTTAGAGACTTTATAAAATAGTGTGTTTTTCATATCAGTTGCATCAAATAGTTTTAACAATTCTATGCAAGTAGTATAATCAGCAGTATTTTACAGAGAAATATTGAGTTTCTCTAGTTTAAAATGATCTGCCCTTTCAAGAATTATTGTATAAATTTCTTTTATGATATCATAACATTTTTGGCTATTACATCTAAGATATATTGCTATTTAACTCATCAAATATGAATGCTTGATGTCTCCCAAGTAGATAGAAAGTGACTCAAGGGTAGTGTCATAATTTAGACTTCTTGTCTCCTTCATTTTTCCATTTTAGTTTTTGGTAAATAAAACCTAATAGGAGTGAGGATAAATGTATTTAAAATTGAAATGCTTGATTATCTCCCTCTTGCACAAAAAAAACCCATGATCTTAAATAAAATAAAAAATAAGATAAATAATGTGGAGGTCCAAACTCTTTTTAGCCTGAGGTTTGAGTTTATTAGCCATCTGAGATAAAGGTAGTGGAGTGGGGAATAGTTTATTGAAGATTATCTGGTTGGACGTTCTTATTTTTTCTAAAAGATATTGAATTTTGAAATTATCAATATGCCCATGATTTCCTGTAAGAAAATATATTCCAAGATAGGCTATGTTTTATTCTTAGTTTAGGTGCTATTTAAACTGTTTCATGCTCTGGGTCACCCTTATTAGGAGCATCAGTTGATTTGCTTTAGCTTGGTTCTCCCTATTACTGTAACAATTGTGGAATTCTCTTAGTGAGCACCTGCTTATATACCATTTTTTCTTTAATTGAATCATTTTGGGAAATGCATAGGGAATAATTTACTTCGTGATCAGAAGATCTATTTCCATACATCAACTTATATATAAGGAATTGGGCTTGAGAAACTTAAAATGAGACAATTATGCATATCTGCTTTCCTATATGAAAGTATCAAGGTATAAAATAAATGTGAGAGGAAAGCAACTTATAATCATTAAGCCTTTCCCTTTTATAGAGGTAGCATTTTATTTATTTATTTACTCATTCATTTAATGTTTATTTATTTATTTTTTTGAGAGAGAGAGAGAGAGAGAGAGAGAGTGTGAGCATGCATGAGTGGGAGAGGGGTAGAAAGAGAGGGGGGGAAACAGAGGATCCCAAGCAGGCTCTGCACTGAGAGCAGAGAGCCTGATGTGGGGCTCGAGCTCATGAACTGTGAGATCATAACCTGAGCTGAAGTTAGACGGTTACCCAACTGAGCCACCCAGGTGTCCCTATAGAGGTAGCATTTTAAAGTTTACAAAACCTGGGATGCTTGGGTGGCTCAGTCGTTAAGCGTCTGACTTCAGCTCAGGTCATGATCTGAGGGTTTGTGAGTTTGAGTCCCCCATCAGGTGAGCTTATGGCCCACTTTGGGTGAGCCCTGCTTCTCTCTCTACCTCTTTCTCTCTTTCAAACATAAATAAATACATAGTTTACAAAGCCCTTCTTACATCATCATGATGAACCTAAAAATAATGTACAAATAGCATGTATGTCAAACTGTGATAGAGAGCTTAATTCTACATTAAGTGCAAGAGAAGTAGATGGTGCTGAATATTGCTTATGATTTCGTGGAGATTTCTGGTCCTTACTGGAGAAGACAGTGGTAATTAAAAAAAAATCTCGGGTACAGTGGTCTGTGGGAGTAGTAATCTGAGAATTTGTTCTTTGAATATTTTTCTTTCTTTGGATACATAAAGTAGCAGAGCACGACTCCATGTGGGTTGTTTCCACTTTGTGTTTTGGCTTTTGTATTCCAAAATGGAATAGTTTTCCTTGGCAGACTCAGCAGTAGAATAAGTCTAGTGTAGGTGGAGTGCATGTATTTTTTTTTAAAGGAGAGTAGGGATTTGCACAGTGACCCAGATGTGTGCTCTCTGAACTCCAACTGTCTGTGTTCAAATATGCAATGTGAAGTGAACAGGATTTAAAGAGACCCTTTGGATACCTTGGGGGTATTTCTTGCACAGTGTTTTGGCAGCATGCTCTTCTAGCTGAATTAGATTTATTGCTGAAGCACTAAATCTTCATTATATGTGACAACCTTACTCCCCTGCCGTCCTGGTCCCTTTCCATTCACAGTCCCTTGTTTTAATTCCAACATCTTGTTTCTTCCCCTTCCCTAGCCCCAAGATCCCAAAATATTCTACATTCCAGCCTATCTTGGAGTTAAAATTGCCTTAAATTTGTGAATGTGTCATTCACAGATGTCAGAAAGCAGAAAGCACGGTAAAGGTTAAAGATGTCTCATCCAATCCATCAGTATTTAGCCAGAAGTGCACTGGAGCCTTTAAAAGTGATCTATATGGCTGGATGCCTGACATAACTCTATCAATGAGAAGCAGTCACAAACATTCTGGCTAGTGTAGTTACAGGTGAGTATTGAAAAAGAATACTATCTCAGGTGTGTGGTCCTGAGCCTGTCACTCTTCTATCCAGCACTGTAGGTGTAAGGAGTCAGCTTACACCAACACTGTAGGTGTAAGGGTAAGGAGTCAGCACAAATGTTCAATGGACTTAATCTCCTGTTGAACTACTTTGGAATGTTTAATAACCTAAGAAAGATTAGACCAGATGGCCTCTAGAATTAGTGGATAAATTTAGAAATATCAAGAAGGCTACTTTTTAAAATCCCACCTGTATAGGAAATCCCACCCAAGGCCCAAACTGCTTTTCTATTATCTGCCTTAAAAGTTGTGATATTGTTGTATATTCTTTGTCTGCTTACCACAATAAAAGTAGATTTGAGGAATATCAATCATTACATATAAAGTTAGCAAATATACCTTGACATAACTCATATAGGTCTCGTGTGAAAGTCATTTGTTTATTCACTGACTCATTTATTCATTTAATAAATATTAAATCCCTAATATGTGCCAAACACTGTGAGATATTTAATTGTGAACAAGATCAACAAAATGTGCCCCTCTCGGTGAGCTTACATTAAGAGGTGAGATTCAGAGAAGTAAGCAGGCAATTGTAATATAAATGCTGAAGAAGGATAGTATGTGAGGTACAGTAGTACCAAGGACTTTTAACTGAGCCTCTTGTAGGCAATGGAGGAGAGGAGTAAGAAAGAAGGGGATGATGGTTAGACTGAAATCTGAATGGTTAGTAGAGTTAGCCATTTGAAATAGGGTCTGTCTGAGTAAAGGCACATAAAAAGGATTAAAGGTGAGAATGGAAATGACTGATAGGAACCAAAGGCAGTTCTGTTTGTCCGGAGCATTAAGAGTAAAGAGAGAAGAGTGAGAGTGGAGGCCCCCAAGGGAAACAGGATGCTTGTAGATGTGAACTTGACCAGGAGTTTCTGTTGCACGTCTACTGTTTATAGACCATGTTTGTGGAGCTTCCTGATTCCTGCAGAAATAAATGCACTTCACCTGTCCAGCGTGCTTTAAATCATTACAGGCTGCTTTCAGCTGCTATTGCATTCAGCTTCTAGGAAATAGGGAGAGAAAGAAACAAACTATTAAGTAAATGTTTTCCTATCCCATTGAAAATCTGGACATCTTCTTTTGCAGTTCAGAATGAGGCAATGCCATTGTTACATCAGTGAAAAATTATTTATAAAAACAAGTAACACATGAGGAATATAAATGACAAAACTAAAGACAAAGTTACCTTGGAGAAAGTTAAAATGTAGTTTAATCTAAACCTAAAGCAGTTACAAAATTATGATTTTTTTAAACAAGTTTAATAGAAGAAATCTTTCCCTAACAAGAAGAATCTCACAATGCTCTAGACTTCTTTGGAGGGTACTGTGATCCCCATCGTAAGTAATCAAGCAGATGGCAGTACTTTCAATTTTTTTTTAATATTCATTTATTTTTGAGAGAGAGAGAGAAAAAGAGAGAAAAGGGGGGCGGGGCAGAGAGAGAGAGAGGGAGACACAGAGTCCAAAGCAGGCTCCAGTCTCTCTCTGAGCTGTCAGCACAGAGCCCGACACGGGGCTTGAACTCACAGATAGCAAGACCATGACCTGAACCAAAGTCAGATGCTTAACTGACTGAGCCACTCAGACACCCCAAGTACTTTCATTTATCCATGTTGTTATGGAGGGATTCCTACAGATGCAGAAGAATATTATTTATTCACGATGCTGAAACAGGACTTTGCATTCATCCGTGGGCTAAGTTCACTTTAAATGAATCTAATAGTGGATTTGAGGGCAAGTGCTGCTCCAAATCACTCAAGGTCACTTTCTGCTAAAGTCTGATCCCTTTCCCTGATGTCAGTAGCAGTTGTGTGTAAGAATTTGGCCCACTGTCCTAAAGATTACCTGGTTTGTTGGGGTCTTTTTTTATTATTTTATTTAAGTTTATTTATTTTTGAGAGAGACAGAGCACAAGCAGGGGAGGGGCAGAGAGAGACACACACACACACAATCCGAAGCAGGCTCCAGGCTCTGAGCTGTTAGCAGAGACCCATGTGGGGCTGGAACCCACAAGCCGTGAGATCATGACCTGAGCCAAAGTCTGATGTTTAACCGACTGAACCACCCAGGCGCCCCTTTTGGGGTATTTTGAGTAAAATTTTAACCCTAGAACCTCGACACAGCAGCATTTTAAACGGCTAGTGCAATTTCCAAGAACACATGTCAACAAGCTTCAGGTGTTAAATAGATACACATAGTACTATATGCCTCAGAACTTTAATTGGCACAGCTTTCTGGTAAATTCTTCTTCGTGGTCGCTGGTTTGTTAAAATCCTTTTTGGTGTGCTTATTTATAAATAAGAACATATTCATTAAATTTGGCTAAGATACAAATATGATAAACTACATTTTTTTTAAAGCCTCCAAATTTTTCCGCGCATGTTTTCAATGTAGATGTAACGCATCTTACTGGCAATAATTTATCTGCCAAAGACTTAACCTCTTTCACAAAACATACCAGGTAAAATGGAAACTGTTTATCACATATCTAGAAAAAGAAGGTAAAGAGCGCATCCCATTTCATGCAGTTTATACAATATATTTAATGATACAGTTTTTCTCTAACATTTCTTCCAATCCTTTAAAAACTATTTGAAATGTCATCTTTTCCATGAACTCTCTTCTGAATGCTTTAAGTCAGATTGGATATCAACTTTATTTCAGTCCCTTCCTACTATCTTAAACCTCTCCCTGTATTTTGTCTTGTACATACTTGTGAACGCTAATGTGTTCAAAGGTATTAGTGTTATCGACTATGCATTATCTGTTTTAAATATCCTACATTGCATAGGTGGGTACCTCTTATATGGTATACCTGAGAGGAAGTAGTGTGGTATACTGGAAAGAAGAGGTGGTAGGGCTTTGGGGTCAGAAAACCATGGCTTGATTCCTGTATTTGCAGTTCCCTAGCTAAATGGCTGTAGGAAACATACTTAATCTCTCTGTCCCTCAGTTTTCTCACTTGTAAAATAAGAACATTAACACATGCAGTACAGGATGCAAAAAGAGAGCACATAAAGATACCTTCTTTCTATCCTTGGGTCGAATTTCAATTGTTTAAATAAAATTTTAATGTTTATTTATTTTTTGAGAGAGAGAGAGAGAGAGAGAGAGAGAGACAGAGCATGAGCAGGGGAGAGACAGAGAGGGAGGGAGACACATGTCTGAAGCAGGCTCCAGGCTCTGAGCTGTCAGCACAGAACCCAATGTGGGGCTTGAACTCACAGACTGAAATCATGACCTGAGCTGAAGTCAGGCACTTAACTGACTGAGCCACCCCGGATCCCCTGAATTTCAATTTTTAATTCAATAGAAGTATCTTGTGTCTCCTAAAGTATATGTTTTTCTTGTATACATATTAATTTAGAGATATAATAGCTTTTCTAGTTGTTATATGCAATTAGTTTAATTTAATTTAATTTAGTTTAATTTTAATATTATTCTTATCTAAAAGAACAGCTTTACCTTATATTTAATATACAGCGAGGTGTGCTGCTAAAGATACTTATAGCCTTTTTATTTATGCCTGTGGAGATCCCCTGTGTCATGAAATGGAGTGTTGTTAGAAACCGTGAGAAGTTAATGAATCAACAACAGCCCAGTGAGCTGTTATTTACAGTAACATTACCACGATGACTTATGCCCCTGAGGTACCTAGGTGACAAGGGAACTGAGATTGTAAATTAATGTAGATTTAGATTGTTGCACAGGAGGTGCCGGTGGCCTTTGTTTTCTATTTTGAGGTACAACAAAGGACAAAGGGATGACGTACTAGCTCAGACACCAGCTAAGCTCACGTTACATTTCACGCTCTGGCCCATCTTCCCATTTCTTCATTGTGTGAGGAACATTTGCTATTTTATTTTCATGTTGTGATACATGTAGCCTCCTCTTGCAGCCCCATGACTAATTCTAAATGACTGAGGACCTCCCACCCTATTTCTTTCCAGGTCCAAAGCCACCTGCTTCCAATGCATAACAGACGCAATAATGTGTTCTCATCATGGTGATCATCAGGTGCCTCTGTCAGTTGTACTTAAAAGTCACCAGAAGCATTTATGCAGATTACATGAATAGTCAGGGTGACTTCTGAATGGGCAAATGTCAAAATCATCACAAAGGGTCACTAATCTGATAAAATTCAATGGGGTTACAGAATTTTTGTGTTTCTGAACTTGTGTATGTGAGGATTTCCAAATCAGATTCACTTGTAATGTCAAGGTTATGGTTTTGACTTTTAATTTTGTTATTTTGGGTGATTATTTGAGACAAAAAAAATAGAGTCAGAGCTGGTATTTCTAAAAACACATTTTGAAATATCTTTTAAAGAATTTTACCATAAGAGAAATATTATCCAAAGAAAATACAACTTGATCAAAATGATAAAACATTGGAAAGTTTAAAATATACGATAAAACAGAAAACAGAATATCACATCTATCTCTGTAAATATCTATTTTTCTCCACCTTGTACCACAATGTATTTTAAGCAGTGTTTAACAACATACCCAACAAAGTACAAATAAATAAAATACCAGAGCCAAAGAAAATACAACTTGATCAAAATTATAAAACATTGGGAAGTTTAAACTATACTAGAAAACAGAAAACAGAATATAAAGTATGATGACCCAGCAAATGTAAAAGTCGTATTAACAAATGCAAGCAAAGTAGACTCACCTATTAAGAGAAAAGTATTCTCAAATTGGATCACAAAGCAAAACCAGTAAAAACAAGAAATTTATTTAACACAATGTGACTCAGAAAGATTGAAAATTGAATGATAGAAAAGAATATACTAAAATGAAAATAAAATACAAGGACACATATCATTATATCAGTTGAAACTGGCACACAAACACTAAATGAAACATAGAAGACTCCTTAATGATGACAGAGCACACTCTGCAGTGAAAATATGACATCTGTGAATATCTACTTGCCAAAAACATAGCATTGACATTCTTAAAGCAAAAACAAACTCAAAAACATACGAAAATACACCGAAAACACTGATGACTTATTTTTATTCGTTTCTCTTAGCCCATTTCTCTTAAATATTTTAGAGAAAGAGTTCTAAGAGCACTGAAGCCCTAAATAAAACAAAACAAAGGATAAGATAATGCTGACTTGACAAACTCTGTATTACCTTGGAAATAAGTTGTATGCCTTTATTACAAGTACACTCACCATTCACAAGATTTAATTACATATAGGACCTTGAAAATATCTCAATACATCCGAAACAGGAGAAATAACACAGAAAAACTCTCTGATCACAATGTAACACAAACAGAAATAACAGCCAAGTTGGAAAGTGACAAATGTTTCTACTTACAAATTAAAAGCAAACAGAATCCTTTCTTAACCAAGAGAAAATCAAATCCAAAGTGAAAAATACCTGGAAAATGACATGAAAGCACTTGTATGAGAATGTATGAAATATAGCTACACATTTCATTTGGAAAAATTCTCAGCCTTTATATTAATAAAGAAGAAATAATAAAAAAAGTAATGTGAGTATTCATGTCAAGGAGGTAGAAAGGAACAACAAATATCAATAATATTGTAATAACGTGGTATGGTGACAGATTGTAACTACACTTACCATGGTGAGCATTGCATAATGTATAGAATTATCAAATCAATATGTTGTGCACCTAAAACTAATACAGCAAGGTATATCAATTACACTTTGACAATAAAATTTAAAAAGGCATCTGAAACAGCACCAGCCATATGACAAAAATGGTCAGTTGGTCCCAGGGTATCCATCAGCTCCTGTAAGCCCAGAAGCAGGCGGCTGAGAGGTGACAGATACCAGAAAGAGGAAGGTCATGTGTCTGAAGAAGGCAATGGAGGAGGCATAGATGGGGGTGGAGTTGGACCCCAGAGAGAGAATAGGAATTCCAGAGCAAGCAGCAGGCCAGGCTTTATAATCCCTGAAAAGGAAATAAAGACCTCAGATCTAAAGTGATGCTGTGTTCCCTTGTATGCATGGCCTTCCTTTCTACATCCTCAATACCTTTCCCTTTATGACAATGAAAAAGTGCCATTAAAAAAACTATGGGCAAACAAACAAAAAAATTTAAAACAACAACAACAACAACAACAACAACAACAACAACAAAATAATCCTAAGAAAAGAAGCAACATAGTAGTAAAAGCAAAAATTAATAAATTGGAAAGTGGAAAAAATATAGACCTACTGAATGAATCCAAGAGCAAGTTATTAAAAAGTTAGGTAAGCAGATAACCTCATCCATCAAAGGAAAACAAGAGGAGAAAGCACAAATACACAAATAAGAATTGGAAAAGGGAAATAACTATAGATTGGGAGAAGTCTAAAAGGACCATATGATGTTACTTAACCTTATTCAGATAATTTTGCACGTCTTGATAGAATGGGAGATTTTTTTTTGAATGGGAGATTTTCTAGGAAAAGATCTATTTCCAAAACATCTACTCCCCAAAAGTAAATAGTTCAATTGTCATAAGAGCTAGGAAATAATTTGTATTGTTTAACTTCCCTCTCCACCCTAACGCATTAAGCCGAGATTATTTCTTAGTGGATGGTGCAGAAAACTCTAATTTATTTGAGTGCTCTAGAAGAACAGAAAAATAAACTAAGTCTCTGAATTGTTTAATCAACTTAACATAGCTTTTGTAACTAAACCTGACAGGAAATAGCACTAAAAATGAATTTAAAATTACTGAATATAAATTAATTTCTATCATAAAAAGGAAAAAAAATCTTAATCCAATGAAGAAATGCTAAAAGGGGAGCTCTCAGAAACATTCCCAGTTACATGGGAAAAAGACAAGCATGTTACCACAGCTATTATTTAAGGTTGTTCTAGAGGAACTAGAATAATATGAATACAATTGTTAAGACAAGATTAAAGTCATAACTATTATAGAAGGTTTGATAGCACTGTATACGTGTAAACCTTGAAACTCAGATGAAAAACTAGTAGCATTCACCTATCATATAATAAACAACTAGAATATGTAGTAGAAAAAAGGCCTCATGACCCTGCTTAAAACAGCTACAAAGATAAAGTAATTAGGAATAAAATTAACAAGAAACATGTAAGATATGTGTATTTAGACAGATGTTTAGGAAAATGAAAAAAAAATCAAGCTGTATATGATTCTAGAGGTAGGGAATAGCTTTGGGATTGTTCTAAAGAACCTTATAAAAGTTGCTAACTCTGGGAAGAGGTATCAAAATGTTGACATCATTTTGTCCTTTTGACTGCTTTACCATGTTCGTGTATTACCTATACAATAAACACATGAATTTTATTTTTCTTTTATGCAAGTCTTAAGATCCTGCAGTTATTAAATTTTAATCTTAATTTGATTTAAACTTCCCTTAAGCCAAAGCAAACGGAAAAGTAAGGAAATAGTAATTGAACAACCAACCAACAAAATCATGATCATTTACATGATTTATATCATTCAAAAGGAAAAGTATACAAGTTTATTAAGGAAAGAAAAGCTTACTCTGTCTTACATTTGAAAGAGACTTTACACATTTATTTTTTCATAGTCATAATCAGTGTCGGCTCTATACATTCCTGTGGTTAGAACAGATAAACGTGTGGCAGAGCAGCGCCTGGGTGGCTCAGTCGATTGAACGTCCTACTTCAGTTCAGGTCATGATCTTGCAGTTTGTGAGTTCAAGCCCTGCGACAGGCTCTATGCTGAGAGCTCAGAGCCTGGAGCCTGCTTCCGATTCTGTGTCTCCCTCTCTCTCTGCCCCTCCCCCACTCATTCTCTGTCTTTTTCTCTCTCTCTCTCTTGCTCCAAAATAAACATTAAAAAAAATTAAAAGTGTGACAGAGTGTACATTTGTCCAAATTCTATCCTGCTTTTCTACAATTAGAATCATCAGTGGGAAGATGTTGCCTAGCTTGGAATCACATATCCCAGCACTCCTTGCAATGAGGTATGACCACTCACCTAATTCCTACTAATGGAAAGTGAGCATAAGATTATGAGTGCTGTTTTCTGGCTAAGGCTTTTAACCAGGCTCTCCAACATCTTCTACCATTGGATGCATATAGTGATGAAGAACTAGGGCATGACAGAGCCACAAAATATTCCCAAATCATCCCGTGGATGAGAACTGTGCACCCAGACTGGACTGTATCTGAGTGAGAAATAAGCTTCTGCTGTGTTTGAGACACTTACAGATGTTTGGGTCTATTTGTTAAAGTAGTTTACCCTATCCTAACCAATTTTTAAAAGTCATTCTGTTTTTCTCAAAGCAGCCTTTAGTATAAGTCTGGGGTATAACACCAAAGTATGATTCAGTAGGAATAGGTCTTTAGGGAGCTAAGATAACATACTCTAGTGTATATGGCTTTCTGGTGGTGAAGGGTGAACTAAGTAAACCAGTTAGACTAGAGAATTATTTTTCATTGATATTTCCTTCCATAAATATATTTTCTCTCAATAGAGTTTTTGATAAATATATGGCAACAAATAGTTGAATATTTATTCTCTGACATAGGCTTGCAATCCAGGTATTCTGTATTGTTGAACAGTAGAAATGCACTTTATTTACTAAAGTGAAGTAAATGATAGAGTCTATATGTTTATTGCAAAAATTGAGGATGCAAACCAGGACTTTTGTGTAAATAGATAGTTAAGCCTTTGGGCACAGAGGCTGGCCACACTGGTACCAGTAGACAGTTCCAGGATTGACTTAAGACATAGATAGATAGATAGATAGATAGATAGATAGATAGATAGATAATAGATAGATAGATGATAGATCAGCCCATCATCCTCTACAGTATATGAATAAATTAATAGCAAGTTGGCAAAGGTTGGCAACTTAAAACAGAGCTGAGTTGATTTCTACTTGCACATATTTCAAAGCAGAAGCCATGAAATGCCACCCATGGCTATTTAAAATCTAAAAAATGTACTCACACCACATTTGGTTTGGTTAAATAAGTAGACTGGAGAATCCACCAAAATGAGTTGATTGCTTTCAGTGACCTAATGAATTGACCTGCTGTATGGAAAAATTGGAAGGAGAGAAATCATAGTATGCTAAATTTGTTTGGATCCACTCCCTGGAGTGGAGTCAAACATGGTCATTACATTTATTTTATTTTATGTATTTTGTAGTCCTGATATTTCAGGATTTGGGGGAAATGACGTCTATGATATCTATTGTTGCTAACAATTATTTTTCATAACCATTAGTTCTAGTTTTGCAATCTTATTGTAATCATTTTTTTTGAGATTGTTTTATTTTTTCCGCATTTTATATCTAGTGTATTAACATCCTGAAATTGCAGGTGGCCTTTCTTAGGATTATTTAATTCTAATTAGTTTGAAATTTTACTTTTGATTCTTATCTGGGTAAGATTGTTTCTCTCTCCTCCCTCTCTATGTCTGTCTCTCTATCTCTCTTTGTCTATCCCTTTCTTGCTTGTAGTTTCCTCCTACTCCCTCCTCCATCCTGGGACTTCTGCTTCAACACCATGTCTTAAGTTGTTGTAGCTGCTGTTATCAAAGACTAGCCACTAGTGCCACTAGACAGAAACCAGAACCAGCCTCAGGTGAGGGTAGGGAGAGCTGGAACCATGGAGGGAATGGGTCTGTCAGGACCATGAACCACTAGAGAGGCACAGTCACTGCCAGATGCCAGTGAGGCAGAGATAGGCGGCCAGACACTCTAGTTTTTCCTTTCTCCTGTTTTCCAGTTTCTTGTCATTGCTTCTCATTGGCCCAACCTAGCCAAAGCCAGCTGTCAAGGGAGCCTGGGAAGTGTGGCTACCTGCAGGATAGACAGAAGAAAGGCAGGGAATAGATTTGAGTGCAAACAAATGACTATCATACCTACCCTACCCCTACCTCCATGTACACACACACATACTCACTAGTCCTTGGTGGTTTCTCTTCCACTTCAGGGCCATGGGGATCTCTGTCTGAATTTTCTCTAAGTTGGTTCTATTATTTAATTGTTTTCCCCAAAATTGCTTTTTTATAACTGCTGTGTTTGGAGTGGAGTGGGAATGGATGAATATGACCTCAAAGCATGAAATCACAACATGGGCTTGAGCAGAGCTATCATATTCTCTGTAGCCCTGGTGTTTCACTTCATTATTATTTTTTTAGGCAGGATTACTGAGTGAAAAGACTATAGGCTTTCAGTACAGTCAGATTTAGATCTGGGTTTCAGCTTCACATTTATTGTGTGATTATTTTTGGACAGGCTAGTTAACAAGTGTGCTTATCTATAAGATGGGAATGATAACATTGGCTTTAAGATTTGTTTAGTAATTAAATAGAAGAGAATATCCAAATTGCCATATTGTGAGCCAGGTATTCAGTAGGTTCTCCATTCATGATTAGTATTATTATCATCATAATTATATTCCACCTCATTTCTAGCTAAGTGAAAGTGCTATTAGCCTTGAGGTGTGTTTTCTGATATGTAACTTTCATCTGGTTTTATCAGGAGGCATTGATTAGTGGGACTTAACAATAGAATGAGTGATAGCCAGTCATGTATCAAACATAATTTTTTTGTTTTTTTTTATGTTTGTTCTCAGTAAATTGGATATGTTTAGGAATTAGCAGGGTGCCTATATCTGCCATGGTTTTATCAACTGAATTGATACATCTTGCAACATGTTAGTAATTATAAACCACAGAAAATTTTAAGAAAAACACAAGGTTGATTTAGAATACATTTCAATGCAAATGAATTCCCAAAACCAAAGTTTTGAATCTCAGTGCATAACATTTCACAACTGTATGGTCCTCATTGTTAAAATAAAATGTTAATATTTTAATCTTTTAGAGGCCTTTTGCAAATGTTTGGCTAATACATTCATGTTTTCCAGTCTTTGAGCGTCAAAATTTGGTGAGGAAAATTTCTCTTTACCCTATGAACGGTAACCAGTGCCGACATGTACAATCTGAAGGGAAGCATAGTTTTCATATACTTCTCCCTTCCATCTCATTTTGAAACCTCATCAAAAAGTTTCAGCCTCTTTTTGTTACTTCTAACAACGAATGGCTCAGTTGACACTTTGACCTCTATTGCTCAACTGTTCTCCTTCAGAGGGTGTCTTCTTTAATGGGTTGGTTTTACATAAAAAGGATTTGACTATATTCAATATTAAAACAAACATCAATTAACATATTTGTTGGGTTTTTATGCTGCCAAATCCTTGGTTAAGCTGTTTCCTTTTCCAAGCTTGTTTTGGCATTGTCAAAACTATGTCTGAGCTACCCAGACTCTTTCCTAACTTCAGAACCCAAGTGCTTGATTCCAGTATCAGGAGGTAATGAATCATTTGAGTACATCAGACTTCATAGGGCCCATAAATGATGTGGAAGTTAGAAAGCTGTTTCATTGCCTAATTCTATCCTGTGCCATTTGATTCACATTTTCAATTTGATCACAATCAACTTATACCATTTTCTACACTGCTGATGAAAATATTCAATACAAAAGCTGAAATGAGAGTATGTGGTAACTGTCTTTCTACTGTTTCCAACATGAGAGTTCCTTTATTACTAAATGTTCTGGAGGGCTGAAATATTTACCAATGCAAATATAAATAATTGTGATGGTTGCAAGTGTATTCCTGGGCAATGAGAAATTCAGTCTGTTCTTGTCAAAATAAAAACAAAAGAACAAAACATCACTTGGTTGGAACCTTTGAATTAGTGGAAAGCATTCATCAGAGATTAATTGGAAAGGGAGCTAATTAGAAAATGGTTTAACTGCATCAGTTTTGCATTGATCTGACTGTAATAAATGTCTTTTTGTGTAGCTATAAGAATGGTGGCAGTTGTCTTAAGGTCAAAATATCCACAGGGAGCTCTTGAAAGTGGTATGAAGGAACATCATAGAGAAGTGAAACAAAAGAAAATGATTGATGATATGTTGAGGGCTTCATTCTGTGAGAATAATCTAAAAGTTTTACTGTCATTTTCAGCACTGTTTTAAAATGTTTTTCTTATGAAGTAGAACTAAGTAAGGCACAGTTTAAATTTATACGATCCAAATGTATGGGCCCCGTAATATTTGGTTCATTGTTTGAAATGAAACAAGAGTGTTCGTTGCTATGTCAAAACCCACATAAATGCTTATTATCAAGATATATTCTCAGAATACTGAAAAATTGGCCCATATGAGAAATGGTAAATGTTAAGACATATCAACTTCAGAAAAGCCACATTATTTCAAAACACAAATTTCACTATCAATCACAAAGAAGAGCTGAAAATCTAGTATGGTTATAGTAATGGTATTGGAGAACTATAGAATATATTTCACATTTATTATACCATAAAAACAATTAAAATCATATGAGTATATTAAAAAAAATCAGAGACTCTATTTTTCTTTATTTTTTTTTTAGGGGTGCCTGGGTGGCTCAGTGGGTTAAGTGTCTGACTTCATCTCAGGTCATGATCTCACAGTCTGTGAGTTCAAGCCCTGCGTCAGGCTCTGTGCTGACAGTTCAGAGCCTGAAGCCTGCTTCCGATTCTGTGTCTCCCTCTCTCTCTGCCCCTCCCCTTCTCATGCTCTGTGTCTCTCTGTCTCAAAAATAAATAAAAACATTAAAAAATGTTTAAAAATCTTTTTTTTTAATGTTTATTTATTTTTGAGAGAGAGAGAGACAGACAGACAGACAGACCATGAGCCAGGGAGGGGCAGAGAGGGAGGGAGACACAGAATCTGAAGCAGCCTCCAAGCTCTGAGCTGTCAGCACAGACCAACGTGGGGCTTGAACCCACAAACTGGGGGATCATGACCTGAGCCGAAGTCGGACACTAAACCCACTGAGCCACCCAGGTGCCCCCTATTTTTCTTTAATCTTAAGGAGTATCTTATGTTTAGATATCTTATTAATAACCACAAGGTACTGTGCATACCAAACTCTGTGTTTTCCAGGCTACATTATGTTGTTACTTCATGTAACCAAATTAGGGAGAAATCGATGGGAAAAAAAATACAAAGGAAAAAAACCCCATGGACAAATTGCTTGCTTATGAATGATGACCTATGCATTAGGAAATCACATAAGTGATAAAAATAATTACTAGGTAGGCCTAGAAAGTAATGAGAATAATTCTGTAGAAGAAATATACACACTAGTCTCTGAAATTAAGGGATCACCTAATTCTTTTAAATTCAGTGACCAGCAAGAATGCCCAATTAAGAAATAAGAAGAAAGAAGGGGAAAAGAAAGTCACACCGTATATTAGTGTTTGCCACACAAGGCTATTGTGGAAATGTGAGGGAAAGGTCTTTTATTATTGTTTTTATTTTGACTGGGCTCAGATTTTTGCCCATTCAAAAGATTCAATTGTGAGAACTGCTTTAAAGTCCTAGCTTGTTGATGGACAGGCATCCTCTCCCAAGGTAATAGGAAAGCCATTTTAGCAACTCTTATATTTTTGGAAAACTCAGTGTTTGTTGTAATTTGATCCTAACTGCAACCTATATCTCACCTACATTTATCAATGCCAAGCCACAGAAATTCCTGGAAGGGCCAGAATGCTTGCAGCTCGTACTATGCATTTGTGTTATTTTGGCTGCTTCACTATAAAAATATTATGCCTCAGAAAATACGTTCTGATTCCATGTAGCAACTCAACCCACAAACATGAAGCTGAATGTTGGTTTTATTAGCCTTAACTAATTTGTATTTCCTTGAGAGTAGTAAGCAATAGTAAATTCATGGATTCATGTAATTGTGCTGGGGGAAAAAAAGCAACTTCAATATCAATTGTCAACATTTGTTTTCCTTTTCTATAATACCAATGCTTTCTTCCTATCATGTCCCAATCATCTAAAATAATTTTAAGTAGTTATATTTTATTCTATCAACTACTTGTGATGTTTCTAAGGAATGGTGGCATCTCTTCTATGTATTTGATAAAAGAGTAAAAAATTCCAAAAACTATTCAGAAATGCCCATAATTTTTTCCAGAGAAAGGAGAAAAAATACTTCCTAAACTTACAAATGCAGGTATTCCTTCATTTACTTATTTATACATTTTTGTGTTTACAAATTTGAGGGCACACAACTTATTGGAAATTGAGGGATCGAAGATAAACAAACCTTGATCCAAGCTGTTAAAAAGGTCTCTGGAGGGAGACAGACATTGATGCAAATGCAGTTACAATAAAAGGAGATGAGTACTTTAAAATAATATGCATTTTAAAGTTATGTCTGTCCTTTTAAAGTCAGATATTCTTACACTAAACTATAGATTTTGAGCCATTGAGTTGTCTTTCCACTATACTATCTAGGTTCTTTGGGTATTCTCCCATATCATTTCACTATCATTATTTCACTATCAATATCTCCAGTGATTATTGGAGAGTATCTAATGATGTGTAAAGCAAGCATTTTTGAGCAAGGAATCATTCCTGTCTCAGTGGTAACTTTATTACTTTGGCAAAGGTAAAAGCATTCCTTCCAACACCTCTTCTCTGCCCTGTGTTGTGAACGGATTCTATTTCATGACAAAAGGACTGAATTAAATAAAATCCTTAGCAACAGGAGGAGACTCAACTGTGTGTATTTCTTGTTGTTGTTGTTGTTGTTGTCAACCAACATTGAGGAACTTGTGGGGCTTATTTCTCATTTACAACTCTATAGGAGGATTACCAGGCCCTCAAAATGCTTTGGATCCCTGCTCTCATTTAGGAACTGTTTTAATGTGATATCCTGGGCATGGCTATCAATATAAACAGGTATAGACATATGTGTATTCATTCAAATTACCTTTTATGAAATAATTAAGATAACTTACCCTTTATTATAGAGTTTAACCATGTATTCAACACTTTTCTTTACATCCCTTGAATGAATATGTTGATGAATCTGGTAGTTGAGGGGTTTCCAATGTTGGCTGTGTTTATGAAATATGTAAGAAATATGCTTGAGGTGTGAGATACTTAAACTTTGCTTCCACGTGTCCAAATTCATCTTGCACCTATCAGTAGGAGATAAATTGTGTGGGGAAGCAATAAACAAAGGTATATTTCTGACTCTATTTTCATGGAAGAAACAGTATTAATATTCAGATGTTCAGCAGTATTAATATTCAGATGTACACAGCAGTTGATCAGAGGGTGACCTTGGATGGTTACTAAATTTTCCTATGTCCAGGTTTCTTTATCCATATTATGGGGATTATAAGTAACCTGCTGTTATAAATCTCTCACTTAAACCAGTGATAAGTGCTATGTAAATATCATTGTAATAGTTTGTAAGTCCACTGTTCAAATATATGGTTATAGAATTTAAATATCCTTTGGAAGATCCTCTGTGTGCCCAATATTTCTACAGCTGGAGTTAAAAACCAACTCAGTCCAATCCTTTAAATGCTTTTATGTTTTCAATGATTAATAACATTTTTCTACTATAGCTCTTTCCCTCTCTTTGTAAGTTGTACAAAGAACTAAAATAAATTCAAATTTGGAAAAAGCTATTTCTACACACAGTCAATGAAGGGGAATTCCAGTTTCCAGTCCACAATGTAAGAGGAATAGAAGTTGCCACTCATCTTAACAAGTATAAAACTGAAAAAACTAAAGAATCAACAACTCAGATCTGTCCAAGAAATGAGATCATAGGGCAAAGTGCTGCTCCCAAAGTTGAATGAGACAGACGGAGGATACTGAGAATCTCAATTTACCAGAGCAGAAACCTCCACAGGAATACATGCTATGATAGGAAAACTTGAAGTGTAATTGACAAATTGGAGGCTCAGTGTGGACAACTCTGAGAGTTAAAAAATCATGAGGACCCAGTCAACAGAGGGCTCCCACACTTTTGTTAGTTTTACCTCCAGGACCTGGTAGAGATCTACTCATGTTTCCAGCAGGAAAAGGGGGAAAGGAACCATTTGGAAATATGTATGGTATATCACTGTGTTCTTCTTAACACAGCAGTCCCTCAGGAAAAACCATTTTACCACAGTCCAACCTGGTGGGGTTTTATCAGAACCTGATCAATCTGGGGGAAGAGAAATGACTGATTCTGGTCAGCAATAACCTTTTATGTGGGAAAAGGAAAACACCCAGTCCAGTTTCCTCCAAATCTTCCATGTTGGGAAAGGGAAATACACAACTCCAGCCCCCTCAAGCTATCCAGTCCCACCTAAGGGGAGAAAAGAAAAACTGAGAAGCACAGGTGAAATTCAGAGTTCTGGAACACAGGCTCACTGAAAGATTGAGACCTAATCATAGAACGATAGAACACCTCCTTTCCCCTCACATCTTAACACTTCCACGATAAAAAAACAAAAACAAAAACAAAAAACAAAAAACAAAACAGTTTAGCCTGTTTTGAAGACACTTACTAGTAAGAAGACCCTTGCATGAAGCATGCAGGACCTGATAGGGGGTGAGGTCAGGATGACACAGAATCCAGGGTATGGAGGATTTTAAGGTCAGGATAAGAATTTGGATTTTATTCTAATTTTTATTGGAAGACCTACACAATTTTTAACGGGGAGATAATTTGATCCGATTTGTCTTTTAAGGAGGAGATACTAGCTGGTGTTCAAAGAACAGAATGAGGTAGAATATGAGTAGGGCCAAAGAGATCATCAAAGAGTCCATGGCAGTAGTCAAGGAGATGATACTTTGGACTTGTACAGCAATAATGGAAGTGGTGAGAAGTTGTCCAGTTTAGAAGATATTTAAATTTAAAGATGATAAGATGTGCTGATGAATTAGATATGAGAGATAAGGGAAAGAGAGGAATCAGTGATAGCTAGTAGTTTTTTTTTTGAACAAAATAACTTTGTGCAAATGTAGTACATTTTACTTAGAAGGAGATTATAGAAGGAGGAGCAGATTTGGGTGATCAATAGTAGACCAAGATTCTCTTTGGACCTTTTAAGTTTGAGGTGCTTATTAGGCAATCGGTGGATAAAGAAATTGATGGCAATTTCTACACACAGAGCATTTCTTTTTTTTTTTTTTCCAATATATGAAATTTATTGTCACATTGGTTTCCATACAACACCCAGTGCTCATCCCAAAAGTTTCCCTCCTCAATACCCATCCCCCACCCTCCTCTCCCTCCCACCCCCCATCAACCCTCAGTTTGTTCTCAGTTTTTAACAGTCTCTTATGCTTTGGCTCTCTCCCACTCTAACATCTTTTTTTTTATTTCCTTCCCCTCCCCCATGGGTTTCTGTTAAGTTTCTCAGGATCCACATAAGAGTGAAACCATATGGTATCTGTCTTTCTCTCTATGGCTTATTTCACTTAGCATCACACTCTCCAGTTCCATCCATGTTGCTACAAAAGGCCATATTTCATTCTTTCTCATTGCCACGTAGTACTCCATTGTGTATATAAACCACAATTTCTTTATCCATTCATCAGTTGATGGACATTTAGGCTCTTTCCATAATTTGGCTATTGTTGAGAGTGCTGCCATAAACATTGAGGTACAAGTGCCCCTATGCATCAGTACTCCTGTATCCCTTGGGTAAATGCCTAGCAATGCTATTGCTGGGTCATAGGGTAGGTCTATTTTTAATTTTCTGAGGAACCTCCACACTGCTTTCCAGAGCGGCTGCACCAATTTGCATTCCCACCAACAGTGCAAGAGGGTTCCCGTTTCTCCACATCCTCTCTAGCATCTATAGTCTCCTGATTTGTTCATTTTGGCCACTCTGACTGGCGTGAGGTGATATCTGAGTGTGGTTTTGATTTGTATTTCCCTGATAAGGAGCGACGTTGAACATCTTTTCATGTGCCTGTTGGCCATCCGGATGTCTTCTTTAGAGAAGTGTCTATTCATGTTTTCTGCCCATTTCTTCACTGGGTTATTTGTTTTTCGGGTGTGGAGTTTGGTGAGCTCTTTATAGATTTTGGATACTAGCCCTTTGTCCGATGTGTCATTTGCAAATATCTTTTCCCATTCCGTTGGTTGCCTTTGAGTTTTGTTGGTTGTTTCCTTTGCTGCGCAGAAGCTTTTTATCTTCATAAGGTCCCAGCAATTCATTTTTGCTTTTAATTCCCTTGCCTTTGGGGATGTGTTGAGTAAGAGATTGCTACGGCTGAGGTCAGAGAGGTCTTTTCCTGCTTTCTCCTCTAGGGTTTTGATGGTTTCTTGTCTCACATTCAGGTCCTTTATCCATTTTGAGTTTATTTTTGTGAATGGTGTGAGAAAGTGGTCTAGTTTCAACCTTCTGCATGTTGCTGTCCAGTTCTCCCAGCACCATTTGTTAAAGAGACTGTCTTTTTTCCATTGGATGTTCTTTCCTGCTTTGTCAAAGATGAGTTGGCCATACATCTGTGGGTCTAGTTCTGGGGTTTCTATTCTATTCCATTGGTCTATGTGTCTGTTTTTGTGCCAATACCATGCTGTCTTGATGATGACAGCTTTGTAGTAGAGGCTAAAGTCTGGGATTGTGATGCCCCCTGCTTTGGTCTTCTTCTTCAAAATTACTTTGGCTATTCGGGGCCTTTTGTGGTTCCATATGAATTTGAGGATTGCTTGTTCTAGTTTCGAGAAGAATGCTGGTGCAATTTTGATTGGGATTGCATTGAATGTGTAGATAGCTTTGGGTAGTATTGACATTTTGACAATATTTATTCTTCCAATCCATGAGCAGGGAATGTCTCTCCATTTCTTTATATCTTCTTCAATTACCTGCATAAGCTTTCTATAGTTTTCAGCATACAGATCTTTTACATCTTTGGTTAGATTTATTCCTAGGTATTTTATGCTTCTTGGTGCAATTGTGAATGGGATCAGTTTCTTCATTTGTCTTTCTGTTGCTTCATTGTTAGTGTATAAGAATGCAACTGATTTCTGCACATTGATTTTGTATCCTGCAACTTTGCTGAATTCATGTATCAGTTCTAGCAGACTTTTGGTGGAGTCTATCGGATTTTCCATGTATAATATCATGTCATCTGCAAAAAGCGAAAGCTTGACTTCATCTTTGCCAATTTTGATGCCTTTGATTTCCTTTTGTTGTCTGATTGCTGATGCTAGAACTTCCAGCACTATATTAAACAACAGCGGTGACAGTGGGCATCCCTGTCGTGTTCCTGATCTCAGGGAAAAAGCTCTCAGTTTTTCCCCGTTGAGGATGATGTTAGCTGTGGGCTTTTCATAAATGGCCTTTATGATCTTTAAGTATGTTCCTTCTATCCCGACTTTCTCAAGGGTTTTTATTAAGAAAGGGTGCTGGATTTTGTCAAAGGCCTTTTCTGCATCGATTGACAGGATCATATGGTTCTTCTCTTTTTTTTTGTTAATGTGATGTATCACGTTGATCAATTTGCGAATGTTGAACCAGCCCTGCATCCCAGGAATGAATCCCACCTGATCATGGTGAATAATTCTTTTTATATGCTGTTGAATTCGATTTGCTAGTATCTTATTAAGAATTTTTGCATCCATATTCATCAGAGATATTGGCCTGTAGTTCTCTTTTTTTACTGGGTCTCTGTCTGGTTTAGGAATCAAAGTAATACTGGCTTCATAGAATGAGTCTGGAAGTTTTCCTTCCCTTTCTATTTCTTGGAATAGCTTGAGAAGGATAGGTATTATCTCTGCTTTAAACGTCTGGTAGAACTCCCCTGGGAAGCCATCTGGTCCTGGACTCTTATTTGTTGGGAGATTTTTGATAACCGATTCAATTTCTTCGCTGGTTATGGGTCTGTTCAAGCTTTCTATTTCCTCCTGATTGAGTTTTGGAAGCGTGTGGGTGTTTAGGAATTTGTCCATTTCTTCCACGTTGTCCAATTTGTTGGCATATAATTTTTCATAGTATTCCCTGATAATTGTTTGTATCTCTGAGGGAATGGTTGTAATAATTCCATTTTCCTTCATGATTTTATCTATTTGGGTCATCTCCCT
This sequence comes from Panthera pardus, assembly GCF_024362965.1. NCBI lineage: Eukaryota > Metazoa > Chordata > Mammalia > Carnivora > Felidae > Panthera > Panthera pardus. The sequence continues at coordinate 37,562,452 of NW_026526732.1, forward strand.
TTTCTTTTTGAGAAGCCTGGCTAGAGGTTTGTCAATTTTGTTTATTTTTTCAAAAAACCAACTCGTGGTTTCGTTGATCTGCTCTACAGTTTTTTTAGATTCTATATTGTTTATTTCTGCTCTGATCTTTATGATTTCTCTTCTTCTGCTGGGTTTAGGCTGCCTTTGCTGTTCTGCTTCTATTTCCTTTAGGTGTGCTGTTAGATTTTGTATTTGGGATTTTTCTTGTTTCTTGAGATAGGCCTGGATTGCAATGTATTTTCCTCTCAGGACTGCCTTCCCTGCGTCCCAAAGCGTTTGGATTGTTGTATTTTCATTTTCGTTTGTTTCCATATATTTTTTAATTTCTTCTCTAATCGCCTGGTTGACCCACTCATTCGTTAGTAGGGTGTTCTTTAACCTCCATGCTTTTGGAGGTTTTCCAGACTTTTTCCTGTGGTTGATTTCAAGCTTCATAGCATTGTGGTCTGAAAGTATGCATGGTATAATTTCAATTCTTGTAAACTTATGAAGGGCTGTTTTGTGACCCAGTATATGATCTATCTTGGAGAATGTTCCATGTGCACTCGAGAAGAAAGTATATTCTGTTGCTTTGGGATGCAGAGTTCTAAATATATCTGTCAAGTCCATCTGATCCAATGTATCATTCAGGGCCCTTGTTTCTTTATTGACTGTACACACAAAGCATTTCTAAGTGTTTTTTGTATTCTAATTCATATAATCTTCACAGCAACTTTGCAATAAAAGTACTATTCCCATCATCCCCATTTGAAAATTTAATATTTAAACAAAGTTTAACACTTACCTAAGCTGACAATAGTAAGTAGAAGAGGTCTGGTTTTGGGAGTCTGTGTTCTTAAACACTATCACATATTAGATGGATGTGCCAATCAATCATTAAGGAAACGCAAATGCTATTCTTCTTGTTAAAAAATAGGCTAAGGGGTGCCTGGGTGGCTCAGTCGGTTAAGTGTCCGACTTCGGCTCAGGTCATGATCTTACACTCCGTGAGTTCAAGCCCCATGTTGGGCTCTGTGCTGACAGCTCGGAGCCTGGAGCCTGCTTCAGATTCTGTGACTCCTTCTCTCTCTGCCCCTCCGCCTCTCACTCTGTCTCTCTTTCAAAAATAAATAAACATCAAAAAAAATTAAAAAAAAATAGGCTAATGTGAAAATTTTATAGATAGATCCTTTAAAGAATATCAAATTACCAAACTGATGCATTAAGAATAAATTAATTTATCTCTAAAATTATTATCTCAACTCAATTTCCTAAAGACTTTTCTCCAAAACCTATTACGGAATAAATGTACCTTATAGTACATGGACTTGAAAAAATAGAAAAGTGAAACATTTTACTATCCCATTCACATTATGAAATATATTTAGCCTTAGTACCACAAGATTAAAAGGTTAAAAAATTATATAATTCAACTTTCTTTATGAGTATTTTAATGAAAACTCTATAATATTTTAAAACAGAATGTATCACATTGAAATAATTTCTTCTGTGTCTATGTGGGGTTTATTCTAAGAAGCACATGTGTATAACATGAGGAAAACTATTAGCAGAATCTCATGCATTAGCAGGAAAAATAATAAACATGTTATTAGGCAACAATCATTAAAAAGTTAAAATGATCACATTTGTATATGATTTTATATAAATAAAGAATTTCCTCAACATTTAAAACCAGGGAGATGGAAGTCTAATTGGGTGGGAAATATAGATGGTTCAATCTTAAAACCAGAATTCAGGATGATGGAGTTTCTCATATATTATGCTAAAGGTTTGGATTTTGCTCTAGGAGATAAAAAAGAGCCAATGATGGGCCTATTATAAGTGGGAAGGCCTAGGGAAAGAACAAATAGTCTTCACTGAGTAGTCAAATTAGACAGACAGCAACTCATGGGCTGGAACAGACATGCTTACCTGAGAAGGGGAAGAGTTTTTCTCCCAAAGAATGGTTGGTATCACAAGTTAGGCTAAAGTCAACAATCTTCTACAGATTAAGAGCCAGGCAGTTAAAAAATGCCTAAAGTAAGTAAATAACTGTGTATTTTACTCTGATTAAATTAAAAGTCAATCTACTTTTGGTTAGCTAAAAGGAATTAAAGAAAGGGATGCCAGAAAGCAGAAGGGGTATTTAAGAAGACACAAAATTCATTGTTCCTGGTACCTTGATATTTTGATATACTAAAAAAAAAAACACAACTAAATATATATGTTGAATCAGAATGCACCCTGGACTGAGAACCAACTATTGATTAGCTAAGCATATTTCCATATTGCTGACAGGATCCTGGAGGCAGATAGTACACTTAATCATCACTGACCATGAAAAGAAGTCCATGTTATTTGGTATTATATAAATGTGAAACATAGACTGGTGTCTTTTGGAATGGAAGTAATTTCTTCTGATACCCAAACAGGGATTCTATTTCTTGTTCACCAACCTTATTCTTCTTCAAGGGAGAGATAGAAAGATAATACAATGGCTTTTGCCTCCCTCTTTTGCCTTCACCAGGCATATACACACACAGAGATACATCACACCAGCAAAAAGTTAATAGAAGTTTGAATATTCACACTCTGATTTACTGAAATATTTAGACTTCAGAAAAATACTCACCACATAAAGTAAGACAATTCGGAAATCATTTTCTTTCAAGTTGAACATAATTAATTATGTCTAACTCAATGATAAAGATTTCCCAACAAATACCATTTGTTCTAAGAGTAGTATAGTGATCTCTCAACTTTTCCTTCCTCCACTGGTTTATTTTTAATATAAACCACTCTTCCCTCATAAATGGAGATGAAATATGTGTATTAAGACAGTTCATAAATGAATTTGGAAAAGTATAAATAGATTTTTTATTCTTTATAAACATTGGTTGAAGCTGCCTAAATTAAAAATGTTACTGGAAGAACCAGCCTCCTACTCTAACTCTCGCTCATTCCTTTACCTAAGGAATCAGATCAAGGAAATAAATTCTATACCAGGAACTCCTGTTTATAGAGATATAGTTGAGACAGGGAGATGCCTGACTATTAAATTGACTTTGAATTTCAAATATTTTAATTTCAATTCCAGATGTTTATATAACTAATGAAGTATGTAGTTTTGTTATTTGCTATGGAAATCTAATGGAGCTGTTTTCTTTTGCTTCACTCTGACTTAGTATAGTTGTCTAGAAACAAGAGATGGAAGCTGAAACTTTGTACATAATAATACAAAGCATTATAGTTCTTGTTCACAGAACTATCTGTGTAATTGCTATATTCACACACAAAAAGTGCTTCTCTCTTTAAGTGTGGATTCAGACTGCAGTATTTTTAAAATTATTGTTTATCCTTGGGAGGGATAAATGTGTGTGTGTGTACATTTGTGTTTTTTCTGATATCCATTGGAGACCTGGTGCCATAGGAAAAATTCAAGAATATATTGTTCAAGAACCTTTGGATTGTGACAGGAAATCAACTCAAAGTGGCTTAAGTTAACACAAAAATCTTGGGATTCCAAGAAGTACCAACTTTAACCATGTCTGGATCCAAGAGGCTCAAATGCCATCATTAGAGCCCATCAACCTTTACATCTCAGTGTTATTTTTCTGCTTTTATGGTGCCTGATGGAAGCTCAGACTTACTTCATCCTCTCTGTTAGCAGTCTTAAAAAAAAACTCCCGAAACAAAATGCTTTCTTAGTTGTTCCAGACAAATTCCTGAGATTACTTTGATTAGAGCAAAGAGTGATTAATCAATCACTATGGCCAGACCACAATACCAATTGTTCAGATCTGGGTCATGAGCTCACCTCCGATTCCGGCAGTTAGACTAGCCCCACCTAAACCACCTGGAATGAAAGTGGGTGGAGTTGATCCCCAAGGAAAGTCAAGACACTATTACAAGACTATGGACAGTGATACTAGGTATGTAGAAACAACACATGTCTACCCAGCAGCCTGGGTTAGTTTCACTTCACACTGGTTGTAAGGCCAGATGGTAACCAAACTATAGAAGTCATCATATCTATTTTCTGTAGGCCCTCCTCCTAAATGCAACTCCTACTTACTGTTGTCACAGGCTTACTTTGGACTCACTATCAGTCTTTGGAAAATGCCCTGTGGGATGTTCATTGCATCCCAGGAGTTCCCAGATTAAGAGAAGGCTATGGGTAAAACCAATCCACATAGGTATCAGGCAATTTTTTTTCTGAGAGAGAACTAGAGACTTTTACTTGCAACAATCCCCAAACCTGCAGCAAAACCTTTAATAGTCATAAACTTTGTATTAAGTATTAATGAGAGCAAAGTGACAGATGAGTGATGGAAAGTGTGGCCCTCTGGAATCGGCACTGTGCCACCAAGGAAGACTGAAGTTCTAGGTGGTAAACAGCAGTGAACAGAGCAGTGACCAAAGGCCATGCAGAAAGTGAGGCTGAGATGACCACAAGATATAGACAATAGCTGCCAAGTCAATGACTCAGGAGTTGACATGGAACAAACCCTCTTGTTCTTTTATTTTCCAAATAAATTAGAAGGTGACCCTTAGATTCAGGAGGTTGACATTTCACTTACACAATCATAAAAACCCCAAAAATTAGAAGCAACAGCAAAAGGTACAATGTGTTATTATTATCAGATGGGAAAATGGGGTGGGATGACTATTTCACAGTGACTATTTTAAGCTGTGAAGACGTAGCACAATATTGCAAAGTGATTTGGCATTTTAATAGACCACAATCAAATGCTGATTAAAAATTGGAAGCTTGGGCATCCTTGCATGAAAATTTCCTTCATCTGCTCTTCAGATGTAACTTTCTTATCCTTGCCACCTTCATTCAACATGGTACTCATCAGTTTTCTAGATGGCACCAGTCAAAACCACACTGGGGCATAGGGGGCAATTCAAGAACTTGGTGGAAAGGTATAAAAGTTGGGGACTTTTTGACCCCAAACATTACAAAAAAATCATGAAATAGTCACTTGCATTCAGCAATGCACAATGTTCTTTATGTGCATATGATTGTACGTGGCAGGAGAAGAGCTTGGAAAATCAATTAAACATATCCTTTACCCTCTGGGAGTTTCTAAGACCCTGACACAGATTTAAATGTAAAAGAACATTTATGCAAATGTGTACTAGTGAGAATAAGTGATGTACCAGAAAAAGAAAAAATGTAAGGAAATTTTCATGTTGCTTTGTAATCGCCATTTGAATTTTAGGACAATGGCCTCAGTAAGTGTCTTTTCTTTGCTGAAGCTTAAAGAGCTTATAGGTAATGGGATTATGGTTCTACTTTCATCCTGTGTGAACTCCTTCTGGGGCAAATGAAGAGCCAAAGTCTTCTTTTCACCCTCTGGGCCTCTCCCCCTGGAGTATCTGTACTGATCATAGGCTATCCGCTGAACTTTGGGCCTGGCTAATGTGAGCAAATAGGGACGAATCAAACTTCCAGGGAAATTGTCGACAATTTCCAGCCATCATTAATGTTCAGTGCTCCCTTGGATTTTAGCCACGTTCTTACCTTTAATCACTGGACACCCTTAGGATAATGCACCACACCTGGGACTGGGGATAATTTACCACTTGCAGATGGGTTAGCACTGCAGCTCACTTAGACAGAGTTTTACATTTATTCTGGGTCCCAGAGGCCTTTCTTTTATAGTGCAGTTATATCCACTAAAATTATAACTTCCAAAATTCTGTTCTATTTTATTGCTCTTGCAAAGTATTTATGACCTCTACTGCTTAAGTGGACATTTTTAGAGATTTACTGCCGAGAGCTTTCAGGAGAACTGCACAAAAGTGGTGCTCCTGGTGCTGAACTACTAGACTGAGATTCTGTAAGAACTTTTTATAAGATGCCAACGGAAAGTGTATTCAGTTTTAGTTTCTGATACCTTAAAAGCAAACCATATTGAAATATGGAAAGTTTATTTTGTGGCGTATCACCATCTAGTAGATTTAATAAGCACCTCATACTGTATAAATGAATGTGTTGATTTTAATGCAATTTCAGGTAGCAAGAGATTGAGTTATTTCCTCAAACCAGTTAGTTAACTGTGCCTTCTTACATTTTTATGCTTATATTCAAGAGAGACCTCTTTTGGCAACTCCCTGTCCACTTTTCATATCAGTTTACTTCTCTGCTAAGCTATTCAGTGTTCTCATATAGCCTTGGCAGGCAGAATTTCCAGGAAGTGTTACTGGGGAGAGTCCCAGGAAAACATGGGCAAAGAATTCTCTGGGTTGAACTGCCTTTTTCTGCCAGATTGAAGGATTTTGCACAACCTAGACTAGAACACACAAGAGAAAGGAGTATTTGTTCCAACCATACCTGAAGGCCTGGGCTGGGAAGAGGATTGGCTAGAGGAGAGCTGAGCCCTGGCCACACTTTTGTCACCGGAGAAGAAACAACTGGTCACATCTTGGTAGATTCTCAGCATCTTCTTCTGCCCTGCCCCATCCTTGTTGTGACACTTCCATGGGCACAAAAGCCCCTATTATACCCTTGTTCTGAATATACTGATACATGAGTGAATAAGAATATTAAAAGGGCACGCTTGTTCTTCAGGACTCCTGGGGACTACAGGCTATAAAAACTAACACACGCACATGTACATGCGCACACACACAGACGCTGGCTATCTATACCAATGCAGCATACATGTAATCTTCAACAAAGCAACTACAGAATTTCCATCTGACAATAATTTCTAAGTAATACTTTATGTTTTATGATACATTGGGCTGTGACATGATAAAATTTAATAACAGACCCAATCTAGCTGAGTCACTTGCTGACACCACTAGCCACTCAACTGTCCCAGCTTTAAGACTGAAAATGGCCCTTCCAGATGCTCAGGTCACTCCGGGCCATTTTTTCTCAGAGTTGCATGGATTCACCGCCTTCCCCAGAACCAGAAACAGAAAATTCCAAGCATCACTTATTTAGTCATACTAGGGAGGCTGGGGGGGGGGGGGGCGGGGGAGAGGAGGAGAAGATGAAAGAGACATATTAAACCTATTTGGGCACATGATTTCTCAACTACCCCCACCTCTTCCTCTACATCTTCTGCCTCCACCCACACTCCCTCTATTACAGCTACAGTGAACAACTACTTCCCAAACACATTATGCCTTTGCATGCCTCCCGCTCTGCAAAATACAATTTATTTCAGGCTGGGGAGTACATAGCTGTCCTTAGGGACTTACTCAAGTGTTAAATCCTCTGTGAAAATGTCCCTGACTCCCCAGGCAGAATTCATCATTCCTCCTCATGTGAGCCCCGAGTACTTATATTCATTAACTCAAGACTCTATTATAATGCTTCTGGGCCTTTATCAGTTTCTTCCACCAGACTACAAATTCTTTGAGGTCAAAAATCATGTCTTTTTTCATCTTGGTAACCACCTCTCTATTTTCCTGGTCCCAGTGTCTAATAGAATGAATGCTTAGCCCAGAGAAGTTGTTACAAACAGTGTATTGAGTGAACTGATGACTGAAGAACTAAAGTAAGGGAAGGATAACACAGTCTCTAGCACCAAGACATAAACCTGAATCTGCTGAATAGTCTGAGAATGCTTGGAGGGTGGTGGTTCAGAAGAATCCAGAAGATGCCAGAGCTGGTAAGCTTCTTTCTTTTTCTTATTTTTCTTCTCTTCTTAACCTTAGCTTTAAGTAATGCTGCCTTAATTTTAAGCCTATTTTTCCTCTATTCTCTATCCTTTTTTCCCCCATCTCAGATCTGTCTTCTCAGCTTGTTTAAATTTGCAGACCATCTATGGAAGGAAATTGATAGACTCAAAGTTCAGGGATTCCAAGAATCTGCTACCTTGAGCCCTTATGTCCTCAAATACTTTATCCTGCAACACTGAGCCAGAGTACACACTCAGTGAATCTCTTTGGAGAGACAGGATGAACAGAAATGGGACAAGTGGTCCCAGGAAGAAGTCAGGGATCATGGAAATAACCAAAAGAAGTTTTGGTTACTTCTTACTTTTATTTTCAAGTAAGTTCTCAAACCATTGTGTCTTAACCTATTTTTTGGGTAAATTACCTGATTAAATAAAAAATGAAAAAATAACAAATAAGAAATAAATATATTTCAATTTCAAGCTAACAGTTTTTGGGTGTTTACTATGGTGCCTGGGACTATTCTGGTGCTTTGCACATTTTATATAGTATAGTTCTTACCACAATCCAGTGAGGAGATTTAGCAATTTTTCCATTTTGCAGTGAGGGAACTGAGGTGGAGAGAAGGACTGAGTAAGTTGCTTGAGCTTGTGCTAGTTGGTAGGTGGTGGAGAATGGTTTCAAATATCTGCCCTCTTAAATCCATGCAGCTTCTCCAAATATTAACAAAAAGCTAAGTTGTGATATGGTGTTTTAAAAGCAATGTTAACAGATTAATTATTTATGCATAATTACATAACAGCATAACTCCCTAACAACATGTCATTATGTAAGTAAATTAAATTTACTTACATTTACATTACTTACATTAAATAAGCTATTGTGTTTTAATTTTAAAGAATAACAAAATCTATGTATATATGACCAGTGTTCATAATTTAAAGCTCATGCTGTATAGTTTCTCAACTTGGCCAGTTTCTATGTTTCACATTTTATACATGCTGAAATTAAAGAATAAAAATGCTTCATGAATGGGCACACCTTAGTTTTTTTTAAAAAAAGTTAAAACACCATAATTTCTAGTTCCAGATTTCTCTTTCTTCAAGGTCACAAGACCACATTGCAGGACATTTGCTTTTATGTTGTTTGACTTCTGTACAAGTGCTGACATCTTTAATGTACATATTCAACAATTTGTAACTTCAAATAATGAAGCAGAATTATCAAATGATGCCTAAAATCTACTCAGTGTAGATTTAGAGGAGAAGACTGAGATGTTCTTAAGAATAATAGCTAAATTACTTAATTGAGTGCTTCTTATGTACCAGGAACTGTTCTAAGTTTTATTTATGTATTAACTCCTTAAATTCTCCAAAAATTCTAAGAGGTACCTACAAGTGTTATTCTCATTTAATAGATGAGTAAGGCTGAGATAAATAACTTGTCCAAAGACACATAATAAAAAATGGAGAGGTCAGAACCAAGACTGGAATATTGGCAGCATTTGCTCTAATCACTGTACTATGCTAGTATGTACTATGCTACTATGTACACTGCTTCACTATGCTAGATTATCAACTTTTTATAGTTGGAAAACTTAGCCAATGTGAAATGTAATTATTAGTCCAACACATTTTGTTAGTCAGGTAAATGACCAGAGTTATGTTTCAGAATCTGGGACTCTCCGTTGTCTAGAGTAACAGTCAGTGTTCCAGTATCACATATCTAAAATATATACAGACAGAACATGGGTAAGAAAGAGGAGAAATATTACAAGAGGGTTATTAAATATAGAACTATGGAGAAGTGAGAAGAGATGGAAATGAGGATAAGAGGTGCAGCAAAGATTAGAGCGTATCTCTCAGTTACAGGCATCTAGGTTTAAAAATTTATTTCCATGGGTGTGGGAGAGTAGGATGACAGAGGATTGAGTGATAATAGAAGATACCCTCTGTCGGGAAGATCCCATTCTATCCAGTTGGCCACAGAAGCAGAGTTAATGGACTTGCTACACCTCTGGGACTTTGTCTCTTTTATATCTGTGTGAAAACTAGAAAAAAAAGGAATGTTGGTAACAACTTCTTTGAAATATATGCTTACTGTGGGTTTGTGTAAGTTAAGTGAACTATTTCTAGGGTCTCATACAGAAACCTGGGTTAAAGAACCTACTGAGAATTTGGCCAAGAACCGTTTACAAAGTTCTGATATATGACGTGGGATCTATGCTATTCGACTTGATAGAGTGATCCAGGAGTTACCAAAGAGCTTAGCATTTAAAGACCTGTACTAGTGTTATCAGAAACCTATTGGGGCATTTACTATTATCTGATGAGTTTTAAAATATGTTTGGTAAATGAGTGTAGATCTATATAAGTTCATCCCTATGTAAGTAAAGTGAGTTGACCCAGAACATTTGCTCAGCCTTAATTGGTTTATGATACTACCTGTCTTAGCACAAGATGCCATAACAAAATATCATATACAAAGTGAAACAAAAGAAATTTATTTTCTTGCAGCTCTGGAGACTGGAAGTCTGGGATCAGGGTACTAGTATGGTGGGGTTCTGATGGGATTCCTCTCCCTACCTTGGAGACAACCACCATCTCACTGTGTGTTCACATGGCCTCTCCTTGATGACAGAAAAAGAGAGAGAGGGAGACAGGGAGGGAGGAAGGGAGAGAGAGAGAGAGAGAGAGAGAGAGAGAGAGAGAAGAGAATGGAAGGTCTTGTATCTTTCCTTATAAGGCTACCTCATCTCCTCACAGAAGCCCCACTCTCATGACCTCATCAACCTAATACCTTCTTAAGGCCCCACTTCCAGATACCATCACATTGAGAGTGAGGGCTTCAACATACAAAAATCTTGGGGGAACACACTTCAGTCTGCAGCACTACTCTTTGGAGTGTTACCTCTCTTCCCTATCATGTTCTTAGAACTTAGTGAGGTGAGGTGCACTCATTATTTACTATTATATTATCTGGAAATGCAGGACTAAATAGAGATGTGAGGACAATGCTTTCTTTTAATCAATAAATACTCATAGAATAAAAAGTACAGGTTGTGACCTTGAAGAATGAGTTGTGCCATGTCAGCAGGGGTCTAGATGATATCAGTGTAACCACTTTGCAATTTCTTTCACAAAGTTTTTCTTTTATTCTGTACCTAGTGTATTCTGTAGCTAGTAGCAATGATTTATATTGAAATTTGTGTTTTCTTTCATTTTATTTGGAGCTTTGCAATGTACCATCATTCATAAATATTTGAGAACAGTTATATGATCATTGATGACAATATCCTATAAGGCAATAAATCAATAGAGTTTCTATTATAATGAGTTTGGTTCTGTGGACTACATTCTCCTCAATATCTTTACTGACACTTTGCTTAAAGGTTCTAATTTTGTTACTATACACTACAGCAGTCTTATCCTCTGAATTGCCTTTTAAAGCTTTTCCTCATATTACAGACTTGATAGCAAACAGAGAACTTATGTGTGATAACATACCATTTGATAGTAGATACTATATATTTGAATTAAATTATTTTAATTATTGAATTAAATTCAATAATTGCTCATTATTCATTGGGTGTTGCATTCTACAATCCTACTTAAGTATGTATAATTTCATCTCTAACATTATATATTAAAAAACAATGCATATATACATACATGCACACATGCAGATACACATGTGCATACATGTGGCTACATTTACATGTGTGCACACATGCATGTGAACAATGCATATCACATATGTGCATATACACATATGTACACTGTATATACCTAGTGATATCTATATACATATTCATGTCTATAATATAAATGTATATACACATATTCATGCATATGTACATGCACACATACCTATACCTAACCTATACCTATACCTATACCTATACCTATACCTATACCTATACCTATACCTATACCTATACCTATACCTATACGTGCACTTCTCCCTAGTGTCTAAAAAAAGTCAATGTGAAATTACTCATTCTATTGTGTATTATGAAGCACTGATAGCTGAGATAGAAAAGTTAAATATGAATATTTATCTTTTCTCCAGCCTCCTTCCATTAGTACAATTTTAATACTGCAAATTTAGTTTTTCCACCATCTAACACATTTCCTGGAGGTAATTAAAGAGCCATAAGGCAGGTATGATGGATACAGTGCTTAGAGACCTGGACTGGATAGAAACTGAAGGATAAGTTATGCACATACTGTTTCCTCTGCTTGGAAGACTTTTGTCTATCTCGAATATTTTGTACCTCTTCCCCTTTGGGAACCTTTCTGTTCCCTTTGCTACCTCTTCTGTTCTTTGGAGCTTTTGAAATTGTAAATTATTGAATTTATTTTATGTTTAAGAATATGAATTCTTTCATAATTTCTTTATTATTTATTAAATAAGAACTATTAATTGTATTTTTAAAGGCTCTCTATATTTTTTTTACTTTGTTTACCATTGATTTCTTATGGATATGCTATTGTCTTAAATTATAATACTAGATTTCTCAATGTTTTCTTATATTTATACCAATTTTTAAAAAATATATAGTCCAGGCTATGCTGTTTGATACAGAGAAGTTTAGTATATATTTTAATAAATTGTAGATTTCAAGAATTAAAATATCACTCTGACATGTTAAATACTTTTCAGTCTAAAGTTTGTTTCATCTTATATTAATTTTACCACACTGCTTAACTTTGTCTTTGTCTTCTACATATGTTTTTCTGTCCGAGTGTAAACAGCATATAATTTAATTTCTTTTTTTATTTTAAATTTTATGCATTTTGAGATAGAGAAAGAAAACAAGTGGGAGAGAGGCAGAGAGAGAGAGAGAGAGAGAGCAAATTCCAAGCAGTCTCCGCACTGTCAGCACAAAACCTGACATAGGGCTTGAACCCACAAACCATGAGATCATGACCTGAGCCAAAGTCAGAGGCTTAATCAACTAAGCCACCCAGGCACCCCTATACTTTGATTTCTTAAAACCTCATTATATCATCTCTGTATTTTAATGGAAGACTTTAACTTTTTAACATGCTTGTTTGTAATTAATTGTTAAATTGCTGTGCTTTCTTTCCCTCTCTTTTATTAAATGGATCATGAGTTTTTGCCATATGTTTTATTTTTTTTTCCCTAGTGATTTTGGCAAATTATGCAACTAATTTGTATGTAATATTAGGTATTCATAAAATTTTATGTTGAACTTATTTCTGCTTTTTAAATTTTTTAATTAAAATTTTTTATGTTTATTTTTGAGAGAGAGGGAGACAGAGCACAAGTGGGGGGAGGGGCAGAGAGAGAGGGAAACACAGAATCCGAAGCAGACTCCAGGCTCCAAGCTGTTATCACAGAGCCCAGAGGTAGGGCTCGAACCCACAAACTGGGAGATCATGACCTGAGCTGAAGTCAGACACTTAACCAACTGAGCCACACAGTTGCCGCAGAACTTATTTCTGTTTTTGATTAGATTTGCTTTTATGTATATCCATATGTATTCATTCAGTTGAATTTATATTTTCTGTGAAAAGGTAAGAACCTTAGGATATTATAAATTGACTCCCTCTCCCATGATCATACTCCCAGTCCTCTACTGCTTTCTTATGTTAAAAATCATCTGAGACTTTAGTTTCAAACATTTGATCTCATTTGATTTTTTACATTATACTTAAACAAATATTTAAACTTAACTAAGGTTATTGGTTTCTTTGCTCACCAATTTTTCTATAGCCTAATACTGTGCATTTCTTGGGCTCTTCTTCCTGTGTCATATGTAGGAGTGATTTTTCAGAGAACAACAGTGGGTGGTAAACTTTCTGACTCATTGGACATCTTTAAATGTCATTATTTTGTCTCCAATTTGAATATTAATTAAGTGTAGCATTTTAAGCTTAAAAACAGTGTTTTGGTAATAACATTAAAGATAGCTTCATTATGTTCTGGCTCTCAGTATTGTCTAGATGATTCTTGTCCATTTTTGTGAATAGTCTATTTTTTCACTCTAAAATGTTATCGGATTTTCCTTTTTATCTTTGAAATTCTGGAGCTTTAGCATGGTGACCTACATATTTTTCTATTTTTATTCATCTAATTTGGTATTCCATAAGTTCTTTCAGTTCTATTAGATCCAATATTTTCCTCTATAATTTATGTGATGTCTTTGTTGTTTCTCCCATGCCAGCTTCTTTGGTCTTTATGAAGCTTTTCTTCTTCTTCTTATTTTTTAATGTTTTATTTATTTTTGAGAGCGAAAGAGACAGAACATGAATGGGGGATGGCACAGAGAGAGAGGGAGACTTAGAATCTGAAGCAGGTTCCTGGCTCTGAGCTGTCAGCACAGAGTCCAATGTGGAGCTTGATCTCACAAACCGCAGGCTGCAAGATCATGACCCAAGTTGAAGTTGGACGCTTAACTGACTGAGCCACCCAGGTGCCCCTGGAACTCTTATTATATAGATGTTGGCATTTGTTCTCCTGGTCTATTAACTTTTCTGTCATTCTTTTCATTTCTTTGTTCTTTTATGCTGTGTTCTGGGAGATTTCCTTGGCTTCATCTTCAGCTCATGGATTTATTATCTAGCTGTTCCCATTCTCTATTCAATCATCTATACTTTTTTGCATTTTGTTTTTTTTTTAAACACTTCAAATTCCTTAGCTTTCATTTCTACAAAGTCTATTTCCTTTTTTATGGATACAGAATTCTCAAAGAGCAGAGGATACTTTTAAAAGTTGGTTTTATTTATTGTACCTGTCTCTTCTTTGTTCTTGTTCCCTTTTTGCAGTTATTAATTGTTTGCTTTCATCAAGTTTCTTTGCTTGGTTTTCCTGAAATTTGGTAATTCTTTTGTTTTCTGAAAATTTTGTATTCAAGTATCCCTGTCTACTTGAATATGACTTTTAGTTATGTTTATCATAAACTTTTTACTGATTTGGGGTGAAAATACAGCAAATTATGTAACTACTTATAGACTTCTTTATTTTTTTTATTTTTTTTTTATTTTTTTTTATTTTATTATTTATTTATTTTTTTTTAATATATGAAATTTACTGTCAAATTGGTTTCCATACAACACCCAGCGCTCATCCCAAAAGGTGCCCTCCTCAATACCCATCACCCACCCTGTCCTCCCTCCCACCCTGCCCTCCCTCCCACCCCCCATCAACCCTCAGTTTGTTCTCAGTTTTTAACAGTCTCTAATGCTTTGGCTCTCTCCCACTCTAATCTCTTTTTTTTTTTTTTTTTTTTTTCCTTCCCCTCCCCCATGGGTTTCTGTTATGTTTCTCAGGATCCACATAAGAATGAAACCATATGGTATCTGTCTTTCTCTGTATGGCTTATTTCACTTAGCATCACACTCTCCAGTTCCATCCATGTTGCTACAAAAGGCCATATTTCATTTTTTCTCATTGCCACGTAGTATTCCATTGTGTATATAAACCACAGTTTCTTTATCCATTCATCAGTTGATGGACATTTAGGCTCTTTCCATAATTTGGCTATTGTTGAGAGTGCCGCTATAAACATTGGGGTACAGGTGCCCCTATGCATCAGTACTCCTGTATCCCTTGGATAAATTCCTAGCAGTGCTATTGCTGGGTCATAGGGTAGGTCTATTTTTAATTTTCTGAGGAACCTCCACACTGCTTTCCAGAGCGGCTGCACCAATTTGCATTCCCACCAACAGTGCAAGAGGGTTCCTGTTTCTCCACATCCTCTCCAGCATCTATAGTCTCCTGATTTCTTCATTTTGGCCACTCTGACTGGCGTGAGGTGGTATCTGAGTGTGGTTTTGATTTGTATTTCCCTGATAAGGAGCGACGTTGAACATCTTTTCATGTGCCTGTTGGCCATCCGGATGTCTTCTTTAGAGAAGTGTCTATTCATGTTTTCTGCCCATTTCTTCACTGGGTTATTTGTTTTTCGGGTGTGGAGTTTGGTGAGCTCTTTATAGATTTTGGATACTAGCCCTTTGTCCGATGTGTCATTTGCAAATATCTTTTCCCATTCCGTTGGTTGCCTTTGAGTTTTGTTGGTTGTTTCCTTTGCTGTGCAGAAGCTTTTTATCTTCATAAGGTCCCAGTAATTCACTTTTGCTTTTAATTCCCTTGCCTTTGGGGATGTGCCGAGTAAGAGATTGCTACGGCTGAGGTCAGAGAGGTCTTTTCCTGCTTTCTCCTCTAAGGTTTTGATGGTTTCCTGTCTCACATTCAGGTCCTTTATCCATTTTGAGTTTATTTTTGTGAATGGTGTGAGAAAGTGGTCTAGTTTCAACCTTCTGCATGTTGCTGTCCAGTTCTCCCAGCACCATTTGTTAAAGAGACTGTCTTTTTTCCACTGGATGTTCTTTCCTGCTTTGTCAAAGATGAGTTGGCCATACGTTTGTGGGTCTAGTTCTGGGGTTTCTATTCTATTCCATTGGTCTATGTGTCTGTTTTTATGCCAATACCATGCTGTCTTGATGATGACAGCTTTGTAGTAGAGGCTAAAGTCTGGGATTGTGATGCCTCCTGCTTTGGTCTTCTTCTTCAAAATTACTTTGGCTATTCGGGGCCTTTTGTGGTTCCATATGAATTTGAGGATTGCTAGTTCTAGTTTCGAGAAGAATGCTGGTGCAATTTTGATTGGGATTGCATTGAATGTGTAGATAGCTTTGGGTAGTATTGACATTTTGACAATATTTATTCTTCCAATCCATGAGCAGGGAATGTCTTTCCATTTCTTTATATCTTCTTCAATTACCTGCATAAGCTTTCTATAGTTTTCAGCATACAGATCTTTTACATCTTTGGTTAGATTTATTCCTAGGTATTTTATGCTTCTTGGTGCAATTGTGAATGGGATCAGTTTCTTCATTTGTCTTTCTGTTGCTTCATTGTTAGTGTATAAGAATGCAACTGATTTCTGCACATTGATTTTGTATCCTGCAACTTTGCTGAATTCATGTATCAGTTCTAGCAGACTTTTGGTGGAGTCTATCGGATTTTCCATGTATAATATCATGTCATCTGCAAAAAGCGAAAGCTTGACTTCATCTTTGCCAATTTTGATGCCTTTGATTTCCTTTTGTTGTCTGATTGCTGATGCTAGAACTTCCAGCACTATATTAAACAGCAGTGGTGACAGTGGGCATCCCTGTCGTGTTCCTGATCTCAGGGAAAAAGCTCTCAGTTTTTCCCCGTTGAGGATGATGTTAGCTGTGGGCTTTTCATAAATGGCCTTTATGATCTTTAAGTATGTTCCTTCTATCCCGACTTTCTCAAGGGTTTTTATTAAGAAAGGGTGCTGGATTTTGTCAAAGGCCTTTTCTGCATTGATTGACAGGATCATATGGTTCTTCTCTTTTTTTTTGTTAATGTGATGTATCACGTTGATCGATTTGCGAATGTTGAACCAGCCCTGCATCCCAGGAATGAATCCCACCTGATCATGGTGAATAATTCTTTTTATATGCTGTTGAATTCGATTTGCTAGTATCTTATTGAGAATTTTTGCATCCATATTCATCAGAGATATTGGCCTGTAGTTCTCTTTTTTTACTGGGTCTCTGTCTGGTTTAGGAATCAAAGTAATACTGGCTTCATAGAATGAGTCTGGAAGTTTTCCTTCCCTTTCTATTTCTTGGAATAGCTTGAGAAGGATAGGTATTATCTCTGCTTTAAATGTCTGGTAGAACTCCCCTGGGAAGCCATCTGGTCCTGGACTCTTATTTGTTGGGAGATTTTTGATAACCGATTCAATTTCTTCACTGGTTATGGGTCTGTTCAAGCTTTCTATTTCCTCCTGATTGAGTTTTGGAAGAGTGTGGGTGTTTAGAAATTTGTCCATTTCTTCCAGGTTGTCCAATTTGCTGGCATATAATTTTTCATAGTATTCCCTGATAATTGTTTGTATCTCTGAGGGATTGGTTGTAATCATTCCATTTTCCTTCATGATTTTATCTATTTGGGTCATCTCCCTTTTCTTTTTGAGAAGCCTGGCTAGAGGTTTGTCAATTTTGTTTATTTTTTCAAAAAACCAACTCTTGCTTTCGTTGATCTGCTCTACAGTTTTTTTAGATTCTATATTGTTTATTTCTGCTCTGATCTTTATGATTTCTCTTCTTCTGCTGGGTTTAGGCTGCCTTTGCTGTTCTGCTTCTATTTCCTTTAGGTGTGCTGTTAGATTTTGTATTTGGGATTTTTCTTGTTTCTTGAGATAGGCCTGGATTGCAATGTATTTTCCTCTCAGGACTGCCTTCGCTGCGTCCCAAAGCGTTTGGATTGTTGTATTTTCATTTTCGTTTGTTTCCATATATGTTTTAATTTCTTCTCTAATTGCCTGGTTGACCCACTCATTCGTTAGTAGGGTGTTCTTTAACCTCCATGCTTTTGGAGGTTTTCCAGACTTTTTCCTGTGGTTGATTTCAAGCTTCATAGCATTGTGGTCTGAAAGTATGCATGGTATAATTTCAATTCTTGTAAACTTATGAAGGGCTGTTTTGTGACCCAGTATATGATCTATCTTGGAGAATGTTCCATGTGCACTCGAGAAGAAAGTATATTCTGTTGCTTTGGGATGCAGAGTTCTAAATATATCTGTCAAGTCCATCTGATCCAATGTATCATTCAGGGCCCTTGTTTCTTTATTGACTGTGTGTCTAGATGATCTATCCATTTCTGTAAGTGGGGTGTTAAAGTCCCCTGCAATGACCACATTCTTATCAATAAGGTTGCTTATGTTTATGAGTAATTGTTTTATATATCTGGGGGCTCGGGTATTTGGCGCATAGACATTTATAATAGTTAGCTCTTCCTGGTGGATAGACCCTGTGATTATTATATAATGCCCTTCTTCATCTCTTGTTACAGCCTTTAATTTAAAGTCTAGTTTGTCTGATATAAGTATGGCTACTCCAGCTTTCTTTTGGCTTCCAGTAGCATGATAAATAGTTCTCCATCCCCTCACTCTCAATCTAAAGGTGTCCTCAGATCTAAAATGAGTCTCTTGTAGACAGCAAATAGATGGGTCTTGTTTTTTTATCCATTCTGATACCCTATGTCTTTTAGTTGGCGCATTTAATCCATTTACATTCAGTGTTATTATAGAAAGATATGGGTTTAGAGTCATTGTGATGTCTGTATGTTTTATGCTTGTAGTGATGTCTCTGGTACTTTGTCTCACAGGATCCCCCTTAGGATCTCTTGTAGGGCTGGTTTCGTGGTGACAAATTCCTTCAGTTTTTGTTTGTTTGGGAAGACCTTTATCTCTCCTTCTATTCTAAATGACAGACTTGCTGGATAAAGGATTCTCGGCTGCATATTTTTTCTGTTTAGCACACTGTAGATATCGTGCCACGCCTTTCTGGCCTGCCAAGTTTCAAAGGAGAGATCAGTCACGAGTCTTATAGGTCTCCCTTTATATGTGAGGGCACGTTTATCCCTTGCTGCTTTCAGAATTTTCTCTTTATCCTTGTATTTTGCCAGTTTCACTATGATATGTCGTGCAGAAGATCGATTCAAGTTACGTCTGAAGGGAGTTCTCTGTGCCTCTTGGATTTCAATGCCTTTTTCCTTCCCCAGTTCAGGGAAGTTCTCAGCTATAATTTCGTCAAGTACCCCTTCAGCACCTTTCCCTCTCTCTTCCTCCTCTGGGATACCAATTATGCGTATATTATTTTTTTTTAGTGTATCACTTAGTTCTCTAATTTTCCCCTCATACTCCTGGATTTTTTTATCTCTCTTTCTTTCAGCTTCCTCTTTCTCCATAACTTTATCTTCTAGTTCACCTATTCTCTCCTCTGCCTCTTCAAGCCGAGCCATCGTGGATTCCATTTTGTTTTGCAATTCGTTTAAAGCGTTTTTCAACTCCTCGTGACTGTTCCTTAGTCCCTCGATCTTTGTGGCAAGAGATTCTCTGCTGTCCTGTATACTGTTTTCAAGCCCAGCGATTAATTTTATGACTATTATTCTAAATTCACTTTCTGTTATATTATTTAAATCCTTTTTGATCAGTTCATTAGCTGTTGTTATTTCCTGGAGATTCTTCTGAGGGGAATTCTTCCGTTTGGTCATTTTGGAGAGTCCCTGGCGTGGTGAGGACCTGCAGTGCACTTCCCCTGTGCTGTGGTGTATAACTGGAGTTAGTGGGCGGGGCCGCAGTCCGACCAGATGTCTGCCCCCAGCCCACTGCTGGGGCCACAGTCAGACTGGTGTGTGCCTTCTCTTCCCCTCTCCTAGGGGCGGGATTCACTGTGGGGTGGCGTGTCCCGTCTGGGCTACTTGCACACTGCCAGGCTTGTGTTGCTGGGGATCTGGCGTATTAGCTGGGGTGGGTAGGCAAGGTGCACGGGGGCTGGAGGGGCAGGCTTAGCTCGCTTCTCCTTAGGTGATCCACTTCAGGAGGAGCCCTGTGGCAGCGGGAGGGAGTCAGATCCGCTGCCGGAGGTTTGGCTCCGCAGAAGCACAGAGTTGGGTGTTTGCGCGGAGCGAGCAAGTTCTCTGGCAGGAACTGGTTCCCTTTGGGATTTTGGCTGGGGGATGGGCGGGGGAGATGGCGGTGGCGCCTTTGTTCCCCGCCAAGCTGAGCTCTGCCGTCCGGGGGCTCAGCAGCTCTCCCTCCCTTTGTCCTCCAGCCTTCCCGCTTTCCGAGCAGAGCTGTTAACTTATGACCTCCCAGACGCTAAGTCGCGCTTGCTGTCGGAACACAGTCTGTCCGGCCCCTCCGCTTTTGCCAGCCAGACTCGGGGGCTCTGCTTGGCCGGCGAGCCGCCCCTCCGCCCCGGCTCCCTCCCGCCAGTCCGTGGAGCGCGCACCGCCTCGCCGCCCTTCCTACCCTCTTCCGTGGGCCTCTAGTCTGGGCTTGACTCCGGAGACTCCCTTCTGCTAATCCTCTGGCGGTTTTCTGGGTTCTTTAGGCAGGTGTAGGTGGAATCTAAGTGATCGGCAGGACGCGCTGTGAGCCCCGCGTCCTCCTACGCCGCCATCTTCCGGAACCGCTAGACTTCTTTACTATTTTCAAGAATAACTGCAGATTTATTGTTTTAAATGTGATATTTTTAGATATAGTGATATTATTTTGTGTTATTTGTAGAAAAAATGGCAGCTGAACATATGTATTCTTTCCTCCATCTTGATATAATCCTCAGTTAAGCACTTTGAAATTGTTAAAGACTATTATGTTACCTTTCTTACTGTATTCATGGATAGGTATAGGTATGGATGTAGTTAGATGTATAAACAGATAAGATTTTTCTTTTCCTTTATGGTAACTTCAGCATATAAAGAGGTGGAGATGTGTATTCATCGTGCCATATTGACCTAATCCTCTCTTAGTATTTAGTTAACTATTAAAATAATGACTACCCAATTTAATCATCTGGATCACAAGCCCTTAGAAGCACATTTGGAATCTTCTTTTTTTTCCATATATGCTTTGCACATAACATCTGTTTGATAAACTTCTGAATTAAAATTAGTTAAATTGAATATTAAAGTTGAAGTCCTTAAGCACCAAAAATTTTGTTTATTTCCTCTAGGCTAAGCATGAATCTCCACAGAGGCAGAGAGAATTGTAACTTTTCTTAAATAATAGGTTGATGAAATCAATTGAATATAGTTCCCTGAATCAAGTAGCTAATTTCAGTGATTTTTTAAAAATGTGTGAATCAACAATTTGATTAGCTGAAATAATGTCATGTTTTAGTGCAAGGGTAGTATTTTCATACATGAATCAGATTGTTCTAAGTTCTTTAATTTTCCTCACAAGGCTTTCTCACTAAAAGAAGATATAAATGACTAAAATTATGTCTCAGTTTTTAATTATTTGGACTCTTTCCATTGGATCCAGTCAGTAGTAGTCTTTTCGTGGATGAAAGAGAAAAAAATAAAAAATAAGCCCTTCTATTTTCTCCTGTATGTTATGTCTGATTTATGTCTATACCATTCTGTGTGAATTTTAGATAGTAACAGGAAAAGTGGAAGTGATTCTCTTAACATTTATGTGGAAATTTTAACACCCACTCTGTGCCAGAACTGTGCTAATCACTAAGTGTCTGTGTGTATCCTCACTGTATAGGTGAAGCTATTAAAACCTGGAAAGATTTTTTCACACTTGTTAAGATGTTTAGTATAAGAAAAAAACCAAAACCAACAAACCAAAGAAGAGGGATGCCTGGGTGGCTTGGTAGGTTAAGCTGCTGGCTCTTCATTTCAGTTCAGGTCATGTTCTCATGGTTGATGAGTTCAAGCCCTGCATTGGGTTCCATGCAGAGCCTGCTTGGGATTCTCTCTCTCCCTCTCTCTCTGTCCCTCCCTCACATGCTCACTCTCTCTCTCAAAATAAATAAATAAGCTTAAAAAAAAAAAGAAAATAAGTGTTGGTAAGGATGTAGAGAAATCAGAGCTCTTGTGCATTGCTGGTGGTAATGTAAAATGGTGCAGCCACTGTGTAAAATAGTATAGTGGTTCCTCAAAAAAGTAAAAATAGAATTATCTAATTCTAGAATAATCTAATTCTATGTGATCCAGCAACTCTACTTTTGAGTGTTTAGCCAAAAGAATTAAAACCAGGGACTCAAACAGATACTTACATACTCATGTTTATAGCAGCATTCTTCATAATAGCCAAAAGTAGATGCAACCCAAGTATCTATCAACAGAGCAATGGATAAACAAAATGTGGTATATACATACAATGGAATATGATTCAGTCTTAAAAAGAAAAGAAATTCTGACACAAGCTACATCATGGGTGAATCTTGAGGACATTATGCTAAGTGAAATAAGGCAGTCACAAAAAAGACAAATAGAGTATGTTTCCATTTATATGAGTACTTAGAACAGTGAAATTCATAGAGACAAAGAATAGAAGGATGTTTGCCAGGGGCTGAGAGGTGGAAAGAATGGTTGTTGTTTAACAGGCATAGAGTTCCAGTTGGGAAAGGCAAAAAAGTTCTGGAGATGGATAGTAGTGATAGTTGTAGAACAATGTGAATGTACTTAATACACTGTACACTTAAAACTGGTTAAACTGTACACTTAAAAATGGTTAACATGGCAAATTTCATGTTATGTGTATTTCAACACACACATCCTCAGAAAGGTTAAATAACTTTCTTAAGTTTTGCTATTGGTAAATGGTAAGATGAGAATTCCAACCCATGTATATCTTCATTCATTCAATCAGCAGACTTTATTGTGTTTCTACTATGTGCCAGATGCTATGCTAGCACTGGGATACACCAGAGAGTGGAAGAGAGATCCCTGCCCACTTGGAACTTACATCCAAATTGGAAGAGAGAGACAATAAATCAAAATAATTAAGGTATAAATTATGTGGTATGTGAGAAGGTGATGAGAGCTAGTGATAAAAGGAAAATTGGAACAAGGTGACAGGAATTGGTGCTGCCAGCATAACTAAATTCTACACTCAGGCTTCATCCACAAACCTATGTTGTCTATCAAGATATAATATTTCAAAAAAATACAGAAGTTTTCTTTATTTTGGATGTGTTTTTGTTTTGTCTGTTTTCCCTTTTCCCGTAAGTACTTTATTAAGAAAGTAAAAATAAGGCGTGTTTTATTTCTCTTCAGAATCAGAATAGAGCTCTTTAGAACAATGCACTGAAATAATATTTCTCTTTTAAGAAAACCTCAGTGTGTAGGTTATTGTCCCTCTTACAAACCTAGAAAATAAAAGATATGTGGAGCTTGGAGAAGACTCATGCAGTGTAAATGGGAAAAATGTTCGTGAACAATACAAGAATTCTTAAACTTCCAATTATGGATAGTAATGCATCTGTACGAAAGTCCTGGATCTGGATTTTACCTGTCGTGGATTTTACCAATTGTGTGGGTTTGAGCAAGCCAGACTTTCTTATAATCAATATGAGTATAGGGGCGCCTGGGTGGCTCAGTTGGTTAAGCATCCGACTTCAGCTCAGGTCATAATCTCATGGTCCTGGAGTTTGAGCCCCACATCAGGCTCTGTGCTGACAGCTCGGAGCCTGGAACCTACTTTGGATTCTGTGTCTCCTTCTCTCTCTGCCCCTCCCCTGCTCTCACTCTATCTCTGTCTCTCAAAAAAAAAAAATTTAAAAATTAACAAATGAATATAAATATTTCAGCTCTATTCATTTTTCAGGGCTGTGGTGATAATCAAATAACATAATATTAAGGAAGCAGTTTGTTATCTGTTAAGTACTACATAAAGATGACTTAGGCAGTGGTAATAATATTATTATAATATATGCTTTACTTTTCACTGAATATGAAGAGCTAGATTTTGGAAGACCCATAGTTGCTCTAAATGCACACCAAGGACTTAAACATTCACATCACAAAGGAAAGAAAGAAGAATCAACTTCTCCCGAATCATGCAGATAGATTGCTGTAGCTCTAACCTCACATGATCTCTTTGGGGTGGAGGGAAGAATTGCCTTTAAGGGAGGCATCAAAATCACAAAAGTCCTTGCCACCAGCCATTTTATACAGTTATATGAAGTTTTCTTGATTTTAGCTTTTTTTTTCTGACCTAGGGAAAGAAGTCTTTCCCTTTCATATTTATAATGGTGTGAGTTCAATAAATGGTGAAAGTCTGGAGACCAAAAAAGTAGAAACCTGTGCATAATTTATAGTCCAGTGTATTCATCCACTGCCAGTATAACAGAACTCTAATTTGCTCACCAAATGAAAATGCTTAAGTTGAATAAGAATTAGGTCCCTCATTGGTGTGTAAGTGTATATATACACATGCACTGAGGCACTAGTCCCACACCAGAACTAAGTGTGGCTACCCTAGGAGGAGGTGACTGCTGGTATGCAAGACTAAGAACTCAATTCATGATGCAACTTTTTAAAAAATATTAATGCAATATATATAGATAGATATGTATATGTATGTATATATAATAGCATATATATTATAATGTGGCATATATACAGTACTATTATACCATATTGTAATTACATATGTAGTTGTCAGGTAACTCCTTTATACTTGAGAGTCTAAAAGACAGAAGTCTTAGTTACCCTATGTCCCTGATGTTTACTACAATATTTGGCACGTGGATGGTGGGGTGTTACAGCTGTTATTTTCTGCAAAATTCAGTGTTGGAAGTCTGAGTGGTTAATGGTTTGTAGGGTGACATAGGCAACTCCTGATGGCAAAGGATATTTGCCCAGGAGAGGATTTGGAAAAGGATTAGAGAATGCCTGGCCCCAGCCAAGAAGACAAAGTTTCAGGGAATGGCTTAGTCCTCATAGGTGTATTAGAGCACTACCTTATATCCATATTGGTTTTTGATCCAGAAAGCTCTTAGTTGTGTGCACCACAAATCAGAAACCAATGTCAGTGGAAGGAAAGCTCAACCTTAAAGACCTATATATATTGAGATGTCACAAATATGACAGGGAAAGGAAAGTGGGAATGAGCTGAAATAGAATGCAGAAGGGAAAAAGCTGGAGATGAAAGAATTAGATAGTGCAAGCAAGGACCGAGATTTAGACATGAATGCTAGCCATTCTGGATGCTTAAAAGTCCTCAATGGGAAGTTTTGACAGTCATCCTTAGAGCCTTCCTCTTTGCCTCAGGGTAGTCTTCCCATCTTTGTTTCAAATCCTCTTGTCTTCATTTGTTTCACCTTCTTTTTCCAGATTATCTCTTCTGATTAGCCTTTCACAAGGTTGACTCAGATGGAAAGTCTGTATGGATAGAATTTGAGGTTCACCTCAAGACATGGCTTTCTATATTTTTCTCCTTTCCTCTGAGCCCTACAGCTGCTGGCAAGCAATATCCTTCATCTTTATGTGCTCTAAGCTCCAGAGAAAACAAGAGCCCCCGTGGAGTACTCTAGATCCCCCAATTTCAGTTATTTTGGGAAATAAACATCTTAAGAATTTTTTAAAATTACACACGTATGTTTAGCTACTCATGCATAACTTAGTTCATGGGATAAACAAATAACTGATAAACTCTATTGTAGGCATGATGGGTTTGGTGTAAGCATATGAGACTGCCCTGCAGCAGATCAGTGTGTGGGGCTAGAGCTCAGATGAAAGTCTGAGCAGAAGAAATCAGTTTAGGAGCTACCAGATCTCCAGGTTCTATTTCCTGCTATCCTTCTCACATACTTTCAGTTAGCTTTAGAATATATAGATATAATCACATCATTGTCTATATGCAAAAATATTCAAAGAATCCCTAGAATATGAAAAATAGAGTTTAAATACTTCAACATGGGTATCAAATATCAAAGTTTGGCCTTTTCTAGACTTTCCCATCTAATTTCTCTGCCACTGGCTTTCCACAAACCTGCTTGGCAATATCCCACCTTCAGACTTTTACTTAAGTTGTTTTCTCTATTAAGATTGCACTTTCTCCTAATATCCAACTTCTGAAGTCCAGTCTCTTCAAGGCCCTTTGAAATTTTTGTTCCTCTAATAAGAAGGAAATTTCTTCTTCACAATGTCTTTAATGATGAAATTTTTGCTTATCATGAAGCTGTTTGCCCATTGTGCCTGAACGTTTTTATTCAATCTCTCAAGAAAGCAGAATAGCATATTTAAGATAGATTCTGCAAATTTTCAGAAGGAAATGGTCTAGCTCCTCTAAGAAGTCTTTTATTCCAGTAAGGTGATTAATCTACATGAAGAAGAGGTTCTGAATGAGAAATTAGAGATGAACATGGAAAGAATACAGTTCTAAGTTTTATGGTAGAGTGTACATACCAGAACTAAGCTGAGGAAGAGTAAGTACAACTCATGTTCATAATATTATAGGGGACAATTAAATTGTTCATCAACTAATTAATTTAACAGATGACTTCAGGGACCTGGGCTGTCTTTGGGGGCAGAGGAACAGAAGCAGCTGTGGATGTCTCAGAGCTGTAGAGGAAAAAAAAATATTTTTGCAAAAAACAAACAAACAAACAAACAAAATCAAACCTGAAAAACAAACCTAGCCTATTCAATAACATGGGATTGTGATAGAATGTGCTATGTTTAGAAAATAACCAGCATTTCTGTATAGTGGAAGTGTTCTGGACATAAGACAAGTTAGGTAGAGATTAGAATTTGAGTGAATTTGTAGACCATACTAAGATGATTGGATAATTTTGATCATACGATTTTGCCTAATACATTGTATCATATGCCTACTTCCCCTTCATTAAAATTTTTCATAAATGCTATTTTAATGACTATTCATTCTGTAAAATATAAGTATCATGATTTGTTTAAAGATAACTTGGATTTGGGTGTTTTTGTTTTGTTTTGTTTTTCACTATCACAAACATCACAACGGTAAACACTTTTGTGAATCTTTGCTTGTGATAATCCATCTCTGATTATTTCCTAATAAAGGCACTTTTGAGGTAAGACTGGAAACATATTAGGTTTAAAGAAGTCAGACATAATCATGGCCCTATTCCAGGTTTTCATCTTTTCTTAGATTAGAAAAATGTTGAGTTGTTACAACAGCCTATTAATTAATCTCCTGGCTTCCAGTCTTGCACCCCTCCGATCCAGTCCCTACATTAAGCCAAAGTAAACTTTCCAAAATATAAATCTGGTCCCGTCCTCCCTACTAAACCTCATGCAATGGTTCCTTAATGTATCATGTATAAACTATTCAAATTCAAGAGCATTTTAAGACTTATAATACATATTATCAGATTGTTTGCAGGAAGGTTGCAGTAACTCATACTCCAACAAGCAGTGTAGAAAGTATGGATCTTATCATGCCCTTGCTAACATATGGTATTCTCATTTGTCACACATAACTATAGCAATCTATTATTGTGGTCTCTCCCATTAATTTATTAATTAGTTACAATGAGGAATGCTGTCCTGTTCATCTTTGGATCACAATGCCCAGTGCAGTGTTGGTGAACAGTGAATGAATTAACACTACCTAACAAAAGTATTTCATCTGTATGTACTTAACGTAGAAATTAAGATCCTCTTATCCTTTGCTCTGCTGAGATTTAGGGAAAGACAAGGTCAAGGCCAGAAGTTGAGGGTTCAAACAAGGGTTGGAGTATCAGACATGTAACCGAAGGTCAAAGTAAGTAACAAACAAGCCATTTGTTCAGGACATCTGACAAAAGTCAATCTCCTATGGATTATTCATTCTTCTTTTAGATACTCTAACATACATACTATGTATTAAGTACTATATAGATATTTGACTGAAAACTCCAAGGTGGGGAAATCAGGTGATATAGCCCCATTTCGGTTATATCACTAAGTGATACCAGTTTCATATACAAGGCAGGCAGTGTTCAAGAGAGGGTCCATCACTCCCGTGAGAAGCCTTCTGGGTATGAATCTTCCCTAGAGCCATGGATAATTCAAGCTTTAAAATGTAGATAAATCACCAGGGAATCTTGTTAAAATACTAGATTCTGATTCAGAAACCCTGGCTGGGGTCCTGGTATTCCACATTTTGAACAAACTTCCAGGTGATGCTGTTGTTGCTGATACATGGACCACACTTTGAGTAGGAATGCTCTAGCATATTTTCTGCTTAATGAAAGTTTTACTACTTACCTCAAAATATTGCTGTGAGACTTAGATATCAAAAATCTAGCCTATGTAACTTGTTATATAAATACTTCATTGATGCTCTTTGTAGGATTATCATTTCACCCTTTCTAGTGGGTCTCAAACCTGGCTAGACATTAAATCACCTGGGGAGTTTTTAAACATACTGATACCAGGGGCCCCATCTAGGCCAGTTAGACCAAAATCTCTTGAGATAAAGACGAGCCATGATTATTTTTATAAAGCTTCCCAGGTGACTTTATTGGACAGACATGGGTAAGCCAATGAACACATGTGTTTATCAACTTTCCAAGTGTCTCCAAAGGTATAAAAACATTTTAGATACTTGGGTGGGTAGGTCTTGGGTGTTATAACCTTCTAATGTAAGGTAACTATGTGATGAATTGAGGATGCCCCTGAATTCTGAGTATGAGGCTCCAGACTCTCCTTCTGCATACCAAATACTTTGAAGAGGTATAGGGAAGCACCTCATGGGGATCTACTCAAGTCTTTGGGCATCTGTAGGGATCTCCAACTTGGCAGAGCAACAGCAATCAGACTCACCTCTGTGGCTTTGCAGATATATGGATTCCTATGCTGCACCATTGGGTAGGCAAAGCTGTTATTTTAATATTAACTCTTTCAAAATGTTTCTTGGGGCGGGGGGCGCCTGGGTGGCTCCATCAGTTGAGCGTCTGACTTTGGCTCAGGTCATGATCTCGCAGTTGGAGAGTTTGAGCCCTCCATTGGGCTCTGTGCTGTCAGCTCAGAGGCTGGAACATGCTTCAGATTCTATGTCTCCCTCTCTCTCTGCCCCTCTCCCACTCATGCTTTGTCTCTGTCTCAAAAATAAATAAACATTAAAAAAATTTTTAATGTTTCTTAGGCATTCTGATGCCCCACTAAGTTTGAAATGACAACATAACTATTGCTAGAGAAACAGAAAGCAAAATTGATCTAATGTGTACCATGATAATACCTCTACAAGTAAACAAATGTCTAGCTGTATCTTTAATATTACAAACAGTAAGAATTTCACTGAAAAACAAAACAGAACAAACAATCACACAGTCTATTTGGTCTCCAATTCTCCCAAATACAATAATTAACAGATTTACCACTTTTTACCTAATTTGAAGGGTTCTTCCAGCAGTGCTATGACCACAGTTCAGGCTCTGAGAGACACTTAAACTTCCCTTAATTGTGACTTTAGTTTTGCTGTGCCTTTAACCTTCAAGCTTTTATATATGTATTGATAGGCCTCATAGAAAAAGGCTAAAAAAAGTGTTCTGTTATGCTTTAACAGTAAAGTATCCTTTGAATAACTTTCTCTTTTATGGGAAAATCCAATTGAAGTGTCTTGTGATGACCAAACATAATTATTTACAGAGGAGTATATTGCTTCAGAAAGTATAAACCACCAAAGACAGGGTCCTTGACCTGAGAAGCTTAAACTCTAAGATAGGGGTAAACACATGTAAGATAACAATAAAACAGAGTCAGTCTCAAGGTTGTAGAGGGATCAACCTGGGGACTGTGGGAAAGCAGAGTGACATTATTCACTTCCAGTGCCTCATTAGGTACACTGACTTCTAGAAAACAACGTTGGGTCCCAAGAACAGGGGAGAATTGGAGGTTTTAATTTCAGGTTTTCACAGGGAAAGTTGACAACAAAATGATCACTTCAAAGTGCCGTTTGTTTTAGCTTCAGTTGACATACTATCGATGAGATTTATCACTATCTAGGCCAGGTTGGCTGCTGATTTGGTTCTGAAGATCTTATGGGTGGATTGTTTGTGATGCCAAGACTTTTTCATACATCCATTTAATGTCCAATGTTTTCTTTGTTAGATTAAGAGATTTATATTTTATTTTATTAATTTTTTTTACTAATGCAGTCCAGTATAATATATTACATAGCTATGATAGAAGTTAGTTAAATGCTTATCGGTCTCAATTTCATTTGCAATTAGTCTCTCTGAGTATTTTGGCTTTGGCTCCATAACATTAGCATAGGAAGGAAAATATCATCAAATCCCTAAGTGATATTTGGTCATTAATAGTTTAATGTGTGTTTATTTTTTCCTTCCAGGTTTTTATTTCATAAAATAAATCCTGGATTATGTTCTCAAAGGAATTAGAACTATTTGTGTGTATCTATTCCTTAAAACCCTCTAGGCCTTTCTCCCCCTTCCTTGTGGTTCTTATAAAGGTTTAACAACTGGCAGCCCTGGAATCTGATGACCTCTTTCTTTCCTTTGACCAGATAAGGTAGCACAGCTGCTAGTAAGTTTTCCCACAGACTCTGCCAATGGCGCTGGTGGGGAGGGGTGTCCCTCTGTGGACAGAGAGGTAATTCGATCTTCACACGGATCAGACCTGAGCCTTGTCAGAGTTGAGACTGTGTGCTATATTAAATTACATTCAGTGTTTTCTGTTCTACTCCTTGAACTACTGTTCACAGAGACCACCCAACCTACAGCACTTCCTTGAGCCCATGGGGAACCCAGTTATAACTGTCCACATGGCCATTCAGCCAGCAGGCTGTCTTGAGCTGGCTTCTTCAGAACCCACTGATGACGTTTCTGGCAGAACAATTTCACATTTCCAGTGAAATCTCAGCACATGAGGAAAGTTAATAATCTTTGGTGAGAAATGACTTGTGCTATGAACCTGCAGAGCAGGAAATTGAGAAGCAGTCAGGCAAAGTTTAGAGATGAGCAGTTTGGTTTTGGTGCATTGCCTTTCCTTAGCCAGCCCTAACCGTAAGCCATATTTTGTGTCTGATTTGTGGCTTCTTGGGCCCTGCCCCCCGCCCCTTATCCTCTAGTTCACTGATTTTCAAACCCTAGTGTGTACCAGACTCAGATTCCAGGCCCCCATAGAGATCCTGGAATCGATAGACAGATTCTGATTCAGAATCTGGTGCTACATGTTTAACAAACACCAGGTGCTTATGACTCACATGATCTAAGGGTTACACTTCAACAAAGGCATTAATAACTAAATGCTATCAATCAATCCTCTTCCCACATATCAAGAGAAATATATATGCCATAGATTATTTATATTTTACTGTGAATCAGTTTAATGTGTTATCCTACCCTTAAAAATAAAATTTTATTGGGAGATATAGAGAATAAAACCTATTCCAAGATATGTATGCAAAAACAGTAATACTGTTGACCCTTGAACAATGTGGAAGTTAGGAAGCCTGCACTCCCCCATCAAAAATCCATGTATAACTTTTTACTTCCCCCCAAACTTAATTACTAATGATCTACTGTTGCCTGACAGCTTTACTGACAGCATAAAGTCAATTAACACATATTTTGTAGATGTATTATATGTTGTATTCTTACAATAAAGTCAGCTGAAGAAAAGAAAATGTTATTAATAAAACCATAAGGGAGAGAAAATAGATTTATAGTACTGTGTTTTATATTCATTAAAAAATGTGTATAAGTGAGCTGTTCAAACCCATGCTGTTCAAGGAAGGGTCAACTGTATAGACTGTAAATGCTGGATAAGTTAACAAAAGAGGCACTTCCTGTTATAAGATGTGGCCGTGGAAATCTTTGTAATGCTTTAATTTCTTCACTTTCGGAAAAGCTACTTTTGAAACAGACAGTTTTAAGTAGAAGGGAAGTAGTGATTTTTCCTACATTCCCAGCCAATGGTAGAAAGGAGTTTGTTAATGGCTTCATTTATGAAAGCAGAACATGTCAGGTACACGTTATGTGAAAGATATTTTTTTGGTCATTGTTCTTGAAGTGTGTTCATATCTACCCTGGTCAGAAATAAGTCTTCATCATTCTTAAATTTGTCTAAAGCAATAGAAAATTCTCAAAATTAAGCTCAAGGAAAGCACTGGTGCTCTATAAAAGTTGGTCCACTCTTACCAAGTCTAATAAGGAATTTAAAGACATTTTAAGATGGCTCAACTTATTACAACAACAACTGTTACTGCTGCTGCTACTGCTGCTCCTTTGGCTACTCATGAGGGGTTTTTTAGGTACTGAAATATAGAAATGTACAATGGTATGATTTTGCTCAAGTCAAAGTAGAGTAGTAGAAAGATTCAAAGGCCATGAGTCAGGTGATGTAGCTTCTAATCTCAAGACTGGAATTCACTAGCTGTATGACCTTGAATAAATAAATTAATGTTTCTGTGCCCCTGTCTTCAGGTGATGTAGCTTCTAATCTCAAGACTGGAATTCACTAGCTGTATGACCTTGAATAAATAAATTAATGTTTCTGTGCCCCTGTCTTCTGTAAAATGGAGTTAAGAATATTTATTCTTTGTATCTTAAAGATTTATTAGGAAGGTAAATAAATTTAATAGCAATAGTCTTTGCATATTAAAGAATGTATTGTACATAAGGTATTATTTTTTGAACATAAACATATATGCACATATATATACTCATATTTTTTCCATGCAAATCCAAAGTAAGCTAAGTGATGGAACTAAGCCTCTTGCAATGAGGCTTTGTACTCTCTGGTTCTCTTGGGTGCACTTTTCTCCTATCCTTTGTTCTCACCCTTAAAAATGCAAGAAGAAGGTTCACAATCCTAAACCAAATTAGGATGAGCTTAACTGGGTTTCTATAAATACTATAATAAAGTTAAGGTATATACTTACAATACAGCAGTGATAATTAATAGGCGACAC
Organism: Panthera pardus; assembly: GCF_024362965.1. Lineage (NCBI taxonomy): Eukaryota > Metazoa > Chordata > Mammalia > Carnivora > Felidae > Panthera > Panthera pardus. The sequence goes on from NW_026526732.1 coordinate 37,595,300, forward strand.
TGTTGTCAAGGGTTTTACTATTTTCTAGAGATTTCTTGATATTAAATGACACTGTCAAGTTTTAATCAAGTAATAAAAGTTACATTTTAAAAGTACTGTTTTATTTGCATAAACATATTTTCTTGAGATATCCCTCTAAAGAGAGCACTTCGATTTCAGAATTTCTGTCACAAATGAAAGGATGTGTTTATTAGCAATGGCCATTTCTAGTTGGGCCAGGGTATTTTAATGTTTATTTATTTTTGAGACAATGCGAGAGACAAAGTGCAAATGGCGGAGGGGCAGACAGAGGGAGACACAGAACCTGAAGTGGGATCCAGGCTCTGAGCTGTCAGCACAGAGCCTGATGCGGGGCTCGAACTCATGAACCATGAGATCATGACCTGAGCCAAAGTTGGACGCTTAACCGGCTGAGCCACTCAGGTGCCCCTGGGCCAGGTATTTTAAACTGAGACACAGACTTGGTTGCTTTTGTAAATTTTAATACTGAACAACTACTATGTGCAAGATACCGTACTTGAGAATGTAGGGGATATAAAAATATTTAAGTAGCGTTGAGTGAAAAGTACCTGAGTAAAACATCGATAAAGAGAAATGGGAGCTCAAAGGAGAGGAGTCTCTTTCAGAAACTTGGAAGGATCAGCTGTTGATTCAAAGATACTTGAACTGATTTGTAAAGGAAAGAGGCTTTGGTAATATGAGGAAGGAAGAAAGGGCATGCCAAGTAGACAGAATATTAGAAGCAAATACATAGAGGAGGAATAGAGAAGACAATATATAAAAAAACCAATGAACCAAACAAACAAAAAAACCCAAGACATTTTACAAAACCACTTCCATTCAAATTCCAAAGCAGGGAAGGAACCCGTGTGTTTAAATTTGCTGATCACTCACTGCTGTGGTCTGAATGTTTGTGTCACCACCAGAATTTATATATTGAAATCCTAACCCCAATGTAATGGTATCAGGAGGTGGGGCCTTTGGGAGGTGATTAGGTCATGAGAATGGAGCCCTAGTGAATGGGATTAGTGCCCTTCTTTAAGAGGCCCCACAGAGCTCCTTTGCTACTTCCATCATGTGAGGACACAGTGAAAATATGCTGTCTGTGAACCAGGAAGCGAGCCCTCACCACACACTGAATCTGCTTGTGCCTTGATCATGGCCTTCCCAGCCTCCAGAACCGTGAGAAAATAATTTATTGTTTACAACCCCCCAGTCTATGGTATTTTGTTATAACAGACTGACTGAACTAAGATATTCACATTTATAATGCTCAGAGGAAAAAAAAATGGCCAATTAAAAATCAGGGGAAATAATATTGACTCTACCTTTTAAATCTGCTTCAAATAAAACATAGTTTTGTTGTAAATACGCAATTTGAGCTATGTAAGAAAACAGTTTCCCAGCTTTTAGAGACACTGTAATAGAACACACACCAAAAGTTGCTGGAGCTGCCTTCTGTCCTGACCCTGACCTTACTGTGTGAATCTGGGAAGGTTACTTAACTTCGCTGAGTCTCATTTTCCTGGGGTGTGTGGGATTAATAAGGGGAATTGAGTTAAATGGTTTCCAGGATCCATCCCAGCACTAAATATTTACAAATTTTTATTTCCAGCATTTGGAGTTATTAATACATTTTCATGTTTAGTTTATGTTTTTTTATTCTCCAGAGTCTCTAATGCCAATCTCCCTAACTTTCCCTTCCCCCCAAATCCCACCCATTTCTCTGCTGCTTACTAATGTAAAAAATATTATGAAACTGAATTAGGTAGGCTGGATAACATCTACAAAAAAATCCTAGGTTTACCAAAAAAATACATAAAATGAGTAATTATTGCTTTTGGGTATTTGCACATATATGTTATTTATGTGATATGAGATCTTAGGTGCTCTGCAGGTGGGTTTATTTGGATAGAAGTCTTTCCATTCTCAGGAAGAGATGCTGAGAGCATGCTCTTCTTCTCTAATGGAAGACCAAAGGCCCCAGAGTCTTGAAGTTGATTCATGTTTCAGACTCTAGACAATGTCGAAGAACTAGGAATAAGAAAAGGTATAAATATATTAATAAATTGCTAATATATAGTAAGGCTTATCATATACTAGGCATTGTACCAAACATATTTTTTTCTTATTTAGTTCTCCTAATGATTGCATAAGGCAGATATTATGATCAGTTCCATTTTACTAATGGGGAAACTGAGACTTGGAGAGTCTCAGATAAGTTGCCTGAGAGTAAACATTGGCAGAGCCAAGATGCAAGACTAATTCTAATTTCTTCTCTTTATTGCTTTATCATATTCCCCTGTATCATCTAATTTATAGCAAAATGGGGACCATGAAGTATGCTCATTTGTTAGCTGGACACAGTTTTTTTGTTTCATAATTGGTCTCATAATATGCTTTACTTACACTATTAAGAGAAGAAAGTAAGGTATTTGAAATGTTTCGCCTCAGTCAAGAAATAACCTTAATGACTAAACCAACATAGTGTATAGTCAGAACACATTCTCTGCTCTTGCCCTTTTCTTTCTAGTTTTGCTCATGATGGCATCATTCCATTGCACATCTTGCCCCCACTATTAGAAATCTCTATAGGTAATAGAATTAACTGTGGCTTCTAAACAAACTCTGTGTTTATGGAGTGAAATGTTCCCATCCACCAGACTTTTCACTTGCTTAAACCTATTATATAAGCTGCCATGTTTTCTTCTAACAGTTTAACAAATATTGTCTTTTACTCGCTGAAAAAGAAAGTGGCCAAAAGTATTTATACTTTTTACCTTGTAATGTCTGAAAATTTGAGCACAAAATGTGATAAGATGCTTTGGAATCATTGATATCATTTCTTCCTTGGAGCACATGTGGTATAGCAACAAGACAGGGTATTATTTCCTTGCTGGAATCACATAGAGCCTAGTCAGCCAAGGCAATTTCACAGTGCCTGACCAAAACACCTTGGCTGCTGCCCCCACACATGTGGGAGATGTTTTTGGCTGAGGGTGATGGCTTGAGTCAGTGATTGCTGAATGCCCTGTATTTGGCATTCTACTTTTCATGTAAATAGTAGGGAGAACAGAGCAGGCCTTCACAATTGTACCTTTACTGACTGAGAGATTTTGGTGAGTAAACATCCACCTAGTTGTTAACTCCATTGGGCTTTTTTTGTAGGTTAATATTTTGAACTTTCTCATTTTGAAGTTCTAGTTGATGTTGCTATTTCTTTGACATTCATTGGTCAAATATCAATTTGATATTTCTTTCTAAATGAGTCTGATGTGTGACTTCAGAAGCATATCTTTGGCACAATATTTCTCTATGATTACTTCCTGTATTTTGTTTAGCTTTATTTTCTTAGTTAGACAGAGTTTCTTAAGAGCATGTTCCAGATTCTCAAGCCTCATATTCATTTACTATTTGTTGAGTGCTTAGTCCAGTACTGAGTGTATAACAAACATCCATTAAATTTTTAATTGATTGAGTTCACTTGGCTATTGGTTGACTCCATGAAAGTAATAAATGGCTATTTAGAGTGGGCTGATGAGCTCAGTTTATAAAAGCATAGTGTGGTTGGCCATTGGGATTGGGTGGGTGTTGGTCCCTAGGTAGAATAAATTTGATTTATGAATGTTGGCTATTGTATTCAACCAACCTCCTCACAAAAACATTAGATTAATTGCTAGTAGGAGATTGTAACTGAATCAAGAGTAGAAAGCAACAGCCTAAGGGTATTCTCCAAAATGGTGGTTTAGGAGTGACTCTCAAATATTTGAGAGCAAACAGAATAATAAAATAAAACTTCTTTCTTTCTCTTTCTCTCTGTACCTCCATATTTCCTTCTCCTCCCTCTACCTCTTCTTTCCTTTCAAAAAATATTGAGCCCTTTCATGGGCCAGACACAATTGTTAGAGGTAACAAATATAATGGTAAAAGAGCTACACCCTGGCTCTGCTCACATTTTAGTGTAGGAAACAGACTGGAGTTGGTAGGGGGAGTTAATCAAGTAACAGGGAATGAGTTCTGTCTATGAAGGGAATGGCTTGTGCCAAGGCCCAGAGGTAAAGGAAGGAAAGCCTGAAGAGGAGAGCCCAAATAATGTTAGTATGGAAGCTGGGGTCAGGAGAAAAAGTGTGAGAATTAATGTTGAAGTGGTATAAATGGACCACATTATTATGAAAAACTTCATCAACCCTACTAGGGAATTGAGATTTTACCCCACAGAAAAGAATCAGGATTTTAAGCAAAAGAGTGGCATGCTCAGATTTGTGTTTCTCAAAGCTCAGACTGACTGGGCTAGGAGCTGAGGAAAGACAGGAGGCACAACAATATATTAACAGTGAAGACTGAAATTGCTGAATGGAGTTAAGGGATATCAGTAGGACTTGGGGGCTGGTTGGAGAGAGTAAGTTAATGATATATACATTTCTATCTTGAATTGGTAGCACCACTCGCTGAAACAGGAATCAAAGCAGGAGTAAGTTAGGGAAGAGAAATTAATGAATTCAATTTTAGCCCTGATTAATTTGGGGTGTAGAAATTGCTTTAAGGTCAAAATGTCGAATGGAAATTTCATATTCATAATGAACTTGCCACCATATTGCACATTTTCATAGGGGTTAGTTTATATATATATATATATATATATATATATATATATATATATATATATATAAACATATTTTATGACCATTGTCATTACTGTTATAGTAAACATTACAACAAAGACTGTGAGGTACACAAAGGCACATAAGATATATTTCTTCCCTTGAGGAGATCAGGGCATGGGTAGATAGATGGATAAAACTTACACTAAAAAACAGAAAACAAACTAAAAAATCATGTTTAGTGAAAAGCTAACATATGTATTACAAATAACAAGGGTTTACAGGATTGCCAATAACAGAGAGGCTAAACTGAATTAAGAAGGTACAAAATAAAAGGTGATATTGGTCTTGATAAGGTATAGACAGGTGAAAGATGATGAAGACAGGCATTTCTATTTTTTTAAGTTTATTTATTTATTTTGAGGAAGAGAGAGAGCACAAGAAGGGGACGGGCAGAGAGGGAGGATGAGAGATAATCCCAAGCAGGTTCCATGCTGTGCACGCAGAGCCTTATGCAGAGCTCAGTCTCATGAACTGAACCATGCAATCATGACCTGTGCCAAAAAGAGTTGAAAGCTTGATGTACTGAGCCACCCAGGCACCCCGAAGATAGGTATTTCTAATTTGGGGGCAGAAGTGAAGGGAAAATAGACAATTTAATTCGTAGCTTTAATGTAATATATGTCTTGAAAAATTAAGCTGATAAAGCTGAAACATTATCATTCCAACACCTAAGCAACATAAAAATGTATTAGTGAGATTTTTTATATTCTTTTTTAATATGAATTCTGTGAAATCTGGTATTATTACATACTTATAATCAATTATATATATATATATATATATATATATATATATATATATATATCACATCTCAATTTAAACTAGGCACATTTCAAGTCTTTAAGAACTACAGGTGACCATCTTATTGGATAGCATAGGTCTAAAAGTTAGAGTGGAAGGGCGCCTGGGTGGCTCAGTGGGTTAAGTATCCAACTTTGGCTCTGCTCATGATCTCGTGGTCCATGAGTTCAAGCTCCACACTGGGCTCTGTGCTGACAGCTCAGAGCTTGGAGCCTGCTTCGGATTCTATGTGTGTCTCTCTCTGCCCCTCCCCTGCTCCCTCGCTCTCTCAAAAATAAACATTAAAAAAAATTAGAGTGGCAAGACTTACACTTTTGCCCTTTTATCTGAATTATATAATGTTCAGGTCGCCAATTATTGTACACCTTTGGCTGGCTCTGCAGATGTTTTGACTCTGTGAAAAGAATTCTCAGCAGCAGAAGAAATAAGGGGAAAAAAACACAAAAGAGAATTAATTCTCTTAAACATCTTGAGGGCTCCAGGCAAAAGGCTAGACACTTCATATTCATTACCTCATTAGCAACTTCTTCAGTTGTTTGTACTGGGATAGGCATGTGTAAATAAATACATAGATGGACAGATAAATAAGCAAATAAAGAATCATCACACACTAAGTCCAATGAAAAAGGACATTGAAATTCAGAGACATTAAATAAATTACGCAAGATTACACTTAGTAAGTGATAGACCATGAATAGCATCTAGATCTGTTTGACTTTTAAGCTGATACACTTCCACATATTTTGCTCCCTTCTAAAGCACATCCCTAGTGGTCAATCAAGCTTTCAGTAAACACTGAATCACCATGATTTTGGAACGGAGAACAAGCTCTTGGCAACATCTTATAACAGAAAAGACACCAATGAGAGAATTATTTTATTTATTTTATTTTATTTTATTTTATTTTATTTTATTTTATTTTATGTTTTTATTTTTTTAATGTTCCTTAATTTTTAAAAAAAAATTTTTTTTTAACGTTTATTTATTTTTGAGACAGAGAGAGACAGAGCATGAACGGGGGAGGGGCAGAGAGAGAGGGAGACACAGAATCGGAAGCAGGCTCCAGGCTCTGAGCCATCAGCCCAGAGCCCGACGCGGGGCTCGAACTCACGGACTGCGAGATCGTGACCTGGGCTGAAGTCGGACGCTTAACCGACTGAGCCACCCAGGCGCCCCTGTTCCTTTATTTTTGAGAGAGAGAGGGACAGAGTGTGGAAAGGGGAGGGGCAGAGAGAGATGGAGACACAGCATCCGAAGCAGGCTCCAGGCTCCAAGCTGTCAGCACAGAGCCTTACATGGGGCCTCAAGATCATGACCTGAGCCTAAGTCAGATGCCTAACTGCCTGAGCCACCTAGGTGCCCAGAGAGAATTATTTTAAAGACATGTTGCTGGATTTGGCTCCTGATACATCCTAAAGTTTAGTGAGGAAAAAACCGTTCCATTGGATTACTCAGAAAAGGCAAATACGAGTTTTGTGGAGGAAAATAAAAATGGATTGGGTCTGAAAAAAGAAGTAAGGAAATCTCAACCTTAATCCGGATTTTACATTTAATCCCCTAATGCACCTTAAAGTCACTTAGAAGATTAGCTATTCCAAACATCTGAGGAATGAAAAGAGACAGTTAACATATAGCATTGTGTAAACAATACTGAGTCATTTTTTTACTGGGTTTTCAAAAACTACCTTCTTTACCCTATCCTACCCACACAGCCCTACAACGTTAGGGAGAATGTATCACTGGGGACAGATTCTTATGGAATCTAGCATAGAAGAGTGCTTCTCACACTTCAGCATGCATAAGAATTGCCTAGAAAGCTGGCTAAATACAAATTCCTGACCCTACCTCCAGGGATTCTCATTTAGTAGATCTGAGGAGAGACCTGATAATCTGTATTTCTAACAAGCTCTTAGCAGTTGCTGATGCTACTGGTCCAGGGATGACACTTTTGAGCTGTACTGGGCTAGATGGTAACAATGGGTAAGGCAGCAGAATTATAAAGTCACTTTGCCATTAGCTGCCTGAAAGCTGCTTCTGGATTCTTGATTTTTTTTTTTCTCTTTTTGATTCATTCCTCCTGAACTCCATAGATCCTAGTAAAGAAGATTTCAGTTTGTTGGAAGAAAAAGCAGACATAACTTCATAAGACCTTAATTCCTATTTGGATGCTAACTTTATGGTGATAGATCACTATATGACAAAGGTAGATTCAGTGCTGGTCAGTCAAAGTAGAAGAAAGTGTAAAAGACATTATCATAGAGTTCTAGAATCTCTAAATTTGTGCAAATCCCCTGCTCAGGAATATTTATATTCTAGAACACTGAAACAGTAAAGTATTCAATTGACAAATACAGTGGTCTCTGAAGAACTGCAGTGAGTGAGATAAACTGGACGTAGAGCATTGGTGTGTGTTTTGATTCTTCAAAACAATAACAACAACAAAATGAGACAGAAAGCAGTTTCCATTATTAAGAGCACAATAGCAATGTCTTTATTTGGGGGTTATTCATGAGTAATAGTGCGCGATTATTTATTAGTAACATTTTTTTAAAAGAACAGCCTTTTGAAAATGTTTATTTTATTTATATTTTGAGAGAGAGAGAGAGAGAGAGAGAGAGAGAGAGAGAGAGAACAGGAGTGGAGCAGAGAGAGAGACACACACACACAGAATGCCAAGCAGGCTCTGCACTGACTCTGCAGATGAACCATAAGATCGTGCCCTGAGTTGAAATCAAAAGTCAGACGCTTAACCAATTGAGCAACTCAGGTGCTCCTATTAGTAACATTTCTTACATATCATAAGAAAAATTTGGGATTCATTGAACTCATCATGAATTCATATGCTCTAAAAAAAATATGCTGTTTGTTTGAGTGCAATTCTGGACCATGATATAAGGAAGTATGTTAAAAAATTAAAAGCAAAGACAAATATCACATGATCTGTCTTATATGTGGAATCTAAAAACAAAATCGAAAAACAAACTCATAGATACAGAGAACAGATTGGTGGTTATCAGAGGTAAGGATAGGGGATGGGAGAAATAAGTGAACTATTTTTTTTGTTTTAGTTTAAATAAGTTGTTTAAATAAAAAAAGTAAAAGCCAGTTTAAGTATAGTTGACATGTACTTTTATATCTTCTCATAAAAAAAAATGAAGAAGCTTATCAGAAGTAAGGACAATGGGAGGTGAATGGCCAGTGTAGTTGCTTATAAGATTTCTGTCTCTCTAGAGTAGGTGGTTATTAGAATGTCATACCTTTGGCCTTGGCTTTCTTTTCCACTTTTTTTAATGTTTATTTATTTTTGAGAGAGAGAGAGACAGAGCACAAGTGGGGGAGGGGCAGAGAAAAGAGGGAGACATAGAATCCAAAGCAGGCTCCAGGCTACGAGCTGTTAGCACAGAGCCCAATGTGGAGCTTGAATTCACGAACAGTGAGATCATGACCTGAGCCGAAGTCAAAATCGGATGCTTAACAAACTGAGCCACCCAGGTGCCCTTCCTTTCCACTTTTAAGCAAGATGTGGAAAAAACTATGGTATGCTCATCAAATTTATGAATAATAAGTTAGGGAGAAAGTGTGATTATTCTGGTTAACAATATACTAAGGGATGAAAATTTGGAGTGAAAGACTGATTCTGATAAAATGAGTTGGAACAGCAGCTGCACATGTAAAAGATGATAGGAATTCACTATAGTAGTATATGTTATAAAGAATATGAAGTTACAGAAAAAAAACTATTATATGAATCAGTGGGACCAAAAAAAACCCCCAAAAGCCAAAATAAGACTTGGTTATATCAGTTAAAAATACAATAACAAGACAATCATTTGTTCTGTTTTACTTCCACTATTCACATTTGAAATATAATATTGAGTTCAGTTTTGGGAGCCTTTTAAAATAATGGATATAGACAAGCTAGAACAAGCTCAGAAGAGAAGTATAGAATTGGAAGCCATATCATATGAGGTAATTTGTTTAGTATATCCTTTCCTTTGCTGCATTTCTATCCCATCTAGTCACTCAAATCTGCAATCAGATCTTCAAGAGGTACAGGACAAGGAATATTACCGCCAATATATATTCACTATTTTCCTCCAAACCTCTCTTTCCTAATCCCAGAAACCTGGGCTGGATGATATTAAATGCATGTAGCATGTGTTTTACTGTGAATAGATCCCTTAAAAAGCTAAACTAGAGCCACCCTCAACAACCAGTTTTGTCTCCCTTTCCCATTGTTCTCCCCCTAGCCTCTCTTCTTCAAATGCAAAGATGCTTCCAAAGGAGGAAGTTTTCCCACTCCCACTTCTTTAAAAGTGGAAGGAAAAAAATAGAGCAACAGTGGAGGAAGGACCCACTCCCATCCAAAATGGTATGTGAAATGACTTAAGATACTGAAATGATATGACTTGACAACTATATTCTGAATAATTCTGAGGATAACATTTGTACCCAATGTTGGAAGTAGCAGTGAAAGAGACTTTGGCTCAATATAAGAAAGAACTTGAAGAAAAGGTCAATTGGCTTGTCTATTCTTTCAGTGCCTGGCACTGTTTATGGCATACAGTAATTTCAAGAAATACTTGGGGATGTGTTGAATGAGTAAATGAATAAATGACTCAGAAGAGAAAATAGGCTGTTTGTCATAGGAGATATTCAAGTAAGTGATCAGATGTGGTAGAGTAGTTCATGCATTAGATGGGTCTAAATAATTGTTAAAATCCCTTTGACCTGAAAATCTGAGATTCTTCTTTAAGTTACAGTCCTTTCTTCTGCCAATAATCCATCTCTACCTTTTTGTTGTTGCTGTGACTGTTGTTTCTGACCAAATCTTCAGTCGGACATAGTGTCTGCAGCCAATCGTAGGTATTCCTAGAGCTTTGAAACTGAACCCCCTACCTGTGTTCTGTGTTCTGGTGATAAGAGACATATAGGGCAAGATTTCTAAATTACAAAGTTCAAAATATATTTCATCAATATTTTAAGCCCAGATGCCAATAAGAGACTAGATAGAACAAACTGTGACACACATCTTTTGTTACCTTATTCTCCCGGGGAGGAAATTGCCTGCTTTCTTCTACTTTCATTCATCTAAGAAAACCAAATGAAAACAGCAAACATTTTCTCATCCAACAAACCTAGACGTGAATTTCATCTCTGCCACTTACTAACTATATGATCTCGGCAAGTCACTTTACTTTGCTTGGAACTTGGTTTCCTCATCCATAAAATTGGATCATAGTATTTACCTTATATATGAGATTTTCATGGATATTAATGAGATATTGGATGTTAAGTGTCTATTATAATTCTTGGCATACAGTAGGCTCCAGGAATGGTGAGGGAAAATCTGATGATGTTGATAAGGATGATTAAGTACCTGTTTGTTTCTTATTCTCTGAAGAATATCAAATTCTAAGTGGTTTTATAGATGTGAAAAGAACAATCTCAAGGCATTGACTACTTTTACTATTTCTTATGAAGTTTTCTAAGTAATTTAACAAGGAGAGAAATATGTCATTTGCTCATAAACTGCCAAGACATTCAGACCATTGTCTTTGTAGGAAAGCCAGGGTTTACTTCAACTATATTGAAATCTTACACTGAGTAAGTCCATACTGAAAGGACAGCCCAGAGTCATGCTAAGGAAAACATAGCTGGCTCAAATCCATCTGGTTATAAATAATTCTGACTCTTTCTTGATGGACAGGAATTAGGTTTCATTATCTTCATGGGGAAGAAAAGATGGAGGCTGTAAGAAAAGTTTATGTGAAATATTTGCACAGGTCTTTGATACATTCATGCATGTATCAAATACAAAATCAGTCCTTTGAAATAAAGCCTACGTTTGCCTTAACTGCTTTCTTTATAAACATATTGTGAAGGAAAACTATAATTGGAAAATCTTTTCTACCATTTGTCACCAATTTGGTTGCCTCATTTGGAGCACTATGCCAGTTTTAAGTGAGGGGAAATAAAGAGATCATTACATAGCAATGTTGATTTGTCTGCCTATCTAAAAATAATGAGGGCCACGACACAATAAATTTGAGTATGAAGACCAGCATAGCCCCTAAAGATAGTTATGATAACTGAGTCTAGCTGGGCTCATAAACGTAGGCACTCTGGGCACCAGCAGGTTGGACATTTATATCAGTCATTGTTCAGTGATGCTGAGTTTACATGGAATAAAAAAGCAAAATAATTAGTTCCTTGACTCTGAAATAAATGCTGTCTAGAGTAGTTGTATGGTTGGCACCAAAAAAACCATTTGAAGTGGGCTACTTTCTGACATTCAATGTTGAAAATATAGTCAAGAGCTCAATAAGACTCCAATAGGAGCTATAAAACTGTGGTTATTTAAAAGTGCAAATCTGGTATATCTTTCAAGTATTAAAAACAGACATTCTCCTTGGCAGCTGTCAGAAGAAATGTGTCTTAGCAAATTTCCTGACTGTACTGAAGTATTCAGCATTTACTTAAAGATTTTGAAGCTATGGCCCAAATTGTAATTAGCATATTTGTTACTGGCACTGAATTCTTTCTTTCCAGGAAACAGATGTAAGAGCAGAGCTGAAAGTGATAAAAATTTCATTCTTCATCAGTATAGAAAACCATTCAATAATACTTTTTCATTCCTACTCTTGTCAGTCACAGTACGAATTTTACCAATATTTCCTGCTTGTGCACAAAAACAAGCAATGGCTCATGCTCTGAAAAGGCATGCCTCCCTGTTCTTAAGATGACAGGCAGTCATTGCTATGCAGTTTAATCTATATCTTGAATGTTCTAATATCATAATGCTTTTGGCTGCAGTGAACCCAACTGAAAATTTGAGCTGTTGATGGCAGTTAATATTCAGATAAAGCTTGAAAGTGACAGAGAGCCAGAAGGAAAAGTGATAAAATTTGGCATCAGTTAAAATCTAAGCAAAATATAATATTTTGTTCTAGCTTCTTTTTAAAAGTATAAACCTTGAAACTCAGGAGGTTTGGATCTATCCCAAGACAGAATGAAACGAACAAAGACCCATTACTTACCCAGTCACAAGAGGCTGGCCTTCCTGTAACTGTCCTATGAGGGGATGAGTATTCTTGAGCCTGCCTGGTGCTGTTGGGTATATTATTCTACTCAATCAACCATTTCAGCCAAATAGCTCAGTTGGCTAATTTTTTTTTTGTTGTTTTTGTTTTATTGGGCTGTTCAGCTGTTGGAATGAATTTACTAAATCGGCTCGTTGTATCATTGGCTCTGATTAACTATTTGGCTTATTAGAGGCCCTCACTATAGTTAAAAACCACATGCAATTCATAGTAGACCAAATAAATGTATGTGGATATCTGTGCATATATACAAGGATTTTTCTCTGCCTCTTACCATTGCTTCATCTTTGAATGGGGGCAGCTTTTTAAAGCTTGTTCATCTTTTATTGGCAGCAAGTATAATATTCTTATTCATGTGTTCTTTTCCTCTTCTTCCTCCTTCTAATCATTATTCATCTTAAACAGTGGAGAGTCACAGAACAAAACAGGGGAATAGAGAATCTTTATTTTTAATCCTTCACAGATTATGTAAAAAATCAGACAATCAGCTTTTTCGTTTCCTAACTGAATGGCACACTTTGAACGCATGTTATGTGTTGTTAAACAAAGGAGTGTCTGGTAACTTTCATTGAAAAGTCTGTTGGCTTTTACTGTGGCTGAAATTACAGCTTGACCAAATTCTTCAGTGAATTTGATGTAGAAAATCTCTTTTTCTCTCCTCTCTTCCTTTTATCTTTTCACCTCGCTCCTTCTTACCTTTCGTTTTTAAACAAAATCCAAATATAAAAATGCCATTTTCCAAATTATACCCCGGGGTACTCACTTACAACTTGTTTCTAAATCTAGGGCACACACCCCTAAGAGTTAATCAAACAGATGGAGGATGTTGTGTGTTACGATAGATTTTCAAGTTTCAGATAATGAAGTTTTCGAGTGTGGTGAAGATGGAGGAAATATGTTATTTGATGCTTGAAATTCATAAATGTCTGAGAAGATTCTGTTGGGGAAGATTCTGTTAGAAAAAAATGGCAATTCAGGGAATTAATAAGACAAAATCTAAATTAAATGGAAGGAGGACTGGTTTAAATTTGTCCCGTGAAAGTTTTGAGTGTGGGAATGAGCCACATGATCAAGATATTGTCTGAGTCAGTATTAGAATCACTTGTCTGTTTCACAAGTGACTTAGAATTATGAGTGAGGAAGACTATGGCATAACAACTGGGTCAGTGTTGGAGAGTATTAGAATCTGGAGAAGGTAAAAGTTTTCCTAAGCTTGTCACTCAGAGGTTGAGTCTGGGTGCTTAGTAGGAAGGGAACACAGAATTTAAGGTCCAAAGTGGGCACTTTTCAGAGTGAAAGGGAGAGCTATTAATATTCATGCTGAGATAACATGAATTGGTAAATTGGATGTATGTCATCCTACTTATAGGCAGAATGCTATGAAGCAGACCTCTCTGGAAAGATCTTTGGTGTAGACTGTCAGAATTGCCAAATATTTCCAAAAATTTAGCCTTATTTTTGTCACAGTTTTTTATTGAGGTATAATTTATATATAATAAAATTCATGAATTATTAATATTTGGTTCAATTACTTTTGACAGTTACTGCTGTGAACTAAGTGTGCCCCCTTTCCCTCCCTCCCCCCCCCAATTCATATGTTGAAGCCCTTAACCACCAAAGTGATGGTTTTTGGAGACAGGACCTTTAGAAGATAATTAAGTTTAGATGCAGTCATGAGGGTGGAATCCTCAGGATGGAGTAAAGGTCCATATAAGGAAAGGAAGAAATACCAGAGTTCTTTTTCTGCCATTCATGTGAGAACACAACAGGAAGGTGGCCATTTGCAAACCAAGAAAAGAGGTCTCACCAGACCCCCAAGAACTGAGTTGGCTCATATCTTGTTGTTGGACTTCTAAGCCTCCAGAATTTTGAAAAATAAATATTTTTATTGTTTAAATAAATGCTTTTATTGTTTAAGCCACCCAGTCTACGGTCGTTTGTTAAGTGCCTGAAGTTGATTAAATTGCATACATTCAGGTAGCTACTAACCAAAACAAGATATAGAATAAATAAAATGGCTTTCAGATTCATCCAAATTTCCAGATGTATCATCATTTCCTTCTTTTTATTGCCAAGTAGTATTCCATATGTGTATGACATACACACAAACACACACATACACTAGCCATATCCATTACTTGGTAAGTGCTATGTGTGATTTGTGACATGGATGCCTTCAGGGCCCACATCCTTTCCATTATTCTACTCCTATTTTGGAGTTTAAGGAGGAATATGCTATTGGTGAAATAGTTTAGTTTCCCATACTTCAGTTTGCTCACAGTAGAAAATTAATTCAGTCATTCAGGAAAAAATAAATAAATCATACATATTTAACTTGGTCCTTAAAATCTATCTTATTTGATCCACAAATTAACAAACGTTATCTATACCTTGATCTTCTGAGGACATTCAGCCTTTAATTTATGTATACTAGATACAAGTTCTGGTACCTGGTCAAAACTATACTCTCTGGAATTGATAAGATTGACAGCCTTAAAAAACAGCATCAAAATTTATCTAAGAGATTCCATAAAGAGTATAGTTTCCCTGATTATGGTGGTAGAAGTAATATTATGATTATATCTTCCAGATATAGAAAGATGGGGTATCATCCTGATATATCAACAAATACAAGACCCTACAGATTGATGATTTGTCCAGGAGGGGAAAAGGAAGAGTTCAGGAAATACCGTGCCTATATTTGGATAATCAGATAGGTTTTGAGAAAATCTCTATACAACTTGTAACTATATTATCCCATTGTCTTACCATTGTAAGGTAAAAAAATATACTATATATGTCATATGTATATATGATATATAGGATATATGATAGATATATATGATATATATTAAAGATATATATATAGATAAGATATATGATATATATGATATATAAGATACTATATATGTGTCATATATATATGTCAAATATATATATATAATTCAAATCCAGTTTTAGGTAAAGTGGTAAGGATTAGAAAGATATTAATAATTTTCACATCATGCTTTGCATGCTAGTAAAGCAATGAGGTGTTCCTGGACATATATCTATCTTTATGTGAAAATCATAACCAGCTAAAATCATAACCATTAACAGAAGTGGACTGCAACATCTTTTTTATTTTGGTGAAGTGACACCTTATGATATGACACAACATATTCATTAAAGAAACTTGTGTATCATTAACCTTTTCCTAACATCAGTTTATAGCCTTTAAACTGGTCATTCCTTTTGGTTTCTAGGTCTCTTTGGGGTATATGGCACATTTTCAGCTAGAGGAGTTTTACAGCTTATGTAGCATATTTAATGGCAAATTGTTTTCAGACTTATGTGTCATACAAAGGAATATCTTATAGCACAAATCTTAAGTACAAACTAAGGAGGTAAACCTCTAATTCTATGGTTTCCTATAGCTGCCATATTCCTGTTCATTTCCCATACTTTTTGTAAGTATTATTCCAATAAATGGACAATATCCAGACATTGCAAGAAGACTTGAGTTAGAGATGTCTTTGTAGATGAGGAAATAAGGTTCCAAAGGCCTGCATGAATACCTAGTTTCCTACACTAGGTACTGGCAGAGCTGAGAGTGTTCTTCTCACTCCTAATACAGGGTTTTGTTTTCTAGTCTATGTCCCACTACCTCTGCCCAGCAAACTGCACCAGGCATTTATTCATTCAATAAAGTTTGCCAGGACTATTCCCAATGTGTAATGTTATCATCAGCATGTGGGTGGGTGGTTACAGACAAATTGTAAGTAATCTTGCACTTCAGATGTTGACAGTTAAGTGACAAACAGAAAGCAGAATACAACTGATATTGGCACCATCAAAATAAGTGTTACAACACACTGAAGGAGAGAAGCGATAGGGTACTTTTGCCTAGAAGGAGTTAAGAGATGTTGTGCAGGAATAGAGCTGTAATTGGAACATAATAATCATGGAGAAATTGGCCCTTCAAAATAAGAGCACACATGACAGTGGTTACAGAAATTTATAGTCACAACAGAGTGATAAATCTTAATGAATCATGTGATCATTTAAAAATATATACTGTTGGGGCACCTGGGTGGCTCAGTTGGTTAAGCATCCAACTTTGGCTCAGTTGGTTAAGCATCCGACTTTGGCTCAGGTCATGATCTCACAGTTTGTGAGGTCGAGCCCCACCTCGGGCTCTGTGTTGACAGCATGGAGACTGGAGCCTGCTTTGTATTCTGTGTCTGCCTTCCTCTTTCCCCCTCCCCCGTCCCTCTCTCTCTCTCTCTCTCTCTCTCTCTCTCTCAAAAATCAATAAACATTTAAAAATAAGTACATAGGGAGCGCCTGGGTGGCTCAGTTGGTTGAGTGTCCGACTTTGGCTCAGGTCGTGATCTCATGGTCCGTGAGTTCAAGCCCCACGTTGGGCTCTGTGCTGACAGCTCAGAGCCTGGAGCCTGTTTCAGATTCTGTGTCTCCCTCTCTCTCCACCCCTCTGCTGGCACTGCATCTCTCTTTCTCTCTCAAAAATAAATGAACATTAAAATTAAAAAAAAAAGTACATAATAAATAAATAATATATACTGTCAACCATCCTTTCAAATAAGCTTTTTGAAGTTGGTAATTTGTGACTATAAGAGTTATAGTATCTATTTGCTCCCCCCAAATCACAATATTGGTTGTCCAAAAGCTTATCCTGCTCTTGGTTTCCATCCCCTTTGTTAGTAGACTTTCTTTTCGTTTTGTGTCTACTTTTTATATGATACACTTCTATTGCCTCCTACCATTTCCTGGGTACCCTCAATTAATTTGTTTAAATCAATAGTGAATAATTGTTTTTTGTTAAGTTTGTCATAGACCTCAGTCTCAAAAGAATGGGAAAGTTAAGACACTTATCACTCTTTCTGGTACTCAAGATGATTGGGAGTTATGAAATTGCTTAGGTGATGTAAATAATTTTCATTCTTTTTTTTCCTATAGACATTAATACAAAACAATATCGACTGCTACTTCTCCTCACATGGTTGGAAATCTGAGTAATGTCACATGAGGTAGAATTATAGAGTTCTTTCTTCAAATGTAAAAATAGTACCTGTAAAGGAGTGTCATAAATACCTTGTTATTGAGGCTTGCCTTGAGATGCAAGTGACAAAGATGATCCCTGGGTAACTCTTTAACCTTGGGGTAATTTATCTTTCATCTATGTACTTTCCATATATTGTCCTTGATTTTATAACATGACAAAGTCTGACAGAGTTTGGTTAAGGAATTGCTCTAATAATGATAAGTATGGTTGATAGAAACTACTGGAAATAATGAAAAACTTTGTGTCATTATTTCCTCCACATAATATGAAATAATTACCTTCATAATGTTTTCCTTTGAGCTGCCATTGTTACCTATTGAGCACAAGAACACTCTGTAGTACCTGTGATCTGCTAAAAAATATATCATGGTTGCCCTTGCAATTGGAGTGCTAATGCAGAAAGATTGTACACCCTCACTACCTGCTATCTCTCTAGCCAGTAGAAATAACTGAAAAGTATGGAAACATGGCCCCTATCTCCCCTTCTCTTCCAGATCTTACACTGATGCATCTAAGGGAGGGAACCTAAATTTGATTCAGAATTGTAAGTGCAAGGAACTCTAGGAAAAGATGTTGAATTGCAGAGGAGAGGTGAGTCAGAATCTGAATGCACCAGTCTACACTACTGACCATGGTGACCATCCAGGAGAACAAAGCCAGTTAATCCAGGATTCTTAGAAGAAAATGATGTGAAGTTTGGCTAGATTGTTCCAGCCTTTGGAATGACTAGGGGAAATCGTGGCCCAGGCAGGAGAATCCATATGACTTACATGATTCAGAAGTGAAAGATGTTACATTCTAGACACATAAAGGAGTTTGGTATATGTGGAGAGGATGGGAACAACCAGGGCAGAGACTAGAGATGGGGGTGGGCTAGAGATAAGCAGAAGCCAGAAGGCTAAAGGGCTGCTAACCATCAGCTCATTAACAAGTGTTAACTCCTATTCTGTAGATTATGGATATTCACCACAAAGTCCGGAAGTTCTCAGTTTCACCCCCTTCTCATTTTAACCAGAATAGGAATTCCCTTTCTTTCACTTTTAATTTCTTGTTTTGGGATAGATTTGGACAGATGCTTGTGACACTGGTCCTAGTGGCAGAGAACCCAGGAACATGACACTGTTCTTCCCTCCAAGCCATGAGAAAAATGCAAACCCGTACATATTCCTACAAAATGAAGAAAAGACCCTAGATCATCAGGCAGCAACTTATGCTCAATTGTACTCCTTTAAGAGTTTATACACACAAATAATATGCTACCTTTGCAAAATGTGGGGAAGAAGAGGATATAAGGATGGAATGCTCTTCACATCCTCTAAGGTAGTAATAAAAACATTTGATTTGTTTTGCAATATTTCAACTGGTTAAAAGGTTTTAATAAGGTCACTGTACATAGACACATAAAAGAACTTATTCCTGTAGCAGCTTCTAAGTGCACTCTTCAACAAGGATAAACTGGAAAAGTCCTTCAAACATCACCTGGCTACCTCCCTTCCCCTCAAGCAGTATGGTATTTGCTGTTAACTGAAGACAAGGATATCAAAACTTACCCTCAGTTCCCCACCCTCTATGCCCGGCAGATCTTCCCTATCTGTACCCTCAATTCATTCTATATAATGCAAACACATTCTGTGTTTGTTTGTCATAAACTTGATTATCAGTGAATGTATAGGAACATTTCATAATCTAGCAGTTATTAATCACCTTAGGTTTTTTTCCCCCGGAAACTCTCTGAATTGCGTATCTTTCCTCTGTCCTTCTCTAACATTTCTTTATAGTTGATGTGGTGAGTTCCTTCTTGGATAGATCAATATTAATACGAATTGCTTTCTGTGGCTCTATCCTCAAAATATGTGGAGAACAATGTGCATATTAACAGGACTTTTTAAAAAAAAATCTGAGTAAAGTGCTTATCCAAGAACAAGCCAACAACATTAAGTAGGCTGCAGTTTCTCTAATATTTTATATTAATGAATACACGATACATATATGAAAATGAATATAACAAGAGGCTAAGTAACTTATCAGTTAGTCTCACCTTGACAATAGCCTTATCCAAAAAATGAATTTAGGCCCCTTTTCTTCCAGCCATGTCTTTAATTCTCCAAACTCTGCTATAACCTGGGGAAAAGCTGCTGATTTTTATCCTTCTGTATTCAATTCTGCAATTAAAATATGAACTTTTAAACCTAAAAATTCCAGTGGTGCGTTGGTAAATAGCAGGAATAACACATATCGAAGGGTATTCACGTTTCTGGCATGTGAAGGCCCACAGAAAAGGGCTTATTTTATATTGGTCTTTTGTATTTTTACATTTGACTGATTGAGTCAATGGAAACCAGCCCTAATTGTTGCTTTATAGGCGGACGATGTTTTCCATCACTGGCACATACTGAACTAAACCTTTGGGGAGTAAAACAGGGCTGGGCTGCTGTTTTCTGTTACTCTGCAAATCAGAAAAAGATTGGTAGTTCTGATTAATCTTTTATTTTGTTTAGTTGCCTACACAACACCCTGCCAAATTACTTTATAATAAATAATAAAAGTCACTGAGAACTATGTGTTTATTCTCACCACCAATTCAAATAAAAGGTTTTCTGTAAATGAGTTATTTCTAATAAAGCACAAAGTTAGGAGAAAAATATTAAAAGCAAATTTGCTGCATGGCTTTATGTTAGTAGAACTGACAAACTTGAAAAGAAGTTCAACTAATGGTAATGCAGTTTTAAAGGTTCTAGAAAATCTAAAGGCAGCAAAGCAATTCCAAATGTATCTCTCCATCTAGTAAAATGACATTTAATGAATAAACCTACTAGGGTAAGCATGATGCGATTCAGATTCTCCACAACAGTGGACTTCAGAAGTGTAACTCATTGGGTATGTTAGAATAACATTTTTTTAAAATGTGCTAAAATAAAACAAGCATTAGACTTTAAATGAAAAAAGATTGCATTTAATAGCAAACAGAGTGTAATGTCATACACACTTCCTCAATGGGAAAATGAGTTAATGAGATCATCCTTATGCAAGAACATGGTGAGCATCAAAGTATGATTACTAATAAGCACACGTATATTTTTTTGCAAAACACAGAATTGCTTATATTCATTTTTGTCATTAATGTTTTCTTAGCACCACTAATCAGTACTCCCATTTTCGTAGAGGAGGAAGTCAAGATGTAAGGTGATTAAATTAATTACTCAGGATAAAACATGATCTTGTGGCTATGCCAAGATTCATCTCATCACCAGAGTGATTGTCATGTGGGACAATCGCAATTCTGCATCTCTGAGTCTGTGTCTGGAGTGATACAGCCGACCCACTGAAACATGATGACCAAAGAATTATTAGCAAATGTAACATCTGGAAGTTGTTTCAATAGTGCAGGATGTTAAAGCAAGTGTGTGGGGGTAATTAATTGATTTAGCACATTTAAGGGAAGTTTCTTCTCAATTACAATACTTACTGGGAAATAATGGTGTACTAAAGAAACAGCATATTTTCCATGGTTAGGGTTGCCATTATGCCATTTCTTTCTCCCCTAGTGAACGATGTAGGCACTTAAGTTAAGGGCTTGAGCTATAAAATGTGTCTTAAAACACTGGTCAATAGGATATTGGATAACTTTCTGGAAATTTTCAAAAGATCTGCTCCTAATACATTAAATTATATGGCTTCAGATGTATTTAGTTATTTTGCTTAACTGTTACAGTGACTTCCCTCACCTAATAATTCAAACACCTCTTAAACTACTGAACAACCATTAGGATACGCATTGATTCTATAAGCTGTAGGTTACAAGCATATTTTACACAGTCAAGAATTTTTAGAACTCAAAGGCTTCCTCTATTATTTGTTAAATGGATACTTTGCTGAGAGACAAAAGGGTACATGGGTTCAGCCCAGTGGCATTAACAGCCACAAGCCAAAACCTAACAAAATAAAACAAAACAATAATAACCACAAGATTCTGCAGCAAAAAGATTAAGTTAAGTATGCTATGGAGCTGATATGTTTACCTGAAACCGAAAATAATTGGAAGATAAATGAATGGATGCAGTAAAAATTTTCTGAAACACTTAGTTCCAGATGGAATTAGAATAACTTCCTGACCATATTGTAAAAGTCTTATTTGATAACAAGATCAGCCTTGGTTGCTGCAAAGGTATCCTATTTTGTGTTCAGTCTAATAATTCAAGAGAAGTAAGGAAAAAGAATTGCACAGAACACCAGGAGCTGAATTATTTGATTAAATGAACATTTGTGAGCATGTATTATGTGCCAGGCACAGGAGTTCATAGACACAGAGACAAGCAGATGCAAGAAAAAGTGAAAAGGGTCAGGAACAGAGTTCTGTGAGAGAACACAAGAGAGGGACAAACCCTGCACAGAGCAGTAGGGGACACTTCACTGGCAGGATGACATTTCTGCTGACAGAGGGCAACGTGTGAGTGGGCTCACAGTGAGACAAAAGAGGTGGCACCTGGAAAGGCTATCCCAGTCCCTTGCAGTATTTTTGTCATTGTTCTACTGGTGAATTCAACGCACTTCAGAGTCTAGACTCAGCCCTTGCAGACTTAATAATTCAGTCTGTTTAGTATTCTGGACTTAGAGGAATGAAAGATCCCACTCAAGCCAGCAAATCCTACAAAACACGAGGTAAAGGACTGAGATGCCAATTTCTTCCCACACAATGATAAATATAACTCGATTACAAAAATCTTTGGGTCATTTTGGACAAAGAAGTTTCTACTCATGCAGAACATTAAAATTACCAAAAATTGCTTAGTGAGATTTGTATCAGAACACAGAAATCAAATGCATATGAGCTTCACATTTTGATAACATGACACATCTGTTTTTGTCTGTATCAGGGATATCCTGGCTCACATTGTTGTAGAATGTGTACAGTAAAGCAGCAGGATTTGAAAAGATACTAAGCTCGTTTGGGGCATGTATTTGACATACCAAATAAACATTCATGTGAAGATATTCAGGAGAGAGCAAAGGTTAAACCTGGACCTCAGAAGAGAGATACATGTTGTGGGTAGAGATTGAGACTCAACATTTAGGTAGTGGTTGAAACCATGGAACTAGATGAGAGAGAGTTGTACGTTGAGAGCGAGTGTGCAGATTGAGAAGATAAAAGCAGCTGTTGTTCCTCTGAAACATGGATCATAATAAAGAATTGGATGGAAGGAGTCTGAAAAAGAGAATAGGTAAGAAAGACCAAAGAAGAAGTAAAAGCAGAAGAATATGCAGTCATGGGGGTTTCTGTGAGGGAGTGATCTGTAAGAAGGATTAATGGGAAATGAAAAATTGTGATGGTGAGTGGAAGCTACTCTTTTTAGAACATAGTCAAGAAATAATAAAGGCATGGCGCTGACTGGAGAAGCATTCCCAGAAGCCTTTCCAAGGAGCTCTAGTAGTACCTGTGCATGTTTTAGCATGTTGCCCTGCAATTGCTGATTTAGCTGGCTTCTGCAGATTGAAAGCTTTTTGAAAGCAAGGACTACATGTAATTTGGTCCTGACTTTTGACTGAGTTTGACACTTTGTACTTCCAAAGTAAGTGAAATGTGATGAATGAAGGAGAATGCAGGACTGTGGAAGCATTCTTCAAGAACTGAAAGGAAATCGGTAATAGAGAGAAAGAGGCAACGTGTAACAGACAGAGAAGTAACTGGAGAAGCAAGGATGCTGATTTGCTTCTAGAATAGGATCCAGAACACAATTGGAAGCTTTTATTTTTGGACAAAAGACTTTTTTCCCTCTTCTGAAACAGAGGGAAATGAGGTGAGAATGGGTTCATGAGATGTTGGGCCAGGAAGCCCACAAATTCACTCTGGATAGCTTTGCTTTCCTTACTGATGTAGGATGCATTTATTGGGTGTTTAATAATTGCCAGGTACATATATTTCCTAATATTGATCCATCCGTGAATCTATATTCATAAGAGAGATCTGTCTTTGGCTTTATTTTTTTGTATAATGTTTGTCAAGTTTTGATGTCAGGATAATCCTGTATCCATAAAATAGATTTGATTGCTTTCCATATTTTTCCCCCTATGTTCTGGAACAAATTATACAGAATTGGGTTTACTAGTTCTTTTAAAGTTTCAAATAATTCACTAATAAAACAATCCCTAGAGAATTTAGAGCAATTTTTGAAATGTTTTTCATTATACCTATGGTTACTATTCAATTCAGGTTTTCCTAATTTTTATAAATTTTTATTGTTAGTTTATATCTTTTATGAAAATCATCCATTCCATACCATTTTACATGTTTACTGCACACACAGGGTCTTGCATTGTAATCTCATACATTGTATTCTATTTGAGTTTTGTACCCTTTCTCTTTCTAGTTTTATTTGTTTTCTCCTTTTTCTTAATCAGAATTTCCAGTAACGTATCTACTCTAATTTTATTGCCAATAATTCATGATCTCATTAAATTTATTTTTTCCTGATTTTAATCCATTAAATTTTGCCTTTAAAATATTATTTTCTTTTTTCTTTTATTCTTATTTATTTTGCTTTATTGTTTTGTTAATTCTTGTCTAATAATGTGTATGTTTAAAGTTGGGAAATTTTCTCTGAATGTAGGCTTTTGCCTTTAATTCCTCCAGGACCACTTTTCATAATTTATTTCTGCCAAATAAGTCTTTGATCATTCTTTTATTTTTATTTTTATTCTATGTCATTGCATTTATTGTAAGCAGCTAAGAGTTGGGTTTTTCTACCCTGATCTAAAAAGCTTTAAATATGAGAATTTAACTGCTTTATTTTGAGAGTCACAGATGATATTTGGTCTTTCAGTCTGCCATTATTTTTCATGCTTTAACATTTTTTCCTTTTGCTATGTGAACTATGTCTTATTTGTTTTTTATAATGTTTCCATGTATTTGAAAGCTCATTATATTTAAAAGTTTGTTAATATTGATTAACTCTATTGTTCATTCTGTCTTAATTCTGATTATTTTTAATTCTAATTGTTTTAATTATCAAAAAATAAACCTATATTTTTTATTTTTATAAAATTAAAATGTAAAATAATAAGGAAATAAAGAAAGGCAAGAAGGAAATTCCAGAAGTTATTAAAAGTTTACTCAAGAAGAAAGAAACACAATTTTCTTCTTTAGCCTGTTTTAACATTATTCATACATTAATTTCATAATTTTGCTAAAAGGAAAAAAGTGTAAGGCAAGAGAAAGAACAATATAAAGACTGTAAAACAAGAAATTTAGTGATTTTAGTATGCCTACCACTAACACTTGCTAACCTTGCAAATAAAATCTAGAATGATAGACTTGGGCTGTTTTTGTTATTGAATTATATTTTTATGTATACATAACTTTTCAGGAAAGTTTTTCTTTGGATTCAGTAATACTCTCTATAAAATAGTTAGACTTAAGTCAATACATTTCGTTCGAATAGAATGGTAATGATAGTTTTTTAAAAATATTTTCCCACACTTAAAATTCCTATTAGTACTCCTTCAGTCACAGAATGATTTTGAGTAAGTTTTCCAGGAGGAAACCTTATAGAATTGGTCATATTTTACCATTGTCTTCTTATGAAATTCTTGGATCATATTTTTTTCTCTGACAATATTGTTTATTGTTCCATTTTCTTCCATTTTGCTTGGGATAAGCCTGTTTCTTTGGACATGAATTGGAATAATTTTTGGCCTATTTAAGAAGTATATTTTTTCCTATATTTCCCACAGCTCTCCCACCCTTGAATCAAAAATAATTATCATTGTTTATGGCTAGAAGAGGGCCTAGACTAGAATAAAGATGTGATTATTCAGCTTTCAGTCTCAAATTAAAAACCACGTCTATATAGAATGAGATGCTAGTGTTCACATGTAAGCTTTGTTGTCTTTCATAAATTCAGAAATTCTCCCGTTAGCTTTCAGAGAGAATCTTGAAAGTCTGATCGCTGTGTTTGACTATAAACCAAAATACATTGAGGAGCATGATTTAACATAAAGTAAGTTCCACAAAACAGAAAAGAGGAAGCTTTGATAAGGAGCAAAGAATTGCTAAGAGAACTGACCAGAACAAGCTTAAGTTCTAGACCAGGAGGCTGCATATTGCAGAGACCTCTTCAGGTGAGGCTATCCTGGGATTAGAGACTTCAGTCCCAGGTGTCTGTACAATACCCTGAAAGAAACACTTGAGAACAGCAGCTACTCTGCCCAACAACCAGGTGAAAAAAAAAAGTCACATAACTTGCCTTCCAGCGGAGCAAGTGAGGGTTGACGCAGATCAGAGTCTACTCTCTGGCCTCTGTCCTGTCATGAGGACATGGATGCTTTTCCCTGGGCCTACATGCCATCTGCAGAAAAAGGAGGGAGAAAGAATCCTTTAAAAGGGAGAAAGAGTACCTAAAAGAGAAAAGCTTAACAATTTAACCTAAGGAACTGTTTATATCCAACAAAACTAAAATTAACTGGTTTCATCAGTCTCCTATCTTTTGACAATATGTGACATGTAGTTCATGATAAGATAATGACAACTATGGGAATTTTTAGAGTATAAATTTACACATTAATTTGCAGCATGCAAATTTGTTGCATTTAGTAACCTACATTTGAAAATTCTTCTCAAGGGTGTTTATTGCTCTGTTTTTTAAATAATCCTTGAAATTATCAAATTTGGCTAGAACCCATCCAGAACTAAATTTCTGTTACTTTATGAATTTCAATCCACACACTCAGATGAAAAAACTTTGCTTCTATTATGTTCTTCAATACTGTTTCTCACCCCTCACAAAAGTATGTATACACTGGATCACCCGGCTCTGCCATCACATCTACTATATGGTCCTTTGTATGTTTCTATTTGTTCTTTTTCCTCTATAGTCTCAGAGACCTACTTTGAGTTGTTCTTTATATTCCGTATTGGATATCAATACTGCTGATTCCTCTCAACGTTTCTATACTGGATATTGTCTTTGGCAAATATCATCCATTCTACCCTGCCTCTGTCTCCGTGTATCACAAGGCCAGCAGCTGAATTTACCAGAATCCCTTACTAAAAGGAATCTGGACATAGTTCAGGTTCTGCTGATGAGGGCCATTCACATAAGATTTGGGAGGTAGAAGTCACTGGGTACTGGTGACATACACCAGCATTGACAAATAAGAATTTTTGCAATGTCCTTCACTTTCTCTTCCCATTCATCTTTCTTGGGGCCATAGAACAACTGTGAATTCAGAACTGATTTCCTGTAGGCTGAAATTACTTCTCAAAATTAGGATTTCTTATCAGAGGCTTATATTGTATAATTATTAATTATGTCACTCTGCTATAAAGTCATCCCACATATATCACCTTACCCTAGTCCATTGTCCTCCCCTCTGCAATGCCAGCTTCAGGAAGCAGAGAAACCCTTTATTATTACATCTCTTTGTCAAAATAAATGTGGGAAGCAGGCATCACTTTCCTGCCATAGCAGCATCCTATCACTGCACACATGCGGTTGGCCCTTGAACACCTTGTTGAACATCCTCTTAGTAAGGTTTTTCTTCTAACTGCCTACTTTGTAACCAGTCTTCTCTTGCTCTGCTCTTCTGTGCCTGGGGACTTTTGGGAGGCAATGCAGTGGGAGGAGAAGCCAGGCCAGGACGTGCTTAAAGACATTTATTAAAATTAAGCAAGGATTGATGTTCATGAGGAGTCAGGGTATACATAGACTTCCAGTGCCTTACAACTGGATCCCTTTCCCTGTCTAATAGGGAGCAGATGAAGTCAGCATTGTGACCTTGGATATGTCACTGATTTGATTAAAAAGAAGGTAGACTAATGCACTTCATCAATACTAAAAACTTTTGTGCTTCAAAAGATATCATGAAGAAAGTGGAAAACCCAGACTGGAGTAACTATTTGTATCATGTATCTAATAAGGGACTTGTATCCAGAATATATAAAGAACTATTACAACTCAATAATAAAAGACAAATGATCCAAATTTTAAAATGCAAAGGATTTGAATATACTTTCTTCAAAGAAGGTATACAAATGGCCAATAAACAATTGAAAAGTTACTCAATTTGATCAGTCATACAAATCAAATACACAATGCAAAACAAAAGCCCAATGAGGTATCACTTCATACCCACAAGAATGGCTATATATATATATGTATTTGAAAAAAGACATTAACAAATGTTGCTGAGGATGCAGAGAGATTGGAAATCCTAATACTATTGGAAATGTAAAATGATACAGCCACTTTGAAAAACAGTTTGGCAGTTGCTCCAAATATTAAACATAGAGTTACCATAAGACCCAGAAATTCCACTCTTAGGGAGCTACCCAAAAGAAATTAAAACATACGTCCACACAAAAACTTGTACACAAATGTTCGTAGCTACCTTATTCATAATAGACAAAAAAATGGAAACTCCATCAACTAATGAATAGATAAACAAAGTATGGTATATCCATGCAATAGAACATTATTAAGGAACAAAAAGAAATTAAGTACTGATATATGCCACAACAGGGATGAAAGTGACAGTTGCAAATGACCACATATTGTATGGCTCCATGTATATGGAATGCTCAGAATAGAAAAATATATAAGGAAAGGAGGTAGATTAGTGGTTATGTAGGACTTAAAGTAGAAGGTGGAAATAGGGAGTGGCTATAGGTATAAGATGTCTTTTTGGGGTAATAAAAATGTTCTAAAATTAGATCATGGTAATAGTTACAAAAATCTGCAGGGATTTTAAAACTATTGATTGACCTATATACTTTAAAGAGGCAAACATTGTTGTATATAAATTAAATATGAATAAAGATGTTGTTTTAATTTTTTTTAAAACATTGCAAGAAAGAGCCACTTTTGTACTCTTCCTAGCAAGGACTGGGTACTCCTTCCAGACCCTCTCAGATATTATCCACTACTGCTTTGGCAGAGGCCTGACCCTGTTTGCTGGTCAAATAGCAAAATTACTATCAAAAATAATTATTCATCAGGTAGTTGGTGAAAAACAACATTTCTTATATCTAGATTTAGCTAGATCAATGTAAGATGGGCAAAAATGTGAGTTGTAGCAAAACCCAGTGTATGAAGGATTCAAAACATTTGGATAGATGTGTGGGTGAAGAGGAAAGGAATGACCATGGGCATCTTGTAAGAGAAAGGTCACTTCTAGGCCTTCTTGTCAGTGGCAAAGGACTTGAACCTCTTGTATTCCAAAGGCAAATAGATGGAAGCTTGACCTTCCACTCTGGTCTAGCCAGATTGCTCTGTTTCTGAGGTTTAGGTTTGATTTAGCTAATGTCCTACTTGTGTTGCAGCAATTAGCAATGATAACTTTCAAAAATTAAAAAGAACAATTCATATGTTTAGATTGGAGAGCTTTTGAATATATTTTGTTAGAGTAGTGAATTCAAGAGAAACAAGAGAGGGTAGGTAATCACTTTTGTGACTAATTATATTATAAACTTCTTCCAAAATGCACTTAACTTTCTTCTTTATGTTATCTCATGGAACTGATTGTAATTTCTCAAGTTCTTTTACACAAAAAATAAAGGTTAGTGGCTATTCCTTTGCCAAATATATCTGTCCTGCCTTTTCCTAAATATTCCCTTCTCTCATCAAGTATTTCTCCTCTTCTGATGGAGAATTGACTCTTGCACCTGCCTTTTGACTTTGGCCACTCTCACCTTAGGATAATCCTTGATCTCCAGGTTCACAGCTGCTGCCTCTCATTAGCAATCTGTTTATCTTCAGGCATTTTGGATTTAAACAAGTGTTAAGATTTCAAAAAACCATACATCCCAAAGTACCTGATTTGAACCTAATCATTGCAAAGTACTTAATTTCTCTTCTGAATGTCTACGACTTCACACTACTGGAGTTGAACAATGCAAATTCTTTAAAATAATGTTTAAAAATATTTTGTATTCAACCAGATTAGGGTATTCTATTCAAGATAGAAAAATATAATCCATTATTTCAGAATGCAAGGGAACTTTTATGTAAATAAGAACTGAAGCCTTCTAGATCAGACTGTCTTGGCTTTTCCACAAATCCCTGATGCTGTTTTAGGCTGCTGTTAAATATATATTAAAGTTTTTGTGATAGTAATGCATATACCAGAGAAATTGTTCTTGATTTGGAGAACATCTGGGGTCATAAGAAATCTTGGTATTGCAGGGCTAAGGCCCAGACATGCTTCTGCCAGGTCCCAGTCTCATACAGTAGATCCCACCTGGCAAGATGCCTGTTCCTTCTTTAGGGCCTTGCCGTTTCCCTCAGGCAGCAGCAGAATCACCAAGCACTAGCTCAAAAATAGAGAGAACACAGTTAAACATAATTGTATCATCTTGTGTTTGTGATGTCCCCTGTAAAAACCACACAGATGGAAGAAATATAGGGTGCAATTATCCATAGTGATTGCCTAAAATGGTCCAAAAGCTTGATCTTATATTATTTAACAGCATATGAGTTAAATATGTTCATAGAAGAATATATGCATGTATTAATGAGAATTAAAATGATATCACATGAATTTAGTAACTTTTGTTTTTTTGGTTGACAGCCTAATGATAGGAGACTGTCTTGAGAGATAAAATCCAAAAATTACATTTGATTACTTACACGTTAGATGTTCACATGAGAAATTTTTGTATTATTTTATTTAGTTCTTAATTTTAGAAATTTTATTATTGGGTTATAGTTGACATACAATGTTATATTAGTTTCAGGTGCATGACATTTTGATTCAAAATTCTATGCATTATACAATGCTCACCATAATAAGTATAGCTGCCATCTGTTACCATACAAAGTTATTATGTTATTGAGTATATTCTGTATGCTGTACTTTTCATCTCTGTGACTTATTTATTTTATAACTGGAAGTCACTTAATCCCCTTATTTTGCTATTTTGCCCATTCTCCCAACCTTTCTCCCTTCTGACAACCACCAATTAGTTCTCTGTATTTATTATTCTGTTCCTGATTTTGTTTGTTCATTTATTTTGTTTTTTAGATTCCACATATAAGTGAAATTATATGGTACTTGTCATTCACTATCTGACCTATTTCACTTAGCATAATATCCCTGGGTCCATCCATATTGTTGCAAATGGCAAGATTTCATTCTTTTTTTATGGCTGAGTATTGTTCCATTGTGTGGATGTATGCATATATATACCTTAGGATAATCCTTATACATATATGTATGTATATATATATGTATATATATATATATATATATATATATATATATATATATATACACACACATCCACATCTTTATCCATTCATCTATCAGTGAACACTTATTGGCTATTGTAAATAATGCTGCAATGAATATAGGACTGCATATGTCTTTTTGAATTAGTGTTTTCAATTTCTTTGGGTGAACATCCAGAATTTTAGTAGAAGCCCTACTGTGATAAAGATTAAAATCAGTATGGACTCAGACTTCTATCTCAAGCCACATCCCTGGTAGAGCAGAGTTAGCTCAAAGGAATCTCTAGAGTCAGTTTTTCCATTTGTAGAACAATAACTTAATTTTAATTATTTCTCAACAATTTTCTATAATAGTAATTCTCTGTAAATACCTCTCAGGCTGATATTAGAAGACAACTGTCCTCTGTAAATCAGCCTATGATGATTGGGAACACAGGTCAGTTGACAAAGCAGAAGATAAGAGAACAACAAGGCAGCAGGCCATGAGAGAATAAGGGATCCAAGCATGATCAGAAGAGGGAGGTTTCCTTTATTCACTCTAGACTAATGGAGTCCTTGGTCTCTGAGGTGGTCTCAAATCACAAGGTGGTTGTGGTATTCGTTATGGTAACAGTATTAGCAATGCTGGTCATAATTTTTCTGCATATTTTAGAATTTCTGATATTTTAAGCTTTGTCTCTCAGTGTATTTTGATGCTATTTCTAAATTTTTAAAATTTTTTAAAATTTATTTTTGAGAGAGACAGAGCGTGAGTGGGGCAGGGCTGAGAGAGAGAGGGAGGGAGACATAAAGTTGAAGCAGGTTCCAGGCTCTGAGCTGTCAGTGCAGAGCCTTAGGTGGGGCTCAAACTCAGGAACTGTGAGATCATGACCTGAGCTGAAGTCAGACACTTCACCGACTGAACCACCCAGGCGTCCCTATGCTATTTCTTACCTAAAAGCTTTGTTCCTTCTATTGACTTTGTGTCAACAAATCATTTCTACTTCTGCTAATAATGTAAGCATGAAATTCTAATAAATTAACAGGTTTTCATATGTTAAGACCAGGTGCCTATCTTGGAAAGTTAATGTGAGGATTATAGTTGCATTTTTTCATAACAGGACTCTCTCTATATATATTTTTTTCATGTAATGAAAGGACAAACAAACAAACAAACAGGGATTGGGAAGAAGTGATCCAGATCCAGAATAGTGGTTCTCCACATTAATAAAACTCATTAATGAGTTTTAATGAATCTCCAGTTTGGGGAGGATATCGTTTCTCTTACTGTTTAATAAGATCCAAAGTTGTGGTTTCAGGATGATGTGGATCTTTTAAGAAGAAATAATGAATTCTATTGGGAGAAGATGAACTTTTTTTTTAAGACAAAGAAGAACGGACGGACAAACAAATATACAAAGAAAAAAAAAGTAAAAACATGTAGCAAACTAAAGCAGAAGCCCACCCTGGAGACTCTCATGGTCTCCTTTGTTCTCCAAGTCCTAGTTGCCTTTTCCAAACACCTGGCAGAAGAAACTGGTGGGAGACAAATGCTATGACCCATTTCAGGAAGCTGGAAAGATTTATGATACCAGAGTAGAAAGGAAGCATAATAACCGTTGAAGAGGAGTTACAGCCCAGAAAGAAAAATGTAGAAGGTCTGGGCAGTGAGGCCCATGCTCAAGAACAACCATAGTCGGACCAAGTTTGACTAGGGGACACAGCAGTATTCATCCTCAGCATCATATCTTAATAGTTTAAATTTGTGTTCAGTCATTGGTAACATGGAGTAAAGAACTTATTGAAACTTCTTCTGGGATATATGTCTTCTATCAGGACCACCTCTTCAGATATTTCTGATGTGAACAATGGAAAGGCAAAGAGAGTTACTGGTGAAAACTAGACAAATGCAAGAGCAGAGTGAGCCTAAGTACCCTCCCCAGAAAGCCACAGACATTTATAGGGCTAATGATATGAGACTAGGTATAGTATATTTTAAGCACCAATCCTAATGAGGGAAAACTATAGGTGCTTAATAATTATTAACAATGATTATTACCCATTAAAAGTGAAGGCAGATTATAGAGTTGGTATAGAGCAATGGGCTAGCAGATGTAGTTTGAATTTCCATGAACAAGTGCCCTCCTCCCGCCTACACCCTGAAACATGAAGAAAACACAGTTGTGTGATTTAATATCTCATATTTGGACATGTTACAAGGGACTTTTATCTACATTCTCTCACCTTGAGGTTAACTTGGGTCCTGATGTAATTATTCTAAATTTACTCTCAAAGAATTTGTTTCAAAAAAAATCTTATAACTTTTCTTTAAAAAATTATGATTTAATATGTGTGACCTAAAATAGATAAAGTTTTTTTCCCATGAAATTTGTTGTACATTGTGAGTAAAGAAAAAAACTGATAGATGTGTATTTAGTAACACTTTTTAAAAATAATTTTGAACACCTATGGTTGAAATGTTCAAAAACATTGATCACTATGGGATAAATTATTGAATGAAGTATAGAGGAAAGTTCTGATTTTTTGTACAAGGTGTGTATTCTGGACTGAGGATGTTGTTTTTCTGGCACATCTGAAATCAAACATAAGCCCCAAATCCTGAGGATTGATTTTCTTCTGAAGACCATGATCTCTTCTACAGGAGGAATTCATTTCCCTCCCAGACACATTATTTTGATCTTATATTAATCAAACTAATGACCTTGGCTTTGTCATGCTAAGAGACTTGCCTTGAGCATTTTCAAAGCTTCTATGCATTGACTGTGAATGGATGATGTCTTCCCTACTTGATTTCCTAAAGGTGAGGAGATGGCCAACCACTTCTCTAAGTGCTCTACATATAATTTATTTAATCCTCACAACATCTCTGTGAGAACAAGTACTATTATTAGACCCATTTTACACATTAAAAATTGAGGCATAGAGAGGTTAAATGATCTGACCAAGTTTACCTAAGTAGATAACAGCTGGTGCAGACATCCAACTATTCTGGCTCTACGCTCTTGCAACGCTAGGCTAGTGAAGGTGGAAATTTGGGTTCATTCTCACAGAGAAGAGGTAATTAAGGGTCAGACTGGAGAGAGAGCATGGGAATGAAGAGCAAACAGAAATTGCAAGGGTCAGTTCTTAGGAAAATATGACAAAACCTGGCAAGTGGCAGCTTACATGAACTGAAAGCAGTGAGAAAGTCAGTGTTTCCTGTTTGGAAAAAGGAATAAAAATGGGACCACTGATTGAAATGGGGTGCAAAAATCTTATGAGGAAGAAAAACATGGCACCAGTCTGATCTTCAAGTATATTTTGAATATATTCGATTTCTCTTTTCATTAGAGGAAATTCAATTTGATAGATGAATAGAGGAAGAGAAGGAAAAGGAGAGTGTTTCAAAGAATAAGGTTGAAGTCATCACAGCTTGACAGAACCTTAAAAATCAAAAAGTATGCCAGAATAGCAGGTATTTGAGACTTACTGTTAGAAACAATTTTATTTTAAACACATGTGGTTCTTAATGATCCTGCTAGCTTGGTGGCTGTGCTGCCCGCCTTCAGCAGGAAGTGCTGATTTGCTTAATTCTGTTAAGGCTGTAAGAAAGGTAAATCTGTCTCCTGAACTTAAAGGGCCTCTGCTCCAAAGTAAGTTTGACATTGGCCAATAATCACCCTGACATTCCTGTGGCTTTGGCTGCTCTCAAAGCTGCTGAGTGGCATCAAGAGAAGAGGCTGAGTGAGAAAGCCTACTTACAGTGAAGGCCAGTCCTGTTGATGCTGAGAAGGGTTGGTATTCTCAGAACAGCACAAGCACACTGTGCTCTCCCATGTTGGGTGCCCTTGGGAGAGGGTTAGAAAGGTTCTCATAACCAGTGGCAGAGAGGATGATATACTTCCCAAAACATCTCTGAATCAAAGGAGTTAATTGTGAGAATGGCCTTTGAAAACTGCATGCTTTGCAAAATGGAACTATGCAAACTGGGCACACACAGAGAGTGGGGCTCATATTTTGATTACCATTTCATCTCCAAAAAATCATAAGGCCTGGCCCTCAGTGAATAGTCCCTAAACAAGCAGTGCCTTTAGAAGGGGGATCATCCCAGTGTGCAAAGCAGACTCTTAATTCACCTTTTTGTCCTAGGGTTCTGTTCAGTTAGCATATGTCCAAGTATTTTACTTTTTTCAAGTATTATTATTAATAGTTGTATAAAAGTAAGTGAGAATAGTTCTGGTAGACTGCTACTTTGTTCCCGGCTCCTGTCACTTTCATCCTGGCAGTAGGTATGCAACATATGCACTAGAAGATGAACAGCAAAAGCCTCTCTATCCTTTTAATTTTTTTTTTTATCCTTTCAATATTTAAGGAGAATGCGCAGGGACTTCAGGTATGGCAGCTAACTCCTTTTGTCCTGATGATGGTTGAAGAAGTATTACATGTATTCAATGCTATTCTTCAGCCAGACACTTGATGTAATAGCCAGATGTGGGTCACCTGGGTGGCTCAGTAGGCTGAGCGTCAGACTCTTGATTTTGGCTCAGGTCAGATCTTGTGGTTCATGGGATTGAGCCCCACTTTCCACTCTATGCTGACAGTGCAGAGACTGCTTGGGATTCTCTCTCCCTTTCTCTCTGCCCTTCCTGGCTCATGCTCTCTGTCTCTATCTCAAAATAAATAAATAAACAAACAAAAAAATGAGCCAGTTGTGCTATAGCCTATGGAGTCTTCAAGATTCATAAAGCCACCAGGGTCACAGAAGCAAGGGTTTTACATATATATATATATATAAACTGAGCAGTTCAGTTTTAAAATGTGTAGCAAGCAGCTTAAATGTTCTCCTACAATGAGGTCGTCTACCAATTGTAGATCTATAGCTATGTATCATATTGTTTGGTAGCACCCTGTGAATTTAGCAATAAACCCTTCTGTCATCGATGACCTCAAGGGACGCAAGTTCATGTTTAATTAAAAAAATACATACTGAATTTTCCACTCATCACAAAGTCCATAGTCATATCACTGAGAAGAAACGTAAAGGACAAAAAATATCTTCTGGAAGTCAGCAGTATCAAGCAAACATTGCTATTTTAGGAAGACTGTGCCCAAAGGACAATTTTACATATGCAGCCACAAAAGGTGTGTTTACATGCCACTCTCAGAAGCATGAGTTTTCATTTAGATCAACTGACCATTGGTTTAAGTTAATGCTGCTCATTTTCAATTCCCAGTTTTTGTGCATGCACAAAGCTGGAAGTGATAGAGGAAAATGTGGCTCCATGGGTAGCAGAACTTCTCAAGTTTAAAGGATGTCAGTTTTGTATCAGCAGATGCTTCAAATTGAAAATCTGTAATTCCAATAACTGTTTTGTTTTGTTTTTCCATATGATTGCAGGAATCAAAGTGAAGCTTTGGAATTTATTCTCTCAAAAGGAAAACATCTGATATCATTATGAATGTTAAAATTGCAACACTGAGTTTATAGCATTTGTTTTTGTGGTGACAGTATGAATAGAAAATTTTGTGGCCCACATCTGCATGGTAACAACAATGCTCTCACTAAATTAAGGAACCTGTGGAGAAATGTATTTGGGAGAGTTTGTGGCATACATAAAATTCATAATTTCACCCAAATAAATTGTAATATTCTACCAATTGAAATAGAAGCCACAATTGTCAAAATCTATGAATATTTTTATATTTTACACAATTGGAATAACATTGATAAAACTAATATTAAATAAAAATTTTTCATCCTGGCAGTCCAGTATACTTTTTCTCTTTTTCCAGCCTCTTATCAGTAAGATGTTAGCAATGTTTGAGTCTTTAACTAACTACTTAAAAAATATTTACTTATTTTGAGAGAGAGAGAGAGAGAAAGAGAGAGAGAGAGAATGAATTCCAAGCAGGCTCCATGCTCAGCACAGAGCCTGATGCAGGACTCGATCCCATGACCCTGAGATCATGACCTGAGCTGAAACCAAGAGTCAGATATCTGAGCCACCCAGATGCTGCAGTAAATAACTACTCTATTAATCAGCCCTAATGTCCTACAAAGATATTAATTTTTTATAAAGGATTTCTCCAGTTTTTGGTTGCATTTTGTTTAAAATCAGCTGGAAAATTTTAAGGAAAGTATTCAGTAGATGGATTGGTAAGAAAAGCAACGTCTTCAGATTAAAGCTTTTAGCAAGTTGTAATTATTGAAGACAATATCTTGCAAATGGAGAAGACATTTGCTACAAAAGTAATGGGAAGCTGAACAAATTAAAGAATGAAATCATGGACAGCGTAGAAAATGTAATTTTGAAATTGCATAACAGCTTTGAAACATCTGATTTGCAGGAAGAATTAGTTGACAGATCTATTTGTAACTGAATAAATTTATACCTGTAGTGCAATGAAACAAAATTGAGAAAGCCTACAATTTTGCAGCATCTAAATTTGGTAAAAGTTTCAGGGTAATCATAAATAGAGACAACTTATTTCACAAATGTTGTCTTATAAAAATATTTGTTGAAGAAAGCTACTCTAAATGGAAACAAAAAGGCAATGCCTATGAAAATATTTGGGCTGAAATATTTACCCCAGTATAAAATAAATTGGAATATTTCATCTAGCAGAAATTATTTGAGGATTACCAGCTTTCTCAGCACATTTAGAAAGGATATTTTGTTACCTCTTTTGCAAAGAAATTTTCAGTGAAAATGTCAGTGATTTCCAATTTTTTGGCATAGAATTCCAATTTAAAAATACTACAGACAATTTTATGGAAAAGGTAAAAATAGTAAGTATATATCTTAAAAAATACACTCCTCTGGTTCTAGACATGGTATTAGAGACAGAAGCAGTTAAGCAACTGGGTAAAGTACGTGAAAATGTGCCACTAATATTCCTTTCCTAATACTTTATATAATCAATATAATTTTTTAACCTTCTTTAGTGTATACAAATATATAGCAGTTTTATCTCTAAATACAAGCTTCAAGTTTGAAAGTAATTTTTAAATAGAATTTCTTTTTTAGTTCCATGAACATAATACAGCCAAATTTCAAACAATAATTAATAATATTTTTGAATAGTAAACTTTCCAAAACTTACATAATTTTAATTATTTTTAGTACTGTCTTTCACTCTAAGGTATCTCCCATAAATTTTGTGGGCATCCTTCTTTAAGGAATTGCTTTTTTTTTAAGTTTACTTATTTATTTTGAGAGAGAGAGAGAAAGACAGAGAGAGAGAAAATGAAATGAGCAGGGGAGGGACAGAGAGAAAGGGTGACTCAGAATCCGAAGCAGGCTCCAGGCTCTGAGCTGTCAGCAGAGAGCCCAAAGTGGGGCTTGAACCCACGAACCCAGACATAGTGACCTGAGCAGAAGTCAGAGACTTAACTGACTGATCCACCCAGGCACCCCTGGACATCCTTCTTTTGGGCAGCCAAATCAGCTTCTGAAGTCAGAGCGATAGTTGTAAATTTTCTCCTTAGAGATGCTGGTACTTAATGTAAATCTAACATCCATGTTAATCTCTAAGAGGATATTGTGACTTGAAAGGATTCCTAAGGCTCTCAGGGAGAGGAGGTAATTGCGTTAAGGTAAGGTTTAGTTCATGAGAGAAATTCCATGGCCTCAACATTGTGATAGAGGCATATTTATCACAGCAAATACTAGTAATACCATAGCTGGTCGGTGTAAACTCTTGGTGCTGCTAAATGTGGTAGGTGACATTATGAGTTGGCATTTCTCCACTTCCTGTTCAATTCTTTTTGTTTGTTTGTTTGTTTGGACAGGTCACTAGTGTTCCAGCTGCTACTGGGACTGGGTACCCTTTCAGTGACTGCAGGGTAGTTTTGAGTGACAGTGAAATTCTGATGCTACTAGGGTAGTGATATAGTAGTGAACACAGTGGTGATGAATCAAAGTCTGAGATTTTATTTTAGTGTATCAGATTACAGATCACTTCCTAGCATTCCTGGGTGGGCTCTGTGGGGTTCCCAGAGGAAGATAATCTTTTCATTTGCACAACTGTTTACAATGATTGAAAAGATAATTTGATCTTCATTCCATATTTTAAAATAAGGAGTACAGTGGGGTGCCTGGGTGGCTCAGTTGGTTAACCCAGCATCTTGATTTCAGCTCGGGTCACTATTCCAGGGTCATGGAATTGAGCCCCGCATGGCCTCCACACCCATAGAGCCTCCTTAAGATTCTCTTTCTCTCTCCCTCTCCCCTCTCCCCTACTCCCCTGCTCAGGCTCCTTGTCTCTCTCTAAAATTAAAAAAAAAAAAAAAAAAGGAGTGTGGCAAGTTTATTCTATACAGTAAAAACAAACACAGGCTTTGATATCTGCATTTGGGACTTAAAAGAGAAAACCATAGCCCTTCCCTGTGCCTGAGGGAGAAAGTGGGACATTTGCTAGATTATCTCCCACCTCTACCTGCCATGTTTCCTTAGTAAACACAATCCATGTTAAAATCATGGAGGACAGTGCCATCTCCAAATCTACCACTAGGTTTTGGAAAATAGCTCATCCACTGCTTTATTTCCAGCTTTACCACTGAGCAGTCACAGACATTAGCTGACAAAATCCTCCTGCTTCAATTATAAGTACATCATGATTGTAATAGGGCCAAAGGCATGCATGTACCCGAGTTTCAGTTTTTCCCAGATTAGACTCAGCCATAGGCCATGAAAGAGTGACACACACTTACCTCAAGGGAAATCTTTCCAGGGCCTGCATAAAGAAGAATATTGGAATTAGAGATATTTTCACTTATTATATAATACAGGTTTCCTTCCCTTCTTGGATTTTCTTCAATCATGTTGCTAATCAAAATACTATAACACAACAATTTTAGCAATTGTACATGTTACTGCCCTGGAATAAAAGTCTGACAATGATGGCTCCTGAGATTATTAATTAAAATAATAATGATAGTGATAAATAATAGTAATAATAATAATAGTGACACTGATATATACCAGGTGCCATGCTCATCATTTTACATATCATTTAATTTTCACAACTAATTCTTTAAGATTAATGCTATTATTATTCCTGTTTTACAGATAAATAAACTAAGGCACAGAGATGTTAAGTTATTTGTTCAAGGTCACACCACTACTAAGTGAGAGAACAGGGAATTGAATCAAGCTGTTTGGGTCCAAGGTCATGCTCATAACCACAGGCTACACAGTCTTGTATTAAGTTAGGTTTGCATCCTTAGAAGAAACCCTACTTTAAGAAGGTGAACCATCTTTTTAATATTTTAATTAGGTTTGCTAGCATTCTATTAATTTTTTCCATTGCAGAAAAGTGATATTGTTCTCATTTTTGTGTGTGTTTTGCTTTTTTAGTGTTTATGTATGTGATCATTTTTCTTTTTTGTTTTCTATTTTTGTCCAATTTTATTAGTATTTTACTACTTTCATTAACTAGAAAGTTTTCCATATTTTCCAAGTTTTCCATATTTATCCTAGGACAAATAAAAAAGCATTTAGCCTTCAAAAGATTAAAAACAACTAAGCATAAAACTCTTTGAATCTGGAA
The DNA here is from genome assembly GCF_024362965.1 of Panthera pardus. Lineage (NCBI taxonomy): Eukaryota > Metazoa > Chordata > Mammalia > Carnivora > Felidae > Panthera > Panthera pardus. The sequence goes on from NW_026526732.1 coordinate 37,635,684, forward strand.
CTTTTTCTTGGAGTTAATGAGTACACAGCTGTGCAAAGTGTCCTCTTACAATTTTTTAATATCTTCCATATTCATTCAACCTATAAATATTTATGAGAGCCTGCTACACCTATGAAGTGTTAGGTTGTGTGTGTGCTAGGTTATAAATGAATAAAATGAACAAAACAAAGCCCTGAGAATTAAGAAGCTTACTATGAATTCAGTTTTTATTATGTCTCCTTTTTGATTTCTAACATTATTTGTGTGGTTTTTTATTTCTTGACTAGAATTTAAATAAAATGTTGCCTGTTTAGTATGTTTTATTTTACTTTTCCCCAAGAATCAGTTCTCAGACTCATTTATTAATTCCATTTTTAATTACTTTTTTCTATTTTTTAAACAATTGACTGGGGTTTTTATTTCCTTATTTTCTCCCCAAACAGATTTTTAAAAATTTCAGACTTTTTGGCTAAATGTTTAATTGCTTTCTTTTTAAACAACATAATCCCATAAGTCTGCACAATTATTTCTCTGAATATAACTTTGGTTGCACCCTAGATTATCTTGATATTAATATCCTTATTTTTATCAAAATTAGATTGCATTTATGTTTTGCTTTTCTTGTCTCAGTGGTGTAAAAATACTAAGTACTTAACAAGGCAATAGATATTTATTTTTATAACTTTGCTTTTACATTTGGATATGTCTATATAATGGTCAAATGTTACCTAGAAACTACTATTATTTAGAATTTGTTGAGAATTTCAGTATGTTTCACAACCACATGTAAATATAATATATTTTGTAGAGTTCAATATTTACTTCTTAATCTAGCAATGATTATTTCTTAATCTGTTCTCATTACATTAATCACATTCTTTGCCATTTTTGTAACATTTGACTCACATTTATTCCTGCATATGTCACTATTTGTCTTTATTGTGAATTCTTTTATCAAAGTATTATTTATGACCTTTTGTCTCTTTAATTTGTTTTGCCATTAAATTTAATTTTATGGAGTTTTGTATAGCCATGTCTGACATTGATTTCTATTTGCCTGCTAAGCCATTATCAAATATTCAGTCAGCTTTTTGTACCATTTTGGTTTCCTTATATCTCTTGTAAGTAACATACAGTTGAATTTGTTTATTAAACAAGTTGTCTTGTCATTATTGAAAGCGGTTAAATAACTTTTATTCATCACTATTGGTTAAGTTAGTTTTTCTGTCATCTTAATAGAGTACTTTCTTTTTGTTTTGTAAACCCTTTTGCATGCCCCTTGTAGTCTTTTTTTTTAAATATATACGAAATTTATTGTCAAATTGGTTACCATACAACACCTAGTGCTCATCCCAACAGGTGCCCTCCTCAATGCTCATTACCCACCCTCCCCTCCAGCCCCTGGTAGTCTTTATACGATATGATTGATGTTTTCTTTATTATTATCTTATAATCAAATTCTGTGTTTATCTTTAAGTTTTCAAAATAAGCTCAATCAAATCTTTATACAATCAAAGCAGAAAAGGAAATATGATTTTTGATTTTATACATTTCAAAATTTGGAGGTTTATAACTTTTTTCCTCTTAGACCCAGTTACAAAATTTTATAAGTTTAATAAAAAATTACATATTTCCACAAATATTGTGAACTGTTAATCTTTTAAAGTTATTTATGGCATTTTCTCTCAACTTTTTCATATTATAGTAATTATTCAGTTTTACTTTCTTTACTTAATGATTACAGTGTTTGCTATAATTTTTTTTAATTCTATGAGTATTTTGCTCCTTAGTATAATTGGAATGTATTCTTAAGAAAGAAATAGATTCTTTCCAGAAACTTTTATGGGTAGTTTATTTTCTTTGTTCTTATACATCTGAGGATATTTTTCTGTAGCTTCTACATATTAACGTATGTTAAATTATTCAAGTATAAGCTCCATAAAATCATATCATTTCATTCTGGTATTTAGTGTCATGGGGAATGTTAAGATCACCTCAATTTCTGTAAGCTGTAGATAACCTGTTCTTTTATCTGTTTATATATTTTTTAATTATTTAATCTTAAAAATTTTTAAACGTTTGCACCACATGTCTTAGATATGAGTTATTGTTCTTTTTTGCCAGAAGTAAAAACCTGCTCTCTTTTCAATTGAGTCTTTAGTCTTATATTTGATTATTGTTTTTTGTTTTATTTGCTTTCAATTTTTCTTAAATTGAATATATTGATTCTAAATTTTATATATTCTCTTTTTGTATCATTTTGTCTCTTTTGCTTATTGTCATTATTTTCTTTTTTTAATGTTTTTTAATGTTTATTTCTGAGACAGAGAGAGACAGACAGACCATGACTGGGGGAGGGACAGAGAGAGTGGGAGACACAGAATCAGAAGCAGGCTCCAGGCTCTGAGCAGTCAGCACAGAGCCCCACGTGGAGCTCCAACTCACAAACTGTGAGATCATGACCTGAGCTGAAGTTGGTCACTCAACCGACTGAGCTACCCAGGCACCCCTCATTATTTTCATTTAATCCTTATATTATAAATTTTTGTCTCAAATTTGCTTCTGTATTGTATTCAACTTTCTGCTTCCATAATTCTGTTTTTCTACTGCCTTCAATTAACTTCATATTTATATTAACGTGCTGATGCTTTCTTAATATTTTTTTAAAAACTAGTTTAATAGTGCTAAAAATCAATTACTTCCTGACATTTTTATTAGTGCTCTTCTTTCTTGATAGAAACACTGTTTTATTAAAAAAATAAAAACAGGTTTTTTTTCCATTTCCACAAGTAAATTACCTTGTAAGTTGTCAGGGTAAAAATTGGCATCTGACTCTGTGAATATGGGGAGAAGAATTTAGAAATCCCAGAAATTTCTGACCGTGCATCAAAAATGAATGGAGGACTTCTTAAAAATTAGTTTCCACACCTCTATCCATTGACCTCCTGATAGAGTAGGTCTGTGGTTGGGCCCAGCCATATTTTGGTTTTTTGTTTTGGTTTGTTATTTCTGTTTGTTTTTATAGATTCACAGATGATACTTGTAATGAGGTAAGTTTGAGCACCATTGGATTAAAGAATATTAAGCTCCTCATAGAAGAGATGCACATGGAAAACTATGTCTTATCTCTATCTTGTATGTAACCATTCAAAAAAGGTTTTCCCGGTAGAAATACACTTCAGTTCACCCATCACTATCTTTGAAACTAATGACACGAGTCCTTTAATTGCCAGGAAATGAATTAGCTTTTATCTCCCACTAGATGGACAAGCCACTTTTCCCTCCACAGTAACATTTTTTGTGTTCCTGAGACACTGCAGAAATACAACAGCTACCTTCTGCTGAACATTTAATCTTTGTGTACATTTTCTCATTTAATCATCCAAACAACTCTAAGAGGATATGTAGTGCTATTTTCATTTTAAAGGTAAGCTAAAGGAGCTTAGAGAAGTTAAGTCATATTTGAGATCACACAACTGGTGAAGCCAGAATAAGAAAGAGCAATTTAACATCATAACCTGTCCTTGTATTCACTGTACCACATGATTAGATGATGCTCCATAGGAAGAAATAAAACACTATATGCTACATCACTCAAAGTTTCCTTTTCCTTCACTGTGGCAAGAACACAATCTACTGGGCAGTGTGATAACTGTGTGCTTTATGGAGGGAAGCCCACGTTCAGTACTGAAGGCAAGGAAGGAATTAGGTGCCTAGCTAAACAAATGCAGATAGTCTTCAAGAAAGAAATCCATTTTTAAGAGCAAATGGCTATTAAAATGTAAGCAACCTCAAAAGATTTCATGGAGGAAAGTCATTAGATATGAATAGATTATGCTCTTTATCTCTCATGCAAATATTTGGCACTGGGAAAGGGGCCAAGCGTAACATCCGTAAACAGTTTGGTACTGTTCACTGTGCTCTGAATCAACAGTACCATTTGAAAGCTTGCTCTATAGTTGCTCATCTCAATCTTTTTGAAAGATTTTTCTTCAGATACATAAAACTGGTGAGAAATCATGCCACAGTGGGAATTTTTTCTCATGAGGCAAATGTTTCACATGTCAGATGAAATGTATGATATCTGTAATTAGGGAATTTAAGGGGAGCCTGGATGGCTCAGTCATTTGAGTAACCGACTTTTGATTTTGGCTCAGGTCATGATTTCAGTTTGTGAGATCAAGTCCCATGTCAGGTTCTGTGCTGATAGTGCGAAGCCTGCTTGAGATTCACTTTCTTCCTGTCTCTTTCTGTCCCTCCCGTGTTCATGCATGCTTTCTCTCTGTCAAAATAAATAAACTTGAAAAAAAAATTAAAATAATAATGACAGAATAAAATAAAGACAGACAAAAAATACTGCAGAAGCAACAAGTTAAAAATATTTTTTTTAATCAAGCATTCTGTTTGATATCATGTGCACAATATAGAAATCATTGTCCAAATTTTAAAATATTTCTCTTGAATTAAATTTAAAAAACCATTCAATTTTATGAACCCATCTTTTCTAAGAAAAAGAGGATAAAATTAACTTGAGAATGTTTAAGCCACAATAGTATGTCAACCCATATCTTCTGTTTAATCAATACAATGAAAAATGAAGTCAACCAAATTTCTGACCTTATACACATTTTTGTTCACCTTTTATCTAGTCATTCTGGTGTCTAGTCAAAAAAAGTCATGATATTACAAATTTTTTAATGCTTTGGTAGATTTTATTTTCCCTATAATTTTCAGGATGATGATACCTCCCAGAGTTTAATTATAACATGGTAAAGTCAGAAGTTATGTAAGACCTGTTAATTGGATTCAAGGCATATTTGAGTATGATTTCTGGAGGAGAGTAAAGGGAAACAGGTATGGGTAATTTGAAAGATGACTCCCCAGTTGGTTTTGATGAGCTTGCAAGCTTGAGGTGCTCTGATCCAGTCAGACATTTTCACTTTACAGTTGAGGAAAGGGAAGGACAGACAAACCGAGTAAAACCAAACTGCTTATTAGTGACGGAGGGAGGTGTAGATGCAGCCAAATTTCTAATGCTCATTTCACATTCCGGTAAAGATCAGCTTCTCTGGCAGATTCCTAGAGTAGAGTTCAGTTCATTTATGGTCAAGGAGCTCTTTGCCCACACAGTGTGCTTTGACAGAAAGTCCACTTACCTTCAAACGTGCCCATGATAAAGCCCTTCCTCTAAGCCACCAAATCACTTCTCTACGGTTAATGCCTTAAAGATTTATTAAAATGAAAATGTGCTAGTTGTGCTTAAATTATTTTTATCTTAACCAAAATAGTCTTTCAGGTTAACTGGACATTACCCTCGAAATTCACCAAGGAACTGAATTCTGAAGAGGTCAACTAAGAAATAAAGCAGTGGCAGAGTGTCAAATAGGTCAGAGTTCAAGGCTCAATGATGCTTCTGACTAGCATGCAAATCGTGAAATTTTCCTGTCTTTTCCAATGGGAACAAAATACTTACATCTTAAGGTGTTAGAGGTGCTAAATAAGATAAAGGAAGTTTCCAGCACATGATAATTTATTGTGGTTATTACTCTTTTGAGATTCAAGAAAGTATCTTAAAACTGTTAGAGTCCTACTTAGGCCTCAAAACTCCTCCAAGTCCATCATGAGGGATTAATTCTTTTTTTTTTTTTTTTTAATGTTTATTTTTATTTTTGAGACAGAGAGAGACAGAGCATGAACGGGGGAGGGTCAGACAGAGAGGGAGACACAGAATCTGAAGCAGGCTCCAGGCTCTGAGCTGTCAGCACAGAGCCCGATGCGGGGCTCGAACCCACGGACCGTGAGATCATGACCTGAGCGAAGTCGGACGCTTAACCGACTGAACCACCCAGGCGCCCCGGGATTAATTCTTTTGAATTAAGAATTGTTTTATCTAGTTATCAACATTTTTTTAAACAAAGCCTCTTGATGACTCAATACATTAACTTCTAATAAATTACAACTTTTGTGTAAATGTACCTCCTTTAAACGTTTCCAAGATGAGACAAGCCGGGAGAGCATGCACTCTGGAACCTATGATGAGCCACTGTCCAGCCACAAGGGAGACAGTGTGCATAAAAGAACAGGAACGTTGAAGAGCACACATTGTTGTGCAGGAGAGCATCTCTAACTACTTGCCAATGGATGTTTAAAGGGCTGATGGGAAATAAGGATAGAGGGAAGGACAGAAGAAACAAAGTGTCGAAACCCGTTTTCAGAAAAGGTTGAATAATTGCTCAAACCACTCACTGAAGGGAAATGGAGACATTTTCAGATTCTTGGAGTGTTACAGAATTCTGATCATCATGTTACCCTTACGAGGTACCTGGTAGCCAATACCTACATTCTCTTTAGGATGGAAACAGCAAAACTGTGATGGCTGACGGACATGACATTTCCTCAAAATATTTCTTCACCTCTTCTGTGTGGGCAGTAAGAAGTTAATATATGCGGCGGTTAAGGCTGCAGGCTCTACAGTTGTTAGATTGCCTGAGTTCAAATTCCAGTCACCACCACTTGTTATCCTTGTGAGTATGAACACATTAATTAGTCCTTTTGTGACTCATTTTACTCATCTATAAGATAAGAATAATAACAGTATCTACTTCATAGAATTGCTGTGAGGATTAAACAAAATGTTACCTACAAGGTTATAATGCTCAATATATGTTGTTATTATTATGATTATTATCATTGTAATTTTTTTCTATATGTGCTAACTGTAGGGGATATTAGAATGTATAATAAGATATACGGCCTTACTCAATTCATATCTATCACAGATTCAAGGTTGAGTCTAAGCTGTGCCTATCAGTAGGACATAGACCTGACTGATGAATTGGTGAAGTGATCCCAGAACTCCATTTGTAGGAATAATGGAGCTTCCAGGATCAAAGCCTTAGAAATTTTAGGGGAGGAGACTTTCTTTTTTTTTTTTAATATTGATTTATGTTTTTGAGAAAGAGAGAGAGAGAGAACAAAAAGAGGTGGGGCAGAGAGAGGGAGATAGAGAATCTGAAGCAGGCTCCGTGCTGACAGTAGAGAACCTGATGAGGGGCTCCTACTCATGAACCATGAGATCATGACCTGAGCCAAAGTCCCACTCTTGACCAGCAGCCACCCGGGCACCCCATAGGGGAGGAGGCTCTGAGTACAGTGTTGTATCTGTCATTCGCACCAATCTCTGAAGGCAGATACTTTTAGAGTCAAATCTATGCTGTGAATGGAGATAACAATGAGCAGTAAATTAAAAGCCCTGGGAAGGCACTGGGTTGGGGAGGGATGGTACTGGCCCTACAAGCAGCAATTGAGTACACCACAAAAGGGACAAACACGGGCACTTGGGCAGCTCAGTAGGTTAAGCATCTGACTTTTATTTCAGCTCAACCTTACAGTTCGTGAGTTCCAGCCCCACATCTGGCCCTGTGCTGACAGCATGGAGCCAGCTTGGGATTCTCTCACTCGCCTTCTCTCTCTGCTCCTCCCCCCACTCAAAATAAATAAATACACATTTAAAAAAGTGGGAGAAACAAAGTCTTTCCCATTTCTCTAGAGGTGACTGCACAGCTCAGAAGATGTTTCGGCAACTGTGAGTCCCAGGGAACAGGGTAGATGGTGGCAAGTAAGCAGTGTGAGGTAACCATGCCTAGCAGAAGTGGCAGATTCTATGTGACGGTATACAGGACAGTTGATTTCATGTGTTGATCAGTACTTTTGAGACATTTTCTGGTGCTACCAGAAACACAAGGAGTTGGGGGATACAATTTCTAAAGCGTTGGGTTCCTATGTTCCTGGAGTATGGGTATTGTTTTAAATGGGACTCCGTTTGAATCCACAGACTGGTACTCATGGTCCGAAGTAACTCAGTTTATATTAAGGGAGAGTTTAGTGTTTAGAGAAGTTTCAAAATCGAATGTAGCATCAATAACTGGAGTTGGTCAAGCAGAACTCGAAGAGCCACTCAGTTGAGATATACTAGATAGAGGACAATTTAAAGTGTAGGAATAAAGACCTCTTAAGAGACTTTTTAGCCCTGAAATTCTTGGACTCTAAAGTTCTTTGGAACTTTAGAGAAAAGTTCTTTCTATTCCTAGGATTCCTCCTGCTTGTTTCGTGGATATTTTGATGAGTGGGAAATCAATTTTGTCTACAGATCGAGTTTGCTTGCATTACAATAAAGGCCCATTAGGATGTGAGATACCCCCATGATAGGGACCAGATCTCATTCACCTTTTTATACTCAGTAGTGAGGACCATGTCTGGAGCTTGGGGTTATAGAATTGAATGAAAGTGTCTTGGCTCTTGGATTCTTTTTCTTTTAAATCCTTATATTAATGGTTCTGCTAGTTTGCTGTTTAACAATGCTCCATGTTATTAAGCTCAGAAAATACTATTTGATGTAGGTGAAATATAAATACTAAAGAAGCAGACAAATATTACTTGATAGTTAATACATTAAAAAGCCTTGCCACAAATACTATTAACTGACACTTGTACATTACTTTGTACACATGAGGCAAGAATATATACACATATTTAAAAAATTTTTTTTAATGTTTATTTATTTTTGAGAGAGAGAGAGAGAGAGAGAGAGAGAGAGAGACGGTGTGCATGTTGGGGAGATGCAGAGACACAGAATCCTAAGCAGACTCCAGGTTCTGAGCTGTCAGCACAGAGCCTGATGTGGGGCTAGAACTCACAGACCATGAGATCATGACCTGAACCGAAGTTGGACACTTAACTGACTGAGCCACCCAGGTGTCCCGATACACGTATTTTTAATGTTGTCAAAAATTTAGGCAATCTTACATTTATAAGTCACCTCCATTTGGTATTATGATGCTTACAATAATTTATTGCATAAATTGTTCTCTTTTTTTCCCCTTGTCTGTAGCTGCTTTGTGGCATGGTACATTAGACAAACACTTAAAATGTTAATTGTTCTGGGGATACTTTTGGAGGGAGGAAGGGAGAGGGTAAACATTTCAATGTTGATCAAGGTTTTATTCCAAAGCATGAAGACTGATAATACATTTTCTGGCATTGTCCTACAAGTTCAGAGATTCTTGACTCAGAACTGGAAGATCTGGGTCCCGATGCCTCCTCAACCCCCTGCATGAATGAAATGACTTAGGAGTGGGCACTTAATCTTTTTAGGCTTCAGTTTCCACCTTTACAAAGTAAAGATACTGAACTGGAGATATTAATATACATTGTTTGTGTTAGCATTTTATCCTACTTCAGTTTTACCTTTTCTTCTCTACCTTTTTTTTTTCTGAAGGCATCAAGGCAAAATGAAGTTCTTTTCCATATTTATGTTTTTTTTCTCAGGAATAACATTAATGTGTTGGTTCATTGCTTGCAAAAAAGCAAAAAATGTGAGGAAAATGTAGAGAAGCAAACGAACAATGGAGAGACTGAGAGCAAATGCAGAGGTAGTAATGCTGGTAAGTATGGTATTTTATCCTTTGGGTTTAAAGAGAAATTAATCATTTTCTCTTGGAATGCTCATTTCAAACACATGTGAATTGTGACCAAATTTTATCTCCTGCCACTGACTCCACTGGGAAGCTTCTGGCAATAAATCTGCATGTCAGTATACACTGTCTCCCAGAATTGCAAACACGTCAGAATGGAAAAATCTGGGCATACTGGAAATACGAAGATAGGTCAGGGTCATGCTATATGAAACAGTTTTTTATTCCTGTAAAGAGAAATGGAAAGGTTTATGTCTGAAATCAGAGACAGTGTTTTAGAGAGTATGATGATAGCCACTTAAAGTCTAAGGAGAATATGGAGCAACCACATGTGAAAACTTTGTATATTTTGGTCGTTCTGTTTTTAAATTGAAAGGAGAGGCAAGTGGAAACCTTCATGTGAAGTGCTGATGTTTTAGGGGAACATTAGAAAGTCACTAGGCACTAAAAGGGCATAATGTCTTATTGGGTGAGAGACCTGGGAACCAAGGGATCATTCCTTGACTCTTTTTCTCTAGTCCTGAGCAGAGAAAGTTTTATTTGTTGTAAATGGCTGGATGCTAGGCTACTATTCAGGGCAAAAATGAAGCTTCTTGAAAAGGACCATGTCCTACGATGGCCCTGAGTAGCAAGTTATTTATATCTACTTGGCAAATGTTATTAAAAAATAATGATAAACTTCTGACGAGAAAACCCAAAGGAGTGATATCTATATGTATGTGGCACAGGGGAGTAAACACATTGGGGATGGTACAAAAAGAGGCTATACATATATTTGCTCTAGGTCACGGGTGTAACTGGAGAACTATATCTCATAGAGTCAGGGAAAAATGGTTTAGTTGACTTTTTGAATTTATTGTAAAGTACTTAAGGCACTAAAAGCTATAAAGAGTAATACAATGATCACTCATGGAGCCACACCTATTTCAGAAATGAGATGTTACTAATGCAGTTAAAATGGATGTGTAAGCCTTCCTTACAGCATTCTCCTTCATGCCATAGTGCAACCAATATCCTACACCCCGTGATTGTTGTTTCCATAAATTTCATGTAAATATATAACATATATTGTATATTATACATATAATATATACATACATATATATATATATATATATATATATATATACACACACACATATATCCACATGTGTGTCTTCTTAAATAGTTCTTAAGGGCATGTCTTAAACAACATTTAATATTCATTGCAAATTTTAAAACTATACATAAAAAGGTCATTCCTTAATATTCTTCTATAAATTGCTTATTTATTTATTTATTTATTTATCTATCTGTTTATTTATTTTGGAGAGAGAGAGAGGGAGAGAGAGAGAGAAAGGAAGTGCACAGTCGGGGGAGGAGCAGAGAGAAGGTGAGACAGAATCCCAAGCAGGCTTTGCACCATCAGCACATAGCCCGATGCTGGGTTCAAACTCACAAACTGTGAGATCATGACCTGAGCCAAGATCGAGTCAAACACTTAATCGACTGAGCCACCCAGGCGCCCCTGCAACTTGTTTTTTAAAAAACGTTTGCTCAGTATTGTTTGTGAGAATCATACATATTATTATGCATGTTCCTTTAATTCATTATTTTTAGCATTGTATCTCATTGTACGAACATACACCAAGTCACCAATCCATTCTCTAATCGGAAGACATTTGGATTGTTGTTAACTTTTTGCCATTGCACACAATGTTTCTATGAACTTACGTGAATATTTCTTTAGGTTTTCAAATGTATACCTAGGAATGGGATTTCTGGGTCTCAGGATATATATATATATATATATATATATATATATATATATATATGTACTTAGAATTTGCCAAATTGCTTCCAAAATATCTGCAGCATTTATATTTACTGTCATTACGAATTTATTACTATTTGCCCATGTTCTAGATTTCTTATGAATATGTTACCACCTCATTTTATGCAAGATGTTGGCTGTGAATTTTTTGTTTTACTCTTCTGTTTTCTCTTTATATTTTTACAGGGGCTTGGGGACATTTTATAACAAAATTACCACCAAATCTTGATTTGAAGCCATTCTTTTCCTTAAACCAAACTTTAAAAAAGGCAAACTTTTTGAAATTTTGGAATTTTGAGAAGCAAAATAACAAAGATAGACAGTGGTTATATTATTACATATATCAAAAGAGTGTTATACAATACACATTTTATAATTTTAGAAAATACACATGTAGAAGAAATATTGCTATCATCAAATCTAGTTTTATTAGTTAGCTACAGAAGCTGAGTTTCCTCACTCAGCTATTATTCTAAAAATATGAGAAATGCTTGGGGTGCCTGGGTGGCTCAGTTGGTTGAGCGTCTGACTTCAGCTCAGGTCATGATCTCACAGCTCGTGGGCCCGAGCCCCGTTTCGGGCTCTGTGCTGACAGCTCAGAGCCTGGAGCCTGCTTCGGATTCTGTGTCTCCTCTCTCTCTCTCTCTCTCTCTCTCTCTCTCTCCCTCCCCTGCTGGCACTCTCTCTCTCTCTCAAAAATAAATAAACTTAAAAAAAATTTTAAAAAATATGAGAAACCCACACAGAAAATTTTCTCTATGAGATTGATATTCCAATAGACAAATAAAATATAAAAATAAGTAAATAGTTATAATCAGAGGGTCTGCAAATCTCCAGTAACTAGATAATTTATCTGTAGAAACTAAAATTTATACATATGTTAAGGTAATAATTATTTTGAAGAGCTAAGCGTTTAAAACTTTAAAAAAATGTTTTTAACATTTATTTATTTTGAGAGACAGAGAGAGACAGAGAGTGAGCCAGAGAGGGGCAGAGAGAGAGAGAGAGGGAGACACAGAATCCAAAGCAGGCTCCAGGCTCTGAGCTGTCAGCACAGAGCCTAACTTGAGGCTCAAACCCAAGAACTGGGGTATCCTGACCTAAGCAAAAGTTGGTCATTTAACTGGCTGAGCCATCCAGGCATCCCTAAGAGCTGAGTGTTTATAACTACTTATGCCTGGTACGTAATAGGAAATCAAATATTTGTTAAATTAATGAATAACTCTTCTTATCATTCTTCATTTTTCACTATGGTAAATGCAACAACTACAATTACTTTGTAAATGACAGGTCACAAATCGAACACTTCAGAGGCTTTTTATTTCCTCTGAATATACTGATACTATGCTATACTCTTGCTGGATGAAAGATGACACTTTACATGATTTCATAATCAAAAGTTGTAGATGTGGATAGGAGAATCAAATGCAGTAACATAGCTTTCCATTCAATGGGACTTTTTCCTACAAAAGAGATTTTATTAATTCGATCAAGTAAAACACTAAATAATTCTAAGTTTGAAAAATCTCATTTTATTTATTTTTTAATATGAAATTTATTGTCAAATTGGTTTCTATTCAACACCCAGTGCTCATCCCAAAAGGTGCCCTCCTCAGTACCTACCACCCACTTTCCCCTCCCTCCCACCCCCCATCAATCCTCAGTTTATTCTCAGTTTTCAAGAGTCTCTTATGGTTTGGATCCCTCCCTCTCTAAACTTTTTTTTTTTCCTTCCCCTCCCCCCGTGGTCTTCTGTTAAGTTTCTCAGGATCCACATAAGAGTGAAAACATATGGTATCTTTCTCTGTATGACTTATTTCACTTAGCATCCACATTGCTACAAAAGGCCATATTTCATTCTTTCTCATTGCCACGTAGTATTCCATTGTGTATATAAAACCACAATTTCTTTACCCATTCGTCAGTTGATGGACATTTTGGCTCTTTCCATAATTTGGCTATTGTTGAGAGTGCTGCTATAAACATTGGGGTACAAGTGCCCCTATGCAGCAGCACTCCTGTATCCCTTGGGTAAATTCCTAGCAGTGTTATTGCTGGGTCATAGGGTAGATCTGTTTTTAATTTTTTGAGGAACCTCCACACTGTTTTCGAGAGTGGCTGCACCAGTTTGCATTCCCACCAACATGCAAAATGGTTCCCATTTCTCCACACCCTCTCCAGCATCTATAGTCTCCTGATTTGTTCAGAAAAATTTCATTTTAAAGATAGCACTAAGGAATTTAAAAATATATAACATTTTATTCTAATTAATTTATATCTTCTATTGATTACTGTTATCAATTTATTTACCCAATAAAAATTAATGCTTGAGCAGTTGTTTTGTCTATTGTATAATAGATTTTCTTTTGTGTGTGTGGAATTTTGCACAAATCTGAAAATCTCACTTTTGTAGAAGTGTTCTACTGAAAAATAATTCTTTTTCTTTTTCTTGAGGATTCAAAGCATGCTAACATATTATATAGTAAAAATGTCCTCAGTAAAGAAACTTGTCTGGTTGTTTAATCACCATATCCTAAATTCATTTGACTGCAGAATTATCTATTTTGGTAACAGTTTGTTAAGACCTTGCATTACTGTATACCATGGAACATAGTTTGAGAAACACTGCTCAGTTTAGAAGCCCATTATGAGTCATGCTTCAATTCAGACACATCTGAGTTGCAGAGATATTTGTCACCAAAAGACTTTATAGGATGTCTCTTCACAATAAGAAAATAATAAGTGCTTGCTGTAATGAATAAAACTATTCTACTGAACTGACTTCCCATTTTCCTTTATATCTAAAAGAAAGGAAACATTTTATAATAAGATCCCATGATTTTGCAACAATATGAAATATTAACATTAACATCTATGGTTATCATTTCTCTAATATAAAGGAAGTATTTTATTCTTTCCCAGGCATAAAATTTGTACTGCCTACTTTCAAATACCTTGAGGCATGGCAGTATATTTATAGAATGACTGGATGGAAAGGAATGGCTAAAATCTCATGTTACATTTGGCTATAACGTCCAGGGATTAGGTCCAACTGATTATCCATCCAGGTTCAATTACATGGGGCAAGCCTTACCTTTCAAGGGCTATAGTTGTGAGTTTTTGGAAAACGATCAGCACCATGGGACTGAAAATAAAGTGGTAGTGTGTGTTAGCAGGTGAAGAGAGCACTGTGGAGAACTGATTCATTTATTCATTTAGTCCTCAAATATTCACAGTCCCTGATCTCATCCATCTCAGCATCTCCCACACAAGAAAATAGCTAATCACAACACAAAGTAATATAGTCATATTTCATAGGACCGTAAGAACAACATCTAACATGGATGTGAGTGGAGAAGTAGACTACTGTTTAAGGTGAGAGAAGAGGCAACAGGCACTCTCCTGTTCCTTATTCACTGCCTCATCCTTATCCTGCTCTGTATCTCAAGAGGGCTCACCTCAGTAGGCTGTTTGCTAGCCTCTGGAGTCTGCTGATCTCCTAGAGGCTATGGACAGTGGTTGGCACTGAAGTGAGGGAAGCAAGGAGGCAAGTTATTTTTGTGATTCCAATTCATACTGGGAAAGCTCTGCCAGGATTCCAGCTTTCTCTAGCTGATTCCAATAATGCCATCTTCTCCCTTTGTCTCTCAAGCTTAGGGATGGTTTTCTGCTTTCTCTACTCTCAGAGTTGACCCACTCTGCCCTGGTTAGATTCCTAAACTTGTCCTTCATATGAAAATTCAATTTCCTGTGCTAATTTCCTGTGTTTTAAATACTCAGAGGGGTTTGTATCTGTTTTTCTCTTTGGACTCTGATATAGAAGGCTTCCTAATGCAGGTAAAATCTGAACTGAGTATTTTAAGGTTAGAAGGCATTATCTAAGCAAGTAAGAGAAACAAAGCATTTGTTCAAAGTTAATAACAGAGTCTAAATTGAAGCATGTCAACTTAGCTTCTTAAAACTAGATAGTATTCAGTATATTGTAATGGACTCATTGTTTTCTCTAAATTCCACTCTGTGGAGAGCCCAAGTAGCCTATTCTAAAGACAATTTCATTTAAAAAATTAACAGTAGGACCTATTTTTAATTTCTTGTTATTCTTTTCAGAAAGATGGTAAATACAATTTTTTTTTTTTTTGTATTGAGCTTGAACCAAATTCATCCTATCTTAATTGTACATTTCTGTAGATGTAGAAAGGGAGAAAGAAAGAACTGACTGGCATACTTTCTTGCAAGTTAATCTCATTAAAGATAACCTCAATTAATTAAAGCCATTCTAAATATTTCAACTTTAAAGGGAAAGGAGTTTTATCAATGACTTCACCCCTTTTTGTCTTAGAGGGTTCTAGAAACTCCTATGAAAATTTGTCTACTTCTTCCCAGTTGTGTTCAACTTACCAAGAGATAAGATGTGAAGACAATGTAGAACCAGCAAAATTGTTCTGTTTTGCATGTTTCCTAAGATAATGGAAAACTTTATCTACACAATAATGGAGATCAAGTAAGTGTTTTAAGCAGAAAAATAAATTTTCAGGAAAAAAAAGATATTCTGACATTTTAAATGAGATTTTAAATAACAGCCTCTTTCTAACAGAGAACATGTACATCCAATTTACTATGCACCCAGTTATGGTTCGTTAGGACTAAATCACTTCTGCGAATATCCTGTGAAGGTCAGTGCTACTCTGTCAGTGAAACCACCCTTTCCATTGGAGCTCACAGAAAGGTAGAATTGTTATCATGGGAAGACCATAAATTCTGAAGCTGAAAGATATTTATTTCATTTGGGATCATGGCTCCTTCATTTACCCGATGTGTGAGTTTAGTCAAGTTTCTCAAACTCCAGAACTGTTTTTTCTTTATTTGTGAAATGAGAATAATAATGACTACCTTTTGGAATTTTTGTGAGGATTATATAACAAAATATGGCATATTATTGGTAACTAATAAATACTAGTTTCTTTAATTCTCCTACTACATCTGCAAGTAAAATTTGTCAATATACTAAAAATGTTAATAAGGCCAAGTATGGTTCCTGGTAGAATGGAAATTAGTGAAGAATGAAAAACAGTAGTAGCCTGTGTACAACTATGTCAGATGAGGGAATCATCTGCTCATTGATCAATTGATTTATTCATTTATGTATTCATTATCTATTACCTACTATATGTGGGTGTCTACTATTATGCTTGTTCCTAGGTTTTAAAAAATAAACTAGACATAGTCTTCAAAGAATGCATGACTCCGAGGAAGAAGAGAGACAAAGAAGCCACACAGGGGAATGTACTATGTTAGGAAAATACACTAAATACAATAAACACACTATATTGTAATACACTAAATACACTATATATATATATCATATATATATCATATGATATATGATATATATATGATATATATATGATATATGATATGATACATGATATGTATATGATATATATATGATATATATGATATATATATGATAAATATATAATATAGATAGATCGATCAGAGGGGTGGCTGAGTTTTGGGGGCACAAAGAAGTCTTTTTGGAGATGTTATCCAGGCAAAAGTAGCCATATAAAGACTAGAGAGAAGAGAATTTTATGTAGAGAAATCAGAATATGCCAAAGTCCAAAGGTGGGGCAAAGTCCAGACATCATATTTAATTTTCATGCAAATCTGGGTAAACGGGTGTAACTGTCTTGATACTTCTTAAAGTAACTTTTTCCAAATCTTTCCAAACATGTTATTTTGAATGACTTCCTGTGTATGGCCTAGTTGCTATAAATTTCTCTGAAATGAGAGGATAAAAATTATATCCAATAACTTAATGAGATGACTAATACTAATTACAATACCACGCTTTAATAGCCATTGCTGTGGGACTTCTCTTCATTTAAAAAATTACTGTATTGTTGGAACATATTCAATTTATATTCAACAGTATCCTCATTTGTTCTGTTTGTGCCTACATTTTGCAGACTGGTAGACAAGATGCCTGATTTGATTCAAAGCTGTGGTTTTGGCCTGCACAACTTAAACAAATGGAAATAAGATTTTAAAACCTAGAAACTTCATGTAAAATATGAATTTATAATTTCTTATGAAAAGTCAAAAGTTCTGGCAATACTGGATCCACATTCTTGCATGGCCAGACTGGCAGGCACTGATAAAGCCTGACCTATTCAAGTTGGGCACGAGCTACTTTGCCACAACCCTAGCATTAGGGGCTGCAAATCCTAGACCTTATGTCCTACAGGCTTTGCTCGCTTGCAAAAATAACTTCCTGGTTGCATGAACCATTTTATTTTATAACCTCGGCATAAATTTCTCTAGTTTGATCTGGATTTTTTTTTGTCATCTTTCATTCTTGAATTTACTACCTTGTATGTATCTCTGAAGGTTTATCTTATTTCTGTTAGGCTCTTTCCAATAAAATGAAGTTATATTTGCTTTTAATACTTTAAGATGAACTCAGCCATAGAGTAAATAATAAATAGCTTTTATGTCTTAAAAATATTTGCTTTAAAGGGTATTTTGCCTGTATTAAAAATGCAAAATGGGGCTGGGATTACATGTCAGGTAGTGTATGGGCACAAATGGACTTTTTACACAGTGTGAACCTTTTCAGAAGTATCATGTTGCACGAATCCTAATTTCTTCCAAGATATGTTACTGCTTGCCACACACAGTGAAGGCCAAGGGTTTAGTTTGGATAAGCAATATTAATGCAAAAATATCTATATGTTAGGTTAAAAATGGTCTTAGTTTAGGTTCAATTGGTTGATGGAGTATTTCACTGCATGACTCTTCCAACTATATATTTAAACACCATTCCTGATATTTAATAACATGGGAAATTTAAGATTTAGAAAATACATTCAACCCAACTTAAACATCAAGTGAAATGAACTTTAAAAAATATAAGGGAGGTGGGTAAAGGAATGGGTTAAATGGTGATCGGAATAGGAGTGCACTTGTGATGGGCTCTGGGTGTCGTATGGAAGTGTTGAATCACTATATTGAACACCTGAAACTAATATTACACTCTATTTTAACTAACTGGAATTTAAATGAAAACTTTAAAAAAAGCAAGAGGAAAAGATACAAGGTAAAAAATAGACACACACCTAATCTGTAATCTAATCAGTTAGCATAGTTGTGTATAAACAACTTATAAGGGCCTGTGTGATTGCATTGTTTTATTTGATCTTAACAGTCATAGTCGGTTGGTATGGATATTATGATCTCTCGTTAGCGGGTAAGAAAACTGAGGCTCACCTAAGGTCAACAATCCACCAAAATTCAAGTAGATAATAAATAGATCTGTAACTGAAACCGTAACATTTCTGAATTTGAATTAACCCATTTGTACAATTAATATTTATTGAGTATATGATTTATGCAGCCTTTCTGCTAAATTCTAGGGCTACAGGAATGAATAAAGCAGTTACTGCCCTCAAGAAACTCATAGAAGCACAAATAAAGATATGGCATGGTTGGTAAAACAATACAGATATCTAAAGTACATAATAACATAATCATGAGACTACCTAAGTTTGCCTTGGGGTGGGGAAACCTGGTCAGGAGCGTGTCTTCAAGAAGGTGGCATCTATAGGAAGGCTTAAGGGTGAAAAGCAGTGAGAGTCAGAGGGGGCTTCAAAGGACAAGTAGAAGTTCTTTGGATAAAATGGGAACGAGAAATGGAGAAGGCAGAAGAGGAAAAGTGAGTGAACATGAGGGTTGGGGAATAAGCAGGAAATTACAAGCAGTTGCCACTCCCAGAATAGAAAGTTGAAGGTAAGGAAAAGTGAGACATGAGGCTGGCAAAGTGCACAGGGACAGAAGTAGCACAGGGCACCACTCTAAGAATCTGGCCTTTATCCTGCAGCCCAGGGTTCAAAGAAATTAAAAGAATGCATTAAACATAGGATACAAAATATCAGACTGCATCACATTTATTAAGTTATTTTTTAAAACCTTTTTTCAGTTACATTTCTGTATTGTACTGGAGCCTGATGTAATATGTATTTCTAAAGTGTAGGTTCTTAATGTGAATAAAAAATGTGTAGCAAAAAAATGTTAGAAAGTACAATTCTATTCCTGTGTGTAGCCCTAGCAGAAATGTATATTTAATATAAGACATACACAGGAATATTTATAATAACATTAGCCATAATAGTCAAACCCTGAAAACTACCCAAATGTCCATGGATAAAGTAGAAACAATTTTTGATACATCCATACAATTGAATTTTGTGTCACAATGAGAATGATCTATAAACCAAACATATCATTACTAATTCTCACATTTTATTTTTTATCTGTGTATAGTTCAAAATGTGACAAAACCCATTTATATAGTTGGAAGTAAGGATGCTGGTAACAATGGATGCAGGCTGGGTGGGGGATAGTTCATGGAGTAGAATTTAGGGGCAGGGAAGGGACATGAGAAGGGCTCTGGGATGCTAGGTTGTATTTACTTCTTTTTTGTTCTTAGTGCTTGTTACCTGAGTGTTTCTTTTTCTCTGGGGAATTTCCATTGTGTGATTCTAGATGGGAAGTAAGTCTTCCAAATTGACTCAGCCTTCCCTCTCTACAAAGGAGTGTGACCAATTCTGAGGCACCTGCTCAGGACTTTGAATCTGGTAGGCAAGATGACAGAATTCTGAGAAGGCCCTCGCCACAGTGGCCCAGTGGGCCTGCACTTCCGGCAGCTAATGTCACCTAAGGTGGAACCAGCAAGGAGGACAAACAAGCTTCCTGTGTGGTGCCCTTGGCCACATAACTCTGCTGCCTAGTTTCTTTTATTTCTTCTGGTGTCCTAAGCCTGCTTCAGTATCCTTCCTAGCAATTTCAAGAGCCATAAAATGTAATTCTGTAACTTAACTTTCTGCTGAGTTAGTCTTAAAAAAAATACAAGCACTCAATGGGGTAAAGTGGAAGGACGTTTGTGTAGAGTGAGTAAAGTAGTGAACTATAGTAAGTGTCCTGGGAAAAGTTAACATTAAACTAGTGGACAAAGGAGAATGAATTTGGAAGGGAAGCAGACAATGAATCCTTACAGAACTAAGAGAATAAGGAAAGTGTGGCATCTGGGAAGTGAAAGGAGTAGAAACTTTTAAGAAGGTGATCAATAGTGCCAAATATGGGGGGGGGGAACTTCAATAAAATATTGTTGGGAAAATATTCTATGGATTTGGCAATTAGAAGGCAGAAGATGACTTCATAAGAACTGTTTCAATAGATTACAGAGGGCATTGAAGTGCTCATGGGAAGGGAGGTACTAGAGGGGGTGAGTATGTGGGACTCAATTGGTACTTCCTCCCTATCTTTCTAGTATAGTTGAAAAATGGAGGGCTTACTTGAAATTTCAGTGCATCCCACACATTTTAACAAGTTGAGTTTTTATTTTAATTAGCTCAAAATACTTCTGACATTAATCACTTATTTATATATGTTTCATAAAAGTTGTATATATTTGTATAAAGTATATAACATGAACATTTGATGTACATGAAATGTATATAGTTAAATGATTACTACAGTCAAGATAAGTAACGTATCTCCTCACGTAGCTACCTCTTTTGTGTGTCTAATGAGTACACCTGAAATCTACCCTCTTCACATATTTCCAGTGTTCAAAAATTTAAAACTTTCCCTTGATGTTACATAGTTGACTCGTGTTATCTAGACACATGTTGTTTAATCTCCATGATTTTGGAATTTTTTAGTTATCTTTCTGTTATTGATTTCTAAATTAGTTCCATTTTGATCTGAAAGCAGACATTGTATGATTTTTATTTTAAATTTGTTAAGATGTGTTTTATGGCCCAAATTGTGGCATACTTTGGTGAGTGTTCCATGTGAGCTTGAGAAGAATGTGTACTTTGGTTTTGGATGAAATTTTCAATTATGTTCAGTTGATTGATGGTGTTGTTGAGTTCAGCTCTGTCCTTACTGATTTTCTGTCTGGTAGATCTTTCTGTCCATTGCTGAGAAAGGAATGTTGATGTCCAACTATGGTAGTGGATTCACATAGTTCTCCTTGAAGTTCTATCAGTTTTTACCTTATGTAATTTGACACTCAATTGTTAGGCACATACGTGTTAATTATTATGTCTTATTGGAGAATTGGCCTCTTTATCATTATGCAATGCCCTTCTTTATCCTTGATAAATTTCCTTACTTTGAAATCTGCTCTGTCTTAAATTAATATAGCTACTCATGCTTTCTTTTGCTTAGTGTTAGCGTGATCTGTATGTGTTTTTTGTATGCATAGACTTTTAATCTATATTGCCTTTATATTTAAAGTTTATTTATTTAGAGAGAGACAGAGACAGCAGAAGGGCAGAGAGAGAGAGGGAAAGTAAGAATCCCAAGCAGGCTATCCACTGCTAGGGGAGAGCCTGATGTGGGGCTTGAACTCATGAAACAGTGAGATCATGACTTTAACTGAAACCAAGTCAGGCGCTTAGCCAATTGAGCCACCCAGGCACCTCTGGTTTGTACTTTTAAACCATTGATATTCAGGGTGATTATTGATAGGTATGAATTTATATCCACCATATTTCTTACTGTTTTCTATTCATTGCTCTTGTTCTTTGTTACTTTTTATGTCTTCCTCCCTTTTTCTGCCTTTTGTGATTTTATTTTTTTATTTAAAAAAAATTTTTTAGTTTATTTATTATTCTTGAGAGATATAGACAGAGCATGAGCAGGGGAGGGGCAGAGAGAGGAGAAGACACAGAATCTGAAGCAAGCTCCAGCTTCTGAACTGTCAGCACAGAGCTGGACGCGGGACTTGAACTCATGAACTGGCAGATCATGACCTGAGCCGAAGAGCCACCCAGGTGCCCCTGCCTTTTGTGATTTTAATTCAACATTTTATGTGATTTCATTTTCTCTCCTTTCTTGGCATATCAGTTATACTTTTTAAAAACCTTTTTTTTTGTGGTTACCTTAGAGTTTGCCGTATACATTTACAGCTGAGTAACATCTACTTCCAAGTAGCTCTATTCTGCGTGATGGATAGTGCAATTACTTTATAATAACAATCCCAATTCCTTCCTCTTGTTGCTTGCATCATTGCTGTCACTCATTTCACATATTTCATCCATATCAGCATAACATAAGCATACACACACATATACATACACTTAAAATATATACATAAGCATACATAATCAAATACATTGTTGGCATTATTATTTTGAACAAACTGTTTGCCTGTTAGATCAATTAAGAATAAGCAAAGTAAAGTTTTTTTAAAAAAACTTTTTAATGTTTATTTATTTTTGAGAGAGAGAGAGAGAGACATAGGTAGAGAGAGAGAGAGACAGAGCAGGAGTGGGGGTGGGGCAGGCAGAGAGAGAGGGAGACACAGAATCTGAAGCAGGTTCCAGGCTCTGAGCTGTCAGCACAGAGCCCAACACAGGGCTTGAACTCACAAACCACAGGATCATGACCTGGGCCAAAGTCAGAAACTCACCAATTGAGGCACTCAGGCACCCAAGTTTTTTTTTTAAGTAGGCTTCATGCCCATTGTGGGCTTTGAACTCATGACCCTGAATTAAGACCTGAGCTGAAATCAAGAGTCAGGTCAGATGCTTAACCAACTGAGCCACCCCAAAATAAAGACTTTATTTTTTTATTTCATCATCACTTATTCTTTCTTGGATGCTTTTTCTTACTTTATATAGATCTGAGTTTCTGATATATAATTTTTTTTCTCCTTAAATAACTTGTTTTAGACATTTCTTATCAACCAGGCCTAATCCTTCAATTCCCTCAATTTTTGTTTGTCTGAGAAAATTTTCATCTCCCCTTTACCTTTTAAGAATAGCTTTACAGAATGCCGCCTACTACATAGGTAGATTGTTCTCTCAATGCTTTAAATATTTCATTCCACTCTCTTCCTGCTTACATGGTTTGAGAAATGGATGTAATTTTTATCCTGTTCTTCTAAAAACAATATTTTTTCCCTCTGGCTTCTTCCAGGATTGTTTTCTTTGTCTTTGATTTTCTCTACTTTGAAAATAACATGTCTAGGTATACTTGTTGGCATTGAGCCTGGTTGGTGTTCTTCAAGCTTCTTTATCTGTGGTTTGGTGTCTAACATTAATTTGGGGGAAACCCTTAGTCATTCTTGTTTCAGATATTTCTTCTGTTTCTTTCTTTTCTTCTATATTCCTGTTATACATATGTTACACACACACACACACACACACACACACACACACACACACACATACACGCACACACAGAGTGTATCTACAGTGTGTGTGTGTGTGTGTGTATATATATATATATATATATATATATATATATATATATGTTACATCCCACAGTCCTTGGCTATTCTGTGTTTTTTAATTGTTTTTTTAATTTTTGAAAGATAGGGAGACAGAGTGTGAGCAGGGGAGGGGGAGGGAGAGAGAGGGAGACACAGAACTCGAAGCAGGCTCCAGGCTTCATGCTGTCATCACAGAGCCTGATGTGGGGCTCAAACCCATGAACTATGAGATCATGACCTCAGCCAAAGTCGGACACTTAAGCACCTGAGCCACCCAGGCACCCCTTCTGTTTTGTTTTTCCAGTCATTGTTTTTATTGCTTTTTTGGTATTTTAAGTCTGTTCAGCTTTTTATTTGTGAGGATGGAATTATGACTTCCTAGCTCCTTACATGCAGAACCAGAAAAACTTCAATATGATAATTTTTATGCTAGTTTTTGAGCCTTAAAAGGAATTTCAAGTGTTCCTCTTGAGTGAAAAGACTGGGGGAGGCTGAGATAGTCCTACACTCCAGAGAGATCCAGGGAGACAGACTGTGGTGGCAGAAAAGTTAAGGGAAGAAGAGGGTCTCAGCCTGTGCAGGCTTCCGTAACAAAGTACCATGAGACTAACTGGCTTAATCAACAGAAGTTTATCTTCTCACAGTTCTGGAGCCTGGAAAACCAAGTTCTGGTGAGACCTCTCTTTCTGGCTTGCAGATGGCTACTGTTCTACTGTGGCCTCACATAGCCTTTCCTTGGTGCATGTGCATACAGAGTGATCTCTCTTTCCCTCTTCTTACATATTCATCAGTTCCATAGGACTAGAACTCCATCCTTACAAAATAACGTAACCTTTACTTCCTAAGAGACTTATTTCCAAATTCACGCCCATTGGTGGTTAAAACTTCAACATATGAATTTTGAGGAAGCACCATTCAGTACATTACAGAGAAGGATCACCTTCACACCCAAGCCTCATAGTCCAGGCCAGGATAGGAATGAAACCTCCAAACAAAGTAGCCCTTCCTGGTCTCTCCTTCAGTGTATGATAATATGCCTCTTTTCTTTTTTTTTCTTTTTTCTTTTCTTTTCTTTTCTTTTCTTTTCTCTCTTTTCTTTTTTCTTTTCCTTCTTTCCTTCCTTCCTTCCTTCCTTCCTCTCTTTCTTTCTTTCTTTCTTTCTTTCTTTCTTTCTTTCTTTCTTTCTTTTTTCTTGCAGGGGCTGGCATGCTGCTCCCAGCTGCAGGGCAAGGAATGCAGGACTCAGTACCTCAGGAGTGCCTACACCCCATGATCTTCACCCATCGCCCTGTGCTCCTTTAGGGTCAGGCTCCAAAGTTTCTCTATCTTTCATAGTGACCAGTGGCTAACTTTCAAATCTCATACATGTACTTGCACACAATATGCACACACACATGCATGCACACACACACACACATGTGCAGACACACACACATATTCCCAAGGACAAATATTCATTCTTATGGATAGTAGAGTTAAACTCAGGAAAAAAAGGTATTTTTCTATGTCCCATAATCTGCAAAGCTGCCTGTACAATGAAGTCACTCTTTGTATTATACTTCTTTGTTTTTCCCTCATTGTCATCTCCCATGCCATAACATGATTTCTTGTTAAGACTGCATCTCTTAGAGTAATAAAACACCATTTCTTGAAAATTAAACATCTAGGTAGATAAATCATATCTTCTTTCATGTGTATTAACATAACATTAGAAAAGAAATAGTAATTTATGTTGTTATATGTCCTGATCTGTATATAGAAGTTTCATCAGCAAGCTCATAAATTGGCAAGTCCACATATCTCTGGGTAAAAAAAAATATTACTAAAATAATCCTGAAAGTTCCTAAGTCTGCTTCTGTTCATCAATTAAAATTTAAATTCTTTCAAATAGAATATCATTACTAAGTGTTATTTGTTGTATTTTGAAAATTAAAAATTTATGTATAATATTTGTAGTAACTCAAGAAGAATATTAAAAGAACACTTAATTTTAAGACTCTGCTAGAAACAGAATTCTTTGTACTATAAAAGTTTCCACAATTTGGTTTATCTATCTATCTATCTATCTATCAGCATATGAGAATACATACTTATATACATATGTCTATATTTATATACTGTCACTAATAATATTAATGGGAACAATGGAAGGATAAACATGAATGGAATAAACTACATCAAGTCTGCACTTTCATCTTGGTTAAAAGTTGTTTATCTGTAGTATGATATTCAACCTGCTT
Source organism: Panthera pardus (assembly GCF_024362965.1). Classification (NCBI taxonomy): domain Eukaryota; kingdom Metazoa; phylum Chordata; class Mammalia; order Carnivora; family Felidae; genus Panthera; species Panthera pardus. The sequence goes on from NW_026526732.1 coordinate 37,661,472, forward strand.
CCTTACTTCATCTCAATGCTAACCCTCCACTCTGGTAATTTTCACTATTTTCCCCTCTCTCTGTGCATGCAGGGACATAAGAAATTGTAGAGGTAGAAGACATCATAAAAATGATTTGATCTAGACCTGTCTTGGAAAGATGGGAAAATTGAGGTCAAGAGAGGAGGGATTATTTGTCTGAAGTGTCATGTCTGTTGAGGAGAGTCTAGAGAAAAACTCAGCTGTCAGTGATCACACATAGTGTTCTTTCCACAGAACTCACTCTGGGTATCACACTTACTGCCTCCATGGCTCTGCTCACTCTGTTCTTAAACACCAGGTCTTCTCATTCTCATTGTATCTCACGTAGGTAAAATTGATCTCTTTTGTCAAGCCTCTAATTTGCTTGTTGTGTCTGCCTTGCCCCATTTATTAATGTACCTATTGTGTATTCCCAGTTTCTTGACTATGTTTATGATATTTTAAATTAATTTCCATTTTTTGGCTATGTGAGCTCAATGTTTTAAAAAAGATAATGATGGTAATCCATCACTTATTTTCAATTTACTCTATGCGAGGCACAACCCTAACAGTTTCACATGCACATATTTCCCTTCATCCTTTCAACCCAGAAGTAATTATTATCTTCATCTTATAGATGAGGGAACTGAAGCATGGGAGCATTAAATAATTCATTCAGCTTCACATGGCAACATGCTGGTTTTGCACAGAGGCCATATCATGAACTATTATGTTACACTGCATTTTAACATAAACATTTTCCTTTAATTTTTTTCATCTCTGAATTTGGGATGCATGCTATAGTCAGCAGCATTTTTTAATTGTGCCATAATTTAATTGGCAACTTTTTTTCTTCTTTAGTGGTACATACATCCATTTATCTTATGATAGATGATATCTTAGATTTGAGAAAATATAGTATCTCTTTTGTGTTTCTCCCCAGCTCAAGTGCTATTGATAGGCAAATATTTGTAGTCCAGAGTTGAATTAACACCTTAGAAGACAATGAGTGTGAATTAATCTTAAGCAAGGAGAGTCAAGTGAAAAATGGTTACGAAGATAATCTAGTAACAGTTCATGGTTTGGAAACCTTTTCTTAAAGATCTTGTGTTGCCATTCTGTGCTTTTATTTTGGGAGGTAGAGATAAGACAGCAGGAAAGATAGATTCAGGCAGTGAAACCCTCTCCCAACTGACGTGCTTTGGAAATCTTATATTTATTAGTAACAAGTTAATACATGGAACTATTCATGTGAAAGATAAATGAGGAGTTTAAAAATATATCATATGGAATGCATGTGACAAAAGAAAAACAAAAATATTGAATGAGTATAATCTTAAGTTGAAAACTTGGTGCTGTTTGAAAACAGGAGATGGCAACCATTAAAGTCAACCATTAACGGTAATTAAGAATCTCTGCTTTATCATGACTTGTTCTTCAAGTAGAATTAAGTTACAAACTTTCAGAATGCTATGAACTTCCGTCTCATGTTTTTTGTAACAATTCATTAAACTCTGAACTTTAATTAAATAAAAATTGATTAATTGCAGTCTATTAAAGAAGAAATGCTAATTAATAAATGACTTTCTCAGTTTTGTAAAAATTAATTTATTAATACTTTTCAATTTTAATTTTTTTACGTAATTTTAATACTCCTTTGAAACACACAGTATAATAATTTTCTTTTTAATCTAAAATAAATTACTATTGTAAGTATTTCCAAGAAGGTATCCAGAGAGAAAAATGCATGAGATGCCAAAAATTTTTGATAAATAAGAACTCAACTTTTAAACTGGTACATGACCAGAACTTTCAAAAAACAAACCACTGAGTTTTGGGAGAAGTAAAAACAAAGAACGGATAAGAAAGAAAGAGAAAATAAGGATTTATCTAATTTGATGTCACCCTGACTATATTTTTTAAAATGTGGTTTAAGTCAGCTATGGTTAAAGCTAATATGAACAGGGTATATGACTAACTAGTTTTTATTTTGTAGGGAGTGAAAGTGATATATTTTTTAATTTTGTTATGATTTTGGATATATATATATTATATATACATGTATATATATAATATATATATGATTTTGGATATATATAGATATATGGAAAAATAGGAAAAGAAGAAAGAAAAATAATGATATAACATATTTTTTAATTGAGTTTACCCCATTGTTAGAAATTAGATATAAATATTCTACTTTAGGTAAGTATAAACTATCTCTCTAAAATGTTAAATAACTCCTCTGAGTTCATACAGATAGAGAGGGGTCAAGTGAGTATAACTGCAGAGCCAGGGGTGCCTGGGTGGTTCAGTCGGATGAGCGTCTGACTTCCACTCAGGTCATGATCTCATGGTTCATGGGTTTGAGCCTTGCCTCCAGCTCTGTGCTGACAGCTCCGAGCCTGGAGCCTGCTTTGGATTCTGTGTCTCCCTTTCTCTCTGCCTCTCTCCAGCTCACGCTATCTCTCTCTCTCAAAAATAAATAAACATTAAAAAAATTTAAAAAAATAACTGCAGAGCCAGACTCTAAATTGGTATGTTGTTGGAACAAGTATCTGGAATGATGGAGAGGAATGCTTTCTCAAACTACCTGAAAATTCCACACCTTATTAGAGTGGCTAAAATTAAAAGAATAACCAACTGTTAACGAGAATGCAGAGTAACTAGAACACTCATATACTGTTGGTAGAGATGTAAAATAGTGCTAACACTTTGGAAACCATTTCGGGAACCATTTTGCAGTCTCTTAAAAAGCTATATATAAACCCCCTGCATGACCTAGCCATCCCATTTCCTTTTATAGTATAAGCATATATTCAAAGACTTCTATACAAATGTTCATAGCAGCTTTATAATCCCAAGCAGGGAACAACTCAAATGCCCATCAACTAGTGAATAAAATTATAGCACATCCACGATTCATTCTCTCAGGTTCCGGAAGATGGCGGCGTAGGAGGACGCTGGGCTCACCGCGCGTCCTGCTGATCACTTAGATTCCACCTACACCTGCCTAAAGAACCCAGAAAACCGCCAGAGGATTAGCAGAACGGAGTCTCCGGAGCCAAGTGCAGACGAGAGGCCCACGGAAGAGGGTAGGAAGGGCTGTGAGGCGGTGCGCACTCCACGGACTGGCGGGAGGGAGCCGGGGCAGAGGGGCGGCTCGCCGGCCAAGCAGAGCCCCCGAGTCTGGCTGGCAAAAGCGGAGGGGCCGGATGGACTGTGTTCCGACAGCAAGCGCCACTTAGCGTCTGGGAGGTCATAAGTTAACAGCTCTGCTCGGAAAGCGGGAAGGCTGGAGGACAAAGGGAAGGAGAGCTGCTGAGCCCCCGGACGACAGAGCTCAGTTTGGTGGGGAACAAAGGCACTCGCCAGCGCCATCTCCCCCACCCATCCCCCAGCCAAAATCCCAAAGAGAACCAGTTCCTGCCAGGGAACTTGCTCGCTCCGCGCAAACACCCAACTCTGTGCTTCTGCAGAGCCAAACCTCCGGCAGCGGATCTGACTCCCTCCTGCTGCCACAGGGCCCCTCCTGAAGTGGATCACCTAAGGAGAAGCGAGTTAAGCCTGCCCCTCCTGCCCCTGTGCACCTTGCCTACCCACCCCAGCTAATACGCCAGATCCCCAGCAACACAAGCCTGGCAGTGTGCAAGTAGCCCAGACGGGCCACGCCACCCCACAGTGAATCCCGCCCCTCGGAGAGGGGAAGAGAAGGCACACACCAGTCTGACTGTGGCCCCAGCAGTGGGCTGGGGGCAGACATCAGGTCGGACTGCGGCCCCGCCCACCAACTCCAGTTATACACCACAGCACAGGGGAAGTGCCCTGCAGGTCCTCACCACTCCAGGAACTATCCAAAATGACCAAACGGAAGAATTCCCCTCAGAAGAATCTCCAGGAAATAACAACAGCTAATGAACTGATCAAAAAGGATTTAAATAATATAACAGAAAGTGAATTTAGAATAATAGTCATAAAATTAATCGCTGGGCTTGAAAACAGTATACAGGACAGCAGAGAATCTCTTGCCACAGAGATCAAGGGACTAAGGAACAGTCACGAGGAGCTGAAAAACACTTTAAACGAAATGCAAAACAAAATGGAAACCACGACGGCTCGGCTTGAAGAGGCAGAGGAGAGAATAGGTGAACTAGAAGATAAAGTTATGGAGAAAGAGGAAGCTGAAAGAAAGAGAGATAAAAAAATTCAGGAGTATGAGGGGAAAATTAGAGAACTAAGTGATACACTAAAAAGAAATAATATACGCATAATTGGTATCCCAGAGGAGGAAGAGAGAGGGAAAGGTGCTGAAGGGGTACTTGAAGAAATTATAGCTGAGAACTTCCCTGAACTGGGGAAGGAAAAAGGCATTGAAATCCAAGAGGCACAGAGAACTCCCTTCAGACGTAACTTGAATCGATCTTCTGCACGACATATCATAGTGAAACTGGCAAAATACAAGGATAAAGAGAAAATTCTGAAAGCAGCAAGGGATAAACGTGCCCTCACATATAAAGGGAGACCTATAAGACTCGTGACTGATCTCTCCTTTGAAACTTGGCAGGCCAGAAAGGCTTGGCACGATATCTACAGTGTGCTAAACAGAAAAAATATGCAGCCGAGAATCCTTTATCCAGCAAGTCTGTCATTTAGAATAGAAGGAGAGATAAAGGTCTTCCCAAACAAACAAAAACTGAAGGAATTTGTCACCACGAAACCAGCCCTACAAGAGATCCTAAGGGGGATCCTGTGAGACAAAGTACCAGAGACATCACTACAAGCATAAAACATACAGACATCACAATGACTCTAAACCCGTATCTTTCTATAATAACACTGAATGTAAATGGATTAAATGCGCCAACTAAAAGACATAGGGTATCAGAATGGATAAAAAAACAAGACCCATCTATTTGCTGTCTACAAGAGACTCATTTTAGATCTGAGGACACCTTTAGATTGAGAGTGAGGGGATGGAGAACTATTTATCATGCTCCTGGAAGCCAAAAGAAAGCTGGAGTAGCCATAGTTATATCAGACAAACTAGACTTTAAATTAAAGGCTGTAACAAGAGATGAAGAAGGGCATTATATAATAATCACAGGGTCTATCCACCAGGAAGAGCTAACTATTATAAATGTCTATGCGCCAAATACCGGAGCCCCCAGATATATAAAACAATTACTCATAAACATAAGCAACCTTATGGATAAGAATGTGGTCATTGCAGGGGACTTTAACACCCCACTTGCAGAAATGGATAGATCATCTAGACACACAGTCAATAAAGAAACAAGGGCCCTGAATGATACATTGGATCAGATGGACTTGACAGATATATTTAGAACTCTGCATCCCAAAGCAACAGAATATACTTTCTTCTCGAGTGCACATGGAACATTCTCCAAGATAGATCATATACTGGGTCACAAAACAGCCCTTCATAAGTTTACAAGAATTGAAATTATACCATGCATACTTTCAGACCACAATGCTATGAAGCTTGAAATCAACCACAGGAAAAAGTCTGGAAAACCTCCAAAAGCATGGAGGTTAAAGAACACCCTACTAACGAATGAGTGGGTCAACCAGGCAATTAGAGAAGAAATTAAAATATACATGGAAACAAACGAAAATGAAAATACAACAATCCAAACGCTTTGGGATGCAGCGAAGGCAGTCCTGAGAGGAAAATACATTGCAATCCAGGCCTATCTCAAGAAACAAGAAAAATCCCAAATACAAAATCTAACAGCACACCTAAAGGAAATAGAAGCAGAACAGCAAAGGCAGCCTAAACCCAGCAGAAGAAGAGAAATAATAAAGATCAGAGCAGAAATAAACAATATAGAATCTAAAAAAACTGTAGAGCAGATCAACGAAACCAAGAGTTGGTTTTTTGAAAAAATAAACAAAATTGACAAACCTCTAGCCAGGCTTCTCAAAAAGAAAAGGGAGATGACCAAATAGATAAAATCATGAATGAAAATGGAATTATTACAACCAATCCCTCAGAAATACAAGCAATTATCAGGGAATACTATGAAAAATTATATGCCAACAAATTGGACAACATGGAAGAAATGGACAAATTCCTAAACACCCACACTCTTCCAAAACTCAATCAGGAGGAAATAGAAAGCTTGAACAGACCCATAACCAGCGAATAAATTGAATCGGTTATCAAAAATCTCCCAACAAATAAGAGTCCAGGACCAGATGGCTTCCCAGGGGAGTTCTACCAGACGTTTAAAGCAGAGATAATACCTATCCTTCTCAAGCTATACCAAGAAATAGAAAGGGAAGGAAAACTTCCAGACTCATTCTATGAAGCCAGTATTACTTTGATTCCTAAACCAGACAGACCCAGTAAAAAAAGAGAACTACAGGCCAATATCTCTGATGAATATGGATGCAAAAATTCTCAGTAAGATACTAGCAAATCGAATTCAACAGCATATAAAAAGAATTATTCACCATGATCAGGTGGGATTCATTCCTGGGATGCAGGGCTGGTTCAACATTCGCAAATCGATCAACGTGATACATCACATTAACAAAAAAAAAGAGAAGAACCATATGATCCTGTCAATCGATGCAGAAAAGGCCTTTGACAAAATCCAGCACCTTTCTTAATAAAAACCCTTGAGAAACTTGGGATAGAAGGAACATACTTAAAGATCATAAAAGCCATTTATGAAAAGCCCACAGCTAACATCATCCTCAACGGGGAAAAACTGAGAGCTTTTTCCCTGAGATCAGGAACACGACAGGGATGCCCACTGTCACCACTGCTGTTTAATATAGTGCTGGAAGTTCTAGCATCAGCAATCAGACAACAAAAGGAAATCAAAGGCATCAAAATTGGCAAAGATGAAGTCAAGCTTTCGCTTTTTGCAGATGACATGATATTATACATGGAAAATCCGATAGACTCCACCAAAAGTCTGCTAGAACTGATACATGAATTCAGCAAAGTTGCAGGATACAAAATCAATGTGCAGAAATCAGTTGCATTCTTATACACTAACAATGAAGCAACAGAAAGACAAATGAAGAAACTGATCCCATTCACAATTGCACCAAGAAGCATAAAACACCTAGGAATAAATCTAACCAAAGATGTAAAAGATCTGTATGCTGAAAACTATAGAAAGCTTATGCAGGTAATTGAAGAAGATATAAAGAAATGGAAAGACATTCCCTGCTCATGGATTGGAAGAATAAATATTGTCAAAATGTCAATACTACCCAAAGCTATCTACACATTCAATGCAATCCCAATCAAAATTGCACCAGCATTCTTCTCGAAACTAGAACAAGCAATCCTCAAATTCATATGGAACCACAAAAGGCCCCGAATAGCCAAAGTAATTTTGAAGAAGAAGACCAAAGCAGGAGGCATCACAATCCCAGACTTTAGCCTCTACTACAAAGCTGTCATCATCAAGACAGCATGGTATTGGCATAAAAACAGACACATAGACCAATGGAATAGAATAGAAACCCCAGAACTAGACCCACAAACGTATGGCCAACTCATCTTTGACAAAGCAGGAAAGAACATCCAGTGGAAAAAAGACAGTCTCTTTAACAAATGGTGCTGGGAGAACTGGACAGCAACATGCAGAAGGTTGAAACTAGACCACTTTCTCACACCATTCACAAAAATAAACTCAAAATGGATAAAGGACCTGAATGTGAGACAGGAAACCATCAAAACCTTAGAGGAGAAAGCAGGAAAAGACCTCTCTGACCTCAGCCGTAGCAATCTCTTACTCGGCACATCCCCAAAGGCAAGGGAATTAAAAGCAAAAGTGAATTACTGGGACCTTATGAAGATAAAAAGCTTCTGCACAGCAAAGGAAACAACCAACAAAACTCAAAGGCAACCAACGGAATGGGAAAAGATATTTGCAAATGACACATCGGACAAAGGGCTAGTATCCAAAATCTATAAAGAGCTCATCAAACTCCACACCCGAAAAACAAATAACCCAGTGAAGAAATGGGCAGAAAACATGAATAGACACTTCTCTAAAGAAGACATCCGGATGGCCAACAGGCACATGAAAAGATGTTCAACGTCGCTCCTTATCAGGGAAATACAAATCAAAACCACACTCAGATATCACCTCACGCCAGTCAGAGTGGCCAAAATGAAGAAATCAGGAGACTATAGATGCTGGAGAGGATGTGGAGAAACAGGAACCCTCTTGCACTGTTGGTGGGAATGCAAATTGGTGCAGCCGCTCTGGAAAGCAGTGTGGAGGTTCCTCAGAAAATTAAAAATAGACCTACCCTATGACCCAGCAATAGCACTGCTAGGAATTTACCCAAGGGATACAGGAGTACTGAGGCATAGGGGCACTTGTACCCCAATGTTTATAGCAGCACTCTCAACAATAGCCAAATTATGGAAAGAGCCTAAATGTCCATCAACTGATGAATGGATAAAGAAATTGTGGTTTATATACACAATGGAGTACTACGTGGCAATGAGAAAGAATGAAATACGGCCTTTTGTAGCAACGTGGATGGAACTGGAGAGTGTGATGCTAAGTGAAATAAGCCATAGAGAGAAAGACAGATACCATATGGTTTCACTCTTATGTGGATCCTGAGAAACGTAACAGAAACCCATGGGGGAGGGGAAGGAAAAAAAAAAAAAAGAGGTTAGAGTGGGAGAGAGCCAAAGCATAAGAGACTGTTAAAAACTGAGAACAAACTGAGGGTTGATGGGGGGTGGGAGAGAGGGCAGGGTGGGTGATGTGTATTGAGGAGGGCACCTTTTGGGATGAGCACTGGGTGTTGTATGGAAACCAATGTGACAGTAAATTTCATACATTAAAAAATAAAAAAATAAAAAAAAATTATAGCACATCCACATAATAGAACACTACTCAACAATAAACAGGCATGAACCATTTATATATGCAAATTATGGATAAATCTCAAAATAATTTTGCTAAGTGATTTTGTTACTCAAAATAACTTTTCTAAGTGATATTATTACTGCAAATAATCAGCAGTGACAGAAATCAAATAAGTTGTTTCCTGAGGAGGGATAGAGGGAGATATAGATTAAAGGGATGCACAAAGAGTAGTAGAAAAGGTCATTATTTGGGAGTAGTGGAAAAGGTCATTATTTGATCATGGTGTTGGTTTCAAAAGTTTACATATATGTTAAGACTCATCAAATATGTGCATTTCACTGTATGTCACTTATAACTCAATAATGTTACAAAATATAAACTTGACTATTAAAACTGCACAGGTATTTCTAGTCTTTGAGCAATAGTGACAAGAAATTACTATCATATTTCAGAAACAAATTTCCATAGGAATTATGCTACAATGACACTAAATAGCTCTAGTTCAGTTAGCAATTTGTTTCTAATAATGCCTTCACTAGACCAACCAGGAACCTATTGGCTTTTGTTGTTTGTTCAAGCCCCAAACATTTATTCATCACCTGCAATATGTTAGTATAATTCTGGGTCAAGGGGACAGTTGGCAATTGATGAAGTAAAATGTTAGTTTAGGCTCAAAGAGTTCATGGTTTTTAGGTATGTACAAATTATGGTAGTTAAAATCAATTTAATTGATTACAAACAAGATTTTTAAATGAAATAAAATAGAACATGATGAAAAGAATAGATCAGGATGTATTACGTGAAGCAGGGCAAATTATATTTAGTAAAATTCTCAGCTCTACATAGGTATGTATGATTATGCTGGCTTAGTGTATTAACTGTAGTTCTTACATAGATAATAGCCAAAATGTAACAACACTAGGGCCAGTAAAGGAGATATAAATATAAAAAAGATAGTACAGAAAACATTGAAAGAGGTCAAATAATAGAAGCATACAGAAAAAAGGAAGATGTAATGGTAATGACTGAGTGAAGGGACGAGGAAGACAATATTATAATTTTTATCCCAAAGAGGAAATTGAAGAAGTTAGTAAAGAAAGAGAGGTAAGTAAGGGAAATGCAAATCAAAACTACAATAAGATATCACCTCATACCTGTCAGAATAGCTAAAACCAAAAACATAAAAAAACAAGTGTTGGTGAGGATGTGTAGAAAAAAGAACCCTCTTGCACCATTGGTGGGAATGCAAACTGGTGCAGTCACTGTGGAAAACAGTATGGCACTTCCTTGAAACATTAAAAATAGAACTACCCTACAGTCTAATAATTGAACTACTGGGTATTTACCCAAAAAATACAAAAACTCTAATTCAAAAGGATATATGCACCCTTATGTTTAGCAACATTATCTAAAATAGCCAAATTATGGAAGCAGCCCAAGTGTCCATTGATAGATGAATGGATAAAGAAGATATGATATATATATTGTGCATATCTATCTATCTATGTATTTATCTATCTATATATAATGGAATATTATTAAGCCATAAAAAGGAATGAAATCTTGCCATTTGCAAAGACATGGATAGAGCTAGAAAGTATAATGCTAATCAAACTAAGTCAAAGAAAGGCAATTATGATATGATTTCATTCACATGTGGAATTTAAGAAACAAAACAAACAAAGGATAAAAGAGAGAGACAGAGATAAAGAGACAGAGAGAGAGAGAGAGAGAGAGAGAGAGAAACCAAGACACAGACTCTTAACTATAGAGAACAAATTGATGGTTACCAGAGGGGAGATGGGTGGGGGATGGGTGGAATTGGTGATGGGGATTAAGGACTGAACTTGTGCTGAGCACAGGGTAATGTATTGGATTGCAAAATCACTGTATTATACACCTGAAACTAATGTAATATGGTATGTTAACTATACTGGAATTAAAATTTAAAAAGGGAGAGTTGTAAAGAGCTGAAGAAGACACTTCTTTTGAATATGATGGAGTAGTTTATATCTAATCAATGTTCCTACTGTGGAAATAACTACAAAGATGAATAAATAATATTTTAAAGGCTCTGTAAAGTCATGGGAAACAATCAAGGGAGACTGGTTTGAGGGCCAAAGATTCTAAAGAGAAGGACAACAAATTGAGATGAGTCCAGCATTTGCCATCATTTTTTCCACATTGGATATTTGTGGTTCGATGAGCAGTGATCCAAGAGCTCAAGTCTAAAGTACAGTTCAAATCTTTCAGCTCTCTTGGAGTTTCAAGGACACACAACTGGAGTTCAGGACTACCAAGGCAGCTAGGAGATCAGAGGCCAAAAATCCCAGAGACAAGAAAACAGAGAATAATGAGTCTGACATTCTACATTCCTATCTTTTGAGGAATTTGCCTATTTTTAAGGTCATCTGGACCAAGAGGCTGAATTAAAAGGTACAGGTATAAGGCTAAAAATCATACCTGAGATTTTCAGCCTTAACAGGCAGGAAACACAAAGAGGAGAGACTCATAAACACTCCAGTCTTTCTCACTAATGTGTCACCAAGAAGCCACACTTTGAGAGAGTAATGATTGGGAAGGTGAACCAGGGAGACTTTTGTCATGATAATTTCTTCATCTGGTAATACTTACATTGCCATCTTTATTTTGTAAAAATTCATAAATACATTTGTGATATGCACCCTCTTCTGTGTGTATGTTAACTTGAGAAGAAATGGAAAATCAGCATCTCTTGCCTTAAAAAAGCTGCAGTACTGCTAAGGTAGTAACAAAGAGGGATATTTCACTACATTCTTTGTTTATACAAATAAAGAAAGCATATTTGGACTGATTTGTCATCTGGACAGGGAAAGGAGTTTGAAAAAAGATGAATATTATAGATAAAATTGATTATTGTTATGTTTCTTCCTACTATAGTAATTGCACTGTGCTTATTTGTTACATTCAACTAGTATCCCATGTTGGGGTACTAACTGGGGAAAAAACAAGAGAAGGCACCAAACTGACTATCCACTTTTAGTATATATTTATGTAAAATATATGAACAGCATTTAAAATAACTGTGGGAGCTAAGCGTGGAGAAAGGTCAGGAGATTAACATACTCACAGAAGGAAAAGCCAAAGTTTGAAATGGGCCAGATTCTTGAGTGGGCCAGATTTGTGTGAGAATGTTGTATAATCCAGGAAAATTTTTCATTGCAACATATATCTTATTAGGATCCTAATTGTTTTCAGTCTCCAGCAGAGGAGTAATGGCATGACAATGTTTTTATATTTCTTTAAGAAGTCTTTTCTAGATTTCTCTTGGAGAGCTGTCTTTAACATTTGGTTTACTTTTGTAGTGGCAATATTTTTTCCATTGTTTTGCATGCTAAGACAGCAATTGATTAGTATAGAATCCTTGGGCCAAGTTCTGCCCTAGGATATGTATGTGACCCCCACTAACTTCAAATAGAGTTGCATGCACACATCCTTGAGTGGAATTTGGCTTTCTTCCATGGTAGTCACTGAAAGCCATTGAAGTCAATGGGAGCCATGCATGGATAACTGACGGCAGAATTTGGCCCTTAGGAATTGAAAATCGTTGGAGCATTTTCTTTGGAAAACAATATCAAAGGCTAAGAATTATAATAAAGCATAATTCCTGGAATTGAGTATTTTTATCAACCATTTAAAATCTTACAGTAAAGGGTCGCCTGGGTGGCTTGGTCGGTTAAGCGTCTGACTTCGGCTCAGGTCATGATCTCATGGTCCGTGAGTTTGAGCCCTGCCTCCGGCTCTGTGCTGACAGCTCAGTGCCTGGAGCCTGTTTCAGATTCTGTGTCTCCCTCTCTCTCTGCCCCTCCCCTGTTCATGCTCTGTCTCTCTCTGTCTCAAAAATAAATAAACGTTAAAAAAAATTTAAAAAAAATAAAAAAATAAAATCTTACAGTATGTATCTATTAAAGCACTGTAGTGACAGAAAGTGAGAGGATTGTGATTTACTTCTCATATAATCCTTTGTTCATATAAGAATAATTGAAACCAAAAAATAGACACTTATTTTCAGGTGATTTCATTAAAAGTTCATTAACTGTGGTAAGACAAAATGTTACTTTTTTAACCCTTTTAGAGAACATCTTTATATGTAGAAATGCCTTTTTATTAGACTCCCAAAAATTTATGACTGAAGAAAAGAATAATTATATTGGAGTATATTTTAAAAACTTGATTCAGAAATTAATAAAAGAGGAGTTAAAATCCCTTCTCATCCTCCTGCTCTACTATCACTTGAAGGAAAGCTGGAGCCGTCTCTGTGGAGTACATGGTTGCTGCAGTATGTATTTAGGGACATTCTGAAAAGAATACTATGAGAAATTGACTTGATCTTGATTTAGTGCTTATTTCACTAATGTATCATCTCTTGTACACAAGGACAATACCTTTCCTCAGGTAGCAGCTATTCTTCTAGCCTAGATTTACAAGAATTTTTTTCTCACATTCTCATTATGAAAATTCAAACATTCAAAAAATATGAATGAGTATATAATAGACTCCTATAGCTCCATCTTATTTTACAATATCCTATATTTCTTCACTCTTTCCTTTCCTTCCTTCCTGTCCTACCTTTCCTTCCTTCCTTTCCTCCTTTTCTTCTTTTTTCCTGTTAATTCTCTGATCAGCCATTTGAAAGTAAGATGCAGACATATTGAGATATCACTCCTAAAAATTTCAGCATTGCTGCCTAAAATAAGGAGGTTCCTTACATAACCACATTATTATTTTTACATTTACAAAAATTAACAGTAATTCACCAATAACATCCTTAACCAGCTGCCACCAAAATGTCTGATTGGCTATTTTTAGAAACAATTCAATCAATATACATATATGGCTTTTTATTATTATGTCTCTTTCACATGGAGTTGTCTTCCCCCCTTTTTTTTCTATGATATTGACTTTTTGAAGAGACCAGGTCAGTTCTCTCGTAAGACATCTAAATTTCTGAATCTGTCTAAATATGTCCGTGTGATATAATTTAACTTTCTTCTGCACCCTGTATTTTCTGTAAACTGGAAGTTAGATTTCACAGCATGCTTAAATTTAAGATAAACAGTTTTGGCAAGAATTTTTCAAAGGTAATATATACCTTTGACATATATACATATACATATATTTTTCATTACATATATATTATTTAAATTTTAGTTAACATACGGTGCAGTGATTCATCACTTATCTTCAACACCCAGTGCTCATCACAACACTTAATACCCGTCACTCATCTAGTCCATCCCACACCCACCTCCCTCCATCAACCCTCAGTTTGTTCCCTATTGTTAAGAATGTCTTGTGGTTTGTTTCCCTCTCTCCTCTTTCCCCCTGTTCATGTGTTCATCTGAGTGAAATCATATGGTATTTGTCTTTCTCTGACTGACTTATTTCAATTAGCATAATACATTCTAGAATGTTCCACCCATGTTTTTGCAGATGGCAAGATTTCATTCTTTTTTGATGGCTGCATAATATCCCATTGTGTATGTATGTATGTATGTATGTATGTTTACATACACATGATGTATCCATTCATCAGTTGATGGACATTTAGGCTCTCTCCATAGTTTGCCTATTGTTGATAATGCTGCTATAAACATTGGGTATAGGTACCTTTTCAAATCTTTATTTTTGTATCCTTTGGGTAAATACCTAGTAGTGCAATTGCTGGGTCATAGAGTAGTTCTACTTTTAGTTTTTTGAGGAATCTCCATACTGTTTTCCAGAGTGGCTGCAGCAGTTTGCATTCCCACCAATGGTGCAAGAGGGTTCCCTTTCCTCCGTATCCTCACCTACAACTGATGTTTTTTGTGTTGTTAATTTTAGCCATTCTGACAAGTGTGAGGTGGTATCTCATCATGGTTTGATTTGTATTCCCTGATGATGAGTGATGTTGAGCATCTTTCCATGTGTCTGTTAGCCATCTGGATGTCTTCCTTGGAAAAGTTTCTATTCGTATCGTCTACCCATTTCATAACTGTGTTATTTGTTTTTTGGGTATTGAGTGTGATAAGTTCTTTATAGATCTTAGATACTACCCTTTATCAGATATGTCATTTACAAAATCTCCTCCCATTCCATAGGCTGCTTTTTAGTTTTGTTGATTCTTTCCTTCCCTGTGCAGATTTTTATGTTGACCAAGTCCCAATAGTTCATGTTTGCTTTTGTTTCCCTTGCCTTCAGAGACGTGTCTCATAAGAAGTTGCTCTGGCCGAGGTCAAAGATGTTGCTGCCTGTGTTCTCCTGCAGGATTTTGATGGTTTCCTGTTTCACATTTAGATCTTTCATTCATTTTTAATTCATTTTTGTGTATGGTGTAAGAAAGTGGTCCAGTTTTATTCTTCTGCGTATCGCCATCCAGTTTTCCAAGCACCATTTGTTGGAGAGACTTGTCTTTTTTCCATCGGATATTCTTTCCTGCTTTGTCAAAGATTACTTGACCATATAGTTGTGGGTTCATTTCTGGGTTTTCTATTCTGTTCCATTGATCTATGCATCTGTTTTTGTGCCAGTACCATAGTGTCTTGATGACTACAGCTTTGTAATATAGCTTGAAGTCTGGAATTGTGATGTGTCCAGTTTTTTTTTTTCTTTTTCAGGATTGCTTTGGCTATTTGGGGTATTTTGTGATTCCATAAAAATTTGAGGATTGTTTGTTCTAGCTCTGTGAAAAATGCTGGTGGTGTTTTTTAGGGATTGAACTGAATGTATAGATTGCTTTGGATAGTATAGACATTTTAACAATGTTCTTCCAATCCACGAGCATGGAATGTCTTTCCATTTCTTTGTGTCCTCTTCTATTTCTTTCATAAGCATTCTATAGTTTTCAGAGTACAGATCTTTTACCTCGTTAGTTAGGTTTATTCCTAGGTATCTTATTATTTTTGGTGCAATTGCAAATGGGATTGATTCCTTGATTTCTTTTTCTGTTGCTTTGTTATTGGTGTATAGAAATGCAACAGATTTCTGCACATTGATTATATCCTGTGATTTGCTGGATATATATATATATATATATATATATATATATATATATGTATATATACACATATATATTTAACAAGTAATATATTAGATGGTACCTGGGCATGGTGAGACTATCTTTTCCATCAATGGACTTTCAAACAATTGTTTTAGCACCCTTTGGTGATCCTGCCTGTAACTTGTATTTCTTTGGGTTTTTTAATGAGAAGCTCTTAAAAAATTTTTTTTTAATGTTTATTTATTTTTGACTGAAAGAGACAGAACATAAGAGGAAGTGCAGAGAGAGAGGGAGACACAGAGTGCAAAGCAGGCTCCAGGCTCTGAGCTGTCAGCACAGAGCCCAATGTGGGGCTCGAATCCACAGACTGGGAGATCATGACCTGAGCTGAAGTGAGCTGCTTAACCGATTGAACAACCCAGGCGCCCTAGAAGTTCTTTTAAAAGGAAAAGAACAATAATGTTTAATTTCTTGACATACAAAACAAATTTTAAGTTAGCTTTTAAAGTAAAGATATATAAAAGTTCTCAAAAAAATTTGTGTGGTATTCATTCAATGAATATATTTGTCATGCAGAATATGTGTGTTATATGTTAGAACTATTTAGCACTAGCACTTTAGAGCTATAAGAAATGTTTAAAAAATATAGACAGTTAAATGTTGACTTTAAGGTTTATGACTATGGATTTGAGGCCTCAGTCAAGGTAAAATTTTCTCGCTATTGATAAAATAATTGTTTTATTTGTGCAGTATAGGCAGGCATGATGAAAGTAGTTTACATGAAGACAGACTGCAGTAGATATATTCTAAGAAAAACATCATCACTTTTTAAAAAATCTTTCTGCAATAGTTGGATAAGTGATTATATAAGGAATTAATTTAGAATAACATTCAAATACATTTTCCTTGTGCCAGATTGTTTCTTATTCCATCCAAAGTCTTCAAAAAATTGATAGTATTCCCAATTGCCATATGGATCTTAAATACATAGAGCCAGGAAACATTCCCCAAGGGATTAAAAAAAATGATTCAGTGGGAAATAATACACTTACACTCTTCTTAGATTTCTTTTCAAATAACTACTTAACTTTTGACAAATTACTCACCCTTCCTAAATCTGTGGTTTCCTTAACAACAACAACAACAACAAAGGCAAGTTAGAATTGATATAGAATGAATCTGCCAGCTCTAATATTGTGATTTCTTCTCCAGATATCTACTATGGTTTTTATTGCTATTACCTTTAAAATGCATTTTATATTCCAGGATCAATAGATATTCTATTTGGAAAAAAATAGTATATATTCATGATTTAGCAATTTGGATTGTTATAGACTGAACAAAATGAAATTAACAAAGATGAAGGCTGTTTAACAGAATTTTTGTAATAGTGTTAAAAGGAATATATCTTGTGGCACCTTTTCACCAATATAATCTGTTGTTTCTGTTGGTAACTGTCAGAAAAATAGAGAGGGAGCATTTAAAGTGCAATATGAACATTGAACTGGATAATATTCTAGTCTTCCTCTACATATTAAATCTAAACCATAGACAAATCACGTAACTTTTCTGATTCTTACATATAAAATAGAGACAACAACACTGCCTGGAAGGAGATACTGAGATAAATTCTCTCTTTATAATCCTAATAAATGTCAGATATATAATTATAAAATGTAAATGAATTATTGCTCTAATCTGTGGCCTGTAATAGTAAAATAATATGTAATATATAGAAGTAACCTTTTTCCACATATTGTCACAGTCTTAGAATTCAAGGTCTGCTTGTCATTGCTTTTTTTCAGTTGTATATCAACCTGGCATTGATGGCATTCTTGTGGATTGATGCCCTTCCTCTGAGGAGCTTTCTTCCCCATCATGTTTCTGATAGACCAGCCAATCACAGAAGTCCATCCCAACACCATCCTTAAGCCATAGGGATGGACCCATGATTCAAGTTAGACCAAGCAATTTTCTTTCCAGAGACAGGAGGATACAGTAAACATTTTAGACTTTGAGGGTCGCACTGTCTCTGTTACAACGACTCAACTCTGCTCTTGTAATGCAAAAGCAGCCATAAACAATACTTAAATGAATGTGTATGAATATATTCCAATAAAACTTTATTTACAAAAATAGGTAGAGGTCTTGTAGTTGGCCCACAGGCAGTAGTTTGCTGTTCTAGAGAGACAGTCCATGAACTGCTTCTGAGCTTGAAATTTTCCAATATCATCAAGAATCAGCTGTGCAATTCTTATCTCTACTTATTTTTTTCAATCTCAGCTTTACTTTATATATCATTGATAGATAAAATTATGAACTATTCAAACTGTACATCTTGGTGATATATGTTCCCATTGTGTAAAAGTTCTCCTCACCCAGTTAATTAACATATCCATCATCTCACTTATTTATCTTTTTTTGACAAAAACATTTAAGTACTATTCTTTTAGTAAATCTCAACTATACAATACAGTGTTATCAACTATAGTCACCGTGTTTTACATTAGATACTCAGATCTTATTTATCTCATAGCTGAAATTTTTTACTGTTTTACCAACTTCTCCCTGTTTCTCCCACTCCCCAGCCCCTGGCAATCACTTTTCTATTTTGTGTCTGTACATTTGACATGTTTTTTGTTCTTTAAGATTCCACATCTAACAAATACCCTTTAGTATTTGTTTTTCTCTGTCTGGGTTATTTCACTTAGCACAATGCCCTCAAGTCCTTCCATATTGTTGCAAATGTAGATTTTCCTTATTTCTCATTATTGAATAATATTCCATTGTATATAGATAAACTACATCTTTGTCCATTCATGTGTTGACAGGTTGTTTTCATATCTTGACTATTATGAAAAATGCTGCAGTAAACATTGGAGTATTTGTATCCATTTGATATATTGTTTTCATTTCCTTTGGATATATACCTAGAAGTGGAATTGCGGTGTCATTTGGTAATTCTATTTTTAATTATTTGATGAACTCTATACTGTTTCCCATAATGGCTGCACCAATTTACATTCCCGACGAAAGTGCACCAAGTTTCCCTTTTCCCCACATCCTTGTCAACACTTGTTATCTCTTGTCATTTCTCACAATTGTGAGGGGATCTTGTGCTTTTGATCTGCATTTCTCTGAGCACCTTTTCATGTACCTGTTGGCCTTTTGTATGTCCTCTTTAGAATAATAATCATATAGATAAAAGAATAGAATAATAGAATAATAATTAGAATAATAATAATAATAATATTCAGTTTCTCTGCCCATTTTTAATCTGATTGCTTGCTGCTTTGCTACTGAATTGTAGAAGTTCCTTATGTATTTTGAATATTATTCTCTTATCTGATATTTGCCTTGCAAATATTTTCTCTCATTCTGTATGCTGCTTTTCATTGTGTTGATGGTTTCCTTTGCTGTGTAGAAGATTTTAAGTTTGATGTAGTCTCACTTATTTATTTTTCCTTTTGTTGCCTTTGTTTTGGTGTCAAACCCAAACATCATTGCCAAGACCTATGTAAAGGAACTTGTCCCCTATGTTTCTGCAAGGAATTTTATTGTTTTAAGTCTTACATTCACGTCTTTAATTGATTTTGAGTTGATTTTTGTGCATGGTGTAAGATAGGGTCCAGT
Source organism: Panthera pardus (assembly GCF_024362965.1). Classification (NCBI taxonomy): domain Eukaryota; kingdom Metazoa; phylum Chordata; class Mammalia; order Carnivora; family Felidae; genus Panthera; species Panthera pardus. The sequence goes on from NW_026526732.1 coordinate 37,680,999, forward strand.
TTCATTTTTTTACATGTGGTTGTCCAGTTTCCCTAACACCATTTATTGAAGAGATTATCCATTCCCCAGTGTATATTCTTGGCTCCTTTGGTGTAAATTAAATGACCATGTATTCATATGTTTATTTCTTTGCTGCCTATTCTATTCTATTGCTCTGTGTATACATTTTTATGCCAATACCATACTGCTTTAATTATTATAGATTTGCAATGTAGTTTAAAATTAGGAAGTTTAATGCCTCCAGCTTTGTTCTTCTTTCTCAGTATTAGTTTGGCTATTCAGGATCTGTGTGGTTTCATACAAAATTTAGGATAGTTTTTTCTATGAAAAATGTCATTGGAATTTTGGTAGGGATCACATTCAATCTGTAGATTGCTTTGGGTAGTATGAACATTTTAACAATATTGATTCTTCCAACCCAAGAGAGTAGAATATCTTTTTATTTATTTGTGTTTTTTTGGGATTTCTTTCATCAACTTATAGATTTCAGTGTAGAGATCTTTTGCCTCCTTTGTTAAATTTATTCCTATTATATTCTCTTTGATGCAGTTGTAAATGGATAGTGTTCTTATTTTCTCTTTCTGATAATTTGTTATTAGTATATGGAATCAAAGCTGACTTTTGTATATTGGTTTTGTATTCTACAGATGAATTTGCTTATTGGTTTGAACAATTTTCTGGTGGAGTATTTAGGGTTGTTTCTATATAAAATCATGTCATCTGAAATAAAAGACAGTTTTAGTTTTTTTAACGTTTATTCATTTTTGAGAGACAGAGACAGGGTGTGAGTGGGGAAGGGGCAGGAGAGAGGGAGACACAGAATCTGAAGCAGGCTCCAGGCTCTGAGCTGTCAGCACAGGGCCCGACAGGGGGCTTGAACTCACAAAGTGTGAGATCATGACCTAAGTCATGTCCTAAGTCAGACACTTAACCGACTGAGCCACCCAGGCACCCCACTGAAGACAGTTTTAATTCTTCCATTTTATTTATTTATTTTTTAATATGAAATTTATTGTCAAATTGGTTTCCATACAACACCCAGTGCTCATCCCAACAGGTGCCCTCCTCAATACCCATCACCCACCCACCCGTCCCTCCCACCCCCTGTCAACCCTCAGTTTATTCAGTTTATAGGAGTCTTGCATGTTTTGGCTCCCTCCCTCTCTAACCATTTATTTTCCTTCCCCTCCCCCATGGTATTCTAAGTTTCTCAGGATCTACATAGAAGTGAAAACATATGGAATCTGTCCTTCTCTGTATGACTTATTTCACTTAGCATAACACTCTCCAGTTCCATCCACGTTGCTACAAAAGGCCATATTTCATTTTTTCTCATTGCCATGTAGTATTCCATTGTGTATATAAACCACAATTTATTTATCCATTCGTCAGTTGATGGACATTTAGGCTCTTTCCATAATTTAGCTATTGTTGAGAGTGCTGCCATAAACATTGAGGTGCAAGTGCCCCTATGCATCAGTACTCCTGTATCCCTTAGGTAAATGCCTAGCAATGCTATTGCTGGGTCATAGGGTAGGTCTATTTTTAATTTTTTGAGGAAACTCCACACTGTTTTCCAGAGCGGCTGCACCAGTTTGCATTCTCAACAGTGCAAGAGGGTTCCCGTTTCTCCACATCCTCTCCAGCATCTATAGTCTCCTGATTTGTTCGTTTTAGCCACTCTGACTGGCGTGAGGTGATATCTGAGTGTGGTTTTGACAAGAAACAAGAAAAATCCCCAATACAAAATTTAACAGCACACCTAAAGGAAATAGAAGCAGAACAGCAAAGACACCCCACACCCAGCAGAAGAAGAGAAATAATAAAGATCAGAGCAGAAATAAGCAATATAGAATCTAAAAAAACTGTAGAGAAGATCAATGAAACCAAGAATTGGTTTTTTGAAAACATAAACAAAATTGATAAACCTCTAGCCAGGCTTCTCAAAAAGAAAAGGGAGATGACCCAAATAGATAAAATCATGAATGAAAATGGAATGATTACAACCAATCCCTCAGAAATACAAGCAATTATCAGGCAATACTATGAAAAATTATATGCCAACAAACTGGACAACCTGGAAGAAATGGACAAATTCCTAAACACCCACACACTTCCAAAACTCAAACAGGAAGAAATAGAAAGCTTGAACAGACCCATAACCAGCGAAGAAACTGAATCGGTTATCAAAAATCTCCCAACAAATAAGAGTCCAGGACCAGATGGCTTCCCAGGGGAATTCTACCAGACATTTAAAGCAGAGATAATACCTATCTTTCTCAAGCTATTCCAAAAAATAGAAAGTGAAGGAAGACTTCCAGACTCATTCTATGAAGCCAGCATTACCTTGATTCCTAAACCAGACAGAGACCCAGTAAAAAAAGAGAACTACAGGCCAATGTCCCTGATGAATATGGATGCAAAAATTCTCAATAAGATTCTAGCAAATCGAGTTCAACAGCATGTAAAAAGAGTTATTCACCATGATTAAGTAGGATTCATTCCTGGGCTGCAGCGCTGGTTCAACATTCGCAAATCAATCAATGTGATACATCACATTAATAAAAGAAAAGATAAGAAACATACGATCCTGTCAATCGATGCAGAAAAAGCATTTGACAACATTCAGCATCCTTTCTTAATAAAAACCCTCGAGAAAGTCGGCATAGAAGGAACATACTTAAACATAATAAAAGCCATTTATGAAAAGCCCACAGCTAATATCATCCTCAATGGGGAAAAACTGAAAGCTTTCTCCCTGAGATCAGGAACACGACAGGGATGTCTACTCTCACCGCTGTTGTTTAACATGGTGTTGGAGGTTCTAGCATCAGCAATCAGACAACAAAAGGAAATCAAAGGCATCTAATTCTTCCATTTTAGAAAACATTTTTTTTTCTTCTAATTGCCCTACCTAGCACTTCTAGTACTATGTCAAAAAGAAGTGGTAAGAATGGGCATCCTTGTCTTGCTCCTAATCTTACAAGGAGAGATTTCAGCTCTTCACCATTGAGTATGATGTTAGGTGTGGGCTTGTCACATATGGCCTTTATTACGCTGAGGTATTTTCCCTCTCTGCCCAGTTAATTGAGAGTTTTTACCATGAATGGATGCTGAATTTTGTCAAATGTTTTTTCTGCATCTATTGAGATGATCATAAAATTTTTACCCTTCATTTTATTAATGTGGTGTGTAACATTCATTGATTTGGAGGTGTTGAATTATCCTTACACTGCTGGAATAAATCTTCCATGATCATGGTATATGATCCTTTTAATATACTGTTGAATTTGGTTTGCTAATATTTTTTTGAAGATATTTGTATATATACTCATCAGGAATATTGGCCTATAATTCTCTTTTCTTGTAGTATCCTTGTCTGGCTTTGTTATCAGGGTTATGTTACCTTGTAAAATGAATTTGGAAGTGTTCCCTCCTTTTTGGAAGAGTTTAAAAAGGATTGCTACTTGTTCTTCTTAAATGATTGTTAGAATTCACCAGTGAAGCCATTTCGTCTTGAACTTTTCTTTGTTGGTTGCTTTTTGATTACTGACTTGATCTTTTTACTAGTAGTTTCTGTTCAGATATTATATTTTATCATGATTCAGCCTGTGTATGTTGTATATGTCTAGAAATTGATCTGCTGCTAAATTGTACAATTTGGGGCATATAATTGTTCTTAGTGGTTTCTTATAATCTTTATATTTCTGTGGTATCAGTTGCAATGTCTCATCTTACACTTCTAATTTTATTTACTTTAATCCTCTCTCTTTTTCTCTTGGTAAGTGTAGCTAAAAGTTTGCCCTCAAAAAATAAAGTCTTGGTTTCATTGATATTTTCTATTGTCTTTTTAGGTTCTTTTTTATTTATTTCTTGCTGAAAAGCACTGAAAAACTTAAGGATTTTGATAAGTTTTAAAATATGAGGAAGTCTATGTTCTTCAATATTTTTATAACTGTTTTTCTATTGAATGGAAAAGGATGAGCAGAAGAACAGCAAGGAAAGAGTCAGGGCTTTGGAGTAAAGATAAGCTATTTAAGGAGAAACAGCCATGGTAGTGGTTTTTTTGATTGGTATTGCAAAGAAAGAGAGTGTGTGGTATGTAGTAAGAACCCTATTCAAAGAACACTTTGGAAGTAACACAGGAGAAGAAAATTGCCAAGAAGCAGGCTATTACATTTTCACAATAATTCAACTCAAAATATTTGTAGTTTTCATCATGATTTCTTCTTTGACCCATGATTTATAAGTATGTTACTGAATTTTCAAACATTTGAGGATTTTTGTTTATCTTTTTATTATTGATTTCTAGTTTAATTGCACTGTTGTTAGAGAATATATGGTATATGATTTTGTTAAACCCTTCCATTTGGGGAAATATTCCATGTAAACTTTTAAAGAATGTGTATCCTGTAGTTAATTCACTTTTCTGAATAAGTCAAGAGGGTCAATTTGTTAATCACCTTGCTTAAATCTTCCATACGTCTTCTGAGTTAGATGATGGATGGAAGGATGGATGGATGGATGGATAGATAGATAGTAGAGATGATATATAGATACAGATAGATATATTTGCTTCCTTAGAGAGTCTTACAGATATAATAGTATGATAGAGGCTTTATGGTCCTTTTAGTGTCAATTTTTGCTTTATAAATTTTGAAGTTATGCTGTGAGATGTATACAATTTTTAAATTATTATATTTTCCTGGTGAATTGACATCTTTCTTAGCACGCAACATCTTTTGCATCTTTAGTAATTCTCTTTGCTTTATAATTTACTTTCTCTCATATTAGTAAAGCCACTAAAGTCTCTTTTGGTCTGTGTTTGCATATGTACTTTCTATCTTTTTACTTTCAATGTCTAATATTTGAAGTGTTTTGTGTTGGCATTATTTATTGTCGCTGCTATTTAATCGAACAATATTTGTCTTTCAAAGGGAGTATTTACTCCATTTATAGTTAATAAAATTACTTATGTATTGAGTTTGAAATTTACCCCATCTTCCTATCCTTTATTTTCCCCTTATTTTCTCCATTTTTATTTCTTACCTTCCCTTGGATTAATGAAGTGTCTTCTACTATTAAGTTTATCCTTCTGTTGTTATATTTGATTTTATTATTTTTTTAGTAGTTACACTAGAAATTAGAAAATGTAAAAATCTATCTTTAATTAGTACTTTTGTCATTTTCCAGACAATGTAGACTTTTCCTCCATTTTCTCACCTCTCATCTTTTGTGCTATTGATATGTATTTTAGTATTACATGTGTTTTCCATCTCACACAGTGGTAATATTATTATAATTATTTACATGGTGGTTGTTGTTGTTTTAAACAGTCAATATACAGTTTTTTAAATGTTTTATTTATTTGTCAGAGAGATATGGGAGGCTGGAACTCAGGAACTGTGAGATCAAGACCTGAACCAAAGTCAGACCCTCAACCTACTGAGCCACCCAGGTGCCCCAATATACATTTTGATTTACCCCTCATATTCACTCTTTCTATACTTTTAATTTTCCCTGTTTACAATGCTTTCATTTTCAATCTTATTTCTTTAGACTGGAAAACTACCTTTCATGTTTCCCTTAGTGAGTGTAAGGTGGTGACCAATTCTCTCAGTTTTTGTTTGTCTGATAGATCTGTATTTCACCTTCATTTTTTTTTTCATCTTCATTTTTTAAAAAGTTTTAACTGGGTATTCAATTCAAGGCTTGGAGTTATTTTCTGTCAACATTTTAAGATGTAATTATGTTGGTATCTGGCTTTTTTTTCTGTTATAAAGTCAGATATTAGTCTTTTTTGTTATTCCTGTTTTTGCCTGCTTTTAAGATTCTCTCTGGTCTTTGTTTTTTACTGTATTACTATGACATTGTCATATGTGGTTATCATTCTAGTTATCTCGTTACAAAATTTTGAATCTATGCTTGATTCAGTCTTTGGTTTTGGCAAATTCGCAGCCAGTGCTTGTTTAGATAATTCTCCTTTATTGCTTTCTACTCTCCTTCTGTGATTCCAGTAACATGAGACCATTTTTACAATGTCTCATGTGTCTCTTGTGTTCTGTCACATTTTCCCAAATCCTCTTATTTTCTCTGTGTTTTAATCTGGTAATGTTCTACTAAGTTATATTTTAGTTTATTCACCTTCTTCCTTGTTCTAAGTTACTATTAAACACATTATTAAATTCTTAATGTCAGTTATTGCACTTTGCCTCAGGGTGATATTGCTGTGGATCCCTTTCTTTGAGATACTGACCCCTCCTTTCTGGCCAATCTGGCAACTCTGAACTCCAATTTCTGTTTTCCTGGCAGAGAGAGTCTAGTTTAAGCTCCATTCAGCCACATGTAGCTCTATACCCTAAACTCTGAATCAGCAAGTGCTAGAGGAAAATCAATGGTTTTCCTGTGAAATTCATTTCAATGCACTTCCCTTCTCCCCAGGATCTTGTCCCATGGTTACCAGAGATTTTCTCAAATGTCTTCAAACTGCTGGAGGGCAGGGAAGCAGTTGAATGTGTATTTTGTCTGGTGGTGTTTATAATCATTCTTGGGAGAAAAAAAAATCACCTAATAATTTCTCATAAGAAATAACATTATGAAGATAGCGTTTATATTTTAAAAGTGGAAACATTTAATTCAAATGAATCCAAAGCACATAGAATTTGGGGAGTACAGAGGAAAATATTTCTTAGCCAAGAAGTTTTCTAACATTTTCATATATTCTATGCCCCCAACTTCTTAACATCCTGTTTCCTTTCACATAGTCTGGAATGGAGTGAGACGGATGGACTCAATGTTGTTTAGTAGTATCTACCCTCATATCCCATCCTTATTTTTCAAGTGGTTCTGTATTTTCCCCATGATAAAAATAAGAAAGAAGGAAGGAAGGTAGCAAACCACATTAGATAAATAGAATTGTCGTTGACATAATGCACTTTAAATATTCAAAGCTTGGAACATATTCATGGTTTTGATGAGTCTCCTTTCTAAGATTTTTAATTCAGGTTTCCTCAAGTTTGTTGCTAAGCAAGGAACCTTTATTCTTTATTCATAGATCAAAAAAATAAATATATAACTCTTATTTATCATAGTATTATTTTCACCCTACACCCCAGCCAAAGAAACTTTATTTGATTACAAAGGGTTGTTTTCCTAGTTATAAATAGATGTTTTGAAAATGCATCCCTGTCCAGGTCTTTGTTGCTTAAACATATAAATGGCTGTTGCAGACAGTCCTATAAAAGAATGAGAACCAGAAGCTGGCAGTTACAATATAAGGCAATCTTGTTAGGGTTTTTTTGGTGCCTCGAGAATTATTTCAACTTATTTTTGCAACTATTAAGACTGGGTAAATGTATAGAAAAAGAGATCTTGTAACTCAAAGGATTTGGGTTCTTTAAGTTTTGTATTTGATTACATTTGAATGCAATTATGGAGACTTGTAATGTAATATTTTCTTTCTACTGGATGAAAATTACAGATATGTAATATGGGCTTACTTACCTGATTGCACATTAACTCTAATACTTTCAGATAGCCTGAGGCATGGGCAAAAATAAAAAAGGCTGTGTTGTTTGGGTTGGAATGAAGTCAGGTATATCATTGGTTAAACACTCTGCCCATTTCCTACAAAGATGCAGCTTTAATGTAGAAATCGTGTTATATGTATAGTTTGCTTTAAGAAGAAAAGAGAGGGGCCATATTAATATCCAGAGCAAGTTAAAAATAATCCATTATAAAATTTCAGTTCTCTGATGTTGTCAGGAAAATTTCAGTTTGTGAAGATATTTCTTCACCAAAGCCCAAATATTATATGATTAGATAATATGAACAGTCGGGCTTATGACATTTACACCTAAATCTTAACAATCTTGAAGATTTTCCAAAGAATGGAAAACCTTCAACTCATTATGGAAAAAGGAATCCAATATCTAAATAGTTCTAAAATTATCTCCAGAAACAAAATTTAGAAATCTTAGATTTTAAAAACCTTAAAAAGTTTTCTTGATGGTAAAACAAACTATATTAAATAAAACACAAGATAATAGAAGAACTAATAGTCAGGTGTAGAAATCACTAAAATGTATCTATGTGACAAAGGAAAAAAAGGTATTGGCATTGGCATTTACCATATACAAAGAACTCGGTTACGTTTTCTAGGGATTAATGTTTGAGGGGAAAATGTGACTCCTCTTTTCCAAGTTCCCACCATCTGGGGGAGATAATATATACATGAATAATGTCCACAGAACAACTTGTGATGAACAACAAAAAGACAATCAACTCAACAATGGGAACATGGATTCCCATTCTGTTCCTGTTTTAATATATTTTGACATTACAAAATAGTATACAGTTTTGCACCTCATTTCTCACATCATTACTCAACATCTGATTGGCACATTCCTGTTCTTACTAAGTATCCCTGAGCTGAATTTGAATAGAGAATTGATTTAAATGAGCAATAAAAAGATTACTTACTGGACTCCACAGAAGTAAATTTATTTCTTTGTTCATAATTCTTTTTTTTCTTTTTTGACATTTGTAACTATTTATCTTTATTATTTACTTATGTAACAAGTACTTGACCTATTTCTATCTGGTTTAAAGTTCTGAATGCTACTTCATGTGAGAGAGTTGATATGCCATTAAGGTAAAACCTAGACAGAAATGTGAGTTCTACAGAGTGACACAATGACATATTGAATAATCGCTTAGAAATATTTCTAAGAAGGGAACCACCAAGCATGAACTTCTGGGCAGAAAAGAGGCCCCAGCCACTCATTTTCCCTTATTATCTCTTACCTTCATGTCCAATTTTGTATCTGCATTTTTGTAATAATATTATCTGTTCTAGCAAGAGCTTACTACCTCACAGAAAAATGATATTAAACACATATCTCTATCAGTTCAGCTGCAGACCAAACATAACTATATAAATATAATTTCAATAGTGGAGATGATGTTTAGCACTTTTGTTTTATAAGAGATCTTAGCATTCTAACCACAGTCTTTCTTCCTCCTTCTAGCATTCTTTTCCACAAACCAACAAAATTAAGAGCAATGATAAAAAACACATATAGATATATCCAGGATATCTATATACTTGGCTTGGATATAACAATTATATTTATTTACAAAAATAAGTCATTTAATAACAATCCTAATATGGTATCTCATACTTCTGAATAAGGAATTCAATAAACTAATATTTGAGAAAATCTGTAAATTGACCTTGAATTCAAAAAGATTAGAGCTTAAATATTTTTTATCTAATCAATGCCAACCACTTATAAGTGGTTTGCCAATGCTGGAACAATTGAATTCATAATTGGAGGTTTAAATGAAAAAAATTTTGTCCTTTTGTTCCACCACGATTGCTCTTGTATCAGTGTTTAGTAGACCATATATTTTACCAAGAAGAAAACTAAGTGGTACACTAAGATACCTTCCATTATCAGTTTTAAAAAATCTAAGAACTCTAGAGAAGAAAGAAAAGAACTGAAAATATTTTCGCTTTCCCTGAGTATTTACTTGATAATTTATATCATCATTGACATTGCAGCTAAGATCTTGATGTTATTTCATGAGCTATTTGATAAAGAGGTGTTAAAGCAAATCCAGTTTTATTTCTTGCTGACCTAGTCACTAAAAGGTGTTTATATTAATAAGAGGGAACATAGTTCCAACGCTTAGAGTCCATTCATTGGTGAGATGACAAGAGGACAAGGTCATGGAGCAGGCATATGGCTTTCAACTGGGGAATCCCCTGATGTTGCATCTCAACTTCAGTATTGCCTGAGTTTTAGGGCAACTATAATTGAAATAACTTGATGGCTCTGGTTATCACCTCAAGCAATAATTAACTTGGTACATGATAACATCAAAGGGCATTTAGTCTCTATTTTCAACCAAAAGGACTAAATTAGATGTATTTTCCTATTTGCTCAACTTTTATTTAAGGTTATTTATTTTGAGAGAGAGAGCATGAGTGAGAGTAGGGGAAGGGCAGAGAAAGAGGGAGAGAAAGAATCCTAATCAGACTCCTTGCTGTCAGCATGGAGCCTGACTTGAGCTCGAACACATGGACTGTGAGATCATGACCTGAACCAAGATCCAGTCAGACACTTAACCAACAGAGCCACTCAGGCACTCCTCAAGTTTTAATTTTCTAAAACTTAGCATGAATATGGTATCTGGATGTGTTTATCTGCAAGTAATAGGATATTTTAGGGAAGAAAAAAAGAATTCTGGCAATTCTAGAGCCGGTATAGTGACTTAGACGTTTTCTACTCTTTCCTTTCATTTTTCTCAGCATTTTGGCTTTTGTCCTTCTATATTTTCATTTCATAATAAAATCACTGTAAGAGGGTGCCTGGGTGGTGCAGTTGGTTAAGCATCTGACTTGGGCTCAGGTCATGATCCCACAGTTAGTGAGTTCAACCCCATGTCAGGCTCTCTGCTCTCAGCACAGAGCCTGCTTTGGATCCTCTGTCCCCCTCTCTCTCTGCCCCTCCCCTGCTCACTCGCTCTCTCTCAAAAATAAACATTTTTTTAGGAAATCACTGCAGTAGTTTTAAGCATTATGGTTTCACACAATCATAAAGAAATAAAACAGGAAGAGAAAAGGGCCAATTTCCAAATATTCTCTAATTTATCAGGAAGTATATCTTCTCACTTTTATTGCTAGGACTCTTTTCACATTTTATGTCTCATTTTTTTTTTTTTTTTTTTTTTTGGCACAGAGAGAGACAGAGCATGAACGGGGGAGGGGCAGAGAGAGAGGGAGACACAGAATCGGAAACAGGCTCCAGGCTCTGAGCCATCAGCCCAGAGCCTGACGCGGGGCTCGAACTCACGGACCGCGAGATCGTGACCTGGCTGAAGTCGGACGCTTAGCCGACTGCGCCACCCAGGCGCGCCTATGTCTCATTTTCAAAACTGGAAATTATGACCACCCCTACATCATTGATTGTAATATATGTTTTTCCTGATTGGTTGAGACCAAACATGATTTACCTCTTTGAAATAGGGGAAAGGTGTACCTTGTCAGAACACACTGCTGCCAGATCAATATCTGAACAAAAGAGAGTTCTGTGACCAAGATATGCACATATGTGTAGGGAGAGGTTGGAATGGTTTCATTTGATCACTCACAGTATCTACCATAGTTACCAACGAGGGAATAGAATTCTATGAGATATTGAGATGGGGAATCAAAATTAAATTAAAATGAAGTATGCAATTATTTTCTTCCTGGGGTGTAGTGTTTTTCTGTCCCAAAGTCTTACTGCGTCGATGCTTGTTTTTTGCTCTTGCAAATATTGGTATAATTCATTTGCCAATAATCTATGATGATATCAAAAACTTCATGAGAAATTAAAATGCAAATGGACTACAAAAAGAAGTCAAGGTCTTTTTCTAGTGTCAGACAGATTATGAGAAATGAGAAAGGTTTTAGATAAATATTTATCTTTTTGGAAATAGCAGTTCCCCAATCATCTTTTGGCATAATATGGACTCTCATAAGTTGCCTCTAGACTCTAGCAACAAAGTCAAAATTCTCCCACTTCAATTGGATTTAAAAAACAAAATTACCTCATTTTCATCTATGAAAAATAAGATTCAGCAACAAACTACAAGTGATAATTTAAGCAATAAGAAATATGTGTGCATACGTGTTTTTTATTTTTTTATTTTTATTTATTTATTTTTTTAATATATGAAATTTACTGTCAAATTGGTTTCCATACAACACCCAGTGCTCATCCCAAAAGGTGCCCTCCTCAATACCCATCACCCACCCTGCCCTCCCTCCCACCCCCCCATACGTGTTTTTTAGAAGGTCATTTAGTGATTATAAGGATTTGATTGATCATTAGTTTAACATATAACTAACATTAGATATTCTATAATTCTTGAATCACACATTTGATAAGTGGTGGTTGATTTAGTACTTCAGAATGTCACGCACAGAGAGGTATGTAAGCTTTTAAGTTCATTTTTAAAAAATCAGAATATTTGTTGAGTAGTTCAGAATTCCTTCCTTCCATTTTATTAAAGAGACTTTATTAGGGCTTAGAAAAGACCAAATTGGTCTCAATTTTATGAGTGCATATGGTGCTATGTTGTCTTAAGATAGTAATCAAGGCCAGAGTTCAAGTGCAATCTCACTTGTATAATAAGAGATACAGTGTACTAAGGTGACAGATTTAAGCAATCCCAGGTCATCAATTTTTTATTTCTCCATTTTGAGTCCAGATTTCAAAAATGGAGTGCATAATCTTAGGAAAATGATAATAATAATAATAATATACAATTACATTAATTATTATATTGAATCAATTATTCTATATTAATAATTATATTATTATCATCATTATTATTTGAGAGAAAAAGAAAGCATTAGGGGGGGAGGGCAGAGTGAGAGGGGGACAAAGGATTAGATCTGATGTATTTCCCATGTATTTCAATTTGGAATGGGATGGGATATTTCTAATGCATAAAATGAGTGTATCTCTATAACACAATAATTTAAAATTGTATTCAAAGTTAAAATTAATGTTTTAATTTTTTTTCCATAAAAGTCCCCATTGCACCTAAGTTAAAACATTTTGATTCTGCTTATCATTCACACTTTTATCAGGCTGCAAAGTTTCAAACAACTAAACCACAAGAAAAATGGTTGAGTACACAGAGGGAAAATCCTAATCAGAGAATTTTACTGTTTTTATAACACTAAACACTATCATTTTTATTGTCAATTTTCATGTTTCTCTATAGACAGCAAAGATGTGTATTTGGCTGAAAAACATGATTCCATTCTAGCCTTTGGTTGACAATTAAATTGCATTCTTACCTTCTTTGGTAATCCTGGTGTTGAATCTAAAACAAGTAAAGGTATGTTTTCCAGGCATGCATAGTCGATGTTCATGTATTCATTGAACAAACATCATGTTCGTATCACTGTCAAATGTGCAGTATTGTACAATAGTTTGTACAAAGACAAAACATGGTCCCTGTTCTCAGTTGCTTATAGTCTAATTTGGGTCATCAGATAATTAGAATATAATAATAAATATATTAAGTTAATAATCATGTAATAATAAATAATATTCAATATATTATAGTAATTAAATTAGAATATAACAATAAATACAATCTAAATAAAACTATAATGAGTTCTGTGATAGAGGTTAGACACACATTCCTATAGAAGACTGACAAAGTAATTGTATGAGTCTAAGGCCTTCATTTATATGCAGGATAGCACTTTTGAAAAGGTATTAACTATTAGGCACAAGAATAGTTTAAATTGACATACAGGAGGACATTTATCTAGTAATATGGGGCAGTTGATTTCTACTGAGGACAAAGGTGAGAGGTGTGAGTTTCAGGGGACATCTCCAAACAGGCACATTGACAGAGGATTAGATATAGCATTTTCCAGAGGGGTAGCCATATGTGATTTCTATCCATAATTATAATCTAAGTCAAAACACCTATGGGAATTTCACTGCAGACTCACAGACTATGTTAGTGTTTCAATGCAAGTTGATTCAATATGGTATACAGCTGGCAAAGCAGAGGGCTTTTGTGCAGGGGTGGGGGGCGGCTAGAGGGGAGATTAATAACAAAGTGGAATCTGACTTTAAGCAGGTTGGAACACAGTTTTAATCTCGACATGTATGGAGATGGCTGGTTTTTGAAATTTTAAAGACGTGACCTGTTCCTGCCAGTAAGAAGTGAATGCGTATCTTTTATTATCAAAGCAAGTTAACTCTTTCAACCCACTAAATTCTCACATTCTGTTAGAAGACATTATACTGGAGCACTGCTGCTGTTCTCAAATATTACTCACACCTATTAGAAACTGGAAAATTTAATTGACAGTGTGTTCACATATTATTTTTTACAGAATAATGAAGTTTTTCATAGTTCTAAAATCAAAACTTACTTTTTCTAAGACTTGTCTTTTGAATCACTCTGTATTTTTCTCCCCTGCAATGGTTAGAATTTTGGCATAGATTCTGTTTCCCACTCTCACCCCAACCTTGTGGTTATTCTTTCCATTCTCATTCTCCCTCGGTGTTTGAGTGCTATTGTTATCCTGAGTATTGTATGGCATCACATTTCCTTCCTGGCCTGGGACTCTACCCTCCACCAGTGATGACTTTTATGTGAGAGTGGGGTAGGGGGCTAAAGACCAAACTGAGAGATGTGAGTATTACTCTTGATGTGTGGCATCCATCCCATTTGCACAAAATAAGGAAATGAGAAATGCAATCATAATTGCTATCAGTGATGAAAAGCATTTTTATAATTATTCAGTAATAAATTTGAATATGCTTTCTCATGGAAGAATAACAATGGAGTCATTGAGTGCTGTTGGTCTCTAAACTAGAGCTTGGGAAACCGCACTGAATGATACCTAATGACCTTAGGGAGTTAACAGTCCCCAAAATGTAGGTAATTTATTTTCTTCTCAGAGCTCATTGTTCTCAAAGAATTTGAGAATCAAATAAATTTTTCATCTATTTATCCCTAATTTTGTGTGATCTCCTTTGCCCTTTTGTAACACTCAGTGACTTGGCAATGAGCAAGATAAAATAAAGTGACCTACTGTGGTTACCAGTAAGCAAAGAAACAAAAGAAAACATAACTGATGTCAGTTAGCCAGTTAGCCGGTTAGCGAGGGGACAGGGAATAAGTGAGGAATATTGTAGAAGTGCTGGGCAAAGATACAGAGAGGATAGTGAACTTAGTATTGAGGACATTTGCAGTTCAAGGACACACTTGTGTAGGTGGACAGCCTTGGTTAGGTAAGTTCCCATGTCACACACCCCTAGACCATGTCAAAAGTGTAAAAGAAGCTTCTTCTCACAAGCCAATGGATAACATCTATCTGTGTGGCCATTCTGAAACTAAGAGACTTTGTTTCAACTGTAGAGATTATGCTGGTGGCTTTGGCCTCTAGATGAATGCAGTGGAATATTCTTGAGTAGCTATCTATTTATTTTATCATTTGCCACACAGTCTGTACTGCCATTGTATGAGAAAATCCTTTCTGGTTAAAATGAATGCTTACAAAGCAGCATTTTATATCTTTTCCCATCTGTGAGGAATTTGTCACATCTTCATATAAAATCCCTTGTTGCCTTAGAGTTTTTAAGACCAAACACATTATAGTTCTAAGGGTATGTTTGTTCTTGTCCATCATCTTTTTTTCACTTTTAAAACCACGTTTATTTATTTTTGTATCAGAATATGTATGACTTTGTTCTGACTTCCTTTTTCCTTCTCCCAAGATAGCCTGAAGAATCAGATACTGGATCTCAAGAGGTTTCCTCAAACTATTTTAGGAATGCAAGAATTCAATGTTTGGCTAGCTCTCTTTTGTTGATTTGCCCCAACGAGTGGGGTTGATAATAATTGCACCTTACAGTTACAGCTGGAAATAGGTCTTCAGGATTATGGAGACTTGTATGGGCCAATGCATTCTACACCAAGGATCACGAATCTTCTATAGGTTGGGATTTGATGATACCATATAAGTTTCTTACCTTTTTCTCACTTATAACTTCTCCTCTCTTGTTTTTATGTGCTGTAGTCTGTAAAATTTCAAAAACATTATCAAAACCATTTTCATAAGGTAATATAGTCATTCAGTACTGTGGCAAGAAAAAGTTTCATATTTTATTTGTGGAATGTGATTTCCTAAGAAATCACAACCTTGGCCATTTCATTCCACTTTGTTCATGGAGTCTGATGAGAACAGAGAGAGGCAAGAGTGTTGGCAAAATCTCCCACAGTTAAAATATGGTATCTTTCTACATATGGATTCATTCATTATATCTAGTCCTTAAACTTATTATTGAATATTATTAAATTGAAAAAGTTCTAAACAACAAGTTTAAAAATAAGTGTTCAGGAATATTTTAAATGTATTTAAAAGTCATAGAATTGTTAAATTATTATATTGGGAATGAGCTCATCCTCTCACACAGATCAGAAGCCCCTTATATAGAGAGCATATGAAACATATGTTTGAAAGACCTATGATCTATAAAGCCATCTCACTCAAGTTGGATGAAAGCTAATTATATAAAGGGCTCTGCAGAAGGAACCAGAAGCTGTTTCATTATAGTTTTACTTGTTGTTCTGTTCTGGCCTTTTAAAATGATATAAAGAAAAGATGTATGTTATCCTTACCATCCTTCCCCATAATATGTCCAGGATAAAAACACTTAAATCCTTAAATCATTTTTATGGCTTGTAGATACTTAACCATTTTGGTTATCAGGTTGTACTTTGATCAACAATATTCTTCATAAAATAGAATGCTTATAGTAAAATATTTGGTGGAGGTTTCTGTGTGTTTGTAACAATCTAATATGTGATATTCCACTTGAGAAAACTAATTATTTCACACACTAAGCAGTAGGGTAATAGCATATCAGAACTCTATTGGTATAGAATGCCTCATAGCTATGACATCCATTTTCTCTAAAACCACACTCTTCTCAAATATACACTCTCTATAACCAATCAATTTCACTTCTAGGAATGTAAGGAAATAGTCTGAAATAAAAAATTAAAATATTTTGCATGAAGAGTAGAATTTTGATATGAAATATCACAAAAACATATGGTTTAAACTAACTGTCCAGTGTAGAAAATATTACAATAAATCCATTCATGAAATGGAAATTCATTCTATGGATATTATGCAGTTATAAGAATCATTATGTAGAATGAAAATTGTAATGATATGACAATAAGAAAACAGAAAAATATGTATGATGGATATAAATACATATGTATACATATGATGGATACATATACACTATTCACTTCAAAGATACTGCAAATGAAACACCAAAATTATAGTTATCTTTGTTTGATATACTATTTCATTTTTCTTCCTTACACTTATATTCATTTTCCCAATTTCTATAATTTCCAAATATTTACTTCAATAAAAATGAAATATCTCAGGAGATTTGAATTTTTAACTGTTAGGCTTTCTTATATGAAACAAAAATTCTTTCAAATGACTTTATGAGCAAATTCACATTCTCCCTGTGTTACCGCAAGAAAGTTTTTCAGTTTCACTGCCGAATCTTTAAGGTTCACATCCTGGAGGAGAGGACAGCCATACTACGTGCCCTAGTACCCATAAATTCTTGTCACAATGGAAAATTGATCTATTGGGCTTGCAAAGTATCTCTTAAAACTCATGTGTTCTGTCACTTTATTTCTTTATGGAGAAAAGGGGAGATGAGAGAGTGATTGATTGAGAGAGACTGGATGGAGAAAGGCAAGAGGCAGAGTGTGTGGTAAAAGGGACAAAGAGAAAGCTAATTCCAACAGCTGCTTTGCTTATCTGAAAGTTTTAACTTGACTCTTGCACATATCCCAGGTGACCAGCTAATAAAAATAATTTAAGCTTTAACAAAACAAGGGTAATTTATAATGTGAAAACTGTAGTCTGGCACTTGTATCAGCACCAGAAACAAGGTTTCTGAAAGTTCCTTAGGGGAATGAAACTACCAGGGACACACAATTTAATAACAACCTTCTTTCCACTCAACTACCCTATCCCAGCCCCCCAGCCCCCTACTGCCTATTCAACATCAACATCAAAACCTTGAAGCAAACTTATAAAATTCTGTTTCACTGTTAGATTCTTTATATTGTTCTTAAAGCAACCCTAAAACTATGTCATATTTCTTTGTTATATGGAAATATTTTTAAAATCAGGACTTCATATTAATTGTTTTCAGCAATATTATTGCTACCACAAATGTATAATTACTCAAGAGACCCAGTTTAAACAAAATTAATTCCATTTTTGAACTAGATTGTCTATTGTATACTTCAAAATCATAATTTTCTTGGAAACAGGGCCTCTTGAAATGCAAATGCCTCACAAAAAGGGCAGATTTTAATATTTTTCATCCCCATTGAATTAGGGCAGAAACTAATTTGCTAAATGGAAAGCTACTGTCATATAACATATTGCATAAAATGAATATACACATGGAGATTAATCAAAAAAAGCACAACATCAGCTTCATAGCAGTGTCATGCTTAAAATGAACTTACATTTTTATTCTGCCTTGAGGATACACAGATTGTTTTGTTTTAATGGCTTCCAGCCATCTCTATTATATAGCATAAAGGCTCAAAGGGGAAAGCAGATTTTAGTCCTCTGAACAACATCTACAAGGAAGGAGTTTAAAAATGCTGATTAAGCAAATGTTGTTGGGTTACTCTGTTGACTTCACATTTGTGTTTAAGTCATTGTGGAACAAATATTTAACTATTGGCGTGATTGTCTGGACATAATCAAAAGGCTGGATAAATCCTGGGCATCTGTGAGACTGTGAGGAATAACTTCTTTAAAAAGAGCTCCTTGCGAAGGAAAAAATTAACTGGTATTGGAGGGCAATAGGTTTAACCAATCATTAAAAACAGAATCAGGTAAGTTCTTGGAGACATATGGACTTTCACTGTGACAGCTAAATGTAGAGTGAGAGACAAAAATCATTTAACTTTCTAACCCTCTGTTTCCTCATTAATGAAATGGAAGTCATAATAATTGTCTAAGTCTTGTGGCTGTTCTTAATATCAAATGAGGTAATGAATGTAAAAGCACCTCACAGGTTCAAGCAATAGGGAGAAATGCATGCACTATATTAATGGTGAATTCATGTGCATTTGTAGAGTATTTTTCTGTGTATCTGATAAAGAAAAAGAAGGCTGGAATTCTGATTTGGAGTCGGGACATCATGGTTCATGTCCAAGCATTGACAGTATCTAGCTCTATTACAAGAAGCAAGTTAGTGAATTTAAACCTCCATTTTTTTTTTCAATATCTATCATGAAGTTAGTCATACTTGCCTATCAGATTACCTGAAAATAAAAAAAAAAATCATATAAATAAAAATACTGTCATACAAGGGGCCTTTCCTGCTTTGATGTTTTATTTAATTCTTAAAGTTTAAAGCAGTTTGTGGATACTTAGGGGTAAAAGGACTCTGAATTTACTTTTCAAAACTGCTTGGAAAGTGACAGCTTTCTATTTAGTAATATCCTCATAGTAAGAAAAAGCTCATGTGAGTTCCAAAGAAGACTTAATTGGTCTAGAAAATAACTTAAGTTCTGGCAGCATATGGTTCAATAAGGCATGAATTAGTGACGATGAAACAGGAGTCTTCGATCTTACCTACATTTTTTTTTTGGAATGAGAAAGTTTTATTTTATGGTTATTTTATTTCATTGATCTTATTTATTTTATTTTAAATCTTTGAGAGCAAAATATGTATGTGCAAATGTATCTAAGGTTAGGCATTGCTCTAAAATACGTTGCAAACATACAGGGGTTAAACTCAGGAAATACTCTCTATTTCTTCTTGATAGAAAAATGGTAGAACGCTGGATTTCTTGAGTCACATAAATCGGTCAGAAACATTTTAAAACAAAATTCTGTAAAATAAACAAGGATTTCTGTATTTTACAATTTTTAAATGCCTTCAAATATAGTTTATTTGAAAAATTTAAACTGTAACTCAATATATTTTATCTTATTTGATTTATCCAAAAAAGCTAAAACTCAATTAGAAATAATGATTTCTAGAGATAACATTATGAGTAGAACTGTAATTTTCTAAAAAATTCAAAACCAAATTACTTTAGTGTTTTAATTCATAATAAGAAATAGTTGGTTATTATATATTGAGTGTCTTGGTAGTTCAATATTCAACATTCAAACTCTCAGATCTTTTGTTTAAAGTTGGATCATTTACTAGGCAACAAGATGCTATTATTTGTTTCTGCATAGTTTATAGGAAAAGACACTAATGTCCTTAGCTGCCTAATTTAGGTAAACATTTCAAATTTCAGACCTACATATTGGTTATAAATAATATAAAAGAGAAACCATTTTTTAAAAAGGTAAATTTTCTGAGTTAATACTTATATATTCTATTTCAAATCCTTGTTTTTTAGGAAAATGTGTGTCATAATATGTTATAAAAAAGTATTGTTCAGGTATTATGGGGAGGGAATATACAAGAAATTATACTGTCCCCTCTAAAACTTTTATCTTCTCATTAGGTATGTATCTAAGACAAAACCATGTTTGAGGCATGATTTAAAACATAGACATAAATCACCCTGTAAGGTTATCTTACCTATAGGTAATATCTTTTAGTGTCTAAACATGTTCTACTTTAAAAAATAATCTGATGATCTTATATTTTAATAGGATAACTGGAAAAAAATATTTGTCAGTGCTAAAGTTCTTTTGATCTACTCAGGATATTTCTAGAATTGTTCCCAATTACCGTGTAAAAAGAAAAAAAATTCTAGCAACCTAAACACTCCCTTAGTGTTGTTCCATTCTACTCATTTCTAATTTCCTTCAGTCTTACTATCCAGGAAAAACATGAGACACACAGCTAGGAAAAAGTCCCCAAAGAACTTTGAAGTGTGAGTCTTCCCTACCAAATAGCAAACCCTTAAACATTACAATAATAATAACAATAATAACAGCAATCCATTAACCACTGTTCAATGAAGTCTGTGAGAAATAACATCACA
The DNA here is from genome assembly GCF_024362965.1 of Panthera pardus. Taxonomy (NCBI): domain Eukaryota; kingdom Metazoa; phylum Chordata; class Mammalia; order Carnivora; family Felidae; genus Panthera; species Panthera pardus. Next base: position 37,701,606 of record NW_026526732.1, read on the forward strand.
GAAAACATTGCCTTATGTTGTATCCCTCATAAATACTGAAAAAAGTACTGAAATATATGAATTTAAATAGTTGTTTTTGTTCAGTGTCTTCTTGAAATAATTCTCCCTCCTTCTGTCTCTCTCTCTCTCTTTACACACACATATGCACACACATACACACATATATACAGATTTCTAGGCAAATACTTTGACAACTGATACAGAAAATTAAAGGACAAAGCATTCAATTCAGAATGTGTGGACATTGGTTACGTGTTTATTGGGATATAATAATGATATTACTGTCCAAAAATGTGAAGGTTGCATTCTTTTAGTTCATGATAAAAAAAATTCTTGGCTGTACACGGGACCATTCAAATCTAGGCACAGATCTGCTTCCAAAAGGTTTAAAAAAATTTTTTTTATATTTTATTTACTTTTGATAGAGAGAGACAGAGCACACGTGGGGGAGGGGCAGAGAGAGAAGGAAACAAAGAATCTGAAGCAGGCTCCAGGCTCAGAGCTGTCAGCACAGAGCCCGATGTGGGGCTCGAACTCACAAATTGCAAGATCATGACCTGAGCCGAAGTCAGATGCTCAGCTGACTGAGCCACCCAGGTGCCCCCCAAAAGGTTTTTTGACAAAGGAAATGGAGAATTTCTTTTGGTAAGTGACCCTCATGTCCCCACAGACTTCTATGTAGAAGGGCAAATAGAAAGAGGATCTTAACATCAATGCTATACATAATCCATTTAAGTCAAGACCCACATATTAAGGTCAAATCTTTGCTTTTTCAGAAGTCTTACGCTGTTCCATGGTATAGAAAACTGTCAGGTATCATAGGGAATGAATATGCAATAAACTATGTACTCTTTCTTCTGATACTCTCAATTTCTTCATAATTGAGATATAAGGAAACACATATCTTGAACATGATCGTTAAAAATCAAATTCTCAATTCTTTTTTGAAAACTGATGAGTCATTATGTTGAATTGTCTCAGTGGAATTGGGCCATTTTATCATGATCTTTTTGGGATTACTTAATCATACCACCTCTTAATATAACACTGCTTGTTTTAGGAAGTTGGTACTGGGCTTAATAATATAGTACAAGGATTAATCAGATAAACTCTGTAGGATATTATTTAAAATCACTGTGAATAAGATAAAATTCATTTGAGTTGCAAATAGTCTCTTTTAATTCTAATTTAATAGGAGCTGAATATTAATTATAATTCATTTAATTTCATTTCACCAGCTTATTACATGCTTTAATTCCATTATAGTCCATTCTTTTTGCATTTGTATTTGATTCTTTACTGTATATTCAGTTCAGCACTGGATATAATAGTGGTCTTGTTGTTTTATTTTGCTTCAAGTGATTGGCATGCCAACTGATGGTTACTTAATATTCCTTTCTTCTGGCCCTAGATTGGATCTTGAATGGGCAAGTCTTGACTGGGCTATTACTGGAAGAGAGCTCACTCAGATCTCATTTGAAATAGAGCCAGCATCTTCTCTCTTTTTCTCTTTATCCTCCTTGCTAAATGTAAATAAAAAGACATTCCCCAGTGCCTGTGGGCAGCCATATTATTATGCCAATGAAAGTAAAATTTACAATTAGAAAATAATTTGTGATATTGTTGGTGGCAGTAAAAGATACATAAAAAATGATTAACAGAATGTTATAAGAAATAAAAGAAGAGAAAGATAAGCGTGTTTGTTAGTTATGTAAGTGTTACATGAAAGCTTAAAATGCTTCCCAGAATATACATATAATCTGAATAATGGATAAAAAGAAAGCTAAACCAGTCCTAGCAAAATGGGGGGTGAAAATGGGATGCAGACTACAGAACAGAATGAGGGTGGTGAAGAAAGTGGCTTAGTTCTTTGTGTTGAGACTTAGATTGACAGAGAGAGAGTGTAAGTAATGTCAGCTTTCTGAATTCTTGACTTTATACTTAGTGAATATTAAGTCACCTGCTAGTGCCCGTGTTGTTGGCAACTGGTGTAGGTGGGTGGAGGGTGGGAAGATGTCAATTATGATTCTGCATCACTTTGGAGAAATCATCTCTCTTCAGCCCGTAGAGTCCTGGTAGGGTTGTGATCATTGAAATCTGCCAATAGCCATAGGAATGAGCATATCACTGAGGCTGTCCCAATTATTGCTGTGAGTTATTTTGGACGTAGTATAGTTCCAATGATAGCACTTATCTCAATCAGAGAAAGGCCAAGCATTTTTCAGGGACTGATATGGAGACACTAGAAGAAAGAACTGCTGTTCCCAGAAAAACCAAGTTCTGGTTCTGCTAGGGTCCATCTTGCTTACCAGATGTTGAGAGCCAACTTGCAGAATGAAGCCAGACAAAGCCAGAGAGCAAGAAGGTGGAGACAATGAGAAAGTCTTTGTGTTCACATTTGAGCTCCTATGTTCAACAGTGCCAACAGACAGCTAATTTTACTTTGACTTCCCAGTTATGTGAAGCAATATATTCCTTTTCAGTTTAACTTGACCTTGGGAATCCAGCACTCACAACCAACAGAATCTTGATTGGTGCTATTTTTCAACCACTAGGGACAGGACTAAAATACCCCCAGAAGCACTAACACTGATCATCACCACACGCTACTTTTACTTGCATTCATATATTGTTAATATTACACAAATAAGAATATAATTTCAGGAGGATTTGGTGCACATCAACTGGCTTAAGGTACTCAATTTCACGTCACTTAGAATGTCTTTGATATAACGGGGTAGAGATTAAGGAGCCAAACACCTGTAATATAGGTGCTCCCCATTTTGCTATTTAATTTAATAAATAAATACAAGACAAAATGGCCTATTTACATAACTGTCTTTAGTCTTGCATTTTCACTTGAGAGACTATATTTTTAATAAACCTTTAAGTTTAGGAAATAAAAATATGACCTTTTAAAAATAAAGATAATCTAGAAATACAGAAATGAGCCATGCCAGAAACACAGAAATGAATTTGTTATATAAAATCAAGTTCCACCTCTTTACCTCTTGGCTCTGCATACACACACTATAAACACACCAGATGATTTGAATGAGTCCACTGGGTGGATGGAAAACATCAGCCAGTTAGGATATTTGGTATCACATAAACAAAATGACTGTTGATGGCACAAACGTTTCTTTTTTGAATAAGTAGTTGTGTCATTAACCTAATAGCTAAATAAAAGATTAGGCAATTTCCAATGACAAGAAAATATAAAACTCCACATTGGAAGGTTGGATCTCTTACAGACAGCGTTTTGACTCCAAGAGACATGGGCGTCAGGTGTGTTGTGTATAATGTGTATACATTTATAAGAACAAATTTCAAACTCTATACTTCTTGCTGATGTGCAAACATGTACTCAAAAGCTGAAGAAACATTTAAATCCAAGCTAGAAAAAAGCCTCTTCATTGCTAATGTACATTTAAACTATCCAGTCCCCGTGTTGTTGTAATCACAATGCAATTTGATACCAAGTGTGGAAAGATGTACTTTGGGGGATGGGGGCTTGAGAGCTGTCAGGGGACTTGCTCCTTTGGCAGTGATTAACAGTTTGGTAATGAGGGTCTGTTGTGTGGGGGTGAGAATCCAAACACTGTGTCAAATGGTTAGCTGCTCTTTTAGTGACCCCAAAGTACACAGCAGTCCTGGAGCTGAAGGAGAAAGAAAGACAGAAAGAGAGGAGCTAGAAAAGCATGACAAAGATCCCCAAATCCTTATTTTTTTTTTTTTTGCAAAGACAGAAGACTCATCCCTATTGTGGTTAGCCTACCCACCCCCATACCCTCTCCTTCCAAAAAGAAATTCTGGTAACATTAGCTGATGGTAATAACAAAATAACCCAAACAAACAAAGCTGAAGAAATTTAGGACTACAGGTTTAGAAGTTGTTGAGTCTATTAACAAAATGTGTTTTTTAGCTGAAAAAAAAATCTTTTTTAGCTTATTTAAATGTGGTTTTTAAAACAACTTCACAATAAATTCAACCAGCACGTAAACTTTCTCATTTACTAGTTAGTTTTATGCCTTAAAAAGTGATCTTTTAACTCAGCTTTGTTTAAAATAAATAAAGTAAAAAAGAAACTAACTCCTCAGGGAAATCTGAAGAAAAAAAAAAGCAAACTGCAAGCTTCAGTGTCTTTATATTTATTGGCTTGAGGTCAATCTGTTATGAGATGTCTTGGATATTGTGTCTGTAATGGCTGTGTTTTTTTCTTAGCTACACATCCAGATCTGTGTTATTCATAGACGACAGAACTACTTGGGCATAAATTCCACATCTGTCAATTAGTGTGACCTGGGGAAGTCACTTAATCTTGGTTTCCAGTAATAATGCTATAATAATACCTTCCTCTTACAGTTAGTATAAAGATTGAGCAAGATAATATAATGTCTGATACATAAGAAATCATGAATATATAGCAGAATCATTTCTTTCTCCACTTTTGTCCTATTCAACTTAACGTAGCTTTATGATTATTATGTATTGGGTTAATTTTGAGGTGAAGTGTATGTTTTTCAAGATATATTATCTTTTAGTATGATGTTGAACAGTTTACTTACAACAGTATTTTGATGTATTTCAAAGTTTAAGTAAACAATGAATGCACTAGTTAATTTCAATTTCAGCAACAACAACAAAAACAAAAAAAAAAGTAATTTGAGGGCTAAACATCTCAGTCATCACATTTCTTTTGTTAAAACATTTGTCTGTAAACAAAGTTTAGTGTAAATTTTAACTCAACATAAAATGTTAATGAATAAAGTACAAGACTCACATGGATATGTAAACCCCAGAATATGTCCAAAGTGGATTTTGGCTAAAATCATCTGGACATTTGCCTCTGTAATACAAAGCCAAAGCAAAGAGACGGTGGGCCAAAGGAAGCCTAAGTACATAAACATGAAACTACTGAACTCTGAGGAAATTAGCGAATGAGTTAAATACTGATCCGGGAGCTCTGTCCATTTTTATCAGGGGGATATTCTACTGCTGTAAGCAGGCATCTGGTTTTCATGTTTTTCAGAAAAGTCTAAAGCTGGTGGAGGATGTTAATAATGAGGGAGGTGAGACACGTGTGGGGGCAGAGAATATATAGGAAATGTCTGTACGTTTTCCTCAATTTTGTCATGAACCTTAAATTGTTCTAAAAGATGAAAGTCTTACTTTTTTTAATGTTTACTTATTTTTGAGAAAGAGAGAAACAGAGTGTTAGGGGGGGAGTGGCAGAGAGCGGGAGACACAGAATCTGAAGCAGGCTCCAGATTCTGAGCTATCAGCACAGAGCCCAATGTGGGGCTTGAAACCATGAACTGTGAGATCATGACCTGAGCCAAGGTCAGACGCTCAACTAACTGAGCCACCCAGGTGCCCCAGAAAGTCTTAATTTTTGAAAAAAAAGTTTAAAGACAAACATGTGCATATTTAAATGCTGGAAAGTCCTCTTTCCCCCTTATAAAGTGTTCTTCTAAGAATTAATTAAACCTTATTAGATTTTATGTAAGTTAGAATTTTCCTAAGGTAGAGTAAATAAACCTCATCTCCAAAAGGAAGTTTAAATTTCTTTCTGTAGTAAGTAGATTTTTTTTTTGTTTGCTCTCTAACCTGGGATTTTAAATTCAGATCCACAGATCCATTGGTCTGTACATATAATTCAAGAGATCTATGATGGAAAAGCATTACATTTTTATTTTTGTCATCTTCTGATACAAATTTAGCATTTTCTGGAGTTGTGAATATAGTATTCCACAGCTATCTTTATAGAATATTATGGTTGCTTCAGACATCTTGAAATATCATGTGTGGTCATCATCACTTTGAAGGTATGGTAGTTATTAGACTGCCAATGGTGTCCTCAGCAAAAAACTAAGCATATGGTTCTATGCAGTAAGCCCATAAATTTGCATCTGTTTCAATTCATGAAATGTATGTAAACTTGGTGGATGTACTGGGTTGGTAAAAGAAGGGAGTTTCTCTGTCCCTTCCCTTTCCTTCCCTCCCCTTCTGGAGTGTAGTACACTCCAGCCTGCCAACCAACATTTGGAAAAAAAAGATTGCAGAAATTTAAGTAATTATATCAAATCTCAGTTATCTTCATTCTATATAAGAGAGCACGATAAAGAAACACTTTGTCTTAGGCCAACTTTGTCAGGTGGACGAAAGTGCATAAAGGAGATTATCCCAGTGAGAATAAATACTGAGCAAAGTGTTATCCCTTAAAATTAAAAAAAATACACTGTTACACTGAAGAAAAACCACCTCCCAATCCTTCAATAACTACTGAGTTAAATGTGTTACAATTTTAATCACAAAAATAGTATTTTAGCATTAACTTTTGTATGTTGATAAATATATTTTCAAATACAACCACTAACTAATCATGAGCTCAAATACCCAATAAATGCCCCATGGCAATTCAAGGTCAAGTGCTTTCAGAACTTTAGCAGTGGAAAGAAACATCATTTCATTAATGAATTCTTGACAGTGCTTCCATTCGAGTTGGGAGGGTTGTTTGCTGTGGAACGAAGAGAACTGACTGAGAAACTCAAGACTGGTTTCATTTCTAGATAAGTGTGAATCGCTGAAACACTCATCTGTTATGAGGAGATTGGTTCCATCAACCTGTTAAAACCCCCAAAATTGTATTATTTCTGTGACATTCAAATAGAGATACCCAAAAAGCTTTGTTAGAAATCACCCTTCCCATGAAGTACAGTAAAACCTTGGATTGCAAAGTAACTTGTTCTGCAAGTGTTCCACAAGACAAACAAACGTTTCTAATAAATTTTAACTTGGAAAATGAATGATGTCTTGCAATATGAGTAGTATGTGACATTGAATGACATTGAATGATCACAACTGAGCCAAGGTTTCTTGAAATTTGCTTTGATATATGAGTGCTTTAGATTACAAGCATATTTCCAGAACAAATTATGCTCACAAGTGAAGGTTTCACTGTATTTTTATTAAAAAAATCAAAAGCAACTAACATAGAAATCTATTTTTCAAACTTGTATGGGATAATCAGTCTCACTCAGTGTTATATGATCTTTTCCTTATATTTTGGGGTAAAACCTTTTCCCTTCAAAGAACGTTTTTCTTCAGGAAGGGCTGACAGGCAGAGCGGTAAAAGTAATGCTGTTGTTGGTCCTTTTCTGGAGACCAGTTTAAGCACACTTTTCTTCTTCTTTTTTTTTAAGGTTAATTTATTTTGAGAGAGACAGAGAGAACATGTGCATGCAAAAGTGGGAAAGGAGCAGAGAGAGTGAGGGAGAGAGAATCCCAAGCAGGCTCTGCACTGTCAGCACAGAGCCCAACTTGGGGTCTTGATGTCATGGAACCCGTGAGATCATGACCTAAGTAGAAATCAAACATCAGAGGCTTAATCGACTGAACCACCAGGTGCCCCATAACCACATTTTTTTTCTACGAGGACCTTTGAGGTTGGACTGAAGCATTTTCATTTTCTCCTTTAAGTGTGGAGAAGAAAGCATGGTGGGAAACATAGCTGGATTTGTGTTTCTATTTCAACCCAAATAATACTATCACTTTTTGTAAACAATTTTTTTACTATTTTTTCTGAGTCAGCTCTTTGGAAAAGAAATAAGTATTATCAGTTGATTAATTCTGGAACATAGGACTAGAATAAAAGAGACAAAAACCAATAGTCATTGGAGTGAATTTATAACATTGAATTACTGTGATGCAGCCTTTTACATATAACTTCTCTGAGTTCCTAACCACGGGAATACTGAGTGTCACAAATTCTATACATCAAAGACATTTCACAGATTTTTGTTTCTGCTCATCATATCATTGAGGAAATTATATCTACAAAGACAATAAGCAAAAAAAAATTAGTAAATTAGTTATGATGAGGAATTTTCATAAGGAACAGTGTACTGGGTTGCATTTTTAAATGCATCCTTCTCTTATGTGGGAACTCCGATGTCTTGAAAAAAAATCAAGTATCATCCTGCAATTAGAGTGTCATGAAGTATGGGTTTAATAACTTGCTGATGCTACAAATTATGCAGCAGCTCATTCATTCATTCATTTCATTCATTCATGAGAACTTATCATAGACCCTAGGCGCTGGGATAGAGATGTGAAAAAGATAGACAAAAATCTCTGCCCTCCTAGACCTTACATTGTAGCAGGAAATGACAGGTATAAATTAATAAATATCTATTATAATGACAGGTGATGATAAGTGCAATGAATAAAGCAAAGCACCATAGGAGGATATGGAGCATGTACACAAAAGAGTGGACGAAGTGAACCAAATGGTGGAGGAGGGAACGTTTGAGTAGAGAGATGAACAAAAGCAGGGAGATGAAGGAGGAACCCATGGGGAAATCAGGGAGTGAGAAAGAGGAATTCCAGAAAGAAACATGAAAGCATGCAAAGTTCCTGAGACCCGTTCAAAGAAAGATCAATGTGTCCAGGGAAAGAGCAGGAGGAGCAAATGGAATGGGGTAGGATTTCGGCCTGAGAAGAGGAAAGGACAGGCCAGAGTCTTTTAGGCCCTCCTGAGGTATTTGGCTTTATTCTAAATGTGACAGGAAACGAAAAGAGGGTTTTGAAGAATGCATTAGCATTTTAGCATTCATGTTTTATTTATTTTTTAATTTTATTTTAATTCCAGTATAGTTAACATACAGTGTTATATTAGTTTCAGGTGTACAATATAGTAATTCAACCGTTCTGTACATCACCCAGGGCTCATCAGGACAAGTGCACTCCTTCATACCCATCACGTATTTAACCCCCCCACCCCATCCCCGATTCCCCTCTGGTAACCAGCAGTTTGTTCTCTATAGTTAAAGTTCTGTTTCTTGGTTTCATTCTCTTTTTCTCTATCTCTCTCTCTTTCCTTTGCTAATTTGTTTTGTTTCTTAATTTCCACATATGAGTGAAATCATAAGGTATTTGTCTTTCTCCGACTGACTTATTTTGATGAGCATTGTACTCTAGCTCCATCCATGTCTTTGCAAATGGTAAAATTTCATTTTTTATGGCTTAGTAATATTCCTGTGTGTGTGTGTGTGTGTGTGTGTGTGTGTGTGTGTGACACTTTCTTTTTCCATTCATTTATTGATGAACACATGGGCTGCTTCCATAGTTCACTATTGTAAATAATGCTGCTATGAACATAGGGGTGTACATATCCCTTTGAATTAGTGTTTTGTTGTTGTTGCTGTTGTTGTTAAGTTTACTTATTTATTTTGAGAGAGAGAGAGCCATCAGGGGAGGGGCAGAGAGAGAGAGGAAAAGAGAGAGAATCCCAAGCAGGCTCTGTGCTGTCAGCACAGAGCCTCATGCAAGGCTTGAACCCACGAACTGTGAGATCATGATCTGAGCAGAAGTCAAGAGTGGGATGCTTAACCGACTGAGCCACCCAGGCACCCCTGAATTAGTGATTTTGTATTTTGGGGGCAAATACCCAGTAGTGCAATTACTGGATGGTAGGTTAGTTCTATTTTTAACGTTTTGAAGAAACGCCATACTGTTTTCCACAATGACTGCACCAGTTTGCATCCCACCAACCGTGCACAAGGGTCTTTTTGCTCCACACCCTCACTAACACTTGTTTCTTGTGTCTTTGACTTGAACCATTCTGACAGGTGTCTTCTGCCCTTTTTTAATTGAGTTATTTGGTTTTGGGGTTATGAGTTGTGCAAGTTCTTTGTATATTTTGGATATTATCCCTTTATCAAATATGTCACTTGCAAACATCTTCTCCTATTCCATAGGTTGCTTTTTAGTTTTGTTGGTTGTTTCCTTCACTGTATAGAAGCTTTTTTATTTTGATATAGTCCCAATAATTTTATTTTGGCTCTTATTTCCCTTGCCTCTGGAAACATATCTAGAAAAATGTTGCTATGGCCAATGTCAGAGACATTAGTGTCTGTGCTCTCTTATAAGATTTTTATGGTTTCATGTCTCTCATCTAGGGCTTTAATCCATTTTTAGTTTATCTTCATGTACGGTATAAGAAAATTGTCCAGTTTCATTCTTTTGCATGTAGCTGATCAATTTTCCCAACACCATTTGTTGAAAAGACTTTTTTCCCATTGGATATTCTTTCCAGCTTTGTTGATTAATTGACCGTGTAATTGTGGGTTTATTTCTGGGCTTTCTATTCTGTTCTCTTGATCTATGTGTCTGTTTTTGTGCCAGTGCCATAGAATTCATGTTTTTGAAAGAACACTCCAACTGCTGGGTTGGAAATATAGCCCCCTAATATAGTTTATATTTTCAAAAAGAAGTTATGCATCTATACACTATCTTTAGAAAGAGTAATATAATGTCCACAGGATCATTTTTACTTCATTGGTATCATTCATGGAAACATTTCATAATTATAAAAAAATATGTATGGTACATCAATTGATTGAGACCTTGGTAACACTTTAATTTCACCACTCAAATCTCATCTGTTTTGTTTATCTTCTTTAAGTTCTCATTTCATTAAATAGTAATAGACTGTATTTCCCCTCTATAATACATATGGTAGCAAAGTATTGGTTGTAATTACCAATATTATTACTTAGTTGAAAAATGGCTTTACAATTATTATAAAAATTCCAAAGTTTGCTTTTTTCTTGAGTATAGTTGACATATGATGCTATATTAGTTTCAAGTGTACAGCATGATTCAACAACTCTATATGTTATGGTCACCACAAATGTAGCTATCATCTGCCACTGCATAATACTATTGTAATACAATTGACTATATTCTGTATGCTGTAACTTTTATTCCTGTGGTTTATTCATTCCATAACTGTAAGCCTGTATTTCCCTCTTTTCTTCACCCATTTTGCCCATCCCCCCATACTCCTTCCCTCTGGCAACCACCAGTTTGTTCTCCGTATTTATAGGTGTGATTCTGCATTTGGTTTGTTTATTTGTTTTGATTTTTAGATTCCACATATAAGTGAAATCATATGATATTTGTCTGTCTCTGATTGACTTATTTAGCTTAGCACAATACCATCTACTCCATCCATGTGGTCACAAATGGCAAGGTCTCACCCTTTCTTAGGGCCAAGTAATATTCCATCAAATATACCACATCTTCCTTATCCATTCATCTATTGATGGATACTTGGGCTGCTTCCAAATCTTGGCTATTGTAAATAGTGCTTCAATAAACATAGGGGTGCATATATCTTTTCAAATTAGTGTTTCTGTTTCCTTTGGGTAAATACCCAAGAGTGGAATTATTGGATTATATGATATTTCTATTTTCAATTTTTTGAGGGACCTCCATATTGTTTTCCACAGTGGTTATATGAATTTACATTCCCACCAACAATGAACCAGGGTTCCTTTTTCTTCACATCCTCACCAACACTTGTTATGTCTTGTCTTTTTGAGTTTATCCATTCTCACAGGTATAGATGATATCTCATTGAGGATTTGATTTGCATCTCTCTGATGATTAGTGATGCTGACCCAAAATTTGCTGAGCTTTAATAGTTTTGAAAATGTCATTATATAAAATGTAGAAATGATGCAGTCAAGATAGCAAATAGTTAAAAAGACCTCCAATTTTATTAGCTTACCAAATCTCTTCTGACTACCCAGAAAGTTTAAATTGATTGAGATATTGTTCTTTGTTTGGGGGCACCTGGGTGGCTCAGTTGGTTGAGTGTCCAGCTCTTGGTTTTGGCTCAGGTCATGATCTCATGGTTTGTGCATTTGAGCCCCTCATCGGGCTCAGTGCTGACAGTGTGGAGCCTGCTTAGGATTCTCTCTGTCTCCCTCCCCTGCTCCTATGCTCTCTCTCTCTCTCAAAATAAATAAACATTAAAAAATGTTTTAAAAAAAGATATTGTTATTTGTTTTAAGATACTCATGATCTATAAACACAATTGAATTTCAACCTGAAAAAAAATTGATAAGTAAAGTTTCATTAAAATGTACAGAACAGGGGCTCCTGGGTGGCTCAGTTTTGGCTCAGGTCATGATCCCAGGGTCATGGGATCGGGCTCTAAGCTGAGCATGGAGCCTGCTTAAGATTCTTTCTTTCTCTCTCTCTCTCTCTCTCTCTCTCTCTCTCTCTCTGTCTCTCCCTCTCTCTCCCTCTTTCTGCCCCTCGCCCTGCTTGTGCTTGCTCTCTCTCTCTCAAAAAATAATAAAATAGAATAAAATATGCAAAACAATAAACTTACCTTTCTAGTCCTGTCTTTAGTAATTCAAATTATTTTGCCTACTAGAACATATGAGAGAGAAATTCCACTGGCCACAGAGCAGAAAGCAGTGGTGAGGAGAGGTAGCAAAAGGATGTCAAAAATGCATTAGAAAACCTCTTGGGTTTCAGTGCAGCATGACACATAACTTAGATCCTCTATGAGGCAGTGTGATATCATGGAAACAAAATTTTCAAAGCAAGACACACTTTTCTATGAAGTGCTTAAATTTGGACACGTGTAGTTTTTGACCTTTGTGGAAAGTGACAGTGACAATAAATTCCTTGCCAGGCTGTTATGAGGAATAAATAAGTCAATGAAGTTCAAGTGCCTAATACTATACTTTCCATGTAGTTGGTTAGCTCCTTCTCCAGCTGAATGGTTAACAGTAAGCTTCCTTCTGTGGCACTAAACTTGCTTAATAGTGGACAGTTCCATAGCTATTCTCATGCTCACAAAATTGCAATGAATGCTAGACCTTGGTTATATAATTTACCCACTCCATACAATGTTGGGAGGATTAATTAATTAATTAATGCTTGTAAGGTACTTTATGATTCATAGGTCAAAGGCTCTAGTGAATGCAAAGTTCCCTTATTAAATTTTACCACCTGCAGACTCTACTGCTTTCCTTCAGAAACACTGTGTGAGAGAAGAAATGCCTTTCAGGAAAGTAAATTTTCTCATGGTTTTCTTCTGCCACCACTGGAAGAAAAATGCAGTATTTCAATGAGAAATATGACCACATTGCTTGTCCTTGAGGGATTTCCAGAAGAAATACCACAAAATTGCTTTTCTTTGAGGGTATTCAGACAAATTCTTATAAATTGAATATATAGCAACACAGCTATATATGGGTAGTATATAGTCTGGGGTTTTGGGTTGTTGTTATTGCTCTAGAAAGGGTGCCATGTGGAAATGGGAGGAATTCCTTTATTTGGTGGAGGATAGAGGGTGATTGGTCAGCTAACATGAAAAACAAATTCCTCTGAAATGTCCTCTGATCTCTAGTTTCCTAGTGTGAAAAACGGGGAAAACCGTAACCCCTTTCCATTTGTTGGGAGGATTTGTATAAAGTGAATTAAAAAAAAAATTTTTTAACATTTATTTATTTTTGAGAGACAGAGCGTGAGCGGGGGAGGAGCAGAGAGAGAGGGAGACACAGAATCAGAAGCAGGCTCCAGGCTGTCAGCACAGAGCTGGATGTGGGGCTCCAACTCACGAACCGTGAGATCATGACCTGAGCCAAAGTCTCACACTTAATCGAATGAGCCACCCAGGCGCCCAGTATAAAGTGAATTTTTAATAGAAACTTCCCCCAAATTGATAGTACTGCTGCTGCTGAATATGAAATAATATGGTAATTCAGGAGCTTATAACTCATGTAGGACAACAGAACAAACCCAAAAGCAGATTTAAAAAGATACGGTATAAGTGAACATACTGTGAAATATTCAATTAATTCATGGCTATAATCCTAGATTTAAAACTTTGTGATTAGTAATAGTTAAGTTTAACAAAACCAAATTTTCAATATGGGCACTTCTAGCACTTTTTTGATGCCAACAGGCAATATCTATTAACTGTATTTTAAAATCTCGGTTGATTGGTTGGACTTTTATTTTGTTATCTTCATATAACCATTTCAGTAATCTCTTGATTACTGAAGAGTAATGATAACATATGAAATTATGTTCATTCTCCTCAAAAACGGAGACTGAAATTCTAAATCTGCCTACTAAATTCACCAAGACTAATTTTTGAGTATTCATTGAAGTAAAAGTTCTGGGTTAAATTTCTGTTTTATGCTTATCAATGAGAAGTGATCCTTCAGGCAGAACAGGCCATGCTCATTGTCCCACATGAAGAAAACATGAGACATTCCAGGTCTTTTTAGTGCAGTTGATGACACCAAGATACCCAACTTTGATCTGTTTTCTTTAAATGAGATAGCTGTGTGTGCGTGCGTTTGTGTGTGTGTGTGTGTGTGTGTGTGTGTTCTCATTTGAGTGACTTATTGGTTACTTGAAGGACTTTCAGCATCTGCAGTCAATTTAAAGGGCAAAACACAAGACTTTATTTTTCTCTGTATTCTTGTTACTGACAATTTCTCTTCAGAATCTGAAGCTCAAACCTTTTTTTCTATAACCCAGCCTTGTTAGTGCTGCCACCTACAGAAAGATATGGTGGCAAAACGAGGTGTTCATGTGAAACCCTATAGTAAACCTATCTCCTTCTATCCATCCCTACACTAACCTCTTTTAGCCACTCCTATCAAACCTGCAAAACACGTGCATTCATGTGCATACATGCACACATAACACACCCTCTCCCCACAGTTTTTGCACCCAGGCGTTTATGTCCAGATTGCATTCAGTGATTTAATTCTAGTAAAAAGCAGCATCTTAGATTGTAATTGCCTGTTCTCTCCTTTAATCTAGTCATATTATTTTGAAAGTAAAAATTGTTGGTCTCTTGTCTGTCATATCTGATTTGGGTTTCTATGTCCACTTTTATTGTCAGGCTAGACACTTACATTGTAATTATATAACATGGGAGGAAAAGTTGAGTGACATGGTGAATAAACTATTGGCTTTTTGCCAGAGAGATCTAAGTTTCAGTCTGACCTACAGCTCTTTGCAGAATGAATAGTCTTGGTCCTGTCCCTATGGGAGAGTGGACTGTGTCAGAGAAACTTCTGATTATAATTCAACACAGTAGGCAGTCCTGTTAAGTTGAGAGCTAGGGCTATATTTGCAAAGAGGATTAAATACTTTCCTACTGAGACAGAGAGTGAGAGGGAGAGGGGGGAGAAGCTTCTTGATAAGCACTCAACTCATTGGAAAGATTCACATCCAAGTTGTTTGTCAGTCACAGAGAAGCACTGATGCTCATTTTCAAAGCCCGGTTA
This sequence comes from Panthera pardus, assembly GCF_024362965.1. Classification (NCBI taxonomy): domain Eukaryota; kingdom Metazoa; phylum Chordata; class Mammalia; order Carnivora; family Felidae; genus Panthera; species Panthera pardus. The sequence goes on from NW_026526732.1 coordinate 37,716,722, forward strand.
CAAATGTCTATATATTGATGTTGATTTCCCTTCATGCAAGTGGTCTGGCTATACTTTTGGTAATGAAGTAGAGCAATTTTCCCAAAACCCTTAGGCAAATATCACCATCAAGAACATTTAATTTCCCCACCTGTGCCAAGGATGGGCAAAGGTGGTGAATGCGTGAACTCAAATTCAGTCAAATTGGTGGTAACTTCCTGGAGAGCTCTGCTGAGAAGCCTGAGGTAAACCCAGAGCTTAGCAGAAAATTGTGCCCTGAATAAAATACTGGCTGCCAGAGGTGGGATCCATGGAGGTGGTCCTGCCTATATTACCTATTTTGCCATCTTTGGACTAGGTGCTATAAAAATAGTTTAGAAAGGGTTAGCCCAAAAAATAATTCCCCCACTAGAGAAAAGTCTATAGGAAATATAGAAATATTGAAAATAGTGATATAAACTTAAATTTATAACACATTTCGATTGTATATAGACAAGAAAGCAACTGTAATTGTCAGGGTGTTGAGTGAAAACAGGACTGTGGGTTTTATCCCTTTAGATGGGTTGGGAAAAGCTGGAAGTGGGGAGTACACAGCAAGGACACATTCCCACGTTTCTGTTTAAGCCCTGCTAACAGATTTGCCAGCACTCTAACGTGGCTCATTTTTTCTCACTTGGCAGACCCTTGTAAGACTAAGCCTGAGGGGTGCCTGAGTGGCTCAGTCGGTTAAGTGACGACTTGATTTCTGCTCAGGTCATGATCTCATGGTTTGTGAGTTCAAGCCCCATGTTTGGCTCTGTGCTGACAGTGCTGAGCCTGCTTGGGATTCTCTCTCTGTCTCCCCCTCTCTCTCTGCCCCTCCCCCCCCCCATGCACACACTCTCTCTCTCTCTCTCAACAAAACAAAACAAAACAAAACAAAACAAAAACGACTACAGCCTGAGACTGGCCCATACTCTGCAAGATTTCCTGGGTCAGCAGTAATTATATGAGTCTCTGTGCCCCTTTGGTACTGACATCTTGGGGCTACTGATTTGACTTGCCTTATCTAGGCCTCTGATACCTGTATGTCTTCCAGTCACTGGGTTTCTAATCCCCTCTTTGGGCAATATACTCAAGTTTTGAGTATCTCTCCAGTGGTTCAGATGGTGCCCATACTTGATTCCTATCTCAGAATCTATTCTGATGTTTTCCATAGCCCTGGTCCCTTGTATGGGGTCAGTGCAACATGTGATAACATGGGAAGAAACAGTCTCTCCTGCCAGGGAAAGAGTTCAGGACAGAAGTAGAGGCAAAAGTATGAAGAGGTAGAGGGTAAATGAGATGAGGAGGTTAGCTAGGAGAACAGGGAGAGGACAAACTGAAAGTTCTCAGGGGAAATGATCTGTGTGGTCCCATAAAAAGTATAAGCAGACAATTAAGGAATGCTTTGGTCAGATCCATTGTGGGAAATAGAGAATATAAAAAAAAATCATTTTCTCAAGGAACTTGGAAACTTTGTGCCTTAATGAACTGTCAAAGGAAATTCTGAAGAAACTAGTGATATAGTGTCAGGGGACAGTGAGAGAAGGGAGAGGAACACATGATCGGGAGCAAGGAGGGAAACCCACAGTCACATTTGGTAATGTGCCATGTTAATTCTAGGCTGCAATTCTCTGGGGGTCTGGAGACCCTTAATACCACCCACTCCTGAGTCTCTAGATGATTATATTTTAGTGGCAATTAAATCAGGGGTGAATGTGTGTGTGTGTGTGTGTGTGTGTGTGTGTGTGTGTGTGTTTTAATAAAGTAGGGTTATGTGAAATTGTTTCAGGGAAAAAAAATCCCTGGAGCAACATGGATTTCATTCCCAGGGCCCTTCTTTTCTCCCCCTAAAAAAGTTAAATAAAAGACCCTGACTGTAAGATCTAGTTTGAGAGTGGCTGGTATAAGCCCTGCTTTTAGGACCTCACACTTGAAGAAACTAATTGGGGTAATCAACATGCCAGGAAGCAAGAGAACAAAGCTCCAATGGCTTTAGTTAAATCATAAATGAGAAGGTGCTTCTTAAATTCACTGTTTTTTTTTTTTTGCTTAGTACATATACACATAAAAGTACCAGCATCTTACCCGTTTTTCTAACCATAAATTTCTGAAGGGTCGGAAAGAATGAGATATTCTCTTAAAACATACAAACAGGATGAAGCATCCAGTAAACAAAAGATGCTCCTTAAAATAGCTCTGAAGAGGTCAATTTATGTTCCTTTTTAAAGAATTTCTGAATAGAAATCAAGCTAGAAAGCTACCTAACAGTTTAAATATTTCATAAATGAAGGACATATTATAGATGGCTTTTCCATTAAATCAACTTACAAGAAAATAATCTATTATTATTGTTATTATAGTTCATTTTTGGTTTGAAACTTGTTCTTAAATGATATGGAAAAAGTTATGCACAAGATTTTCCCCTAACAACAGATCTCAACAGACTTGGTATCTTCAACCAGTGGAACAGAGAGTGCAAAAAATTACACTAATTACAGAAAAAAATCTTCAAAGTTGTTTACACATATTTTCAACTAATCTAAAACTTCCTAGAATGAGATACAGAAAAAATGCTTGGAATAAAATCTGAGGCCATCCACAATTTGACTGAGAAGAGAGTCCCATAATTTGTGTATTATCATTCATCAAATTCTGGGGTCCCCACATCAAATACAGAGCAACAGCCCAAAGGCTGCAGGTCACAAGGCCCAACAGAGACTTGAAGAATCACTTGATGCTTGCTAAAAAAAAAAAAAAAAAAAAAAAAAGTGTGGTATCAGTTATGTCTCATTCTTACAAAGAGAGAACGAATGGGCAAAGAGGAAAAAGTTCCACAAGCACTCGTTAAGAGAAAGGAGAAAGAACTCATAAAGTTAATCTTAGGAAAAGCACAGTTGAACAGTTCTGCACTGAATCTTATAGTTTACAAATGTCACCATACAGAATAAGCTAGACACTTATGGCATTTTGGAAACCATGAAAAGGTAAAATCTTTATAAAACCCAAAGAGATTACTACTGTGATGAATAAGGTAATAATTGCAGTGGGCGGCTGGCCAGAATTTTAATTGCAGCTAAATAGGAACAGCTTGGGAGCGAGGGAAGTCTCTAAATCAGAGTAACTCTCCTATCTTTATTGCTAAGGCCAAAGTAGAGTAAAGCCAAAACAAATGTCAGGATTTCAAAATCAACTTTTCTCCTCTCTATTCCCTCAGAAAAGAGACTGTGTTTGGAACTGTCTTTTGACCAATAGAAACCAGTGGCATTGGGGCACCTGGGTGGCTCAGTCAGTTAAGCATCCAACTTAGGCTCAGGTCATGATCTCAGGACTGGTGGGTTTGAGCCCCTCGTGAACTCAGTGCTGACAGCTCAGAGCCTGGAGCCTGCATCATATTCTGTGTCTCCCTTTCTCTCTGCCCCTCCCCTGCTTTCACTCTCTCTCTCTTTTAATCTCTCTCTCTCTCTCAAAAATAAATAAACATAAAAAAAAAGAAACTGATAGCATTGTTACTGCCATTGGGAATAGTGGAGCTTCGTTTTGTACTAATCGTGACTTGTACTGTGAGGATCATCGGATATTTAGGTCATTCCTATGCTCAGAGAAGTCCAGGTTGGTCTCGAGTGCAATTAATCACCTGAGCAATTGTTCCAAACTTCTGCTATTTTCTATTGTGATTGTCTGGCCCAAAAGCAGAAAAGGACTGAATCATCCTGATAAGGCACTGTGAGTAGGTTTACAGGGGCTCATAGCACCACTCTGCCTCACCCACTGGAGCAGGCATTGGGATCTTTGCAAGGTTGTCTTGTTTTCTGGTATTATTTCTCTGATTCTAACCACTTCTGTGATGATAATGTCATGTCTCATATTTTACCACCAGCTTTTCTACTTTTGTCTTCTACATATCTCTCCATCTACTTGTTTCTATAAGCCCTGCCTTTCTGTGCTTTCTATTCAGTTGTTTTCTGCCTTGGTCTTGCCATTCCTACTTTCTGCCCAAGTAACATCAATGTTTCTGGTGGGGGGATTATCCCAGGCTTTCATAATACTTAGCACAATAAAACTGTCTATGGAAGCAAAACTGCTAGAAGAATTACCCCTCCAGTTTCATACCTCTACATTTCAGGAGTGGACATTGAAATCACTAAATTGGCTAGTATTTAGAGAAATTCCCCTTTCAAAGAAATTATGTAAGTTTGTTTGTTTGTTTGTTTGTTTTTGTTGTTCTAGTAATTTACACTTTCCTAACTTAGGCATATTGCAGAACATGAAGAAATCTTCTTAGCACAGCCAACTTATTTACTCATTATCAGTACTCATCGTAAAGGTGGCCCGAACTAAAAAGCAACAACCATCACCACCACAGTAAAAAAACATTCTTGGTCACAGAGAATGGGAAAAAATTTGCAATAAGTTTACTGCGTAGATTTCTAATAAGTACACAAATTATGATGGAAACTTGAAAAAAAAAAACTTAAATAGTGCCTCAATACAATTGAAGATTGCTTCATCTAAAAAAGTTATCTAAAAAGAGAAAAGTGTAGATAAATTTTTTCTACATATTAGTGGCAAACTCAAGGTTGAAAGTTAAAACATAGTACATATGTTTATTATATAATTAATGGGTATGTTTAGCTTTTCATGCAAAATTTGCAATGATCTTGTGATGAAATTATTCTCAGTAGAAATTGTAGTATATGTGGTAGAAGAGAGTTGTTGAAAAAGATCTGTTGTCTATAGGGGCACCTGAGTGGCTCAGTCAGTTAAGTGTCAGATATTGGCTGAGGTCATGATTTCATGGTTTGTGAGTTTGAGCCCCACATAGGACTCTGCTGTCAGCAAGTAGCTCACTTAGGATCCTCTGACCCCAACTGTCTCTACCCCTCCCCCACTCATGTGCGCGCGCGCGCGCGCGCTCTCTCTCTCTCTCTCAAAAATAAACATGAAAAAAAAAAGATCTGTTGTCTGTGTGTTGATGAAGTGTGGCTTCACTATGAAGCCAACAGAGCTTGCATTTGACTTAATTATTCTCTGTCTCCTTCCAATGACTGGTTAATCACACGCTTCTCACTTCAGTTTCAGAAGGCTCCCTTGCAACTATAAACCTCCTTCCCTTTCAAAACAGTAAAAGATAAAAGACAATCCTTTGTACTTGCTTACAAACTAAATATTAGAATTCAGTTAAACTGAATTAGAATTTCAATCTACTTGCTTTGCCAATTTTTTAAGCAGTGTCATCTTTTCATATTATGACCAGCGTCACCTACATCTGACATTTTGGGACACATTCTAATATATCCCATTCTATCTCTACTTCTAGAAGTAATATTATTACCAAAAAAAGATCTTTTTTTAGGATTTATTGGCATGACTTCCAGTGAGTTTTCAGATAAAATATAAATCCTTAACACAATCTAAAAGCCTACATGACCTGCCTTATCAAATCTGTCCAGCCTCATGTTGGGCCTTTTTGCCCTTGATCTCTTCACAACAACTTCTTATGACTTTTTTCCATTCCTTCCATGCTGAGGTCTTTTTAGCCTCCAGGCTATTGTCTGTGTTGTTCTGTTTGGTCACTCTCTTTTGTAGCCCTTCACAGCATCCCTTCCCATTCCTGATCACTTTCTATTCATTCTGAGTTAGGTTCCTCTGATATATAAGCTCCTTTCTTTAGACAAAAGAAATATACAAACTAAAAAATATTTGAAAAATATCTACCTCCTCTTCTATAATATAAGCTCCATAAGAGCAGAGACCATGTTGGTCCTACATAATCCTCTGTATTCAACATGATGCCTCATAAGGAGTAATGACTCAAGCAATGTTTGTTTAATATGGAAATGATCAAATAAAGGAAAGAATGAACACAAGAACTGAAATTATCTTCCTCCTATGAAGAAGAATTGAAATTATCATCTTCCTATTAATAGAAATTTTGCTTTTTCTTAGTGTTTCTGCCTTCTTATGTAAAAGTGAAGTAGGGGCTGGCTGTAAGACAGGTAGTCTGTGTAGAGTAAGGTAGTGATAAATGTTTATTGAAAAAGAAATAGACAAGCACAAGCTGTAGATCTAGTTGTCCTTCCCCATTTGGTCCATAAGGGAAATATGAGTGTAGAGGATAAGGCCAAACAAATGTTTAACGCCAGGTTTTGGTGAGAACTTTCAAAAGTCAGGCTGTAAACAAAGGGAACTCCTTTTATTTAGGCTAAAATTAAAGCAGGCCAAAGGCTATGATTTCCCTTCCCCTACCAATTCCTTTGGATCTTGGATTTTACTATTCCAGTGCCAGAAAACACCAATCAAGAGCACTCAAGCATTAAGAAGCAAACAGAGGAGTCTGAGAGCATTTGCCAGAGAGTCTATATGAAGAGAAAGGGCTGGAAGAGAACATTCTGGCTGGTAAATAAACCTTGAGAATCCATTGAACTAGTCCTCTGCTAACTTTAGAGAATAGAGCTCTAATTAATATTCATTTTCATGGGACTCTCCAAGTGTATGTGGCTGTTTTTTAATCACTCATAATATATGAAAGAATAAGAACATTCCTAATACTTTTAAATTCTATACTACTATATATTTTCTTTTTTCTATATTATGATAATTCAACATTCCTTTACTCAATTAATATATGCTGAATTCCTCTTTTTTTTCCCTAAACTTTGCTTTGGGTACTGGCCATACCAGCCGTATCTAAGACAGTGACCAGCTTTTATGACTGAATGCAGCTTACTTTTCAGGGATAGAGACAGAGAGTAATAAAAGTAGAAAATAAAAGTATGTTAAAAAGGGTAAAACATAACTAGAGGCAACTGTGGGTGTGATTCAAATCAAAGTATTCAGGAAAGACCTCTCTGAGATGATGTTTGAGCAGAGACCTGAATGAAATGAGGAAGCAAGCTAGGTGAGAATTTGGGGCTATGGCATTCCAGAGAGAGGAAACAGGGAATACAAGTTTACAGGTCCCTGGTTCAATAACAAGCCTGGTGTATTCAAGGAATGGAAAGGAGGTCAGCATAGTTGACGTGTAGTAAGGGGTCGTATATAGGAGATGACACTGATGAGTTAACCAGAGACAGGATTATACACAACCCTATAGGCTTACAGATTTTATCTAAATGTGCTGGGAAGTCATTGGACAGTTTATAGAAGGGAAGTAACATGAATTGAATTATATTTTTTGAAGTTTTCTCTGGCTCCAGAGAGAATATACTGACAGAGAGTAAAAGCAGGAGCAGAGCTCAGTTATAAGGCTATTGCAGAGGAATCAAGAATATCCCCATGGTTTCTGGCCTGAACACCTGGTGAATGCTATTGCTTTGTACAAAGTTAGAAACATTGACATTGGTCTGCAAAGGAATTCAAGGACTCTAATTTGAATGTGTTAACATTAAGATGCGTATTAGATAGTGATGAGGACATGCCTAGTAGGTAGCTGATTATATGAGATAAGGGTTCAGGGAGAAATCAGAAAAGAAGATATAAAGTTAGGAATTATTAGCATATAGATGATATTTAAAACCATAAATCTGTGTAAGATGCTTTAGGAAATGACTATAAAGATGACTTAGTTTTTTAAGGAGCAAGCTATGGGTACTCTCAATACCAAATCTGCAATGTGTAGAGTCCCAGAGGCTAAGAAAAGGTAACATATCAAAAAGCACAGATCAACCATGTAAATCCACTATGTCAAATGTTATTAAGAAGTCAAGGAAGAAAAGGTTGAAAATTTACCATTGGATTTGATAAATTGGAAGCTGTAAACTTAACAAGATTGATTTCAGTGTAGTGCTAGGGATAAAAACCAGACTGGAGATGTGTTCAAGAGAAAATGAGGGATGAGAGTGCGAACTAAAATATATTTGCAAAAGATTTCTGCCATAAAGAGCTGCAGAAAAATGATATACTAGCTAGATAGACTTATGAGGAAAGGGGAGATTGTTTTACTCTCAAAATTGGAAATAGCATAGCATGTTTGTATTCTGATGGAAATGATCTGGTAGAGAAGGACAAATTAATGATGCAGAAAAAAGAAAGAGCACAAGAACAAAGATGTTTAGTAGGTGAGAGGGGAGGGTATCTAGTATACAAATGGACTGATTGGTTTAGAGTAAGAGCACAGAAAACTCATCCTCTGAAGCAGGAATAAAGGCAGAGCATAGGAACCCTGATGTATGTAAGATCCTAGGTTTGGGGGTGGAAAGATGAGGTGTGGGTCTTCTGATTGTTTTCTATGTAAAAGTAAAAAAGCAAGGTCACTGTTGGAGGGTAAGAGTAGAGTGTAGGGGTGGGAGATATTGCGTGTGGATCTGAGAAGAGAAAAAAGGTAGCAGTTAGAACTGGCAGGGTGAATGAATGGGCAATATAGTCCGACTAGGCAATGCTGAAACCTGCTCTTTGGAACATCTCCTGTGCCACAGTTCACATCCACTGGGTGAACTTTTCTACACCAGACATTGCTGAGCATCCAGAGGCACAAAGGTGTGTTCAGACAGCATCTGCCTTAGCAGCACCATCTATATCTCATTCTCTATCCCACACTTCTCTGCATCCCCTGTGTGGATTACCCACTGAACCCCTCAGCCCCCAGAGTTCATGTGAAACTGGAAGTTCAAGGGAATTCAACAACCCCTCCTTGTGATGCTCCCCAGACTTTGGCAAATGAAAGTGGTGCGAATATGTCCCTCTTTAGATCCTCAGGCAATTTTGAGGTGCTTTCTACAAGGCTCTTCAGAGGAGTTCCAACAAGACAGAGACTCAGAGGTGATCAGCTAATTAACAAGCCATAGATTGCCTTTCCCTCCTGCCCTGTTTTACTTTACCAGTTCTCCACTCTTGTTGCTTGTGGTCATTTGCCAAAATAAGCTACCTACACGAAAGCCCATGTCTCAGACTCTGCTTTCCAAGGAAATTACATTCAATCACTGTGATGTTGTGATTTATAATAAATATATATTTTGGTCTTTAGCCAAGATTTTTGATTCAAAGTTCCTCAAACCCTTGAAATTTCCTAAATGGTAAGAACAATGGAGACATGTTTTGTTATAATATTTGTTTTTTTTGTCCTCAGTTCCTGAAATCCTGAAATGGATCCAGAGCCATAAATGTCAAATAGGTATCTTATTATTCATAACAAACCCCTTTCAATCACACTTGAGTTTATGTTGATAAAGTGACTTGTGGAAAGCCATTAGGTAACCTAAGGATGGAGGGCTGGTTGCCAGGGGAACCAGCCATGTTACTAGAGAATTAAAACTTTTGGCCCCCCACCCTGACTTCTGGGACAGGGAGAGGAGCAAAAGATTGAATTCAATCCCCAATGGCCAATGATTTTAATCAATGGTTCCTATATAATGAAGCTTTCAGTAAAACTCCTGAACTACAAGGTTCAGAGACCTTCCAGGGTGGTGAACCAGAACACATCCACATGCCAGGAAAGTGACACACCACAAACTCCACAGGGACAGACACTCCTGTGTTCAAGACCCCTTCAGACCTTGCCTTATGTATCTCCTTATCTGGTTGTTCATTCATATCCTTTGATATCTTTTGTAATAAACTTGTAACCTAGTAAGTAAACTGGTTTCCTGAGTTCTGTGAGACACTCTAGCAAATTAATTAAACGTGAGGAGATCATGGGAAACTCTGATGTATAATGAACCAGAAGCACAGGTAAAAACATGGACTTGCAATTGTCATGTGAAATGAAGGGCAGTCTTGTAGGACTGAGCCCTTAGCCTATGCGTCTGATGCTATCCCCTGGTATACAATGCCAGAATTGGATAAGATTTGTAGGTCACCCAGTCAATATCCACCTAGAAGTGGATAATATCTTGTCAGTGTTGGGAAACACACATCAAAGTCACTTACCATCAGAAAGATACATTGACTTGTTTCTTCCAGGATAGGCAATGTCTTATGCTTCACCCTTTAGCATCTCCTTTTTGGTTACTCTTCTGACCAACTACATGGCATTGGAGAATGTTGGACAGGTTTGGGAACACAGACTCCAGCCATATAAATACAGAGATCTTCCCTGGGGTATGTTGACAGGTCCTTCTAGGGAACAGTTATTTATCGTCTTTACTTAGTTAGGCACATGCTTTAACCAAGCGAGCCAATCGAGCCGGAAATGAAAGATCGAAAATTGAAATTACAAAATAAGTTAGCACATCCAATTACACCAGAATGATAGATAACTATGCAAACACTAAGAAAGGAGAGAAATTTGTTGTAGATGCCTGAATCCTCTTTTAGTTCCCCTCCCCGGAGCCTATCTTTCCCTCTCACTGGGACAGCCTTTTGCTGTTCTTGGCCTTCTCCTCTCAACCAGCTCCAGAGAGCAGTTCACCAGAGAGTAGGAGAAGTGCTTCTTGGCTAACAACCTTTTCAGGTGGTTGGCCTCCAACCTGGACTATTGGGAAGGTCTCCTAGAAATGATCCTTCTGATTATTTTCCCAAGCAGCTGGTCTCTTCCCATTACCCATCTGGGGGGAGTTGAGAGGAAGCAGTCAGAACAAAGAAGAACACCACAGAACACTGTCAGGTGGAAGATCAGCAGATCCCACTGTCAAGTGAGTATAATCCCTCTCTAGGGCTCCGGCGACTCCTTCTATCCCCTTGGACCTGCCCACTGAGGGCCAAACTGTCTCCTTGGCCAGCCGGCATGCTTCATGATTCTTGGAAATGCATCTGTATCTTTCATAAAACATTACAGGGAACATCCAGAACATTCATAACATGTTCATAAATATAAATCTTTAAATAAAATGATTTTCCCTTGGATGAAATGAACTTGTTAAAAAAAAAGAAGCATTTGGCATTCCTCAAACAGCTTTGGATCATGTGCTGTTTAAGTAACTGTCAGTTCACTGCTGGGTTCATTGACACTTGGTTCTTTAATGGTGCTTATAGTGAATAATGCTGTCTGCACAGAAAGGGTAAAGAAAACAGTCATACAAAATTCAAACCGTTGTCTGGTGGATGGTGAGAATAAATATTACTGATACGCTTATTAAAATCAAAGTCTGAATTCTCTTCACATGCAATCAACAAGAAGTTGAAATAATTATTTTATCCAAATGCTGTGTGTACATGTTCAGTCTATTTTCATAAAAGAAAAAAAAATTCAACAGATGGCTAGAAAAAGTAGTTTAAGACATCAAAAACAGCTGAATAAACTTTCCATAGTCTGGGATAACAGAAACAGAGGGATGGAGAGAGAGAGAGAGAGAGAGAGAGAGAGAGAGAGAGAGATGGAGAGGGAAGGAGAGAGAGGGAGAGAGAGCAGAGAAATAAGCTTACATTTTAAGATTCTAGCCCCTTATATATTTATGTGCATTGGGAATTCATTGAGTAATGTTACAAGACACATTTTAACATGTATTCACTGGTTTTTAAATGAAAAAATATAATTCAAAGACATGATATAAATCATAATTAAGATCATATGTATAATATTTAATATAGAATCACGCATACAATATAATAAGTATAATTATAATAAAAACTACTATTGAATTTTTTATAATTACTTTCTTTTATAAATAATAAATTTAGCCACATGTTAAACAAATAATGTTGCTTTGTTAGCTTTACCATAGGAAAGAGCAAATAATATCCAGGGAAGGATAGATCTGTATGAAAAATTATAGAAGAAGAAGGAGGAAGAGGAAGAGGTGGAGGAGAAGGAGAAGGAGAAGTAGTTCTCTATTGAATTATAACAGCAATCTGGATTTGTTAAAAATTGTATAGAGAATCTGACCAGGATGAAATTTTCCTCAAAATTAGGACCTTCAAACAGATAAAACAACACAAATGTTCTGTATGGCTCATAGGTGTGGGTTTCAATAGGCCTGACTCTCATCCCTGTTCAAAAATCAACTTATTGTAGTGACTCTGGACAAAATTGCTGAACTTTTACAGGGCTTGGTTTCATCAACTCTAAAATGAATAGATGTTAACCACAAAATATCTCAGTTTCCTTCAGCTCTAACATTTAATGATTCTAACAGAAAGAGTCAGCCTTATCCATATCATATGCTGAACCTTAAGGGGAACAAAAACTTGTCCTCTCCCTGACGCTTTTCTGCCCATTGCTCTTCCTCAATCCCAAAATGTTGTCTCTATCACATGATTGTTATAGGGAACAATACTGGAAAGGTACTCGTTATTGGCTCTTAATCCTTTATCTAAAATTAGTTTGAAATTCCAGCTGCATGGCGAAAACACAAGCTTAGTGAGACGCATGTGTCCCCAGCATGCTCCAACCCATGGATTGCTTGCTACCTGATGTCAGAACTGTGAGAAGGGTCAGAGTAGGCACCTGGAACACTGGAACTCTAGTGTCAACAAGGAGTTGAGGAAATTGAATGGGCACATCACCATTTTATTGTTTGTGGCAACCACCATGACCAATTATTAGATTTCTCCCCCTGAAATGAACATATTTCAAAGGGAGCACCCTTCAATACCTAGTGCCTCTTTTACTCCCTGTTACCAAACGTTTTTTCCACTGTTAATTAGAAAAATAAAATACCTTAGGGTTAAGATCTTCCTTTAATATTTTATCATTCACAGGACACTCTAGTACCTTCTATGGGAGTAGTCTGGTTATAATAGCTATGAGTATTAAAAACATATCACTTAATTCATGCAACCTACAGTGCATTAATATTTGTATTCATCAATATTTTTATTTGGAAAAAATAATTTTTCAAGCATTGCAATCGCTTATTTCACATCATTAAGATACAAATACTTCTGCCTCCTAATTATGATATCATTGAAGTGCATTGGTTTAATCTGACATTAATCATTCTTTCAACCTGGGTGTTTATTATCCAATGTCCTGTTCTAATGAGTCCACAAATTGAATTTTGTTGATGTGTTATAGAGACCATCCAGGTATCCAAATTCTTGTATGTTTTTATTCAAAGATAATGTTACTTTATGGTTTTAAGCATTGTTTTATGCCTAAATTATTAAATAAATGCTATTTTTTTTTGTTATGACACCAAAGTATTTTCCTGTTTGCAAGACAACAATGTCTATACTTTACACTCATGTAAAATTTGGCTCCTTCTTAATAAATCCAATACACAAAAAATAGACTTACATTAAAAAAGAAATTAGGAAGTATTTAGGCATGTCACAAAAGGGGTATTTAGTTTAAAACAGAAATTCCTAAAATTAGCTTTCAAACGGAAATCTGTTACTCAATTTACAGTAAGCTGCTTTAATACTTTTCTAAAATCAATTTATTGTACAAAATAAGATGATCTTCTTATATTTTGAGATACCATTATTTCTAAGCTTAAGTACCATTAACAAAAAATAAAATAGTTTTAGTCAAATAATAGTAAAAAATTATAGGTAATCCTTGTTATTGAATAATATGGCCAGTGGGGGTGCCGGAATCACAGGATTGTCCAAAGTACAGGAATAAAGAAGTGTGCTAATTCCCTTCTAATTTAGCATATTTATTCCACCAAATCTGTTTAATTAGCACATCTCTTGGCAGTTTGCTATCTTGTATGAACATTTGTTAATTTTTACTGGATTCCATATGTAAAATTCCAAGTGATAGATTAAATGTGCTAATTGTATGAAAATGTATCCGCTAAATCTAGCTTTCTCTTTACTTTCTCCACTCCTCACTTTTCTTTGGAAATATGCTAGAAAAAAAAAGAATTTCTACAAATTATTCTTGAAACAGAATTCATCATGCTGCATGTGACTTTGTGGAAGGACCTGGTCTGGTAACATTTGTCTTCTTGTTCACACTATTATACTTTGAGTAAACAAGAAACAGTAAGTTGGGGACTACATGTGAACATGGCTTCAGATTCCCCATGAAAGTGACAAGAAAGAGACAATTCTCACATATCTTAAATATGCCTAAACTTGAAAACGGGTTTGTCTTATTATTTTCCTCCTTATACTGCACATTCCATAGCCTTCTACTCTGACGATTGGGAGGCTTGTAGCTCAAAAAATTCTCCCTAGTCCTCAGTGATGCCCCTTTCCCCTTCTCAGCTCACTTAAAGCCTTCCAGAGATCGAGGGCATGAGTCCCTGTTGACCCAGTGGCACAGCCAGCTCTGGCCACGTGCAAATGAAAAATTTGCTAATTTAAAAGATAACCCTCTATTCTGGATCTTCACGCCGGCACCTCTCGTTTCCTGTTTTTCCAGACAAACCGGGAAAGATATATACAATATGACCAAGCCAAACCATTATGGAAGTTGCAAAGTTTTATTTCCTGTGAAGAACTAAGGTTTAATTAGCTAAAAAGGAAGTGAACAGAAGAATGATAAGTAAATGTTGGTCTCTGTCTCTCTAGTGAGATTATCCTCAGTACCTCTGAACTTTATTATCCAAACAATGAGGGAATGGCGTGACTTGGAGCCTCGGATAATCTTATACCCGTTATTGCTCATGTAAAGCTGTGAAGAGGCTGTCAGGCTATTGCAGTGTCTTTGGACTAAGGAGGAGCAAACCTCAAAAGGTTTGTGATTTGGAGGAAGTTCAGATATGCTTCCAGAATTTGGCTGCTTGTCCAAAGCTTATCCTAACTATCTGAACCTTTTAAGTCTTTAGAATTGGCCTGGATATTTCTGGCTCTTTTCTACTGGGCCTGACTTAGAACTACATAAGGGTGGACCTTTGTAAAGATTTTTTGGCACCTCTGGTTCTGATGTTACTTACAAACAGCAAACAAGAAATGAACAAAGAAAAAAGTAGGTGTTAATAGTTTTAGAACATTAGTAAGTGTGTGGCTTTTTGTAAAAACTTTATTTTTTTAAATACTAACATGCTTTACTGGACCTTTTATAACAATTGGATGATATGAACTAAGGTAGCCAATTGTCTCAGTTTGTTAAGGATTAAGAGGTTTCCCTAGACGTGGGACTTTTTGGTGCCAAAATAGGGAATGTTCCAGGTAAACTAGAATAAGTTACTCACCCTAATATGAACATTTCAACAGCAGACCAAATTCTGTTAATTGTCTTTTAATTTACACATTTATCGGTGTTAATTATTGTACAATTAAAGTTTTGACCTTAGCCAAAGACTCTAAAAGATAGCCCTTTATTTTTTCTTCTGCTTTTGTGGTATGAGATACAACCCCATTTGATTTAGTAGTGGCTATAACAAAGGCATAATCTTACATACAAATAAATAATAATGTTTGGGAAGCTAGAATAAATATAATTTTTGGATTTTTAGTCTATGCCATGACCATGAACCAAAATTCCATCTTTATTAATAAAATAAAAAAATAAATTATGTTTAAATAATTAATCCATGGAATGTTTTAAGATAGTTTTAGGGCTAAGATATAGTCTAGAAAAGATCCTCAGAATTATAAACTAGATCACTATCACTGAACTTTTAGTTTGCTCCAGAGTGATATTAGTTTGATATTTTCTTAGAACATGCAGATTTCTAGAATCCATGCTTTGTTAATATAATTCTTGATCCATGGAATTTTTAAAATATTGTTTACAGTGAATGCCCTATTTCTCTACCCTCTCATCCACCCATTTCTTCCAAAAACACTTCAACTTTCTTTCCCCACCCATAAGGGCTCTGGGACTGTGGTGATATAATTTATTGTCCTTATAAAGACACTTTTGAAAGTGAAAAGGATGCTATTAATAATTAAACTCAGATAACAGGTGTAAATCTGAGGCTGTCATGAACATACACCACAGTCACACCCTAAATCTACAAAATGACAGTTTTAGGTTTTCTTCTGAGTCCCCCAAGCATATCTTTGTTTAATCACTAGTGTTGTCTTCTCTCTTCACACATAGATACAATTTCTCTTTCCTTTCCTAAGTATCTCCTAAATTTCTCTTGCTAACACAGTTCTCCAGTTAGCCATGTTCTCAGAAGCGTGGTCTGTTCTGTTTCTGCAATAATCACTGATCTCTGCTCACATGCCTTCCCTCCTTCTCCCTCTTCCTACCAGCTTCCTTACTTTCTATGTGTTATTTTTTTAAGCTCCAGAATTTGGATATGGTTATGTTACAGTGAAAGAATTGTTTTTCCATAATGATAACATTTTCCGTTTAATAATCTATGGATTTTCTGGTCTTTAAATACTTCACTTCTTTTTTAGTATCTTGTAAGTAACTTTATTCCCCTTTCAGGTTCCTAATCTTTTTGTGAGGAAATTAGAATGAACTTTACAGTTTTTAAACAGTCTTCTTCTCACATCTTAGTGTGAGAATTATAGCCCTGGAGACTTGTGAGTCCGAAAGCAGACTTGGCTCTTTTCTCCCAGGGGGCCTTGTAACTCCATGTAACCACAACTGTGGTGGGCCACCCAACTTGCAGAGTTCCCTTGGTTGGTACATAAATGAGACCTCTTCCAGGAGCTCCACAATCTAGGGAGAAAAAAAAAGCCTCAAAATCAGCCTACAATAAAATGAAAAGCAGAAAATCATCAATATAGTCACTCCAAATTTTTTTCAAGTAATATCTAAACAGTGGGACAGGAATTTCTTTTTAATTTCCATTTAATGACTTAGTTACATGATGGCTTTTGAGGTTTATCATGGCTAGTTTTTAATAGTGTTTAATATATTATTAAGAATGAGTTTTTTTTTTCTCTCCCTTCTCCCTCCTTCTCTCTCTCTCTGTCTCCCTTCCCCCCTCACACACATGTTATACCTAAACACATAATGAATAAAACATAGTATGATAAGTCAGATTTTGAGGCTCTTGTCCCAGTTTTCCCTTTAAAATATTCATTTGACTTTTTTTCAGCATCTAATTAATCCACGGAGATGACAATCAAGCTATCATATTTTTTTATCCCCACAATAATATCCACATACAGCAGTACCCCATACCATCCATCCCTCAGCTTGTGGAAGTTCTGGGGTGTAAATCCAGTTGCTTCTCCATTTTTCCCACTGTTGGCTTACAATATCATTTTCTAAAGTCTGTCAAATCTGCTTTCTAGGCTCCTAAATGTCGTTTCCTCTGTCTCTCCCGTTCCTTGTCTTTGTGTACCCTTTCACAGTCTCAGGAGAGGGGTTTCTGGTGCATTCAATCTACTATCTTTAACCCAAAGTTTCAATTTAATCTCTCTGGATCTCAATTTTTTTTTATCTCTAAATTGAGAAAATAGGATAGATTTTTCTTTAAGATCACTTCCAAATATTCTGAGGCTATACATTCTAAATAACATGCTGCAGATTAAAAAAAAAAGAAAAACAATGAAATTTACCTCAAAATTAACATTGCATTCACTGGACCCTACATCACACTACCTATATAAGGAAGCTTCAGTCTATGATTTAAAGCCTGAGTTCATCTCCCTTTGAAAACAACAAGAAAGATGAGAGACAGAGAGAAAGAAAGAGAGAGAGAGGGAGAGAGAAGAAAGAAAGAAAGAAAGAAAGAAAGAAAGAAAGAAAGAAAGAAAGAAAGAAAGAAAGAGGAAGGGAGGGAAGAAAACACATTAACTTCCAATTTGCTTGTAATGTCAATCTCCATAAGGCAATGTAGTTTCTTGATCAGCTACTTAATGTCATAACATGGCTGTATCCCTAAAGCCTAGCTTAATTCCTGGTCCTTACATATGTGTTGAATACAAGAATGAATGAGATAGACCTTTGTTCAGGGTCATGGGTTTTAGCAGACAGATGATATGATCTTTCTTCAAAAAAAATACTTTATTTATTTTGAGAACGAGAAAGAGCACAAGGAGAAGAGGAGCAGAGAAAGAGGAAGAGAATCTCAATCAGGCTCCACACTCAGCACAAAGCCTGATGTGGGGCTCGAGCTCACAAACCATGAGATCATGACTTGAGCCAAAATCAAGAGTTGGATTCTTAACTGACTGAGCCACCCAGGCACCCCAAGGATATGGTCTTGAAATGAGTATTTACTTCACTGACCTGAAAGAATTAGTGCACCTCTCAAAGAAATGATCTATTTACCAATCTGTGGAGTAGGACCTGGAAAAGTGTTTTTTAGATAAAAACCAAATATTTTCAGTTTTTGTCTCTAGACTAGTGGAGAGTAGTGGAGAAGAAAGTGTAAAATACATTTGGTTTAGTTATACCTATCCACTGTTCCTACATTTCTATAGCCCAACTCTTTTGCATTCACACTGCAGGCAGGAGATGTAAGCAGGGATGCAGACAATTAATATTCCTCTTGAGCCTGTTCCAGATTTCTCTCTCTCTGTGTTCCAATGGAGCCTGAAAAGAGTTTGGGTTCAGAGGAAAAATGAACTAGATTTGCTACCAGATGGGACATTGTCTGTACCTCACCCCCACAACTCAATGTCTTACACTTTGAGCAGGAATTGGACATGTCCAAATGTTGCATTTTGTGTGGCCTATCCAGAAGGTGAGAAGCCCTGGGTATCCTCCTTAGGTACCGTTTGATCTGAGGGAGAGATGGTCATGACCAAAGTCCGTGATGACTGGCTCATTTTCCATGGCCTGTTATCAAGAAAATTCAGTTAAACCTATTGTGGTTAGAGCCATTTTTTGTTTAGCTATGTTACAGACCTTAAACACTCTCAACCATGGAAAAAAGCTGCCTTCCTGGCACTGGGTAAAATGGTGGAGTATATCAAGTGAGCTTTCTAACCCTTAATTGATAATGGCAACAAGTCATGCCAATCATTCAGGAACTCCTCATCTCCATCTCAAGTAACCTTGTGGATGAGGACTGGCACAGCCCCTTGCCTTTCAAACATTTCAGATACTGTTTCTTGCTTTTTGGCTCAAACTCTCACAAATTCTGGAAGAAGACCAAGATATATCATGTTGTTGCTTTTTCAGTCTTGACTTTGCTTTGCTTTAGACAAAACGCTGCTTGATTTGCTAAGAGTGGAGGGGAAAATCTCCCCCTTCTTCTCATTTTCCCTTCTCATTGGGGGCTCAAGGTGATGTCAGGAATGCTATTAAGTGGCACCTTTTGAGATGGCATGCTGGACACATGGTAGTCAGATCCATTTCACTTGCACCTCAGTTAATGGGCTTTTTATGGTACACTTGTGCACATAGAGTTTATAGCTCATTTCCTAAATTACCTTTCGGAGGAGGGGAAAATCTCCCAGTGCAGCATGATGTCCTATTGTGTTTAGGTAGGGATATTACTTAGAAAATTTAGCACACCATTCATTTGATACCATTCATTAAGGTATCTAAACAGAATCATCATACATTAATCTACAATTTCACACTGAGTAAAAATTCTCCAAGGGAACATTAGCATAGGTGACCCTCCCAGGTGGTTTCTTGTCACCCATATGAAGCTGCTGTCACCCACTAAGTCACACTGGAAACCTTAGAACAAACTTAACACAGTCACAGTAACCTCCCTGATGACCCCAAATAGGCAATTGTTTACCTTAGGTGATTTCATTTGCCTTTCTTGGGTGATCTGATATGCAATTGATTCTAAGGCCAGATCAAGTTGCAGTTCTTTCTCCACATATCATTCCATTACTCAAGGACATAAAGACTCTATCCCGCTTGTACCATCATTCCCCCAGAACGATACTTTATTAATAGTACCAGGACAGATAAAGGAAAGAGTGACACCTCCACACCCACCTTTGTAAAAAATCAGAAGTAGCTAAATGCTTCCTAAAGCACAGTGTTAGGGCTTGTTCTCTGGCACCAAATGAATGAATTTAACTCCAGTTTCCCTTTATTTTCCTTACTCACAGCAGAGGACCCTGTCATTTTACCATCAATATTTACCAATACATTACATTTAGGCAGTATTATTATTTTAGGAGTACACAGATGTGGCAAATAGGCCTTTCCTAAAAGCATAAAGGGGGAAAGAAAGTGATAAAGGAGTTGAGTAACGAGATTACCAGAAAAAAATTAAAGAATTGGAAAATCCCCATAAGTGAGAGAAAATAGTGAGAGAAAGAGGAGAAGAGAACTAGGCTAAGGACTGATGATCTGTTCATTGTATTTTGAAATGACAGAAACGATTTTCCTAGAAAGTCTGTACTCAGTAGGAAATTCAGGTTTGCAACAGAAGGGCTGACTGACTAATGTTTGGACTCCACAGGCCTTTTTAATCATTCCTATCAATAATTAAATGTTGATTTAAAAGCATTGTGCGTATTTCTAACGGCTTTCCTAAATATTGAAGTTTAGATAAATAGAACAGAATTTCATATGAGAAACAGTCTTGTATAAGTCTATACATTCAGCTCTATTAGACAAATATTTACATAAAAAAACAAAAATAACGGAACCTGAATAGAGATGGAAATTTCTGAAAAAAAAATTGCTTGAGTCCTTGAATTTTCAAAAAAAATAGTACAGTCATAAATACCACTGAAAGGTGGGTTGACCAGCTGTTCTCCATCTCCACTGAGGGAGTATAAAGGAAAAATAAGCTAATGCCCTAAGGAGATGATTTAAATTAAATAGGTGGGAGATTTATCTCGTATCAAGAGCTGTGAAAAACTAGAATAAGATGATTAGGCAAGCCTTAATTGCCCCTCTGGTAATCTCTGAAATTGAGCCTAAACTTTCTTGGTTTGCATTTGTCTGGGAGTGTTTTGGCATGACAGGGAATAATCAATTTAACTTCTTGGGCTTTTTCAGTAAGAAGATTTAGAATTCTGTTTTATACCAGGGGCCTAATTAGTAAGAATATTTGTTTTTCCCTCCTTTGTATTTATATGGTATATGGCCTAATCTGGAGGACTAAACCTCCTCATTTTTTTAGGTTGTATCCTTGGCCTTCAATGACTCACCTGCACAGGGTTTTTTGTTGTTGTTGTTGTTGTTTTCTAAGTTTTTATTTTTATTTTTATTTATTTTAAGAGAGAGATAGAGAGCAAGCAGGGGAAAGGCAGAGAGAGGGAGACAGAATCCCAAGCAGGTTCTGCACCATCAGCACAGAGTCTGATGCAGGGCTCAAACTCACAAATGTGAGATCATGACCTGAGCGGAAGTCAAGAATCAGATGCCTACCCGACTGAGCCACCCATGCACCCCTCAACTGGGCAGGTTCTGAAGCAGAATTCTACAGATGGTGTTCAGGGCAATTTCTGAGCTCAGGTGTACATTTTTACTGAAACTTTTCCCCTTTCACTGTTAACTGCTCTCAGCCTGTCCTCATCTCTCCTGGTGTTTGTGTCTTGTGAGATCAGTGAATGAACAGCATCCTCTGAAATGTTTAGCAGGACTTTCCAGTTTTTATATTATTAGATTCTAATTATTAAAAACTGAAAATGATTACCATCAAGATAATGATATCGGTTTCTTCAGTGAGACATAGCGTGAATATTCTGTCTACAACATGTGCAAGTTATAATAACTATTGTAATAAGTATTAAATGTAAAGTTCCTGGTTTACCAACTCCCCTAGGCAAAACCCATTATTTTATAGAAGAATAAAAACCATCCTGCTGCTTTCTGCAAATGCTTGCAAACCTCATTTACTATGCCCTCATCAGATTTTCTCACATTCCTCACTAACTTCTCTCTGTCCTAACCTCAAATTTTCTCATTTTTTTGGTCTCAAGTAGAAAATATGACTTAAAAACAAATCATCAATCAACACAACTGAAAATAATATCCTAATTATAAAAGAGAAATTTAAAAAGGAAGCCATCAACCAAAATATATGATATAAACTAATATTATTTTAATATTTCTATATAGTGTTTTTACTATAACAAGGAGTTTATTAAAAACACTGATTCCATGGCACCACCACTGGGAGATCTTCATTCCAGAGGTCTGGGAGGGAGCCTCTTACCCTCCAGGTTTGGGAATAACAACACTTTGTTAAGTCAGGCATGCATTATAGAATTTAAGATCCTAAAGTCAGTAATTAGCAACATGACAGAGAAAATACAATTAAGATAAACTATTTTAAACATTCTTAAATTTTTGTTGTCCTCTAGTATACTGTCCTTCTTGACCTTCCTTGTACTTTTGAAAGCATAAATTTGATGTCTATAAAGTGGGAGAGACCTCCTTTTGCTATGGGATTAGCCAGCAGACCAATCAACAATCAATTGACCTGTTTTCCTTCTTTTCCTGTTTCCATTCCAGGCATGTTCATATGATTAAGTACAATTTGAACTCTGGCTGGGAAGTAAGGTGATGACAAGACATGAGGAGAAGTAAGTCACCTCAACATAGAGCCTGTTATAGAACATAGAGAGGCAGATGTTTATCTTGTTTGCGGTAAAGGAAAGCATTAACTTCTGGTTCCTTCAAGTGTAAATGCAGACTAAAGAGTCTTTGATCACCATGTTAATTTGTGTAGTGTAAAAGTTCTTTTTTTTAAATTTTCTATTCAAGAATGTCCAGTTTTCTGTATTTCAGGAGATTCTATAGTTGCACTGTTAATTATGGGCACTTACACATGAGGTACAATGGCTCCTTAAAACAGTGGGAAGATGCAAGAGAGAAGAGAGACCTGAGATGTGACAAGAGTTGTTATCCAATAGGTAAACAGAGTCTAAGAACTCCCCCAGCTACAGAGATTGGCTATAGATGCAGTCTGATAACACTTTGCAATGAAACTTGGGCAAGAATTACAGATGAGGGGGAGTGATAGGAAACAAGATCCCATTATTATAGGCAGTAAAGCCATGATCACTGATAAGGGGATCAGGAATGGGTTTCTAATCCCAAAGCTGGTAAGACCCTTCTTGGGTCAAAGTCATCATAGGCATAGGATTCTGGATTCTGGGTATGGCTGGCAGAGAGAGAACCCAGTGATCAATACAAATACCTCAGAATACCAAACTTCAATAGAATAGAGGAAATATGAGTTGGGAGATTTATCTTATTTCAGGATGTATTGAGAATGAAGGGTAAGATATGCTCTTGGTGGGAAAATCAGTGAGCCAAACTGGGAAAGACAGAGGCTGTGGAATGAGTCAAGAGCTGAAAAGACAAGATGCCAAGTGTATCAATGCAGTAGATAGAACACTATGCCAGTGGTATTTCTATCTCTGTTGGGAACAGAAGCACTTTTAAATGTTAGTAAAAAATGTTAAATTCAGTTTGAAATATTAAGAAGGAAGAACTCAGAGCAGACTTAACCAATATTAAAAAAAATTATCTATGTGTCATCATTCAGAGCTAACATGGCAAATTATATTTCCACTGATGAATTCATATATAGTCCTAGCAATCTCTTCTTAACCATAGCTATATACACTCCTACCCAAAATAGCCTGCCAAGTTTATATAAGATAAAGTCCAGACTCCTCAGTTGGCATTCAGATATCTAGGTTATGATTCCAACCTCTTTTCTTATTTCATCCTTCCGTGGGTCCTCAGCTCTGGCTACCCAGTCCATTCTCCATTTCCTGAACAAATTTCACAACTTCACAGCCTTGCTTCAGCTGTTGCATTAACCAGCAATATCCCCTTTTCTCCCTGCTTAAGTATATTTTATACAACTCAAGTAACAATCGCCTTCCATGATTACCAATCGATGACTGCTTTTTCTTCTATGTACCTTGATTTGTTCACTTAATTTTGTCTTGGAATTAAGTTTGTCTGTCTCTTTTCCTTAGTTCATTTGAGGCTTTGACTGAGCCAACCAGAAACTGAGCTCCTTTTATGAAGAGATTATTTTTTGTTCATTGTTATAATCCCCAGTGTCTAGTACAGAATTTTGCACATGGCAAGGACTCAATAGACATTTTAAATTCAATAACCATCTGTCTAGTATAAATGTAAAATTTGTATTCTAATTTTCTTTAGTGTTTAAGGAAAGGCACAGACCTCTATTTGGAATTCAAAAGAAATACCCTATTCTCTAATGAATTACCTCCTTGTTTCCTAATGAAATACTTCCAGTGGATTAATCTTCAATCCATGTTTTCATTATAACACATTAATTTTAAAATGTGTTTAAATAATATTGCATTTACTCAGAGAAAAATCTCCCATTTCAAAGGCGCAGTCCATTCTAATTTTTGAAAGTATACCAAGTAAACTGGTAGACTCCAAATTAAGCTACTGAGAGTCAAAGATTAGAGTAATACTTTGCTTCTTTTTTTATACAAAAGTTTTATTTTTCTGCTTTATTTCAACCTAACCTAGATTAGAAAGGGAATATTTCTCTTTTCCATGTTTGATAACCATTTTAGATATTTTTGGCATCATTGTCTTTGATCTGTTTGGTTAAAGGACTCTGGAGGCAGTAAGGCTAAGCTCTTAAGAGATGGAAAAAAACATTTTAAGTTTAATGAAAATTGTACCTCTAAGTCAACAGAGGCTCCACCTTAATGAGCTCTGAAGGGAACCAGGTCTAGTCCCCACTGGACTGTGCTGTGGGGCCTGGAGAAGACAGGGACACCAATTGAATGATAGAGTGTCTTGGTGACAATGGAACTTATTCACCCCAGGGATAAAAAAGCACCATTAAAAGCAAATAGTATCTAATTAGAATATTCTCTTCATTCAGGTTTCTTCTGAAGATGAATTTTCTTTCATTTCATAATAGATTATAGATCCATCATCTAAATTCAAATTATACTTCCTTTCTGAGATTGAGATGAGATAGATAGCTCAGGTTCCTTATTTATTGGAGTCTGCACAAAAGAGTGATTTACAGAGTATGCACACAGAGCAATTTAAAACTGTTCACCAAATCATTTCATTTATGTTATTAAAATGTATTTTCTCCAGAGAATTCTGTTAAATATGGAGGCAACAGCTGTTTCAGAGATGTCTTTCTTACTCATATCTTCCAGCTGGGTTGAGCAAAATCTTGGAAAGATAGTTACTTTTCTCAGGTTGATAGACTTTGCCAGAATGGCTAAGTGGAAGAAAGGTAAGAAGAGGTATTCTGATTATTTATTCTAGAGTCAAAACTGAGAGAAAGTAAACAAATGCTTAAAAATTTTAAGCATTGAATCCATCAGCTATAAGGAGCTGTATATGTCACTAAACACATAGTTCACTGTCAAGATAATTTGCATATTGACCTGGTAGCTGGTATTATGCAATGCAATTTTTTCAACAATTCATCTATTTGAAAGATACTACATTACCTAGATATTAATATGACATATTCACAATGTGTTAGGCAATTTATCTATATTTTTAAATTTAATCTTCATGGTAAATCTGAGAAATAGGCATGAGTATCCCCATTTTAAGGGGGAAGGGAGTGAGCCTCAGAGAAGTGAAATAATTTGACTAAGGTCTCACTGCTTAATATGCATATGAAAACTGAGTTCACACTTAGGTTTCCCTTCTCCAAAGTCTGTGTTCCTTACACTAAACAACACTGTCTCTATAGGGAAAAGAGTCTTCAGAATTATTGAATTATTCATAGTTCCTTCATTATGAGAGTGCAAAATTACGTTAGAGCAAATCTTCTCAGACCCAACCGTTACATGGGGAAAAAATTAAAGGCAAACAGTAATTCTGTAAATACAAAACTATAAATAAAGCTCCCATCAATCTTTCCTAGTAGGCAATTTTTAAAACGTTGTAATCATACTTAAATACCATAATCTTGATGTTGACTTTGAACTGAGTTTTTAGCATCCTGTTTGATTTAAAAAGCAGATCAAAAGGCAAATCCAATTAATTCTTTTTTCCTTAAAATTCTTTCTTCAGCGGCTACTGAGACAGCAAACTCTTCCTTCCTCGTTGGCCATTCCTTCTCTGTGCTCTCACTAACTCCTCCTTATATCCCTGAGACTAATCCTCTAACTTCTGTATTTATCTTTAGTCCCTTGACAAGATCCTGATTCTGAATAGTCCCAAATAATTACTTTCATTCGTGAATTTACCCCCAGTCTTGATGCTCAATCCAACTGCTTTCCCAGTCTCCATTTATATGTAGGCATCTCAAACATAAGTTGTCCAAAGACAGATTTCTGATTCTCTAGCATCAAGATGTTCCTCTCTCAATTTTTTTCTAAGTAAAAGACAATGCCATCCTTCTAGTTTTCCAGGTCAAACACTTTAAAAGCATCCTGGATTGATTTTTTCCCTCTGACACTTCACAATCAATCTTTGAATAAATCCTCTCATCTTTATCATCAAAAATACGACCAGAATTTGATGACTTTTCCTAACCTAAGTCATCATTTATGATATGAATTTTTTTCAAGAGCCTCCTAACTACTCTCCCTGTTTTTTCTACTCTTGCCCCTTCCAGTTAATTCTTACAAAACAGTCAAAATAGATCTTGTAAGATACAAAACTTTATTTTTTATTTATTCCTCTGCTCTAACCTGTTCAGTGACTCCTCATGCCATTCATCCAATGCCCTAAAAATGGTCCACAAAGCCTTCTAAGTTTTGGCTCCCTCTGACCCCTTCTATCTTCTCCCTATCTTTTGCTATTACTCGACCATGCGAAGCACAGGCTCACCTTAGTTCCTTCAATTTGCTGTTGCTTCAGATTTCTACATAACTTGCTCCTTCCAGTTCTCTGCTGAAACATCCCTTCATCCCTGAAAACCTATCTGACCACTGCGTGTACAATAACAATCCTCCCTCACTTCAGCACTCCCTATCCTCCTACCCAGCTTCATTTTATAAGTGGGGTATTTTCTATGGCTTCATTTTAGAATGATAGCTTCAAGTCTCAGCTCTCAGATAGAATCATAAGCAAAACACAGTCAAGCCTTACCACAGATTTGAACTGCATGGGTACACTAATACACAGATTTTTTTCGATAGATACAGAACAGTACTATAAATTTATTTTGTCTTCTTTGTGATTTTCTTAATAACATTTTCTTTTCTCTAGCTTACTTGGTTGTAAGAATGCAGTGTATAATACAATAACATACAGGATATGTGTTAATTGACTGTTTATATTATCTGTAAGGCTTCCAGTCAACAGTAGGCTATTAGTAGTAAGTTTTTAGGGAGTCAAAAGCTGTACGTGGATTTCTGACTGTGTAGGGATTTGGAACCCCTAACCCCAAAGGTCAAAGGTCAACTGTAACTTAGTTCATCTACTGATAACCATTGTGCAAAATTAGCAACATGATGAAACTTTCAGTCCACTTGAAGTTATAATTTGATAGAAACCACTTTCATTTCACAGGTCTGTAAGGATTTAGCTGATGCTAATTTCAACAGACCCGCAACAGATCACATACAGATAAACTGAAATCATTTCTCCGTGGAAATGTAACCGAAAGCCTTTTCAGATGACTTTTAAAATTTTTAACAAGGCCTAACTACTAAATCAAATTTTGTCCTTAACAAGCTTTAGGACTCTGGATAAGGGGCCATGTATCTCCTCAGAGCCATGGTTACTGCTTATAAAACAAGGATAGGTAGCAATTCCTATATTTTATAACTGTGATGAGGATTAGATAAAATACATTTATTAAAACAGTATGGGGTCATGGAGTAGATAATCAAGATCCCAGATTTTAGGCCCTGGTTCCTTTTGTGTGTGGCCTTAGAGAAGATGATTGACCTCATGGCTTTCAGTTCCTTTATCTATAAAATCAAGTGGTATGGCTATTTGATCTCCAGGGTTTTCAAATTCTAAGAAGACATGCTACAAAAGTTTTGAAAACTGTAAACATGTGAATATGAGGTACTAATACCAGCAGCCGCTGCAAAAATGATACTGATTTCATCTATATGTCTTCAAGGACAGTTTCTGCCATGTTAAACCAACCCTACCCCACAACCTCCACTTCAAAGTTATCTGTCACGTGCAGGTCACCTATACACCCAGCAGCATAAGAACAATAATTAACCCCAATTTACGATTATTAAAGTAGTCTGGGGGTTCCCAGGTGACTTGGTCAGTTGAAATCCCAACTCTTGATTTCTGCTTAGGTCATGATCCCAGCGTTGTGGGATTGAGCCTTGTGTGAGGCTCCACTCGGAACATAAAGCCTGGTTAGGATTCTCTCTCTCTCTGCCTCTTCCCCTCTCCCTGTCTCACATGCTCTCCCTCTCTTTCAAATAAAATATAGATAAATAAAAAATTGTATGTGTACATCTCAGCATTGGTGGAAATGTATCACTTTTTATTTCCTTCACACCACTAAATTTTTATTCAGCATTTTTATTCAGCAATTATGTCCATGATAGCAGCTTTTAAAACCAACAGCAACAGAAGCTTTTAAAAAGTTAATAATTAAATAGCAATTTTAAATACAGGAGATCCAAGCCTTTTGTTTCATCATGAATGAATCAGCTTCTGACTCAGTTTCCTTATTGAAAAAAAAGCTAATTTGTCATACCTCGAAAGGTTCTATGGAGACAAACACTTCAAAGTTACCTTTCTTTGTGTTTTGAAGAACAATAGTGTAAGTGATTTTTTATTTCACATTCTATCAGCTATAAGTCTCTTTCAAATATCTCCAATAAAGTGATCATTGAAGCTCATTAGTATTCTAAGTTTTTACATGATCCTGAAGAGCACTCTAATAATAAAAATAATAACAAAATCAGCAGGGTTGGTGCCTCATGCCTTTTATCCATCTCCAGTTGTTCAAAATGTGGCTCTTTTATGCACAACAAAGGACCTTTCAACCTCCAACTTTTCAACTTACAAACTAGGTTTCTTGAGTTAAGCCCATCTTGAACCATAGAACAATAAGCACTCAGGAGCTGATCATTATGGTTTGCCTAATATCTTGTTGAAATAATCAGCAAAGATGCTAATTTTGAAAGTACAGGTACAATGAATTTGGCATGATAATAGTGTAGACTAGATAGGAACATCTATTAAGATCGGCAGTGATTACTCTGGTTTCTGGCATCACCTGCCAAGAGGTTTTACAAAGGGTGGGGGAGTAACACATACTTCCTTCTTATCTCACATCTCTGAGAGTTCTTTTATGACTATTAAACAATAGCAAATAATTAGCTCTGCAATATGTCTACAGCCTGCAATAAGCCAAAAAATCTAAGCACATTCCCTAACAACAGCCCCTGAAATAGAAGAACATTATTCTATTTTTTCAGTGTTTTAAATCATTTGAGTGATAACAGTTCTTTTTCTCTTTTGTAGTTACAAATGAAAATGGAATCGGGGCGCCTGGCTGACTCAGTCAGTTGGGCTTCCGACTTCATCTCAGGTCATGATCTCGCTGTTTGTGAGTTCGAGCCCCACATTGGGCTTTGTGCTGACAGCTCAGAGCCTGGATCCTGCTTGGGATTCTGTGTCTCCCTCTCTCTCTGCCCTTCCCCCACTCATGCTCTGTCTCTGTCTCTCTCTCTCTCTCTCTCTCTCTCTGTCTCTTGCGCTCTCAAAAATAAATAAACATAAAAAAAAGACTCATTTTTGTTTTGGGACAAATCTCTTCAAATGGAGACAATGACATCACAAACCTTTTAGAAACACTCAGAATGGAATCATTTGGAGTTTGTTTCCTGTTCAATAATTTAAATCTTCTTTTATCAATTGTCATACACAATAAGTGGCATTGTGATTTGCTTGCCTCAACCAAACAGTCCTTCCCTTCTCTTCTCCATCCCCAGCCCACCCCCACAACTTTCTACAACTTTCCTCCATGTTAATTTGCAGAACTCACCTGCTCCCCTGTAATTGACTATGCCTATGTGTGTGGTATTTGGAAGGACAGGGAAAGAATAATGTCAGGAATGTGCCTGTCAGCTTCCTTTGCCTGATACACAGTCACTGGGGTTAGGTTTCTGCCCTCTCCTTGGAGTGAGTGAAAATACATAAGTAATAATCCTGATCCTGCATAGCACATTGAATATCATCCAAAGAACCCAAAGTGCTTTATAACTATGATGTCCTTGACACTGAGTGCCACTCATTATTCTCTTTCTGGAGAGGCGAAGCAATCCCCATCTGAGAGCCCTGCCTTTGAGGACATTTGGTGCTAGACCCTTTGACTTGCACATCTGGGAATGTGAACTGAGCAATCGCTACCACTCAAGCTCTGGAAGTGTCCTGGATTCAAAAAGTCTGCGTGATTAAGCGGGTGAGCAGCAGACATCACCACCACCACCCTCCCCAGGCATTTCCCCTGATTAGCCTGAAATCCAGCCCATATTCTTAATGTGACTATTTTGGTCTCTGGGTTCATACTAGGTTCACAGAAGAGAATAAGCAAAATCCAAAATTCCACTTGGAGCTAGGAAGAAGTTGAATTTCAATTTTAGAATAGTGTTTTGTTTTTGTGATTACCAATATGGGTTACCTGAGAATTTAATTGAGATTAAAATCTCTTAAATGAATATTGCACACAATTCTTAAAATTAAGATCAACTTCTACTGACTAATATATTTTTAATTTTGTAACTTTGGGGGAAAATCTCTCAAAGTAATAATAAAATTTATGGCATTTATTTGCTCGCCAATAAGTGAAAGTCACATCTGAAAATCCCAAACTGTTGTTTGTGATAACCTTTTTCACTAGAAATGGATAGTCATATGTACATCAGGTAAATCAGAGACAAATCTTACATACTAGATGTTTGTATTTATCTCCAAAATCCAGATTCAGAATTTATATATTTCACTAATCATCCTTGATATTATTTGATACCCCAGAGATATTTGAAAATCAGTGGGTTAGAATATTATTTTTCAAAAACAAAGAAACACAATAAGCAGTTATGAATTAATGATGGCTAATATTTTGACTCAGTAGAGAAATCTTCATTTTTCTTTGTTCATTTCCTTGAGGTGAACCATCAATCTGGATGGAAAGAAAAAAAAAACTACTGAAAAAGTATAATGATTGCCACTACAGCTACTTTGGTGTGACAAAGACTTAGAGCGCAGGGAAAGAAAAGAAATTGTTCCTTTAACGTCTTAGAGATTTATAAAGTCTCGTTGCTTTATTCCACAGTCACTGGAAGTCTTGAAAATGAATGTGATCATTAACCATCTGGTTTACTAAGAAGTGAACTCAGAAAAACTGTTTCTGAAATGCCAAAAGTGGCTTAAACTCCTAACGCTAGTTTATTGCTCTGCTGGCACTAACATGCCTACGCTCAAGGAAGGTGGTGCTGCACTGAGCCTAGCACGGGAACACCTGGAATATATTCTCCAGAGTGAAAACAGCAGGGAACTGACCAGAAGTAACCTCTCTCATATTATTGCTTCAATTAGACCAAAACAACTTTCCCTTTGAAAACTTAATAATAAACACTGCAGGTCACCCACTTGTTTTGAGCCCCTTTGGGAGAGAGGAGCAGATGTATTCCCTTAGCCAGCCCCCTTGCTGTCATAGAGACAAGAGGCACAAATCAGGACAGATATTGATTGTAATTGGAACCAACAGCACCTACATGCCATATTAATTTTCACATCTTCTTGCAAAAACACATTTTTTTTGAAGGTTTGGCTTTTGGTTCTATCAGGTTGATTAGATAGAGTGATATAATTAATGCATTCAGAGATTGAACAATACCTGAGCAAACTTAGGTGCCTCTAAAAGCTGTACTGTGTACAGAAAGTATAGAAGAAAATGTCTTTCATACATTAGATTCTTGTTTATAACCGGCGAATTGGGCATTTTTTAAAATAACTTTCAGTGGACAGATGCCACAGAGACAGAAAAAGCAGTGAAAAGAAACGTTCATAAACCTAGATTGCGTTATTTTTCTTACTTTGATTAGACTTGTCCCATGAAATTGTTTCCACACAAAACAAATTGACCTTCAAATGTGACTTCTTTGCCCTCAATAGTTCCTCAGCATCCTCTAATCATAAAGATAATGTCATTGTTTTTATAAAAACACATATTTTCCCCTTAGCTCTATCTGTCCTCATGATGGATTAATCCCACACAGGCTGGGAAGGACGGTATGTTCTATACTTATGCTAGTAGCTGATATGCAGAATTGAGTTGGTTACTGACCCCACCAGAAAGTAGTCCTCAAACTTTCCCTTGCTCCAAATTTAGATATTCTATGTGAGCAGGTTTAGGCTGGGACCTAGGAGTCTGTATTTATAACCAGTGCTCCAGGTAATTCTGATTCAAGATGGTCCATGTTTTGGAGAACACTGACCTGGCAGCTTTGAGCATAGGTAATAATGACACTTAAAGAGATAAGAGCTAAAAGGAGCAAATGTCATTTCATTTATTCTCATAGTGGCAAAACAAACAAGCTGGTGAAAATCTCATGAGATAGTATTTGTCTGTGATTTAGCTTCATTTGTTCTGCTATCCAACTAATATTTATTGAGAACTATCATGTGACTAGTAATGTCCTGGGTATTGAGAGAGAAAATATTGAACAAGACAGAGAAGGTTTTTTATTGTAATTCCAGGTTACAGAGACGGGTCTACAATTTACATGTGTGTAAAGGCTTTTCTGAGAGAAGAAGAAAGCAATACCATAAGAATAGAGTTATTTGGCAGAATATAAGCTAAAACTATCAATTCTTTTCCTTTTATCTGCCATAAAAAAATCCTTATTTTCAATTTTTCTCAAATATATTTTTTCATCATCTCTACAGATAAATGATTGTTTTAATAGAAAGTGATAAATGCATACTTTATCATTAAAATGATGCTTTTGTGTTTAATGCTGGAAGGATGCTAACTTATAAATTTAAAAACAGCTCTCTATGTACTATAATATTTTTTATGATAATAAGTATTTGTACAACAGAAAAAGGATTTATCTAATGAGATTACAGATTGTTTTGTTCTCTTTTTTTCTTTTTGCTTGTCCAGACTTTCAAAATTTGCTGCAACAATTACATATTACTATTTTTTACATATTACTTTAATAATAGGTAAAAAGGTATTTTCAGGTTAACTATAACATAACAACTGAGAACTTGTGAAATAGGCACAGTGTCAGAAAATAAGAAAAGATGAAGAACATTCTAAAAGGACAACCTCTTGGGCTCTTTTAGCTACCTCTTTTCTTCTGCACTCCTAGCCTTCATAGAGGGAGTTTCAGGACAGGGCTGTCATTTAGAGACAAGACCTGAAATTAAAAGATATGGGAATGGAAGCAAAAGTAAGATAAAAACAGAGAGGGAGACAAACCATAAGAGACTCTTAAATGCAGAGAACAAACTGAGGGCTGCTGGCAGGGTGTTTGGTGAGGGTATGGGCTAAACGGGCAAGGGGCATTAAGGAGGACACTTGGGATGAGCGCTGGGTGTTATATGTAAGTGATGAATCACTAAATTCTATTCCTGAGACCATTATTAAAATATATGTTAACTAACCGGGATTTAAATTAAAAAATAAATTTAAAAAAATAATAAAATAAAATAAAATAAAATAAAATAAAATAAAATAAAATAAAATAAAATAAAATAACAAAAGGTATGACTGAGGCCCAGGCAAATCCTAGATACAGATCTGGGATTAGTCCATCTCCACAAAGCTTCAAGGAAGCCTACAAAGTCTTATTTAACAAACTTGGGCAAGGTGGGTGATAACTCAATACCCCTGGGGTTGGAAATAACAATACTTGGAAACAGAAAACACCCACCACTACCTATTACTATATTTGGAAATTGGGAAATTAGTAACTTATAAATGTGTGGAAAGCTTTGAAGAAAATTAAAGAATAGTCGTAATAAATTGTTATTTATTTGGCTTATATTATTTTTGCCTCTTTAATATTTGAGGTGATTAACTATCAAGAAAGTATTGTAGAATTAAGAAAATATGAATAAAACAAAAACAACAACAAAAAGGAGGAGCAAGGTAAAAAAAGAAACAAAGAAAATGATACTAAACCAAAGGGTCTTAATCTTCCTTGCCTTGCATAAAGACAAAGGAAAAAGAAATGATGAGGGTAAGAACAACAAAACAGTAAGTACAATTTACTTGAGCATCTTCTAAGTGCTGGGCACTTCTGGATAGCTTACACAAATCGTCTCCAATCTTGACACAAGCGAGAAAAGCAGATAATAATGACCACATATGCATATGAGGAAATACAATTCAGAAAGAGTAAGTGAATTGCCCAAGGCCATTTTACATCTTGCAAGTGGTGGGACCACCCCACATGATACCACTTTACTTCTAAAATGTTTAGAACATTCCTACACATTTATTCTTTTCTTCAGTCCATCACTGAACAAACCAGTGGTAAACAAAGAGACAGAACTCCCTGATATCATGGCCTTTCTAACTGCAAGAGACAGAGAAAAAAGATAAATAAGTTATGTATATGTTGGATGGTGGTAAATGCTATAAAGGAGAATTAGGCAGGGTCAAGCTTGGGCAATGGTGATTGGGGGAGAGGCACCTCCCAGGGCCCTTTGTCTTCCCAAAATTTAGGTACTTTTTGAAAATTTTCTGAAAGATATAGACTCTAACTGATTATTTTTCAAATAGGTTATACACAATCTTTCCTGGTGGAGGTGGGGTTGGGGAAGCTGATTTCAAGTATAAAAATAAGCTACATGTGATCTGATAGTTCTCCATATTTTACTCTTAAGAGTAGGGTCTCTTCAAGAGGAATCGATAGTCCCTTTTACCTCTTTGTGTGTGTGTGTGTGTGTGCTCCTTTTTCTCTCACTTCACTGATTTTAAGTCAGTTTGGGGAGCTTGGCATGATTTGTTTTTGCCAACGCTTTCTTGTTCTCTAGCAGGTTTTCCCAAGCTTGGGTTTAAAAGACCCCCTGGAGAAGCACTACAAGACAAACACTAATTAGCGTAACAATTTATTAAGGAAGATCTTTGATCTTTTCTCACCTACCCAGTTGCCTAGTCCTGCTTTGTCCCCCACAATATAAATTGTGTTTACATAACTAATTAACACAACAGATTGAGTTTTACTGGGTACATGATAATAAGTGGTCCAAATGGTTTGATCTCAAGATAAAGGAGGAAGTGTTCGGAATTAGCACTTCCTAAGAGATCCAAATGGGAGTAACTATGTTTGAATTCCCATAAAACAAAAGTTCTTAATGTTCCCAAATGGGACATTCTATCACAGTAAGCTTCAGTATTTGATCTATCTCACTACAGAATGGTTTATAAGAAAAAAAATGTAAATAGAGCAAATTCTGTGCTATTTTCAGAGATGAAACAAGCTTTTTAAAATATCGTGTTTATTTCCCCCCTATAAATTCTCCTATTTATAATTTAAACTAATTTTAGATAAAGTATTTTGGGGAAAGAAAGTTTGCACTTTTGCTTTGTTAAGCTCACATCTAAGAGATGAAGAACTAATAGTGGCAAGAGACCCAAATGTGGAGATTATGAAGTTTAAAGTAAGTTTTTTGTTATAAAACAAAACCCTAATTATTATTCATAGTCATATTTACTTACACTTTTAAAGAATTAGAATCTTCCTGCTCCATTGGCCCTTTCTACTACATATTTTGAACTCTAAAAATACTTTTCTTGGAGGGAGGAATTACATATTTTCAAGGGCAAGTGAATGTCTACATCAAAAGGTTTGAATCAGGGTCAAAAATCCAAAAATCATTTTCTCTCCCAAGAGCAGGTAAGATATACACATTTTTGCCCATCTTGATTTCTGAATTCAAAATTCAATTCATTCTTCTGAGAGGTTATTTGTTTGTGCACACTTGGAAAAACCCAACTTTCTGTGGAGAGAGAAAGATAGAGACTTGTGATTACAAAACAATTTGACAGCTTAAGTGCAAATGAATCAGAAACATGTGGATTAAATTTCCCTTGAAACACACATGATTTTTAAAAATTAAGAGGAAAGGGGCTTGGCAACAAGCAGTTTAGTTTTTGCCAAACCCAAAGCATTTGAAAAATAATCCAGATTGTGGTTGGGCTCTCTCCTCCATAGTCAATTCTCAATTTCCGAATGTCGATATCGGAAGTTTCAAATCACAAATTTAATAAATACATAGATATAGAAATACTTGAGCACACCTATTTTTACTATTTATACTTCCATGCTATTTTAGGATCAATGGAAATCCAAATGATTGTGAAAAAATGAAATCAAGGGGGTGGGGAGAGTTTCCTCTCTAGAGGATTGGCACAGTTCTCCAAAATAAATGGCAGCAAGCTTATTCTAAAGGAGACCAGCATTTGAATATCTACCACATTGGGAGAAGCAAATATATTCAGGGAAAATGCTAATATATATTTTAGGATAGTCAAGAAAGTGAAGGTCCTTCAAACCACTAGAAAATCTGGAAGAGGGCATACCTTTGATCCATCATGACTTTTTATGCTATGATCAACACTACTGAATGAAAAATACCCTCAGGAATTCAAAGTCTCATCTATATTTACAGGAGATATATTATCCTCCTATTGGGCATTTTCTGTTATAATTATAAAGTATTTTTCCCCTTCTGGGATAATTCAGATAACATCAATCATCCTGTTTACAAACAATGAAACTGTATTCTTAAAAGAGTCCTACCTGCATGAGGCTTTTGGATTCCCATATAGCAAATATTTAAAAATCTGTTGACTTTAGACATGGGAAAGAAAAGAAGGGACGGAGGAAGGAGGAAAGGCAGCCAAAGAGAAGGAAGGAAAGGAAGAAAAGCAGAATTCCTAGATTTTCTTCAAAGGTAGTTTTTGGAGAGTAGGAAGACAAAAGCGTAAGTATCTCTGGGGCAGTTAAGAACCAAACTGCTGTGTAAGCAAAGCTAACAGCAACAGCAAACCATTACTATCTATGAGTGCTAACTCTGTTCCAGACTCTGCGGTAGGTGCTTGGAATGCATTATCTGTTTTAATGTCAACACGAACTTACAAGAAAAAGAGAATTATAGGTTAATTAACTCACCTAAGGCTACAGGACCAGATTCAGAGTCAAACCCTTCTCATTCTAGAGCCCAAGCACTTAATCACTGCCTCCTCCTCTAATGTGTTTAGTAGCAAGCTCCTTCAATCTAAGACTCATTTGTTAGTTCAAACCCTTCATTATCAATTAGGAAACCGCTATCTAAACTGGTTACTGAGGTCAGCAATGTGTCCTTCCTGAGACTCCAGTAGGATCCGTGAAGCAAATTGTATCACACAGGCGTCAACTCTCCCCAACAATTTAAATACGGGCAAATTTTCAAATGTAACAAACTTTTTTTCTAGTTATTTATTCAAAATCTGTTCTAATTTCGTAAATAGATGGTTATCTTTTAAGATAGGCAAACTAATTTTGTAGCCTTACATTCTGTTACTATGTAAAAGAAACTTGAGAATTTGAGAATTAAAACAAAATGAATTTCTTTAGAAACCTCAAAAAAGTTTATTATTTTCTTATATTATGAGTGATATATATGTTACTAATTTCTAATTGGAAGATAAAAGAAAATACAAATAAATATCAGATACTTAGCCTATTTGATCAGGTCAATAACCTTCAAATATCTATAAATTAGTAATACCTACCTTCATAGATTAGTCTGTTTTAATAATTAATTATTAAGATCAGTTTGTTAGATTCAACTGTGTGCCATTCTGATTTCCAAAGCTGTTCTAATTTCCACATGATCCAATTTTCAGTAAAAATGTTATTATTTAAGAGAATAAATGTATCTCTCTGAAATAAATAAAATTATAGATCAAAATACTTCCAAATTAAATGATCTTTGGATCACATTCCTAATCCTTTAGGGTAATTTTTGTTTTCTCCCTGAAATATTTAAGAGCACCAAATTAGTTTATGGAAACTACCCTCTCCTAGAAATCTCTATGAATAGAAAATAATTATTTAAACTCATTGATTCAACATTTATTAAGTAGCATTATTTCATTGTAATGAGTAATAAAATAAATAAGATTATATTCTGCTTTTGAGAAAACTAAAGAAAACCAAACCAGTCTCTCAGGATTATGTATGATGTAAGGATATACTCCCCAGAATAAAAGAAGCATTCCTTTCCCCAAATTTTGTCATGTCCTCACCATAGCGTGAAACTTCAGTTCAATGCTCAGCCAGCTGAGTGTATCTACTAGCTACTTCTAGTCTCAAATGTTCCACCCACTGCTGCTCCTTACCTAACTCAAACCTGTTGAACGTAGGTTCAATGAGCAGAAAAAATAGTTGGGAAAGTGAAAATGGATGTCAGGAAAAGAACCAGAAAATACATTCGCTTGGAAGTTAAAGTTATTTTTGGAGCATTTCCTATTCTTTTGACTTAATCATTCAATAAATACGTACTACAGACCTCTGTTTATTTTTTTATTTATTTTTTCTTATTTATTTTTGGGACAGAGAGAGACAGAGCATGAACGGGGGAGAGGCAGAGAGAGAGGGAGACACAGAACCGGAAACAGGCTCCAGGCTCCGAGCCATCAGCCCAGAGCCTGACGTGGGGCTCGAACTCACGGACCCCGAGATCGTGACCTGGCCAAAGACGGACGCCCAACCGACTGCGCCACCCAGGCGCCCCCGACAGACCTCTGTTTTAAGCACTTAGGTACCAGAGATGAACAAGACCAACAAGTTACTACTCTCAAGGATCTTACGTTTTAGAAACACTCCACCTCCCTGCTTCTACCTCATTTACCTTGGACTTTGCCATAGAGGTAGAAGATAGGGTTCATCCAAAACCCTTTGTAATGTTACTTTTTTATTTTACCAAGTCTAACATTCATGTAATATTATACTCAAAATAAAAACACTTGAAGACAAAATTTAAGATGTTAAATCATCAACTGAGTTTTCTCTGAAGGACCTGCCATGACTAAAGTTGACTTGTGAAGGGCACATTCTTCTTCCTTAAGACAATGTGAAAGGTAAGCCGCTTCAGAGTTGCCACCTGTGGGGTGTGGGATGACCAGCCCCTCAGACCACAAGGCTCATTCTTGCTATAATGAAAAGGCTGATTGATGGAGTCACCTTCCCCACTGCTGACACTCTTATCTTTCCCAGCGTAGCAGTAACAGACTTGACCTGCTCCCTACCAGCTGGGCCCTGTGTGAGGGGCCCGTCCATCACTCTGTTTCTCCACTCCATCTGTTCTCCCCTCCTCCTCCAAATTTCAGCCCATATGCCTACTGGCAGCAACCAATATGTCTGTCTGTCAGTAGCTCTGTAATGAGACCAATTTATAAGGTCACATAATCCTGACTCTTCAGGAAGAAAAAAAAATTCCCCTGTCCCAGTCACTGAGAGAAAGTCACCTTGGCCTCTAGTTCCCATGACTGTGGGAGGTCATGTACAAACCACCAAAAAGTAATTTGGAATTAATTTCAAGTTGTCTCTTTTCTACTAAATTTCCTTAAAAAGACACACACGCCCCATTTTGCTTTATTTGCCAATGCTTTTAGCTAGAAGTTGTAAAATGAAAATATTGACCTTTAGGGAGCAAAGTAAGATCTAGAGACAATGTAGTTTATTCTGTCAAATAACTGAACACTGTACTTTAGTTCCGGTAGTGTCTGTGGTTAGCAGGATACCCTCCCTCTCGTTTGCATAGGAAGTTTATGCACAGGATTTCCAAGAACCTGTCAGTAAGAGTTGCATGTTTGTATGGCACAGCAGAATTTTTCCTGGGAACATTTTGTGCCTTCAGCTGACTAGTGCAAATTAAATTCTGTGTCAGTTTTGCCCAGAGGCTAAGAGCACCTCATTACATTTTATTGAATTCAAATAACAGCAATCAAAATATTTGTAAGCACAATGCAACCAGTGAGTCTTATTTTATGATATAAGCTATCATGGTCAGTGTATTACATTTCTTTTCTACAAAGCATGGCAAATTATACCATTAAGTTTCCTAGAATGACTGTTAATTAATTACTAACAACTGTTAATTAATTATGATATGTGGATGGTACTCTGTGTTTACCAGAAACAGGTGAAGACCAAATACCAAAGTGAATTAAAAGCTTTTCGGGACACCTCACCTTCAAGAATGACCAGTTTTTGCTTTTTCGTCATTTAGGGACTCATGTTAGCTCCTCAAAAGTCCCTGCAGGATAGCATCTCGAACTGCCTGGCAGAGTGAACTGTCCTATTTGTCAATGGAAGAAGTGTTTTTCTTAGTATCCAGTTTTCAGTCGCTAACAGTATCTGCCCATGAATCCTGAATCTGCTCTGGGATTTAAGAACTGGGGTTACTGCTCTCATTCATGATGACGGAGGGCTTGGATTACTCTGGATTGGGAATTATGCTTGCATTCAGCAATGGTGTGCCAGCTATTTTCCTGTATGGTCCCTCGTCTAACTGGAATTTGAAAGATCACTTGAATCTTATACACACATCTGGATTCTTGTCACCTGAACAACCCAGATTCCCTGTTACCAGTCTGGAGCCCACAAAGCTGCCTCACAATTATTGGGTTCTATTCAAGGACTTCTAAATCTTAAGCCTATATGAAGCAGCCTGCACTCTGGGATTCATTGCTCAGTTTTGTTGCTGAATTCAGAGTGGATTTCCTGGCCGTAATCGCTCCTCTCCCCCACTTCAGCCTCCACCCCCAGAGCCCCATTCCAATCTAACTCTGAACTAAAAAGTAAGTGGGTAGAAGAGGCAGTCAGTGAAATGAATACCAAACCTGGCCATGCCTTAGTGTTTAAAATTGTAAACTCAGCTTATGGCTTATACTTCATTTCTATATTCCACAACTGTACTCATAAAACCACAATTTTTTGCTGGTAAAAATCTTAGTTACCTCTTTAATAACTAAGTTTATTTCTTGTGTTAAATGTTGGTTATGGGGCTGATCATAATCTTCTACAGCAACAGATAAAATATTCAGCCTTATGTAGAATCCTGCAGCCGATGAGGTACAATGTTCTCAACGTGCTAACCCTCTTGTATGGCTCCCCTTTGCAATTAAGAGACATTTATTAATTTGCATACAGTATAACAAAATCTAGACCTGGCATCTTCAAAGTCCAGGCTATTTTCTGTAACTATTATAATTAATAATAACTAAATGCTCTTTACCTAAAGCTAAATAATTTGTTTTCCATGTTAAATTATTAAGCCCAGCGTAAAAGTACCTGTTTCTTTTCTTTCTTTCTCTCTTTCTCTCTTTTTTACAGTGAATATTACTGGGCTTTGAGTTTTGTTTTCATTTAATAAAAATAACCTCTTGACCTTCATATATGTCATTTTACTGACCTCCCATTCAAAAAAGGGGTAGGTTGAATTTTCAGTAATGAAAACAGACCTATAGACCTATACAGATCTATCTACATTCTTTCAACTAATTTCTCTTCTGATTGGCATTTGCAGAACAGCTGGCTGAGTTTGCTTTTTAGACTACAGCTAAAGAGCAATACTGATCAGCCTGAAATAGATTTCCAAGAAAAATACATAGCATACTCTAGTCAATGAGGTTTGGGTACATTTAAATCTCCCCATATTTTCAGTAAAAATGAGACTTGCCTAATTTACATTTTAAGATTATTCATCATTATTCAATAAGGAATTTAGATGTAAAGTCTCTAGAGATTAACTGGTGGTTAGATATTTTAGAATGGCTTTGCATTTATACTTTTGTTTCTAATTTAAAGGCTGGAAAAAAACAACAGGGTTATGAAAAATTGGCTGATAGCCCTTTGGATCAAACACGGAGTGACTGAAGTGTTCAGATATATGTAGGCTAGAGCAGTAGAGGGAAATGGAATTCCATAGCTATAAACGTGGTTGGTTGATTAGTTGGTTGGATAGTTGGATGGTTGGATGGTTGATTGGTTGGTTGGTTGGTTGGTTGATTGGATGGTTGGTTGGATGGTTGGTTGGATGGTTGGTTGGATTGTTCCACCATAATGTATGGGATACATCAGGCTACCTACCTGAATTGTAGCACTTGTCAGTCACTTCACTGGAAGAAAGAGAGGGATCCAGAAAAGATGTGTGAGAACCTCAAAAGAAAAGGAAAAAAGCAGGGTTCATTTATAGGGCAAAAGCTTTGGACTCTGAGCAAGAACTGGCATTAGGGAGATCCACTGATGCCAGATAGGGAATGGCCAGCTAGGCAGTTTGGAGTCTATCTTTTAGGGCAACAGCTTGTTAAAGAGGATTAACATGATAGTGTTACCTGCTAAGAAGCAGCCTCCATTTGCTAAGGGAAAAACAGAAGGGGCTGGGGAGGGAATGGAGGTGGGAGAACAAGTGCAATCATACAGTCTTGGCAAGAAATGTGAAGACCTGGAGCAGTGTGGATGGAGAAAGGGGGCCCATTTAGAGCTTTTAAGGAGTTGGAATTATTAGAATGTGGTGACTGACTGGATTTAGCTATTTAGAAGCAACAGGCAAGGAAGGATCAGAAGTTTCTCACTGGAGTAAACAAACATGTTGCTCTCCTCTGGCAAGTAGGAGGAGGGATAATCTTTGGGGAAATATGCTTAATTCTTTCAGGGCATGTTGATTTCAAGTGTCTGTAGAACAGCTCAGTAGACAGTTGAAGCTCTGAAAGAAAAGTATAGGATAAGATTTGGATTTGGAAGTTTCAGGGAAAGATAAATTTTGCAGCTGTGGAAGTACATAACATTGTCTTGTTTTTTACCTACTTACTCTATGCTAGAACAGGACTCAAAACACCCTTCCCTGCATGAGTCAAAAGCCTTTCTTCAACTTAGATCTCAGTTATTAATCCTGATCTACCTGAGAAAGGGTCTTCCAGGTTTGTGGTTGAACTGAAGCAAATGTCCTAAAGGTTATTTCCCTAGAATGATATAGAAGGCACCATCTAGTTTACCTGTTGTTTCTGGTGACATGCTCCTGTAAAGTCACTCATGCTGCTGGGCAACTAAAGAATGTCTCTGTGATATACTAGCCATGGTGGTAGACTAGACACATAGCCATGGAAAGTTGTCATACCTGAGCAACTGAACCACACCAACCTCACCTGTGGAGTTTTCTCTGGAAGCTGCCCTTCTGTGCACCCACTCTAGATCACCTAGGGGCAGTTAAGTAGTCAGTTGTTTATTATTTCATGTGTGCACTTCCTTCTCCCCAGATAAGTAAACTGTAAGACACTAGACATCAGGGGCTGCCAGACCCAGTTCTTTACCTCTGCCCCCCTCTTTTTATAGTTTCCTTTCATTTAGACTCTTCACATTTAGTAGCTTATTAGCCCCTTTTCCACAAAACACCATCAAGAAGCACAAAAAACTTGGAGGGCACCTGAATGGCTCAGTCAGTTAAGCGTCTGACTCTTGGTTTCAGTTTAGGTCATGATCTCACAGTTTGTGTGTTCAAGCCCTGCACTGGGCTCTGCGCTGACAGCTCAGAGCCTGCTTGGGATTCCCCGCCCCCACCTGCTTGTGCATGCTCTCTCTCAATCTCTCTGTCTCTCAAAATAAATAAATAAAATAAAA
Source organism: Panthera pardus (assembly GCF_024362965.1). Classification (NCBI taxonomy): domain Eukaryota; kingdom Metazoa; phylum Chordata; class Mammalia; order Carnivora; family Felidae; genus Panthera; species Panthera pardus. Next base: position 37,759,874 of record NW_026526732.1, read on the forward strand.
TAAATAATTTAGTAGTCTTCAATTTCTACCCAGAGAAACCCACCAGATATAATGTAGGGGTTCTCTTTGTCAGTTGCCTCAAGACATAGTGCCTCAAGACTGGCCTTTGTGCTTTCAAGCTGTGCCCAGATCCAAACTCTTCTCATTGATACTCTGATACTAATGATCTCATTCCTGCTACCAAGAGCCCCTTTGACACCTGTTCCCCCTGCCACAGGTTGCAAGGCCAGAGATGTAATTTTATCTGCTTTTAAGTTTCTATCCAGTCCTCCAGTTCCTCTTGTTTTTGCCACTCTTGAGATTGTAGCTCAGATCTGTCCTTTAGCCCAGTTGCTTCATGAAGTCTTAAAGCTTTGCTACTTGCAGGTACATACAACCCTTTGAGGATCTTTGACATTCCTATAGTTTTAGAAACCAATGTGGCCAAGAATATAGTCAACAATCCTACTATTCACCAATATCCCTTCCTTCCCGAACCCTGAGAGGTTAGTAATTTACTGCTTCCTCTCAGGACTGGTGAGTTGTTCAGTGACATTTATTGAAAGTGACAATTATGGTCCAGATTTTGGAAATTCCATTCATCTGGATTCCTGAGTGAGGATGACTTGGAGCAGAGTCAACGCATCCCAGCCCCCACCAATCTTCGATAGAAATTCAGCATGAGTGAGAAACAAACCGTCATTGTTTTAATCCACTAAGATTTTTTGGATTATTAGCTACCACAGTGTAAACTAGTCTATCCTGATAAATTAAATCACCTTCCTCTCTTTGCTGTTCTTGGGCTCCACTCTTGTTATGTTAACTGGCTACTTATCACTTCTGGGATCTGCTGATTATCAGTGCCAGGCTGATAAATGCCTTGCCCTGCCTTTATGACTAAATGTCAGAACAGAGGATTTGAGTTGGAGCAGAGAAGAGTTTTCCTGAAATAAGAGCTGCAAAGACTATAATTCTAAAAGTTAGAAAAGGAGATGGAAATTTCATTCCTGGTAAGTGCTTAAAAACAGGATAAAGATTGAATCAATCTGGAATGATTTAAGGCAATTCTGCTTGAAAGCAAGAGGATGGACTGAGGCTGATTATAAACTAAAATTCTACTATACAACAAGGGTCCTGCTGAATAGTGAATCTCTACCAAAATGGCTCATCATTGCAAAAACATAGAACAAAAAAGTTTGCTGGACTTATTACAGAAAAAAGGTGCTATGTTTAGTTACATAACTAGTGTGGTGATGTCCCCTTTGACAAAATGAAAGTTAAGTTGATATAACTAATTAAAATCAGTATAATAAAGACTATAAAAGTATATTTGCATACATGCCTCAGGAAATCATGGGAAACATGTGGCACCCCAGAGAACTCACTGTGCAGTGGAATGACAATGTCCCCTACCTCAAGAAGGCTTCAGGACTCTTGTCAAGGATATTGGCACACCAGAGTTCACGGGGGAGTGGGGGAGGAAGATGCACTGGTGTATACTCTAATGACATGTCTTGAGAGGACAATAGTGGAAAACACTAGCCCTAATCCTGATCCAATTAATGGACTGTTTTTATTCATATTCTTTTATCAAAGAAGATGGAACAAACTTTTTTAAAAAACAACTTATTGAATTATAAATTATATTTTTAAAGTGTATAGATTTAAAGCAGAGTTCAAAGTATATGCTACCACAGTTACTACCCCATTAAGGATAAGGAACAATTCCACCATCCCTGAAAGCTCCCTCATATCCTTTTGCAGTCAATATCTTTGCATCCATTATTTTGATTTCTGTCACCACAGCTTAGTCTTTTCTGTTCTAGAACATCACATGCAATCATATGGTGTGCACCATTTCGTGTGACTTAATTTTCTCAACATAGTGTTTCTGAAATTCATCCATTGTTGAGAATTTCAGTGACTCCGTGGTTTGTATTGAGTAGAACTCTTTATGTGAATGGACTACAATTTGTTTATCCACACACCTGCTGACAGACATGTAAAATGTCTCCAGATTTGGTTATTGTTAACAAATAACTAGCAGAGGAATTGCTGAATCATAGGATAGGTGTTTAACTTTATAAGAAATTTCTAAATTATTTCCCAAAGTGACTGAACAATTTTACACTCCTATGGACAATATATAAGAGTTTCAGTTCATGTTAGTTTTACTTTGTTTTTCTTTGATGACTAGTGATGTTGAGCAACTTTTTATGAGCTAATTGGTTACTTAACAATGTTGAGTTCAAAGTCTATGCCTGTGTAGCCATGAATCAAATTTCCTAATTTCCTTGTGCCATTGTGTGTATGTGGGTCTATGTATATGAAGTGTCTTTTGAGTATTTTGTTCATTTAAAAAATCTGTTATCTTTTTGTTATTGAGTTAGAGGGGTTTTTTTCATATGTTCTAAATGTAAGTCCTTTTTTATATATACACATCATTATTACTTTCTCCTCATCTATGGCTTATTTTTTTATTTCCTCAATGTCTTTTGAAGAATAGTAATTTTAATTTATATGAACTCCAATTTTATAATTTTTCCTTTCCTTTTTTTTTTTTTTTTTGGTGTCTTGTCTAAGAAAATTTTTCCTGCTCTAAGATCAAGAAGACATAATCATGAAGATACTCTGCTATGTTTTCTTCTAGACGTTTTATAGTTTTAGGTCTATAATATGTTTCTAGTTAGCTTTTGTGAAAAAAAAAAGAGAGATATAGGTCAAAGTTCTGTTTTAAAGTGAATATTTAGTAATTCCGGTGCCATTTGTTGAAAAGACTATTATTTCCACACTGAATTATCTTGGTGCTTTTTCTAAAATCAACTATGTTTACAAATTTATTTTTAGACTTTTTAAATCTGTTTCATTGATCTGTCTGTCTATTCCTATGCCAGTACCACACTATCTTAATTAGTTAGCTCTATAGCAAGTCTTGAAATCAGATGGTATAAATCCTCCAACTTTGTTCTTGTTTTACAAAATTGTATTGTCTAATCTAAGTCCTTTGAATTTCCATATGAATTTTGTCATCACTGTATCAATTTCTACCAAAAGCCTACTAGAATTTGGTGGGAAATGCATTGAATTGTGAATTGACCTCTTAAAAATATTGCTTCTTATGTGATGATTAGTGGGTATCTTTCCAGTTAGTTAAATCTTATTTCTATTCTCTTAGCAGACTTTCATGGTTTTTGAAGTAAGGAAGAATTCTGAAAAATATGTCAATACATTTGACAATTTGGGTAAAATAAATTCTTAGAAAATAAGCTTTAAAAACTTCCATAATACGTTTTAAAAGGTAAATTACTCTATATCTTTAAAATACATTAAATTCAATCACAAAGCTCATTTATAAGATTTCCCACAGGTCATTGACAGATCTGATTAGATGTCTGATAGTTCATGCTAGAATTCACATGAAAGTATAAGGGACCCCTGATAATGAAAACAATTCTGAAAAAGAAGAACAAAGTTGGAGTTTTCATACTTCCTGATTTCAAAATTTGCTGCAAAGCAGAAGTAATCAATGCAATGTGGTACTGGTATAAACATGGACATATAGACCATTGGAATAGAATAGACAACCCAGATATAAACCCTCACATATATGGTCAAATGATTTTTGACAGAGTGCCAAAGATATTTAATGGGAAAATGACAGTCTTATTAACAAATGGTGTTAGAGAAACTGGATATCCATGTGCAAAGGAATGAAGTTGCTCCCTTAGCTTACATGGTATACAAAAAATTAACACAAAATGGATCAAAGGTCCAAAATGGATCTTAGGTATACTAAGAGCTAAAATTATACAACTCTTAGAAGGAAACACAGAGGAAAACCTTCAGGATATTGAATTTGGCAATGATCTCTTGGATATGACACCCAAATTACAGACAATCAAAGAAAAAAAACATAAATTGCAGTACATCAAAATTAAAACATTTGTGCCTTAGAGGAAACTATCAACAGAATAAAAGGGCAAGCCATAGAATGGGGAAAAATATTTACAAATCACCTAACTGATAAAATGTTAATATCCAAAATATGTAAAGAGCTTCTACAACTCAACAACAACAATAAAAAATTTAAAAATGGTTAAAGGAGTTGAATAGATATCTCTCCAAAGAAGATATACAAATGTCCAATAAGCACATGAAAAGAAGCTTAACATCATCAGTCATTAGGGAAATGCAAATTAGAACAAAATGAGATAGTATTTTATCTTTTCCTAATGACTAATGATGTCAAACTTATTTTCATGTGCTTATTGGACATTAGCATATCTTCTTTGGAGAAACTTATTGCTTTGTTTACATGCTTTTCTGCCTTTTTGTTCTGTGTTTATTGTATATTTACCTCTACATATATTACAAACTCCGCAATATGTTGTTATTGCTTTACTTTAAATAGTTAATTTTTTTAAATTTTGGAAAAGAAAAAAATGTATATTTACTCATATTACTACTTCCAGTGACCTTTACTGCTTTCCATAGATCCTAATTTCCTTCTGGTATAACTTTCTTTCACCTGAGAACTCCTCTTAGCATATCTTGTAGTGTGGGTCCAGTCTCAGCCTTTTGTTTATCTGAAAATGCCTTTAACTTACCTTCATTTTTGAAAAATATTTTCACTTAGCATATAATTGACAGTTCTCTTCCTTTGTCTCTGTAAATACACTATTCCACTTTTGTCTAGTTTCTATTGTTTTTGATGGAAGGGGTGACCTTATTTCTATCATTGGTTTCTTTTATATAATATGACTTCTCTTGTTGCTTTTGAGATTTTATATCTAATTTATAGCAGTTTGACAATTTTGTGCTTAGAAGTGGTTTTCTTCATAATTATTCTCCTTGAGCTTCACTGAGCATCTTGGATCTGTGGGTTTTGTATTTTATCAAATTAGAAGATTTCAGCCAATAAATCTTCAGTTTTTCTGGCCCATTCTCATTCTTCTTCTTCTGGGACTTCTCCTTAATTCTGTCCAATATGTCATTGAAAGCTGTTTATTAAAAAAAAAAAAATCTTTTCTTTGCTTCAGCTTGGATGATTTCCACTGACCTGCTTTAATCCAGTCATTCTTTCTTCTGTTTTGTTTAATTCTTTGTTAATCCCATCCAGCAAATTTTATATTTTAGATACTATATTTCTCATTCTAGCATTTCCATTTGGTCATTTTTTTTTTCTCACAAAACACCTGAACATTCCTAATTACCTATCTTTTTACTATTATATACATTTTTTCCCTGTAGATTCTTCAATACATTTGTCATATATGTTTTAAATTCCTCCTCTGATTATTTCAACACTTAGTTCATTCAGAGTATCTTTCTCTTGATTTTATATTTTTTCTCCAATTTTCAAACTTCTTTCCATGTTTTGTAATACTGCATGTTGGATGTTGCATCTAAAAGAACAACAGGTGCTGTAGTAGATTTTTAAAAAGTATTATGCACATATATAATCCACATTAAACACATATACTTTAACAAGTATTATACACACATTGTTATATTATTTTATAATATATCATATCATATTGCATTATATTATGTATATTTTCTCAATGAAGAACACTATTTTCTATGTCAGACAGACAGGTGATCAGTTGGATTTCATCATGGATGTAGCTACTTTGGGGCAGGATTGTGACCTGAATCCTTCCCAAAAAGCCTTAGAATCCAAGCATGACGGGCTAATGTGTTTTTCATTCGGCTCCAGTTTCCTGCAGAGCTGCTGAGATGATGTTTATTGACCTTATCAGTCATCAAATCAGGTGGGGTTTGGGTGGATGATTCAGTTAGACTCAATTTTCACCTAGCATTGGATGCTATAAAAGTGGTTACAAACCTTTCTCTCCATCACTGCACACTAGGACCAAGTATTGTCAGACTTCAAACACGCAAGACCTTGAGTCTGCTTGACCTGCAAGATGGCTAGACTACTAGACCTGGAGATAATATGACACATCATGACCCTGCAAGACTGTAAAACTGCCAGACCTTGGGAATAGGAGACTTTAGAGTGTGAAATTGTTGGACTTGTGAGACCATCAGCTTTCTAGATGACAGGACTTGAAAAGTTAGGACTGCAAGTTGCAAAATCACCAAGACTGCCAGTCTGAGAGATTGTTACTTGGCAGAATGATCTCTGGATTTACAGCTTCTCTAAATTGAAGCCCTACTGGCCACACTGTAGGATTAGAAAATGTTTGTCAGATTTCATATTTGAACAAAGATCATCATTCTCTGGCAGACTTGCTTCTCTAACTGCTTCTAATCTCAGCCATCTCTTCCTCTTTGCTCACCTGTCTTTCTGAAGTTTTGACCAGACTTTAGGAATTTTAGATTCTTTGTGTCCAGAGTTCCTCAGTAGTAGAAATTTTTGGCTTGTCCCTTGATGTCTTACTGTTCTGATGGAAATGAACATGCTTCATATCCTTCTATGTCTTAACTGGAAGCAGAACTCCACTGAAGCTAGTTGAGGAGGTGGGAGATATTAAATATGTTGATAGCTTCAATTTGCACCATTCTCTGCTTTTCCCACCCTGATATACTCCCTTGCCCATTGGCTTCTACTTATTAGTTTCAGCCAATGGGGAGAAATTGGGATATTTATTCCCCTGGCTGCCTCTCTGCTGCATTGCCAAAGGCTAGGTGACCCCTCAAATGTCAGAGTCATTGTCAAGCAGCCCTTTCTACGTTATGCTGTCACCCTATTCAGGAAGCACTTCCTGTCTTCACCCCATGGGATGGTAACAGTATTCTACTGTTCCTAACTACAGAGTACTATGCTCTCTCTTGCAGTTTCCTATACCTTGCCCTTACCTTTGTAAGCAGTCCTCACACTACCCAGTTTGCAAGTGTCATTTGTGTTCTGAGAGACTCTGACACAGGGAGTTTTCATACAGTATCAGAGCAGGAAGTGCTAAGATGCATGGTGAAGAAAAAAACAATAGACTCTTCAGAGTGGAACCTGGAGCTTGGCAGTAGATGTGACTTTTGAAAACCATGTTTATAGAAATGACAAAAGTACACATAGGTAATGTCAGTACAGTTCAATGAAAGCTTTATTTTGGCCAAACCTTGTACCCAGCATGTACTCAATGATGACACAAAACCATGATGCCTGCTCTCAAGAAGCTCAAAATCTAAAGAAGAGATATTATTCAAGCCAATGCCACATACAGTGTACTCCACACAGAAAAGTGACACTTGGCGTTAGAACTGATTACACATGAGCATTGTCCAAGGGTTTTTAGAATGCACACCATAGACTAAACTTTGAAGACTCCTGGACTTGATAACATTCCCTTCAGTCTTATTGTTTCATAATTAGAAACTATGATATAGATCTGGATTTATGCCCCTTTCTTACCTGCAAATTAGACTCAGTTTAAGAGGTATAGCAGATGGGTGAATTCTCAACTATTATCCTTTAAGTCAATCTTGAAAATAACCGCAAACAGTTCACCAGCACACATTTATGTTTTTGACCAGTGCCTCTCTCCCAGGAGGTGCACAGGTGGGAAAATGAGTGGAATCAGAACTCTTTTCTACTCACCCAGCATAAATTATTACTTTCCATTGGAGAATGGTTATTTTCAAGGTTGCCGTAAATCTTAAAAATGAATGTTTGCAAGGCAGCAGAGAGCAGGTTCTCTTATTCCCTCAAAAGGCATGGGGGAAGGGAGCCTAGTAAAATCATCTCTAACTTCCCAGATTACTAGGCAGAGGGACTTCATAGCTTCAGCTCCCAAAATAGCGGGAGAGGAAGACAAAAAAATAGTTATGCATGCTGATTGCATTGTTACAACTTAAATTGTACTCAGATGCGAACTCTGACGTGCCAAAAACAGTGAAGGCCCAGCCTGAAAGATCAGAAAAGTGACATCTGGTGTTGGATGCCCCAGCAGACATGACTAATACCATTGGTATTGTGTAGATTCTGCCTCCACTAATTTAATATTCAAATATGAGGGTCAGCTCCACAGTGCTCTGCAATAACAGGAGATGTAGGCTTCTCAGGAATCACCTTCTTGCCCCCAACAGGGCTATTTAAGGAGGCTGGATGTCTATCTTGTGGCCTGACTAGGACAAGTTCTGTTATTTCCACATGTTGGTTAAGATCCCTTTCTTTGTTTCATGGCTCTCACACATGGTTGAGCTATGAGGGAGTCCTGAGAACTCATCCATAACTTGTAATAAATAAATAACCTCCTCATAGTTTGCCCCTTGGATATTTGCTTTATGCCAGAACATTTGAGTTTTACACATACACACGCATGCAAATATGTTTCTCCACCAAAAATAAAAACCTGATGTCTCCCCCCCCCGCCTTAACTTTTACTGTTGACACTCAAGAATACCACATTGACTTGAGGCTGGGAGTATTCCAACTAAATCAACAGAATGACCCTGTATCTCATGTGGCTATTTCCAATTGTCGAATTTATCAGCTTGGCAAATATTTGATGAATACCTACTAAGCACAAAGCATTGCGCTATGTTCAGTGGCAGCTACAAAGATTAATTTGAAAATGGCATAAAATAACTGTGTACATTGCCATTTAATCATCCTTTCATGACTCAAAAGACAAATCAGAGCCTTTGAGTAGCTCTGGACCTTCCTGGCAACCTCCAAGTGCCATTAAGCAGCAATGCGGGGTTTAGAAACATAATACCTATAATAAGAGCTACTGGTTATTGACTGTTTGCTCCGAGTGAACTATTACAGTAGGCCTTTCCCATTCAATGTATTTCTCAACAGTTGTACTGCCCTTCACATTCAATATCTTAAAATTCTTACAAGATACATTTGGAAGTCATCTCTATTTTACATATAAGGAAACAGATTCAGAGAAATGAAATGGCCTATATAACATCATATAACTTAGTAAGAACTGAGTGAGAATTCTCTTTGAGGTCTCTCTGCCTTCGAAGGCCATGCATTTTCCTCTATGTTTCATCATCATCTTTAATACAGGAACATAAGTAGTTAATCTGTTCAGTTTCTGAGATACTCACCCCCTCACTTGGGAATGTTGTAACTCCCAAGGTTGAGAATCACTAAATCACTCAGGAAATTTTTGTAGAATTGTATTTTCTGTGACGTTAGAAAAAGTAATACTTTGTTTTCATGTTTCCAAATAAAAAATTCTACTTTAAATATCAACTAATATCCTACTTTTGCCCATTCCCAAACATCCAGCATCTATCTATCTTCTGCCTGAAATGACTGCATTTGCCACACTTTCTCTCAAGAGCCGTGTGTGTGTGTGTGTGTGTGTGTGTGTGTGATGTGATGTGTCTTTTACCCCAAATGTCTTTTGTTCAGTTTCCTTGAATTCTTCTATAATTTAGCTCAAAATATTTTATTTTATGACTTCTGAGGAAAGATGCAAATACCTCTCAGAGGGTTAGCTTATTGAGTTGATAGTTCTTAATGTGTTAGCATATTTTATGAATATCTAGTCACCTCCGCAAGGACCCGAGAGATCTGGACTAAGCAAACTTCAAGGAAATGAGTTCAGAAAGCTCTGGGTCAGAGAGATGGAGGCCATTTGGAAAAACCCACTGAGTGATTTGGAAATTCTGTTGAATGTCCTGGATACGCAGGGGACAGTGTGAGAACACTGTGGGAGAAATGGGGATCACACTGGTTACATGGGAAGAAGAAAACAGAAAGAGAAAAATCAAGGCAAATTTTAAGAAATTATATTTTGGCCTACAGATACTTTCTACCCTCTCATCTTTGATTTACAATACTTACGTTGCATTTATGGTACAGTTAGCTCTTGAGAACCTGAACTTAATACTTCATTATCTTTTTAAATTGCTTTCCTTTTTATTTTCCCCCTCAGATAGGGAGTACAGACTCTCTTGGGGAAGGCATGGCTAAAGCGCTCCTTGACAGGAGGTCCCTGACTATCCCCAGGTGCATCTGGAGACAGTGATACATCGAACAACTCAGGGAATTCAAAGCATTCTCCTGCTTGATGATCCCCAACAGCTCCCTACATGGCTGAGCCTTTGGGAAAGCCTGGCGTGCAGGCTGACCACAGCGACAGACCATACCACACTGGGAGAATCTGCTTGGAAGAAGAATGACTTCTCCACTCAAAAATGAGGTGAAGGGGAGACTGGGATATTTTTAAGTGGGTGTTGGAGAAAGAATTAAAGGGAGGGAGAGGAATTGGAGGGGTTAGCTGATTAAGGGTTAGCTTTTAATTTTGCATTGAAGAGTCAGTTAACAATGGTTACAAAAGGAAATTAAAAGCCTGGAAGCAGTTGAGGTTTTTGTTATTTCTGAAGTTACGAAACACATCAATATTGCACAGGCCTGTGTTTAATGTGGTATAACAATGTGACAGCCTTTGTGGATAGGCTCTGGAACTCTTTGAATGGCTTCCATGAACAAATCAACATTCTCTTTATTACTGTGACCCTTGGATTGTGTGTGCCCATTTTTCTGGCTCTCAGAGGGCATAGTCCCAAACTTGTCATGAAGTACACTCAAGCGGTGTGTGTTCAGGGATTTCAGGAAAAGAAGAAAGGCCTGGTTGGAAATGTGGCTGTGAAGTTGAAGAAGGGAAGAGTCCAGGGCAGAATCATCAAGTGACAGTTAAAAGCAGTGAACTGCTGATAATTCTGGTGATGAAATCACTTCTCAAATCCCAGATCGTAGCCAGACTATTATCATGCGTTCATGCTTAAATTCTTGAATCTATGGAAAGAGTGCTGTTAGTGATGGCACAGGAAAGAGGGCTTCTTCACAAGCTTGGATAGATTGAGTATCTGAAAAAAAAAGAACTGATTTCTCAAACTCATTCAACTGACAAAAGAGTGTCATGGAACTACTTGAAGTTGTAGAACAAAATATGTACTAATATCTTAAAGTTTGTATCATTTATGTTTTGGGCCAGAAACTCATCTAAATATTTTGATTATAATTACTAATATAATACTCACAATGATGCTATGGGGTAGATGTCATTATCCTCGTTCAATGCAGGAAAAATGGAGGCTAGAGAGGTAAAATAGTTTGTCCAAGCTAATATCGCAAGGAAGTTATCAATATAGAATTTTTCCCTGGTAGACTGACACCAGTTCCCACACATTTGACCATTGCTTCTACCCATACCTGCTTTATATTCCTATTAAGAATTCATTTCTTTTTTGTTTTTTTATTTATTTATTTTGAGATGAAGAGAGAGAGAGAGACAGAGAGACACAGAGAGGGAGAGCTTTATATTCCTATTAAGAATTCATTCCTTTTTTGTTTTTTTTTATTTATTTTGAGATGAAGAGAGAGAGAGAGACAGAGAGACACAGAGAGGGCAGAGAGAGAAGGGGAGAGAGAATCCCAAGCAGGCTCCATGCTGTCAGCACAGAGCCCCATGGGGGCTTGATCCCATGACCATTAGATCATGACCTGAGCCTAAACCAAGGGTCAGATGCTTAACCAACTGAACCATCCAGGTGCCCCAAGAATCTGATCTTAACAGGAGAGAAAGGTAAACACACATTACTATATTACCCATGTATTTGTTGAATGACAAACTTTATAATTATAAAGAGCAGCTTCTTTAAATAATGTTTTTAAAATAAACTTCTATTTTTTTATCTATGTACCTTTAAAAACCCCACCTCTATCTGTATTGCATAAGAATCATATGGTTTCCCAGAACTCAGAAACCAAGACTCCTTCAGGCACTAGCCGTATGTGAAGAGGAAAACATAAGATCCAATGATATCTATGAGCTCTTCCCTCTCACACATTCCACTATTTTATGCTTGCTGATGCTCTACAGCTGATGTTTTCCTCAGCTCCTGAACTTTGTTAGGACTTTCTGTTTCCTTAATAATCCAAAACATAAATCTTTTTCAACAATTTTGGATTCCATAAAAGACAGGTGATGAACCAGGAGTGTGAAACAATGCAAGAGGTAGGTAGACCCTGAGGAAAACATTATCAGTGTCTGTCGGCATTATGCTTCTGTCCATTTTTTGTCGGACTTTGTTCAAAAGAAAAGGGAAAAAGGCTGAACATGTATAATTTCGGAGAATGGTTCAGATTATATAATTGAAAGTTATTATAGTGTTCCCTCGGTGGGAAAATAAATTTCCCTTGTACTTAAAATCTTTAAAAAATGGCTTCAGTCAAATAAAAGTCATGTATAAGTAACTTCAATTTTTTTCCATACCTTTTAAGTTTCCTTGTTTCTTATAGGTATATGGGTGGCAGATGAATTCCTAAGACATATTCTGAGGACAAACACAATGGAAAACTTTAAAATACATCCATTAGTCAAATTATTTGCTGAATATCTAAAATGTATTTGCTGAAGATAAACAATAGGACATAATTTAAAGTTTATTCATTTGCCAACAACTATTTGCCAACATGAGATTTTTAACAAGATCATATGTAGAACTGTGTTCCTCATTATTTAAAAAAATCTTGTACAAATTGATGACTGTGATTTCTCCATTCACTGGAACATGCAACCTTTCCAAAGAGACTATACAACCTTACCAGCCTATTTCAAGGCCCCATTAAATTGACCTTCTTTTTCACTATCTGCCTAGTGTAAACGAACTTTTGCAGCTACTTGTCTTGGTATGACCACTTCTTTATTAAATAAATGTGCAATGTTCCTTATTAGTAAAGGAGATGGAACATCATTGGTTAAATGTTTCCTATCAGGTCATTAAAAATACGAGCTCAAAGTAAGTTCCGTTTTGGCAGAAAGGCACAATAAGCATTAAAAAAAAAAAGGTGAGTGAATTACAGCAAATACTTAGTATGTCAATTTATTTAAATTAATTTTTAAAAGAGAAAGAAGCACAAGGCTATCAAGGAAAGTTTATAATGTACAAAGGTAAAGTAACAGTCAAAAAATATTATCATCAAGAGTAAAGAAAAAAGCAAAAGAAATGGAAGGGTTGGTAGAAGGATTTCCTTCTGGTCAGATGCTTGGGTGTCTGAATAGTCCTACAGTGAAAAGATGGCTGACATTTGTGAGACTGGAGAGGCTGACAGGAAATATTGCAGAAGAGGTGTGACTAGAGGGGAAAATGGTAACTTGTCTGTTTTCTTTTTTTTTTAATTTGAGTATAGTTAGCACACAATGGTACATTAGTTTCTAAAGAATGCTACGAGAAAATAAAACAGTATTAATACTTAATTTTCAGTGGAGGAGAAATAGCTCCAATTTAACCAATGATTTTCTCATGACTTGCTAGGTGCAAAGTGGTCTGAGAATGTGAGACATAGTCTTTATTGTCAAAGAGAATACTAATAAACTAATATCTTTACTTATGAATAAATAAAGGTTTCAACCCTGAGCTACCATGGTAAAAAGAAATCTTGTCACATTCAGGAAACCACACATAGATCAAGTGGATATCCTATGACATTCAGGTTTGGGTTAATAAACTCCATCCAAGTCCTACTAAAACTCCTACTGGTTATACCTGCACTGGAGTCTCCTCCATGAATCTATGCTCCAACACGAGTTTAAAGCAAACACCTACAGAAAGTGGTGTGGCATACAGGACAGAGTATGAACCTTAGAAGTGAAAGGCATGAGTCCAAGTTCTGTCTCCAGGATTATCATCTGTGTAACTTTGGGCAAGCTATTTAAAATCTCTGGGGTTCAGATTTCTTATCCTTAAAAATGGGAAAACAGTACCTTAAGGTTTTGAGGTAACAATGTATATCAAATGCAGAATCCATTATATCACTCTGGGTACATGTTGATCAATGAATGACAGCTGCTACTGATCTTCTAGTTTAATTTGCCCTGGTACAAAAATAAAATTGGCATCTATGATATCACTGAAATTGCCTAATTAAATCATATTCTTAAGCAGGACTGGCTACAAAATTCATAGGGCCATATGCAAATGAAAACATGGGGCTTCCTGTTCGAAAACTTTTAAGAGTTTCAGGACTGCAATGACAGAGCATTCAGTCAAGCATGGAACCTTCTAAGTGCAAAGCTCTCTATGACTGCACAGGTCATGTCATGAAGCTGATCTTTCTCCTAAGTGATCCTTGGAAATTTTAGACCTTTCTTCAAGAAGAGAAAAAGATAGGTAAACAATACCTGTTGGTGACCAATATCTCTTGCTTCAGTAGATCTAATAATATGTCAGTATCAATACTAGCAATCTGGATATATGTTACAAAGGAAAAATGTCAGCCACTTTCTCTCCCTGTTTAGTGCTTTGAGTCATACTTCCCAAGGAAAAGCATTTAAGACTCTAGTCTTGATGAAAAGAAGCTTCCATCAATCCTTCTTCATTTTGTAGTACAATCGACCCTTGGAAGTGGAAAATGAATTAGAAAAAACAAAATAAACATTAGAAAACCTGAGGCGTTCTGGATGATGATCAGAGAAGAAAATGTGTTAACAAATGTAATTCTGTTTAGGACTGCAAAATGAGAATACAACTTTCATTAATACTCTGGGCTGAATCCAGGCTTTTGTCTGTTTGATATGGAGAATCCCAACTGTGAGGTTGGGAAAGAGACTGAGATCTATGCACACTAATATTTTTTACAGTTTACATTCATGACTCCAGAGGCTCAGGAAGATTTAATAAATCAAATAAATAAATAAACAAAAGAAGCATTCTATGATCAGTCCTTCATGCAAAGTTTCCACTGTTATCCAAGAGACTTCCACATGCATAGCAAGGACAGAAGATGGCTCTCTTGTTACCCATTATTTGAAGAAAAATGTCTAGCTTTGATAATGATGTAATATAGCTTTCATCCCTTGAACTTCACAGAAGTCTATTCAATCTTTGCCAATGTCCCCTTTTGAGGAAAGACGTATTTGCCACTTTTAATGTTGGTTGAATAGCTTATTAATACTTTACAAGGGATATGTCACTGCTTTAGTTTGGGGTTCTTATGTGGTAAATATTTTCAGCTGTGAGAAATCCTGATAAATTGCTGCATCACTTGGGGAATCATTTTTTTTTCTTTGAAAGAGAGAGAGAGAAAGACAGTGACAGAGAGAAAGGAGACAGAGATAGAGAAAGAGAAGGGGGGGGGGAGGAAATAAAGATGTGGTATTCCTGAGCCCAGCAAAGTCAAATTAAAGAAATAATGCTTAAGGTTTTTAAAGAATGGTCATTGAAATTTTGTTATAATTTATAGAATCAAAGCATCATAATTCTGAATTGAAAGGGTCAGAGAAATCATAGGCCAGAGCTTAATTTCATAGGTAAGGAAATAAAGCCCTGGGAAATTAATTTACTTACTAAACACCACTAGTTTATATAATCATTCCAGCTTTCTAGCTACATTCCTGTACTTTTCCTACATGACCCCCCTATAGAGTTCATTTCAGGGAAAGCTTTAAACAGAGCCTCCTCTCCCAGAAAATCATGTCCAACCAGGTTTATAAACATTTAGCTATCTCACATAATTTACTTACTCATTTCTTCATTAAATATATTAGATAGGTCTTTCAAAGACTCTACCCCAAGCCCATGCTACATTTGGGACTGAAACAGAGACTCTGTTCCTGATTGCAAGAGATGAAAAACAATGAAAAAAATAAAGATATCAAAACAAAACAACAATGTGGGCTAGGGAAGCCCTCAAGTTTGGAAGGAAATACAGTGTATATGGAAAATGCACAATAACCACACAGTTAATGACAAAGATACACCATCCGAAAATTGAGGGACATGTAGAAGGATCTCACTTTTCAAAGTAGTAATGCAGGATTTTTTGGCATTGTGGTACAGATCATGGACTTGGAAGCCAGATCACCTGCTTCAAATCTCAGCTAACCCACTTGCTACCTGTGAACTTGTAGACAAGTTATTTAATATTTTGAAACCCTCACTTCCTCCCTGATAAAATGCAGATTAATAGTAGCACCTAGCTCATATGGTGGCTGTTATAAAATGAAAAGAGCTGATCAATTTGATGGCATTTAAAACAGTGTCTGACATGGCAAACAGGGGATTAGCTATTATTATGCAAGTTACAAAACCTTAATGTAACCACTGAAATTACTAAAAATTTGCTCTACAATTGACTGCATCATATTTTTCTACCTTCCAAAAATGTGAATGATCATATTTAATCATATTGTCCTAAACTAAGAAATAAATAACATGAATTTTAGAATTACAGAAATCCTGGCTTTTCTTTATGATCCCCTGTAGCATATTAATCAGCTCTAGACCATGGGTACTCTATTTGGTATTATTTTCTCAAAAACACAATGCACTTGGGTCACCTGGGTGGCTCATTGGTTAAGTGTTCAACTCTTGATTTTGGCTCAGGTCATGATCTCATGGTTTGTGGGTTTGAGCCCTGTGTCAGGCTCCACGTCATCAACCCAGACTGGGATGCCCCTTCCCCGCTCGTGCAAGCACCAGCTCTCTCTCTCTCTCTCTCTCTCTCTCTCCCTCTCTCTCTCTCTCTTTCAAAATAAATTAATTAATTTAAAAAAAAGACAACACACAACATCAGAATGTCTCATCAATTGTCCAGACAACTATTATTATAATATGGAAGATGGTCCCCAGGATTTATCTGATGGTACAGCCCTCAAAGAATGAAGGACAACAAAAGTTACTATACACAGCTGCTCTGTGCCTTCCCAGGGTGTTACAGGAAGGTGCTCTTGTGGGGTGGAAGGAACATGGGAACTAAAGTCTCAGTGCTGGCTCTCCCAATTCCTTGGTTACTTGAGGACAGGTAAGTTGCTTAAATTGTCTGGTTCTTAGTTTCAGCATCCTGAATTTGGAGATTGATAATGTGAGAGCATAAGTTTATTGTGAAGAGAGAGTTTATAAAGTTTATTGTAAAATGAGAGAAGGTATGTGAAGCCATAATTTGTGACAAAAATATAAAGCAATATAACAACTTTGTGTATTCAATTTAATTTCTAGGCTTTGGACTGAGGCAAAATCCTAGTTACATCCCTCTCCCCCTTTCCTCCAAAAAAGCAGGAAATGATCAGATATCATTATGTACATTTTGAATGAGCTTGCTTCACACTGACGTGTCATCTCTCTTAGGAGTTTGCATTATAACACTAATGTGTTACCCTTCTTTTTGGCATTTAATCTCCATTTAAAAGCATTAGTTACTTTAAAGTGAAGCCACAGATGGATCTGCTTCAGCATTTTGGAGTGTGAAGGCTTAATCCAGAAACAACTTGAGATGCACCATGGAGGGAGGCAGGAAGAAGTGTAGGTTCCTTATCTCCCCCTTCACACTTCTATCCTTTAGTCTGAATGTCTCTGAATATTCTGGCAAACACCTCTGTGTTCATAGTCAGATCCTTTCCCATGATGCTGTCTCTCCTTTCCTGTGCTCACCTTTCTGCTGCAGGTACCACTCCCGCATAAACAGCATGGCTCCCACCTCTGACCCAGTTTCTGCTCCAAAAATCTGCAGAATGTAAGGCACTCGGTCAGGAATGAGCCAATGGAGGCAACAGCTTTCTTATTTTGGAGGATGACAAGCTGAAAGGCAATTGTTTCAGGGGCAGGAGAGGACATAGGAGTTTACTGGCAAGATTAGAGCAGATGGGGGTCTAAGGCTTGGAGCAGAGAGCAGGCGATGAAATTGTGATAATGTGACAGCAAAAGTTTAACACATGATCGTGTGGTAAGAAAAAGTACCTAACATCTTGAAATTGTCTCTAATACTGTGCTCCACAGTGTTGTTGGGGATATTGAGGTGGGGTGTTCTACACCTGGTGGCTTGTTGTCAGCAACAAGTGGATGTAAGCTCTGGGGAAATGTCTACATTGAATCACTTGTTGTTTCTGAAGGGGAAACATCAAAATGTTGGAAGCTCGGTGTCGAGGGGATAATAGGGTGCTGGCTGAGATGAGGGGAATAAATTCATTACAGCCTGCAGTGAAAGTCCTCTGTGGTAAAAAGAAATGGATTGCCCAGCTCAGAGATCTGTGACTTATCTTACAGGCACCATCATAGCATCCCCTCACCAGAAGCCAGATAGGCCTCACTGATAACTCTGCTCCTTACCCAGAATGCCACGCACGGCAATTAGGAGTTCTGTTTTTGTTTGTTTGTATTGGTTGGTTGGTTGGGGTGGATTTTTTCTTCTCTATTTCTCTAAATGTTTCAGACCATTGGCATGCTGAGAGTTTTTACTCACTTGAGATTTCTGTGTTGTTACTTCACTGCTTGTTTTTACTGTTTGGTTGCCTGTTTTGTTCTGAATTTCTGCATGATTACTTTGATTGCATCTCACATTTATCTTCTTTTTAAAAAAAACTTTTTTTTTAAGTTTATTTATTTTGAGAGACAGAGAGAGAGTACAAGTGGGGAAGGGGCAGAGAGAGAGGGAAAGAGAGAATCCCAAGCAGGCTCCATGCCATCAGCACAGAGCCCAATGAGGGGCTCAAACTCATGAGCTGTCAAATCATGACCTGAGCCAAGATCAAGAGTTGGATGCTTAACCGACTGTGCCACCCAGGTGCCCTGTCACATTTATTTTCTACCTTAAAATGGAAAGAGAAAGTAGGAATCAGGAGGAGACAAGCTCTTTCTCCAAGAGTCAGAGGATAGATGCTTGCTTTTCCTCTTAGTTGGCACCAGAGCTGAGTTACCTTATAGATGTCTAGTGTTGAACCTAAAGGAGGTTTTCATCTCAAAATCAGTAAGCCAAAAGAAAGCACAAATAAAAAATAAATGGTGCTTGCTAAAGATCAACGTATTTTAAAACTCAGAAGAACCTCAAGCCAGATTACCAATTGAGAAGTAAGAGTAAATTTAAGTAAAAATAAATTTAAGTAAACTAAATTACCCCCAAAATTTCAGAAAAGCAAAATTAAATTTCAGAAAATTAATTATTCTTCCAAGATAATGAAGGGCCCTATTGAGAGAATTTGAGATTAAAACTACATAGTCTCCAATAAATATTTTTCCTAAGAGACACCGTAGGTACTTTGACCAAGGTGTTTCAGTGCAATATATCAAATTTAATATTCAAGAAAAAGTATATTAGCTTGAAAATGAGAAGACTAGCCAGGAAATATATTCTAACTTCTTCTTTTTCCATTACTTAACTTTAAAAGATTCAAAGAAGTAAGATAAATTGCCCAAAGTCTAATAACTGGTAAATAAGCAACAGGATCAAGTGTCCAAAATTCGTCTATGATTCCAAACCAATCTTATTTCTATCATATCAGAAGGCTAGAAGAACGTCTTGTAAATTTCTTTAAATCTCTAAGAACAAGGTACTGTTAAGGCAGGTTGAAAATAATGTGAGGATATTGTATTAATTTATCCCCTTTTACTGAGCAAATTTCCCACCCATTACTTGAGAGACTACCCAAAAAATATTTCTTTTTATAATTTTTTTCACATGTATTTATTTTTTGAGAGACATAGAGAGACAGAGCACAAGTTGGGGAGGGCCAGAGAGAGAAGGAGACACAGAATCCAAAGCAGGCTCCAGGCTCCAAGCTATCAGCACAGAGCACAATGTGGAGCTCAGACTCACAAACCGTGAGAACGTGACCTGAGCCAAAGTCGGACACTTAACTGACTGAGCCACCCAGGCACCCCAACAAATATTTCTTTTTCACTGAAAATCCTTGCCCAATTGAGCTTAATATCATTAGGGTTAAATATAGCCTCAGATGCCTCTTGTGCCCTACTTCAAATACATTCAGCCTCATCTCTTTTTCCAGCCATTCTAGTACACCATTATAGGACAGACTTTTTATCAGCTCCTGTGGGGACTTCCATCCACTTACCTCATACAAAGCCTCCAGCCTCTTGTTTCCTACACTCAGCTCATGAAAAGATCTAAACTGATTGTAGAAGCACATATTCTCTTTCTGGATGGGCTGGACTACTTAGTCTGACCCTATGGTTGAGTGAAATTTAATCTCATCAGTGGAATCCAGATTAGTATTATACCAGTGTATTGTAGAACTGTATCACAAATTATAAGAAATGGAAATGAAAATATTAAGAACTAACTAGTAAGATAAAAACTTGAATATTATACCAATTAAAATCATTTACTTAAATTATTTTTACTTTATGTTTCCTACCATAACAATAAGTGCAATGCAGATCATTAAATGTGCATAGTTTAACTCTGTAATAAGCTTTGTTGGTTTCTACACATTCCATAATGTATATAATACATTATGCCAAGAGGGCACTACCAGAGAAGTATCTGAATAAGGTGAAGGGCTGAAATACAGTTGGTTTTATTTTAATTTTTCAATGTTCCAGTTATTGTTGCTGTTTTAAAAACCATCCAAAACTTGATGAAACAACCATTATATTATGCTCACAAACCCTGAGGGTTCAAAATTCGTACTGGGAATAGCAGGAAGGGGTGGTTTTTGTTCCACAATGTCTGGGGTCTTTGCTGGAAAGACTAAACTGAAGGTGGGGAAATCTTCACTCACATGTCTGGTGGTTGGTGCTGGAAGTTGGTTGGAATTTAATCTTGGCTATTAACCAGATGCCTTGGCTGAATGTGACATCTTCATGTAGTCTGTCTCTGTGGGCTAGTTTGGGCTTTCTTACAGAATAGTGGCTTGTCCCAAGAGGGCCAAGGGGAGATGCACGGCATTTTTGTGATTTGGTTTTAAAGCCAGTATCATTTCCCCCATACTCTATTTTTTTAAGTTTATTTATTTATTTTGAGAGAGAGAGAGAGAGAGAGAGAGAGAGAGAGAGCATGAGCAGGGGAAGGGCAGAGAGAGAGGGAGAAAGAGATAATCCCAAGCAGGATCTACACTGTCAGTGCAGAGCCCCATGTGGGGCTCAACTTACAAACCGTGAGATCATGACTTGAGCCAAAATCAGGAGTCTGACACTCAACAGACTGAGCCACCCAGGCACCGCCCCCCCCCCCCATATTCTATTTGTTCAGACAGTCCAAAGGTCTGCCTAGTACAGGGAGAGGGAACATGACTTCACCACCCATTGTGAACAGTATCAAGGTTTTGAGGGTAGTTAGAAATGTGATCTGACTTTTATTTAACTGTCATTGTGAGAACATGCAAGCCATCTTTGGAAAATACAATATGTCATGGGTCCCATTTCTGGCTACAAAAATTCACATCCCTCCTACCTTACCACATGCAAGGTACACGCATTTTCTCCCCTGAGACATCAAAATCTCATTCTATTTTGGCATTTTCTTAATGTCTAGTATTTCCTCATCTAAATCAAGTCCAGGTGCAGATGAGGTCCATTGGATGTTGTTCCTCAAGTACTGCTTCTTCAGTAATGCTCATCTTGAGCTGAAGACATGATGACTTGATAGTCTAGTTATCTGTTTCCCAAATACTCAATACTCACTGGTGGAACAAATGCGAATGGCCTTTTTGCACATTCCATTCAAAAAGAGAGAAATCAGGAGGCACATAGTGGTCACACATCCATAGAAATTATTCTCACTTTACCACTCCCCAGTAGTTTCACTTGTACAAATATCAAAATAGTACTAATTTTGATAACCTACCAACATTATATGAATATTTTTAACAAATACTAGCATACTGATCAAATGAGCCAGAAATTAAATACACTAAACCATTTCTATATTTTTCAATTACAGTTTCACATAATCACTATGTTAGCCCAACATACTTCATTGTGCAAACCATAAAATGCCTTTCCTATAGATCCCATCAATTATCAAATCATAAAACTTAATAATATACTTAAAAATTTGAATACATTCCTTCTGTGTACATTCTTTACTAATGTAAGTTGATTTGAAAATGATTGGGACAACTTTAGATACCTCACTATAGCAGGCTAAAGTCTATGATGGCTGCCGAGACACCTGCTCTAATTCCTGGGACTGTGAAGAAAATGGATTTTACTCTAGTGATTAGGTTATGTCCTGCGGTACAGTTGTATTTAAAAAAGGGAGATGATCTAAGTGAGCTAAACGAGTCACATGAGTCTTCTTAAAACAGAGAGTGTTCTCTGGCTGGTTGAGGAGAGACAAATTGTAGCTGGCCTGGAAGACAGCAAATATCCACATTGTAAGCTGTCTGTGGAGGCCATGTGGAAAGAACCTAAAAGGAGCATTTAGGAGCCTAGAGCCAGCTATGAAATGGGGATATCAGTCTTACAACTGCAAGGGACTGAATTCTGCCAAAACCAAGAATGAACTTAGATGATATTGCCCGGAAACCCTTGAGACAAGACCTCAGCCTGGCTGAGTTTGATTTCAGGCTTGCAATACTCTTGTGAGAGAACCCAGTCATGCCCTACAGACTTCTGATCTACAGAACTGTGAGGTAATAAATGGATGCTGTTTTAAGCTGTTAAGTTTGTGGTAATTTGTTATGAAGCAATAGAAACTAATATAGTCATCCAGGAGACGGGAGTTTTAACCGAGCAAGAGGTTAAGAAGGGAGATCAAGATACATAAAGGAGGTAAGGGATAAAGCGCACTCATAGTGAACTGACTCTTCTTCCTTGTCCCTCTCTCCTCTATTAAGTGTACATGTCAATTCCTTCAAAATATGGTCTGTGGGTGAGAGAAGCTACACTAAGCAGGATATCCACGGTTTTGGTTCAGTCAGACCCGGGGTCAAGTGATTGCTCTTCCATGTGACCACTATCCTGTCTGGGCCTCCGTTTCTCCAAGCATAAATGGAGAATAAATATTAATTTACTTGAAAACATTCTGTAGAAGTTTTAACCATACATTGTTTAACACTACGGAGACTTTTAGGGAGACCAGGATTCCCAAGTTATACGTGGAGCACCATTGTTGTAACCCCTTTCTCCATTTTCATTTCCAAGGATTCCACTTGACTAAAACACTCTTGAATGACAAGGAGAAAGTCCTCCCAATGAGTCTTTTGAAACATACAGTGATAAGATTGAGTCCCTGGGGAAGGGGTCCATGTTTGGTGGAGAGTTAGAAATGTTATCTGACTTTTATTTGACTGAATGAAGTGCCATAATAGTATTCACTAACAGTAGATTTTTAAGAATCAAACGCAATTTTGGAAGGTTTTTACTTCACTTGTTTTTAACTAGGATTTTTATTGTTGATGTTGGTGATGGTAGTTTTGCTCTGTATTTTAAATAAACATGACATTTTTTATTACAACCCTCCCATGTACTGACTGTAAGAAAAATGCTGGTGTCGTGTTATAATTCAGACAAAGAAGAGACCATTGAACAAAGGACAATGCCACACTTTAACTGTCTGATTATCTCTTCTAGTTTAGATTATCCTATTTGTTAAAATGAAAATTTTATTTTTTTGGCAAAAAAAAAGGATAAGAGAAACATGAAAAGTGTAAATTGAACTTTTGCCTTGTGTTACATCTCCGCTGTTTACCAAAATCAATTTATTTCTGTTTGTTTTACTGTCTATCTGCTGAAAACATATCTGAATCCAATGGAAATGTAAAACATGTGATTTAAAATAGTTTGAGAAAGGAAAAAGGAAGCGTGCTGTTAAATGTTAAAACGGGTTCTGTGGTAAATTGTATACATGCACCACATCAAACGCAAATTGAAGTTAAAATAAATAATGTTACACTGAAAGTTGAAAGAATATAGCAAATCATAAAGATGCTTGTATACTAATTGAGAATATTTTAATTGTTAAAAGATTTAGAGAAATAAACACTGTAGATGGGAACACAATGCTGAAAGATCAGTGCCAGTTCTGGTTTTCCTTTCTAGTGGCTTGGCACGGCGGCTCTGCTGAGCTCCAGCCTCGCCTTCAGAAACAGAAGCAATGCTGTTCAAAGGATTAATCAGTGGCCCATGCATAGGCCTGGGGACATACACATCGGCATTTCCAGAAGCTGGTACAGAAAAACGTGTGTCCTCCATCCTTGCTACGCTGCATTTCCGGAAAGACAGCACTTCCTGGCAAGCGTACCCTGTAGGTTTAGGCTTCATTTGTTCCTGTGTCTCGGGTCTGCGGTGTGTTGACCTCACCAGCTCCTCTGTTCCTCTCTTCATTCTGTTGCTATGAGTCACAATGTCACATTTTACAGCAGCAAAATACCAATACTTCCTCTTCCAATCTGGTCTCTTGTATGATCTACGTTACCTGGTTAATGTGGCTCAAGAAGAAACATGTCTTCAAGAAAGCAATTAGTTGTTGTGTGTCTCTCTCTCCAATTTTATTGAGCTCCTATCAGTTGAATTAAAATACTTTTTACAATATAGTCTACTAGTTCTTGGATTGTATATAAAAGGCTTCCAGGATTCAGTGAAAATATATTAACATCAGTTAGGCTTTGGGTATATGTAGGAAACAAACATATTTGGGTTTGTGTGTGTCTTTCAAATGTATATATTAATTTTGAATCCACATCTTTTTTCTTCTTCAAAGGTTACCTCAACTTTACCTTCAGGGGACACATTAATTGTTAAGTACAGTCAAGGGATATACCAGATAGAAAAATAGGAACTATTTCATATGTAAGTGGATAATCTATTGTATAAATAAACACCATCAAACATTTCTGACGTCCATCTATGGTATGTCAAGAATTGTGCCAGGATTTACACATATCATATTTAGTCTTTAAAATAGCACAGTAAGAGCCTGAGTGGTTCAGTCGGTTAAGTGTCTGACTTTGGCTTAGGTCATCATCTTGCGGTTCTTAAGTTCAAGCCCCGAGTCTGGCCCTGTGCTGACAGCTCAGAGCTTAGGGCCTGCTTCAGATTCGGTGTCTCCCTCTCTCTCTCTGCCTCTCCCCTGCTCACACTCTGTCTGTCTCTCTCTCTCAAAAATAAATAAACATTAAAAAAAAAATTTTAAATAGCACAGTAAAATAAATATTAGTATTTCTACTTTATAAATAAGGAAAATGAAGTTTAGAAGTATAAGTTCATTCACTTTTTTTTCCCCTAAAAGATATGTTTTGAATATCTACTGTATGTCAAACACTGGGCAAGACTTTGGGGATAAAATAATAAAAATCCTCATCATCCATTCTCTCATTGGATTTCCAAAAGAAAGCAATAATAATGTTGCAGTTATTAGGTAACATTCCAGGAATTAACCAGCTTTTCTTTATCAGCCTTTATCACTAAAGGAGAATAAAAATGATGTCAGAAGCCAGTCAGGCTTTTCACCTATTGCCCCCAGTTCTTCCAGATATATTAGATCCCAAGAAGGCAGACATTTTGTTTCACTTCAGATCTAATCTGAGATCCTTAAGGACATTAGTTTAATATAATCTTCAATGGTTGGTCCTTACCCAATGGAGCGATCATTTCAGCACCAGTAATATCTTTGGCCAAATATATAGTTACCAAGTAAATAGGTGCAGCAGTATAGATTCTCAATGCACTCAGTGATTATGGATGCAGCTGATGAAAACACTTGTTAGTGCTAATTTTTTATGAATAATTCCTCTAGTCAGTTTCAATTTTTATCCATTGACTGTATTTTCAAAGACAGTTTATGAACAGTATAGATTTTAAAAATAGAATTATAAATCTAGAACTTTGTGTGACTTGAGTCCTTTCCTGCACTATTTTTTTTGCCAAATTAATCAATGTTATACATAAATCTGAGTATAATTTAATAAAATACATCAAGAATGAATTTATCATTTCCTCTGCACTCCAGAACAGGTTCAGGATGAGAAAATAATTCCATCCCAGTTGTGGCATACACTGTTCAAAGGTTAGGAGACTCATTCCTGTCTGGGTGATATGATCACTTAGCAACCCATTCACAAGTAGATGAAAAAATAAATGACAACTAAAAGCAAATAAGAAAAAGAAGCTAGAAGAAGCCAACTTTGGTCCTCAGCACCCAATATTTTCTGCTGCTAATAAAGACCTACTGTTATTACATGTCAACACTTCCTAGAGACCAATGATCACTCCTTGCTGTTCCAAAGATGATTCATTTGCAGTGTCTTCCTGCAAATGAATACCTACTTTCCATTGATAATAGCTACATTTATATTTCCTTAAAGATAAAGTGAAAATAGCACTGAAGGAACTTAGAAAATATTTATGCATGCAGTCTTTTGATTCCAGAACTTCAATGGTTTTGTATGATTATTGAAAAGACTAAACATTCTGGAATGAAATTTTGGTGGTTACATGCATGTCAACTTACTTGCTGCAAATAAGCCAAGTGTATATTGCAAAGACTGTATATATCATGCACTGGTTTAGCATGCTTTCCTTCCAAGACTGCCAAGAAATGTTACTCGAGTCTCCACTGGTGCTATTAATGCTGTTGCAAGACCGAGAGCAGCCCACTCCTTCCAACTCATGTCAATATTAGCCTGTGTAAGTATGGTACCCCTTAAGTGGTACAAAATACCATAGTGCACTGGGAGTTCTTTTAGAGCCAGGCTTGAACATATCATGGGATATATACCTCTGTTTACTAATGAAAATGGAGCCACATTTTCCTGTTCTTTCAGCCATATGGGGTTATGATTGGTGTGTGCTTGCCTTTTACATTTCTATTTGATTCTATAATAAGAACCACATGAGACAAGTTTAGTTTATTAGTTCTTCAGTTGCCAACACGGCTATTGTACAACTAATAAAATAAATAAAAATATTTCCCTTGTGTTTTTTCTTATAAAATACACTTGTTATGTAAAGGATAAGCACATACCAGTCACAACCTGATCTGGCATGAATCATATTGTCTTGCTTTTTCTCATTTAATAGAAAACAAAGGAGACATATTTATTAGTTTCTTAATAGCATGGTTGGCTCACACTGGCCTGTATCTACACATCAGATATTGAAGGCATTTATTTAGAGAGAAATGGTTTTTGCTGGAGTCTTCGTTAAAAATTTCAAAAACTAGTTACTAACAAAAATACATTTCTGGAAAAAGTATATAATAAAGGAAGTAAAAACAATGAAACACTGCATGTCCTTTTAGTGTCCACAGTAATTTCATTCATCATCTCCTTCAGGGTCAATCCCTAAAAAAAAAAACCAAACAAACAAAAAAAACCACTTCTCCACTGCTGGTTTGGACCTTTCTGCTGTATCAAGAAGTCCAAAGTGAACCATACTAGCATGTCTAAGACCAGTGTTCCGCCATTCAGTAAACTGAGACCCAGATTTTGAGATTGAGCTGAAATGTCACTTTTTGAGTACTACTTGAAAGTAAGTCATACTGCTTTGAAATGTGTCATTAGTCATGAGTTTGCATAAGTCCTTATTGTTTGGAATAGTCAAGAACCAATCTATAAATATTCTCCTTTTGTATGCGAATGCACAACAGAGTAATGGCATAGGAAAAAATTGGCAATAGAAATTGGTTTTTTACTTGGGAATCTTTCTGAGGAAGTACCTGTGAGCAAAGGACAATGGGAGACCACTTCACTCCACCAAGACATCACATTTCCATGAGCTTATGTTGATCGCCTAGCTCATGAAA
Source organism: Panthera pardus (assembly GCF_024362965.1). Taxonomy (NCBI): domain Eukaryota; kingdom Metazoa; phylum Chordata; class Mammalia; order Carnivora; family Felidae; genus Panthera; species Panthera pardus. The sequence goes on from NW_026526732.1 coordinate 37,787,259, forward strand.
CCTATCAGAGTTCTTGTTCCTTCATTTCCTGTTTTCAGTAGTAAAGATGCTGAAAGATGAGGGGATTGCAGGGAGTCCCATGCATGCATGCTGGAGCCTTACTACAGAGCACAAGTGGACATTTTAGAAATGACTCTTTCCCTAAAAGAGTTCTTTCTTGCAAAGAAGTACACTACGTAAGACTTGAATTATTCTGCATAAGATTTAAATTTAATTAAATGGTTGCAAGAAATACTTTATAAAACTAACTTTACCAGTCACTTTTTAAAAGAATAAAACCTGAACATATTGTTTCAATAAATTTTGGTAAAGAAAATTCCATGTGCTTCAATTCTTCCATTCCCTGGTTTGATCACTTTCTATCATTCTAAACATCTGTCTTTAAAGAAAAAATAAGAATGCGTACTCTTTAAAGAAGCCAAAAAAGATATTTTTGTTATCATTGTCAGATTTATAACAGGTAAAGATATGTAATATATGAAAAATGATTAAGTAATGCAAGGAAAATGCAGTTGGTTGGGGTAATAGAATATTGCTTTAACTTGTGTTTTGTGCACATATAAATTTATTTACCTATTTAAGAGAATTAGAACAAAGGGAAGAAAGGGCAGAGTGTAGTCGGCTGAAATATCATAGAAGAAAACAATGTTTTCCAATAGATTTCAAGAGTGAATAGAAGGAAGAGAATTGGTTTGAGTCATTTTCCCACTGCTTTAAGGACCAAATCATAAATGAGTTTGATGGGTACTGAGGATTAGCTTTGACCCCTCTATAGCTTCAGAGAGTCCAGGTCAACTTGGAGAGACTGGAAGTGTTAACACACAGGGGAGAGCAATGCGATACAGCCTCAGTGTTCAGAAAACTTCTCTGTCTCACACAGCCAGCCAACAACAGCCTTTCACAGTTATGTTGCTTCTTTTTCTATGTCAGGGTTAAGGTCATTTCTAGGGCATAGTGAGGAAATGTGGAGGCCAGGGCTGTCTGCACCACACCTGGGCTGTGAGAAACAGGGGGTTTCAATTTTCAGCCTCTGGATACCACACAACCCAACCTTTACCTGACTGTCCTCACCCCAGTATACAAATATAAAATAAAGTCAGATATTTCAGAGTAGTGAACTAGCAAGATCAAGGATGGACATTCCTGGAATGCATTAAGACCTTCAGAAAAAGGTAAGCAATAAAGGCAGAACTTTATTATTTAGCTAGAGTCATGGTTCCCTATGTTTAGTTATTTTGAGAGTAAGGGAGGGTTGGGAGGTGTGTAGAAGATGAATTTCTTTTTTTTAATTTTTATCTTATTTTAGAGAGAGAGAACACATGTGCACACGAGTTGGGGAGAGCAGCAGGGGGGAGAGAGACAGAGAGAGAGAGAGAACTATAAGCAGGCTCCACACTCAGCATGGTGTCCAACATAAGGCCTGGGATTATGACCTAACCTGAAATCAAGAGTTGGAAGCTCAACTAACTGAGCCCTGAAAATGAATTTCAATGATTGTTTTGATACATACGGAAGCATAAATATTGAGCTATTTATAAATATACTACTTACTGAGGACTGAATTTGCAAATATATGTAGTTTATTCTCATCTATAGCTTATTCATATATATATATATATATTATATATATATATTCTCATCTATAGCTTATTCATATAATATATATATATATATATATATATATATATATATATATATTATAAATTACTCAACCACTCTCCTGAAAAGCAAGTTAGAAGCAATAAAGTTGTGATTGGAGGGGAGGCAAACAGAAGGAAAGTGTTTTACTTTAGGGTTCTGAAGCTAGTGAACACCTTTCTCAAAGAATGTAAACCTAATAATCTGACTTATAGTTATGAAAATAGCATTAATAAAAGCTAGCGTTGATTTAACACTTATTCTGTGCTGTGAGCTGCTTTACATACAGTAGTTTGTCAATCCTTTCTGCATACTTATGACTCATTATTGTTATTATTGTCATTTTAATATTATGAGAAAATTGAGACAGTTTCTTCATCTTTCATATGATTTTCCTGTGCTTACTCATAAAGTGGCCGAAGATTCCCAACATGTTCGTGGGGTTCAATAACAGCAAATGTTATTGTCCCTTTTACAATGAAGAAAACATGTTACTAATGATGCTTGTGACACCGTTGGGCTTCTCTGAGATTTTGTAAATGTAAGTTTTCAGATTTACCATGTTATGCCAATTCAGAAGTCTCTTAATTGAAAGTAATAAAGGGGCGCCTGGGTGTCTCAGTCTGTTAAGTGTCTGACTTGGGCTCAGGTCATGATCTCGAGGTTTGTGGGTTCAAGCCCTGTGTCAGGCTCTGTGCTGACAGCTCTGAGCATGGAGCCTGCTTTGGATTGTGGGTCTCCCTCTCTCTCTCTCTCTCTCTCTCTGCCCCTCCCCTATTTGTGCTCTCTGAAAAATAAATGAATAAACATTAAAAAAATAAAGTAATAGAGAAGGACCAATGATCCTTTAAAAATACACCATAAATTGGTATAGAGTCATGCCATGTGTAGAACAAGAAGACAGTTGTCAATGAGACATGGTTTCAGGGGCACTGGAAGGTTTGTTTGTACTCCAACATCCTTTCAGAGCAAACTGCTCAAGCTTTCAAATTAGACAAAACTAGTCAAACACTAATTTTATCATAATTATTATGATCTTGAACTAAAGTTTCTTAATTCGTCCAAGAGTTGTCTTGAAATGAGACAATGAATGTCAGTGCTTTGAATGTGACAAGACTAATACATTTTGTTTCTTTTGTCTTCCCCTTTATTCTTTCTCTTTCATGATCTGACGTATTAGGGAGATATTTTCATACTATGAGTGATAAAAATATATGAAAGTCATTAGAACCTGCCATTGAAAAACTCACATTCTAATGTTATATATTGTGACCTAGAAAAAGCAGTGTGAGCTCTTAAACACTTCTCAGTCATTCGAGTATTTTTTCTGGCTAACAACGGAAATAAAAACTCAGGAATCTATACAAATATTTGGTTTATACAAAGTGGCATCTCACTTCATGTTGTCTTAGGAAGGAGAAATTGCAATATCATAATATCAGTCAATGGTATTTATTATCTCTCAGTCTTTTCCTGTTTTTCACTATGTTCTTATAAAGTTTCTGATAGAGAAAATCAGGAGATCTTAGAAACTGACTTTCATTTATAACCTGCTGATTCACCTAGATCAGGTTACTGGGAAGAAATCCAAATCGGACCTCCTGACCTACCCAAAACAGCATGAAGTATACCCTGCCACTAAATCCTGATTCCTGTGTACCTCACCCCGTCACTAAATATGATTTAGAGGAACCTTTAGAAAGTCAGGTATAAGGATTTAGTGCTTTACATGTAGGTTACAGCTGCTGGACTGGCTTTTATAGTAACATAAGTAAGTAATTTATTAAATGGTTCAGTCATTAGATATACCAGACCTTGAAAACATTCTTGTGAAGGAGGTTACTTTGAGTAGTGAGAAGATTAGCATTTCTCAGCAGCAAGTATTTGTGACAAGATTAATGAGGCACAGGGCAGATGGATTTGTTTCTCTCTTTGTGTCTGCTCTCCTGGTCTCCTTGCCCTTTATTTGGTTGTCTTTTCCTCTGTGGCACCTGCTGTCACTGACATGGATGAGATGCCAAAACAGCATTCCTTTACTTCAACACTATTCACACCTTCTTTTCCCCCCTTCTTTCTCCACAGGAGTTATTCCTTTCTCCTCTTCTGGGATTGGCAAGGGCATTATTTCAGTTTCTATAAGAAATGTCTGGCAGGCATTTTCACATTAAAAGAAATCATAAAATTATGAACAAGATCAGAAACACTTCTTACTTGTTTCTTTTACATTAAAATTGTGTAATTAATTATGTGTCAATTTTCTTTAAGGTTATGTATGTGTTTTAACATATCCTGCATTTTCCTTCCAAGTTATCACCACTCGATGGTCTCCATTTTGTCTTCTAGGAGGATGTAATGTGCTTCTTACACTGGCCACTTGATAGAATGTTTATGTTCCCATGTTCTTTCTCATGCTGTCAGGCACCGGAGACAGACACTGTCTTGCTTTTGTGAGCTTACTTCTCTTTAAAAGATTTATATCATGCAGACTAATAACAAGTGTACTTTCCTTTAACAAAGCCTCCAACTTTGCTTCTGTTTGTTCTTCTTCCAGCTCAATTTCCTCTGATGCCTTCCAATAAATTGCCATCCTTTTTATCCACAGAAGTATTCTAAGTGTGTTTTTTGCTTTAATAAAACACACTTCTCACAACTTATAAAAGCTAATGGAACAGAATTTCCCATTTGTGTCTTTAGTATCTGCCAATAATTTTTTACGATGATCCCAATCACTAGTTATTTTTAGGTTAAAAGTAATGGCTAAGATATTTAAGGCTAAAGAGATGTTAAGATCTGTGGCTACCCAATGGGCACTCCTGGTTGGGTGAGAGTCTGGGGGTCCTGTAGTTTGGGAGAGCAGCAAAAGCACATAAAATACTGGATTTCTGTAGTTAGTGAGTATGCTTTATTATATTTTTGTAATCTAATTTTGAGTTTACATTTTGTTACTGACTTTATCATTCTTGATTTGACTGTAAAACTTAATAAAAGCAATTATTTATCAATAGAAACCATGCATTTCGAGAAATAGATTATTTAATTAGAGTAATCATGCAAAACAAGCTTCAGTGTCTAAGAAAGTGTCTTATTTATTGGGCGCATCTAGGAACCTCGGCAGAGCATCTGCAGATGGGGTTATTCAGGAAGTGTTCAACGAGTATTTGGCCAATAGCACAACTGACATTTCAAAATTTGGGAGGAAAAAAAGATTGTTCACATGGTTAAAGACTCTAGAATAGAAAAAAAAATAGGCAAAGTGAAGTAAAATTTTCCCACTTACAATTACAAATGGGGCTAAAAATAAAAAATGATCTGAAAGTTATAGTATTTTCAGTACAACGTATTCGATAAGAAAGCCAATACTAGAGTCAAATTCTGGCTAAAATGCCCATCCTTTCGGATTTTTTCATCTGTAAATTGTAAATAATAAGAATTATTATTTTGCAGGGTTATCCTAAAGATTGAATGAAATAATGTCCTTAAAGCTCTTGGAGCAGTGATCAGTAATAGTTAAATAATTACTAAAAACACTGATGGGTCATCCGTGTGGCTCAGTCAGTAAGAGTCCAACTCTGGATTTCGGCTCAGATCATGATATCGCGGTTTGTGAGATTGAGCCCCACGTTGGGTTCTGTGCTGACAGTAGGGAGCCTGCTTGGGATTCTCTCTCTTCCTCTCTGCCCCTCCCACACCTCTCTAAGTAAATAAATAAACATTAACAAAAACACTGACGACCCTCTTAAAGTATGTTTTATATAGAATAACATAAGAACCACACAACGCATAAACAATCACAGATAAGTGCTAAGAATAAGAATAGAATAGTGTTGATAAAGACAAGACCTGTGATGAGCTAAATATCAGCAGAAGGGAAGCACTTTAAAGCTATTGGTATGTGAGAATTAGGAAAGGAGAGAAATAGACCAATTGGGGTAAGAGGGTGTGATATTTAAGGAAATTATGAGACATCCCAAATTCTAAATTCCACTTTCACTCTGCATTCCTTATGAAACAAAGTTATTCTTAAACTAGAAAAGACAGAATAAACATTTTTAAGAGAAGATGGAAATTCAAGATAGGTTACAAGATTGGAAAAGAGTCCCTAGCTGATTTTATGTTATAAAATTTCTGGGTCCATTCATTCTTTATATAAAAAATTTCATTATACATGTGACCCTGTCTCCTGATACAACTTGCCTTTCACACAGCTATGCCTTATACAGTATTTCAATTCACCTGGAATGCTTTTCCTTAATTTTTCATTTGGAAAATGCTATTGTTTAGACAAGAATTTCCCAGCTTCCCTTGGCAGATCTAATCACTTCCTGGCCACCATCCAGTCTGTGCACGTCTCTGTTTAATATCTGTGAGAACGTATTGTAATGATAAGATTATATGTCATTAATGTTCTCCTGTCCCAATTGCGATCTTCTTATGAATACGGACCATCAATCTTTATATTCCGAGATCCTACCACAGAGTATGGCTCATGGCCAGAATTCAGCAAATGTTAATTTGACTTAATTTAAGTTAAAGGAGATGAATGGTTTTGCAGGAGCTAAGGGCTCTTGACAAGAAAAGGCTTTAGGGAATGTGCTGGAATGATAACTATCTCAATAAATGACAGAAATTACATAAAAGAAGGAGTAACTTCAGAGGACAGAATCATGATTAATGGGTCAAAGTTAAAATGAAATAACTTTGGCCCTGAATAGAGCTAACCTTTCTATCAGAGCTGTTCTCACCTGGAAAGGGTTATCATATATGGTAGCAAATTCTCTGCTAGGATACGTGCTTAAGTAGGAACTGAGTAATCGATTTGGGATGTGGTACAGCTAGATCTTACAAAACACAAAGGTTGGATTTGAAAACCTTTAACTTTCCATTTATAGCTCTAAGAGTCTATGATTGTCCTCAACTATTAATGACTCAGTCTGGAGACTGCAATATTGTACTAATTTTTTTTTTTTCATTCAGAAAGACTATGCTTATCTCAACTACCATATTCTCCCATGTAATAATCTCTCCTACATGTTTATGAAACTTGTTCTTTACTGCAGGTCCAACTTTTATGAATGTTTCCCTCCCAGTAAACCCCGCCACACCATAGGTACCTGCGATGGAGGCTCCCAAACTTGGCAACTCTGAAACATTATTGTGAAATTTCCCCCACTTTGTTTTGTAGTCCTAGCTTTGCTGGAAAAAAAAAAACTATTATGTTTAGGAGACTATTAGTATAAACCTGAATAATCAGAAAGGGGCTCAGTTCTGTAGACAACAATAATAATAATTGAAGTTGGCTTCTTTAGTGTCTGGAATTCCAACTGGGACAAGCTCAAAGCTTTGGTTTATCATCATAAGAGAGCCACAGAGCCCTCAAGAGCCCTTTCTGGGATTCCAAAGAAAATCTACCAAGGCAGAAACTTTTTCTTCAAATTTTTTTTTATTAAAAACAAATAAAGGCAAACACAAACACATTCCAATACAGAAGCACTTCTGAAGAGCCACAAATCCACAAGGTTCCAAGCCTCTGGCTACTCCAATCTGCTGCTATAAAATGCTAGACATAATTTCAGCCAGCATGGGTCTGCCCCATACAATAATCAAAGACTGCAATACTACCACAAAAATCAGGCTCTCTTCTATATTACCACTACCTTTGTTTATGTCCTTAGAGTTTGTATTTTCTTCTTTTTATGAAAAAATTTTATTGTTTCTTGAATGTTTCTTGTTTGATTTTGAAGTTAATATTCTTATTCTATCTTCAGCTCTGCACTAATGGCACATATGCTTTGTTTATCTGTATGGTGGCAAGACAATTTCATGATATGCCCGCAGCTTATAAACTGATCAGTGGGGTCTGTCTTCATGGTGCCATGACTAATGGACATCTGGAATTGTCAGTTGTGCCTTTGTGAAGTTGAGCCGTGACTTGAACTAAAGCTACAATGTGAGCAGTCATTTGAACTTCCCTGTCACTTGCTGGGTGGAAAAGAAAGAAGGAGAAGCATAATCTGTAGTATGAAGAAAATTTTCCATTCTATTAGCTTACATATCCCATCATCTGATATAATACTTTTACCAATTTTATGCATCTACTAACGTAGGACAATATTATAACTGGTTGATTGAGTTATGTATATGCTGTATTCCAAGATTCCTTCTGTTTGTTATAGTCTAAGAACTGCTCAAAGTGTAAAATAAACATAATAACACAACATAATTATAGCAGTTTCTCTTTTAAAGCATTATGTGTGTATTTAAGAGAAATGATATCAGAATACACTAGCTCAACTTAATAGGCAGATAATCAAACGTACCTGCTTCCTTCTATCTGAGGAGACAGTGTGACAAAGTTAATAATTACAATCATAATCTCTGACATATATGTAGTATTTGTTGCATATAGCACTATTATATATTCTTAAAATATATTAGCCTATTTAATTTATATATATGGTAGGTGCTATTATTATCTTCATTTTATAGATTAAAAAACCTGATCTCTAGAGAGATTAAGTAATTTGTCAAGAAGAGTTGAAATGAACTTAAGGCTAGAAGTTTGGGTACTATTTTCATATCCAAAGCTTCCTAAATGATGATAGTAATGATTCAGCTTGTGTTATACATGGACTCCTACTACCAACTGCTGGGCTTCAGGTATACTTGTCAAGCAGATGAGACAGTCTTAATGGAAACATATTTGTACCCTCTGGAAAACAATTCAATCTGCTGCTGTATAGTGTGTTCAGACATGCTGATGGGTAACACTGGTGGGGTGGCTTTCTCAAAGACTTTTAACACAGGATCCTGAATACATTTCCCAGAAAGGATTCCCCCTAAGAGAAACTAAGCCAGGCATGATGAACTTGACCTGGTGACTCATTTCAGCCACAGAAGAAGAGTAGACATGTGAATTACTGTGGGGGGCTGGTGTTTGAAAGCAAACAAATGACACCAGGGCCCCAAATCATGCTTCTTTGGGCCACATCAAAGAGAAACACAAAGGAGAAGACTATTTTCCCAATTTAGCACCCATTGCCAACTGGGGTCTGAAGAGGTGCCAGCAGAAACTATAGCATCTTCAAGAGCAGGTAGGAATAGCCCACTCAACATAGTGGGTTGGGGCTTATTCATCCAAGAAATACTTGGATGATATTTTGATAAGATGTGAAGATTCTACTCAAGCAGGTCAGGGGAAAGTGAGAAATTCTGGCTGAATGGAGCTCAGGGAACTTACTGGATCATGATTAGTTAGGAAGGGCCATGAAAAAAATTGGGGATTTCACATTTTAATAAAGTAAAACAAATTTAGCAAAATTTGATCTGGAAACAAAACAACAACTATATATATATATATATATATATATATATATATATATATATATCATCACAGGCTTATACAGATTCACTGAGAGATGTCTGGAAACAACCAATGTGATGGCAGTTCCACTGGGTCATCTGGTCTATGAAGTTTCAAAAACTCATTATTGCCAGTGCCAGGGGATTATCAGACTTTGAGAGAATGAATTATGCAATCTTTGATATACATAGAACTAGAGTAGCTATCAAAATGCTAATTTATTCTTTTAAAATAAGAAATACATACAAAAATTGAAATATCCATATTGGCATGAGTATTATATTTTCTCCCTACAGCCCAACCATCTGGAATTGTATCAATCACATTGCTTTCTGCTATAAGATTTTCTTCTCCTAATATTTATTGAACATCTACAATTTGCCAACATTCTAAGCTCTTTGCTTTGTATTAACTCTTTTAGTCTGCATAACAAACAACTGAGGAAGCTGAGTTACAACAATGTTAAAGTAAACACCCCACATTCATACATGGAGCAATTAGCCACGCTGAGATTCATAACTAGACAGTTGGCTCCAGAGTCCATGCATTCATCCTCAATAATATACTTCCTTAAGCTATGAGATAGTTTGAGTTATGGAAAACTAAGTGATGAACTGATGAGAGTCTCAAATACGAAGGCAGAAGTAGTAATAAAAGGAATACAAGGAATTGAGTTGTATGAGTTCATATATTTTGAATGTTAATCCCTTATCAAATATATCATTTGCAAATATCTTCTCAAAATCACAATGAGATTTTACCTTATACCTGTCAGAATGGCTAGAATCAAAAATATAAGAAATAACATGCATTGGTGAAGATATAGAGAAAAAGGAACTCTGGTTTACTGTTGGTGGGAATGTAGATTGGTACAGACACTGTGGAAACAGTATGGGGGTTCCTCAAAAAATTAAAGATAGCAATATCACATGATCCAATAACTCAACTACTAGATATTTATCTCCCTCCCCAAAAAAACACTAATTTGAAAATATATATGCACCCTTATAGTTTACTGTAGCATTAGTTTTAATAGCCAAGATATGGAAGCAGCCCAATTGTCCATTCACAGATGAATAGATAAATAAGATGTGGTATATGTACAATGGAATATTACTCAGCCATAAAAATGGATGAGATCTTACCATTTATGACAATATAGATAGACCTAGAGAGTGTTATGCTAAGTGAAATAAGTCAGACAGAGAAAAACAAATACCACATGATTTCACATATATGTGGCAAATAAAATACAAAATAAATAAATAAACAAAAAGCAGAATCAGACTTGTAAATATGGAAAGCAAACTGATGGTTGACAGTGGCTAGATGGTGAAGGTATGGGAAAGATGGGTGAAGAGGAGTGGGAGATACAGTCTTCCAGTTATATAATGAATAGGTCACAGGAATAAAATGAACAGCATAGAGAATATAGTCTATGGTATTATAATAGTGTTGCATGGTGACAGATGGTAGTCTGTCATACTTGTGGTGAGCATAGTATAATATATAGAGTTGTTGAATCACTATTCAGTATACCTGAAACTAATATAACATCATGTGTCATCTATACCCAAATTTTAAAAAAAATGAAGAGAAAAAGGAAACATAAAAGGACATAGTAGCTATAAAGGCAGAAAGCAGTTATGTGCTAAAGGTATTTCTCTCATCAATTTATATTAAAGACCAGAAATAATTAATGTTCATTAATTAGGATCTGAGGTGCCACAATGGAGAACACATGAGGAAGATATGTACCCTTATAACACCCAAGTTGATATATAACTGACTAATAACCTATATGGATATAGTAGCATCTTGGATGCTCTGTACTATCAGACATTCTCTAAGCTTATAGGAGCATTAAAACAGGTTTCTGAAATGGATATAAATATTTTAGGGTAATCAGCAATATCCAGAAACTGGCTTGGGTAAGATGGACAGAGTGGAAAACATTTCTCATTTGAGACTTAACTATAGATTCCAGAATATTGTTTCTCATCTAATGTTATAGATGGCCAAAAAGTAGACTACAAACACCAGCATTCATTGGTTTTATTTTAGAGGATCATAAAAGCTTAATGTCACAACAGCACTTAACAGCAATGTTGACTATTTTCACAATCAAAATACTGGCAAGGAACCATTCTAAATGTGATCTCTTAATTTCTTTTTCATTTATGATAAAGCCAAATTTGTTCTCTAACTTGCCACAGCTTTGTCAAGACCCTTTGTCAAGAGAACATGTTCTATCTCATGTCTTTTGTGCTAAATGCCTAGTGATCTGGTTCCATTACATGAAAATTAAACAAAAGCTGACAGGCCTGGGTAAATTTTATTGAGGCTAAGAGTGGTTAATTGCTTTTATTCATTCATTCCCTCCTTTAACAAGTATTTATTTACACCATATGCCAGGTACAGTTCTTGCCCAAATTCACTCAGCTAGTGAATGAGTAAGTAACATATGCCTGACTCCAAAACCCATGCTCTTTCCACTGTACCATATTGAATTAAAATGGTATCTTTTAAGAAAATCTAAAATAGCATTATAGACTGAGTAAAATAGTAAAAGACTTACTATTTAAAACAATCATATTCTCACAAAACCACATGCAAATAATATCCCATATTCCATACATTTATTTCACTTTCCTGCTGGCCAATACCACAATCCTTCAGATTAGAAAATTTGGCTGCACTACAGAATACACATTGGAAATTGAGCAACACCCAAGGCTCCATTAAGGTCATTATTCTTGTGGATTTCTTTTCCTCCCACAGGGACAGACATATCAACTTTTCTATATGTTTTGAAGAGCTTAGCCACATGATTTTAATCATTTCTCCCAGGTGGCTCTTAGAACTTGCATGGTGGCCCTATATATTATCCAACCAAGGACAGGTTCCAGTGTGATTTGATGAATGAGCAGGAGACCAAAATCAGAGACTTGAAATTCTCTTCCCCAAGGAGTAATAGTTTTACCTTCTATTGCTTGGGGATCCTAGGGAATCTGAATATTGGAAAACAATGTAACTTAAGGTTTTGAGCTGGACCACAATTTGAGATCACCTAATATTTTTTTAGCTATTTTTACAAATGTTCTGGTTTGGATAAAACCTAAGCTATGTTTTTCTAAGTATCTCTCTTTTCAATTTTTAAATTTTTGTGTATTTTAATGGAAATTTAATCCTCAATATTAGCTTATTTACAGTTAACTCATCAAAGTATATTAATAAAAACATATTTCCCAATTGGCTTTACAATAAACTTTTTTATAAACTTTAGAATGAATACACACACACACACACACACACACACACACATACACAAGGCTCATGCCAGGAAATAAAACAAAAAGAAAATACACAGCACCAAGAAGTTCAGGTTGGGTTCAGATCTCAAAAGCCACAGGTTCCAAATAATTCTAAACTTGGATGATGGTTTCTTCCATCCAAGAATGTGTCCCACATGTCACTGAATGGTGCAACCACAGTAACCACAAGTTTAACCTAGTTCTCTTGTACTTTTTAATTGACTTCAGCCCAAAACTTTTCAAAATGTAGACTTAATTGAACTTCTCTAAAATATTGCAATTAAGATGCATTTTTCTTCTGACCACTGGCATGTGAGGCAATGTCAATCATTTTTCCTTGGTATCAAGAAATCTCTCTCTTCCTCTTCACTTCCAGGCAATAGAGCTATGAAATTTTTATTCTGGGAAGATAGTCTCTTATCTTTCTAATATATCTTATTGGCATACCTCAAAAATCTTTGACCAGTACATATGTTAGTCATCAAATATATATTCAGCTATTATTGTAAGTAAAGTGCTTATTTTACCAAAAGTTAGTTCAACAGGTATATACAAATTGTCTACTATGGCATAGTCATCTGCCAGCCAAGCTAATTCACTGAATGATATGAAAGCAATAATGCAAAATATAAGTCAGAATTGAAGATTTATAATATTGATAATGCATCTCCCTCCATGGCCATGATAGACCTTTTAACCTATTAGACATACTTTTTTGTGAATCTCATGTATGACTTTTGAATTTTTTTCAACTGTATTCCAGAAAACCACCACCAAAATACTGGAGTTGGTACAGCAGATACAACCTATACTCTATTCGCTTATTATGTGCAATTACTCTGAGGGATCTTCAACTCTTAACCATGGGTGTGTTGCTGGGGTGCAGTGATAATTCATATGAAATTGTTGTGTCTGTATATTCCCATCATATACCTATATAGTCCTATTTAGTATATGTTTACTAAACACTGTCAATTACTATACTCATCTGATCTTTCCTTGGTTATTTCTTTTTCTCATACTTAAGATTAGAAAAAGCAGAAACTGATGGGGCACCTGGGTGGCTCAGTCCATTAAGTGTCTGACTTCTGCTCAGGTCATGATTTCATGGTTCATGAATTCAAGCCCTGCATCAGGCTGTGTGCTGACAGCTTGGAGCCTGGAGCCTGCTTTGGATTCTGTGTCTCCCTCTCTCTCTCTGCCCCTCCCCCATGCATGCTCTGTCTCTCTCTCTCTCTCTCTCAAAAATAAATAAACATTACAATTTTTTAAAAATCAGAAACTAAAACAATACCTATCCAATGAAATGAAAGTCTGGGGCATCTGGGTGGCTCAGTTGGTTAAGCATCCAACTCTTGATTTCAGCTCAAGGCATGATCTCAAGGTTTGTGAGATTGAACTCCACATTGGCTCTTTGCTGACAGTGTGGAGCTGGCTTGAGATCCTCTCTCTCTCTCTCTCTCTCTCTCTCTTAAAATAAATAAACAGGTGCCTGGCTGGCTCAGTCAGTTAAGCCTCCAACTCTTGATTTCAGCTCAGGTCATGATCTCACAGTTCATGAGTTCGAGCCCCATGTCAGTTTCTGTGCTGACAGCGGGGGAACCTGCTTGGGATTCTCTATCTCCTTCTCTCTTTGTCCCTTCTCCACTTTCACACACACACTCTCTCTCTATTTCTCTCTTCCTCTCAAAAATAAATGAACATTTAAAAAATAAATAACCATTTAAAAAATAATAAAACATTAAAAAAAGAAAGTTTAAGCCTGTCATATTTCAACAAATAGTGAATATGTATTCCCTATTTATTACCTTAGACAGACTAAGGCAACAAAAGGCAGACGACCAGGGTCACTTATCCCCAATTCTCCACCTGTCTCCATCTCTCTGACCTTGACTAAACCATTTATTCATTCACCTATTCATAAAACTAATATTTGGAAGCAATCACTTTGGGACAGGCACTCTTCAAAGGCCTTGGTTGACTTATCTGAAAAAATGAGGAGCATCCACTTCTTTCAGCTTACGCAGAGAGGACCCAGGCTATTATGGTAGTTCCAATTCTGGGTTTTTTAGAGAGACTGTTGTTTTGAACTGATGTAGAACAAGTTACTTAAGTCAAGTAGGAAATCAGCCTTCATTAACCTCCCAGGAATGTCATAGAAATGACCCAATAGATAACTGTGACCGCTACAATATCCAGTTCCTACTTTTTCTTCTTTCTTCTTCCTTTTTAATGTCCTCTTCTCACATTTGGATTTATTTCTTTGCTCTTGCCCTAACCCGAACTAAAACTTCAGAAATACCAGGCTCTCTCCAATATTTGTTCATTTTTTTTTTCACCTTTTAAAATAATTTGTCATCTCTATTCTTCAAATTAACAAATCCTTAACAAATTAACAAAATCTATAATTAATGAAATATGACATTGCAGAATACATGAGATACAGTAGAAAAAGTGATTAAGTACTTTTTACAATAAGTAAAAAAGAATGAAAATAATTAAGTCAAGACTTTAGTTAAATAAAATAGAAAAGTAACAAAATCCGATCACCTAAAAAATTTGAAGAAAAAAACATGGTAGGTTGAAGAACATCAATGAATGAATTATAATAAAGAATATATCAGGAGCTTGGGTCGCTCAGTCCGTTAGGTGTCCGACTTTGACTCAGATCATGATCTCGCAGTTTGTGAGTTCAAGCCCTGCCTTGGGCTCCATGCTGACAGGTTGCAGCTTGGAGCATTCTCTGGCTTCTATGTCGCCCTCTCTCTCTGCCCCTACCCTGCTTGTGCTTTGTCTCTCCCTCTCTGTCTGTCGGTGTCTCTCTTTCTTAAAAATAAACAAACATTAAAAAATTTTAAGAAAAAAAGAATATATCATCATGTCTAAGGTTAAAATTCTAAAACTTTACTGTCTAATATAGTACACTAGCCACATGTGGTAATTTAAATTTGCATTTTAGTTAAAATTAAATGCAATTAGATATTCAGTATCACTAGCCAAATTCCAAGTGCTCAATAGTCACATGTAGCTAGTGGTTACCATATTATGCAATACAGACATAGAACTTTTCCATCCTTGCACGAGGTTTTATGACTGCTGATTCTAAAATCAGAAATGATACAAAAGAACTCACTAAAACAAGAATTAACTAACACTCTTCTAGTAAATGCAACTAAAAAGGAAAAATAAATAATGTACAGGTGTTAAGGAAGAAGTGAAATTATATCACATTGAAATATAATGTCATAACTGAAAATTCTAATTCATTTATTTAGGAAACTATAACCAACAATAAGATAATTCAGTAAGTAGGCTGAGGACAACATCAATATGCCAAAATTAATAGCCTTCTTTAATATGGAAACAATTTTCAGCTGCAAAGCATAAAAAAGAACCCATTACAAATAACAACATAAAAGATATAAATAAATTTAATATTTAGCAAGAACTGTACGAGAAGGATATTACAAAAGAAGATAAGTGAACATACACATTCTGTTCTTTGACAGGAAGATTTCAAATTTATATAAGATTTTTACTTATCCTGATAAAAGTACTGAGTGGATTATTATAAATAATTTTTAAAAATATTTTTAAAACTTAGACTAAGTAATTCTAGAATTTTTATGGCAAAATAAATGTATAGGAATAAGCATTATTTTAATGTCTTAAAGTAAAGAAAAATAAAAACATGAGATAACACACTATAATGTAAAGCTTTATTAATTAAAGTAGGATTCATACTAGAATATCAATATGCAAATATATCAATGTAATAGATTAGAGTGTCTTGATATAACCAAATTTGTATTGGGATTTATAAAATTCTATAGATAGTATTCACAATCTTTGGTCAAAAAGGAATCTGAATTAATTAGCCAGGAAAGGTAGAAGCTATATTAAAATATATTATTCACTACCTCAAACCTTATGCCAAATACATTTCAGATAAGTCCAGGAATTAAACATAAAATTTGAAACTATAAAACTAGTAGGTCTTATTATGAGACAGATATTTCTAGTTGATATGCAATATGCAGAAGCCATAGATAAACATATTGATAATTTATCTACATAATTTTTAGAAATATTACATGAAACAAATAACATAGTTAAAGGCAAAAGACAAATGATGACTTGGAAAATATATGCAATAGATGTAAGAGATAGGGGGCAACCGCATAGTATGTAAATATATTCTATTACCAATAAGGAAAGAGCCAACAACCTAGTGGAATTTAGTTAAAGGACAAGAACATGAATTCACAGAAAAAGAATTATTCAGCAATTTTGGATGGATGTACGAAAGTTGTTCAAAGTCATTCTGAAAATAGGAAATGCAGATTATGTATATAACATCATACCATTTTATACCCACCATATTGATAAAGATCACACAGATTGATTATAAATAAACTCTGTTAACTTGGGTATGGGGACTGGTCCTCTTCAGTATTATAAACAGTTCTGTAAAATAAGCAACCTCGTATGTAAGTATTTTCATACTGTCAAAATGCACATATCCCTCCACTCATCAATTCCCCTTTTGGCATCCTCCCAATATACTCACCCTTGTACTCAAAATAGTATTCAATTGCTTACAGCATTGGTTATTATAACTAAAGAATGGAAACAGTCTAAATAAATATCCAACAACAATAATTGGTCATATAAATTATGGTTTATCCATAACATTAGGTAGCCATTAAAAAGAATAAAGCAGGTCTATATACAGATAAAAAATTATTTATAAGATATGTTACTAAGTAAAAAATAGTCAAAGGGCAGAGCTCTCTATACAGAAGTTATAAGTTGCATGAAACTCATGGTGTAAATACTCACAAGACCCTTTTAAGAGGGATTGCCTCTGGGATGAAAAAGTGAGGAAAAGGGGACATGGGGTAAACAGGAAACTTACTTTTCAGTATAAACTCTGTACTATATGATTTAAACACTTTTAGTTTGCATGTTACCTAGTCAAAATTAAATAGATGAGACAATTTAAATATATTCTGTCCTGAAATTGTACTAAGCCTGTGGAAAAGAAGGGGTTTCGTCTTGAGCAAGTAGCCTCTATTTCCTTGTAAACACTACAAAGCAGCAACAGTCTTTTAAAAAATTGAGACAAAGTGAAAATATATATTCATGAGTCTGGCCTCAGCTTTATTTTGCCCTTTTTTCTGTGCTTTGGGGATTCCTACCCTCCCTTTCACTATCCCCTATGTAAATAAGATATCATCATGCTTAATGCTAAAACAGAATAAATCATCTGTTATTATAAGCATCAATTAATATTGTTCTAACCGATGTAATTAGAAAAGAGGAATAAATAGAAGGTGAAGTCAAACAACTAAATTTAGTAAATCTGGGGCGCCTGGGTGGCTCAGTGGGTTGAGCGGCTGGCTTCGGCTCAGGTCATGATCTCCGGGTCCATGAGTTCGAGCCCCGCGTCAGGCTCTGTGCTGACAGCTCAGAGCCTGGAGCCTGTTTCAGATTCTGTGTCTCCCTCTCTCTCTCTGCCCCTCCCCCATTCATGCTCTGTCTCTCTCTGTCTCAAAAATAAATAAACGTTAAAAAAATTTAAAAAAAAATAAATTTAGTAAATCTGTGTTTGTATTATTTGTCCTCTCTCTGATGAACTTGTAGTTTGGCTTAATTCAAAATGCTGAAAGTAATTCTTTACACTCTTCACTTCCTGATCGAAGCACTCCCCTTACCATGAAGGACAAATGTAAAGTTAACTAGACAAAGTTTGTGAATCTCTAACTGCAACCTGCAGGAGGTGGGGAATGGGCAACATCTAGCTACAGCCCAGGGGCTAGAATTCTGACGAGACCATTCAAGATACCCTCCGTCTTGGCACTCTTGGTGAGTGCATTGGAACCACTCACACTGAGAAGACGTGTGGGAAGCAAAGCTTATGCTCCTTTGAGATAAGCTATTCAGAGATATCACAGGTGGGCAAAACCAGGGGAGAAGCCGGGACGAGCGGGTAAAAGAGATTGAGAACGATTTTCCAAGTTCCATTGGGGACAAAAGTGTTTGTTCCTATTGTTTTATACAGCATTTAGTTTTTATTAGCACGTGTGAATAGTAATTTAAGTAAAGGCAACAAATGAGCAATAGGTATTGGAGAAAATGAGCTAGTGTTTTTGTTTGGTCGCTGCAGACATCAAATAGAAAACTAACAAGAATGAAGCAAACAATAAAACTATGAGAGTAAAAATCTAAGTATATATATTTCAAATTTCTAATCCTTTTTGCTTATTTATTGTTTTCCCATCTTCAGAATTATAACAAACTATGCATCTTTGTATTTTCAATAGCAAGATGGAAGTAAAAAGAGCAGAAATGGCACACACGGGCTGAGCAATGAGTATCGTATGTAAGTGACGAATCGCTGGGTTCTACTCCTGAAACCAAGACTACACTTTATGTTAACTAACTCGAATTTAAATAAAATAAAATAATAAAATAAAAAGAAATGAAGCAGGTGGAGAACACTGACAGCAGAAACGCCTAGCATAAGGGTTAATACGAGAGTCAGAGATGGGGCAAAATAAAATATTCAATGGTAGCTTGAGACTCTCAGCAAAGATGGCACAAGGAATGAGAGCAACTATTTTCCATTCACAATCTTCAAGGTGGCATTTTCAGAGTATTTTCAATGACACAATGGTTGTTAAGATAGAACAGATATTAGGGGCGCCTGGGTGGCTCAGTGGGTTAAGCCCCCGACTTCGTCTAGGTCATGATCTTGCAGTTCATGAGTTTGAGCCCTGAGTCGGGCTCTGTGCTGACAGCTCTGGGAGCCTGCTTTGGATTATGTGTCTTCCTCTCTGTCTACCACTCCCCTTCTCACACTCTGTCGCTCTCTGTCTCAAAAATAAATAAACATCAAAAAAAAGATATAAAAGATATTGGAACAAGCAGTGTGAGAGCACAATAAATTTGTTCAACAATGAATCAAAACATCAGCAGTCAAGCCAAGAAACACATAGCTGGTAGTCAAAGGCAAGTACCTGTTTTGTCTGCTTGCTTTCCAGTCAGGACATTTCAGACCCACCCTACAGCTTGATCCTAACTTTGTTGGAACCAGGCTATTTCTGACACCCAATCTAGACAAAGCCCAGCCCAGGAATTTGAGTTTCCTGGCAAATTAGAGAAGAGTGTTAAAGGAAAAAAATAAAGAGAGAAGCTAGGGGAACTAAGAGAGCCTGCAGGAGTTATGGAAGTATTTGCTATTTGCACCAACCACATTCATTTCTATCAGGATATCTACTGAAACCTCTGGCCCAATAAATTTGGCTTAGCAGGCTTGAACATGGCCATCTGATAATGCCAATCAACAAACGAGTGACAACAGTTATTGGTTTCTTAATTTTACATTTTTATTATGTAAAATTTGGTATAGAAGAATATAGATAATATGTAAGTTATGAAGCGTTTATAAAACAAGCACTTGTGAACATATCACCACATAAAACCTGGAAAATTCCAGCACCATTAAATCTACTGTTATGCACCTTCATTTTTAAAGTTCCCAACTTTCTCCAAAACCAATATAACTAACCAGGATTCTGAATTTCTTATTCCTTCATTTTCTTAATTTAATTTTCTCACATGTACAAACTAGTAAAGCTCTTGTTCTTGACTTTTTTAAAAACGAGAGGGTGAACGTGGTCTTCTAGAAGTTGCTTTTTATTCACCTTATGTTTTAAGCTTGTTTCCATGCTACTGTGTCTCCATGCTACAATGGGTAGCTATTGTCCATTTTTACTACTGCATAATATTCCATTGGGTAACTAGTTCACAAATTATTTCTTCATTATTTTTTAAAAAATGTTTAAGTGTTTGAGAGAGAGAGAGCAAGTGAGCAGAGCAGAGGGGCAGAGTGAGAGGGAGAGAGAGAATCCCAAGCAGGCTCCACAGTGTCAGCACAGGGCCTGACATGGGGCTCAGTCTGAAGAACTGTGAGATCATGACCCGAGCCCAAATCAAAAGTCAGATGCTTAACCAACCCAGGCACCTCTCTTCATTATTTTTTTGATGAAAATTTGTGTTAATTCCAGTTTTTTGATATTATAAATATTTTTATAACGTTTCTTTTTTAAATTTTATGTATTTATGTGTGTATGTAAGTGTGTATGAATGTATTTTTGAGAGAGAGAAAGAGAGCACGTGAATGAACAAGGGGCAGAGAGGAAGAGAGAATCCCACCAGGTGCCGAGAGAGGGAGAGAGACTGCGAAGCCTTGAGTGGCACTGCAGGGCCCAAGTTCACCCCATGCAGGGCTTGAAAACATGAACTGTGAGATCATGACCTGAGCCGAAGGAAGTCTGATGCTTAGTCAACTGAGTCACCCAGGTGCCCCTCCATAAACTTTCTTGTACATGTTTCTTAGTATACATGTGTAAAAGTATCTCTAGGCTATTTACCTGTGATAGTTTTAGGTGTCAATTTGGCTAGGATATAGTCCACAGTTATTAAGATTTTAATCTAAGTGTTGCTCTGAAGATATTTTGTAGATGTGATTGACATCTGCAATCAGTTGACTTTAAGAAGATTATCCTCAATAAGTTAGGTGGTCCAGACCAAATCATTTGAAAGACTTCACAGGGTGCCTGGGTGGCTCATTTGGTTAAGCGGCTGACCAGCTCAGGTCATGATCTCACGGTTCGTGGTTTTGAGCCCCACGTCAGGCTCTGTGCTGACAGCTCGGAGGCTGGAGACTGCTTCAGATTCTGTGTCTCCCTCTCTCTCTGCCCCTCACCTGCTTGCACTCTGTCTGCCTGTCTCTCTCTCTCTCAAAAATAAACATTAAAATTTTTCAAAAAAGAAAGGTTGGTTTCATGAAGAGAAATGAGGTTTTTCTAAGGAAAAAGAAATTCCACCTGTGGACTGCAGCTTCAGCTCCTGCCCAAGAATTTCCAGCTTACCCTTCCTGATTTGGACTTAGTCAACCCCCATAATCACATAAGCCAATGTATAAACAAACAAAAGCATATTGGGGAGGAGTGACAAGTGTGTCTATTTTTCCTACAGCCTCTGTTTCTTCAGTAGAATCCTGACTGATACAATATTTATGAGTGGAGTTCCTTTATGTTATTATGTGTCATATAATATGTAATATAATATTATATGTTATTATTATAATATTATGAGTGTAGGGCATACCATGGTTCAGCTTCACTATGTAATGCCCAACTGTTTTCCACAGTAGTTGTATCAATTTTCATTCCTGAAGTATTACAGTTTCCATTACTCCTCATCCTTGACAAAACTTTGACAAAAATTTCTTACTTGTGCCACTCTAGAGAATATTAAATAGTATCTAACTCGGTTTACTTTTAATTTCCATGATGACTAATCATTACCAATAAGTTCAAGAAATGTTTTTGTGTTTATTAGCCATCTGTGTTTCCTCTTTGTGGAATTCTTTCTGTATATTTTAGCTAACTTGAATAATTAGATGGTTTTAAAAATTATTTTAGACGGCTTTATATATTTTAAATAATACTTTCTTGTTGGCAATGTGTTTTATAACTGGCATTGTTATATAATGGGTCTTTATTTTTTTAATGGTAATGAACCAAAGGTCCTAAATTTGCCATGGTCTAATAGTCTTTTCTTTTGTCATTGGTACATTCTATGCTTTGCTTAGAAATTCCTACTGTATCATGATGTTATAAAGACACTTTCCTACATTTTCTTCAAAACTAAAAAAAATTATCTTTTTAGTCAGTGAGAAGTTGATATTTGTGTATGATCTGAGGTTGTATTCCAATTTAATCATAAATATATTCATAGTTCCTCCTTTCCTCTAACATTTGCAATGCTGATTCTGACATATATTTGTTTCCATGTATTAACGGGTTTATTTCTGAGCTCTCTATGCTCTTTTATTGGTCTTTTGTTAACCCTATTCCAATTTGTAACAATAAACCTTAAGATCTGGTTAGGCAATTTCCCTAACGTGATTCCTCTTTTTTTCAGGTATATTTGACCATTCTATCAAACTTCTTCAAAAATTTGAAATTAAATGTCAAGTTCTTAAAAAATAAATCTAGTTTTGATTTTTGTCATAATTCCCTTTGTTCCATGTATCAATATTTTTGGTATTTTTTAAGGTATTGAGTCTTCTTATGAACATGGTGTAATGAACCACTGATGGGTCTTCTTGGCATCTTGATTCTCATTGCTCTCTGTTCTATTCACCCACACTAATTTCCATTTTTTTTGTGAAAAAAATCCATGAGTAACAACTATGTTTGGTTTAATTAAGGTAGCCTCTAGCTAACAGATTAATTGGAAGGAACTTCAGGGTATCTAGGCTATTGCATTGCTGGAATCAAATCTATAATTCCTATCTATCAGGTTAACTCAGAAGTCATAATCATCTACTTGCAAATTTTTGTTTTAAAAAAGGGATAAAGTGCTCTATGCCTGAACCCAGGGCCCAGTGATTAAAGATTATATATATATCTTAACCATATCAGGTCCTGAAACAAAAGAATTATGGAGATGAATGAAACTTTTACAGTTTCCATTGCTCCAGAAAAATCCAGAAGTCCTGCAATATAGTCTCCCAAATGATACAATAATTCCTTTGACAGCGTGCTACAGATCGCTTTCCAACATCCAACATTTTACAATGATGTTCAATTTGAATTCTAGAATTGTATTTGAAAGACATTTTAAAAATATTTGAACCATATTCCTTTTCCGGGTAAATCTATTAATGTAATACAATTTTCCAAAATAAGTGAAAACAAAATTGAACATTTGCCTAACCCTTCAATATTACAATAATGATGACATTATATAGATACTGTGCCAGCACAGTATATCATTTAAGAAGCAGAGCACAACTGCATCTTATTTAAAAATTGGAAGATGCTCTCACATTTCTTCAAGTTGTGTTTCAAATCAATCAGCATGTGAACAGTACACTTGGGACAGGCAATAGCTTTAAGCCTAGCCCTTTTAGAGAACCTTACTATAAAACCATGAAAAACATAAACAGAAAAATAAATCTCCAATTTGGAAATGATTTGGTACATTTTATATTAGGTAGGAAGAAATGGAAGTTTCTAATTTGAAATGGCATCTGTTTATTTAATATCCTACATGAAGGGGAACTATGGAAACACATCTGGCGCTTCCAGGGACTGTGTAATAATCAGTATACCCTGAGTCTAAAGACTAGCAGAAGAACATCTGAGAATACAGACTTGAAAGAGTAATATGATCCCTCTACTATCAACTAAAAACCTCAGGCTGGCTTCTTAAAGTCATGTTTGAGGAGCATTACAGAAGATCTGATGCTCAACTGAATTTCACCTACTTGTCCACATTTCTTAGCACCCTTGCAGTTCATCACAAGCATGTGACCAATTTTGGGCAAGGAAATGATAGTGGAAGGTATATGTGTAACTTCCAGGTTAAGGAAGTGGAAATTCTACTAGTGATTCTCCTACACATCTTCCCTCTCTTTCCCAACAATCAAGGATGCTACATGTTTCAGAAGGTGCTATTAAAAAATGATGGAGCCTCTGTAATATTAGGATACTACATGCAGCTATGCAGATGAGAATTCTGTCTATGTGAGTAGGTGTATAATAAAGCACTGGGAGTTGTAGTTAATTTGTTATAACAACCAACTCTAGCCTATTCTGATTAATACCAAGCAACTGCTAGATCTAGTGTTACCTTTTACAAATTAAAAAATAACCAAGGTTTTCAAAATTTTGGTGAGTCCTATAATGACAAAAAAACTTGAATTTTTGCCTTTTTCCCCCCAAGATGAACATAATCCTACACTACATAAAGAGGATTAAATTCTAATTTATGAGCTTTGCTTTCACCAGTACTTAGATCCTCACTTAGTCCATTATAACTAGTAAAACGTTTATAATAACTATTACTATTTAAGAATTACTGACTCAGAGGCACATGGATGGCTCAGTCAGTTAAGCGTCTGACTTCAGTTCAGGTCATGAATTCACAGTTCATAGTTTGAGCTCCCCATTGGGCTCTCTGCTGCCAGCACAGAGCCCGCTTCAGATCCTCTGTGCCCCTCTCTCTCTGTCCCACACCCACTGATTCTCTGTCTCAAAAATAATAAACATTAAAAACAAAATAATTACTGACTCATAGGGAGCAAAATACTCAGAAACACAGCCTAATGAGCAAAGCAAGATAGAGTGGGGTCCTTGGGTGGAACGGGTCTTTGCAGTGCTCAGAAGAACTGAAAGATGTGGTTTTTCTGTACTGCCCTAGACTCTGCCCTGATGGCTCTTATCCATTTGACTTCTGTAACCTCCTATCTGACCCCTCTGGCTATAGTCCGATGTCCATCCTTGCAATTACTATGCAACTGGCCACACATCAAAATCTTAAGAAAGGTAAATGGACATTGGAATAGTTATAGGACTCAAAAAATAAGAAATAATATAACTTTTAATATCAGAAACCCAAATCAGAATGGAAGTAGGTGGAAATCAGCAAGTATCCAGTATAGTCATTCATTCATTCAATATTAAATGAGCATTAAAAATATGTTAAATACCATGCTAAGGACTGAACATAAAGTAATAAACAAGACAAAAATTTCTGCTCTTCTAGAATGGCTCAGAATCTAGCAGGAGCAAAACAAACCAGATGTGAAGAGAGGAGAAAGAAATTAAGCAATCCCTCCTTGCCTGTCATTGATGGTAAATTTTTATATTAACAGAAATGAATCATATCACCCTGTTAACTAAAATCTCTCAATGGCTTCCTATTGTATTAAGACAAAAGTTGAGCTTTTCCCATGATACCCAGGGAGGGGACCATACAGCGTTGTTTTTGCATTCCTGTGGTAACTTAAAGGGAAACTTTCACCATGTCCAGAGCCCTTGATATCTTACAAATGAAGGTGGAGGTTGTCCTCAAATTTCTTGCAGCAGGAATCCACTTAGGTGACACCAACCTTGACTTCCTAATGTAACAGTACATTTACAAAAGGAAAAGTGGTGGTATCTATGTCATAAATCTGAAGAGAACCTGGGAGAAGCTTCTGCTGGCAGCTGGTGCCATTGTTGCCATTGAAAACCCAGCTGATGTCAGTGTCTTATCATCCAGGAATACTGGCCAGCGAGCCGTGCTGAAGTTTGCTGCTGCTACTGGAACCATTCCTATTGCTGGCTGCTTCACTTCTGGAACCTTCACTAACCAGAGCCAGGCAGCTTTCTGAGAGCTGAGATTTCTGGTGGTTACTGATCCCAAGGCTGACCACCAGCCTGTCACAGAGGCGTCTTATGTTAACTTGCTTACCATCTCTCTGTGTAACACAGACTCTCCTCTGCCCTATGTGGACATTGGCATTCCTTGCAACAAGGGAGCTCACTCGGTGGCTCTAATGTGATGGATGCTGGCCAGGGAAGTTCTGCACACGCATGGCACAATTTCCCATGAACAGCCATGGGAGGTCATGCCTGATCTTTACTTCCATAGCGGTCCTGAAGAGATTTAAGAGGAAGAGCAGGCTGTTGCAGAAAAGGCTGTGACAAGGAGGGATTTCAGGGTGAATGTACAGCTCCAGCTCCTGAGTTCACTGATACTCAACCTCAAGTGGCAGACTGTTCTGAAGGTGTGCGGGTGCCCTCTGTGCCTACTCAGCAGTTCCCTACTGAAGACTGGAGCTCAGCCTACTACTGAAGACTGGTCTGCAGCTCCCACTGCTCAGGCCACTGAATGGGTAGGAAAAACTGAGTGGTCTTAAGCTGTTCTTCTACAGAAGCAAACAAAATGGAAAGAAGGTTGACGAAAAATAGTTTGTAAAAACAAACAAAAAAGGCAAGAGTTGAATTATTTACCACATCCTCTAATTTATTCTGTATCTGGTGTCCCTACCTATTTAAACTTTCTAAGCATCAGTTTCTTCATCTCTAAAATATTGATAAAAACATTACCTCCTAGAATTCATGTAAGGATCAAATGAGATAATCCGAATTGTATCTGGCAATAGAAAGCACACAGTAAATGTTAGATGATGATGTTGCTATTATTATTATCTCTTCTACATTTTCCCATGCTTTTTCATCTCCTTTCACTGTGCTTTATTTACTCACACTGGCCTCTGAAAACTGTTAGAATAGGTCAAGTTCTCTTCTGCTTATGGATTTTGAACTTTCTGTTCTTTGCCATGCTCTTGGTCCAACAGGCTTCTCAGCCTTTACATTTCAATTTATATTGTCACTTGTAGACTCCACTAACGTGTCCCCCTGTCCCTGTTCATCTCCATCATAGTACTTTGTTTACATCATTGGGCATTTAACTATCTGAAATTATTTCACTTATTTGAGAGCTTACTTGATTTACTGTATGTATGTTTAGTAGAATTAGGTTTCAAGAGGCAGGGAGCATTTGCCCTGAATTGCCCACTGCTATATCCAATATATTTAGAGCAATACTTTCTACATAGGAGTTCTTTAGCAAATATTTACTGAATGAGTTAATAAATTCCAAATAAACTGGAAGTTCTAATTATAATGAAGTCCAGTAAAATGTTTTTAAAAGGGTTGAATACCAAAAAATACACAAATAGGTAAAACAGCCTCAAAGTTTTGCCTTTCTTGCTGAAGGACTGATCAAAAGGTGGATTGCAGGGGGGCCTGGGTGGCTCAGTTGGTTGTGTCCGACTTCAGCTCAGGTCATGATCTCATGGTTTGTGAGTTCGGGCCCCAGGGCGACGGGCTCTGTGCTGACAGCTCAGAGCTGGAGCCTGCTTCAGATTCTGTGTCTCCCTCTCTCTTCCCCCCCGCCTTGCTCACACTCTGTCTGTCTCTCTCCCAAAAATAAATAAACATTAAAAAAAAGTGGATTTCACAAGTGGATGAATTGTCATTTAGACAAAAGCTCACCCACAGTATCCAGGTTCTGATTTTAGAGATTTTAAATAATTAATATTAGCAGACATTCAATTAATTATTTCTTACTAGGCAGTTTGATAGATGTTGAGACTATGCAGAAAGAATGAGAAACCACAAGGGGATTCTGATATAACTGATGGAAATCAGTTAAAGATGTAAAATATAAGGTAGTCTTGTCTTACGCAGTAAAGTACCCAATGAGTGCTGTGGAAATGACAAACCAAAAGATTTAACTTTCCAAAAACACTGAGCACTTGAACAGGACCTAAGGTCATGAGGCCTCAGATAAAGTCAGAGAAAGAAAATACTGGAAGAAGAGTGTTAGCAATCATTTGTATGATACAGGAAGGATTATCAGTTTCTTTATTTACTATTTATCTACTATTAAAGCTGACCAAAGTAAACACTTCCTGTTGGAGGGGAAGCGTCAAAAACCAACGGAGTGCTTTGGCTCGCATCACCTAATAGAGTTGGCAATACTCTCTACCAGGTACTTATTGAGAATAAGTTTTGTAAAATAGTCTATGTTTAAAATGTTATTTTCATTATATAATGTTCCATGATTTATAGTGCTTTCATATAAATTATCTACATTAATTCACAGTCAGTTAAGAAGGTAATCATTTTCTAGATAAAAAAATGATAAGCCATTTTCAAGGTCATTGGTTAGTACATCGCAGACCTATGAGAGTGACCTAGAATATTAGGCACTAATTCAGTGATCTTTTACTATCCCACATCTGCCTTCCAGTTAGTGGTAGTGAATATTCATTTCACTTCAAATATTATAGGTACCTCTGTTCAGAATGAATGTATCAGTCATAGCGTTTGCTTAGGTGATATTATCTTGTATTTTCAGACCAGTTAAGCTGTCAGTATAGCAGAAACATTGTCTTCAAATTTTACAAAATTTCTTAAAAGGAATATGGAAGAAAAAAATGAATTTAACCTCTGCAGAAATATTTGTGATCAGAAGTTGAAATGCTAGAAATCCAGCCTTTCAGTTTTCACTAATTAAAAAAGTGTGAGGGCATGAATGCTAAATGAAAACTATGAATTTTATGAGGAAAGATAATTCAGGACTGTCATGTTACAGAATCAGCCTATAAGAAATTGAGTTGGTGTTAAGAGTATAATTACATAATACAAAGGAATTATGCTATTTGAGTTTTTTGTTTTCTTTTTGTTTTTTCCTTTTGGAACAGCTCAAGAGCTTAAAATTTCTGTTTTGTTTTTGTTTTTGTTTTTACCACCTAGGATATTTACACATTGAATTTCACCAAAGTTTTCACTTGTACCAATCTTAAGGGTTATGTTTTGGTCAACACATTTGTATTGTTATTATAAAGCAAATCCCATTATTTTCCATAATCTATAAAACCAAAGAATTTTGGAAATGTTAACGTAGAGGAAAATATACCAAATGGCAAATTCTATCAGCCAAGATATGAAGATACAAAATAATCACAAATAGATACCGCTTTAATCGAATAGGGAGTTGTCACAAATATTTATATTGCTGGTGACATTTATTACCTCACAGTTTTCTAAAAATTATTACAGTATCTTTTTTACAAAAAAAAATAGAAAAAACTGAAAAACTGACACATGCAACTTTCTTCACTGAATATTATTTTAATACTAATGTGAACATTTTGTTTTATGTACAAACACTTTTCTTTAGGGTGCATTAAAAAAAACGAAGAATTCTGTATCTGTTTCACTGGTGATGACAAGTATGTTAATTGCTTGCAGATAACATCTGTTCTAGTGAAATCAAGATGCAGAGGCTGTGTTGGATCTGTGGTGCTAGCAGCTTTCTAAAGCTTTGTCTGGGAGACCCACTGCATGCATTTCAGACTCTCTGGGCAGCTGGAGGGCTTTTGAGCATTTTTGAGAACTTTCCAGCAACTGAAATAAAATCTGCCAGGAATCCTGGGTCATCGAAATGTCTCCTTTTGAGCAGTGGACTCACCTTTGAAGCTCCAAGATATCCACTGACCATGACGCCTGAGTGTGCTCTGGCTGCAGCAAGTTCAGGGTGAGCTGCCGACCGCCTGCATGCAAGATCAGGCCTCTGACTTCCTTCTCTGTTTACAGAGCAGGGTGAAGGGCCTCTCTGGGGGGAATAGCAAGAGCCTGGTCAATATAATGTCAGATATAAAAGGCCCTTATGCTCAACAGGCCACGTTTACAATTTTACAGGGTTCATGGACTACAATTGCTTACCAGATGTGCTAACCATGGCTTACCAGAGATGGCTAACCATGGCATCATGATGGCTCTGGTCCCAACCTTTTCCAGCCTCTGTTTATTTGTATCTCCTTTAAGCTATGAGTTTGTGTACACTCTGATATACTGTTCCTAACAGAGCCAATACTACTCACCTGTGAATCAGTCATGATGCACCTACTCCAGTGAGCCCGGAGTATCCAGAAGCATATTCATTATTTGCAGACCCAGCTGACTATATATATTAATAGGGGATTTTATGGGGTCTACAGGTAGGCTTACAGTGGTGTAGTTCAAGAAATTTTTTTAAAAATCTATATTTGCTACAGGTTATATAGTTGAGAAAAACTCAAACCAGAGAGATGGAAGGAAATGTGAAGTCAGTTAGCACATGAAATACCTGAGAAAAAGATCAAAGGTGAAATCCCATGAATATGAAAAGTGAATGCAGAGAGAATAGAGACTACATATGAATGTTTTACTATAGCAGAAAATTTTATTTTTAGAATTTCACTCAAAAATTTAATTGCTTACTGCCAATATGAGTTTTTAAATATATTTTCACTGTGGTTTTTACACAACACTTGCATGAAAGCTAATGATCTAGTAGCTTAAAATAAATGCAGTCTGACTTTGTAATCTAGGAGAAATAAGCCCTTTTCACCAGTTCATCTGAGGACACTTCCTATGTAATAAACAACATTACAGCAAAGTCATGATGGAAAGTATATTTCCTCAGCTGAAGAAACACTCCACTCTTTCAGGTTTTCCTGACATTTCTCTGAACTCCCAGGAGGTTAAAAAAAAGTACCCTTACCAACTTGGAGGCACTGTATAAAATATATCTGTTAAAAGAAAGAATAGACATAAGTATCAATAAGGTTAATAATTATGTTCTCAGGACTGTAGTTCCAGAACACTACTGAACAAATATTTAAATTGATTGACCGAGAGGGGGATTACATGGTTTTTGTCAGCACAGATGGTAGCAAAGAAATCAGCTTCTGCTGACTGGTTTTGGTAGTCTACTTTCTATACTTTGCAACAAAAGTGAGTTTCATTCTTCCAAACTGATCCAGCATCAAACTATAACCTCCAGGATCCAAGACTGTATTCATAAAAATTAACAGAAAGTTTGATTTTTCAAGGAGTCATTTTTAAAACTTGGGTGGGACTTATTTGAACTTAGTGTTTTAAAACACTTCAGAAGCCTGATTTATAAATATATCTATATGTTTTTACAAAAACAGATACAGATCACACATAAATATACACGCACATACATGGTCATAGACATTTACCTTTTACTTTTTGTTGGGTGATAGCAATCTTATATAAAACACAGTTGGTAGTTTTCTGAAGAATATATTTATTTGTATTTTTCTGTGTAGAATACCTCAAAATGATGCAAAGGTTCATCAATACTGCACCAAGCTGCACTTGGGATTCTTGCCATCATCATTCTGTGTTGCTAGTTATCGTTTCTCTACTTGTTAATAAGATCAAGAGAAACTATGAGGTTTTTCTAAAGACAGTCATTTTCAATAGCAGGAGAGCAATTACTTTGCCCATTTGTACTATTATTTGCTGATGGCTTTTCAGTGGTTATATTAGA
Organism: Panthera pardus; assembly: GCF_024362965.1. Taxonomy (NCBI): domain Eukaryota; kingdom Metazoa; phylum Chordata; class Mammalia; order Carnivora; family Felidae; genus Panthera; species Panthera pardus. The sequence continues at coordinate 37,818,333 of NW_026526732.1, forward strand.
TAATATTTTCTCTCCCTATCAATCACCAAAATTTTTCTGAAATTTTACTACTTCTTGAGAAAGAGAGTAAGAGCAGGAATAATTAGATAACAATTTAAGATAGGCTACATTTATGAAATATTCCATGTTGGAATAATTGGCTAATATAAGATGTTTGCTTTATATCTGGATAAAATTATCCTTGTTTTTCCTTATCAACATAGGCGAGTAAAAGTTTAGAGTTGATATTTTTGTGCAAGAATGACTTTAAAGAAAGAAGTAAATTGCCAAAAATTTCAAACCATCAAACTAAATTGAAGCATAAAAATTTTAAAAAGGTAAATATTGACAATATGTTTAATCATTGAAATGATCAACAATAGATATTTTTAAATTAATAGTAATAGATGAATTGAGTTGGGAAGGTCATGCTACTGAAACTAAAACAGTTATAGATATCTATTTATCTTAAAAATACAAAGAAAAAATATCAATGTGTTTGAGTATAAATCAGGTTATAATCTGATTTTAAAAATCCTTTGGGCTAAGAGATCTTTTTTGATAATTTGATTACTGTTCTCAGCTCCTTAAAGTGAGCCAATTGAAATTACTTTTAAGAAATCACTCATTTCAGACTTTTAAAATTAAAAAATGTCATTTTGAAAAGATATACTTTCATTTTAAAGATGGCACTTATAAACATAATTCATTTCTTAAAACTAATTGTAACCTTTTGTCTTCTAGAATTATATAGGTTAGCAGGTCTCATCATGCATGTTAACCCTGTCAAAGTAGCCTCTATTTCTCCTTTGTAGAACTTATCCCTTTTCGAAGTAATAAATTACTTGCTCAAACAGTGCTTTCCTAGTAGACATTGAGCACCACGAGGAGAAAGACCTGGGTTGTCTTATCAGTGAATCTGTAGTTCCTGGTACAGAGTAGACATTTCAATTACTATTTGTTAAGGAAAGGAAGAAGGGAGAGGGAGATAGAGGTAGAAATTGAGGGAAAAAGATCATCTGTGAATATTACTTGTTAGATAAGTTTGATCTCAGGGATGCTGTCATCTATCAAGAGAAGGAAAGAGGTGCCATTTTCTTTTGAAATCTGATGTGAAAGGCAGGACAGGAGAGACAGGAGAAAAAAAAAAGTTCAGAGCATAACACAAAACTGGAAAAGAAAAACCAGGCTGAAATACTTTAAAGGAAGAAACACAAATGTCAAAGCAGGTTAAACTCAAGAATAGATATATTTCATTACCACCAAGGCAAAACTAACTTCATGATAAAAATAAATTAAATAGTGGCTTAGATCAGTGGTACTCAAAGAGTGGTCCATAGGACAGTGTGGGCCCAGTTTCACCTGTCTGTGAGATTAATACAAAATGAAAGAATAAGCATTTAGAATTGTTTAAACTGAGCCACCCAGGCACTTCCTCTTTTGTCAGTTTTAATAAGGACAGTGAGTCTCAGATTTTCTGGTGTTATTGACTGAAATGAGAAAACTCTTACTCCTCTTCTGAGAATACTAAGCTGGCAGGCTCATGCTGCTGAGTAGCAGGTAACTGTTGTTAACTGCTGGCTTTTGAAAGGGTTCAATAAGCAACATCCTTTCCTCCAGCTGAGTTCAGAACCACATAAAAGACAAACACAGAAATCAGACAGAAGCAAATGAAAGAGCCACCAGTTTTAGCTCTGGCCATATGATTTTCTAGCACTCCCAAGTGGAACTTTTCTGACAAAAAAAATGGAGTCAACCTACCACATAAGAGAGAGCAAATGGTCATTCTTTCTGACACAGGCAGATCTCAGGAGAAAGGAGAGAGGGGAAGCAGAGTAAGTACAAATCTTTCTCTTCAAATCACCAACTAGATAACTACCTCCTGTTTCCTTTGGGAAAAATAGTGAGTGGGTAGAGAAAGATAAGCAGTCTTAGTTTGGATGTCCCAAGACTTGAACCCTTAAGGTCTGGGGAAAGAAATACCTCCCCAACATGAACTATGTACCCTAAATTTTCTTCTACTTTTATTTTATACATAAATATGTCTAAGAAATATTGTGTATTGTCATTGTGCTTTTAAGTTTATTTTTTAGCCCTATAAATTTAATTACCTAAAATGAGCATAGTGGATTGCATATTTTTATACACTGGGATTCTGATACTAATTTTTCATTCTTTCTCAAAAAGAAACTATGAAAGATTTCTTAGTTCTGGCCAAAATAATATTCTGAATTAGGTTTAATGGTGTTCTTTCCTTGAATTTCTCAATTTTATCTCACTCATTTTTCTGTACCTCCTTCTATTATTTTTTTTAAATAATTTTGTTAAATTATAAATCGCATACCATATAATTCACCCACTTTAAGTGTACAATTTAATGCTTTTTAGTATATTCACTCACACATATGTGCAATCATCACCACAGTCAACTTGAGAAACTTTTCATGACATTAAAAAGAAACACTCTATCCTTGAGATACCATCCCTCATCTCTCCACCTCATTCCCCTTCCTAAGCAATCTAATCTACTTTGTGTTTCTTTAGACTTCCTTATTCTGGCTATTTCATACACAATATGTGTTTTTTTTTGTGACTGGCTTATTTCACAAGGTTTTTAAGGTTCACCCATGTTGTAGCACAAATCATTACTTCATTTTTATGCTTAATAATATTCCATTGTATGGACACAGCACATTTTTTGTATCCATCATCAGTTGATGGATATGTAGGTTGTTTCCACCATTTGACTATTTAGTCATTATGACTAATGCTGCTATAAATATTCATGTCTCAAGTGTTTCTCCTATAGACAGTATGTACTTAGATTAGGGTTTTTTAGAATTTATTTTTAATTTATTTTTAATTTTTTAGGGAGAGAGAATGTGCACAAGCAGGGGAGAAGGCAGGGGGAGAGAGAGAGAGAGAGAGAGAGAGAGAGAGAGAGAGAGAGAGAATCTTTTTTTTTGGGGGGGAGGAAAAGGGAGGGACAGGAAGCATGAGCAGAGGAGGGGCAGAGGGAGAGAGAGGGGGAAAGAGAGAAACCCAAGCAGACTTCACACTGTCAGCACAGAACCCAACACTGGACTCAACCTCACAACCATGAGATCATGACCTGAGCTGAAATCAAGAGTCAGACACTCAACCAACTAAGATACCCAGGTGCCCCAAGAGAGAGAGGATGTTAAGCAGGCTCCATGTTGAGAGATGTGAGGCTTGATCCCATGACCCTAGGATCATGAGCTGAGCCCAAATCAAGAGTCAGACACACCTGTGCCATCCAGGGACCCCAACGTGTTTTTTAAAAATTTTTTTAAATGACAGTCTCTGAATTTTTATTTTATTGTTTAATTCATTCACACTTAATGTTATTACTGATATGGTTGGATTTACATCTTCCATTTTACTTTTGGTTTTCTATGTATCTCATGACTTTTTGTTCCTTTATTTCACTTTACTGCTTTCTTTTGTTTTAAGTATTTTCCAAAGAAGCATTTAAACTTATTTAATGATTTTTTACTGTATCTATTTATCTATCTATATCTGTCTATTTATCTATATATGTACATATACACACACATATATTACTGGTTGTTCCAGGGCTTACCATATATATCTTAACTTACAGAATTAGCTTTAGCTTTATACTGGCTTGATTCCAGTAAGATCTAGAAACATATGACTCTTATAAAACTATTCTATTTCTCCCTCTTTTCTGGTATTATTGTTACATCTATAATGTTATATATTACATCAGTAATTATTACAAATCCAATAGTATGTAGTTAAGTTCAATTCAGCTTTGTTCCTATCTGCCTCCATTGTGCTGTTATTGGCAAACATATCACATTTTAATGTTATAGGTCCAATATTACATTTATTTACATAAATTTATAGGCCCAATATACATACTATTGTATACAATTACTTTTTAAATCTGTTAAGAGAAGAAAGGGGAAAAATATTTTTTTATCTTCTCTTTCATAATTATATAATTAGGGATTTTTAAGTTTTTAAGCAGAGCTATTCAGAGATGAGGCAACTCATGTCTCCATATTCATTTTACTTATGCTGGTCTTGAAAAAAAAACAACTAACGAATGTGTAGACACATCACACACCCAAAATATTCCCAAGCATGCATTTTCTTGTTCACTTTTATTCACCACTCAACTCTCATCACCTCTACTCCATATCCCTTCCAAACTTTAATCTGGTTGCTCTCTTGAGGTGGCATTAGTCAAGCATATTCTGTACCTCACTAGTTGCTGTGCTCCTTGGTGTGAACAGGGCCTCGTGTCTAGTGCAATCAAGGTTTACAGCTGACGAGCTCATTTGGACCCTGCTTCATTTGGTCCCCTTCCAGCTAAGTTCTTGGCTTACTTCACTTTGGTGGTTGAGAAATTACAGAGACTGTAACATTTATCCTTCCTTATCTTACCTGCCTCTTCATATATCTTACTGACTAAGACATGTTCTTCTGATTTAGTACATTTTATTGCTATTAAAATAACAAAAAAAATCGAAATATGCCTAATCACGTTATTATAACTTTCTTTTACACAGTTTCTAATGAAGCATATTTTAAAACAGTATTGCAAAACAAAATAAAATTTACTTCTGGACAATATTATCTATCACTAAGTAGAATGACAGAGGAATAATTATCATCATCACAATATTATTATACATCATTTTATGTGTTTAAATGCTTTCTCTGGCCCAGTCTCTTTGTTAAGTAATGCATAAACATTCTCAGAACAGCCTTGTAATTTAGGTATTATTATTATCCTATAGATGAGAATACTGAGATTTAGGGATATTAAATACCTTCCAAGTGTTACAAATCAAGTCAGAGGTACAGCCAGGATGTATAAATTCCTATGGAATCATACAGATAAGAAAACCAACTCTGCCTATTAGGAATAAAAGTTTTGGAAAACAGTCCTTAAAAGAGGTAACATCTGAACTGAGTCTTGAAGAATAGATAAAGGTTCAGAAGGTCAATAGTATAGGTAGGTAATGTGTACCAGAAAAGGGAACAAAGCTAACATGTGGAAGAATGAGGCAGTGTGGCACCTTAGGGAAACCACAAAGAGATCAAAATTACCGACTGTTGATGAAAGGGTAAAGCTTTATTGGAACAGAGCCACACTTATTTGTTACATGTTTACTATGGCTGTTTAAGTATTACAAAGGCAGAGTTGAGTAATTGCAACAATGTCCATTTGGCCCACAAAGCTGAAAAGTATTTGTTATTTAAAAAAAGTTTGCTAGCCCCTATTTTGGAGAATTAATTGAGTTTTACAGCAATTAAAAATAAGAAAAAAATGATTTCCTCTCCTTTATTTAATTTCTAGCACTCTTTGTTTTTTGGATAGATTCAATTTTTTAAATTATTTATTTATTTAGAGAGAAAGAAAGAGAGCACAAGCAGGGGAAGGGCAGAGAGAGAATCCCAAGCAGGTCTGTGCTGACAGTGCAGGCCGACATGGTGGGGGGGGGGGGGGGGGGGGGCGGGGCTTGAATTCATGAACCATGAGATCATGATCTCAGCTGAAATCAAGAGTTGAACACTGAGCCATTCAGGTTCCCCTTATCCAAATTTTTATTATCATATTCCTGCTGCCTGAAGATTTCTTTTAAGATCTTTTGTAGTGCAGGTCTATGAGAAAATCATTACTCTCCAATCAGTGATGGAGCTGGGTTACCAAAATGAGTGTAATCTCACCTAAATGGTATGACAAAAGCTACCTCTGGTTTGCTTCTGTTCTTATAACATAGCTCTCCAGAGTTTCTTCATGCTCTTTTTTTTTAAACTTTTATTGAAAAAAATTAATGCAAGGGGCACCTGAGTGGCTCAGTTGGTTAAACATCCTACTCTTGGTTTCAGCTCAGGTCACATGAGTCCTAGTATCACATCGGCTCTGCATGGACAGTGCAGAGCCTGCTTGGGATTCTCTCTCTCCCCTTTGTCCCTACCCTTCACACTCTCTCTCTCACAAAATAAATAAACTTAAAAAAATTTTTTTAATTAAAAAAATATTTAATGCAAGAAAATTTTAAGAATAGTATAATGACCTCCCATGCACACTTACCTAGAGTGACCATTGTTAATATTTTGCCACACCTTCTTCTCTACACACACGTACATGCACACATTACACGTCAGCTGAAACATTTGAGAGTGTCAGCTCTCATGACCTTTCACCCCAAATACTTCAGTGATGTTTCCTAAGAAAAAGGATATTTTCTTACAGAAAACATGGCACAAATATTAAGTTCAGAAAAATTAAACATGAATACAAAACTATTTCACCTATTTCTCAATGTTGTCTTTTATAGAATTTTTTTTCTGATCAAATATCCTATGGAGAGTCATGAATGCATTTACTTGTCATATGTCTTTAATCTCTTTTAATTTAAAAGTTTCTAAATCTTTCTTTATGTAGCTTTTTCTATTACAATGTAAGTGCCTGACATTAAGCTTTTGATTGCTGAGGCATCTATTTCAAAGACGTTCATTCTGATTAAACCATTGCCAGCTGTATGGCACAGCTACTAGTAAAACAACTAGATAAGGTACCAGGTCACCCCTATCCATAATGTTCCCATTTTAGAACCATGGTAACATAGAACACTGACCACTTAAAGTGACCTCACATTTCCCTTCCTTGACCCAAATTTCCGTTCTTGTGCTTTAAATTCACCAATAAAGAGTGAACCACTGCAGTTACTCTGTCCTCAGACCTTAATTAAAGCAGAACCCCCGGTCCATGCTCCTTCCCTCTCTCTCTCTCTCTACCTGTGACCTCACTGTTTGACCCTCAGGCTTGCTGCATATCTTCCAGAACCTATGAGTAAAAAATCTTATTTTTCAAAGTTCCCTGGTGGTTTTGCTGAGCTGTGTCCTATGGTAATAATAAGAACCACAAGGGCAAGTCTAGGGCCAGTCAACATTAGCCCTGCTGGTGTTGGGAGAAATGTATGTGGGGCTCACTACAAGTAAATACTGAATCCGGATGAGAACCTCAGGCATGCCTAGCCAAAAACATCACTATCAATAGGCTGGGACTGACACAACACTTTGTCTTTCATGAAGTGACTTCTTTAAAGAATACATGTCACATGTTTTGTAGAAAGTCCATCATGTAGGTTGTCTGCTATTTTTTCCATGATTAGATTCAGATTATGACTATCCTGGAAGGAATACTATATAAGTAATGCTGTGTCCTTCTTCACATATCATTTCTAGAGGCACACAATATTTCTTTTCTATGTTGTTGATGAGGTTGACTTTAGTCACTTTGTTAAGGCAAAGTCAGGTTTTTTTCACTGTATAAATATCATTTTTCTCTTGGCAACTACTAAATAGTATGTGAGGGCATTTTTTCCCCCAGATTGTATAAATAACATAATCATCCAATGATTTTATCCCAGTTGTAATGGTCTGCCAGAAGTCTGGTTTCTCAACTCTTTGCTATACTCAGAATTAGTAAAAAGGCTGTTGATCCTCAGTGTCAATATACCACATCTATGGCTTTCATTTCTTGCTTTTTCTGTTTTCAGGTCTTTGTTTCTTAAGTATGAGACTGCTATAGATTTCACTTTGAATTGCAAAAGTTTTTAGTTTAGATTACGGCTTTTTATGTAGTCTTAGAATATAACAAATGTCTTCTGTGGCAAATGGTTATGTACCTGCAGACCTCAAGCCTTCAATATTGTCTCTCTACCCCCAAGCGACTGCCAAAGACCACATTGCTTTCTCCTTCTTTTAATTATTGCGCTCTGTCTGGGCAAGCTACACACCTCACCCCATATCAAGAACTGGCAAATCCCCCATAAAAAACAAACAAACTCAGCCACTATTTATCTCCTCACCTCTGAGTGAGGTGAATAATAATTACCTCTATGTAATTTAGGGCCATTTCACCCTCATAGCTTCCATAGCTCTAGGATGCCTTTTCAAAGGTAGTTTTTGTAATTTATCTTTTTCTCTCAGTTGTAAATTGAGAGTATACAGGCTTGACATACTCTTTTAAATCCTGTTAAAAGTGCACAGTCAGCCTACATTTGCATGTGGTAACTTCAATATCTGTATTACTTGTGGTTCTGTTTCTATTAGTTGTTTTTCCTCTTGCCTTTTTTTTCCACATGGTCTGTCTTCATATCTGCCTGTTAATTTTTTTCATGAAAGGACAGACATTTTAAATGTTTTCTTTTCTTTTTTTTATGTTTCTTTCTTTTTGAGAAAGAGACAGAGTGCAAGTGGGCGTAGGGACAGAGAGAGAGGGAGACAGAGAATCTGAAGCAGGTTCCAGGCTCTAAGCTGTCAGCACAGACTCTGACGTGGGACTTGAACTCACAAACCATGAGATCATAACCTGAGCCAAAGTTGGACACTTAACTGACTGAGTCACTCAGGCATTCCAAGGACAGGCATTTTAAATGAAAATTTATAGGGCTTTTTCGTACAGAAATGCCATCTTCCAGTAACTTGCCAAAATGACCAACACAAAAGGAAAGAGGAGAGGCAGCCATGATATGTTCTCTACGTCTTTTAGAAAACAAGGAGTTGTTCCTTTGGTCACATACATGTGAGTCAACAAGGAAAGTGATATTGTAGACATCAAGGTAATGGGCACTTTTCAAAAAGGAACATCCCACAAATGTTATGGCAAAATGGAAGAGTCTACAATGTTACCCAGCATGCTGTTGGCATTGTTGTAAACAAATGAAGGGCAAGATTTTTGCCAAGAGAATTAATGTACCTATTGAGAATATTAAGTGTTCAAAGAACCGAGATAGCTTCTTGAAGCGTGTGAAGGAAAATGATCAGAAAAAGAAGGAAGCCAAAGAGAACCGTAGTTGGGTTCAACTGAAGTGCCAGCTTGCTCCACCCTGAGAAGAACATTTTGTGAGAACCAGTGGAAAGGAGCCTGAGCTGCTCCCTGTGAACTCATGGCATGAATTCATGTAAAAAATACGTGTAAGAAATACAAAAGACCTCAAGACTGTAAAACAATACAAACAAAAAATAAATAAATGGAGAGTTATAGGGATAATCTGAAGTTCTAGATGATGCTATCTTCCTCAAAAGAGGATTCATTTTGTTTTAGGCAAATAGGCTGAAGGCAGATCACCTTAAGCCAATGAGGAATTGAAACTTTTCTAGACTAGGCCTCATTCTTTAGGAGGGTTGGTCTATTTGTGTTTCTCCCTTATTCTTTATACAGTGTATCCCATCAGGAATATCATTTGAAAGCCTGGATTACATATCAGATCTCTCTTTCTGGAAGATCCCGAAGTCCAATTTTTGTTTCCAAATTCTCAAAGACTACTGGAGACTTTGTTGAGCTTCTCACTTTCTCAGCTGCAGCCTGCAAACTAACAAAAGTCAAATAGGAAAATAGTGCTGAATATTGGATTTTCTCTTTTTATCACCCTTCTTTATGGTATCTTTGATCCTCTCTGAGATCTCTATGTCTCGTTCTCCAGTGCTTCAAAACAGATTTTCTGTGTGTGTATGTATGTGTGCATGTGAGTGTATGTGTGTGTGATTCTTACATTTTAGTTATACTCAAAGCAAAAATTGTTCTGTAACAAGCTATGCTGCCATTTTTGATAACATAAAATCCTTGCTTTTGTTTATTTGCATTTGCCTGATATTCATGGTATACTTACATGGATTTTCTAACTTTCATTTAGGATTTAGGTATATCTCATGTACTTGGCACAGAGTTAGGTTTTACTTTGTGATTCAATCTGAAAGTCTTTTTCTTTTAATAAATCTTTGTCTTTTCTTTTAAACCATATTTATAAATATGAACTTATGTCATCCCTTAGTTCTGACTATATTTTATGTGTATTTTCTGTTTTTATGGTTTTTAAAAAGTCTTTCAGTATGTAGTCTTTTTTCTTTGCTTGGTATGTATATTTGTAATTAAAAAATACTTAATTTTTTTCATTTTTATTATAGGGATTTCTTTTATTATTTTATATCTTACTTTAAGCCTGGTATTTTAAAAACGATGTCCATCATACCTCTATACAATGATTATAGCATTATCCTATATTTTTTCTTACCCTCCCCTCATTCCATCCAGATTTAGTCAATATTATCTTTTATAGTATTTACTTTTATATGCTTAAATCAATTAATATTCTGATACATGGTTTACTTCAGATTGGATTTAAGTCATTTGATCCCAATATTTATACAAGGTAAACTGCAAACCTTCTCTAAGTCCCACCTTTAAATTGTAAGGCATAAAGTGTACATTGTGAAGGCATGCCATATTTACATTTTCATTAGTCACCCTAATATCTGCAGGTAATATAGGTCAAGAATTTAGGACAGTGCCTAGTACAAAGGAAGTACTATGTAAATGTTTTTCTATGTATTTTGGTTGTAATCAAACATTTATATATAGTACTCACATGGTCTCTTTGCTGTAGGTTCTTTATTCACCATTTGGTGGGCTGAACTTCACCCTCTGAAAGTTTTCTCAGAAAAGTTCAGAAAATCTGTGCATATAAATGATTGTATTTTACAATTTGAAGGATTGTTTGGCTGGATGTGACATCCTTGGGTTGACATTTTTTTTAATCAAATTTTTTAGTTGTTATTCATCTGAATAGCATTGAATGTTGCTGTGAGGGAAATGTGGGACAATCTAATGCTCTTCCTACTATAGGTGATTTTTATTCCTTTCACTTATATGTTAGGAATTCTTTATCTTTCAAGTCCAATAATGTCTTAGAATTGAACATTCTAGATCATTATTTCATGTGTGTTGCACATTTTTAAATATTTAGACTAAAGTATTTTATTTCTTAAAAAAAATCTTGAATTATAATTTAATTGTAATCATTGGTTTCCTTCTTAAATTTTAGTTTTCTTTACTAAGGACTCCAATTATAAATGGGTTGGATCTCTTTGCTTTCTATGTTGATTAAGTTTATTTTAATCTTTTTTTCTCTTCATTTTCCTTTCATTTATGTAGCTCCACCTCACTGCCTCTTTGTAATATATAAATAAAATTCAAGTCTATGTAAAGATAGAAAATGTTCTATAATGTTTTAAATTTTGTAGTCACATTTATGACTGAAAGCACTGCATTTGCAAAATTGCATATATGTTGTTTTCCATTTGAGTCCTGATGGAATAAAGCCCGTGCAACCTGAGGGATGCACACTACATTTGGCAAGTATAAATAAGAATAAGCAGTGACATTTCATTTCACATAAATTAGGATATGTACATGCAAGAAGTAAAATCTAAGGAAACCTATTAATTTTCAACTCATGTAGTAATTTTCAGTCTATTTATAGAACTTCAGATATGTGAAACTAAGAGGAACTACCCATTACAGTTTCCTCATTTCAGAAAAAATTCTGATACTCAAAGAGATCAGGTGAACTTTTCAAGACTCTACCAAAGAAAAATCTAAGTTCTCATAGTTTTCTAATATTAGACACACACACACACACACACACACACACACACACACACAAACACCTGATGTTTCAACATCACCATTATGGCTTTAAAAGCCCACTCCAGGCACTCATTTTCAATTTCTACTTTGAATAGACTATAAGCCAAATAAAATTGTGATACAGACAGGTTTGAACACTAACAGAGGCAATAACTTCACTTAGAAAAAGATATTCTGCACCAGTATGTCTCAGACACCCACACAGGTACAGCAGAAGATTGAAACTTACTTTCACAAAACTCTTCCCTTATATATACAATAAGAAGAACCATCTTTAGCATTATTAATGGCATATACAAAGCAACTTATTCAGTACATGGCACACTGTACATCTATAAATATGATCATTATTATAAATTTACAGATTCAGAAACCAAGTCTCAGAGATGCAAAGTAAATATGATGGTGTGGTACATTGAAGTCTATAAATTTTTTCCCCCACATATTCAGAATCCACAGCAGTTCCAACAAACATTTCTTTACGTTAACCTGAAATCTTTCTCAACATATTGGTTCCAGATCTAGCTTTCAAAACAATAAAAAATAAATATAATCTCTCTTCAACATAACAGTTTAAAATATTTAAAGGTAGTTACTATACACCACAATAGTCTTTCCTTCTCTAAGTTAAATATTCTCTTTCGGTAGTTCATCTTTAATATGACACGTGGCTGATTTTAGAGTCCACTCATTAATCTGATCATTTGTTCTGAACATGTTCCCATTTGTCCATGCCCTCTTCTAATATGTAACGTCCAGAAATTATCAAAACACTCCAGTTGTGCTGTCAGTGCCAAGTAAAAAGTAGACCATTTAGAGGTCTAACTATTAACTGAGAATAATGAGGAATTGCTGTATCTTGGCTGAACTCAAGTACCAGGAAGAGAAAAAAAAAACCTTAGAAAAAATATCTCCTTTCAGTTGGGTCATAATATTCTGCTTCTGACAGAAAGTAGTCCAAAATAACCACCACTTTTACTGAATTTTGAAGATATAAATATGTTGGTTATTCTGCAAGAAGGCACCAATGTTGAACCCAGGAAGTTCACAGGACAGTCACTGTGAGCAGCTGTTTTTTCTTGAATTTACGAACAAACCTGTTACTTCTACCAGGGACAGAGAGATATCTGCTGCACGCCTCCTACTATGTTAAGTACATGTTATGCTATTTAATCCTAACCACACACCTAAGAGTTATGGATTATTGTGTCCATTTTATGTATGCTGAACTGAGGGATGGTAGTCTATTAGCATTCATTTATTTACCTTCAGAGACTTGCCCATATTTTTGTAGCTGGTAAGGTGCAGAGCTCAAATTCCACCTTAAGTCTGATGGACTGTCCAAGAGTCTATGTGTTTTCCTTATCATGTTACCTCATAAGATATGGTAGGCAGCCTCTAAAATACCCCCCAATGATTCTCTGCCTCCTAATATTTTTGCCCTTGTGTAATTTCCTCCTTATGGGTGTGGGCTTGACCTAGTGATGCCCTTGAAATGAATAAAATATGGAAAGCTTGATGTAATGTCAATTCTTCCAAAATTAGGTAACAAAGAGATAGTGTCTTCCATCTGGATTATTTATTCTCTTGCCCTTTTAATCAATCACTCTGAGGAAAGCAGGCTGCCCTATGGTGAGGGACCCTGTGGAAAGGCCCACATTGCAAAGAACTGATGTCTCAACCACACCCAGCAAGAACTTGAGACCAGCCAACAGCCATATGAGTTGAATGTACACTTTCCCTTAGGAGAGCCTTGAAAGTGTCCCAGCCAACACTTTGTAGCCTTTGAGAGAGGCTGTGAAAGAGATACCCAACTAAGCTGTATCTTGATTCCTGACTCATTAGAATTATAATAAATATGTTATTTGAGCTACTAAGTTTTGGGGTAATTTGTTACACAGCAATAGGTAACTAAACACCATACGAAAGCAAAAAGTCTGTGGGAAAGAAGCAGAATTGCACAAAATCACCTATATGTATGTCTTTTATCCGCCAGGAATTGGGTGTGATCTAATAAACCTTCTCCCAACTTTGTGCATTTCACAGCTGCAATACCCACCTTCCTAATATAGATGAATCTCACTCTATATGTGTGTTGAATTGTGCTGGTTCCAAAATGTTTTTTCCTAAATGTGGTGAAAAGGGTAAAATTATTTCTTATATTTTCCCTTGTTGTGATTGCTAACAAACATGGCTGTTAACATGTAAATATGTCTCATTTAACTAGTAATGAATTTTTTTGGATGCCTGTTTTATAGGAGATAAACTGAGTCTGGATTACAAGGCTGTGTCATGACTTTCAATCACCAGTGTATTGGAATTATTTTTTTTAAGGTTGTTGTCATGACTTATATTCACCAATGTATTTCCGGTTCAGCTCATATGGCAGACATAAATGAGCACTTCTACAGAGTACTATCTTACTGGCAACTTACTTGCGTTGAGTATTGAAATTAATAAATATGAACCACAATCCAAGTGTAACTTTCCTGTTCTCCTTGTCTCTAGGAAGTAATGTTATAAGAAATTGACACATTTGGGGTGCCTGGGTGGCTCAGTTGGTTAAGCATCTGACTTTGGCTCAGGTCATGATCGCACAGTTTGTGAGTTTGAGCCCCATATCAGGCTCTGTGCTGACAGCTCAGAGCCTGGAGCCTGCATTGGTTTCTGTGTCTCCCTCTCTCTCTGCCCTTTCCCTGCTTGCACTCTCTTTCTCTCAAAAATAAACATTTAAAAAATTTAAAAAAAAAAAGAAATTGACACATTCAGTTTGGCCAAAAGATCCTTGTCATAAGTGTTCTAAAGTGGAGGTCCCCTCCCAACTTTCATGTACTAATACATAGTCCTCATGTAGATCCTATAACTCTTCTTATGGAAAATAAACAACAATAACAATATTAACAATAGACTAAATTTAAAATTTAATTAAAACTTAAGAATATGTTATAATTAACTACAGAGGTAAATATTTTGAGCAGAAAAATGTGTGTGCTAGTTGAAAATCTCATTATTTAGAAAACTATTCATTATAATATATGAGATAAGATGATAAGACTATTCATGACTGTTAAAAAAATACATAAAAATTGAGAAAATTTTGACTAAGAATAACTTCTTCAAGGGAATGTAAAGCTAACATAATTCCAATATACCAGCAAAATTTAAAAAAGTTATTTTTTTTATTTTTGAAGAACAATGATGAGCATTATAAATTAATGTGGTCTCCATTGAAACAGTTCCAGTCTTTTCTTACTGAGACACATACTGCTATTTGTCCCCCAATATCCATGTTCTCTTTATTCCTTACAGTTTCAATTTTTTACTGGGCCCATAGTTATTTGGAGAAATGGCTACATTTCTGAGCCTTTCTTGCCACTAGGTGTGATGTTTCGTTTTGAACAATTGGTTATAAGGAGAACTACTAGGGAGTGTCCTTATAGAAAAGGTGTCCCCATCTTTGTCTCTTTCTCCTCTCTTCTGATTGATATAAAGAGTTCCAAAAGCCATCTTCCCCCCCCCCCCAATTGAAGTCCACTTTATTTGAAACTTTCCACATGCCATCCAAGAACCATCTTGGAACATGAGTTAAACTTTCTAGTTATTAGGGCTCTCTATTACTAGTTTGGTAGAACCCCAAAAATGTAAATAATACATCATTCATACCCAACCCCAAACTCCCTCCAGTGAATCTTGATGGTGAACCATTCCCAGGGAATGCTACCTCTGACTTCCCACTTCTATCTTGTGCAACACACTTCAAAACTGCTTTCCTAGAGGGCTTGAAAACAGTGAGTAATCAAACCACCCTTTTCCTGGTGAGTCTGAATTAGGAGATAATCATTTCAAATTGTCTGGGCACATGATTTCTACATTCTACATTTTTGCATTTGAACATGATGGTCTCGGAAAAACTCTCTAATATATGAAAAGAAAAAAAGAACTTCAAAAATATATAATTGAGGGCTTCTTTGGGCAATAAAATTTGAACTAAAGTCTAGTGAGACTCTTCAGCACCAAAATGAAAGTTTTCTTTTTACTGATATTCAACATGGAAAAGATGAGCATGATTTTCCAGGGGCTTTTTTAGGCTTTTGAGCAGTAATAGTTTATAATACAGTGCAAATACAGAGATAACTAAATAATAGTTTCAGTCTAATTTTGCTGGAAGTTTCTCCCAAAGTTTCTAAGTATTCTTCAAAAAATCCACACTATGTTTTCCTTTCCCAATATCTAATGATTAAATATATGTTGATGGTTCTGTTTTTCAAGCTGTAAATGTCTTTAGTATCTTTTCTATGGGCCTCTTGTTTTATACTTAACTTTTATTTTCATAAAATTAGAACTTGATTTGTTCTTATTCTTTCTCTTTATTTTTTCATGTATCTAGAAATTATATAACAGCTGCATCCCAGGCAGCAAATCCATCTGCCCTCTGGTAGAGATTGTGGCACTGTATATGGGACTACTGAGCTAGTCTCTGTGTCTCCTAATATTATTCATCATAGAACTTTGGGCCAGTTTTAGTCTCCTAGGCCTTTTTGGTTTACATTCCTGATTCAAAGAGATGCCAAAAAACTAGCAAGAAAGCATTTATTAAGTTGGACAGTGAGACATTACAGAAATGAAGGCACTGGATAGATGAGTATTTATCTTTACTAGGCCCTAAAGGCAAGACTTGTTCAGATGCTGGCAATTTCTTGGTTTGGTGTTCACACTACTTTCTTCCTCCTTTAGTGTGCCGCAATCCTCAGAGAACTAAAAGAAATAACTATGAATGTAATGTACACATGGAACCATTTCTGGGAATGAGTAAGTAGAGACAAAGTCATGCATTTTTAAAACAAAACCATGACACAAATCTATGCAAGGAAGAAAGTTCATACTTGAATGTTTAGTAAATCAGAACACAAGGTTTACTAAGATGCTTTGGGCTTAATTCCTTACCACAAGTTGAGAACTGTATAAAAAAATGCTTCAAATGACTTCTGTAGCAGGGATGGAAGCAGAGCAGCAGTTTTACTGTTTTGTGGTTTTGGTGGGCTTCCATGCCTCAGCTTCCACTGATCCTTGTCTGACTGGGAAGCCAGAAGTCCCTTCTCATTGATCCAGTAAGTTCCAGGTTTCTGACACTGTCAGAAACTTTTTCCTGGTTAGCATTGAAAATCAAGTCATTTTTTTAATTAGACAATGCAAATCTGTATATCTTCAGACATACTGAAGCTCCTGCAAGTGAGAAACAAAAGCTTCCTGGACTTTGAGAGAATCTTTGACATCATTTCTGCTTTTCTAATCCAGGCACATTGGACACCTGGAAAGCAAAGGTTAAGAAGCTTTGACAAGGAAATATGCAAATACAGGTAAAGAATGCTGTCCCCTGCCCTCCTTAATTCTTGTATTTCCTGGTACCACTAGGGAGGGGTGTTTGATTTTTAAAAATGCTTTCATTGGCAATTTCAGGATTTTTTTTTTTGCAATGCTCACTCTAGATCTCATTTCCATAATTGGGTAATTTGCAGATCTTGTACACTTTGGACTCAGGGAATTTGTGGGAAAATATTTTTAATTGGTACTAGCAAAAATTTCTGGCATGAGATTTCTTTAGTGTCAAAACTGAACTATTTCCCAGGAACTCATGACTAGATTGAAAGCTGATGGAAGACAAGGGCTGAGTCTAATATATTCATATGTTATCCAAAATGTTTAATATGTGGCTGGGTATGTTAGTTACTCAAGAAATACGAGTCATATATGAGAAAATTTATTAGTATCAGATTATAAACAGAATTTTTTGAAAGGGTAAATTCAAAAGTTACTTATTACTTGAGTATTCCTATTCAGAATTAGTTTATCATTTATTCATTCATTCATACATTCGACAAAAATGTACTGGCTTCCTCTGACGTAAAAACAAAACAAAACAAGTATATTAATTTAGGGAAGGGTAATTTAAAGAAGATAAGGCATAGCCTCACTCTACAGAGTGTTTAATTCAGTTAAAAAGTAATTATTTAGGGAAAAATGAGAAATATATAAATCTCATACAATGCTAGGGATCCATTAAAAAATTAACAGGAAAAGACAACAAAACAGTCACAAATTGCCTACATCTAAATGATATTAGAACTATAAGTGCAACCCGTCTGCATGTTCTAAAATATTGGTATTTGGAATTAAATTTCTAAATGGAGCTGATTAGTTTGCTTTGGCCTGATTTAGATGAGATGATTTAATGTGGAGCATGAGGGGCTGAATTTGACTTCTAGACAATCTTACTGTAATGGAAACCTAAAGAGAGAAAGAGAAAATGAAAACTGGATATGTACAACTACAATAAGAGCTAAGGACTCTTCACCGAAGACAGAGATGATGTGGCATCATTTTTCAATCACTGAGAACCTTTTTTAGTCCAAAACTGGTGGTTACCACTGTCCATCTGTCCCCCAACTTGCTCGTTGAGATGACACATACTTATGTACACACTCAGGAAGCTGGAGATCAGAACCAAAGAAAGCCAGCACATTCTCTTGTTGAAGTTGAGAAACCCTAAGTTTAATAATTTGGGGATCAAGTGGCTAATGAATATTTTCTGCCCCAATTGTAGGGGTAGAGGGAATAATTATGAAAAAATAACAACTGATTCCTCCTCTTTTCTTCTTAAGTCTTGTGGATTTTATCTTCGTTCACAGTGCAGTTCTTGTAGGCAAGTTGGAAAAGCAGCTTCTTGTGAATGGGAAGGTAAAACATGATATGATAATTATGTATGTAGGTTTGGATAAAAGATGGAAGTAGAGAAGCATGTCAGTATAGAAGCGCCTCTTGTGCACAAATCAAATTTGGTGTAAGGACATAATCAGCAACGGTGAGGATTCCCAGAAGAAATCACTTTCCTTCCCACCATTTCTAATCCCTTTTCAGCTCTCTATGAAAATGCCCCTAATGTACACTCCAAGATACAAAATATTAGTACATTCATCAAAAATCCCCTCTTGCTTCATGCCATCAGACTGAGGATGGGAAAATGAGCTCAGGGAAATGCTTATGAAATTCTTTGGAATGTAGCTAAATATAGGAAAACATGAATTACTTACTGCCCCACGTAAGTAGTAATTCACTGGGGAAAAAAATGGTGTCTGAAACCACAAAACATTTGATGATTCTTAAATTTGGCAGCACAATGTTGAGATCCTCGGCCCTGGTCTTTTTTGGAGAAATCACTATTACTGACATGAGAGTTAGAAGTCATTAGTTTCCTCAAATTATCATGCAAGATTTTTCCTAAACTTAATGTGGTCCAATTAAACATCCCATTTTCAAGGGTGCCTGGATGGCTCAGTCAGTTAAGCCGCTGACTCCTGATTTCGGCTCAGGTCAGGATCTCTGCTCAGGTCAGGGTCTCGTGGTTCATGAGTTTGAGCCCTGCAATGAGCCTACTTGGTTGGGATTGTCTCTCTCTCTCCCTCTCCCTCTGCCCCTCCCCTGCTCTCACTTTTTCTCTCTCTTTCAAAATAAATAAATAAACTTAAAAAAATAAATATCTCATTTCAGAACCTTGAATTAATGTCAGTCACATACAGCAAGAAGACAGATAACAATACCAAAAGTGATGAAAATAAATAAAGTTATTGAAGGCAGCGTACTCTGCCAGGTATAAGATCGCTCTTTCCCTCCCTCTTTCCTTTCTATTATTCATTATAATATAAAGTAACATAACTGTGTGTGTGTGTGTGTGTATGTGTGTGTGTAACAGGAAAAACAAGAAAGTTCTCCCTTATACTTTCACACTTAGATAAAAGTCTGCTTTCATGTTGCATTTTATTTATATCCTATACACATAAAAAGCTGCATATTTTGTTTCTTCAGAGAATTAAAACATTCATAAAGGCACGTGCTAAATTAATCCTATTAGATTATATACACTTCTACACCCTGCCCTGCACACAACGTTATGGCCATATGGTTACTAATTACATAGTATATAAAGGATATAGAAGAGAAGCAGTCCATTTTCAAATCAGGTAGTGAGAGACAGAGTAGTATGTGAATGCTACAGAAAAAAAGAGGACAGGCTGATAAGCTTGAAGGGGTGTTTGTTAGTCCACAATAAAAGGAGACATGGAAAAACAGCAGGCAGACAATAAAGTAAATTCAAAAAAGATCAGGGAATGTTATTTATAAAAAGGGAAGCAATTGTCATGGAGTATTTAGGATTTGGATCGATAAAAAGGAGGGTTTGAGCCTTTTAGCTCCAGAATGAATAAAAATAAAGACCTGGAGGTGGAAGCAGATTGATGACTGAAGAAGCTTCATACTGGAGAGCAGTGAAAAGGAAGCCTGCTTAACTAAGGAGACACCAGATAACAGATGATTGTGAAAGCCAGGCTGAGCAGATTCAATTTGACACGACAAGAAATGAGAAATTATTCACCTAGCATACAGGGAGTTTAAAAAAAGAACTTTATGGGGCACCCGGGTGGCTCGGTCGGTTGGGCGTCCGACTTCGGCTCAGGTCATGATCTCACAGCTTGTGAGTTCAAGCCCCGCAGCGGGCTCTGTGCTGACAGCTTGGAGCCTGGAGCCTGCTTTGGATTCTGTGTCTCTTTGTCTTTCTGCCCCTTCCCCACTTGTGCTCTGTCTCTCTCTATCAAAAATAAATAAAATATAAAAAATTTTTTTAAAAAACACTCTATAGATGCATAGAGCTTATCAACTTCCAGCTCTGACATTTACTAGCTATTGGATTTTGGACAATTTATCTAGTTTCTCTGATGCTCAACTTTTCTTCTGTAAATAAGATAATGCCTATAGTACATTGCTGTAAGAATTAAATATGCTTACTTATGGAAAGCATTTGGCTTAGTTAATAGTTACACAAAGATTATTAGTTCATTCTTTCTTCCCTCCTTCCTTTAACAGAGTGTTTCGAAAAGTAAGTTATTAAAACAGTTACTTAGTCAATGAAGAATGTTAGAGATTGAAATTAGTAGAAGTAATAAGTAGACAAAAATACAGAATTTTAATATGTCCAATGATTAATGGACATTATTTTTAATAATTTAGCATTGTCTCTAAGACAGAACTTGGGTTGTAACAACACAAAATAGTTCCTATAATCTTAACAGAGAGTTCATTTATAGAAAGGTGTCCTTGTCCTTTTAGGAAGCATAATGACAATATTTGGTTTTATGGGTATTTTGAGTTCTATAAGTTATCCTTTCCAAGAAGCATTCCTGTACTCTTTGAACCTTAGTTAACAAACCTAGTAAAGAGAATGATTCCTGCTTTTAGCACGAAACATTTCACCATTAAAAAGGTGACCTGCTTTTAAGAAATACCAAAGTTACTGGTGGCTCAAAACTTTCTCTATGAAATTGAATGACTGTGCATGTGCAAGTTCTGAAATCTAATACAGACTGTAAAATGGTCTAAACATTCTACAACTATACAAATGGTGTGAACTCAAAATATATTTCAAAACTTTCACATTGTCTTTGTTATAGCATAGCTTTCTATTGTTAAACTCTTATTTAGCTAGAAGTGGAAATACTAACAGAATTGAATTCATAGGAAAGCAGGGCTATCTAAATTATAGGTAAGAAAGCTTTTATCAACAACTCCCTTATTTTAGAAATTTCAGAGTACTGTGGAAAAGAAAATAAACTACTTTTACTAAATTGATATATTTTCTGGCATCTACTCAAATGAATTTATATTGAATATTATTGAAAGAAATGTCTTGATTTTCAATTTAACTTTCAGTGGTAGAATTGAGCTCATTTGTCCCTTTAAAAAAAAAGAATTGTTTATACATTGAAGTAGAAATATTGAATCTGCCATTGATGTCTTTTCCACACCCCTTTTGGAGAGTCTGATACCAACTTTCCACTAAGTAGATATTGAAATATCCCTGTTCTAAACTCAAAGCCAAGATCCTGATTAAACCTGCAAGCATACATGAAGAAGCTGAGGTAACCATATTCTTTGTCTTAGGAATTTCTCTTAGGAATGTAAAGGCAGTGCATAGAGACCATATTAACTTAGCAGTGGGTGCCAGCCATGGAAGGTTACAGAGGGACGGGGCAGATTTTAGGGCAGCTATACAGGACCATGTGAATGCAGTAAAATTAGCTCTGTGAAGGGTCATGTGGTCCCAGAAGGAAAGAAATCAAGAAATTAGCATCTTTGGTTCTTGAACGACATAGTCCATCATTGCAGAACCATTTTTGGCTAGCTTGACTTCCTTCATTTGGATTCCATGATGTTCCCTTGATTTTCTACAATAAATCTCATTTACTAAATGTAGTTTGAGATACTTCTTTTATTTTAGTCATATGATACCTGAGTAACACAGAGGCAATAAGTGCTTCAGAGATATTCATTTTTAATATATGATAGTATGTTGCAAAAAAATGCTACATAGGAAAAAATATAATTTACATAAGAGTCATAATTTTATATAAAATTCCATGCACACCCTACATCTAAGAAATTTCCAGCCATATGAATTATGAGTCATGGAAGTGTCAACATGTAGTAGACCATTGTCATTCCCAATGAAACAAACCCTGGGGCCTTGGAAGAAACTTCAGGGTTCATCTATCAATTTATTCCACTATAGACAACCCAAGAGAGTCCAAGGGACATTCAAATTTGGGGACATCCTAGATATCTTATGACTGGGTCAGTTCCAATCTCTGGCGCCTCTCCAACCCACACTCCAGTTTAAGAAGCCAAGTGTGCTGTGTGAGAAAAGGAAATAGCGAGGAAAGGTTGTATCATAAAAATGAAATTACAAGTTGAATTTTTCTAAAATCAGTAAACTAATGAAAAAATTTATTGAGAGAGACTTCATAATAATAAAGGCATAAAACTCCAGCATCACATATTGCATGTTATAAAGCGCTCATAGATAAATATACTTTATCCTTAATTATTTTGGCTGCCTCAAAATCTTCCACAACTCTGGAGTTCCTAGTCCTTATGCTTAATCTCCAAATATGACTTGAACTATTAGAAAAATGTGTACCTTTCACCCATTTGGGAATGAGGACTTTGTTATTACATTAAAATCATAAAATCACAAGAGGTCTAGTGGTTACTGAAAATTATTGTGATTGCCTTGTAATAGGAGAATTTCCAAACTTTTCCCTTAATGTGGTTGCAATTTTGAATACTTGGTGTGAGAGAGTCAGTGTGGTAAAGATAAAAAATACTTAAATTTCTCTACTAGAACAAAGACCTGGAGGAAAAGTCTTGAGTTGTGCAAACAATTCATTTTGGTCACCACTTAGAAGATTTATACAAATGTAGAAACACTAAGAGGAAATTATTTTCCTCATCTTTTCGATGTAAAATATTAAAAGGAAATTTTGGCCGAATCTTCCAAGAGCAAATATCACTTGTGTGTAAACAATACCAATCCAACAGAGGGAGCTAAATGCACACAGGGATTGAAGAGATGGCAAAGATTATTAGGAGATTAAAGTCAGGCATATATTTTATTACTTAAACCTAGCTCTCCCTCAGATGGACCCACTGATCTGAAAGAGGATGGGCAGTTGACTCAGAAACCCACTGCCATACTTTCCCTCATTACTAAATCTCTATTCCTTGCCTCCTTTTCATCCAACTATTCCTTTTGCTTCTCCTGCTTTCTCGATGCAATTTCTCTCTTATTTTATTTCTTCCATTTCCTACCTGCTAGGTCTGAAAAGGGTTTCCACAGCTATTATTCATTGCCATTATTAGGGCTTAGGCCACAGTGTAATTTCTCACATGCTTGCTAACTGTCTATATTCTCTCAATTCCAATTTTAGTTCCCAATTTGTGCTCTATGCTACAGATTCCATGAGTAAATGATGCAGGGATCAGAAAGGTATCCTAGAGTTATTGGCAATTTAGGCTCTAAGTCAACCAAAGAATTTGGGATGAAATAAAAAATACTACATATTGCAAATGTATTCATATTGCTATTCCACTCAAGGCAAATGGCATATAAAAACTTGTAAATTATTAACTGAATGATAAATACAGTAAAAGATGTCTTAGAGATTCAAAGGACTGGAAATAAATAGCACTCTTTAATTTTCTGAAAGGAAAATAAATATATGCTAGGCTTTTTCAGAGTTAAAAAAAAAATGGATCTGCTAATGTCACTGTGCTACTCAAACAAATCCAAATGATTGATAATCAGAATACCTTCCTTAATAATAGGCTATGAATCAAAGACTCCAAAATAAACAATGAAAATATATCTAATGAAAACCATGTTTTTGACCATGATGTTATATTTCAAATTTCACCTAATTTTGTCATTTTTGTTTTAATAGCACTGAAATCTGGAATACAACCACCAAAGGAAAAAAGATGGCACCTATTCTCCAACAATGTACAATCTTTATAAGAATAGGTACCTCTTTTTAAGACTTTTTTAGTAAAAGCTTCCATATAAACACATGATTGTGCACAAGAATATAGTTTTGACATCATAGCAAATATACCATTGGAATTTTGGTAAGAATTGCATTGAATCTGTAGATCACTTTAGGTAGTATGGACATTTTCACAATATGAACTCTTCAAATCCAAGAACATGTAATATCTTTCCACTTATTTGTGTACATTCTTCTTTATCTCTTTTGCTGGCTTTCTTCTACCTGTCACACAGATTTCTACTTTTCCTCATTCTTTTTTGGACTACACCTTCTACCTCTGTAACTAAATTCTACTCATCTTTAAAAGTACATTTAGGTTCTAGCTCTTCCATCAACCTTCTAATTACTCCAGCTCACAATGTCTATGCTTTTCAGAAGCCCTTTTTCCACTCATATTTTCTAAAGTTGTCCTATGGTTTTCAAACTTGGCCAGGTAGATACTGAACTAGTAATCTAGAGATTTTTAGAAACCATATGATATACTTATATACTTTAATGGAAACTATTTTTTGTCTAAGACTTTGAGGACCTAAAAACAATAGAAAATATTGAACATATCATAGCAAAAATCACATGATATTTAAAGTTAAGCCTCAAATTTCGAAGATATTTCATTCTAGTTAGTGGCCACTTTGGGCCACATTCCCTGAGGGTGTCTCTTCTCTTTCCCTCTGCTATTTGTAAAATTTCAATAAACATTTTTCTGAATGGTGGGATTACTTTTCCTCTTTTCTTCTTGTCTGCAGGAAGTTCCTTTCCTATTCCTTTTCCAACAGTACTCTGGAACCCTAGAATCTCTTCAGGATTGTAGAAAAATAACTGTATCATGAATTATATGAGAAAAGTAAGGAAATGCCTACTATTAAACCTTCATTAAAAGTCAGAACAAGTAAGTGCTTTATGTTATGTTGAAGCATATGAAAATGTCATATTTGTAGGTAAAAATGGCAAATCATCAGTAATTTTATATGGTTCAACCCAATAGTGTTCTCTTTTCATAGTGCCTGAAGTCTGACAGAAACTTTAATAAAAGAAAACTAGGTGTGTCAAGTCTATGAATCTCTCTCCCACACACACACTCAATTTCTTTCATATTTTCTTTCTCTTCTCCCTCTCCCCTTTCCTCTATTTTATTTCAGCATTTTGAATTTTCCAGCTTCATCAATCAACCATCAGCCAGCATAAATTGTGGGGTTTCATTTTCCATTCTAATATACTAATGTGCCTTCTATGATGATGGAGCTCAAATCTCTGACATCTGCTGGCTGAATGCTTTGGCTCATTCTTAACTTAGTTTCAAAGGCAGCACAGTTGTTTTTTGACCAAATCCAATTTGGATATCCAACCCTCTAAGATAACACTATGGATATTACCCCTTTTGGATAATTAATTGCATAATTAACACTAAATAACTAATCATTAATGGGATTCACATACTGAGGCAAGGCAAAGACTCATGGTGTAACTCATCATGCATCCTTTACCATAATTTATTAGACTACTTTTCTACACATTTAATATTAAAATAGAGGATATCCTCTCAGCTCATTCCACCAACCATGAAAAAAACCGCTTAAATTTGCTGACAGACATTTTTGCAAAGCATTTAATACTTTTAAGTCCAAGTGAAATATTTTCCTATAGTGTTTTTTCAGCATTTACAGTACATTTTAAAGAGTTACAGATAAGGCCTATATATATTTTTTCTAATGCAACACTTGTAATTTTTTAAATTAAGCAATATCATGACATGCCAAATCATAATAACAGTACTGTTATTTTCAGACTCTTTATCAAGATAATTACAGATTTATTAATATTCTCATTGTTTAAACATCCTCATTATGCACATTTTTATTAAATGTTTAATTCAAAACTTAGCAAAAGGAATTATAAGTTTAAAACTAACCTGAAAGAAATTAAGGAGTAGAATGTTTGAGAGTGGGTCAGAGTTATAGGAAGTTCCCCAAATTCTGTTATCTATTTATTCCACAGTATAGTAATATATTTAGGTTAAAAAAAAAGCTAGATTACTTGTGACATTTTGTATCATGAAAATATAAATTATTATTATTTATCTTAAAAGATATACATAAAAAAGGACATGATAAATTAGTTTATAATTATCATTTAAAGAAACAGTATACAACAAATAGGGGGTGTCAAATTTTACCCAGAGAAGTTTTTTCTTTTCTTTCTTTCTTTCTTTCTTTCTTATCCAACTGAGTAAATTTGAAGATCTAGTTGGCTTCATTAAACAATTCATAAAGCAGGCATCATCCCATCTAGCAAGAAGAGGGGGGCTCCTGAGAAGTTTTTTTCTTAAATTTATTTTGGCATTCCCATGATAATCTGAGGTTAGCAAAATTCATACATTTTTTGAGCATTTACCAAATGCATGATTTATGAGAAAAGCCATTTTTGCATGCCTTCCTGGAAAATCACTTGCTGAATTTTAGAAGCTGTGTGCATTTTACACATTTGGAAACTTGACTATTTTGTGTGCATAACCAACCAATTTTTTTTTTGTCTTTTTAAGAATTGTTTATGCCTAAAACAAATTGTCTTTTTTATCTCAAGAAAAAAGAAGGCCAATCATAACTGACAATTAACCAGGAAGAAACTAGATTCCCACTTACTTTCCAAAAGCCCAGCATGACTTTCCAATGATCTTAAGTGACCAACAGATCTAGGAAAATTTGGTCTGTGAAAAAAGTAAGGCAGTTTGACACAATGAGGAAAATTTTTTCTTAAAAGTGTTGACAGAGGGAAGAAGACTGATGTTAAAATTTAACCAAGCCAAATCCTGAGAAAGCATGGTCAGGAGATAAAGACTGGGGGAGTCCGCATATAATAGCAGGGAGAAAAATGTCTTATTTTAAAAGCTAAAGTTATTTCTTTAAATGATTAAATCAACTGACATGCCTAAAAATATAACAAACACTATTTTAATGATGAATAACCTCAGAATGTTAAACATAATTTTCTTTTGTTTTAAATTTTATTTTAGAGTGCTTTGTAGTATAAGTCATAGTGTCTTCACAACACATTTAAAATCTTCGTAAGAAGGGCGCCTGGGTGGCTCAGTCGGTTAAGCGTCTGACTTCAGCTAGGTCACGATCTCTCAGTCTGTGAGTTCGAGCCCCGCGTCGGGCTCTGGGCTGATGGCTCAGAGCCTGGAGCTTGCTTCCGATTCTGTGTCTCCCTCTCTCTCTGCCCCTCCCCCGTTCATGCTGTGTCTCTCTCTGTCTCAAAAATAAATAAAACGTTAAAAAAAAATTTTAAAAAAATAAATAAAATCTTCGTAAGAATTAGAATGGGTTTTCTAGAGTACTTACTTGTCCATATGTAAAAGAGAATACAAAAAAGGACAATAGATATCATTTAAACTTTTAATAAATTTCGCATAATGAAGTCTACCTCAGATAAGAAGGCATACGCATTCGTATTTGAGAAGGTTGAGAGAAGCTATATATTTTAATATTAGTCATCAATATTTATTTATTTTCTTATACATTATCTAATTTAAATGAGGTAAGATAGTGGCTTTTATTACAATGTCTACAGAACATTACCTTTGATTACATTTCAATTTTAATAACTGTTAATTCCTATTCATTCTTAAATTATTTATTATACATTATGTCTATTTCTATTTTGCTTAAAGCTTTCCTCAAACTTTATCCATATGTAGGAATAAACAATCATCTACAGAGAGATTGAATTAAAAAAAAATCAGAAACCAGGAGAGATTGGAAGAGATCCAATTTCAGGAGAGAAACTTCAAAGAGCACTTTTATAATATTTCACTACTTTGTTTTAGGATAAGACTAGTTAATTTAACAATTTCCTGATCTTTCTCTTATTTTTATTCCTTCTATTCCTCTGTCTTTATTCATTAACTGTGTTTCTTAGTAACAAGTCTTTGCTGTATAATAATTTTCAAGTTTGCTACAAAACTTTGCTATAATTTCCTAGTAATCTGAGAAGACAACCACAGCTGCAATTTTGAGGCAGACAGTGATTCCTGATACTGGCAGTTTTCCTGAAAAGAAAAAGGAAATATAACTACTCCCACAAGTTTACCACAAATAGTAAGCCTGTGGCAAATTCTAAAATTTGCATACAATTACCATTAAGTTGAACAAAAGTATCATTAACCCTAACAATAGCTGTCTTCAGCTGCTAAAAGAAGGGAATTCAGCCAAGTTTAGCTGTATAACATTTTATAAAGTATATTAATGAGAAGCCTTTAATGGAAATCAAGATAAAAGCTCATTGTTTCTCAAACTGGAGTCTGTGGTTTCCTCTGGGAAATGTAAATAAATTCTCAGGGCCCATGAGTACTCTAGTCTGGGAGCCACTAATTTAAATCAGTTAATAAACACTTCTAATATTTACAAGATTTCTTATATTTGCATTCTTTTAAGGATAATTAATATTTATTATTTTACAATAATACTAACAATAGGCTTAGCTAGAATTTAAATGCCGCTAATATAAATGATAAAATTGTATGTTTAGCATTTTGGGGACTACTTAAGGTTGTGCTTTTAATGAGTGAGTGATTTCTAATGATGTGGAGCAATGAAGCAACAGTAGGTATTTGAAAAACTATTGATTCCAAGTAAAAATTGCCTAAAGACTAAATACACAAGGATAGAAAATATATCATCAAGAAGAATGTGAAAGGTGACATCAGCAAGATGGCAGAATAGGATGTCCCAGCCCACACACCCCACAGAAACACTGATTTAACAACGATATATGGACCAAAATACATTTATGAGAGATACAGATTCCAGTTAAGAAGTTGCAGATCACCAGATGAGTACAAATTCAAGAATATCTGAATTGATATGGGTAAGAAGAGCAATTTTACTTCAGCTTCATCAGTCCCTCTCACAAGTCAGCAGAGCTCACCACCAAGAGATATCAATATAAGCCAAAATTTCTCCCTTGGGAAAAGAGAGTGGGTATGAATCCAATACCCTAGGCCTTTCAGTCAACTGCCTAGGTACTGGTTTCTGTCTTGCCTCACACAGAGCACTGATGGAACTGCCAAGGTCTATATGTCCAAGGCAACTAAGAATACAGAAAAGGAAAGGGTGGTTTACTGCCACCAGCAGGGAGCCGTGAAATTGGGAGAAGATGCACAACCCTAAGACTTCCCCCCAAATAAGTGAGAGGAGTGAAGTGTAACCATCCATGGAAAAAGTTTGAAATTCTCTCCTAGAATCTAGCCAGGCTTAGTGGTGAAGGTCTTTCTCTGCTAAGGCAGCCCTTAAATACAGAGAAAGATAGCTGCTT
Source organism: Panthera pardus (assembly GCF_024362965.1). Classification (NCBI taxonomy): domain Eukaryota; kingdom Metazoa; phylum Chordata; class Mammalia; order Carnivora; family Felidae; genus Panthera; species Panthera pardus. The sequence goes on from NW_026526732.1 coordinate 37,847,550, forward strand.
CTTCATACGTGCAGACACCAACGCAAAGCTGTAAGGGACATGAAGAATCTGGAAATGTGATACATCTCAAGGAGCAAAGTAAATCTTCAGTAATCAACCCTAAAGAAATGGAAATCTATGAATAACTTGATAAAGAATCCAAAATAATTGTCTTAAAGAAGCTCAGTGAGATACAAAAGAACACACACACAAATGAAATTAGAAAATAATATATCAGCAAAATGCCAATATCAACAAAGAAGTAGAAAACTTAAAAAACTGTCCAAATAGTCTAGAGCTAAAGAATATAATAATTGAACTGAAAAAATTCAATAGCAGCAGCAGAAAAAAAAAAAAAAAAACAGTTAACTCAAAGACAATTTATTTGAAATGATCCAGAGAACAAAAAGAAAGAAAAAGAGGAAATAAAGCCTATAGGACATATAGGACACATCAAGAAACCAATGTATTTATTTTGGGAGTCCTAGAAGAAGAGAGAGAGAATGGATGGAAGGTTTATTTAATAAATAATGGCTAAAATATTCTCAAATGTGAGGAGGGAAATGGACATCTAGATTTATGAATCCCAAAATATTCCAAAAGACCGAACTCAAAGAAATCAACAACAAAATATATAATCAAATTGTCAATAGTAACAAATAAAGAGATTTTTGAAAGCAGCAAGAGAAAAGTAACTCATTACATACAAGGGAACCCTCATAAAACTATCAGTGGGTTTTAAAGCAAAAACTGTACAGAAGGAAATGGGATAATTTATTCTAAGTGCTGAAAAACAAAAAAACTGCCAACCAGGAATATTATATAGAATAAAAAACTGTCCCTCAGAAATGAAGGAGAGATAAAGACTTTCCCAGAAAAACAAAAGCTGAGGGAGTTCATCACCACCATCTTCCTCACAAGAAATTTTAAAGGTAGCTCTCTGAGTTGAAATGAAAGTACACTAATGAGCAACATGAAAAACAATGGAAGTACGAAACTCACATATAAAAGTAAATATATAGATAAGAATACTGTAATCCTGTAATGGTGATAGGTAAATTACTTTAGTATAAAAGTTAAAAAGATATATTAAAAATAATTATAACAAACTACTTTTTCTAATGAATATACAATCTAAAAGATGTAAGTTGTGATGATAATGTGAAGAGTGTGGGGGTTGGGGGGTGTAAAAGAGTAGCATTTCGTATGCAATTTAAGTTGTAACCAGATTCAAATAGACTGCTCAGATTATAAGATGTTCTATGTAAGCTGATAACTGCAAAGAAAATACCTATAGAATATACACAAAGGAAAATGGTAAGGTATCAAAACATAACACTGCAAAAAATTAATGAAACAAACAAAAAGACAGAAAGAGAGGAAAATAGGAACAAAAAAACCACAAGGCAAACAGGAAAAAAAAATTAACAAAGTGGCAAAGTACTCCCTTATCAATAATTACTTTAAACACAAATAGATTAAATCAAAAGACAGAATAACTGAATAACTAAAAGAACAAGATTCAACATATGCTATCTACAAAAGCTTCACTTTAGTTTTAAGGACATACATAGGCTGAAAGTGAAAGGATGAGAAGAAATATTCCATGCAAATGGTAACTAAGAGAGAACAAGGTTGGCTATACTTATATCAGAAAAATAGACTTTAAGTAAAAAACTGTGACAAAATAGGCTTTAAGTAAAAACCCATAATAGAAATACAAGGAAGGAAATTATACAGTGATAAAATGATCAATTCATCAGGAAAATATGACAGCTATAAATAGTTATGCATCCAACATCAGAGCACCTAAAATATAAAGCAAACATTGACAGAACTAAAAGGAAAAATACCAATTACAATAACAGTAGGAAACTCGAATATTCCACTTTTACTAATGGATAGAACATGCATAGAACATAAAACCAATAAGGAAACAGAAGACTTGTACAACACAATAGACCAAATGTACCTAATAAACACATATAGAATATTCCACCCAACACCAACAGAATAAAAACATTCCTCGCAAGCACACATCTATCTATCCAAGATAGATCATATGTTAGGTCACAAAAGAAATAGTAACAAATTTTAAAAGACTGAAATAATACCAAGTTTATTTTCTAAGCACAATGGAATAAAACTAGAAGTCAACAATAGAAGTAAAATTGGAAAATTCATAAACATGTAGAAATTGACACATTCCCAAAAGGTCAACATATTTTTTTATTTCAGTTCTAGAGATATTTGAGAGTAGACGAAGGCAATGGTCAAAGAATTAATGACAGGGGTGCCTGGGTGGCTCAATCGGTTAACTGTCCGACTTCAGCTCAGGTCATGATCTCACAGTTCATAGGTTTGAGCTCTGCATCAGGCTGTGTGTTGACAGCTCAGAGCCTGGATTCTGCTTCAGATTCTGTGTCTCACCCCCTCCCTGCCCCTCCCCTGCTTGCACTCTCTCTCTCTCTCAAAAATAAACACTGAAAACAAAACAAAACAAAAAACAACAAAATTAATGACAGAAAATTTTAGAATTGAAGAATAGCATAATTCCTCAAATTAAAAAAAATAAAATGATTTTCAAACATAATAAAAATAAACCCAAACTATATCAGCCATATTAAGCTGAATTATACTGCAGTAACAGATAACTGAAAAATCTGAGTATAACATCAAAGGTATAGTTTTACATTCATGTTGTATATCCATCATAAGTTTAGTGTGCCCCAGGTTCATGTGTACATTCCAAATCCCAATTGATGGTAATCTCTTCCCTAGGACACCATGGGTCTTGTTACACAGGGCAAGAAGAATAGCGTGAAACCATGTAATGGCCCTTAAAGCTTGTACTAGGCTATTCCAGAGTCACTTTTGCTCCCATTTCACTGTTTGAAACAAGTCACATGGCTAATATTAATATCAGTGGAACAGGGTTGCATAATCTTTCCACATTAATACGATCTACCATATTCTCATCTAGATTCTATTAATTAGTCTCTAATTAGGAAACATAAACAACTCTAAGTATTTCAAGCAAAAGTATATAATACAGAGAATTGTTTACAATGTGTTAGAAGGGCTAGAGGAACAAAAGGGAAAGTAGTGTCATTTAAGTGCTGCTGTTCTGTCACTGTTGGAAACACTAACACAACCCATATTGCAGGAATCCAACAGTTCACACTCTTATGGACACTGAAGTATCTGGGAGCCTACATTCATATTGTTGCTGCCATATCCATGCTACCACTGTTGCCTGCTACCCTTACTGCTGGAGTTTACCTGCTAAAGCTACTGGACAGCAGAAGCTTTCATTATTGGAACCAGAAGTGTGAGGTGCTGACATTGCTGGAATGTTGCTGCCGCTACTACCAGGAACAGAAACACAAGAAGGAGAATCAAAGACAAGGTGATATCATAAAAGCAACCAGAGAAAAAAGACACACAAGGAACAATTAGATGAGAAAAGATTGCTGACAACCACAACGGGAGCCGGAGACAATGCAACAACATCCTTAAAGTGCCAAGGAAATACAAATGTTAATTTAGAATTCTATGTAAAGCTAAATTCATTCAAATGTGAAGTTTAAATAAACATGTTATCTGAAAAGCAAAGACTAAGTTGATTAAATTTCATAGGCCTCACTGAAAGAGCCACTATAGAATGAATTTTAGTAAGAACCAAAACCTGAAAGATTATGAGAGGAAATTTGAAAAAAATATTGGCAACTCTAAACATGATTTAACTATAGATGCAACAATAACAGTCACTATGGATAGGTTAAAAACAAGCTGAAACTAAAATATAAGACCACATACTCGGGAGATGGGAAAGAGTAATGAGGATAACTGAGACTAAAGCATACTAAATTTATTGTATACATAGAAGGATACAGATATCAATTATTTTGTAACCAATACTTAGTAAGAATAACAATTGAAGGACCAAAAATAAATGTATAGTTAATGTATAGTTTCAAAATCAACAGAGGAAGAAAAGTAGGTGGGATTACCATCTAATAGAAATTAGAACAGGAGGAAAAAAAGATATCAATTTAGCTGTGTTTGGCTCTGTTTATAACCCACAACAGTGGCTTAAAATAGATTATTTTTCTGCCTACAAGAGGTAGGCAGCTGCTAAATTCTGTTGTAAGGTTAACAATGTTTCTGTTGTTCTTTTGGGTACAAGAGAGCTGCTATAGTTACAGCCAGCACATCTGCTTTCCAGGAGGGAAAAAGAGAAAGAAAAAAGTATGACACTGTGCCAGAGAACCTAAAGTTCCACAGCAGTCTTCCCTTTATATATCTTTGGCCAAACTGTGTCACATGCCTAGTCTGTCTTTAGAAACCTTTCCAAGAACAGTCATCTTAACTCATTTTAAGTGTTTTTTTCTTCTTCTTTTTTTAAATACAATGCCATCTTTTTTAATGATACTAAAACAAAACAAAATAAAACAAAACAAAACAAAAACCCAACCAGTGACAGAAGAGATTAAAAAAGTTAATTGGGAAAGCAATGCCACTTATAAATAGATCTGTATCACAATGTAGAAATAAATCAAACTCTACCAGTAATCACAATAAATATAAATGGATTAAACTCAGCAATTAGATTAATTTAAAGTTTTAAATGTATCCAGCTAAATGTCCCTTAACACAAAATAACATGACAACAAAAAGGCTAACTAGTGAAGCTCCATTAATATCAAATACACAAGACTTCAAAGTAAAAATAATCATGAGATAAAGAGAGTTATTGCATATTTACAAAAGTAATGAATCAAATTAATGATAGAGCTCCCAGAAACTTTCAAAATTATTACCAAATAAAGAAAACTAAATTTTCCATAGCTACAAGGAAAATTTTTAAATCTACAAAGACAGTGGAAAATGTTAACATACATCTTTAGAAAGTAATATATAAATCAGATAAAGCATTAGTAAACAATATTGAATAAGTTTTGAATATACAAATAACAAGTTTGGCAAACGTATTTAAGTTCCCTAAGTCTCACTTTCATTTCATCTGGGCAGTGAAGACAGTAATGGCATCTCGCTTAGAAGACTTTTATGAGGCTTAAAAGAATTGAGATGTAAATTGATAGTACAATGTTTGGACATCAGAAAGACTCAGTAGAGAAAAACAGCAGAAACTATTGTTGGAATAGTGCTGTTAGTAGAATCAGCAAGAGCTGTAGTTGTGGTCGTAGTAGCAGCAGCAGTAGTGATAGTGACATCACCTATTCTCACATTTCTTCCAGACTCTCATAAAAATCACTAAAACTAAGAGATGGTAGAATTATTAAGTTTCATCATCTTATATTTCTATTTGCACTGATCAGATAAGCATTAAAATGTAATCAGTATTAAGTTTGTATGTGAAAATTTGACTTCCTAACCTTTGCTTAAACATGTTTTTATAAGACAAAGTATATGCAATATTCTCTTTAAAAATATTAACATGGTAACTATAGATTTGTAAAGGAACATAAAAATAAATATAACATGGCAAATATTTCCATGTTCCTCTAACTTACACCCCAATATATATATATATATATATATATATATATATATATATGTATAGAATGAAAACTTATGGAAATTTCACATTCTGATTTAATACTATCATATTGCTTGGGGACTCTAGCACCCACTTGCAAGTTTTATTTCTACCATGATAGTTGCTCCTTACTATCCTTCATAAATCCAGTATTCATAGGAAGGAAATCATATCTTGCTCACCTGAATTCCATTGTTGTTTTTCTTCCCCTGTCCTAGCCACCCATTTACAAATACCTATTCTCTCCCTATTTTACTTACCCTAAGGAACTTACTGCCTCATCTTTTTATGCTGACCTCAAAATTTGTCTCAATACCCATTCTTCTTTCAATTCTCAAGAAAAGAGCTGGCATGTCCTTCTCCCCAGAAAGAAATGAAGACCTAATACTACTTAGAATTCTGTAACTTGATCTTAATGTTGACTGCTCCCAGTGTAGTTAGGAATAGAGGTTCTCAGTTCATGGAGTTGAGACTTAATATCTGTCCTTGAGCAAATCACCATCTGTTCCCGTCAGTCTTCTATTCCCTTAAAATCTTACTTGTCTCCTTTATAATCTGATCTCTCCTCTGTTTATCTTCTTTCATAAGAAATTGCCTCACCATTGTAGCTCTCAAGATTTTGCCTCTTTCTGAACTTCAGTATATGTTGACTGTAGTTCATCTTTGCTATCAATTACATATTGCCTTGTAATATTATCCATATTTGGATATCTCTAGGTTCATTAGCTTTTAGATGACATTATGTCATTTGCTTCTCCTACTGGACCTAAACCAGAGCTTCCAACTTGTGATTAACTTTATGCAATAAAATAAGATGAATTGATTATTAGTTATATTGTAATTTCATTTCCTTGGATGTAAAGACAATGTGGTATTTTCCTATCTTTGTATTGCATTTTGTTGTTTGTCTTTTTATACCCCATTTCTGCTATGTAAGGAAGGAAATATGTCATCATCATTGAGCATTTCCATACTCTCTCTTATTGCTGTTTCTTTCAGTCCTCTTGCATATTACCTGCGTTTTTTGATCATGTGTTCTTTGTCTTGGGGTTTATATTACTGTTTAGTTCTTTTTCTTTTTCAATATTGTTTTGGTATTTCTGTGACATACAAAACACTACAGATACTTATAAGTTTTATAAGTCCATAATATTGTTTTTATTCAACATTTGTTATTTTTGAATACATAAGTCAGTAGTAAAATTTTTGATAAGAAAAAAAGGAAATTCATCTTTTGAGAATAGAAGAGGTTAAGCTTTTTTTCTCTGATATATGTTGTTGGCAATCAACAAATGAAGTTCTATGTCTTAGTCCCAAAGGCTAAAACTAAACTGCTTGATAAGTGACAAAGATCTGTATAAATTAAATGGCACGTCAAGTACCTGAGAAACGAATTGAGTCACAGCATATCTAAGTGTAAGAGTGAATGTAGTCACAGCATACCTAAGTAATCTTGTGCTATAATCTTTTATTTTAATTTAAAACATATTTTTGTTAATTTTGGAGAAAAAGTCCTAAAAGTCAAAACAGACTACTAAAAACACCAGTGAATTTAAAAATCACTTATGAGTTATAAGTGCATTAAAATCCAGCAATTATAAGGCCACATTTCCCAATCTCCTTTAGAATTTGTGTGTTAGGGATCTCTGCTTGAGAGCTTTGTGAGTCATCTATAAGCAAAGAATGGTAATTTATAAAATCAGAACAGTAGGACCTTCTTGGGGTCAGTAGAACAACTTGTGGTAGAATGCTTTTAGGGCTTAGAAACTTAGAAATAAAAATATAAATAATATAACTGAAATTAACAACACTTTTTATTTATTAAATAGAAGATATATGTAGCCCAAAAAAAGGATTCTTGAGCTAATAGATTTATCTGAAGAAAATATCAGAAATGCAGTTTAGAGAAACAAATATGGAAAATATGATAGGGAGATGAAGGGATATGGCATTATAATGTGAATATCCAACATATATCTAGTTAGAATTCATAATGGATCTACACATTCAGGAAAACTGATGACTATCAAACAGGATAAATTACAAGATGGTCGACCTCAATTTTTTTAAAAAATCTACCTGTGCAAGTGACATTTTTGAACTAGGAATACAACAAGATAGAAAAAGAAACAATAAAGGAAAAAGATCTATCAAGCAAATACTACTGAAACAAACCTAATGGAGCTCTGTTAGTATTTTCTTAAAAATTTGAAATAAAAAATCATTGCTAGAGATAAAGAGGGTTAATGCATAATGATTAAGATTTCAATTATAAATTGAAGAATATGACAATTCTACTCTTTTATATGTATTATTTATATACTTAAATAATACAGCCTTAAAATAGACAAAACAGATTTTTCAGAAAAAAGTAAATACAGTAAAACTTGGACTGCAAGTAACCTATTCTGTGAGTGTTCCATAAGACAAACAAACATTTCTAATAAATTGTAACTTGATAAACAAGCAATGTCTTGCAATATGAGTAGTACATGATGACAAATGTGACATGATCACAACTGAGACAATGGTTCTTCTCTTGCTCTCTTGCTGAGGGATTGTGGGTGATCTTCTCCCATGTTTGGATGCTCGGTCTCAGGCCACAGTGTTTGACAGAAATCAGTGATTTTTCAGAATGTCGGGGAGTGCTCCCAACTGGCACTAGTATATTTTTTGTTGCTTCAAAGCAGCTACGGACAGTCCTTTGCTTTTCCATACAAGAGTAAGCTTGGGAATGCTTCTCTTCATTCTAGGTCAGGCTGCCTGAAGATATAAACCCTTTCCCCTGCTGTCTTATTGCCAGTTACATTAAATATAGTATATGACAAGAATTTATTAACACTGTTAACTGTTAATGAAAAAGATTCCATTGAGCTAATAGATAACAGTGATTCCATTAGTGACAGTGAAGTTCATCCTACACAATAACTCTCCTCTCTCTTAACTCCCTCACACCAGCCACGAAGATTTTCAAAGGTAAATGCAGGTTAATTTGTTTATTTTTCTTTATATTTTGTATTTGCTTCATTATTTTGTATTATATTACAGTATTGTAATCATTTTTATGTGAATATTTTTGGGTTGTGGAACAAATCGTCTGAGTTTCCATTATTTCTATGGGGAAATTTGCTTTGATACACAAGTGCTTTGGATTGAACGAATTATGATCACAAACCAAGGTTTTACTACATACCAGTTCACGATCATATTGAAAACTTTAACATACCTTTTTTCAGTAAATGACTGGAAAAGCAGGCAAAAATTCATTAAGGAAACAGGAGATTTGAATAACATGATTAGCAAACTTGATCTACTGGAAATATGTTTAAAATGCTGCACCTATCCACTGTAGATTCCATATTTTTTTAAGCATATACAAATTCATTTTTAAAAGTTAAGCACAAAACAGGCCACAAATCCACTTTCAAAGGATAGGTACAATATATGCTATAGAATATAAAATATTATACATATGTAATGTATTTATATAATATATACCATATAATACGTAATATATACTAGTATAATATATACTATACGGTGTAATTAAAGCAGAAAATAATAATAAGGAGATGACTAGAAAATCTTAACTTTGGAAATTGAGAAAAATATTTCTAAACAAGAAAAAGTACAGAAATATAAATTTTTATGGAAATTAGAAAATATCTCAAGCTATTTTATTAATAAGTAAATGTTAAAAACACTACAAATTAGAACATCTGGATGCAGCTAAAGACGTGCTTAGGACAATATGTATATAACCTTGGTTCTAACAGAAAAGGATGAAGGCTGAAAATTAAGCATTCAAATAAAGAAGTTTAAAATGGAAAAAATAATAACAAAAGTAGTAGAAGGAAGTAAACAATAAAGATAAGAGAAGAAATTAATAAAATATAAAAATAAAACCATAAATTTTTCCATAGTAAAATTAATAAAACTCTGGGAAAACCAATCAAGAAAAATAAAAAGAAATGGTGCACATTTGCACGTGAACACACACACACAATACTGGACATAAAAATGAGAAATAGTAACTACAGCTGAGAAACCGGTAATAGAATACTATAAATAAATTATGGCAGTAAATTTGAAAACTTGGATTAAAAAATTCAAGTTCCTAGAAAAATATAATTTATCAAATTGACTCAAGTGGAAATAGAAAACACAAACTATTGCTAACCCTAAAGCAAATGAATCTAGATATTCTCCCTCTAGGACTTCTTTCCCATAAAATGTTCTGGTAGATCTCAAGAGCTAAGAACATTTTCTGTACAGAGATGTTACATAAAATAGAATTATAAAAGTTTTGCACCTATATGAGAATTATTTTAGAAAGCAAAAAAGCATTATTTATCCAGCCATGGATGATAAATTACTTGAAGTGTGCTGCTGGATGAAAATGTCCCTAAAATCAACACCAAATTTCATCCCTGATATATGCCTGGAGGATTTTCCATGCTACAGAACTGACAAGTTCCTTTTAAAATCCACTTTGCTCAAAATATAAATTATTATGCTATGATAAAAGTGATTATTATATATTATGGATGTCTATAAGAACACATTCTTAGCAAAAGATCAGATAGTAAATGCTACACCATGACATGATTAAATCAACCATTATGTAACATTGACATTAACCTAAACAGGTACATAATTAAGAAATCCCAAATTGTTTTCCTCAATGGAATATTAAGTAGCCTTTTAAAATTTTCTAATTTTTCATCCTTGTTACATTGCATTTTCTGGTAACCTTCAAATTCTAACAAAGTTTTATTACATGTTAATTGTCTGGTATTGTTCTTCCTTGGGAAATTTAGCACGTGTTTATTCTTGAATTATGGCAGTCAGGACAGAACTAATGTATGATGGAAATGTCGATTATAAAGTGGCAAGAGATAGCAACAGTTGAGCAGCGACCAATGGTGATATTGTGTTAAGGTGACAATCGACAACCAGGATAGATGTGACAACATGTAAGCATTCCTCCAGGACCTGGAAAATACTGATAGAATGGAGCCTGCTAAAATTCTTCCTGCTAAATGAATAACCTAAGATTCTGGGCTATTAATATGTGGGTATTAATGGTAGAATGTGGAAATACCTCTTTTAAATATGAAAAATGCTTGGAATTTAGTGTTGAATGAAAAATCAATCTGATACTACTAAGGATCATATATGTGTATATCAGATCATATATGATGATCTGATATCATCATCATATTGTGTTTTTAAGGATTTTATTGAAAAGAGATACATCAATATGTCAACAATAGTTGCATATGGATGGTCAGATTGATATTTTTCCTCTTTCTTTTGATTTTCTTTGTTTTCCATGTTTTCAAAATAAATGAGCACACAGAGCAATACCAATTAGAAAAATTTCAAAATGATTCATTTGCTCAGAGTGGGCAAAAGAGAGAAGGGAAAAACCCTTACAGAACAGGCACCTTTCCCAAAAGTGCATGCTCTACACTACACAGCCCTTTACCTTTGACCTAAAGAAGTAAACAAAAACTCTTGTGCTGAACCAGATCTACTTCTAACTTAGTCTTAAGCATGGTTCGTGCTGCTGGCTGTTTGCCTTTTTAATGTATTTTCTGAAATAGTCACAAAAATATGTAGCACAAACATTATTTTTTCAGAACCCATCATTCATAAGATAACCATAATGAATTCCTCTGTAAAAGACTCGCAAGGAACATGAAATTTTCATTCTGAAGTGAAATAGAAGCCTGCATTACATCAGCCTGGCATTTTTCTGACTTGCATGCTGGTAGTTGCCAACAACTTTCTTATCCTAGACTCTAAATTCAAGACTGAACGCAAACCACAGAGAACTACAGAAAGCCCAGACTGCACTGCTCTGGATGGCAAAAGAAAACTTGACTCTGCTGGCAATCAATAGAACAGAAGTATGCCTCATCCTCACCACTCCCACATCATGACCAAGCAGCACGACCCTGCCTTTGGAGCTCTGGATAGAATTGTAACAATGGCAAATAGTGTCATGGCTTAGCATTTCCCAGAGAAGTATCTGGCAAAGTTAAGATACTGGTTATTGTTGTCTATTTAGGCCACCAAGCCTTTGACTTTTCAAGCTAATGCTATTCAGTAGAGAGGAACTAGTCTGCATGATAACCAAAAACAGCAGCTACTGAAATACTGACCTTAAAACACACCTAGTAACAGCATCTTTCTTTCTCCAGTTCTGTCTGTAGGTGTCTGTTAAGAACTCTAAAGTCTTTGTTCAGTTTCTCCAGAGGAAGAACATGGATGGATGTATACGACCATAAATCATCACCTAGTTTTACACAAATATGCCACTTTCTCTCCATCTCGAAAATAGTTCCATAGATTTCCTTATAATTGAATATTTCATAGATATTCAGAAGGGCTTATTCACTTAAGCCCTGAACAACCTCTAAAAACACATAAATGTCTTTAGTGTTTAAGCTTGTTGAGAAAAGAATCCTTAAATGTGAAATATACAACTTTTAAATGTCTTAAAATCAATTGAAATAAGCCATCAAAGTGTGATAACATGGGACCACATTAATGAGTAGATAAGAATATATTTAAAAAACTCTATATTTAAATGGATGTTTTTAAACTGAGCTTCTCCAGAAGATAGTTTTGCTTAGCAAGATCTTTTTTACCCCCACTGGTAGTACAAAGATAATTATTTCCTATCTAAACTACAAGTATTTCAAATTTGCAGCAGTGTTATATGCATAGTCTTTCACATTCTGTGATTGTACAAACACAAAGCATGAATCATGTGGTGATATTCAAAGGGGCTACTGCAATCAGAATGTTGATCACCAAAAATTAGTCATATAGTAATTATAATTCTCCAGCCATTTGTTTCTATGATGACTTCTAATTTCAATGAGTCCATGCTGTATTCCCTGAATTTAGGAACTGTAACTTGGTAAAATACTAAAATATCATGGTTTTAGCATTAGTGTTTTCCTATTCCAACTCTCCCCATCCCCAGAGCTCCTCTTGTTTAAATAGGAGTGAAAAAATATTTTACTCTACCTCTGAGTACTCTGTTCCTTGAAAACACCTGATGCGAAAAAACTTTAAGTGCTTGATCTCTGCTTCTGAGTAGAAACATTTTCAATACAGTCTGTTTCATACCCAGGCTTAATACTTAACAGATCGCCTGGTAGTGCAATCACCCTTGTGCTTGCACAAAACCAAAGGGCTCAAGTGACATGAATGACACTGTAAATCTACACAGATATTCATTTCATACTGAATTTCAGTGTTCTTAACCTTATCAAAGAGCCTGATAATTCTCAAATAATTTTTGCTGGTTTCTTGCACTGTTGCCTGGTAATGGAAACAGAGCCCTCCTTCCATCCATCAGCCTTCACATCACCCTTTGGGAACACTCATACACACACATTCACACTCATACACACACACACACACACACACACACACACACACACCACACACACCACACACATTCATACACATACTAGATGTTTTAATGACTCAGGTTTATTTGGGGGCCTCAGTTAGCTTATTTGGGTCAAATCACATAATTTCTTTGGGTCCTTTCCCTTTGGGTTCCACAACCTAACTTAACAAATCACATATTTGCTCTAAGTCTTTTTGGTATGAAAAGAAACGATATGGAAAGAGTTGAATTTTTAATACCATTAATCTATAGCTAACTCAGCTTGCTGTCTTATGCAACACTATGAGAAACAGCTGGGCCCCACTAACCAGAAAGCACTTTTATGGTTTCTCTTAAGGGCCATTAAATCAATGTGATGAGAGCACAGCTGGACTGGATCCTGAAAAATTTATCAGATCCCACACAATACATAAAGGAAGCACGCAGTGCTATTGCAGAGTCGGCAGCAAACCCTTGCTTCGACTGCAGGTGGAGTTTAACAGAATAAGCAAACTCCCCTAGTAAGCCCTTGACAATCTGATTTTTTCCTTACCTCTCCCCTCTGTGTGGGTGTCTTCTTAAAATACCAGCTACTCATGCAACTGTTAAACCAAATTTTCTGGCTGGATTTATTGGCATGACTAGGACATACAAGGACCTGCTTGGCTGTCCCAATACAGCTTTCAACACCAAGAGCCATGTTTTTTGCTTTAGTAAATTTTAGCACATGATGGGGCCAAAACTACAGCTCTTATGAAAATTTAGCACAATGACTGAATAAAGGCTTCCAGTAAAGGGCCAATGCACAAGTAACAACATCTACCTTATTAAACTGAAGCAAGAATAGGACAACTGCCAAAAATATATACCAACTTTTTTCTTTTCTTATTTTAACTCAATTTCTCCAATGCTTTATGGATAGTGAATGAAATATAAAAATCATTACTTAAAGGGTATGGAAAGATTTCATAATAAACAAGCACATATTCAGTAAGACAGTGATAGAACTTTAGGAACTAGACCTCCCTAATCTGTTGGAAATTAGGCATAATTGCCTAGGTTATCTAACCTTATGGTCTCTTTTCTCTTAATAAATATGTCATACTGAGAAAGATAGGGGCATTTTATAGCAGAAATTTAAATCTACACTGCTAATTTTGTAAACCTAAAAAACTTATTTAATTTTTGAAAACTCACTTTCCTTACCTGTAAAAGGAAAATAATAGGAAAGTCTCCCTTATATGAGTATTAAATGGAAAAAGAAATGCAATGTATGTATTTAGTTCAATGACTGGTGTATTGTTAGTGCCATTATATCTTCTCCTTCTATCCATTTCCTTTCTTCTCCTCTTTCTCTCTTCCTCCTCCTCTAACATCATTATCAATTTTCACTGTAGCACTCATCAACCTCACAGGATTGTAAATTCCTTGACTGTAGAGAAAGTGTCTTACTTATTTCTATATCTTTCATAACACATTTAATGTTTAGTGGATGAAAGCATTATTTAATCAAGCCATGGATGATAAATCACTTGTAGTGCTCTGCTGGATGAAAATATCCCTAAAATCAACACCAAATCTCATCCCTGATATATAGCTGGAGAATTTTCCATGCTACAGAAATGACAAGTTCCTTTTAAAATCCACACTGCTCAAAATATAAATTATTATGCTATGATAAAAGTGATTATTATATATCATGGATGTCTATAAGAACACATTCTTAGCAAAAGATCAGATAGTAAATGGTATGATTAAATCAAATATTCTTATGTAACATAGCCATGCATACTCATAACTGCATAGTCTAAGGAGTTTGCTCTGGGGTAATTTATAGTCAAAACAGAAATATCACATAAGATATAAAATAAAAAAAGTGAAGCTAAAAATCAACCAGAAAAAAAATCAGACAAATAAGCTTAGTAAGATTCTCTTCCAGAAAAGACTAATGATATTTTGCCTATTATGGGCAGTTTAGGAACACAGGTTTTTTTTCTTCTTTTTTCCCTTCCTTATATTAAGATCAAAAGTATACTCCTACTTCCTTTCCTCTCATAGTTATTTTAAGCTTAGCCAGATATAATAAGGGCACCCTCAAGCAATAACAATGAACAAACTTAAATTTCAGAGGTTTACATTTTTTATTCAAGTTGAATTTTTGCAGCAACTTCCAGAAAGCTCAAGTTAAAACTACTTACACTGAACTTTCATGCCTTCTTTTAAAGCACTATTCCCCACCCCAACACACAAACATATCATATGACAGCTAGAAAACTAAAAGATACATATCTTGTGACCTTATTACCCCTACAAATGAAGGTCCAGCAATCGCAGTATTCTTGCATATAACATTGAAGATTCTTTTTATTTATAGTATAGTTTGGAATCATAAAAACGCTGGTTTTAACCATCTGAGTACTAATCATTCATGTATGATTTATGTTTATAACATAGTTTACCCTATTTAAGTTTGGCACAAAATGAAGGCTAAACCCAAGGCCTGTTTCCAATTCCAATCTAGTTAGTGTCTCAGAGCACTCTGATTTTGGGTCTTCCTATGATTTTCTCATTTTATGCTGCAGCGTTGTATGTGAATTCTATATTCTACTGCCATTGTAGTTCAACAGCTAAAGAATAGCCAAGAAAAAGAAAGAAGTAATTGAGTTATACAGGAATTAAAATTGTTAATTTTAACATCTGACTCAGATACAAATAATATTATGAATATTCAGTACATTGTCATCTTTTTCACTTGCTAATCAACCAAGATCCCCAACAAACCCAAGTCTGGACAATTTGTGGATTTTCTATTATAACTAAGACCCACACTGGCAGTTAGAACAGTATTAAAAAGTAGTGGGCAGTGCCATGCATCTCCTTCTGTGGGCCTGGAGTGCTGGGAGACGTGCTCCTCTCAATTAAGGAATGTAAAATTAGAGAATGGAAAAGTAAGTTATGTATCTGAATTAGCAGAAGCTGAGATAGTCAAGGGTTCTCACCTCCACCTCCTCTCTGGTTAAACGTGGAGAATTTTTTAAATGAATGAAGAGGAGTAAGTAAAGGCAGCAGTGAGCCTGTAAATGGGCCTCTTATGAAACTACACAAGCCTCCAGACCCCTTGTCTGAGCCATTAAGGCCTCACTGTGTTTCTGGTTAGCCAGTGCTACAGCAGGATCTGCACTGTGTCTCAGCTCTTTCCTCTTCACTTCACTAAATCTTAGTGTTTTCTCCTGGGATACTATGCCCCCCCCCCCTGAAGTTGTGTACAGCAAGGCAGCTGTACCAACTGCTCAAATTTTTCATCAATCTTCATTTGAGATCCCTAACTCGATACCTCTGCCAATAAGCTAGGAGATGTCCATGATATCTTCTGACCTGCAAGACTACCCACTGATTCCAGGCAGATGCAGAGCCAGGGCTACAGGAATACAGGCTATATTCAATCCCCATTGTTGTCCTCAGTCCAGGGATCTTGGGCAGCGATTGCAGAGGTCCTATACCCCAGAGGTAATTTTAACCCTATCCTTTAGAAAACAATGCCACAGGACTTCAGATGGGCTACATGTTGCCTGATGAATGTTACAATCACTATCAGTCCACCATGAAGCAAAATACAGTAAACTTAGCCTGAGTTACTATCCAGAGCATCAGATAGAATGCTCTCTTAAAACAAACGCTCCAATTTTCTCCCCAGTATATAGAGTGAATATAGCTCCCACTTATAGAAGGTACCTTACAGAAGGTAAGTTTATAATGATGGAAAATGCCAAAAAAGCTGTAAATAAAGAACGAAAAATTTTTCTTAGTAAGCATTTTGTATTATTAATCTAAGTTCAGCAAATTTTTCAAATGTTGAGAATTAGCTTTTTGGATACAGCCACTAACTGAGGAACAAGATGGTGGCACTAAGACTCTCATATCTTGGTCTGGAGTTGCTTATATGCTAAGAACAGTAATTACCAATAGCTCTCCTTTTCTTGGTAGAGGAACTCACCATTCCAGAGATGAGAGTTCAGGCAATTGAGCATGAACACCTAGTGGGTCTCCAGAATTCCCTGTCACTTTTTGAAAAGTGTTAGTGAAACAGATATGGGTGAGAACATCGAAGGATCATACCTCATGGAAGATCAGCTTCCCAAACTACCCTGAAGCTAATCCTGGGGCAAATATGATAGTAGAACACTAGAAGGAGATCACATGAATTTAGAAGAAGAGAAACCAATGCCAATTCTACAATAATTGTGTCTTCTGCCACAAAGCTAGATAAACTTTAAAACTTCAAGGACACTACATTCTAAACCTATGAAGAATCTAAAAAGTAGGGATATCAATGCCTGAAGAGATTGATTGTTGACATCTGGCAGAGGGCAGGGAGATGGAGAGAAACAGGAGGAAGGAGGGAGAGAGAGAGAAGAGAGAGAGAGAAAGAGAGAGGAAGAGAGAAATGCTTTAGCAAGTTGCTTTGATTCAATATTTGGTCTCTTTTTGATGTTGCTGCTGCTGACAATAATTGCTGACCTCTTTCTTGGCTACTATAAATAAACAAAATAACCAAATAAACTTAACCTTTTTCTTTGGCTATTATAACTACTGTTACTTTGGGTGGCTTGGGAAAAAAGAGCACATTTGGATAGTAACTGCCATTTATTTTGCCCCTTTATGTCAATTTAACATTTTAACTAAATTCTCAGATTTGGGATATTTTAAGTGTAAGTGTAAGGTGGGGTACAAACAAAATACATTTCTCTAGATTACCTATATCTGATAATACTTTTGGTATTCACAACATTATGAATTTTAAGGGAGACTTAGAGGTCAAATATATTTTTTGAAATGGTTGTTTTATTGTTTAACTTGAATGTGCCTTGAATTCTCTCAAAATCTATTGGCACCATTCCAATTCTGGCCAATTAATGGTAGGCCACCATTAATTCTCACATGGACTATTCTCTCTTTCCATTCTTCATTTCAATTTCTCCCTCCCCTCAGCACCTTTCCACTGTCATTCTTTCTGATACATCACTCATCCTTCAGGGTTCAATTTGAATGTCAACTCCTTTCAAAGTTTTCCTGACCTTCCCTTCCATTCTTTCACTCTCTAGTGTTTGTCCTCCATTTTAGCCTATTGTTCGGTGGCATGCTGGAGCCGGATAATACTAGCTCACCAGGGCTAGCTCACTAGTTCACCAATTATGAACATTTACTCTCAATTTCGTGTTCAGTAATTACATATTGGTGACACAAAACTGGTCAATGTGGAAATATTTAAATCACATAATTTGGAAAATGCTACAAATTAGGTCTTCTGCTCCCCCTCTCCTCCTCCTTCCCCACTGGTCTCATTGTCCTATGACATGTCCACCAAAGAACTATTTGTTATTATATATTTCATTGTGTGATTTTAGTTGAATATTTTCCTATCTTCTCCTTAGATGGTAAATTCCATCATGACGGGGACCATATCCCTTATTTCTGATTCCCAGTCCAGTGCATAGAACATAGTACATAGTCGATAAATATTTAGTAAAAAATAAGAAGTCATTCATTTACATAAAATACTAAGTCATAAAATATTTATTCCAAAATTAATACATGATTGTTATAGAAAAATTGACAAATACCACATAAGCTATTATAACTACTATTCTTTTGGGTGGCTTGGGAAAAGAGCACATTTGGATGGTGAATATCATGCAGTAAATATCATGCAGAACCTACCACAGAAGCGATCACTATTTAGATTCTGGTGAACATTATTTAAGAATTCTTCTTATTTACACATAGATAGTATGGGTATATTTATGGATTTTATGATTTTTACACAAAATATTATGTTTTAAATATACTATGAGCTTACTCACTCCCTCTCTCTAAAATAAATACTTTTTAAAAACAGGGGCACGTAGATGTCTCAGTGGTTTGAGCATCCAACTTTGTATTTTAGCTCAGGTCATGATCCCAGGGCCATGGGCTCTAGCCCTGCATTGGGATCCATGTTCAGTGTGCTTAATATTCTGTCTCTCCTTCCTTCTGCCCCTCTTCCCCACTCATGTGCTGTCTCTAAAACTATACACACACACACACACACACACACACACACTATGAGACTATATGAACTGTTTTACATGTATCTAGGTCTATATGTCTATAAATACACACACATATATACATACATACACACACACACACACACACATATATATATACACTTATATTACTGATTTAATGTCTTCTGAATGTACCATAATTATTTTTTACCAATAGTCTATTTGGGAAGAATTTAAATTTTTGGATATAATCAGCAAGTCTGTAATTAATGTTAATATCTATATTTCCTTTTATACTTCTCTGGTCATTTCATTAACATGGAGTACTACAAATTACTGGTTTAAATGGGTTTTGGATATGAATTTCCAAATTGCCTTCTAGCAAGTAAAATTAATATCTTTACTGCATATAAGAGCCTGTTTCCCCAAAACCTCTCAATCACTAGAGTTTTGCATGTCTCCCAAAGAGATAACAACAAAAAATCTAGCTTTAATCCACATTCCTTTAATTTGAAGTAAGTTTGAGTGCATTTTCCAATAAAAAAAATAGTAACCTAAAATAAGAGTCCCCAAAATAATAATCCAAAAATGTAATCCAAAATAAAAACCATCCCATTATTTGGAGAATATCCTTTTTCCCCAAACAACTCTGCCAAATTCTTTGGAGGCAAGACACTCTGTCAAGCCCAAGGTCAGTTCTGAAGATCTGGCCTTCCAAATTGATGATAAAAACAAATTTTATGAGAAAAATGGGAATGATAATTCCCATTGAATTATGAAATGGGAATGATAATTTACTTGCTGGTGACTAAGTAGAGCATGTATAGAGAATTCTATCAACTAGGAGGAACCAACGGTGACTTCAATGAGATCTGAGACTTAGGGCTCCTGCCATCCCTGGGAGCTATCCAGGGTACTGGATTGAAGCTGTGCCTGACCCAAAGGACCAGAGGCCTGGGTCTGTATGAATATAACTTTTGTTGTAGTTGCACCTTAACTCCCCAAAAACCAATTAGCACTTTAATACCCATAGCTATTCTAACACAATTAAGTTAAAAAGCCAACCAACTAATTTTTTTCAATGTTTAAGGAGGTTTTGCCTAATCCTTTTGCTTACTTGCTTTCTATTTGTCCCTATAGCATTTCATTTATGCCCTCAAATTCTCCATGAATTTGACCATTGATATTACATTCCTTTAAAGAAAAATCCAACATATTTCCTTATTGCCTTCAAGCTTCCTCTTCTTTCTCTTTTAAGAAATATTCGTTGTATTATATCCACATTTTAAAATTCTCCTTCTTAAATATTAAACCTCTTTGTGCAAAACAGATAGGAAGAGAATGTCAATTGCAGTGAGCTCACAGGCTGAAATAGATGTAAGAGTGTTTCAGATATTATGTAGCTCAGGGGACCTATGGCATCCCTAGAAATTTGGACCTTTCTCTTTACTATGCCAGTGAATTGAAGAGAGTTAAAAAAATAAGGTTAAAGCCATTGCTTTGGGAATGATAGGTTTTTTGAGCTGACTGTAGCATGGATTTTTCAAGGCGTCCCTCCCAGAGAGGAGAGGAAAATAAGAAATACACTTCTTGTTCATTTTTTTTCATTCAGGCACAACAGCTATATTTTTACTTCTGGCAAATGACCTGAGAGAACAGATGTCTATCGTGTCATAGAGGGCTTACCCACATAGTCAGCTCCTCCACTCAATCATGTCAAAGCAAAGCCCTCCAACTAAAATGTCTACTAACATATATGGATCTCATAAGCAGCTTTTAAAATCTCAGTCTTAAAAAAATGAAGAGACAAAAAAATGTAATAAAAATTTTGAAAAAAACCTAGAATAAAAAACATTAAAACTGATCCTGGAAGACAAAATTCTTTAAATTAGGATATTACATCCATAGAAAGAAGTCATAAAAATATTAGAATATGATGTGCAGAAATTGGTATGAGGAATGGAAAAATGTCATTGATCAAAAAGTAAGTTACTGTAAAGACTTTTATGGACAAATAAGGAATCAGAAAATTTACCACCATTTGTTAAGAAGTTTCTTGAAGATACATACCATCATAATGAAAGGCTTAACTGAAAAAGAGAATGGCACAGGATTCAGGGAACAATAAATTCAGCCTAGAAAAGCCATCAAGAGAAATTTGAAGATGACAACTACATCAGTCCTTAACCATAAGCGATCCAGATTAGAGCAAGTTAACAGAGACGTTTGGGAAAAGGGGTTTTGGAATAAAAGTATACTTAATAGATTATATGATATGATGAGGTCTTAACATTTAAAAATAAAATCTGAGTCAGAGGCATGTATGTTTTAAAGCTCCCTATACACATTTCTATAGCTATGACAATTTATGGCTTAATTTTTTAATTGTTATATTTTAATTAAGTTATGTTAAGTTTAATTAAGTTAAGTAGATTAAGTTCTCATCACATCCATGACCATTTTCTGGGTATTACTAATTTAAAATACACATTTAAAATCCTGAAATTAAAAAGAAACCCTACAAACTGAAGCTAAATTAAGATTTAAAGGAAAGTACAAGAAATATTTAAGGGGTGCCTGGGTGGCTCAGTCACTTAAGCATCTGACTTCTGCTCAAGTCATGAGCTCATGATTCTTGGGTTTCAGCCCTACATCGGGTTCTCTGCTGATAGCTCAGAGCCTGGAGCCTGCTTCAGATTCTGTGTCTCCCTCTCTATCTGCCACTCCCTCACTTGTGCTCTGTTTCTCTCTCAAAACTAATTAACAACCATTTAAAAAATTAAAAATAAATAAATAAATAAATAAATAAATAAATAAAACAATCAGGATAGTAAAGTACAATTAAATTGGAGCCTAGGTAATGGGGAGATAATTCATTATGGACATATAATCACTTGTTGCGGGGGGCTGTCCTGTGCATTGCAAGATGTTTAGCAGCATCTCTAGTGTCTACCCACTAGATGCCAGTAGCATCCTCCCTGAGTTGTGACAACCAAAAATGTCTCCTGACATTACCCATGTCCTCTGGGGGACAAAATCATCTCTGGTTAAGAATCATTTTATCCTTATCATCTCTCTATCTAAAACACTTACAGTTTATAACACGTATATTTGAAAGAATTTAATTAGTTGGGTTATACATCTATTTGACATTTGACATTATTAAAAAGCTCTATTTTTTTTAGCCACATTGCATATTGCTACTAATCCAAGATTATCTTGCACCTAATTTGTTTGAATTAATGACCTTGCCTGTACTTGTAGAGGCTAATCTTGCAATGCAGAGAGGCAATGATGTGAAGATGAGTTTAACTCTACTAGAGAATATTTCCACATATGCTAATTAGTTCTTAGTTACAATATTTGGATAGAAATGATTTTGATATATGTAGACACTAGAAAAATATTGTTATTAATTTTATTCACACATTAAACTGACAATTCAAAAAAACTGAATTCATAATTAAGACCTCAGATGCTGGGCTGTATTTTGATTTTTTTTTAACTTCATAAATAGTATGTGCTGCTTCCAACAAGAGGTGTGCGTGTGTGTTTGTGTGTGTTTGTCCACGCGCGCGCGTGCGTGCATATTTCCTTTCTCCCTGCTCCAAACTCCTTCTTTGTTCTTTTGTGGATGATCATTGTTAATAGTTTGGTATGAACCTTTCCAAAGAATTTTCTATGCACAATGATTTAGATATTTATATAGTTCACATGTAGGAGAATTATGAAAAATTTCAAATAACTTCTATGCTTTCCTGGTGTACAGCTACTCTATTCTGACAAACCTATGGATTCCAAAAATAAATGTTTTCTCATCTTGCTACTCCAAATTTCTCTTCAGGGGTAAAAAAAAGTCTGGAGACATATTCAAAGAAACCTTAACAGAAGTTGTGTTCAAAGAGCAATATTGTGGATGATCGTTTTTTTCCTATTTTTTTTTTTTACTGTTCCACAGTACATTTCAAATGAAAACTAAACATTTTTTTTTAATTTTTTTTTTAACGTTTATTTATTTTTGAGACAGAGAGAGACAAAGCATGAACGGGGGAGGGTCAGATAGAGGGAGACACAGAATCTGAAACAGGCTCCAGGCTCTGAGCTGTCAGCACAGAGCCCGACGCGGGGCTCGAACTCACGGACCGCGAGATCATGACCTGAGCCGAAGTCGGCCGCCTAACCAACTGAGCCACCCAGGCGCCCCGAAAACTAAACATTTTTAATATGAAAGTATAATAGGTCTTTTAAAAATACAATGCAAACAGTAAAAAAAGAAATATACCCACATATTTTAAAGCAAAACTTTTAGAATTTTACTTAACAAAATATATTTGTAGTTTTTCAATTAAAAACTTAGTTTAAACCTTTCAGTAACATTTTCTGACCTGTGTTGTATATGCCAGAAGTATGAAGCCAAAAGCATTGGAGCTGGTCCAAACCTAGACATTTACAGACAGCTCTTGTCAACACAGTGTTTCATTTTGTTTTCCCACACACATGCACCTCTAATAAACTTTACAAACACATGCTAATTCCCTTGAGTAGAATTAAAGCAACAATCACATTCCCAGATCTTAGGAAAAGGAAAGTTTTCTGTTACTGCTACCCAGTGGTGACTCATAAAGTTTCCAGGCAAACAGGTACTTTAATCTTATATCTTCCTTTCTACTCCCCTGCATATTCTTTCTCCCTATTCCTAACTATTTTATAACCATAATCTTGTCCTCATGTCTGTATCTTACCTCTTCCTTTAAAAGCCAGCCTTCTGTGCACTGCTCATCTAAAAGTTATTTTCTCTCCTCTGCATTCCTGAAAAGCCATGATCTTTATGATACTAGCCTCAAATTAATTTCTATTATGAGTATTAGTTGCTTTTAAATATCAGATTTTCCTCTTCAACTTAATTATGAGGTCCCATAAGCAAGACCCTATTAGGCTCTTCATTGTTTTTCATGGTGCATCATACATATTGCTAAGCATCCACGTTGCGTTAAGAAAAGTCTATTTGAATCATTAGGAAAAAACAGTGCACAGCCTCCCAACACCACTTGAGGTTTTTCAAACATAATTTTCTTGTCTCTTCTGGAATCTCACTGCCTCTCCTTTCCCTGAAATAATTGACCCCAGGCTCATTCTTTGCAGGTACTTTGCTGTTTGATCAAACAGAAAGACTGTAAGAAGTAGTCATCAGGATGAGATGGGTGGGACTTCTCAGATGTCTGCAGTGCACTTTCTTTGAACATGGGTCTATTTTTCAGGAGGATTTCTTACAGAGTGTTCACTCTAAAAGCTATGTAAGCATAAGCCACACTGATGCATTTCTCCAAGATTCAGTTTCCTATGTAATAATCCTTTTCTCCCTGAGCTTCCAAGAAGATTAATACAATGACATATTTAAAAGAGTTCAGCAGAGTGAGTGACCTAGAGTTAGTATTAATCACCACCACTACCATCATCATTATTGTCAACATCACAAAATCATAAGGTAGCCATTGCTCTATCCTTACCATGAAATAGTTTTAAAAGAATGTCTTCTATGTTTATCATCTTCTACATGCCTCTAATATAATGTTTCCTAAGAACAAATCCAGAATGTATTTTTCCCAGATGCCTCCACAAAAGAATTGCAGGAAAGTCTTAGTTAAATGTCTCATTGCTTAGAAAAAATGTCAAGTCATTTATTCTGAAGTCTACTTTCCTGCCTTAGACTGCATCGTTAGTAGTCAGGGCTAAGTTTTTGGTTGTGTAATTCATAGAAAACATTTTCTATGTGGAAGGAGGGTTGAAAGAATAAGAGTGAATTTAAAGCACTGCCAAGACAGCAAATATGAATCTACTTGTCCAAAAAGTGAGACATGGAAAAAAGTACTATTGGAAAAGCATAGTGTTATACTTGGGATATTTATTAAGAAATACATAAAAATTACATTAATTTGTTATTTTAAACAGAATAAAGAACTAGCGAGAAAATACTGCATCCAATTCAATTGTTTCAAATCGAAATAAAGAACAGAAAATTTTCCAATGTTTTGTAAATGGATAAAGCAATTAAAAAGACATAGCATGGTGAAGAAGATACTCAACTGATCCTTTGATGAGTTAATATTAGAGTTATACAAAGCAATTTTTCACATTTTAATAGTATAAAATTAATAGTATAAAACAGAGTAAAATGCATATATCTTCGGTATATAATTCAATATGTTTTAACAAATGTATACATCCATGTAACTAATGAAGATATTGAACATTCCCATCACCCCAGCGAGTTTCTTCCTCTCCCCTTGCAATCAATCTCAATTTCCCATAAATGACAACTCTTCTGATTTCCATTAGCATATAATACATATATTGGTCTTGAATCTATTTTAAATGAGATCATACAATATGTGCTCAACAAAGGAATTTTTAAATGTGACCTTAAAAGAAACCAAATTAGTTCAAGTAACTGTATTGTGGCAATGTTGTTATATGGCATAGAATAGAATGTTCGATCTAACACAAATACATTTTCATAGCCCTAAATTATGCCATTTTAAAAAAGATTTCATTAGGATAGGAATGGCTAAACAAACAAGGTTAATACAATGTCCCAGACTAGAAAATCCAATGAAAACTAATGTTCACTGCTACAGAATATATGACTATATGGTAGCCACTTTCAAAACTATATAAATATTTACAGCACCATAGAAGACATTAGGCTAAAAGAGATATTTCTAAAAAAGATTCAAGCAGTGCTTTGGTAGAAGAACCATTGTAACCAGGAAATATGTCAATAATTATCACATGGTGAATAGGGGATCTATCCCTAGGAGTGGACATTCGTCTACATTGACTGGAATTAAGAATACTAACTTTCTAGCTTCTAGGATGATGCACACCACCCTCCAGGCCTCTCACATCCCAATTTAGTTTTGTTTTCTTGCCAGTGCCAATGAATTTTACGCATATGCATAGCGTTCAACCTGTAAGAAATGAACATTTTGGCAGAAATTTTAGCATTCTCAGATTTAATGTTCACTCTACATATGACATTATGTACTTTTTCAAGAAATTAAACGTGATTGTCCAGACTTGTACCGATGGTAGCTAGCAACACTAGCAAGCTACGCTTTAGAGCAGACATTTCTAAGAGCTTTTTGGTGATGGCTGTGGGGGTGTGGAGATGCTGCAAGTGGAAGTGGTCGTGGTGGGAAGTGGATTAAGCTAAAAGGGTTATTGCTGAGCAAGTAACCTGGAGAACCTCAGGGGAAGATTATGACTGTCAAATATGGTGCATATGGTCAAATTTGGCTCAGTTATATTCTCAGACATTTTATAATTACAAAAGATTTACTATCCTAAACTATGCTAATGTAAGACGGTAAAATAAACACCAATATTCCTTGTTTCTAATGCATCATTAATTATAGCTAGTTCAAAAACTGTAACCATCTGTCAGTGTAACTTAGAACTTGAAGTACCCCTCATTCACTTTCTAATTTACATACCCAAGCACAAATTTGACTGAAGTACTAAAAATAATCTCAACACATATTCATAACAGCATGTGTGACAAAGACATTTAGAAATCAATTAATATTGCAAATATCTGAAACTCCATTACACTTCCATTGAATAAAAATTTGGAAAAATTTTTTTAATTTATGTATTTAAATTCAATTTAATGTATGTTAATACAGTGTAGTGTTGGTTTCAAGAGTAGAGTTACATATAACACCCAGTGCTCATCCCAACAAGGGTCCTCCTTGATGCCCATCATCCATTTAGCCCATCCCCCCACCTGCCTCCTCCCCTGTAGCAACCCTCAGTTTGTTCTCTGTATTTAAGAGTCTAAGTGTCTCCCTCTCTGCTTTAAAGGTGGTTTCACTATTCTTTACATTTTTCTAGAAAAGAGCCATGTTAGTGTTATACTTTTGAAATTAAAAGATATTCTATATTCAGAAGTTCTATGTTCAAAAATTAGATAACTTTTTTTTAAACTGCCTTGATCCTTTCTTTAGTAATCTTTATAGTACAAAATAAAAATCCCATTACTAAAAATTCCAGAGATTATTTGTTTGTTTGTTTTTAATTTTTGTTTTCCCCAGAGATTATTTGTACCCTCTTGCAAAAGTACCATGTAGGAGAGGATAGAATTTGAAAATTGTTTTGTTCTCAGATGTAGATCACAAGGACTCTCAGAAGGCAACAAGTAAAAGCATTTTGAAATTAAATGACTCATTTTATTAAAGCAAATTTCACTGTCAAATGACAGGCATTCTTAGCCACAAACTCTCATGTAACACTTCACTGTTTATTTGTTTGAGAAGGGAAGTAAAGGTTTCACCTTCTTGAAAGCCGAACTGTATACAGCAGGAAAGCTGCTTTCTTTAAAACAGCCATGACACAAAGTTTATATGAAAGATATGTTCATAAGGTTGTGTACATGGTAGCAGAATTTATCCCAAAGTGGAGTCGCGTTTATTTATTGTTAATGGTGTGTGTACTGCACTGTATCTGACCTCTCCTCTGTTAGAAAGAATTCTCTGTTCCTCACAGACAGATTCCCCACTTTCAGAGGTAGCTGCTGGCTTGGGGTGGTTTGTATGCACAGTGCAAAAAGTAGTGCTGCCATGAATGGGGTTCCCAGAAGTCAACATGCTTGTGCCACTTTCATCCCAGAGGTTGGCCTGTTTTAAGAATTTCACTTAATATAACCCAAAGGCCTTATTAAAAGGTTCAGGACACCAGAAACTTTAGATACTAGAAACTGAAATTTCATATGATTAACAACATATAAATTCATATGATTCATATGAAATTTCATATGCTCCTTCTGCCTTCTATGCCTCATTTGTCTCTAGTATTAGATATGGTCCCAAAATGTAAAATGTAAAATAACAGTAAAAGTGGGATAATATTGATGAGATCTGTGTTAGGAACTAAGATGACCCTCACTGAATTTAATGGTAGCCTACCCTGTTATAAGTCAATGTGTGTGCGTGTGTGTGTGTGTGTAGGCACAACCACGTGTTTTAAGACACACATGAGGTCAGAAATAAATATTGCTTAAGGACAAATTCTCATGTGGGTTTGCCCACTTTGTATATGAGGAACTTGACTGAAATGGTCAAGTAGAATGCACTTGGTCCAGAATTTTAGAAATGATGGTGACTCTTACCTTGGGACCTTATAAGTAAAATCAAAGGAATAATTGAGAATGACCAAATTCAGATTACAACATTGGGAAAATACATAGTTGACCACACTATTTAAGGACAAATATATAAAATAATCCCTGAAAGCTGTACAGTAAAGTTCTGATCTAAGCTTACATACAGTCCTTTTCACTACAAACCTGGTGAAAAATTTTTACATGATGTGGCTACATAAATAATCTCTCTTCTGGTCCAGGTTGTATTTCTCCTTTTCAAGGTTTGGCTAATTTTCTTCTATATACCACATGGAATGTGGCAGGACAGTCACTGCTTTACATCAAGGCTTCAGTTCAGTACTGGTTTATGAACTTGTTCAAAGTTCATCTTAAGTACAGCTTTATCACTTGATTTTCATGCAGTCTAACTTCCTCCTTTAGGCCCTGAAAATTACTAATTTTTCTCTCTATGGCCAGAGACATCAGCCCTGTTTCCCTGTTCTCTGTGAGGATGTGGAAATGGGAGGGTTGCTGTCCACTTCCTGTGTTGAAAGAATACCTTTCTGATTGGGAAGTTCATACTGAAATGTTAGTATTCTATTTTGACCTTTCAAGTTACCATCATATCACTTTTAAACACATTATATAGGGGCAAATAATAAACCCAAGAGAAATAGTGGTTTTGCATAGAAGATTATGTCACAGTGGCTGTTTTTAATTTGTCAAAACTAGATTACTTAAATGAGTATAGCATTTATATGTTATGCAATTTAGATAAATACCATCAGCAAAATGAAAGCTGGATTTGATATGGCCCATCTAAAGTTTTTGATCTGGTAACTATTTTGCCTCATGCCTTATGATTTTACAAGTCGCCACTAATTAAGATATGTAATTAAAACCATGGAAGGTGTTTGTAAAATTAAAATAAGAAAGTGAGGTTTGGGGTGCTCAGTTGGTTGGGCGTCCGACTTCAGCTCAGGTCATGATCTCACAGTCTGTGAGTTAGAGCCCCACGTCAGGCTCTGAGCTGTCAGCTGTCAGCTCAGAGCCTGGAGCCTGCTTCAAATTCTGTGTCTCCCTCTCTCTCTGCCCCTCCCCTGTTCATGCTCTGTCTCTGTCTCAAAAATAAATAAAAACATTGAAAAATTAAAAAAAAAAGAAAGTGATGTTCAACCACACCGTCTTGGGAGAACTTCTGATACAAATATATATTTCCATTCCTGTTTAATTTATGTTGAGGTTGGTCTTGCTTTAAATAGTGATTTTTTTTTTCCTAAGGGATATCCACTTAAAAAAAAGTCACAACATATTATAAAATAATACTTGATATTTTTGTTATTGTGAAGACTGTTTTATTGCAGCTATAGTCACATCAATATGAACAGAGTATATTCAGATCAGATTATGCCAAAGTCTTTTGCCCAAATGGCTATTGCTAACTCACCTGCTTTATCCATGAATCAGAGCCCACACTACTATAATTTTAAATTGATGTGTCACCTTATAAATAAGTGTCTAAACTTGATATTTTAAATATTTTAAAAAAACATTTAAAAAACAACTGTCTCTTACTAATCGACTTAATTTCCTGATCCAATTATAAATTTGATAAATTCTACTTCCTACAAAAGCAATTCCCTAATAATGCAAAAGTGAACTAAATAAATAAATTTTTTTTTTTGCTGTTGTTTTATGGCATTACAATTTAAAAACTAGATCTAAACTAGAACATGTATAAGTTGGATACAAAGAGAATGCTTAACGTATAAGCTTGAAATAAGTACAAAATACACAAAATACAGAAAAAAATTTTAAAAATCTAAAATCCTTGATATTTTCAACGTAAAAGAGTTTTATTGAAATTCCCCACAAGGAACACGGTAGTAAAGAGGACAGTAACCCCCTACCACAATCAAGGAGTCTTTAGAGTGGCCAATATAAGTATAATGTACAGATTTTATTTACAATATGCAACTATTAACTGAATAAAGTTGAGTAATGTCTTTAAGAGCTCATCATTCTGGCAACTACATTTAAAATCCAGTCACGGGCATTTAAAACAATTTTTCACAATTAAAGAGAAAAGTTAAAGACAACACAATAACAAGGATACTCAAACCAGTACTTATTTCCCAACTGCTTATGCTTCCACAAAAACCAGTTTTAAAATCAGGAAAGTAAAACGTACTCAATAGGAAAAACACTGATAACTCAAGAAATCAAATCAGCTTTACATGTAAGAGAAATGTCACCCTCAAGTAGGTGACACTTTTTGGATGATAGTGTCAAATATTTTAATAAACTTTTATACCACTCCATTACTTGGTTCTTTATTGTAGAGTTAGGGAAAATAATGGGAGGCTTATAATTTAGACATTTAATTGATCTTTGATTAAAGATTGAATTCCTTTTTTAACTCAATAATAAAAAATAACATACAGTTGGCTTACTTAGCAGATACTATTATATTGAGACAAATATAATAAAAACGACATGGTAAAATTGTGAATGTGTTGCTTTTCTCGGTGCATTACAAAATATGCTAGCTGAAATGGAATTTGAACATTGGATTAAAGGTTGATCAGGAGAACGAATGGTTTGAAATTTATTTCAATTTACATGAGATGAAAATTATAACATTATGGGTAAAATAAAGAACATCATTAACCACCAGAAAATTGTCTTTTCCCTGAGTCCCTGTCAATCTACAATATCATGCAGCCACTGAACCTATCAGGAAGAAGACATCCTTATCAATAATCCTACCTAAATAGAATTATTTATGGAAATAATATTTATGGAAAATAAATTATGGAATAATTATTTATGGAAAACAGAAAAAATAACAATCCAAATCTACATATTTATGTGAGAAACTATGTTTTCAATACATTGTGACACCAACACCAAAAAGCAAGTACAAATTGTTCAGTGTTGAACTTGAAATGAGTGCCAATTCTCTTTAATTCAGCTTAAATTTCTGAAGTTAATAGATCCAGTGAAGAAAGAATCTTATCCATTAGCCAAGAAATATAGCAGAAAAATATTCTATTGATTGTAATTATTTTACAATATTGAGCTCTATTAAAACAGCCATACACACACACACACAATGGAATATAATGTAACTTTTATGCGAATTCAAGGAAATCTCTTTGGGCATATATTAGTCAGGGCTCTCCAGGGAAACTACCAATAGGTCGTATACATGTAAGAGAGAGAGAGAGAGAGAGAGAAATTTATGATAAGGAATTGGGTAATGTAATTATGGAGGTGGGCAAATCCCAAGATCTGCAGGTGAGTCAGCAATCTGGGGACCCAGGTGAGATTGAAGGGAGACAATTTAGTAGATGATTTTTGAGGTCAAAGAGACCTAGATTTCAGATTTAAAAAAATTTTTGAATCAATATGTGAACAAGTAAGTAATTAAAGACACAGAAAAGGGTAAGATTACATAGAGAGGCAGAGAAGCTACATGGTGGAGCTCACTTGCACTCCAACATCTAGAGCTAGACAGAGGAGGAGCCAGTAAAGCTATCTGAGGAGGGACCATGAGGGAGGGCAACCAAGAATGTCAGGCGCCTTGAGAGGGGCAAGTGTTTTCAGTGGTAAGCCTTTTCAGGCGCTTCCGGGAAGTGAGGATGATATGGACAAAAAAATTGTTGGCTTTAGCAAGATATAAGTAGTTTGTCACCTTGGCGAGAGCTATTTCAGGGAAGAAAAGGGAAACAAAAGCTTTACTGGAGCTCTGCCACTCTTGCTTGGATGTCTCTGTGCCAGAGATTATACCAGTGATTCCACTGCCCACACCCACCTAACTCTTCTTACCTCTCCTTCCTGAGCCAGGCAGCACTGCCACTCCCTGCATCCACATCCGCTAGATCAGGTTCTTTGTCCTACTTGAGGACCTCAGTGACCCCAGTACTGCAAGCAGAGTCAGCTCCAGACAGAGCATGGTGACTGTGTTCCACCAGACATACAGCCTGGGCAGTGCTCTGCACCCCAGCACCAACTGCAGCCCCCATGCCTTGTCCCTGGGGCAGCATGTACACCATACCCTCCTTGGCCACATGCCATCAACACTGCATTCAAAAAATACCCACACTAATGAGAAAATGGAGCTGCAGAAGCTGAATGACTGTATCACCTAACCTACAGCACCAAGGTGCACTCCCTAGTGCAACAGAATAAGGTCCTGTTTTCCAAGTGCAAGGGCCAGGTAAGTCCCACCTGGGGACATCTGCAAGAAGGAGATTCAGGAGCTGTGCCATTAGGTGGACCTGTTTACCACGGACAAGATCCACACTGAGGTGCTGTGTGACAACCTGGCCAAGGACCCCATGCAACTCCAGAAGAAGCTGCAAGAGAGATGCTCCAGAGAGAAGCTCAGAGCACCCTAGAAACTTTCAGATAGGATGTTGACAATGTTTCTTTGGCAATCTTTGACCCTGAACATAAAGTGGACTCCTTCTAGAAGAGACTGACTTTGAGAAACAGCACAGTGATGAAATCCATGAGCTACAGGCTCAGATTCAGGAGTCGCATGGGCAAAGTGGTATAGATGTTTCCAAGCCTGACCCCATATCTGCTCTCCCCGATAGGCAGCAGCAGAATGAAAACGTAGTTGCAAAAAACCTTTGGAAAATTGAAGAATGGTACAAGCCCAAGTTTGCTGATCTCTGTGAGACTGCTCACTACACTAGAGCAATGATGCCCTGAACCAGGTGAATCAGTAGTCAAAAGGATATTGGTTGAGTCCCTCACTTGGAAAAAATGTCTGGCTTTAAAGAACTAAGTCTAGGGAGGTCCAGATGCATGAAATAGAAAACACTATTGGCCTCCTGCAGGATAAGATTCAGAACAGGAAGGAAGAAGTGGACTGCCACCTTCTTGTACATCTGGACCTGCAGAATATCAACACGGCCTTGTTTTTCAGAATGCCACCTAATAGGAAGCTGCTAGAAGACAAGAATAGTGTGTCTCTGCCTTTTTCAAATTTCTCTGAACCTAAGGAAAATCATTCTGGATTCATTCCTTCTGGTTGACAGCCAGCCACTCAAAATGGATACTTCTGATTAAGAAGGTTAAAACTAGAGATAAGTTTTCAATGAACCTTTGCCCCATCATGATGATATCAATAAAAATTGCACACAACTTAGTACAGCAATATATTTCCAGCAATAATAGAAAAGCAATCCATATCTTAAAGAAATAGCTTTCTAGTAACTTTATGCAGTTTTTCAGTAGCAGAGGATAGATGTAGAAGAAAAAGAAGCTCTGGCTCTTAAGAACCAATTCTCCTAAAGATTTAGGTAAAAAAAAAAGTTTACAGCACAGTCTAATTTATGAAGCCTTTTGCTATATACTAGCCTTTAAAAAATATTTTGAATACCACTGGAACTGCGTATTTTTTCCCATCAGGTATCTGACCATCCAGCTTTTGCTTCAATGGATCTTTGGAAAGCTAACCAACAAACAACAACCAGGAAAAAATTTTCTCATTGGAATGGGTTGAAGAGAATGGAAAGTGAGAAAGTGGAGAGAGCAAAAGTAGGTTTACATTTTGAGGAGTTGTGTTGTCAGAGAATATCAGAGCAGTAGTTGGAAAAGAATGTGGGGTCAAAAAATAAGGTTTTGGTCTTGTTTTTGTTTTTTAAAGATGAGTGATGTCAGCAGGACACCTGGATGCCTCCTTCAGTTAAGCATTTGGCTCAGGTCATGATCTGGCAGTTCGTGGGTTCGGGCCCTGCTTGTAGCTCTGTGCTAACAGCTCAGAGCCTGGAGCCTGCTTCAGAGTCTGGGTCTCCCTCTCTCTCTGCCCCTCCCCTACTCATGCTCTGTCTCTCTCTCTCTCTCTCTCTCTCTCTCTCTTAAAAATAACTAAACATTAAAACAATTTTTTTTAATTTAAAGATGAGTTATGTCGAGATGTGCATAGGCTAATTCTGCAGAGAGGGAGAAATTGGTGATTCAGGTGAAAGCGGGGGTGGGGTAGGGGTGGGGGGGGTGGTTAGGCAATATATTCATAGGAGTAAAGCCCTTGAGGAGAAAGGGGATGAGGTCCAGGGCAAACAGGAGGAGCTAGCCTGAGGAGCAGAGACACTTTCTTTTTCATAACAGGATAGAAGGCCAAGCAGGTGCAAACCAAGACAAGTTTTCATAACTGGTGGTGGAAATGTGGTATTGTTTTTATCAAATTACATTTGTTTTCTCTGAATGTTTTGAGGTATCATCATATGAATGTTAAAAGGGAAGATTCTATTAAACATTCAAGGATAAAAAAATTGGAATGTGAATTTATGAGAAAAGTCTAGTGGTCTTCTGGAGTGTTGAAGTGTCTCGTAAAGATTTAAATTAAATCCAGTTTGAGCACTTGTGTGCTTTTCTTTGACCAGGTTTTGTTGTTTAGGTGAACTTAGAAAGTATACAGAATGAAGGGTTTCATTGGTACCAGGTTTTGTCAGAAGAATATGATGTCTGGACCATGGAATCTAAGAGAAGTAGTATAAAAGTGAAATTATGAAGAAGCAAAGTATCAGTACCTGATTATTTGATAATTGACATTATTTTCTCTCTGCTATCACACATGTATTTTCTAAAAATACTACAAAGCTGGCTCAGATATGAGAGAAAAAAAAAAAGCTAGTACACATGGCCTTGAATCTTATTCCAAATCAAACTTTGACTCAAGTTATTTGAGCACAGACTCTGAATATCAAGATAAACAGCCCATATACTTTGTGCTAAACCTCTTAGAACACATATCATACAGATCAACCGAAGAATGCAATTGTAAATAGAACTGTTTAAACAATCAAAAGTGGAAGGAAGAAGCTAGAAGAATGCCAAAAAAGATAATACAAAAGCAATTAGAGCAAACTCACTAAAGGGAGAAAAGAAGGAGACAAAGGCTATATCTAAATAATGCCAAAACAAACAGTTGATAAGTGAAACATCTAGTCAATCAGCTGGATATTTTGTCTACAGGGAACCTAGCAACTGACTTGATGGATTTCTTTTTTTCACTGAATTGAGTGAATGAAGTGGTTGCTTTGGAAGCATGTTGACACACATAATGAAAGAGGCAGAGAAAAAAATAAAGGATGAATTTGGAAAAGAAAAAAATCCCTGGGACTTCTAAGTGATGGGTGATTAGATTAAAGGGACTAGAAACAGATTTTGGGGAGGAGATTAATTTAGTTGCATAAATTTTAATTTGAAATATAAAAAATCATAACATATTTTTCAAGATTATAAAAGATTTGTTCATCATGCAGTGGAAATGCTTTTAGGACTAAAAAGATAAAATTAGAGATTGTAAAGACCTAGCATGTTGTCTCTTGTATTGAATCTTGCTACATTTATTACTAGTATATCACTAAAGTGTAAATTAACCTCACTGAGTTATAATTCAATTTACTATTACAATTGTGTTCTTTTCCCCACCCTTCCTACTTTAAAATACAAATATTGGGGCTATTAGTCACTCTATGTCTATTAACATAGCCATCAGAGCCAATATCTATACGATTTGTATTTTGTCAAATGAGTATAAGGGCAGACACCCTACAAACTATCACAAATCTTCCAATGACAAGAAAGCAATTTCTATTTAGGAAGTGATACAAGTCATATTTTGTATTTTTTAAGATGAGTCTATTTAGTAGTAAATTACTAAAAGAGATGCACCATCCTCCTAGGTCATGTGAGTAGTAATAAGAATGGAGAAAGATGCGCAACACAGTAAAATCCTTTAAAAGAAATACTCTTTTGACGCACCTAGGTGGCTCAGTTGGTTAAGTGTCTGACTCTTGACTTCAGCTCAGGTCATGCTCTCATGATTTGTGGGTTCGAGCCCCGTGCTGGGCTCCACGCTCATAGTGCACAGTCTGCTTGGGATTCTCTCTCTCTTCTCTGTCCTTCTACCTGCTTGCGTGTGCTCTCTTCCTCAAAATAAAAAATTGAATTTAAAAAAAAATATATACTCTTTTATGACCTCAACATTTACATATAAATGACCTATAGACACACACAATTATTTATTCTTTCTTTAAATCTATAGAATCTAAGACATGACGCTAGAAACTCTTCACACATATTAGGTGAAGATTTACCAAAATTACAGAATATATCACTCGATTGACTGTGCAATATAAATGAGGTCAACACGATGTTGAACCTTTGCTGCTGTTTCTTCTTTATCTTTCTGAAGATTTTATCCTAGATTCCTTCAAAATGGCTTATTTTTTATGATTTTTTAGGCTTCATTTAAGAATCATATGGAAATAACTGACAAAGGTATCAAACACATTCAATACTAAAATATTTTTCTGGTGATCTTTTCCTGGCCTCTGTCTCCTAAAGTGCCATTCTGGGAGGTTCTGAGGCACGTCTGCATGAGTTCCAGAGCTGGTCTTCCTTCAGGGTTCACATCTGTCCTGTTTCATAAGCTGTATTCATTCACTTCATGAGAGGCCATGTAACCTCTTGGGAAAAATACTCTCCTGGAAGACAGACAGATTCTGATTTAATCCTGGCCTTGCCGTATAATAGCGCTATGATTTTGGAAAACTTGCTTAAATTTTCCATGTAGATTCAGATAGATGATTGACGGATTAAATGAGATAGCATGTAGGAAGCACCCAGTACTTGCCTGATTTTCCTTGTTTTTACTTTGCATTACTAAACCATGACAATACTTAAAGCCCATTTTGTGAAATACTCCATTAAAATGTAAGCTGTTTGTCTATTTAGAAGAAAAAAATATGTCAAATTTGTTCAAAGAAATCCCTAAATTATTTCTTATAAAGCATACATTTGTGTTTTGTTGTAGAAACCGAAGTTCAACTCCATCTTGCTCTCAAAAATGTACTTACGGTGTTTTTTTGTTTTTTGTTTTTTGGGTTTTTTTGTCAAAAATGACTCTGTTCAGATTTCCTGGTTCTCTTTACAACTGGTAAACCAGTTGCACTTCTTACTCAAAGCATAATAAATTATTATTTTGAACTCAATATATTTTACATAATCATGTTTAGATTATTTGTTCTTCAAACTTTGAATCCAAATAGATGTTGCAATTTCAGTGTCTAAAAATTTCCTGGCTTCCTAGCTTTGTACAAAATATAAGACTTTTCACTAACTCTTATACAAAATGTAGGACTAATTGGGGAATCATTTCCACTTTCATTCTCAATCAGATGCTTAACTAAAAGTTTGTACCAAATATAATATAAATGAAATACATGCTGATATTTAAATATTAGGTAACATTTTATTCAATATAAATCCCAACTTTTACAAAAATCACTTTTATTTGTCGTCTTAAATAGTGAGCAAATAAAGAACGTATCATTTTAAGAATGAAAAGTCAATCCCCCTGCACTCTCTCTCTCAAAATAAATACACTTTTTAAAAAAGAAAGAAAAATAAAAAGTCTTCAGTTTTTTCTTATATAATTTTTTTAAGTGCCAACTTTTTCAACAGAGTTTTAATGATTTTAAAAACAATAGAAATGTTTTCTTCTCTGTTAATTTGCTAGATCTCACTTCAAACTCTTTTGGGTTTCTGAAGAATGGAACATAAGTAACATCTGCCAACCATCACAGACTGTCATCTGAGGAAGGGTTAAATGCAAAATAAGAGGTGTTAAATGCAAAAACAGCCAATCTTGAAAGAGAGTTGTTGTCTATGCATTGAGGGGGTAAGGGGACAAAAAGAAAGAGCAAATAAAAAAATTAAAAAAACGCTTTATCGAAGGGGGAAAAACAAAACAAAAACAAAAACCTCAAAATCCATCATGATCCTAATAAAAAAAGTAAAAATTAATTGAATAATTGAAGATAATTCTTATCTCATTGTCAGGTGAAAAAGTTCAAAGTTAAATGAGCTTTTTGGCACATCTCCCTTTTAG
Source organism: Panthera pardus (assembly GCF_024362965.1). NCBI lineage: Eukaryota > Metazoa > Chordata > Mammalia > Carnivora > Felidae > Panthera > Panthera pardus. The sequence goes on from NW_026526732.1 coordinate 37,885,605, forward strand.
GAAAGAGACAAATATAAGGACAATTCGACCATACTCTCTAGTAACAGAAAGTTTAGGTGCTCAGGGCTGGGAATTATAAAAAACAAATTAATTCCAAAATTTTGTAACCACCAAAAGAAACTATGGATTTGGGTCCAATTAAGAAAAGTCACCAGATACTTTGTACAAGATCTATTAAATAGCAGCAGAAATCCTCTATACTCCCTACCACTACAAATAAAAAAAGACCAGAGATATTTGAGGAGATTCCTTGGAACTACATACATACATAATTGAGCTACAATAAAAACAATCATCTAATTTCCCAACTTAACATCTGTTTATGCAACAGAGTCGTTACTCTGCATCTGTCCATTCTAATTGAGGGAAGAGTGTAGGAGGAGTAGAGAATTTGAGTATATGGCAGAGCAGAGAAAAGGGGCAGTATATAGAAAGAATGCAATGAAGCACTCTTACTTCTTTGGGTGGCAGTAAATGTGTGCCTCATAATGGACAAGTGAACAAGATGGAAGGTAACCGGGATTTAGCTATTTGTTTCGTATTCCACCAAGAGATCCTGGCAAGAGTTAAGGAATAAACAGAGGTGAAACTAAGAAATTGTTCAGAAAAGATCAAGTCAGAAAATAATTCCCTTTATTTGTGAATGATGAAATGAAGAATTTCCCAAACATGCCTCCAAAGAACCAACTCATGGGACACTTAAGAGACCATCATTTAAAGGCCTACTCTAAAGGGGGCTTAGAAGGTGCAGGAAAATCAACAGTGAGGGGAGTATGCTTTCTTCCCTAAACTATTCCTCTCTATGCTTGGATAAAAGTGGACCCAGAAGACGGAGAGAATGAGAAGGGGAAGAATAGCTCTCACTGATACCACCACTGATCCTTGGCCCAAAGTCACATTCAAATTTAGGGAGGAAAAAATATGAATTTGAACTTTTAAATTGGATTAAATTGGAACTGGACTATATATATATACATATATATATATGTATATATATATATGTATATATATGTATATATATGTATATACATATGTATATACATGTGTATATATATGTATATATATATATGTATATATGTATATATATATATGTATATATATGTGTATATATATATGTATATATATGTATATATATGTATATATATATATATATATGTATATATATATATACTTTAAAATGACCAGAAAGCCATGGGATCCACTCAAGATGTCATTGAAAGATGGGTAAAGAAAATTTGTCCTCTCATGCTCAGTGGTAAAGATAGGAGGGAAAAGAAATACTGTTTCCTGTTTGCACCCTCAAGTTTAGGCTGTTCAATTAAATGGCTACTTCACATGAGTAGTCATATTTAATTATACTCCAAAAGATTTGCTCTTCTAAATTCAAATTTATGTAACGGAATTTTTACTAAGACTTGTTCATTCCCCTTAAAACTTTTTTAAAAAGAAGACTTAATAATGAAAATGATACAAACAAAATCCCAAGACCTGATTCCATTTGTATTTCATGTTATTTCGCATGAAATTAATCTTTTAATAATTGAATTCTTCGTATTGGTTTTTAATAATAGATTACATATATTTTCATTAATGCTCTTGTAAAACTCCATGGAATTTGCTTACTGTTCTATTCACATTTTATTATAATATAGAATCACTGTATTAAAATGTATGTACATAAAATAGGAACAGATATAATATACCCAAATAATTTGAAGGAAAAAAACCCTTAAATTGTTAACTGTATTTTTGAGGGTTCATAAATGAAATGATACTAGTTTAGCAGGAAGAAAAGGCTTAACTAAAGTTCAAGGTATCATTTAACATAAAAATTGTATTAATGAGTAATTACTAAAAACTTTACTACTTTGAAAAATTAGTTGATATTAGATGAATGTGCATTTTTAAAAAGTTTTTTAATGTTTATTTATTTTTGACAAAGAAAGAGAGAGAGACAGAGCATGAGTGGGGGAAGGGCAGAGAGAGAAGGAGACAGAATCCGAAGCAGGCTCCAGGCTCGGAGCAGTCAATGTAGAGCCCAATGTGGGGTTCGAACTCACAAACCGCGAGATCATGACCTGAGCTGAAGTGAGAAGCTCAACCAACTGAGCCACCCAGGCTCCCCGATGAATGTGCATTTTAATCTCATCAAATTAGCCTGCTATTATGAATTTATCATCCCTTCAGGTTTTCTAGGGTTGCTTTGCCAAGACTCTTCACTGATGGTTAGAATTTACATTAAATCCTAGGTATGTGTTACTGGTAGAAATAATTCAATACAAAACATAATTTAAGATAAAAATAAAGTTGACAATGACGAAAAAATTAAAAATTAGCATTATTATTGACCAAACATAAGGTATAATAAAGTTTTTGGTAAAATTTAGATCTGTAAAATTCAATCCAAGGAAAAATGAATTTCATAGAAAGAACTTTTTGAAATACTCCTAGTGGCAGAAACCAGAATTGGGAAAAGTTGACATCATAACAACAAAAAATATATAAATTATATATTTTATTTTTAAAAGGTTTTTTTAATATTTATTTATTTTTGGGAAACAGAGACAGAATGCAAGCAGGGGAGGGGCAGCGAGAGAGGGAGACACAGAATCTGAAATCAGGCTCCAAAGCTGTCAGCACAAAGCCCAATTTGGGGCTCAAAGCCATGAAGCACGGGATCACGATCTGAGCCAAAGTCAGACACTTAACTGACTGAACCACCCAGGAGACCCAGAAATTATATTTTTAAATTGTTGATCTTATTAAAAATATTAGTGAACTATATATGGTAAAAAATAAAACTGTTCACACTATAAAGAATCAATAAAGAAATTTAATATGCTTAATAAAATTAGTTCCAAAAAGAACTTTTGCCGCAAAATTTATTAATATTAATATAATTCTAATTGACATTTAAAATTATACTCCTTAATATGAAGTACAAAAACTCTCTTTAATCCTTAGACTCAAAATCGTGGAGTGGAAATGTACTATATAGGTCTATTATATTTTATGACAATCAAGAATGTGTAAAGAAACGTGATGATTTAGGAAATATTCCCTATCATCTCACCTCAACCCCCAAAACAAAATCAACCACATTTGTTTAATGTATATCATAATCTGGTGAGAAAGACATGAATTGGGAAGGTTTATTAATTCATTTATTCAACAAATGTTTATTGGGTTCCAATTATATACTAGATATGACTCAGAAGACAAGGTAGATATTGTTTTTGTGGTGCCTGTATTTTTGATGTGTTACTAAAAGTGGTACAAATAATACATCAACAAATAAAAAATGACTAAATAATAACTTATGTAGAGACTAAAATTAAATAAGACTAAAGACTAAGACTAAAATATGACTAGTTCTGGACGGAATTCCGGGGGGGAAATCACTTTTAAGCTGAGATGTAAATAATCCAGCATTTTTACACATGTGAATATCACATAGCATATTGGTTAAACTCTCAAGCTGGGAACATCTGTTTGAATTCCATTCTCAACTCTGTACCAAATGTATATCTTTGGAAAGATATTTATCTCTGTGTGGTTTAGTTTATTTTCATCTACAAAATCAGAATAATATCTAGCTATCCAGACTGCTAGAAGTTTAAATAAGTTGATACATATACAAAATTTATGAGTGCCTGGCATATAGTATTAAATAAATGCTAGCTATTAGAACTATTATTGTTGTCAGAGAATGATATTCCATGCAAAGAGACCAAAGGAGACAATGAGTTTGGCAGATGTGGGGAATAGAAAGACCTGAATGGCCAGGAGGGTGGTACAAGCTGAGAATAGTAGGCAGGCAGGCAAGAATTGCATGGAGCTCCATAACCAGAGCATGGGCTTGGATTTTACTCTAAATGCAGTGGGAGCACTTACATAAATTTAAATGCTGAAGATACTTGTTTTGTGCAAAGGGGACATACAGCAGGATGGCTTGGCCACATCAGAAAATCTGAGTTGAAAGATAAGGATAAATGGTGTAGTTTGAAAAGAAAATCAACCAATCTTCAGTACATTAATTTAAGGATTTCAATTATTATTTAAGAGAAAATTAGGCGTTCTCTTTCTCAGAAGGGAAGTCCTTTCTACTTACTTAGAAACATTTAAGAGAAAATGGTCCTTGCATTACAGAATTATTAGAAGGATTTTAGGAGGCTCTTAATGATCCATGTTGTCTTATCTAATTGATATTACAAAGAGAAAAGGTATACCAGCAAAAAGTGAAGTTGAGAATAATTCAGTGAATTTAAAATCTTCTAGCCAATCTGAACAATTCAGAAGGTATATTAGTCATTCTTCTAATTATCTAGATAATTTAGACAAGAGGAAGGGAGGAAAGAGATTGCTTATCCAGGTTAAATTATACAAATACAAAGCCTGAGGAAAAAATACACTTCTTATTTTAAATAGCTTCCACAAAACAGTATAGAATTTAGAATTAAAGAACTTAGTAATAAAACCAATATACACTTGTTCACACAAAATTTTAATGTCAGTTTTTTATATTAAAAAAAATTAGATCTCTCTCTCCATCTTGCCCACCTGTATATAATGCTGATGGGATTTGGGCACACACCACATTTCAATGCCTTACCCCTTTTAATTTATAAGTACCAAGTTACCTTAAATTCATATCATGCAATTTTCAACTAAATTTTTACAGATGTAGAAATTTTTCTGAAATTACATAAAGTTCCATCTATTATCGTAAACTACAGGCAGATGTTAAAAAATTTCTAACTTGCTATTACAATCATTCTGCAGAGAAAATATCTTAAAATAACATAGCAGAGCAAAGACATATAATACAAACACTCAAAGAAAATGAGATAAGAGTACCCCCCAAAAAATTCGGGACACTGGTTTTACTCAGAGAAGCATGGTTCTGATTGACATTTTTAGATAACAGTGAAAAAGAGAATATGTCTTTAGTTTTCTAAATTCACTGGGCAAGATCTACCTTCAGATAGAGAGGTAGATAGACAAGGTAGAAAGATACATAGATATACAGATTAGATAAGATGGATGATAGATGATAGACAAGTGATAGATAATGACGATGATAGATAAGTAGATGATAGAGACACAGATATATAGATATAAGTATAGGTGATTTCCACCAATGATCAATGGAACATGTCCATTCAGATAGTTTTTGCCCCTGAATATGTTGTTTATGACACATGCAATGACAAATCTGAAACATTGTTTATTAATCATGTGAACTACCTCGTAAATAATAAACTAGGGAATAAAATTTTAATCAACACCACAACTTTATGAAATTTGTTACATATTCCTTATTTTGTGAATAAATTAATGAAACCAGACAGAATAAGTAACTTGTAAATATCAAGTGTTTGTAAAAATAGGTTGCCATTTTATTTAAGTCATAGTATAAACCAAATACGATAAATGGTACCTAAGAACATAGGAAAAAATGATTACATAAATACTACTTAATAAAAACATTTTATTGTGAAATATGTGTTCATATTGTATTGCAAAAACATGGATCCAATTTTTCATTGGTATTTTTGACAAACACAATGTCAGAATTTTTCTATAAAAAAGAAAGACCGACCATTTGCAATTCTTCATTCATTCAGCCACCAAGTATTCATTGATTGTCTACCTCTAGATCCTAGTCTGAGAATCTTGATATATCAGGGGAGGAAAAAAATACACAAAGACACCTGCCCTCATAAAATTTGCATTCTAGTATGAGGAATCTGACAATAAACAATATAACTAAAAAAACTAAGTAAATTATTCAGTACACTAGAAGGTGCTGAAGCCAGGCATGAGAGTCAGGAGTGTGGCAAGGAAGAGGAAGCAGGTAGCACTATTCAATAGTGTGGTGAAGGTAGGTCTTACTTATTCAGTAGGTATGATTTGAAAGAGGTAAGAGAATGAGTGAAAAAGATGTCTGGAGGAAAAAGGATGCTAGGCTGAAGAAACAGCTAGGACAAAGGTCCTGATGCAGGAGAGGGACTAACATGTGAAAGGAAGAAGACCAGTGGGGTTGAAGTAGAGTGAGTAGGAGGAAGGTTAAGAGATGAAATGATACAGGTAAGAATTTGGTAGGTCATTATAAGAACTTCATTGAAAGGGGGAGTCATTTGACAATTTTGTGATGAGGAATGACATTATATGACTTTTGTTTTAAAAGACTCTTTCTATATTCCTAAACAGTGGAAGGGCAAAAGTGTAAGCAGGCAGACCTGCTTAGTGGTTATGGAAATAATCCAGGTAAGAAGTAACTTGGACCAGGATGGAAACAGTGAAAGTGATAAGAAGTCACTAGATTCTATTTAGAAAGTGGAGCTAAAGGTACTTGTTAGTGGACAGAATGTGAACTCTGAGAGAGGAATCAAGAATGAATCCTAAGGAATTTGGCCTGTAACTAGCCACCACTTACTAAGAAAGGAAAGACTGAGTGGGGTAGGTTCTTGAAGAAGTTCAGTGACTCAGTAGTGGGTTTGAAATGTGTGTTAAAATCCAATAGAGATTATAAATGGGCAGTTGTATATGAAATCTGGAGTTTGGGACAGATACCATGGTGGAGATAAAATATTGGGATTTGTCAGCATGCAAATGGTGTTTAAAACCAAGGGACTGGATGAGTTTACAAAGATAATGAGTGAAGACAGGAGAGAAAGGAGGTAATGAGACTAGGGCACTACAAAATGAAGGGGTCAGAGAGAAGAGGAATCACCCAAAAAGCATTGAGAAAGAGCCAACAAGCATCCTTAACCACACAGATGGGAAATTATTAAAAATTATGAAAGAATGGATCAATTGAAATTCCAAAACACTATATTTAAAAGTAATGAGTTTAAAATAGAAAAATTATGAGTGAAAATAATAGCTTTCCTCTTCTGGATTTTATTCTAAGGTAAATAAAAAGTAATTTACCAGCTAACTTTTTTTTTTTTAGCTAAACACAGAAATAGCACGTACTTTTTTTTTTTTTTTTAGCATGTACATGCTTTATATGACATTATCTATTGCTGTTACCAGTAGCCTGAATAATTGGGGCAATTTCCAGTGAGTTAGATGTTTAGGCTTCAATACAAAAGCTAAAGGTGGGGGGGCGCCTGGGTGGCTCAGTCAGTTACACATCCGATTTCAGCTCAGGGCATGATCTCGCAGTCTGTGAGTTCGAGCCCTGCTTCGGGCTCTGTGCTGACAGTGCAGCAGCCTGGAACCTGTTTCAGATTCTGTGTCTCCCTCTCTCTCTCTGACCCTCCCCCATTCATGCTCTGTCTCTCTCTGTCTCAAAAATAAATAAACATTAAAAAAATAAAAACAAAACAAAACAAAAGCTAAGGGGGAAAACTCAATACATGCTTTTAAGAAAGAAAAATGCGTTTTTCGAGCATCTGTGACTAAAAACTATGAATCAGAAGGGAATAAAATCATAGAACTGTAGACAGACTGCAAAAGCCAATGAACAACAACAAAAAAAAACTAAAAACCAACCAAACAAAAACAACAATAAAGGAATTCGAATCAAGAGGACAGTCTGGACAAATCTGAAACACCATTTATTAAGCATGTGCACTACTTGGTAAATAATGAACCAGGAAATAAAAATTTAGTCAACACCACAACTTTAAGAAATTTGTTATATACTCCTTATTTATTGATTTATGAATAAATAAATTAAAAACCAGACAGAATAAGTCACTTTTAAAGTATCCACAGTTGAAATGACACATTCAGGATTTAAAGTCAAAGTACTTAAATCAAGTATAAATATGGTGTATCTTCATAGACTTTCAATTTTAATAAGAGTTAGAAGAATTCAATTTTTAATCTGTACACTTTCTGCCACAGAAATGTCAGGCAAAGACAATAGGTTCCTATATTCTATGATGTTCAATTTTGTGTTTCTATATGAAAGACCAGAGAACAACTTACTGTGCAGAGTATATTTCATGTACTTGACACACTGAGTTATACAAATTAACCTTGTGTTCTTAGTGTTACAGCCCAATGAATTGGAATAGCATTGCTCCTTGAGCAAGATCAGACTAGACTAGCACCTCACTAGGCTGAAGAATTACTAGTAATGTCCCTAAATTAGAAAAATATACATTATGATTTCTCTCAGAAGGAGGAGGCAGAGAGAAGGGAAAAGAGGGAAGGAAGGAAGGAAGGAAGGAAGGAAGGAAGGAAGGAAGGAAGGAAGGAAAGAAGATAGGAAGGAAGGAAAGAAGGGAGGAAAAAGAAAAAAGAAAAGAAAACAAAAGAAAAAGAGAGAAAAGAGAAAACTACATTAAGGATGCTACTTATTATTTTTGTTTAATTTTTTGTTAGGGAAAAAATGGCTCCCTCAAATTACCACAACTTCCTGCTCTCTGTAAGATATTTTATTTACAACATTGATAATGCACCCAATTCTGTTTCCCACCACAGTAAATTCCAGAATAACCCCAAATAACAAAAATTCAGTTTTTTTCGTGATCTTACACTTTACAGTTGCCTGAAGATTTTACATATATGTGTGTACATATTTATATGTATTTATATGTGTGTATATAGAGAGATTATATATATATTTATATTTATATAACATTTACAACCAAGGAACACGGGTTTGTGGTTAAAAACAAAAAGCCTGAAGCATAAGCTTAAAATAAGGAAAAATAAACATGATAATGAGGGAAATTCAGAACAATCTAAGATCATCAAGTATTGTAACAAAAATGCAGTTGGTCCTGAGGCTACCCACTATGTACTGGTCCTAGCCACAGCTAGGGAGTTAGGAGAAAACAGCTGCTCTCAGTCTTTAAATTATACTATGTATGTAAATGCTAATGTAAAATGTTGAGTGTGACTATTGAGAGGATGTGAGTGAGCCCAAGCTCTGCTCAAGAACACCCAGAGCAATAACCAGACAAAACCAATAGCAAAGCTTCAGTTATACAGATGAATAAGTGCTAGAGATATGATGTGCAACATTGTATCTATGGTTAACAATACTATATTGTACACTTAATTTGTTAAAAAGGTAGTCTTATGTTAAATGTTCTCTCTGTAATAAAATTTTCACCTGCAATTGTAGTTAAAATCCCATCATGCACATACTGAAGGAAAATAGCCAGAATTCCCAGGACTCTGAATCTTCTTTGCTGCTTTCTTTTCTCCCTTACCTTATGATGTCTGAGTGCCCAAGACTACCCTTAGACTTCATTACTTTTGTCTCTGTTGGTCATCTCATCCAGTCTCATAGCTTTAAATATACATAGTATTTAAACTCCAAAATTCATATTATCAGTCTGAATCTCTCTCTTGAAAGACATGTTTTAGCAAAGCATTGTACTAAAATTTATAAGACCTGGACTCTACACTTCATGTTTCAGAAATAAGAATTTGAAACCACAAGGTATATCTTGTAGCATCTTTGACTAAAATCTTTTAATGACTGCCAATAAACTAAAGGGTTTGGTTCAAATCTCTTGGCATCACCATTAATTTTCTTCAAATTCTGGCCCATGCCTACCTATTGAATCATGTCTACCAATATATACAACAGATATCCTTTGTTCTGATCTTCACAATATACTTACAGTTTCCTAACATTATCCAATTTTTCCTTCCTACATACCCTCATATGTGCTTCATCCCCTCCTTGAAATTCTCTTTCCTACTTTGTTATCAGTTTTTAAGAATCAGTGCAAGAGTGGTGAAAGTAGAGTAATTAATACTTTATTCTTTTTAACTTTGTTTTTCATACAAATTTTCTATTGTGAATCATGCTAGTTTTAAAATTTATAAAAACATTTTATAGACTCAGATAAATTAGCTTCTCCTCCATAAAGCATATAATCCTCTGTCTCCCTTATTATACTACCAAGCACTTTTCTGTGATTGTTTCCTTACATTTATTTTTAATAACTTGAATATCCCTGAGGTAAGGGATCTCATTCCATCTTTATATCTCCTGCTTAATATGATTCCTGGTGCCATTTGATAGCAATCATTTTGACTAGGTTTTTGTTTAATAAATTTAACCACCATAGATTCAAAACTACTAAACACTATCTCAAAAAATTCCTCTAGAATTTTGAGTTTTGATTATTGAAAACCAAATGTATTTTGGATATTTTTTCTCCTTTTATATGTATTCTTTATATTCTATACTTTATCTGAAAAGAAGACTATTATGGATAATATTGCATATGATTTAAATTATACTTTTGAATACATTTTACGGTGGAATATTGACATTCAGCTTTCAAATCATACTCACGTGATATGAAGCAATCCCAAATAAAACTTTTTTGGATGACTCATAGCCAAAAAGGAATTAAACAATTAAAATAAAAACCAGTTCTTAAAAGTTATTTTAATATTACAAATATAAGTACACAAACTACTTTTTATAAGATTAGAATTATACCGTAATATGATCTCTATTTTTCTGTCTCATATTTAACTTAAGTTTTTATAGTTTTTGGCTCCACTATACTATATTCTCAGAAAATTATCTGGCTAACAGTCTCTATCTTATTTATTTGTCCTGTCTGTTATTTTTCATATTTATTTAACTTTTTTTGTTTTTAATAATTGTCTTCATAGATACATTTAATAACTTTAACAATCATCAATAGCTAGTTGCACCAGTTTTCCTTTGCACTAATAAATAGTAATTATATTTTTACCACATGACAGAATTCCAACATATAAAGCACATAAAATTTTAGAACAAGATAGTGGAATAGGAAGCCTTGGGCCCTTCTTCCTCCCATGGATACATCACTTTAACAATACTTGGGCAAATTCCCTTTGTAAGAAATCTATAAACTAGTTGAGAGGCTCTTGCATCCTGGGTGAGCACAGAACCAGCTGGAGCCAGTAGGAGCCAGTAAGACACTCTCTCACCACTGACATAATACCATCTGATCAGAAGGAAACCCTCACCCCAAATTTCTCTTGAGGGAAGGAAAAGCTCATACAATTCAACTTTCCAATTTTTTAGGGGTTGCTCCAAGTTCTGGTTTCTGTTTCATCTGCCTTGAAGTGCTTATGGAACCTAGCATACTCTTGATGTCTGGGTCCAGGGAGATTGGTCAATGAGAACAAAAATAGTGATTTGAAAGCATGCACTCACTATATTCTCTTTTCCAACTCAGTGCAGAGTAAGCAAGAAAAAAAATCTCATATCTCAAATTTTCCTGGGAAGGAAAATAGGCAGTGCATCTAATTTTCCAACTTTTCCAGAAGCTTCCCAAAAGACTAACTTCTGTTTTGCCTATCTCAGAGCACTTATGGGACTCAGCAGAGTCTAGATGACTAAGGCCACTAAGAACAAAGACAACAGTTTGAACTAGCACGCAAGCACAAGCCATAGCCCCTCTTCCCAGCTCAGCAAAGAACAAATGGGCAAAAAGCCCAGATCCCAACTTCTCTCTGGGTAGGGAACGAGTTGAAACATGCACTCGGAATTCCAAATTTCTAGGGTCTGCCCAAGAGTCTGACTTCTGTTTTGTCTGTTTTAGAAGGCTGACAGCACCCAGCATACTCTAGACTCCTAGGGACTGCTGGGAACAAAATGGTGGTTACCACAAAGGTATGAAGTGCCTTAACAATCTTAGAACAGGTTTATTGTTGAGCGTGTTCTCCTGCATGAATCCAGTCCTGAAGACTGGGAGAAGTGGCTCTTTTCTAATGCATAGACATCAACACAAAGAGTCAGGAAAATAAAGAAACAGAAAAATGTGTCCTAAACAAATTTGTCACATACTAGGGAACCTCCATAAGATTATTGGCAGATTTCTCAGCGGGAACTTTGCAGGCCAGAAGGGAGTGACATGATACATGCAAAGTACTGAAAGAAAATCACGGCCAACCAAGGATACTACATCCAGCAAGAGTGTCCTTCATAAGTAAAGGAGCTGAATTCATCACCACTAGACTTGCCTTAAGGAAATGCTAAAGAGGTCTTCAAATTGAAATTAAAGGACCCTGAAGAGCAATATGAAAACATAGGTAAATGCATAAACAAATACAGACCACTATAATATTGTAATTAATTCTAGTATAAAAAAGAAAAGACAAAGTATTAAAAATAAGTATAATTACAAAAATGTATTAGATACACACTATAAAAGAAATAAATTGAGGCAGCAATAACATAAAGGGTAGGGTAGGGAGTAAAAGTGTAGACATTCTGTATGTGATTGAGGTTAGTTGCTATTAGCTTAAAATAGATCATTTCAACTTTATTTAATGTAAGCCTGATTATAACCACAAAAACCCACAGAAAATACAAAAAGAGAGATAAAGGTATCAAAGCATATAAACAAAAAATATCAACAAAACACTATAAAAAAAAGGAGAAAAGAACTACTAGACAGAAAACATTCAACAAAATGACAATAGTAAGTTTTCCCCATTGATACTTACTTTAAATGTAAATAGATTAAATTCCCCAATCAAAAGATGTGCAACGGCCGAACAGATTAAAAATCAAGATCCAACTATACATTGTCTGCAAGACACTCACTTTGCAATTAAAATTACACATATGTTGAAAGTGAAGGGGTAAAAAAAGATATTCTATTCAAACAATAACCAAAAAAACAGCAGGGAAGTTCTACTTGTGTCAAACAAAACAGACATTAGGTCAAAAAGGAGAAAAAGAAAGAGCCAAAAGACAAAAGACAAAAAAGAGACAAAAGAAAAATTATGAAAAGATCAATTCATCAAGAAGATATAACAACTAGGGGTGCCTGGGTGGCTCAGTTGGTTAAGCAACTGACTTCAGCTCAAGTCATGATCTTGTGGTTGGTGAGTTTAAGCCCCTCTTTGGGCTGTCTGCTGTCAACAAAGAGCCCGTTTCAGGTCCTCCATCTGACTCTCTCTGCTCCTACCCCACCAGTGCATGCTCTCTCTCTCTCTCTCTCTCTCTCTCTCTCTCTCTCTCTCTCTCTCAGAAATAAACATTTAAAAAAAGAAGATACAACAATTATAAATCTATATCCACCCAACTTCAGAGCACCTAAATATATAAACAAACACTGACAGAACTAAAGGGAGAAATAGTAGACAATAAAAAAGCAGGAAGAGACTTCAATGCTTTATTTTAAATAATGGATAGAAAATCCAGACAGAAAATTGGAAAGGAAACAGTGGAATTGAACAGTACTATAGACCAGATAGACCTAACAGATACATACAGAACATTCCACTGAACAGCAAGAGAACAACCATTCTTCTCAAGCATACACAAAACGTTCTTTTTAAATTTTTTTTTAACGTTTATTCATTTTTGAGAGACACAGAGAGACAGAGCATGAGTGGGGAAGGGGCAGAGGGAGGGAAACACAGAATCTGAACCAGGCTCCAGGCTCTGAGCTGTCAGCACAGAGCCTGATGCGGGGCTTGAACTCACAAACTGTGAGATCATGATGTGAGCTGAAGTCGGACGCTCAACCGACTGAGCCACCCAGGCACCCCCATACACAAAACATTCTTCAGGATACATCTCATGTTAGGTCATAAATATATTAACATTTTAAGAAGATTGAAATCATACCTTCTCTAACCAAAATGGAACAAAACCAAAATTAATAGAGGAAGAAAAACTGGAAAATTCACTAATATATGTAAATTAAAAAGCAGATTCCTAAGCTACTAATGGGTCAGATAAGAAATCAAAAGACAATTCAGAAAATATCTTAAGACAAATGAAAATGAAAACATCACATACCAAAACTTATGGGCTACAGCAAAACCAACATAATACCGATATTCATACTGATAAAATGCTTAATTGAAAAAAAAAAAAGAGTCTCAAATAAATGATGTAACTTTATAACTCAAGGAACTAGTAAAAGGAGAACAAACAAAGCCCAAATTTAGAAAAAATAAATAAAAGATATAATAAAGATTAGAGCAGAAATAAGCAGTATAGAGAATAGAAAAACAGAAAATAATAAAACTAAGTCTTTTGCAAAAGCCAACAAACTGACAAACTTTTACCTAGATGAAAATAAAAGAGAGGAAAGACTCAAATAAATAAAATCAGAAATGAGAGAAAAGACATTCCAACTGTTGCCAAAGAAATAAAAAATAAAAAATAATTTTAAAAATAAAAAAATATATAGGGCACGTGGGTGGCTCAATTAGACATTTGACTTCGGCTCATGTCATGATCTTGCATTTCATGAATTCAAACCCCATATCAGGCTCTGTGCTGACAGCTCAAAGCCCGGAGCCTGCTTTGGATTCTGTCTCCCTCTCTCTGCTCCTCCCCCACTCACACTCTGTCTCTCTCTCAAAAATAAACATTTAAAAAAATTTTTAAAAAGAAAGAATCATAAGAAACTACTATAAACAATTATATACCAACAAATTGTATAAGCTAGAAGAAATTGATACATTTCTAGAAATATACAATCTGAATCAAGGGGTGCCTAAGTGGCTCAGTCAGTTAAGCCTCCAACTTGGTTTTGGGTCAGGTTTTAATCTGCAGTCTGTGAGTTCAAGCCCCATGTCAGGCTTTGCACTGACAGTGTGAAGGCTGCTTGGGATTCTCTCTCTCGCTCTCTCTCTGCCCCTCTCCTACTCATGCTCGCTCTCTCTCTCTCTCTCAAAATAAATAAATAAACTTAAAAAAGAATAAACACAAAAAAAATTGAATCAAGAAGAAATAGGATATCTTAAATGACCAATAGCAAATAAGGAGATCTAATCAGTATCGAAAATCTCTCAAGAAAGAAAATCCCAGGACCAGATGGCTTCACTGGTGAATTCTACCAAATATTTAAAGAACTCATGCCAATCCTTCTCAAAAAAATTGTTGAAGGAATATTTCTAACTCATTTTATGAGGCCAAAATTACCCTGATACCAATGCCAGACAAAGACACCATAAGGAAAGAAAATTACATGCCAATATCTGTGATGAACATAGATGCAAAATTCCTCCACTAGCAAACAAAATTCAACATCACATTAGAAAGCTTATCACCATAACCAAATGGGATTTGTCCCTGGGATGCAAGGATGGTTCAACATATGTAATTAATAAATGTGACAAAGCACATTAACAGAATGATAGATAAAAATCATATGGCCATTTCAATCGATGCAGAAAATCACTTGACAAAATTCAACTCTCTTTCATGATAAAAGTTTTAACAAAGCAGAAGTAGAAGGAAATTATAACAACCTAATAAAGGTCATATATGAAAAGACCACAGCTAGCATCATACTAACAGTATGGAGCCTGAGGAAAGCTGAAAAGCTGAAAGCTTTTCCTCTAAGATCAGAAACAAAGCAAGGATGTTCACTCTCCCCACTTCTACTCAGCACAGTACTGGAAGGTCTAGCCAGAACAGTCAAGTGAGAAAAAGAAATGGAAGTCATCTAAATCAGAAAGGAAGAAGTGAAATTGTCTGCATTTGAAGATATATGATATTATATATAGAAAACCCTGAAGACTCCACCAAAACAACAACAACAACAAAAAGAACTGGTAAACAAATTCAGTAAAGTTGCAGAATACAAAATCAATATGCAAAAATCAGAAGCATTTTTACACATTATAACAAAATATATGAAGAAGAAATTTAAAAAAAAGACATTCACAATAGCATCAATAACAAACTTAACTAAGAAAGTGAAAGATCTGTGCACTGAAAACTACAAAATACTAGTGAAAGAAATTAAATAGGATACAAAAAAAATGAAAGATATCTGTGTTCATGGATTGGAAGAATTACTATTGTTAAAATGTCCAACTTACTGATCTACAAATTTAATGCAATCCCTATCAAAATACAATAGCATTTTTCGAAATAGAAAATAATAGAAATATAAATCGAAAAAAATCCCAAAATTCATATGGAAACACAAAAAACTCTAAATAACCAAGGCAAATTTGAGAAAGAAAAACAAAGCTCGAAAAATATCACTTTCCAATTTCAAAATATATTACAAAGTCACAGTAATCAAAACAGTATGGTAGTGGCATAAAAACAGATATATACACCAATGGAACAGAATAGGGATGCCAAAAATATAGCTATGCATATACAATCAATTGATCTGAGACAAAAATTCCAAGAATACACAATGTTGCCTCTTCAACAAATGGTGTTGACAAAACTGGATATTCACATGGAGAAGAATGAAATTGAACCTTTTTCTCACATTATACACAAAAAATAACTCAAAATGGATTAAAGACTTAAATTTAAACCTGAAATTGTAAAACTCCTTGAAGAAAACATAAACAGAAAGCTTCACAACATTGGCATGGTCTTGGTGTTAAGAGTGATTTCTTGGATATGATACCAAAAACACAACAAAGTTAGGAGTACATCAAACTAAAAAGCTTCTGCAGCACAGTAAAGGTAACAATTAATAGAGTCAGGGGCACCCTATGGAATGAGAAAAAATATGCAAACATTGCATCTGTTAAGGGTAATATCCAAAATATGTAAGGAATTTCTACAACTGAATAGCTAAATAACAAATAACCCAATTTAAAAATGTTCAAAGGACTTGAATAGACATTTCTCTAAAGGACACATACAGGACATGGCCAATAGGTATATGGGAAAATGCTCAACATCACTAATTATCAGGGAAATGCAAATCAAAATCACAATGAGATATCAGTTCACACCTGTTAGAATGGCTATTATCAAAAAACAAAAGTTAAATATTGGCAGAGGTGTGGATAAATTGGAATACTTATGCACTATTAGTGGGAATGTAAACTGGTGCAGCCACTCTGAAAAACAGTATCAATATCCTCAAAAAATTAAACATATACCTTACCATATGGTCAGCAACTCCATTTCTGGGTATTTGCTCAAAATAACAGAAATCTTTTATTGCAGCATTATTCACAACAGCCAAAATCCAGAAACAACCTAAATGTCTATCAACAGAAGAATGGATAAGAACAATGTGATATATATAATGAAATATTACTTAGGCTTAAAAAGAAGAAAATTCTGTGACATTCAACAACAGGGATGAATCTTGAGGATAGTACGCTAAGTGAAATAAGCTAGCTGCAGAAGGAAATATACTGCATGATACTGCTTATAGGATGTATCTAAAGTAGCCAAAATCACAGAAGCAAAATGTAGAATGATAGGGACTATGAGGAGGGGCAAATGGAGAGTTGCCATTAAAGGAGTGTAAAGCTTCAGTTATGTGAGATGAATAAATTTTAGAGATCTGCTGTACAATATTGTGCATGTAATTAACAATACTATATTTAGATTTTTTAAGAGGGTAAATTTCATGTTAAATGTTCTTACCACAAAGAAAAAAAATTACATTCCAAGTTACGTATGGAATCTCTACTAGTATTTAAAATCATTATTCAGTAATCAAAGACTCAGGTGAATAATAATGTTTATTCATATTACTGAATTGATATGCTAATTAGATATCATGGTAAACCATTATATTCATAATATACAAGGTCAGTGATGGCAAAAATCATGTTAAACTGTTTAGCAGAACCAAGTAACAAGTTGTGGCCAAAAATAAGATTGGAGCAAACTTTCAGTTAATTAAGCATTTTACTTTATATTACAGTTCTTTTGCTAGCCTTATATTTATAATTATAATCATTTAAGTGCATTGTCTAATTACTCCTGGTACATCTTAATGTCCTTGCAGGAAGTTATTTTTCCCCTCTAATCTTTTTATTTCTAAAACACATTAGCCCATTGCCTAGAAAAAAATGAGTAAATGTGTAATAATACAGTAATTTAATGAATGGTTTCTTCCCTTAAACTTTGGGTTTAAATTCTTTCTTACTCTTTCTTACTCATTATTAAGAGTAATAACCGGGGCGCCTGGGTGGCTCAGTCGGTAAAGCGGCCGACTTCGGCTCAGGTCATGGTCTCAAGGTCCGTCAGTTCGAGCCCCGGATCGGGCTCTGTGCTGACAGCTCAGAGCCTGGAGCCTGTTTCGGATGCTGTGTCTCCCTCTCTCTGACCCTCCCCCGTTCATGCTTTGTCTCTCTCTGTCTCAAAAATAAATAAACGTTAAAAAAAAATTAAAAAAAAAAAAGAGTAATAACCAATCAAGAATTGGTCCAGTTGACTTTGGATCTGACAAAGCAACTTCCTACTCTCAAGTCATACATGCAGAATATGGAAGAATGTTAAGTCACTAAATGTAATTTAGTGGTACCACGACTTTACAGTTAACTTCAAGTAATGACCACTGCATCATTCAAAAATTTTTATTTAAAACAAGTTTTTAAAAATAGAATTAAGATCTTTCCCCCTATTTTTTTTTAGAAATTGGAAAGGAGAATATACCATGCAAAAACATCACATTGATCTTCTAGTTTAACTTTCATTATTAAGTCTTAAAAGGTCATTTGGTAGTAATTAAAAGATGCTGGGTATTTCTGAAAGTAGGCAAGAGACTATGAAAGTTGAAAATGACATCAGTTTGGGCAGCATAAAATAAAATGGAAATAAGAAGTTGTCAGCTGTTATGATTAGGACCTGACATACAGTCTGACCACTCAACTATGACCTTCTGTTATTTCCATACCTTTTATGCAAATATCAAGCCTATAAAGGTGAGCCATAAAGCCCATTAGATACACCCAGTTTCTTTTGCATACCTGACTTAGTTAAAAAGTAAATTCATTCAAATTTCCCAAAAGCTAATGTTGTTTTTCTAGAATTCATATTTGTTATAAGAACAGTCTCCAGTTCACCTAGGAAAAAGGACTGGTTACAATCAACAGTTTTGAGACCTCAAAATAACTTCAATCCAGGAAGGAAATAGGAGTACTGCATACCTGGTCAAAACCTAGAAATAGCCATCAAGATGTATGCTATTCCCAAAGGCTGAGCCATTCTGTGGGAATAGAGAAATAAAAATACTCAAGTAGCCATACTAAGGACACAGGAGGGGCAACAAAGAGATGATGGAAGTCTAAGCATAACCAGCAGTTATAACTCAAGGGGTTAACTTCCTTGGCAGGTAGAACTGAGGCAATATGTCTATACCCTGTCTTGATCAAATAGGTCAAGGAATTAGGGTAAGGCTGAGACTGCAAGTGGTGAGGTATCAGAGGATCACACTATGGAGACCCACAGAAAACAAGGCAGGAACATTGAAAGGAAATATGGAAAGAGTACAGAAAATCTGGGTTGTCAACTTACCACTGACCAGCTGTGTGACCTTAGGTGAGTCATTAACCTTTCTAAGTTCTCCTCATAGATAAGCAGATAAACATACCTGTCTAGCCTACCTCACAGGGTAAGCATACCACATAACATACCACATTATAAAACTGTATGAAGTACTTCATCATCATTAATGCACTACCTAAATATAAACTCTAATTATTATCATGAATATATTTTGGTGCCACAAATAATGTATCGTACTTAACTTAGTTTCTATGAGAAGACATCCAAAAAACCCATCATTTATTGATAAACAACCTCAGGTAAAAACAAAAATAAAAACAAACAAAACAACACCTAAGCTGAGTTGACAACACCTAAGAAAAACAAAGGAAAATATCCAGTACCTGACTGCAAGACTGTTGGTATTAATATAATGGCCTCTATCGTCTGCTTAGTTTTGTGAATGAAGACACAATTTTAGTTTGCTACAATAGCATCATCAACAAAATAATAGCCACAAAGATGCCAAAGGAAAATGAAATTTGACTATCAAAAATCAAAATATAACCAAAAATAATTCCTGACCCAGAGTCACTTATAGTTCAAATTAAAGTGGAATGTTAGATTGACTCTTCATTATAAAATGATACCTAATATGAAGAAGGTAGCATGGTGTTGGTGATATAGGGTGAGTATAGCTGCCTTCCAGGAAGGTAGCACATATATTACCTCTATCAATCTTAAAGCCTTATCATCTAAGGTATTATATTCAACACAAGGATGTTTATTGTTGGTTGCAGAGGACACAGGCATTGGTCTCCCCACCTTGTTCTACCCTTGACAGTTATTTGCTCTCTCTCCACTTTCTTCCTTGCTGCTGGGGACCATAAAGAAGACTGTGATGCCTCCCAGCCAACTTTGGGCTTTGCTTCTTATTGATCTGACACAGTGCTTGGTATAGATTGGCAATATCAAAATAGATGGAGGCAAGGGAGAAAGGAAAAGAAAGGCACACACCAGTAGCTCTTTTCATAGATTCTGTCTCCCCAAATCTATTGAATACCCTCCTCTTTTTCTGCACTCCCACCACATTTCCTATCTATGCCGTATAAACATTGCTATTCTATTCTATTCTATTCTATTCTATTCTATTCTATTCTAGGTTACATCTTCTGCCTAGCACCTTCTCCTCAAGTTCTACATAACCCCACCTATGGACTCCCTCACTTTTCAAGGTATAATTTTCTGTAAGCAACTCTTCCCTGAGATCCTTATCCTTTTTTTCCAGGGATCGCCCTAATCTATACTTACCAGTATTGTATGGAAAAATGTTTAATTTATTATTATGTGACCAATCATGCAAGTTATCAATTCAGCAACAAGTGACTTAACACACATTTCAGACTTTCCAAAGATTTTGTGAGAGAATTATTATTATGTGTGTTTTACAGATGATAAGTAGGTTAATAACTTGCTCAAGATAAAGAGTTGGAGAGTGGTAGAGCAAAAAGTGAACCTGGCTATGTGTTATTCTAATATGCTTGCTTTTCCCCAGAGACTCCCAACATTTTACTTCTCAGCACATGTAAGTTAAGTAGATTTTTGCAGGCTGCCTAGAAACCTACCCATTGATTATAACACTGTTTCTATACGAAAATGCATTTCAAGTTTTTGCATGCAATCACCAGTTTACAAATGACCATTTGGACCACTATCAGTTCTTAAACTAGGGAATGCCTGCATTACCAGAGTGTGCAGAAATAGGCTCTTGATCCAAATGATGAATTATGTGGCTGAGAATTGGGCTGGGAAGTGAACACAATTTTTTCTGACCTTTGGGTCCCTGCTTCTTCTGCTCTGCTGGTGAACCCTTGTTTTTCTACAAAGTAAAAGCTCATTATTCCCTAATGTCTCATTTCCCTTTTGAAATAGGGCATGCTTAAAAAAAAAAGTAAATAAATTGTACAAATTCTCTAAATTTTGCCACAAACTGAATTGATAAAGAAAGTTGAAAGCCTTGCTTCTCAAATTTTAGTGCATAAAAATCACTTAGGGATCTTGTTAAAATGCAGATTCTGATTCAATAGATCTGGGATAGTGTCTTAATTCTTTCCTTCCTTCCTTCCTTCCTTCCTCCCTTCCTTCCTTCCTCTCTCTCTCTCTGTCTCTCTCTCTCTCTCCTCTCTCTGTTTCTTTCTTTCATCTGTCTGTCTTTCTTTCCTCTTTTTCTTCCTTCCATCCTTCCTTCTTCTCTCTCTTTCTTTTCTTTTCTTTTCTTTTCTTTTCTTTTCTTTTCTTTTCTTTCTTTCTTCTCTTTTCCTTCCTTCCTTCCTTCCTTCCTTCCTTCCTTCCTTCCTTCCTCCCTTTTTGCATTTCTAGAGTCCCCATATGATGTTGATTATGTTTGTCTGTGGACCCTACCTTGTATAACTATGGTTTATTTCATGTAAGAATTTTTCTGACTTAAACTATCAATATAGTAGGTGTCAATTAATGTTTATTGATTTCAATTAAGTAAAAGAAACCTCATCTAACATTTAAAAACTTTATATAATTTATATACCACTCTGTCTGAGTTACTACAATCTTAATGAGAACAGTGTCCCTAGATAACCTCATAATGGTATTCCCCAGCCCACCGCAACCTGATCATATATCATATCATATCATATCATATCATATATATATACACACACATATATATCATATATATATGTATATGTATATATATATATATATATATATATATATATATATATATATATCATATCACATACACAAACACACACATTCCTGTTTGATCAGAATTTAGTTTCTTTTAAAAAAAACTTTCTCTGTTCTGATACTTTCTGGATTATATGTATATAATTAAACAGAGGTCACTATTTTTTTCTGGAGAAGATGGCATGAGAAAGATACTGGGAAATAAGAATATTGACTATAATATCTCAATGCTTATGTGAAAAATAAATACTTGCTTTACATACACATCAGCTCAAAAATGCACTGTTCTTATATGACTCCATGGGATTTTAGTGATGCCTAGTCATTTTTTATGGTTACTGAATAAAGTCTTTCTGACATAAGTATTTAACCTCTGACATTAACAAGACTGTCTCTTGGTGGTCATCAGAGCATAAATTCTCTCACCCATCAGTAAATGATATAATATTTATTATTTAGCAGAAACAGCAAAAACAGTTGGTGGAGATGGATATTGCATGGACTTGATAAAAGTTCATAGAATTGAATTTCTTTTATAATTTGGTCAGGTTAAGCAAGTAAAGAAAGACTGTCCTGAACCTCTTTAGTAACATCCAAGTTTCCACTCTACCTTTCATGATGGCTTCTAATTCTTGAATACAAAATAATACCAACTGATTATGAATATCTATTTTAATACCAGCATATGATTTATTTATTCTTGGTTCATTTTTTTTTGTGGCAGTCTTATTTTTCCTATTTTTGTGACCAGATTAACAATGTCTTCATTTGGATATGACAAAACAGGCCACATAAAGATTAATGTATTTACTTTTGAATTATACATCTTTTACTTCAGGTTATCTCTACAATTATAAATCTATAATTTAAGCCTTGAAATAATGTTTTACATTTATACTGTGTTTACACTTCCCCAAATCAGTTTTACTTCCATTACTTTGGAAGTTGTTACCTTGTTTTGCTTCCTCTTACGCTTAGGGCATGTCACCCACCCATTAGTGAAACATCAGGCAACTCAGTTTGAAAAAAGAATCCTCTGTTACCAAAATACTAAAGATCCTGTTTCTCCTGGTTTTATTTATATGTTAAGGACAAGAGCCAAAGGTTAAAAGGAGGTCATTTATCACCTATCGATTTGCACATTATGAACATTGATATCTATCTGTTTCTGTTTCTTCAAAGTAGAATTGTTGTCATAGACCAATAGTAAATAGTGATAATTAGTAAACAGCAGAAAAAAGAAAAAAAAAACTGCCCAATACCCCCAGCAGTCACTGGCCCCACAATTGTTACCATGTGTCTCTGTTGGTTGTTGTTCAAATGGGAACCTTTAGTTTCTGATCAGAAGGCACTTTAATGCCAATTGCTAATTTTTAATGTCACTACTTAGAGGAACTTGAAAAATAAAATAATTTATTAGGTCTTGTTTTCTGACTTGTCATCTTAACTGCTTTACCTATCTGAAAATGTTATTTGTTAACATTTCATCTGCTTTATTTTCTTAAAGGGCAGTCATTATTGTTTATCTGAAATTTGCCCTCCCGTATAAATGTTTCCTTAATAAGTCAATTTTTAAACTCTTTTTCAAACTCTATTCTCTATCCTTTGGATTCAGGATCAGATTAAGAACATAAAAGAACCAGCTAATGTCTTAATCTCTTCTGTTATAAAACAAAAAATATAAGAGACCTTTTGGAGATGGAGTAAAGCTTAGACTCTGAAACAAAATCAAAGCATACAAACAAACACACACACAAACAAAACCTGGCCTCATATTGGTAAATCAATCTACCTAAGCACCTGGTAAGTTCTTTGGATGATTTCTTACAGTATTTCTAACATGGTAATAAAAATTGTGTCTAAAATATAATAAAATTATTGTAGTAGTAAAAGTGAGAAAATAAATATATATACTTTCAAAACATTTTTACCAGTGATTCACTTAGAGATTTTTAAGTGCTTTCAGGAAATGTCTTTCAAAGCATTATACCAAACACAATTTAATAGCAAATAGGAACCAATAATGATGAGGTTTTGATAAGTTTAATAATGAAAAGCAGAGTATCAGATCAAGAAGCCAGCTGATGAGCACTTTACAGTCTCTCCAAAATAATCAATATGAAAGTTTCTACTGCTTACACTCTTTGACCAAGGGAAGGCATTTCAGAACTTTATATCCAATAATATATGTTTCTTTCTGTCTACAGCTAGAATGAATTGGAGAGAGCTAAGAAGACTTTAAGTCTAATTCAAACCTGCTTCCCAAAGAATGATAATCAATGATAACGACATTTACAGATATCAGACACTTTAGATCAAACAAAGCCTGATCCACATTAATCAAAATCAAATTTTCCTAGACTAGATTTGAATCTTTTAGGAACATGCTCTATGCTTGTTTGGGATCACAGATCTCATGAGATCTATAGCTCTTAAATGCAAATGCCCTTCAGTAGGTTTTCTAGATTCTCAAGACCCTGATGCACAAACCATGGGTTAAGAACACCAGAAAATGGAAAGGAGACAAGTAATTCACTCAACTATCTTTGATTCTTATTTATGAATACTATCTTTGATTCTTACTTATGAATATCTTTACTTTTAATCCAACTTTCTTCTCAGATATGGTATATTTCTTAGTATGAATCATAGTTTGTCTAGCTAAAAATTTCTCCATAAAACACTTGTTCCATACATAAGCCTCACACATTCTTATTAATGGAAGAGGCCTCAGATGATTTGGGAAATTAGAGTTTAATTTATTCAGTCCTATAGGTTTTGTTTTATTTTTAATTATTTAATTCCATCTGTAGAGAAAATATGCATAATCTAGAGCTATAAAATAAGGAACTTGAATGTATAAAAAATACAAAATCAATAAAATAAACTTTAATCCATAAGATTGAAGAAGAAAAATCATGACCATCTTAATAGACACAAACAAGTATTTGATTCTATCTCGAATGTATTCATGATTTAAAAAAATACTCTCAGCAAAGTAAGAATAAATCTAAAAACCTGCAACTAACATTATATTTAGTGGTGAAATTTTGAAATATTTACTCTAAAATGGGGAACAATTCAAGAAAAGCACTCCCACCATTTCAATTCAATATTGAATGTGAAGGTCTACTCAAGGAAATGAGGTATAAAAAGGAAAAACAGACATAAATATCAGAAAAAAAAGAAGTAAAACTGTCTTTATAGATGATATAATTGTATAAATACAAAATCCAAAGGAATATGAACAAAAAACAAACTTTTCACTAGATCCAGTAAGTGAATTCATCAAGGTTTCAGAATATGTGGTTAAAAACAAAAATCTGTAGTATTTACATATGCAAATAACAAACAAATAAAACATGTAATTAAAAATTAATTCCATTTAAAATAGCATTAAAGATAGGAGGAGCCAACATGGCAGAACAGCATGGAAGTTTTTTGTGTGTCTTGCATCCATGAAAATACAGCCAGACCAACACTAAACCATCCTACACACCTAGAAAACTGATTTGATGATTAACACAACAATCTGCACAACCTGAGCCACAGAATTCAGCAGGTATGCGGTGCAGAGAGGTAAACTTGGGGGGAGCGAGAAGGTGCGGGAAGGGAGGTGCTTTTGGGAGTGGAGAGAGGACAGAGACTGGTGGGGGGGTGCAGAGAATACGGAAAAAGCATCCCTCCCCAAAAGCAGCTGGAGAAAAGTGGAAAACTGGAAACAGCCACAGGCACTAAACTAAAAAAGGAGAAAGGAAAGGAAAGGGTTTAAATTCCATTAAGACTCTAACAAGAGAATGCAAAGGCTGCAACTCCGCAGCTCGATACCTGGCAGTGCTCTGGTGGGAAGGGCAAATCCCCAGGAACAGAGTGGGGTCTGGGAGATTCTCAGGCCACATGGGGAAAAGCAGTTCCACTGCTGGAAGGATGATTGGTAGAGACTGTTGAAGCCACCTGGTCCCAGGAGACCCCAGAAAACGGCCACAATTGCTGGTGCTGGAATGAGGTCGTTAAGGGTGAAGCCTGGTGCCAGATGTGTCTTATGATTTTCCATAGTCCCTGAAACACTGCTGCAACACTATCTCGGGAACTTTTTCTGGGGCAAGCTGGCACTTGGCCTCAGTCTCAGGGCACCGGCAGCAACAGGGTCCAGCAAGCATTCCTGGGTGCAGCCTACATTCGGCCATTGATCATTGGGCCATTGCTTGGGGTGGGGAGACCCTCCCGCAGAGGGGGGGATGGGCCAAAGCTGCAGTCCTTCAGAAGTGAGGGGCCGAAGAAAACAGCCTCATCTGAGACAAAACTCACGAGAGAGGTACTGCCTGGAGCCTGGTCATGGGCAGTGAAAAAGCGGGGAATGGATGAAAGTTGAACACAGAGGACGAGTGCATGATTGCTGATCGGGGAGAACAGAGGTCTGATACTAGAGACTGAGTAGCAGGGTGATGCCATTTTCACTGCTCCCACGCATGCACCTACGCACCTATGAGCGTCACAACACTCCACCCCAGTAGGCTATCAGTGCCATCTACTGGAGGATGAAGCCATTACACTGAGCCCCACCCGACTGGGCCAACCTCGCTTTTCAAGAACACAAGTCTCACCGCCTACTTAGTTTATAGATTATAAAGCGCTACATAGTCTGACATCTAGGGAAAAACGAAGTAATTTCAGTCCTTTTTCAATCTGTTAGCAGGTCCATCTATACAATTTTCTTTTTTTGTTTCTTTTAAACTTCTTTTCTTTTTCTTGAATACATAAAGAGAAAAAAATCATTTTTATTTTCAATTTTTATTAAAAATATATTTCTTTAATTTTTTACTATATTTTTTACTTTTGTGTAAATTTTTTCAAATTCTATTTTACTTCCAAAACATTTTATTTTAGTCTACTTTAGAGTATTCACCTTTTCAAATTTTTAAGCGATTTCCTTTTTTTCCTTTTTCTTTTTTCTCTTTTTCCTTTCTTTTCTTTTTGTTGAATGCAGAAAGAGAAAAACTTCATTTTTACATTCAATTACTATTAAAAATATTTTTCTTTAATTTTTTACTATATTTTTTGCTTCTATGCAATTTTTTCATATTCTATTTTACTTCCATCATTTTATTTTAGCCTCCTACAGTGTATTCACTTTTTCAAATTTTCAAATGTTTCCCTTTTTTCTCTTTTTTCTCTTTTTCGTTTCTTTTCTTTTTCTTGAATACAGAAAGAGAAAAAATTCATTTTTATTTTTAATTTTTATTAAAAATATTTTTCTTTAATTTTTTTTCTACCATATTCTTTACTTTTGTGTAAATTTTTTCAAGTTATATTTTACTCCCATTATCTCATTTCAGTCTACTTCAGTGTATTCATTATTTCAAATTCTCAAACGATTTCCCCCCTTTTTTTTCCTCTAATCTGTCAAACCACTTTCACACCCAGACCCAAATTTGTAATTTTAATATTTTTATTTTTAATTTTTCTACCTCATTAATTTCATTTCTCCCTTAAAAATGACAAAACAAAGGAATTCACCCCAAAAGAAAGAGCACAAAGAAACGACATCCAGGGATTTAACCAACACAGATACAAACAAGATGTCTGAACCAGACTTTAGAATCACGATAATAAG
This sequence comes from Panthera pardus, assembly GCF_024362965.1. Classification (NCBI taxonomy): domain Eukaryota; kingdom Metazoa; phylum Chordata; class Mammalia; order Carnivora; family Felidae; genus Panthera; species Panthera pardus. The sequence continues at coordinate 37,913,102 of NW_026526732.1, forward strand.
AATACTAGCTGGAGTCAAAAATACATTAGAATCCATTTCTGCAGAGATAAAAGAAGTAAAAAATAGAATGAAATTAAAAATGCTATAACTGAGCTGCAATCACAGATGGATGCAGCAGCAGCAACAGCAAGGATAGATGAGGCAGAACAGAGAATCAGCGATATAGAGGACAAACTTAAAGAGAATAACGAAGCAGAAAAAAGAGGGAGATTAAGGCAAAAGAGCATGATTTCAGAATTAGAGAAATCAGTGACTCATTAAGAAGGAACAACATCAGAATCATAGGGGTCCCAGAAGAGGAAGAGAGAGAAATAGGGGTAGAAGGGTTATGTGAGCAAATCATAGCAGAAAACTTTCCTAACCTGAGGAAAGACACAGACATCAAAACCCAGGAAGCACAGAGGACTCTCATTAGATTCAACAAAAGCCGCCCATCAACAAGGCATATCATAGTGAAATTCACCAAATATTCAGGCAAGGAGAGAATCATGAAAGCAGCAAGGGAAAAAAAGTCCCCAACCTACAAGGGAAGACAGATCAGGTTTGCAGCAGACCTATCCACAGAAACTTGGCAGGCCAGAAAGTAGTGGCAGGATATATTCAATGTGCTGAATCAGAAAAATATGCAGCCAAGAATTCTTTATCCAGCAAGGCTGTCATTCAAAATAGGAGGAGAGATAAAAACTTTCCCAGGCAAACAAAAATTAAAGGAGTTTGTGACCACTAAACCAGCCCTGCAAGAAATTTTCAAGGGGACTCTCTGAGGGGAGAAAAGATGAAAAAAATATATATATATGTGTATGTATGTGTATATATGTGTATATATGTGTATACATACACATATATATATCAAAAGCAACAAAAATTAGAAAGGACCAGAGAACACCACCAGAAACTCCCAACTCTACAAGCATCATTAATGACAATAAATTCATATCTTTCAGTACTCACTCTAAACGTCAATGGACTCAATGCTCCAATCAAAAGACATAGGGTAACAGAATGGATAAGAAAACAAGATCCATCTATATGCTGTTTATAAGAGACCCACTTTAGACCTAAAGACACCTTCAGATTGAAAGGGGATGGAGAACCATCTATCATGCTAATGGTCATCAAAACAAAGCTGGAGTAGCCATACTTATATCAGACAATCCAGACTTTAAAATAAAGACTGTATCAAGAGATGCAGAAGGGCATTATATCATAATCAAGGGGCCTATCCACCAAGAAGACCAAACAATTGTAAACATTTATGCACCAAATGTGAGACACCCAAATATATATATCAATTAATCACAAACATAAAGAAACTCATCGATAGTAATACCATAATAGTAGGAGACTTCAACACCCCACTCACAACAATGGACACATCATCTAATCAAAAACTCAACAAGGAAACAATGGCTTTGAATGACACACTGGCCCAGATGGACTTAACAGATATATTCAGAACATTTCATCCTAAAGCAGCAGAATATACATTCTTCGCCAGTGCACATGGAACGTTCTCCAGAATAGACCATATACTGGGACACAAATCAGCCCTAAGTAAGTACAAAAAGATCGAGATCATACCATGCATATTTTCAGACCACAAAGTTATGAAACTCGAAATCAACCACAAGAAAAAATTTGGAAAGGTAACAAATACTTGGAGACTGAAGAACATCTTACTAAAGAATGAATGGGTTAACCAAGCAGTTAAAGAGGAAATTAAAAAGTATATGGAAGTCAATGAAAAAGTATATGGAAGTCAATGAAAACCTCTGGGATGCAGCAAAGGCGGTCATAAGAGGGAAGTATATAGCAATCCAGGCCTTCCTAAACAAGGAAGAAAGATCTCAGATACACAACCTAACCTTATGCCTTAAAGAGCTGGAAAAAGAATAGCAAATAAAACCCAAAACCAGCAGAAGACAGGAATTAATAAAGATTAGAGCAGAAATTAATGCTATTGAAACCAAAAAAACAGTAGAACAGATCAATGAAACCAAAAGCTGGTTCTTTGAAAGAATTAACAAAATTGATAAACCACTAGCCAGTTTGATCAAAAAGAAAAAGGAAAGGACCCAAATAAATAAAATCAAGAATGAAAGAGGAGAGACTACAACCAACACAACAGAAATAAAAACAATAATAAGAGAATATTATGAGCAATTATATGCCAATAAAATGGGCAATCTGGAAGAAATGGGCAAATACCTAGAAACATATACACTACCAAAACTGAAACAGGAAGATAGAGAAAATTTGAACAGTCCCATAGCCAGTAAGGAAATCGAATTCGTAATAAAAAATCTGCCAAGAAACAAGAATCCATGGCCAGATGGCTTTCCACGGGAATTCTACCAAACATTTAGGGAAGAGTTAACACCTATTCTATTGAAGGTGTTCCAAAAAATAGAAACGGAAGGAAAACTTCCAAACTCTTTCTATGAAGCCAGCATTACCTTGATTCCAAAACCAGACAGAGACCTCACTAAAAAGGAGAACTATAGACCAATTTCTCTGATGAACATGGATGCAAAAATCCTCAATAAGATATTAGCCAACCGGATCCAACAATACATTAAAAAATTATTCACCACGACCAAGTGGGATTTATACCTGGGATGCACGGCTGGTTCAATATCCGCAAAACAATTAATGTAATTCATCACATCAATAAAAGAAAGGACAAAAATCATATGATCCTCTCAATGGATGCAGAGAAAGCATTTGACAAAATACAGCATCCTTTCTTGATAAAAACCCTCAAGAAAGTAGGGATAGAAGGAGCATACCTCAAGATCATAAAAGCCATATATGAATGACCCAACGCTAATATCATCCTCAATGGGGAAAAACCAAGAGCTTTCCCCGTAAGGTCAGGAACAAGACAGGGATATCCACTCTCACCACTGTTATTCAACATATTATTGGAAGTCTTAGCCTCTGCAATCAGACAACACCAAGAAATAAAAGGCATCCAAATCGGCCAGGAGGAGATCAAACTTTCATTCTTCACAGGTGACATGATACTCTACGTGGAAAACCCAAAAGACTTCACCAAAAAACTGCTAGAATTAATTGATGATTTCAGCAAAGTTGTAGGATATAAAATCAATGCACAGATATCAGTTTCATTCCTATAAACCAACAATGAAGTAACAAAAAGAGAAATCAAGGAATCGATCCCATTTACAGTTGCACAAAAAAACATAAAATACCTAGGAATAAATATAACCAAAGAGGTGAAAAATCTATACACTGAAAACTTATAGAAAGCTTATGAAAGAAATTGAAGAAGACACCAAAAAAATGTAAAAAGATTCCATGCTCTTGGATAGGAAGAATAAATATTGTTAAAATGTCAATACTACCAAAAGCAATCTACATAGTCAATGCAATTCCTATCAACATAACAGCAGCATTCTTCACAGAGCTAGAAGAAATAATCCTAAAATATGTATGAAACCAGAAAAGACCCCGAATAGCCAAAGCAATCTTGAAAAATAAAATCAAAGCAGGAGGCATCACAATCCCAGACTTCAAGCTGTACTGCAAAGTTGTAATCATCAAGACAGTATGGTACTGGCACAAGAACAGACACTCAGATCAATGGAACAGAAAAAAGAACCCAGAAATGGACCCACAAACATATGGCCAACTAATCTTTGACAAAGAAGGGAAGAATATCTGATGGAATAAAAACTGTCTCTTCAGCAAGTGGTGCTTGGAAAACTGGACAGCGACATGCAGAAGAATGAACCTGGATCACTTTCTTACACCATACACAAAAATAAACTCAAAATGGATGAAAGACCTCAATGTAAGACAGGAAGCCATCAAAATCCTCGAGGAGAAAGCAGGCAAAAACCTCTTTAATCTTGGCCGCAGCAACTTCTTACTCAACAAGTCTCTGGAAGCAAGGGAAACAAAAGCAAAAATGAACTACTGGTATTTCATCAAAATAAAAAGCTTCTGCACAGTGAAGAAAACAATCAGGAAAACTAAAAGGCAACTGACAGAATGGGAGAAGGTATTTTCAAATGACATATCAGATCAAGGGTTAGTATCCAAAATCTATAAAGAACCTATCAAATTCAACACCCAAAAAACAAATAATCCAGTGAAGAAATGGGCAAAAGACATGAATAGACACCTCTCCAAAGAAGACATCCAGATGGCCAACTGACACATGAAAAAATGCTCAACATCACTCATCATCAGGAAAATACAAATCAAAACCAACATGAGATACCACCTTACACTTGTCAGAATGGCTAACAGTAACAACTCAGGCAACAACAGATGTTGGCGACGATGTGTAGAAAGAGGATCTCTCTTGCATTGTTGGTGGGAATGCAAGCTGGTGCAGCCTCTCTGGAAAACAGGATGGAGGAGCCTCGAAAAACTAAAAATAGAACTACCCTACAACCTAGCAATTGCACTACTAGGCATTTATCCAAGGGATACAGGTGTGCTGTTTCAAAGGGATACATGCACCCCCATGTTTATAGCAGCACTATCAACAATAGCCAAAGTATGGAAAGAGCCCAAATGTCCATCGCTGGATGAATGGAAAAAGAAGATGTGGTATATATATACAATGGAGTATTACTTGGCAATTAAAAGGAATGAAATCTTGCCATTTTCAATTACGTGGATGGAACTGGAGGGTATTATGCTAAGTGAAATTAGTCAGTCAGAGAAAGACAAAAATCATATGATTTTACTCCTATGAGGACTTTAAGAGACAAAACAGATGAACATAATGGAAGGGAAACAAAAATAATATAAAAACAAGGAGGAGGACAAAACAGAAGAGACTCATAAATATGGAGAACAAACTGAGGGTTACTGGAGGGATTGTGGGAGGGGGGATGGGCTAAATGGGTAAGGGGCACTAAGGAATCTATTCCTGAAATCATTGTTGTACTATATGCTAACTAATTTGGATGTAAATTCAAAAAATAAAACAAGTTATTAAATGCAAAAATAAATAAAATAGCATTAAAAATAAATAAATAAAACATCTGGGGACGAATTTAGCAAAAGATATAAAAGTGCAAAGTATTGTTGAAAAGATTCAAGGGAAGCCTGGGAGGCTCAGTCAGTTAAGCATCTGACTCTTGATTTTGGCTCAGGTCATAATCTCATAGTTTGCAGGTTCAAACCTCACATGAAGCTCTGTGCTGACAGCATGGAGACTGCTTGGGGATTCTCTCTCCCTCTTTCTTGCCCATCCCCCTTTCATGCTCCCGCTCTTTCTCTTTCTCTCTCTCTCTCTCTCAAAGTAAATAAATAAAAAAAGTTTTAAAAAAGATTTGGCATTGTTGGAATATTCAAAATTATAAACAATGAATATAAATATTCAATCTATAAAATACTTATACAAATATAATAAATATATTGCTATATTATTATTAAATGTAATAAATACAAATATTCAATATTACAAAGATGCTAATTCTCTCTAAACTATTCACAGTGTATTCAGATCAAGCTCAGGCTTATTTTAGATACCAAGAAGCTGATATAAAATTTATATGAAAATCTAATGGTTTCAGGTAGTCAAGACAATCTTGAAAAAATATTGAAAAATTTGTGCTACCTGATTTCAAGAGTTATTATAATGTCACAGTAATCAATACAATTGTGGCATAAGGATAAATAATACATAAATATATAGGTTGGTGGACCAGAACAGAGATGAAATAGAAGTACATATATATTGTTAAGGGATATTTTTTTATTACAAACTTTCTTATGTAAGTCAATAGAAAAAGAGGAATCTTTTACATGAGTGGCACTGGACTACTAAATGTTGGAAACTAGACATAGAAAAAATAAAAATTTGGTTCATATCCAGCACCATACACAAAATTGTAGATGGCTTACAGATCTAACTCTCAAAGCTAAAAATTTTCAAATTTCTAAAAGAAAACATGAAAATATCTTTACATCCTGGAGATAGGCAAAGATTTCCTAGACAGACACAAGTAACAATAACCCTAAATGAAAAACTATAAAGCAAACTGCATCAACATTAAGAAGTGCTATTCAGCAAAAGATGCCATGGACAAGGTGAAAAAGCAAGTATAAGACTAGAAAAAAATTCATCATATGTATTTTGAAAAATGACTCCTATCAAGAGTGTATAAAGAACTCATACAAATTAATAATGGAAAGACAAGGAACCAAATTCCAAGATAGGGAACAGTTTTGGACACTTAACAAAAAGAGGATATACAAATAGCCAAGAAACACAAATTAAGAAGACCAACATTGTTACTCTCTGGGGAATTGCAAATAAAATGACAGTTAGTTACATGTTCAAGAGAATGCCTAAAATTAAATCAATAATTAAAATAAATTTGCAACACCAAATATTGGAGAATATGTAGAACAACTTCATGTCTCACTCATTGCTGGCATGAGTATAAAATGGTATAACCACTATCGAAAATTGGTATTTCTTAAATATACAACTACTCCATGACCCAACAATTTCATTCTTAGTTATGAAGAAGTGAACATGAAATAAAAAATATATGTCCCTATAAACATGTCATAGAATGTTCACTGAGATTTATATTAACAAAAATTGGAACACATTTCGTTATATCAACCAAATATTGATCAATAGGAGAATGGATAAACAAATTGTGGTGTATCCCTATAATGGAATACTATATGGCAATAAAGAGGAATAAACTTCTGATACATGGATGAATCTCAAAAACATTATATTAAGGGAAGGCAGGCAGAACAAAAGAATATACCATAGTATTGCATTTTTATGAAGTCCAAGAATGGCCAAAACTAATCTATGGATTAGTCGATTATTCTAATAGAAATTGGAATAATTTTTGTTTCTAGTGGAAAGGGGCAAATAATGAAAAGGGACAGTAGGAATATTCTAAGGTGTTGGCAATGCTCTATATTTCAATTGTTTTGTTGGTTACATGAGCATATGCTTTGTCAAAACTCACTGAACTCTATGCAAGATCTATGCATTTTTCTGTGTAATTCTACCTTTTTTTTTTTTAAATCAAGTTAAAACTTCAGGATGGCAAAAGGAGCTTCTTGCACCTGGTGATTTTTTTTTCTCTAGAAGTGGTGAAATTGGCAGCTGTGAGTCCTTCTGGGGAGTTTTGGAAAGTGTAGGAAGCCTAAAACTCAGTGATTCTTAAATTGGCTACACACTAAAATAACCTGGGGAGTTTTAAAGAGCTGTGTGTCTGGGTCTCACCCTCAGTGATTCTGATTTAATTGCTTTTGGGGGTGGCCCATGCATCAGGATTTTTAACAGCTCCCCAGGTAATTCTAATGTGCAGCCAAGACTGAGAATCACTACTAAAACAGTTACTGGAAGCATGCCGCACTGCCTCTTGCTTTGGGTAAACATTTCCGAACAGACGACGATATTTTTTGTCATTACAGTCCTATATAAACCATGTCAATTGGCATATTCCTGTTCATCACATCACTACTCCACTGTGATTCCCATGCATATGTAAAACTGAAAATAAACCAAGCAACAGTAGAAGAAAAAGAGATAACACCTGACTTAATAATATTGATAAGCCAGAATCTCCTGGCCTGGGTTTTGTCCCTTGACATCTAGTCTCGTAGAATCCTAAATTTTTCCATATATGACACTTAATAGACTTGCAATATGTCTCTATGTCTCTTCCACCACCTTGAAACTAAAAAGAAAGAAAGAAAGAAAGAAAGAAAGAAAGAAAGAAAGAAAGAAAGAAAGAAAGAAAACAAAAAGCGAAGGCCATATGTATCTTTTTTACCATTATATCCTCAGCACCTGACAATTCTGGAGGCTGAATACATATTCGTTGAGTGATAGAATAATCTCCACCTTACTTGGCACTAAGTTGCTCATGGGAATGATGAGTGTTCCTCTCATCCCCTGCTCATGATACAGGAAAAAATAAAGACATGCCTAGCTTTTCTGCCCCTACCTCCACCCCAACTCAGGTTCATGGTGAAGAAGCAAGAATGTTATGGGAGAAATCTGTTTCTACATCTGTACAAGAGTCAATATTGTGTTAGGGACACGTCAACCAACAATATGACAAGTCACAGCTGAGTTGAAAGAAAAGGACTGTGGGAGTCTGTGCAATGAGGCAAATGTGGAAGGTAGATTTTTGGACTTCTGTTAATCATGGTTTACTATGGGGCTACTATTGAAAGAGCTACAAGCAGTTCACTTCCCAGAGAAACAGGCAGGTAGGCCATTCTTAGATTTCATAAACTGCCTGAGAATAACAGAGCATATCAAACCCTCATGAGGAGAGCATTGGAGCAAGCATAATAATTTAGAAACTAGCACAGTTTAACAGTCCTTAGCCTTCATCTCATTAGACAGCTGTCCTGTCATTTCTTATTCTTTTGGTTTTATTGGTGTTACACTCTCAGTAATAAGTAAAGAATGGGTGCTGGTGCTGCACCATGGATTTACTTCCATTGCAGACTGGAACAAAGCCACCGTGGCACTGTAAGTAGAATGTTCCAGGAGTCAATCCTGGGACACAGTTCCTGGGGCTAGAGATGCAAACATTTGCAGCTCTTCAGCCCATATTGAACATTGAGTATGGTTTGGCACCAAAAATCATGATTGCGGGAAAAAACACCTGACTTACCCAATTCATCCCTTCCCACACACTCCTCAGCCAAAATGGCAATCAAAAACTGCCAAGAAATTGAAATTTTCATTTCAGAACCATACCAAATCTTTTCTTTCACTCAAACAAATGTCTTAATTATACATTGTTAAAACTAGTTTTTTCAAAGAAATGTCAGAACGCTACCCACATTATTTATTATTGATTGTTTCAGTTAACTTCTTGGCATTTCCTAGAGCTAACATATACCTTCTTAGAAATAACAATATGGACTCAAGTGCTGATTATTTCTAAAAGTAAAAAATTGAGGGTATGGTGATATATATGGTTCTTTTGGAGAGGGAGGAGTATATGTTTTGTTTTCAGAACAATTCTAAAGTAATGAACCATTCAGAAGCATTACATATGTTCCACTGGATATAGTGCAAAGAAAATCATCCCCATTTTTCTAATATATAGTACATGCCATGGCCTGGGTCTATCCCAAGAAAAAGAAAGGTGAAATAATTTATAAGTCATGAAGGACCCATTAGAGTGAAGAAGGCATTCAGTGTCTGTTTATAAGACCTATATTGAAATATCCATGATATAATGGTTAAAATAACATGAAAATGGTGACCACATTTTTCTAAACATAAGAGTAATATTTTTGCTTTAAATCTATCATCACATAAAATATAATGAAATTTTAAGCAATAATAACACCTTAGTAAGTGGCATTATTATTGTTATTGAGAAACAGATTGAAGCAGTTAGGAGACTGTTGGCTGACCCAAGACATTTTCTATGTAAAATGTAAATTTGGAGGCAGCGATCAACTTTAATTTAGTATGACTAAACCTTTTCAATGAAAAGGGAATATTTCTGTGCCAGATTCTAACTTGAAGAGTTAGGCCAGTTGTATTTGTTAATTATTGCTGCATAACAAATTACCCTAAATCTTAGCAGCTTAAAAACAAGAAACTTTTATTAGCTCAGTTTCTGTGTGTCACAAATCTGGGAGTTACTTACTTGGGGGTTTCTGGCCTCAGTGTCTCTTATTCCAAGACTGCAAGTCTGCAGCAGCTTCAGTCATCTGAAGGTTTGAGGCTAAGGGGTCCATTTCCAAGGTGGTTCATTCAAGCAAGTTAGCGATGGTTGTTGGAGGGAGGCCTTAGTTCCTCACCATATAAACCTCTCCATGGGGCTTCTTGAGTGTCCTCATGACATGGCAGATGGATTTCCCCAAAGCAAGTAACCCAGGAAGAGAAAGTAGAGCCATGATGTTTTCGAGGACCAGCCTCAAAATCCATAAAGCCCTCATTTCTTTAATATCCTTTCAGTTACACAGGTCAGCAACATTTCATGTAGGAAGAGATAACACAAGCGTATAACTATCAGAAAGCATTCAGAATCACTGCAGGCCACTTGTAGGCTGGCTACGACACCAGTGGTTATATGTAAAGAAGGAATGCTTTAAGTAGTAGTAACGGGAGTAAATTCAGGCTTATGTTAGTCTATTACACATCAAATTACCATTCAAAAATTTTTAATGTTTTTTATTTATTTTTTATAGAGGGAGAGAGAGAGACAGTGTATGAGTGGGGAAGGGCAAAGAGAGAGGGAGACACAGAATCTGAAGGAGGTTCCAAGCTCTAAGCTGTCAGCCCAGAGCCCGATGCAGGGCTTGAATTTGTGAACCGCGAGATCATGACCTGAGCCAAAGTTGGACACTCAACCGATTGAACTGCTCAGGTGTCCCTCATATTACATTCAAATCCATTTATAAATAAATAGTTCAAGGCACTATTTATCTGATTGTGTCTTCTAGTGTATTACCTATACAGGTGTCTAAGCAAATTACACAAAATCTTTCTTCCTCCAGGGGTGCTTATTCTGAATTTCACTGTTTATTCAGAATCTTCTTTCCTAAACTTAAGAGTTATTCCACCATTTAAGACAGTATGTTCCCATGATAGTTAATTTTATGTGTCAACTTGACTAGGCTAAGGGATGCCAGATAGCTGGTAAAACAATATTTCTGGATGTGTTTGTGAGGGTGTTTCTAGAAGAGATTAAAACTTGATTCAGTAGACCAAATAAAGACATCAGCCTTTACCATTATGGGTGGTAGTGGTGGTCATCATCCAACCCACTGAGGGCCTGAATGGAACAAAACGGTAGAGGAAGGACAAATTCTCTCTCTCTCTCTCTCTCTCTTCTGAAATGCCTATCATTTCTTGCCTCAGACTTCAGAGCTCTAGGTTCTTAGACTTCCAAACTCCAGGACTTATATCAGTGGGTCCCCGATTCTCAGGCCTTCATCCTGAACTGAATTTATACCATCAGCTTTCCTTGTTCTCCAGCTTGTGGATGGCAGACTGTGGGATTTTTGGACCTCCATAATCACATGAGCCAATTCCTATAATAAATCTCCTCATATATATCAATATAAAAGATAATTGGTTGTGTTTCTCTGTTGAACCCTGAGTAAATAAAACAGTTACTTTAACAGAAATATCAAAATTTCAATATAGGAGTTAACATCAAAATTAAAGAAATGCTCTTTTGCCAAATTTCTTTCCATTTTCTTTCTGGGTGTTGGAGCCTTCATAATTTTATTTAAAAAGTGTTATATTTGAATCTTTACCAACTAAGGGTTGTGCTGGTGTTGGGAAAAGGGGAAGCAATGATTTTGTTACTGCTATTCTAAACTTTATCTGATATTTTCTCCAAAATAGAATCCAAGCTATTTTTAATGAGTATATTTTGGTTCAATTTTCTCCAACTAAGCTATTCAAATACTTAAGAAATGAGCATCTACATTCAAGCATTCTTTCAGTGTTGTATGTCTTTGTATTAGAAAAAAGAATATGGTCTTTTCCCACTAACTCCTAAAAATTTTCACAGCTTATCTAATCATGCCTACCAAATTTTTCCTCCTACAAACAAAATCTAACCAAATTGGTAGGCTTTTGTTAAACAAACCTAGTTTTAAAATCTATAAACCTTATATGAACTTAGAAAATCCATTAATCTCAGTGAATTTTTTTTAATCTATTTGTCTCAGGCTCTTCAGGCTGTTATAACAAAAATACCATAGACTGGGTGGCTTAAACATTATTTATTTCTCAGTTCTGGAGGCTGGGAAGTCCAAGATCAAGGTTTTGGAAGATGTGGTGTCTGGTAAGAACCCACATTCTCATTCATAGATAGCCATCTTCTCACTGAGTAGTGAGTAGATGGGTGGGTAGAAGGGATGAGAAAGTTCTCTGGGGTTTCTTTCATAAGGGCACTATATCCAGTTCATGAGGGCTCTACTCTCATGACCTAATGACCTTCTAATACAATCATGTTGCTGATTAGATGTCAACATGTGAATGTGAGAGGAGGCGGAAGAGGGAGCCAGTAACATTCAGCCCCTAACACTATCTATCTATCAATTGAGACTAATAACTACTTAAAAGTGTTGCTTTGAGAAATAGAATGATATGTTGATTAAATTCCAATGGGCTTCTCCTTCTAACTAATCACAACGTGAAAAGGCACACTGAAGAATGAAGCCCAAACTCCCTGGTTTGACATCAAGGCCATTCATGGATGTGTCACAACTACCGTTGCATTTCCCACCATTTCCACAATCCACATGCTATATTGGACTATCTAATACTTCCCTAAAATACTTTGTCACTTCATGCCTTTCCAATTTTGTCTGTGGAATTTGGTATGCTTGAAATGACAAAAGACTTTTCCACTTAATGAAATCTTTCTTACTGACCTACTCAACTATCTTCTTTAGGAAACTCAACTTAGTAACTTGGTGTACTCCAGGAAATTTAGTTTCCAACTCTGGATTTCCATTGTTAATCTATATGTGTATTATACCACTTGCCATTATTCTCCTTTGTTATCTATTAAAATGTTAGATTATACCATAGATAGTGAGGAATGGAGACCCTGTACTAATCACCTCTGTCTAAAGCCAAGCACAGAGCCAGGAACATAAGAGATTTGCTCAGAAACTGACATTGTAAAACTACTATAAGTAATCAATGAGAAATCTTTGGAAAATGAAAAGTTTTCAAAATATGGAGAATTATCAAATATTTTTAAAAGGTGTAAAAAAAGTTTCTAGAAAAGTAAATTAGACATAAATCTACAGGAGATTCTGAAATAAATACTTTCGGGGTACTTGTGAAGAATGTTATAGTCACTAGAAACCTACATACTTACAAGGGAATGGTGAATACCAACTACATGTAATTCCTGCTATTCTTTAAGGTAGTAAACCCCATATAGTTTGATTTTAGGAAAGTATTTGGCCAACTGTTTGAAGATATCATTGATAAGATGAAGAAATATGGCCAAAGTGATGTCAACACTATTAAATAAATTGGAGACTGTTTTCAGGCTGTGCCCTATGAGATTGGTTAATGGAGAAAACTTAATCAGGAGGAAGAATTTTCTGGTGTTGTGTCACTGGGTTTTATGCTTGGGGTTTTCTAGTGAGCATCTTTTTTTCTGGTGATCATTTAATAGCTAATTAAGAAAAGACATAGAAGACAGTTTCATTATATTTACTGATAAAGGATTAAAAAGTACATCTTCTTGGATATACTTCAGGAGTATATTACTTAGCACTATTGACATTTATGTCCAGTTCATTCTTAGAGGGGAGGCAGACAGCTGTCCTGTCCATTGTAGATCTTTAGAAAGATTCCTGACCTCTGCAGACTAGATGCTAATAGCAACTTTCTATGCCTCCCCATTCCAATTTTGACAACCAAAAATGTCTTTAGACATTGCCAAATGCTTCCTGGGAACAAAACCACCCTGAATTCTAGTACTGAGCTATATTGATGAGGTAAGCCTAACACAGCAAAACTTATGTGAAAATATAAATTATTCATAAGGTAAAGAATGCACTGTCTTTCTGGTTTAATTTTTTATATCTTGTGCTGTTGAATGAATGAATGAATGAATGGTAAGTGAACAAATTATTAAGAACCAATTCTGAACTTATATTTTAAAAACTACAATAACATCTCTTTAAGATGAAGAAAATCCAACTGAACAAGTATATTCTGCTTAAAAAGCAAAATTCAGTGTAAGTTGAACATGAGCCAAATAGTAATATTCTTGAAAACCAAAACCAAAACCAAACCAAACCAACAAAACGATTGTAATGTTAAAATGTGTTAATAGAAATGGAATATCCAGAACAAGGGATATGATATTACACTGACTAAAGTGTGGCATTCAGTTCTGTTGACATATATTTAGAGAAAATAACAGACTAGGGTGATTCTAAGAGTGACTACAGACAAAGTTTCTGAAAAACATGTCATAAGTTAAATGGTTGAAGTAAATAAGATTGTTTATATTAGAAAAATAATGCCAAGGAACATGAAAATTTCAAATATTGAACAATAGCCATGTGATAAATAAAAGCTGCGTATTCCAGAAGGCTGAATTAGAATATATGTATGAAGTTTTAAAGAGATAGATTTAGACTCAAAGGAAAAAAAGACCCTCTAAAAAGAAAGCTTTTTAAAAATGCAAAGGGCTTATTTTGAAACCTCATGACTAGCTTCTGAGATTGTATGAGTCTTTAATAATCAAGTGAATAATATCTTCAAACTACTTTGATATTCAAATCATGATATTTACATCACTCTATTGACTCTAATATGATCAAAATTAAATATTCAAACCATATCTAGATTCAAAATTTATTTGCCTTGACTATGTTTCTTTGGAACCAATATGAAAATTTTAATTATAATCATTGGTACAATAAGTAAATCTCATTTCTGTAAAGTGAAGGATGTTGTAGTCTAACTACATTGAATGAACTATGATTTGGTAAGCCAGTTATCAGCAGTAAATAGCCAAAAGTGGTTAGCTAAACTAAAAAATGATCATACGTGCAAATGTTGAAAACAAAACAAAACACAACTCTGGGGAACCAATGAAAGTAGAAGGGAGTAGGAAAAATCAGTCCTCAAACACCCACTCAAAAGCACAGGGCTTGGCCTGAATCACCAGGGATATTACCCAGAGAAGAAAGCTATCTATGTATTAGACCTTTCTGCCTAATTCTCTCATAGCAGCTCAAGGCTTCTCTTGTTCATCTCAGCCCATATGATTTCATCTAGTCTTTTTTATTATTTGGGGGGCGGGGAGACAGAGAGAAAGAGAGAGAGAGAGAGAAAATCTTAAGTATGTTCCATGCTCAACAAGGAGTCTGACATGGGGCTTGATCCCACAAGGATCATGAACAAAGCTGAAATCAAGAGTCTGATGCTCAACCACTGAGCAACCTAGGTGCCCTCATCTAGTCTTAAAGAAAGTTCACCATTAAAGACAGAAAGAAGGTTGTTTTGTTTTGTTTTGTTTTTTAATGGACCAAGCATTTCTCAGGTCTCCCTAAAGAGGATGATTTACCTCTGCACAATAAACTAGGGATTTTGTTGAAGGCAAGTTGAAACTATTACTCTGAGTTCCCTAAGATTATTTCTATGACTGGCTTCCTGCAGTAGACTTCAGTGGTGACTCCAGTCATTGATAAATTTCTTTACAAGAAATAACAAAAACTTAAGTCTTACAATAAAAGCATTGCTTTTCTATACATTGTAGTCTGAAGCTTTTTTAGCTACCACCATCACTTTTGTATCATCAAACACTCCTACCACTATCTGTTCAAACCCTACATTCTATCCACTTGACACTGGCCTCAAATGCTTCTATTTCACTGCTACCTTCTCAGCTGAGTCCATACTACTGTCCCTATGCCAGCTACTGTACTAGCGGCTAGAACGTTGCTGACTCTGACACCAGAGAAGGGCATTTCCTCTCTTAAAGCTGACTTCTGAGTTTCCCCTGCATCTAGACTTATATGTAGACTTCCTGACTACAAGCACACATTTTTTTTTTAATACAGATGTTATACCAAAAAGGAACTATGGTCCCAGAAGACTGATCCTCGTGTTGATATTGCAGAAACAAAGCAATAAACATAAATTTGACAAAATTATTTGGATTTGACAAAACATAAATTTTTAGTATGTTCTTATTTTAATTTGAGCCAATAAAAAAAACTCCAAAAGAAATGAGATGAAAACAAATCAGCCATTTTTTTAAGAAAAGCACAGATTATTTCTGTTCTCAAGAATCAACATACATAAGGCACACAATACTATGAATCAAGGAGAATCACCTATGTTGAGAAACTCAGTAGGGCCTTACTTTTTTTTAAAAAGATGTTTGTTTGTTGTTTGTTTGTTTGGGAGAGAGAGGGAGACAGACAGAGACAGAGAGAATCCCAAGCAGGGATTCTTTTAGCAGAAAGCCTGACACAGGGCTCAATCTCCTGAACCATGAGATCATGGCCTGAGCCAAAATCAAGTCAGCCCCTCAACCAACTAAGCCACCCAGGTGCCCCTGTAGGGCCTTACTTTATGGATGAATTCTGTCCCCACTGTTATTCAAATCTCACTGATTCTTGAGCAAGGACAGAATTGACAAGAAAACTACAATTTGGCCTCAATATGTTCTACTGTAAGGAACTTTGTGGAAGTATTAAAGGAAATAAATAGAAATTATTGCTTTAGACACATCTAAAAAAGATTAGATCAGTGTCAAGATAAAAAGTGCTAAATTTTGAGAGTTGTTTTTCAAACCTAACCTCTAAATATGTTGAAGTTTGTTTTTTAACAGGGCAAACTAGTTACTAACCAGATTTAGATATACATACCAAGGAATTAAGAGCCCCTTTTAATTAACAAAGTTTTTTTTTTATGAATTAAGTATCATCCACCTTTAATCCCAAAGGATTCCTCACACCTGGGCAGTCACCCAAGTGCTATTAAAGGCCACTTCTCAGTTTAGCTAAGTTATATGTTAGATGTAATGAAAACTAGCAGCCCACAAAATAATTTTACTTCATAAACATATCTAACAAGTGAAGGAAGGAATTTTTGTTTTTTATGACCCAAAGTTTCCACTCAATGTCTCAGACAAGGCTACTTCAACACGTACAAAATATGACTAGGAAGGAGACTCTTATAAAAGCAGTATAATATCAGAATAAGTTTTTCCTTCTGGAGTAACAATATTCAGGTCACATGCCTGCGAAAACCATTTACTTTGGAGAAATTTTCTCCTGCTTTTCTCTTAACCTTAACCAAACAAAATATAAGTTTGCTATAAAAGGGAACTCCAGCGGTATGGTATATAACAATGACAGAGACAGAAACTCTTCCACACATGATACCATTGGTATCCACAGTCTTAAACTAAACTCAGCCTAGACCACCCACCTTTTTTAAAACCATATTTAACAAAGCATTAGGAAAAGTTCTGAGGACAAAGATAGTACATGTCCTAGAACTGGAAATTTTAAAAATCAGTGGTATAACATTCTCAGAACATACATGTGGTGTAAATCCTGGGGGACATGGCATGAGAAGAACGGATATAACCCCAGTGAAACCACTCTGCTAATGGTCACATTGTGACGGCTACTTTAAAACAAAATAATAAGAATTTTAAACGGCAAAAAAAAAAAAAATAATAAAAAAATAACATAGACTCCCAGGAAAAAGACACAGTGTAAGCCATTTTCAATTGCTGAAATTTTCATGGAAATATTTTTCTTCTCACCAACACTGCACAAGAATGGAGAACTTTGCACACAGTAGGCAAGTCCCAGGAAAGTTGAAAGGATCTTTCTACCTGTCAGAAAAAAAGCAAAGGATTAAAAAACTACCATCTCTTTGATAAGTCATTGTTGTTTTAAGGATTAACTGATATAATGTATAAAATACATAGTTACAGATCAAAAACATAGTAGGAATTTAATAATTCCCCTTAACATGTTCAGCTTAAAATAACATATATTTAATCTGTGTCTTTTTCTTAGCTTTAAAGGAAAAATCAAGGACCTTCTAATTTTAGATAGCATGTGTAACACAGACCCTCAAATGTTTCTCCCAAAAAAGAAAATTATAATCATGTAATGTGTCTACAGTAACTGTGCTGATAATGTAACTTGTTTTTAACATTGTTGATCTGAGTTTGTAAGCTCCTGTGTCTAATGAAATGGTCTGTTTCAATCCTAGAGCTTCCAAATGTGTAAAACAACAGGAGGACTTAATAAATGATTTTGAGTGTGAAAACAAGAAAGTGAGAAAAGGCATACATAGTCTCAGGTTTATTGTTGAGGTTAAAAATCTATAGCCAACTTTAGAGCACCTCATCAGCTATAAATAAAAATCTCAGGGAAAATTCAATAGGACTCTGGAAGGGCAATCATTTCTAAAGAATTTTAGGAAAACAGAATAATAATTTTAGTTGACAGTTTCTTTTATTTCAGAAACTAAGGTCTTAAACAGTATATGCAAGGCATTGTGAATAATTACTTTATTCCATGTCATTTTATATTTTAGCTGAGTAAATCTTTTATTTGTCACATGAGACAATATATAGTAGTCCAAAAAATATCAAAGTTAGGTTTTCAACAATAACATCCTAATTCCAGTAGAATGATCTTTTGATACAAATATTTTGACAAATCCTTCCTCTGTTTTTTAAAAATCAATCACTCATTTTAAATGAAGTAAGCAAAGTATCCATAAAATCAGGTATAGTTTACCAATCAAATATTTCTTATGATACATTTCAGATTCAGTTTTATACGCTAAACTACATTACTCTATCCTAGAAATATCAGACTTAATTTGAAGTTACAATGACTTCAAAATTTAGTGAAGGAGAAAGTATGAAATGGCATGCCAAACTATCCTCCATAAATAAAAATATTTTTAAAAAACACTAAATAGCACTGAAGTTTCAAGGAGAAAGATCAGAAAGGAAGAAGATATGATGAGTTTTTCATCCTGGTAAACTCCATCTGCCAAGACCTGAAGGAAAGGAAATTGACTTAGAAATTGACATGAGAGATTTGGGTTAGATACAAGAAAGAATTTCCTAGCAGTAAACATCAAAAAATCATTGAGTTGTTACTTTGGGTCACTACTGTCCTCTTTCATACTTTGTCAGAATTTATAGATCAAATCATATCTGGCTTGGTATTAGTATTATTTTACATGAAAAAATTAAGATTATCTATCTTATAAATATTTACTGAGTACTCACAACAAAGGAATTTAAGAAAATATGAAGTCACTTTGTCAGTAAACAAAATGTGGTGATCCTTCCTCTAGCTGAGTTATACCCTCTCTCTGAGCCCTGTAGCATGGTGAACGCTTCTTTATTACTGCCTTTATCATATTATCTGATGATTGACTTAATTATTTGCAAGGCTGCTCAACTAGACTACAAGTTTTTTAAAGTGCACAACTGCATCTTATTTGTCTTTTATCCCCAATGTTTGTGATCTACCACAGATTCAATAGTTATTGAGCTGAGAGTGTAAGTATAAAGGTATAAATGGGGGGAAAAATGTACCTATCACCCAAACATCGGTAGCAAAATGAAAAAAAATGTAATAATCCATGAAAAATAAATGATTATTAAAAGATATATCTGGGTTTTATAATAAATATTTTATAACAGAATAGACCTCAAAATTCAATGATTTTATTTACACACCAATCTGGGACATAAGAATGCTTTTCCTCTAGGGAAAAAACAAAAAAAACAAAAAACAAAAAAAAAGAAAGCAATTACCTCCATCCAATATATATGAAAACATTTATAGACACGTTTCATGAAAAATGTTGTACATAAGGGGAAAATATTTTTAAAAAAAAATTTTTTTTTAACGTTTATTTATTTTTGAGACAGAGAGAGACAGAGCATGAATGAGGGAGGGTCAGAGAGAGGGAGACACAGAATCCGAAACAGGCTCCAGGCTCTGAGCTGTCAGCACAAAGCCCAACGCGGGGCTCGAACCGACGGACCTTGAGACCATGACCTGAGCCCAAGTCGGCAGCTTAACTCACTGAGCCACCAAGGCACCCAGGGAAAACATTTTTTAAACCCACAGAAGAAATAGAGGTTTTCTTTAAAGCTAGTTAGGACTTTAGATAGCTTACCTTAGGATCTCATTTTAAAGTTGAGTAAAGACATTGAGAAACATTAAGAAGCATAACAGATAAACATATGTGCACATCTCAGCTCTACAGACCTATAATTCTGGGAAAATTATTACATTTCCAATTTAATTAATCATTGTGCGTCTTTATAAATAAAATGGAGTTAAAAATATCTTACAGGATGTCGTCAGGGTTGAAATGAAAGTACATACCAGATCTATCATAGAAGTTTAATACATGTTACTTATAAAGGGAAATAACATATTATAGAAGAAATTAATTCAGTGTCAGTGTAGCCTGAAGCTTGGCTAGATCATTTATTAATATTGAATCTCTGCAAATTAATCTCTCTGAATCTCAGTTTCCTCATCTATAAAATGAAAATAATCAAACTTACTAGAGTAGGTTGAATAACAGACACCCAAAGATACCAAGTCCTAATCCCTGGAGCATGTAAAGGTTACCTCATTTGAGGAAATAGTTTTTTTTATGTAATTAACATCATGAGATGAGATGATTACCCTGGATTATCTTTATCTGGGTGGGCCTTAAATGTCATCATGAGTGTGCTTATAAAATAGAGTAGAGGGGAATTCTATATGGAAAGAAAAGAAGAAAAATAGAAGAGGAGAAGACAGTGAGAATATGGAGGTAGAGACTGGAATGATGCAGTTGAAATTCAGAGAATGTCTGAAGCCACCAAAGGTTGGAAGAGCATGGAACAGAATCTCTCCTAGAGCCTCCAGAGGGACCATGGGTTTCCTGAAATCTTGATTTCAGACTTTTGCTTTTGAGAATTAAGACAGAATAAATTTTTGTTGTTTTAAGCCACAAAGTTTGTGGTAATATTTTATGGTAGCCACAGGAAACTAATATGTTTACCCTAGTGATTTTACCCTATGATAAAAATCATACATGATTTTTATGTATGCAAGTACAGGCCCATCAAGTTGGGAGAGGACCTACAAACGCATTCCACCCACATCTAGAATACAAAAAACCCAAAGAATTCCAAATTCTGATAGAGTGAGTGCCAAAGAGTCAGAATCAGACACTTGAGTAAACAGGGCCTAAAATGGAGTTCTAAAGCTCCACAATGCTGGTAAAAGAGAGAAAGGCATCTATAGGAAAATCAAGGACCATCAAGAAGAAATAGGCAGTGGGAAAGTTTGTCTAAGTGACCACAAGGGGCAGAGGAATGATATTTCATCTCTTCTTTGAAGTCTTCCCATTGGGTTGTTGTAGAGATAGTCTATATGCATTTCTGAGGAGCCAAAGATTAACAACTAAGGACATAACTATTTTGCTGACATCCCTATATGCATATTTGTTCCAAAAAAAATGTGGTAAATAAATATCATAAATATTTGTGTAGTTATTACTGTTGTTATTATCATACTAGTCATAAAGTGTTGAACAACAGGTTAGTGGAGTAGGAAAAAAAGAAAAGATCTTCTATCCAGAACTCTGTGCTCCATTTCATCATGCTTCCATCAATTATTTTCCTTAGTTTTTATACAATTTATGATATGACTTTAATCTTCTTTTCTAATCTTATTTCCTGCCCCTCTTCAACAACCACACATACCCTATGATCTAGTCATACACTTCCATACATATTCCATCCATTAAAACTAATTCAAATGACTCATCTAGATGTAAATGCATTGGACAATGTAGTTTCTAGTAGAATCACTTTCTTCCAGTGGTTGAGTTCAACAGTATAAAAGAGAGAACACAGATTCTATGTGAACATCTTGTGCACTCTTCCTCCTCCCCGCCCCCAGAACTCACCCCCACCCTAAAGCTGTCCAGTCACAGCATCCAGATCAAAATTTAGGAGCTCTGAGTGTGACACAGTCCTCTCCATCAGATCCATATGTTGCAAATTTTAGTCTGGGGATGGATCAACTAAAAGGCAAGTTGTCTTCCTTCCACACCCCTGACATTCAACATACAGTACTGCAGCAGAGACAGGATAATCACCATAAAAAATTCCCAGTGAGAAAAGGGAAGAATGGGAAACACATGGTATTCTTGGTACATAGTACTAATGAAGTCCTGTCAGACAGACATTGTGAAAACCCTTACCCTGAATGACAGAACTCTCTGATTAGACTCTGGCTCACAATTCCTTGCCAATACAATTCTTTCAAAGTTAGTAGGCTTCTGATTTGTTTACTTCTAGGGAATTCCATGTGTCAATAATGACAGTCAAAGTTCTTTTGCCTTCACTACAACATGGAGCCCAACTGTTTAGCTGAAATATTAGTGGATTTTATCAACCTTATCTCATCCAATTGGGGTCCAGAGCCTGAAGTTTTCCCAAACTTTATGAGGTCAGAGATTTCTGGATTTTATCTATTCCCTTTTATTTACACTCTTAAGACCAGTCAAGTTTTGCCTGAATTCATCTCTTTCTGGTAATATCTTGTAAAATTCAGAAAATAACAACAAACACAAACTGCAATATTCTGTCTTCCAACTTCTGGGCCTAGAGCCATAGGCTTGGAAGGCATATGGTCTACCTAGAAGGCAACAGTTTTATCACAAGCTTTGCCACTGCAAACGTGCTATCTCCATTGTACTGACCCCTAATATCTGTTTTATCACTATCCAATCTTTAGATCAATGTTTTATATATTATATATATATATATATATATTTATATATAGGTAACATTGGTCACTATAACAAAAATTTTTTCATTGACAATAGATGTTCATTTCTTATTCATAATATTCCAGTTCCTGTGAGATGATAAATCTGTGTCCTAGTCTCATCAGTCAAGAGGTTCTGCTAGCAAGCAAGCAAAGATAATATGGAGATGCCCTATGAGCTCCTTCGAAACAAGGCCCAGGTATGGGGCCACTATTTACTGTCACATTTCAGTGGACAGAATGAATTATATGACTATATCTGGATAAACAGTACACATGAATTATAGTCCCTGGCTGGGTTATCCTTTGGAAGGGGCAGAATGTATTTGGGGGATAAGCTGGCTTTCTCTTTCACAAATAGCTAATTAATAGCATTAATCTTATAGGATAATTGAACACGATAAAAGAGCAGGAAGTAAGATATTCAAACATAGTTTGGTGTTCTAATGGTATTAGAGTAGAGTTCATAGTTCTAATCCATGATCAAAACCAAAATATTTCTGTTTTCCCTATGAAAGCAACTAATTTCCCTTTTAAAGTAAAGTTGGGCCACTTCTGGCTTAGATTAATGCTCAAATTTCATTTGAGTTAAGCATATCAAATATAGCAGGCAAGATTGCAGATTTTTCTTTTCATTTAAGAAATATTGATTAAGTGGCCTGCTACTATGTACCAGGCACTATTCTAGGCACTTGAAACTCATCAGTGAACAAAACAGACAAAGATCCTTGCCTTTGTAAAGGTTATACCCAGAAAGATGTTCAATATCCTACAACTAGTGTGAATTCTATAAACATAGCGTTAGTTTTTAAGGCAGTATGTTTGCACAACTAGGGTCAGCCAGTCTGGGTTTTTATCCACACTCTGCCCATCAGTAGAACTGTACCCTTGGGCAAGACATGCAGCCTCCCCCAAACTCATCTCCGTCTGTAAAACTGAAACAATTTTTACTTCCTTACGTTACACAGTTGCCTCAAGGGTCAAAAGTGACATTACATTTAGAAAGTCAGTGAACATTCAGGTGTGTTAAAAACTGGTTATGAATAGCCTTGGACCATCCAGATTTGAGAAATGGAAAGCTAACCAAATTCAAAGCAATGATTATAAAAATCTGTCCAGATTTTAAAATCTTTCTCTAAGTAAAATTCTTGGCATAATTTTTGATTTCACTTTTTCTTATCTCTCTCAGTCATTCCATCAGAACTTCTGTCAGTACCCACTTCAACATATATTAGCATCTGGTTACATTTTATCACCCTCATCACCAAAATCTTGCTTTAAGTAACCATTATTTCTCACCAGGTTAATTTTGATAGTCACTGTCCTCAACAGCAGCCATTGTGATTTCATGTACTTTTGGTTAGAGTTCATCATGAATTTTCTTCCAAAGGGCATATTTTCCTAAGGGTGGTACATAAATTACATATTCTCTGCATCCTTTCACATCCTCAAAACTCCATTGGCTATACCTTCAAAATCAGTGCAGAATCCTACCATTTTTCTCTACCTCTATTGCTATCATCCTGTCCCAGAACTCTCTCATGTCTCCCACAAATTATTGTAATGGCCCCTATTTGGGTATCTTGCTTCATTTTGCTCTAAGATCTGTTCTCTGCAAAGCAAAGAATTACACAAAGCCATTCATCTGCTCAGAATCCTTCAATAATTCTAGCTCATTCCAAATATACTAAGGTCCTACTGATGTCCTTCAAGGCATCTGTGATCTTACCTCCAGCCTATCTCTGGCCTGATCCTATTTACTTTTCCCTTTTGCTCACTCTATTTATATTTAGACTCTTGTTGTTTGTTTGTTTGTTTGTTTGTTTGTTTGTTTTTGTTTTTCCTAGAACACAAGCTCAGGTGTGCCCTCACTGCTGCTTCCTTCTGAAAACTTGGATATTGCCAGGGCTTTCTCTTTCACTGTGCCCAGAGATAGAGGAAAGCCTTCCCTGATCAAATCCATTGGAAAGAACATTTACTTGGAACTATCATTCACTACTTCCTTATCCCGGTTTCTATTATTGATAGTATTTATCCTTATTACACATATCTTGTATTATTTCCATCTTCCATTAACAATATAAGCTACAAAAGAGCAGAGATTTTGTTAGTTTTCTTCATTGACTAGAATGGTATTTAGTAGGTATTATAACATATAGTAGGCACTCAATAAATAATTTTTAAATAAATAAATGGTCTTTGAGAATATCAATTTTTTTTCATAGTTTTCTATTTAATAAAGCAAGTATTATAAATTATAGGATAATGATGTCCTCCCCAGGAATTCAGTAAAGCTATTTTTATCCTAATTTAATAAAAATGTAGCCTATAAATATTTTTTTCCTGAATCAACCCTAATATAAAGTTTATCATAATCATGGTACCTAATGTGTGTTATTATTAGAATGTAATTATCTTGATATGTGACCATTACAAAACTGATTTTTCACTTACATCCAAATGCATGGACATCTTCATTTACATTATTAGTTTCATCATCTAAACTATAAGGTCATGAATGCAGATATAACTGTACATGTGTGCATGCAGTTTTATATATCTATAAATGAAAGAGATTATATATATTTATAAGTCTTTCTGTCTGTTCTTGGATTTTTATTTCTGTAGTGGTATATGAGGGAAGAAGAAAATATGTTTCTCTGTTAAAATACAGATCTCAAAAACCTTAATGTCACAGTATAAATTCTATATACCCAGGAAAGGCAGTATTTCATTAACATATATTTTTCAAAGGTTATTTTTCCTCTCAGAATTTGGTAATTAATTGTTATTACTTCCTTATCAGTGTCCTATAATTACTGGAAACTCCTCACAAGATTTTGCCTAATCTAGTTATTCCTATAATTAAATTTGCTGTTGAAATTCTTGAGTTTTTGCTATCAGTTACCAAAAAGAGTATATAGTACATTTCAAGAATCCAAGATCAGCAAGCAAACAAAACCAGTTTTAAGATAATTGCTGTTCTCTTTCAAAACAGAAAAGTGTAAGAATGTATAACAAATTAGCTCCCAAAATACACTCACCATGTCAGAAACCTGGGCTTTGCATGCTTTTTTTTTTAGGTTTATTTATTTTGAGAGAAAGAGAGAGAGAGTGTGTATGCATGAGTGGGGGAAGAGCAGAGGGACAGGAGAGAGAGAATCTCAAGGAGATTCTAAATTTTAAAATAATGTTCCAGAGGACAGCTATCTATAATCTAGAACCTACGAGTGGTCTCATTCCTCAAATAGTGCTTTTAATGGTCTCCTAACAGTTGAGCCAACGTGACTGCCAGAACCAGAAGTCCAGTGTTATTGAAACAGTGTCTTCTGGGGATCTAGCAACGTGGGCCTTGATCTCATGAACCATGAGACCATGACCTGAGCCAAAATCAAGAGTCCCACACTCAACCAACTAAGCCATGCAGGCACCCCATGGGCTTTGCATGTTTAAAAAAACAAAAACAAAAAACCTGACATTGCTAGATCCCCAGAAGACACTGTTTCAATAACACTGGACTTCTGGTTCTGGCAGTCACATTGGCTCAACTGTTATGAGACTATTAAAAGCACTATTTGAGGAATGAGACCACTCGTAGGTTCTAGATTATAGATAGCTGTCCTCTGGAACATTATTTTAAAATTTAGAAAAGTTGAGAAATATTTCATTCCCTAATAAAAACTAAACAAAACAAAAATCTTATGAGAAAATGTAATGGAAAAAACCCTTTATATTTGTCTAAGTAATTTGATTACTTTGGAACTCATGCTGTGAAAAAAAAGTAATAAAACCATTAAAGGTACAGCTGTTCTGGCCATACACTTCTTAGATTAGATTCCTACAAGCTGGATCAGAAAAAGAAAAAAGAAAAAATCTGTTGACCAAGTCTCCTGCTTCCTTCCATCTCCTTTGAAGTTGTTCCTCCCTGTGTGTTTACCTGTGGGTTCAGCCCATCATTTTCCCCTCCCATCCCATTCAAAATCACTCCTACCTGATTTGGTAGCATGACAAATTGAAAATGCTTCTATTTTTTTCCTAGTCTCAACTCCTCCTGATGTCATTTCTTCCTAATCTCAGTAATTTTAGCTATCTAAAATATTTTTCCTGGGGGTGCCTGGATGGCTCAGTTGGTTAAGCATCAGACTTCAGCCTAGGTCATGATCTCACTGTTCCTGAGTTTGAGCCCTGCTCGAGTGCTGTGCTGACAGCTCAGAGTTTGGAGCCTGTTCCAGATTCTGTGTCTCTTTCTCTTTCTCTTCCCTTCCCCCATTCACGCTCTTTCTCTCTCAAAAACAAGTAAACATTTAAAACAAATAAAAATAAAATATTTTTCCTGGTATGGTTTCTTCAACATTGACTCTGTCTCCTTCACTGGTTTATATATACATTCAGCTGATTGCAGTATCCCCAGAGATTTCCAAGACAGAAGTTACAAGAAAGCCACGTCAAAGGAGCTTTGATATAATTAAAAACATTTCCCTTTTAATATATCTAATTCATTCATGTATCCATTTAATAAATTACCCTTCTATATATTGGATTCTATATATGGCACTGTGAAGCTTATAAACTCATGGAAGTCTCTCCACATCAGAGTTTATATAGGAAAGAAAATGCTCAGAATCTACCTAAAAGGCAGTGTCAGATAAGTGTTATGAAGTGGTACAAGCTAATTCTTAAAAAGATACAAAGGGCAATTACTTCCAGCTGGGATGACTATGGACAATACAAAGAAGAGACAAACTTTTTTTAGTTAAAGGAGGGCTAGACTTTTAACAAAGGACATCTTAATAGCTCTGAGATAGGTGTGAACCAGAGAGAAGTGAGAAGTCTCCAATTTAAGTGCCCAAAGAAGGATAACTAATTCACAATGACTCATACCTGCTTCATGATCTGTGGTGATCCAATAAAAGATTGGACCAGAGTGAAGCAATTGGTAAAACCCCAAGCAAATAGGTTGGGGTTTGGCATAGGACCGTATTGTTCAAACATATTTATTCATAAACTCCAAAAGAATTTTGAAAGGTAGATACTCCCTCATATGGTGTTAAATTAATATGTAAATAAAATAGTCATTATAAGTTTAAACAGTTGCAAAAGATACAATTTCCAGATAACAATATATTGGCTTTTAAAATAATGTTATTCCAAGAGTCTTTTAAATATATCCAATAGAACCTGAGTGGTGCTTTGACATATACAAATGTCATCCATTTAAATAAATATGGATAACCTCTCCTTTCAGTTTTACATTAATATTTTGTCTTGAACTTATATCAATTCCACTTTCATGACATAATTTTACCTCATATATTTGCACGCTTGAAAGTCTCTTATTGTTATAACACCTCTCTGATAATATGTGTGTGTGTGTAAATAGAAAACAATGGCATCTATTTCTCTTGTCCTTCAAGTCTCTGGAGTTAAAATTAAGTGTTCTATATTGAATTATTAATACTAGTAAAATGCAGAATTTGCCAAAACAGGATACCTAGATTTCAAATTTTGATAATTACTAAACGTAAAAGTAAATTTTGGGGGCAATTACTCTCACAATGTGATGAATGAGGCAGGTTTTTTTTTTCAATTTGTTCATTATTAATAAGTAAATATCATTCTGACCAGTATGAAACACAGCATGTCATCAAGTCTATTCTATTTTTCACCTTTTTTAAACATAGCACAGGAAAATTTGTTCACAAAATAAAGAGATGGAAATGGAACAGTTGTTTTCATAGAAATTTTCCAGAAGTATTTGAACTTGGTCAGCACTTCATGCCAATATTCACATGGTGATCTATCATCAAGAAGTATTTTTAATGATCTGCCGGTTGACAACAAGATTAGGTTTCCCTTCAGTTTTGTTGAAAAATAGGAAACCACCTGCCTTGAAAAAGGATGGGGGAGATCTAATCATGCAAAGAAGCCCTGTGATGGACTACAAAATTAAAGAGCAGATACTGAAGTACACATTCATGTCTGTGTATTCAGACTGGAAAGAACATTCTCCTATCCCTTTCACTCTCCTAAATGTAAAACAATGTCAGCTGCAGCAAGGGTAGCAGCACCAGTACAGCCATATGTGAATATAAGTGATAACAATATCCAACTAAATGCTTAAATTAGTGGACATTAAATAGAATTTGAGCCACCTTTATCATTCTATACAAAATAAAACAACTGTTACATTGTAAAGGAAAAAAAAGAAACACACTTATTTATGAAAGCTTTCAAAGAGAAAATGTGTTTTTATAACATTTTTCTAATTTCAGTTAACTTTAATTTAGGGCCTTCTTTTCAGGAAAACATAAATCACACAATTACTTTTTTTTTTTTTTTTGGTAGGAAAGGTGGTTTGCAATGTGCAAAAAAGATTCCTTTGTGAAATTCATTCTTTCCTTCAGAATTACCAAGAGAATTGAAAGTAAAAGCAAACCAAAAGTCACATAGCTGAGCTGAGCCAAACTAATTCTGAGATGTGATCCACAAACTTGGAGCTGACAATTTTTGAGTGAACCATATTTGAAAGTTGGCAAAATAATGTCGTCCCTCTTCCAAATAGAGAACAATGAAATTTAACTTGGATCAGTAGTCTCACACTCTTATTATTACTTTTTTTTTTCTTTTACTAATTCGAACTAGTTTCCCACCACCTCACTCTCAGAATTATTCATTTTTTAAAAATTTTAAATGTAGCATCTTTAACCACTTTTTATAATATTTTAAAAGATATGCCATGGACTCCCTCAAAAAAGTAAAATAAAGCAATGTAGACAAATTTTACTTCCAAGAAGAACAACAAAATAATGAAAGAGAGATAAAATCATGGTGAGGAAATAAATGTGACAGCATGCAAACTGATTTACGTTTCCTTCTATGCCAACGTGCTAAACTTTCCAAATTACAGTCCCTCTCTGGTTCCTGCCAACTGAGTGCTCCCAAATGAATCAACATTATCAACTTTATTGAATTCTCTTTTTGGAAAACTAGCAGGATTTCCCTTGTAGACTCTTCTAGATATCTCAGTAAATTTCAATAGTTAACATTAAGGAAATTGTGGCTAAAAAATAAGAATCCATTTATTATTAATTAGTGTTTATGAAAAAATTCATATTTTATGATATTGAAACTTTTTATCTGAACCAAAAAAAGCAACACATAGCCAATAATTTAGGGCAGTAAGAGTAACATGTTTCTTAGATTATTTGTTGTACTTTTTGATAATTCTTTAATTTCTCAAAGGAAATAGAAGGAAAGGGACAAATAGGGAGAGTAATGCATTGCCCTCCCAATATCTACATATATCTAATACAACACACACACACACACACACACACACACTTTTTGGTCATTAAAAATAATCCAAGAAGGGAGTAGGTTCACTCAAAGATTGACAGAGAGTATATGTGATTTCACTGATTTAAAAATTTTTCACCATAAACCATTTCAGACTTGCATCAGCCTATGAGTTAATTCATTTCATAACATTCTAATTGTGGCATAGATTGATGCTATATTTTCAGAGAGACTCAAAACTGTTGTTCTGAGCTTTACACAAGAAAGATGTTAAATAGATCAATATATGGGGTGCTGAGAGAGATATTGGAATAATACACCTCTGGAGGATTCCCCTTTAATTAATCAGTCCCTTCAAAAGGGTAATTCTGAAGGAAAAAATATCCATGTGTCCAATCATTATTCATTGGACTTGTGGAAAGTGAAGAAAAATAAATTTGCCTAAAGTTATATTTCAATTAAATTCAAGTTGTTGGAGAAAATTCAGTAGTCTCAAAGTATTCAGAGAAATGTAAAACAAACAAGTGGTCTGTTATAAAACTTATACTACATATAGAGATATCTGATATAAAAATGCTGAACAAAAGTATGAATTAGAACAGAAAGAGTGGCACAAATGTAACTAAGTTTTGTGACTGATTGCAGCATAACCTCCAATAGATAACCCAGTTACATTTCCAAAATTCACATGCTTACTTATCTTTAAAAATACATATCTTACAAAATAAACGATTCTAATTTGTCTTAAAAATAAGACACAAAAGAGATTGCTAGGGTCTTTCATTGATTATTCAATTTCAAAAGGCTTGCAAAAAGATTTGGTTTTAATTAAGCAAAACAGCTCTATCCATTGACTGGTTCTACTGTCTTTTGGAAGCATCCAGGGTTTTCTTTAATAATGTTCTTAGGAAAAAAAAAGTCTGTTTCAATCTCCATGAAAATACATTCAGTCCTGTGTTTGTATCTTGCTTAGTGCTCTCAAAACATTCAGGCTTGGTGCCCTTCCAAATATTTTTCAAAACCCTACTACTCCATGACACTGATGTATTTAAACACAAGGAGCTGAAAGCAAAGAGAAAGGTGTAGTAATTGAATACTATGTAGTTTTAAAGGTAATCTGAATGAAAGCCTTAAATAGCCAATATAAAATAAGTTAGCATCTTAGCATTATTGCCAATAGTAAGGCTTCATTTATTTTAATTGTATTCATTTTAGTTGTTCAGAGTTTCTCATCAGTCATAAGATTATAGCAGAGGAAAAAAAAATCCAATCATGCTTTACCACAGAGTTATAATTCATGTCTTTAATAATCCAAATCATATGAATAAGACACATGCACTAATTGAAAAATAGCTAGGACAATACCATTAAATTTTTATGTGAAGTAATTTCTAGCTGATAACACACACTTCATGTATAAACGCCAGACTCCCACCAAACCAAAGAGATGTCCCAGCAGGGGATGCTTGCTTAACAGAGAAAAAAAAATACTTTAATGACAGCACATAATGCATACCCTATGCACAGCCCACAGGGAAGTCTGATTTCTTTTAACCCCTTTAGATAACATTCACAGTCAATGGCTTAGTTGTTCTTGTATGCTTCTGAATTCCAAGAATTTTCTTTGTATTTTCTATCCCCTTATTGAACTCAAGTAACAAATTTTTATGAATATGTACATGCATTTCTATATATATAGATCCACAGTGTAATGTAAATATATGTCATATATTAATATGTAACTACATATATATGTGTATGTATATTTACATATACACATACATATATAGCTTAACTGGCTTATTTTTTGCTAAAATAAAAATAAAACCACTTGATTTCTCTGTTCTAGTTATCAAAGGGAATTTGGCTAGCACATGGTCCTGTTCACTACTCACATCTAAGGCCCAGGGTGTAGTTGGGGGCAGAAAGAAATATGGTGGCTATATACTGAAGAGTGTTTAGTTAAGAGTATATTCTAAATCCAGATTGGCAAAGGGAGTTATGCTGCAAGAGCTGATTTAAAATGTCAGGATTATACAATATGTCGCCTTTTGGACCAGAATGACACTCTCCACCCACCACTGGAGACATGTCAGCTCTAATCCGGGTCTCCTTGAGAACAACTTCCTGATTTGAAGGTAGTTGACTTGGAGATGTGCATATCCTTTGTTATTACAAAGCAAAACTATTTATCTTCAGTGAGAACTGGTAAGGAGTAGAGCTTTGTGTTTTAGTCCACCTTTGACATTCACATTACTTTTTATCTCAGTATTTAAGCACTTGTAAAAATACATCATTGACACACCCCTGGTGTGAGGCAAACAGTAGAGACATTTGGTAGCCCTGTGAAAATGAGTTACAAGAAAACTGTCAGATATTTATCCTTTATATTTATCTTTCAAGGACTTTTAGGTGCTTTCTGTCCTGTTCCTTCTCATAGGGTTTACCATAATAGGGAACAAACATTATGTTTGGTGTGTGTTTTGGAGACAAGTGTGTTCAATCACTTTACTCAAACCAGAAATATCATATCACATTAATAAGTCTCTTCTTGCTCTTGCTACTATATACTTTGAGTTAAGCAGACATAGGACCTTCAAATATTTAAATTACATTCTTAATCAGTGTTTTATTGCTGAGACCTTTGAATTTATCAAGAGTGTCTATAGGGCATACCTTTCAGGGACATTTTAAGTGTGATTCTGGTTGATGGCAAAAGATGACCAGGCAAAGTAGTGCCCTCTGATAAAATGCCACATTTAGGTGACCTCTCTTCATTGTGACTCCTGTTACCAACAGCTACAGTACCCTTCTTAAAGTTTATGTTTTTTGAGAACATCCCCTCTCTTCTCTTATACATTATTCTTCAAAGTAAAATCAAAATGAGTTGTTGCATGATGAAAATATATATGAGGACTCATTCTATTTTAGGAGAGATTGTTTTAAAGAATTGAAACAGAACCCATCTATGTCCTTCTGGGGAATTAACTGTAACTCAGAGCAGTGTAGTACTTTCCGAGTTCAACCTGTTCTCAGTTTGTGTGTGGCTACCTCAAAAGTCCTCATTCTTCTAAAACTGGATTTTATTTCTATTCTTCACTTCAATTCAGTTACCTCCCTATCTCCTTCCTTTCTTCCACACCACTTCTGGATTAAGAAAATAAACCTTTTCCTTCTTTCTTTCTTTTCCATCTGCCTTTCTTCCTTCCACAGTGCAATGCATATAATTTTAGATCCCAGGGATAGAAAGATTCCTAAGACAGATTTCCATTGTCTTTCCCTAATTGGTGTCAAATGACTCGTTGGTATTTCCGTAGACTTCCAGAACCATAGATCCTAAGGCTGACCCAAGGTATTGGGCCATGGCTCTATGTGACTTAACACAATCTTCAAACCTTTGTTGAGTACCTACTAAGAGCCTATCTTTACACTATACTTTGAGAATACTGAAATTAATATAATATGTCTTTTCTCTCAAGGAACTCATAACATCATGGGAGAAGCAAGCACTTAATTAAAATAAATACACTAAGTGCTGTAGAAAACTATAGGAAAATAAATTGGGATCATGCATGGATTTTTGAAGGAGATGACTATTTGTTCTAAATCTTAAATAATGATAAAGTGGTTATCCTGAGAAGGATGAGATGAGTGAGAGGGAACATATAAGCATTATCCACAAGAGAGATAGTATGAGCAAATGCATTGTGGAAGAGAAAACATAACATGCTAGAAGCAGGCAAGTGTAAGTGGTTTGAGGTTACGAGCACAGGTCACAAGTTGGTAATGTTGGTCAACTTTGCTCTGAAGACTTCTCCTTCCAACAGAAATAAATCTGAGTGCTTTGTGGGGTGGATGTATACTACACATGGCCGAAGTTCCTAGAACACCTTACTTCTTCTACCCAGTCGGTTTCACTTACTTAAGTTAACGTCTAGGCTCTGAAAGCATGTGTCTGCAGCCCCAAATTTTAAGGAGGAAAATGAACAGAGATGGGGTGAAGCTGGAATGATTAGCAAGAGCCACATTATGGAGGGTCTAGAAACATCTTAACAGTGGTTGGATTTTATCTCCTAGATAATGAAGAGCCACCTTAGGAAGGAAAGTGATGTGGACAGATGAAACAGAACACTTTGCCAATTGTATCATAGACTAACTAAAAGCAAGGAGATCAGTTTGAACTTAATTTGCTTAGGCTGGAGGAGAAACATGTGACCAAGGTCTGAATTGAGGCAATGAAAGAAGAGGTAGAGATGAGTATAGAGATTCAAAGGATGCTTGAAGGGGTTAAATTTGGCAGAACGTGGATGATGAAAAGGAGAGCCAGTGGAAAGAGAGAATGGGAAAATATCCAGGAAGTAGAGTCACTATGGACTGGTACACCAAGAAGAATAACAATAGCTGAGAGAGCACAGAGTAAGGGATGAAAGCTTCAGAGGTAGAAGGGAGGGAGAATGTGTATAGGTATTACTCTTTGTCACTTATCAAAGCTGGCGTCCTTCAAAAACTGCACACTAACTTTTAACTTCCTATTTTCATCTTTTTTTTTTTCACCATTTGTTATGTATTAACCTTGCATTTAACTCACTGCCAAATTGCCAGCTTTAATCCTGGCCAAAGTATACCCATTTCAAATTAGCACATACAAACACATTCACTTACAAGTCAATCTCTTCTTTCAAATATAATCAAATAGCCCCTCAGAGGCTCTCACTGGATGAACTGAATCTAGCATGATATTTGAATAATTACTATAAAAGCTTTTACTAAATACCTCCACAACTCTCATATAATATTTTAACAGCTGAGGAATATATAAGAATATACACCTAATGCAATATTGTACAGTGACAAAGCTCTCATTTAACTTATAATGATAATGAATTGCCAAATCTGATTAATGTTACTATTCCATTAAAGAACCTGTTATGGTGTTAGAACAGAGAGTCAAATGCTTTCTATTTTATTTTGAGATCTCAATCCTAGCCAAAAAAATTAAAAGTGAGGTATTCACGAGTTCATGTTGAATATAGCTCCATTTAACCATTACAAAGTTCACGGAGAGTACAGGAAGTGAACTACTTACTGCTTACATTGAAAAGAACACTTGGTGCACTCAGCTCCCTCCCAGATAGATGTCTAAGCTGCAGAGAAAAGGAAATAAAGCAGATATTTCTAATACTAATTAGCTTGTGCTGTATAAACACTTTATACTGAGAAGGGATTTTATCATTTGAATTTAGGGACACTTCAGATCTATGGTGCTTATTAAAGCAGATAACATTTGGCAAATGCCATTGTTTCATTTGTCCTTTCAGTGTAAACTCGACTGTGTTGGGTTTCATGAATCGTGATTTATGCACCACTCTCGGTGAGTAACCAGGTCATTTACACTACATTTCTTCAAAAGATGGTGATCCCTAAGAATTCCAACCAATGACTCAGAAAGTGGAGGTATCCTCTTCATTTTGCTAGAAAGGCCTATCTTCCAGTGAAAAGTGTAATGTTGATTAGTGTGGTATATAAAATACCAAATTACATAGCATCAAATTATTCAGAAAGAGACGAGAGAGAATTTTCAGGGCAGGATAAATAAGCAGCTTTCTTCCTTTCACAGAAAGTTCTAGCAACATTATGATAAATTCACATTTATTTATAAACTGTTGATACAACTTCATGTTTCTGTCAAAGTATTAGACATCTCCTGAGATAGTTGTTCAAGCTTATGTAACACTAATTTCAACTGCTGTCCTTGTCTAAATCTAGGCCACTGTCTTCATAAACTTGATCCTAAAATCTGTGAACTCTGGGCAGCCCTTGTCTAGTTACATGACTCTCAGTTTCCAGGTCAAGTCAGAAAAGCTGACATGAACAAGCCTCTCTGTGCTTCCTTCATTTCTGGCAAGAACTTAGAAGGAAAAAAAATGAACAGGGTAAGATTAGAGTCCCTTTGAACCCCAAATGATCCAGGACTCTGGTTGAATGAAAGTGGCTTCAAGTGATGATGTCATTTACACATCAATGTCTGTCTCTCCTGTTATCATTGCTCCACAGGGACTGTTTCTGTTAGAACTTCAAAAAGTCCTTTATGGCTTAAAAGTGCGTGCGAGCTATCAACAGCTAGTTTCCTTATTTGTCCTTTTCTCCCTTGGCTCTTTTTCTTTCCTTCACTAGTACATTAACACAGACTTGAACTTGCTGGGTAGTTTTAATAATGCTAGCACACTCTGCTGTACACTGGTAACATCACAACATACTCAGTATTCATTTTGACAATATTCTGTGTCTCAACATAGCTGTCTGTCCCAGCGAACTAATTTGGAGCTGATATCCTTCCTTTCGCCTTGGGAGCATTCCAGTAACCTTCTTTGTTGCTGTTCTGGCCAAATGATCATGTTTTATAACTTTTTCCAGCATGATTTTTTTCTGCACGATTTCCTAACATGATTCATTAGCCTCTGGTATATAAGTGAACAAGTCATTTTAGTCTTTTTAACCACCCTATTTATTTTGTCTTCTCAGTGAAATATATTAGTAATCAAATGACTTTGAGTTTCAAATGTCTGTCCTCTTATTTTTTGACTTTCCAACCCACCCACCCCATTTAGGCATTCATTCATGACTTAGAAGAATGCCACAGCATTATGTCAGTGCTTTAAAATAGAATTCTCTTTAAATAATAATCAAGAAAGGAAAACTGAACATTTTTGAGTCACAAAGAGTAATGTCATTGAAGCTTAACCTGCTAGAGTATAATGAGAAGGATAGCCTGATCTTTTGACAAATCTTTACTAGAAAAAAATCATGAGCATTACTTAAGGAGAACACATTGGATTTTTCATACATATTGTCAATGGATAGTGCAAAATAACTAAAATGAAGAATGCACATCCTTGATTGAAACCATCCTAACCATTAATAAATACATCTAAAAATGAAGTCATTCAGAGCTACTGAACACTATGTCAGTCTTCCTTCCTTGTTCTTCTGTATAGTGCAACAAAGAAAGTAAGAACGAAATAGATGAGATGCTATGAGAGATAGTAGGTCAGTGTAGCCATCATACTGCATTTCTGAAGCACATTTCCTAGACTTGCTATCACTAGAGTCTCATTATAATAGGGATCAAGATCTGTGTTTAAAGACCTTATAATCAGATGGACTATGATGTAAATCCCTCTGGAATGAGGTAAGAACAAGAGCATATATGTGTTTTATATTGAATGTTTTTAAGAAATGGGCATCGATGAATAAATCTCAAACTACCTGTTTTGAAGATGTAAATCATATAACAGAATACAATGCATTAAAAATTATTATATCAAAAATCATAAATAGTGGCGTTGTTGCTGAGCTGGCTAATGAATTCCTCTGTTCTGGATTTAACTATGCCAGGTGGCACCAATACGAATAGGAGACAAAGATGTTTCATTTCCTCCTCCTGGAAAATTATTACAACCATCTGCTAAGCTTTCTCATCTCTAATAAACATCATTTCTAGTTTTTTACTTGCTTTGTTAGCAAAACACAGAGCATTAAATAATCTCTTCAGTTTGGCGAGTACCACGAACAAGTATATTACAATTGTGCCATTTATCAGCATACCCTCAAAATTTCAGCAAAAATATTAATAAATTTAGGGATGCTAAAACGGTTGATGCCAAGTCACTTATAATCAAACGATACAAATAAGAAGGATAGCAATATTCTGCCCTAGATGGAACTATCTACGATAATGTACATTGAGGTTGCACATGATCCCTGGCACAAAATCTGACAAACCCATCCCCTCTGCAATCTGAAACAGCCCTCAAAAACACCTGAAACTAAGAAGACTCTGAATAGCCTTTGTTTCTTCCCATCTTGATGAAATTTTAAATGGTTTTCATGTTAATAAAAAGTGTTTTGCAGTTATTCTGCAAACGTACAGCTTTTAATTAAAGCATTCAATCGAATTAAACAACTGAAATATGATCTGAATGATAGCTGGGAATATTTTAGACTCAAAAGACAGTTAGAATACAATTTACCTCCCTACAAAATAATTACAGACTTCTTAACTGACATGATTTACCGTTCATCTATAAACCTGAACTCAAATGTATATATTCCTCAAAGAATAACAATAAAGTAAAGTAAAGTAGTTCAGGAAGAACGACACCTTACAAAAACAAGATGATCATGGGGGAATAAATGAGGAAGAAAGTTTAATAGGAAAATAGACATTTCTTAAATCTGCAGTGGCACTTTACATTAACAAAATACATTTTGATAAGAATCTTGGCCCCAGGCAAATTGAACCATGAAAAATCAGCTCCCTGAGTGTTCCTGTCAGAGACCAGTGATGGAGGGATCCCTGTAAATTCTTAATCTGCTTTTTTTTCAGGGCAGGACAATATAGCTCTGCTGAAAGGAAGGTCGAGCTGCTGAACCTCCACAGTAGGTAACCCAGAAAGCAATCAAGCTGAGCTGGCAGGGAGTGGATTCCAACTGCACTCTGTAGTGAGGCCTTTTCTCTCCCTCTGCAGGTACCATACAGAAAGGAAGATTCCTAGGACTTGTGGCTTAATTTCTCTGGCTACCGCACTAATCGCACGCATCCCGTAATTACTGTCTTTCTTTCTTCCTCCAGACTGTCATTCTTCTGTCTCTTAGCTCCATCCCACAAGCAGACAGTGTCTATACAAAGGCTGAGCTAGTTAGCCAGCCACCTGAGGGAACTCCGTGCCTCCACCACGCTCCCCCGTGCCTTTTTTTTTGCCTTTTTTCCCCTTCACTTGTCACCCCTCCCACCCTTCTTACTAAAGAATATTTAATTTGCATTCTTTCCCAGCTAAAGCAGAGTAAAGAGAATTGCTTCATTAAATAAGATGCCTGTGCAGAAAAGACTCAGCAATCTGTGAATCGTGTCTGGATTCCTATAGAAACAACCACAGATACCCCAGGTACAGCCAGGACACCACAAAGATATGCTCTAAGCTGCCTCCACTGGTGTCAGAGCTGGCACAGCCATGCCGTTAGCATCTTAACAAGTATGACCTGTAACTCTTACCCTGGACTGGGCACTGAAAGGCTTTGCACATTGATTTATGGCTTTTTGGTTGTCACAATTGAAGTTGTTGAGAAATTTCTTGTCAAGCTACTAAAGAAGTTATAACAACATGTGTACATGACAATAAAATTGAACAGGAGTGGGGCTTGTGTGTTGCCTACCAAGCTTAGTTTGCCTTCTCGTGGATCGTGAACACCCTTCTCAGTCTTTGTAAGTACATGAAGAGGCTAACAAAAGAAATTCTAAAGGGTCTGGTATGGAGAGCCATATACATCTTTCAGTGTCGTTGCTGTGTGTCTTCCTAGGACCCTGGGGTAGGCATGCTAACCACTTATGTAAAAGATTGATTGGTTTCCAGTCCTGGAGCATCTGGAGGTATTGTGGAGACCGTTTATGGTAGCCCTGGAGGTGCAAAGCACCTCGTACCATGCTGAGGTGACCCCATCGGTAAAGTGTTAATTGGCTCTGAAGGGAGCCTCATCTGGTCAATCCAGATGGAGATGCAGATTTATCTCTTTAGATTGAAAACACCACAAAAATGCCAAACCACCTTCTGAGAAGAATGGAATTGATGCTAGGCAATAACAGATTGTCAATATAATGAAAGGTTAAAGAGCAATCAAATGACTTGTACTTCCCCCGTTTTCTATAATGAACAAAGCTGGAGTGTTCGCAGAGCATAAAAGCAATTTAACTTATCTGTTTTGTTTAATTTTGAAAAATATTTTAAATGCCAACGTCAATCAATTCTTGGGTTGTGGCCAAAATAATAAAGTGTACTCAATAATTATAAATAAATCAGAAGTAAAAATGATGTAGACAGACAGTTTAATTCACAGTAGACACCACCTACATACTTTAAGTCAATAATCTAGAGTCTCTTAGAATAGTATATACTTCAGGAAGACTTATAAAGTACATTAACTGGTTTCCCCTAGAACTTAGCCTAAGAATTAAGGATAAATTGTTTCTTAATTCTAAATAGTAATATATTCTTGTTAAATATCTACCTTGTCTGGTAGGGGAAATTTTATCATCAGACACCATAACATCATGAGTGTAACATGATTACAACAAAGCTTAGTATGTGGTACTTGCTCAGTATATGGAAGCGGTCATCCTTATGCTTAAAAAGGAATTAGAAAATAAGTGAAGATTTTAGAAAATACAAAAATACATACTCTTCCATGGAGAGCACTTTTCGTCAGCTAATGAATCTCATTACGGTCGGAGGATAATGATGATTCATAACTATTACTTATCCCTCATCGGTCACCGTATCAAGTATTTTTGGTAGGTTTATGAAATCTCTAACCTCACAATCATCCTGCAGAGAAGCTATTATTAACCCAATTCAGCTACCTAAATCTCTAAAATCTTTAAAGGGAGAGAAAATATAATAAAGTGTTTCAAATATTAATATTTTTAAATAATGTGTTATTCTGGATTACAAAGTAACATTATTTATGACTCTTTGTTTGTATAAGTACATGCCCGTTTTTACATTTTAACACCAGACTAAGCATGTGGGAAAAGAGCCACAAGTTTAATCTTTACTTAGGTGACTTGTGAACAATACTTACAATAGGACAAGCTATACTCAGCTTTGGAGACAGATGGGATCAGCTACCACAGAGAGAATAGAGACAAGTTGGGACACAAAACCTCAACTATCCCTTTGACCCCTTTGATGTTCTCTGCACTCCTGCTTGGATTTGCACAGTGAAAGGGCTGGGACAATCATGTCTATTACTGCTGCTTCAATATGCTTAAGGCAAGCTGGCGAGGAAATTTTCCTTGACTATTCCACTTAATAAAAATTGTTTGGGAAAGTAGCTTGAAAAGGTGCTAGGAAAACCTGAGGAGTGTGCTAAGCTCATCACAGAGATTTAATCATTTAGTATTCTGGTTGCTCATGTGAAGAAAAATTAAATACATTTGTTTGTTTGATATATTTTCTCATTGGACAGCCTCAAAATCAGCCTAATGACTAAGGAATGGGCTGGCTGAAGGCTGCATTTTCTATGACCCATTTTCCCCTCATCCTTGCAAATAGAAACTCATTTTAAGAAACAGGTTTCTTTGTTTTCCTAAAGTATTTCTTCATCTAAGCATTCCTGGGGAAATAAGTGTTTACTTCTATGTGAGTTTTCTACATAATTGACACTTAGTCCCGTTAAAGTCAAACATTTCTTCAGCCAATTTTCAACATTTTTCCAAAACTTCCATCTGAATAATTGAATCTCTTAAAATTAACTTCTTAAATAAGAACAAGATAATGCTCATATATAATCAGTAATGTCCCTTGTAAAGTGTTTCTGAATTCAAACTGTATAAATGGAATCTAATTTTCACAAGGAAACAATAAGCCAGTTTTATATCCTTTACCAAAGCCTTGATGTTGCTGAAGCAGAATCATAAACATATTTTACCATCTCCGATCAATCCATATTATAAAGAGGCTAAAAATGGTGACACACACACACAAATTTAGTGTGTTATAGAAACTTATATTAATGTGCTATTATTAATATTAATTTTATTCAGCATTTAGTGTATTAACTTCTTATTATTTTTGTCTGTATAATTAATATAATAATTTATATAATATATAGTTATATATTATATATAATTAATATACAGCATTTAGTGTACATTAAGTTTTTATTGTTTTTTCTGTAAAAAGAAAATGTGAGATGAAGTAACACCTTCACTCAGAAAAACTCTAGAGTTTTACAGCAATCATTGAGGATGGTTTCACAAGAGACATGGGACTAGTTATTGCACTTTTTAAAACAAGCTCGGAAATACATACTGTATTACCTTTTAAAATTCTCATTGTATATTTTCCCATGTCAAACATAGACATTAAAGACAAAAAATATCATTTTCTTCCACCTTTGAAACAAATGTGTTTTTCTATTGTCGTACAGGAATTCCATAAATACAAACAGCTTTACCTTGTGCCTTCATGAAATGAGCACTACATTTAAAAAATCAAATTTACATGCAATTTTATATCATTTGATTACCCATTATTGAGTTGCATTTTATAGGCAACTCAGAAGCACATGATAGTGAATTTAACTATAAGTCCACAAAATCAAATATCTTTGTCTCTTAGTCAAGCCCTTTGTACTTCTATTTTAAAGAACTCTTATTGGTTTTGGTGTATCATTCCAAGTACTGAATTATAATGCATAGTCTAACCAGATCAGCAGCTTTGGGTGTCCTATGAGAAAGATTAAAGGTAAATAGGAGACCATTTGGCGGGGCTGGGGGGTGGGGGGAGGTTGTTTGGTTTTTAACATCTCTGTTCACATCTTTACAACAATCACCTGTTTTGTGATTTTGATGGTAATAATCTGGGAGATGATTCCTAACATAGGAAACTAAGATAAATG
Source organism: Panthera pardus (assembly GCF_024362965.1). NCBI lineage: Eukaryota > Metazoa > Chordata > Mammalia > Carnivora > Felidae > Panthera > Panthera pardus. The sequence continues at coordinate 37,955,186 of NW_026526732.1, forward strand.
CCTTAAATACACAAATACCAAAAAATTCTCATAGAGAATTCAAGGATCGAGAAGAAAATAGAAAAATGAGCTTAAAGCTGGTATTGCTAGGAATCCTTGACAAACCAAGTGCCCAGCTTCAGAGGCCAAACAAGTTAACCATTCAGTCACCATAGATTGCCACGGATTGTCTCCAGGAAAAATCACAAGGGTCTATAATCCCTTGCAGAGTCATAAAAGCATGGAAATCAAAGTACTAGTTTTATGCACTGCAGATATATACTGTTTTAATTCCTACACAAGATCCCAGAGAATCACGTGTTAAGTTAAAAAAAAAAAAATCTCTGTGTATTTGAAGATGGTACAAAGATTTGGAAAATATCTATCTAATTTTTGTGTTATCTGAGACAGCATGACATTCTTAAACAGAAAGAAAAAAAAAATAAACCAAAACAGAAGTCAAAGAGAAGATTCAGAAGTAACAGAAAGAGAATAATCAAAGTCAAAAAGTTTGAGACACTATGATAAGGATAAAAACAATTGAGGATCAATGAAGTTAAGAAAAGTCATGACAGAAAATTCCTAGCATCCAGTTATGATAATACAGAAGTTACACTTGAAATTCCCCTGCTAAAAATATGTAGAAATATGAAAAACAGCAATATAAAAGAGACTATAAGTATTTTGCTTTGTTTTCAAGAAATAAGGGAAAATGCACAGCTTAAGGAGAAAAGAAAAAAGCAGGAACTGAGAATAATACAGTAATTAGCTAAATCTGTGGCTTCTGTGAACACATGGTGTGACTACAAGGTAAGAAGGTTAACTGGGGAACTTCCTAACCCAAAGACCTTGGTTTTAAAGTCTACATGAACATAGTAAAAGAGACATTGGATCTCATGCGGGAATGGTTGGAAAACAAAAGGCAGGAACCTCAAGGGGACACATACGTGGCATAAGGATGGACAAGAGAAATTCTGCCCACCACCAAAATAAAATATTGAGGGACTGTATGTATGTCAGGACTTTAGATGACCAAAAACAAAACAAACAAACAAACAAAAAAAAGTGGGGGGTGGGGAGGCTCCTATGAGAATTCCACAGCTGTGCCCCATGTCAATTTGAAGTTTGAAATTATAATCTCTTTATGATCTGGAAAGCCCCAAGTCAAGAAGTGAATTAAAAATTCATCTTGGGTGAAAACACAAGAAACAGAAAGTGTTGGTGAGGATGTGGAGAAAAAGGAACACTCATGTAAGCTGGTGCAGTCACTGTGGAAAACAGTATGAATGTTCCTCAAAAAATCAAAAAGAGAATTATCATATGATGTAGCAATTCCACTACTAAGTATTTACCCAAAGAAAATGAAAACACTAATTCAAAAAGATATATGCACTCCTATGTTTATATGTTTATTGCAGCATTATTTACAATAGCCAATATATGTAAACAACCCGAGTGTCCATCCATAGGTGAACGGATAAAGAAGATGTGAGGTTTTATACATATATATATAATACAATTATATACATAATGGAATATTACTCAGCCATAAAAAGTATAAAATCTTTTTTAAAAAGTATGAAATCTTGCTATTTACAACAACATGGATGGGTCAGAGGGTATTAATGCTAGGTGAAATAAGTCAGTCAGAGAAAGACAAATACCATATGATTTCATTCGTGTGTGAAATTTAAGAAACAAAACAAACAGAAAATTGAGACAAACAAACAAAAAACCAGACTCTTAAATATAGAGAACAAACTGGTGGTTACTAGAGGAGAGGTGAGTGTAGGGATGCGTAAAATAGCTGAAGGGGATTAAGAGTACACTTACCACAATGAGCACCGAGTGATGTCTAAAATTGTTGAATCATTATATTGTACATATGAAACTAATATAACAGTGTATGTTAATTATGCTTGAATAAAAATAAAACAAAATAAAATACTAAAAAAATATTCATCTTGGACTGATGACACCACTGAGGAATCTGACAGAATATGATTACCACTTCAGTAGGGTAAACCATTAATTCAGATCACATACAATCCCCATTGACAAATTCACAGCGAAGATGAATTCACAATTACAAATTACAAAAGTCATAAGGAAACATTGATTTATAAGCTAGAGTCAACAGAAAAAAACGAAAGGATTAGAAAGCCAAGTACTCACAATGGCAAAATAATTAGTTGGATATTATAAAAATGCTTTAAACAAAGATATAAATAAAGGAATTGCAAAAGAAAGTGCACACACATGGAGAAAGCTCAGAAATAAGAACAAAAAGATGTAGAAAGAACAAGGAAAACTCTACAAGAGAGAGATATGGTCACTGAAATATAAAAATAAATAGCCTAGGAGTGCCTGGGTGGCTCAGTCAGTTAAGCATCCAACTTAGGCTCGGGTCATGATCTCACTGTTTGTGAGTTCAAGCCCCATGTTGAGCTCTGTGCTGACAGCTCAGAGCCTGGAGCCTGCTTCAGATTCTGTGTCCCCCTCTCTCTCTCTCTGCCCCTCCCCTGCTCAGGCTCTGTGTCTCAAAATAAAAAGATATTTTTAAGTTTTTTAAATAAATAGCCTAATAGACATCGTTAGAAAGAGGATTAATGAACTGGTAAAAACAGTTCTGAGGAAATTACACAGAATGAAGCATAGAACGATTAGGAGATAGTAAACACAAAGAGGAGTTTAAGAGATACAGAAGGCAAAACGAAAGCATCAACTTCTGCTAGGATGTACGGAAGGAGAAAAGAGATAAATGATAGGAAAGACAATATGCAGTGAAATAATAGCCCAGTTTCAAGGACCACAAGCCCTACACAGGATAAATCAAATTAAATTCCTGTCTAGACACATTGTAGTAAAACTGCTACACACCAAAAAAGAATGAGGTCTTAAAACAAACCTGTGATAAAAGAAAGATAATATACAAAAATATTTAAACCAAAGCCAATTTTTTATAGTAGAGAACAGAAAACAATGGGAAAACAGCTGTATAGCACTGGTAGAAAATATTTGTCAATCTTAAATTTGACAACCATGTAATTATCATTTATACGCACAACAAAATTAAGATATTTTCAGTAAAGACTACGTCTGCCATTATGATCACTGAAAACCACCGAGACATGTATTTTGGGAATAGAGAATAAAAGGAATTCAAATTCACAAAATATAAAGTGAATAAAGCAGGAAATAGCTGCAAATATAGTAGTTTAAAACAAAGATAACCAAAAACTGATTTTGTGAAATTCAATGGAATCAATAGAGAGACTCAGAGAAGATAGCTTAACAAGTTTTCTAGGTAAAAGAAAACTCACAAATATTAACCCAACAAATACAAATGTTCTTCTCCACTCTTAGTAACCACCTAAAACATATAATACAAAGTAAGAAGCCACTTTCAAAAGCAACAAAATAAATCATCTATGAATTAATCCAGCAAAAGTCTTTTGGAGAAAATGTTTTAAATCTTTTAAATGGCATAGAAGTGGTTTGGGGTGGGGGGATGGGGGGGGATGAGGATTACAGCAGTCATACAGAGCTCCTTGTATTTTCTACCCCACCAGCCTGACCCTCTGCATACTTTACATGTTTTTAAACTGATGTATAGCATTCAATTGCAAACAAATAGTAGTAACCATGAACTTCACCCTCAACTCAAAACACAAAAGTATATTAAATTAATGTCTGCACATACCTTCAGGAACACGGATTTAATTCTGTGTATATTTGGCTCATGGATCAGGGTTTTACTCTGAGTATGTGATGGATTTCTCTCTTCATTCCAAACTCCCCTAAAGTGTTGCATCCATTGTATAATTATACCACAAGAACAGACCAATCATCTTTTCTCTTTTAATGGGCATTTAAGTTGCTAACAACTTACTTGATTTACCTAGACAAAGCAAAATGCTGTAAATGTCTTTCTGTCCACATTTGTAAGCATTTCTCTTGGATATTTATGTAGATTAGGACTTCTATAGTGGAGTATATGCATCTTCAATATTTGTCTCATTGTAACATTCCTATTTTTGCACATTCTTTGCCAGTGCATCAGGTTAATTGATCTCTTAGTTTTGCCAATCGTTTAAATTAGTGTTTGCCTGATTACTGGTGAAACTAGTCAGCTTTTCATATAATTATTGACCATCCCAAATTTTTCATGAACTTCTTGCTCATTCCATTTGTCTATTTTCAAAAGAACATTTCAACAAGAATTCCTTGTGTAGCCTGTGTAATAATCTTTGTTATATGTTTTATAAATATGTCCTTCCAGTTTGTGGCTTATCTTTTAACTATGTGGCTTATCCTTTAACTATCCTTTAACTATGTTTAACTATAATAACTATGTTATTATATCTTTCATCAAATTCTTTTTCATTTTTAAAATAATAGAACTCAATACTTTTTAAAGTTTATGTTGTTGTATTTAGGGCACACTTCAATGTTTAAAATTATAAAGGTATTACCCTAGCGTTTGTCTAAAATTTTAATATTTTGATTTTTACATTAGTTTTTAAATAATCTGGAATTGTTATTTTGTGTATTGTGTAAGACTAACATGTAATTTCTTTTTTCTTTTTTTTTCTTTTTTTTTTTTACTTTTGGAAAGTCAGTTTTCCCAGCATCATTGATTGGATAGTTCTTTGTAGTTTCTTCTCATTCATTAATTAACTTTTCATGTGATGTTGATTTGCTTCTCTTTCCTTTTACAATGGTTTTAATGTTTACTCCTGAACCAATAGGTCACTTTCTTAATTATGAAAACCTTACAAAAACTCTTGATATTTGATCACTAATTACCCTATTTCTCTTTTTAAAAATTGCCTTATCTTCCACACCCTTACCTCCATTTTATAAATTTTAAGATAAGCTTATTAAGCCCCCTCCCCCAAAAATCTGTTTGTGATCTGAATGAAATTACATTTCACTTATAATTAATATAGAGGGAACTGACATCTTCAGAATACTGAGTCTTCCAACTTATGGATACAATATTGTTCTCCAATCGCTAGGCCCTTTTTTAATATCCTCAACAAATTGTGATAATTTGTCTATAAAGTACCATAGAGTGTTCATTGCAATGTGAATACCGTATTTATCTATAACATTTTCCAATTAGTCACAACTCATGTTTAGGAAGTCTGATGATTTTTTTAAATGTTGGTCATATATATGTACAGCAATCTTGTTGAACTCTCCTATCAGTTCTCAACATTTGTCTATAAATTCTCTTGTATCTTCTACGTAGATAATCTTATCATCATTGCCAAATAGTTTTTTTCTCTTATTTTTCAGTAAGTTTCCCTATCATTTACTTTTTCTTTACTTATTATTTTAGCTTGGAACAATAGTAACATATTTAACAGAAGTAACAGCAACAGGTATTCTACTCTTGCTTTTGCATAGAACTCTTGCTCTTGGGAATGCTTCATCATTAAATATGATATTTTATCTATAATTTTTGACAGATCTTGATTAGATTAATGAAGTTTCCATTGCAGAATCCGGTAAGTATCCCTGATTGGCATGAAAGGATTTTTTTCTAATCTAAATGAATGTAGATTTTTATAATTTTTTTCTGCATTCATTGAGATGGCAATAATATGTATTTTTCTCCCTTAATTTGTTATGAAGTGTTTCAGGGTAAATATTTTTCTGATGTTGAGCCATCCTTACTTAATTAGTATTACTTTTTTTTTTGTCCTGAATAAGTTGTGAGATACTGAAGGATAAAAAAATATGTATGTAATTATAACATAATAATTGTATATATAATTTATATTTTAGTTTTATCTATGAAAACAGTAATTTAAATATGGAAAATATTCAATCATTGTATAATTAAGTAATTAATAGTTAATTGGAGAATAAATAAAGGAGTTCTTACTATAATAGCAAGATGTTAACTCCCAAAATGAAATTACATACAGGGACAAATTCTGAAGAATATTATGAAGCTATATTAGAAACCACATGAAGAAAGAAACAAGACTTTTGGTCAAGATATACAACATGATGGCAAAAGATAATAGAAAAAAGTGTGAAAGTGCCCCCTTCTGTGCTCTCCGCTCAGGATGCTTTTAAGACTAGAAAGTGGAGTAAATATTTGTATGAGAGAATGAAAACCCCAGGTAGTTAAGCAAATAGAACACCTAATTAAATGAACTCAAGTTTTTTACCCAGAAAGCTATATATTAAATTACTGAATCTGTATATGTAATTGTTGCACACATAAATTTTGGTAAAGTGACTAATACAGAACAACAAGACAAGTGACCAAGACAGGCAAATAAAGATCAGATTTCTCAAAGAAAAAGAATATAACAGAAACTCTCCACTTAATTAAATTTAAGTCAATTTCAGGGAAAATCATTGTATTGATTATTAAACAAAGGACTATGTGCAAAAATAAACGGAAGCTATGCTATTTTGAAAGGACTATAAATTTACTATAAATACACTCCACAAACCAATGCTATTCCCCACCTTTTCATAAAGGAAGTACTAAAAGTGACAAGTAAGAGAAACAATAGACACATCATATAAATGAATTTCTGCCAGGTATTTAATTTGATAGTATCTGCAACAAGATAAAGAAATATGGACTTAGTGATAGTAAAGTTAGGAGGAATTATATTGGGCTGAATGGTTTTTACAAAAGGCTTATGAATAAGGGATTAATGTCATTATGAAAGCAGATGTCCTGGGATCCCTGTTTTCTTTTCGGTTCCTATTCTGTTCAATTGTTTTGTCAATAATCTGAAGAGAGAAATAGCATGAATATTGGTTATGGACATAACCTAAAGGTGGAAAGAGAGTGAATACATTGAATCACATGCATCCAACTTAATGTAAGAATTAAATATAAGGATTTGTAGGATTGTTTTGGGTTTTGTTTTCTTCTTGGTCTAGGTAAAAGAATGAATTAGTTAATCCAAAAATATTTCAAAGAGTTAGAAAAATTGAGTTAAATCTTTGTGAAATTAAACAATCATAAGTATTGTCTTATACTTTTATTAAAACAAACATAACAAACCAAAAAGCTCCACACAATGAGCTATTCATGTCAACAGCATTTCAGGTGAGAAAGCCATAGCGATTCTACATCACTGAAGGCCCCAGATATCCAAAACCTAGTGTTTCCTTTAAAAAACATCTAATTCAATCCTAGGCAGTGTATACTCTGTGTATCACTCATTCTGTTCTACTCTGGTCATACTTATTTGTAGTATTTTTGTTGTTTGCAGGGTTTTTTCTGCCTTTTTTTAAACTATAGAGGTAGAGAACTGGAGAACAGAGGGAAAAAGAGAAGTCAACATTTTTTTCTCTGAGGAAAATATGAGCAACTATTGGTATTTTATCTGGAGGAGACTCAGATGGCAAGTGAAAGCAGTCTTTAAATATTTAAAAGACAAGTGAAGAGCAATTAAATCGGTTATGTATGTCTCAAGAGGACTTATATATGACCGGATGATGGACCATTATCATGGACGCAAAATTTGACTCAACAACAGAACTCAGACGAATTTTAGCCATATGAAAACTGAATCAGCTGATTTAAGTGGTAGTGATTTCCATATCACTGGGAAGATTGCCAGTTATGTTGTAAAGTGAATTCAAGCTGGGAGTTAGAGCAGAGATTTCCATGGTAAATTCCAACTCGAATTTTATTTTTCATTTTATGAGAAACACAATTTTTACTTATTTCCCCTTTTTTGTCTTTTACTAATTTTTTTCAACTGGTTAATATTCACCAGCAAAATTTTTATGATCTGAGAGTGTATAGTTTTTTGACCTAGCTATCTTTCCATAGCCAAAGCTGATAAGAGAAAAATAACTTCATTTTTTAGAATATCTTCAAGAATTGAACTTCGGTTATTATAGTTTTACTCTGAAAATACCAGTTTGGTAAAATTCTAAATATTCAAGTCATCAAATTATATAGTTACAAACTACTAACTAATTTAAGTTGTTAGTTGTTAACCTAAGTATAAGAGAGAGCTCTTGAATTTTCTTTTAATCAAGGAGAGAAAAATGTTTTAGGAAGCTTGTCAGTAAAACAAAGCACAATATAAGTAATGAGAGTGTGTGTAAACAAAACTGATACAAGAAAAGTTTTGTTTAATTGAAGTCATATGAAAAAGTACACAGAATTCAAATTGAGCAGTAGACAAAAACTTTTGGTGACAACTAATCCCACTTTAGAAGTGTGTTTTTACAGATGACTAACAGACACATGAAAAGATGCTCAACATCACTCATCATCAGGGAAATTCAAATCAAAACCATGATGAGATATCACCTCACAACTGTTAGAATGGCTAAAATTAACAACACAAGAAACAACAGGTGTTGGTGAGGATGTGGAGAAAGGGGAATCTTTTGCATTGTTGGTGGGAATGCAAACTGATGCAGCCACTCTGGAAAACAGTATGGAGGTTCCTCAAAAAAATTAAAAATAGAACTACCCTATGATCCAGCAATTGCACTATGAGGTATTTACCCAAAGGACACAAAAATACAGATTTGAAGAAGTACCTGTACCCCAGTTTTTTAATTTTTTGAAGTTTATGTTTTTAAAAAATACATGAACCCCAATGTTTATAGCATTATAACAGCATTATCAACAATAGCCAAACCATGGGAAGAGCCCAAATGTCCATAAACTGATGAATGGATAAAGAAGATGTGTGATATATATACATATGTATGTGTATAATGGAATATTACTCAGCCATCAAAAAGAATGACATCTTGCCATTTGGAATGATGCAGATGGAGCTAGAGTGTATTATCCTAACCAAAATAAGTCAGTAAGAGAAAGACAAATAGCATATGATTTCACTCATATGTGGGATTTAAAAACAAAACAGATGAACATATGGGAAGGAGGGAAAAAGAGGAGAGATGGAAACAAACCATAAGAGACTCTTAGCGATAGAGAACAAACAGGGTTGATGGAAGGAGGTGGGTGGGAGATAGGCTAGATGGGTGATGGATATTAAAGAGGACACGTTGTGATGGGCACTGGGTATTATAGGTAAGTGATGAGTCACTGAATTCTACTCCTGAAACCAATATTGCACTGTATGTTAACTAAAATTTAAATAAAAAATAAAAAAGAAGTGTGTTTTTAACTATAATACTATCTTCTTTAAATATCTATACAATGATAAAATTTAGAACAAAGTGGCAAAAAGTATTTTATAATAACTCATATTTTTGTATAATCATTAACCTATTATTGATTTGGTACCTAATATATGACAGGCATTATTTATTCACACAGAGTATAATTAAGAAAGGACATCAGTAATTAAGTCTAACAAAGCAAATACATTTTCATGGAGGATTTATCATAATTGTATTTTTAGTTAAATGTAGTGTTGAAATTCTAAGTAAAAGGAGACGATTTTACCTTGAGGACCACAGTGTAAATCTTTCTGATTATTTCTTCTCTGTGAAAATAGTAGAGATTTTGTTGTGTGGACTTCATAACTTCGTGTTAACTACTCAAAAAATATATTTTTTTTGTTGAGTTCCTATCTATGTATATACAGATCCCTATACTAATGCATTCTCTAATAGATACAGTTTTATACTTTACGTTAGTATAAGCAGAAAGATTAAAAATAAATAAAAGAAAGAGGTTGCTCAAATTTGACAAACTGCCAAAAGCAAGAAATAACAGTTGACATCTCCACAGAGGAAAAAATGCAAAAGGTACAAAATTAGAGATTAGAACTATTTAGTGTGAGCACAATCATCCCTTCAAATGTCAACAATCTTTGAAGGATATACAGCCTTGTCTAATGATTGAAGTTTTAAATAAAGTCTGAATTATCTATCACTTCTTAAATTGTAAGTCATACATTATTTAAGAAGACAGAGAAAAAGATAACTTAGAAACATTCCCAAGAAAAGTTAAAATGATAAAAATTTTGATTCGTAGAGCTGTAAGTTTCAAATATCTGATGCCAAAAAATAAGATTTTATTTAAAATTGTAAATTTATGATTTAAAACAAGTTGTTGGCCAATTTAGTGGAATTGAATTAACAAGTAATTCAAATCTGGGGATTTTCCAGGACTTTTAAAATGAAAATCCCTTTGCTTTACAGAAATAGCATTTCCACATTTAAAGGAATTTAGGCAATGCAAATGAGTACTAAAAAGCAAGTTGAAAAATCTCACCTAGAAATAACTATCCAAAATATATATAGAAATATGGACAGAGGATAGATGGATGGATGAATAAATAAAACTACTTGTACAAAAATGGGATATTACATGTGTTGTTTCAATGAAAATAATTAAATTTAGTTTTATTTTATGGGAATAGAAGACACATAAAATAAATATGAAGAAATTTCTTTTTTTATTATTTTATTTTAGAGAAAGCATGTGAGTAGGGACGGGCAGAGAGAGAGAGAGAATCTTAAGTAGGCTCCACACATGACGCTCCATCTCAGGACCCTGAGATCATGACCTGAGCCAAAATTTAGAGTCAGACACTTAACTGACTGAGCCACCCAGGCACTCCAAATATGAAGAAATTTCTAAGCACCATACAAATATTTATTTATAATACAAGATACTATTTCTTAGATCAATTCTGAGACAGGCATAAATAAAGAATTTATTATAACTATTTTTTCAAGTTTCCTGTATTACAAATAGTTATATTTATTCATTTCTTTCTATCATAGTTGGTGGCATACAATGTTGTGACTTTTTAAAAACTGCATTTTATCATAAAAAAATGTCTTTGTAGCCTGTTTAGTGTTTTTGTTTAAACCCTTATTGCAATATATGTACTGAAATATGTACTGAATGCTTTGAAGATTCTTCACCTGACCTGTGTCTTGCCAACAAAAGATCAAAAAACAAAAAGTCACCAGGAATCCATAAATTTCACTCATTGCTCTTCCAGCCACTTCCATCCTCCAATGTTACCACTTCCCTCATGTCAATCACATAGATTGGTTTAGTCTGTAGCTGAAATTCATACAGATAGGGTCTGGCTTTTTTACTCACTATGTTTATGGGTGCATCAACTTCACTATAGTTAGAAGTATTCTTCTCATTTATCCTTGCTGTAAATTATTTTTATGTGAATATAATACAAATTTATCCACTTAATATTGACTGATATTTGGTTGCTCCAGATTTGATTATTACAAATAGTGCTGCTATTATGTTTTTTCTTTCTCATAGAATATACCTAAGAGCATAATTATGGGTCAAAGGAATTATGGGTCAAAGTAGACAGGTTCAGATTTCTAGCATACTGGACTGTGAAATGAGTTTTTAAACTGTTATTTTGTGGGGGGGTTTTTTTGCATACAGTATGCAAACAATGGTATGTTTACATAGCTGTCTTGATATTCTCTTGATATTCTCTTGCTGAACCTTTCAGAATTGTCTGTCCTATTTCTCTGATACAATGAATGACTTCTTGACCTCCTGAGAATAATTTGTTTTCCCTGATGAGCCAAAATTGAAGAGCTGGTTACTTCATGTCCTATCCATTTATTCTGTTACCTGGAGACATGGCAGAAAAGAGAAGAGTTCAGGGGAAGCTGTACAGGAACTGTTAACAGTTCCTGAGCCTCTTTCTCATGTCTAAGGTTCTGTTAATTTCCCTGTACAAGACACTGCTTCTATTTCTCGTCTTTTGCCCTTTGCCAAATATAGAATATAGCTCTAGAACCTTTACTTCCATTCAGTAGTTAACCTTGTTGGTCATTTCAATACATAGCGTACTGATTATAAAAGTGAGCTCCAGATCAAATTGAATTCAAATCAAACTGACCTTCACTAACTGTATGGCTTTGGTAATTTACTCAAACTCTTTCCCTCACTTTTGTCAGCTGTAAAAGGGAATAATAATGGTGACAACATAATAAGTTTACTATATATAAACTATAAGTTTATTATAATGAGATCATTTATTTAAAGTACTTGGGAACAGAATAGAAAGCCAAGAAATAAAACCATGCTTATATGATCAATTAATCTACAGTAGAGAAGGCAAGAATATACGGTGGAGGAAAAGACAATCTCTTCAATAAATGGCCCTGGGAAAATTGGACAGCTACATGCAAAAGAATGAAACTGGATCACTTTCTTAATAAACTCAAAGATAAACTCAAAATGGATAAAAGACCTAAATATGAAACACTAAGCTACAAAACTCCCAGAAGAAAACATAGTAATTTTTTACATTTGCCTTAACATTTTTCTAGATATGTCTCCTAAGGCAAAGGAAACAAAGCAAAAATAAACTATTGGGACTACACCTAAATCAAAAGCTTTTGCACAGTAAAGGAAACCACCAACAAAATGAAAAAGCAACATACTGAATGGGAGAAAATATTTGCAAATGATATATCTGATAAGGGATTAATATTCAAAATACATAGAGAACTTCTACAACTCAACACCAGAAACAAACAAACAAACAAATTGATTTAAAAATGTGTAGAGGGCCACAGGGTGCCTGGGTGGCTCAGTCGGTTAAGCATCTGACTTTGACTCAGGTCATGATCTCCTGGTTTGTGAATTCGAGCCCCAAGTCAGGCTCTGTACTGACAGCTCAGAGCCTGGAGCTGCTTCAGATTCTGTGTCGCCCTCTCTCTCTGCCCCTCCCCTGCTCATGTTCTGTCTCAGTCTCTCAAAAATAAATAATAATGGGGCGCCTGGGTGGCTCAGTTGGTTAGGTGACTGACTTCGGTTCAGGTCATGATCTCACGGTTTGTGACTTCGAGCCCCACGTTGGACTCTGTGCTGACAGCTCAGAGCCTGGAGCCTACTTCAGATTCTGTGTCTCCCCCTCTCTCTACCCCTCCCCTGCTCTGTGTCTCTCAATAATAAATAAACGTTAAAAAAAATTTTTTAATGTGTAGAGGGCCTGAACAGACATTTTTCCAAATAAGACATGCATATGGCAAACAAGCACATGAACATGATCAACATCACTAATTATCAGGGAAATGTAATCAAAGCCACAATGAGATGTCACCTCACACCTGTCAGAATGGCTAGGATAAAAAGATAAGAAATAACAAGTGTTAGTGAGGATGTGGGGAAAAAAGGAACCCTTGTGTGCTATTGGTGGAAATGTAAATTTGTGTAGCCACCATGGAAAACAGTATGGAGACTCCTCAAATAAGTAAAGATAGAAATACCGTATGATCCAATAATTCCACTACTGGGTGCTTACCCAGAGAAAACAAAAACAATAATTTGAAAATATATATGCACCCCTATATTTATTGCAGTATTATTTCAATAGCCAAGCCATGAAAGCAACCCAATGGATGGATAAAGAATGGATAAAGAAGATGTGGCATATATACACAATGGTATATTACTCAGCCATAAAAAAGGATAAGATTGTGTTATTTGTACAACATGGATGGGCCTGCAGAGTATAATGCTAAGTGAAATGAGTCAGAAAAAGACAAATATCATATTACTTCACTTATATGTGGAATATAAAATATAAAACAAATGAATAAACAAACAAACAAAAAGCAGAAACTGACCATAAATACAGAGAACAAATTGATGATTGTCAGAGGTGAAAGGAGTAGTGGGATGGGCAAAATGGGTGAAGGGAAATGGGAAAGATAGTCTTCCAGTTATGTAATGAATAAGTCATGGGGATAAAAGATACAATATAGGGAATACAGTCAATAGTACTGTAATAGCATTCTATGGTGACAGATAATAGCTACACTTGTGGTAAGCAAGTATAACATATAGACTTGAATCACTATGTTTTATACTTGAATGTTTTATGTCAACTATTCTTCAATTAAAAAAGAAGAAAAAGAAAAGCACAAGTGATGCAATGAAAAAGTTTTTTAAAAGAGGCTGTTTCAGATTCTGTCTCCCTCTCTCTCTGCCCTTTCCTCACTCACGATCTCTCTCTCTCACACACACAAAAATAAATAACATTAAAATAAATAAAACAAAAGAGGCAAAAAAACTTGGGAAGAACAATATTACATAAGATAACAGAAATAAATCTAAGCCTATCTATCACATCAGTAAGTACAAACAATAAAAATCTCTGTTAAAAGAATTATAGACCCATCTTCTTCCTGTGATGGAGATTGCAACAAACCAAACATTCACTACAAATAACTGGAAAAATGGCTATAAAGTATACAAAACACCCATTTGAAAGAAATTAAAACAGGCAGTGTTTGAGGACCCAAGACTTCATGGGGAAGCAAAGCTCACTGAGATAAACCCAACATTTTGAATCCCTTTCACTGGAAGGTAAAAATGCCAATAATAATTGGAGCAAAGCAAGAGGCTGATGAGTCAAGGGGAGAGCTGACAAAGAGCAGTAACTGAGCAAAGATGGGCAGTACACAGTGTTAAGGGAGACAAAAAGTAGACTTAGCACTTCTAAAGTAAATTTTAAGGAGTCAAAATTACTGGGGAAGGCAAGTACATAGAAGAAAAACTGACTTTCTATACTGCTTTTTTTCCTCATTGTCTTGCTGATTCCTAAGCAGAACAAGTTGGGGGGGGGGGGAATGGCTTACTTTTACCAAAAAGCTAAGTAAGTCTTTGACATTCACACAGTTTAGGGGTGGGGTGGGGGAGGGGAATAATAAAGTGTGGTTCACACCAAAGAGGAGAAGATCCGGTAAACATCACGGAGTGTCAGTTGGGACTACTGAAAAAATATACTTTGGAATTAAGGTAAATAGGAAATAAAGCAAGCCTCACAAAAATAAAACCTTAATTTGAGATAATCTTACCTTAAATTATTTGACTGCTAAAAGTTGACAAATTGAGGGATGGAGTTAAGATGGCAGAGTAGTATGGGGACCCTGACCTTGTCTCATCCCTGAAATGCAGCTATATTAGCATTAAACCATTTTGAACACCTAGGAAATTGATATGAGGATTAATGCAACAATCTGCATAATTTGAGCCAGAGAACTTGGCACATACATGGAATGGAGAGGTGAACTGGTGGAGAGAAAAGCCATGATTCTGTGGAGGGTAGGGAGTTCATTTCAAGGAGAGAGGACAGAGAAAGAGAAAGAGGAAGAGTGCAGTGTATCAGGATCACACAAAAAATCACTCTCCCTAAAAGTAGCTGGAGAGAAAGAAAGAGGGCAAGAGTGAAAACGTTCACAGGGGACTGGACAAGAAATCTATTACCCAAAACCATTGATGGGGAAAAAGGACACGGTTTCAGTACCACCAGGCTTCTATAAACAGTGGAGTGCAGAGTCTGAAGGTTCAGAGCTCAGTGCCTGGCAGTGCTCTAGTGAGGAAGTAGGGTGAATCCCCAGAACCAGGCAGCACAGTCTAAGGCAGCACATGTGCCACAGGGGGAGAAGTGGTTCTCCTGATTGGAGTGCATTTGGTAGAGGCCATTTGGCCTCCCAGTGGGCAAAAGTCCTGGTGGACCCAGGAGAGCTGCCACATTTACTGATATTGGAACAAAGCACCAGAGTACAGCAAAACCTGGTGCCAACTGTGTGTTGTGATTTGCCATAAACTCTGAACCTCTGCTGCTGTGTGGTCACATGAACATTTTATGGGACAAGCAGATGCCTGGCCATTGCTCAGCAAGACCCTCCTTCAGAGATTTGGTGTCAGTTCAAGCCACGGGAGTCTCTAAAGTGTGAGGTTTTGAAACATAGCCCCATCTGGGATAAAACTCTGGAGGAAGGCACCACCTGGTAAGCAGACAGCTTAGACACAGACAGGGTAAAACCAGGGAGTGGAAAGAAACTTGAGACAAAGGAAGAGTGCTTGATCACATGTCTGTGAGGGCACAAAATTCTCATGCCTGAGACTAGAGAGCTGGGTGAAGCCATTTTCAAATCTAGCATGGGCGCAGGCACAAGTGCACACACAGACTGACCCCAGTGACTAAGCAGCACCACCAAGTGGAGAACAGAGCCATTCACCAAGCCCTGCTCATGTACACCCTCTAGGCACATCCCCCAGAAGACCAGTGCAAATCCCTTCCACCTGTTTAGTCTAAGTGCTATAGTGGGCTATAAAGTTTCAGTGCTAGGGGAAACTGGATGTAACTTCATTCAGATTTCATTCTGTTTGTTTGTTGGTTCATTTTCTTTGCTGCTGTTTTTGTTTATTCTGTTTTCTCTTTTTCTTTCTTTTCTTTCTCTTTCTTGGATACAGAAAAAGAACAATTTTTTATTATTTTATTGTTTATTATATTTTATTTATTTATTTTATTATTTAAATGTTTTTAATTTTGATTTTTTTGATTTTTTTCTTTCTCTTTTTTTTTTCCTTTTCTATCTAGCTTCCCTCAACAAGCAGACTGAGCACACTTAGGATCTAGCTTGCTTTATTTGTTTTGTTTTGTTTTGTTTTTAATTTTTTAATTTTAGTTTTTTACTTTATTAATTTTTTTCTTACTTTAAAAAAACAAGATGGAGGAATTCACCCCAAAAGAAAGAACAAGAAGTGTTGGCCAGGTTTTAACCACACAGATATAACTAAGGTGTCTGAACTTAAAAACCAAAATTATAAGAACACTAGCTAGGGTTCAAATAAAGCACAAAGACACCAGAGAATCCCTTTCTTCAGAGATAGAAGAAATAAAATCCAGTCAGGCTGAAATTAAAAATGTTATAATCAAAATGCAATTGTGAATGGATGCCATGATGGCAAGGACAGATAAAGCAGAGCAGTGAATCAATGAGATAGAAGATAAAATAATAAAAAATAAGGAAGCAGAAAAAGAGAGGGAAACAAAGGCAAAAGATCATAATATGAGACTTATAGAGCTCAGGTACTTATTAAAGAGGAATAACATTCATATCATAGGAGTCCCAGAAGATGGAGAGAAGAAGGGACAGAGGGTTTATATGAGCAAATTATAGTTGAAAAATTTCCCAATCTGGGGAAGGACATGGGCATAAGCACAGAAAACTCCCATTAGACTCAACAAAATCAACCATCACCAAGGCATATCATAGTCAAATTCACATAATACACAGGAGGAAAGAATCATGAAAGCAACAAGGGAAAAAACTCCTTAACCTACAAGGAAAGACAGATCAAATTCACAGCATATTTGTCCACAGAAACTTGGCAGGTCAGAAAAGAATGGCAGGATATATTCAATGTACTGAATTGGAAAAATATGCAGCCAAAAATTTTTTTTCCAGCAAGGCTGTCGCTCAGAAAAGAAGGTGAGATAAAGAGTTTCCCAGACATGGGGCGCCTGGGTGGCGCAGTCGGTTAAGCGTCCGACTTCAGCCAGGTCACGATCTCGCGGTCCGTGAGTTCGAGCCCCGCGTCAGGCTCTGGGCTGATGGCTCGGAGCCTGGAGCCTGTTTCCGATTCTGTGTCTCCCTCTCTCTCTGCCCCTCCCCCGTTCATGCTCTGTCTCTCTCTGTCCCAAAAATAAATAAAAAATGTTGAAAAAAAAAATTTAATAAAAAAAAAAGTTTCCCAGACAAACAAAAACTAAAGGAGTTCATGACCACTAAATAGCCCTGAAAGACATTTTAAGGGAGATTCCTTGAGTGTTGAAAAAAACAAAACAAAAAAGACCAAAAGCAATGAAGTCTAGAAAGGACCAGAGAACATTACCAGAAACACCAACTCTACAGGCAACACAATGGCATTAATTCATATCTTTAATTAATCATTTTAAATATAAATGGACTAAATGCTCCAAACAAAAGACATAGGGTATCAGAATGAATAAAAAAACAAGACCCATCTATATGTTGCCTGCCAGAGGCTAAATTCTAGACTTAAAGAGACCTGCAAATTGAAAGTGAGGGGATGGAGAACCATCTGTCATGCTATGAACCTATATCAGAAAAACTAGATTTTAAAACAAATACTGTAACAACAGATGAAGAAGAGGTATATCCACCAAGATCTAACAATTATATTTATGCCCCCAACATGAGAGCACCCAAATATATAAATCAATCACAAACATAAAGAAACTCATTGATAATAACACCATAACAGTAGGGAACTTTAACACCCTAATTACATCAATGGACAGATCGTCTAAGAAAAAAATCAACAAGGATACAATGGCTTTGAATGACACACAGGACCACATGGATGGACTTAACAGATATATTTAGAACATTTCATCCTAAAGGAGCAGAATACACATTCTTCTTGAATGCACATGGAACGTTTTCCAGAAAAGATCATTTACTGGGTCACAGATCAGCCTTCAACAAGTACAAAAAGATCAATATCATACTGTGCATATTTTCAGACCACAACGCTATGAAACTTGAAATCAACCACAAGAAAAAAGTTGGCAAGACCAAAAATACTTGGAAATTAAAGAACATCTTACTAAAGAATGATTGGGTTAACCAAGAAATTAAAGAGGCAATTAAAAAGTACATGGAAGCCAATGTAAATGAAAACAAGACAGTCCAAAACCTTTGGGATGTAGCAAAGTCATAATAGGGAACTATATAGAAATCCAGGCCTTACTAAAGAAGGAGGAAATGTCTCAAATACACAACCTAACATTACACCTAAAGGAGCTGGAAAAAAAAGAGCAAATAAAGCCAAAAACAAGCAGATGAAGGGAACAAATAAAGATTAGAGCAGATACCAGTGATATTGAAATCAAAATACAGCAAAACAGATCAATGAAACCAGCAGCTGGTTATTTGAAAGAATTAACAAAATTGATAAACTCCTAGCCAGATTTATCAAAAAGAAAAAGGAAAGGGCACAAATAAATAAAATTACAAGTGAAGGAGGAAGGATCACAACCAACACCACAGAAATACAAACAATAATAAGAGAATCTTATGAGCAATTACATGCCAACAAACTGGGCAATCTGGAAGAAATGGACAAAATTCCTAGAAACATATAAACCACCAATACTGACACAGGAAGAAATAGAATATTTGAAGACAATCATAATCAGTAAAGAAATGGAATTAGTAATAAAAAATTTTCTGAACAAATAACAGTTAAGGCCAGATGACTTCCCAGCCAGTGAATCCTATCAAACATTTAAAAAAGAGTTAACACCTATTCTTTTGAAGCTGTTCCAAAAAATATAAATGGAAGGAAAACTTCCAAACTCATTCCATGAGTCCAGCATTACCTTGATTCCAAAACCAAAGACCCCATGAAAATGGAGAATTACAGACCAATTTCCTGATGGGCATGGATGCAAATTTCTCAACAGAATACTAGCAAATCATATCCAACAATACATTAAAAGAATTATTCACCATGATCAAGTGGGACTTATTCCTGGGCTGTAGGGGTGGTTCAATATTCAAAAATCAATCAACATGATACGTTGCATTAACAAAAGAAAGGATAAGAACCACATAATCATCTCAATAAATGCAGAAAAAGCATTTGACAAAATACAGCATCCTTTCTTGATAAAAACCCTCAAGAAAGTAGGGAGAGACGGAACATACCTCAATATCAGAAAGGCCATATATGAAAGACCCACAGTTAATATCATCCTCAATGGGGAAAAACTGAGAGCTTTCCCCTAAGGTCAGGAACATTATAGGGGTCTCCACTCACCACTGTTGTTCAAACTAGTGTTGGAGGTTCTAGCCTCAGCAATCAGACAACAAAACAAAATAAAAGGTATCTAAATCAGCAAAGAAGAAGTCAAGCTTTCGCTCTTCACAGATGACATTGATACCCTACAGGGAATACCCAAAAGACTCCACCAAAAAACTTCTAGAACTGATGCATGAATTCAGCAAAGTTGCAAGATATAAAATCAATGTACAGAAATCAGTTTCATTTCTATACACCAATAATGAAATAGCAGAAAGAGAAATTAAGGAATCAATCCCATTTAAAATTGCACCAAAATACCTAGGAATAAATTTAACCAAAGTAAAAAAGATCTGTACGCTGAAAACTATAGGAAGCTTATGAAAGAAATTGAAGAAGACAAAAAGAAATTAAAAGCATTCCATGCTCATAGATTAGAAGAACAAATATTGTCAAAATTTCGATATCACCCAAAGCAGTCTACACATTCAATGCAATCCCTATCAAAATAACACCAGCATTCTTCATAGAGCTAGAACAAGCAATTCTAAAATTTGTATGGAACCAGAAAACACCTGAATAACCAAAGTAACTTTGAAAAAAGAAAAACAAGCCTGGAGACATCACAATTCCAGATTTCAAGCTGCAAAGCTGTAACCATCAAGACAGTATGGTACTAGCACAAAAACAGACACATAGATCAATGGACCATAATAGAGAACCCAGAAATGGACACACAAATGTATGGCCAACTAATCTTTGACAAAGCAAGAAAGAATATCCAATGGAATAAAGACAGACTCTTCAGCAAATGGTGTTGGGAAAATTGGACAGTGACATGCAGAAGAATGAACCTGGACCATTTTCTTATGCCATACACAAAAATAAACTCAGAATGGATGAAAGGCCTAAATATAAAACAGGAAACTATCAACATACTAGTGGAGAAAGCAGACAGCAACCTCTTTGACCTCTGCCAGAGCAACTTCTTACTAGACATGTCTCCAGAGGCAAGAGAAACAAAAGCAAAAATGAACTATTGGGACCTCGTCAAGATAAAAACCTGGTGCACAGTAAAGGAATATCAACAAAAAGGCAACCGATGGAATGGGAGAAGATATTTATAAATGACATATCACATAAAGGGTTAGTATCCAAAATCTATAAAGAACTTACCAAACTCAACACCCAAAAAACAAATAATCCAATGAGGAAATGGGCAGAAGACATGAACAGACACTTTTCCAAAGAAGACATCCAGATGGCTAACAGACATGAAAAGATGCTTAACATCACTCATGATCAGGGAAATACAAATCAAAACCACAATGAAATACCACCTAACACCTGTCAGAATGGCTAAAGGTAACAACTGAGGACACAACAGGTGTTGGCAAGGATGTTGAGAAAGGGGAACTCTTTTGCACTGTTGGTGGGAATGGAAACTTGTGTAGGCACTTTGGAAAACAGTATGGAGTTTCCTCAAAAAATTAAAATAGAGCAACCCTATGACCCAGCAATTGTACTGCTAGGTATTTATCCAAAGGATACCAAAATGCTGATTCGAAGGTGTACATTCTCCCCAATGTTTATAGCAGCATTATCAACAATAGCCAAAGTATGGAAAGAGCCCAAATGTCCATCGACTGATGAATGGATAAAGAAGATGTGGTATATATTTACAATGGAATATTACTCAATGATCAAAAAGAATGAAATCTTGCCGTTTTCAACAACGTGGATGGAGCTAGTGTATTATGCTAAATGATATAAGTCGGTCAGAGAAAGATAAATATCATATTATCTCACTCATATGTGGAATTTAAGAAACAAAACAAATGAACATAGGGTAAGGAAAGGAAAAATAAGATAAAAACAGAAAGGGAGGCAAACCATAAGAGACTCTTAAATACAGAAAACAAACTAAGAGTTGTTGGAGGGGTGTTGGGTGTGAAGATGGGCTGAATGGGTGATGGGTATTAAGGAGGGCACTTGCTGGGATGAACACTGGGTGTTATATGTAAGTGATGAATCACTAAATTTTACTCCTGAACCCATTATTACATTATATGTTAACTAAGTGGAATTTAAATTTAAAAAAAGAATAAAAAATGTTGACAAATTGTCTTTGGATGAAAATAGCATCACCCATAAACTACACAGTCTTGTATAATGATGTATGGTCCTCAATCAAAAACAAACCAGCATATAGGAAACAAGGCTGAGATTGATGAGTGGGAATAAGAGGACAGGATAGAATAAGAAATAAATGTGATTCAAATATTGGCTTTATCAGCCATGGTTTTAAAAACAGTTGTGATGGGGATGTGTTCAAGAAAAATGTATAACTAGATGGAGTATCTCTCCAGAGAACTAGAATTTAAGAAGATTAGCAGGAAATAGCAGATTTAAAAAATACATTCACTGGGGTGCCTGGGTGACTCAGTTGGTTAAGCATCTGACTTAAGGTCAGGTCATGCATGATCTCACAGTTTGTGGGTTGGAGCCCCATATCAGGCTCTGTGCTGACATCTCAGAGCCTGGAGCCTGCTTCGGATTCTGTGTCTCCCTCTCTCTATAACATTAACCACAGGTAGGACACAGCTGAAGAGAAGGTGATAACTAAATTTAAATTATATAGACTGAATCACAAAGAAATAAAAAGATAGAAAAATACATATAAGAGCCTGAGAGACATATGTGACACAGGAAAAGATCTAATACATCCTTTTAGGACAGAGCATCCATCCCTCAGCTGCTGTGTAAGCTGCTAATATCTCACAACTGCTCTCTTCTGAGAATTGCCTTGGCTGATAAGAGCTTGTCTAGAATGGTAAGAGGATATATTCCCTGCAGAGGGGTGGACAAAAACCATAACCAGCTGAGAAATGGATACAAAAGACTGGGTCCATTGCTGTAAAATGAGATATCTCTCTTTTGGCATTAGATGTGCCGTATACCCCATGGGGTCAGGAGGAAGTTAGCTTTCAGCAGAATCCACATCTTTGACTAACTTTCTTTCACTTCCCGGTTTTGTGTTCCTCACTCCCTTAAAACTAACACTTGGAAGCACTTCCTCACTAAATCAAGCGGCTAAGAATATCTGTCAGACTCCATTTATTGGAAAACAACCTAGACACAGATATGCTTTAAAAATATAGGAAAAGGTATACAATATACATAAAAATAAAACATTATAGCTGAATGTTGTTCTATAAGAAATCAATGGAAAATGGGGGACAGTGGAATGAAATTGTTAAAGCATTAAAAGAAATTAAAACTTCCCAAAGAAGTCCATGTTCAACGAAAATATCCTTTAAAAATGAAGGTGAATACAATTCAAAACAATAAAATTCCTGAAATAAAAGACAGGGAAAATGTATGTGACCCTCAAGTTTGGTTATGAGATTTTAGATATGATACCAGAGTATAATCCATAGAAAAAACCCAAAAAGTTGGACTATTTTTAAAATTTAAAATTTCTCTGTGAAAGACACTGTTAAAATAATTTAAACAAATAAATTACAGATTGGGAGAAAATATTTATTGCATGACTTGCATGCAAAATAAACAAAGAACCTAACAATATAAAAATAAGCAAAGTAATTAAAAATGTGCAAAAGATTTGAATTCTTCACCAGAGGAGAAATACAGAAAGCAAATAAGTATATGAAAAAATGGACATTATTTGTCACTAGAGAATTGCAAATTCAAACAATAAGATGCCAGTATACATCTACTAGAATAAAGTCCAAAACACTGACAATACCAATTGTTGGAATTACTGACAAATACTACCTCATATAATCAAGGTTAACATCAGTAAGAAGTCATGTTAACAGCATGTTAATGAGTCATGTTACTAGCACATTAATAGTCATGTTAATGAAATGATGTGATGAGAATGGCATTTTACCTCTATGGGTCTTCTTACCTAAAGCTCATAGTCTCTATCTAACCATGAGGGAAATATCAGACAATCCCCAATTTAAAGGACATTTTACAAAATAACTGATTAGCACTCCTTAAAACTATCAAGGTCATCAAAAATATGGAAAGACTGGGGCACCTGGGTGGTTCAGTAGGTTGAGCATCTGACTTCGGCTCAGGTCATGATCTTATGGTTTGTGAGCTCAAGCCCAGCATCAGGCTTGCTGCAATCAGCACAGAGCCTGTTTTAGATTCTCAGTCCCCCTCTCTCTGCCCCTCCCCTGCTCATGCTCTCTCTCTCTCAAAAATAAATAAACATTAAAAAAATGTGGAAAGTCTAGGGGTACCTGGGTGGCCCAATTGGTTAAATATCTGACTTTGGCTCAGGTCATGATCTCACAGTTCATGGGTTCAAGCCCCACATCAGGCTCTGTGCTGACAGCTCAGAGCCTGGAGCCTGCTTCAGATTCTGTGTCTCCTCTCTCTGCCCCTCTCCTATTCGCTCTCTCTCTCTCTCTCTCAAAAATAAGTAAACGTTAAAAAAAATTATACAAAAATTTTTAAAGAATGTGGAAAGTCTGAAAAACTTTCACAGTCTAGAGAAATCGAAGGAGAAATGACAACTGAATGTAATTTGATATCCTGGATGGGATCCTAGGACAGAAAAGGGACATTAGATAAAAACTAAGGAAAATGAATAAAATACAGACATCAGTAAACAAACAAAAATGAATATGAATAGAAACAAAGGCTGGCTGAAAAATTCTTTACTGAAGACCTAGGCTAAAGAAATAAAAACTAGGTCTTTCTTGTAAAAGGAAATTATTCCACATAAAAAAAGCAAGAAACTACAGGAAGAATTGAAGTGAATAGTTTAATCGGGAAAATATATTAAAAATTATTGATCTAATCTTCTGTCTTAAGAAGCTAAAGAACAGCTAATTAAACTCAAAAAAAGTAAGGGAAAAGAAATAATAACTATATAGTAGAAGTCAATTAACTAGAAAATAAGCATACAACAGAAAACAAATCAACAAAACTGAAACCTTTAAAATATTAATATAATATTGACATTATATGTAGTTATATATTTTATATATAATAAAATAATATATACCAATAAAATAATATAATTGATTAAAAACCTAGAATGGCTGATAAAGAGTAAATAAAAAACAGAAATCATCAATGTTAACAATAAGAAGGGAGTCTTCACTGCAGATTTTATACACATTAAAAAGAAAATAAAAGATGTTATAAATAATTTTATGCTGATAATTTGAAAAAATCAACAAATTCCTTAAAAAACTTAAGCAATTAAAACCTATGTAAGAAATAGAATATATAAATAATCCAATATCTACTATAGAAACTTAATCTTCCATTTTATAATTTTCCCACAGAATAATCTTCAGGCCTTGATGGCAATGCTAGCAAATACTTTCAAATATTTATGAAAAGATAAAACCATTCTAATATAAAATTTTCAGGAAATAGAAAACAAAGAGAAAACTTTCCAACTGATTTTATGGGGCCATAATAACCCTGATATGTGAACATAACAAGAACTTTATAGGACAATAAAAGTATAGCCCAATATATTTCATGAATATATATGGAAAAATCCTATCCAAAATATTATCAAATTTTACCTAGTATTACATAAAAAGAAAACATAAAATGACCAATGGGAATTTGTGCCGGGACTGACTGCAAGATTGGTTTAATACTTTAAAAATCAATCCTACTCATTGTTGCCCAAACTTGGAACCAAGATGTTCTTTAGTAGGTGAATATATAAATAAGCTTGATACATCCAGATAATAGAATATTATTCAGTGCTAAACAGAGATGAATTATCAAGTCATGAAAGGACATGAAAAAACCTTAAATGCATATTTACTAAGTGAAAGAAGTGAATCTGAAAAGGCTACATGCTACATACGATCCCAAATCTATGACATCCTAGAAAAGGCAAAATTATAAAGACAAGATAAAACATCAGTGGTTACCAGGGGTGAAGGGGAGGCTGGTGGGGGGGGGGGGGGCAGGGCAGGGAGTAGGATAAATAAATAGGAAAAGCATAGAGGATTTTTACGGCACTGAAAATATTCTATGTAGTATTATAGTAATGGATATATGTCATCATATATTTATCCAAACCAACAGAATGTACAACACCAAGAGCAAATGCTAAGGTAAACTGAAATTTGGGTGACTGTGATGTGTCAGTGTAGATATGTCCTTGATAAAATATGTGCCACTGTGGTAAGTAATGTTGATTATGGGGAAGGCTCTGCATATGTTGGGGCAGGAAATATAAAGAAATCTCTGGGGGTGCCTATGTGGCTGTCCTACTTTGGCTCAGGTTATGATCTCATGGTTCCTGAGTTTGAGCCCCACATCAGTCTCTGTGCTGACAGTGCAGAGCCTGCTTTGGATCCCGTCTCCCTCTTTCTCTGCCCCTTCCCTGCTCACAGGCACATGTTTGCATTTTCTCTCTCTCTCTCTCTCTCTGAAAAATAAACATTAAAAAAAAAAGAAATCTCTGTATCTCCCTCTTACTTTTGTTGTAAACCTAAAACTGCTGTAAGAAAATAAAGTCATAATAAACAATCAGTGTTATTCATCAAAAAATAAATAAAACAGAAAAACCTTGTAACAATCTCATAGATGTGGAAAAGAGCATTTGATAAAATTCTACACCTATTAATAAAAGAAGAAATATATGATGACCTCAATAGATTTAGTAAAAAGCATTCAATAAAATTCTATACCTATTTATGATTTTAAAACTCAGCAATTAAAAATAAAAGAGTAGTTTTTTTAATCTGATAAAGGGATCCATTTATCCAGTTTGGGGCACCTGGGTGGCTTAATTGGTTGAGCACCTGACACTTGATTTTGGTTCAGGTCATGATCCCAGGGTCGTAGGATTGAGCCCCACGTCAGGACCCATGCTGAGCATGGAGCCTACTTAACATTCTCTCTCTCTCTCTCTCTCTCTCTCTCTCTCTCTCTCTCGTTCTTTCTCCTTCTGCCCCTCCCCCTTGCTCAAAAAAAAAAAAAAAACAAATACAGATACTAGTAAATTTTGAAGACAACAAGAATAAGAAAACAATATCAATTACCAGTACTTCTATTCAACATTTTACTAGACGTTCTCACCAGTTCAGTAAGGTAGGAAAAAAATACAAAAATGGAAACATAGATATGGAAGCTGCTACTCAGAGATGACTTGATTGTTTCTGTAGATTTTCTGTAGAAAATCTAAAAGAATCTACAAACTTAAAAATAAGTGAATTTAATAAGGTCACTAGAAACAAGGCCAAAATATGGCAAAATGACATTTTATATGGGAAATAATTGGAAAATGAAATTTAATTTAAAAATACCACTAAAATAGCATCAAATAAAACATCCACTACTTAGGAATACATAAAAACAGTGCAAAACTTCCTCCTTGAGAACAACAAAACATTGATGAGAGAAAATAAAGAAGACAACAATAACTGGAGAGATATACCATTTGCATTGACTAGACAACTCAATACTGACTAAATGTCATTCCTCCCCCAAATCAATGCATCCCCTATCATAATTCCAAGCATGCTACTTTGTGCAAATTAACAACTTTATTCTAAAATGGAAATGGAAACCAAGAACTTAATGTAGCCAAAATAATATTGAGGAAAAAAAGCTAAACTGGAAGATTTATATTACCAAATATCAAAAGTTATTGTGGGGGCACCAGAGTGCTCAGCTGGTTAAGTAAGCGTCTGACTCTTGATTTCAGCTTAGGTCATGATCTCACAGTTTGTGGGTTTGAGCCCCATGTGAGGCTGTGCACTGATAGTGTAGATCCTGCTTAGAATTTTCTCTTTCCCTCTCTCTCTGCCTCTCCCATCCTTGCATTCTCTCTCAAAATAAATAAATAAACTTAAAAATGTATCTTAAAAAAATTATTGAGAAGCTAAAAATAATTAAGATAGTGAGGAATTATCATGACAATAGATAAGTACACCAGTGGAACAAATTAGAGTCCAGAAATAGACCCACTCAAAATACTAACCTAGTATTGAAAAAAAAAAAAAAGCTACTGTAATTCAAAGTATAAAGGATGATCTTTCCAATAAATGATTCTAGGTCCACATGAAAAGAAAATAATCTTAATCCCTATATATTGTCATGTATAGAAATCTATTCAAGAGCCATCAATATTAGGGGCACCCGGGTAGCTCAGTCAGTTACTTTGGCTCAAGTCATGAAATGTACAGCACAGAGCCTGCATGGGAGTCTCTGTCTCCCTCTCTCTCCCACTCCCCTGCTTGCTCTCTCTCTCAAAAATAAATAAACATTTTTTATTTTTTTATTTTTATTTTTAAAAATTTTTTTTAACATTTATTTATTTTGAGACAGAGAGAGAGAGAGCATGAACAGGGGAGGGTCAGAAAGAGAGGGAGACACAGAATCCGAAGCAGGCTCCAGGCTCTGAGCTGTCAGCACATAGCCTGATGCGGGGCTCGAACCCACGGACCGCGAGATCATGACCTGAGCCCAAGTCGGACGCTCAACCGACTGAGCCACCCAGGCGCCCCAAATAAACATTTTTTTAAAAAAAAGAACTATCACAATTAAATGTGAAATATTAAAAAAAATAAAGTTTCTAGGAGAAAACATAGAAGACTATTATCACAACCTTAGAGTGGGCAACAATTTCTTAAACAGGCTATAAATAAGCACTCCTCATAAGAGAAAAGATTGAGGTATTAAGCCTACCTTAATAAAATCTTCTATTCTTTAAAAGTCACCAATGATACGGTAGAACCACAAGACACACTAGAAAAAAATGTTTGCAATATATGTCTGACAAAATAATCATAATGGTGTACATATAGAATGTCTACAAATCAGTAAGTAAAAGACTAACAAGACAATAGAAAAGTAGGTGAGAGGTTTCAACAGGAACTTCACAAAGTAGTATATCTAAATAATCAATAAGGGTATGAAAATATGTTCAATGTCAATATCATTAGTCATTTAGGAAATCAACATTAATAACAAAAATTAATATCACAGTACTAAAATTAAAATAATTGACTATACCTATTGTAACGATGATATGGAGCAATTGAAAGTCTCAAATGCTGCTGGTGGGAGTTTAAAATTGGTTCGTCTACCTGGAAAACTGTTTAGCAGTCTTACAGCAAACATATGCCTAACATAAGAAACAGCAATTCCATTTCTATATATTCACCCAATAAAAACAAATGCTTATTTTTATCAACTACAAAACCCTAAACACTAAAAGTACAGAATTCCACGTTTGAGGTCAGATCGTCTGAAACAAGACACTTGGATAAAATATATCTCTCCAAAATTAGAAAAGTATAAGAAGAGGTAGAGGGAAAATAAATGCAATACTGAAGTGATAAAGTAAATAAGTTAGGCATAATCATAAAGGGAGAAGTCCACTAGACATACCCTTTACATGTGTATATGCAGTAGTGCAAACTGAGGCTGGCTCCATCGGACCCCATGATCTTAGTGCCAAGCTATGTGTGGTGGTTGATATTTTTAGCATTCTCTTGTCCCTGGGGCAAAAGATTTTCGAGTATAAATATTTCACCTCTGGTAAAATATAACACATTAAATGTTAATATACTTGCTGGAAGGAATTCATCTGGCTTTAGAAGATATACTTACTTTATTGAGTAGATCATATTTTGCCCTCAGAAATGTTGGACTGAGAAAATCAAGCTTGATCAAATAGCCCAAGAGAACTATGTAATCCAATAAAATGCAAGTTTATGTCTATTCTCTGAAATAAAAGGTTTTTGCCACAAAAAAAGAAGCCATTTAACACTAGAAAGTTTCCTCTAGAATTCTGGGATGTTTTTAACACAATGTTCATCTTCCCATTCATTTTGTGGTATTTGAAGTGACCTATCAATAACAAATTAAATACATTATATGATTCTAAAGAAATCAGCATTTCTTAAGATTCCCAACTAAACCTTAAGGCATTATTTATTTAGTTGAATTGTCACTCAAATTAACAATCTCCTTGTTGACTAGAAATCATGAGAAGTGAAATGGAGGCATCAGGCAATTTGTCCATGGCCACCCACAGAGTTCGTTTTCAGAGCAGTATTAGTTAGAATTCTGATTCCCTGCCCTATGTTCATAGACCACAAGACTATGCCTCATAACCCAAATGATTACATTAAGTATCCTAAACTAAAAGAATATTTTTATTTCCTCTAACCTTTTCCTTGCCATTCTGAAATGTCTTATATTATTCTTATTTTGGTTTTTTGTCTGTCTCTGTATTTAAAGACTTTTAAAATAATAAAGCAAAGTTAAATAACCTGAGTCTTCTCTGCTGTATCTTTTTATCCTGTAAAAATGAAGGTGGAGGAGGAAGTGGGAGCATAGAAAAGAAGTATAACCATCACTGACTCTTAGTTGCTGGGATGGGCCTCTGGTTCACACCCATGTCCTCCATGCATGGTGGGAGGTCAGTTTGGTCAGAAGAGTACTTATTTTTAAGACATCGAAAGCCATATATTAAGTGGTTGTGTAAGCAGTTAGGAAATGCATTGGGAAAATTTTCCCAGGATGTTAAGAAAAAAAAAGGGCAAAAATAAAATAAAATGATGGAATCTGGAAGACATGTCTTAAAATTATAGTGTTCTCATGTAACAAGTGGAAGATTATGTATTATAGAAAAAACCTGAAAGGAATTAAAGATCCAAATATAAACCCATGCTTGCTAAAAAGAAAACCAATCCAGAAAATGGGAATTAAAAATGTAAGGGAAAGAGGTCTGTGTTCCCTTCCTCCATACCACCCGCCTTTCTTAATATGCTAAAGAATATCTAGGATATACAGGGACACATTTTATATACTGAGAAACTATGAATCTGGAAAGAAAAAGGAAATATAGGATGTATCCCCTAATGTTTTGGGGAGGGGGCCACCAGAGGAATGGTAATGTTTATGGGTGGGAGAGGAACTTAAAGGAAAGAAGATAAAGGTGATGAAATGTGTAGATGGGATGTGTGTTTAATGGTGTGTAGAAGATACAAGACATTCATGGAATATCTAGGAGTTGATGTGTATGTAGCAAGCAGGTAAACGTGAGGGTCTAGTGCTCAGGACAGATAGCTGGATTGTAGATAAAAAACTAAAAGTTACTTGTTTAGTATCTGATGACATGGTGGTTTCTTGGATAAGAGGCCAAGTAGAAATAGAAATTATTAAAGACACGGAGCGCTGGAACAACAACCTTTATAAGAAAAGCAGAGGAAGATTGGCCTAAGGTGAAGACTGAGGAGAACCAGAAGAGCTGAGATAAAACCAAGTATGTGTGACACATAAACCAAGGGATGACTGTTCAAGAAGGAGGAAAGAGCAAATCGTGTTAGCAGGCCTAGGACTCAGATGTGTATAGGATTTTCTGAGGAACTGGTAGTGAGGCTCATGAGAAGGTTTATCCAAGGGCTTTTGGTTAAAGAATAGAGGCCTTTCTTTGCCTATGCACCCTATAAAGACAGAGGCAGCTGCAGAAGCCAAAGAAGTTTTTTTATAAGGAGCTCTGAAACATGGAGGCCCAGCTGTGTTGCTTTCACATCCGGACAACAAAGTGAGAAAGAGCCAAGAAGATTCTCCTACTTCTTCACATGTCAGAGTATGTCTGTGGGACACCATTTTTAGCAGCTGTAGTGTGCTCTGGGACATTTGGGGGATATCATCTTCACACAGGTCTCAAGGGTCTAAGGAGGACACCAGTGGCAATGAGCAGTTAAGTAGATCAGTCAAGCCTCTTTAAAAATGGAAATGACAGAAACCCAATTGTAGCAAGTGTAAGCAAATGTGGGCATTGTGGCTCACAAACATGGAATGGACAGAAAAGGATTCAGGGACTCAAAACCGCCTTTAGGGCACCTCTTTCTCTCCAGCTGTAGGTTGAGCTTTCTCTATATTTTGGCTCCACTCTCTTTATTCTCAATGGCTTCCTCCACACACAGAGTATGCACATGTGTTTAGGTGCATGTGTGTGTGTGTGTGTGTGTGTGTGTGTGTGTGTGTGTGTGTGTGTGTGTGTATGTGTGTGTTCTATTTGGGAGGGAGTGGGGAACAATGGCTTCTGGCAGACCAAAGCTTCCAGCTTAGTGATGTGGAAGAAAAATGAGGTATATCTCTTCCTACTTCATTATTTAACAATCCGAAGAAAATCACCAATTTACTCATGCTGGCCACTTATACTAAACACTGTGATTGTTTAATTGGGTAAAGTCCCCTTTCCAAATCCATAGAGTCATGGAGAAGCTGTTTTTCCAAAGGAATATGTTTGCTGTTATCAGAATAAGAGAGAAGGATGCATAAGCATGAAATATAGGTTATTCCTATGAATGTGACCAATTGGCATCCACAGCCTGATGGAAGCTTGAAACCAGAGGAAGTTTGGATGATAAGGGTTAAGTGCAGCCTAGGTCAAGTAAGGTAAGAAGTGAAAACAGCCTGTACAATTAAGCAATTAACAATTGCTCAACTGTTGGCAAAATAGTTTCAAGCAATGGTGAAAGCAAAAGCCAGAGGCCAGTGAGCTGAGAATCCAGAAGTTTAGCTATGAAAGAAAAGAAAGAAAAAGGCATACAGCATCAAAAGATGATTTGGGAGAATTAATCTTTAAGCATCTTGTAAATGTTATCATTTAAAATTTTTTTAAAATACTTAAAATTCCTCCTACTATCACAATTATTTTCTTCATGCATACAAATTCAGACCTTCACACTTCAGGCTATCAACACAAAATTGAGCAAGCCATTTAACTTTTTTGAGTCTCTCTTTCTTTGGAAAATGGAATAATAGTACTTATCACAGAGTAGTATATAAGAATTTAATGTAATTAATATATTATTTCTCAGCAGAGTTCGTAATAATGGTTTAATAATCTATCACAAATTTGCACATATTAATGGAATATGTCACCACTTCAGGGACTAAAAATCGAGCACAAAAAAATTAATGAGTTTCTTCATTTAATCAGGCTCCTTTTGGATTGGTTCTCATGGAAACCTATTTTGGTTGTAATGATTTGCAGTTTTGTCATTTATTCATGTTCTTAATAGTTACCAGTAAGCTAGTTTTAAATTATATCAATGATTTATTAGGGAAGTAAGAAAATTTTACATTAACATTGTGCCCTCAAGGGACAACTCGTGTTTGTTCAATAATACTTCAGAGACATAGGATGTTAGCAAAAGCAAGTTGGTAAAATGTGATCGAGACTTTTGAAGGTAGATTTGAATTTTCTCTAAGTATTAGTTATCCTCATTGAATCTGGTAATACTATTTCTTTAGCTTTTATTTCCCTAAAAACTTGCTTGTTTTTTAATTTAGAATAGTTCCTTTTCTCATTTACTGTCTATAGAGAATTAAGTTAGAAGAGCCACCCATTTAAACTGGAAGGCTTAGTTTAAGTTCTTTCACTTATCTGGTTTTAGACGCTTCCAGAATTCTGGCTCTAATTAATAATAACACAAATAGATATATAAAGACAGCTACAATCTATCAAAGCATCTGTCTCTCTGAATGAGAAAAGACTGTCTAACTGATAAAACATCTCTTTCAGAAGAGATTCACATGCACTGACCATTTCTCAAACTTAGATAATAGATACGCTGCAAAATGTTAGAAAACACAGATGGGAAGTCTTACACATAATCCCAAATCAGAATTGCAAGGTCTTTGGGAATCAGAAATGGGGTTTTAGTGAAAGCCATTTTGCAATCTTCAAAGTAACATAATGTGATTCTCCTAATACAAAGATGTTCAAACTATATTTTCAATGCAGGATTAACTTGATGAAACCAAATACACAGTGATAAAAAATGTTACCTCCAGATGAGCCATACTAAATGTTTTGAACAAAAGCCCTGATACTCTCAAGATTTTGAGTCAAATGAAGTTTAAAAAAAAATTGGTTATCACTGATGTCAATAGAAAAACCTTTAGAATCTTTCAGTAGAAAACTGAAGGATATGTTGATCAGTTTAAATTCATCAAAAGTAATATTTTAAAAAACAGTAACACTATAATCATAAAATGCAACTGCTCACTGCAACTGACCATAATGCACAAGACATTTAAAAAAACCAACCTGACTCTGTCCTTTAGTTAATACCCAACTCGCCTTCTGGGTTTCTACCTAAGAAGAGGATAGGACCTGATAGGAAAAAGTTAATTAAGTTAATTACATGACTTTTTTTTTTTGCTTTCATATGTAAAGGAGAAAAATATACTGTCAGCAAGGTAGGAAAAAATGTAGAAATTAAAGCCAGGATTTTAAGTTCTAATACTAGCGGGGCTATTAATTCACTGTGTGACCTTGGATAACTCTTAACATGATGGTGACAGTTTTCTCAGCTGTAAAATAAAAAAGTTTAGTGGCAACTTAGATAATCTCCATGGTCTTTTTTAGCTCTGGCATTCCATGTATAAAGATGACAAATGTATTGGAGGTATGAAGAATACATAAGCAACCTCAGATACTGTAGACACATATAAACAATATGTTTATTCTTATTATTATCAAAAAGGCATTTTTCAGTGCCTTAAAAGGCCCTATGTCAATGGCATTATATATATTATTATAATTTTTTAAAACTTTCTTGCTGGGTAAATATTATCATCAACATTTACAAAGGAGGGAGCTTAAGCATGAGAAAGATTAAGTGATATACCAGAAATTGCTGGTAAAGAAGAAGAAGAAGAAGAAGAAGAAGAAGAAGAAGAAGAAGAAGAAGAAGAAGAAGAAGAAGAAGAAAAGAAAGAAAGAAAGAAAGAAAGAAAGAAAGAAAGAAAGAAAGAAAGAAAGAAAGAGGAGAAAGAAATAAAGAAAGAGGAGAAAGAAAGAAAGAAAGAAAGAAAGAAAGAAAGAAAGAAAGAAAGAAAGAAAGAAAGAAAGAAAGTTGAAAACCAGGGTTTAAATTCCAAACCGCAAGATATAAAGCCATTGTTCTTTCCAACACACCAAGTATTTTGGCCAGGTTATGGAGATTGCTGACAAGGTCTGAATAAAAATGACTCTTTGCATTCCAGCCGTTATATATCGAGAAAATGAAATTGAACTGCAACTCATAATTCATGAAGCCTTTCATTTCTTGATGTAAAATCTCCTGGTAATTATGACTAATACAGAGGTGGGTGTCACTCATCACTTATATTATTGAGGGGACACTCTCAAGTTTAAAATTTTTGAAACAAATATTATTAAAATAAAATCCAGTTACAAATAAAAATAAGGAATTTTAGACATCTTTAATTTCAAATTTTAAAGTTACTGTGTTTTCAGTTTTCAGAAACAGATGTTTAAAAGCACTGGTTGCTGCTGCAAAGTATTTCCCTTCCACATGCCACATATAATGTGATTATGAGCCTTGTAAGATAGACAGGCTGGAGTAATACAACCTCTCCCTTAATAACATGCACCTAAAATTTGCTTTTGTGTGTAGGAAAGTAAAATTTATGAAACCGGATAATGTAGCTGTTTTATTTAAAACCACTTTATTTTTACTAGCTAGAACTAATAAAATCTTCAATGGATCCCACGTTTACTTTTAGAAATCTTACATGCCACCTTAGTTAGAGATCACAGGTGAATAGAGAACAAAACAAGTGAGTCAGAGAAAATAGATGCCTGGGGTGCTGAAAGGTAATGACACTTTTTGCATATGATTTAAATTATAAAGTATTTGTTTCAGAGGGTGATAAAATATTCTGGCCAACTTTAAAATGATAGTGATTTCCTAGTTGGGGAAGTAGAATCTTGGAGAGATGACTATCATAGGAGATAAAAGATGAGAACTCTTTCTATTGGCTGTAATAGTGTTTGGGGGAACCACATGTTATGAAATTATTCTAATTTTTTTGTTTGCTCTGGGCCAAATACAAGAAGCCTCTACGCTCTTAGTGAGAAATATGAAGGCTAGGTTGCAGTGTGGGATCTTAGTAATTGGTTCAAGCCCTCTTCAGAATTTCAGAGCTTTTAAATGCACAAGACTTTCATGTGGAAAATTATGTTATTCTGGATCCTTAGCAAGGAGTGTGAAAACATTTAAGAATCTAATTGCTCTCACTAGGACTTGCAATACTATGTTGAAAAGAAGTGGCTAGAGGGAGTACCCTTGCCTTGTTTTCCATTTCAAAGGAAAAGTTTTTAATTTCTCACTAAAATGTTAGCTGTGGGCTTTATATATTTAGCCTTTATTATACCGAGATAATTTCCTTCTACTCCTAGTTTATTGAGATGGGTTTTTTTTGGGGGGGGTGGTTGGTTTGTTTTGTTTAGTAATAAAAGGGTGTCAAATCTTGTCAAATGCTTTTCTGCATCTATTGAGATGATCATGTGTTTTTTATCCTTCATTCTGTTAATGTGGTATATCACATTAATTGATTTGTATATGTGGAACCAGACTTTTATCCCAAGGATAAACCCCATTTTATCATGATGTATTACCCTTTTTATGTGTGGCTGAATTCAGTATTTTGTTGAAGATTTTTGCATCTATGACCATCAGGGATATAGGAATGTAGTGTGGGTTTTTTTTGTTTGTTTGTTTTTGTTGTTGTTGTTGTTTTCTTATAATGTCTGTCTGGCTTTGCTATCAGAGTAGTGTTGGTGGCCTCATAAAATGAGTTTAGAAATATTCCTTCCTCCTCAGTTTCTTAAGAAGAGTTTGAGAAGTTTTGACATTAATTATTCTTTAAATGTTTAATAGGATTCATCATCTGTTCCTGGATGCATAAAGAAAATGTGGAATATACACACAATGGGATATTATTCAGCCTTTAAAAAGAAGGAAATTCTGCAATATGTGACAACATGGATAAATCTGGAGGGTATTATACAAAGTGAAATAAGTCAGGCACAGAAGGACAAATGCTGTATTCTTCTACTCAGATAAGGTGTTTAAAAAAGTCAAATTTGGCCATAAAAAAGAATAAAATCTTGCCATTTGCAACAACATGGATGGACCTAGAGGGTATGTGCTAAGTGAAATAAGTCCTACAGAGGAAGACAAATATCATATTATTTCACTCATATGTAGAATTAAGAACTAAAACAAATAAAAAAGAGACCAACAAAAACAGATTATTAAATACACAGAATAAGCTGGTGGTTGCCAGAGGTGAGGGTGGAGGGATAGGTGAAAAAGATGGTGAAAGATAGGTGAAAAAAGGGAATTATGAGTATACTTACCCAGATGAGCACTGAGTAATGTATAGAATTGTTGAATCATTAAACTGTACACCTGAAACTAATATAATACTGTGTGTTAATTATACAATCAACCAATCAATATTTTTAAAGGAAATTTGGCCATTTGGGCTCCTGAATGGCTCAGTCAGTTAAGCATCTAACTCTTGATTTCAGTTTAGGTCATGATCTCATGGTTCATGGGATAGAGACCTGTATCTGGCTCTGCACTGGACATGGAAACTGCTTCAGATTCCAGATTCTCTCTCTTTCTCTCTCTCCCTTTGCCCCTACCCAACTTGCTCACTTTTTCTCCCCCCCAAAAAAATAAATAAACCTTAAAAATTTCTTTTGATCATAGATGTATGAGTTTATTTCCAGATGCTTAATTAAAACAAAATTGTCAAACTCATAGAAGCAAAGAGTAGAATGGTAGAATTGGCAGGGATTGAGGGTTTGGGAAATATGGAATTACTATTTAATGGGTATATAAACTTTCACTTACACAAGGTGAGTTACTTCTAGAGACTGCATAATACTATGTCTACAGATGACAGTATTGTATTGTACACTTAACATTTTATTAAAAGGGTAGATCATGCTAAATGTCCTTACCACAATAGTAAATGAATGAATGAACGTTATAAAAAAAAAATAGCCAAGGTTCATAGGAATAGATGTCAAGAATAGATCTTTGGCTTACAAACTAATAAATATTTTACACAGGTATATAATTTCTAATCAAAAACCAATACTATGTTTATCAGTGATAATCCTAGAAGCAGTTTTGTTAGAATCATGAACAAGTCAAAGATGTTCATGATCACTGTAATTATGTAACATTGTTTTGGGAATATTAACCCATATAAATACACAAGAGACTATGAATTTACACTACGAACTTTAACAGTAAAAAATTCAAAGAGTTTGGTAGCTAAGTTCTCTTCCCTCAAGAATGTTTATCCTGAATTGACTGAAAGAGGCAATAAAACTATATACCAATTGCTTACACCTCTGGTAGCATGTGGTGGCTTGCCCAAGAACCAGTCCCTAATAAAACTACCTGTAGCAGATGAACATTACAGAATGCACAACTATGTCTTTTTTCTAAGCTAAGCTGGTTAATTTTTCATTTGTGTCAGAGTAAATGTTTTTCTTAATGGTGTCAAATATTTAAGGAGAATTGGCAAGATCCTACATTCACTTTCATAAGATATTTCCACACAATTAAAAAAAAGAAACCTATGCATATTATGTGGCATTACTAGAAAATGCAAGCTCTCTACAGTGATACAAAGCAGATCAGTTGCAGCTAGGGTGGCTGGGCAGGAACATGAGGAAAATTTGGGGGTGGGGAATATGTACATATTTCTTGATTATGGGTGTTGGTTTCCATGGATGTATACCTATGTCAAAATTTATCAAATTTTATACTATAAATATGTGCAGTTTCTATTGTGTACCAGCTATAATACAATAAAGCTATTAAAAGTACACCAGAAAAAAAAAAAGGTAAGGTAAAGGAGACGGGTTAAATAAGATTGCCAAAGTTTGTAGTTGTTGAAGCTGGATGGTAGGTTCACAGGGTTCATGAACATTTGCTCTTTTCCTTTGTGCATGTTTGAAAATTTTCTATTACTAAAAGTTATTTTTAAATGAACTTCTGTTAAAAAAATAACATGAAGAAACTGAAAACACAGTCAACAAACCTAGAAGAGATTTGTAATCTACATAATAGATAATGGATTAGTATGCAAAATTTATTTATATCCCAATTCATATAGGTAATAATTTTCTCAAACTGAATACATCCATGTGATGAGCACCCAGATCAAGCAATAGAACATTATCAAGTTTTCATAAGTCCTCCCTTGCTTTCTTCTAGCCACTCTACCCTTTCCCCAAGGTAAACCCTCTTGTGCCCCATCACCATACATTACTCTTGGCTGCTGTATAATATATAAATAAGTCACAAAATTATATATACTTTGTACACCGAATACTTTACATCAATTTTGTGAGGTTCTTGGTACTTTTGTGAGTAGTTTCAAGCTGTCTATTCTCATTTCCCTGTAATATTTTGTTGTGAAAATATATAGTTATTTCCGTGTTGCTGAAGATTTGGGTTATTTTCTATTTGGGGACTTTTCAAGCAGTATTGCTAGGTGAATTCTGGTGCATGTCTTTTGATGAATATATGTATGTATTTGAGTATATGCAGGAGTGGAATTGGTAGGTCACAAGATATGCAAATCATCTTCATTGTAGATTAACTGCTTGTTTATCTCCAGAAACAATTTTTCAAAGTATTTGGATGAATTTACACTTCATCAACAGTGTATGAGTGTTTCAGTTGTTCTAAATCTTCACCAACAGTTTGTACATTCTGTCTCTACATTACAGTTGTTTTGATAGATATTTAATGGTACCTCACTGTATTTTCATAAACAAATGTTATTTTTAGAACAGTTTTAGATTTAGAACAGTTTTAAATTTACAGAAAAATTGCAAATAGTACAGAGAGTTCCCATATACCCTGCATCCAGTTCCCCTCTTACTAATATCTTATATTAGTATGGAACATTTGTTAAGATTTATGAACCAATATTGATACATTATTATTAACTAAAATCCACCATCCTGTCCCAAATCCCTGACAGTTACTTAAATCTTTTTACTGTCACTATTGTTTTGCATCTTAGGTTTGTAATTCACTTTGAGATAATTTTTGTATAAGGTATGAAATACGAAACCTTATTGTCATACAATATAGATAATCATGCTGTCTGTGAACAAAAATTTTACTTCTTTGTTTCTAATCTAAAATCAATTGACACATTAATATGCAATATTTCCAGCATTATTTGTTGAAAGAGCTACTCTTTCTTCACTGCATTGCCTTTATACAATCAAAATCAATTTTCCATGTATGTGTGGGTTTATTTCTGTTGATTTATATATTTTTTGCCAGTATCATGCTGTTTTGATTTCTGTAGCTTTGTAATAATTCTTAAAATCAGGTAGCTTTAGCCCTCCAATATCCAAAGTCGTTTTGGTCATTCTAGATATTTTGAATATCCATATAAATTTAAGAATCAGCTTGTCAATTTCTACACACGGGTAAACTGGCCACAAGACAGAGTTGACAAGTTGGAGAGGAGCAAATGACTCATTTTATATAACATATACATTTGATTTGGGTTCACATGTTTTATGAGGTTAACCTGTGGAGTGCCAGTCGTGATTCTGGCCTCTGGGATTGTTCTACAGTCTATTATATTCATTCCATAAAGCAGGGTATGGGCCTGTCTATTGTTTCCCTGTTATTATGAATTGAATCATAACCTCCCAACACACCATTCATATACTGAGGTTCTAACCCTCAGTACCTTAAAATGTGATCTTATTCAGAAATAGGGCTGATGCAGATGTAATTAGTTAAGATGATGTCATATTGGAGAAGAGTTAGACCTTTATTACAGCATGACAAGAGTCCTTATGAAAACAGGAAATTTGGCCTCAGACATGCATATAGACAACACCATCTGAAGATAAAGGCAGAGATCAGGGCAATTCTCCATAAGCTAAGGGACACTAAAGATGTCAGCAAATCACCAGAAGATATTTAAAGGCATGGAACTGATTCTTTCTCACAGTCCTCAGAAGGAAGCAACCCTGCAGACACCTTGGTTTTTGTCTAGTCTCCAGAATGGTGAGACAATAAATTTCTGTTTTGTTTTGTTTTGTTTTTTAATTTCTACACACACAGAAAAGCCTATTTTGTTTTTGACTGATATTATACTGACTCTATAGATCAATTGGCAGATTATTGTCATTTTAACATTGTTTCTGTCTCATGCAAAAGGAATATTAATCCATTTATTAAGATATTTTAATATCTCTGAACAATCTTTTGTTGTTTTAAAGATATAAATAATTCATATCTTTTTTAGGCTTATCCCTAGGCATACCTTTTGATTCTATTATAAGTTGTATTAATTTTAATTTCAGTTTTTAATGAAATTAAATTTTAGTTAAATTTTAAAATAATTTTGATAGTATATAATCATATATTTTTGTATATTGATTTTATATCTTATGACTTGATAAATTTACTTATTAGTTCTTATAGTTTTTAAATATAGATAAATAATTTTCTACATAGATAATCATATTGTCTATGAATAAAGTAGTTTACATCTTTTCTTTCCAATCTGGATATCTTTTTTTTCCCTTGCCTAATTGCATGCACTAAAACCTCCAGTACAATATTGAATAAAAGCAGTGAGTATGGACATGTCTTGTTCACAATCTTAGAAAGAAAGCATTCGCTAGAAGTCCTTCACTATTAAGTATAGGATTTCCATTGGTATCCTTTATCATATTAATTATTGCATTGATTGTTTTCAAATGTTAAACCAGCCATGTATTCTTGGGGTAAACCCCACCTGATCATAATGGATTATCTTTTAGCATAGTATTGTATTTGATTTGCTCAAATTTTTGTTCAGAATTTTTGCATCTATGTACATAGATTTATTGATCCATGCTTTTGCTCTTTTGTAATATCTTTGTCTGATTTAGGTATCATGGTAATTCTGGCCTCATGGAAAGAGGTCAAAAGTAATCCCTCCTCTTAAGTTTTTGTAGGTATTTGTGAGTGATTGGTATTATTTCTTCCTTAAATGTTCAGTAGAATATAGTAGTGAAGCAATCTGGACCTGAAGTTTCTTCATGAAAAAGTTTTTAACTAAAATTTCAATTTGTATAATTGACATAGGGCTATTCAGGTTATCTATTTCATCTTCAGTGATCTTTCATAATTTGTATCTTTTACAAAAGTCCATTTTACTGAAGTTGTCTAATTTATTAGTACAAAGTTGTTCATCTATTATCCTATTCATATGTGTAGAATCACAATGATATCTCTCTTTTCACTAATATTGGTAGTTTGTGTCTTCTTTCCTTTCCTGATCAGCTTTGGCTAAAATTTTGTCAATTTTTTTACCTCCTCAATGAACAAACTTTTGGTTTCAATGATTTTCTCTATTATTTTCATGTTTTCTATTTCATTGATTTCTAGTTTGATTATTATTTTTTTTCCTTTCTTCTACTTAATTTGATCTTATCTTTTCATTTTCTTACTTCGTAAGCTGGAAACTAATGTCTTTTAAAGGAGATAATACATATTTTTCTTATTTTCTAAACCATAATCTAAAAGTTAGATTTTTGTGTGTGCTAATGAGAAGATTTTTTAATGTTTTTTTAATTTTTTTAATGTTTATTTATATTTGAGAGACAGAGAGAGACCGAGTGTGAGTGGGGGAGGGGCAGAGAGAGAGGAAAACAGAATCTGAAGCAGGCTCCAGCCTCTGAGCTGTCAGCACAAAGCCCGATTGGGGGCTTGAACCCATGAACCGTGAGATCATGATCTGAGCCAAAGTCAGACCCTCAACCAGTTGAGCCACCCAGGTGTCCCAATGAAAAGATATTTATATTTAAGTCACACTTCATAGATAACCTACCTAACTCTAGGAACAGCCCAAACTCTCAGAACATCCAGGACTTTGGTCTTCTTATTAATGTGCTCTGGTCAGATGTCTATACAGGAGGGAACTTAAAATCATGTAATGCAACATAAACAAGGAATGTCTGTATAATGTCACACAGTAAATTGGAAACAGAGCCACAGCTAAAACTCACAGCTCCAGGCTTTATACCTAATCTTCTTATCATTTATTGTACTATCTCCTAACCTTGTCCCATTAAACTGTCATAGTATTAACTAGATTTAGTATCCTACTATAAAATGACACCTTTTAGATAAAATAAAATCCTAATTCATGATATAACAAAAATTTATCATATTTAAAAAGTTGGACTTTGTACCTTTAGTGTGTATGCCCTCTACTTAAAAACATGCCAGTAGATTAATCCAGCAGTTGATTTTACAAGCCTTGTCCTTTCTAGTCGGTCACATCACTGAGCTCATTACAACAGTTACAGGCAAAGCCACCAAAACTTTAATATATCGCAGTGGAAAAGTAGATACTGTTTTGTTTTGGGTTTTTTTAGTAATTTTGAAGGAGTAGAATATTTTGTATATCAATCTCAATCTGGTACAGTTTTATTTTGTGACTAGTAGTGCTCAAGGGAACCTACTAGTTATTTAAGTTAAAGGAACGGAAAGATAAAGAGCAAGAATGAGGGCGGGGGATGGAGGGAGAAAAAGGAGAGGGAAAGAAAGAGGGAAAGATTAAGAAACAGTTTTCTTGTTTCTTCAACTTTCAACTAAACATGAACATATTGAACAATGTTCTGGAATGTCCTAAAGGATATAAACCAAATCAAGAAATGCTTCTTCAGAGAACCTAAAAACCCTTAGGTGGTATTTTTTTTTTCCAGTTTAACGTCTAACAAGTTATAGAGGTAAAATGGTATGATAGGAACACTAGAAAGATGTCCTTACTGTTCAGAATTGGTTCCCTTACTGGTAACTGAAACTCTATTAACAATCCACTCGTTAGCAAGCTTTTCAACATCCCATCTCTCTTCTTTTTTAAATGGAAAATTCTCCCAGAAGAAATAGTATATGAAGTTCCTAATATTTTAGTAAGAAAGAAACTACTGGTCAGTTTATCCACCTAACAGCATTGTTAGAAAGGAACCTGCTTCTGGTTCCTAAGGTGTATAACTCAAAAATCTTACCAATAGATGGGGCACCTGTGGCTCAGTCTGTTAAGTTTCCAACTTCAGCTCAGGTCATTCAAGCCCCTCATCGGGCTCTTGCTGACAGCTCACAGCTGGAGCTTGCTGTGGATTCTCTCTCTCTTGCTGTTTCCCTCTCTCTCTGCCCCTCCCCTACTTGTGCTCTGACTCTCTCACTCAAAAAAATAAATAAATAAACATTAAAAAAAATTTTAATGTTACCAATAGAAATCTTAGAGATCATCTAGTTGAGTCTTCTTATTTTATAACTGAGAAAAGTACATATTAAGTATATATTAATATTATATATTAAAGATTATATATTAAGTATATATTAATATTATATATTAAAGTATATATTAAGAGACTGGTTTGAAGCTACATAGTTAGTGAAAACTTTTCATTTCATTACAATTCTCTATTATTATGTAAAA
Organism: Panthera pardus; assembly: GCF_024362965.1. Classification (NCBI taxonomy): domain Eukaryota; kingdom Metazoa; phylum Chordata; class Mammalia; order Carnivora; family Felidae; genus Panthera; species Panthera pardus. Next base: position 37,999,056 of record NW_026526732.1, read on the forward strand.
TATGAGTTAAAACTATATAACCCCCATAATTCTATGTGGGAAGAAGCCCGACATAGTGCAAAGTATGCTAAGAGATAACGTAGCAAAGTGGCTACCACATAGCTACTTGACAATATTATTTACATTTAATTCTCATATGAAAAATTTAGCTAAATATATTATCCCATTAAAGATAAGGAAACTAAACCTCAGAAACTACATAAATTGCACATAGTCACACAGCTAGTGTTAAATTCAGTATTTAAACCCATGTTTGTCTGACTCGAAAGCCAGCACTGTTTCTTGGAAAACTCAGTATCTGTAGCACTCTTAGCACTCAGCAAATGCCAATACCCTATTCCTAATTTATTCCTTCAAAACAATGAACATCCACTGTGTGCCACGTACTCTGTTTAGAACTAGAAATAGACAACTGATTTACTCAGAGCCTTTAAGGGATCCCCTAATGACAAAGATTCTCTCTTCGACAAAACTTTAGTCACTCTCCAGTAAGCCCTCTAGGTCTTGACCTTGGAGTCTGTCCTTGTTGTCCTTGGCAAGTCTATATCCCCTAACTGTAGCAAGTATCTTGCTAAGTCAGGTCAGAGAGAATCCCCCACCCTTGAAATCTGATCACCTTTGTTCTGATCAAACTCCTTACCCTCCACCCCTGCTATGTGATCACCCTGGCCTGCTTTCAGCATGAATCCTGTCAAGTTGGTTGGACCAGAACCCCCCTTTACCCTTGATATTTCCTCTTTGCAATTTTCCATCCACTGATCCCATCCTGCTCCTTGGCCATAAATCCCCACCTGCCCCTGCTCAATTAGGAATTGAGACCAGTTCTCTATTGAGGTCTCTTTTCCCTTAAGGCAATATTTCTGGAATGAAATCTGCTTTTACTGCTTTAACTACTATCCACCTCTGGTTTTCGTTAACACTAGTAAGGAGATAAACATAGAAACAAGTCATAACAATATAATAATTTATGTGCTGAGAGGGAAAAATGGCATTTTTAAGGATACTGTAATAGTGAGGGGGTAAGATGTTAGGGCAGAGTATTAACACTCTAGACTGGAAATGTAGAGAAGTCTCCCCTTGCATTGCACAGGAAAACAACTGAAGAAATATGGATAATAAAGTCAAATTCCCATAATTTCAAGCCAAATCATTATGAGTATTAAAATGTGTTAGAAAATAATGTTGGTTACACTGGTACTAACTAGGAAAGACTTTAAAGTCTTAAATTAAGGGTCTCAAGTGTAATTCAGAATTCCTTTTTTAAGTAAATTTAAGTAATTTAAGTAATTTTAAGTAAATTTAAAACAAATCCCCACCCTCTGATCCAAATTGTCTCCCCATTAACACATGTGGATGCCAGTTTAGATACTCTCATGATAACTTATCAAAAGTAAACCAAGTTACCAAAATTTGGTTTAAGTTTTAAGCTCAGAATTGTCATCACTTGAATATAATTTTTATCCAGCTTATTTTTTAATGTTTATTTATTTTTGAGAGAGAGACAGACAGAGCACAAGTAGGGAAGGGGTAGAGAGAGGGAGATACAGTCTCCAGACTCTGAGCTGTCAGCACAGAACCTGACACAGGACTCAAATCCACGAAATGCGAGATTGTGACCTGAGCCAAAGCTGGACACTTAACCGAATAAGCCACCCAGGTGTCCCAATTTTTATCCAGCTTAAATATGAACAGCAATTTTGCATCTTGGTTATTGAAAACACAACAATTATCCACAAGGATAATTACTTGTTCAAAAACAAATAATTAAAATTCAACTACCAAAGAATAAAGCTTTCCTTGAAAAAGAAAAAATGGTAGGAAAAAAAGGACATGTCGATGTTGACAGGAAATTATTTCGAGGCATCTAACAGTTGTTAATGCTTATAGTTTTTCAGTATGAAGAGGTAACCAAACTAAATCCCAATATTTTAAGGGAGTAAGTGGGCATAAAATTAGGGAGAAGCAGAAACTGTTTCATGACCTACTGAGCAATCTCATCTAATACTATGGTTGTTATATGACTTGAGTGTGCTTATAATGCAGCTAATTCACTGACTTGCTCTTGAAATCCTCATCTACAAACATATCTACATTAGATACCTCTAACATGAAATGTTGCAAGGTAGTTGAAAATATATAAAATGTTTACAGCATAACTTATTTTATCCAATTGGTATGTTCTTTGGAAATAATTTTCATTTTTGCTTAGTTTTCTTCTTGATAATTCAATTCACAAATTGCTATGTGAATTCTATATTCAGAATTCTATATTCTTTTGTAAGGTAATAATTGCTTAGCCTGCCTTAAACAGAGTAACTTAATGATTAAATACATTAACTTAAATACATTAAATATATTAACTATAAGTATTTTCTGATTCTTATTTGTAGATCACCTTATAAGGGAAATTATACCTGCATGCCAAATTACTACCAACTTTTAATCTTTACTTCTGACCATCCTGGAGTTTATTGGTTATTTATCATTTCACTTTACATTGCTATTGGTCAATTTTATTGTTATTTGGTTCTTTATCCCTTCACTTTACATTGCTAATTAATAGACTCGATAGCAAAGCTTCTTCATGTAAAGATTAGAAATCATAGCAGGTCACAAAGAAGTTAAGAAATCCATTGGTTTAGATCAGTATAAATCAGAACAGATATCAGAGTCTGGGGGAAGATATGAAATAATTAAATGGCAATCAAGGATATTTTAGGAATAAATAACCAAAAACATGTGGTACACATAATAAATGTTATAAAAATTTAGACATAATGGACATCACTACGTACAGAGAAAACATCCTAGAGCAGGTAGTTTCAGTAGTCAGTGAAGGAATCCTAGATAGATCTTCATCAAATATGGAAAGCAGATTATTCATCACCTGCTACCTAGACCAAGAGGGAATTTGGAAATGTAAAATTAAGTAAATTGCATAATGTATATTTAATTATTCCAATTCCTGGGATAAACTCCTAGTAATTTGTATCTTATTTAAGTGTGAAATCATGGCATTGGTAGACATAGGAAGAGTTCATAAATCTTGCCTTTACCGCTTTTGAGAACATGATCTTTCTAGACTGCAGTGTCTTTTTCTTAAAACTCATCAAACATTACATTATTACATGTAAATATCTTTAGTTATATTTCCAAACTTATTACTACTCCTCTCTGTAGGTGAACTTTGTTTCTATCAAGATTCAGGAAATAACATTAATGAACTATTCATTTTATGCAACTTTATGCTCTCATTCACACTTAGCTGCCCTCATTAGGCTAATTCAACTAGCATTCTCATTGTCGCCATGAAAATTCTTTACTTCAGAGAAATGGATCCAGTGCACAAATATAGAGATGACACTTAGATAGAAGCATGTAAAACTCATCAATATTAATAGGCTGGTAGACAGAGTAGGTACAAATGCTGGTAAATGGCAGATATGGTGACAGGAACCTGGAGAAGCTCTCTTGTGGTTGCTTCCATTTTCTGTGAATTTGGAAGTTGAGTGAAGACTGGAGGAAGAGGAGTTGTACTTTAAGCAGAAAGGAGAAGATAGGAAATATTTTTGAGAAGAGTGAGAGTGAAATTGAACTAGGGACATCACCATAACTTGCTTTCACTTGGCAACTTCTAACATATCCCATGCTTTGCTTATTTATTCTCTTTATTTTTATCTCTCCCCAATCATAAGGACAGGATTGTTCTGTTTTATTCATTGCTTATTTCTCAGTGCCCTAGATTAGTCAGGTGCCAAATGTTGGATGCTTAATTAATTTAATGTGTTGAATAATGAATGAATGAATTCTACATAAACTGTATCTATTCAGTGGGAAATAAGCATATATCCCCAACTCAGAAAACGAGAGAGACAGTACCTACCTCTGCCTGCACATACACAGCAATACACATATATACCCTATCACCTTTCCCTCAGTTTCTTGCCCAGATTTTGGTTATCGTCTTTTCCCAGCAATCATGGTTATTTGGTGACTAAGTTATTAGCTCTCAAACTTGACTATGCATCAGTATCACCTGGAAATCATTTTCAGGATATAGTTTCCTAAGCACCAAACACAAATTTTCTGAATCAAAGTCTCCAGGTGTGAAACCTCAAATGTATATTTTTAAAACTTCATGCAGAGCTGATACCCAACCAGATTTGAGAACCCCTGGATTAAATTATTCACATTCTGATGTTAGCTACTCAGCTACAGAGGCAACATATGAAAGACACCAATTATAGTTCCACTTGCCTTCGTGTAATGTACACAATGCTGAGAATGGTATCCATGTCTTTGACTATCACCTCCTGGAAGCATAAAGTCTAATGTGCTGTTTACAGTGCTTACTCAATAGTATTAATTTAACACAGTTACCTAGACCTTCTAGGAAATGAAAATGGTTGAGGTTCAGATGAAAGTGTAACACGGATGCCTGGGTAGCTCAGTCAGTTAGGCCATCCAGCTTTGGCTCAGGTCATGATCTTGCAATTCAGTTTGTGAGTGGTTGAGTTCCAAAGGGCTATCAGCACAGTCTGCTTCGGCTCCTGTCTCCCTCTCTCTCTGCCCCTCACCGCCTCTGTCTCTCTCTCTCTTTCTCAAAAGTAAAAAAAAAAAAAAGTGTTAAAGTGTAACACACATTGAATGAATAAGAATGAGATGAGAAAAAAAAAGGAACAGTATAAGAAAAAGAAAAAAGTAACACTAATATTGGCTGTAGACATATTTTTCTATTCTATAAATTCAGAGTAGTATCCTCAGAGACTAGTTTAAAAAGGTAGTTAATTCTATCTAGTCTGATATGCCTATGGGAATCATAATAATAAATAATAATAGTAATAATAATAATAATAAAACCTTGACAAAATCATTATAAATTCCCCTTTCAAGCTCTATCAAGTTTTTAACTTAAATATTTTCTAGTTTTACTTTCCTAATATTTTTATATCATTGATTCTAAAATATCTAAAGTCAAGTCAACAGTCTTTTTCACCTGAAATTAATCTTAATCTTCCCATGTGCATGTACAAATATAGAGAATTTCTTTTTACTTTTATTTTTTCCAAAAAAAAAGATTATACTATATATATTCTGTACCTTATTGTTCCTGTTGCCACATTAAAAACCATCCCAAACTATAGTAGCCTAAAACAAAAACAGTTATTTAGTTTGCTCACAAGTCTCACAAAGCTGCAACTCAGATGAGGTTCAGGGTCAGTCTCTGGCACACACAATGTCAGAGTGACTCAGCAAGGAGTGGAGGATCCTCTTTCACTTTTTGTTTTGTTTTGTTTTGTTTTGTTTTGTTGTTTTTTAAGTAGACTCCATGCCCAGTGTGGGGCTTAAACTCACAACCCCAAGATCAAGAGTCCTGTGCTCCACCTACTGAGCCAGCAAGGCACCCCTGGAGGATCCACTTTCAGTGACTCACATTCATGGCTGGCAACTTGGTGTTGGCTGATCACGGGGAAGTAAGTTCAAGTTGTGGCCCTAAAGTCCCCATTCCTCTTCAACTGAACTCCCCAAGCTGGCCTCTCCCCAAGCTGCTTGCACTTTTTCATGGCATAGTGGTTGAGTTCCAAAGGTTAGCATCTCAAAGAACAAGAAATGGCAGTTGTTCAATTCTTAAAGACTGGTAACAAAAAAATGGTACCTTCCACTTGTTCCATATCCTATTGGCCAAGTAGTCACAGAACCCGGATTCAAGGGAAGAATATAGATTCCACTTCCTGGTGGGAAGAGTGCCAAAGAATTTGGGGGCCATGTTTTTGAAACCACCATATTTACTATATTACTTAACAAAATAACATGAACATCATTCCAATATATATATACACATTCCAAATATAGATATAGATATAGATATAGATATAGATATAGATATAGATATAGATAGATAAGATATAGATATAGACACATATAGACATTCCTTGGTGGTAGAATATTCTACAGCATATGCAGTAATTTATTCAGTTATTCCACTAAGCATTTAAGTAGATTCCTGTTTTTTTATATTTGCAAACACGGATATAGTAAATATTTTTGTATATGTATATTTATGTTCTTATTTTTATGCCACAAATGGGATAGCTGAGTCAAAACTGCACATTCAAAAATTTAATATTAGCAAGTTATTTTCCAAAAAAAACACTGTAATAATTTATAGTCCTAACAGTGTAGAGTATGCTTTTACCAACAGCCTTCTCAGTACTAAATGTCACATTAAAAAAAAAAAAAAAATTACAATCTGATGAGAAAGCAAAATTGTATCTCATTTTACTTCCTGTTTTCCAGGATATAAATGAGACAACATTTATTTTTATATGTTTGTTGGTAATATATCTTCCCTCTTTTATTCTTTTTCAGTCTTGCTGGAAGTTTGTTAATTTTTTGATCTTTTCAAAATGTAGTTTTTGGTTTCTTTGATTTTTCTCTATTTTTCTGTTTTATTATTTCTTTGATTTCTACTCATCTTTGTTTTTTAATTTCTGCTTGTTTTGGGCTTAGTTTGCTCTCCTTATTCTAGCTTCCAATAAAGAAGTTTGATACTGATTTGAGACCTTAACTTCTTTTCTAATGAACACAGTAATGTTGTAAACTTTTCCTCTAAGTATTAATTAGCTACATTCCAAACTTTTTCATATGTTGCATTTTCATTTTTATTCCATTAAGAATATTTTTAATATACCTTTAGATTTACTCTTTGACCAATGATGACCTTAAAGGGTGTTGTTTAATTTACAAGTGTTTGGGGACTTTCTTATAAACTTTCTGTTACTGATTTCTACTTTTAAATTCTGCTATGGTCTGGGAACACAGTCTCATATGTTTTTGTTGTTGCTGCTGCTGTTGTTTTTACTTGGTTAAGGTTTTATGACCAAAGATATGATCTTGGTAAATGTCTTATGTGTACTTGAAAAGAATGTGCATTCTGCTGGTTTTGGAAGGAGTGTCCTAAAATATCAATTAGATCCATTAGGGTGGTGGTATTATTCATTCTCTTTATTTTCTGATTTTCTGTACATTTCTATTAATTACAGAGAAAGGAAGATTGTAGGCTCCAACCATTATTGTGAATTTGTCTTTTTCTTCTTTCAGTACTATCCAATTTGGCTGTTTAGGGGTACATACACATTTAGAATCATTATGCCTTCTTGGTATATTGGCCTTTTTATCATTATGTAATGTCCCTTTTAATTCCTTGTAATTTTCTTTTCTCTGAAGTCTACTTTTGTAATATTAAAACAAAAAAACAAACAAAAAAAACCCTCTTCAGCTTTCATTTATAAGTGTGTCATTGTGTGAAAGTCCACTTCTAAAGTGGCACCGAATGACCCTGTCATGTGATATATGTCCTGTGTACTTCCCTCCATTTGTGGGTGGGTGAGACATAGTAATTTTGATTAAGGAATAGAATATGACAACAGACTTTGTCACTTATGAGGTTAGATTACAAAAGACTGACTTTTATGTTTGTTGCTTTTTCTTCATTTCTACAGTCCCAAGTTCCATTCTGTGTGATTTCCCCTCTGTCTGAAGAATTGACTTTCACTGTCCTTTTAAAGCAGGTTTGCTGGCTGCTCTTAGTTATATCATCTACCTGAGAATGTCTTTATTTCTGAAAAAAAGTTTTTGCTGAATGTATAAGGCTAGGTTGACGCTAACTTTCTTTCAGCATTTTTTAAATGTCCATTTCCTTCTGGCCTCCCAGGCTTCTGATGAGAAATTCACAGCTATTAAAATCATTCTTCCTCTATAGGTAATGCATCATTTTTCTCTGGCTGCTTTCAGTAATTTTTTGTCTTTGGCTTTCATCAGTTTGATGTAAGGTGTCTGGGCATAATTTTTTTGTTTGTTTGTTTTTTGTTTATCATGCTTGAAGTTTGCTGGCCTTCTTAAATCTCTAGGTTTACGTCATTCGACAAATTTGAGAATCTTTCAGTCATTTTTCTTCAAACTGTTTTTACAACATTTCACTCTTTCCCTCTTTGGGACTCCAATGGCTTGGATGTTTGACATTTTATCATTGTTCTACAGGTCCCTGTGGCTCTTTTCATTATTTAAAAACTTTTTTTTTTTCTGTTCTGATTATATAATTTCTATTGATCTGTCTCCAAGTTCACTGACTCTTCCATATGTCATTTCCATCCCTATTCTGCTTTTGAGCCCATTCAAAGAGAATGGGGGGGGGGGCTACTCTATTTTTCAGTTCTCAGATTCCAATTATTTCTTCTATATATCTTCTATTTCCTTGCTAAGCTTTCTATTTTTCTTTCCATTGCAAAAATGTTTACAGTTGCTTGCTATAACATTTCTATAATAAGATGTTTAAAGTCTTAGAGATTCCAACACCTGTGTTATCTCAGTTTTTATATCTGTTGATTATCATCAGACAGTATTAAATCTTATTTTAAATCTGTTTAAATCTTATTGGGAATGTTGGTATTCTTGTTCTAGCAGGCAACTGATCTGGTTAAATTCAGGCTGTCAGTTCTATCCCATCTTCTGTGCTCAGTAGTTCCAAAGTCAATTCAGTTTTCAAAGCCTTAGCAGTTCTGTTTATATCTATCCCACCTGTGCACCAGCCAGTGGTCACTCTGTGGCATGGATTGTAGTCTGCTGGTTACTTCTCATCTCAAAGTCTTTAATGTAGTAATTAGGCTCAAATCTATGCATGCACTCATTTTCTAGACCCTTTCTCTCTCCATGGTCCCCCCATACTTACCAATTCTCTTGGACTCCTCTTTTCATACTTGTCAGCAGAAAGCTGAGATTTTAGTTACTACACCCTGTCACACACTTCTATGACTAGACTCAAGTAGCAAAAAGACAGAGAGGAGGAAAAACAATCGGGCAGGGGAGAGCCACAGTAGAGAGGAAGTTTATCCCATCTTCTTGGATTAGAGAACCAACTATACTACTTACTAGTTGTATGACATTAAGAAACATCACTTCATGTCTTTAGACTTCAGTTATCTCACCCACAGAAAGGAGTGTTTTACCAGATCTGGTATAAGATTCATCTTGAATTATTGGTAAATATGCTGACCTCAGAGACTTCACCCTAAGATTCTAAGTCAGTCATTCGGGGCTACAAAATTACATCTTAACAAATACCCAAAGTGATCTAGTGAATGTTGTTTAGCAACTACAATTTAGAAAATATAATCAAATATTCCAATTTCCTTCTATCTTGAGACTTATTAGGAAACAAATAAAAGCAAAGTTCAAATTAAAAAAAAAAATAGAAGCACAGAGCTTCTTGGAACCTTGATTTACAAAATTTATGACTCTCCTGAACTCAACTTTTGGAAGTAATAGAAATTATTATATTGTTTAAAGGCTTTTACTTGAAAGACAACACTAAGCATTGTGGAGATTTCAGATATAATAGCTTGGGAATTGCAAGAAGACATTAGTTTGAACAATGGGAAACTGTTAATATTCAATTATTTTTCACCTACAAAAAGAGCAATATCCTATTATTCAATTTAGGTCATTTTCTCTTAGCTGGTCATTTCCCATAATTTAGTATGCGCAATTTCTTTTAATATTTCCGTCTTTTTTCCCTACATTACTGAGCAAGGCTATTTATAAGATGGCTTCATGGATAGGATACTATTCTGAGAGTTTTAGGTCATTACTTTTAAGAGTTGAGAAGGGTATGTTTGTACTGAGGGTAAGATTAATTTTAGTTATTTTCTTTGTGAAGTTATTTACTAGTTTTATCTAATCTACAGTCCCTTCTGATAGAGCAGAGAAAAATGGATAAATATGCAGGAATTAATTGGTCCCTCCCATATCACTCAGGTAGCTTCTTAAGGGTTTGAGCTATTTTTTTTTAATTTTTTATGTTTATTGATTTTTGAGAGACAGAGTGTGAGCAAGAGAGGGGCGGATAGAGAGGGAGAACAGAATCTGAAGCAGCTGTGCTGACAGATCAGAGCCTAATGCAAGGCTCGAACTCACAAACCATGAGATCATGACCTGAGCCAAAGTCGGATGCCCAACTGACTGAACCACTCATGGGCCCTATGGTTTGAGATTTAAGTTATCTTATTTGTTAGCCAGAAGTTTGGTTAACAATACACTAAAGAGAATGAACAAAGTTCCAATATTTGAAAGGAACAAAAAGATCATCCATTTTTTCATTCTATAAATATTTACTGAGGTTTTGCAAGGCACCACTAGACACTTGGGGAATTCGAATATAAATAAGATCCAGTCTTTTTTCTCTAAAGACTAACAACTTAGTAGGAAGACAGACACATGTACAAGTAATTACATTACAAGGTAGATTGTGCGACAAAGGGTTATAGTTTTAGTAGCATCTCTAATGAAATAAGTATGTATTCAAATGGCACCCAGTGGGGTTGGTGAATGTTTGTTCTCATTTCTCTTTTTAAGAAAACTCAAAAAATCTTTAAATATTTTTTTAAAGTTTATTTATTTTTTTTTTTTGAGAGAGAGAGAGAGAGCACAAGTGGGGAGAGGCAGAGAGAGAGGAAGACACAGAATATGAACCAGGCTCCAGGCTCTGAGCTGTCAGCACAGAGCCTGAAGTGGGGCTCAAACTCATGAACCGTGAGATCATGACCTGAGCCAAAGTCGGATGCTTAACCAACTGAGCCACCCAGGCACCCCAGAGTCATGATATCTTTAAAAGAGATCAAAACAGGCTTATTTTTTATACATATGGTGAAGTAAGTATTTGCAACTCACCTCTAAAGATGGCACTGCATCAGTTTGACTCATTCAGAAACTGTAGTACATGCTTTGGAACTTACAACAAAATAAGACATCACAAACTTTCTCAGCAGAGCTTCTGGTTACCAGCAAGATAGTTTTGACAGAATATTGTTTCTACATTCAATAAATGAACAGTGAAAGATTGTATATGGATACTCTGTTGCCTCTTAACCATCTTACTTTTGGGGCAGAGGGGTAGATTTGTGTGTGGGGGGGGAGGGGTTATTCTATTGTTTGGTTTATTTCTTTTTGCCATAGCACCTGGTTTGAGGATACAGCCATCATTTGCAGAGAGTTATATGAATGTCATGTTAAAATCTATTATAGTCACAGTGACAGCAAAGCCCAAATATATGGCTGCTTTTTTGATCCTGGGATTCACGAGAGAATCTCAGCAGGTTTTATAGGTGTTGAGTAGTAAAGCTTCAAATCAGCTCTGAAAACATGGATATTACACTGGGTTGGTGTTATGAACCATATAGGCACTAGCAGAAGCATATTTAAACAGAAAATCTTTGAGGAAGCGTCAAGCTGAGACTGAACAGTACTGCCCCTCTCCTGAGTACAGGGCATGTATTAAAGTAGATGTTCTCTAACATTGTTATAGCTAAAAACCACTGTGGCAATTTGTTAAAAGAAAAGTTATCAGATCAGTACTTCTAAAACCTGAGTTTTTTTGTTTTTTTGTTTTTTTAATACAGATTCTGCTTCAGCAGATCTGGAATCAGATCATACTTTTAAGTACCAAAAGCCAGCACTAACATTACCCTAAGTCAGTAAATCAGGGTGGAACCTTCCTTGTTAAAACACAGATTGTTAGGCTCCACCCACAGAAAGCCTGATTCAGAAGGTTTAGTGGTGGAACCCAAGAATTTACATTCCTAACAATCTCCCAGGTGATTGCTGGTGCAATCTGTCTGAGGATCACAATTTGGGTAACACTGACCTGTATTGCTCCTCAGAGCTACTAGGCCCTGAGCACTTTTATTTTTAACATACCTCCCTGTTAATTATAGTGAACATAACAATTTGAGAAGCATAAAGCAATGCAGCCTAACCTGTGTATAGGATGCTGACCCCATTATGGCAACAAATGGTACATATCCCCAAAAGCCAAGTGTCACTTCAGTCAAAGCCAGAAGGAACGATACAAGAAGTGGAACAGTGAGTGGGGATAACAGGTGGGTGTGAACACAAAGGAGCCAAGGCAAACTTGACTCAGGTTCTTGAGTCCTCACACTTCAAGACAAAAGCTGGCTCAGTAAGTAGTAGTGGGTAGAGGAAGCAGGATCTGACCAAGGCAGTGGGTGGTAATGTAGCCAGAGCAGTGTAAATACACAGTGGTTAAAGAAGGGAAGCCAAAGGTCAAAGCCCGTTCTGAGGACATATTGAGCAGAAAAATGAGTCGTGGGGTGACACGCTAGGAAATCAGGAACAAGTCAGGACATATTAAGCATAAAGTGGTTCAGAGTAAGCTGCTCAAGAGAGGCTCAATATTAACTTGTATTGGCTGGCCTGACACCTCATCTGAAAGAGCTGAGAGATTTGACATGGACATTCAAAACATCATATCTATTTATTTGGACGTTAATACCTGCCCAGCACTCATCCTGCCTTCACTTCAAAGTAGTTTCTTATAGTTTACAAAACATACTTCCATTCTCCATTTAAGGAGTGTTTTTTTTCTTCATCTATCAAGCTACCTGTCATTTTGATAATTTTTAATCCTATTTGTCCCATTTGTTTTCTCTGTTGCTATTTAAAGCACAATTGCTAAATATCTTTTTCAAAAAACAATTCTGTCCTGGACACCGAAGTTCCCAAATTGTTCTCAGATTTTTTACCTGGATAAAGTTCTAACAAAGTTATTTCTCTAAGGTCTAAAGAGAACCTGCAGCTTCATGTTTCAAATACATATTCTTGGGCATCACCTACTCAATCTGAATCTCTGGAGCTGAGCCCCTTGAACATGCATCTTTAAGGAGTTTCCCTAGAATTTTTTATGCACACAAAAGATTGAGAATTACTGTAGTTATTACTCTTTCCACTCTTTCTCCCCTCTGGGTAGGCCTCAGCTGTTATAAATTTAGTCACTTGTGTTCCTCCTTCCAGGTGAATGATTCAAAATAGCTTTTTAAAGACACAAGATCCATATCATTCCTGAATATCCAAAAAGTAGCAAAACAAAACAAAACAAAACAAAAAACATTAGAAAACATTTAAATAGTTTTTTTTTTCCATGTTAAGGTATGCAATGTAAAGATTAGTGAAGACCAGATCCCCATAATATCAAACCAAATAAATATACACTCTTGGGTGCATGCAGTGAAAAACTACCTCCAGTGTTAATTTTAGGTAACCTTATCAACACTGATATCTAAGAACATAGAAAAGAAATGAAATCAGATACTGGCTGAGTAACACTGTTCTCTACTTCATAGACCACAACATCATGTTCATTTATTTGTTTATTTATTTTTTGGTTAGGTTGGAAGGATAAACCATCACAGTAGCCTCTGGGCACATTTACAAGCATTTTAGAAGAGACATTCTACAGTTTCTGTGTAAATTCTGAGCAGTTTAAAGAGAATACTAGCTCTGCTATTTAGAACGATTTCTGGTTTGTTTCAACTTGAAAGTGATTTAATAGGAGGCCCACAGAGAAAATCTGTGTTAGTAATCAAATTATAACAAGTAAGGATTAAAAGTATTAAGAAGTTTAAGCAAACTTTTCAGCTGCCCTGTTTTTTTTTTTACTAGTTGAGGGGATAGAGGGTCATTTGAAGTTGGCGGTGAGAATAAGTACAACAAAATTATAAGAATGAAAAACAAAAACTACAAAAAAATTTGGTTCATTATACATCTCCAGCAACAGTGTTTTTCAAACACTTGGGTTTGGCCAAACCCTAGTCTTTTTCCCAAGGACATTCTGTCTCAGCCTACCATTCCCTTTCGGAATTATAGAGCCAACTGTATTTTACAGGTAAATTTAATTTACATTTTAAGATTCATTTGTACTTAATTCATCAAAGTGTTTTGTCATGTGAGCCACTGGGTCTTGCAGAAGGCTTGTGATCTTTTTAATAGACTTTTATAGCCTATTTTTTTTCCTTTCTTAGAAACAGGAAGTCACTTTAGCCAAAAGCAAACAAGGTTAAACTCCAGAGTGTTCAGTTTGGGCTTGACATTTAGAAACCACAGATCCAATGGGTCTTGAGCTTGGCAAAACATTCCTTCCCTTCTTTATTAGGTGAAAAGAAAACATTTAGGGTAAAAACAAAAATGATTAAAGTGGGAATGCATTGTTTTTGTCTTTTATAAGCAAAAATAAAACCACATATTCTATTTCTAAAAAAAATCTCTAAAATATGTATAAGCCAAATTTATTTCTGATAGTTTTTTTCTTTATACACTGCATAAATACATATTACATATAGTAAACTTATATATAAACACATATGTTTATAAAATTATAAATACATAAAGCTATATGCATATATATATAATTATAAATACATTTATAAAGTTTCTACTAGTTAAGAATTTATTTAGCTACTGCTTTTCTAAAGTGACTAAATTGTATTATGTAGGATATAATAATGGCAAAAGATCTCAAAAGATTTTTTGAAGATCACTGCCCCAAATGTCCCAAATGATTGTTAATTAACCTTCAAGGAAAGAGAGGTCAAATTCTTATGTAGTTATAAGAAAAGATTAAGGACAAACTGATTACTGGCTTCCAGCAGGAGTATAGGCAATACTGGCCTACTTTTTTCAACTTTCCAAACCTCCAATAAAAAGACAGAGATCCTAGAATAACAAAACAAAATTTCATGACAACATTTACAGCAAAATTCAGGAAAAAGGCATTCCTACACACCCCACACTTGGACCTGCCATCAGGCCCACGTGATATCAGCAACTGTATAGGAAAACAGGGAGAGAAGACAAAAGCACTTTGAATGATGTTGAGATCCAGAAAACAAATTCCTAACAGGTATTTCCCTCAAAATGAGATGTTCCTACTAGTGTGAAAAGCTCAGTGAGCCTGTCTGAAAACTGCAGACACATGTGGGAGGGACATTCAGAGGCTATAATGCATGAGTGAGTTCAAGGGACTGCACAACAGACTGTGCAGGAGAGTCTCGACACCAAGAACTCAACAATTGACCAGCCGAAGGTCCCTTTCAAAACACATGCTCAACCCAAGGGGAATGGCTGGGAGAAGAAGCTAAACACAGCAGAGTAGAAACACCAGGACAAAATATGGAGAAGTTCCAGAATAAAATTACTGGTGAGAAGGCTAGAGGCAGGAAGCTAAGGAAAGCTTGCTTGGTCCTTCCTTTCTTTGAGTACAGGAAAACCCTTCTCATTTAAAATAAGCAAGAGGAATGCAATGAAGACACATCCTATGTAAGGTTTTTATAAGGAAAAAGAATAGTGAGCAAAATAATATTCATGTAGGGAATAAGGGCATGCCAGAAAACATCTCACAAAATGAGATTAAAAATATCTAAAATATTAGAAAAATAGCTAAAAGAATTTAAGAAAATAGTAGAAACAGTGAAAGAATGCCAAAAGAATTACAAACATTCAGAAATGAGCTGATGGGGAAAATAAGGACTTTTTGAAAAGGAAGAGGACAGAACTCAGGAAAGACTTGGAAATAAAAATATAAACCCTTTCAGAGATGATATCCAAACTAGAAGGAACACAGGAACAAATAAATGGTTTTGGAGAATGGATAATGCCTTTGGATACACAAATAATGCCTTACAGAAAACAGAATATAGCAAAGAAGAAATTTAAAAATATATATGAAAGTTTAAAAAAAGAAATGAAACAATTTAAAAGAAAGTGAGAAAAGGTAAATAAAATCCACCACCTATGCCATGGAAGTCTCCATAAAAGATACCTAAAGTAATAGAATAGACTCAATATAAAATGTGTAATCCAGGAAAATTTTCCTGAATAAATAAAAAACGTTAAGCTGTATACATATTGAAAGAGCAAACCATAGACCTAAAATTTTTTAACCAAAAGAGAACACATATTGTTATAGTAAAACTAACTTTTAAGGGGGGAAAAAGTCCTTTGACTTTCTAGAGTATCTAGTCAAAAGGCAAAATGACTTGTAAGGAAAGGAAACTTGATTTTCATCATGCTTCTTAACAGGAACACTTTATGACAGAAGATTGAAATATCTTAACTTAGTTGAGATACTCGAGGAAATAAAGCATAAGCCAAGGCTTTTATATGCAAAGTGACCTTCAAGTAAAAATGTTGAACTTTTTATGAACATATAAGAATTCAGGTAATATAGCCCCATGGAGTCATTCTTGGGTAATCTCCTAGAGAACAGACTTTGGACAACCAAAATGATTAGAGTCAATGACACAAGGGCCAGGGGTTCAAATTTAATACATATTTATTTGTAGAACTAAGATTAAATAATGGATACAAAGAAAACATAATACACAATGGCTATGCTATATATTCTGATGACATAGACACAGCACAATTACTGAGTGCAGGAAGAAGGAAGAGAGAATATAGAAAATATAATAAACCTGCTAATTACCTTAAAGATGTTCCTAGATAATAAATGAAGGTATCATAAAGTTAGAATATCATTAACCCTTAATTAAATAACACACCTACACAATTTTTAATGGTAGTTAATACCATAAAAACAATAACAGCTGCAACAACAACAACAACAATCAAGGGCGCCTGGGTGGCTCAGTGGGTTAAACATTGGACTCTTGATTTCAGCTCAGGTCATGATCTGATGGTTCATGAGTTCGAGTCCTCCATTGGGTTCTGCACTAATAGTGCAGAGCCTGCTTGGGATTCTTTCTCTCTCCTCCTCCCATGTGCACTCTCTCTCTCAAAATAAATAAATACACTTAAAAAATGTAAAAAAACCCCAAAAAACAGCCAGACAACATGTGCATCCTGATAAAAGTACACATCACCATCTATGAAGTAATTTTGTTATTAAAAAAAAAATCAAACCTGAGTTTGAAAGTCTATAAATACCAGTAACTCACAGAAAACACAGGGGAAAGAAGAACATGTTAAATAAGCCCACAGGTATACATCCCAGACTGTGGGAAATTTTCCTGGACTAAATATAGTCTTTTCTACAAACTAATTGCAGGGATAAAGGAGTGAAGTGGGCTAATAAGTCAAAATAGACTTAAGATACATGTCACACAATTGCCATGTATAAACATTATTTCAATCCTGATTAGAACAATTTTAAAAAATAATTATAAAGCAATTGGGGAAATTTGAATACTTTTTTGGATATACGATGATATTAAGGAAATAATGGGGGATTTTAAGTAGACACTAATTCCGTTTCTTAGAAGAATAAGCTGACTATACAAATCTTACATTAAAAAAAATTTATCTTTTTTTTTTAAATTTTTTTTAACGTTTATTTATTTTTGAGACAGAGAGAGAGACAGAGTATGAATGGGGGAGGGGCAGAGAGAGAGGGAGACAGAGTATGAATGGGGGAGGGGCAGAGAGAGAGGGAGACAGAATCGGAAGCAGGCTCCAGGCTCTGAGCCATCAGCCCAGAGCCCGACGCGGGGCTCGAACTCACAGACTGCGAGATCCTGACCTGAGCTGAAGTCGGACGCTTAACCGACTGAGCCACCCATGCGCCCCAAAAAAATTTTTTCTTTTAGGCACCTAAGTGGCTCAGTCAGTTGAGCATCCAACTCTTGGTTTTGGCTCAGGTCAGGATCTCAGAGTTTGTAGGTTTGAGCCCCACACTGGGCTCCATGCTGACAGCACAGAGCCTCTCTTTCTCTCCCTCTCTCTCCACTCCTTTCTCTGTCTGTCTGTCTCTCTCTCAAAATAAATAAACTTTAAAAAATATCTAATCTTTAGTACTATGTAGTCACATTATTTAACTTATGAATATGGTAGCATGAAATTATAGTATAGAATCATGGTAACATTATATTACATTGATCAAAAAGAAATTTAGAAGCTCTATGGATGAAAATAAACAATTGAAATGCTAGAAAGTGTATCAAATGAGTTCTAGTCTAATAAATGATTGTTTGGTCCAAAACCTGTCATTTTGGGAATGTTCAGTCATGAAACTTTGAGTTCACTAATTAATCTATTCCATAAACATAACTAATCTTCTATTAAACTATTTTTATGTTTAAAGTAAGCTCTCTTTAGCTTACATTTGAACCCATTTCCTTTATTTGGCCTTCTTAGAAATGGCCATTTGCTCTTTTTTATCATTGACCACCTGGTGGTTTTGAGATATAGCTTCAGGGAACAGATATAACGATTAAATGAGATAGTATTTAAAATGCTGGCAAGTGAAAAGTATGTACTAGTTATTATTTTCACATAAGAATTTTCATTGATAGCTGTATCATGCAGGACCCTTACTCATATGAAAAGTAATCCACTATAGCTAGCTTTAGAAGAAGGGTATTATTGAAAATAATAAAAGAGGTAGTTTATAGAATTTCTGAAAGAACAAAAATTGAGTTTAAATACTACAGAGCATCAAAGAGAAATGCTCAAAACTCTATCCTTGTGTACTCATGACTGGAGACCAAATTTCATCTTGCTATATAACAACTAAGACATGGGGACAGGTTGCCAGAAACTCCAGAAACTTGGATTCCAGTTTGCCTTAAATGAATCAAGTGCCTCCACTATCCGGATTGCCAACTGATCTAATCTCTTCAGCATAACCACCACCACTCACTTCTGCCTCCAGTTTTCAATTCCTGTATCTGCTTGGTAGAACCTAGGTCACAAGAACGCTTGCTGCAAAGGGATCTGAGAAATACTTAGCTTTAGCCTAGACTCTACCGCACAAAAGTTATGCTAGATGGGAGTTATGCTGACTAGGTGAACCAAAATAAGTGTCTTCCATCACGTTCTAAAATACTTAAATTCAATCTATGTTTTCCCTCTTTAATAAAAGTCCTGCTTACTCCTCAAAGGGACATTTTTTTTTCCTGAATATCTTTATCTTTCCTGGGCTTCTCCAGTATTTCCAAATCCTCTCTTAAAATGTTATTAAGCTTGTCCTTAGTTAATGTCAAGTAGAGCAGAAGGATGACTTTTTAAAAAGGCATACATCTGCTACCTTTATGAAAATAAATTGATTTTGCAGATACATGTTTGAATTGTTTGATTTGATCTATTTTTTGTGTAGCCATCTATAGCATATTATATAAATATAAGTATGTATTTATTTAATTCATTTGGTTTTAGATTATCTTTTAAGCTCATTAAGAAAGATAATTATCGAGGCGCCTGGGTGGCTCAGTTGGTTAAGCGGCCGACTTCGGCTCAGGTCATGATCTCGCGGTCCGTGAGTTTGAGCCCCGTGTCGGGCTCTGTGCTGACAGCTCAGAGCCTGGAGCCTGTTTCAGATTCTGTGTCTCCCTCTCTCTGACTCTCCCCCGTTCATGCTCTGTCTCTCTCTGTCTCAAAAATAAATAAACGTTAAAAAAAAATTTTTTTTAAAAGAAAGATAATTATCTTTTGAAAAGTATTTAGCATATGTTAGAAGCTACTTTTAAAAAGCGTAAAATAGCATATATATTACCAAATCATGTTTGGTAATAATAACCCCCAGGGGTGCCTGCATGGCTCAGTGGGTTAAGCATCTGACTCTTGATTTCAGCTCAGGTCACAATCTCACGGTTCATGAATTCAAGCTCTGCATTGGGCTTTGCTCTGACAGTGCAGAGACTGCTTCTGTCTAAGATTCTCTGTCTCCCTCTCTCTGCCCCTCTCCCACTCTCTCTCAAAACAAACAAACATTAAAAAAATAATAGTAATAACCCCCGAAGGACACTTTTGCTACAAAACAGGCCAAGTTCCAAAATTCATAGTCTTTAAAATGGAAGGGTCACCATCTCTTCTCTTCTCAACACAGCGTTCATTGTTTATGGCTACTTCTGGAACTTAATGATTTATAACAAACTATATTTATTCATGTTCTCACCTCTAGATAGCATCCCTTTACTGAAGACCTTTTTCCTTTTTTCCAATAGCCATACATACACATGAAATCATTTAAATATAAGTAAACTCAATGAAGGGTGAAGGACTTTTGTCTTCTAGGGGAAGTGGGTTAAAAGTGCATCAGCTCATCTAAGCTTGTCTACCAGATGTGACTTGACTTAAATATTTCATAATTCTGTTTGCAATCAAAATGGAAAAGGAAACAAATGAGCAAATATAATTTGTTGAGGCCTGTGAATTGAATAGAGAAGTGTGGAGAGATGAAGGTAGGGGTAAAGGAATTACTTGAAGGCAAAGATGAATCATTAGAATATAATTCAGAAGGTAATAAAGAGCAAATGGTTTAATGAAGCCAGAGGACCACCATGATCTTGGCTGTTGAATAAGAGGGAAGAAACAGAATGGTTAGAAATCTTTGGTTCATTGACCTATGGGTATATTTCAAAGTCCTTGTTTTTGATAAACTATAGGCTATCTTCAAATAGCTAAAATAACCAATCAATCTAGTACAAATATTCATGCACAGATCTTAGAGGTCAGATGTTACAAAAATAGTAATTGGTTGATGGACTGAATTTTTTTTAACTAACATAATAAAGAAATAATAATTAAAACCAAGGGAGAGGGGGTGCCTGGGTGGCTCAGTTGGTTAAGTTTCTGACTTCAGCTCAGGTCATGATCTCACCCATTCATGGGTACAAGCCCCACGTTGGGCTCTGTGCTGACAGCTCAGAGCCTGGAGCCTGCTTCAGATTCTGTGTCTCCCTCTCTCTCTCTGCTCCTTCCCTGCTCGTGCTGTCTCTGTCTCTCAAAAATAAAATAAATGTTAAAAATAAATAAATGTTAAAAAAAAATTTTAAAAAAACCAAGGGAGAGAAGAAAATTACAAAACTATGAAGGTAGTCTTTGCCCCTAACACCTCGCAGAGCCACCTAACAGATGATAACCAAGTTTGATAGACCAGAGAGAGATTGGCAGTTTTCACGCTTCCTTCTTGCTCAAGATTATTGGACCAATGTCAGAGACAATGACCAATCTCTTTCAAGTTGGCCCAGAGGGATCTGGCAAACAAAGTTCAAATCTCTGGAGACTATTTCCATCCTTACAATGAACTACAGGCCCTGCTTGTGTTTACCATATGGGTTTATTCTTAAGTCAATTAAAAGATAAGCAGTCTCAGAAAACATATGGTACATATTCCACAATACTTTAGAGAAACTATACGATGTATCTTCCATAGAATCTATAACTTAACAGACAATTAAAATGTGCCTTAGAGTCACACAAAACTTGCTAGTATCAGATTGTCCTTAAGCACAAATAGATATATTTATTTTGCCATTATTAACAGGAGAAAAATTGCAGACCATCCACTACAGTTGGAATTCTGCAATTTTTGTCCTTTTAAGACTAGCAAAGGGGAGCCTGGGTGGCTCAGTCGGTTGAGCGTCTGACTTCGGCTCAGGTCATGATCTCACGGCTCATGAGTTCGAGCCCCACGTTGGGCTCTGTGCTGACAGCTCAGAGCCTAGAGCCTGCTTCTACTTCTGTGTCTCCCTCTCTCTCTGCCCCTAACCCACTCGCATTCTGTCTCTGTCTCTCTAAAAAATAAATAAACATTAAAAAAAAAAAGACTAGCAAAAATATATTCTTTTGCTAGCCATAATATACTAAACTATGCACACTATTTTATACATAGTGTATAAGCCATATTCTCAATAGCATGCAATGCACTTTAACTACTTTTTGTCTATTATGCCCTAAAGAAACATATGAGATAATGATTCTATCAGTTTATATTGATACATTCTGTTTATTTGAAAGTATATCAGCATGAAAATCCTTTAATAATATTTCAATCATTCTTTAAATCCTAAATCACTTAAGCATGATTTAAAATTGTAAGCTTTTCTTCTGAATATAATAAAACTTCAGTTTATAAGGTATATCTAGGTAGTATCTGGGGTATATCTATTGGAGAAAGTGTGTTTTGGCATCCAAAGAGGGTGACAAGATCCCTTTAATTTACATTGTAGAGCAACCATGCTATTTTACAGCAGGCAATTTTTTACTTTTCTCCTTGTCTTTATTTTTAGTCCCTGTGATGTTTTGTTCCCAGATGTAGGAATGTAACTGAACAGGGGCTGCTGCTAATTATTGAGCAAATATCCACATGATGTCCAGATGTTAATCTGTGATCATTTTTTTCTATCAGTAAATACATTTCTTTTTAGTCATGTTGAGATCAGATAAAACTCTTCCTACACTTTACCTTATTCATTTGGAGCCCTTACTTTATTTAGTCTTGAATCAGTTACATATCATCTACCTACACTCTTATGTGAATTTTATATCCAAATGAATTAACTTCATTTACATTTCTTATTTTGTTAAAATAGCACAATCTGACTTAGATTTCCATAAGAGGAAAACCTCTTAAGAAAGACATTTTATTTTCAGTTTATAAAATATATTGTTGAAGCTAAGCACAAAGAAAATGTCTGTAAAGAAAAAAATAAAGATTATATTTTGCTAGATGCTAACATCACATGTTTTCTTCCAGAGAAATGGTTATTAATAATAGAAGAACAATATAAAACCCTAAGTTAATTTTGGGAATTTTGAAAGTTTCTCTGGGTTGGAAGAAGGAAAAGAAAAACAGTCAATCTCTCATAATGGGTCAATATATATCATTATATTTAAAAATTTGCATATTTTAATTGAAATTTATTTACTGAGTCTGTACTTCAGAGCAAGATAGCTGCTTAGGTAGATAAAATTACCACAATGTTTTCTAACACTAACTTTTTATGGTAAAGTAACTTCACATGGTTCTGAATCCTCTAGAAATATTAGCATTACAAACTGAACATTCAGAACTAGAAAAATTGCATTTCAGTCTATAACTCTCATATAGGAATAAAATGAGATTACAACAAAACCAAAATTGACAATTTTTAAAAGTCAATAAGCTTAAAACTGTTATTGTAACCACTATACAATTCCTTTTTTGATTTTCGGAAACACTTAAAACACTTTATTAAAGTATATTTCAGTTACTCAGTAAATACATAGTTCTTTTGTAGACAAAACTGGGTGAAAAAATCCAAGAGATACTGTAATTTCAAACCGTATGTTTGCTCAAACTGAGGTTATAATATTACAAAGTCTTCTCACCAACTAAGGAGCCAAAGAGGCTGCTCATTGTCTGATTTGGCTCAAGGGATGGGAGCCATGGCATTGGCCTTCAGCAGAGTTGGTGGGAAACCAATTTCAACTG
Source organism: Panthera pardus (assembly GCF_024362965.1). Classification (NCBI taxonomy): domain Eukaryota; kingdom Metazoa; phylum Chordata; class Mammalia; order Carnivora; family Felidae; genus Panthera; species Panthera pardus. Next base: position 38,022,115 of record NW_026526732.1, read on the forward strand.
GGTCATATTCAAAGTTTGAGTGTGATACTGATACATCTGATTGTTTTGTGTAAGACTTAATGGTATGGTAAGATTTATTTTGAGAGATATTTAAATTTAAACTAGCTTTACATTATTTAATTCTTTAACGACTTCTCTGGATTTTTCCCTGCCAGGCAATTTTCAACATATTTGTACATGAAACTTTGATTAAAGGAAATGATCCATTCAGTGACCCAGAGAAAACTTTGGACATTAAAGAAAAGTCACTATCTACAGGCTTATCTATGGTGTCCCTAGCGAATTAAAACCTTTCAATAACTCATATACAGGTTAACTGAATGTAGTTTACTAATTAACAAGCCAAACACTATGAGCAAAAAAAGTTCAATATCCATTATAGACTTTTACATCATGTAACATTAGAACACACTAAATCTCCAATTATAAATTGTCATTTCATACATCTTAATGAATGACAATTATATGAATTAATCCATTAACCTGGGACTGGAAAGAAAGCAGGCCATGTGCCTAAAAGAAACCGGATGATATATCTACAAGTTCTTTTTCTCTTTTTTTCCTATTAATAAACTGGTATGTTTAATGGCAAGAAAAATCGATGGCAGCACATATCTAAGATGGCTTTTTTTTTTCATTTAGCCTAAAGGCATATGGAGAAAAGAGAAGTTATGATAAGATTTTACTAACCATGATGAGGTTTTAAACATTTTAAAGGAAAGTGAATTTTTATGAGGTCATAGATCTTTTAAAATATTTTCCCAAATTGTCATCTTTGGTTCTGTGCTTCGTGTATCAGGAGCTCAAGTACCAATTTGCATCCCAATGTTATGGAAGTATTTGAAACATTCGATTTCCTTACAATGCCAAACAATGTCTAAATTTAGGAGGAAGCAGCATATCTGGGAGATGCTAGTAAGTAAAGCTGTGTTCACAGTCCTCACTGAAGATGGACTCCTAAAAGACACTATAAAATAGATTTCAATTGTGTTTCAGTTAACAGAATCATAATCATTTGTTATTTTTTCTAGCACTAACAATCTGGAGACAAATTAACTTTGATGGACTGAAACCAATCTTAGTAAAATTACCATTTCCCTGATTACTCAGTTTCACAGAACCATAGGCTAAAAAGTCTTTTAAAAGTGATTAGTACACTTACCTGATTCCAGGCAGGATTATACCTAGATTACCTAGTAAATGTAGCTGGTAGGGGGGAAAAATACATAAAAGACATCACATCGGTTATGATCATTTCTAGTTCCAAATATTTTATTGTGGGGAAATACTTTGTATATAACATTATAGGCTTCCTTACCCATACTAACCCCAGAGCACTAAACTTTGGACAATAAGATTGGTTCTAAGATGAATCACTTGGTATACAGTCAATTACAGACCAAGCTTTTAATGACAGCACAGTAACACTGAAACATTATTTTTATGGCAGAAAAAAAAATGTAGTATTTATTTCCCCAAAGTTTCTAGTATATTTGTTAGTACACTTTTTCAAGAACAGAAAACAAAGCACTTAAAGTATAAAGATTTATCTGCACAAAGTGAAATATGAGCAATGTGGCCTTGTAGGAAGAGCACTGGTCCAAAAGTTTCCAGATGACTCTGACTAATGAGCCGCAACACTTTAGGCAAGTGACTTGGCCTCTCGCTTACTATTTTTAAACAGTAAACTTGTTATAACACTGTTCATCTGAGAAAATTAATTACATAAGTAATATGGATTGCAGGATTCATAAAAATGTCAAATCCACCTTTATATTTAATAGCAAAACATGGGCCTTAAATTAACTATCCAATTTCAACAACAGATATGGTATACTGAGAACTCACAAAGTCCTACTAATGCATCTAGAATTTTTCTCTCCAAATAAACAGATAAAAGATGGATGAACCCTAATAGAGCACCAGAAGGCAGGAAAACAAAAGGTATAAAAATCACAATGGCTGAGAGGTTAAACATTCTATTAGTAAAAAATGTTAGCTTAATATGAAGATATATAGATTTACATTAAGAAGATAAGAAAAATAACATACTTGTCACCTTTTACACTTTCATTAAAAAGTTTTATCAAATTTTTCCCTCTTCTGAAAGAGGTATTAAAAATAACATTTCCTGAGGTCAAATGAAAACTATTCAAAGGAGAGAAACTGATTCTTACTACACAGAAGTAAAGAAGTTAGGATGGCTTAAGACAAAAATGAAAGGACATTATGAAGAGGATGTTAACCAGTCATTCTACACCATGACAAGATGAAAGAATTTTAAAACATTAGCAGAAGTACTTGTAAAACTTAGCAGGATAGGCCACAATTGGGATTATTGAGAATGTTTTATTATGTGGGCAGGCATTGAAACAGACTGAGAAGAGAGGGCATGCAATAAAGATCTTTAATAATGGAAAAGATAATTCATTCTGAATGGCTGGCCTCACCTTGCTTAAAGTCTAAGTACTTGACACTTGACCTTTGAGATCACTCCCAGCCCTTGTATTTTATAGTTTATTCTCAGGAAAAGAAAAGGGCACTCTTAGATTGACTGTGATTTATGATTTCTTAATTTGGACATATCACATTTTGCCAACTTAATGGCAATATTTTAGAGGAAAATGAGAATTCTGTACTCAATAATGAGTTTAATGGCAATCTACTCACTTTAGCCAGGGCCGTTTTGATACAGATTAGATATAAAATGACTGAATTTCAAAGTTAGTTTAATATACACAATGAATACTAGTGGGTTTTCATTTCTAAAGGTAAGCATACTTGCAAATGTCTGGCCAGATATAATTAAGTCTGAAAAGCTGAAACATTTTAGCCAGTATTCAGAAGAAAAAATGTAATAGTATATTTCATTATTAAATGTTACATGTCCTATAAAATGCCACAAAAGAGACATTTCATTTTTGAAAGATTATTGGTTATATTTAAAATGACCTTCTAGACCATTAGGTAAATTTGTTTCCTTGGAGCACTGAAAGGGATACAGCCCTCATCATTTAACTGCTGATCTCTTGGTTCCCACATATTCCAGAACTAGAATTTGGCCTGCTGAGTTCTGGCAAGCCTTGTGTTGGTATCAAGCAAACTCCTTTCCAAAAAAGCGTTGGATAGCACTACCATAACTCCAGTTGTACTGAAATCCAAATGTGAATTTCCTGGAACACATATGGGAACACGCAGTCAACAGATTTCTGAAACTGCATTCCAGCACTTCGCTTTGCCTCTACAAGTGCTTGCCTATCTTGGAAGAGAATCTATTAAAATCTTTTTCAATGGGTTCAGAGAGAAAATATTGAAACTAAAATGGCCACTTCGCTAGTCAGCGTCAAAGTTTTATATCCTAAATTCCGTTTGAGGCTGGATGAATACACTATGATTATTCTGTATATATGAGAGCGTACTCCCCAAATAGCAAAAGATTGGAGTGACATTGATAGAATTACAATCATCATCATTATCTTCTATGAAATTTTTTTTTTTAGTTCAGCCTTTTTGTCTTTCATAATCAGGACAAAGTTGAGTCTTAACACCCAAATTTGCTGTTTTGTGCTTTTGCTCAATAAGAGGTTTTGGTAAAGGCTGTTTTACATTGCATTTTCTTAAACTAACTGGTTAAAACATTGTTTTCCATATGTTTTAAACATTATTTTTACTTATTCATTTTCAACCACCTTCTACCCCTTATTTCCAAAACAATTCTCTTGTTCCCCATCTTAACAGGTTCTCCACTCTTCAGATTTCAGGTACTTAAAAAGAAATGATAAAGTTGAGGGAAAAATTCAGCTTCTTTTGGATGTGTCATACCAATAGTCTGAGAAAGACTAACTTGTGAAATGTTTAGTCTGTTCTCCATAATTAACCACTGTGTTTCTGATGGGTGCAGAGAGTTTTCTAATCTGGATTTACTCAGCCCCTCAGGTAATCCTGGGTTTTTAAATTATAACAAATTGATTCTAGCACAGGGCCTAATATATAGTAGGAAGAACAGAAGACAAGGGGAGTTAAATATGGAAATACCTTGTCTAAAATCTGAGGAACTACTTAATTTAGTAGAAATATTACCTTTTCCCAGAATATAACTTATATTAAAAGTAGGATCACATATTTTCCTAAATGGAAATTTTCATACATAATCTAAAAAATATAAATGAATTTTTAAAGACAATAGACTAGTATGTAGGGTTGGTATTGATAGGGATGAGTTTCAAAGCAAAATTCAGAACTGATAGGCCTCTTCTGAGCAAGCTAGCCACATTTACACTAATCCAGGTCAGTGGGCACAAAGTCACCGTTTTCTCTCACCACTCCTAATCTCAAAGTTTTGTTTTGTTTTCTTTTGTTTAAAGTGTTTTACTCACAAGATGACCATCTGATAAAATGCCTCCTGGTCTGAAGTTGTAGGGAAAACTGTTCTTTTGATAGGAGGTTTGAACCATGTTTATGGCTGTGTAATGGAGAAAGAACCTGTCCCAGGTAGAGGCTATGCGGTGTGCACAGCTCAGATTCAGACAGCCCTGTGTCTAGATATGGAAGACATCAGGCAAGATGTTTATTTGAGAGGTAAAGGACCTCCTTGAACAGAGTCTATCCTAATGGATAAGAGCGAATTTCACAGACATGGCCCAATTAAAACAACTGAGTTAATCGGTGAGGTTGGTAGTTAAGTGTGATAGTGAATACAATAAGGAGTTAACTACTAGTCAAATTTATCTGACGTATGAGTTTTAGGGAACTAGAGACTGAGACTATAAACTAGAAAAGAAAACAAAACTAAAAAAGCTGTTTCTTAAAAAAAAAGAAAACACTTCATAAAATGTTGAGGTTCAAGCCAATCCTTGAAGACATACTCATTGGAAACAAAATACTAAGACAACAGAAAGGCATACTCCCCAGTGACCTGGTAGCACTGTGGGGTACAGGATATCAGCTGTCCCCCAGCTGTGTGGGAAATGGGATACATTGCATAGCTAACAGTGCCCGCAGTGGCAGCATACTCCAAGAACAATGGTACTGGGGATGCAGGGGCTAGAGGCCATGGCTACCTGTGTGTAGGTTGAGAATGTGTTAAAGAACACACATATATTACCTAGCATAATTCCTAGCTTTCTAAGTAAGAAAGACGTTTAGTAGAGTCAGGTCTCAAAATAGCAGATGAAAGTGAAAGCCAAGGAAATATTGCTTCTTTCTAATAATCTATCTCCATATACCCTCCTCCAAGTTGCCTTGGGACAACATGGGTTATGTATTTATCATATATGTCAATTAGGATTAGAAAAGTTCAGATTACAAGAACTCAGGAAAAATCTATTTCTTCGGCATTTCCAAGCAGAGCAAACAGTTTGCTTAGACTCATAAAGATACGTTGATAAACTCACTAGCTTCATTTTGAAGCAAGGGATAAATCAGAAAATCGACTAAAATGCTATTAGCAGTAATCACTACTTTCTTCTTATTAAAATTGTTCCCAGGGGCGCCTGGGTGGCTCAGTCGGTTAAGCGTCCGACTTCAGCCAGGTCACGATCTCACGGTCCGTGAGTTCGAGCCCCGCGTCTGGCTCTGGGCTGATGGCTCAGAGCCTGGAGCCTGCTTCTGATTCTGTGTCTCCCTCTCTCTCTGCCCCTCGCCTGTTCATGCTCTGTCTCTCTCTGTCTCAAAAATAAATAAACGTTAAAAAATAAATAAAATAAAATAAAATTCTTCCCTTATTTCTATAAACCTGATTTTAGTCCTAAGTCTCCAGCCACCCCACGTTTTTCAACTTTTCCTGTTTCTGTTCACCTCTTAAGTGTCCATGTGCTCCAAAGCTTCATCTTTTATTCTCAGATCTTTCTCTATACATTTTCGCTGGAAGATCTCACTCCAAGCAGTTTCACTTACAACTTGTATGATGGCAATTTTCTTACATAGTTGACACAGTTAAGAAACAAATCACTAAAAGTTTTCAAATCTCAGAGAAAAGGTGAGAATCGGAGATCTGGTGAGTAGAAGTAAAAGCAAAAGAAAGTTTATGTAGGGGGAAAACAGTATGTTTATAGCATAGCATCTACAATACCATTCAGATAACTGGGCTACTCAGAAGACACTTTACTTGAAAGTGTTAACAATCTTAACCCAGGAGAAGCATTTGTAGTCTTTTCACCAATATCATCCAGCCCAGGGTGTGTTTGGAGAAACGATCCCCAAATCTCATACATTTTGTTTAGCCAGGAAAAATCCTTGAAGGATGAGGGAATCTCAGCCATTGCTCTGTTTTATTTCACTGCTTCAATTGCACATCTTTTAAAAATGTGATCCAACATTAGCAGATTCATGAAAAAACAAAACAAAACACTGGGGTCAGAATATGTGGGAAATAAAAGAGAAAGTTAGTGTTCAATATGCCAAACCCAGGCCTCAGAGGAAGGTCCTCCTTCTAATCATCTGATGGGTTAGAAGATTACGTACTTTTAAGTTAACAGGTGTTTGTCTCATAAAATCCAAATATTATACTATTTAACAACCTCCTTGGCTATACTAAGGGTTCTTAGGATAAAATAGCAGAAAAACTCTCCTGTCCCTGAGGCAATGATTTCAGCTGGCTTGACTATGTCTGTGTGCATGTGTGTAGTCGGATAGTGGTAAGAGAGATAAAGTGATGGCCTTTCTTGTTTTGTAAAACATTCACTAGATGAATGGAAAACATCAACTACACAGATCGCAGTACCTGGCCTCTCTCAGTACTCACTGTTCTGAAGATAGTTCAAACCCTTCCTAAAGCAGTAAGTATCACTGCCTCACCAGAACCTACAGTAAAGGAATCATAGACCAGTGTGCAAAACAACCTTCTGCCTACTCCATGTATTGTCTAGTAAGGATATTTGCAATAAACAGTGTAAATGTGTAAATTACACTGACATATGTCTTTTATATTTTATTTGACTGGGTCATTTTTTTTTTGACTGGGTCATTTTTTAAGTAGTATTGTACTAAATTAAAAGTTGAAATATATTCTAGACAAATCATCCTTTTCTATATTGAGCACAGGCTCTTCTCACTTAAGAGAGTTATAAAATGCCAAATTAAGTTTTATTTATGTCTCCCTCCATCATTTATTATAAATATAACTTTTTTAAGATTTTTTTTAAATAATCTCTACACTCAACATGGGGCTTGAACTCACAAGCCCAAGATCAAGAGTCGCATGTTCTACTGGCTGAGCCACCCAGGTGCCCCTGTAAATATAAATTTGATATGCACTGCACACTCGATATATTCAAGATATTGGGCTAATAAATCAATGATGGGAGGGGCACAGAGAGGAATAAGATGTGGCTTCTGCATGAAACAGCTCACAATCTATTCCAGATACAGACAGAAGATCACTAACCCTAAAACCAGGCATTCCATGATAACAGAAGCCACAGCATATGGTGAGGGAACAGACAATTGAGCTGATCTTAGAGTGCAAGAATAAGTTTCTCTCATGGAAGGAAAGATATCGTAGGCAGAAGGGTAGGCATAGACAAAGTCATGCAGGTGTGAAGAAAACGTATCAAATTAAAATGCTTCTGGTTTTCCTTCGCAGGACAAGCTGGGGGGATCAGTAGAGTGGCATTTTCAGGATTATTTGTTCTCCATGTACTCTTGGGGATTCTTAGGTCCTTATAGAAATTGTCTGACATGCAATAAACCCACAAAAGAAGAAATATAAATGATGACTAAATATATTTTAAATTCAACTTAATTGGATGATAAACACAAAATATTTATTTTTCACTTACCAAATTAAAAAAATAAATAATAATAATACTCTAATTTGGGGGCACCTGAATGGGTCAGTCAGTTGAACGTCTGACTCTTGGCTTCAGCTCAGGTCATGATCTCACTCACAGTTTGTGGAATCAAGCCCAGCAGCAGGGCAAGCTCATGCTTGCACTCTCTCTCTCTCTCTCTCTCTCTCAAAATGAATAAACTTAAAAAAATAATAATAATACTTTGATTTGAAAAGAATGTGCAGAAAGGACATTTTTATATATTTCTTGAGATATATGCTAAGGAAATCATATTAACCTGCAAGAAATTATATTAACAACGAGAGTCATCAGGATATTATTTAGTAGTAAAGAAAAGTTTAGGGAAAAATTAAATGTCCAATAATGAGAAACAGGTTAAATAAATTAGGACACAAAAAATAAAATATTGCATAGTCATTAAATTTATTGAAGAATAGTTAACGAGAAGAATTTACTTGCATGCTTTATGTTAACTAAAAAAAATTATGTCTATGCATATAGAGACAGAAATCTATGAGAATGCATACAAAAACAGTGCCATGCTATATCAGCGGTAGAAGATATAATAATGGTTTTTGTTTTCTTTTTCTGTCCATCTGCATTTTCAAAAATTTCTAAGATGAATATGCAGTGATTTAATATAAAGGAAAATTATTTACCCAACTTTACAAAAAAACAGAAGCATAGTTGTTGGCTCTCTGAATGGAGAAAGAGCAAATTACCTTATGGTAGTGAGCATAATTTTCCTTCTGCCACTGAAATGAAACATTGGAAGAAGAGGGTTTTAGACTCTATTTTCATGAATAATAATCATTTCTTATAGTGTGAAGTTATTTTCCTCCCTCATGTTCCTAATTGCTCCGCTCAGCCATACATAACATACAGAATCTGCCCTCGGTGCTCCCTCAGAATTGAATAGACAACAAAGGAGTACTCCTTTCCACTATTGCCTTCAACTAGACCATTCTGTTAGGGATATAAGGAAACACATTAACTCCTTAAAGTTGCTAGATGTGTATACTTAATACCATGAAAAAATACAGAATTATGTGTAACCAAATTAGGAAAAAATACTCAGTTCTATGACATTATTTATAAAATAGATTCAAACTCTTTGCATTTTTCCTCAGCATTTAACAAGCCTTGTAGTTTACTGATTACACAGGAGGTGTGGTCTCTTCCAGTGGGTTTAGCACTTAATTAGGAAATAAATGTCATGACATGTATGTGTCATTATGTAGGTATGTGAGAAAGCAAGTTTAACTCTGTCATTATGTAGGTATGTGAGAAAGCAAGGCCACAAGGCCTTGATTATATTATAGAAATTATGCCTGGTTTTATAGTTTTGGTAAAACTTGATTTTCCTGAAGAATCTGAGGTTGACAAAAGATAAGCTTTTCTTTTGAGGTAAGACATTCATTTTGCTAGTTCAAAGCATTTGGTAAGTTTGTTAGGACAAAAGTGAGATATTGCTCATACGGTTATTTAAAAATTTCTATGCCCTTCCTTTCCTTAACATGATACGGAATACAATAAAAAAAACATAGTTTTCTTTTTGACTTTCAACAGTGAAAATATAAAGATAGTTTCATGGAAAATGAGCTTATAGATTTAAAAAAATCCATCTATCATATGTAAAGTCAGTTCTGCTGTAACACATACATATTCCTAAATGTCCTCACTATGCAAAATTGTTGAACAAGAACACCAGGTTTATGGGGAAAACGGGCACATTAGTGGCACATTACTGAAAACTTTGTTAGTTACGTACTTTAAAAAAGATGGAAGACACTTATATAGATTCTATGACAATGACAAGCAAAATCCCAGCAAGATTTTTGTGGATATCTACAAACTGATTCTAAAGTTTACATGGAGAAACAAAAGTCTCAGTAGAGTCAACACAATATCAAAAGGGAGAAGTACAAAACTGGAGGATGGATACTACCCAATTTCCAAATTTATTATAAAGCTACGGTAACCAAGACTGTGGTGTTGGTGAAAGAATAGACAGATCAATGGGACAGAAAAGGCAAACCAGAAACAAACCTCCATATATAGAGTCAATTGATTAAAAAAAAATTATAATAATAATAATAAATAAAGGCAACAAAATGGAGCAAAAATAGCCTCTTCAACAAATGATATTGTTACCACTGGGCAACCACATGCAAAAAATGAATCCAGACACAGAGTTTAGACCCTTCACAAAAATTAGCCCAAAATGGATCATAGGCCTAAATATAAAATACAAAACTATAGAATTCCTAGAAGATAACATCGAATAAAATCTAGATGACCTTGGGTTTAGTGATGCCTTTTAGATTTAGATACAAAATCAAAAACACAATACATAAAAGAAATAGTTGACAAACTGAGCCTCATTAAAATTAAAAACCTCTGTTCTGTGAAAGACAGTATCGAGAGAATTAGAAGATAAGCCACAGACTAGGAGAAAATATTTGCAAAAGACACATCTGATAAAGGACTTAGCCAAAATATAAAAAGAATTTTTTAAATTCAGCAATAAGAAAACAAACAACTGGATTTAAAAATGGGCCAAAATTTTAACAGTCACCTCTCCAAAGAAGATATATTGATAACAAATAAGGATTATAAAGATGCTCCCACATGGTATTTCACAGGGAAATGAAAATTAAAACAGCAATGAGATACCATTACAAATCTATTAAAATGGCCTGAATCCGGGACACTGGCAATACCAAATGTCATCGAGGATGTGCAACAGCAGGAACTCTCATTCATTGCTAGTGGGAACACAAAATGGTACAGTCACTTTAGAAGACTAAAGAGTTTTGGTTTCTTGCAAAATTAAATACATTTATCATATGATCCAGCAATCACACTCCTTGGTATCTACCCAAAGGAGTAGAAAACTTGTGCCCACACAAAAACCTGCACACAGATGTTTAGAGGAGCTTTATTCATATTGCCAAAACATGGAAACAACCAAGATATCTTTCAGGAGGTGAGAGGATAGATAAATACATACATACATACATACATACATACATACATACATAAATTTTGTCTTGTACACCCAGACAATGGAATAATTATCTAGCTCTGAAAAGAAATAAGCTATCAAGCCATGAAAAGGCATGGAGGAAGTTGCATAATACAAATTGAAAGAACCCAATCTGGGAAGGATAAATACTGTATGATTCCAACTATATCGCATTCTGGAAAAGACAAAACTATGGATACAATAAAAAGATCAGTTTTGTTGGAGGGAGAGGAGGGAAAGATGAATAGGAAAAGTACAGAGGATTTTTAAGGCAGTAAAAATAGTAAAATATTATAATGATGGATATATGTCATTATACATTTGTCCAAACCCATTGAATGTGCAACACTAACAGCAAACCTTTAGGTAAGCTACAGACTTTCGGTGATTGTAATGTGTCAACATAGGTGCATGCTTGGTCAAAAAATGTACCATTTTGGGGGCACCTGGGTGGCTCAGACAGTTAAGCACACAACTTTAGCTCAGGTCACGATCTCATGGTTTGTGAATTTGAGCCCTGTTTCCCGTGAGCTTGAGCCCTGCTTCTGGTGAGCTCGAGCCCAGCTCCAGGCTCTCTATTCACTCTCCCTCTCTGTCTACCCCTCGCTCACTTGTGCTCTTTCTCTTTCTCATAGAAAATCTTTGTACTGTCCTTTCAATTTTATTGTAAATAAAATTATTCTTAAAAATGAAGTAATTAAAAAAAATAGAAACTTAATAAAAATAATAGCACTTGTTAAATGGTTAAAAATACACAATAATACAATTAATATGGAAGTTTACTTTGAAAAAAACTGAAGATTTCTTGTGGATGTGGACATATGAAAGATTGCACCTTGTGAGTTACTGTGGGGGAATGGTATGAAAATTATCCTGAATTGGACTTAAAATTATAAAAATAGATGTGGATGAATGTGGCTTATAACACACAGTAAACTGAGGTAGTTGGTAGATGTTTGAAATATCCACATGTGTACATTTTGTGTATTCCTATGTAGTTTTATTTGGTACTGTGCAATTTTCTGCATTCAAATAGTGGTTTTTGTAGACAAAATTGTGCATTAGCCAATGTCAAATTTACATTATGTTCAAATTGTCCCCTAATACATCAATCATTTTACAATAAATTCACACTCTCAAAACATTTGTTTATGGTTAATAAGATTGTGTGACAGATACTAGGTTGATTAAACTACCATGTAATTCCAACCTCCTATTTTTGCTTAACTATATTATAGAGGGTAAAAAAATTAAAATGCAATTGAAGCTACAGGTGGCTATGTGACACAGTTCTTATTAATTACATACAAGCAAGAAGACAGTCTGATCAATGAGGCATAAACACTTGGGAGGTGGGCATAATGCCCCAGTTGATGATTACATCAGACAGAAGCCCTTACTAAAATCTTCCTCTCCTATGATATCCCAACAGACCAAACCATTGGAAATGTGCACAGACGATAGATAGTACAGAATGCTGATGAATGGCTTTATCATCAGAAAAAGATATATTGAAATAAATCTGGTTGCAAATTATGTGACTTGTATATGAATGCTCAAAGAAGCTTTATCCACAATAATCAAACATGGAAACAATCCAAACATCCATCAATAGGTGAGTAGATAAACAAATTATGGTTTATCCAAACAATGGAAGACCACTCAGCAATTAAAAGGAATGGAAAATGATATCTGGAACAGCACAGACAAATCCCAGAAGCATGATTCTGAGTGAAAGGAATCAGACACGATATTTTGTTCTATATTAGTTCACTTATATGAAATTCTAGGAAACACAATCTCCTCTATAGAGATAAACTAGATCAGTGCCTACCTAGGGCTTGGGGAGAAGATGAATATGAGCTGAAAGGGGCAAAGGAGAACTTTTTTTGGTTAATGGAAATGTTCTAATTATTTGTATCTTTTAAAAAAACTCATCAAACTGTACAATTAAAATGTATGCTGTTAATTGCAAGTACATTTACTTCATTAAAGTTGATTTTTAAAAATATCAAATTATAGCCAAACTAACTGATATTCTTGGAACTCTTTGGCCAATGAGTCAAGCTCTGATTCTCATGATCCTATGTTCACAGTCTCCAGTGTTGCCAAAAAGGCAAAAAGTATGGATTATGTTCATATAAAGTTATTACAGCTCACCTTATGAATGTTTCTCCCCTAATTTTAGACACTATCTCACTTCAGTTCAACATGTCAAAGCACTACAAAGAACTCATAAATATACTCAGTCTTACTTCCAACAGGTTTAAGCTGTCTTTCTTTGACATTCTCCCAAGAAATTTCTAAGTGACCCCAAACTGGAGACTTCATTTTTTTGGAAAAGAAAAATGCTTTAAAATTATATTTGAAAGGGCCTTGTCAGATATTTTTTACCTCATGCAAATCTGGTGTATAGGTTTTTGATTTATGTCTGCCTGCTAAAAAAGACAACATACAGAATTATATGATGTACTCTCCCATTGTGAGATTTAAAACTGAGAATTTTTAGGAATCTTACAAAAACAAATAACTTTCAGGAGGGTGTAGTACCCACCAAAGGCCTAGGACCAAGTAGACAACTGCAGGAAAGAACAGCTTCTGTCCAAGACCCACCAATTAAGATTCAAGTGATCACAACCACAGATCATCATATTTTAATTTGCTTGTTTTTTCCCACCACCATTTTTCTTGTTTGTTGTTTACTCTTCCCTTTTTGCCAGTTTAAAGTTCTGAAATGTTAACAGAACTAACATCTAATCATGATATCTGTAATAGATTAACATGTAACTATGATATTTATGAAGTCCCTATCTTTAATGTTGATTTTTGCATCCTTAGCCACTCCTTGGTTTCATTATATGTTTTACCCATATCAATAGCAAATTGTAGACAGGTTATGAACTTATACTAAGGAGTGATTAAGGATACAAATTTATTCATGTATTATAAGAAACTGATATTGAAACTGGATGGCACTCCTTTATTACCAATTCCTTGTAATACATGAGATAATTTCTTGGGAATTTGTACTAAGTTACACTGTAGAGAAAAAAAACCACATCAGTAAAATAATAATAATAATAAATAATAAATAATATTAAAAATAATTATTAAAAATAATAATGAGGAGGAGAAGGGGAAGAAGGGGAAGGAGTAGGGGTAGGAGAAGGGGAAGAAGAAAAGAAAAAATATAAATCTAAAGCCTTCTTTCATATTAGACCTTGATATAGGGGGGCTTTGTCACCAACAAAATTTGATAATTTTTTTGAGAACTGCTTTGGTAACCAAACTCTCACAGAAACAAGACTGGGAAATAACTAAGGAAGATTGGGTATATATGTGGTGGCTATCTCACTTTTACAGACTTTACAAATAAGGTCATTATTTAGACTCAACATCAAGCTCTTTTGCTTTACATCTACTTGATAATCTCACTAATGAAAAAGGGATGGTCTGGTGCAGTACTACTGTTATTATATGGTAATAAAACATTACAATATTCTGAAAATTTCACAAAGGTATTTTGGCTAAAAGGAGATCATGGCCCTTAATGACTAATGATAAAAAATATCCAGCCAAAAGCCCATTGGCTACTGCTTTTAAATCAGGTAAGGATTTGTTGTATCAGTAAACTGATGCTTGACTTCAGGATAAAGCTCAGTTTGGCTCTTGGGTCTTCTCAAGAGAGAGTAAAAGGGGAAAAAAGAGAAGGGAGAGAGAGAACATTAAAAAATTTAACTACAGATGGAAAAGGCGTGCCTCAATTGGAATCCAAAATGTTAGGAATGCTCTCTTCCATCCCAAATCTCTTATTTTCATTCTGTGTGGAAAACTCCAAGAGTGAGGAGAATTCTACATGCTACGAGAACTGCAGAAGAACTATACAATGTTTATAAGTCATAAAACGCTTTGCCCAAGATGTTCATGAAGTTGAACAAGCAGTAGTTCAAAAAAAAGCTAATTTAGTTATAATACTGACCACTCAAGGGTGGACATCTATTGTCATATCCCAAAAGTCTCTCAGCAATCTTTAATATTACTAAGCAGACCCAGGAAGTAAACAAGAAATTTATGAAATTAAGTAATTTGGCCATTCTTTTATATCAGGTGTTGCTGGCACTAGGAATTAGGAATGAGATCTACTCTCTTGATGTAATTAGGGTTCTAGGGTCCAGGCTTAGAACAGGTCTACACACTTGATCATGATCTTTCTTTAAGTATTTGCTCTTTTTACAGACCTCAAATAAACTTTAGAGTCATAAATATTGTTGTACAGCCACCATCTAGTCAAATGATCCAATAAATGATCACCCAACAAAAGAATAAGAAAATAACTCCCCTGAAAATTCAATACATAAACCAACGCCTCAAACAGTATTCTAAATTTGGATCAGTCATGTCTCCAGATGGCAGTGGTCTATCTTCCAGCTCAAGCTGAAGAATTACCACAAAGTGAGGAACTAAGAATTGAGCCTACCTGTGTGGTCTTAGTTCCCTTCCCACAAATTATTTTATGTTCTCATAGGTACATATATTCACGTGTCCTAGTCAATCCTTCAAACATGTTTGAGAATTGTAGGAAAGGATCCCATACTTGTTCTATGAAGCTCTGAATGCCTAGGTCAAGTGGGGAAAAAATGAGAAGTAATCTAGTATATTCTACTAGCTGAATAAAAAGTCTAACTGGTCCAAAATATCACACAGACTTTTACAGCCACATATTCAAATATATCATGATTGACTCAGTCCCCTTGCCCTTCTAAAATTATTAATTAAATGAAACTCAGTTTATTTCTGTGGGGTCATCAGCATCAATTTCACAAAACAGAGTATTTATTTTGAAAGGGTATCAAAATTTGGAGAATATTTTTCATAGCCTTTTGGTGAAAGTTTTTGAGACTGAACAGATGTTGTAGGCTAAGAATGTAGGTTCTATATATTAGTCACCATACTGTAAAAAGTTTGAAAAAAAAAAAAAACACAAAGAATCCAAAGGAATTTTCTTACGATACAATTTCTTCCAAAAGTTAGGCAAAAACTTTAATGTAATATTATTTTATAGAACCTAATTTATCATTTAAGATTAACAACTTAAAATACATACTTCTTCAAGGTTATAAAAAATACACTTACCTTTTACTCATAGCAATGTTTTATCAATATCTACCATGTTTCCTTACTTGGAAAATGCTACATTCCTAACAGATAGTATTTCATGTTCCACATCACCACCACCCACCACCCACCCCATCCTTTACCATTGCAGACATTTTCCTATTGTTTAATTTTTATATAAAGCACAGAGTTATGCAAATAAAAGATGACTTTGATATGGTTCTCTCATTAAAATTATCTAGAACAGGGGCGCCTGGGTGGCTCAGTCGGTTAAGCGACCGACGTCGGCTCAGGTCATGATCTCGCAGTCTGTGAGTTTGAGCCCCGCATCGGGCTCTGTGCTGACAGCTCAGAGCCTGGAGACTGCTTCGGATTCTGTGTCTTCCTCTCTCTCTGACCCTCCCCCGTTCATGCTCTGTCTCTCTCTGTCTCAAAAATAAATAAATGTTTAAAAAAATTATCTAGAACATTTGTCTGTGGATCTTAGGGTCTTACCTGAAAGTCTTTCTATAGGATATTTATTAACACATTTGTATCAAGCTGCTCATTCCTGCACACTCAAGAAGGATTCCACGAGGGGTCACACTGGACATTAATATGGCACTTTTGATCAGGTATCAAATTTTCCCATATCCTTTCCGTTTCTGTATAGAATGGAATAAATGTAGAAGAGGTGGGAAAAAGGTCATTTTCAAAAACAAAACAGATTGGAAAGATAATGATTATATTATAATGACTCATTTTCCTTTATTTCCAGCTTAGAAAGATCTTCCTATACTTAAAGATGTACTCAGAGATGAAAGAAATTTCTACAGCCACTAGATGTCATTATGATGTCATTCAAATATTGATGGACAACATATATCTGATAAAGTTAAAAAGAAAGTTTCATACATTTTTTTTTCTGAAGGAGAAAACATATGAAATGTTGTCATTATCTTGGAAATAATGATAAAATACTACCTTCATCAGGGAAAGGCTAAAGGTCCTACTATCTGCTGAGAAGGATTCTCCAAACCTTGGAGAAACAATAGTGGTTATTTGACATCATTCTAGTTTTGCTACTTGAGAAGATGCTGTTCATTCTACATATATGTTTTAATTCTGAAATATTCAGCTGCTACTATTGTTACTTACCCAACTTTAATTGGGAGGAAACAACAGATGTGTAAAAGCTGAGGATAAATTCAGGTGAGGAGGAAAAGGGAGAAAGATAAAGAGGTTCTTATCTCATAGTCCCTAGTTTCTCTGTGAGTTACAGAGAAGGCAAGGTATATTTTTTGGAGTGATGGAAGAAATGGCGTGTAGTTGATTGCTGAAGAGAGATGAAGTTCTGACATATCTTTTGTAGGTAATAGAAGAGTATTATGGACTATATTACATGTAAGGAGATGCCTAAAATTCATGCATTGAAGCCCTAACCTCCGGTGTGATTGTATTTGGAGATGGGGCCCTTGAAGAGGTAAATGAAAATAAATGAGGTCATATGGGTGGGGCCCTAATCTAATAGGACTAGTGTCCTTAAAAGAAGAGGGAGAAGCACCAGGGACATGTGTGCATAGGGAAAAGGGCATATAAGGACCCCATGAGAAAGTGGCCCTCAGCAAGCCAAGGAGAGAGGCCTCAGAAGAAAACAAATCAGCCTTCAGATTGTGAGAAAACAAATTTCTGTTGTTTAAGCCACCCAGTCTGGTATTTTATCACCACAGCCCCAGAAGACTAATACAAAGAGGTATATAGCTAGATAAAAATAGTAGGATTACTTGTGGAGTTAACATTAGAAAACATAATTTGTAATAATGCTATGGCAGTGACCTTCTCAATACTTATTCTCCTCTTCCTTACTAGCAAAATATGAGTTCATTGAGAGCAGCAGTGTGCTGGATAATACATATGCTGGATACATACATATATATATGCTGGATACCTATTGCTTTCCTAATATAGGCACGGCTACTTTTCTCTTTGGTACTTCCTTTCTTTTGTCCTGCCTGATTTTTGAATGTGAGGCTGAAGAAGACAAAATGCTTTTGGACTTGAAGCAATAATGAGATAATGATGGGATGTAAAGCCAAATTATAAGGATAGCAGAGCAGAAAGATAGAAGGAGCTCAGAATACTAATGACATAGCAGAACTACTGTACCAGCCCTGGACTGTCAACCTCTGAATTTATTGCTCTTATTAAAACAATAAATACCTCATTCAATTAAGCTGCTGTACTTAAGTATCTGTTAAATGCATTCAAGTGCTATCTTAGACAGACAGAGATGCCAATTTTGCAGACAGATTTACCCAAGACTAAAGTTTTGCTAGGTGTTATAATGCAGTAAATCTAAGGAATAAATAAGTTGAATCAATCGACCAGACTGATAGAAGTTCTATCTAGATTATATGGCATAGAGAAATAGAGAAGAAGGTGTATAAGAAAGGCCTAATTTAATTGGGAAAATTAGAAAGAAAAAGGAGGTCTTTAAAAAGTTGGGGAATGGATGTGGAGAGAATAAGTAAATGAAATGACCAGAAAAATAAAAGTGGTGATCAGAGTGATATTGGTGGTTGCCAGAGGAGAAGTGGGTGGGGACTGGGAGAAAATGGGTGAAATAGATAAAGGGGATTAAGAGTACACTTATCTTGATGAGCACTGAGAAATGTATAGAATTATTAAATCATTATATTGTATATCTGAAACTAATATAACACTGTACATTAATTATACTTGAAAAAGATTTCATAATAGAATAGTTGCAGAAAGCAAAAATTTTCACAATCTAGCCGTTGGTACTAGTGGCTGAAATAGAAGAAAGTAAAGCTCTCTAGTAGTGAAATCAAGGATGTTGTCATCCACACAATGATGACAGGCAGGAAAAATAGCTGGATATGAATTAAAAAGGAAGATTACAAGCTTTATGCTGAAAGTTTTAATGAAATCTGTAAATGTTATCAATAGATGACAATGTAGAAGCATAGAAGTCAGTATACCTGTATCACATGAATTTTAAGAAGATGAACTTTTATAGGATAAAAGAGCAACAAGTAGCTAAGAATATATATTTTCTTCCCAATCTCTTGGTATTGGGAAGCAGCTTCCACTTATCTTCACAATTCTCTTTTAAGCAGATACTTGTTAAGTGTTTGTTAAATGAATAAAGAATCATTACCTTCTCAATCCTAACCTCTTCCAGTCCCCCACACAGAAGTCCTCTGGATAATAGGAAGTAGCTAATGATACATTCCTAAATTCCTATTTTCTTAAGAAAGAGAGGAGCCTGCCATTTTAGAAGGACTTAAGACTGAAAAAAATGAATCTGGGCTTCAGCCATGGTGATGTGACCCTATTTTAATGCATTTTTCACTGATTAAGCATCTTTACCTTTGAAGGACCTATTTGACTGGGTGTTCTTTCCTTCAGTAGAAATAATCGTACTTCCCAGTTAGGCCTTGAAATGGAATTTCCTTCAAAGCTCCTTCCTGATGAGGACCTAGGTTTCCAGGGTGACCATTTCTCTCTCTCTCTCTCTCTCTCTCTCTCTCTCTCTCTCTCTCTCTCTCTCTCTTTTAAAGAGAGAGAGTGAGTGGGGTGCCTGAGTGGCTCAGTAGGTTGAGCGTCCAACTTCGGCTCAGGACATGATCTCAGGGTCTGTGAGTTCAAGCCCCGCGTCGGGCTCTGTGCCGACAGCTCAGAGCCTGGAGTCTGTTTCGGATTCTGTGTCTCCCTCTCTTTCTGCCCCTCCCCGCTCATGCTCTGTCCCTCTCTCTCTGTCAAAAATAAATAAACATTTTTAAAATTTTTTAAAAAAGAGAGAGAGAGAGAGAATGAGTGTGAGCCGGGGGATGGGGCAGAGGGAGAGAGAGAATGTCAAGCAGGCTCCATGCTCAGGGGGCTCAATCCCACAACCCTGGGGTCATGACCAGAGCTGAAATCAAGAGTTAGACATTCAACCAACTGAGCCACTCGAGCACCTCCAGGGTGACCATTTCTAAAGTCAATTTCCTCTTTTTTAACTGACCCTTCAGTGAATCTTTGCAGATGATTTGGTCTACATTTTGTAACCCTACCACCAACCAACAGTTTTAATTTTCAGTCGCTATGCTATATGGGGCTACCTAACACATCCTTTTAACCCTATATATAAAGTTTATCTTTAGTAACTACTATTTCTCCCTTGAAATGTTGCTAAAGTACCAGATGCAAAGATCTGTACTACTTGCTTACTGTTTGCTTATCTGTCTGCTTATCCTACTTTACTGAATCCTACATAATCAAGTTTCAACCTACCTCTCCCATCTCTATTCATACCACTTTCCTAGTAGGTAACTAAGGCCCAGCACACTGGCCTTCTTTATTTTCTTTGACAGCCAAACTTGCTTCTAGCTCTTTTACCTAGTCTAGTCTAGTGTTCTATGACTTCATCTTCCCAGGTTTGATTCCTTTTTATCACGAGGATCTCGGCTTAACTAACCCTGTTCAGAGAGACTTTCCTGACCACCTAAAGGAGCAAGTCAGCCACTTTTTATAGCACCATGAGGTTTAGATCTCTGTATCTCATTTATCACTACCTGTGGTGGGCTATGATGACCCTTCAAAAATGTTACCATCCTCATCCCCAAACCTGTGAATATGTTACCTTACAAGGCAAAAGAGACTCTACATATGATTAAGAATAAGATGAGATTAAATTAAGAGATAGGGAGATTACCCTGGACTAAACAGGTGGGCCCGACACAATCACAAGGATCCTATAAGAGAGAAGCAGGAAGTTTAGGGTAAGAGATAGGAGATATTATGATGGGAGCAGAAGTTAAAGTGTTACATTTTTGAAGATGGGGAAGGAGTCACAAGCCAAAGAATACAGGAGATAAAGAGAAGCAGGAAAGGCTAAGGTATAGATTCTCTCCTAGATACCCCAGAGGAAACACAACGTAGCTGCTACCTTGATTTCAGCTCAAGGAAATCCATTTCAGACTTCTGACTTCTACAACTACAAGACAGTAAATTTGTGTTGTTTTAAGTCACTAGGTTTGTGGTCATTTGATATACTGGCAACTGAAAACTAATACCCTGGGTTTTTTCTTGTTTTATTCGTTTGTTATTTGTTTATCATCTGTCTCCACTTTTTAGAATGTAAACTCTATAAGGACAAGAGCCCCATTATATATATATATATATTCCTGATCTGAGAGCAGTGTCTGGAATACAGGAATAATTCATTAAAATTGAATTGAGTGAATAGTTGCTTTTTTGGTACACAAAAATTTGCAATTTGTGTACAAAAAATTTTTTTCTTTCTCTAGATGTAAAAACTATGCTTTCTAACTGTGAAAGGAAAAAAAAATCTTTAGCAGAGATAAAAGTGCATTGGCCATTCTAATCTCAATACCAGAGGACTCATACTTAAGAGTTTCCTACGGTAAGAATATGTTCCTTCTCATCCTGATTCAGCTTTCTTATAAAAAGGATGTCATCTACCTTGATATTTGTAATCCTTTGGAGGCACATGCTGTTGGATTTTGATTCAAGTCTTCAGATCTCCATGTAATTTATTAACTAAAGAGTTGACATATTTATCTTTAGAGCTACGAAGAGTGGTGGAACTACCATCATCTTAACTGGAATTGAAAAAAATTTTTCGCCATACGTGATTTTTCTAAGGATATATCTATATGTGAAAATTTCCTGGAAATACTGATTTTAAAATATGTTTCAACATTTCTGTTTCAGCATATATGTATAGGGACAATTTTGCTTCTATATTTAGGCTAATAGATTTATAGACTAACACACCACTTATGAATACCATTTATGGATTCATGAAATGAATCTTATTTATGAGATGGATTCATTAGACCATGTCAAAAACAACATTTCCAAGTATTCTTAACCATGACGTGAAGGACTCTAAGTTTAAGGGCTATCTTTTTTCATCTAGAAGATTTTCACTAGTTCTGTTCTCATAGATTCCTCTTATTTCTCACCGAAATCTTATTGTCATCAACTGATCTCAGTCTTGCCTATATGCAATGTTTATAACCTTCCCAATCCTGGTCAAGTAAGGATTATTGAGAAACAAAAACCTAATCTTAATTAGACTCTCAATGAGATTTTCAAAATAGAACATAAAAAAGGCTATTTGGAAACTTATCAAACTTAAATATTATTAGAAACTGCATTCTGTTCCAAAAGCCTAAGTATAAGCAATACCTTTGGTAGACTTTGGGCTTAACTATAAAGAATCAATAACAAAGACATATTTGGGGGATATAATCATAATGTTATAGCTGTATTTTAAAAAAATGATTGTGAAACAGGGGCACCCGACTCTTGATTTCAGCTTAGGTCATGATCCTATGGTAGGGGGATTGAGCCCCCTGTTGGATCTGGGCTGAGTGTGGACCCTGTTTGGGATTCTCTCTCTCTCTCTGTCTCTGTCTCTCTCCTTCTGTTTCTCTCTCTCTCTCTCTCTCTCTCTCTTCTGCTGCCCCTCTCCCATGCTTGCATGCTCTCTCTCTTCAAAATAAAATTAATTTAAAAAAAGATTGTGAAACACAAATTTCAATCAATGACTATAAATACTAATTCTCTCTGATTTATCATTTCAGTCTATTATTTCATATTTGGTAAACTCGTCTATGGTCAAGATCTAGTTATTTACCCTTTTTTTTCTACTTCTTATAGTTTAACTGAATAAAATCATAAGTAAAAAGAGAAGATATTTTGTACCACATTTGCTCAAAATCTATTCTAATTCATTAACTCCAATTTATCCTGGGGTAACACCTTTAATTTATCCCCTTAAGCCCAGGCCCATAAGCATCCTAACCTTTTACTCTCACAATCTCTAATCTTTATTGCTTTGGCTTCATACTAGGACTTTTTCCCTTTTTCTAGCCACTGCCCTTATGAACTCTGCCTGGCTCCCCCTCCTGCCTCTACTTCTCTCTCTTTCTCCTTTTATTAATACCAGCTACATCTCAATAAAGCAGTTACCAAAACAAACAAACAAAAACACAGTACTAGACAATTGTTTTCTTTCTTCTCAGGATCCAAATCTCAATAATTCAGCAGGCAAAAACTACAGTTGAATTCTCAGGATGATCCCAAAAGATGCTCCTCTTCAAGTCTCCCCATCTATTTTCACTGTGACGCTGGCTCTTTCCTTTCAAAGAATGGTCAATTTATGACTTAACCTATCATAGTCACTCTCTTATGATTCAGAAACTTCTTGGCACATTATTTGATAACCTTTAATTCAAAATGCTTTCAGAGCACCTAGAAGGATTATTCACTTGCAAGTGGATGTATTAATTGGATTGTTTTAAAAAGAAAGTAAAAGGAAAAAGAGTGGAGCATGCACAGGCTTTGCTGGAATTTATGCTGGATTTTCAGGTAGTGTAAGGACTAAAAATGCCTGACAGAAATCTTTAGCTTTGTTGCATTCAATACAGACAAAAGAATTATTGCAGACAGTTAACTAACTAATTACTGTTACACTTTTTAATGGATTTATTGAGATAGAATTCATATACCATAAAACTTAACATTTTAAAGTGTACCAATGTTCTTTAGTATACACAGAATTGTGCAATCATCACCAAAATCAAATTTAGAACATTTTTGTCACTCCAAAAAGAAACCCCATGCCCATTAACAATCATTCCCTATTTCCTCCCAACCACCCACCCCTCCTCCAAGTCTTGGCAACAACCAATTTAGTTCCTAGGCCTCTAGATTGGCCTATTCTAGACATTTCATACAAATGAACATATAATATGTGGTAGCCTTTATGACTGGCTCTTTTAACGGAGAATAATGTTTTCAAGGCTCATTCATATTATAGCATGTATCATTTCTTCATTCCTTTTCTTACAATATATATTCTCATACTAATTTTAGTTTCATAGAAAAATTGAATGGAAAGTACAGTGAGTTACCATACACTGCCTCTCTCACTCTCCACACAGTTTTCTCTATTACTAACAACCTGCTTTGGTGTGGTACATTTGTTAAAATTCATAAATCATTATTGATACTTTTTTATTAACTAAAGTCCATAATTTACATTAGAGTTCACTCTTTGTAGTGTACATTCTGTAAGTCTTGACAGATGTATAATGACATATATCCACCATTACATTATAATTCAGAAGTTTCATTGCCCTAAAAATTCACTGTGCTATACTCGTTCATACTTCCTTTGTTGTCACAAACCTTTGCCAACCTCTGATCTTTTTGTTCCCATAGTTTTGTCTCTTCCAGAAAAATATAAAAGTATTTGGCTGAAAATATTCCATGGGGTGATGGATATTTCCATTGGTATGATATACTGCATTTCATTAATTAATTCATCAGTTGATTTATGTTTCCACTTTTTGGCTATTACAAATAATACCACTGTGAATAGTCATGTACAAGTATTTGTTTGAATGTATGCTTCTATTTGTCCTGACTGGAATGTTGGTTACATGGAAACTCTTTACTATTTTCAAAAACTGCTAGATAATTTTTCAAAGCAAATGTACCATTTTATAGTCCCATCAACAGTATACAAGAATCTTACTTTCTTCACATTCTCTCCAACACTTGATATTTTTTTTTTTATTTAGCGATCTTAGTGGGTATGAAGTGATATTTCATTGTAGTTTTCATTTGCATTTTTCTAGTGGATAATAATGTTGAGCATCTTTTCATGAGCTTCTAGGTCATTGTTTATCTTCTTTAGAGAAATGTCGATTTGGATCCTTTGTTCATTGTTTACTTGGGTTATCCAACTTTATGTTATTGAACTGTAAGTATTATTTATGTATTCTTGATAAAAGCCTTATCAGATATATGATTTGCAAATATTTTTTCCCATTCTGTAGGTTGTCACTTCACTTTCTTGATGGTGTCCCTTGAGGCATAAATGTTTTTATTTTAATGATATCCGATTCATCTACTTTTTATTATTATTATTATTATTGGTTGTGCTTTGGTAGTTAAAAGCCCAAAATTTGGAGTTAGATAAGTATATTTCTCAATGTCAGGAACTTCACTTATTAGCTCTGTGAATTTGGGCATTTTACTTAACTTCCATAAGCCCCAATGTAATCCCCATCAAAATCCTGCCTAGTTTGTTGGGAAATAATCTGTCAGTGTAAGAGACAATATCTATGGTTAATATGTGTGCTTAATGCTTCATGTTTTTGCTATTTAAAATGAGAAGCAATTTTTTTTTTCATTGTTACATTGTAGAACACTTTGTTGATCTACATTTGGCACTAATAGAAGAATGTAGAGGTCATACTGATAGAACAAGATGGAAGGAGGAAAGAGGATAAGGAGATAAATGAAGCAAAGGCCCTCAGATATAAATACTGTCATCCTTTTTTTTTTTTTTTTACCCTATAAAGTACTGGACAATATATTTTTAGGTTAATTTATGGCAATCTCCTTAAGCATTGCAAACTGGAGATGATTATATAGTTGTAGAGGAAGCGGGAAGTTTATTATATGACAGACTAGAATATTTTGTTTAGTTAGGGACAAGGAGGATTAGTAAAGACCTTATTAGTCACTTTTATGATATCTATGACTATTGACTGCCTTCATATATTAAACAAAAGATAATAACCAGTGTGTTTCATTTCCACTGAGGAAAAAAGCGGCAACAAGAATAGTATATTTCAAGAAAAAAAAATTATTTTACATATTAAAAATAAATATTGATTATAAAATGATTAGAAATTAGAATAAATAATATAAAAGTTTTAAAATATTCTCTAGTGAGGACTAAGAT
Organism: Panthera pardus; assembly: GCF_024362965.1. Lineage (NCBI taxonomy): Eukaryota > Metazoa > Chordata > Mammalia > Carnivora > Felidae > Panthera > Panthera pardus. The sequence continues at coordinate 38,047,823 of NW_026526732.1, forward strand.
ACCGCAGTAAGTAGAATCAGCTGCCTTTGTGGGTGGCTTAGGTACAGTGATAAGGCTGTGGCACCTTTTTCCATTGCTAAGGTTCCCCAACTCATTCACATTATAGTCAATGAAACTTCCAATAGTGGTTATATCTTTGAAGTGCAATAGTAACCCCAATTCAGTGACCAGAGCTGTTATCGCTAAATAAAAACAAAAGCAATTATACACACAAAAGCCTATATGCATGTCATCTTATTTTCCATATTCTGTAACCCATTTACTTATAAAATATTCCTCATTGGAAAGCAGGTAAGAATAATTTTTTCATAATATATTTGTTAGGATCCCAAAAATATTTTTAATATAGAAATTCCTCCTGTGTCTAATGTATTTCGTTACAGTAGCCATGGAAAAACCTCCAAAAAGTGTTACATTTTGTAGATTCAGCACATCTTAATTTTAGAATAAAAAAGACAGCCAAGAACTTAATTTTTATCCATAGAACTTGGAGCTGAACATAGCATTTGGAGTTAAACAGCAGAAAAATCACTTCTCTAGAGTATGACTTCATAGCATTACTGTTTTATCCAGAAGAAGAAAAATCATCTGTGTTATCTGATATTAATTGAATAGATGATTATTTTGGCTGCATAATTATACAAAGTAAAAGCACAAGTTTATAGCCACTGAATCTTTGTTGAGCTATTAGCAATTTTAGTGTATATGACTATTTAAGATGGTCATTATTGGGCAAAGCCATAATCTGTCTTCATTGCATAATAATCAAAAGAGTTAATTAAGTTAAAATTTCAAACATAAAATATTTGACCTGAAACATTTAGGTGATTGATGAATGACATTTTTTTTCTCTTTAGATGAATTATCAGAATGTTCTTATATGTTTCTCATCTCATTAGCATTAATTTCATTTCTGATTGGCTTTCAGCATTCTTTTAAAAAAATGATGACATCTTTCATTTACAGTTACTTTTTTCCAGTAAAACTATAGCATACTCAGGACCTGTGGATTATAAATAATAGAAATAGAAACTTGTAGAACACTGTCTTCCCTTTCAATCTACATTATCTCCCTGGGAAAGGCAGGCCACTGTATTTCTCAATCTCCTGCCTCCATGTTGCAGAGGCTAACTGCCAAGCAAATGCAGCTGAAAGGACAAGGACTCCCTTCTACACAACCCCAATTCCACTCCAGGCATGGCAGACTAATAATAGGTTTCAATAGCTTTCATCCAGATCACTCACTGGGTAAAGGTTCCATGCCAGCAGATGCAAGTCCAAAAAACCAGAAGGTATCACTCTTTTCCAGAAAAGTGCTCTTAAAGCTGGGGTGTTACTATGAAGATCTCCATTCCTACCTCCCCCACCTAACTTTCAATGGTGCAGAAATTTTGCCTAGAGAGATAGGCAATCCATAAGAACAGAGAATTCTAAAGATCTGACCAATGAACTAATTTTATTTGAAACATAGTATAAGGAAGTTCAAGCTTAATGGCACTCTCAAAAATAATGGTGATTCTGGTGATAAGCAATTAAACAGAAGCTGAAAACTTCATGAAAACAAGGTAAACTATGATCCAGATACTTTTCTCACACTGACATATCATATTCAAACTGTCAAAAATGAAAAAAACAGTATTTTGAAAATGTCAACAGAGAAGCAATAGATCATATACAAGGGATCTTCAATGAAACTATCAACCTATGTCTCATCAAAAACCTTAGATGAGCAGGCAATGGGTTGATACATTCAAAGAGTTGAAAGAAAATCAACTCAGAATAAAATCTGTCCTTACAAATAAGGGAGAAATTAAGATATCCTCAGATAAACAAAAGTTGAGGGAGTTTGCTACCACTACACTTGCCCCACAGAAAAGGTTAAAGAACATGAAGATTAAAATGAAAGGAAAGTAATAAATTACTCAGAGCTATATAAAGAAATACAATTTTTAAGTTAGGATAAATACATGCCTAATTATAAAAGCTAATATTATTGTAATTTATTTTGTAACTCTACTTTTAATTTTCTACATGAGTTAAAAGGTAAATTCACTAAAAAAATATGAATCTATGTTTTAGGGCCTACAGATATAACCTGTGGCATCAGTAATAAAAAGGGAAAACATGGAGCTATATAGAAACAGAGTATTTATATGCTCTTGAAGTTAAGTTGGTATAAATTCAAATTACAGTGTTATAACTAGGATGTTACATGTAATCTTCACGATAACGACAAAGAAAATATTTGTAGAATATACACAAAATGAAATAAAGGACTAGAAATATTTCAGCACACAAAAAATGAAGTAAACACAAAAGAAGTCAGTAATAGAGGAAATGACAGACCAAAAAAAAGCAATATGGCATATAGAACACAAATCGTAAAATGGCAGAAGTCCCTTCTTAGAACTGAGACCGCTATACTAATATCAGACAAATTAGACTTTTAAAAAAAGTTAAATAACAAAAAGAACATTATATACTAGCCTTTTAATAAAAGTTTTAATACAGCAAGATATAACATAACTAATTAACATAACTCAAAATACACAAAGCAAAATTAACAGAATCAAAGGCAGAAATACTTCTACAATAATAGTTGAATACTTTAATACTCCACTTTCAATAACGAATAGATCAACCAGACAGAAAATAAGTAAGGGAATAGAGAGTTTGAAAAACACAATAAGCCACATAGACCAAACATACATATAGAGAACACCCCATCCACCTACCACAAAATACACATACTTCTCAAGTGTACATGTGTATATTCTCCTGGATAGACTATATATTAGGCAAAAACAAAAACAAAAACCAAGTTTCAATAGATTTTAAAAGGTAAATATTATACAAAGTATTTTCTCTGCCCAAAAAAAGGATAAAATTAGAAATAATAACAGAAGGAAAACTGAAAAAGTCACAAAAATTAAGGAATACACACTTAAACAACTGGTCAAAGAAGAAATCACAAGGGAATCAGAAAATACTTAGAGATGAATAAAAACAAAAATACAATATACTAAAACTTATGAGATACAGTAAAAGCAGTACCAGAGTAAAATTCCTAGCTGTAAATGCCTATGTTATAAAATAAGAAAGAAAGATGTCAAATTAGCAACCTAACTTTGCAACTTAAGGAACTAGGGAGGAAAAAAACAAGAGAGAGAGCAAACTGAGCCCAAAGATACCACAAGAAAGGAAATAAAGAATAGAAAAACTATAAAGAAAAATAATTAAAATAAAAAATTTGGTTCTTAAAAAAGATTAACAAAACTGACAAACCTTTAACTAGATAGACTAAAAGAAGAAGAGTCAAATTACAAAAATCAGAAATAAAATTCAGGACATTGTTATGAATTCTATAAACATAAAAATGTTTATAAGAGAGTACTATGAATAACTGAAACAACAAAAAAAAAACCTGGGTAACCCAGATGAAATGAAGAAATTCCTACACACACAAAACATGCCAAGACTAAATCACAAAAAGTTAGAAAACCTAAATGGACCTATAACTAGTAAGAGGGTCGAATAAGTAATCAAAATTTTCCAACAAATCCAATCCCTGGACCTGATGGCTTCACTGCTGAGTTCTACCTAACATTTAAAGAAGTACTAACACCAATAATCCTCGAACTTTTTCAAAATATTAAAGAAGACAGAATACTTCCTAACTCATTCTATGAGATCAACATCACCCTGATACCAAAACCAGACAAAGACACCACAAGAAAACTGCAGATCAGTACCCCAAAAATCCTCAACATCATATTAGAAAACCAAATTCAGCAATATTAAAAGCATTATTCACTAGGGGCACCTGGGTGGCTTAGTTGGGTAACCATCCCACTCTTGATTTTGGCTCAGGTCACGATTTCATGTTTGTAGGATCAAGCCCTGCATCGGGCTCTGCACTCACAGTGCAAATGACAGAAAGAAAAAAAAAAACAAAGGGATGATCTTAATTGATGATGAAAAAGTATGTCATACAATTCAACAACTTTTCATGATAAAAAATTCAACAAACTAGGAATAGAAGGGAAATACCTTAGCATAATAAAAGCCATAAGTGAACATTATACTCAGTGGTGAAAGATCAGGAATAAGACAAGGATGGAAAAAAAGACAAGATGCCTGCACCTGCTTTTGCTACTTCTTTTCAACGTAGTACTAGATGTTCTAGCCAAAGAAATTAGGCAAGAAATAGAATTAAAAGGCATACAAATTGAAAAAGAAAAAATAAAATTATCTTTACAGATATGATCTTATATCTAAAAAATCCTAAAGATGCCACCCCAAACCTGTTAGAGCTAATAAATGAATTCAGAAAATAGCAGGATACAAAGCCACATACAAAAATCAGTTACAATTCTATATGCTATCAATGAATAATCTGAAAAAGAAATTACAAGAACAATCATATTTATAATTGTATCAAAAAGAATACAATTGAACTTGACAAAGGAGGTGAAAAACTTGTGCACTGAAAACTGCAAAGCATTGCTGAAGGAAGTTAAAGAAAACATAAATAAATGGAAACACACCCCATGTTCATGGATTAAAATATTTAACGTTGTTACGATGTCAATACTACCCAAAGCAATCTACAGATTCAGTGCAATCTCTATCAAAATCCCAATGATGTTTTTTGCAGGAATAGAAAAACCCATCCTTAAATTCATATAGAATCTCAAGTGGCCCCAAGTAGCCAAAATGATATTGAAAAAGAACAAAGCTGGAAAACTCACACTAATTCAAAACTTAACACAAAACTGCAGTAAATAAAACAGTGTGGTACCAGCCTAAAGATAGACACATAGATTAATAAAATAGAATACAGCCCAGGAATAAACTCATATATGGTCAAATGATTTTCTTTTATGTTTAGTATTTTCACTAGTATTTTTCTTCTTTCAATTCCAGTCTAGTTAACGTACAGTGTTATATTAGTTTCAATTTTACAGTATAGAGATTTAACAATTTTGTACATTATTCAGTGCTTATCATGATAAGTATACTCTTAATCCCCTTCACCTATTTCACCATCCTTCCACCCACCTCCTCTCTGGTAATCATCAGCTTGTTCTCTATAGTTAAGAATCTGTTCTTTGGTGTATCTTACTAACTTACTTAGTGTTATACCCTCTAGATCCATCCATGTTGTTGCAAACGGCAAGATTTCCTTCTCTTTTATAGGCTGAGTAATATTCCATAATATATATATATATATATATTATATTCCATTATATTCCATTATATATATATATGTATATATATATATATATATATGTATATTCCATTAAATATATAATCACTTCATCTTCCTTATCAGTTCATCTATCAATAAACCTTTGGGCTACTTCCAAAATTTGGCTATTGTAAATAATGCTGCAATAAACATACAGGTGCATATAACTTTTAGAATTAGTGTTTTCGTATTCGTAAATACACAGTAGTGGAATTACTGGATCATATGGTAACTTTATTTTTTAATTTTTTGAGGAACCTCCATGCTGTTTTTCCATAGTGGCTGCACCAGTTTTCATTCCCACCAACAGCACACAAGTGTTCTTTTTGCTCCATATCCTCATCAACCCTTGTTTTTTGTGTTTTTGATTTTAGCCATTCTGACAGATGTGAGACAATATCTCATTGTGTTTTTTTTTTCATTTCCCTGATGATTAGTGATGTTGAACATCTTTTTATATATCTGTTAGTCATCTGCCTGTCTTCTTTGGACAAATGTCTGTTCATGTTTTCTGCCCATTTTTAATTGGATTATTTGGATTTATTTATTTAATTTATTTTTTGTGTTGTGTTCTTTATATATTTTGGATGCTAACCTTTTATTGGATATGTCATTTCCAAATAACTTCTCCCATATAGTTGGTTGTCTTTTAGTTTTGTTGTTTCCTTTGCTATGCAGAAGCTTTTTATTTTGATGTAGTCCCAATAGCTTATTTTTGCTTTTGTTTCCCTTGCCTCAGGAGACATCTAGAAACATGTTTCCATGGCCAATGACAGAGATATTACTTCCTGTGCTTTCATCTAGGATTTTTATGGTTTTTGGTCTCACACTTAGGTCTTTAATCCATTTCAAGTTCATTTTTGTGTACATTGTAAGAAAGTGGCCCAGTTTCATTCTTTTGCATGTACCTGTCTAGTTTTCCCAACACTACTTGTTGAAGAGACTTTTTCCTATTGCATATTCTTGCCTCCTTTGTCACAGATTGACCATATTATTGTGGGTTCATTTCTGGGTTCTCTATTCTGTTCCATCGATCTATGTATTCATTTTTGGACCAGTACCATACTATTTTGATACTATACTTTGCAGTATATCTTGCATTTGGAATTGTGATACCTCCAGTTTTGTTCTTTCTCAAGATTTCTTTCGCTATTAGGGGTCTTTTGTGATTCCATACAGATTTTAGGATTATTTGTTCTAGTTCTGTGAAAAAAGGTGTTGGTATTTTGATAGGGATTGCATTAAATCTGTAGCTAGCTTTGGTTAGTACAAACATCTTAACAATATTTATTCTCCCAATCCAGGAACATGGAATATATTTCCATTTGTGTCATCTTCAATTTCTTTCATCAGTGTTTTATAGTTTTCAGATTATAGATCTTTCACTTCTATGGTTAAGTTTATTCCCAGGCATTTTATTCTTTTTTGGTACAATTATAAATGGGACTATTTTCTTACTTTTGCTTTCTGCTACTTCTTGATTTATAGAAATGCAATGGATTTCTGTATATTGATTTTGTAGTCTGCAATGTTATTGAATTCATTTATAAATTCTAGTGGTTTTTTGAGGGCATCTTCAGGGTTTTCTGTATATAGTATCATGTCACCTACAAATAGTGAAAATTTTACTTCTTCAATACTTATCTAGATAGTTTTTTATCTCTTTTTGTCTGAATGTTATGGCTTGGATTTTCAGTACTGTTTATGTTGAATAAAAATGATGAGAGTGGACATCTTTGTCTTGCTCCTGATCTTACGAGAAAAGTTCTCAGTTTCTCATAATTGAGTATGATGTTAGCTGTGGGTTTTTCATTTATGGTCCTTATTATGTTGAGATATGCTCCCTCTAAATCTAGTTTGTTGAGGGTTATTATCATAAATGATGTTACACTTTGTCAAATGCTTTTTCTGCATCTATTGAGGTGATCATATGGCTTTTATCATTGTCTTGATGTGAATGTATCATGTTAATTGATTTGTGAATCTTGAACCACACTTGCATCCCATGAATAAACTCCACTTGATCCTGGTGAATGATTTTTTAAAAATATTTTTGGATTCAATTTGTTAATATTATCTTGAGGACTTTAGCATCTACCTTTATCAGAGAGATTGGCCTGTAGTTATTTTTTTGTTTTGTCTTTATCTGGTTTTGGTATTATGGTAATGCTGGTCTCATAAAATGAATTTGGAAGCATTCCTTCCTCTTCTATTTTTTGAATATTTTAACATAGGTATTAACTCTTCTTTAACTGTTTGCTAAAATTCACCTGTGAAGTCGTCAGGTCCTGGACTTTTGTTGTTTAGAGTTTTTTGGTCATGGATTCAATTTTATTGCTGATAAGTGATCTGTTCATAATTTCAATTTCTTCCCATTGCAGTTTTGAGAGATTATATATTTCTAGCAATTTATCCATTTCTTCTAGGTTGTCCAATTTGTTGAAATATAGTTTTTCATAACATTCTTTTATAATCCTTTGTTATTTCTGTGGTATCAGTTTTTATTTATCTTTTCATTTTAGATTTTGAGTTCTCCTTCTCTCTCTCCCCAACCCTCTCTTTTGATGAGTTTGTCTAAAGGTCTATCAATTTTGTTGATCTTTACAAAAAGACAGCTTCTGAGGTGCCTGGGTAGCTGAGTTGGTTAAGTGTCTGACTCTTCGTTTCAGCTCAGGTCATGATCTCATGGTTTGTGATTTTGAGCCCCATGTTAGGTTCTGCACTGATAGTGCAGAGCCTGCTTGGGATTCTCTCTCTCCCCGCCCTCTCTGCTCCTCCTGCTGTCTCTCTGTCTCAAAATAAGTAAATGAACTTAAAAAAAAAAAAAAAAAAAACCTCCTGATTTCATTGATCTGTTCTATTGTGGGGTTTTTACTGTTGTTGTTTAGTTTCTATTTCATTTCTTTCTGCTCTAATTATTATTTCCTTCTTTAACTGGTTTTGGGTTTTGTTTGTTTTTCTTTTTCTAGCTCCTGTAGGTGTAAGGTTAGGTTGTTTATTTGAGATTTTTCTTGCTTCTTGAGGCAGGACTGTAAACTTCCTTTAGTGTAAACTTGCCTCTTAGAACAGTTTTTATTGCATACCTAAGATTTTGGACTATTGTGTTTTCATTTTCATTTGTCTCCATGTATTTTTTTTTCATTTCTTCTTTGATTTCTTTGTTGACCCATTCACTCATTGTTTAGTAGCATGTTATTTAACCTCCATGTATTTGTGTTTTTTCCAGATTTTTTTCTTTTGGTTGATTTCTAGTTTATAGCATTGTGGTTGGAAAAGATGCATGGTATGACTTCAATCCTTTTAAATTCATTCATATTTGTTTTGTGGCATAACATATGATCTATTCTGGAGAATGTTCCATGTGCACTTGAAAAGAATGTATATTTTGCTGTTTTAGGATGGAATGTTCTGAATATACCTGCTAGATCCATTTGGTCCAATGTGTCATTCAAAGCCACTGTTTCCTTGTTGATTTTCTATTTGGATGATCTATCTATTGATGTAAGTGGAGAGTTAAAGTCCCCTACTATTATTGTATTACTATTAATTACTTCTTTAATGTTTGTTATTAGCTGCTTTACATATTTGGGTGCTTTCATGTTGGGTTCATAAATATTTATAATTGTTGCATTATCTCGTTGGTTTATTCTTCTTTGTCTCTTGTTACTCTTTGCTTTACAGTCTATTTTGCCCAATATAAATATTGACCCCCTAGCTTTCTTTCCATTGCCATTTGCATGATAAATTATTTTCCATCCCTTCACTTTTAATCTGCATGTGTCTTTAGGTGTGAAATAAGCTTCTTGTGGGCAACATACAGATGGGTCTTGCTTTTCTATCTATTCCATCACCTTACATCTTTTGAATGGAGCAGTTAGTCCATTTACATTCAAAGTCATTATTGATAGGTATATAGTTATTGCCATCTTTTTATTTGTTTTATGGTTGTTTTCATAGTTCTCTTTCGTTTCTTGCTCTCTTCTCTCATGGCTTTCTGGCTTTCTTTACTGATATACTTGGGTTTCTTTCTCTTTATTTTTTGATATTTATTACTTGTTTTTGACTTGTGGTTACTATTAGATTTATGTATAACATCTTGTGCATAACCAGTCTATACTAAATTGATGGGCATTAAGTTTTAACTGATTCTTTTCTCCTCTTCCCCAACCCCCACGTTTTAGGTTTATGGTGTCATAATTTACATCCTTTTATTTTGTAAATACCTTGACTCATCTTTATAGATATGCTTCATTTTACTGTTTTTGTGCTTCCAACTTTTCTTACTCCTACTTACAATCTTTCCATTCCATTGAAAGAATACCTTTTAACATTTCTTGTAGAGCTGGTTTAGTGGTCATGAATTCCTTTACCTTTTGTTTTTCTGGGCAATTCTTTATCTCTCCTTCTATTCTGAAAAATAGCCTTGCTGAATAGAGTATTCCTGGCTGTAGGTTTTTTTTTTTTCCTTCAGCACTTTGAATACATCATATGACTCCTTTCTGGCATGAAAAATTTCTGCTGAAAAATCAGCTGATAGCCTTATGGGGTTTCCCTTGTATGTAACTGCTTTATTTTCTCTTGATGCTTTAAAAATTCTCTTTCTCACTACTTTTTCCCATTTGAATTACTATGTGTCTTGGTGTGGACCCCCTTGTTGGGGGCTCTCTTTGCCTGCTGGATCTGGATTTCTGTTTCATCCCCCAGATTCAGAAAGTTTTTAGGTACTATTTCTTCAAATAAAATTTTTGCCCCCCTTTCTCTTTTTTCCTTTTGGGATCCCTATAATGTAAATGCTATAACTCTTTATGATGTCACTGAGTTTCCTATGTTCATTACTTATTATTTTTCCTATTGGGCTTGATTGCTTTCCATTACTCTGTCCTCTAGGTCGTTAAGCCATTCTTCTTCCTCTAGTCTACTATTTATTACGTCTAGTGTATATTTATTACACTAGTTATTGAGTTCTTCATGTCTGATTGTTTCTTTTTCACGTTTTCTCGTTATTAAGGGTCTTACTGAGGTCCTGCACTCTTTTCTCAAGTTAAGTATCTTTATGACCATTACTTAAAATTCTTTATGAGGCATAGTACTTATCTTTGTTTTATTTAGCTCTCTTCTATGAGTTTGTCCTGTTCTTTCATTTGGGACATACTCCTCTGTCTCATTTTGTGTAATTTTCTGTGTCTGTTACTATGTTTCCACATTTCTTTCTTAGGAAAGTCAGGTCTCTTGCTCTTGAAAGTAGTGGCTCTATGAACAAGAGATCATGTGCTACCCTGAAGTGCAATGTCCCCTGTTCACCAGAAACTGGCACTTCAAGAGTGTCTCCTATGTGTCACCCTACTGTTGTGGCTGAAGCACATATGTCTTTAGTCCAGCTGTCTGCAATGATTCTCTTTGCCTCTTTTGTCCCTGTGTTGTTAATGGGCCAGTCTGGGGTCACTTTGGGCTTGAGGTGAGATCAGGCATTTGCCAGAGATGCAGTAGCACTGAACTACATGGCACTTTCTCTGTGTTGTCTCCTCAGAAGTTTTCACTGGTGGGTGGGGCTGCAGTCAGACCAGATGACTGCCCCCAGCTCACTGCTGGGGCCACAGTTGATCTGGTGTGTGTGGTTATTTTCCCTTCTTTCTGGGGCAGGGGTCACTTTGGAGTGGTGCTGGCTCTTGTTAGGGTGCTGGCACACTGCCAGGCTTGTGGGACTTTGGATGAGCTCTAGCCAGGGGAGTATTAGGAGGAGCAGGTCTGTAGGGGAACATGGAAGTAGGATGTGCATTGCTAGCAAGGTCAGAGCTGATCCTCTGTGTGAGGGAGCCTGGAGCTGCCTGGTAAAACTGTAGAGGTGGCTGGGTTGGAGGGGGTGGATCTGCAGAAGCACATGGGGGCAGAGCATGTTGTTAGCAAGCTAGGTGGAGAGTGTTCAAGTCATGCTGGGTCTCACAGGTGTCTGTGTATGTAGGTGGGAGGTGGCAGAGGGAAATGTCTCCTGCCAGCTCTTTTGTTCTTGAAGAAGTCTCCCAAGACTTTCTGCCCCTCCAGCACAAGCTCTGAGATTAGTAAATAAATCTCCTTCCTATATACTCCAGGTGTTTTCCAAATTGCTGACTCTATGCTGTATCCTAGCAGGGTTGTTGTTGTGCCATCACTTTGTGCCTCAGTGCCTGGTGTGGGGGTCTGGTCCTCTCCCTTCTCCAACACCTTTCACGTACCTCCCTCTTATGGACTACCCCGTGGGTTCATTTGGCTCCCGACTGCAACTCTGCCCTTCCTACCCTCTTCAGTGTGGACTTTTCTCTACATCTACCTGTGAAGAACATGCTCTGCCAGTCTTCAGGTAATTTTCTGCATTATTTAACTGATGTGGGTGTTAACTAGTTGTATGCATGGGACAGGGGAGCTTGGGATCCTCCTACTCTGTTATCTTCTCTTGGTCAAATGATTTTTTACAGTGGTGCAAAAAGCATTCATTAGAGAAAGGACAGTCTTTTCAACAAATGGTGTTTAGAAAACTGGATATCTACAGATAAAAGAATGAAGTTGAACCCTTAGCTAACACTATATACAAAAATTAATTTAAAATGATCAAGAACCTAAATGTAAGACCTAAACTATAAAACTCTTAGAAGAAAACATAGGGTATGGAGTTTTAGTTTTACAAGATGAAATTGTTATGAAGATGGATGGTGGTGATGGTTGTAGAACATTATGAATGTATTTAATACCACTGAACTATCCACTTAAAAAGTGTTAAGATGGCAAGTTTTGTGTTATGTGTATTCTATAAAGACAAATTGAAAAAAAATAATAAGTCCTTAATTTTTTTTTAAAGAACAACTAGCTACATTGTAGATAATGGATCATAAGAAGGCAAGAACAGATATGGGAAACCAGTTTTTACTTACTAGTGGGGTGTTACAGCACTCAAAAGGCTAAGCCATGAAGATGACTGTCCTATATACACAGAACTGTAATATATAGTTTTCATTGCCCTGACAATGTAAACTAGTTTGAGTATGTTGGATATGGCTGGGTTTCAGAGAGCAAAAAGAAATGTACTCTCCTCTCAGTGGACTTAACTGGAGAAGGCAGTGGTGGACAAGAGAATCCCTATAGGTGGTTTTGGGAAATCTGTGCCTGGTTTCCTAAATGAAGCCCAAGGAGGTAGAAACCTCATGGAAAAGTCTCCCATTAAAAAAAGGGGGTGGGGGAGGGGGCAGAAACTATGGTTTCAGTAACATTTTAAAACATAACCAGCCCCACCTGCAAGTGTGGATAGCAATTGTTTCCCATATGGTCCCACATCATAATATCATGGCGCAGTAGAGATGCCTGGAAATTATCCCGTGTTGGTAGGGAGATGGAGTCAGTCTTTGTGTTGGAAGGGATATGGAGTCAGTCTTGGCATCCATCAGTTAGGGAGTGATAGGTAAAATGTGGCAAATGTACATACAAAGAAGCAGATCCTATAACAAGCAGAAACAAAGATGGATCTTAAAACGAGAGGGCTTAGAGAAAAATTAGGAAACATCTGAGATCTACAATCTTACCATTCATATTCTACTCATCCTCTTCCTCCATAATTATCTACAGAAACTCTTTGAATGCTTGCTCTTTCGTCTATTCATTCAAAAAATACTTAAGTCCCTACTGTGTACAGCCCTTGGGCTAATGTGCAGACTAGTAAATGTTGTGAACAAGACATATTTTATACCCGCAAGAAGCTTAAAATCTAGTAGGAGAGACAGAAAAGTATATGGACAATCACAATTAAATTGAGTAATTATTAGCATTTATTCATTCTTCTTCTTATCCTTTTCATCATCTCTCCAGGTGATATGTCAGCTTAGTAACTGATACAAAGAAAAGACACACTTGGGAGGAACCATATTAGTGCCTAAGAACCCAGATGACTATAATGGCCTCTAAGTACGTCAACCAAGTGAGCAATGTCTTATACATTATCTCTTAGACAGCTGAAACTCATTAAATTTCTTGGGCAGTCCCATGAAATACGTCCTCCACCCAAACATGAACAGTAGGTCCTGACCCTAGTCAGAAAGCAGACAACCAAATGTCCTGTGTGCTATCCATCTGTGGTATTCACTAGGACAACAAGAACCACTTCAAAAAAACAATATGTGGCATTTGATAAAATAGAAGGTGCTGGAGGGAGAGGCGATCAGTTCGGTGAAATTAGATCCAGCTGTAAGCCACTCAGGCCAGGGCTATCTGTAAATCGGTTTTTTTTTCCCTGCCCTGTACATTATAGCAATCTACTACAGATCACAAGAGCACAGGCAAAAGCCATATGTTTGGCATCATGTGAACAGCATCTGGTATTTTTTAAGATACAACTAAAAACGTTGAAAATACAATAAAACAACTGTCATTCACTTAATGCTTATGCTTATATCTTAGCTCACGGATAGTTTTATGACAAATAAACAGTTGTATGAAGTCTCAGTTTAGTCACCTTCCTTTATACATTTCTTTCCTGGGTGAATTACATTTTTGTCTCTTCTTTTGGCTTGGTCCAAGTGTAATTTGTATACGTGCATGTGTGCTACTGTAGATGGTGAAACATTGCTGTATAAGCAGAATGAAACTGTCTTTTAAGGTGGATTCAGCCAAGTAGTCTACAAAGTCATAAATATTATTTACACTCAACTCTGTTTACTAAAAGCCTGTAGGGGTCTGGCTAACATGTTTCATAATGTCTAGAATTCAGGCTTACATTGGAGTAGTAAGGGAAAAACACATGTGATTGGCACTTCGGAAAGTGGACACGGGAAGTTTTGCTGGTCCTACTGAATTATATATGAACTATCATTCCAGATCAAATCTACTCATCTAGGCATTTCAACAAGTATACCTATTAAAAACTGATAGCCCCCAAAGCAGTTAATGTAAACCTCAAGAGTAGTTGGAAATCTCTTAATTATTGGTTTGGGAAGACTCTTAACCCCTGGCTAAAACAAATTAATGAAACTGACTAATTCACATCATCTTTGCAGTTGTCCATACAATAGTGCTGTTAGTCTTAAAATTCTCAGATAGAGACATGTTAACTTTTTAGATGCTGATTTAGAGAAGGATAAGTATACTAATCGTCTTTGAAAGCACTTAATATATTATTTTATATGGTGAAGATAGAAAAGTTGTAATAGGTTCTTTAGTGAGAAAACCAAGGTATAAATAAATTAAATAAATAAATAGCTAGCAACTCTCCTATGTAGAATTTTCATATATTTTCCAAAATTAAGGCTACACTGAATATAAAACACCAAATTTGTATTTATTTGATTCCTCCAACTAGTTTTTCATACTTCAGAGTTCACTTTTTTTCACTGTGATTTACTTGGGAGAGTTGCCAGGATGTGGCCTGGTCTGGGATACATTGATTTCATATCTAAAAAAAGATGGGTACAGTTCACCAGGAGCTAGTACAAAAAAAAACAAAAAACAAAAAACAAAAAACAAAAAACAAACAAAAAAACACACAAAGAAAGAAAGAAATTAGTTAGAATAGGTTCTCAATGGAAAGTAGAAAGAATTTATTTGTAAAGAAGAAAAAAATCAGAAAATCATTTTCTTAGTTTGTCTACTTCATAAGTAAAATTAAGGATAGTCTGGACTTAATCTTTCACTGGATACTAAATTCTCTCAGTTTATTTCTAAATAAATCACTTTGTCATTTGAAAAGATATAAATTATCTGCAGCAAATTATAAATAATTATTTTAAAAATAATGATTATAGTTAATATTACTAAATAGACTAAATTCCAAAAGGCCTATTCCATTCAAGTAGAGAATGTCATTTTTAATCTTGTTGGTTCCCACTTTTGTGCTCCATTTTATTTATACATAGCCATAATACTTACCAAGATAAAGTATAATTATTTCTAGACTATGAATTCTTTCAGTATCAAGGCCATGTTTTATTCATGTTTGTACTCCTAGTATCTACCTGGAAGACGCCAAGGGTGGGGGAGGAAGGGGGGTATTGAAAGAATAAATTATTTTAAAACAAAAGGAAAAGCCAATTTGGAGACTTTTCTCTATGTAAACTATCCAATTGATTTAAAAATATAAATACTAGCCTGATTAAAAAAGTCTTGCCTATCTGGGAAGCATAAGCCCATTAAAACATCAGAAGCACAGTGTACAGGAATGTGCATACACTGACACAGTATACAGTATATAGTAATGGATCCAAAAAAACAGTGGAAATTGGCTAATGGAATTGATGACCATTATGTTCTGAGGACAGAGTCTTATATGGTCATATAGTACAAGGCCAATGCTGCTTTAACTCAAACATCCTCTGCTAGTCTGAGGAGAGGATGAGGCATTGCAATAGATTGACAACACTGACATCATTAACTTCAAGGGGATTTTCTCCTTCCATTGATATATACTGGATATTTATTTTATGGCTGGGAAAGAGTGAAACAACCTGATGGAAACAGATACCACAAGTAAGAAGGAAAATCTTTGTTTCTTATCCAGCCACACAAACTGAATTTGAGTGAGCTCTTACTATTAAAGGGTGTAAGACAAATCAAAAATAATTAAACTTAATGCAGATCATGTGTGTAGTAAAAAAAAAAAAATCAAATTGTATAGAATAGTTTAAAATTATAAATTACTCCATCTAATATTGAATCTCACTCTCCAGGTACAATCACTTTTATATTACTAAAACCCTGTATTTCGAAGAAATGCATTTATAAGGATTTTAGGAATTATCAATTGAATTTTGGTTATATGAAAGTTTAACTTATTTACAAAACTATCTCTTCTCTTCATTCCCAGTATGGAAAGTGTGTGGGATGGCCACTGGGGAGCTAAGAAGGTTGGGGTGGGAAGGTGCCATGAGTGGAGTATGAAGGAGATGGCAGCAAATGCAACATTTTGAGGTGATGCCAAATTAAAAACTTGGCCAACTGCCCAAAGATATCAATACAAAGGGCAAATCAGAGGAAAAGATCTTGGAGCAAAATCAACAGAATGGAGGCAGTCAAGAGAAAAGATTAGATGCAATGGTGGGGAAGGGCAGAGAAGGATGCAGTTTTTGCACCCACTATATCTCCCTAGCAACTCTTAAAGGGCTCCTGCCACACAAGAAGCCTGCAGAGATGGTCTCCTGAATGGTGGCCATCAGAACTGGCATTTAGAAAACCAGCTAAAAAACTAAAGTAAGCCCTTAAAAGATATTTGTTTAAATCACTTCAATTTTGCAATAATCTGTAAAAAGTAAAATGTTGAAACATTGTGAAGTCTATACCAATTAATAAGCCATCCCAATGAAACTTAACATTTGAAAGCCCAGGGGCATGAATGCAAATGGAGGCAAACATACTAAATTCTGTATATTCACAAGTTACAAATCAAGGCAACTTTTAAATAAAAAATATTCTATCTTCCTACTTTGACAAATATAACTTTGTAACAGAAAGATAAACGGATAAAGTTATGATTTTTTATATGATTTAAATTCAGCAAAAAAATAGAATTAAATTTAGTAAGTATTATGTTGTGTCAGTGATCTGTAAATGTACTACTAAAACTGTATATTTCATAAACTATTTTTTTAAAATAATTTTTTATGGGGCACCTGAGTGGCTCAGTCGGTTAAGCATCCGACTTCGGCTCAGGTCATGATCTCGTGGTTCCTGAGTTCAAGCCCCGCGTCAGGCTCTGTGCTGATGGCTCAGAGCCTGGAGCCTGTTTCAGATTTTGTGTCTCCCTCTCTCTCTGACCCTCCCCCGTTCATGCTCTGTCTCTCTCTGTCTCAAAAATAAATAAAAACGTTAAAAAAAAAATTTAAAATAATTTTTTACCGTCATTTCAGCAAAATGCTACAATACTCTATTTGAGACTTTTAGTCTGTATTATTTTGAAAGTAATCACTTAAGAATTAAAAATAAGGTGCACCTGGGTCACTCAGTTATTTAAGCATCTGACTTCCACTCAGGGAGTTCGAGCCCTGCATTGGGCTTTGCATCTACAGCACAGAGCCTGCTTCAGACTCTGTCTTCCTCTTTTTCTGCCTCTCTCTCTCTCTCAAAACTAAACAAACATTTTTTTTCAAATAAAATAAATTTTTAAATTTTTAAAAAGAATTAAAAATAAAATGCAATCATAAATGTGTAAGAAATATGAATATTTTTAATAAAAATGTTAATCAAGGTAATTTAAAAAATAAAAATATTAAAATTATCATCCATGCACATTTTCAAAAAATATTCTTCTAAAGTATTCAACATCTACTGAATGTGAAGGGCAAGGTACAAATTATATTTCATATGAAAATTTTAAATATATTTAAATTATGCTGAAATTTTACTTTGGGAAATTATAATTAAATGTATTAAATATTTTAATAAAAATGAAGCTATTAGCGATTCTAACACTCAGCATTAATCTAATTATATCTGACATCATGCTTTAGGGACATTACATGTATACCTACATGTATAGAAATTTAAGTGAAATATGAATTGTTAAATATTACATACTTCTGTTGCCTCATGCAAATGTTGTAAATACCATGCTAATTTGTGAGTACCCCAGAATCAAACTGAAACACAAAAACAGCTAAAAGAAAAAAATATATATATGTTTATTTATGTGTGTGTGTGTGTATACATACATATATATATATATATATATATATATATATATTTAATTTTACAACTGGTAAATATATATATATGTTTTGTACTACTGGCTAACAAGAATTGATTTCATTCATGTCTTCTAAGAAAAGATTTAAGAAGTTAATTTATCTAATTACCTAAATGCTTTTTCCACTTGTATATGAGATAGAGGTATTAGCTAATGCTACTGTGATAATCATAATGCAATATATAAGTTCATCACTTATGGTATACACTGTATACCTTATAAATGTTATATGTCAGTTATAGCTCAATAAAGCTGGAGAAAAAACCTTTCCCACACAAATGAAGCCATATCCATCTCCAAAGAATAGAAGTACAAGCCACAAACAGCACATTTAGATTCAGTCACCTTTTGTTTCAGGAACACGGGATGGGGGGGGAGTGGAAAAGCTCTTCCCTGTGGCCTGAAAGATAGTCTGGACAGTGGATGTTCTGGATGTTCAAAGTTCATAAGGTTTCAGGTGCAGGATGTTTAAGCTCTATCAGAGCTGGACACTGAATCATGAGTAACAGTGGTGCTCACATGTACTTTAATAAATTGTACCTGTGTGTTTGGGATATCTAGTCATCAACCAGATCTCTAAGGAAGTGTGAGACCCCTAAGGGTGGTGCTGCCAGCAACAGAAGTGACTTAAATGCTACTAAAAGGTCCTAAGAGAACATATAGAGAATTAATATCTAGATCTACTAACGGTGACTCTTAAAGGTTTCCATGTTATTGTTATCATTATGTCAGAACAAACTAAAAAAACAAAAGTAAGTTTGGGAAATTAATAAACCCAACAAACCCTATACTTCAAATTCATGATACAGGCATCATGTCTGTGGAGGCCACTACTATATATATATACCTGTATACAAAGTGCACCATACTTGGTGCATAACAGGAGCTTAATAAATATTTATTAACAAAATATTTTGTACCTAGTATGCATTATGTGATCAGGTAGATTTAAGACAGTGGGTGCCCACTGCTCATGTCCTCAAGGGGACACCTGAGACCAGATTCACACGCCAGAGTAGAATTTGCCAACTTTTTCATCAGTTCTTTCCATGACCTTTGTGACAGCCCAATCTAAAGCAACCTGCTGCCATGACCAACATTAGAGACAACAGCAGGGCCATTGCTCATCACCAAGATCATAAGTATGTTTCAGCATTAAATAAGTACCAGATCTGAGGTCTCATTACTTTTGAATTCAATACACAATTTGAGGACAGCCGGTGAATCTGGAGGATGTGTTTCAGTACTAGAACAGCCTTATTCCAGCTTCAGCTTAAACTTTGGCTCCTTCTCTGCCTCTATTCCCAAGCTTAAATCAACTGCCAGTCTCTGTTCCAAACTGGAGTTGTGTCATAGCCTTTCCCCTGATGATGAGTCACTTCACCAGTTACTTTAGGGGTTGGTGGCATAACCCATGAACTCAATCTAAAGGGTGGGTCATTTGGAATGGGTAATAAAACTAGGTTTAGTTCATCAGCTGCCAAGCTTTGACTAAAATATTTAAATACATCCATCCAAACTTTGGACAATTTATAGGGACTTTATAAAAAGAAAGTGAAATTTTTTTTAAGTTACAGTAAAATGAAACACATTTTTGAAAAATGTCTACTTTTATAACTGTCAAAGATGATAGTCTTCACAGAATTATACTTTAATTCTTTTGATTTTTCTTTCTCCAGAATAATCACACTTAAACAGATTCCCAGCCTAGGTAATTACACGAATATGTCGACTCAATGACAGCATGGAGTTTTTACCAATTATGAGTAAATAACGTATTTATACAACTGGAAGTGATTTACAACAAATTTGACTTATCAAGCAATACTGAATTTAACACTGATAAATATTAGTAAAATGTTGGATGCAATTCAGACCACATTGGTTGGAATAAACCAGTGTAGGTTTCAGAGGAAGCAGAGCAGCATAATAAAAATCAAGAGCATTAAATTCACCTAAAAGGCCAACCTGACGGCACTCGGGGCCAGTCTTTTTCTTTTACTTCCAAAGCATGTATTATGCGGATCTCAGTCTCAAGTATTAGCAAAATCCCCTCTAGTGTTCTTCCAATAAACTTACTCATTTTCCATGAAAGACCACACTGTAAGAGAAAGGTAAGGTCTCCACCTCATAGTTTAAGATTTAATCTTAGGAGCACCTGGGTGGCTCAGTTGGTTAAGCGTCTGACTTTGGCTCAGGTCATGATCTTGCGGTCTGTGAGTCTGAGCCCCGCATCAGGCTCTGTGCTGGCAGCTCAGAACCTGGAACCTGCTTCAGATTCTGTGTCTCCCTCTCTCTCTGCCCTTCCCCTGCTCACACTCTCTCTCAAATATAAATAAATATTTTTTTAAAAGACTTAATCTTAAAGTTTTCCAACAAAAAAACTGTTTCCTGGAATTATGGGAACCTGCACTGTGAGTTTCATGCATTTGGGGCTCCTCGGAGACAGAGGCTTTTACTTGTATAATCCATGTTCCGCACAGAGAGGAGTTGGTACAAAACTGGTGCTCTTGAGCTTAAGTGGATTTGTTACTATAACAGATTCATTTTCAGCATTAATTTTATTTTTTTTATATCAGTAAGAGTTAACATGGGATGTGCAACCAGCATAAAAAGCCAAACACTTAAGTGCTAATTATTTTTCAAAGAAAAAATTTTTTCATTGAGATACAACAAAATAATGTAAGATGTTTCTTCTGCACTTAATATAAAACCAACTTCTTTAAGTTTCTGTATACAATGTGTGTCCATTTATAATGTTAGTAGCTAACCTCTCCTGTTGTTTCTTTATTCAGACTTATACAGATTCCCTTTTCCTCTGAGGAGTGTAATTATGAGAATCAGGAATAATATTTTCAAATTGTCACATAAATATTTCTGACATTCCACACTCTGTGGATTTTGTACACACACAACTCTGACCTTCTTCTGGACTTTAGGATCATACTTCCAAGGTAAAATTAATTACTATTCCCTGTTTTATGCACCCAATGTGCATTGTGCAATATATCACGACAAGGAATCCTTAAACACTATGATAAAATATCTCATCATTATAGCTTTATTTTATTCAAGGATAGTGTTTAAGACCAGTACATTTTTGTTGCTTTGTTTTCATCTATAGCAATTGAAATAAATTTAATGTTAGAAAGAAACTCAAGGGACATTTTAACTTTAATGGTCCTTGCATGTGGGGTTATAGCTAAGTGTAAAACTACTAAAGTGAAGTTTGTGTACGATGGTTTTATGGCACCATAACATTACTGTGAACTGTATCCATGCTGGAAAACTCCACAAGTGATCATTCATCTTGTGCTCTTCAGCAGGAAAGTACTAAATGGATACATAATAGTTGTATCTAGGTATAGAACCACTAGCAACCAGCTGACAAATGCTTACACACCAAGAAATACAAAAGAACCAGAAACAAGCACCTATCATCTATGCATACCTATTCCTACCTTTTTTCCAACAGGTTAACAATTAGATGCATTTTGGTAGAAAAGTTAAATTTCTGTTTTCTTTGAACCAAAAGATGATATAATTTGCAGTGCTCAGACCTAAGGGTGCTGGGTACAGCCAAGACTATAGCTAATTTGGGGTTTCAAAGATGGGAGAGTATCCCTTGGTTTTCATACCACTTCCCCCTTTGAAAGAGTTGTTAAGCAAATGTTTACCTTGTCATCATGTATAACTTGGGCAATATGTTCTGAGTATTATGGGATTGTGTGCTCCCCACTGTGGGTTATTCACAAAATTTCCTGAAGTTATTGTGCAAAGCAAGTTACTGTGAAGGTTCTCCAAGGTTCTGGCTGACTTATGTTTGGAATAAGGCTTTTGTTGTTATTTGCTTTCTGACAGAGGGACTGGAAATTGTCTGGACTTTGGAACTGACTTTGTGATGTTTGGATAGTGCTCTAAAAGTGAGTGGTGTGTTAGCATGTGGTTTACTTATGCAAAACAAATCAAAACTTAAAGTACATTTCTTAAAATTATAAGTGTTTTTGAGAAGAATTCCTAGCAATCCCAATTTTGTGGTACAACAGACTCACTGGCTAAAATATCTGGCAAGGTACTTAACTGTAACCTTCTTCAACCTGAGTTTAGCAATGCTGCAGAAGCTCTTACTAGGTTTGTTTGTCCCTCCCTCCCTATCTCCACATATTACAAAAGAATGGTTTATTAAGAGCCACATCTTAAAACTTAAGTAGACAGTGATACCAATTGCCTACTAACAATGTTTCACCAAGGTTTAAAAAAGGTTTTTTAAAAGCTGCAACTCAAAACTAGTTCAATTCCATAGCAACTAACTCTGGACATTTTCTTTTACAATAGGAGGCTAGGGAGAAGATGAATTGATGAATATGTAAAGCAGTGAACAGTTTATTGGGGATGCACATTTTCATAAAAGGACACATCCCTTCTCCTTACATTGTGAGTATTTCTGTAGCCATCTATACAACGTTAGTTGAAAAATAGCAATATAAATGGGAAACTATTTATTAAAAGAAGTCTGGGTCAAAGGCTCTCCTCTCCCCAAGTCACATGTCCCCCCTTTCTGCACAGACCCTGCATCGTTTTTGTTTTTTTTTTTTTTTTTAATCTTAGGTGTCTCTTCAAATCCTAGAATCTAAAGATAACATAAAATTTAATTAATTTAAATGATATACTGCTGAGTTCCTTCACCTACAAAAACAGATCACCCTTACCTATGTGTGCACATAGGTTAAACTGTACATTTCAATTAATTAATCTCATGGGGGCTTTGTCAAAATAAGAACCAGTGCATCAAACCACAGCCCCATCCTAGACACACAGAAGTATCAGGGTGCTCCCATCAGCACGAGGCACTCTGTACTCTTCTATCAATCAGTGGCACTTTACTCATCATGTAAAATACTTCCCTACTGCCAATTCCTATGATTAAGTATTATGTGCCTTTAAAGTATTTTAATGAAGCTAAAAACATGATTTGTATGACAGAATTAGCCACAGAAATTTGGACAGTGGACATTCCCAAGAAATGCCCAGTTCCAAGACCTCAACTGCAGTATTTACTCTGGTTCTGCTCTCTTAGCGGTCTCCAACTTCTGCTACCAACTCTATTACTATTTTTTTTTTTTTTTTTTTTGGGACAGAGAGAGACAGAGCATGAACAGGGGAGGGGCAGAGAGAGAGGGAGACACAGGATCGGAAACAGGCTCCAGGCTCTGAGCCATCAGCCCAGAGCCCGACGCGGGGCTCGAACTCACGGACCGCGAGATCGTGACCTGGCTGAAGTCGGACGCTTAACCGACTACGCCACCCAGGCGCCCCCCAACTCTATTACTATTAGTGGGAGATCTGACTGGCTCCTGAGTCACTACCTCTGAACATCAAGAACAGGAATAACAAGAGTGGTCTACTATTATAGCAATAAATACAAACATAGAGATAGTTGGAAACCAAGTCTGGAATATGTTGCCCTTGAAAGAACATCATTTTGTTTAAGGAGCAAGGTACAATGCCTAGCACACTTATCTACCAAGGTTCCAAGCATTGATCCAGGATATGAAAGCCACTATTAAGGTATAATTTTTTTCAGCTATATATGCAGGGATAGACAGCTATCAGCTTGTGTGGACCAGAAAACCTTCTCTCTTC
Organism: Panthera pardus; assembly: GCF_024362965.1. Lineage (NCBI taxonomy): Eukaryota > Metazoa > Chordata > Mammalia > Carnivora > Felidae > Panthera > Panthera pardus. The sequence continues at coordinate 38,071,408 of NW_026526732.1, forward strand.
TGCACCAAGTTTTTATTTTCATTCATTCATTCACTGATTCACTCACTCATTCCCAGCATCATGCCAGACTCTTAAGCACAACCAAATCAAAACTAAGTTAACATTGCAGATACTTCCAGTTTCAAGACATGCATGTTTATTGATAGCTTCTTCTGATGAGCCACAACAGTTTGAGACTTTTCCAGTGCCAGTCAAGGATACAATGAGACCTAATTCTATAGGCTCCTGTATAAGATATACCTGATCAGAATATTTTAAATTTCCTAGGCTGGGTAAATTAGAAAAACTGGCTCCTTCATGTGCCTCCTCAAGGGAGTGAAGGATAATCTATCAATGAATGGGAATAAGAAGGCCCTTTATAAAGCCTATAAATAGAAAAACTAATGAAGAGTGAGAGAAAAAAGGGAAAAATCAGAAAGCAGTGGGATGGAAAAAAACAAGAGATCGGAGAGGTAAATGGGCTAGAAACAAGAGAAGTAAAGTAGAAAAGAAAAGAAAAGAGGGCTTGAGGCAAAAGAAGTGAAGAGCTATGAGGTCCAAGATAGGCACTCGCCAACTGTTGCACTGAAATGAGAAGAAAGGAGGAATATGTGGGACAGCAAGGATGGGATTGACAAAAGAGTGAGGGGCAGAGAGCACCTAATTTCTCAGCAATTACACCAGTAGTACCTAATCCAGATTGCCCTCATCATTGTGGACTATTGTAATAACCTCTAGGTATCTTGTTGACCCATGTTCCCGTTAGTTTCTCCTCTACCCAGAATCAGAAAGATCCCTATAAAAGGTAAATTGTGATCACATCACTTCCCTGCTCAGATCAATCCAATGTACCCTCTCTTCCCACTCAGAAAGAATAAATTTCAAAAAAAAAAAAAAAAAATCAGAATCCTTGCTATAGCTTCAGAGGGCACACATTATGTGACCTAACTCACATCTCCTTCAGCATGCTGTAAGGCTTCCTTTCTGTTCCTTGTATACATTAGGTTTATTTCTTCTTTGGGGCCTTTGTGCTTTGTGTTGGAACTCTCTCTTACCAGCTCAGCTCAAGACTGACTCCTTTTCATACTATAGGTCACAGTTCAAAAGTCACTTTTGCTGGGTCTAACTCATAGATAAAACTCAATAAATGTCTGCTAAATGAATGAATGAGGATAATGAAAACTTCAGCATAACATTAATAATCAAAGAATCTGGGGAGCAAAAAAAGGACTTGGTCAGTGGAAATGCCTGTTTCTCCAGATGATATTAGGAATATCTTGTAGAAGACATTTATATTCATCTAGAGCACAGAAATAGTGCCAATGCATGGAATAAACAGGAATATAAGTTCCAGATTAATAACTTCCTAAAAATTAGGACAGTTTATACATCATTTGTAATGAGCTATTCACATACCAGCTAATCTATAAAAGTGTTAAAGAAATAGATGAATTATATATTATATACATGGAGTTGACTTTGTTATTTAAATTTCCAAGTGGGGTCAGTTATAATGATTTGACTTATTAAGAATTTACAGTAGACTCTTATCTCACAGCATACATAGCTATCCTAAGGTTGAGACTTATTTGTTCTCAGGACATTTGTACTGTTCACTCTCTGAGCTATCAGTTTTCACCTAGTGCTGACGAATATAAGCTGAGTTGCTATGAAGCTGCAAACTGGATTATCAAGGAAGCAAAACTCCCAAGCCATGTCCACACCTGTCTTTTCTTACTTGACCTATATTCAAGTAGCTTGCTTTACTACTCTGACATTGCCCAGCTACCTGAATAGAATCTCAGATATGATGGAAACCAAAAGAACATTCTTCCAAATAAATTTCACCGTCTTGTATCTAAGCCCATTACTGGTTCAATTTTAAAGAGTCGCTGTTAGTAAATGATATGCTCCCTATTTAGAATTGCATCAGCCTTTTAAAAACATCTACTTCCTATGCATTTTTACTAGTTCTTTCTACAGTAATTGAAACAGTATTGATCCAGGATATGAAAGCCACTATTGATGGCTTTACGATGACCATTATTTTGGGTCATATTTTCCATTAAACTCTTATTAATCTAATGACTTTGTTTTCTCACCTGTGTACTTTTGCATATGCTATTCTTCCTATGGAGAATCCCATAATCCACCCCACTGTCCCCCACCCTACTATCTTCTACTGTTTCCTCTGTGCTCAGCCTTTTTGACTCAGGAAAAAGTTTTAGCTAATCTTTGAAAATTTCCTCAGTCACTTAAATCAGAGAGTCATCTATCCTTTAGATCCCGCAGCAATTAAGGCCAAGACCACTAATCGGCAAGTGAGGTAGCTAATCTCCAAAGATGACCTCTAAAAATGCCTCCACTACCTACCGTTCCTCACATCAAGAGGTGGAACTTATTCTCCCCACTTCATCCTACTATCACAGGCTGGTCTTAAAACTGCCTAGATCAATAGAATGGGGTGAAAATGGATATGCTGGTACTTCTGATCCCAGGACGTGAGAGTACTAAAAATGTCTACTTCTTGACACTTGGAGACCTAATGCATGATGTGAGGAAATCACACGGGAAAAAAGAGACCACATAAAGATGTTCTGGAGGATGAGACATGGCAACATCCAACCCAGCTATCACCTGACTGCAATGGTATGAGAGACTTCAAGTGAAACCAGAAGAACTGCCCAGGTGAGCCCCAGTCAATCCATAGAATCATGAGAAATAATAAAATTAATACCTATTGTCTTATATCATTTTAGGGTGATTTGTTATGCAGCAATAACCAAAATAGTCAATCATGTTAGCAACACAGATTTTTATGACTGAAATGGCTTCAAATATTAGTAAATTGTCCTGTGTCATGAGTTATTCTCTGTTATTTGCTCAAGCCATAATCTTCTTAAGGGTAAGGAATGTGTTTTAATGCTTTTTATGTCCCCCACTCTCCAGCACAGTGCCCTAAAAATTATACGTACTGATTATTATCTTGTTCACAGACTAAGTACTTTAGAAGCCCATCTCATTTCTTTTGGCTCTTGGAAGTTTTAGAATAAAGCTAATTTTATTGTGAAATCATTTCCATATATATATATATATATATATATATATATATATATACGTGTATATGTATATATATATATACACGTGTATATATATATATATATATATATACACGTATATATATATATACACGTATATATATATATATATGTATATATATATATATATATACACATACATACACCTTTGAGGACTATATTATTAACAAATTTTCAGAATCTAAAACATGATTTTGACATTATTTATATCTTGCACCTTTATTATTTTTCATATGTGAAGAAGCACTGTTACATAATTATTCAACTATAATAATATAAGAACAAAATATAGTTATTTTAAGGCCTCCCTTAGAAACCAAGAAAAATTACTCAGCTGAATCTAAAATAGAGTAACATCTAAAATTCCAAATGATTAAGAGTAACATTTTATTTTATTACGCAGGGGCATAGAATCTATATTACCAGTAATATCCCAAAGCACTTTAGAAGACTTATGTGAGTAACAATGAAATGATTGCATTTCCAGAAAAGACACGTAGCAATCGTACTGCTGGTTCTTTCTGCACTTCAGTGATTCAATCTCTTGGCTAGATGTTTTAACTTTTGCATCACTGGAGGTTTGTCCAAAATATATTTAAATAACCACATACCTTCAGAGCCTCATTCTTAAAGCTTTCGAGAATATTTGGCCAGTTCAATGATCTCAGTGGCTAAATATCTTTACCTATACAGTTTTGCACCTATATCACATATCATTTGGGGGAACAAGTACTATGTATACCTGATAATCTGACCACATTTATTTCCTATTTTAAAATTGTTGGGGCACCTGGGTGGCTCAGTCAGTTGAGCATCCGACTTCGGTGCAGGTCATGATCTCACAGCTCGTGAGTTCGAGCCCCACATCGGGCTCTGTGCGGACAGCTCAGAGCCTGGAGCCTGCTTCAGATTCTGTGTCTCCCTCTCTCTCTGCCCCTAACCCGCTCACATTCTGTCTCTGTCTCTCTCAAAAATAAATAAACATTAAAAAAAAATTTTTTAATTGTTACAAGTATACTGGTCATTTAATTTAAAGGCTTACCTTCATCTAGGATCACAGATGGTGTTAGAAGGAGCATAAAAAACACAATTTTGAAAATATAATTTGAGATGTTAAGTGTCAAAACTATAAACATGGAATATAAATTAAAATTAAATTTAAAGACATTTGAAACCACATATTTATGTAATAGTCTTCATATTTATAAGCTGGTCCTCAGAGAACATGAATTTTCTACACTTCCTCCTGGACATAATCTAGGTTTCCTCTGGCCACACAGTCTGAGAAAGCCAATAGGATAAAAAACAGTAACAAATGTCCTGAGTCAGTATTCAGACAACCGAAAGAGCTCCAGCCCAACATGTTAAGGTTTTTAACTTTATGGTTTAATACATTTTTTGTTTTTTTTTGTAGAATCAATGGATTATACAAAACACCTCTTCTGCCAGACACCTACCTAATATATGCTTCTCCTTCCTTGACGGTGCTCAGAGAGACAAAGTGCCAAAAACAAAAAAATACTTAGGAATAAAATTAGCCATGGAAGTGAAAGACCTGAATACTGAAAACAATAAAACATTGATGAAATACACTGAAGGCACAAATAAAAACATATCCCATGTTCTTGGATTGGAAGAATATTGTCAAAATGTCCATACTATCCAATGTGATCTATAGATTCAACATGATACCTATTAAAATCTCAATGGCACTTTCCACAGAAATACAATAAACTATCCTAAAATTTGTATGGAACCACAAGAAATGCCAAAGAGCCAAAGCAATCCTGAGAATGAAGAACAAAGCTGGAGGCATCACACTTCCCGATTTCAAGCTATATTAATCAAAACAGTATGGTACTGGCATAAAAAGAGGCACACAGACCAGTAAAACAGAAGAGAGAGCCCAGATGTATGGCCAACTAAGTTTGACAAGAGCACCAAGAACACATAAGAGGAATAAAAGCTCCCTCTTCAATAAATGGTGCTGGGAAAATTGGATATCCACATGTAAAAGAATGAAACTGGATCTCTATCTTACATCATACAAAAATTAACTTGAAATGGCTTAAAGACATAAATGTAAGACCTGAAACCATAAAACTCCTAGAAGAAAACATAGGGGAAAAGAACCTTGGCATTGGTGGCCTTGGCAATGATTTCTTAGATAAAACACCAAAAGTACAGACAACAAAAAGCTAAAATAAACAAGTATAACTCCACCAAACTAAAGAGCTTCTGCATGGCAATAAAACCTTCAATAAAAAGCAACCTATAGGATGGGAGAAAATATTTGCAAATCATATATCTGATATATCCAAAATATATATTAAGCTCATACAACTCAATAGCAAAAAAAAAAAAAAAACAAATAAAACATTTAAAAAATGGGCAAAGGACTTACACAGACATTTTTCCAAAGACATACAAATGACCAGTAGAAAGAGTCCAAATGTCCATCGACTGATAAATGGATAAAGAAAATGTAGCATATATATATATATATATATATATATATATATATATATATATATACATACACAATGGAATATTACTCAGTGATCAAAAAGAATGAAATCTTGCCATTTGCAACAACGTGGATGGAACTGGGTGTATTATGCTAAGTGAAATAAGTTAGAGAAAGACAAGTATTGTGATTTGACTCATATGTAGAATTTAAGAAACAAAACAGATGAGTATAGGGGAAGGGAAGGGAAAATAAGACAAAAACAGAGGAGTCAAACCATAAGAGACTCAAATACAGAGAACAAACAGTATTACTGGAGGGGAGATGAGTGGGGGATGGACTAAATGGGTGATGGGCATTAAGGAGGGGACTTGTTGAGATTAGCACTGGGTATTATATGTAAGTGATGAATCACTAAATTCTACTCCTGAAACCATTACTACACAATGTTAACTAACTTGGATTTAAATTAAAAAAAAAAAAAAAGTTACCAAAAGGTATATGAAAAGATGTTTAACATCATTAGTCATCAGGAAAACATGAAACAAAGGCACAATGAGATAGCACCTGAAATCTGTTAGGATTGCTATTATCAACAAGACAAGAAATAACAAATGTTGGGGAAGATGTGGATAAAAGAGAACCTTTATATACTGTTGGTAGAAACATAAATTGATTCAACCATTAAGGACCCTCCAAAAAATGAAAATTGAACTACCATATAAGGATCCAGCATTCCCACTCCTGAGTATATATCTGAAAGGAACTGAAATCAGTATCTCAAACAGATATCTGCACACACATGCTCATTGCAACATTATTCACAATGGCCAAAGTACAGAATCAACCTAAATGTCCTTCAATGGATGAATGGATAAAGAAAATGTATATGTGTACACCACAAATACTGCATGGTGTCAGTTACGTGTGGAATCTTAAAAAAAAAAAAAGAAAAGGAAAAAAAGCCAACCCAATTAATAGAAACAGAAATATAATGGTGGCTACTGGGGAATGCTGAGAGGAGGGGGAAATAGGGTGATGCAGATCAAGAGTACAAATTTTCAGTTATAAGAATAAGTTCTGGAGTAGCTTGGTTGCTCAGTCGGTTGAGCATCCAACTCTTGATTTTGGCTCAGGTCATGATCCCAGTGTTGTGGGATCGAGCCCCGCATCAGGCTACATGCTGAGAGTGGAGCCTGCTGAAGATTCTGTATGTCTTTCTCTCTCTGGCCCTCTCCCCCGCTCATGGCACATTCTTTCTTAAAAAAAAAAAAAAAAAAAAAAAGAATAAGTTCTAAAGATCTAATGTACAGCTTATGACTATGGTTAATAATATGGTTATTAATGACTATGGTTAATAATACAGTATTATATACTTGAAAGTTGCTGAAAGTAGATCTTACACATTCTCACCCAAAGGAAAACAAAGTTAACTATGTGTGGTGTTGTAGGACAAGTTTCAAGTAAATAGGATGAAAAGCTTCTCTGCTGATAAAAGTTCCACCCTTTCTGTTTCTTCTTTGTTCCTCTAGTATGGAACACAAAGGTGATATATGGAGATGCAGCAGCTATTTTGAAACTATGAAGATATACATAAAGAAAGGCCTTCACCCCAAAGATTAAAAGATACCGTCCAAGACCCTGATGAAACATTGAAGCCACTGCAGGAGTCCTAAACTGCCACTTCCCCTTTTTGCCTAGGCTGTTGTATTTGGGATTTCCATAACCTGTATCTTAACTTCCCCCAAAGTTCTCTAGATAATGGTTTAAATCATCAGTATCTACTCCTAATTAAAACTAAAAGTTGAAATGACTTAGACACTAGAGATTTTATATAATTTATTTTCCTTTCGTTAGTTCTCTCGGATCTAGTATCTCCTGTTTATTTCAAAACTGTGAAAGTTGTATATAATTACTTCATATTTGAACACTGCAACAGCTTAAAGTAGTTTCACTGTATCTATTTTCTCTTAACCCACTCATGGTTACTAAAATAATCTTAAAAAAAAAAAAAAACCCACAACATTTCTTTTCTTTACTTATAACCCCACACAAAGAACCTCACTACCTCCTGTCCCCTGCACTGACTCTAAATTCCTGATGGTTCACTTCTCCCACGATTTGGAAGTCTTTCAAACAATCTCTTCAATCTCAGCATACATGCCCCTGCACTCTAATCGTGAGCTCATGTTATGGTTTATTTCTTCCTCCTTGTCCATACCATTCTCTACGTGTTTTCTGCCAACTTTCAACCTTCCATTATCCTTTTCCACCAAGTCTGAATTTGGTGTCCCCTACCAAAAAAACAAAAATTAAAACAAAAACAAAAAAACTCTCAGGAAGTTTTTCTGATTCAAATCCTTTACATTACCTCTGTGATTACTATGACCTTGGTTTACAAAAAAAAAAAAAAAAAAAAAAGCAAATATTTAAGCAAACTCTATAGTAAAAACCCTCATATAGATAGTTATAGGGTATTCTTGAATGCAGGGATATTGTTTCTCTTTCATTATACTTGAGTGCTTAGCACACAGCAAGTACTAAAATAAATGAACATGCCCAACATGATTATTTGAGTATATGGTATACATTTACAAATTCAGAAACTATTCATAAGATGACACTCAAAGTTATTCGATTTCAAAAATAACCTACATAGGCATAATACTTAATTTAATGCACTTAAAATCTAAACTGACCAAAAATGTACATATATCACTGAAAATAAGTTAAGAGTTTATTACAATTACCTATGTTCTTTCCTTCTGGAAAACCTAAGCAGTCTAGTTACAAAAATCTAAGAACGTCTAATTTTCATAGCAGAGGGTACCTTGCACAAAATTACAGGGCTAGGAGCATTTAATCAATTTACTGATCTGATTGTCTCACCATCCTACCCCTTTGATCCCCCAAGTGCTCTATACTGGGATTTGTAGCTAAGTATATTGTACTTATAAGTACATGATATTTATAGGTGTAATATACTTAAATACTATATGACAACTTTGAAAATAGATACTTTAACAGTTTAACATAACTAAAACTTCAGTAAGTTTTCTAAAATAATTAAAAATCTTGTATAGTCTTGAAAATTGCCATCATTTCATTAGCCAAACTGTTCATGCAAAGAAATTACTGAAAGATATGTATTCTTTTTATATCATGGGCTTCATAATATAAAGAGTGAACTTTTTGAAAACAACTATAGAATAAAACTTTATAAGAGAAAAAATTATTTTCAGGTCTTTGATTTCATCTTATAATACAAATCAAATGTAACTATACTATATATTAATTAGACTGCATTGTTTTTCCCTGCATAGTAAAGATTAAAATAGCACATTCAATCCCAACTTTATTTTCAAATTTGAATTTTTAGTATTTGTTTTACAACTGCAAAGTCTTAAAATTTAATGTTATTAGGAATCAAAATGAATGTTTTCCTTATTTAAGTCTTGGCAGCCTTAACTCTCAAGGCCTGGAGATAAAATTTGATTTAAAAGCCCACTAAGGACAAACTGCTTAATCAGAAATCTGGACTTCACAATTAAGGAATTTCATCACTCACAAAATATGAGGGGGAAAAACTCATATGGCCACAAAACATAAAAATACTCATTTTCATTTAATGTTTTGTGGATCAGAGTGAAGGAGAAAACAGGGATTTTTTTCCTGCTTTACTAGTTATTAAAATCCCTAAATGGTAGCTTTAGAATATCTGTTCATCATAAACACTTATTTTTAAACACAGGTTAACATTATTTTTCTTCACACTGTGGTATCCTAGTGTGGTTTAACCCCAACTCATGTAAATTTCTGAAAATGTACAATTAGGTCACTATTCCATTTTAATCATCTCTAGCCCCTAAGTTTATAGTATTTAAAGTACAATTAGGCTAGTCGATTGGAGTTCATTATAATGCTACCATCCCCAATAGTCTGTGGTTCTACTTGAAAATTAAGAAATATAAAAATTCCAGTCACTTCACAACCAGGTCTTAGACTCACTGAGACCTTTTCCTTCAGTCTTTTTGTTTACATGAAAATTGCCTACCACAGGCAATTTTGAGCATGATTATAAGCATCAAGTCACTTCTCTCTGAATGTTTTCTGATTTGTGACTTACGAGAATAATTTTAAATAACATCTATTTTACAGGCTTTTAGTAAGGACTAAATACCTTCACCATAATGCAGATGGGTTGTCTTCTGACCTGTTTTTATTCAGTCATGATTTGTCTAGGTATTAAATTTATATATCCCATACTATTTCAATACTTCTCCTCCTTCATGCTTCTCCAACCTGGTTGGGTGGGTGAAAAATATATGGAGGGGAACAAGAAACAAATTTCCTTCACTCAAGTTTTCTTTGACATATAAAAAAGTGAATAATTTTAACGTGGAGCCTGCTTGGGATTCTGTCTCCCTCTCTTTCTGCTCCTTGCCTGCTTGCTCTCCCTTTCTCAAAAAATAATAAATATTTAAAAAAATAAACAATTTTATTCATCCATTCACAAGAGCAGATTTTGAAGAGAAAAGCAACCTTGATAGAAAAATTAAATTTAGAATCAATGGAAGGTAAGAACAGCTCCAAACATAGAGGGGTCAATGTGGTCATAAGAATTAGGATGCCTAAAAGCTCCACCCAGGAAAAGAAGAGCTATTAAACACTGAAAGAAAAAAAAATGGTGGTGACACTACTCTGGAAAGTGAAAGCAGAAGAAATTTTAGCCAATTTCATAAATAAGAAAAAGAAAATCTATCTGAAGAAAAACTTTAGAAGCTTTCTGAGTGAAATGCTATAGAAAACCCTGCACTGTGCCTTCAAGAAAGACTAGAGTTACCATCTGCATTATTCTTCAAAACCTTTGCAAACAGGTATCTATTCCTTTGAATGTGACACAGCAAAGACTAGGATAAGTGGTCAATTTTAAGTGACTTCCATTACTCATCCATTCATCAAATGTGTAACTGAGTGCCCAATTGATGCAGTCACCACAATAGTACATTTTGCACGGCTACCATCTAGAATTCTAGATCTCAGATTTAGTACCAGGTGACTCTAGGAAGCACCACAGAACTACATATAGAATGGATTTTCACCATGCCTGTCAAATACTTGGGGGTCAGTATGCAATGGATTGAATGCAAGACAAATAACTGTGTACTATTACAGTTCCTGGTACGGCATCATAAAGGAAAGAGACATTATTAAAATAAGTACAATTTGAGAACGTTCTTTTTAGTGATGAATATAGAAAAGCAAATCAACACTATTATCTGTGTATTATCTGCTTATTATCTGTGTATCAAGAAACTCCCTTGAGAAATTGCAAATTAGACATGAATTTTAATCCAATTTGCATAGATACAAGAAATCTTAAACTTGAGTTACTTTTGGATGGGTGAGACAAGGTTGATGAGAGATATACTTGGATGAGTTCAAACACTTTGCCCTAATCTGTTGCCAGAGGCCAGATTCTTTAAGGATCTGGCTGCTACTATTGGACTTAGAACAAGCTTTGGAACCAATGGTACAAGCTAATTGCTACCAGAAACTTGACGATATGTTGGAAAATATGCTGAGAAAGAGAACACAACTGAGTCACAGCTAGGTCATGCCACTAAAATTGGCCAGGGAGGTCAAGAAAAATACCAATTTTTAAGTTTTCAAATGGGTTGTAAACTCAAATGTTTACAGAGGTGCAGTAGTTAACATAAATAAGTAAAGAAGGCCTGATTAACTGGGGTGAACAAACAAAAGAATGTTGTCATCTAAGAGAAGCTACTATTTAGGTCCTACTGACTGTGGATGTATTATTGTCATACTGCACAATTTTTCAAAGAAAAAAAAAGCCAGAAGTTTAATTTGCATGTGAAATTTAATTTTTAAATATTATTAATTCAATTAAAAAAAAAACAAAACTATGTGTGTCAAACAAAACTTCTGTGCAAGCCAAATATAGTACCTAAACCACCAGTTAGTTTATGGTCTCTGGTTATTCCACCCCATTATATAATGGTGGTCAGCTGACGAAATCCCTCCACCGTGAACATAATCACTTCCCCGGCTGGTCTAGTTGATATGAACTCAACAATCAAATACCAGATACTCTCCATTTGGCCGTATACTGTCTTCAGGCAGTGCTGCTGTTCATTAAAGAAAGAGATCTCAGTGCCTATGCGTCCACAAAGAATCCTCAAGTTGAGACTTAACAGACATAAGCCATTTTTCTTTTAAAATACATTTCTTTTAAAAAAATTTTTTTTAAGTTTATTTGTTTCTGAGACAGAAAGAGACAGAGCATTAGCTGGGGAGGGGCAGAGAGAGAGGGAGACATAGAACTCGAACCAGGCTCCAGGCTCTGAGCTGTCATAACAGAGCCCGACGCGGGGTTCGAACTCACAAACCAGGAGATCATGACCTGAGCCGAAGTCCGTCCTCAACCGACTGAGCCTCCCAGGCGCCCCTAAAATACATTTCTGTGTTAACTAGAAGGATTTTTAAAATAAAATTTAAGTATGCAGGCCAAAACTATCCCAATTTCACCAAGATATACCTTTGAAACAACATCTATCTTCTAACAGTTTTCCTCTCATTATATGTAGCTTTAGATAAATGAAGAAGAGTGTGAATCTTAACTCTGAAAAGCTTGTTTTCAGCACAATACTAAAGAAAATCAGGGGAAAAAATAGAAATGAAGAGAACATAAGAAAAAATAACTAAATGCAACAGATCTAAGAAAAGTTATCGATAACTTTTATGGTCTTTTATGGAAACAAAATAAAAGATATTAGGGAGCTCAGAAATGCTATAATCACAGCAGTTCATGGACTTCAGACAACATGGGTTAAGGCTCTGATACGTCCAAATAGAACATTCTCCATATTAGCTCTCTCAGAAACCAGTCTATTTTTTTATTTTTATTTTTGAAGAGTTAGAAGGAATGTCAGAAACTATGGTCTTCAAATCCCTTAATTTTACAGAGAGAGAAACTGAAACTACTTTGCTTAAGTGTAGTTAATGGCAGAATCCAGATGATCATCTAGATTTCTTAAAACATGTGGCAATGTTCTTTCTTTTGGATTATTTTTGGAGTTCGGTAAGGTCATGATATATATAAAGATGCATTATCTGGCCATAAGTAACTGCCCATTGAAAATCCAGTCCTCTTGGAAATTAAATAAAAATCTGTACATCGGCTTTGAGGAATCAAATAATGAGAAGCTCTTGCCCTAGAAGACCTTATATTCTACTTGGCAAAATCAGAAATGAATATAAAATGACAATTAAAAATATAAACTGAAATACAATTTAAGACAGCATGACACTATCACAAGGCAAGTATTTCCCAAATCACATACAAAATATTGAATCTAGCCTTTTAAAAATTATATCTCCATTAATAAAAACTCTGCTCTTGTAGCATTTTTTACTGGACAAATTTTATTTTTTTTGTTTCAAACTTTAAATATGATAAAATATAAACAAGATACAGTATCTACAAATGAAAGAATTTCTTGAGCTTAATGAATAAAGCTTTGTCATCCAAGAGCCGTGTTCCTCTGCCTCACTTTTCTATGGTGCATATTAGCTATGAAGCCACAGAGCACAGAGTTCACTGCCTTCACACAGGATAGACCAGCCAGCATGAATTTTTACTTAGACACAAAAGTATCTGATCAAAAACATCTTAGAGCCAAAAAATGCATTTTAAAAAGAGATAAATGAAAGTCAGAATTTGTACAAACACTTAAAACGATTTCAAAGACAAACCGATGATTTTGCCAACTTTCTTAGAACAATTAACAAAATAATGATTAGACAGTCTTTTAAAATTTCTAATAGGTAAAATTTCTAAACAATAGATATTTGCATTTCCTTAAGCACTAGTACTCATGAAAATATTGGCTTAACAATTATGAGCTAAGTAATTTAACATACAACCTCAGTATGAAAAGTAGTCTTTCTCACATGAGTTTTGTTAAATATGCCTTCCTACATATTAGTTTCATATTAATTTAAATTTACTAACTTCCATTTCTGGATGGCTTATAATTACGATGACCAACTGTGTCAGTGTGCCTGTGGATGAAGAGTTTCCTGGGATTGGCGATCTACAGTGCTGAACTGGAACAGCTTGGCAAACTGGGACAGGTGGTCACACTCACTTAAGTTTATGGCCAACCAGTGCTCCTTCTGAGAACAAAAAACCACTAGATAAAATACAAAAGCCATTTATATGAAGACAAATAAGATCTGCTCAGAAGAAATAGAAGGACTAAGACTGCAGAAGGGAGAACATTAAGAAAAGTGAGCTAGTATTTGCAGCCAATTTTACCCTATAGCCATCTGCCAACTGTAACAAAGAAAGCAGGCTAAGACTCCAGGCTGCAATAGCAGAGCTTTTGATGGAGACCTAGAACCTTTAATCAGAAGGTCAGTTTTTCCTTCAGAGCATTTATAGAATTCTGGTGCCTATGTGGAAAAGACTCTGAAAAGTAAAGCAGAGTTTCTGGCATTCTGACATGTCAAAGTCTTAGCATTCAGTACATGCAAGAAGAGGAGCTACTAAAAAACATATCAAGTTCCCAATAAAAATACCTGGAAGGCCACAGGCAAACAAGCGGTGACCGAATCTCTTCTGAACAACAACACAGCCATGGATTAGCATAGTCACTGATTAGATTAAGGTGATCAGCCATCACTCTGTCTGCATGGTGCAGGAGAGAATGACCCTTCTGTGGAGAATAACTTATTTTTTCAAACTAAATATCCAGCACTTGGGCCAAATGTATTAGGCATGCCAAAAGACAAAACTACGTGAACAAAACCCAAGAGAAAAAACAAAGAGAACAAGAGGAAAAAAATTCAGATAACCCAAATATTGGAATTCACTGACAATTACCTTAAAATACAATTAATATGTCGGGAAGCCTGGATGGCTCAGCTCAGTCAATGAAGCATCTGACTCTGGCTCAAGTCATGATCTCACAGTTTGTGAGTTCAACTCCCTCATCAGGCTCACTGCTGTCAGTGAGGAGTCTGCTTGGGATCCTGTCCTCTCTGCTCCTCCCCCACTGCCTCTCTCTCTCCCTCTCTCTCTGAGTTAAATAAACTTCTATATATATACTATATAGTATATATATAATTAATATGTCCAAGACAATAGAGGAAAGAATGGATAAAAAATATTAAAAGTTTCAATAGATGAACCAAATGCATTTAAGAGAGAAAAAAGGTCTATAATATAGACCTCATCTGATGTGTGTGTGAACAGATGAAATAGAGAAGACAAAATTAGTAAACCTGGGACAAGTGAACAGAAATATCCAAACTAAAGGACAGAGAAAAAAAAAATTAATGTAAAAAACACAGGAGTCTAAGAGAGACAAGTGGCATAGTCAGAAGTCTAATAAGACATAATTGGAATCCCAGAAGAGGAAAAAGAAAATGGACAGAACCAATATCAGAAAAGATAATGACTAAGAATCTTCCAAAACTGATGAAAGACACCACGTATTTTCAGAAACATCAAGCAAAATAAAAAGGAAAGCAAATGAACAAAGAAAACAAACCTAGGGAAAGTAATCACAGTAACATTGCTGAAAACCAGAAAGGAAACCGTTTGCTAACAGAAAGAAAGAAAAACATATTAAGTCTTCTGAATTTCTCAAAACAAAACAAAATGATGGAAGCCTGAAAATATCGAATAACTTTTAAAGTGCTTTAACAGCTAATCTAGAATTCTATATCTAATGAAAATATCTTTCAAATTTAAAGTTGAAATTTTTGGGGCGCCTGGGTGGCGCAGTCGGTTAAGCGTCCGACTTCAGCCAGGTCACGATCTCGCGGTCCGTGAGTTCGAGCCCCGCGTCAGGCTCTGGGCTGATGGCTTGGAGCCTGTTTCCGATTCTGTGTCTCCCTCTCTCTCTGCCCCTCCCCCGTTCATGCTCTGTCTCTCTCTGTCCCAAAAATAAATTAAAAAAAAAAAAAAAGTTGAAAAAAATAAAGTTGAAATTTTTTTCACAGACAAAAACAAAGAATTTATTACTAAGACACTAAAGAAAATATTAAAGAAAGTTTTTCAGGGAGTTCTTATATTCTAGATTATCTTCATCTTTTCTTATTCAGGTGTGAGGGATGGGTGGCATATAAATATAAGACACAGAAGACAAACCAATGAATTTCTCCTATTCTTCTATCTTCATTATGTCTTGCTTCTGGCTTACTTCAGTCTCTAACTCTCATGAAATGTTGGGAGTTATAATTGTTACCAAGATAGTAAAATTTCTACCTGTAACAAAAAACCTCCCAGAAGAGGTGCCAAACCCACATGGACACTATCACGCGCCTCTACTCACTCTTACCTCTACCAATTCCCTTCATCCCATCCTACTCCCCAGGTTGTGTGCACAGCACGCAAGCACATACCTCTTTCGGTCTTGTATTTTCCTGCAGGTTAGCAATATCATGGTCTGTAACGATGGAGCAAAAACCTCCACGCCTCTCCAAACACTCGATTAGAATCCTATTTTGCCCTTCAATTGGAGAAGTTTAATCTTAGCCCACTCTCCTAGAAGTTTTCATGACTTAAAAGTTGGGGTGAGGTAGAAAATTTGTATATAGAAACCTAATATAGACACTGTAAGAATAAGTTCAGACTATTTGAAAGTCTTCTCAGGAAGTGGTAGTGGGCCTACCTGCAATATTATGCTCATCTGTCATCATATAAGAAACAGAAAAGATGAGAAAATCTCATTTTTTTAAAATATGAATGCTTCATGAATTTGCATGTCACCCTTGAGTAGGGCCATGCTAATCTTCTCTGTATTATTCCAATTTTAATACAGGTGCTGCCAAAGCAAGCACAAGGGAAAACCTAATTTTTAAAAAATCTTAAATATTAACTCCAAATACATTAGTTCTAGTTGTTCTGGATCCAATATTCCCTAATCTAGCTCTTAAAGACAAGTGGCAAATGAGATTTTGATATTACATACATTTACAGAACTCTTCAGCATGAATTATTCTAGTTGCATGTTTTTTCAATTTTATACATTCTTATAAAAAATCTTAATATTGATCTATAATTTATCCTCATATTTAGCATAGTTTTATGTTAAAAATGTGTATTTATATTGCAAATAATATGTTGAAACCTTGGCACATTAATGCTTTAGAAGTATTAACTTATTAAATTTTATTTATGTTGAACTAAGAATTCACAAGGCTTTCTGTTCAAGACCGACCACACACACACACACACACACACAATCTTTCCCTCCTTAGACTCCGTTAATATAAGAAAATATAAAAAGGTATAAACCAAAATTGAAGAGATAAGATACAGACATTCAAAAGTTCAGGAAACTTCTAGATGCAAAGAGTGCTGAGGCAGAGCCTAAGAAGTTACAGGTAACAATAAAAAACGCTGCAGCAGAAGCAGCTGACCTGCTGAGGCAGAACTTGGGCCTCTCCTGAGTGCAGACAGCCATGTACAATGGAGGAAGAGACTTAAGGGCAATAACAAAATGATTTAACTGGTGATCTGTATGTGGGACAGTCCATTCCCCGAAGTTTATCCCGGGGGGGGAAAAAGTGTGGAAGGGATTTTTCTCTAAAGAAATTAAATAAATTACACAGAGGATTAGGCCACTAGGATGGCTGTACACACCTCATCCATATATAAGGAGACTCTGAAAAATATAAAGAAAACACCAGACTAGCTAGAAACTTGGGACAAAATAATAATAATAATAATAATAATAATAATAATAATAATACAGTGATGAGTACACTGGGTTTTCTTTTTCCCATTTCTACCCTAGACTGGATTTTAGAGAAGCTGGCAACTCAGAAAACACCAATAAGCACAAACAAAAGAGGGAAAACTGAAAAGCCCTCTAAAAAGCTACTCTCTCTAACCAAAAGACAAGAAAAGGGGTATCCAAGCAAGACAAAAATTGAAGACAATAACCAATCTATTCCAGCCAAATACAACAGATAAAAACTGTAGCCTCCACTTCTCACTCCCTTCAGCAACAGTCAAGTAGACAGCCTAGACTTCTACTCTTGCCAGAATATAACATAGCATTCCAAACCCTGCTACCAGGGTGATGTCAGAGAAGACCAAGTGAGAAGCTAGCAATTTCAGTTCATCTTGAGCCCAAAATTTCCTCCACAACTAGCACTAACAAGGAACCCCATCCTCTCCTTGTTGGTGAGGTATCAGAAACCTACTGGAGAGGCAGGACCCTTACCACTCATCATGGAAGCACACCCTCACAGTCAGTGAAGACCAGAAGTCTGGTATTTCATTCTCATGCTGTAGGAAAAAAAAACTCTATCCCTTCCCCATTGGGTGGTATCAGAGGCTAGTAAAGTTAGAACTTTTCATCACTGCTCAAGGGTAACATGGCTACCATCCCACCAGTGGAATACAAGTGAATAGCAATAATAAAGTACCTCTCCCCCTCCCAATCAGGATGGTATCAGCAAAGACCTAGTGGGGAGCCTAAACTCCCACCTCTACCCAGCAATAAATAACAACAGACAGCTCCTTCCTTCACCATTACGGGCTATCAACAGTGGCTAAGTGAAGAACCTGGACTTTTACTTCCACCAGCAGTAACAAGGCAGTATCAGGTTTTATCCACCAGGAGGGTGCCAAAAAAGTCCTGTTTTAAATAAGATCCAGTCTTGTAACATAATACCCCAAATGTCCAAGTTTCAATTAAAAAAACACACAGAATACCAAGAATCAACAGATCACAAACTGAATGATAGAAAACAAATGTCAACACCAAGATGGCACAGATGTTAGAATTATCAAACAAGAATTTCAAAGCAGCCATCATAAAAATTCTTGAATAATTACAAACATACTTAAATGAAAAAAAAAATATGAAGTCTCAGGAAAGATATATAAGATATAAAGAAGAAACAAGTGAAACTTTGAGAACTATAGTTTAATAACCAAAAAAACCCTCAATGAGTCAATAGTAGAATGGGGAAACAGAAGAAATAAGCAATGAATTTGAAGACAGAACATAGAAATTACCCAATCTGAACAGAGAAACAGACATTCCCCCCTTCCCAAGAAAAGGCCTCAGGAATTTATGGAACTTAAAAAAAATCTTACATTTGTGTCATTAGACACCCACAAAATAAGAAAGATGGGGCTAAAAAGTATTCAAAAAAAATAATGGCTGAAAATTTCCCAAATTTGGCAGAAAAACATTCCCAGAGTAACCTCCAGATAGGATATATGCAAAGGCATCCATGCCAAAGCACATGGTATCAAACTTCTAAAATATGACAAGAAAACTCTTAAAAGTAGCCAAAGATACAAAGCATTAATTACAGATTTTTTTCATCAAAGAGTATATAAGCCAAAAGGAAATGATACAGTATTTTTCAAGTACAAAAGAACAGTCAAACCAGAATTCTCTATCCAGTGAAAATATGCTTCAAGAATGATGGGAAAATCACATCCTAAGACATTCAAACAGGGGGGTGCCTGGGTGGCTCAGTCAGTTAAGAGTCCGACTTTGGCTCAAGTCATGATCTCCTGGTTTGTGAGTTCCAGCCCTGTGTTGGGTTCTGTGCTGGCAGCTCAGAGCCCGGAGCCAGGAGCCTGCTTCAGATTCTGTGTCTCCCTCTCTCTCTGCCCCTTTCCACTCATTCTCTCTCTCTGTCTCTGTCTCTCTCTCTCTCCCCCAAAATAAAATATTTTAAAAAATTGAAAAAAAAGACATTCAAAGAAAATTTGTCACCAGAGACCTACCCTAAAAGAATGACAAAAGGAAGTTCTCTAAACACAAAGAAAATGATAAAAAAGTGAAATCTACAAGACAATGATGAAGAAATCAAAGATGTAAATAAACATAGAGACTTTCCATACCATATCAATGGGTTGGAACATTTAACACAGTTAAGATGCCAAGTCTTCCCCAAATTGATTCACAGGTTTAATCCAATTCCTATAAAAATTCTGGCAAGATTTTTTTTTTTTTTGTAGATACAAACAAAATCATTCTAAAATTTATATGGAAAGGCAAAGGAACAGAAGAGCCAAAAAAAAAATTTTTTTTTTACCAGTTTTCAACAAGCATTCAAGTCTTTATTTCAGATAGCCATTTAAAAACACAGACAGCTTCACGAATCTGCATGTCACCCCTGTGCAGTGGCCATGCTAATCTTCTCTGTATCATTCCAATTTTAGTATGTGTGCTGCCAAAGTGAGCATGAGCCAAAACAATTCTGACCAAAAATCATGTGAGAGCAATCACTCCAGATGATTTCAAGACTGATTATATGGCCACAGTAATAAAGACTATGTGTTATTGGTGGAACGACTGAGACAAATTAATGGAATAGAGAACTCAGGACCAGCCCACACAAGTATGGCCAACAGATCTGTGACAAAACTGCAAAAGAATGGAGGAAATACAGTATTTTCAAAATAATGCTGCTGAAATAATATCTACAGACAAAAAATTAAATCTTGACCTAAACCTCACACCTCATACAAAAATTAACTCAAAATACATCAGAAATTAAAACATAAACTATAAAACTTGTAAAAAAAAAAAATAATATAGGAGAAAATCTTCAGGACCAAGGTCTTGGGAAAGACTCCTTCAACATTACACCAATACCATGAAAAGGCAGGGGGTGAGAGGGTGAGGGGAACCCAATTAAGTTGGAATTCATCAAAATCAAAAACTGTTAGGGCACCTGGGTGGCTCAGTCAGTTAAGAATCTGACTTTTGATTTCAGCTCAGGTCATGATCTCACAGGTCCGTGAGAATAAGCCCAGCATTGGGCTCTGCTAGGTTTATTCCACAAAGAGCCTGCTTGGGATTCTCTCTCTCCTTCTCTCTCTGCCCCTCCCCGGTTCAAACTCTCAAAATAAATGGATAAACATTAAAAAAAAAAAAAAAAAAAAAGCTGTTGATCTATAAAAGACCCTGTTAAGAGGGTAAAAAGCAACAGAAAATATTGCAAACCACATATCTGACAAATGACCTATACCTACAAAAAGTTCTCTCAGAATTCAATGTTGAAAACAAAATCCAAGTAGAAAGTAGCCAAAAGAAATGAAGAAACATTTTACCAAAGGAAAAAAAATGGATGAGAAATAAACATATGAAAATATGTGCAATATCATTAGCCATTAGGGAAATGGAAAAAACCATGAGACACACTCCCATCAAAACAACTTAAAATAAAAAATAACAATACAAATATTTATGAGAATGTGAAGAAACTGGACCTCTCATAAACTGATGAGAATATAAAATGGTACAGCCATTCTGGAAAATAGTTTGGCCATTTCTTTTTTAAAAAATAAACGTACCATTCAACCTAGCAATCACACTCCTGGGCATTTATCCCAAAGAAATGAAAACTTCTATCTGTATAAAAACTTGTACACATTGGTTCATAGCAGCTTTACTTGTAATAGCCAAAACCTGGAAGTAATCAAAATGCCCTACAATGGGTGAATAGCTGCACAAACTGTGGTACATAAATACCATAGAATATGACTAAGTAACGAAAATGAACTGATATATGCAGCAACTTGAATGGATCTCAAGGAAGTTATGCTGAGTGAAAAAAATAAATAAATACCCAAAAGTCATAGCCTGCATGATTCCATCAAAATGACAAAATTATAGAAACAGAGAAGAGATTGGTGACTGTCAGGGCTTAGGGACTGGAGGGGAGGAGTGTCCATAGAAGGCTAGGCGTAAGTATAAAAGGACATCATGGGGGTGCCTGGGTGGCTCAGTCGGTTGAGCATCTGTGACTGCGGCTCAGGTCATGATCTCACTTTTGTGGGTTCAAGCCCCGCATCAGGCTCTACACTGACAGCTCAGAGCCTGATGCCTGCTTTGGATTCTGTGTCTCCCTCTCTCTCTGCCCCTCCCCTGCTTGCACTCTGTCTCTGTCTCTCAAAAAATTAAACATTAAAAAAAACTTTTAAATGAAAAAAAAAAAAGGATAGCATGAAGAACTTTCTGGTAATGAAACAGTTCTGTATCTTGACTGCAGCAGCAGTTACACAAATCTACATATGATAAAATGGTACAGAATCACACCCACACTATGCTAATATCAAATTCCTGGTTTTGATTGTCATACTTCAATATTTAAGATATAACCATTGGCAAAAACCTGGATGTAGAGTACATGGGGACCTCTCTGTACTATCTTTGCAACTTCATATTGCAATCTATAATTATTCCAAAATAAAAAGTTAAAAATAACTATCAGGTGATACACAAGAACTTCTAACAGCTTCCTTAGAGGAAATAAAACACCTATCTATTAAATCTACTTAAAGAAAATAAGTTTGCTCTGTTATTTTTTTGGCTCAGGAAGAGAGACAGGTTTTGAAAACACCTCACTGATATTTTCAGTTGAGAAATGTCATTAATAGTGTAAAGTAAAAATTGCATTGCTTATATGAAGGCATTAAAAAGTTAAAAATCAGTGTTAAAATGTATTGAGATTCACTGCACATTGTCTTTAAAAAATGAAATTGATTCCATAGTTAATTGTAACAAAATCTAAATCCATATAAATTTAATTCTAAAATCACATCTCTTCAAACTACTTTATATAGTAAAATGTTATTTTTGTTATGTAAAACATTTGCAATACCAATAAAGTGGAAGTAAAATGAGGCCACTTAAAGTGAATGAAATGATTCCTCAAAAAAAAAAAAAAAAAAAGTTATACAGCCCTAGGTGTTAGAGATATTCCATTATCAGTAAAAAATATACAAATACACACAGTCCACAACTAGCCAATATTTTAATATACAATTTAGCTGATATGTAAAAAGTGCTTTCAGGATCTGTTACCACCTAAAATAATACATCATATAATTTTCAAAAATGGTTCTTTGACTTCTAACCTCTGCTCTTCTTTAGAATTACCTGTGAGGGGGAAAAAATGAAGATTCATATTATACACAAGGCAAATAAAACAGAATTCCTCAACAAAATGTTAAATCATCCTATGTGTATAATATGCAAGATTCTGAATTTGTAAAATACAATTTGGAAGGTGCTTAGGGAATTTTTTGCCGTATAATGGTCCTAGACTTCCCTAAAATAGTCTACTTCTCTCAAAAAATGTGAAACATGCAATTCTCAAAATTTGGTTTTATAGTCACTTCTGAATGTCAATTTCTTCAAACGTAAGCCAAAAGTACCCAGATTAATGGCTCCCAACTTGAGGTTTGTAGGCAATTTAGTAATCCAGGGAGTTAAAGAATGTTCCAAAAGTCGAAAATCCTATTATAAATCAAGCATTTAACAACTAGAAAGCAATACAAATCCACTGTAACACCAAATTTCTTACATTTGAGCTGGAATCATATCAATTTAGAGACCAAGACTAGTCATCTTATGCTAAAAAGCTCATTAGATAGACAATTTTCAAAACATATAGCCCATGAGAAAATAAAATTAGATCTCTAGCTGTAAAAGACAGGAAGCATTAGACCAAAATATATCCAAAATTTTTTTTAAAGAATTTACCTACTTATAGGTAAGTACACCTATAATTAATAAAAGCAAACTATAAATTTTAAATGTGCACATACACTCTTCAAGCCCTTAAGCTTTGCTCTTCACCTGTAGAAAAAGACTTATATTCACTTTAATAGTCTAGAAACTTATTGGAATATAAGATAATTGAAAGCCCATAAAAAAGTATCAGGGCATGTACATTTCTAAGCTTCCACAGAGGCCACCAAGTAGGTCTATATGCCAGGCCAGTAACTTCTCTGGTTCTACACGTTAGTACCACAAAAGAAAGTACAACATACTCAAATTTACAAAATGCTGAGTATATTATACACTCAAATCTTTAAAATACTAAGTTAAATAGAGTTCAACAAGTTTCTTCACTGCTGCATCTCATAAGCTTTTATAACTTTACATAACTACAGTTACATAAAGATGATAACACTGTGGGAAACTGGATAAAAGGTACATGGGAACTCTATTATTTTTGCATCTGTGAGTCTATAATAATTTCAAAATAAAAAAACATTAAACAAGTCTACCAAGAGGTAGACTGTCAAAAATAAGTCTTTCTCCCACATCATCCCCCAGTCAATCATGGTTGTCAATTTCTTGCGTAGTATTACAGAAACAACCTTTATATAAAATATTGTGACTATTCAAAGAGATATAGTACGTCATCTAAATTTATCTGACCCCCAAAGCATTTTATGATGGGGCATCTACTAACATCAAATGAAAATAGTGATCTTGGGATATATTTGGGAAAAAACTACCCTAGGCATCATACTCTTACATTGTATAGAAATGCCAGTAAGACACAATCCTCTCTGTTTATATTAGTGATTTGATTCATAAGTCATTTGAATGCCAAAGTTAGAAAAACAAATAATTAGGAAAATTTTAAGTGATCATGAAGTTCTCATAAATTTCGAGAACCTTGTCAACTATATACGGCCTACTATTAAATCATACAGATTAGCAGCCAAACATTTATCTTCCCCTAAGTAATGATAAAGCAGTGGACACGAATCTTTCCATCAGAAATCCACAATATAAACATATAGAAAAAGAAAATCTAACTCCATAATTAAAACCCATTAACATAAAAAGCCAAACATCCCTCTGCGGTAGGCAGCTGCCTAGGCTGCCATGTACCTAGGCAAGTGTCACACCACTAGGAGAAGAGCAGCTGACATAACCGGTTGGCATTCTGGGCCTGGTTCATGCCAACTCTGTTGTTAACTTGTTAACTATACCGGGATGCCAGCATAATAAAAAAAAAAAAAAAAAAAAGCCAAGCATCAACTCAGTCAACAAAGCTGAATAAGGAATCCAAATCAGACAGAAGGGATACACTAGAGGATATTTTTTAAGTTAATTCTTGCTCAAGTAAAGCAAGTCAGATTTTACCTTTGCTGCAGCCTGTACATGCTCCTTTTTAATGACTCCACACTTATTCTCAAAAGCATTCATCCTGGACTCTTCTGCTAAACGCTGAACAAACAGTAAACAATTCAGGTGCACCTTGAAAGAGAAAATTCAAAAGGGCTTTTAAACTCAAACACTGATACCCTGAAATAATGGTTTTTAAAAATAAGATTCCAAAATTTAATGTTGTAATATTTACTAGTATAAGTTAATTCACTAACACAAAATTCAATTTAATATAAGTCCAACTTAAATTCAACACAAAAGAGACTTAGTCATTGCAATACATGAAACAAGGCTATATAAGGCTGACCAAAGGCCAGAGATGATAGCATTTATTGTAAAGCATAATTACAAAGTTTATCTAGGACTCTATTAAATAGCAAATATTCTTCCTTCCAGTTCCAAATAAATTTGAATTGATAATGGAATTTCCCAAAAATTTAAAATCAAAAGGTATCAACAATTATATTTAAAGCTAATCATCTCTCATGCTATAATCCAAAGGCTTAAGATATTTTAATCAGATATTTAATTTGAAATATCTATTCAAAAACATGTTAGAGGCACCTGGGTGGCTCAATTGGTTAAGAGTACAACTCTTATTTCAGCTTAGTTCATGATCTCATGGTTCTTGAGTTCAAGCCCCACATCCAGCTCTGCACTGACAGCATGGAACCTGCTTGGGATTCTGTCTCCCTCTCTCTCTGCCCCTCCCCTGCTTGTTCTCTACCTCTCTCTCTCAAAAACAAGTAAACATTTTTTTAAAAGGTTAATAATTGAAATATTAAAAGTTTACTGAAAAGTATATATATAAAGGTCAAGTTACTTGTCATCCAACATATCAAAATAATCATATCTACTACTACTAATCTTTAAGGCTCTTTTTAAGACATTAAAATAGATAACATAAGCAAATAAATATTAATCATTTAGGTACAGCTAGATAACATCTTTAATATATTGGTCATTTATATAATATTATATGCTCTTTGCAGAACAATACTCATCTAATATTTACTATCTTGTGTACTGCACACAACCACTCCTCCACAGTTCACTAAACATTAAATAACTAGATAATGTGGTGTTTTAAATTTAAATATTATACAGAAATCTTTAGTAGGTGGTTTTAGATGTTTAAGAATGTGTTAGTGATATTTGGAAAAAATAGAAGAGATTGGGAATTTAAATTTAATGAGATAAAGAACCTATGGAAAGAGATAGTCCTTTGGTACTTTTTTTTGATGTGCTGTCTTAATTCTCACAAGAACTCTAGGGTAAAGCACCCAATTCTGATTCTTTACGTAATGCCCTGTCATTCAGTTCTTTTTTAAACTTCTAATGATAGCCCATTTCCTTCTGCAGCAAAAACATTCCATAATACGGCACAATTTCCTGTTAATCTAGATTTCCTACTTCTAAAGATATAATAGCTTCCAGATATGCCCAGGATAAATTCCTTAATACTAACCCCATTTGACTAGGCTTTTCCAGTTTCATCTCTCACCATTCTCAGCTCACAGTTCTATAGCAAGTCTTTTGAACTTCTTTTGGTATTCAAATACAACCTTGCCTACCGGCATCCTTCTAGTTTGTAGACTTCTCTGAAAAGTCCAACTACCCCCAATATGTAAGGTTATGCACCCTGAACTTCTCACAACTGTACACACTACATACATTATGCAGCAATTTCTCACCTGTCTTCCTCAATGTACTATATAAGGGGAAGAATTATGTCTAATTTCCCCAACATTGTATCCTCAGTGATCTTTAGCCATTTATACACACACAAACACACACACACACACACACACACACACACACACACACACACACACAAGGTAGTCAACAATTAGATCCGTCCATCTCTCCACAAATTAGGCAAAAAAAATTTTTTAGTCAATCTGCAATGAACCACACTCTGTTTTGGAGAACTGATGGGTGTCATAGAGAAGGGGAATGGGGGGATTGGAAAATGGGTGAAGAAGTATAGGAGATACAGGCTTCCAGTTATGGAATGAATAAGTCACTGGAATAAGTCACTGGAATGAACAAGTCATGGGAATAAAAGGTACAGCTCAAGAAATATAGTCAATGTATTGTAACAGCGTTGTATGGTGACAGATGGTAGCCTCACCTGTGGTGAGCAGAACATACACACTTGTTGAATCACTATGTTGCGCATCAACTATACTTCACTTTTGAAAAAATGAAAAGGCAAAAAACAAAAATTCCCAAACTGCTTTGAGATTTAGTTCACCCTATTAACCTATGTGGAAAGACCTGCCTTATAAACATGAGCCACAGGTACTGAGACAAATTAATATTACTCTTTTTAATGTCACAGAATTTTTTTTAAAGCAACCTAATCCTCTATCATAAAACAGCTAACTAAGTGGTGCCACTCAAATGCACTAAGGTTTAAATTAAAATGGTCATAACAAAAACAAATTTTACGGTATCCCACAAGGCACTCAAACTTCAAAATGACCATTCTATCAAAAATTTACTTGGGAAAAAAAGTCAGTTTGCTTGAAAGATAAAGCGAAAGATAACTTACAAAGAAATATCCATTCCTTTACAGTGTCAATTGGCCAAAAGACTGGGCCAGCCTGATTTCCTCCTCCCTTCATCATAGCACTTTTCAATTTTACACAAACCATAAGCATCCAGATATTTGCACAGCATTACTAGTGAGAAATCTGAAAAACAACTAATCCATGAGAAAGCTGAACAATGTATTCAGATTAATAGATGTACTCACCAGTACTGGACATGGGGATATACAATCAAGTCATAAATTAAAACAACAAAAAGCCAGTGCAGAAGAACTATGAAATAACACAAAGACTTTATGAGTAAAATGTTATAAATAATAACCCACATTAATTACCATGCATTCCCAACACTAATTGTATACTCATAATACTCAAAGTACTATACCAAACAGTAGGAATACAAAAAGTTCCCAATTCAAAGTCCCCATCCAATGAGAGAACCAAACCTATACGAAATTAAAGACAAACATTTGACCATAGATGATACAGAAAGATAAAGTTGGTCCTAAGATTAAGGAGGACTCAGGGAGTGGCTGGCATTTGAACTAGATTTTGAAACTGGGAGTTTACCAAGTAGAGTGAGAACATCTTCAGGTAGAAGAAATACTATATACAAAAGACAACAATACTATATACAAAAGACAAACCTATATACAAAGTAGATTGGTTTTGGGGCTCCTGGCTGTGCTCGGTTGGTGGAGTGTGCAACTCTAGATCTTGGGGTTGTAAATTTGAGCTCCACGTTGAATGTAGAGATTATTTAAAAATAAATTCTTTAAAAAAAAGTGGATTAGTTTTCTTTTAAAGATAATGGGAGACAAAAAGGATATGTATGGTTCCTTATTCTCAAGAAGATGCATACCACACTGGGAGTCAAAACTGACATATGAAACTTAGAGAACAGTGCCAGAGTCTCAATAGCTAAACTGTAATCACTGCTATCAAAGTTCAGAAAAAACAGATCAAAACTGACCACCATAATTGTAGAAAAGTTTATGGATGACGGGGGACACTTGCTGGATAAGATTACAAAGTGTCAAAAGCAAGCAGAAAACCATAAGCAAAGAAACCAAGGTGATGGATGACACATACAAGACAGTGAAGGAGAACCAACACAAGCCAAAGACAAGCATACAACCTAGGAACAGATGCCAACAGAAGCCTCCTTTCCTCTACCACTGCAACTGCTTGACATTTCCCTTGTCTCCTACAGCACCTGGATCCCAATCCACAATAGAGCCCACCTGTCCATGGATCACTTTGAGGCAGGCAGCTCAGGGAGGAATATGGGAGGACTCTGACTACTTGAGAAATTTCTGCCAAATAATCTGCTCCAGTTTGTAATCTCATAGATATTCTGGAGCAGGTACATTTCCTCCCCCTCCAATTAGAAACCCAGCACCAATGAAAACTCAAGAATAAATTCCTAAAAATGTTCTGCAGATCATTTTATTTAATCCAGCTCATTATACTATTTTGCCATTGGGGGAGAGGGGCATTCAAAATTGTTTACATGACTCTTGAAAAACACAGATTTTTTTTAATACAGTACTGTAAATGCATTTTCTCTTATGACTTTCTTAACATTTTCTTGTCTCTATCTTACTTTATTGTAAGCATACAGTATGTAATACATATACAAAAAATGTGTTAATCAACTGTTTTATGTTACCAGTAAGGTTCTGGTCAACAAGAGACTATTAGTAGTTAAGTTCTTGCAGAGTCAAAGTTATACATGGATTTTCAACTTTGGGGGGTGGGGGGGTGGAAGGGGTCATTCAAGGGTCAACTGTATTGTCTTTTCTTACAGGGTCTTGAAAGGGATAAAAAAGAAGGGCAGGAGATATCAGAAGGGCTACTTTTCCCAGAAGAAAAAAAAAGCTATTTTGGCTTCAGAAACCAAATAATGGAAAAGTGAAGACAATTCTATAGTACTCTAGCAAAAACAGAAACACTGCACTTGCAGGCAACAGATGGGAAGGCAGTTAGTGAATTCGGGAAGGCTACAGAGAAGAGTTGAAAACACCCAAGGTAGCTTAAGAACAGATAGATGACGCATTCTGAAGACATTCTCCAAGCCATATATCCTGGCTACCCACAATTCTTTACCTTGACTTCCTGGAAATTAGGTGCCCACTTACAATGGCTCCTTTACTCAAAAAGCTCCTGACAAAAGGGAGGAAGTGCCTCTTTTGGTTTAAACCTAGGGAAAGAGTGTTTATTCTGCTAGAAAGCAATATGCTCCAGGCATACAACATAAAAACTCTCAATTTATTTCAAGATAGAAATATTACACAGTGGTTTTGGTTATGGTGAGCATTATGCTGCAGGATTATGAGTAAGATAAACAAGTTTTACTGGTTTGCCTTGAAAACTCAACTAACAGGTGCTCTATTTGTCTAGGAAAATAAATTCACAGTTGAAAGCACACTGCTTACAAGTAAACTTAGATCAGTGTTCTTTAATAAGTAAGCTAAAGTAGAGGAAACAGGGAAATATGTTTGGTTAACTAAGTAAAAATGGGGGTAAGGGAGAAAGACAAGGAAGGAGGTACACATTTAAAAGCCATGTCAGTAATACCCTTTACAAGAGATAAATATAACCCAGCCTGAATTCCAGATTTTTTTTTTTTAACTGTATCTTTCATACCTTTCTCAAGTACACTTAAGCGCAGTACCAGACTGTGCTCTGGAAAAGTGATATGTAAAAGCCAAAAGCAGAAATTAACGTTAGTTTTCTTAAGATGATGTGGCTAATAGCCTCCCGTAAAAAAGGTCCGGATATTTATATTTCAGCGGGCCCCGGGACAACTAAGCGTCATACGAACTGACCAGCCAAACCGGAGCAAACCTGCCCTAGTCATTGCTGGAAACGCCTTAAACGGAGGCCTGAAAGAGCTGGGGTGGCAAAATAAAACCTGGGGTTTATTTCCTTTACCTTTCCTTGCCCCACTCCCACCCAAAAAAGGGACAGAATCTCACCAGTAAGTCTCCACTTGTCTCTAGACGAAGGTGAGGCTTCTGTCGCTTGAAGACGCGCTTAAGAAAGCCCCGGGGAGCCTTCCGTTTTATCTTCTTTCTCTGGGAGACTGTGGTCGAGGGCGCCATTCTCTCCCTCAGGCACTAGCCGCCTTCGCTACCAAGATCCTCCTGGCACCGCACTGAAATTCACACCCGAACGGACAGCAGGAAGCACCCAGCCACCGGGACACTCCTTCAGGCCCGATACCCCAGCCCGAACGTTTGAATCCGCCGCCAAAGGAGTGCGCCCGGCGCTCGGTAGTGACGTAGGCTTGGCGCAAGCCCCGCCCCCGGAGGCGCCCGGGTAGAAAACACCCTCCTCGGTGGGGGCCTAGGGATGTCATTAAAGGGCCAGGCTTCCGTTCTTCGATTTTTGTGTAATATCAGCGCTTTAGAACTATTTCTCCTGTGTTTCACAGAAGTGTTGAGAAATTATGGAAAATGGTTGTATGCCAAGGCAATTACACTTACTGAACCTAATACCAGCGGACTGAGAAGTAGATGAATAAATGTTTGTGATGTTTTATCAGGATTCCTGAAGAAACAATGCTTTCCTAACAAGACATGATTTTCTGATATTAATGCCTAACAATTTACACATTTACATAATTTCATTTGATCTTACTTGAGGTCTTTTATGATTCTAGCTTTTCTTTACAAATGCTGCTCCTTTTCATTTTAAGGCCCCTGCACTTAACCTTGCAATAAATTCAGGTGTAGTTTAAGTGCTACCTCATTGAAATCCTTGCTATTTCTCCCAAACAGTTAACTTTTTTATCTTCTGTGCTACAGGACACTAGTCCCTAAACTCTATTGTGCATCAGTGAAGCACCACTCTCAGAGGTTCTGATTCAATAGATCTGGATGGGACTTGAGAATTTGCATTTCTAACTAATCAGGCCATGTTGGCACTGCTAGTGTGAGGACCACACTGAGAACACTGTGATTTTCATTGTAATTACCTCTAATACTATACCTGTAGTAATTATTGTGATTTCCGTATCCACACAGTTGATCGTTCCACTATCTGGCCTCCCATTTCCAAGGCCTTCTCTCTGCCGATGATGCTATCTTTCACCCTATCATCCAGTCACACCTGCAGTCATACATTAGGCCATGTCATCACCAAATACTATACCTTTCCATATTCACAATTCAGTTGTCTCACTCTTCAACCTCATCTATCTTTTCAACTCATTCCTGCCAGTATCCCAACTCCAACAATTCTTGGACGACACTGGGATAGTAGTCCTCTTTCTTTCTATTCCTACCAGACCCCAAACACTACTCTTCTCCTTATCCTCCCTCCTACAGTCCATTGTGCATTATTACAATATTCCCTTACACTTTGCCTTAGCTCTGTAGCCATTCTTTTTCCCTTTATACTCACCTGACAAACCTCCATCCCTGTTTAAATTACAATCTCAATCTATTCTGTGCTTGCATCTGTGAATTGATATTGGCTTAATTAAAACACACAAGACAGGTCTGTGTTGGGTCTTAATTTAAATTCATGACCATTCAAGTGGGTTTTAAGTATTTCCGGGAGTCTTTTGCTCTTTCCGAAGTCTTTTCATTCACCCATTCTTTTCCTCAAGCCTCCCTTCACTCCTATCCCATCCTCACCCTCAGTTGATAACATTGCTTCACTCACAAAACAGAACCATCCCATAGAGACTTTCCACATAATCCCACCACCATATCTATCCATCAATCTCCACTTTCTCCCACTGATGAACCATCTATGACCACTCCACTTGGGCCCTAGATCCCTGTCCTCTCCCTTTCTTAAGGACATTCTCTGGCAATTCTCCCTTCTTCTACTTCATGAATTTTCCTTCTTTGTTGATTTTTTTTTCCATCTGTACACACACATTCTGTAATATCTCTAGCCTTTTAATATCCCTTTTTAGATCCTATTTTTAGCTACTGTCCTTTCACAGAAAAACTAGAAAGCATTGGCTACATTTGATGTCTCCAGTTCCCTTTCCTCCATTCTCTCTTGAAGCCACTGCAAGTCGAAGTTTTATACCCATCTCTGTACCAAATTTGTTTTGGTCAACATAATTAATAACATTTTAAAATTCAATGGTCAATTCTGAATCTTAAGTTTATTTGACAAACAAGGAGTATTTGTTGGGTTTTATGATTCTTTCTCCCAGGAAACATTTTCTTTAATTTGATGCTATTCTCTTTTGGTTTTCCTCCTACCTCATGGCCCTTCATTCTCCATTTCTGGTTTCTCCTTGTGTACTTTGTCTCAAAATACTGAAGCACAGGGCTCAGTCCTTAAATTTCTCTATCTACACTCTCCCTATGTGATCTTATCCAGTATTTTTACTTTAAATACCAAATTTACATCTCCAGCTAATTCTCTTTCCCAGACATGTATATCCAATTCTCCGCCAGACTGGAATTTTAGTCATCTTAATTTAACATACCCAAAATTAGCTCTTGATATGCCCCTATATTCCAAATATCCTCACACTAACTTACCTATCACAGCTGATGACACTTTCATTTTTCCAATTACTAAAGCCAAAATCTTGGAATCATCCTTAGCTCCTCTCTTTCTCTCACCCCACATTCAATCTTTCATCAAATTTCATCAGCTCTATTTGCAATATCTGATAACTTTTGGCCAAGTCACCATGATCTATCACTTGGATTATTGCAACACCCTCCTGACTGTGTCTCAGGCTGCTGTTTTCCTTAACAGAGGAGCCAGATTTAACTCAGATTATGTTACTCTTTTCAAACCCCTTCCATTTCCAGCAAAATAAAAGTTTCTACAATGACTTATGAGGTCTTACCTGCCTTTCAAGTACAAATACACAACTAACTCTGACTTTACTTACCACAATTAAGCAACTCAAGCTTCTGTAACTGTATTAGCATTCTTGATAGCCTTCAGGCACACCTGAAATCCATCAAATATACCAAACACTCCTCCATCAAGTATTTGCATTTACTATTCCCTCTGCCAAGGATACTTTTTCCTCATTTATCTGCAGAAGTGTCTCCATCACTTCCTTCAAGAGTCTGCTCTGACAAGTATCAGAGACACCTCCTATTTAAAATAGAAACTCCAGGGGTGCCTGGGTGTCTCAGTCGGTTGAGCATCCAACTCTTGATTTTGGCTCAGGGCATGATCCCAGGGTCTTGGGATCAGGCTTCACATTGGGTTCCAAGCTAAGCATACAGCCTACTTAAGATTGTCTCTCTCTCCCTCTGCCCCTCTCCCCTGTGTGTGCACACTCTCGCGCTTTCTTTCTCACATGCGTGTGTGCGCTCAAATAAAAAAAAAAATAGAACCCCCCCACATGTAAACACATAAAAACCTAGACACACCCATACACATATGCACAGACACAAATCCAACAGTGTGCAAAAGCTGACTTATCCTCCCAGAACTTTGTTCAATGACATGATGTTGGTAGCCAAAAGTATTTACATCGTAGGAATTGGCAAATGCACAAATCAGGGTTTTGGGTGGTTTTTTTTTTTTTAGTTTTTGTTTTTCTGGAAAGGAAGTTGTTAAACATTTACCAACATAACACTGCACATATCCCTGCTGATCTAAATATACTAACACTGTCTGTGGTTTATTTTTGTCAGCAGCACTTTCCACTACCTAATATTTGCTTCTGTATATAGAAAAATGTTATAGTAGCTTTATTTATGATAGAAATAATTGGAGACAGTATTCATAAAGAGAGGAATGGAAATATCTATTATCATATGTATTAGTTTCCTAGCATTACTGTAACAAATTACCACAAATTTAATGCTTCAAACAATACAAACTTTCCATCTTTCAGTATTGCAGGCCAGAAGTCCTAAAATCAGTGTCAGAGTGCTTTCTTCTTTCAGGAGGCTCTAGGGGAGGGTCTGTTTCCTTGCCTTTTCTAACTTGTAGAGGCCATTTCTGTTCTGCCCAAGGCCCTTTCCTCCACCTTTAAAGCACATCACTCTACCTTCTGTTTTGATAAGCACATCTTTTTCAGACTCTGATCTGCCTGACTCCTTCTAAGAACCCTTGTTATCCCAATTGTTCTACCCAGATAATCCTGGATAATCTTCTCATCTCAAGATCCTTAACTATGATCACATCTGTAAAGTCTCTTTTGCCAAGTAAGGTAACATTTTCAGATTCTGGAGATTAGGACATAGATATCTTTAGGGGTGGCATTATTCTGCCTACTACATGATCTCTTCCTGGACTTGATTCTACAGTAGAACTGTTCAACAGAACTTTCTTCAGTGACGGATACGGTCTATATCTGCTCTGTCCAACACAATAGCAATATGTGGCTATTGGGCATTTGAAATATGGCTACTGTGATTAACAATATTAATTTTATTTAAATATAATTTACATTTATATTTACTAGCCACATGTCACTAGTAGCTACCATTTTGGACAGTGCAGTTAGAGCAAACTAACAAGTAATTTTCTGTGATACTTTGGTAGGTGAGTGGAAGCCAAGAAACAGGATTCAAAAAGGACTTTCAATTTATCTGCATTTTTCATACTTTCTACAACGAAAACACTTTTTTATTAAATTTTTACATATTTTAAGAATATTGAAGTAGAGTATAAGGGTAATAATTTATGTATTTATCCCTATAATGAAACATAGGGCTCAATTAATTAGATAGGTTTCAATTAATTAGAACTCTAGCCCATACAGCTAGAATCTTCCCCCAGAACTGAAAATGTCTTGAGTGATGACAGCCCTAAGTCCAAATTCAGGGAAAGTAAAAGGGAATCTAGATAGAAGGACCAAGATCTGGACAGGAGTAGCATTGACACCAGAAGGATAGATACATCACCTTCTTTATCCCAACCAGTCCTTCTAATGTAAACTTTGCCTACATTTGAAAACCACAGACCTCTTTGACACTGCTGTTTACTTTGCTGTTTACAATAATAAAATTTGTTCAAAGAAAATTGTTTAGAGATCCCCCGCCATGCTACTCTAAGGCATTGGTGTATATGAAAAACAATTAAAAATTTTAAGAATTTTTGCCTTTTTTTGATGATGACAACTGTTGATGTCTGCTAAGGTCATTTTTAAATAGGGATGCATTTTTTTTTTCAGAATCTACCCTAAGAAAATTATCCTAAATATAAAATCCATTTTATGCACAGAGACTTTAAAAATATTTTTTAAAACATGTTTGATGTATACATTTGGGCACATCCATCCAGCTGTGGCCATATTAGAAATGACATTTATGAAAGATTTAAGCCTAAAAGAAGGTGATTTTATTTTTTTTAAATGTTTATTTATTTATGAGAGAGAGAGAGAGAGCGAGCCCAAGTGGGGGAGGGGCAGAGAGAGAGGGAGACAGAATCCAAAGCAGGCTCCGGGCTCTGAGCTGTCAGCACAGAGCCCAACGTGGGGCTTGAACTCACGAGCTGTGAGACCATGACCTGAGTCGAAGTCAGACACTTAACCGACCGAGCCACCCAGGTACCCCAAGAAGGTGATTTTAATGGCAAGTGGGAGAAAAATACCTGTATACCAAGTTAAAAATAATATGACTCCAAGAATATTGAAAACATGTAAATACACATACACACACTCACACACACACACACACACACACACACACACACTACATTGGGAAGAAATATACCAAAAATGAACTTAGTTTTAGAAAATGGGAATATAGATAATATTTTTTATTATTTTAAATGTCCAGTTTTCTACAATAAGCTTACTTAAAAAAAGAAATGATGAGATATTTCATATTTTAGCTAATTGATTTTATATAGTTGAAAATGTTTACAGAATAAATTTCATTTAAATATTTCCCTAAGAAAACTATTTACATTAGAAAAACTTTTAAAAATAATTGATAATACTTTCTGATATTCAACAGAATCTTGGAAAATAATTTGATTTTGCTTTTCATATGTTGTACTAATGCACACATATGGAGTCTGTTACTACATAATGTATTCCTCTGAACTAACATTTTTGAATATTTTTTTAAGTTAATTTATTTTGAGAGAGAAGTTGTGAGCAGGGGAGGGGCAGAGAGAGAGAATCCCAAGCAGGCCCCACACTGTCAGCATGGAGCCTGATGCAGGACTCAAACTCATGAACCGTGAGATCATGACCTGAGCTTTGAAATAGGACACCATATTCCAAAACAAATGGACTTTGCTATGAAATATTAAGTGGAAATAAAAATCAAAACTTGGGGCAAAAACTACATTGCTAACAATAATTTTTCTATGGCCCCTGTTTTTACACTAAGAACAACTGCCACTAGCACATGATTTGGAATAGAACAGGGCAAAAGAGAAATACTTAAATTTAAAAATTTTACTCAGCTGGTAACATCAAATCATCAGGATTTTTTTTCCTCTTAATTTAGTGACTTCAGGAAGTTTTCAAATTGACACTGCTGTCCACAGATAAATTATTAAGGATTCTGTGAGAAAATGATATGACATCAATTGGCTAATTGTCAAGAAAAGGAGAGTAAACTAAGTACTTCTTTCCAGGTAAAATTTTTTTGTCTTCTATCCCTAAAACAGCCACATTTTTCTGGTGGGAAAAAAAAAAAAAGAATTTTTAAGCAAATGTGAAAAATCCCAACATAATTTATTATTTAGCAATTTTTATTAGAAAGTAAGCGGGAAGGGTGCCTGTGCCTGGGTGGCTCAGTTGGTTAAGCATTCAACTCTTGATTTGAACTCAGGTCTTGATCTCAGGATCTGTGAGTTCAAGCCCCACATTGGGTTCTGTCCTGACAGCGCTGGGCCTCATTGGGATTCTTTCTCTCCCCGCTCTCTCTGCCCCTGCCCTGTTCACGTTCTCTCTCTCTTTCCCAAAATAAGCAAACTTAAAGAAAGAAAGAAGGAAGGAAAGAAAGAAAGAAAGAAAGAAAGAAAGAAAGAAAGAAAGAAAGAAAGAAAGAAAAAGAAGGAAAGGAAGAAAGGAAGAAAGGAAGGAAGGAAGGAAGGAAGGAAGGAAGGAAGGAGAAAAAGAAAGAAAGAAAGAAAGAAAGAAAGAAAGAAAGAAAGAAAGAAAGAAAGAAAGGAAGGAAGGAAGGAAGGAGGGAAAGCTAGGATGAAGTGAAAGAAATAATACACCTCCCTTCTTCCACTTCAGGCTTCTCTGTTGGGATCAGGCATAGGACTGGGAGAAAGAAGCTTAATATTGGGTAAAAGTTTAAAATTTTTATTATTTCTCTGGACTGAATTGTAATGATGGGTAATTATGAGACTAGACTAGATTTTTTTATCATCAAAATAGAGGGTTTTTGAGTTTATTACCGAAGAGAGGCAGTAAAATCCTGAGATTTCCATTTAAGAATAAAGGAACAGGTTTGGAGGGAAACAGGAGGAAGAATAAAGTTAGTTTCTGCTTACACTCCATCAAGTCTTTCTTGTTCAATAATCTTAAGTCATTTACCCCCCAAAAATTATCAAAATAACTATAATTTGTGCTTACCATGTACTCAGAACTGCTCTCAATACCAAACACACGTGTGCTCATTTAATCTTCTCTAGAATTCTAGAGGTAATTACTATTGTTATCCTCACTTACAGAGAAGGAAAGAGAGACCCAGAAGTAACTTTCTAAAATTTACACATTTAGTGGAGATGAGATGTGATTTATCACAGCAAAAACCTGGGAACAACATAAAATGTCCAGTTAATTAAACGTAGTCTGTCCATGGGCAGCCATGCACTCACTTAAAGCAATGATTTTAACCACCAGGTAGAAATATGTAAAACTATAGCTTAATATGGTCAAGGAAAACCTTTAAAATATTCTATTACTGGTGGTTTAGTTTATACATATTTTGTTAAAAATAAAGTTTACAAAAAATGGCTAGAACAAAAATCACAGAGTGTGAATGAAGGGTATTAATTTTGAGGGTGATTTTTTCCCTCTGTAATTCCTATTTATTTTAAGTGGTAACATTGCATCTCTATTGAAAGAATAAATTAATAAAATGGAAAAAGTAATCCACTTGAAACTTTTTATCAAAACTAGTCAAGTAGTTTATGTTTTAAAATTTGACTTAAGCTAGGTTTTTAGTATTATGAGACTAGAAATGACAATAACAAAATTGTCTTACTCAATATTGAAAATTAATTTTTAATATGGCCATATACTTAAAGTTGATCTTCTGTGAGCACATCTGTATTTGAGCAAGAACAAAAGAGGAAGCAGAAGTGTGGTACATACCCCCTTTCCTTAAGGCCAGTATGCAAAAGCTACACATACCACATCACATCTATTCCTTTGAAGAGAACTCTGATACGTGATGATACCAAAATGTACACTGAGGTAGAAAATTGGGCTACAATGTGCCCAGCTAAAAATCAAGGAATGTATAATAACTGGCAACCTTTGACACAGAAGGTCTTAGTGAGAGCCAATATAATTTGAAATTAGAAGGGGGTTTGAAGTCAAATAAACTAGAATCTGAGTACAGGTCTATCTTAGCTTTGAGACCTTAAACAAGTGGCTTATTCTCTCTAACCATGATTTATACTATCTGAAAAGGGGGAAATACCTAATATTATGACTAGAGTATACATTTGTCCATATAATATATAACTGTATAGTATAGTTTTGGCTGCCTTCCTATTTTGGCAGGAAATAATTGTTGTGAGTCTTATAAAGCTGTCATCACACTATGTGACACATGTTTGTTTCCATCAAGCACTCCTATTATAATTTGTTATTATGTTCTACAAGTTATCTTCTGACCAAAAATTAATCATTCAATTCTACGATTAGTTCAATTATCATACACCAAACATAAAGATGTAGTTTTTGTGTTTTTTGTTTTTAAGTAGAGTCTGCACCCAATGAGACACTTGAACTCATGACCCTGAGATTAAGAGTCACATGCTCTACTGACTGAGCCAGATAGGAGCCCCCATAAAGATGTATTTAAAAAAAAAATTTTTTTTTGCATTTGACTACAAGCAGGTAATGAAAACAGTATCCTTGTAATATCCTCCAAAACCCAAGCTTCTATTCTTTCTACCCATCTACCTCTGTACATAAATTTCTAATGCAAAATTAGGGAACATGTAAAGAAACTAAAAAGCAGCAGCAAGCACAAGAGAAGTAATAGATATCTGAAGTAGATCCTCAAAAACACCAGATAAAAAAATAATGGACAATAGAATATAAAATAAATACGTTTAATTTTTTTCAATTAGAAACTAAGTCATTACAAAAATTAAGCCAGCCATATTTTTCAAAAATAATATGGA
This sequence comes from Panthera pardus, assembly GCF_024362965.1. Taxonomy (NCBI): domain Eukaryota; kingdom Metazoa; phylum Chordata; class Mammalia; order Carnivora; family Felidae; genus Panthera; species Panthera pardus. The sequence goes on from NW_026526732.1 coordinate 38,110,772, forward strand.
CGATTAATAAATTTAAAGAGTATTATTTCAAATTAAATGATTCATTATACAAGGGATTAGAAACAGTAAAATAGGAAAGTAGCGACTTGTAAATTGAGGAAATTACAAAGTGATGGAAAATATGAAAGATAATTTTTTAAATAAGGAGGAAAAAAAATAGGAGTTCAGGAGGAAAGCATAGACAGAATGGAAGAAAAGAAATATTCAACAAATAATGGCTAGTATTTTCCAGAACTGAATTTTTTTTACTTTCAAGCAACATTATGCATCTCAAGCAGGATAAACAAAATAAAATCCATGCCTCGAAACAAGTTAGAAAAATTCCTGGATACCACTGACAAAGGAAATATGTTAAATGCATCTAGAGATTCACCACAGCCTTCAAAAGATGAAAAACAAACTGAGGATATAAGTAACTATAGTTTGTTAGAGAAGTCAAAAGATAATGGAATAACAACTTCAAACTACTTAAGCTAATTAGACTTAACATAGAATTTTATACCTAAACTATCATTCCAAAATGAGGGCAATATAAAAGAAATTTTCAAACAAAAAAATGATCATTACCCTCAATAGGTTTTACAGAGACAATGTCTAAAGTATGCCTTTCAGGAAAAAAAGAAATTCAAAACAGAAAAAAGAAATTGGGTGATTACACAAGTGAGTAAATCTAAGCAAACACTGATTCTGTAAGATAATAATAATATTCAATTTGGGAGAATTTGAGGGAAGTTAAATCCTCAACAATGGTGACACCTGAGGTAGGAGGAAGAATGATCAGAATGAAAATAGTGTGATGTTCTTCTATTTGGGGGAAGGAAAGTAAAAATAATGGTAACTATATTAAGTATGTATATAAAATATTAAAGGATTAAAAAAGGAATAGAAGATATAACTTCCACCAAAAAAAAAAAAAAAAAAAAAAAAAGCAGAGAATCTGGGAGGCAGGAGTCAATATGTGGAACAGCATGGAAGCTTTTTGTGTGGCTCACATCCATGAAATACAGCCAGACCAACACTAAACCATCCTACACACCTAGAAAACTGATTGGAGGATTAACACAACAATCTGCACAACCTGAACCACAGAATTCAGCAGGTATGTGGCGCGGAGAGCTGAACTTGGGGAGCAAGAAAACCTGAAAGGTAGGGAACTGCTTTTGTGGGCAGAGAGAGGACAGAGACTGGGGTGGGGGGGGAACATACGGGAAAAGCACCCCTTCCCAAAAGCAGCTGGAGAGAAAGTGGAAAATTGGAAACAGCCACAGGGACTGAACTAAAAAGGGAGAAAGGAGAAAGGAGAGGGTTTAAATTCCATTAAGACTGTAAACAAGGGGAGCACAAAGGCTGCAACTCCGCAGCTCGATACCTGGCGGTGCTCTGGTGGGAAGAGCAAATCCCCAGGAACAGAGTGGGGTCAGGGAGGTTCTCAGGCCACACGGGGAAAAGCAGTTCCATTGCTGGAAGGTCATTTGGTAGAGACTGTTGAAGCCACCTGGTCCCAGCAGACCCCGGAAGGCAGCCACATTCACTGGTTCTGGTGCAAGGTCATTAAGGGTGAAGCCTGGTGCCAGATGTGTGTTGTGATTTTCCATAATCCCTGAAATGCTGCAGCTACACTGTCTCGTGAACATTTTCTGGGACAGGCTGGCACCTGGCTGCAGTCTCGGGGCACCGGGAACAACAGGGTCCAGTGGGCATTCTTGGGTGCAGCCAATATTCAGCCTTGCTCATTCAGCCATTGCTCAGTGAGACCCTCCCACAGAGGGGTGGCACAGGTCACAGCCGCAGTCCATCAGAAATTAGGGGCCGGGAAAAACAGCCGCATCTGAGACAAAACTTGTGAGAGAGGTACTGCCTAGGGCCTGGTCACGGAGACTGAAAAAGCAGGGAGTAGACAAGAGCTGAAGACAGAGGACGGGTGCGCGATTGCTGATCCGGGAGAACAGACTGGGTAGCTGGGTGGCACCATTTTCACAGCTCCCGCGCATGCGCATACACACCTACAAGTTCCGCAACAATCCACCCCAGAGGGCTAGCAGTGCCGTCTAGTGGAGAGAGAGCTGTTACACCAAGCCCCGCCCAACTGGGCCAACTTCGCTTTTCAAGAACACAAGTTTCACTGTGGGCTTAATTTATGGACTATAAAGAGATACATAGACTGACTTCTAGGGGAAAACAAAGCAATTTCAGTCCTACTTCAATCTGTTAGCAGGTTCATCTATTCAGTTTTCTTTCTTTTTTTTTCTTTTCTTTTTTCTTTTTTTTTTCTTTCACAATTCTTTTCTTTTTCTTGAACACAAAAAGAAAAATTCATTTTTATTTTTGACTTTTATTAAACATATCTTTCTTTAATTTTTATTACTATATTTTTTACTTTTCTGTAATTTTTTTTCAAATTCTACTTTACTTCCATCATTTTATTTCAGTCTACTTCAGTGTATTCACCTTTTCAAATTTTCAATTTCCTTTTTTTATTTTCTTTTTCTTTTTCTTCTGTTTTACATTTTTCTTTTTCTTGAATGCAGAAAGAAAAATTTCATTTTTACTTTAAATTTCTATTAAAATTTTTCTTATTTATTTTCATTACTATATTTTTTGCTTTTATGTAAATTTTTTCAAATTCTATTTTACTTCCAACATTTTATTTTAGTCTACTTTAGTCTTCAGTGTATTCACCTTTCAAATTTTCAAACGATTTCTTTTTCTTTTTTTTCTTTTATTATCTTTTTTCTCGTCTTCATTTGTTTTCTTTTTTCTTAAATACAGAAAACGAAAAAAAATCATATTTATTTTTAATTTTTATTAAAAATATGGTTCTTTAAATTTTTTCTACTATATTCTTTATTTTGTGTATATTTTTTCAAATTCTATTTTACCCCCACCATCTCATTTTAGTCTACTTCAGTGTATTCATTTTTTCAAATTCTCAAACGATTTCTTTTTTTTTCTCCCCCCCACCTTTTTTTTTCTAATCTGTCAAACCAGTTTCAACACCAAGACCAAAACACACCTAGGATCTAGCATCATTTATTCGATTTGTGTGTGTGTGTGTGTGTGTGTGTGTGTGCATGTGTGTGTGTGTGTTTAATTTTTAATTTTAATATTTCTTAATTTCAATTTTTTTATTTCAATTTTTCTACCTCATTAATTCCTTTTCTCCCTTCAAAATGACAAAACGAAGGAATTCACCCCAAAAGAAAGAGCACAAAGAAATGAAGCCAGGGATTTAACCAACACAGATACAAGCAAGATGTTGGAACCGGAATTTAGAATCACGATAATAAGAATACTAGCTGGAGTCAAAAATAGATTAGAATCCCTTTCTGCAGGGATAGAAGAAGTAAAAAATAGCCAGAATGAAATTAAAAATGCTATAACTGAGCTGCAATCACAGATGGATGCAGCAGCAGCAAGGATAGATGAGGCAGAACAGAGAATCAGTGATATAGAGGACAAACTTAAAGAGAATAACGAAGCAGGAAAAAGAGGGAGATTAAGGCAAAAGAGCATGATTTCAGAATTAGAGAAATCAGTGACTCATTAAAAAGGAACAACATCAGAATCATAGGGGTCCCGGAAGAGGAAGAGAGAGAAATAGGGGTAGAAGGGTTATGTGAGCAAATCATAGCAGAAAACTTTCCTAACCTGAGGAAAGACAAAGACATCAAAACCCAGGAAGCACAGAGGACTCTCATTAGATTCAACAAAAACCGCCCATCAACAAGGCATATCATAGTCAAATTCACCAAATATTCAGGCAAGGAGAGAATCATGAAAGCAACAAGGGAAAAAAAGTCCCCAACCTACAAGGGAAGACAGATCAGGTTTGCAGCAGACCTATCCACAGAAACTTGGCAGGCCAGATAGGAGTGGTGGGATATATTCAATGTGCTGAATCAGAATAATATGCAGCCAAGAATTCTTTATCCAGCAAGGCTGTCATTCAAAATAGGAGGAGAGATAAAAACTTTCCCAGACAAACAAAAATGAAAGGAGTTTGTGACCACTAAACCACCCTGCAAGAAATTTTAAGGGGGACTTTCTGAGGGGAGAAAAGATGAAAAAACATATATATACATAAATACCAAAAGCAACAGAAGATTAGAAAGGACCAGAGAACACCACCAGAAACTCCCAACTCTGTAAGCATCATAATGGCAATAAATTCATATCTTTCAGTACTCACTCTAAATGTCAATGGACTCAATGCTCCAATCAAAAGACATAGGGTAACAGAATGGATAAGAAAACAAGATCCATCTATATGCTGTTTACAAGAGACCCACTTGGAACCTAAAGACATCTTCAGATTGAAAGTAAGGGGATGGAGAACCATCTATCAGGCTAATGTCGACCAAAGAAAGCCGGAGTAGCCATACTTATATCAGACAATCTAGACTTTAAAATAAAGACTATATCAAGAGATGCAGAAGGGCATTATATCATAATCAAGGTGTCTATCCACCAAGAAGACCTAACAATTGTAAACATTTATGCACCAAAGGTGAGAGCACCCAAATATAAAATCAATTAATCACAAACATAAAGAAACTCAACGATAGTAATACCATAATAGTAGGAAACTTCAACACCCCACTCACAACAATGGACACATCATCTAACCAAAAACTCAACAAGGAAACAATGGCTTTGAATGACACACTGGACCAGATGGGCTTAACAGATATATTCAGAACATTTCATCCTAAAGCAGCAGAATATACATTCTTCGCCAGTGCACATGGAACGTTCTCCAGAATAGACCACATACTGGGACACAAATCAGCCCTAAGTAAGTACAAAAAGATCGAGATCATACCATGCATATTTTCAGACCACAACGCTATGAAACTTGAAATCAACCACAAGAAAAAATTTGGAAAGGTAATAAATAATTGGAGACAGAAGAACATCCTACTAAAGAATGAATGGGCCAACCAAGCAGTTAAACAGGAAATTAAAAAGTATATGGAAGTCAATGAAAATGATAACACCACAACCCAAAACCTCTGGGATGCAGCAAAGGTGGTCATAAAAGGAAAGTATATAGCAATCCAGGCCTTCCTAAAGAAGGAAGAAAGATCTCAGATACACAACCTAACCTTACACCTTAAGGAGATGGAAAAAGAACAGCAAATAAAACCCAAAACCAGCAGAAGACCGGAAATAATAAAGATTGGAGCAGAAATCAATGCTATCGAAACCAAAAAAAACAGTAGAACAGATCAATGAAACCAGAAGCTGGTTCTTTGAAAGAATTAACAAAATTGATAAACCACTAGCCAGTTTGATCAAGAAGAAAAAGGAAAGGACCCAAATAAATAAAATCAAGAATGAAAGAGGAGAGATCACAACAAACACAACAGAACTAAAAACAATGATAAGAGAATATTATGAACAATTATATGCCAATAAAATGGGCAATCTGGAAGAAATGGACAAATTCCTAGAAACATATACACTACCAAAACTGAAACAGGAAGAAAGAGAAAATTTGAACAGACCCATAACCAGTAAGGAAATTGAATTAGTAATCAAAAATCTGCCAAAAACCCAAAGTCCATGGCCACATGGCTTTCCAGGGGAATTCTACCAAACATTTAAGGAATAGTTAACACCCATTCTCTTGAAGCTATCCAAAAAATAGAAATGGAAGGAAAACTTCCAAACTCAATGAAGCCAGCATTACCTTGATTCCAAAACCAGACAGAGACCCCACTAAAAAGGAGAACTGTAGACCAATTTTCCTGATGAACATGGATGCAAAAATCCTCAATAAGATATTAGCCAACTGAATCCAACAATACATTAAAAAAAATTATTCACTACGACCAGGCAGGATTTATACCTGGGATGCAGGGCTGGTTCAATATCTGCAAAAACAATTAATGTGATTCATCACATCAATAAAAGAAAGGACAAGAACCATATGATCCTCTCAATAGATGCAGAGAAAGCATTTGACAAAATACAGCATCCTTTCTTGATAAAAACCCTCAAGAAAGTAGGGATAGAAGGAGCATACCTCTATCACAAAAGATCATAAAAGCTATATATGAATGACCCAAAGCTAATATCATCTTCAATGGGGTAAAACTGAGAGCTTTCCCCGTAAGGTCAGGAACAAGACAGGGATGTCCACTCTTGCCACTGTTATTCAACATAGTATTGGAAGTCTTAGCCTCTGAAATCAGACAACCAAAGAAATAAAAGGCATCCAAATCGGCCAGGAGGAAGTCACACTTTCACTCTTCACAGATGACAGGATACTCTATATGGAAAACCCAAAAGATTCCACCAAAAAACTGCTAGAACTGATTCATGAATTCAGCAAAGTTACAGGATATAAAATCAATGCACAGAAATCGGTTGCATTCCTATACACCAACAATGATGTGACAGAAAGAGAAATCAAGGAATTGACCCCATTTACAGTTGCACAAAAACCATAAAATACCTAGAAATAAATCTAACCAAAGAGGTGAAAAATCTATACACTGAAAACTTACAGAAAGCTTATGAAAAAAATTGAAGAATACACCAAAAAAATGGAAAAAGATTCCATGCTCCTGGATAGGAAGAAATATTGTTAAAATGTCAATACTACCAAAAGCAATCTACGTATTCAATGCAATCCCTATCAAAGTAACACCAGCATTCCTTACAGAGCTAGAACAAATAATCCTAAAATTTGTATGGAACCAGAAAAGACCCGAATAGCCAAAGCAATCTTAAAAAAGAAAACCAAAGCAGGAGGCATCACAATCCCACACTTCAAGCTATACTGCAAAGCTGTAATCATCAAGACAGTATGGTACTGGCACAAGAACAGACACAGACCAATGGAACAGAATAGAGAACCCAGAAATGGACCCACAAACGTATGGACAACTAATCTTTGACAAAGCAGAGAATATCCAATGGAATAAACACCGTCTCTTCAGCAAGTGGTGCTGGGAAAACTGGACAGCAACATGCAGAAGTATGAACCTGGACCACTTTCTTACACCATACACAAAAATAAACTCAAAATGGATGAAAGACCTAAACATAAGACAGAAAGCCATCAAAATCCCTGAGGAGAAAGCAGGCAAAAACCTCTTTGATCTTGGCTACAGCAACGTTTTTACTCAAGACGTCTCTGGAGGCAAGGGAAACACAAGCAAAAATGAACTACTGGGACCTCATCAAAATAAAAAGTTTCTGCACAGCAAAGGAAACAATCAGCAAAACTAAAAGGCAACCAACAGAATGGGAGAAGATTGCAAACGACATATCAAGTAAAGGGTTAGTATCCAAAATCTATAAAGAATTTATCAAACTCAACACCCAAAAAAACAAATAATCCAGTGAAGAAATGAGCAAAAGACATGAATTGACACTTCTCCAAAGAAGACATCCAAATGGCCAACAGACACATGAAAAAATGCTCCACATCACTCATCATCAGGTAAATACAAATCAAAACCATAATGAGATATCACCTTACACCTGTCAGAATGGCTAACATTAACAACTCAGGCAACAACAGATATTGGCGAGGATGCAGAGAAAGAGGATCTCTTTTGCATTGTTGGTGGGAATGCAACCTGGTGCAGCCACTCTGGAAAACAGTATGGAGGCTCCTCAAAAAATTAAAAATAGAACTACCCTATGACCTAGAAATTGCACTATTAGGCATTTATCCACGGGATACAGGTGTGCCGATTCAAAGGGACACATGCACCCCCATGTTTATAGCAGCACTATCAACAATAGCCGAAGTATGGAAAGAGCCCAAATGTCCATAGATGGATGAATGGGTAAAGAAAATGTGGTATATGTATACACATGCACACACACACACACACACACACACACACACACACACACACTGGAGTACTACTCAGCAATCAAAAAGAATGAAATCTTGCCATTTGCATCTATGTGGATGGAACTGGAGGGTATTATGCTAAATGAAATGAGTCAGTCAGAGAAAGACACAAATCATATGACTTTACTCATATAAGGACTTTAAGACACAAAACAGATGAACATAAGGGAAAGGAAACAAAAATAATATAAAAACAGGGAGGGGGACAAAACAGAAGAGACTCATAAATATGGAAAACAAACTGAGGGTTGCTGGAGGGGTTGTGGGAGGGGGGATGTACTAAATGGATAAGGGGCATTAAGAATCTACTCCTGAAATCATTGCTTCACTATACGCTAACTAATTTGGATCTAAATTTTAAAAAATAAAAACTAAAATTAAAAAAAAATAAATAAACCTTTAAAAAAAAGCAGAATAGCCAAAGCCAGAAGGTTTAAACATAGCATTATTATCCAAAAGTATATGAGATAATAGAAAAAAACTTTGAAGGAGAATCAAAATAACAGTATTCTTAAAATGATTAAATGCATAAAAACTAAAGAGAAGATTACTAAACTGGAAAATAAATCTAAGAAATTATCTACATTGTGGACCAGAGATATAAAATTATAGAAATTATTACCCCAAAACCAAGAGTACACTTTACACATTGCATGTTAGTGAATTTGACAATAAAGTATATTTTAAAAATTATAGAAATTATTTAAGAGAAGTTGAGATGTTGAGGATACAATGAGAATGTCCAACATAAAGATGAGTTCCACATCAAGGGAACACAGAGAAACAGAGAGGGAATACATTTTTAAATGGCCTAGAATTTTCCAGAGTTGACAGAAGACACAAAATCTCAGATTCCTAAGGTACAAGCAGGAAAAAAAAAGAATTAATATACAACAAATGCACTGTAGTGAAACTGCAGAAAAACTTTGAAAAGGGTAGGTCCTAAGAGGAGCAAGATGAAGGGGGAAAGTTCCTCAACTTCTTTTATGAAGACAGTATACTTTTAACATAAAAACTAGATAAGGACAATAAAAGAAAGAAAAATATAAGAGGCTCTTACTTCTGAACTAGACAGAAAATTCTAAAAAAAAAACTCTTAGCAAAAGAAATCAGCAATATATGAAGAAATACATTTATCTCAGGAATGTACAGATGATTAACTTTGTAACAGCTCCTGTCCTGAGCACCCTCTGAAGGCCCACACATGAGTTATGTCTTTCACAGTGTCAGCTTTATTCAGTCATAAAGCAAGGGTAATGTAATTATAAAGCAGGCTCAGGATTCCAAACTCCGTGACATTTCACCACGTGATTAACTTGGCTTCTTACAAAGGCACATAAAGCTGAACACAAGACAAGTCACACAACAAACAAGATAACACAGCGGGTAGGAAGCTAAGGAACGAAACGTGGTGAGGTCAGTCTGGTGGGCGCACATTTGAGATAAGGCCTCGGTCCAGTCCAAGTCAGCTCTCGGCACTTACTGCTTGTTATGATCAAGTAGTGAAGGATCTCAGTTCTGTTCAGAGATCAATCAGGCAGAGCCTTTGGCGGCAGCTGCCTTTTGAAGTGGTCAGACATAGAGGGGTCAGTGTCTAAGGAATCTGACAGTTTGCTGCAAAAATCCTCTCTTTTTAAAGGGACTTAATCAGCCTTGGGCCCCTGCAGCCCTCCTCTGCTCCTGCTTGTTATCAGTTCTGGGGTATGGTCAGCTGCTGCTGGCCTTGGCGATATCTAGTAGCTGCAGTCCCCTCAAGCGCTTGAGTCATTGCTTGACACAGGCCCCTGCTTGACATGAGTGACTCCATCTTGCTCTCTACAGCTACTAATGTAAATTCGCCACACTGACATTAAAGGAGAAAAAAATCATATGAATATTTCAACGGAAGTGAAACAATTTTGATAAAATTCATCACACATGCTTAACTTAAAAAAACTACTATAAACTAGGAATAGAAGGAAACTTCCCTTCCTGATGAATGTTATCTATCAAAACCCACTGCCGATAACAAAGTCACTTTTGAAACACGATAAGAAATTCCTTGTAATTCAGAAACGAACATTTCTAGTCAGCATTACATTGGAAGATCTTTCTAGTAATGTAAGGTAAGAGTTATAAAAAATAGAGAGTAGAAGAAGCACTTGGAAATGAAGAAAGAAAACTGTCACTCTTTGTAAAAAAAAAAAAAAATTGTGAGAATCTGCAGATAATTTCAGTGAATAAAGGGCATTAGCAAGTTTTTCTAACAGCTCAGTATATAAAATCAATAGTGGTCAATACACTTGAGCAACAAACAGAAAAATGTACTTTAAAAAAGGTATCATCTACAATGCTAACAAGACTCATAAATTTCCTGAGAATAAATCAAAGAGGTGCAATATTTACAGAGAATATAGTAAAATATTATTCAAAAGCATAAAAAAGTCTTAAATAAATGCTATCACATGTTTATGAATAACAATCATAAATAAAAATAATCTGTAAAATTAATGCAGTTACAACCCACAGGATTTTTAGGGGAACTAACAAACAAATCCAAAAATTTATAGGGAAAAGTAAAGGGACAGGATAGAAACTGGGACAGAAAATAAACATATGAAAATATGCTTAAAACCACAGGAATATAAATTTAAGTAATAATGAGATATAATTTCAGAATCATCAGATTGACATAGGTATTAGGTCAGATGATAACAAATTTTTGTAAGATATGAGGAAAGGCAAATCATTTATACATTCCTGGACAGATTGTAAAAAAGCCAAACAATATGCACATACTCTACTAAACAGAAATTATTCTGGGTTCCTGCACTTGACAATTTTCACATATATACACAAAGAAATACATACAAGGATGGTCACTAAGCACGCTTTGCAACAGCAAAACTTTGGAAAAATACAAGTACCTCCCAATAACTGGCTTACTCATGCAGTGGAATAATGTATACAGCTGTTACAATTACTGAAGCAAACTTACATGTAATAATATGGATAAATCTTAACATTCTGTTGGATAAAAATAGAAGCTATAGAAACTTCCATATAGTATGATTAACACTGACATAAAAATGTTCAAATGTAAAGCAGCAGTACAGTTTTACATATATAATAACTATGTATAGCACATACCGGAATGGCACATACCAACTTCAGGGGACTGGTTGCCTCTGGAAATGGAGGGAAGGATAAGTGATGGAGCTTTAGCTGTTCCTGTTTTCTTAAAACTTCAAAAAATATACTCATGAAGATTGAAACAGGTGTGACAAAATATGAAAAGGTATTTTATATCAGTGGTGAGGACATATTTTGTATGTTGAAAATTTTAAAATATTCATACCTGTGCATAAAGCTGGATGTACATAAATTTTTATTGCCACATTGACTGTAATTTTAAAAAAAGAATTAGAATCAATTGAATATCCATAAATAGAGAAATGAGTAAGTAAATTATGGTACATCACACATAGGAATGCTATTAATAGTGTAAACCTACATGAATGTGTATTTGATTGATTGCATCGGTGGCTCCAATTCTTTACTCTTCCCATCAGTCAGGGCATTCTGCCCCATTCTTTTACTCTGGGCTCAACTACAGCACTTGCATTGGCCAAAGGAATGTTCTCAAATGTGACACAATCAGAAGTGAGAAGAATTTTTGTTCACTGTACTTGCTCTCTTGCTCCTTATAAGAACCATGAGAACACACGGAAGTTACTTTGCTGAAGAAATGTAAGGAGCGGCAGGAGAACTGAGTCATCACTGTGCTGACCATCCTGCACCAACGGCCCCCTCAGAGCCTCCAACTGACTAGAGATAGACATCTGAAACAGTTCTGCGTAGATCACTTAAGCTGCGTAGATCAGATCAATAAAAGTGCCCAGTTGATCACAGAGTTGTGAGACAAAAATTAGTTTTCAGTCTTTTCACCAAAGCAGTAAATTATAAGGAAAATTCTTTTTTTTTTTAATTTTTTAATGTTTATTTATTTTTTTTTTTTTATTTTTTTTTTTTTTAATTTATTTTTGGGACAGAGAGAGACAGAGCATGAACGGGGGAGGGGCAGTGAGAGAGGGAGACAAAGAATCGGAAACAGGCTCCAGGCTCCGAGCCATCAGCCCAGAGCCCGACGCGGGGCTCGAACTCACGGACCGCGAGATCGTGACCTGGCTGAAGTCGGACGCTTAACCGACTGCGCCACCCAGGCGCCCCAATGTTTATTTATTTTTGAGAGAGACAGAGACAGAACACAAGCTGGGGAAGAGGCAGAGAGAGGGAGACACAAAATCTGAAGCAGGCTCCAGGCTCTGAGCTGTCAGCACAGAGCCCCACGCAGGGCTGAGAGATCGTGAGAGATCGAACTGAGAGATCATGACCTGAGCCGAAGTTGGATGCTTAACTGACTAATCCACCCAGGTTCCCCATATTACAAGGAAAATTCTGATTGGAAAATGACTGTAATAGAATGTTTACAATGTCATTTTTGTACTCAGAATTTTCCCTGATAATCGATCCTTTTGATAGAAGAATAGAAATAGCATTCTTCACCATTACTTCCCCTTAAATGTCTCTTTCCCTAACTGGCTCTAAAGAGAATTGAGTATGTGCTCAGCATACAATTAAAATTTGTACCTAGAAATTTACATTTGCTCATAGTTTAGAGTTAGAAAGCCTCAGCTTACATCAGAAACAAATTTCTGTAAGGACCATTTGCTTCCAAATTATAATATTTTAACAAGCAGTTAAAGATAATTATTAACAGGGTTTTTAAATGAGTCTGAAAACAGTCTCGTCACATTAAAAATGTAAATAGATTTTACAATTGTAGAATCATAAAATTGGAAAAATCCATGAGAGATTTCTGACACCTAGTACTTAAGTTAAAATTTTAAATTAGCATTCATTTTAGGATATAAGTTAATATATGTACTTCTATTTATCTATACTATTTTATTAAGATACTGTGCTAGCCAGAGTAGAGTCATGATTTGTTTGCCAAACTTTTGCAAAACAGGTACTTTCTCAGCAAACAAATAGCAGACATGTTTTTCTGTTTAGGTAAATGTTAATAATCACAGCTGGTTTGGTAATTCAGTTATTCGGCAAAGACATTGTAAACTACTTGAAAAGAAACCATCTGGTTTGCAGTTGTAAAACTGAAACCAATTAAAACATTTAAGTGGCATTTTGTTTTTCATTTTAATCTGTAAAAATATATTTTCCAAGTTCTAATTAGTGGTTGATTTTTCTCTATTGCTTTTATAATATGAATCTGACTCTCAAATAATTTTTAAGTTCAACAAAGGTGTTCCTATCATTGATATTGTATTGGGACACCAGATAAATTAAATGATGAAGAACATAAAATGTACAGGCACACAGACACAAACAATATAGTACACAGAATTCTTATGTACCAAACATGATAAAATAAAACAAAAAGTCTAACACTTCACAAGAATTGGTTGGTTAGGTATGGCCTAAGAAGCTGATAATTTAGTTTAAGGGACTATGTCTGCTTAAAAAAAGAGAAAGAAAAATCTAGCAAGCAAGTGAGCAAGAAACAAAAAGAAAAAACATAACTCAAAGATTATAATCAGATATACTTTTCTCCCCCCCACCCACTCACCTTTCAAAATTTATTCAGTGATATGAGCTCTTCCCTTTTTGTCTCTGGAATAAAACACTGGTAGCCTCCTAACTGTTCTTCTCACTTATAGATAATAAAAAGTACAATGATCACTCTGGGTTTCAAAGCCTGCATTTGGTACTTAGAACGTCTAGTCTCATGTAATAGTCAAAGTATCCAACTTCGCTCAAAATTAGAGCTACATCCAGTCCCCAAAGTATATAGACCTGTTGTAAGAAGTCAATAAAGTGGTGAAAGTTACTCATTTTGTATCTTTTTCTCTTCTCTTAGGCCTTCAATCCTACACCTCTACCTTGCTAATTGTAATTATTGAAGCTTCCCTCTAGAGACAATATGCGAGGACAGACAAGGGATGGGCCGGAGCAAGAAAATTCATAATTGATCGCCATTGTCTTAAGTTGCTTACTATCTTTCAAGAGCTGGCAGATTTTTAAAGCTAACAGTTTCTCTTCTGGGGAACTTTTGCATTTGTTTGGAATGCCCTACCCTACCATCCTCCCTTTTGAGATGGTCTCTGTTCTGCAGTTCTCCTGACTAGGATAAACATACTTTTCTGTGGTTGCTTACTCCTCTGCCATAATGAGTTCGGTGATTCACCTTCTCCTTTTGAAGCCTGTTTGTCCTCTTGGGGACCTGCTTGTATGCTATCTAATAAACATCTATGTCAAATCTCTCGACCATATACGATGAGCACAAAACACTTAGGCATCCTTTTTCCCCACACACCAGGTATAGCAGGACAATCCCAAGAGAGGAGCTAACACTCCTGTTGTAGCAAGCCCTTGCATTCTACGTTTCTGTGCCTCCTTAACTGCAGGGCCATAGCTCAGTCTCTGAGTATCCTGCTAGAAATCCTCTCGACTTCACATGAAGAGAGAAATCTTAATTTTTGTCAAAAAAAAATCATCTTCACTAATCTCCACCCCTCTCTGCTCTCTTTGTTATTTATATTCCCAATGAGAGTTAAGGGATTTTTAGAGTCAAGAAGACCATTTACAGAGCTTTCCTTTGAAAATTTTCATCTTGGTCTGGCATCTCACTTTAGAATTTCATAGCCCATTACATTCTAATATTTTAATTAAAACTTCACTTTAACATCTGGCCTCAATAGTGGTTTTTTTTTTCCATAATAATCCTAAGTTAAAGCAAATATTTAAATGCTGTACAGACAAAATATTTCCACGTTTAAATTAATAGTAGCGTTACAAATATTTGACACTTGATATAAATCTTTTTTTCCCCATAATCTCTGATGTTACAGAATGAGGCATAAAAGGTTAATGAAATAAAAATGATTGGGTTCTCTTTGTTGTGGCTATTGCCATTGTTGGCCTGGCACCTCCATCACCCTTCTTTGAAAAACAGTCCTATATCTTGACCATAGAGGTCATCATGAGACTGAGGCTGGATAATTCATAATTTGCTTTAGTTCTGTCTACATGGATGGGTCTAGGAATGGGGATATGTGTCCAGGTAAGTCAATCAGAGTTCTGCCCCAACCAGGATTTTTCTGTTAATGATGATAAGATCTCTTTCCTTAATGATCATGAAGCTTAAATTCTGAGACATCAGAATTTCCAGGAGCCATGTCCCTAACACCCAGAAAGAAGCACTGATTAGAAGTAGAGAGTTTCCGACATCCAGAGCTATCTTATTTCCTGTTATCTTCCTTTAGTGATCCACTCTGGCATCTTTCCTATAAATCTCCTTTTTAATTTAAGCTAATTTGAGAGCTGTTTCTATCACTTTTAGCCAAACATGGTTAAGATATTGGTAATTCATTTTTTTAAATGTATATACTATGTGGGATCTTAAAATGTTTCAAACCCAAATTAACAGAAGTAAGCTCAATTTTAAGGGCAACTATAATACCATTGATATTAAAGTAGCTGTGATAATTGAAAAGGCATGAGCAGGGGGTGCCTGGGTGGCTCTGTCTGTTAGGCGTCCTGACTTCAGCTCAGGTCATGATCTCACGGTCTGTGGGTTTGAGCCCCACGTGCGGAATCTGTGCTGACAGCTCAGAGCCTGGAGCCTGCTTTGGATTCTGTGTCTCCCTCTCTGTCTCTGCCCCTCCCCTACTGACACTCTGTCTCTCTCTCTCTCTCAAAAATGAATAAACCTAAAAAAATTTTTGAAAAAAAGGCATGAGCAAAGAATAAAAGAACATATTCTATTATTTAACATTCGAGGGAATGAGTTGACAGTAGCAATAGAAAACAACCATATATTCTCAATTTAGGAATTTTGTGACATCTAAGTGGCTTATACCTCTGTTTCTTCTAGGTACTTTGTGGGGACTAAAGGTCAGTGTAGCAAGTTCAAATAAACTAATGGGTAAAGAGCATTACTTTCAATTACAAAATATATATAATAGGAAGACAAATGTATAAATTTCTCTTCTCAACAAAAACAAAACATAAAAGAACATGTAGAGCATTAATTAAATCTAAACATTTCAAAATACATGTATTTACTTTCACCTGTTCATTACTGTTTTCATTCAAAAAAAAAAAAAAAAAAAAAAAGAAAGAAAGAAAGACTTGAAGAAGCAGAGGAACACTTGGATTCCAAACTTCCAATGATTTGAATCCCCCATCCAAAGAGTCTCTAAAATACTTAAGGTACCTTGTGTTTATAGAATCTTCTTATGAATAATTTGTTCATTATTATTTGCTTCTGGCTTCACATATTTTCCATAGAAATTCATTTAATTCTCTCATAATTTAGAAACACCACATAAGTAATATAGTTTCATATTTAAATGGCTAGCTGAAGTAAATTATATTCCTCATTCTGCTATTGAATGCATTTTAGATTACGGGACAGGAAACAGGTTCATGTAGAGTGAAGAAAGAGTGTATCAAATTAGTAATTTATCTGTAATCCAGGATTTCAAAAATTTTCTAAGTAGAGTAAAACCTTGGATTGCAAGTAACTTGTTCTGCGAGTGTTCGGTGAGACAAGCAAACATTTCTTTTAACTTTTTTAACATTTATTTTTGAGAAAGAGAGAGTGTGAGTGGGAGAGGGGCAGAGAGAGAGGGAGAGGCTCCAGGCTCTGAGCTAGCAGCATGGAGCCCGATGTGGGGCTTGAAATCATGAACCATTGAGATCATGATCTGGGCCCAAGTTGGCCACTTAACCGACTAAGCCACTGAGGTGCCCTGACAAGCAAACATTTCTAATAAATTTTAACTTGACAAATGAGTGATAATACAAGTCTTGCCATACAAGTAGTACGTGATGCCAAACACCACATGATCACAACTGAGCCAATGGTTCTTCTCTCTCTCTCTCTCTCTTGCTGCGTGATTGTGGTTAATCATTACCCATGCTCAGATGCTCGATCTCAGGCCGTGTTTCGCAGAAATAAGAGATTTTTCAGAACACTGGAAGGTTCCCACAACTGGCAAAAGTGTATTTTTTGTCACTTCAGAGCACCTATGGACAGTCCTTTGCTTTTCCATATAAGAGTAAGCTTAGGAATGCTTTGCTTCATTATAGGTCAGGCTGCCTGCAGATATAGACCCTTTCTCCTGCTGCCTTATTGCCAGTTACATTAAACACAGTATATGACAAGAGTTTATTAATACCGTACTGTAGTCAACATCCATGCTACTGTATACAATGGCCCCCATGCAGAAAAAGATTCCATCCAGCCAATAGATAGCAGTGATCCCATTAGTGACAGTGAAAGTCTTCCTACACAATAACCCTTCTCTCTCTTATCTCCCTCACAGCAGCCACAAAGGTTTTCAAAGGTAAGTGCAGGTTAATTTGTTTATTTTTCTTTATATTTTGTATTTTATTTAGTATTTGTATTATATTACAGTATTGTAATCATTTTGATATGAGTATTTTTGGGTTGTGGAACAAATCATCTGAGCTTCTATTATTTCTTATGTGGACATTCGCTTTGATATACAAGTGCTTTGGATTACAAGCATGTTTCTGAAATGAATTATGCTCCCAAATCAAGGTTTTACTGCTCTTTGAATTACTTCATTACTCACTCATCACATATTAAATTGGGCTTTTTAATTTAACAAGTACGATAAGAAGGCATTTTCTGTATCTTATAGAACTCTTACGATCTATAGAGGAGGTGACCAGGCAAAATCAGGGCCTACATTAGAGCGCGATGGTGTCTCTAATGGAAGTGTGCATGTGTATCTACATAAAATGTAATAGGAGTACAGAAGGAGGAAGACCTAAATTTAGGCTTGTGATGGAATTAAGAAATTGATGGGATCTTCAAAGAACAGGTAGCATTTGATCTGAGAATGAATTCAATTTTTGGTTTAGGCATGAAAAATATATACTGATGTAGAAGTGGCTTTGGTCACCATCATCTTTTCAGGGGTCAATATACATATATTTACACAGCTACTGGGACATAGATGCTAGATTCAGGTTTGAGAAGGATAGTTGAATGTAAGAGGTGTTAAATATGGCTGGGAGGAAGGCAATTGCCAGCAAAGCCAACTGAAGTCTATTAGGACTTCGTAAAACACATGGGGCTTCTGAATGGAGACCTCATATTCCTTAAGGCATAGTTTATTTTTTAATTATATTTTTATATTAATTATAAATGAATATTCTTGAAGTGCCAATTTTTCCAAATAGCCTGCTAATAAAAAACTATATGTTTATTTTGAAAAAGACAATAGTTTACAAGAATCTTATCATCATAAAATAGTTTTGTTGTTAAATGGAAATGAGGCCATAAACCAAATATAGTAATTTATCTTTTTACTTTATATTTTCTCTTTGTAAAGTAGAACATTCAGAACAGAAGAAACTTCAAACTCTATTGTTGGAAAAAAGTATCTATTACCTTTCATGTGTTTCTCATAATCCTTTTAACTATCCCAGATGATTGTCAAAGCTATTTATATTTAAACAAGGTTTTTCTTCCTCTCAGTTTGAGTTCTCCAGCTATTGGATACTAAAATGAAATGGTGAATTTGTGGCATCAAAATCCAATCTAAGGCAACCGATTGTTGTTGTGGTCAATCGTGACTTTTACGGTCTCACTGTAACAAATGAGAAAAATTGCAGCAAAAAAGAGTATTTGTACAAAATATTCAAACAGTAGTAAAAATTGTCCTTATGGCAATAAATAGATAAATAGCTAACATAGCTCCTCCTTAATTACAGTCCTCTGTTTCTACATTCATAGAAATATAAAGCAACCTTTTTTTAAAAAAATAGTACCTCTCCTCTTTTAAAGACCATATTCTTGGGGCGCCTGGGTGGCCCAGTCGGTTGGGCTTCCGACTTCGGCTCAGGTCACGATCTCACGGTCCGTGAGTTCGAGCCCCGCGTCGGGCTCTGGGCTGATGGCTCAGAGCCTGGAGCCTGCTTCCGATTCTGTGTCTCCCTCTCTCTCTGCCCCTCCCCAGTTCATGCTGTGTCTCTCTCTGTCTCAAAAATAAATAAAACGTTAAAAAAAAAAAAAAAAAAGACCATATTCTTAAATGCATGCAAATATACACAGCTAGTATGAAAATCACCATGTACTGCCCCCATTTGATCAGATTAAATATTAAAGTTTGTGAGGAGCAGTGAGAGGCCAGAAAGGAGGTGAGTTGATCTCATCTTCCAAGGCTTTGAAGCACATTTTTGGCATCTAAACCAAAGACAAACATATTATCCATTGCTGCAGTACTTTGGCACAAATGTGCATTATGCACAAGGGTCATATATTTGTATTTTTCTCTATTGTAATGGATTAAGGTTGAATCCCATAGCGCTATAATATTTGTATTTACAAATAGAAACCATATTTATTCTGAATGCATTTGTAACTAAGTGTACAATTCACAGCTTTATCGCTTGTTTTATGAGTCCATTTGGCTTGGCACAGAAAAAAAATAATTAATCAAGCCTGTAGATTTTAGGGCCTGGTCTTTATTTATGCAGAAACTGCTTATTTATTAACATTAACCATCTCCCATTTGGTCTCAAAGAGACGTATAGTTACATGGAAACAGAATAGCTTTCAGTAGATGATTGCACAACTACAGATGCTTTTTTCCGACACTGTCACAGCTGAGGAGGTCCAACCAAATGAAAAACAGTACTGATGAAGTGAGAAACAGAAAAGCGGTACCATGCAAACGTTATTACATAATAAAATGCAGGCCAGCACACATTTTTTTTACTCTCTTTATTAAATTTATGTGAATCAAGAGGAAAGGGTGAAAAGCATATTTACTGATGATAAAAATTATTCTCTGGATAATTTCAGTCATCTCATTTAAAACTTATTCTATATACGTTTCTAGTTTTCCCCATTTCCTTTTAGCTCTCTGTCATCTACTCCAAAGTTAAACTTTTTGGATTTAATAAAGAAATAGAATTTGCAGGTGGTAAGTTCCTGAACAGACGGTCTAATATCAAGTGATATTACAAAACACTTAAATGAAAATTAGTAGGCTGTCTTCACTAATCCTAGTCTTTAACATATTTTCAGATGATTCATCTTAACTTGTTTCGACAGCCATGTTAGTGTGTGTCTCTCTTGCCCCACTGGGAACAATGCCAGCCAGATAATGCATGAAATCATGAGATGTGTTATGATGCTATCCCTGAAAGATTTCCAGCCTAAGTTATACTCAACAGCATTATACTACAGGGAGCCTAGTACCCTGATGGATTCTTAAAGTACATGCAGATGTGTTTTCTGAATAAGCAGTGCTAGAAATATTGCTTATCCTTCTGGAATGTGCTAATATAGAAACAGATACAAATATTAGAATAAGTAATTGTAAAACATATAAATGGATTATGAATATTCATTTATTACTACCTAAAGTGCTTTTTTTTGCATTACTTTATATATATGCATGTGTACCTGTGTTGATATGTGCATATTGTGTATATACATACCCACATACATTACATATGTATTTCTATATAAATTTTTGCTGAATATTGAATTGTTGTACTTCAAGTAATCATCTCAAAGTATATTTCCTCATATTCAATTAGTGAACCTATACTGGAATGGAAAATAATTTTGTTCTTTTCATTTTTGCTATCAATTATTAAACATTTATGCTTCACCAGGAAACTATGTTGAGTGTTTAGCATATATTATCTCATTTAGTCCTTACAATGACCTTATAAGGTAAATATTTTTGTGCCTGTTTTACTAAGGAAGGAATTGTGCATCTGAGAAATCAGAGCTTATGTGAGATAATTAGTTAATACATGGGGAATCCAAAATTCAAATTTAGGCTCTCATTCCATAGCCACTGCTCTTAACCAATATTTCTTTCAAGTCACCAAACCAATAAACTAACTCAATATATTAGCACAAAAGGGATATAAAAGTGATTCCAATTATGTATGCTTCATTAAAGAGGTCATACTAAATGAATAAAACATATTAATTTTAATTAAAAGCAGTAGGAGGGAATTTATTGCTCTGCTGAGTCTCTCGCCTTAAGTATCTTCCTGTTCCCTCACATCAACATCCAAAAACATTTGAAAGGAATATAAATTTAACATAAGGTGTGAGATTTTTTGACATTTTACATTTCTATAGTATTTCTTTAAATACTGTTGATTATTTAAATTCTACAGCATTGTCATTGCTCAAGTTAAAGTGCAGAATGCTTTGCACATTGTTCCTTCAATAGATTTCATCACACTTTTAATTTCTGTACAGTGAGTTCTATTCTCCTGGCATACATTTCCCCTTCTGCCTTTTGTACTCTCTTCAGAGGTGCATCCAAAGATAGAAAAGATAGGAATGGGATGAAAAGGGCCTATTATCATAAACTTCAGAAAAAGCAGAATAATATATTATCAAAGTTTGCTAAATTTTTTTTACTGGTCATCTGAAATGTTTTTTCAGCATACATAACCTTTTCTTGTTCTTTTTCAGAGAGAGTACAAAGAAGATGGAACTAGCATTTATTGTAATATAAAAGTAAATCTAGAGCTAGCCCTACACATGGGCAAGTAATATTTGAGGCCCTATCTACTGGATTTGTTAAAGTTCCTATCACTCCTTTTCATTAGATAAGAAAAGCAGATGTGGTCTCCACCGAAAAACCCTTAAATGGCTCAATAAAACATGCTTAGATGCCAATGCGATTATTTTTGAGAGAAGATAGAGACAATCCCTTTTCCGAAATATGGGAAATTAAGTAGATAGTACCGACTTTGTCTTTTTCTTTCTTCTACTCTAAGTAAAACTGTATAAACCTTTTTTCAAGGACAGAGAAAAACAGTGCAAAGGAAGAGTACAGTGCCAAAAAAAAAAAAAAAAAAAAAGAAGGCTTAATTTTATACTAGGTATTTTCCAGTCTAACTGGAGGATAAAAAAAAAATTTTATGTTGCAATTTGCATGTGTATTTTGTATAGTAATCTAGGAATCCCAGCTTTAGTTACAAAAATACACAATTGAATGTAACTGATGTTGAACTGAAGCAACAGCAAACCAAGAGATTATGAATTCTTTACAGTCACTATAAAACCCTGATAAATAACATTATCATCCTGACCCAGTAGAGTCTGAGATACATTGTTGAAACTAAAAGAAAGAGCACATAATTTGGAGCTAGAACAATAAATGAAGAACAGGATCTAGATAAGAGCAGTACAGAGCATTCCCATATGAACAAGAGTCTAATCACTTCATGACAATAAGAAATTACAAGTTAATGCAAATTTGTACCACCAAAATTACAAATGCATGTACTCTTTGAACTGGATTACTAATTATAGGAATTGACATACATATGTGGTTATCTACTGCAGCATTCCTACAACAACAAAAAATTGGAAACAACCCATTCTTTCATTAAAGGGTACTAGTTTTCTAAATAATGGTATATTCTTGCAATAGAATACTATGTAGCTATAAGAAATAATAAGGAATCTCTCTATGCATTGTCTTAGTCTACTTGAACTGCTATAACAAATTGCCATAGACTGGGTGGCTTAAGCAACAGACATGTATTTCTCATAGTTATGGAGCCTGGGAAGTCCAAGATCAAGGTACCAGTAAGGATGCAGTTCTTGTCAAAGGCCATCCTCTTACTGGCTTGCAGAGAACCCTATATTCTCACATGATGGAGAGAGCTCAGGTGTCTTCTTATAAGAACACTACCTCATTATGAAGTCTCCACTCTCATGACCTCATCTAAATATAAGCACAACCCAAAACTTCCACCTCCAAATATCATCACATGGGGGTTTAGAGGAGGAGGAGAGAAGACACAACATTTTCAGTCCATAACAATACTAGATAAAAGCTTTCTAAGACCTATCAAGTGAAAAAAAAACACTGTGCAAAACCACTTTATAGAATTCTATGTGTTTAAAAGGTGGAGCAAATTAGAAGATATATTGATATTTTCTGTTAACTTATGTTTTAGAAATTCAGAAAGCTTACAATACCGGGAATTAATAAAAGTGTTTACCTGTGGATAAGGAATGAAAACTGGGAAGATTCAGAATAGAAGTACTTAGCACTTTTTAATATCTAAATTATATGCCTGTATTAAGTAAATGATTAAATTGAAGATAAAGGGGAATGCCGGTATTGAAATTGGGCCTATAATTTTGTCAAAAATTCAATACCTATTAATGATAAAACTCTCACTAAACTAAAACCAAAATGTTGAACTGAAACAACAACAAACCAAGGGACTATGAATTCTTTACAGTCACTATAAAATTCTGATAAATAATGTTATCATCCTGACACAGTATAGTGTGAGATATGTTGTTGAAACTAAATGAAAGAGCATATAACTTGGAGCCAGAACATCTGAAGATAAAGAACATCTGGAAAAAAAACTTTATAGTTATTATATATTTAATGGTGAAAAACAAAATTCTTTCCCCCCCAAGATCAGGAACAAACCAAGGATACCTACTCTCATCCATTCTATTAAACATTGTACTGAAAATCCTAGTCAGGGAAATAAAGCAAAAGAAATAAATACAAGATATACACATATAAAAGAAAGAGGCAAAACTTTCTTCATTCACAAGTAACATAACTGGTATAGAAATTTATATGGAATCAACACAGGAAACTATGAGAACTAACAAATGAATTTAGTTAGGCTATAGGGTACAACTCATGAAAAAATATAAGAATACGCAAAATCAGTTGTATGAGGATGAGCTTTCAAAAAACAATTGGAAGTTCAAAATTATAAAATTCCATATACAGTAGTAGCATAACTATAAAATACTTAGGGATAAGGTTATCAAAATATATAAACTACCTGTCCCTGAATATTATAAAATACTGTTAAGAGAAATTAAAGACATGTGAAATAAATGGACTGGAATATCATATTCATTGATAGGAAGACTCACTATTGTTAAAATGTCAATTCTGCCCAATTGATCTATTGATCCAATGTAATCTCAAACTATGACAAGCTTTTTGTAAAAATTGGCATAGTGATTCTAAGATTCTTATGGAAGTAAAAAGGAACAAGTAGAGCCAAAACAATGTTTAGAAAGATGAACAAAGTTAGAAAATTTATACCACTTGATTTCTATACTTACTATAAAACCCCAGTAATACAGATTAGACATACAGATCAATGAAACAGAAGAATCTAGAAATAAACCCACATATATATGGTCAGTTGCTTTTTACAGTGCCAAGGCAATACAATGCAGAAAGGGTAACCTTTTCAACAAATCGTACTGGAACAATAGAATAGCCATATTATTAAAACAAACAAACAAAAAAAGAACTTAGTTCTTTACTTTTCATTAAATATATGGAATTAATTTGCAATGTATCAGAGGTCTAATATAACAGCTGAAACTATATAACTTTTAGTAGAAAACAGAAGAAAATATAGGATGCCTGGGTGGCTCCGTCAGTTAAGTATCCAACTCTTGATTTTAGCTTAGGTCATGCATTATCTCAAGGTGGTGATAGGCATGGAGCCTACTTGGGATTTCCACTCTCCCTGTCCTTCTGCCCCTCTCCATGCATGCACACACACTCTCTCTCTCTCAAAAAAAAAAAAAAAAAAAAAAAAAAAAAAGCTTAAAAAATAAGAAAAGAAGAAAATCTGTTACGTTGGGATAGGCAAAGATCTCATAAATTGCACGTAAAAAGCATAACTATATGATTAAAATATTGATAAATTAGACTTTATCAAAATTTTAAACTCCTTTGAAAAACATTGCTAAAAATAAAAAGGCAAACCACAGAATAGGAAAAATTCACAGTATGTACATCTGATGAAGGGCTTATATTCACAATACATAAAGACTTCTGTGGCACCAGAAGCTCAGTCAGTTAAGCATCCAACTCTTAATTTTGGGCTCAAGTCATGATCCCACAGTTGTGAAATCGAGTGCCACATGCTTGGGATTCTCTCTCTCGTTCTCTTTGCCCATTCCCTGCTCCTGTGCGTGCGCTCTCTCAAAATAAATACACATTTAAAAAAAAAAAAAGACTTTTTTACAATTCAATAAGAAAACAAACTGAAGTAAAAATGGACAAAATATTTGAACAAATATTTTGCAAAAGCAGAAAAATAGCCAATACTCATACAAAACAATGCCTACCACCTTTCTTTACTGCTCAGTGACTGCCTGAAGGCAGGGCTGGTGTGTTGATTGCAAAGATAGAAAAGAGAATTTGGGGGAGAACTGGATATGATTTATGACTTCAATTAGACTAGTGGTTAAATAGGTGTACAAGTATTTGTCAGAACCATCCAACTGTTCACTTAAAATGGGTACATTTTATTTACGTGAGTTATAGCACAAAATTTGATTAAAAAAGAAAACATTATAATACAAGGAGGCCAAATGTAAAGAGAGGGAGAAAGAGTGGCCAAGGAGGTAAGAAAAAATCCCAGAGAATGTATGCATTAGATACCTCCTGAACACTACCTAAAATACTCTTGGCCACACCTCTTATTACAGCCACGCAGCAGTGACGTTCTATGCTGTCTATGACCAGCTTTGCAGAGTTGCAACCTGACAGTTTCCCACCTCTGCCTGTGCTCTGGTTCTATCAGTTCTTGCCTTCTCTGATACACGGTACCAACTCGGCACTAAAAATTTCTCAACCTGAAAGTATAGGGAAGTTAATGTTCGTGTAGCTATCCTAACCAACAGGGTGTTAGAGACAATGAACAAATGTAGTCAGCTTCAAAATGCATTACATAAGCTCCTATAGAAATGCCCATAAACTTGTGTTGGCTTTTCCTCCTTCCTTGTTTTATTCTTTTGGGTCCTTACTTCTTCCTTGGGATCATTTCACAATAAACCACTCTCATGCCAGCTTTGATTTCAGGCTCTGCTTTCAGGGAATGCAGAGTAGGGAATGGTAGGAAGGCAAGTAATAGTAAAATAACAATAGCCAGGAAGTATTATGTGCTTACAATGTGCTAGACACTACTTTAAGATTTCTACATATACTAACTTATTTAAAGCTAACAACAACCCAATTTATATGTGACAAAACAGAGGCAGGAAAAAGGTTAGCAGCAGGTAGGAAAGTGGTCAATAAAGACAAATACTATTAAAAAAATATATGAAATTCAATGGATTTTATAAGTAGGCTATTACTGATGAATTTCATGCAAGCAACTTCAGTGCAGTAATGAAAGTAGAATCTAGATATGAGAAGACTTTTTTTTTTAACCTTAACTGAAAATCAAGACCTGACTGCAGAAACATATAACATATAAACATATCTCTTGGAGAAATAGTGAGAAATACTGTGTTGGATAAGCTTAACAAAGCCTTTATATCCGCTCAGATTCTAAATGTTTCTAAATTTCTTCCATACAGTGAATTTGATATTGACTTGAGGATATGCAGTAAAGGAATTTTTTTCTGGGATTTTCAAATATATGGATAACAGAGTGACTAAAGTAAAACAATAATGAAATGTGTTGATATAAGAGAAGAACTAAGATTGAATAGTGGTAAGAAGAAACCCAAATATATTCAAGGCCAACTCTGATGGCCTTTACTCACTTATCATGATAGAACTTTGGTATCCCAGAGTGAATTCATCAAAATAACATATTTCATGTTTTAGTTTTCTTTGTGTCAATGCTGGCTTTGTATACTATCATTTCTCCATAAATGCTAAACAAAAACAAAAACAAAAACAAAAACAAGAGAAGTATGGACATGAAGTCCAACAAAGGACTATTGATTTGAAAGTCTATTTAACATTTGTCATACTTTTGCTCAAATTTTCAGGCCAAATTGTTGGTCATAAGTAAACTTTAAGACTTTAAATTTGTGGTAAATGAATGTCACATTTCTAATGAACTTGCAAGGTCATGATTGCTAACCATCTGTTTCTGTTGTTACTCAATACAGTAACAAAATGCAACAAGTTCTAAGAATCCAGCCTCAAAATCCTGGCTTCTTATTTTGAATCTAATCAACACAAAGTTCAGATTTGAAAGTTAGCCAGTATGTTCAAATATAAATCCCAATAAACAAGACAGAAGTTGATATTCTTAGTAGACTCATGGCAATTGGTGTCCATCTGCCATCTCTTGTTGGAACATCATTCCAGCTAGTATTTTCATCGTTGTATCAAATTCTATCATTTATCAGGTGTTCATCACATTAAAATGAAACTAAACTTGAAAAAAACTGAAAGCAAAACTTCCTAGGATGTCTGTACACTCCAGAAACAAGAAGATGTGTTGCAGAAATAAATATGTGCTGGCAACACATCTCTTCTCATATTTCAAGGACAAAATTGAAACCATATTTCCATGGGGTGCAAACATTGATTGCTATGTGTTCTTATAAACAGAGAACTACAAACAGTACTGTAGTATTCTCTTGATCCTCCTTTACTTTTATGTGAAGTCCAAAAATGTATCAGTTAAAGGAGCTTCTGAATTCAATTCAGAAAACAGGGATTCATATGTCAAGAATAGAAGCAGAGCATACTCCAGGTAAGAATAAAAATAAACAAAACCACAGTCCTGTTCAATTTGAAAGATTTAAAATTATTATTCACGAACAGATATAAAACAAGTGAGCACAAATCAAAGATTATCTCAAAGCTTCATTTAATTGTGAATTTTGTGCTTTCCTTTCCCTTCCTCCCTACACTCCCTATAGGTGTGGTCATTCAGTCCCATGCAGCCAAAGCACTTAATCCCTTTCCACCTAATTCCCTTCAGGAGCTTTATCATCACTCACAAGGCACTGCATTATTTAGCTTCTGCCCTTTTATGGAGCCTCATCTTTGTCCACTCTTTTTCTTTCTCTAGTAAGCCCCAGTAACATTGAATTTCTTTCAGTTCCTCCAATTTCTGCCCACCCCACCCCATCCCTGAGTCTTTCTGCGTACGCCATTAGCACATTATTCCCTCTGCCTGAAAAACCACTTCCCATCAGAGTTCACGTGACTAACTTATATGCATGCCTCGGATTCCAACTATAATGTCACTTACTCCAGGAAGATGACCACCCCCATCAAGATTGTTTCAAGAGTCCTATTATATTCTTTCAATTCATCCTTTTCTTCTTCATAGCACTTACAACTAGAGCCAAATCATTAATTTTCAAACTATGAATTTATTTAGTGTTTGAGGGCAGGTTTTTGAAAGGCTGATATCTTGCCTGTTGTTGGTCATTGGGTCCAAAGTACCAAAATTAGTGCTCTAAACACATAAGTGCATGAATAGTTGTTTGGGAGGGAAGAAGGCAGGCAGACAAAGGAGAGAGGAATAAAGAAAAAAGGAGGTGGGGAAGAGAAGAATGGAAGGAGGAAAAAAAGAGGGAAAGGAAGAAAGGGAAGAAGAAGAAATAGAGGAAAAATTAAGTGTCTATTGGCCAAGTTCCGTTGTATAAAACCAGAAGGCAATTATCCAATGTTATGTATAAGGATACAATGACCAGTTAGAAAATTATGTTTAAAATCTATCTCAACAAAGTATCAAGATTCAAGGGGAAAAAAAATCAGAGAAAGCAATCAAATTGCAAGTAGGAGCATAGAGTAGGATGTAATCTTATATGTTAACTTGACTAGCTGAAGGGAGGGGCAACGGGGGGGGGGGAGTGGGTGGGTGGAATCTAGATTAAACATTATTTCTGGGTGTGTCTGTGCGAGTATTTCAGGATAGATTAGAATTTAAGTCAGTGGACTCAGTAAAGTAGATTGACCTTCCTAATGTGGGTGGACATCATCCAGTCCACTCAGGGCCTTGAATAGAACGAATCTGCCCCTTTTTTGCTTCCTGCCTGCTTCCTTGAGTGGGACATCACATTTCATCTTGTCTGGCCTCAGACTGGGATATAAACTATTGGCTCCCTTGTTTTTCAAGCCTTTAGACTCAGACTGAATTACACTATTGACTATCCTGGGCCTTTAGCTTGCAGATAGAAGACTGTGTGACTTTTCAGGATACATAATCACATAAGCCAATTCCTCATAAGTGAATGAATGAATGGATGAATGAATACACACACACACACACACACACACACACACACACACACACACACACCCTATTGGTTTTGTTTCTCTGGAGAACCTTGACTAAAGTAGAATCCAGAGATGAGGAGATCAAGGAAGGACCAGTGATTGCAAAGAAGTATTATATAGTGTACAATCTTTCTGATATAATAAAACCTGACCATGTTTTGAAGTCACAATTTTATGAAAACAAAGGATTCTTAAGAATGATTACACCACAGTTTCTAGCCTCCAGAGATGGCTACCATCAATTCTTTTCTTCCCTGTTTGTGTGTGCCACTCCCCTACGGGGAGGTAGAATTTATTTCCCCTTCATTTGAGTCTGGGGTGGCTATGTACTGCTTTGATCAACAGAATGCAATAGAAGTAATATTCTGACCTGAGACTTTAAGAAGACTGGTAGCTTCTGCTTCCTTACCCTTAGAATTCTTGCTCTTGAGAAACTCTCCTCCCTTCACCCCATGGACCCAATCAACATGCTACATGAAGCCAAAGACAAAAGGAAAAGCCATATTGAGGAGAATAGAGGCACTCAGATTGATAGTCGCACCCGAGTCTCCCACCAACAGTTAACCTCCACAGCCAACCGTGTCAGTGAGCATCTTGCATGTCCTAGCTGAGTTGAACTCTAAGATAACTACAGCATCACATAGAGCAGAAGAACAACCCAGCTGAGACCAGTCAATCAAACAACAATGCTCTTTTGAGCAACTAAGCTTGGGGATCACTGGTTTCAAAGTAGATAACCAAAGGTACGCTGCCATGACATTTGTTTTACTCCAAGAAACCATCACGGAAATATATGCTACAAACTTTGAATATTGTACAGAGAAGTTCTGACTTGCATTTCTAGTTCTTCCTATTGACTAATTTATAAATATCTTCAAAGATTCTGTTTGGGTTTCTTCTGGATTTTACTTCACATGTTCTTCAACCTTTGTATTCCTTCTTCTACACGGTCCATGCTTTACTCATACTAACGTGTCCACTTTAGGCTTTTTACTTACTTGATAGTACTATTTATAGGCATTTTTTAATATTTTCATAAGCAAAAGCTCAAAATTTGCCTTAAATGACAAGTCTTTTTCTATGTAATGCAGAAAAACATTATGATTTCCTTTAATACGTTCTACAAACTGATGTACTCAGTGCACACACTATACTCAGAAGACAAACAAAAAGCAACTACATTTTTTCTTAAAACTTCCTGTTAAACTCACTTCAACAAATAATTCTTTCCCTGCCCTTGAGTGAAATCTTGGAGGAATTCCTATAGCTTTAATAACAGCTCATAAATAATTTATGAATATTCTCCTTTTCAAAGTCTGATAAAGTCCAGTCCAGTGTGATATTAGAACTCCAATCTAACTTAAAGCTTCTCCCTTCCTGCAGCTTGGGACTACACTGGGCTTGGAAGACTTATAGAGATAAGGGAAGAGGGGGTGGAGGGCTGAGTGACAGTTTTGTCATAGCATCCTGGTTTCATCTCCCACCCTCCTCACTTAACTGGTGCATTTGAAATATGGTGTTGGAGTATGCTATGTGCAGAGATTTGCATCCTTTCTCTCATGAGGGACAATTGTGGGTTAACGCATGATATGCCTGCTGGGGAACTCTGGCTTTATTTCCTTGATATAAGAGATGTCTCCTCTGGATGCCACTATTGAGTCTTCCCTCAGCTCTTGGTTTATAGCAATTCATTTTTTTGATAGCATACTTTCTCCTGTATAAGTCCTATCCGTGGGATCTGTATGACAATCCCAGGCCAGCTCTGTTTTGTGAGATCCACATTGATTCTGGAAACAACCAATTTCCCTTTCCCCTACTATAAATGCACCTCTTTCTCAATATGGTCAGGCTGTTTGATCCAGCCCTTAGGCTTCACAGGTAAGAGTCACATATCAGTCATTATGCTCCTCTAACCACCTAATGGGGACATATCAAGCTCTCAAATGATATTCTTCAAGAATCCTGTAGTTGGTCTGAACTGAAAGGAATCTTCCCTATTACTCTTCTCCCCCAGCAGGATAGAAGGAATACATAGTACACTATCAGTGCTCTCTCAAGAAATTCATAACCACATCTTCACTCTCTAGTGAACACTGTCTTTTTCTTATGTAGGCTAGAATCAGATGATGAGTCAGTGGAAATTCATGCCCTCCTCTAATGTTTGAAGGGCCTGCTCAAGAGTACAAACGGAGGCCCACCTAACATTCATATATATATTTAGAAGTTTAAGTCAAGCTAATAAACAGTTAAATAAAATGTGTCCTGTCCTCCAGCCTTGACAAATACACCTTTCTAAAAACTAAACTGAAAACTACATGCATAGCTCTGGTTTGCATGTGAACTAAAATTGATAAAGACTACTGACTTTAATTATTACTGGGTATTTTCTGAGCATGCTTTTGCCAAACTAGCAATATCTGGGTAAGCAATAAGATAAAGACAAATTCTGATTATTATTTATGTCCTAAAAGTTATTTGCCTTACCTTCAATTTAACAAAATCACTAAATATGTTATAATCAGTAATTTTACATAATTTATGTTTTCTTGACAGTGATGCCAAATTAAGCAACCTTTCTTGAGTCAATGTAGTACTTCAGTATGATTTTATAAATGGTAGTTTGTAGAAACTTTTTTTTTCTGACTTGGTAGCAATAAAATTAATACAATTACTTAAGGAGTACCTGGGTGGGTCAGTCGGTTGAGTGACCGACTCTTGATTTCAGCTCAGGTCTTGATCTTGGGGTTTTGAGGTTGAACCCCATGTCGGGCTCCAGGCTGGGTATGGAGACAACTTAAAAAATTATTTAAGAAATTTAAAGATTTGAAAATAAACCATAAATCTTACCTATTTTTTTCAAACATTAAAATGGGATCAGAAATATTTGTAATCACAGAAATGTGACAAAATAGTTTAATTTCATTAAATAAATTACTATTGCTTCAGCAATCCTCACATTTTTTTGACAGAGAGAGAGAGAGAGAGCATGAGCAGGGGAGAGTGGGGAGAGGGGAGAGGGGAGAGGGGAGAGGGGAGAGAGGAGAGAGGAGAGAGGAGAGAGGAGAGAGAGAGAGAGAGAGAGAGAGAGAGAGAGAGAGAGAATATCTCAAGGAGGCTCCACACTCAGCACAGAGCCCAAGGTGGGGCTCAATCCCATGACCCCAGGATCACGACCTGAGCCAAAATCAAGAGTTGGATGCTCAACCGACTGAGTCACCCAAGAACCTCTCCTCACATATCTTTTAAAGCAATATCTGGATTCGCACAGCAATGTAAACTCACTATCATACTTCACTTATGCTATGTTTATAAGTATATAGACCTTAAGCATAATATAAATTATTCGATACTGCTGTTTTCACATTGCTAAATGTTCCTCAACCACCATGTCCAATAATTACAAATAACCATCCAAATTTATGATTACTTCTGAAACCATAAATGAAATATGAAAAGGAGGAAATAGACACCAAGTATTACCATGACACCATACTACATTATGTAAGACTCTATAATGTTTGTGCTAAGAGGAAGGATTTGACAAGCTAATTAATTTGTCTTTTCTCTTTACACCTTAAGCCCTTTTGCTTCTCAAACCCTCCTTCCACTTCAAAGCTGTGTCCACCACCAATACTGGCAGTTGAATAACCCACACATTTTCAAGGTATTCAGAGGAGTCACCTTTCGGTTCAGAAAGGGAACTTGCACTATGGGAACAAATGTCAACAGTTGTTTCAGAGGAAACCATATGATTCAAAAGAAGATACTCAGTCCTCTGAATATTTCAGCAACATTTGTAATATTTATTTGTTATGGCCCAACATTCACATAGAAGACCTCTGATTATTAATTTGTGCTGATATTGGAATATAAGTAAATATATTTATAAGTATAATATAAATATAGGTAAAATGGTAAGCCCAGCCATATCTGTAGGTACTTCCATTTTTAAGGAAAAGGTATAATTTTATAGAGATTTATATATTGATTTGATCTTCATGTTCGCAGCTCAGTTTTTAATTTGATGAATTACTGTAGTTTTGGAAAGTGGCAGTTCCATGGTTTATTTCACCAAGTTTTTTCATCCAGCAGGCATTCAGCAATGTCAGTGTGCAAGGCATACAGTGTGTGCTTCTCCAGGCAATGCAATACAACTTACCCTGCGTGAAGATCCTATAATAACTTTTTAGTTGCTACGTTTCTAGTTTGAAAAATTGAATCAAATTCTGTCTTCTAAAGAGTTCATCATGTCTACATTTAAACATTAAATTACTTAAAAAAACATTGAATTATTAGTCTCAAAATGCCATTGTGATATAACTGGCACCATATAGCTATTCAAAATGTTCGATGGAATAAGACACACTAAAGTAAATTATTAACCTCTCTAAAGTATTAAAAAGAACAGCTTTCATGACATATGTGAGGGGTTTTTTTAATTTATGGTTTCACACTATTTTTTTCTTTTTATTAGATTCCTCCTTTCCATGAATCAAGCACTATCATAGGTCATTTCTTCTTTTACTTATAACATTAGACAGAGGTAAATAGCTGTGAACTGTGAAAGCAAGTCTTTTAATTTCCTTGTTAAAAGCCAAAGTTTAGCTTTCTGATACAGCCATTCCGAGATGCTACAAATCGGGAGCTGGAGGCTTGGTGCCATACAAGGAAGGCCACAGCCACACCACTAAAAACGGAGAAAGGGCTTCATTTGTTCTTTAATTTATCCTTGTTCATTGGGGATAAGCAGAACACACCAGAGTATGGCACTCAAGGAAAAGACCCTTCATGTCTCTGAGTCTAAAGTGAGGACACCATGGCAAGCCAGTATAGATGGTCTAAAATTTCTCATATATTCCCTTCTGACAACTTGTCTATTCAGGAATGCTCTGGGGGGTTGATGCTGAACTGGGGTTCATTATCATATAAACTTGAACCAAAGGTATTTTTCTGAGGGAAATAAATTTATCAATCTCCCAAATATATGGAGTTCTTATGGTTTTTTTATGCAATCAAGTCTTCAAGATGCCTATTAAAAACCATGTCATTTTAGGGGTACGTAGGTGGCTCAGTTGGTTAAGCAGCCGCCTTCGACTAGGGTCATAATCTCACAGTTCGTGGGGTCAATCCCCACATCGGGCTCTGTGCTGACAGCTCAGAGCCTGGTGCCTGCTTTGGGTTCTGTGTCTCCCTCTCTCTCTGCCTCTCCCCTGCTTGTTCTCTCTCCCTCTCAAAAATAAACATTAAAAAAATAATAATAATAAAATAATTAAAAAACCATGTCATTTTACTTGAAAACAAAGGATAATGAACAACAAAATTCTTAAAATTCTGGGATGGAAAAGTCTTAATTATAAACCAAACATTTTTCCACTTTAATGAATTCCTAATCTGGATCAACATCTCATTCGTACTTTATAATAACATCTATGTTCTGACTTAAGGAGGTTCTGGTCCAGAGATTTCCCAGGTTATAGATCAGTGTCAAATCAGTATATGTATGGATGAGCCATTCAACTCCAAAGTTCTCAGATTCTTGGCCTTTGTAGCCTCAGTGAACCCTCCCTCCCCCATACCTTCCCCTGCCACACAAACATCATTTCAATCACCATACCCATAGCTACTTCTTGGACCTTGATTACCTCCATCCCCTAATTTTAACTATTCCATCCCCTAATTTTAAACTCCCACATTTGTCTTTATTTTGTCCAAAGTTTAATAGTGAGTGTTAGGTCTGTCTATTTTGTTTACCACTGTATTATATATAATTTATCTTTCAGAGCCTCGCTTCTTGATATTATATTCTATATTCTATATTTGTTTATCATCTCTCATTCCCCTTGTACTATAAAATACATGGGGTCCTGAACCTTGTTTTAATCATTGCTGTGTCCCCAACATCTAGTAAAGTACCCAAGTTATCACATGTGCTCAGTAAATATTAGTTGAATGAATAAATAAATGAGTGCTACATCAACATAGCACCCTGAACATGACCTGTTGTTAACAAATATGCATCGCATAAGTGAATAATGAATAATAACAGCCAATACTTATTGAGTGTTTAAACTGTGCTGGCTAATTCTAATTGCTGTAACTGGTTTAATCTCATTTTATCTTCAAAATTCCCTGTGGAGTATATGGTATTATTATTGCCATTTTACGGATGAACAAACTTAATTATGCAAACATACAAATAAGCCAAAATAAACTTAGACACTGTGTAATTTCAACTAAGGCATAAAGAAAAGAGGAGAAAAGACCTGAAGATTCCCACAGCTTCCCATAATGTAGGAGTGGGCTAATGCCTACCCAGGACAGTGGAATGTGGGTACCTTAATTCCATCCCCAGCAAAAATTTCTGTACCTCAATCTTTTAAAAATAATGCTCACTGTAATGTATCCAAGTCTTTTTTGAGAAGGAGTTAGGACAAATGCATAGTCTGTTTCCATGGCCAAATATCTCCAGCATGGTTGGATGCCACTCACAAAGAAGAAAGGACAAAGATTCACAGTTCTGAGGTATCTATTCTTAAGTATTCTGTCCTCTAACCCATTCCCTTTCCCCAAAGCAGAAGTGCATTTAATGCTTTAGACCACCAGAACTAGTGAATGAGAACTAATGTCAACTAGTACAACCTCTAAGCAGTGAACTATTTCTAAGACGACTGGGCCCCATTCACATACTTCTTGTAAGATTACATTTACCACTTTCTTTTTAAAGCATCTCATACTTACTGAGAACAGAATCTTTGCCATCTGCAGTAGTGCAGTTTTGATCCATATTGAGGATTTTTCCTAGGACTTTCTCTTTAGTATTTTGGTTGGGGATAGTTTATGCTAATGATAAAAGAAATGAAAAGTTCTTTTTTGATTTCGTCTTCACTTCCACTGGAAAAGTAATCACTGACATTCAATAGCTTAGAGGAAAATTAACCTTACCACTGAATTAAACTTTATGATGTGTGAATTTTAATTAGGTGAGTTTTTCAATTGCTCCTATAACAAGCTAAGTTGTCAAATAAAAATAAACTGAACCGTGGAGAAAGGAATTGATGTCAAAGATCTCATTAAAAGGTAAAACAAAGTAAAACACATTGTAGCTGGAATGATTAGGACTTGAGTGGTTGACAGCACAGAAGCGGCAGTGGATTTTGAAACTTTTATAGTTTAACTTACAAGAGTCATAAAGATTCCAGTTTGTATAGAAAGAAGGTCAGGAAGAATATAATGCCACTGCAGGGTACAGTCAAATCTTATCTCTCCAGGACCACCCATCAATGAGGAAAGAAATTAGTCATGAGCCATACAAAAGTCAAAAACAAAATTAATTTAGGCATTTTGGGGGATAAAACATACACAAACACATCATTCACTTTTTAACTCCATAGAAAATATAAAGCTCTGTTCAACAAAAAGTAATATATATGCATCAATCCCATGCTTTTTTTTGGTAGAGTGACCAGCACAAGTCTGAAGAGATGTGTTGCCTTACTTAACAAAGGCCCCTCCTTCTTCCTACCATCTATTAACGTCTTCTCCTATTTTATTGTTTGTTAGTCAATTCATTAGGTGACAGGTGTCTCCATAATTCATGGCTCCTTCTCTTCTAATTGCAAAAAACAAAAACAAAAACAAAAACAAAATGCATGCATGAAACAAAACCTTCCTTTGACCGTATGGCTCCCACTAGACTACATTCTAGCTCTGTCATTTCCTTTTCAACCAAGCTCCTTGAGAATAAAACTAACCCTAATTCTATCCTCAAAACACTGTAATCCACCTTCTGTCCCTGTATTTTCTTCCCAACTACTCTCAAAATTCCACTAATGGTTTCTGTCTGCAAATCCAAAGAGCAATTTTTAGTTTCTATT
This sequence comes from Panthera pardus, assembly GCF_024362965.1. Classification (NCBI taxonomy): domain Eukaryota; kingdom Metazoa; phylum Chordata; class Mammalia; order Carnivora; family Felidae; genus Panthera; species Panthera pardus. The sequence goes on from NW_026526732.1 coordinate 38,147,650, forward strand.
TGATTTCTTTTGCAACATTTGTCATCATCTCCTACTCACTCCCTGGGTTTTTGAAAGACTGATTTTCCACTCACATTTCTATCTACTTCTCCTCCATCTCTTCCATTGACTCCTCTTCTCCTCTATACACTGAAACAGTATGCAGTCAAGGATTCTATCCTTTCCTCTTTGAAGCCTGATTCCCAGATATTTATACCTCAGGTCCCAGAAATCTATATCCAGCAGCCCAATTAACATGACCCATTGTGATTTTCCATAGACTTTTAAATTTAGCATGGGTCAAAAGGTCAACCCCTCTACAAATATTTCCTCCTCCTCCATCTCTACCTAAGCAAATGATCCTGCAATGCCCTTAGGCACCAGAGTCAGAAGTCTGGGAGGAGCCTGCTCCCTTATTGTCTTTTACATTCTCATGTCAGTTCAGCATAGCTTTTTTTTTCTTTCTACATCTCATCAATACTCTTCAATAAATTCCCACATCTAATACCATCTACCTTAGTTTTGACTTTTATAACTTACCTTGTGAATTGTATCCGTAGTCTATATATGTCTTCCTGTCACCAGTATAATCTTTCTCCTTTCTATTGTCTCTCTGCTTCCACATTGCTGTTTCTCAAAAGCATATCTAAGAATTTCTTCCATCTGAATTTCTGTAACATCTAAATATCTTTCCCTTAACACCCAAAGACTTTATGAGAGTCTTGTGGGTTAAGGTAAAGCAATTAGACTGTATTTGAAGTGCAATGAGACCCACTGAAAAGTTTCATTCAGGCGGGTGTAATAATTTGATTGATACTTTGATAAAATCACTCTAGTTGTAGGGAGTGAATTATAAGGTAGAAAAGATTAGAAGTGGGGACATCATTTAAGGAGGTTGGCAGTCAAGGTGATGGTGGCATTCGCTAGTATATGAATTGTTGAGACGGAGAGGTGAACAAATTCAAGAAATTCTATGGAGATAAAGGCAAAGGGTCTTGCTTTTGGGTTTGACGTACAGAGTAAGAAAATGAGAAGACTCAGGAATAAATGGCTCCAAGTTTTACGCTAAAGCAAGTTGTCAGATAATTGTGCTGATTACTCAATTTGAGAAAAAAGACTGTGACAGGAAGTTTTGATGGATGAGGGTGTGGGGATTGGAGAGAATCAGGTGATCTGTTTTAAGACATTAAAATTTGAAATTCCTGTTAGACATTTCTATGGACTGAACTATGTCCTCCCACCCTATCCATATGGTGAAGGCCTAACTCCCAATAGGACTATATTGGAGATAGGGACTTTCAGAAGATAATTAAAGGATGTCATAAAGGTGGAGGTGATCTATAAAACTGGTGTCCTTTTAAATTCTCTTTCTTCCTCCCTCTTCCCCTCTCCCTTCTCTCTCTCCCCTCTTCCCTCCCTCCTTCTCAGCAGCAAGGCTTCCTGAAGACAGCAAGCCAGGAAGAGAATTCTCACCTGAAACTGAACTTTGATCTTTGGCTTTCCAGCTTCCAGAACTGTAAGAAAATAAATTTCTGTTGTTTAAACTGCCTATTCCATGATATTTTGTTATAGCAGCCTGAGCTGACTAAAGAAACATCTTGGTGAGATAATAGTTTGATATATTTCCGGATGTTTACTTTTCTCCTCTCCCAAGCTCTATTCACACAGCCATGCTATTCTGTACTCAATTGAATTAAAGTAAGGATCGAACTGTAGAATCTAGAGAAAAGAGGGAGACTTCTTGGCTTTGGATCCTTTTAAAACATTAAAAGATTCCTAGCATGGATAAAAATGATTGGGAGAGATCTACTTAAGCAGGTCAGGCCTTTGCTCTACCATGCCCTTGCCCACCCCTGCAATCCTCTTCCCTTTCCCAGCACTCAGAAAAAAAGAGATTCTCTGAGATGAAGAAGAACAAAGAGATGGCAGTGATGAGAGTAGAGAGGTTGGTAGTACAGGTCAAGAGGGCTAGACATAAATGGGCCACATGGACAGGAAAGGGGACTAGCTTAGCAAAGGGCCACAGTGAGGAGCATTGTTAACTACCTAGGAACCATGTGGAAGTCATCATCTGATGACTGCCCTGGCCTACTTTTTATGCAATCACTGTCCATCCCTTGTGCCCAGAGGTTATGCAAGCTGCTCTTTTCATCAATGTCTAATAAAGGCATCTCTTCAATAGCTTCTGGCACGTCTCCCAGCCACTGCTCAGCAGGAGTGACACCTGTTGGTGCTTCAGATTTTGCTTGACTCTTCTCTGACTTACCCCATATGGACAAGTACACAAATCATTTCTCAATATCACAGTGACTCACAGTACTTGAGAAAGCCCTAGATAGTTAGTGGGGGAGATGGTGGTCTTGAAGGGAGATTCCCACACCTGTAGTGAGTGGAATAGAATGCCAAATGAGGCCACTTCATGATACTTCCCATACTGAGACAATGATGAAATATATTCAAGTAGGTAGTTGGATATGATTCTGAAGCTCAAAGGAGTCACAACACAACAGAGAAATATAAAACCATGGGAATAGATGAGATCACATAATGAGAAAGTTCAGCCAAACAAAAAGGGAGAGCCAAGTCCTGAAAAATAACAATCATTAGAGAGAGCACCAAAGAACAATGAAAGAAGGAATGGCCAGTGTGGTAGAAAAATAATCAGGAGAACAGATACAGAAGTCAAGGCCAAGGAGGTCTCTGATAGGGCCTAGATGTCATATTGTAGGTTGCTGACAGGTCTAGTAAGATGAGGACAGAAAAAGAGTTTATTGGCTTCCATGACATAAAGATCAGCATCAAGGAAGATATGGGAACAGAACCAGATTGGAGGACATTGGAAAGTGAAGAAGAGTTGAGGAGGTACAGGCAGAGTGTGTAGACAATTGTTTATATAAATTTGGATGTGATAAGGGGCAAAATAAAAAATGGGTTAGTAGAGAGAGTGCTTAAAAAACAAGCTTCCTTTTTTTCTCCTCTATCTTTTGGTTTTTCAACATGGGAGATATTGCAAGATGTTTAAGCTGGTGGAAATGCCCCAGCAGAGATGGAGTGATTAACTAAGTAGAAGAGAGAAACAATAGTAGAGATAAAGTTCTACATAAGGCAAAAGTACATAAGTACATAAATTTCTACATAAGGCACTGACCTTTGATTAAAGAAGGGACACTTCTTCCAACACAGCAGGAAAGAGGAAGGCAGAGTGCAGATGCAGGTAGCTGGTAAGTTTGGTGGTGAGAAGATGAGGGAATTATTCTAAAGTCTTCTATTTGTTAAAAAAAAAAAAAGTGAGGTAAGATTATCAACTAAGAGTGCATATTTAAAAGGTGGGAGAAGAGGGAGGTTTAAAGAGAGAAGAGAAACTGATAAGAGTTGTCTTAAAGAATTCCAAACTGAGCCTAAAGAAGGATGGATATTTTTTTTCAGGTATGTGGTGGAGGGAGAAATGCAAAGAATCTGAGGATATTTTGACTATACTGAGGAGATTACTCTTCTCCGAGAGAACACTGCCTCCCATGCATGCTTTGAACATTTTTATTATCACCTGGAACTGTGATTGCTGGTTATGTGCATGCTTTGTTATTAGACCATGAGAACATGTTGAATAGTCTATATTTCACCTCAAAATCAGTTGGCACTAAAATGTTTGCTGAAGGAGTTCATAGAAAAACCTTAGGAGATAACATCAATATAGAAAAAGCCATTCGACTCTTTTAAATTTCACAAGATATAGACTGGACTTCAGCACCTGGGTTGCCATGAAGATGGGAAGCATAACCCTAAACCTGGAATGATCAAACCCTAAGTGAAGAAATGCCATCAGAGCAGAGAATGCTGAAAAAGCCTGAGGCCAAGGAAGATCAGTGAGCCCTGAAAACTATTGCCTTCTTCAACGTGGGCAGAGGTAATGTAACATTGAGAAAACAATCCTCTGATGGTTAATGGCTACATGATCTATTTCAACATGCTAGGGTTTCAGGACTAAGGGGTGTTTTACAACCACCAAAAGAAGCTCCTTGTTGTAACTCAAGTTAAAATATGCTGAGCACAGGGTTTTTATTACAAGGGATCTTAGTAACTTACTTAGCTTGTCTGACCACAGGCAAAAATAGCTTCAGGGAGTGTTATAGAAAATTGGCCATTGGAGGGAGAATGGGGATGGGGAGAGTGAACTACAGGATAAAAACAGATCACTTCAGTAGATATGTATTTAGTACCTACTGTGTTCCAGGCACTGCATTCAGTTGTAAAACCTCAAAGTATACAGCTTATGTCAAGACAACCTGCTCCAGTTCACCAGGGGCAATGTGTTATGTTTATTGTATCCACCTCTGTGTATGTAATATATTATATTTACTTATACTCTATGTCTACTTCTCCCAGAAAATGTTCCTTAGAATACTAGAGTCCCATGAGATATTAATAAACATTCTGAGGAGAGGAGAGTTTCCAAACACAAGTAAGTTTTGGAAGTATTAGGTTAAACAATGAGTTTCTTTATGGCAGGACATCTAGGAGACTTTAAAGGGCTAATAAGTGTCGAAGTTTTCTAAAAAAAGGGGAGGAAAATAATAATTCAGCATTGCCAGACTTACTTGATTATGGACTTTTTCCATGAAACAACTTTTAACACCTCAAAGGATTAGTGTTTCATTGCTTGTGGAATTCTAAATTGTCTAATGTGTGTTTTATATTAAATATATACAATAGTGTGTATTATATGTTCATATGTGCTAATTATCTTCTTTTCCTATTTGAGCCCCAACTTTGAACAAATTGTGTAGATATTTTATTCATCACCATGAACCATCAGTTCATTTTAAAAAGATGCTTTCATTTTAATTTATATATTTTTATATCAACAGCAAAGAGTTATAATTATATATATTCTTTTTTTTTATTTAAAAATTTTTTTTAACATTTATTTTATTTTTGAGACAGAGAGAGACAGAGCATGAACGGGGGAGGGGCAGAGAGAGAGGGAGACACAGAATCGGAAGCAGGCTCCAGGCTCTGAGCCATCAGCCCAGAGCCCGACGCGGGGCTCGAACTCACAGATCTTGAGATCATGACCTGAGCTGAAGTCGGACGCTTAACTGACTGAGCCACCCAGGCGCCCCTATATATTCTTAACAAGTTCATAAAAAGGACAATGGAGTAAGAACAAAGGCCTGAGATATTTTATCTTAAACGAGAACACCAAGTCAATATTCAGGTCTCAGGAGAGATACACTTCACAATATCAACTAATCCAAGTATTTTACAATATTCAAGAATGTTAAGATTATTTCAAAGCCTTAGACACCCAGCAAAATGATACTTGATGCCTTTCCTAGAAACTTTTATCCAAAAATGTCATGGTATTCCAAAAATGTTTAAGTCAGTTTTACAAATAATTTTCAAAATTCCTTATGCCCACAGACACTCAGTTTGACCAAATATGGCCCTGTCCATATTTATTAATTTTCAGGTTTTATCCTCCTAGGTATTCCTGTGTTTCATGTGATATTAGCCATCGTCAGCTGTGTAGAGCCAGATGATGTGACTGAAGACCAAGTGTGGCAATTACACAGTTAATATAAATGCATGACTCTCAAACCAAATGATTCAGGGATATACATTACATTTCATGATTGAGTTCTCTTTGGGGATTACATTTACCATATCTTTTCACTCTGGCACAATTGGCACAGACTTAAAGGCAGTTTATAATGGAAGTAATTTGGAGTCAAGAAGGGGTCAATGAGGCCCTGAAGAGTATAAAAACAGTGATACTCAGAGGACTCCAGTAGAAGGCCATTTAAACAAAAGGAAGGAAGGACAGAAAAGAGATTATGTGCCACACATTTTAAACGCAGGGCGTTTTTGAAAAATCATCATAGTGCTTAAATACCTGTACTGGTTTCCCATTATTTGCAGCATCAAGTCCAGACTTTCTCATTTGGCAGACAAAATCTTTCACCATGTATTTCTTTCATTTTCTGCCCTCACCATACTATCCTTCTCCTTACTTTCCCTTTCCCCAGATTATACTAAGTTTCTCATTGTTCCTCAAAAACACCCACTTTCCCCATACCTTTGTCCACTGTTCCTTTAACCTGGGATTCTGTTCCTTCTCCTTGCCCCTGAAGATTCACAGAAGATCTCACCTCTCCTCTGGACATTTCCCTGACTCTCTTTGGCAGTTTATTTCTTTGTTCTTTTTCACCCACAAAACTTCAAACATTTCTCATCTATAGAACTGTTTTTATTCCCACTAGACTGAATTTCTCAGAAACAGGGACAAATGACTTACTCACCTTTGTGCCTCTGCCACCTGGCCCAGGGCTTGGCCCGTGGAGGAAATTCAACAAATGTTTAATAAGCAAATATTGAATAAATGTTTAAATGAACAACCTGAACTGAAAAATAGTCCTGACACTTTGTGTTATTTAACTATCATTTTTATTTCTTTTGAGAGAGAGAGTGTGGTGAGGGAGCGGCAGAGGGAGAGAGAGAATCTTAAGCAGGCTTCACACCCAGAAAGAGCCCCATGGGTGGGCTCAGTCTCCCAACCATGAGATCATGACCTGAGCCAAAATCAAGAGTCAGATGCTTACCTGCTTAACCCACTGAGCCACCCAAGAGCCCCTACTTAATATGTAAACTAATATGTAAACTGAGATATAAAAAGATATTAACTTACCTGAGATCACATCATTACTTGCTATTGACACAATTTTGTCAGCAGTATAATATTTTCCTCCCCCTACTTTAACTCTGTCTAAAATTATACTTAGTTAAAAGCCCTAGAAAAGAACCTCAGCCAATTTTAGCTTTACAATCTCTACAAACAATGTATTGACATAAATAAATTTCCAAATCCTGCATTAGCTCTCTGTAACACACAAAGAATATACAAATTTATATTTAGAGACTGTTGTAGTCAGGTTGAGCTGCTGCAGCGGATATTCCATAGAGTGGGTTCTTTATAAACAAGAGAAATTTATTTCTCATAGTTCTGGAGGCTGCAAGTCCAAGATCAGCGTGCTAGCATAGTGGGGTTCTGGCGAGAGTCCTCTTTTGGATTGCAAACTGCCAACCTCTCCTCATAGCCTAACATAGCAGACAGGAAGCAAGCTACGCCTCTGGCTTGCTCTTTAAGGGCACCGATCCCATTCATGGGATCCACCCTCATGACCTAATTAGCTCCCAAAGGCCCCACCTCCAAATGCCACCACTTGGAGATTAAATTTCAACATATGCATTTTGAGGAGACACCAATATTCAGTTCATAATAAAGACCACTGTTGTTGACTTTGTTTAAATGATTCTTAGCAACACCAATGGCTTGGGGAGTGTTGCCCATCAGTGTCTCTTCCAGACAGAAATGTAAAGCCTAGAAGTACCTAGACAAATTACCTCCAGCCCCTAATGTGAGGTTCCCTAATTCTAATTCCAATGGTTTCTAATCCTTGTCTTGGAACTTCAAAAGCTGTCACATAAACACTCCTAATTTCCCTGAAAGCTCTCAGGGCTTTTTATTTTCCCAGAAATTGGGGTATTTGGGGATGGTCACATCATACCCACTCTCCCCCCCATTGGTTACATGAAAGTTACAGTGTGCTTCCCCTAGTTTCAGTTCTGAAAAGCCTAAAACGGTTTCAAACACTTATCTAGAGTATGTAGCGAACACTTACTCTGGTAATGGCTTAATTTGAGAATTGAGTATTTAACACAGAATAATAAGTAGAGACCATATAATGGAACAGTTAAGGCTATTGGCTGTGGAGTCAATATGTAAAGCCAATAGTCTTAACTGCGATACTATACTGACACTATAAACCAACGTCATGCTATATGATGTTTTACTGTGAGCCTGGCATGTGCATAAGAAGCATAGAAATAATGAACACAGAGGTGATGATGATGTTGAAAACAATGATGCCAAAGACAATCTTCTGCACAGAGAACTAAAATTCTATCAATAAAATTGCATATGCAGTGCTTTCTCCATGGTGGATATTTAATAAATTGTTGCTTTATTTGGACTTTCTTAGACACACATTTAGGAAAAAAATAAAAACATTTGTGGAACCTCCTAGAAGATATTTTATTTTAATGTTTACTCATTTATTCTGAGAGAGAGAGAAAGAGCTTGAGCACAGGAAGGGCAGACAGAGAGGAGGAGAGAGAGAATCCCAAGTAGGCTCCATGCTGTCAGCACAGAGCCAGATGCAGGGCTGGAATTCATGAACTGTGAGATCATGATCTGAGCTGAAACTAAGAGTCAGACGCTTAACTGACTGAGCCACCCAGGTGCACCCAGAAGATATTTTATAGTAAAGACTTTGAAGGACAAAATAAACTTTCTATTTTATTTCAAACTCCAAAAGGTCAATGACAATTCTGGACATACAGTCAATGCTCAAGGGTTAAGTGTATGAAATGTTGAGTAGTAAATACATGTCAGAATACTTTGCCCTAGACAGAGCGAGGAGAGTAGTACATCCTGTCTCACATTTTCTTATATATTAGTCTTTTATATTTGGGAAATTAATATTTTTTGGTTTTTTACAATTTTCCAACAACTATATCATAATTTGATTTTGGTTTTGGCACAAATTACAACTGAATATACCATGGGGGTTGGTTCACTAGAGGTAGCCTAACCTGCTAGCAAGCATCCACTTTTCAATGCATTTAATTATTTTTTCATTTTGACTGTACATGGGGAAACTTCTGAAATCATGAAATTCATTTCTTGGAAAAATACCCTTGCAAGTAAAGTCAACCTTTTCTTGTTGTGATGGGAAGGAAGTCATTGCCCAAGGATGATATTGAGTGAAGCAATTGGATGTGAGAAAACATATCCCGGTAAGACAGGAAGGAGTTCAGGATAGTGCTAGCACGTTTTCTTCTACACATGCACACTTCACTAGTTCCTTTTTGCTGCAGTATACTGTTAATGATTACACATGAAATATATGTTTTAGATAAATTATTAGGATAAATAGCAAATTTGCTGATGCCTCTATGATGAGAATGACTCTACCATGTTTTCTATTAGAAAAAAGAACAAATAATTTGTAAAATTATGTCAATAGGTGCTTTAGCTTGTGTAAAATTATGAGTGAAAAAATAGTAAATATTGTAAAGATGTTAGATTATAAGAACATATCCCACAACTGTGTGGGACTCAACATCAATTTTATTTAGGAAAAGTCAAGAGGCTATAGAAACATTATCTCTAAAGCTATAGTTGGTATATTACTAGTTCAGGTACAGAAATAATTTTTATCATGCGGCAATATTTTTTTTTAATTTGAAGGACCATATAACTTTATATAATGTGAAGTAAACTGGAAAGGCAGCATCTTTAGACCATAACCTCATACATATGTTATCCTCCCAAGCTAAAGAAACACATAAAGAAGGTTAAAATAACATTCAGCCCCAAATGAAACTAGTTTGAAGAAATTGCCTTAGTGAGAATACCTAGGGGAGAGAGAGCATAAGTTTTCAGGTGGCCCAAACCAAACTGACCTCAACTTTAGGGCCGTGCAGTTGACAGGGTATTTAAACCAGGCTTATTTACCATTCCACAAAATGCAGGGTACCAAGAGGCCATATTTCTTTGGCAGACATATATGAAAGTGTAGGTCATGGTAGATCTCTTTTGAGACTGCTTTAATAAATGTTTTAGCCAAAAGTATAAAAATATATTGCTTCCCATAACTGTGAATTTAAGGTTCTGCCAACAATACACCAAATATGCACAAGCTCTTCCATTCTTATGATAGAGTGTCAGTTAATATGGTTTTGCCTTCCCCTAATATGACTCTCTCCTAGCCTTCCAAACCAAGGTACGATGACATAAACACTATGGAAAAAATCTAAGCACTGATGCCAATGTTTGGAAGAATGAAAACATTTTTCTATTACCACATTGCTAAATGATTGATGAGCATTAAGCCATTAGTGGGTGAGGTGAAATCTAAAAAGAGAATTTTTTAGAAAGCTATGTGGTTGGAGGTGGAGTTCCAGCCACAGATGATAGTGGCACGCCCATTAAGAAACTTGCATGGAAAGAGAATCATGAAGATTCTGTGAACTCCAATGTAGGTCATGAAAAGCTAGTTAAAAGTGCAGAAAACCAGGGAACTGGTTTCAAAGTGGCAACAATTACAATAATAAGGGATTAGAACAAGCTGTTTTGGATCTTTGAAAATATACTGAGGTTTTTTGCTAACCCATAAATTTATTAGTCATAATTAATAAATATTCCAAGAAATGCAAAAATAATTACAAAGGGCAAAATGATAACTGTCATTCATAACATTCCTTAATAACCAATCATTTCACAAGCCATCTCCTTCCTTCCATAAAGCTCTTTGCCATTTCATCCCTCCTATTCTCTACCTCCTTAGGTAGAAGGTCCACTTATGTTTTTGTTTGCTTTTTGTTTGTTTTTTGAGATCCCTCCTGACTATGGGTCACTGCACAGAAAGTGAAATTTTGGGCAAGAGTGTGTCTTTGCTCAACCTACCTGTCTCAGTGTGGTCCTTTGATCCTTCGTTGATCAGGTGTTCAACCAGTTCTCAGGTTCCTTTCAGAGGGACTTGTTCCAGATGTAGCTGTATATTTGTTGGGTCCGTGGAAGGAGGTGAGGTGAAGATCTCCCTACACCGCCATCTTGAACCACCTCTCCTAGGAAGTATTTTAACAGCATGTGTCAATATGACTACATCACCCTTAACTAAAAGTTGCATTTATTTATAGCATATTTATTCCGCATTCTGATTAATCAGCATTGAAATTAAGACATTCAAAAATGTAATTCTCATTTTGGAGCCATGATCTGCTCCCGTTTATATCCACAGTGGCTGTCAATCAGAATTGTATACATGAACTAAAGAACAGGTCATAGCCTCATGAGTTTCTAAATACTTGGAAAATAAATTATGTTGATGAAAAATCATTTAAAAAGTTTAAACTCCCAGTTTGATAAATATAAAATGTTAATAAAAAAAAATAGTAGCTATTTTTGAGAACTTATCTTGTGCCAGCCACAGACCTAAGTGATATATATATACTTTATTTTCATTTAACCCTCTCAACAACCCATTTTGATCCTATTTTACAGATGAGGAAATGGGTACATAGATGTGAAAAACTGCACCCAAAGTCACAGTAGGTAGGAACAGAGTCAGGAACTAAGGCAGTTTAACTGACTATTGAACCAGTACTGTCTTACATGAATGTTGATTTCTAAGAATTGTTTAAAATAGAATCTTCTCCTGTATATGGATCTATGGTAACATGTTATTGTGTCCATGTCAAAAAGAATATTCAATATGGCTATGGGCAATATTAAAATATAATGTAATCATTTTTAAAAATTGAATACTGTGCCAGTTATTAATACTTCTCTACTCCAAATTCACTTTTTTCACTTGCTCTGTGAAAGTGGATCTGAAACCTCTATTTTTTTTTCCCTGCCAGCTGACACTGCAGCTCTCTCAGTAGAGGACACTGGAAAGACATAGCGGAAGGAAAAAAATCCGCTTCCGGGTTTACACTTTCTCACCAGGCAGGCTCCCACCGCACAGGCTTCTTCTCCAGCGCCAGGCTCCTACAGTGCGGAATGGCCAGCAGCTACCAACGGCCAATAGCTTTCCCGGGCACACCCCTCATGTGGTACTTCAGAGTATTTCTGATGAGAAACCTCCCCGTGAACAGCCTTCCCTCAGCACACCACAGGGTCGGTTTTCTAGCACATTGCACAGTGTAGCAATCATGGTGACTTTTTTACCGTCCAGTGTCTATGTTCTCTCCAAGACCTGGATTGCAGTCTCAGGAGAATGGGGACTCCTCACTGAGTGTCTATCCCACGCTTAGGAGTAGTGACTACTTACATCTTCTTTTCATGTATTCATTAGAGTTCTCTCCACTACTTACTAGCCAATCCCAGACTTTACCAATCCCTGATATAGTTAATAATATGTTACATTTAATCTGTGTGGGGTTTTTTCTCTCCTAATTGAGTTCTGGTAGCAAGAGATGCTTACCTCAACTGAGAAATTTTATTGACAGTACTCTTGTCAGAAGTAATTACCTACATGTATTTTATTAAACTAAAAAAAGTGAACTTACTAGGAAATACAATAAAACATTGTTTCCAAAGGTGCATTTTATTTATAATTATTAATTTACTTGAAAAGTTAAATGCAATAATCATCAATTCAAGTTAAAATCTGTAATATCTTTATTTTATGAAAAGGAAGTATTTTTGTTTACTGTTTTCTTATTACAATATTTAATGCGGAGTAAATAAGGAAAGCTAGGTAGCCTATTGATCATGACTAAATATTATAAGGCATTTAAGTTAATAATTACTAATTATTTAAATTTATTCAAATAAAACCTAAATATACCAAATTTAGTAGGTATATGCTATAATCATTATCAGGCTCTCCAACTTAATATATATTTAAATGCATTTTAAAACCATTAACCATTAGACCATTAAACATAGCCTGAGCCCATATTTCACAAAGCCTTGGGAATGTTTCAAGCCAGAAAGAAAAAATATATATATTAGTTGAGTTTAATTCTTTTCAGCCAGTTATGCCTAGGGAAATACATATTGGAATGTAGAAAGTCAGTTCTCATGTGTTTGAAGTGAAAAATTAATCAGCAGGTTTGTGGAACTTGTTAATACAGCTATTGGTAACTTCTTATATCCATAAAAGTCAAATCTAAGAGAAAGTTGGCAGAGAGCAACTGATTTTCAAACACAGTGAGTTTCATCACTGGTCTGACTTCTCAGTGACCATGACTGAAAGGCAAATGACCAGCAGTGCTTACTGAGGAGTTCACTGCCCATTGAAAACATATGACTCTTAAAACTTTTGTTTATGAACAGAAGTGTGACTTTAAGGATTGGAAAAATCTATTTTAACAAAAACTAAACTTTTCTGAAACTTAAGACCACCTTGTGCTGTGACTTTCTCAGTTCTCATAAAACAAACTAGGCTTTACTTTGTCATTACTTAAAAGGAAGACCACCAAAGAAAATCCAAGGTGCGACTACATGCAGTGATTCAATAAATAGCCCTTTTTGTGGAATCAACATTTAATATTGCCTTCAAAATAGTGTTCAAAGCTGTCCAACCACACACATAGTCTACGTGGACTGCTCTGGTTCCCTGATTTCCAGTTCAGACATTGACTTCTTGGAAATTGTGAAGTCAAGGAGCAGAAGTGGAAATGTTCTAAGATTGATTCAACTGAAGGTGCTGGAAAAGTAGCAGGCTTTGGTATACAATAGCATATGTATTCAGATGAGAAATGTATTCAGATCATTTCTGGATGGAATCTAAGCTTCCTCCCTTAGCACTGTTACCCTCAGACAATTCACTTAACATTTATGATCCTTGGTTTCTTCATCTATAAAAGAGACATAATAATTCCAACCTCAGAGTTCCTGTATGGAATAAATGAAATACTCTATGTAAAGTTTCCTACACACAGTAACTGTTAGCTTCCTTTTATCCTCATTCCTGGTAACCTGCTTTTGTCAAACACCAGTTCAAGTGTTCTGACAAGACTTAGATAACGACGAAAAGGAGGTGGAAAGGAAGATTTTGGAAGTCACGAAAACTAGGACTAAAATATGGGGAGACAAGCTGAGGAAAGTAGAGGGCAATTTAGACAGTAAAATGAATTTGTTGCTGTTCTGCTCAGATTATTATTTTTCCTTTTTATACTCTAAACTTTCTGCCATTGCATTTTTTGATATCCAATAACTTTCAAGGAAAAACAAATAGAATATACCTCACCACACAATCAAAGCACAGTTTACCCAAGAAACCACAGGCTCCATGTGTGATTATTTATATAATACGAGCATCTTCTAGGTTAATAGGCAAAGAAATTCCTGTGTGACGTGAGAGATTCTAATTATTAGAATGCTTTTATTCTGTTTTAAATTATATGACAAAGACCAGTCACGCTTTTTGTCAACATACACACAAGCATAGTTTTCAACCTTAATATTATCATTTGTATTGTTTTGCTCATTCCTTTTTCATAAAGCATTTAACACCGAAAAGAATTCACTAGTCCACCATCAACAGATAATTTTAAGACAATACAAAAAAAGAACTTTTATTTTAAAGTGAAGTCTAATAATTAAGTAGACTCAGAGAACAACATGTAGTATATAGAAAATTTTAAAAAGAAAGAAGCCACTTGAACATGGAATTCTGAAAAGGGGTCATTTAGACACCAGAATTTTGTCTATAAAGCATGCTTCACCTAGTCCAAATATCTGTGTATAATATTTACATGGTCTTTTAAGTAGAAACTTTATGAGAATGACTTAAGGATTTATTCGTGATTAAGCCCATCTTCTATAAGAGTTATGTTTCTATTTTGCACTTCCGTCTAAACCAACTATATAGTAGTCAACATTCTGATATTTATCTTTAGCTTTTCCTCATGAGTCTAGAGATAGACCTTGTCGGGTCCAGATCATCTTTTGTAGGCCTTGTGCTCTTGTCCAACACAGTCTGGCCTTTTCTGATACTTCTCCTTTTTAGTTCTGAACTCTTAGCAGTGTTCACAAACAGACTTATTAAACTAGTCTGGTTTTTCTTTGCCTCTCAAACAACTACCTGTTCTGAGATTGCATTCTCTCTGAGAGATCATCGCTCTACAGCTCTGGTCCTTATGACTTCTTGGAGATCTTTTCTTCTTTTTTTAAGTTGTAAGACTTTGGTTGGAGAATTTTAAGCCCCTCTTGATAGGTAAAATAAAATTATGACCTTCCTAGAGTCATAATTGAAAATAGGTCCTTCCATTACTCAACCCTTTGACACTTCATGTGCAATCCATTCTACACAACATTCTTTGACAACAGTGTCAGTCCCTAAAGGTCTAATGTTGTAATGGATGATATATGTAAGATCTTAAGCCCAATATTTTGGTAAATGCCTATAAATTTTATTTTAGGCAAATTTTGATATAACACATTTTAACCATATTTATCAAAAATACATTTTGTCTGTGATTTCTTCTGATATATATTTTTAATGGCCATTAACATTCTATAAGATGTTTTAATTTTTTTAATGTTTATTTTTGAGAGACAGAGAGAGCACAAGAAGGTAGGAGCAGAGAGAGAGGGAGACACAGAATCCGAATCAGGCTCCAGGCTCTGAGTTGCCAGCACAGAGCCTGACACAGGGCTGAAACTCACAAATGGTGAGATCATGACCTGAGCCAAAGTTGGATGCTTAACTAACTGAGCCACTCAGGCGCCCCTCTATTAGAAGTTTTAAACATAGGTTATCTATAAGTAAGCCATTTGAGAAATAAGCAAACCAAATGATGGTAAGTGGAAATTATTAAAATAATACATAGATCAGCTTTGCCCCAAAATTTTACTAAAATGGCTGAAATCAGTGTCTCAAACTAAATCTATATGATTTACTTTCTATCAACAGGAACTAACACTATCTCTTTAAATATATGTGTGATGAAAGCACGTTTGGAGCCAATTAAGAGACTACTTCAAAAACACTTGCTTTATGTGTACACAGAATTAAATCAATAAATATTTGAAAAAGGCAACCATAAGAGTCAAAAGATGACAAGCACCAAAAAAGTAAGAACACATGAATAGTTTTCAACTATTCACAAAATTATAGAGAGGATAAAGTTTAAGAAACATGGGAGAATAACATAGTGACATGTAACACACAGATGCATTGTATTTTTATTAGCAAACAAGAAATCAAGGAATAAATTCAGAATGTTACACATGACTTTTTCTTTGGCTCATTGTTTTGAAATAATTTCAACCCTACAAAAATGTTTAAAGTTAATTAAAGAATATATCCTTTACCAGAGCATGAGTGGCTCAGTTGGTTCAGCGTCCGACTCTTGATTTGGGCTCAGGTCATGATCCCAGGGTCATGACAAGCCCCATGTCGGGGTCCATGCTGAGCGTGGAGCCTGCTTAAGATTCTCTCTCTCTCCCTCAGTCCCTCTCCCCTGCTCGTGTTCCCTCTCTCCCTCTCTCTCTCTCTCTCTCTCAAACAGACAAAAACAACAAAAAAAACTATTTAGAAAATATATCCTTTACCAATTTTTTAGTGTTTTACGAAATTTGTTTTATCATTCTCTGAGAAGGTATGTCCTAAGAACAAGAATATTTGCTTATATAACCATAGTACAATGATCAAATTCAGTTAAGTGTAACATTGATAAAATACTTTTATCTAATTTGACTTAATCTATAGTCTATATGCCAATTATTCCAACATACTTTGTAATATTTTTTCCCCCTCCAGTCCATGATCCTGTCTAGGATCAAGTATTACATTTAGAAGTCATGTTCCTTTAGACTCTTTTAATCTGGAAAAGTAGCTCTACTTTTTGTCGTCATTCATGACATTGACATTTTTGGAAAAGTTATATATTTTTTCCAAATATATGAGGTCATTCTGATACCACCAATTACAGTCCAGCCTCACAAGGGTTTTCCTTGACATCCCTGTTCTATATTTGTGTCTCCACAGTGAAAACCGTGGCTCCCACCATAAGCACACTTACCTATTTTCCTGCTTCCATAATAAACAACAATTTTAGAATTCCTACATTTATACAACTAGAAAAAAGAAAACTAAAAGTTTAATCTTAGAGTCAAGTTACTGTATTCAAATTATTTTGATTAGTTCTTTTTATCCTTTCAATGTAGTTATGTCATTTATTTGAAATACAATTACAGTTGACCCTTGAACAACACAAGGGTTAGGGGTATGAACCCCCCATTCAATTGAAAATCTGCATATTATTTTTTAGTCACCCAAAACTTAACTACTAGCTGCTTACTGTTGACCAGAAGCCCTACTGATAGTCTATTAACACATATTTCATGTGTTATATATGTTATATATTGTAATCTTACAATAAAGCTAGAGAAAATGTTATTAAGAGAATCATAGAAAAACACATTTGTAATACTGTGCTCTATTTATCCAAAAAAAACCTCATGTATAAATGAAGCTGTTCAGTTCAAACCCGTGCTGTTCAAGGGTCAACTGTGCTTGAAATACTGTTTGCAATCAGTTTGGTTTGTTTTTTTTTTTACTCCATTCTTGTTGATATAATTTTATTTTTAAATATGTAAAATATTAATATGCTTCAAAATGCCAACACTGTACATAAAGGTCTACTCAGAGACCTATCTTCCCTCCCACATCCTTTTCACCCCATTCCTTCCTTACAGGTAACCACTTTCAAAGTTTCCTGATTTATCCTTTTATGTTTCTTTTTGAAAAAGTAAATAGATACATATATGTTTCCTTATTCCCCATATTTCTTATATAATAGGTAACTTAATATACAGATTCTTTTATATTTTGCTTTTTTCACGTAATAATGCATCCTAGAAATCACTTCCTATCAGTTCATAGAGCTTCTCCTCTTTTTTTTTTTTTTTTTTTTTTTAACAGCTGGGTAGTATTCCATTGTGCATCTGCACATTTTTTTTAATTAATCTCCTATACTTAAGCATATAATAATTTGAAATTACAAGTAATGCTATAATGAATAACTATATGCTATAGTTGTGTATAGTTGGAAGTGTATCTTCAGAGTAAATTCCTAGAAGATTAAGATTTTCTCTCTCCTTCTGCCCCAGTGCCTCCTAGAAGTGGGATTTTTGGGCCAAAAGGTAAGAGTGTACAGTATATAGTTTTGATCAATTCTACTTTATCTAACATCAAGATCTAACCTTCTGATTTAAGTTCTCTTTATGTACCTGCTATATCTTCTCCTATACTTTTACTTCTAGCCTTTTTAAATCTCTTGTATATTTGGCATTTCTCCTATAAATGTATCGAGTTGTATTGTATCAACCAATTTGAAAATCCTTCTCTTTTCATAGATGATTTAGAGCCAGTCACAATTCACAATAACTAATGTTTTGTGCCAGTTCTATCATATTATTTTATGTTATAATTACTTGGTCACTATGGTTTATTTGCCATTTTTTTTTTCTCCTCATGATTCTTCGCTATCTTTAAAATTTTGTTTGGTCTGGGAAAGTTTGTATCTTTGTCCTATACGCCCAATTTTGGGTTTCAACACCCAATTTTCACAAAAAGTTAATGGATATAAATAAAAAGAATGTGATCTAAATAAAAATGTTTCCGAACACTAATGAGCACTTTTATCACACATTACAAACTTAGTTTTATTTATTTTTTTAATGTTTATTTATTTTTGAGAGCCAGAGAGACAGAGCATGAGTGGGGGAGGGGCAGAGAGAGCGGGAGACACAGAATCCCAAGCAGGTTCCAGGCTCCGAGCTGTCAGCACAGAGCCCTACATGAGGCTCGAACTCAGAAACTGTGAGATCATGACCTGAGCTGAAGTTGGTTGCTTAACAGACTGAGCCACCCAGGCACCCCATAAACTTAGTTTGAATAGGGCCTGGGAGTGTAGACCACTGTGGTAGAATATCTCAGCTGAGAAAGAATGAGGCTCAAGTCTTGCCCAGAAGATTTAAACCATAACACACATGGACCAAATTCTTCTTGAATCTTCTTGAGCTCAGTTTGCAAATGAATGACCTTGAAGGATAAGGGTTCAGGACACTTCGCATAACCTGTTTGTATAGGTAGGGTTATGATGGCTACACCTCCTTATTCCAAACTTTACTTTGCTCCCACACTGTTATTTTGATACAACTGAAAGTTCAACTCCCCAGCTAAGCCCCAGTCCCTCCTAATGAGGGAAGCGTAACACTATCCAGGCGTCTCCCAGCACAGTGATCCAAATGTCATTGCTCCACACAGTCTGATTTATATCAGCTTGGTTAAAAATCACCCACATGTTGGAAACCCCTGTGGAGAGGTGTGCACTGGCCCCAGGCCATAGCTCGCTTCTTCTTATTTTCTTCTCTCTGCCCAAAATATGTGGTTGGAGGGACCTGCTGTGTATTTGTGAAATTATCCTCATAGGGGCTCAGAGAAGAACTTTGGCCTCCTTGAAATAATTTACACCTAATTTAGTTAAAGGAGCATAAATGATGGGCCTGCTTTCTACCATCAATAAGAAGCATCACTTGCAAGATTTTTCATGCAAGGTCTGAGCACATGCAGCAAACACTTTCTATCTTCTGGGGCTAGAAAAATCTCTCAGAGTAAGAGATTATTTTTGACAATATGGTTCTAAATCCTTGGGAGAAAAAAAAAAGTCAGGGCAGATGGCCGGGGGCCAGTCAGGAAACCCTTAATCACCCAGAAAAACAAGAAACGGGAGAGGTCATTACTCTTAGTGGGCCAGACTGTAAAACAATGTTTTTAAGTCGTCAGATTTATAGCAAAGCACCTTGAAATATCTCAGGCAATTATGAAGAACAAGACTGCTCCAAAAGGCATTGTGAAAAATTTTCTTGCTTATTTTCCTTAAACAAACAAAACTGCCTAACCATCTTCTAACCTCCCTCCAGAGCTTTCCCTATTGTATCTATCACTGAATTTTTTCACCATGGTAGATTTAGCACAATGACTAAATTAACCCCAAACATCATAATTTAACAGAAGGAGAAATTAACTGGGGACAAGATGCACACACTTATTCCTTTTCGAGCATATAATGTGCATGTAATATCTTCCACCTGCAAGTATAAAAAAAGACTATAAGAGATTGACAAGAAGGCCTTCTGGTGGGTGGGCTATACTGGACCAGTAGTCATAAATCCTGAAATTAAAGGCAGGAATAGAGATTAAGAAGAAAATGAAATTAATACCTGTTGAACCCTACCATGTGCCAAGCTTCCTCCTAAACTCTTTCATTATAATCATTATATCATATATGCAGTAAATAATTTAATACAACAAACTGTGGGGGGAAGGGAAGCTTATTATCAATCAGTGTTTTTATAAATAAAGAAATTGTGACACCAATTGGGTTAAGAGACACACCCAACCTCATACAGCTGGCATGTGGCAAAGTTAACACTCATTCCCAAAGTCTATGCTCATTCTAGAGTTCTAAACTAGCAGTGGCGGGACCTAAAACATGATATAACAAAATATGCAATAATAGTTTACCACAACAAAAATTAATAATAATAATAATAATGGCCTGTCCCCATGTCATTCTTGCTTCCAGTACATTTTCACCAACATACTGATAATGCTATTTTATCTGTACATGTAAAGGAGGGAGGGTGAAAAGAAGAATATCTATAATCTTGAACTGTTAAGCCAGGGCTATTATGAATCTAACTCAGACTCTAAAGAAACTATGATCAGGAATGAAAGGAAGTCATTGTACAAGAACAGTCCATTATATAAATAGGAAGAGGCCAGGAAAAAATGTTAAAATCTCTAGAAACAGTTGACTACTATTGTAATGAAAATAAAATTTGATTCTGTTTGAGGTGATATTAACATTCAGTTTAGAATAATAACAGAGCACGAGAGGAAGAAACTCTGCACCTTATTTTTATTATCACATACAAGATAAAAAAGAAAGATGGACGGGTTTTATAAAAAGCAAACCACACACAGAGAACAGTCCTGCAGTAAAAAATTGATGCCTGAAACAAGAACTGAATAGAGGAATTTTGCATCTAGCACAAAAATAGAGAATCCAAGTTCATAATATCTTAAAAATCTTAAAACCACATGAAAAAAAGCTGCCACTAGCTGTTAAACTAGCTATTAAATTAGCTGTTAAACACAAAAGCCTTACAGTGAGGACACCCAAGCTGTTAGAAAGCTCTGATGCTGAATGGGAATGTGGTAAGAAAAGACTCAGGTCATAGATCAATAGTTTATTATTCACATCTAAGTGGTCCAAGTAGTATTTCTGATTTTGAAATTTCTTTAGGGCTCTTTTCATATGAAAGGCATCACATTTTCTTGAAGAAATAACATGCACTTAGAAGTCAGGCAAACTGTTTTAGCCCAACCAAGTCACCTAGTAGGACACTTAACCTACCTGGGCCACAGTTTCTTCATCTATAAAATAATAAAGAAATACTGGGGTGCCTGGGTGGCACAGTTGGTTGTGTCCAACTCTTGATTTCTGCTCAGGTCATGATCTCACACCATGAGATCAAGCCCCATGTCAGGTTCCATGCTGAGCATGAAGCCTGCTTGGGATTCTCACTCCCTCTCCCTCTGCCTCTCCCCGCTCACATTCTTTCTCTCTCTCTCTCAGAGATAAAATTTTTAAAAATTAAAAAAAAAAAGAAATACTAACAATATTGTTATCTATATTAGATTATTATTAAGTAAAAATTAGATTCAGGATCATCTAAGATCATTTTCAAGGGTAAAATGCTGATTTTGAGCTTTATTTTGTCAATAAAGAATTTTGTTTAAAAGACTGGCTCATAATCCTGAGTTTCTTAGACTCCTCTCCCTGAAATGAAATCAGGCTAAGGTTTTATGGGAACATGGATAGGAGATCACACTCCAACAAATTATAGACATATATTCCTTTTGACCTTAACACTTACTAAGTTATATCCTGCTGCTATGACTTAAAAAAGAATGATATATACTGTTTCTAGTACATAATTCTTTTTTCACAACTAGCATACGAAGGTGAATATTATTGATGCTAAGATCAAGTTTCCTGGCTCTCAGCAAGAATCATTCCATTTGTGTTAATTAACCATTGGAAACCTGGTAAATGTTTGTCCAAATGAGTAAGTGGCTGCTATTAAGAAGATATAGAAAATTAAATGTGTTATGTAAAGTTATACATAAGAGCTAAAAACTATAATTTATAAAACTATAAAGTGACATGGTAATTAAGATTATACAAGGAATTTAAATATAAAGCTGATAAATTATTAGAAGAAACATGCCAGTCAATATGAAATATTGATAAAATAGTGAAGATTTTTTATGGAAACAATAAAGATAGAAAGTAGAACCTAAATTATGCTGAAAGAATTAAGACCACATGTCTATATAACAATAAATCAATACTTTGGGGTAAATTCATAGTTTAGAGGAAAGCCTCTCATTTTGGATCAGAAAGTAAATTCCTACTACATGCTATTTATAATAAATATATATTTTAAAACTTGATTCAGAAAGTTTAATAAAAATAGTCATATATACAACATTAAAATGCCCATAAATGGAGTAGCATGGTAACCAGATTTCCAACGTAGTTCCCAAGACTTCCTGTGCCCTGATGTGCATGCTCTTAAGGTGGGAATATGATGAACTTCACTCCCATAATTAAATTATGTTATATGACAAAGTTGATCCTAAAGAGGGAAATTATCTAGGCAGGCCTAAAATAATCACATGAGCCCTCTCAAAGCAGAGAGTTTTCTCCAGCTAGTAGAAGAGAAAGCCAGTGATATGAAGCACTGGAAAGATTTAATGTACCATTTCTGGCTTGAAAATGAAGGGGCCACTTGGCAGCCACTAGAAGCTGTGAGCAGCCCTGAGCTGATAGCTCAAAAGGAAACAAGGACCTCAGTCTTAGAAACACAAGGAACTGAATCATGCCAACACAAGTAAACTTGGAAGCAGCTTTTTCTCCAGAGCCTTCAGACAACAACTAAGTCTTAAACCTTGATTTCAGCCTTGAGAACCCAGCAACACTGTTCACATTACTGACATACAGACTGGTGAGTAAATCAATGGGTGGTGGTTTAAGCTGCTAAGCTTATGATAATTGTTATGCAGCAACAGAAAACTGATACACAGAGGAATGCATTTTAAGCTCTATTAAAGATTGAATTGAAGCCATTAGATATTAAACAAGACAAAAAAGGCATCTTATTACAAAAACAATGCAATTCACAATAAATATATATAGCAAGTATGAACAGATAACCATAAAATAATGTGGCTCAACACACTGAGAAAACTACAGTAAACACAAAGATAAATATATACAAACACGTTAGTAGAAGCAAACTTTAATTCATTTATTTCAGTCCGTATTGGATCAAGTGAATAAAAATTACATAAAGATAATAGAAGATCTAATAATATAATTAGTGGAATAGTGCTAATAGAAATACTTGACCTTGGTTTCCTTAAAAAAGTTAATACTATTTGCTTTTAAGCCGTTGAATGTGGTTTTCACTTTAATTTCTAGTTTTAATGATTTGTTACCAGAAAATGTGAACTGAGGTGAAATAACATATGGCCAATTTTTTTGTCACAGTTCAGCAATATTACTCCTATTGTAGGTGTACAAATGTTAATTAAAGTCAATGGTAGAGGGGCGCCTGGGTGGCTCAGTCGGTTAAGTGTCCGACTTCGGCTCAGGTCAGGATCTCGCGGTCTGTGAGTTCGAGCCCTGCGTCGGGCTCTGGGCTGATGGCTCAGAGCCTGGAGCCTGCTTCCGATTCTGTGTCTCCCTCTCTCTCTGATCCTTCCCCGTTCATGCTCTGTCTCTCTCTGTCTCAAAAATAAACTTAAAAAAAAAAAAATTTTTTTTTAAAAAAGTCAATGGTAGAGATAGTCTACAGAGAATAGAAAATGAGAAAAGGAGCTAGAGAGGCCCATGGGGAGTCCCAGTATTTGAACAAAGGAAGAAATGAGTGGCTGAGAAGGAATTTCCAGAGAGACAGAAGGAAAATTAAGAACTTAAATTTCTTACACATAGGAAAGTTTTCAGGAAGGAGGTTGTATGGACAATGTTCAGTGCTGCTGAAGTTCAAAAAGGATACGGAATAAAACAAGTTCTACTGGATTTGTTGACAGGGTTATTGATTACCTTAGAAGAGGACATTTCAGTGGAGAATGTGAGGAAATGGATAAAGCAACTTTTTCCCCCAGAAATGTGATAACAAAGATTGAGAGTAGCTAGAGGGAAAAGTGGTATTGAAGAATTCTTTTTAAATAGATGGAGATTTGGGCATATTAAATGCCTATGAGAAGGATCTTGAAACCAGAGAGAGAGATGGACAGGGAGAGGGAGATTCATGAAAGGGAAGGGCTAATGGAAGGATTTCTGGAGGTGGAACATCATTTTCACTCAAAGGTCCCTCAGTATCTAGATGTGAAAGAAGTAAACAAGGTTGAAGACTAGAACTAGTACTTACGACCAATTTTTTTTAAAGTCTTTGAAAGTGATAGAGTCAGTTTATTCCAGGGACCATTTTGGAATGTATAAGCAGAAGGGTTTTTGTGGCATATTCTCCTGTGGCATACCTATCCTTACCATGGTATAGTTAGAAAACTGAATTTTAGAATTAGTTTGTATTCTCCTATACCATGTGCTAGATATTTAAGTTGGACAAACCTTTCTGAACCTCAAGTCTCTCATCTTTAAAATGTGGATGGTAGGGGTGCCTGACTGGTCTAGTCAGTGGAGCATGTGAACTCAATCTCGGGGTTGTAAGTTTGAGCCTCATGTTGGGTGTAGAGATTATTTAAACATAACATATTTAAACATTAATAAATAAAAATAAAATGTGGATGGTAATTTCTATCCACAATACTGCAATTAGGTAATTAAGGTGATGAACATGAGGTGTATAAGACAATGGTTGTCATATGAAAGATGTAGAACACTAGACACCACTAATCCCCTCCACTGCATACACACACAAACTCATTAGCTATGTTCATACACACTAGTTTTGACCACTATGACTCACCCAAATTGTATTTCCAAGTATATACCCACATGGAACTGATATAACAATGAGGACCATCACACACACACACACACACACACACACACACACAAACTGGCAAACAGCTACACACCTAGCTAGCAAGATAGATACGTTAATAGCTGTAGGTAATATTACTACAAATTCTCCTTATCTAGGCAATTTTTATAAAGCCTTTAAAAGTAGTATGTCAGAGTTTTCTTTAAAAGTAGTATGTCAGAGTTTTCTATAATATTTTGCTATTGTTTTATGTCATAATTTTTTAGATGTTTGTTTCATAGACGTAAGAGTAAATGAAGACTGATGAGTCAGATGGAATTATGATTATTATAACAGTGAAAATTAGAAAAATATCTTCCATGAAGCCAAAGTTATGGGGAAATCTAGGAAAATGTTTTCAATTGTAAGAATTTAAGGCATAAACCCTAGATTTTAGTGATAAAGTTAGCCAATCATAATATCACAGGGGGAAAATATTGCTATTATGCAATAATTAGTATGGTGAAGTGACTCTATCTTTACAAGATTAATAATAAGCTGAGGACAAGATTCATCATTCTCTTTTTGTTTTGTTTGTTTTGTCTTGTTTTGTTTTTCATCATTCTTTTTAAGGATTTCCATAGCAAAAGCCAAAACTTTGCAACTCATATAAACAAGGCCATATAGCAGACATTCAGTAACTATATGTTGACACATATACAGGTGTATATGTGAGTGTATGAATATAAATGTGAACATATAGTAAAACATTGAATTATAAACTCAGTAAGCAGGAAAAGAAGTGCTTATATAAAATAAAATGAGATTTGTTGTAATGCTCTGAAAGCCAACAAACCTAAGTCTGAACCTTGGCTTCCACACTTAATCACTGTATTAGTTTGGGTTTTCTAGAAAAACAAAACCAATGGGATGTGTGTATATACATAGAAAGAGACTTAAGGAGTTGTTTCAAATGATTGTGGAGGGTTGGTGAGTCCAAAATCCTATGGGGGAGACCCACAAGCTAGAGACTCAGGAAAGAGTTACAATTAGAGTACAAAGGCAATCTGCTCTTGAACCATGAAGAGCCAATGGTGCAGATGGAATCCAAAAGCAGTTCATCAGGAAAACTCCCTCTTGCTTGGAGAGGATCAGTATTTTGTTCTATTCAGGTCTTCAACTGATTGGATGAGGCACCCACATTGTGGAGGACAATCTGCTTTACTATAATTCCCCCAATTTAAATTTTTTTTTTTTCAACGTTTTTTTAAATTTATTTTTGGGACAGAGAGAGACAGAGCATGAACGGGGGAGGGGCAGAGAGAGAGGGAGACACAGAATCGGAAACAGGCTCCAGGCTCCGAGCTGTCAGCCCAGAGCCTGACGCGGGGCTGGAACTCACGGACCGCGAGATCGTGACCTGGCTGAAGTCGGACGCTTAACCGACTGCGCCACCCAGGCGCCCCTATAATTCCCCCAATTTAAATGTAAATTCCTTCCAAGGGCACCTGGGTGGCTCAGTTCGTTAAACATCCAACTTCAGCTCAGATCATGATCTCGCGGCTCATGAGTTCAAATGCTGCATTGGGTTGTATGCTGACAGCTCAGAGCCTGGAGCCTGCTTCCGATTCTGTGTCTCCCTCTCTCTCTGCCCATCCCTCACTTGCACTCTGTCTCTCTCTCTTTCAAAAATAAACATTTAAAAAATGTAAATGTAAATCCTATCCAAAATCACCTTCACAGAAATAGAATAGTATTTGACCAAATTTCTGGATACTTTGGCCCAGCCAAGTTGATGCATAAAATTAACCATCACACTAGCTGTTCAAGCTTAAGCAAATAAATAGCTGTATCTGAACCTCCGTCTGGGTAAAATTAGGTTAATAATATTTACCTCTTATGGCTGAAAGATTATGTACATATAGCTAGCAAATAGGAGGCAATTAATAAATATTAGTGTTCATCTACATATTTACATGTTCAACAACACTCAACTGTAATTGACATATGATGATGAAACAAAACTAGAAATGGAAGGAAAAAACAAAAAAAATGTTTTGAATATATGTACTTATCACAGAGTAATAAAGCATAATGCAAAGGAGAATAGTTTATTCATGTTTACTCTCTGTGCTTAGAGTGAAATATATTTTATGGTGTTTCTACAACTTGATTTAAGGCTCCATTTGGTGCAATGCCCCAAACCAAACCTAGG
Source organism: Panthera pardus (assembly GCF_024362965.1). NCBI lineage: Eukaryota > Metazoa > Chordata > Mammalia > Carnivora > Felidae > Panthera > Panthera pardus. The sequence continues at coordinate 38,174,490 of NW_026526732.1, forward strand.
TATGTGTTTAATGATCACTGATATGCTCTTTGCCATTCTGGAGCAATCATCTACTGTCAAATTCTTGACATATAAAACCAACAGAGCTTCACTATTTTAAAAAATGTTTCACTGTATTGCCCACCTAAAAACAAAGAAATATTAATGAACTTTCATTGGGAAGTTTAAAATAGAAATTTTTAAGGATGGCTGAATGCAGCCAGTTAAAATAGAAGCTGTTCATAATCCCTGACTTTTGCTCCAAATTTTACTAAAGCCTCTTTTTGAGGTTTGAGGAAGTTCAGCATTTTCCTCCAATTATTCTTCATTTTTGCCTCTCTCTGCAGTTTTGGGTTCCAGCTGGAATCAGACATACCCAAATGCCCCAGATGAGGCTGTTCTCATAAGATATCCAACCCAGTTTTCAAGATTTGAGAGGTTCAGATAGTTCAGATAAGGTTTGAGATCAGTAGCCAAGCACTTGGATACTTCTCTAAACTGAATCTTCCAAGTTTTGCCCAATATTAGCTCCTATAACTTGAGATAAATATTACCTCTAATAATCTCTCCATATCTTAGACACATCTGGATCTCACAGAACGTTAAGATATTACACACTTAACGTTTTACATGTTTTTTTGTGGAGATTTTTGTTTTGTAATATTTTAACAAATTAAATTACAGTCAACTGAGGAAAAAAGTGTTTGCTGAGTCACTTATATTTTTGCCAATTAAAAATATTATTTTATACTTAAAGATGTACAAGTGTTAGGCTTAGAAATGGGGATCACCTAATTCTATGGCAGACAGGGCATATGGTACACAACTACGACTCACTATTTTCCTCCCACATAACCAGCATAAATAATAGGTAAATATTTTGGAATCCAGATAAAAAGTCAAGCACAACCAATTCACTTTTATTTAAAAGAAAACAGAGCTCAAAATGGCAACTAAGCTGAACACAACTCTTCCCTCATACTGGAGATCCCAATAAAATGATAATAGAGAATAAATCTTTGACAGTGAAGACAACAGGAAAGGGATAATAGCAAGTAGGAGATTGTAAGAAATTTATGCAAATCAGAAATAGGGGTGTTGATGTGGTTAAAACAGAGCAAGAAAGGGGCAGTCCAGAATGTATAGGAGGGAATTACAGTAGGAAGAAAGCTAAACTCCCACCCAAATGCAAAATGATTGGAAGCACAGGATCAGCTAAGGCAGTGGTAAGATTGAGAAGGGAGGCCAAAAATGTGGGCAATGTGAGTGTTGTGATCTGCAGCAATCATTGCTAACATTATCAGTGACCTCATTTCCTTTCAATGCAAGATAGACCCTGCATGATTGTAAGACTCTTTGAGGAATCTTGCTCAAAAGAAAAGTCGAGCAAAACTAAATGAGGGCTTAGAGAAAATAAAAATTCTACACAGGCATAAGTAACCAAAAAGTTTAAATATAATAATATTTATTAAGTACCCAGCATGTGCATGTATTTTGTTAATGCTGGGAATATAGCAAAAACAAGTATATTCCCTACATTCCTGGGGCCTACTGATAAATGTTAAAGAAAGAAAAGAAAAGATGCACATGATATGTTATCAGGGCTATGATGGGTTAGTGTGGGGTGCTATGGAAGCATACAGGGAGAGTATCTAATCCAGGCTTAAAGTGTCAGGAGAGGCTTCCCAGAGAAAATTTTATAGAAGCTGAGACAGTAGGGCCTACCTCAGCAAATAGTAGAAAAGACTATTGGAAAAAAAGTTAAGAACGATTAAGTGATTTCTTGCATGCTATATCTCTGTATGACTGTCATCAAATGAACAGGTAGACATTTTAATGGACCATTACATGGATTTAACTCAAGACAAACTTACTGAAAAGTGACCCACGTTTACTTCACCTTTACTGCAGAGAAGTGTCATCCTGTAGCAATTCAAAATGCCTTACTGTGTACTAGAGACTGAATGTTTCCCCACAAAATTCATTTGTTGAAACTTAATCCACAACGTGAAGGTATTTGGAGGTGGGTCTTTCAGAGGCAATTAGGTCATGAGGGTACAGACCTCACAAATTAATGCCCTTATAAAAGGGTTCTCTTTCTCCTACCATGTGAAGATACAGTGAGTGAGGATACAGTGAGAAGAGGGCTATCTATTGAATAGTGGAAGTGAGGCCTTGCCAGACATGGGATCTGCTGGCCTTGATCTTCCAGCCTCCAGAACTGTAAGAAATAAATTTCTCTTGCTTATAAGCCACTGAGCCTATAATACTTTGATATAGAAGCTCACATTGCCTAAGACACACTGTAATATTCTGGAGAATAAATTTTTCAAGGGAGGAAGATAATAATAGAGTGAAGAGGTAAAGGGTAGAGAGAGATTTGCCAGAAATCAAATTCTTCTGCTCTGTTAAAAATCAGATGAGAGAGTTTTCCAATGAGATAAAATATTTCATTACAAGAAATAGCAATACCCAAGAAGATCTGTTGAAGAAACGACAAACTAAATAAAAAAGGGCAAAATCTGAAAGCCAGAATTACATTCTGTCAAGATATATATACAAGAAAACCCTGCTATTTATAAAGTAAAAATTGGTGGAATTAAAGGAAGAACAATATAAAAATACTTAAACCCTTGCAAAAAAGTAAAAGGTCAGAGACCACACCTGATCTCTGCCACAGCCAGAAGCTTTGAAGGTTGAAGTTCCAAACACTAGACAGGAAAAAGCACAAAGGCTTCAAACAGGCTTGCATGGGGGTTTATTAAACAGAGGAGAGAGATTGATGAAACAAAAGACACTGGTTAGGACTTAAAGATCTCTTTAACAGACATGGAAAAATTCTCAAAAGTGGTAAAATATATTAGAAAACTCAAGAGTTAATTCATGGATGGGGAAGAAATTTAATACTGAGTTTAGAATAAATGCATATACAATATTTCCATAAATCTTTTCACTTCTTTGATGGTAAAATAGGAATTGTCAATAAACGAACATAGGCAATATGTGAAAAAATACCACAGTTTATAAATAAAATATTTTAGAAGATAAATTGAGTAATAAATGTGAAAACATTTTGCAGGGTATTAAGTATAACACAAATGTAGAACATTGTCATTAGAATACAGGATGTTTGACTCTTAGGTATTTACAATTTATAAGTAAAACTTATTATGTGCTGTGTGAAAGTGCATGGTGGATATAAATGAAAAAGAAGGAAAGTAAAAAGGTTATAGCTTGTAAACATCAGCACAGTGATCAATTATCAAATTAGTCAAACAACAGAGCACATCTGCAATCACTCAGAAGGCCAAGTTTCATCAGATTAACAGTTGTAAGATATTGCTGCTAGTGGTAAGACACTTAATTGTTTATTAAAATAAACCTTCGTTTCAAGAAATTTTTTCTGGTAGCATAAAATCATCTTCAAATTAAAGTCAAGCCAATAGAAACTTTCTTAGATAAAGCATAGTCATGGCATCTTTGTCTTTCTTCCCCATTCCACTCCTCCTAGCCTCTCTGCATCAGTCTATTTCCCCCCTATCCAAGAATAAAGACAGAAAGTAGGGAAGGGGGAGTCATGTCATTTGATTCATTCAACAATACCTATTAAGCTGCTAATTATGCCAAGCACTTGTCTAAGTGCAGGAGAAAGCAGTGAATAAGAAAGGCAAGTCCCTTTTGTAGAATATCCCACACGTTAGTGGGAGAAATAATAAATGAGGATGTAAAGATTGGTAGGTACATAGATAGATATAAATGAGAGAGACATTAGAGGTAAATGCTATGCAAAGAAAATCAGCAGGTGACTACTGCAAACAGGATAATCAGGGAAAGTCTCTGTGAAAAAGGGCCAAATCAAACATGTAGGAAGGATCCAGCCATGTAAAAATTAGGGAGAAATCAATTCAGGCAGAAAGAAAAGAGTTCATGCAAAGGCCCTGAGGTGGGAGAAAATGTAGCACTTTTAGGAAGTGCACAGTAGGACTGAAATGCTTCTGGAAGAATGGTGGATGAGTGGGAAGATGGGATGCTTATAGGCATGTGGTTATGGAAAGATCATGTAGGCATTTGTAAGCCACAGAAAGACGTGTGGATTTTATTCTAGGAATGATGGAAAGCATCGTTGGGTTTTTCTCAAGCAAATGGTAGGATTTGATTCAAGTTTGAAAAAAAACTGCCCAGGCTGTTCTGTGGGACAGAGGAGAAGGTCTGAAGACAAAGAGGGAGCTACTATCTGCATTCAGGTGAGAGATGGTGGACTAGGCAGTTAGTAGAGCAGGTAGAGAAAGGGGACACATTGAATTCTAAAAAGGTATCAATTAGGAAATATATCATTTAGTGTAATATGTCAAACTCAGATACCCCAGAAAGGAAATAAAGGCTAGAATATGTTCCCACATCATTTGCCCTTAGAGTTTTCAGACACAGAGCATCTTGTAGAATTTGGGTTTAACACGGAACTATTAAAACCGAAGAAACTATGCCATCTGGAACATTTCAACATATGCAACATATGCATATGCTGACATATGCAACAATGGACCAAATTTCCAGTTTTCTCACAGTGGCAAGAATTATCTGATTTTGAATATGTAATGTTTTCGATTATCCTTCTGCATCCAATTTGGTCGCCCCAGGATCAGACACATTATCATCAAAATAAGTAAATATAATGGAAGGGAGGCTGATGCACATTCATGATTACTTGCCTCTGCCAGAGACTGTACTCTCTATTTTTCCATGTATTCCTAAGAATAACCTTGGGAGATATTATTACCCCCATTTAATAAGTGAGGCATAAGGAAGTTAAATAGCTTACCCAGATTCATCACTATTAACAGAACCAAGATTTTAAATTCTGTCTAAATCCAGAGGCCGAGTCCTTTCCAACTGTGTTACCCCTTGTCCTCTTTTAGCAGAAAATTTCTAATTTCTATTAAACATTGCTAATAGTTTATGCCCATGGTTTCAAAGTATTCAGTAAAAAAAAGGAATAATCTAGTATTTAAGTGTCAATGTCTTAATGATAAAACCATAACAATCTAGTGCATATTTTACCAAACTGTATTTTAATTACTATTTTTTCAGTCAATTTTTCAAAGGTTTCAGCCTTATTAGTTAGACAGTGCCTTAAGAGGTATCAGAACATACGTTGACCCAGCTATTTTCCCCTCTTTTTCAGCCATAATATCAATAACATATAAAACCCTGACCTTTTCTCCCAAATCCTCATCACCTTCTTCCTTCCCTCATGCGCTCCCAAGCTGGGAAGTTAAAGGAAGCAGGATTTACAGTCACTTTAAGAGATAAGCCTATAGAAATGGTTTTCTATGAGACATACAGATGGCCAACAGACACATGAAAAGATGCTCAACATCACTCATCACCAGGGAAATACAAATCAAAAGTACAATGAGATATCACCTCATACCTGTCAGAGTGGCTAAAATCAACAACACAAGAAACAACAGGTGTTGTTGAGGATGTGGAGAAAAGGGAATCCTCTTGTACTGTCAGTGGGAATGCAAACTTGTACAGCCACTTTGGAAAACAGTATGGAGGCTCCTCAAAAAGTTAAAAATAGAACTACCCTAACAATCCAGAAATTGCATTACAAGGTATTTACCCAAAGGATACAAAAATACTAATTCAAAAGGATACATGCACCCCAATGTTTATAGCACCATTATATGGAAAGAGCCCAAATGTCCATTGAATCATGAATGGATAAAGATGTGATATATATATGGAGAGATACACACACACACACATACACACACACACACACACACACACACATAATGGAATATTACTCAACTGCAAGAGAATGAACTCTCACCATTTGCTATGACATGGATGGAACGAGAGTATTATAGTAAGCAAAATAAGTCAGTCAGAGAAAGAAAAATACCATATGATTTTACTCATATATGGAATTTAAGAAATGAAACAAATGAAGAAAGGGAAAGAAAAGAGAAGGAGGCAAACCAAGAAACAGACTTTTAACTATAGAAAAAATACTGATAGTTATCAGAGGGGAGGCAGGTAGGGGGATGGGTGAAATAGGTGATAGGGATTAAGGAGTGTACTTGTTGTGATGAGCACTGGGTGTTGTATGGAAGTGTCTAATGACTATACTATACACCTGAAACTAATATTACACTGTATGTTAATGGTAATGTATATAAAAACTTAAAAAGAAAAAAAAAGAAGTGGCCTTCTATGAACCTAAAGTATTTGATCTTCGAAATTGTTGCTCTGTTCCCCTTTAGCACGATGTCATGTCCACTTCAGCCAGGACTTCTAACCTTTGAGAAATGATGTAAAGAGTGAAGATTCTCACTTAGGGTAATCATAGCTATGGCTCTTGTCTGCATAACGAACATAAAGTAATGAACATCAGATAGGGAAAGGTACCTGCCTTTTTTTTTTCTTTTCATATTTGAAAGGGCCAACAGAGCTCCTGTGAGCAGAAATACTATGCAAATATTTATTTTAAGAAAAAGCTGAAGGAATCTTGTTAAAAATGTTTGTTCAGATTCAAATGTCTTGTTATGCTCCATTTTCTTAATCCATAAATATTTGAACCACATTTGTCTTTCCTACCTGACTCATTTCCAAAACTTTTGCCTCTAAATTTCTTTTTTACAAAACTTCTACCCAGTCAAACTGGGAGACCAAAGATTGAAGCTAACTATTTTTCAAAGAAAAGGGTTAAAAAATACACTTTTGATTTTATGCCCTCCCCATTTCCAAATAAAAAGAAACAAAGAAAGATGAACTTTGCTCTTGGATTTTAAAAAACTATAAAAGATATTTGGTAAGATTTGAATATGGAATGGATATTAGACAGATACAGGTGATTACTACTAATTTATCAGGTGTGATAATGGTATTAAATTAGGAAAGAAAATATCTTTATTCTTAGAAGTATGATAAAATATTGATAGTGAACATTTACCATGTACCCAGGTCACTTTTTTTTTTTTTCCAACGTTTTTTCATTTATTTTTGGGACAGAGAGAGACAGAGCATGAACGGGGGAGGGGCAGAGAGAGAGGGAGACACAGAATCGGAAACAGGCTCCAGGCTCCGAGCCATCGGCCCAGAGCCTGACGCGGGGCTCGAACTCACGGACCGCACCCAGGTCACTTTTAAATAATTCAGAAAAAAAATGTTACATACCAAAAGTTAAACACAACATGGCAAAAATTTTTTTAATTGAATCTAGGGAGCCAGTATACAGGTTTTTTTTTTTAATGTTTATTTTTTTACTTATTGTGGGAAAGAGAGAGAGAGAGAGAGAGAGAGGAGGGTAAGGGGCAGAAAAAGAGAGAGAGAGAGAGAGAGAGAGAGAGAGAGAGAGAATCCCAGGCAGGCTCCACAATGTCAACACACAGCCTGACACAGAGCCGAGTCCGACAAACCGTGAGATCGTGACCTGCCCGAACAAGAGTCAGACGCTTAACTGGCCAGGCTACCCATGCACCCAGTGGAGCCAGTGCACGGTCTTAACCGGAACTAGTGGCTGGCTAGAGCAAGAGGCAATAGTGAGGTGACTGCACAGAACTGTCTATAACTCCCTAAAATCAGTAGCAATAGCGGTAAAATCAGCATACTATTGTACAATTGTTTAAACTTTTCTGTATGTTTCAAATTTTCATATTAAGCACTTGAAAAACTAAAATGCATAATTTGAAATAATCACCTTTGGGAAGAATGTCTAGAGTGAATGGTCCATTTTGAAAGTGGAGAAGACAACATCTCCTAACGTTAAATATTTGTTTGACAACCTGGCCAATGTCTTGTCTATATGATAGAGAAGTAAAAAGAAAGTGAAAAATGATTTGGTCAAAAAAATACTGTCGAGTTAGAAAACTTTTGTTTCTTGTGGCCAAGTGGCAAATCAAAAGTCAGTAATACTTAAAACACACAGGAAAACTATTTTATCAAACCATAGTAAGGTTGAGGTACCTGGGTGGCTCAGTCAGTTACACGACTGACTCTTGATCTTGGCTCAGGTCATAATCTCATGGATCATAAGTTTGAGCCCCACATCACGCTCTGTGCTGACAGTGTGGAGTTGTTGGGGATTCTCTGTCTCTCCCTCTCTTCTTGCCCCTTCCTCTGCTTATGCTCTCTCTCTCTCTCTCAAAATAAATAAACAAACTTAAAAAATCATAGTAAGGTCAATTCATAAGTAAATTTGTACACCCATCTTGAAATTTGAAAATATTCATGTTAAAAAATATTGTCTGTCTCAGTGCTTCTCAATGTACTTACTAATCGGCATGGGATCTTATGAAAATGCAGATTATGGTCAGTGGGACCCGACAGTCTTCATTCCTAAAAAGCTCCATTGGTGCTATTATTGCTGGTTCATAGACCACACTTTGGATTATTAGGGCCTGCATTACAGTCCAAATACAGGCCCAAATAATCAGTGAAAGTCAAAATGCAAAAAGGATCTGTCTCCCACAACATTGTATATGTATGATACAGTCTTTCCCATGCAGATATTTATGGATATTCTATACATCTATATATTTAGAATCTTGGAACTAACATGCACAAATTGCTGAGATTTCCCTTTTTATGCAAATATCCATCAAAAGAGTTGTATTCTATTTGGTCCTCTCTTTTGGTTAATTATATACTGTGAAAATATATGTATAAAACAAAACTTCAGCTTTAATTTTATAAAATGTTTAAATGGAAGATAAAAAATTGTGTTTTCCTGATTATTTGGTAAAATTATTCTAAAAAATTCAATACTCTTTGTTTTAAGTTTATTTATTTTGAGAGAGAGAGAGTGCACATGCACACAAGCACACAGAGGAGGGGGAGGGCAGAGAGAAAGGGAGGGAATCCCAAGCGGGCTCCCAGCTGTCAGTGTGGAGCCCATGGCAGGGCTCCATCCCACAAACTGAGATCATGACCTGAGATGAAATCGAGAGTTGGACGCAACCAACTGAGGCACCCAAAGATCCAACACTTTTAAAGCAAGTCTTTAACATTCACTCTTATACTCTTATAGTTTGGAATTCTGTTAAATTAAATTTTATCATTGATTATAATAACAAATGATATTTATATTTTCATTAAGTTACCTTTAGTTATTTGTCAGTACTATATTCATGATTTGACTTTTTAGCAAAATTAGTGGAATTTCAGATGTCAGCTTTAAAAATAATTAAATATAGGGGCACCTGGGTGGCTCAGTCAGTTAAGCCTCCGACTTCAGCTCAGGTCATAATCTCACTGTCTGTGAGTTCGAGCCCCAAGTCGGGCTCTGTGCTGACAGCTCAGAGCCTGGAGCCTGCTTCAGATTCCCCGTCTCCCTCTCTCTCTGCCCCTCCCCTGCTCATGCTCTGTCTCTCTGTCTCTCTCTCAAAAATAAATAAATATTTTTTAAAAAATTTTAAATAAAATAATTAAATATATATAATTATATATATTATATATAATATATATATTTTATATATATATTATATATAATATATATATTTTATATATATATATAATATATATAATATATATATGATACTATGAGTAAATTGGAAGCATATAATATATGGCTTGATGTGCCTGAGAGTGTTTTCATTCTTTTTATTCTATTTTTTAAATGTTTATTTATTTTTGAGAGAGAGAGAGAGAGAGAGAGAGAGAGACAGAGCTCAAGTGGGGGAGGGGCAGGGAGAGAGGAAGACACAGAATCTGAAGCATGCTCCAGGCTCTGAGCTTTCAGCACAGAGCCCTACACAGGACTTGAATGCACGAGCCAAGCCAAAGTCAGACGCTTAACCAACTGAGCCACCCAGGTGCCTGAGTGTTTTCATTCTTGACAGGACTTAAAGCTTTGGTGGCTACGGTAGGCTGTATTTTACAAAAATTTTTGGAAACACCTATATAAACATCTATACGTTATCCCATCTACATGTTCTTTTTACAATGTGGCGATACTCCTCCCAGCAAAAGGTTATATCTATATTTTCTCCCCTTAAATCTGCATGTGGATCCTGAGAAACTTAACAGAAGACCATGGGGGAGGGGAAGGAAAAAAATTGGTTAGAGAGGGAGGGAGCCAAACATAAGAGACTCCTAAAAACTGAGAACAAACTGAGGGTTTATGAGGGGGTGGGAGGGAGGGGAGGGAGGGTGATGGGTATTGAGGAGGGCACCTGTTGGGATGAGCACTGGGTGTTGTATGGAAACCAATTTGACAATATATTTCATAATAAAAAAAAATACCTAGAAGTAAAAAATTAAAAAAATTTTTTTAAATATCTGCATGGGAGCTTATGACTGACCAGACCAACGTAATACAGCAGGAGTGACTTCCAAGGCTAAGCCTCTAAAATCCAGCCACCATGTTGTAAAGAAATAAAGGCTATGTGGAGATTAAAAAAAAAATGTGGGTGTTACAATAGCCCAGCTAGACTTCCAGCCAACATCAGCATCAACTACTAGCCACGCAAATAAACAAGTCTTCAGTACTTCTAACTTCCAACCTTTGAGTCTTCTTGCTGAGACCCTAAACATCATGGAGCAGAGAAAAACTATCCCCTCTGTGCCCTGCCTAAAGTCCTAATCCATAGAATCTGTGTGAAATGATAAATGATTAATTTGTTTTAAACCACCAAGTTCTTGGGTAATGTATTATAGAGCAATAGATGATCAACATACATTTTGGTATCTGGAAGTGGGTGCTGCCATAACAAAAACCTAAAGTGCAGGAGTTTAGGAATTGCATGAAGAGCAAACACTGGATGAATTTTGAAAAACCTGTATGAAAATCTAAAGGGTTTGAATAGACTCTGAACAGAAGTCTTATAAGAACCTTGTAGTCTTCTACAAGATTGTTGGTAAAGGCAAAAAAAGAAATAAGGGAAATACTATTGGAAAAAGAAAAGGGATCTTGGTTATGTTGCAGCAAAGAGTTTAGCAGCGTTGTTGACTGTGATAAGGTGAAAATGTAAAAATTGCATCTAACGAATTGGGTGATAGGGTCAAGGAGATTTCTAGGCAATACTGAAAGTACCACACACGTGCTTCTTATAGTAAAATGCAACAGGAGAGAGAAGTAAAAGGCAGGACTGTTAAAAAGACAAGAATTGTGGTCTCTCCAGACTACAAACTATGCTAAAATTAAGAAGCTGCCTCTAAATAGACCAAATCCAAGGCCTAATTAGGGAACATGGTATAAAGATAAAACTAAAGGTATGACTGTAAAATTCTTTATTGAGACCTCAGGACGGGGTCCGGCAGTGCCTCAGAGAACTGTAGTCAGTTAAAAGGTCCTCCAGGAGCTTCAGTGCCTCAGGATCCTTGATCCAGTCATTTAAATAATTGGGCTTCTAAGGTTCTGTCCCTCAGCAATTTCAGCAGAAGCCCACAATGGAGCAAGGCTAATCCTGAAGGATTTGTCTCTAGAGTGAACCCCAGTAATATTCAAGAAAGACTCACAAAGCTTTAAGAGAACTGTATCAGTATAAATGCCACCAGATTGGATTAAAATGGGCAGGGATAGTACAAAATGAAAAGAACCTTTAGAACCAAAAATATAAAGCAGTCCAAGAAAACTATGGAAACACAAACTACTTTTTCTGGCAGATGGGAGACAAGGATGACTCAGAGATTGGAACAAAGAGAGTAGACACAAGAGCTGTAGAGAATCAATTCCAGGAACCAGCAGGAATGGGAGCTTATCAGGGAAGTGCCAGCATGTGCCCCACTGGATTTCAGAACTGTTATGAACTAGTGATTCCCATGTGCCTCCCATTTCCTCCTTTTTTGAACCAAAAGCAGCTATCTTCTTCCCGTCTCACCATTACAAGTTGGATGGAGGTGGGGGACAGATTGTTTTTTCTTTAGTTCACAGGCTTCAGGCTGGTAGGAATTAGAGGAGCTTTACTTCAGGAAGTCTATATAAAAAGCTTCATCTGTTCCTGGGCCTGATTTACATTTTAAGACCCTGGTCCTCAAGCTGAAGGTGTAATGAGAAGAAACTTTTGGGGTTCTTAGGAGGGAGTGAGTATATTTTTTTTTATTCGGGAGAGATATTCACCATTGGGCAACAGAGAGCAGCTTACGAAACCCACTGATCCTTACCTCCTGGTGTTCACATCTTCGTATCATGCCCTCCTACCCTGAATGGAAACTGATCTGTGTGACTAAGAGAATACTTCAAAAGTAACTGTGTGTCATTTCCAAGGTTAAGTCATAAAATGCATTGCAGCTTCAGCCTTCACCTCTCGGACTGATCCAGGGGAACACAGCCATCATATGTTAAAGACACTCAAGCAGTCCTGTGGAAACACCCTTATGAGGAGAAGTGGAGATTTCCGGCCAATAGCTGCACCAGCTCACAAGTCATGTGAGGGAACCATGTTAGAAGTGGATCCTCCAGCATCAGTCAAGCCTTTAGATTAACTCATTTCTTAGCTGACAGATGACTACAACCTCATGAGACACCACTGGGCCAGAACTGCCAAGCCATGCTACTCCCAAATTCCTGACCCACAGAAACCATAAAAGATAAATCATGTTAAACCTTTTTTAGCCTCTAGGTTTGGGGCTGACTTGTTACACACCATTAGATAACTAATACAGAGGACTCGTGGTTCGTTTATATAAAATAACAATATGTACCATTTTCTATACCAGTATTATAGTGCATGAGTTTATGGAGCAGTATGTTATTTGAAATACCACCTAATTATTTTTCCTTTCTCATTTTCTAACATTCCTTCCCCCCTGATTCCCCACCATTAAAATTAGTCCAAGAGCCCAAGGCTCATTGCATCAGGGGAGGAGAGGACAGATATCGTGCAGAATTTAAAAATCATTCCTGACATTTCTTGGCTGGGTTTCAAACTAGGTTTAACTTAGGTCCATAACAAGTCAATCATCTGAAAGCAAGAATATTTGATTTGTAAAAGGAATAATTTGTTACTAGAGAAATGCATTATTTTTTCCTCAAAGTAAAATCTCAAAACTGGAATTTACTTATTAAATACCAAGTCAGAACAGCTAGAGATTAGAGTGTTAGTCTAAATGGTAGGAGGATATGGCATAATAGTCATTTCTGCCAGATGGGTTCTGAGGAGGAAAGAGAGAGAGAAGGAATAAGATACAAATTGAAACATGTTATGACTTAACATCAAAGGCACTAAAGAGGGCCAATGATGTTTGCTTTCAGTCCTAGCTACAGCTCTTCTCAGGAAAAACGTATACACGATATTAGATAAAATCATTCACCCTTATTATTTTTTAATTTTTTCCATTATCTAAAATCAGTCTATTACACAGAGAATTCTGTACAAAAATATAATTGGATATATTGGTGGCTATTTAAGAAGTGGCCAACAAATCTACAGAAAAGTTTACATATAGAGAGAACAAATATAAACCATAAGTTTCTGTCAGTGATTCAGCATAATTGTGAAAACTAGTCCTCAAAAATTTTTGTTTCTTAAAATATTTGATTATGATCACATGGGCATACCCCCAGATTTAGCCACTCTTCCCTATGCCAAGCTCACAGCTGCTAGGGCACTAGGAGGCAAACACAAAAGATGTTTAGACAGGATATTCTTTATGTTTTGTGGATTTCAAATCCATCCTTGTTATGTATCCTTAGAAATGTGCAATGTTGACGTGGCATTTTTTATGCCATCACTAGCACTTAACCATACCCATTCGACAGATCTCAAAGCTCCCTTAATCAAAGCATTCTTTAACCTAATGGGTGAGGGACACCAGCACCTTGAGGAATTCTGTGACAGCCATCTTCTCTATACCAAAGATGGTGATGAAGGGTGCTGCATAGAGTTGGTGTCCCTGATCTCAGTAGGAATGATAGGGTCCCACTATTTGGCAATGAGAAAGAATGAAATCATGCCATTTGCAGCAACGTGGATGGAACTGGAAGGTATTATGCTAAGTGAAATAAGTCAGTCAGAGAAAGAAAGACATCATATGTTTTCACTCATATGTGGAACTTGAGAAACTTAACAGAAGACCATGGGGGAAGGGTAGGGGAAAAAAATAGTTACAAACAGAGAGGGAGGAAGGCAAACCATTAGAGACTCTTAAATACAGAGAACAAACTGAGGGTTGATGGGGGCGTGGGGGAGAGGGGAAAATGGGTGATGAGCATTGAGGAGGGCACTTGTTGGGATGAGCACTGGGTGTTGTATGTAAGCGATGAATCACAGGAATCTACCCCCAAAACCAAGAGCACACTTTACACACTGTATGTTAGTCAATTTGACAATAAATTATATTTTAAAAAATTTTTAAAAAAGACCACAAAGCAAAAAAAAAATTTAATTTAAAAAAATAAAAAAGATTTTAAAATTTTAAAAGTTAAAATAAATAAATAAAATAAAAAGGAATGATGGGATCCCAACATAAAAGAGACCATGGATGGAGCTTTAATATTGGAGATAAGGTGGGAGGAATTCCCATAATAAACCAAAGTATTAGAATGGGAATGAAGGTGCTGCTTGCCATATATAGATGAAAACATTCTAAGTCTGCTGGGAAGAAATCTAATTTAAATTGCCCAACTAAACATTCATGGCTTTTCCTCATTCCCAGACCTAGGACAGTTGACAGACCTATAGTCCCCTGACAGAAATATAAGCTAAGTCAATTTGAGAAAGGACCTTGCAATGTGACTACAGGTATATATACCATAAGTTTTCTATAGAGCTTTCCTCACAGCCACCTGTGGCCATTTACCAGGATGACTTTGCACAGCCTTCAAAAGAGTATTCTTTTGACTGGTGAACGAGATTACACAAGTACTTTTTTTCATGACTTGCGGTTTTTTAGGAGTAATTGCATTCTTTTATTTACCATTGGCATTGTAAACAATGCCTCAACTTATTGTTAATTATTTTTATTTTTAAAATTAAAAACATAGCCTGAAAACAGGCTATGTTACTTATGGTCTGGAAACTCACATTTGGTCTAGTCTTATATATTTTTCAGGATATGCTCAATAATGTTTATATGTTATTTTGGTCACATTTTTAAAAAATTTAATGTATTGCCATAACAATTACAGATAGGAACAGTTCTATCATTAATGTTAATATAAAAAGATAACTTTTATATTGCATATCTGAAACTGCACAGTCCCTTGTTTCCCCCATTAGAAAAAAAAATTATTTTTGTAAGATAATATCTGATAGTACAAATACTCTGAGGAACTCAACTGTCATATGATAAGTAATATATTAAAAAATCTACCATATATTATACCAGATGAATTAGCAGCTATATTCTATACAACCAGGAATGTATATAGCTGTAAAATATAGCAATTTTATACCAATTTTAGAATTTTTTCATTTAATCAAAGATATTGAAACTTTATAATTCCTATAGAGGTAGTTGATGACATGAATTACATAAATTACAATTGTACAGTCCTTGGGACCTTAGAACACAGAAAAACTTCAATTAATGTTAGTTTCTTTCTCTTTTCCCTATGTACTTAATAAATAAATGTTTGAAAGTGCATAAAGAAACTTAAAAGTTAGTATTATAATGCTTTCAGTACTCTGAAAAAGTTCAATAAATAAAGTCCTTCTAAATTCCTAAAGAGAGGCTTCTGAAACTACCTTCAGTCATTCATGTATCGCTAGATGATCCCTTTTTAAAAAAACAAAAACAAAAACAAATGTTTATTTATTTTGATAGAGAGAGAACATGAGCAGGGGAGGGGCAGAGAGAGAGGGAGAGAGAGAATCCCAAGCAGGCTCCGTGCTGTCAGCACACATGGCCCAGTGAGAGGCTCAAACCCATGAACTCTGAGATCATGACCTGAACCAAAATCAAGAGTTGGATGCCTAGACAACTGAGCCATCCAGGTGCCCCTAGAAGTTCCTTTCTTAAAAATATTTTCTCTACGTACCCAGTTATTTGTATGGTTTCTACTCACTAATTGCCTTTTTCATTTCTTTTCCTCTGTAAAGAGGGAAATCATTTTAGGATTGATTAAGCATTATGCCTATTTTAACCACAGCCACACCAGACAGGTGACTGTTAGCTATATTAGGAGCTGGGCATTTTAAATAAGTGGAAGGGCTGTGCAAAGGACAGAGGAAGAAAATGAGAACAAGCGTGGATACGGGGGGGGAGGGGGGGAGAAATGACTTCAGATTTTTTTCCTTGACCCAATCTGACTGCAGAAATTGGCATCTGGCCCCAAAAGCCAACATGAAATGGCAGAGGTACCTTGACTTTATCCAGGGAGTCATTTAGTTATTAAGGACAATCAAGCTTCATTCTGTAGTCATTTTTGGATAGGAAAAATAGATGTTTTATCAATTTAGTGCATTTGTCATAATGACTAAGGACTGGACATTAAGTTTAATGTAGCATAACCTTATGAAATGAAATTTTAAAATACTGATATTTCACTGTTTTTTTAGAGATATCTGTGAATAGCCAGATATAGTCAAACATGCCTCAAACATGTGCAGTATAGAGACATATTTCTTCCCAATAGTTTTGGAAGCCTCTGTAGGGAATGGCTATGAAAGGCATTTTTGAAAAAAAAAATGGGCTAAAAGACGAAGATGGAAAAAGCCTTAAAACCGTAAAAATAAGGCTCTGTACATATGTATTGTATGCTGGCCTCATCCAAAACAAAAAGATATAGGTTATTACCTTTTCTTGTAAAATCTTTATGTGACCATTCAATGCTCTGTATATATCATGAGCCTTTTATTTTTAAGTTAAAGTTATTAGATATATTACTCTCTAATTTATATCTAAGTGATCGTTAAATAACCATGTTCTTTAAATGGTAGATACTTAACTTTTACACGCTCTCTCCCTTCCCTTGCTCATCACAACTTCTGGAAAATAGTTGTATGCTTGTATCTTCTGTCCCCACTCTCTTTCACTCCTCATTGTGGAGGGGGGTTCCTTTGCAGTTTTACCTCTGTCTACACTGTATGGAAATCATGCTCAGCAGGTCTCCTCCCAATTGCTGAATCCAGTGAACTTTCAGTCCTTATCTGATTTAGCATTTAACTCTGTTGCCTGTTCATCTGATTATATAATGATAGGTACATATCATTTTACATACAATTTTTATTCAATGACAAAATACTATATGCTCATTGCAAAAAAATAAATGGAAACTACACTGAAGAGTAGAACAAAGCCCCCTCCTCACTATCCCATTTGTCAGGAGAACCAATGTCTACAGCTGAGGTTCATCAGACCGGACAATTTTCTGTGTACATTTAGTATATAACTTCAAATTTCAAATCCAAACTGAAAGAGAGGATTTGAGATGAAAAATAAAATATCCTTTACTCTCAATCCTCACTTTTGATAACCCTTTATAAAAATGTGTATTTCTTTTGGCGGTTATATCCATTATGTTTATATTCATTCACTTATTTATCAGCTTACATTGTATCTAACTACTACCCCATCATGAAGAATGAGGAATTTTGCTCACTTATACTGTTTTCTCACTTCCCTATTCCCACACATGCCACACTTTAAACTCTAAAAGGCATGTTTTTAGGTATTAAGCTTTTCTATTTGCTAATCTAGGTCTTCAAATAAAATACAACCCCTTATTTCTTGACTCATTCATTTTAGACATATGTCATATTATCTAATACTCTATTTTATGGCACTTCTCTTCTAGTAACTAAAAATAATTATTTCCTTTGTCTATAGGTAATTTTAAAAATGACATTTGCAATAATTATTTAAATGTAGCTCCCTGCAGAATCAACTGGTGTGATTAGACAATGAGTGGACATAGATCCCCTGCCATTAACTTTGTGCAGCTGGAAGGAACACATAGCTAACAAACAGGGAAGGGGGGAGAGCACGTTGTTTTTGTTTATATGTTTATTTTTTTTATGTTTATTTACTTTTGAGAGAGACAGAAACAGAGTGTGAGTGGGGGAGGGGCAGAGAGAGAGGGAGACACAGAATCCGAAGCAGGATCCAGCCTCTGAGCTGTCAGCACAGAGCCTGACGTAGGGCTGGAACTCACTAGCCATGAGATTTTGACCTGAACAAAAGTCGATCACTTAACCAACTGAGCCACCAGGCACCCCTGTTTATTTTTATGATGCTATATTTTCTCCTTATCATTAAGGTCACTTAGCTTCTCAATCACATGTTTTATTACAGAAAATTCTTTCTTTTCTAGGAAACATTCTTCCTGGAACTGTCTTATTCCCTGTTCTAATTTGCACTCTGGACCTACTACCTAACCATCATCCTGGAATTATTTTTCTTTTTAAAAAATCTTCTGCTATTTAAGTATTTTATTATACTTTGTTCTAAAAAAAATATGTAGCAAACCATCTTCCAGTCCTCTTAGGAGAGCAACCTAGCATTTAAAATTTTCTTCCCTTGGATTGACTTGCAGAAGACATCTCATTTTCAAGAAAATCCCAGGGGATGAAATCTTACAAGTAGTATTTGAGTAGGTTTCTTTTCATGTAGAAATTGCAGTGAAAATTGGTAATCTCAAATAACAGGCAATATTGAATAGATGCAATTTTAGTATTTGCAAAGGATTAATAATTTATGAAGACTGACATATTACTAGTGTTTGTAATAACAAGATTTTTAGTTCCTTGAACAAATATTTATCCAGAACTCGGTATGTTCTCAGCATTGTTTCATGCTCAGGGGATATAGCAGTTCCTCAGGAAGAGTTTATTCTAGTTGATGAGGCAGAGGCAAAAGATAAGAAACATGTAAACATTAAATATAGAATGAGAAGTCAATCCTTGATGATGCTGGAAAGGTGCAATAAGGAAGTGCTGGGGGATGGAGAGGGGCACACCTTGCAGGGGGGGGGTCTCTGAAAAGATGAAATTGTTTTTGTTTTTATGTTTCATAGTTTCTTCTCTTCATTTTATTTTTAAAAATTGTTTTATTTCAAAATAATCAATGTTATGGAAAAGTTGAACATGTAATACAAAACATTTTTTTTTTCTGAACTGTTTGAGAGTACATTGCTGGCTTGTTCCATCATTTCTGAATACTGTCATATATACTTCCTAAAGACAGGGATATTCTATTACATAAACATGACACACAATAGATTAAGTATTTGGTTTTGTGGTCTCACTTTTTCCCTTTCTTGAGTTCCTCTGTTGTTTTATTGGATGAATAGGAAGCAAGTCTTTCAAAGAGGATTGTCTCTGAGTGGTAAAATTTTCTAAGTCTTATGTACCTAAAAATGCCCTTAGTTTTACCAGAACTCATGATTGGTAGTCTGGCTGGGCATTTAATTCTAGGTTCCCAATCATATTTTTTTCTGACCTCAGTCTTCAAGCATACAGTGAGAAGGTAGACTCCCATTCATCAGAAGCAACAAGTAGAAGACCTGGAGATCCTCTCTACCTTTCATAAATCTCTGCCTAGATGAGGTCTTTTTTCTTTGTTCATGTGCTCCTTCTATTCATCTATGTGACCTTTGAAGCTGAGAATATATGCATTTATGTCTAAAAAATAAGTTATCTTCTATTATTTCTCTGGTAATTTCTTTAGGATATTTTGTCCTCTTTCTGAAACTTTTTGAAGGATCATAACTCCCCTGGATAGGTCCTCTAAGACTTTAAACTTTTCTTCTACATGTTCCTATATTTCTTGCAGCCTGATTTATGAGAGATTCCCTCAGGTTTATTTTCCAGAACTTCTTATTTTTTTCTCAATATCAGACATTGTAATTTATAATGTATTCTCAATAAGTCTTTATTGTTCTTTAGTTTCTATGAAGATGTATAAAATTATATTCTGTGTTCAGAATTACCTGATTCTTTCAGAGTTGATTCATTGGTTCATGTTGACACTGTGTGTGTGTGTGTGTGTGTGTGTGTGTGTGTGTGTGTGTGTGTGTGGTGATTATTTTTCTTCTAATATGATATTTGTCTATTTAACATCATGAACTGAAGTCTAGCTCACTTGAGACATTCTTGGCCTGGGTTCCTTCTGCCAGCATGTAATCTTGCTCCTCACCAGGAACACCTTCAATTGAATTCCCTTCAATGAGAGGTGAGGACTGTGTGCTCTGTGTGCTCTGAGCCCACAAAGTTAAATTTTCCTTTAAACTGCATGAGTAGAGAGCAGAGAGCTTATTCTGGGATTCCCAAGCCATTTTTTTTGGGGGGGGGGGCAAGAAGAGGTGGTAACTTGCACAGCTGTTCAGACAACAAGCACCAACCCTGATCTCTAACTTCTGTCCACTCGTGAAACTGGAACTTTTATCTCCAGGTTAGGAGCATTTCAGGGGCACCACCATCACAGACCATGATTTCTATCTCCATGGCAGCCTTTGTGTGTGCACAACTGGGCTGTACCCCTGCTCCTATATTTCTTAATATATCCCATATTTCCCATATTTTCAGAAATTCATCAAGATTATAGCTTCCATTTGAAAACTGCTATAAATATATTATCTATGGTACTTTCATATTTTATTTCAATGGGATTTGTGGAAGGAGAAGAGTATGTATGTCTAACCTGTCACTTTGAACCAGAAACCCCAGTTTTTCAACCTCAAAGCTTTCTCCCTCAGCCTACTCTCTGCCACTTCTTTGACTTTTATTTGTCCCATTAGTACTGACTTCTTTCCTTGTACCTTTCCACAAATGTTGATATTCCATCCTTGTCTATCTCCTCTTTTTCTCCTACTTATTTCTGTGAATGATTTTCACTCACTCCCGTGGATTCAGCTTTCACTGTAAGCTAGTGAACTCATTATACACGACTAGCTCTCATCTCTATTCTGGGCTCCAGCTTTGTATTCTCTACTCACTATTGTCATTTCATGCATATTTAATTTTCCACCCAATGTCAAGAAACAGTAGATACTCAATAACTTAATTAATTAACTAATTAATGCATAAATGATCTAGAACTAGTTCTAAGGTAATCTTTCTACTATACCAATACTATTTCCTAATTATTTTTCACAAATAACTGGGAAGAATTAATGAATATTAATGAATGATTAATAAATGAATGATTTGCTCAGTGTGAGCTCAACCCTGGGCCTCCTCTTTACCAAAATTTTTACCTAACTTATTTGCTGATAACACAATGTACTCAAATTTCACTCATCTCTCCCTACAAAAAAATGGAGACCAAAAAACTTGAGAGGGAAAAAGAACCACAACAGTTTCCAGTTTCCAACGACAACATAGCAATATACTTCTATTTCTAATTTCAGTTACTGTAATTAAACTTCTGTTATATCAAGTTTTTGAAGCTAAAACACTCAAAGCAGAAGTTTTCACTTACCTAATTGGCTACCAGTGCAAGTGTAGATTCAATCCATCTGTCTCTAAGTGGATATGTGTATCTCTGCCAGTCTGCCCTTTGTTTTGGCTTTAAATTACCCTTTTAAAGACTGATTTCCCATGGAAGAAAAGCTAACAAGAGTCACTCTTCTAGTCTGAGCATTTCAAGTATAAATTTTGATACTGGACATAGATTCTATCCAATTCTGCCAGAATGAAGAAAAGTTTCAAATTAGCTAAGGTTTCCTACCACTATGGATTCTTTAGATACTTAAAAACAAAAGAAAACGTAACAAGGTTCTTTGTCCACACAGTACAATTATCTGACACCTAATAAATTGGTGTGGTACGGACAATAATATCTTTCGTTCCAGTTCTAATCATTGACTGGTCCAGCCAATCTGCCTTCACATTCAAGGATTCCAAGAATGGTTACTCACATAATCTTCCAAAGAAACCATAAAACCTTTTTTAAATTTAAGAAACTGTAGGCAAATGAGATTTTCACAGGTTTGGAATCATAGGTCAACTTTTCTCTGGATATTCCAAATAAAAACACTTTATATGAATAATAACAGTAATAACAATAATAAAAGCTAACATGTATTAACTGCTAGGCAATACTCTAAACTCATTACATAGAACATTTCATTTAACTTTTGCAAAAACTTTTTGGGTAAGTCTTATTATTACCCCATAAAGAATTGAGGCTTAGAAAAGTTAAATGTCTTGGCCAAGTCATTTCTCCAGTTCATAAGTGGTAGAGCTGGGACTTGAACCCAAGCAATCTGATAACAGAGCACGTATTTTTAACCAGTAGGCAAGGTTATAAAACAGATTTCATCTTGTATGTCAGCTTTTATTGACAGTGACAATATGGAGAATGTTGAAAACATTCAGTCACTAGACTCAGTATGACAGAGTACCAACACTGACCAATGAGGTAAACCATGAGCACATTAGAGTTTATTTATTCTAGGTATGTATGTATGTATGTATGTATGTATGTATGTATGTATTTGTTTGTTTATTCTAGGTATTTCCCCTCTTAAGGAAAGTGAAAGAAACAGGGAGGGAGGGGGAGAGAGAGGGAGACAGAGACGGAGACCGGCAGACAGACAATTTGCCTGTGTATCTATAAACAACTCTCAGAAAACGCATAGTTTAGGTTAGACAAATTCACAGAATGTGTCAAACCCTGACAGCAATTTGTCTTTCTCTATGGTAGGCTTGTAACAAAAAACTAGTGATTTGAATAATTGCTCTACTTTATTTTCCTTCCCCCACACACTGATGGAGTATTTTTTTAAGATGAAGGAAGTAATATGAAGAAGAAAGAAGAGACGTAAGATGCTTAGAAAACTATCACTTGGATGACTGAGTCAACTGTGTTCAATTTCAAGGAAATTTCAAAAAAAAAATAAAGAAGACCTTAATTTTTATTTTCAGAGGGACCAGATAGTGGAAACTTGCACAGGTAATTAAGGAGGGATCATATTTCTGTGATATTCACCCATCTTCCTTTTTTCTCCTGATATTTCTTGCTTTTCTTTCTCCTAATTTGAACAGGCTATCTTCCCTGTGTTCCTTGACTTGAGGTTTGATTTAAGGCAAATTTTTCCAAGTTTCTGGTAAAGACAAATTTAAAACTGAAGGTCACCGAATTTCTGTCCAGACTAGAAAAAGTTTTCCAGCAGGGGAGACAGAGAAAGAGGGGAAGGGAGGTGTAATGAGAGCCAAAATCTCCCTGGATCCCAAGGAGAGAGTCTTAACGTCCTGCTTTCCAGAGAAGAGCCCAAGGGAAACAGACCTGGGATATTTTTATGGAACACCAAAACAAAAGGTACTTGGTTCCCAGGAAAAGCCTCCAGGAAACACAAACTGTCTATGCTTCTTCTAAGAGTTATTTATGGATATATCAATAATCTCAATCTCTCTCTCTCTCTCTCTCTCTCTGTCTCTCTCTCCCCCCAACTTTCTCTCTTCTTCCCCCTGCCCCCCTCAAATTTCTCTTTGTAAAGAAGTACCCAGGAAAAGAAAGGCTCTATGACACCTCCAGTTTAAGAAACCATGAACAGCCTCACAGACATGCCAATGTCTCTGAATGGCAGAAGGAAACAGGAAGATTCCCTGATTCTAGGAGTGACACAGAAGGAGGAAAGAGAACCCTCAAAGCCAAAGCAGGGATGCCTAGGGAGCCAAGGACATCTCACAGCAAAAATGTGGAGTGATACCCTAAGGCCAATTAGGACAGTGCATATCTCATTTGCTATCTTCATGGAAATATAATAGAGATATTATATTGGGATGGATCCCCTCCCCCAATGTCTTGACACTTCATAGCCTCTACAAAATCTTAAATATATTTTTAGATATATACCCTAAAGAAATGTGAAGGTAGAGAAATCCCAAATTAATAGAAATAATTATTCTATCCCACTGTAACAGAAAGAGAGCTCAAAATAGATAGCTGGATTATATAAAAATTTAAAAGTTACATTCTTTACCCTCAATTTGGTAGATAAAGATGCATTCCCACCACCACCCCCAAAAAGGGAGGGGGCACCCGGGTGGCTTAGTCGGTTAAGCATCGGACTTCAGCTCAGATCATGATCTCAAGGCTTGTGAGTTCAAGCCCCACTTTGGGCTCTGTGCCTATAGCTCAGAGCCTGGAGCCTGCTTCAGATATGTGTATTCCTCTCTGACCTTTCCCCACATGCACTCTGTCTCTGTCTCTCAAAACTAAATAAACAAAAGATTCATCCCCACTACATCCATTTATACAATCTAAAAAATGATTAGGAAGAAGGGTGTTAATAGTACTAATCTATGGCAAAATAACTTCTTACTTCATAGATGCAAAGAAGAAAATGTAAAATTAAATTTGAATATTAATCAAGTAATATAAAAATGTAACATTAAATGAAAGAGTGTGAAATATATTCATGATGAAGAAGCAGAATCACTACCATTCAAGAACATTAACAGCAAGTGAAAGGTTTCAATGAGAAATCATCATAGAAGAGCCTTCAGTTTGTTTAATCTTGTCTTTGTGTTCTATGTGCTATATCCTTTACCACGTCAAATACTTAAGAGCTAATGCAAACATTTTCTAAACCTAACCTAGCATGAGTGAAAGTTTATTTCCTGTATAACTGGTTAAGTCCATTTAGAGGAATCCTAACTCAGGTCACAAGTGTCTACTTAAGGAATCAAAGTAATAAATTATTGAATAAGACCCCTGTGACATGTGCAAATAAACATGCTCCGGGTGCCAACATGCTCACATAGAATAACTTAACAAGCTCCGTCTACAGTGCCAAGGCAGAGAGAAGAGGGAGTCAGCTGTCAAACATATTTGCAACCAACCAAATTCATGCAAATGATTCCAAATGATCAGGCCAAAAAAAACAGCCATCCTCGCCTAGTTGGAAGGCATTAGTTAGAGCTGGTAAAACTGTTAAATACTATCTGGTTGCCAGAAAAAGACCAGAAAGAAAGTGAATTTGTTAAGCTTTGAAAGCCGAGATTCTTTTTTTTTTTCTTTTTTTTAAAACATCTGTTAGGCCCAGAGAGTACAAGAAGGCCAGGCTATGACAGTGATATACATTTGGTTTTAATTCGAATACAGTTGACACACAATGTCACATTAGATTCAGGTGTACAACATGTGAATCAACTAGTCTATATGTTATGCTATGCTCACCACAAGTTGTAGCTACCATCAGTCCCCATACAGCGCTATTACAGTACCACTGACTGTATTCCCTATGCTGTACTTTTTATCCCTGTGACTTATTCATTCCACAACTGGAAGCCTGTAATGATGGACACTTGTCCATGTCTTGACTATTGTAAATAATGCTGTGGTAAACAGGGGTGCATATGTCTTTCCAAATTAGTGCTTTTACTTTCCTTGGGTAAATACTCAATAGTGGAATTACTGGATCATATGGCATTTCTATTTCTAATTTTCTGAGGAACCCCTCAATACTGTTTTCCAGAATACAGGTCTTTCACCTCCTTGGTTAAGTTTATTCCTATGGCAGCGAGGATGTGGTTTACTGTTGGTGGGAATGTAAGCTGGTGCAGGCACTCTAGAAAACAGTATTGAGGGGTTCATCAATAGATTAGTGGATAAAGAAAATGTATATCTCTTTATCTCTAATATCTATATCTATCATATATCTATATAGATATATACAGATATATACAATGGAATATTACTCAGCCATAAAAGATATGAGATCTTGTCATTTGTGACAATATGGACAGACCCAGAGGGTATTATGCTAAGTGGAATAAGTCATAGAGAGAAAGACAAACACATGACTTTAGTGGAATCTGAAAAAACGAATCAAGTGAATAAACAAATAAAAAGCAGAATCAGACCTATAAGTACAGAGAACAAACTGATGGTCACCTGGTGGTGGGGGTTAGGCAAAATGGGTGAAGGGGAGTGGGAGATTCAGGCTTCCAGTTGTGGAATGAGTAAGTCACAGGGATAAAAAGTACAGCATAGGGAATACAGTCAGTGGTACCGTAATAGCACTGTGTGGGGACTGATGGTAGCTACACTTGTGGTGACCCATAACCTGGCCTTCTTGTACTCTCTGGGTCTAACAGATGTTTAAAACTAAAAAACAAAACAAAACAAAAAGTCATGCTACTGATCTGATTTTAAAAATATACATTGTTTTAAAAAAATTAAATATTGATATTCACCAAATATTACATGATTTATGTTAATATAAATGTAACACATCCAGTTATTAAGTAAAGCAAATGAACTGTTAATACTTTTGAAAAAAAAAAAAAAACAGGTGACACAGACTGTCCTTGCCAATCTAGTACCTGCTTGATTCCCTTCCGGAAGTACTTGCTCTTATCTCATGATCTCTGCCCCTGGAATCTATTCTCAGTCAAGAGACAACCATCTTACTCAATAAAACAAATCCTAGTAATCTTAACTGCTGATTTATATTACATTTCAAAATCACATTTATTATGTGCTTCTGGTTATAGGAGTTATTCATTTAAATTACTAAATTAAATAAATATAAAAATAGTAAATAAAATTCCACCTTGCAGTGGAACTTTTTTGTAAAAATTTTGCTGTTTATTTTTCCAGGTAGATAAACATCTAGTATTTCACATTCTAGTTTGAAATTTCCTTAACCTGTGTTTTGAACTTCTAACTAGGGCACCCCAGAGTCAATGTATTAAGCTAAGGACTCTAACAGGGCAAGTCAATGGATGACAGATTGGAGACAAGCACACCTTTTGGTTGTCCTCAAATTAGATGAGCTATCACCCCGTTAGCAATGTAGTGTGACTATATATGAAAGAGGTGCACTGAAAAATAAGATGGTGGTGCTAAATTCAGAAAAGTTAACATCTTTAGAGTCAACTAAATACACCTGTGATAATAGAAGAATTAAAGGCAAAATGACAATGAAGGAAAAGGAATCTTATTTATTTATTTTTTTAATGTTTAATTTTGAGAGAGTGCCAGTGGGGGAGGGACAGAGAGAGGGGGACAGAGGATCTGAAGCACACTTTGCGCTAACAGCAGTGAGCTCGAGGTGGGACTCAGACTCACGAAGTGTGAGATCATTACCTGAACTGAAGTCAGACGCTCAACTGACTGAGCCACCCAGGTTTCCCAAAGTAATTTTAATATCTACTTTGTCCTACAATATTTCTACCTCTACAATACTGTAGGCAAGGCTTTGTTGTCATCCCTATGGCTTAGTCTACATCATGACTTTCGTGGTCCATAGGCACTTTTTTCTTTGTGGTCCTCTTCCTCTATAAGAAAATATTAAAAATTATACATCATAATTGCATTGGAATAAAGACAAATATAATCCACGCTGGATTCCATTATTAGCATTCATCATTATGTTTTTTCTTATTTTAAAAGAAATTAAAATTAAAATCTTTTTTAGGTCCCTAAAAGTATTGTGGACATTAGGCACTGTAACTACCAGCCAACATTAAGTCAGTCCCATCTATGACAGATAGTGCTAGATAGTGTATTTATTCACCCCTTCTGGAATAACAAAACCCCAATTTTTAGCCTGGAACAATGTACATCCAAAATAAAGACTATAGTTTCCAGGATCCCTTGCAGCTATATTTAGCCAATGGAATGTGAGTAGAAACAATGGGGATAACTTCCAGGTTGTGTTTCCTTTTCCTATGGGAAAATCCTACTTTGGATTCAGTGTGGTAGGAATGAGTCATTCACACCATGTAAATGGGGACAACAGTCTATTTATACTAGAACAATAAAGTAGTAAGAACCTGGGTTTCTGACATCTCATGGAGCTTTGATGACTTCCCAGAATGCAGTCACAATATAAGCCCAGACTTTGTATGAATGAGAAATAAATTACTATTTAGTTTAAGTCCCTATTTGGGGGGGAGGGGGTCTTGATTACATGCAGCCAAACTTATATCCCAAGTAACAGAATCAACTTTCACAGTAAGAAAACTGAGGCACCAGATTGGATTTTCTCAATGTGGTTTAGTAGAAACTAAAACAAGACAAAGGTCAACCCTGATCTACCCATACTTAAAACCCTATGCTCTGTTCATTGCCTTCCCACATTGTCTTCTCCCTTCAGAGAAACAAAAACATGAAGAACAAAGCAATTATGAGAGAAAGAAGAGCATAAACTTTATGAAGCAATAAATGTCATCAAAAGAGAATCCAAACAAAAAACAAATGGAAAGAAAAAATGAAACAGATTCAGTGTGGATTTTTGCCAGCACCACATGACTTGACATTCTGAATTATGACTACTTACAGGAAGTATTAGAAACTTTCCAAGAAAGGGGGTAGTTCATATAAATGATGAATCCTACATTTTGCTTATTTGTTAACTTTGACTGTAAGTTTATATATTAGTTTTCTGGCTCTGATAATTTCTGATTTCCACTGACACAAAGCATCATACTGAGGTGAGAGTCCACAAAACATATCTGGTAAAAGTATAATAGCGAGAAATATTTCCAAATACAGATCCAGTTGTTTCCTTCTAACCCTTGGGATATAGGTTCGTCCCTCCTGAGCAGTTTTCTGCCTTACCCAGTATGTCCCTCAGGGTGAACAAGGACCCCTGCCCAGTTACTTCTGTCCTTTAAATACACTAAACAGTCTAGTTACTGAATGAATTGCACTTTTTAAAGATTAAGGTATTTTATATACACACTTGAATCTTGGGTCTTTTAAAGTAGCCATATTTCTAAAAAAGACATTTTATTTAAAAGGAGTCTTTCAATGAGTCTGGAGGTTTTCCTCTATTCCTTGTTCATTAGAGTAAACAAAATGAAAGGGCACAGATGTCACTTGCTCCCTGGGAATCTGTTAGCTTTTTAGGAGAATACAGGTCATCTTAGAAGTCTTTTAAAAAAATCAAGCTTCTCCCTCACAAATATATTCATGGAATATGCAACATCCAGCTATATTCACTATATCCTCCAATAATAAATGTTTTAAAACATCCAACTTTTTAAAAATCATTTTGGATCTAGCAATAGGAGTATCACCAGAAGACTTAACCTTGTAATTATATACTTTTTTTATTTTTAAATTTTTATTTAAATCCCAGTTAGTTAACATATAGTGTAATAATTTCAGGAGTAGAATTTAGTGATTCATCACTTACATATAACACCTAGTGCTCATCTCAACAAGTCCCCTCCTTAATGCCAGTCACCCATTTAGCCCATCCCCCCACCCAACCTCCCACCAACAACCCTCAGTTTGTTCTCTGTATTTACGCTTCTCTTATGGTTTGCCTCCCTCTCTGCTTTTTTATTATTTTTCCTTTCCTTCCCCTATGTTCATCTGTTTTGTTCCTTAAATTCCACATATGAGTGAAGTCATAAGATATTTACCTTTCTCTGATTTATTTTGCTTAGCATAATACATTCTAGTTCCATCCACGTTGTTGCAAATGGCAAGATTTAATTCTTTTTGATCTCTCGCTAATATTATATATCACGTCATCTTTATCCATTGATCAGTCAATGGATATTTGGACTCTTTCCATAACTTGGCTATTGTTGATAGTGCTGCTCTAAACATTGGGGTGCATGTGCCCCTTCAAATCAGCATTTTTTAATCATATGGAAAAATACCTAGTAGTGCAATTGCTGGATAGTAGGGTAGTTCTATTTTCAATTTTTTGAGGAACCTCAATACTGTTTTCCAGAGTAGCTGTACCAGTTTGCTTTCCCACCAGCAGTGGGAAAGAGTACCCCTTTCTCTGCATCCTCACCAACATCTGTTGTTTCCTGAGTTGTTAATTTTAGCCATTCTGACAGGTGTGAGGTGATATCTCATTATGGTTTTGATTTGTATTTCCCTGATGGTGAGTGATATTGAGCATCTTTTCATGTGTCTGCCAGCCATCTGGATGTCTTCTTTCAAAAAGTGTCTGTTCATGTCTTTTGCCCATTTCTTCACTGGATTGTTTGTTTTTTGGGTGTTGAGTTTGATAAATTCTTTATAAATTTTGGATGCTAACCCTTTATCCCATATGTCATTTGTAAATATCTTCTCCCATTCCATCAGTTGCTTTTAGTTTTGTTGATTGTTTCCATCACTGTGCAGACGCTTTTTATCTTGATGAGGTCCTAATAGTTCATTCTTGCTTTTGTTTCCCTTGCCTCCAGAGACATGTCTAGTAAAAAGTTGCTGTGGCCAAGGTCAAAGAGGTTGTTGCCTGTTTTCTTCTCTAGAACTGTAATGGTTTCCTGTCTCACATTTAGGTCTTCCATCCATTTTGAGTTTATTTTTGTGTATGGTGTAAGAAAGAGGTCCAAGTTAATTCTTCTATATGTTACTGTCCAGTTTTCCCAGCACCACTTGCTGAAGAGACTGTCTTTATTCCATTGGATATTCTTTCCTGCTTTGTCAAAGATTAGTTGGCCATACATTTGTGGGTCCATTTCTGGGTTCTCTGTTCTGTTTCATTGATTTGAGTGTCTGTTTTTGTGCCAGTACCATACTGCTCTGATGATTACAGCTTTGTAATATAGCTTAAAGTCTGGAATTCTCATGCCTCCAACTTTTGTTTTCTTTTTCAGGATTGCTTTGGTTATTCACGGTCTTTTCTGGTTCTATACAAATTTTAGAATTGTTTGTTCTAGCTGTGTGAAGAATGCTGGTGTTATTTAGATAGGGATGGCATTGAATATGTATATTGCTTTCAGTAGTACTGATATGATTATGTACTTTTATCTCCTAAGATCAAAGCTGATCCAGAAAGACAGAAAGCCACTAAGTGAATTCACATCATTGCCCATCCTGTCACAAAGACTCTGGTAGCCAGAGTCAGAGTTAGATAAAAGAATGTAAGGCGAACATATTGTTCTTTTCCCTCTAGAAATTGCCCCCAAAGTGGCATTAGTGAAAGACAATTTGTCATAGTGAGGGGAAAAATATTAGAACTTTATATTTTATTTAGGCAATAAGAAAGTAATTAAGCTTTATTACACAGATCTATACCATTCCCCTCATTCAGTCTGTATGTCAGAGCCCTCTGCCACATGCAATGAGCAAGGTATGTGGAAAAGAGATGAGTCCTTTGAAAACACTCAGGAGTGACAGCAATATACTGTCTCATGTACTTGTTTCCAGTGTATTCTATTGTGTTGTAATTTTTGTGGATCTAGTTAAATGGACTAAGCAATTAATGGGTTTCAAATGAATCTACCCTCACAAAATGTCAAGTGGATTTAAAAGTTTCTGCAAAACTTAACAGAAACCCATGGGGAAGGGGAAGGAAAAAAAAAAAAGAGGTTAGAGTGGGAGAGAGCCAAAGCATAAGAGACTGTTAAAAACTGAGAACAAACTGAGGGTTGATGGGGGCTGGGAATGAGGGGAGGGTGGGTGACGGGTATTGAGGAGGGCATCTTTTGGGATGAGCACTGGGTGTTGTATGGAAACCAATTTGACAATAAATTTCATATATTGAAAAAAAAATTAAAAAAATAAAAAAAATAAAAAATAAAAAAAATAAAAGTTTCTGCAAATAATCCACAGATTGAAATTTCTAATAATTTAAACACAAAGCAAACCACTAGAAAAAATGGCAAAATTAATATTTTAGCTTCTGATATAAATTTTTTGTCAGTCATGTTTTTTTTTTGTTTTTAGTTTTTTGTTTTATTTTTAGATACAGAGTGTGAAAAGGGGAGGGGGCAAAGAGAGAGAAAGAGAGAGAATCTTAAGCAGGCTCCATGTTCAACACAGAGCCCAACACGGCTTGATCACATGACCATGAGATCATGACCTGAGCTGAAATCAAGAGTTGGATGTTCAACCAACTGAGTCACCTAGGTGCCCCTTTCAACCATGTTTTATAGTCAAAAAATCATCTACTCATGTACAAAAAGATCTCAGTCTGAAACCTTCAAAATTATCAAGAATATTGCTTGAAATATGGATTTACTTTTACTATTTATGACAATAAATGGCCACAATTTTATCAATGAACCTCATGCTAAGGGTATATCATATCATAAGATATTAATTCATGACTATAAGCAAGACAGTTTTAATATAAATATGTTAAATATAGCATAATCATTTTTTCAGTGGTATTTAAAACCAGACCACTCTCAAGCCAGCAACTTGTAACATTTTGCTAAATTGAATGACAAATATTTAGGAGTCACTTCTGTGGTCCCTTAGTTAACAGTGAAAGACACATCCCATTGGAAAAACACTTTCTCTTTCTAGTAAAAATGCCTGATACAATTTATAGAAATGAATATACTGACAAATCACAAAGCATTCTTTTATCAACAAATAGATTTGGAAGGTACATAGAAAACATTACTGAAGATTTGGCAAAATGAGCATCAGATCAAGTTATCAAGTATGAGAGGTTTGCTGTTAGTTGGATGAACATAGTGGTGTTTCCACATGTCTCAGCTTATGCATCTGTCAGACTTTGTTTAGATGAAATACACAAAGAACTACTTTTGTCATCAGTCATCAAAGGAGAGATGAAACAAAGAAAGCAGTTCTCAATAGTATAAAAATTCTTTAATAAAACAATGCTTTATACAACTGTGTAATATAACCACTACCAGAGCCACTGCCTTGACAAGAATATAAAGATTTAAGGTTAAGCTGACAGAGCTAGCACTGTACAATGGACCTCTTCCTGCATTGTTCAGAGACCAAGCTAGTAGCAAAGAAGTCATAGTCTTCAAGCTATAGGATGTCAACAGTATGACGTTTTATAGAATTAAGACTTTCTAAAATAGTAGAATCTTTAGAATATTCTCAATCAGGTAGAAGAAGAGCAGGAAAATCTTTTGCAAAATCTCAAAGTTTTGCTGGTTAGCTCATGGCAAAGTTCTTTTCTGTTGTTGTTAATACCTTTCTTAAAATGTTTATTTATTTTTGAGAGAGAGAGAGAGAGAGAGAGAGAGCAGGAGCAGGATTGAGACAGAGAGATAGAGACACAAAATCTGAAGCAGGCTCCAGGCTCCAAGCTGTCAGCACAGAGCCTGATGTGGGACTCGAACCCACCAACGGTGAGATCATGATCTGAGCTGAAGTCAGATGCCCAACCAACTGAGCCACGCAGGTACCCCTTCAGGGCAAAGTTCTTAAAAAGAATTGTTGAGCTTAAAAGTAGATTACATTTCTTTTAAATATATAAAATTTTCCAACCTTTTTAGTGCAATTATAATGACCTCCCATAGTATCCTCCCAAGAAGAATTTTTTTAAAAAATATAAACACATATAATTTCTCTGTTGGATTTAAAGTTGGATATTTCAACAATGAGTATGAATGGCGACTTTTCCAAAGCAAATCTTGCAATGGAGAGAGCATTCTGAAAAAGATATTTGAAATTGTTTCTACTCTTATTTTGTTACTAAAAAAAAAAAAAAGTATCTATTTTTAAAACTTCCTTATATGTTTCCTTTATCCATATGTTTATCAGACTGAAAAATGAATTGTCCAATCTATTTAAAGTTCTTCCAAACAAAGAATTTTCAGTAGGTTCCAATTCCTGTTAAAAATGTTAAAATATAACACTTTTTTATTAGTCTGCAAGAATTTATTAATGTCAGAGAATACAGAAATACACCAAATTTCATTATGAGATTGTATCATTGGATAATGCTATGTAAAACATGAGTATCCTATTTAGAAAGCACAGCCAAATTGTACTTCCTCCATTTGGAGTCACATATCTTCATGAAATATCTTTTTCTACTATAACAGCCGTTAAATCTACCAGAGGATTTAGCAGGCATTAAAAGCCTCAGAAGTAACTTGAACTTGGAAGCAGACTACGGTAGAATCACTGCATTGCAAAGGGTTAAACCAAGATTTTCAAATGTTAATAAGAAAGTTGATAGTAACTACAGGAAATCCAAACCTGTGCAGTCTCTTTAACTGTCTGTGCCCACATGCCTGTGAAGCTCTGAGGGCTTGCTTTGGTTTATTGGAAATCATTAAAACGGTGCATTCTCCCCAGCTGATATTAATAAGGCCACACTATTCTTGCTGCCTGCAGCGCCGCTGTGTAATTCGCGGCTGCCCCCAATTATGTGTGGGCGATCTGCAGGCCTGTGGAGGGGGTTCCACACGGGCAGGCGCTTAATAAACAGACCGGCTTATAAACACAGGCTAATCTCTCCCACATGAGCACCTGAGGAGGATCACAAGTGACAGCTGTTTAAATTTTCAGGGAAATTAATGACCCCTAAAGAGGCAGCGCTTATCAGGCTTGGAGTAGGTTTGATAGAAGAGAGTCACCACGGGGCAAAATGTTTATAATCGTCCATAAGTGCCTCATTCAATGGCTTCATCTTAGGAACTTTTATTGACATGGTCCCCTCTATTAATGCTTGT
Organism: Panthera pardus; assembly: GCF_024362965.1. Classification (NCBI taxonomy): domain Eukaryota; kingdom Metazoa; phylum Chordata; class Mammalia; order Carnivora; family Felidae; genus Panthera; species Panthera pardus. The sequence goes on from NW_026526732.1 coordinate 38,208,674, forward strand.
GTTGGCAGAGCGACTTGATTCAATCTGTTCCTGATATTGGGCTCCTATGGCCGCTAATGAGCATCTCCCTATCCTCAGATCACAAGCCATTTAAAGTGATCAGGACTGTAGTTGGCATCCTGACCGCTAAGGGAAAATCCCATCAGACACATACATTATTTGGGTCCACCAGGCATTTGTAATGCATCAGCTCAGCCCTAGAGCTGGGCCTCACAGAGGGAATGGGAATAGACAGGCCACACGGCTGGCCGTCTGGGGTATAGAGCAGGAACAGGTAATTAAGTGCAGATTGGCCAAGGGGCCAGAAGTGACTTTTAAAAAAACAGATCTGGAGAGAAACAGCACATGGCAAAACTCACCACCCTCTTCTCCCACTGGTACCCCTTCCTCCACTCTGGTGTTTTATGTCTTTTATGTATCATTACAACAGGACACACTACCTTGTTCTCAGTTGTCTTTACATTCTACATACCCCCAGGACCACTTAACAGCAAGTGGTCTCATTTCCAAGGGGGCTTTGCAGGGTCTAGTGTCATGTGAAAGGAGATATAATAGAGACACAGAGAGAGAGACAGAGACAGATGAAAGATAGACATGCTCGTCTGCAAATAGTGTTACAAAGGGAAGACTTTTTAGCTAAACAAAAATAGAAGCTAGCACTGTAAGGTAACAAAACAGAAGAATATTCTAAGCATCTTCTAGGGTATTAATTACAGGAGGTAGAATAGAATTTTATTAATATTAGAAATGAGATTAAGCTTCTCTTCAAAATCTATAAAACACTATTGTTTTTTAAAACAATTTTTATATGGTTAAATAGCCAAATATTCTTCAGAGATATGTAAATAGGTTCAAATTCAGGCTCCATGGCAGAGAGCCGAGATTATCCTGCTTGGGTGAGATGCTCATATACCTCTCTAGATGATTTCAGTGGGAGTCTCCTACGTTCAGCTGAGATTTAAGCAGGCCAGAATTCTGGAATACCAACGTATTGACAATTCCACTCAGAAAGGACAACCTTTCTTTACAATGTATTTCTCTTCCCATGACTCTCCAAGGAAAATGGCACATTTGCCCATTTTTGTTTTTTTCTTTTTTATGAAGTAACCACTGAAGCCTGGCTAAGCCCTTATTGCAGAACTGTTTTAGTTCTTTGTGAGTTTTTGCTAGTTATTATAGCATATACCTGAAGATAAATACTTAAATGTCTGTTGCACAGTTTGGTCCATTAAAAATATACATTTTCAAATTAGGAATTCATAACTAAAAAAGAAAAAGTATACTGGAAGCAAATAAACACATATATAAAATTCCTTCAGTATTACTGTAAGTTATTGAGCTTTACTTATTCTTTTTCTATCTCTGGTGAAAATATGTCCCAGATATTATTCAATTACTGTGATATTTGCATTCCTAGAATAGGCAACAAACTCAATCTGATAAACATTTCATGTAGGAGTGATTATAATTCATCTCTATTTGCTATCAAGGGAAGAAAAGTGAGAAAATTACTCTAATGTGAGCATAGAAGATGTTACCAGATAATATGACTATTCTGGTGAAATATTAATGTTTATAAAATGTTCATTGACTGTATACCAACTCATATCCTTAAATAATTGAGATTGGGGTTAGCCAGATTTATAGAAATCTTTGCTTGAAATTCTGTATTTTGAAAAAAGGTATTTTATGCTATTTGACAAAATAAATCCTAGTAAGTAATGTCAAAATCACAAATTTACTTTTTATATATTATTCAAAAGCCAGTACATGATTAATAAAAACACACTTAGCTTTCCCACTCTTCTTTTTTTTAAAAAAAAATTTTTCTTTAACATTTATTTATTTTTGAGACAGAGAGAGAGCATGAACAGGGGAGGGTCAGAGAAAGAGGAGACACAGAATCTGAAACAGGCTCCAGGCTCTGAGCTGTCAGCACAGAGTCGGACGCGGGGCTCGAACCCACGGACCACGAGGTCATACCCTGAGCCGAAGTTGGACGCTCAACCGACTGAGCCACCCAGGCGCCCACTTTCCCACTCTTCTTCCTCTTATTCATTGTTAAAAATAACTAACTTTTTTGCTTTACTGTATTATATAAATGCTAGCTTTGAATATGATTTTCATAAAAGTCTAAATGAACTAAGAGCTTCAGAGATAATTATTCACCATGTTCTTAAACTTTTCCAACTATCCAAAGTGACATTAACCAAGGAAATATCTTTCTCATTGAAAAACAAAATGCATAAGAGACTCTTGGGAACCAATGGTGAGTACAATCAGAAAAACTTTTAATAAGATTAGCTTTGTTTAAAGTTTGTTTCAGGATAACATTTGGCTACACACAGGCTTGACAAAATCATTCTTTATCTACAGTGTTAATTGATAGAAGGGTGGGTAGAAATGGACTTTTTCAAAAAGAACAAAGACCAAGAGAGACTGCTGGTATATCATGACCATATATCTTACCATGGTATATCGTAATCTGGTCATGGTTTTCCTGGAAAAAAAAAATGCTCCAATTCCACCATCTTCTAGGAGTAAAACTCTGGTTGGCACAGTAGTTGGCTTCACTCTCCTCCTTTGGGAGCAAAAGCAATGACAGAAGCATAGTTAACCCTTTGTTCCCAGAATGCCCATGATTCTTTAGGTCCCAATGTGGACAAAGAAGGATAACACAGAGCTCTAGGAGGGGCAGGGGAAGCCAAACTTCCCAGATTCAAACTCTGGCTCCTCTACTTTCAAATAAATTGCTTCTCTCTGTGCCTGTTTATTCATTTACAAAATTAGAATAATAAAAGTGGTAGACCAGGGGCGCCTGGGTGGCTCAGTCGGTTAAGCACCTACTTGGGCTCAGGTCATGATCTCATGGTTTGTGAGTTTGAGCCCCGCGACAGACTCTGTGCTGACAGCTCAGAGCCTAGAGCCTGCTTCGGATTCTGTGTCTCCGTCTCTCTCTGCCCCTCCCCTGCTTGTGCTCTGTCTCTCTCTCTGCTTCAAAAATAAATAAAATGTAAAAAAAAAAAAATTTTTTAAATAAATGTGGTAGGCCAGTATTTTATCCAATCACCAATATTCTGATTCTCCTTCCAGGCATCAGGTATGACTATACATCTCTGCCTCTTGTCATTACACATGGCCAGGTGACTTGCTTTGCCTAGTTTGTCACTTCTGGTGATACAAGCTGATACATTATTCTCCATCATCTACATTCACAGATGCAATAATTGCAGAAGCATGTGGAAAGATGGGCATCTGACCTAGATAACTGATGACTGTAAGGTCTCCCACCAGCTAACCATAATTGTACATGAAGCATAAGCAAGAAATAAACCTTGGATGAGGTCATTGTAAGCCACTGGATTCAGGGGGTTATCTGTCACGTCAGTATTGCCTAGCTTATCCTAACTGACAGAATAGAATAATCCTATCTGGCTCTTAGTGTTTGTGTAAGAACAAACTGAGTATATCACTTAGAAGAATAACAAGAACATTATAAATGCTTCATTTATTATTATTCAACAAATATTTATTGAGCACCGACTACGTACCAAACCCTATACCAGATGGAGAGAATTTAATGTGAGTAAAAACAAAAAGTACCTGTTCATGCAATACTGACCATGTAGCAGGAAAGGTAGTTATAAATCAAATGTTAACACAAATATAAAACTGCAACTATGCAAACTGGGATCCCTAAAGAGTTGATGGCACAAGAAAGCATATGAGATAATTGGCCAAGGCAGGGAGATCAATAAATGCCTCTTTGGGGATGTGTTAACTTACCTTAGATCTGGAGGTCACAGAGTGAAGTTAATTAGGGAAAGTTGGAAAAGCAAGATCTTCCTTGAGGAAGCTACTGTGTATGCAAAGACCAACAGTAAGGCACATGGCACCTACAAGAGACTAGAAGCTTCTAGATGAAGTGCTTACTAAAGGAAAAAAGAAGTATAAAATTTGAATAGAGAATTAGGTAGGGGAAAAACTTTACAGGCTAGTGAAGATTTTGGTCTTTATATAAAGAGCAATGGGGAATTATTGAATATTTTAAGTGGGAGAGGATTACATCTTTAAAAGATCATTCAGGCTGAGAAGTAGAGAGCAAGTTATAAGGAGACATGGCGGATGCAGAAGTTAACCAGCTAAGAGGCTATTTATTGCTAGAGTACTTGCTATACATAATGATAGCTTGTAATAGGACAGCCGTAATGGTGGTGATGGATATGGAGAAAAAATGGTAGACTAAGTTGGCTTTTAAAAATATGCATCCATATACCTAACCTAGAGAGTGTGTGGGGAAATATAAATATATATCTCAAGGTATTAGGTGACCTGTAGAAGGGTCAAATCACCAAAATGGAATATTCCATGGCCAGAAACACTACAACAAAGGGAAACAACCAGCCACACAACACTGACTGTTCTAGTGGAAACCTCATGGCCTTAAAGATACTAAGAACCAGACAGTACTACAACTACTGTCATAGCTTCCCCAGGAGAACCAGTCATCTCCACAACATGCTTGCTAGATGGTCTGAACTCCTCATCGTAGCTGCCTCCTTTCATTGCTCATGTCCATCTTATAAAATTCCCATGAATGCATCTATCTCACAGAATCTAAGTCTCATGAGAAGCCTTAACTACAAAGAAAAATAAATGTTATCTTTAGCTTTTCAGCTTTGAAAATATAGGGAAGGCATATTTGATGGGGTAGAGTAGATATTCAGTGAATCAAACTAAAGTACTGCCACAAAGAAGTGAAATTAACTGGAATTTTTGATGTATTGGATGAAAGAAATAAAACTGAAAAAGGTAACAAAAACTCCTAGGTTTTTGGCTTCCCAACTTATGGGATGATAAATGCTGTTTACTGAACTTGGCTTAAAAGTAATGAACATGAGTTTGGTATTGAACACACTGAAATTGAAGTACCTTTGAGACAGCCATGAGACGTCAAATAGACAATTGGATATGCAAGAGAAGGCCTTGCTGGAAATATAAATTTATGACTCATCCAGTGATAATTGAAGTCATGTTGTATTATTTTTCTATTGCTGCATCACAAATTACCACAATTTAGCAGCTTGAAACAACACCCATCTATTATGTCAGTCTCCATGAGTCAGGAGTCCAGCCGGGGATAAACTGGGTCCTCTGCTCAGAATTTCACAAGGCTGCAAAGTGTCAGCCAGGACTGCAATCTAATCTGAGGTTCAGGGTCCTCTTCCAAACTCACTGGCTGTTGGCAGAATTCAGTTCTTTGAGATCATAGGACTCAGGTCCTCAGCTCTTAGAGGCCACCCACCATTCCCTACCATGTGACCCTCTCCAGAATATGGCAGTTCGCTTCTACATGGTCAACAAGAGAGCTTCCAGTCTCTCCTGTTTCGATACTCTCTCAATTTGAATCTCTAGACCCTTTTTTAAAGGGCTCACTCAATTTTGTCAGACCCAACCAGGATAATAACCCTTTTGATTAACAAAAAGTTGTTAGGAACCTAAATTACACCTGCAAAATCCTTTCATTTTTGCCATGCAGCATAACGTAATCATAGAAGTGAAATCCTGTCCCATTCACAAGTCCTACCTACACTAAGGGGTGAGGAATATACAGCATGCATGAGCCAGGGATGGGAATCTTGGGGGCCATCTTAGGCTTCTGCTTATCACCATGTCCAAAGTAGAAGACATCCTGTGGAGAAGACCAGTGTCTAGAGAATGAAGATTTCCCATATTTAATGATAGAAGTATCTGAGATCAAGATAGAGAAGTAGAAGCTCTATTATTTTATTATCATGATTTTATAGTTCAATATGCTCAACCATAATATACTCAACTATTTGAAATAATTATTCTATTTCAGATTTTGCAATTTAATAAAGAAGTTTGATGTGATCTTAGGAGTTTATCAATGTTTTAGACTCATAATGCCGTGAAGTTTCAAAATAGAGTAGACGTTAGAAATGATATAGTAAAACCTCCATATTTTACCAATAATGAGAGAGATAATAGCGACTTTGCCAAACTCATTCAGCCAGTGAGTGGCTGACCCACAAATCTTCTGAGTCTGAAATCAGTTTTGGGCTTTTCCTTTACTATTAAGTCTGTTCCATGACACTAAGGCTGGTCATGATGCTTTATGCAGAAAATTATCGTCAACAAAATTAAAATTATTTGGGACACAATTTTATTCCTTCTTTTATCCATACCTTAGGATATACAGCAAGGAAGCCTTAGATGATCTGTTTTCTAGAGACAGTCCTCATAAAATCCCCTTATTCAACTGACCAATTATACTTTCAAATGGCATGCATGGAGTCATATAAATACACAATGTCAAACCACTCTGTAGAGTTGTTAACATACTTTAAATTGGAGATTTCAAAAGATTGAATATATTTTTCCTTACTGCTCCAGGAATTTTTCAATAATTTCTTTTATATAACCTATCCAAGAGGCCATAAACATTAGCTGATAAATTATTCAAATCTGCTGCAAGCATATTGTCTCTATTTCTGCTGACAACATTTGAGTTATGTTATAAATTCTTCCTATTGCAAGAATACTGTATCTATTTATGGTCAAAACATTCGAATACTATTGTAAATTATCTATATTAGTCTTCCCCTACCAGTCCTTTATACATATGGGTACTCAATATTTGTTGTTCATCTATGAAGAATCAGAATGTTTATTGGCCTGGGAACAAACAATAGATTTGAGTCCAGCCTCTATTAGATAACAACTGTGTGCTCTTGAGAAACTGATTTTCTGAATCAGTTTTATCTATTAAATACATATAAGAATACCTACCCTAATATTTTTATGATAACTTGATGAGATAACAAATATAATGTGCCTCATAGAGTTATCATAGATTCTCAATGTGTTGGCCACTTTCCTTCCATTGCTTCTTAGTTCTCACATGGGCAGTTATATCCTTTTATCATCCTTGCAGCCTGTTTTGTAAGTGATGAAGCCATTGTGTTTTTGTTTGAATTATATATGCTTTGGTTTTCATATAAATCAGTTCATTTTTTCATTAAATAAGAACCAGCTCTCTTACTGAGTCTGAATTTGTTATCAGCCTTTATTAAAAATCTGTATATCTAAGAAGCATTACACATTCCCATCAATAATTCTTGTTCCCTTATTGACATTCTCAACTGAGAGTGGGATTTGGCATGGGAAAATATGCCCCCTAGAAAAGCATATGAGAAGTTCCAAAATGGGACCAAAAGCAGCATGTGGAATTTGAAAAGTCCTCCTGGTGATTTGGAGATCTACCTCCAAGCATGGGTTGCTTCTTCTCCCTTCGCTCGTCCCCACTGAGATCCCTAGATACTAATAGTAAATGTTCTGGTGCATGTATTATTGAGAGTAAAATAAAACTTCTTTGTGGCAAATCATCACTCATCAACAATCCTTTATATCTATTAAAATTAGTCTAAGCTGCTTTTCTTTTTCTATATTCAATCTTACAATAGCCTGACCTCATTTACTTTTTGAGCCAGAAAGATTTATTTTTCTAATTCTTTAATCAGTGTCTTTAGTTTAAGCTTAATGTTCATTTTTATGTACTTTGTATTCAAAATGTTCATCTTCAGTCAAACTTGTTGTGACAATAACACTGATGATTACATTCTATTTTTCAGCCCTTTGGTATCACTTACTAATGTAATGCACTTGCTGGCAAACAAAGGCATGTTTCAGTTGTTCTTCATTAATTCTGATTATTTGCAAATTGAGTTTACACACACTGACTACAGCATAGCCATGAGATACAGCGGCCTCGGTGAGATACCACTTCACTTTACTGTTCTAAAGAAATGCATGTTTAATATTTAATAGGCCTCTGTTGATTATAACAATTTAACCACTAACACAAAGTGGTTTTACAAAAAGGAATTTAGTGGTCCATGAGAAACCCAGAGATTTGAAAGAAGAGCCAAAGGGGATCAAGGCAACTCTGAAATCTTCAGTGACCAGAACTACTAACTCAGTGCCCCTTGCCCTGCTCCTTCCTTATCTCCCCATCTTTCATCTCTGCTTGTCTTTGAGTGGCTTTAGGTTCTTCTACCAGAATCGGTATCTTCCTGGTCTCTGACTGACCTCCTACCAGCTGCCTGGCTCAGATACAAAGAACCATATAGAACAATTCCCAGGAAGTCTCTTACTGGCTCAGCATGAGTCCCTTACCCTTCTTTGCACTAAATCATTTTACAATGGGGAAAGCAGCAATACAATTGGTCGTGTGTGCACCATCATGGAGACAGTGCAAAGTACCAGAGAAAAAAAGCCCTACCAGAATCACTTGATTAGAAGTGGAGAGAATCAATTCTCGGAGGAAGGAGGAACTACATTGGACAGACAACATCAGCTACACCATAGATCTTACACATCATGGATGTGAAAGTTAACATTAAATTATATGGTATGAGGTTGTCAACTTCTCCTGCCAAGAAGAACTAGACAAGAATATCTGGCTAAAAGAGGCTGTTTTTACTTACATTTTATTTCCTTGAGGAAACAATTTCTACTTTGTTACACTCAAGAAACAAGTGTAGGTGTTTTCCAAACCAAAACAGAGTTTAATTCAAAGTTAGGCTAAATTAAGGTGAATTTCCCTCAAAGAAATGACTAGAGGTCAAATATTCTCTCATCAACAAGGTAACCAGAACCCTATTTATAAACACCAGTATGCTTTGAAGGAAGCCTGTGCTTTGGGATGGAGACCAGATCCAAGGGAGACCTGAAGAGTTACATTAAGTCTTGGGATCTCTGAACCAGCAATACTCAGCAAATAACCCACTGCAGATTAAAATTAGCTTCTCCACCACTGTTATGAGCAAAAATATGATATTTCTTGAGTATTAGATGACTAGTCACAGCTAAGCTTCATGTAATCCGTTTCATACTCTAACCTTACCAAATATTGAGAATAACATTAATAAAATTACTAAATAGTTCTTGTGCTATGAACTAAAGTGGAGCAAACTAATTGTGGCTACTCAAAGTGTGGTCCACAGACTGGCAGCATTGACATTACCTAGGAGTTTGTTAGAAATGCAGAACCTCAGGCCCCAAAGACAAGACAATTACATTTGAGAAGCACTGACCTAAAGTAAACCCTATGAACACCAACTCAAAGGAAAGCTAGGTTATAATGTCAAGCAATCTAGACTAAATGTAAATACTGGGAAACAGCTTTGGCCAGGCTGACAGAGAAATGATCAGAAGAATGGCATTTTCTAAGTTAGACTGCAAGTCTTAAAAGGCAGAGTTCTAAACAGAAACAAATCCCCTAAAGAATAACAGTGGTCATGATTACTTAAGACCATTATTTTTATGGGGGCACACCTACAAACTGAAATGGGAAACCTGGTTAATAACGATATCTTTGAATGCAAAGGTTGAACCCTGCATGTATGTATGGACATGTTCTCACATGTGATACATGTTTGAGTTTGTTGTCTGTATGTCTGTCTGGGGTTTCTGTCACATTCCTTTTGTGTCTCCCATCTCTATCTCCTAGATGTTCTCCATACCTGCCATCTCCTAGCACAACTTCCCCTTCAACCTCTCCTGACAGGAGGAAATAGTTGACAAGAATAGTTGGCTAAATAATATTGCTTCAATTTAGACTTTATTACATTCAGGGAAAGAGATTAGGTGTTTACTAAATCAAAACACAGTTCAATTGACTACAATTCAAACCAAAGTTATGATAAATGAAGGTAAATTTCCCTTAATGAGTAGCAGACAATAATCTTTAAAATATCATGCTGTCTTATCTGAAATTTTTTAAAAATTGTTTTCTTTTTCATCCTTGGAGATCAAAAAAATGAAAAATGATGAAGTCTTTCTATTTGTCCCCTCTCTATACATGCACTTATTTCAGATTTGTGATATCTGTTCAAATCTAAACTGGGGTCCAAATACACTAACACTAAAATACATTGATAATTACAATTTCAAGATAGAGTTTTCATCATTCATGTAAAAATACATATATATTTGGTAAATGCATCTTCAGATGCCTGTAATTTAAAAAAAAAAAAGGCTATGCAGACTGAACAGAAGGACAAAATGTCCCTAGTTATTTTACAACAAACATTAACAAATTTAGTTATCATAAAGATTCTAGCAAAAGACCAACAGGTTTGGGCAACTAGATCTGCCCAACTTGCTAACTAATCCCTGACTCAAACAGGTATTGCTATTGCTTTAGGCAAAAGCTATAATATATGATATTGTACATTAGTTAGTACATAGTACTCCATAACATTGGCAGAGGTTTCAGGTAGAAACAAAGTACCATAATTCACCTCCATCAGCACCCAAGAAAATGAAATCTGACCACCACGAGACAAGTATGGGCTCTTGCCAATCTGTCACATTAAACCATAACTGACCTACGAATCAAGATCTAATAGAAGGGAACACACACATGTAAGTACAGATAGGATGATTTTATAAGCTTTCAACCTCGTCACTGCCATCTAAAGTGAGGTCCAGGGCTAAGTGAACTCTATCTATCAGGATAGCCTGTGGTGACAGAAGAAATTGAAAGAACATAATGCTCACAGACCTTCTAGTATGTACAATCACTTGTCTCCTGCTATGGTTGGGAGAAAGAGCCATAGTCTAACAGCAGAGAGTAAGAATCTGGTCCGGAATTCTTTTATCAAACTGGCAAGCAACACGCCTCACAGATGGGGGTTTTGCCACTTCCCTTGCACCTTTATGCAGTAACAGCTGAGCTGATGCATCTTGCACCTGCCACGGTTTCTGGAGAAGTTTCAGAAGAAGGCCAGAGAACAGTAAATTATAGCTGACTAGCTAAAAGAAAACGAAGATGTTTATAATATCTTTATGGAAGTCAAATAATATCCCACTGAAACTTTCTCTTTAACACATGCTTGTTTCTTCAATGCCTATTAGCTTATAAAGGAAAATAATAAAAAGTCATACTAGTTTTCTTGAGCATAGAGGCAAAGCTTAGCAATGGTCATTTTTTCTTGCTTTTTTTTTGTTATTTGTCTTGACTAATATTTTTGCTCTACTAATTCATTCTAGAAAAATTGGTACTACCAATATACTAAAACAAAACCATATTATCCTACCATCCAGAAATAACTACATTGTGTTGGACAACTTTGTAAGCATTTTATCTATGCATAGATTTTTTAATGGACTAATATACATATATGATGTATTATAATATGATTTTAATATTTAATAGTATACAATATATTAAGAGTATACACTAATTAATAGTATACAATATATTAATGGCTGACTGATATGCCATCGAGTAGTATATAATTTATTCATGTATAGACATTAGATCACTTTCAATTATTCACTATCATAAATAATATTGTAATGAACTTGTTTGTACATATAGCTTTGCACCTTCTATCCTGGGGGTGGAATTACCAAATTAACAGGAATGCATATTTCAAGGTTTCTGAGATATACTAGTAGTGCGAGCTGGTTTTGAGGTAACCCTTTCCTTAACACCATGTATACATTTCTTTTCAATGCCACAAAAGATGGATTTCTCTTAATCAGTGATGACCAGGGTAGGCTGAAGTTGTAAAACAGACTCCTAGTACATTTGGAGGGTCTCAGATGAAAGTCTACACCTTCACTGGTATTTCTACTCACATTTTTTAAATCTTTCTTATACTTTTACATGGTTAGAGAAAATCCAAGTAGTCTCCCCTAACTCTGAAGATGGTATGACAGGTAAGTCTCATGCAGTACCAGCTAGATAATTTGCAAGATACACTGCAAAATGAAAATGTGGAGTACTTTGTTCAAAAATTATTGAGAATGTCAAGACATCAACAGCAGAGCATTAAACAAAGCCTGAGGTACTTTTGAGTACAGTGCCCCATGCAAGTGCAAAGACTCAGGTGCAGAATGTGGTCCTGGTTTCATACTCACCCAGAAGCTATCTGCCACGATCACTTGGTCATATACCACCACTTTTCAGATCTATGGGTTTATTTCTCAGACATCCATATTTTTGGTGAAGGGTAGGCAAAATCCTTTATGCCACTGCTGATATAACCATTTGTTACTTTTTATTAATCAAGTATCCTTATACTTTGTATAGGGGGAACAATCACCCTAATTCTACAAGCAAATAATGTTCTCATCTGTCAGTGAAAGTTTAACTTCACAGAAAATACATTTAACCTAGTAAAGAGGAAGCTTCCATAAAAATAACTGAAACACAAACTTCATTCACTAATGCTATTTTTCCACACCCTGCAAGTTTGTGTATGTCCGTAAGTACGTGTTTTAAATCAACAAACACAGTATACTTTAATTTTTTTTTCATTTAAAAAGCACTGATCTGTGTTCACATTGAATTAAAGAAATCAACACAAAACTAAAGGAAATCAGGCAATGGTCTGAAATTTGGCAACCAAGAGACATTTCTATTCAATGCCTCCTTTTTCTCTTGCCTTTGGCTTGGTTTCCATGGAAATGTATATTTGCTGCAAGCCAAGGTTTTTTTGTGGTCTAAGCTACAGGAAAAATGTGGAAATAAATGCAGATAGGTCGTCAGAAGAAATGTTGATTTAAAATATGGGGGAGGCACATGTAAGCTTTAGGAAGTGAATGAATTCTGTGGGGTCATCAAGTCCTAAAGACTCTGCAAATAAAGCAATTTTTGAATATGCATATAATAAACCTAAGAAGGACAGAAAGTATGTTTATTCTAGTAACAATATGTCTAAACATGCTTTAGGTGTAATCTTGGTCTTTGATTATTTATTCATTAAACAGACCTTTATTGAGCACCTACTCCATACCAGACACCATGTTATGCACCAGGGTTATATATTTTAGGTTAGTTCAGTTCTGTGGCTGGCAAAAAGATTAAACAATGGTAACTTATTTAGCACTCAGCTAACATGCGTAGGGCATCTTCTTCATGTTGGACTTGACGGAATACATAGACAAATACAAAAAAAAAAAACAAATAAGGCTCTTCCTATGGGATATAAAATAGAATGGTGGAGGGGGATTACAGCCTCCATTATAATTATAATTTAATGCAATATGATTAAGCTCCATTAAATGGGCTATAAGTTAGTTTCCACAAGTATATTCCACAGAGTCCAATACAGAATATAAAAGTACTCTAAACTGTATTTTAATTATGGGGAGAAAAAAAAAAGAATAACTGAATCATGTAAATAAGGAATATAAGAGAAAATGACAGAATGAAAGGGATACACAAATAATTCAGAGGAAAAAGAAAAGTAAAAAGAGAATATAAAGAAAAAATTCTACAGAAAGAAAAGGAATAAGGAGAAAGGGACTGCGATATAAACTGTCATGAAGAACCAAAGAGATACAGGGGCCAAATGCCTCATGAAAGTAAGAAATAGAGAAAGATAGAGGTCTGTGAAATATCATTTGAATGAAAACAGGACAGCAGGCTTAGTCTATAATTTCCTGGGTCCATTGTGTAATTGGTAGAATTAGGCCCAATCCACAGGAAAGGACATCTGTGGAAATGCTCTCCAATTCTTGGAAGGCAACGGTCCCATATGGAGTATGCACGATGACGGCACATAGAACAGGCAGCATGCAGGATATACAATCTAAAGACTGCATTCCTTTTAACTGCCAACTTTTACACCTTTGTTTTATCTAAGGAAAGTAATTTGTCCAGAGTAGCTTAGAATAAAATCTATGTCAAATTTTTCCTATTAGCATTTTTGAAACATAACTTTCATTATTTAAAATCAATGGCCAATATTCAACACTTTTATGATAAGTGCTGTCATAGCTGTCCCAGATATAGAGAAGCACTTGTCTATGGACCAAGTAGTTACCAAGGAGATTGAATCAATAAATATATCATTTGTTAAAGATGCCAAGTTTTCTTATGGAATAGGATATTGGCAGGCAGCTCATTTTGGATTTGGGTTTGCATCTAAAACCATGTTAGCAGACAGATCTCCACAGTCTCTGTCTAAACACTCTCTGCTTTCAATGTTTCAAGAATATGTGTTCACATCATTATCTTAAAACCATTGCTTCACTGGAGAGAACTACTCCTTGTCAGAAAAATCAGGACAAGCCAATGATGAGTCAGTCTTTACTAATAGATGTTAGACCAGGTTGAAGATTTAAACACAGAAAAGTAACATTTTATCACTAAATATTGCTTAGCAGTGAACACATAACTAGGTATAAACTCCACAGACTAAAATATGGTGGTAAGATTTTTAAAGTTTCTGACATTATATTTTAAAATAACTTAACACTGCTCTTCTCTGGATGAAAAGAAGGTAAACATTAAGGCCAGAGAATATTATGGTAATTACAGCCTAGCACACAATGTGGTTACCTTTCCAACTTCTACCAGCCACACACATACTCACTCTGCTGCCACACCATCACCATTACTACCCTTTGCTAGTTTTAGTTTCTCTTTGGTTTACTGCAGATTATCTTCCCATAATACATATCCATGTGGTCACTGTTTTCACTGAAATAAAGTTTTGTTCTGTGACAAACTAAATTCTGTAATTTATAACACAGTCCAAGAGTCCTGGAGGAGTCTAGCACATTTGGACTCTGAGAACAACTTCAAATTGTTCCAACTTGGGAGAGCAGAAAATGCGAACATTGGGGTGTGTATCTGATCTTTGACCAAAGCAAACATGATCTTTTGGGACATTCAAAAAGCAGCCTGCAGAGCCACAGTCCTAAGAGTTGCAAAAAAAGAATCTCTCAAAGCATCTTTTATCTAACAATACAACTGAAATGTAATGTTTGTCACCCTACATATACACAAGGATATTTCTACCACAGTGGTTTTCCTATATAGCAGGTGCTCATGACATCAGGTGATTGTGACAGCATATGTGAAGTGCTCAAACTTCAAGTCCTTTGTTGGCTTTGGTGCTCACATCTGTTATAGAAACATCTCTCTGTTAAGCCATTTTTGTTCCCAGCTGCACACCGATTATTTAATAGATGTCCAGTTGTGTGAACATGCTATAGAAAGCCAGCCTTTGTTTCTCCTCCTAGAACTCAAAGTACTTTAGTTAAAGTCCTACTAATATTATTGTCATTGGATCCCAAAACACAAACCTTTTAAACATGAGGATGAAGGAGTGAGCTGGAGGGTGGAGGTCAGGGAGAGAATCCTTTCCTGGTACTTTCAACTATACACGTCAAGATTCTTGGAGGTTGTGGCGCTTAGATTTTGGAAAGAAATGCTGTTGTGTTATTCTCCTTCATGATGATGATTTGAAGCATTAACTGTAGGGATTTTTCACCCTGGAAAATATCCCTAAGGGTTTCTCAAAGAAAAATGGCTTAGAAAAGCCAGGAGTTACTTTTTACCATCTCTCTACCCATAATGCAGAAAGTTCTCACGTTGGTTTGCAAATTGCATTTGCTGAATTTCTGTGGCAGCCTGTCAGACAAAGAAAGAAGGGGTTTTGTAAACTGAGATTAACTAAATAGTGTGGTCTAATCCTGCCTAGTTTGTGTTTATGCATGCTTCACTGTGGGATTTACAGCCTTAGCTCATGGAGAGAGAATAAACGTAGTGAACACAAAGAATCCAGGCTTTGTGTTACTGAAATTAGAATCAGGTTCAGGTGGAAATCTATTGGCATATTTATCTGAAAACAAGATACAGAAATAGAGAACAGTAGAAAAAAAAATTGAACTTTCTCTTAGCTTTCATGAAGACTCATTAAAAATTATCTCCAAAAAAAGGAACATCTTTGCATATATGCTCATCATAAAAATGGAGTCACTGACAAATTTCTTTTGATAGAAAACACTCTCAGCCTTATTCTTTCCCTGCAATGGTTTCCTCCCTTTCCGACCCTAAGTTCCACTCCTGTGTTATAGGTCTATTGTTTTCTGTGCCACGCATCTGGAAGATTCTTGTACTTATAACCCATTAGGCTTGTCAATGAAGAGATGGCAGTAATTGACAGAGGGCAGCGACTGTGTCCTGAAAGGTTAAGAGTAGAATGTAAGCTATGTCTAAAATGTTCCCACCAAGTCTATTCTGCCTTATTAAGCTGTTTCAAAGACTGCATTCATTCTTCTCCACTCCAGATCAAGTTGACTGATAAGGAGCTTTTATTATTTCTTCTCACCTGGATGAGAAAGGGTCTACTTGTTAAGAGAGGCCCTTTTGTTAGACTGGTATATGTCCTTTGTGTTCATGTTTTCTTTGGTCCTTCATTGCCTCCTGGATTTTATGAGCTTTCACCTTGGGAGAGCTGAGGGCAGCTGGGGAGCAGGATCATGATACTTCTAATCACACAAAAGTGATAGGATATGACACTCATAGGAAAGAAGTCCAAATACAAAAACCTAAGTACCTGTGGCCTTATCACATTCCAATCTTATAAATGATCTTGTCAGTGATATAATAAGGGTGATTTATGTGGAAGAAGAACAGAAGCAGGTGTGTTTTCTTTAATATAGTGAAAATACTAGATAAAAAAAATCGGAGGAGCATACATAAATCTTATGGATTGGGTCAGCCATCAGAAATTGCACTATTAACCTTCCATAATGTGAAATACTATGCAGCCTTTAAAATGTGTGGTGGACAAGGACATTTAACACCACGGAAAAGCATTCCTACTCTATGATTAAGTAAAAATATATAAATTAGAAAGCAGTTTGCCAACTCTGAATAAAACAAGGCATACTGAACAATTCATTTATCTTTGTTCCAACTGGGAATCTCATTCAAATTACAACAAAACTTTTTTTTCTAATCCAAAAGACAAAGCAAAAGGGAAAAGAAATAACAACTAAGTAGAGATGTCAACAAATTCTGGAAGCTGGAAAGTGGATAGGGGAGCAATAACTGGCCAGGTAGAGCAGTGGAGGTAGAAATTCAAGTGACTACAGAGAAGGGTGGCCAGAACCATCCAATTCGAAGGTGTATAAAGTAAATACATGTAATGTTAACAGAGATAGATAGTTTGATGTATGTTTTGGGAATCAAGAAAACTCAATTAAAAATAGTTTATACAGTAAGCTTCAAGATTTTTGTCTAGTTCAGCCCAAAAAACAATTTGAAAAATTATGTATCCTCTCACATTTTAAGTTGATATTTAAAATTTTTATAAGTTTGTTAACAAAGTAGACAATAGAATATTATAAATATTTATATTTTTTTAAAATTTTCCCAATTTTGAATGTATTCAATGGAATTGTAGTACCATTTTATTACATACATATATAATATTTAAAAATATAAAATTTCATACTTTAATATATATTTTAGTATATAAAATTTTATAGCCAGTGTCATCCATTTTAAATTTTTTTCTCCCTTGAATTTCTATTTCCATTATGCCTCCCACACAGCTATTGTAATGAATGTAATACCTTCATGCTTAAAATCTTTTACTGTTCTTCTATATTTCTTTGCAGCAAAAATATATTAAATACTTTAAATTTAAAAATTAGTTTTCTGGGAGCGCTTGGGTGGCTCAGTCGGTTAAGCGTCCGACTTCGGCTCAGGTCATGATCTCGCGGTGCGTGAGTTCAAGCCCCGCGTCGGGCTCTGTGCTGATGGCTCACAGCCTGGAGCCTGTTTCGGATTCTGTGTCTCCCTGTCTCTCTGACCCTCCCCCATTCATGCTCTGTCTCTCTCTCTGTCTCAAAAAGAAATAAACGTTAAAAAAAAAAATTAAAAAAAATTAGTTTTCTGGTACTTACCTCTAAGTAATCGAAACATCTTCTAGTTATTAAGTCAAATATTATTACTACATAATTAGTCAAAATATAAATTTTTAAATCATTATAAATTTTTATAATTATTAAACATAAAAAGTAAAACTTTATTGTAAATGCAGTTCTAAAATAGATAAATGAGGGACTGGATTTGGTGTTTTGGTGCCACAATTAAAGGAGGTTTCTTGAAGTTATATTACGCCTTGGGCAATGAACCTTAGTAATATTTGGAATGGATGAGTGAGTGGTAAATCACTCCTTTGCAAAGTGGAAACAAATGTTGGATTATGATAAAGTACTATACTTGAACTTACCTTGCAAATCTATCCAATATGATACCTTACTACTAGATCAGAACTACCCCAACCCTGCCCAACCACAAAATAAAAACCAAAGAGTCAATGATGGGAACTATAAGCAAAGTGAAATCTGTTTTTACATGTATTGGCCATACAAGTAATAGGAATCTCAGAATCTGATACAGATCTATAGGACTTCCTTTTTCTTAACCCTCAGGGAAATAAGTAACAATTTTTCCATTTTCTGTAAAATTGTATGGGGAAACAGAAGATTTGAATAAATAAAGCAATAGAATATTTGTGGATTTACTTTTCTAAAGAAACATATTTTTTCTTATAAAATTGACAAAGATTATAAAGTTGTACCACCACCATCTCCTTTAGAGATCTGAGGTACTCTTAATCATATTGATAAAAGAAAATAAAAAAAAAAAAACCACCAATATGTCTTTGTGAGCATTTATGGACATAAAATCAAACACAATGAAGAAGTTATATCATAAATGTTCCATTGCAGGGACATTCTGCTTAAGCTCTGCTCAGGCTTTTAATATTCAAAACCAATAATTTCTGATCTCTTCTTTTCCTGGTAAATATTATAGCAGCAAGTGTTGACACTCTTCATTGTTCCAATGACTTTCAAATTATTTTCAAAATTAAGGACATCTTTCTCAAAAAACTTCATTGCCTATTTGATGTGCTTCCAAAAGTCTTTGAATGGGAAATGTTGACAGAGGGACATTTTCATGATTTTTTCTCAATTTTCTTTTCCTACAGTTACACACACACACACACACACACACACACACACACACACTGCAAAGCTCTGAAGAAGAGTCATCGGTCCTCATCAGCAGATTGATCTAGCTGAGTGGCCATGGGCTCTGCCCACTGGTCAGTTCCACCCACGAGGCACTCCAAATCAATCATCCTCAGGGAACCCACTTCTTTACACATTTATTCCTTTCACATTTTGTTCCTTCCACTGCAGTGGCCTCCCCACTCTGTACTAAGCAAGTCCTTTCCTTCAAGGATTAAAGAGCCTGTCTCTACTACCCAAGTTAAATGAAGAACTCATCATGCCCTAATGTTTCCATTTCACTTATTCCATTGTATTGTAAGAGTGCTGGTCTGTATCCCCAGTATATTATGAGCTCCTTAAAAGAAAGGGCCAAGTCTTCGTCAGTTTTGTATGTTTAGTATCTAGCAAAGTGCCTTAAACTTGGCAAAGTCCCAAACTCTGGTTGTTCAGTGAGTGAATGAAGGCCAGTAATGACATACATGGGAAGACCAGGAAGCTCCCAGGATCCCTGTTCTTGCTTCCTGACATCATTGCTTAGGTGGCTCTCAGCTTTCCTCTCTGTGCCCTTTCCTTCTTTGCCTCATGGAGTCTCCTTCCTTTGTAAAGTCTCTCTTTTCAGGCCTCTCTCATGTCTGGAAAGTAATTTACATCTCAGCAGAAACTCCAATCCCTATGTCCCTCTCCACAACCCTGTAAGGTATATATAATTGTAAAAATGAAGCAGCTGAACTCAAAAACATAAAGTCACTTGTTAATGTGATCAAAAAGCCACAGTAGAGCCAGTAATAGACTAATAGAACCAGAACTGCTTTGCATACAAACGCAAAGTCACTCACACTACTTTCTAGTATAGCTTGTTCCTACGTGCACATTTATGGTTTTATTTGGTTAATTCTTAAATGTGAATCTGTGGCATTGCAGAATAAAAACACCTGAATGAAAGAAATAGAATTGGCCAGCTCTGTGTGACTTTCTCTCTTTGGTAGGGAATGCCAAGATAGAAAATTATCTGATAAACAATATATTATAATCATCAAAAATAAAATTAGTATATCCTGAAAAGTATCATTTGGTTTTCTGGGACTGGATCAATTTACATATTCAAACTTCCATTCCAAGAGGATTTAGTCGTCTCTCAAACAAGAACAAAAATCCCAGATCCCTAAACTCTCAACCAGCTCTATGCTATCTCTAATGAGGTTTAGGAAGAGGCCACAGACACGGGCACCTGGGTGGCTCAGTCAGTTAAGTATCCAACTCTTGATTTCAGCTCAGGTTATGATCTCACAGTTTGTGAGATGGAGCCCCACATGGGACTCTGCACATGGAGTCTGCTTGGGATTCTGTCTCTCCCTCTCCCTCTGTTCTTCCCCTATTCACATGCACGTGCCCTCTCTCTCTCTCTCTCTCTCTCCCTTTCAAAATAAATAAAAAACATTAAAAAAATCTTTAATTTTTTTTTTTAAACGAAGAGGCCACAGACAGGTTTCACTGGTTTAGAAGATCTGCAAACTTTTCCTATCATCTACTATTATTTTTTAATCACTTTTGAAAGGTGCTAATCCAATTTAACTTTAAACCATTAAACATTCTTTGAAAAGTGAAATAGTAAAACAAATTTGGCATTTTGGTAAAATTGGGAGACTTCTTAGTTTTCCTTAACCAAGCAGCCTTGAATATTAATTGAGAGGCAAGAGTTTTCCCTGGGAATTTACTTTTGTCTCAGTACTGAAGTTGCCTCTGAGAAGCTACTGATCTCTAAGTAGTCAACAACTGCCTCAGCCATAAGTGTCTTGTGCTCCATTCACCTTAACTAAGACTCTGATGCCAACCAGATGGCAAATTTTAGTTAATAAGATTTGCAATTTAGTGAGTACCTACAATTTGTAAAACACTGTCCTGAGTGCCTTCTAATTGAAATCTCATTAAACCTCACCATCGCCCATCATTATACAGAAGGTAACTGAGACCCCTAGAAGAAGGTAAGGGTGAGCAAACTAACCACCATTCAACTAAATGGGAAATAAGCTGAACCCAGGTTTGTCTAACCCCACAGTCTGTTTCTTAATCCCTTCACCAAGTCACCTTTCTACCTCTTGGCACTCAAAGGATCTGCCTTCAGTCTCTATGTGTAAGGAACCAGAAAGAACCAACCCCTCCAAACAAGAAAATAAATAAAAGGTAAGGGCTTACAATTCCTATGGCTTTTTTTTCTCTAATTACATGGAAATCCATAAGTGGTTACCTTTACTTTTTTTTTCACATTTCAAATTAACTTCCTCTAGAGACAACAGCTGCCTGATTTAAATATAGCAGCTAGATTTATTTAGTGCCTTTTTCTCAACTATAAAACATATCATTGATTCAATAAAACTCCTTTGTGAGATCAATCAAGTTGACGTTGTCAGATCCATTTTGAAATTGGTTGTAAGATAATGCATGTGTTTGGAAATCAAGAAAATGTGGTTACAAAAACTACCTATATGGTAGCTAACTTAATAAGGCTTCAGTTTGTAAACCATATGTGTTTTTGAAGGCAAGAACTTTAACCATTGTGAAATCTAAACATATAATTGTTAGATAAGTGCATGAATGAATACACATTTTCTAGAAAAAATTTTATCCTAAATCACATCATTTTGAACAGAGTTTAACATGAACAGGACTTTAAACTAGTAACACAATAGTTCCAATTGTTCCACATCCTTACCAATTTGCAATTTGGGAACTGTCAAGCTTTTTTATTTTATCCATTCTAGTAGATATGAAATGATGTTTCACTATGGTTTTCAATTGCATTTTCTGGGGTGCCTGAGTGGCTCAGTAGGTTGAGCATCTGACTCTTGATTTCAGCTTGGTCATGATCTCAGGATGGTGGGATTGAACCCCATGTTAGGCTCTATGCTGAGCATGGAGCCTGCTTAAGATTCTCTCTTTCTTTCTCTCTCTCTGTCTCTATCTCCCTCTGCCCCTCTACCCACTCGTGTGCTCTTTCTCTCTCTCTAAAATACATACATACATACATAAATATAAATTGCATTTTCTAATTGCTAACAATGTTAAACCCTTTTTATATTACTATTGGTCATTTTTATATCTTCTTTTGTGAAGTACTTGTTCAAGCCTTTTGCCTATTTTTACTGAGTTGTCTTTCCATTTCAATTTGTAGGAAATCTCCATCTATTCTGGATGTGAATCCATTGTCAGATGCCTGAATTTTGAATTTTTTTTTTACCATTTTGTGGCTTACTTATTCATTTTTAGTGGTGTTGTTAGCTAAAAAGATTGTTAATTTTGATGAATTTTATTTTACCATTTTTTTCTTTCATAATTTGTGCTTTTTGTGTCCTAAGAAATCTTTGTGTACCTTAAAGTCACAAAGACATTCTACTGTGCTTGCTTCTAGATGATTTATGGTAAGATTTACATGAAAGTCTATGATCCATCTTTAATTCATTTTTATTTATAATGTGAAATAATGGCTAAAGTTCACATTTTCCATGTAAATACTCAATTGTTCTATAACCATTTGTTGAAAAGACTTTCCTTTGTCCCATAAATTCCCCACTGACTGGATGCCTGAAAGAATCAGCAATTGATTGTATATGTGTAAGTCTATTTCTGGGCTTCACTAACCAAACAGCTTATCTAAGCCAGTATTACTGACTTTACTCTTCACTTAGAAATAAATATTCATTACCAAATAAATATTTCAACATAAATCTAAGTTATCTGCAGAACATTTTGAATAGACAAAGAAAGGTGACTTATTTCCGACGACTACCCCCAAAATACCTCTCCTACTGACCTACCAAGTTGTCTTCTCTTTTTTGACCTACAACAACTGTAATTAGAATCACTTCTTTGAATTAGAACATTGACCCTCAAACTTCAGCAAGCCATGAAGAAGGAAATAATCTCAAGGACTCTAATACTGATATTAGATATACTTAATGTTGTTTAAATATGTGCAAACATAAAACCAGTCGTAAGTATTTTATATTTATAACTCTTATGAAACTATAGAGCCAAATAACAACTTATATTAAGTTAAAGGAAATAATAAATCAGTGAAAATCAAGCTTACAACATTAATGTCAAGGGACAGACATTAATTGCTAGCCAATACAATTTAATGTAGTATTGAATCCTGTGGCATGAGTTCTTTTGAGTTCAGATGCCTAAAGTATAGGGCACTGAATGGTGACTCAATCTCTCCATTATTTGTCTCCACATGAAAGACCGTGAAATCTTCTGTAGAAAATATGTATCTAAGTCTTAGTCTTAGATACACTAGAATATAAAATTTTTAATTTCTGTATCTTAAATTATTTTCTGACTCCAAGCCCCAAGTCCATGCACCAGGATGACAGTACAAACGAAACCTCAGACTTCCAGGAGTTCACATCCTGAACAGTGCCACAGGTGTTTCCTTGTGCTATTTTATCAGGGAGTTAGGCTCTCGAACATCTGTCCTCACAGATTGCCCCTGGAATGCCCATCACCTCTTTCTCCTTGATCCCTGACTAGCTGTCCCTGTGTTGTGCTTTGAGGCAAGGGAATCCTTTCTAAGGCTACCTGTGGCCCAGCTTTCTCTTACTCACTACACAGCCTCTCACTTCTCCATAGCAACACTACCATAGAGCCAGGAACAAGTTCCCCTACACTTAGAACCCGCAAGTCCCATGGAATCCTCCTGCAACACTGACTGGACCCATAAGCTTTCTTAGCTGCTTTGCAAGGCAGAGATCCAGAAAGGGTATGAATTCTGACCTGGAGGAAGTATTGAGAATAAGATATATACAGAAAGAGAAGGTTGGAGAGATAAATGACTGACATCCTGGGAAACAGGCAGCCGAAAGTCCATATCCCATCTCTACCGTACTGGTTGTGTGACTTGCCATTGAGCTTCAGGTTCTACATCTTCAAAATGAGAAACAATATATGAGATCATGTATGTAAGGATGCTAGCACAGTGTAGCAGTTCAAAAATTTGTTAATTATTATCACAATTATATTCTGGGCTTGAAAGTAAGAACTTGCCACAAGTTCCTAAAAACTTCAGTGAGCATTATTTACTAAGCTACAGAGAATTAGAGCCAGATACCTAATAGGTAGATACTAGATATATAGAATTCTCTCCTTGCCTTCAAGTACTTAGTTCAAAGAGGAAATCTAGACCACTTAAATTACAACTTTTGAGACATGTACAAAGAACTAGAAGTCAAAAGAGCTGGGTTCTTGCCCGTTTGTGCTACATGTTTGCTGTTCACAAGCTAATCACTTGACTGCTCTGAATCTCATATTACTTTTTTTTTTAACAATTTTTAAAATTTTTTAAATGTTTATTTATTTTTGAGAGAGAGAGACAGAGTGTGAGCAGAGGAAGGGCAGAGAGAGAGTGAGACACAGAATCCAAAGCAGGCTCCAGGCTCTGAGCCTGACACGGGGCTCGAACCCACAAACCGCAAGATCATGACCTGAGCCTAAGTCACTCAGCCAACTAACTGAGCCACCCAGGCGCACCTCATATTACTCCTCTTTAAGGTACAGAAAATGTTTTCTATTATGCCTACCTCAAGGATTATTATAAAGCCAAACAAGTTGTGTTAGGGCAATAATAAATATAAGATATTATTAATGATTTTCAAAAACAAAGTCATATCTTGTCTTATTTCCTCATTTAACAGATGACAAAACAGAATCCTAGAGAGGTTTCATGATTATCTAATAACATCTGAGTCAGAGCTGGGATTTGCACTGAGGACTAAAGATGCCTCTCTCCCAGCTTACTGGCAGTCGCCACCTACCTACCATCTCTCCCTCCTCTCACTGTCCCTTCCTCCTTCTCATTAAAAAGACAAAGCACCATGTAAAGACTAAGAATTAACCTAGAATTCTTGTAAAACACTGAGGTGATGGAGAGGAAACTAATCAGACTTTAGAACCAGGAAAGGTTTCACAAAGATGAGTTCCTAGAACAGGTGCTCACAGGACCTCATTTCAATTCCCTGGCCAGTGCCATTGTTTATGAGCATGGCAATAAACTTCCCCAGCACTTAGCACTCCCTGGGACCTCTTTAAAGGGCTCCCCATTCTCCTACACTACCCAAGAAAGCTAATTAGTGAGCCTTTCTCAGATCTTTTACTCGCAGGTTCCAGAGAGCTGCACACTTTGTGAACCTATCAATCGTTTCCTACTTTTCATGAGGTGGCTTGTTTTGTTCAATGCAACACCCTGACACCTCTGCTTACTCATGAAAACTCTTACCCCAGCTGGCTCAGGCCTTGTTTACAGGAGAAAGTTTTACTCCCCGTACTTTTGACTTGGAGCACTATTTGGAAAGACTCAGCTCATAAAGTCTTACAGTTCCTTTGTTGGCCTTATCATGACCTGAACATTTTGTTAACAAAGCACCCTGTTAATGTTTTGACCATAAGGACTAATGTGCTTGGGGCTGATGGTGTTGCCAAAGTGGTGCTTGCTCCTAAAAAGGGAAAGTTTTAATTCTATCTTCAAAATAAGTCATCTTACCCCTGCTATATTAGGAAATGTCATAAATCAGTCCAAGAAATCTGCAGTGTGTGGGTGAGTGGTGTTGGGAAGTGGAGGGGTGTGTGAATTCCTTTGTTGTTAAGGCTTCCAGGTGTCACCAACCTCACCTCCCTGTAGGGGGGTAGGTGAAGAAGAGTCACTAATATAAAGGGCAACAGCCCCAGTTAAAGTACATTTGAAATTGGGCTTTTTAATTACAGAATATACAAAGGCATTCTCAGTGGGTGCGGCTGGGCTGATACTTAGTGACTAGGCAGAACCTGCAAAATAACAAAGGTGCTCTGAGGATCGAAAGACATAGGTAATAATTTGGTTCATTCATCAGAGTCTTAAAAGTCCCAAAAATGATTCTTCTAAGAGTGAATTTTTAAAGCTATCTGTCTACCTGCACCTGGAGTGAAGGTAGAGATTCTCTCATCAGGAAGAAAGGTGCCACCATATTTTAGGTGCTCAATCCTCAGCAGAGGAGCCTTACTTACTACTGGGTGAGAATGGGGGGCCTCAAGCGGCTATGGGCTCCCAAGCACAGACCCCATAGGGGAAGATGACAAAAAGATTGCTGGAGGCTTCAACAATCAAACTCCATTAGCCTAGGCCCAAGTCAAAATAATTCTGTATGGAGATCCCCCTGAGTGGTAGGAAGGGCCCCAGTTCTCTTGAGGAAAAGACTACCAGAAAGGTGGTGGGGGAAGAGGGGAAGAAGAGGAAATGCTGCCCAAGCAAGTCTCTGAGCATAAATAAGTTTCCTTACCCCTTTACTTTCTGGTCATCTCAGGATACCCCTACCCCTCTAAAGAACACTTTCCTTGCCCCTAAACCTTTCCACAATCCTGGAAAAAAATCATACTTTTCTTCTCTTTTGTAGAAACTTTCTCAACTCCAGTCTGCTTTGATGAATGTGAGAGTTCTAGAGTTTATGTCAGTATGTAATACTTCATTCTATAAAGTTACAAAAGCTTTCATGTTTTATGTGCTTTATTTATGAGTCGGTTGTCTCCTTTCTTATCTCCATCGGTTTGTAAATTCACTGATAGTAGGAACTGTCTACAATTTCTTATAAACTTCCCTCCTTATCCCAAGGAGTTCACTCTTAAAGTATCTACTGTCATAAACATTGGGGTACAAGTGCCCCTATGCATCAGCAGGGGAGGGGAAGGGGAAAAAAAAAAGTTAGAGAAAGAGGGAGCCAAACCATAAGAGACTCTTGAGAACTGAGAATAAACTGAGGGTTGATGATGGGGGGGTGGGGGGGGGGGGGGTGAGGGGTATTGAGGAGGGCACCTGTTGGGATAAGCACTGGGTGTTGTATGGAAACCAATTTGACAATAAATTTCATATTAAAAAAATAAAATATAAAATAAATAATAAATTAAATAAATAAATAAATAAATAAATCAAAGTATCTACTGTCTGATAGAATGACTTGCTATGATTTTAGGGGATCACATTGCTTACCCCAAAATGTTGACAAGAAGTCATTAAAATAAATGAATCGTTGAAGGAAAGAAGTGTGGGGAGCACTTTGGCTTAGGAAGCCATCTCAGTGCCTCAGTTCTCCTGCAAACAGGCCTAATCCCAGGACACTCTCAACTCACAGGACACCACCAACATCAATCTCAATCTTTTCCCCATCCCCATGGCCAACACGGCTGACCATCTTTTCTATTAACCACACAATCACAAACCCACAGGAACAATGGTACCCTTCTCCTCTAGGTCAGAGTTCACCTTGGTCAATTTACATTCCTGAACTCTTTAAGGTTAAGTGTTCTTGCTCCATGGTCCAACCCACAAAACACTTCGATAGGTAGGAATCTATATTAAGGTGAAAATAGCTGGTAATGACTGAAGCATGACCCAATATGCCTCAAATGGACAGAAATGTCTCCCTTACTGGAAGTAGCCACACAGACGTTGGGCGACAACACTTAGCAAGGTTACTGTCAGGGGAATTCAAAACTGAGGACAGGAATGAGACTACAGGTTATCACATGCTCTTGCAAATACTAAGGTTTGAGATTATGAATCTTTCTCACAAGAAGAAGATAGAGGATTTAGGTGAGACATTTCTATCAGATTGGTAATTAAGCCAGAGGGAAATTTCACCCAGACACAAAATCTAAATTCAAAGTAGTAATTCAAAGCTGTAACTGGAAATGAAACCATTTCTATTATTAACCTTATAGAGAAGATTCAAAAAATAATCTAGGGCAAGACCGGTAACATCAAGCACTAACAGAGTTTTATATTTTGAGCCAGAGGTAATCACTAAAATATTTCTTCAAAAAAACTCATTTTTCTAAAATGTGTGTCCTATTTATGGAACAATGAGCAGCTTAAATCTTGAGAAAATTGTGTTCTTATAAACACTTATTACGTAAATAATAAAACATAAAGTAAAATATAATTTGTTTAAAATTTTCCAAACAAAAGATTTTACTGCTTAGGGAATGCCTTTTGCGCTTTAAGCAATATATTAAATTAAGTTTTGTAATTAGTCGGGCTTTGTCATTAAAGCCATGCTTCTATTACATGAAAAGACAATAGGACAGAGCTTTGGCGGGCAGATTAAGACAAGCAATTCCCATGACTCACAAACCATAGAACTGTGTAGCCAAGTGACTGAAGCATTGGCACCTGTCTTGGATTCATATTACTACACACGTATGCAATTTTTGAAGAGAAATAGGCAACTATTCATTTTATAATTTTAAAATTATATTGGAAGTGTATGTATTATTCCCACTTTATATGTTATAACTCTGGCCTAAACTTGTTACGTTCTTTAAATTAATCAACTTAAAGACTAACATTTTAAGAATTATTTTGTTTATAACTAAAACTAAATTTTCTCTGCCAAGTGCTTCCTTGGTAAACATGGCAAACTATCCAGGGAGTGAAGGTAATATTGGGTTCACCAAGCTAATGGCAACAATTGCTGTGCTTTGGATTTTAAGGAAAAGGCATTTACTACTTGTACACAATACTTGGCCCTATGGCACACATTCCAATTTGAAAAGCATAAAATATACTCAGGTGTATTTTCAATTTCTGATTCCTATTCACTATAGGTAAGCTGTACAGATTAACTATTTCTGAAAATATGATTTTATGGTTCAATGATCAAGAAAGATATCACTTAAGTTTTTTCTATAAAGTTGTATTTTTTCCTATTACTTTTATTCCAAACTATCTTTAATCACTTACCACACACTATATTCTATTTGAAAAAAAAAAAGTAGGTTTACAGTTTTATTAGTGATTCAAACATATTGATTCTTATTTTTTACAAAGTTTATAAAAATGCTATTGCCCAGAGAATGGTTTTAACAAAGTTCCATAGTCCACAGAAATAGTCTATAGGTGAAAAGAACTCAGGAAAAGCATGAATCTCAATTTGTGTGTTTTTACATTTTTTCTTCCTTAATTATTAGGGCTCAGTAAATTAAAGCATGTTCATATTTTTAAAGTGTTTGCAATTCACATTAATATTTCAGAGAAGAGAAATTTTAAACCCATTTTTACTTGCTTGAGTGCTAAATAAATATCTTCAAAAGTATGTGCTTTGTTTTCATTTGTGAAATGTCTTACAGTTATTCTTTGCTATGCACCAGAATCTGGCATTTAGTCGTTCAGCTATGTCACGTAAAGATACCAATTCTGGTCCTTCAGTTAATATATTTTTGAAGTGTCATTTTGACTTTCTTTTTATAGTTTTTGGAGAAATTAGACATTGAAATGCATCCTGCAAGCCTGAACAGCCAGCAAAGTAGGAAGAAATCAGGCAAATGTGTTGTCCTGGAAGCTAACAAGACTGTGTTTCTAAAAAGAGGACAGGATCAACGTTGCCACATGCCACTGATCCAGTATAGTAAGAGTACTCTGACTCAAATTAGTTTAAGCAAAGCCTGTGTGTATGCCCATTCCCTTTATGGCTTCCCTTAAATCACAATAAAAAAATAAAATGAGATCCGAACCCATATAAACAAAGGGAACGAAAGCAGACACCACAGCAGGTGAGCAATTTTGACAAATGTTATGAGATGAAAAGTGAGAGGACCAGCAGCAAGTGACTTCACTGAGAGGAGACAGCTCCAAGCCTTCATAGGGAGGAAGCCCACAAGAACACAATTCAAAGCCACGATGCCAACTGTAGATCCCCAGAAGGTATCAAGTATTGGAGGTGTCCCTCTGAAGGATGAGATGGGGAAGGGCGGGGAGGGGTTGATAACAAAGGAACTGGGTGAAAATTTGTATAAGGAAAAGATTCATGCTCCAAATCACTTTCCAAACCCACATGCCCTGAGATTACCCCCTCCCACACCTGGCAGGTTTGCCAGGCAGAGCTGAAATTGGGGCTGAAATTCCAAACCAAAAATCTAGACTATTAAATAAAAATGTTTATAAGAACAGTAGGACTTCTCTCACTAGGTACCAGAAAGCTGCTAGTCAGGTGTATGTTCTCCAAGCAGGAGAAAGAAGGAAACTGCCTATGGACACCCAAGAAATAGCTGATTTCCTAATTTTTTCTACCTGGTGACCCTAAGGACACATGTTAAGCTTCTAGTCAACTTTGCTTTCAAATGAAATTGAATACAAAGCCTCTAGCATGGAAGTCAAAGTCTAAAATGAATAAACAGAAAAACGGTAACAGGAGAAACAGATATATTGCATAAAGAAGAAAATAGTCATAGCTTTGTTTCCCTGGAAGCAGACTGACTCTCAGATGGAGTTTACTAGAACATGTCCTCAAAAGGCACAAAAGCAGGAATGGGCATGGGGAGC
The DNA here is from genome assembly GCF_024362965.1 of Panthera pardus. Lineage (NCBI taxonomy): Eukaryota > Metazoa > Chordata > Mammalia > Carnivora > Felidae > Panthera > Panthera pardus. The sequence continues at coordinate 38,238,876 of NW_026526732.1, forward strand.
AGTCAGACTAAAAGGGCAGTCCCCTGATAGGCTCAGCTTCAGTCTCTGGGGCTAGAACCTCTCAGGGTTGAGCCAGTTGAAACAAGGTGACCAAGTGTACATATCCCACAAGGAACACACTTTGGATGTGGACTGTCCCAGAAAGGAGATGATCCATGTGGGGCTCACAGCTGAAGATTTTTTCCCCATAGCACTCCCAGAAGCACGGGCATCAAACCTTTCCTTAAAGGGGGACCTGGTTGGTGCATCCCAGTGTCTCCCACAAAAACTTCAGAGAACCTATAATAAGTATCTTTAGAGGGATAAAAGAAAGTATTGTTATCTTGGTGATACACAAAGAGTGCTATAGAGGTTTTGTTTTCTGTTTCTTTTTTTTTTTAATTAGTTTTCTTCGTTTTTGAGAGGCAGAGAGAGACAGAGAGCGTGTGGGGGAGGGGCAGAGAGAGCGGGGAGACACAGAATCTGAAACAGGCTCCAGGCTCTGAGCTGTCAGCACGGAGCCGAATGTGGGGCCGCACTCAGGAACCTGTGAGATCATGACCTGAGCCGGAGTTGGAGGCTCAACCGACTGAGCCACCCAGGCACCCTGTTTCTTTTTTTAAATTTGGTGTAATTGGAGGACATAGAAGAACTCTTGAAATTTAAATATAATAACAAAAACTTACAAATAATTCCACAGAAAGAGTGGAAGATAAAAATGGAGAAGATAACCCAGAAAATGAAATGAAAAGAAAAATCGGGAAACAGCTTTAATAAAGAGAATTTGAAAAACTGAAGAAACAATTCAGGTTTAATATATGAATAATGGGAGTTCTAGAGAGAACAGAGAAAACAAAGGAAAAAATAATCAAATAATTAATACACAAAAATAACACCAAAAAATCACAGAAGGCATGTGGTTCCAAACTGAAAAGTCCCAGTAAGTCTCCAACAAAATAAATGAGAGGTGAAATGACATAATTTTCTGTGAAATCGCAAAACTCCAGAAATAAAGCAAAGATCCTAAAAGCTTCCAGAGGGAAACATAGATCAATGTGCAGGATTAGGAACTCAAATAGCATTGGACTCCATAACAACAAAGTGGAAGATGAAAACTAACTGAACAACATCTTTAAAATGTAAGGAAAATAATTCTCTCCAAAATACCAAGGCAAACGTTTATAAAATCTGAAGGTAAAAAAAGACATTTCCTCTCATTCAGCTTTCCTTAGGAACCAATCGGAGAAAGAGCTGAAGAAAAAGGAGAGAATAAACCAGGAAAAGCATGTGATTGAGAAAACAGAAGCAAAGACAGAAAAGGAAAAGAGAATCCCCAGTTTGATAGTGAAGGAAAGACCCAGAACAAGAACACAGTAGCAGGCATTAGAAGTACCTGTGCTGCAGGGACCCAGAGGGCCTGGGGGGAAAGGGGATAGATACTCCAAAAAACAAAACAAACAAAACAAAGCAAAACAAAACAAAAACCTGATGGATCACTTATTATATGTGACTGTATTAAGACGGGTTGTATAGCACTTTGAGATCTGAGGGATGAATCACTAAGTACATATAAAGAAGCTAATGAAAAAATACTGCAATTTTTCACTTAGGAAAACAAAAAGTAGCAAAGAGAGGTCAGAGCACCGTGCTAAGCTCAGCTGTGTACAGCACTTATATAGTCATAATAAAGTTAACACCAAACAGAGGTTAAACTCAAAGTCATGACTTAATTGTACTTGGAGGAGGAAGAAATAGGAAATACATGGCAAGTAGTATGCGGAGGGTTGGCAGGGGCTGGATTCCTGTCTCATATAAGTGGAAGCAACAGAAAATATCTGAGGCTTAATCACACACATATAAGAAAGAGCAGCATAAACATGTTATTTAGACATTTGGAGTGATAGGCCAGAAGAAATAGCTAAACAAATTGGAAGTGGTTTGGTTTGTGCAGCAAGAGTTAGGATGACAAGCAGTGGAGCAAGGTACTGCTGTTTTTCTTTATAAATGTTATGCTATTTGACTGTCTACAGTTATCTGCATTAAACTGAGAGAAAATAAAATGCCAATTAAAAATTTGTTTCCATAATCATTTGAAAAAATGTGATTTATAATGCTGCCATTCAATCCATGAGGAATGAACCCATATTTAAGTATATTTTATGATACCTGCAAAAAAAAAAAAATTCAGTGAATGGATGATGTTTACAACTAGGGCTGACTTTAATGATTTGATTTCCTTTGGCTCTGACAAAATACAATGGTTTTGCTGAAATTGACCTATTTTACCCTTCATCTCAGCTAACTTTTTCTTCAGCCACCCTTAAACAAGAAGAAACAGCTGTTGGGAGTCTAAGTAAATGTAACTTTAATTTTGATTTCTTTCCAAATTCTACATTTAACCTGGATGAGTGAGTGAAGTGTTGAAGGATCATCACATTCTCATGTTATAATTTATGTTCATGTCAGGCAAGCCAACACTGTTCATATATCAACGTGTCAGGTATCATCACCTTAATAGAGTAAACAATTTAAAAGAATTATAACAACCATTTTAATGGGCTTCTCATTCATTTATTTCATACAACAAAAAAAAAAAACTAAAACTGATTTGTAAAAATAAACTACCCATACTTCGCCCCTGTCTTCCTTTCTAAAGTGATTCATCAACCAGACCATAACAAGTGTTTAATAAATCTATTTTATTCCCTTTATTTTAATAGGAAACTTAGAGAATGGATCCAAGTAGAGAAAAGGCCACTGTCAGGGTTCGGATGATCTCTTCCCCACAGGTCACAGATTTTTCAAAGTTCTTAAAACTGCACATCATGAAAAATGAAGTGGGTTCTTTTTTCCAAATAAGATAACCCACCACCTCCCTCAAGTGGTCAACCGGATTAGTTTTCTGTTTCCAGAGCTGACTTGGTTTATTTCCAAGAACTGTAGAGTCATGTATAATGGCTGGGCCAAATGGATTCTTTTTCTTGAATATTTGGCCTTTGGAGTGAAAGTGGCAGATTACATTGAATTGTGCTGATATTTTAACTTCTCTAGGTCAAGATAAAAAGATACTTAACTAGGACTAGTAGTTGTTCATGATGCTTGCTGGCTCAGGGGTGCTCTCCCTCCAGACCTCTCCTTTTCTGCTTAAGGGCTTAATTCAAACTCCATCATTTTTAGTTACTTCAGGTCTTATACCACTTTTTTTTCCACCCAAGTAGAGGTGTTAATTCCTGCTTCCTGAACAAATGGGCCTTTCAGTGATTATATACCACCTAGCAAAACTTGTTTATTAATGTTATTTCCTAACTAAAACTAAATACTTTTAAAAATGTTTCCTCAGTTAATCTCTGATGGGAGAGGGGGAAGAAAGGAGATCAAGGCTATCTTTCTGCTGAACAACGGTGCATGAAATTCTCATGAATATCTAGAGTTAAACCATTTCAGGGCATTTAGTACCAAATCTTCAATTCAGGAGACACATAAAAACCACTGCCCTAAGCCATTAGGCTAATTTCAGGTCTAACAATCACCCAGAATAAAATATGCCAACAAGGATGTCTGAGGGGTATTAACTTGAATAAAAATATATGAGCCAATGTTACCACTTAGTTACCGTCCAAAAACATGAACGTTGTTGTTCTTGTTTTTGGATGGTAACTAAGTGAAATTCTTTTTCTATTATGTCCACTCCTTAGGCTTTTGGAAGGATTGAAAGGAACTACAGAAAGCAGTCAGCCTGGGAGTCAGGTATAGGAGAAGACACAACAGAATTTTCAAATTGATTTATATAAACTAACGATCAGCTAAATCTGATTTTTCAGGGCATTTCTAAGCTTTTGCTCTTTTGGCCCCAATCACAAGATAAACTAACTCCTACTACAAAAACGGCAAGCCTCTCTTATTTTGGCTCCTCAACTGACTTCTCAATTAAGCCAAAACCTAGGAATGAAAAATGTCCACACATGCACATGAAATTTACTAAAACTATGTTTAAAAAAAAAAAAAAAAAGAGCCAAACATGTAGGAATGTAATGGAGAGGATCATGGACACTCTAATCACAAAATAGACTAAGCCATACCAAGTTCTCATTCTTCTCTACCTCGGTCTATGTCTAAAAAAAACCTGCTTCAATTATTCTTGACTGGAAGACCTGGGATCATTAATGCCACAATGCTATGAGTTTGAGACAGTAGGGTTGACAGGGACAGGAAAAGTAGTCAATGACATAAAATACTGATGTATTCATATGTGTCCCTACTGACTGAAGGCATGTGTAAATATCACAATTGGATAGTTTTAAACCAATCTGGGAAAGCTGCCTCAACCTTGCACATGTAAGAGACTCCTTTTGACACAGTGTTCTGTAAGGAACCAGTTATCTGTGCTCTCATCACTACCACCAGGAAAGGATGTGGTTGGGGCTTACCAGGTGCTTTATTTCTCTCATTCACTCTATTTCTCACTCTCTTGTTTCTCAATTTCCTCTTGTTCTCTCATTATTTCTTTCCTTCTGAAAACACAAAAACATGTAATTATAGCATGAAGTTGTAAGGGTGACTTTATCTTTCACCCATAAAGAACTAAAAGAGCAGGACCATATATGAGATATGCCATGAGGGGCGCCTGGGTGGCACAGTTGGTTAAGCATCCAACTTCGTCTCAGGTCATGATCTCACAATTTGTTTGTTCAAGCCCTGCATCGGGTTCTGTGTTGTCAGTGCAGAGCCCACTTCAGGTCCTCTGTCCTCTGCCCTCTCTCAAAAATAAACAAACATTAAAATAAAAGATACTCCATGAGTTCTTACAATGCTTTCACTACTCCTGTAGTTGGCCAACTATCAACAGGTGAGGATATACACTGACAAGGAGGAAATCCTTTTAGCTAGATAAAACTTTAATTGAAGAGTTTTGACTTCTACTCAAGAGATTTGTGATAACCAAAAGGACTGGATATTGTTCCTATTTTATAAGAAGGGAAACTTCATTTATATTAACTTCCAGGGAACCAATATCTTGGTTTGTTTTTTGTGTAAAGTACTGTATAGGAAAGTGTGGTTGGGGATAGTATTGCTTTAGGGGCTTGGGGTTGAGACAAACACTAGCGTTTTCCTCATTATATGGGTAGAATGCCATAATGAAGTTTCCATATTTTGGTAAATTGAAGGTCATGGCAGCCAAACAGATGTCAGGAAGTACAGATTCAAAATTCACACCCGAAAATGTCTAGGGGCTTTTTTGTGGGCTTCCTGAGGTTTAACCAGCAAAGACTCTAGATGTATGAGAAATGAGACCATTCCTTTGTTTTCTGTGACTCAGATTCTTCTGGGTTTGGACTCCTGGTTTAGTAAAGAACTGAATGTTATGGCCTATTCCCTCACCCAGGACCCACCAACGCCATTCCTGAGGGCAGCCTATGGGGAACGAGAGACTATGGGAGTGAGGGGTACAGAAGGTGAAGCAGGGAAATTCATTGCCTAGGCCAGTGCTCCAAATTTAAACTCCTAGTTCTGGGGGACTAGGGGGGATTTGAGATCTGCATGTGTAACAAGTTCACAGGACGCTCTGAGTGGTGAGGACCATGAGAGCTTCTCACACCGTCTGTTAAGAAGGAATAGTTCCCCCACATACCCAATCCCATTTAGAACTTTGCTCCTATTTTTCTCTGATATTCTCCTGGGCCAGAGAAAGAGTCCACAGTGACACACAAATCACTTCAACAGTGCATCAGGGACCAGATGGACAGCCAGAAATTCTGCTGGGTTCCAGGATGGGTGTTTGAGGAAGAAGTCAAAATGAATTCCTCACTTCACTGCTTGAGGCCACACAGTTTCTATAACACATTGGGGAATGCTGAGTTCCTTTGGTTTTCCTGAAAACAGCCACTGACACTAGCCTTGTATTTAGAGGAGGATTTAAAATCCACCCACAGCCTATTCTTTTTAAAGAAGCAAATCATGAAGTTGACTTTCCATATGCTTCTCATCCCTGGGGTCTGCTCACCAACTGATTCCTCATAGTGTGTTTGCCCCTTATGCCTTGCAGTCCCTGCAGATGAAATTCGAGAATTCTCTGGTAACTAGAGCAGGAAAACTCCTCAGACCAATGACTTTCCAAATAACCTCCTCATTCCTCTCATGTTCAGAGAATAGGAAAGAATTCCAGAGAGCTATGTGAGGGTGAACAAGGGCCAGAATTGTCATTTATATCTATGACCTGACAGATAGGTAGAAAGAGAATGTTACTCAATGTTTTTTTTTTCCTCCCTGTCCTAATGTCTCCTCAAGAAGGTTTTGCCAAGACAAATCATATATTTTACCGGAAGCAGCTCTCATTTAAGCTTCTCTGCTATAAACAGGTACTTCAAACTCAACAAGAGCAGAACTCTTCTGCTAGACTGTGATCTCCTTGAAAGCAGGAATTTTGTTACCTAATTTACTGTTGTATCTCCAGGATCCAGAACAATGCCTGGTACATAGTAGGTGCTCAGAAAATACCTGTTGGTAGTTGGCTAACCATAAGAGGAGTGAGTGTATTGTGAGAATTCTTGTTGTATCATATATATCTATATACTACACACAGACTCATCAGACCCATTTCACCTCCTGCCAGCCTTCTCTGATTCTGCCCACATTTTATAAACTCCCTTCTCTTCTGTGCAAATTTATTCCCTCCCTAGTATTCCCAACTACTCCATATCCCTCCTTTGTTCTATATTTTCCCTGATCTTACATAGATCAGAGAAAATTTTGTAGCACAAATTTGGAAAAAAGTGTAAAGTTATGGCACCACTATCCTTTTTAAGGACACTACTTATAGCCATTGAAGGATCCTTCATCTATAGCAAGACAAACTGAATTTAAAGACTGACTTAAGCAAAACAAACAAATACCTCACTGATTCAGAGTCTACCCGTTCCCAATGCTGATGGAACCATAATAAATCAAACTTTGTCTCATAAAAGTCACTGCTTTATGTAAATGATGCCCACAATTACATAATCTTGCCTCTTTTATTAAAACAAGATTTTTCCAAATTATACCCTTTCTCGCAATCTGACAGGCACTCTATTATGCCCCAGCTCTGAACCATTTCTGTAAAGAGTGTTACAAGGAAGTCCCTGTTATAGATGAGGGAACGTGACACTTCTATGATGTATTTGAGCAGAGAAATGATTGGAGATCACCCACTCTAAAAATGGGTTCCTCAGGGTACTCCTGGGGTGCCCAATCCCCCTTCCTTCCCCACCGACCAAGGTCTGACATCTTTTTATAGCATCCCATGTTCTGGACTCTCCCCCTCACTCCACGAACAAAATATACCCCTCCTGTCCATACCCCCTTCCTACAGAGCTCTGAGAGTTTTCACTACCTTCAAATAGCATGAGGTAGTGCTAGGTAGCTTTACTTTTCTATCCCAAGGGCAAGAGGCTCCTGAACATGGGATATCCCATCCTGACATGCCTGTTAGGCTTCTTATTTGAGCAGAATTCCCTTGTTCAGGCACAGTATGAGTCAGAACACTGTTTATCCTCTCCTCCAACTCTTGTGTTAACAATTATATGAATCTGTCTAGACAAAAAATAAGACTTCTAGTTTCAAGCTTTGGTTCCATTATTTCATATTTTTCTCTGCAATCTGGAAAGAGTGGAAAAATCCCACCAGCCAGTGGGAAAACTTGTGAACTGGAGTAGTGGGTGAAATTTTCATTAACCCACAGCAAATTCCAAATGCTCTCAGGAGAAATCACATTCTGACCAGCATCAAGCTTACTTTTGTTGTTTAAATTTTCCACAGCATTAACAAGGGTATGAGAATTTTCATAAGGCTGGAGTATGTTCTAACTGAAGTGGTCACACCACAATTTAGCAACAGCCTCCAAAAAAAGTGGAGGGGGGGGGGGTATGAGAAGTAACTTATATTAAATGCCATGAGATGTGAGAGTTTGTAGGTACGTATCACTGGTTCAAACCAACTATATTTGCTATCTAATGGCATATAGACTGAATCAAAAGCCATGAATATGAATGTAGAAGCTGCTAATAATTCAGAATCACAAATATTTCAGACCCATAAAAGTAATTTTTACAAAGTCAGTCTTGTTGTCTAAATATATATATACATATTTACATATACATGCACATACATAAATACACACACACACACACACACACACACACATATATATGGTAAATATAACGGTAAAGGTAATGTGGAGTGACCTGCTATTTTTTTATGCAACTAAATTTTAACATCACATAGCAAACATACTTCCATCTGACATCATGGTTTCAAAGAATAAGAAAGATAGAAAATGCCCTTAGGATTAAATAATGAAAGAGACTATTTCTGATTTGTTTGATTTCCAAGATTAATACATATTTCTGTATCACCCATCACTCAGTTACCCCCAATACCACCACCACTCATCCCATCTCAATGGAACCGTGGGAAAGATATTTTCTAAATGAAAAGTTTTAAGAAAAGGGGGAAACCTGACATTTCTATTTAGCTTTAGAATACAGAATTGTTTCCTTTAAAAATGAGGAGGGGTGAGATTCAAGAAATATTCTGGAATTTCTTTCTCCAAAATCAAATAATATAGCCATACTAAAATGCCCCAATCAAGTTTTTGACGAAAAGCCTTTCAACTTTGACTTCCTCCCATTTACAAAAGACTTAACAAAGCTGAGGAAATGTATCAAACATTGTAAAAGACAGATATCTTGTTAATAAGAAAAATATGTAAATTTAGTGATTTCTTTATCCTGAAAAAAACGTGTGGTAATAGAGTGATTTGAAGAAGTTATTGCAAAAAAGATACCATACATATGTAGCAGGTGTGAGTAGGTCAGAGATTGGAGTGCCAAATGGAGGGACAAAAAGTAGTACCAACAATAGGGAAAAGTGTTTCAATAAAAGAAAGAGGGTGCAATTAGAGAGGAAGTTTCCTACTTCACAATTGTGACCAGAGCTAGAATAAATTTTTGAGGAAATATTTGTTGAGTCTTCATGTGATTCTGACCAATGAGTGAAGTAAGAATCACATAGCTTCTAAAGACTTTCTGCAGACCTGATGAAATAGGCCATGGCCCACCCTTGACTACAGATTCTGCACGGGGATTCTGCTGCACGATGGGAAAGACAGATGTCCAACCAGATTAGTGTTTCTCTGCTCGTATAACTTGTTGGAGTAACTAACACTCAAGTAACAGACCTGGGTGACATCTTATTCTAAATAGCTCTCTGCTTCGATGTGACAGCACTGAAACCCTCTGCAATGACAGAACTTTGGCTCCTCAGCTAAACTTAATGATGCAGAAATAGTTCAGGACATGAAAACTGAGAAAAGAAAGTGCTGTACTAAGCAAAAAAAAAAAAAAAAAAAGTTTATGTAAAATATATTTTTCCTTTATTTTAACCAAGTAATTCAATCACTCCAAAAATGCAATCATTTGCTTGTGTTCTTGTTGAGCACTGGAATAAAAATTTAACCTTAAAAAAAAAAAGTAAAATTAATCTTTAAGGACACAGTTTCTTAAGGTCTGGCTTGAAAAACTGTAACATAAAAGAATTTCCCCATAATGATGTTTTCTCATCTTCAAACTGTTTTACAATGATTCCTTCCCCAGCTCTCATACTAACAATACTATAATGGATGTTTTAGAAAAAAATTCTGGTTTCAATGTTTCTTAAGTCAGCTACAGTTCAACAACCTGAAATAATTAAAAATAAATTGGAACTCAATGTTTGGTAACCCAAAAATATCATGTGGCTAATTGTGCTCACCCAGTCAACACCAGCCCCAGGTTATAATGACATGAAATGGTTCCACTGAAATATCCAGCCCAACTCACCAAAACTCTGGAGATAAAATGTCATATCTATCACTTGTCAGAGGTTACTTCCCTCTTGTTACCGCAAACACTTCCATTGTCAGATATCTGAGTGAGGCTTGGGGGGGAAAGAAAATAGTGAATGAACCTTGCCTTTTGTTCCCAGAACACAATAAAAATACATACATTTATCTTCAATAATTATTTCTTTACCCCCTCATCCTCCCCAGAATAATTTCTGGTGTGTTTAAGTAGGTAAAACCAAACAGTTTCGAGTTCCTCTCTTTCCACAGTAATTACTCACCTTAGATCCAAAAGAAAGCAGTGCTGATAGCATCAGAAAAGGAGGTAAACATTCAAGCAGTATACCTGAGTGGTTCTTAGTCCACTCATTAAAATTACCTAGGACATGGAAAAAAATACCATCCCCAAGAGCTTCTGAACTAGTTGCTCTAAGGGAGGACCCCAAGTTATTGGCATTATATCAAGGATTTTTGGATAATTTTACTAGGGCACGTAAGCAAGGCAGTTTTCACTTGATTTTTCACTTACTTTCACTTATTAAAATAAGTTTTTACTTAGGTTCAACGAAGTGGAAAAAATCTTGGAGATCATCTAGTTTGTGCTTCTCAAACTTTGATGAGCGTGCAAATCACCTGGGGATTTCATAAAACCATTAGATTCTGCATCAGGAAGTGTAAGGGGGAGGCCTGAGCTAATTTAGTCCTAAGAAGCTCTCAGCTGACTTTGATGAGGCTGGTCTGAGGGCCAGACTTTGAGCAGCAAGAAAGTTCTTCCCTCTTAACTGTAACAGATGAAGAAACTGAGATCCAGAGACACTGTGGCTTCTTTAAGGTAAGACAGCCAGCAAAGGAACAAAACAACACTGGGACCACATAATGGCTTCCAGTCCAGAAGCTACTAAATGGAAGGAATCTTTATTTCCTAAAAATAGAAATAATAATAATAAGAACCTAATTTTCTACAAAAGACTTGGGGGGGGGGGGGGGGGGACTAAACTTTGTCAGAGCATAAAAACTGATTTATAGTGTGTAGTGGTTGTAAAGAAATTAGACAGATAGCTACAATTAACAAGAATCCATTTCGTGTTTTGTTTGTTTTTAAGCAGGAGGCATAAGTATATGGTAAGAGAATAAAATAAACTAAACAGAAGAGGGAAATAAGCAGACCATGTACAATAGCACATGTAGGAGGGCACCAAGAGGGAGAAAAGGAAACAATAATAGAAAATAAAAGAGACCAGGCTGACAAAAGAAAAATAAGAATAAAAGCAGAGAGTTAGAAAATTAAACACAGATTGTAGAATAAAAGGAAAACATAGCAGCATGGAAGAAAAAAAAGAAAGAAAGGAAAACCCAATGGGATAAAAGGATTCCTGGAAAAAGACCATATAAAGTAAATCATAAAAGACTAGCAATCATGGGAAGGTGGGGCATTTAAGAGTGAGAAACACAGATACGTATAGAAAAAATTTGTCTTAGTATTAAAAATCAGAAAAGAGGTTGTATTTCACTTATCATAGTTTTTATAGTTTTTATTATATTTCCAAAATAACAAAAATTCCAATTTCTCCATAACCAACTAGACCCTGAAAGATAGGCATGGTCTCAGGCAAGGAAGCAAGAACCCCTCTGGAAGAAGAAATCCTCTAAGCAGAAGAAGTTGAAAAGAGAACAAGGTTTAACTAATCCAAAAGCATTCCATTTTTCTTATCCTGTGTAATATGACGAGACCCAAAAGCTTTCTTGTCTAGCCAGGTGACCACATGTGTTACCATAGCTCAAGATATAGTCTCCTTGGAAGCCACAGTTCTAGCTTAACAAGCTGCTCCAGGCAGTCAAGACCAATAGTACCATCTGGAAAATATCTCCCCTTGAAATGTATCTATGGAAACTACATAATGCCTACCTAGTTCCGCCCATCCTGTCTTTCAGACATGAGCAATTCTGAGCCCATTATTGTCAAAAGTATTTAGATTGTGGTTCTAGAAAAGTCCATTTATTTATATATTTTCACTGGCCATTTCCATTCCATAGCTTTGGTTCCATTCCAAACAAAAACAAAAACAGGGGTGCCTGAGTGGCTCAGTCAGTTAAGCATCCGACTATGGCTCAGGTCATGATCTTACCATTCGTGAGTTTGAGCCTCGATTCAGGTGAGTTCGAGCCCCACCTCAGGCTCCTCACCATCAGTGTGAAATTCTTTCCCTCTCTCTACCTCAATCTCTCTCTCTCTCTCTGCCCTTCACTCACTCACACGCTCTCTCTCTCAAAAATAAAAACAAACCAAAACACAAACAAAACTTAGAATCCTAAGGAAGAAAATTAAAATTGTTGAAGGTTGCTTTCCTACAGATCAGACGTTGCAAATTCAAATGCCTACAAAGACAGGGAAAATCATGCCAATAAATAAAGCTGGCCTGTGTTCGTAAGAGCATGTGCCCCCATCTAAATGTGGCTCCATAAACCCACTGTGTTCTGCCATTCAGAAATGCAGGCCTAGTGCTGCCATAGGTATCTGTTTTACAAGAGATGCAAGAAATGAAGATTCTTATGTGCCGTCTCCTGATTTCTAAATGTTGACAATTAGTTCAACTTGTTGTTGTTCTGAAATAATTGTTTGCAATCCTGTTTTAGCTCCTGCTTTTTCTTTAAAGAAGATGAAAAGTTCTATGAAAGGATCAAAAGGTAAAGGGGTGGACATTACGGTATGAGACAAGTGGATGCACAACAAGTAGACCCCCCCCCCAAAAAAAAATAAAGCAAGAATGTTTCATACTTTTAGAAGACATCTTTTCCTCCTAGGAAACTGGTCGTATGGCATTTCTCACATGATGGCCTCCATCGCCACTAGCAATCTGCAGGCAAAAAGTTAACCTCTCTGCTAGCATTTGTTCTTATATCTCTACACATTGGAGCATTTTCTTCCCATTCACCAATGACATTCACGTCCTTTACAGGAATAGGCTGGGTTCCTGTATTTTGACTTGAAACCCCTTTGTGAACTCTTTTTACTAGGAGTGAAAGCCTGGTGGAGAAGCCACAGAGAAGAGCTCAGGACCCTCGCATAGATTGCCTGGGGGGACCAAGATTGCCAGCAGAGGGGGAAGATTTCCATGGCCTCATTATTCAGCATTAATATTCACTGACAAAGAGATATGTTTCTTAACATAACAACCTACTCCTGGAGTTTCCTGAATGCCCTGCTGTGGCGACCTATCATAAGGCCCATGCCAGTCTTCCAAAACACATCTGAAACCTAGTACACGTTCCAGCTGTAAATGGGAGGCACTGACCCAACTCCAAACAAAAGCAAAATCATCCAAAACCTCCTTTCTTTCCAACATCACAGGCCTCTGAATGATATGTTTAGATTCTCCCGGGTTGGAGTTCTTCCAAATGGGGCTAGAAACCAGAGTTACAGTGGATATCTCTGCTGATTGATTACAAATCAGTAAACCTACCTGGAAACACATGTCTGAGGTAGGAGAAAGAAGGCTGGCCTATAAGCATATGAAGACTAAGAAATACATTTTTTTTTCGGATCACTTGTACAAATTTAAGAAACATCAATGATTAAACACAGACACAAATACAGACAGGGACACAGACACACACACACGAACATTGTTTTCTCAAAATTTACTGATTCCCACATTTTGTATTAGTTATTTATTTATTTAATTTTTAATGTTTATTTATTCTTGAGAGAAAGAGAGAGACAGAGAGAGAGAGAGCACAAGCAGGGGAAGGACAGAGAGACAGGGAAACACAGAATCTGAAGCAGGCTCCAGACTCTGAGCTGTCAGCACAGACCCACAAACCATGAGATCATGGCCCAAGCTGAAGTGGGCCGCTTAGCCAACTGAGCAACCCAGACTCCCCTCCACATTTTATTTTTTATTTAGGCTCTTCACAGAATAGCAAATTAGTGGCTGAAGAACTAAAAGAATGAGTTTCCCAGGTGGGACTGTCAATGTGTCCCATAGATGGAGTTCTTATCTTTTGACTCGCCTTGCCTTATACCTTTGTTTCAAAATTTTGCTTGAAGGAAATTGCCTAAATCAGTTTCCTGACAGACTCCTGTCAACCCATTACTTCTGTTAAGCTTCACCTAAAAGAAATCTGTTGGTTGGAGATGGAGGTAAAGGTGCAATTATTACTTGTCATTAACACCTTTTATAGTTCTCAGTAGAAGTATACCAAGCGGGGGTGTCTGCTGTGTTCAGGTTAGGATTAAACATGTCTAGTCATGTCTGTGGGGGGTGGTGGTAGAGGGGTCAGGAGAAAAGGAACTGGTTCTGCAAAGAGTACCTTTGACAAATGAGCCTCCTGGAGAAGCTTATGCCGAGGGAACTGAGACGAAACCTAGCTAAGCAGTCCCCATAAACAGCAGGTAGAACAATGCTCAGGCACATGCTGAGATGGCTGTCATTTCTAACCTCTCCGTCACCACTTCTGGCTTCTGTCTAGCCCTCTGTGGACAGGGGCGTGAGTTCTAGAAAGATGGTGGCTCTGCTTTCAGGTGAATAATTTGTTTTATACACACACACACACACACACACACACACCTCTCAGACACATCAAGTGAGGTACAAAGGCATGAAAAAAAGAGTAGAATTTAGTGATTCATCACTTACATATAACACCCAGTGCTCATCCCAACAAGTCCCCTCCTTAATGTCCATCACCCATTTAGCCCATCCCTCCCTCATCTCCCCTCCATCAATACTGTTTGTTTTCTATTTGAGCCTCTTATGGTTTGCCTCCCTCTGTTTTTATCTTATTTTCCCTTCCCTTCCCCTTTGTTGATCTGTGTTGTTTCTTATATTCTACGTGAGTCAAATCATGATACTTGTCTTTCTCTAACTTATTTCACTTAGCATAATACACTTCAGTTTCATCCACATTATTGCAAATGGCAAGATTTCATTCTTTTTGATCACTGAGTAATATTCCATTATATATATATAACTACATCTTCTTTATCCCCTCGTCAGTCGATGGACATTTGGTCTCTTTCCATAATTTGGCAATTGTTGATAGTGCTGCTGTAAATATTAGGGTGCATGTGCCCCTTTGAATCAGCAGTTTTGTACCCTTTGAATTTCCATTATTTTAAGCTATCTACTTTGTAGTTATTTGTTATGGCAGTCCTACATAACTAATATACAAATCAGAAACAATAAAAGTTTATTTCTCCCTCATGTGACAGTTGGAGATGGGTATTCCTATTTGACAGGCAGCCTTCTTCCATACTCAGTATCCAAGCTCTTTCCATATTGTGGGATTCTGCTAGGGCAGATGCCAACAAATACAGCCATTTCCTTTTTTTTTTTTTTTTTTAGTATAGCTGACACACAATGTTACATTAGTTTCCAGTGTACAACTCAGTGATTTAACAAGTTTATACATTATGCTATGTTCACCACAAGTATAGCTACTATCTGTCCTGTTATACCCCTATTACAGTATCACTGACCATATTCCCATGCCTCTTTTTTAAAATAAACTTTAATGGGAACACAGAGGCATTTATGCATTTACCCACTGTTTATGGCTGCTCTTGTGCAACAATAGGCAAATTGACTACTTGTGGTAGAGACCATATGATTCTCAAGACCTAACACATTTACAGACTTGCTCTTTGCAGAAGAAATTTGCTGGCCTCTGCCACAGAGCATCATCATCATTTGCATCTAACCAAAACACAGGGAAAAAGAATATGGAGGAGGCAAAGCCACTCTTCCCAGCTATGGCACACATCATTCCCAAATATCTAGGATTGTCTAGAAATTAGTTACACGGTCACACATATTATAAGGATGACTGAGAAATGTAATATAGCTATATATCCAGGAGGAAGAGAAAATGGATATTTGGGGGAACAATTAGCAGACTCTGACCCTGAGCATCAACGGAGGATGTCACTTACATCAATGCAGTAGCAGCAGCCATGAAGGGCCACCGATATGGAGTTTCACGGTGTCCAGACGTTTTAAAGAAGACATCACCAAAGGGAGTCAAACAAGGGAAGAGACAGAAAGATGTCCCATCGTAGCTGAGAATCCTATTTTCCAGAGCATACAGGCCATACTTCCTGGGGACTTCAGTAGTAACTGATAAGAGAAAGAACTTTCTGGGGAGAGGTTTCACAATAGCAGGTGGGGGATAAAGCCAGAGAAATTGTTTTCTCTCTGTAACTGTGGCTCTGCATTTGCTCCAAGCTTGATATGACTTTGGCAACCTGGTTTATACCAAATATATAAATAGGTAACACATATAGAAGTTTTAATAATTATAGTACTATTTGGGAAAACTCATCTCCAATTTACCCACAGTTTTCTGAATCTTGCATATATATTAAGGATCTAGAATATAAAAGTAGCACTAGATAGTATATTATATATATTATATAATCAATTTAGGTACCAAACATCAAAAATTGCTAAGATCATTAAAAAACAGACAATCAGATATCATATGCCTCCTAACCTAACCCTCATTTGCTTGTAGTCTTCCCCCATCTTTCCCACACCCTCCTATTTCATGGAGTTCATTGCTTCAGGGAAAGGGCAACACACAGCCAAGAATAGCAATCATCAATCAGCTTACAATTTTACAGTACAAGATTTTACATCCATAGCAAGACTATTGCCTGAATGCTAAGGCTTTTTGATTTACCAGGAGCAAGACTTTCTTGAGAAAGAAAAGGGCTTTAGTAAAACTTCCCAAAGCTGAGCATTTTGCATATAAAAGCTCAGCCTGAAGGACTCAGATCAATAGTTAAATGTCCTAGAGTAGAACAGAAAGAGGATAGGACTATAGTCAATTCCTAGAAAACAGGAATTAAAAAGGAAAAAGCAAAAACAAACAAAAAAAAAAAACATTTCTGTGCTAGAGTAAACAGCAAGAAGAAGAGAGGGATCTACTTCCCTCATCCCAACTCAGGGATCCAATCTCAGGGATGGAGAGATCAGTCAGCAAGAGAAGCATCCACATAGGTTTAGGGGCATCTGAGGAACCTTTTTTTTTATATGAAATTTATTGTCAAATTGGTTTCCATACAACATCCAGTGTTCATCCCAACAGGTGCCCTTGAGGAGCCATTGTTGATGCTCTGCTTTCCCGGGCAGAGACTGGGCTCATCACAAATCTATCTGAGAAGTTCTGCATTTGGAATGGCATGGCATCCAAAATGGCTGCAGAAGGAGCTGTGAAATAGAATCTCCACAGCTAACGAAAGTACCTGGGTGTGGGTTGAAGGACCAGCTCCACATAGGTTCATACATTCCAGTGAAGTGAAACCAAAAGTCCCCATGGGCTCTAGTGGGTAATGCAGAGGTGTTCAGAACCTAGTTCAAAAAAGATCTACAACATTGGTCAGGAGTCTCAAAATCAAAGGTACACAAGCATCAGTTATTGAAATCAGCAGGATGCTCAGAAGATGAGTCTGTGCTGGGACCAGGCAAGCCAGGCACAGCATGGTGAAATCTACAGAAACCAAGAAGACAGCAAATAAATGAGAGTCAAGCCCCCACGGCACTGCTATGATTACAGTTGACTTCCCACCTTGCTCCCAGATGCCACTGAGGGAAATGGAAAGAAATCCATCTAGATGCCCTTTACTGAAAAGCAACCAAGCTTTGAAATGAAAGGTAGCTAAGATATTTAATTGTTGCTAAAAACATCACTGGATCAAACTGAGGCTACCGGTTATCTCCTCTAGGCAGAAGGGGACCTTAAGAATAAACCTGAGACTGATTCTAAAAAAAAAAAAAAAAAAAAAAAAATCACATTACTGCCTTTCCAAATTATGGAGTACAAATTTCAATCTGCTACAATAGATAAAGGTTTTCCATACTTGGGTTACCACTGTCACCTGTCAAAAAGTCACTTGACCTACTCTTTAAACTTCCATTCCACATACACATATACACACACATACACCGGCTCTGCTACCTCTTAGCACTGCTTTGTGAGAACTATCCAGACAACAACATAGTCATAAAAACTGCTAAGAAAATGAAATAGGACATTTAAAGAAATTTCAAATCCCACAAGTTTTAAAATTCCATGTGTCAGATAATAATACACTACAAAAGTTAAAAAAGCTCATTCAACAAGTGGAAAGATCTGGTTTTATTTATTCCAAAATGAGGGGTTTTTTAAAAAAGAGTCAGATATCAAGAGAAAGATTCAATTGCAGTACCCTAAGAGTGACATATACTCCTCCCTAGTGCTAGTGGTACCAGTGTGGAACAAACATGCTTGGCATCTGCCAGGCTGTCTCAAAGACGTGAGACCACACGTGGACGCTCCAGTGCCAGTGAAGCGAGAATGACCCACTGACAGTAGGAGCCCAGCCTGGGTATGTCATTGGAAAAGGATATCTCGTTGCACATTGGGTCTTTTCAGCCACACCCACACACATGGTTAACAATCATCGTCAGCACATCATTTAAAAATACAATGTGCAAAACATGCAATATGGAATACATTGCTGAAAAAGTTAAATTAGACATTAATAAGACTGAGGTGGTGAGTGGATGCAGACTGACAATTTGAGTGGTCTTTTCCCACTCTATTATCTATGATGTGGTTGTGCGCAGATTTGGTTTAACAAGTTTATAAACAAATCAATCTGCCCTTAGCAACTAAGAGATTAACCCGGCTAAATAAAGCAAGCACAACCACTAAGAATGTTTCCTAGTACTTTTTTAAAAGAAAGACTTAAAGTAACAGTCTCTTCTTAGTTATATTCTTTTATTAGAATTGATATAATATGTATATTTTAATTCTTATATCAAGTGTAAGTACAATATCAAAGTGTGGCTTTACTCTTACAGGAATTTTGGAGCTAAATAAAATACCTCAGACCAGAACTAGATGAGACGTCATTTCAGTTTACTTCAACGTCAAGAGTTTAGCCTATTGGTTACCACAAATGAGCAACATTTGGACTAAAACACACTTCAGGGAAATGTTTAACCATTTATGTTTTATATGTAAATTTATTTTATTATTCTTAAATAAAGAGTTACTAGCCTTTTAAAAGTGAAATCAGTTGTCCCAATAGGGTCTAAATCTCATTAATGTTACAGCCTTCATAAAGAAAAAATATTCTTGAACTCTCATCTGATATTTCCAAAATATAATACCACTGAATAACTGAATAGATTCCCAATGCTCCCAATTAATATGCTTGTAGATCTTTTACAGGCACCAATATTTTTAGTAACATCTGGAATTGTGAACATTATCCAGCATCATGCCCTCCATTTTGCAGATGAAGTATCTGAGGGTCTGAGAAATTCAGTCACATTCTTTGGGCCAGAATTGGGTTTAGACTCCAGGTCTCTGAAATCCAGTGCAGGGACCTTACACTCTCTTCCACCACTGCCTCAGATACAATTCTTACACCACTCTTTACCATTTGAATTATAAGAGCAGTGACCGAGGAAGGGCAAGAAGTCCATGCATTAAGACAACAAATCAAGACTTTGTTTTGAAACAACATCCAAATAAGCACAACTGCCATTTTTCTCCTGAGACTGCCAAATAGAACCTAAAGCTTTAGCCAAACGTGGAAAGAATATGTAAAAGCAATCCCAGCTCTAGCACCACTCCACACTTTAGCCTGAGAAATAGTTGTTCTCATTTTTTTGTGTGTGTAAAGTATTCAACCTTGGAAAGACAGTTAATACCACTCTCTATTCATTGTAATCTCTTAATTCCCATTGTCTTCTTCCAGTCTGAGGCTTGTGTGTCTCAGTAATCCTTCCATTTAGTAACCATAATCTGCAATCTCTCCTCCTAATGCCAGTAATCCTCGGATTCCACCAGGGGTGCAGGGCAGTAACTTCCCAAGTCAATGTCTTGTCTTTTTTCCAGATACATTATCAAGTTAAAGACAATTCTCTTTGCCCATCAGAGAATGAAGTGCATTTGTGTCCACTGTCCTTTAATTCATCACACATTTTCAAGAATTGTAAGTATGCTGATTTTTTCCAGCCCTTTGATAAAAATGCATTAATCCAAAATGAACCAGCACACCGCAACCTGATTTGCATTTCAGAAAGTCATCAAGTTTCATTCAGCTAGCAGTTTTAAACTTTTCTGTGTGGACACATACTCTCCACCACCACACTTAACCTCCCCCCCAGAAAACGAGACAGGAAACAAAACAAGCAAAACCAAAATACAGGGTGCCTGCAACAGAAAAAAAAAGACACTTTAATGAGAAGGGGTTATAAGACTGAATAAAAGGATAGAAGACAGTTGACAAAAGTGGTCATTATTTTTAAGAAACTGAAAGAGGGTATTAAGAATGTGAAAGACATAGCACCAAGGTGAGGGAGAGGGTGAGCAGGTTCCACTGTCTAACCTAAGCGTTAATCATCTGTACTTGGCTTTACCCTGACCTCAAAGTCTAGGGTAATCATCACAGTGAGAAAGTTAGCAATTTCATGTAAGATGTAGAAGAAAGTAAATAATGAAGTTCCTTGAGAGAAAGTAAAAAAAAGAAAGGGCAGAGAGAGGGAGGGAGGAAGAAGAAATGAAGGAAAGGAAAAATAAAGCCAAATAACTGAGGATCAAGGATGTTTAGCTCTTATGTTAAGCCCTCAACTTACTTGCTAAAGGATCAAGTCACATGACAACTGAAGTCTCACAAATAAAATGGAAAATTATGTAGTTCTTTCTTAAAGGCTTTTGAGGTATTTTAATTAGTAATTCAAAAGTACTAGTGCCAACCTGAAGTGCTTCATACGTTAATAATGTAAGAAAGCCTATTTAAATAAGAAGAAACAGGAAAATAACCCTGACATAATATACAAATGCCACAAAGGAAAATAAATAATATTTCAAAGTTCAGTGGGTAGAAAATGAGAACTAATGATTCTGCCTACTTGAAAAATCAGTTGACTATTTTGATAGCAGATCCTGGTTCTCATAGTAGCTATGGCACCCAAAGTGTCCAAAGGGGCTTTTAATGTTTTTCATTTTTTGAGAGAGACAGCATGAGTCGGGGAGGGGCAGAGAGAAAGGGAGACACAGAATCTGAAGGAGGCTGCAGGTTCTGAGCTGTCAGCACGGAATCTGACGCAGACCTTGAACTCACAGACCATGAGATTATGACCTGAGCCAAAGTTGGTGCTTAATCGACTGAGCCACCCAGGCACCCCTAAAAATTTTTTTTAAGAAAAAAGAAAAAAAGGAAAGGAAGAAATAATGTTCCTTAGCAAAGCAATTCTCTTAGAAGATGGCAAATTCTATAATTACATGGTACCTACAAGAGTGCAAAAGCTACAGTGGCCATGCCAGGCAAAGGAAACTGGATTGTAAGCTGTTCCACCAGCCTTTCAGGATACAGAATTTTGCTCCATTACAAACCATCCATTTGGCTCTCCAGAAACACTGGCACTAACTTTTAAAGGGTTAGCACTTGCAACTTATCAAACTCAACACCAAAAAAACAAATAATCCAGTGAAGAAATGGGCCAAAGACATGAATAGACACTTTTCCAAGGAAGACACCCAGATGGCTAACAGACACATGAAAAAAGGCTCAACATCACTCACCATCAGGGAAATACAAATGAAAACCACAATCAGATACCATCTCATACCTGTCAGAATGGTTAAAATGAACAACTCAGGCAACAGTGTTGGCAAGGATGTGGAGAAAAAGGCACCCTTTTGCACTGCTGGTGGGAATGCAAACTGGTGCAGCCACTCTGGAAAACAGTATGTAGGTCCATCAAAAAATTAAAAATAGAACTATCCTATGACCTAGCAATTACACTACTACATATTTATCCAAAGGACACAGGAGTGCCGATTCAAAGGGGCACATGTACCCTAATGTTTACAGCAGCACTATTGACAATACCCCAAATATGGAAAGTGCCCAAATGTCCATCAACTGATGAATGGATAAAGTAGATGTGTATATATTTACAATGAAATATTACTCAGAGATCAAAAAGAATGAAATCGTGCCATTTGCAACAACTTGGATGGAACTAGAGTATATTATGCTAAGCAAAATCAAAGAAAGACAAATATCATATGACTTCACTTACGTGTGGAATTTAAGAAACAAAACAGATGAACATAGGGGAAGGGCAACAAAAATAATATAAAAACAGAGAGGGAGACAAACCATAAAAAACTCTTAAATACAGAGAACTGGGGGTTGCTGGTGGGGTGTCGGGTGGGGGAATGGGCTAAATGGGCAAAGGAATTAAGGAGGACACTGGTTGGAATAAGCACTGGGTGTTATATGTAAGTGATGAATCACTGAATTCTATTCCTGAAATCATTGTTATATGTTAAATAACTTGGATTTAAATTGAAAATAAATAAATAAATAAATAAATAAATAAATAAATAAATAAAATATTAGTACTCCTGGGTGGCTCAGCTGGTTAAGCATCCAACTCTTGTTTTGGCTCAGGTCATGATCCCACAATTCATAAGATGGAGCTCCATGTTGGGCTCTGAGCTGATATCACAGAGCTGGCTTGTGATTCTCTCTCTCTCCCTCTTTCTGTCCCTCCCCACCGAGTCTGTGTGCTCTCTCTCTCTCTCTCAAAGTAAATAAACAAACAAACAAAATGTTAGCACTCACCAAAACTCTGTCTTAGAGGTTCTGGTCATATATATTAAGGTCAGAAGTCCTATCAAACACCATCTACTTGTTTTCACCCTTGCCATAATAATTATTGTGTGGTTTGTAAAGCACAGCCACAGCCCTCTCTCTCAGGTGGGTGTAGCTCACAGCATCAGCCTGTAGGTAATATTATCCTCATGTTACAGGTCAAGGAATGAACAAAGTTAACTGAATCAAACACTATGATAAAAATTGTAGTAGTAGCTAACAGTAGGTATTTTTAATATTAATCATTATATTTATTAAATAATATGTTAATAATACAAGTATATTATTCCATGTATTTTAATAGTCACATTTACTATTAATGAACTGGTTATTGATTAATAATCAATCTCATTTAATGGTGATTCATTATGTGTCAATCACTCTACTATGTGACCTAAAACATGCTTTCTCTTTTAATCCTTACTTTTTTAAAAACTTTGCAATAAATATTATTATTATCCCTATTCTAACAGGGAGAAAACAAGCTTAAATAACTTGCTCCAAATCATACAGCTAATAAGTAGTGGCGACAGAACTTCAACACACATCTGTTTAGTTTCAAACACGCTAAGCTATATTGCCTTTCCTAATATGCTTCCAAGTGATGTTCAGATACAGCAGCCAACAGAATCTTTCATTACAGAGGCTTTCATGGGAAATAAAAGGCTTTGGGAAAGAATGCATGTAATTAAATAGATCACATAAGCTGCCCCTACATTTAATTAAGGGCTAAAGGTAAAAATGGGTTGATAGGCAAGGCATTGAAGGAGGCCATGTTGCCTTTGCCTGGTGAGGCAGTGCTGATTGGGACCCCATGGCCTGCCCAGCCAGTCACTAACCACAGACCAGGCCAACTAAGACAACAGTAGGGTAATATTGGGAATGGTAATAAATGTTATTCCTAGAAAGAAAGAACTGAATGAGTATATCACTAGGTACAATTTAATTTCATCTCTCTCTAAATTTTATTATACAGAGCATCATACAGTCTCAGGATTTTATAAATACCACCTCCCTAATCTTTCATTTACAGCTACAGTGAAGTTGAGTTATGTTTTTAACCTGCTTCAACTGAAGAGTCTTCAGCACCCCCTGAAGCCCTCGGTGGCTCCACCTCACTTTAAGTCCCCCACCTCTAAAACCTCCTTCACAGTTGTGACTGTGGGAAAGCACAGAGGACAAGAGGGCACTGCAGTGACCACAGCACTCTGGTAGCATGGTGTCTTCCTAGAGTATCGACTACTCAACATGATTTCTTTAGTGAATGGAGGAACAGCCAGCACAGACACGAGAGGGTGTTTATTAGTCATTGAAATGCAATGCTTTTACTTAGAAATTTCATGTTGTCCTTAGGAATATAAACTCTTTCAATTTGCCTAAAATATATGCAATCTTGCAAACATGGCTCCCCAGAATTAATTCCAAAATGGTATGCTTTCAAAGCTACACCTGAATACTAAACTAACTAAGATGTGTAAGGATTTAAAATGGCATGATACTACTGGGTGTTATACGTAAGTGATGAATCACTAAGTTCTTTTCCTGAAATTATTATACACTATATGTTAGCTAACTTGGATTTAAATTTTTTTAAAAAATTAGCCTAAAAATCTTGGAGAAGAGAAAAGCTATTTGCTAGCAATTTCAGTACTCTCAGATAGAAAAAAAAATTAAGTGTATGAAGAGGAGTTCTCCTTTCTTGTTATTTGTATGTAGACAGATTTCTCATAATTACCTTGGGATTGAGTCTCAAGATATTACTATCTCAACAATGTGCTTCAATTTGTATCTTGGCATTTTAGGATAATTCACTATGTAAAACAGAGAAATACAAGCCATTATATATTCCACAGTGTTATGTAAAGTCAACTAAATAAAATGAAAATAGAAAGATTAAATAAATAAACAAAAAAACAAATAAATAAAATGGCATGATACTAGGAGAGCATTTATTATTTTAGTGCAGGTAACAGCTAAAAACAAAACAAAACAAAAACCTTAATTTAATAAAAGGGCACTGATGGAAAGGAAAAAGGAAAGAATAACTTCTTACAAATAACCCAGAAACTAGCTCTGAAACCCTATCTTTTTTGTTTTACACTTATACTTTTCTCCCTGACTTCCTCTCTCTGCAACCTTAAATTCCCTTTTGTTATGTTTTAAATTCTATCTACTCTTCAAGGCTCAATTCAGTTCTCACCTCTTTAGGGAAGTCTTCTTTTCCCCACTGGCTGACCCACATAAATCTTTCCTTCACCTGAGTCCTGCAATTGAAAGTATGGTTATTATCTTATACTTTAACACTTCAATATCCTCTAGGTGATGAATGTCTGCTAATTTTAACCCCTAAAGAGAATATAAAGATTTTAAGGTTATGGCTAATATTTATTACTAATAGAAAAATGATAATGAACCAGCAGTTACTATTTATGGAGGACTTACTATGTACCTGGCACATATAAAATGCCATTGAGGGACTACAACAACTGTAGGAGCTAAATATTATTATATCCTCCTTATATAAGGAAACCTAATTATAGTCAGAAGATCATTCTGTTAGAAGACTGAGTCATAATTTGAATCCACTGCCTAATCCTGCTACTTCCTTTCCCTCTGGAGCAAGTAGGCCAAAATGTTACACAAAATATGTCTTGTGATGCGGACATTCAGTGTCTGTACTACAGCTGGACAACTCCTGCAGGAAAGGTGGGAAATCCCCAAAATGCTAGATTATGGATGAGGTTGAATTCATAAGAATAATAAGCAACTGTTAGAATTCCTTCCTTAATTTGGAAAAATGCCTCAACTCCAAATTACCCCAAAGGTCATTGGACAGATGCACACCTGCCATCATGTGATCCAAATATAGTCACTGGCACAAAAGAAAGCAACCATTTATCCTTTCAGTAAAGGTTAGGTTCTTCAGGATTCAGTGAATGGACCATATTCAGACATCTTCACGAAATGAAATGTACAGAATAAAATAATCATGTGGGATGTCTTCCAATGAAATACTAACACCACAGAGATGGTAGATTAATATAAACCTTCAGTGAGACTGAAGGTTTGTTTTTAAAAAAATCAGAAGATTTTAACCCCTATAAGGTTACAGGTTGAGGAAGAAATGATAACATTTCACAAAGCACAGTTAGAAAGGATCTCAGAAAAAAATTTAAAGGACTATACTTAGCATAGAAAGAAATGCAGAGCTAGAGATGCCCAACTATACAAAACACAAAATGGAAACCAAAAGAGAGGAATAAACAAAGATACAGTGACAAGGCTGTAATCTAACCTGAAATGGACTAAAGGTGCTGGCCATGAAAGCCTTTCCTGACCTTCCCTCCCACCCACCCCTTACATTCCTGGGTAGCCCCTTCTTCTGGGAACAAAATGCCTGGCAGCAGGAGACACAGTGCAGCCAGGTTTATGACAAGGATAAATTGCCTTTTCTCCACTGGGTGCCTGGTGCTCAATGGAATGTTGGCTGTAAATATCTTGAAGCCCCCCTTCCTTTTCCTCTCTTAAGGCTTCTTCCCAACACGCTAGCCCAATATCTCCTTTTCTCTTGTCCAATTTACTTCACCTTATCATCTACCTTTTTCCTGAACTCTCTTCCCTTTTCCTCTTCCATCCTCTGTCCTGGAGGGCAGGAAGGCAGAGGACAGACTAAAGATTCAGAATCCCTGCACTCATGCATTCAATTTCCTAAGTACTAATTCACACTCAGCATAAGTATAGTGTTTGGTTAGTGTTGTAAAATCTGTTGATTCATACTAGAAGGTAATTTCTTTTGACTTTCTAAAGCTTGTTTGTTCTGATTTCTCCTTTCCAGCAGGACTTCAGTCATGGTATTTATTTGCTCTTTTACTAGGTTCGAATCACTTCTATTTTCTTTTGATAGCCATCCCAAAGCCCAGGACCATGAACAAACAACACTTTTTTCTGGAAGTCTTTGAAAATTACCATGGAGATCTATTGTTTTTTGACATGGAAAATGATTTCTTTAAATTAAGTGGAAAATTATTTTAAAGCATAACTACATAAAACTGTCATATATTGAAGAATATATTTTTACAGAAAAACCAGGAGATCTATTTTTTTAAGTTATTTATTTTGAGAGAGAGAGAGCGCACACACACAAAAGTAGGGGAGGAATAGAGAGAGAGAGAGGGAGAGAGAGAATCCCAAGCAAGCTCCGTGCTGTCATCACAGAACCCAGTGCAGGGCTCAGTCTCACAAACCATGAGATCATGACGTGATCTAGAACCAGGAGTCAGACACTTCACTGACTGAACCCCCAGGTGCCCCAGGAGGTCCATTTTAAAATGTTGAAAGTCTCTAGTGCAAATTTGGCTGATTTTTTCCACATTTTCTCAAGAAATAGCTTTAAAAAAAACTTGCATGTTTTAATTGACCAAAAACAAACAAACAAACAAACAAACAAACAAAAAGGAGTGAAAAAACTGTAAGCCTTTACTACTTTCCTGATAAGGAAAGATGTCTGAGAATGGGATGGGTAAGTGTGAAACAGACTCCAGGAATGTAGACATCTGTCTAACAGTGAAACAGGGAGTTATTAACAATGCTCCAGTAGAAGCTAGGGATGTTGTCATTGACTGGAAAGCTTTGGGGAGACGTAAAGTTATGGAGAAAAGCTTTTTAGTCCTAACAGCCACTCCAGCCATACAAACTGCTTCCTTACAACCTCATTAGTTGGTTTTAAATAGATTACCCAAAAAAGAGGGAAGGAAAAAGTCTGATCTATAACCAGGACAGGGCTGAAACCACCCTTCACAAGGAGCACGGAGCATGTCTCATTGAGAAATGAATTGACTAAGAACCTCCAATTTGGATGTTAGCCTCTTGGAAGTGATAATAACCCCATCAAATTCCCAAGAGGAAACAGCTATAGAAATAAAAGGAAAACACCACAACAATGTTTAAAGCTGAAGAGCACAAAAACACTGGGCAGAGCCTTACAGAATGGAACAATGGTCCAAGTAAAACCTGAACTGCAGGAGCGCCAGACCGTGAAATGGAGAAACAATGCGTGCCCAAGTGGGATTGAAGACTCAAAAGCCGCTATGAATTCAAGCAAGATCAAAACAGAAATCAATCTATTCATGTGACTTCCAAAAGATCATTAAAAACTAATTACTTTCTGTCTACCTCAATCGCTTTGTTGCTTTAGCTGGTAAATTGTTCTTCCTCACTCTTGGTCTAGATGGCTGTGTAATAAAGCAGTGTGTTCCAACTCAGATCACAGTGAGTCAAGTGGCCCCATCCTAGAGCCCAGACACCAACTCAAAGTACTTCTAAGCATGATCACAGACTCTCCACTTATCAGCACAAAGCTTATGTATGCAACTGGCTGACACCTAATTACATAAAGCAATGTCATGCATTATTTAAAAAAAAAAAAAATCAAACCCTTCTTTTCTAGGGCTATGGTCAGTGATTTGGCATGTTGGTAATCAATTTTCTTGTTCAGAAAGAGTCGCCATGATGGTAATAGAGATAATTCTTATTTCTTTTTCAAATCTGATGCAATTATCAAAAAATAAAGCAAAAAGAAAAGAAAATCTGCTACTCAAGCAAATTTATTCTGTCAAGTAGCACTATCTTCAAGATGATAGCAACAACACTTCTACCAATATTTATTTTTATTTGACTTGATAAATAATCTCATTCTTCTTTCAACCTTAATTTTCAAACTTACTTTCCTTCAAAACATAGCTCCTGATCTTTTGTATATATTTTCTAGGAGAAAATCCAATAGGCTCGTACCTGTTTCTCAGGAAGTGAAGTGTCCCACAATTATATGTGTAAAAGAACAAATATCAATAGGCAGAAAAAAATCATTTTTTAGAATTTTATTTGCACATGGACTTAGAAAATGGCCAAGGATAAATGTGGTGAAATATGACCTTGGATATCAAGAATTCCTCTTTCTTGAATGTTTATTTACTGTGTTTTTGTGATAAAATACAATATATACATATCGGTGCCTGAATTAATACCTACTTTTAAAGAGAATGGCTTATATTTCCTTCGTACTTACAATTTTCAAAGTTTATTGCATATTACTTTCTCATTTGAAAGCCACAAAATTTCTATAAAACAGATTTTTATTTTTTAAAAAAATTTTTTGATATTTATTTATTTTTGAGAGACAGAGAGAGACAGAGCATGAGCAGGGCAGGGGCAGAGAGAGAAGGAGACACAGAATCTGAAGCAGGTTCCAGGCTCCCAGCTGTCAGCACAAAGCCCGACACAGGGCTTGAACCCATGAACCGTGAGATCATGACCTGAGTCCAAGTCAGATGTTTAACTAACTGAGCCACCCAGGCAGTTTTTCACTTGGGAAGATATTTCTTCCCATTTTACAGTAAAGAAAACAAGTGTAGGAACCACCAAGGTCATATAGTTTGTGAGAAATAGAGTCTGGAACAGAAAGATCTCCCTGCTCCCAACATTGCCAATATAGCTATTGAGGAAAAGAAGAATTAATGTTGAAGATATTTTATATGCCAGGCCTTACTAGTGCTTTACAAATGACATTTTCTTTTATCTTTACAACAGCTCTATGAGACAGATATTACCATTCTTACTGATGTGTACACTGAAATTCAGAAATTGCGAGTGCCTTCATCAAATTTACCCAGCTAAAATATGGCAGAGTTAGAATTCCAATGTGGGTTTTCTGACTACACACTCCAGGTTCTTTCTCTATTTCTTGATGCCATTTCTACCAACAACTTGGAAAATACAGCCTTTATTGCATAAACTTCATGTTTAGTCAATTGGAAAATTCCACTCAAAGATAAAATAGATGATATTGATGTTCAGAAATTATAATTTAATACAAATACAATCAAAGCCAAATGCCAACATGCAATCACAATATACCCAGTGTTTAGGTCCCCCCCTTTAGAGGAACATCTCTCAAGGACATGGCATAGTTGAGCTAAAAAGTGTGCTCTTTACTCCATAAAGCAATGCAAACATGATTTCCCTAACAATCATCCTTCCCCTCCTTTCTCCAATATACTGTTTCTTCTCACTATATATCACCTATTTTTTTTTCCAGGGATGAAGAGGTGATGAGATTTGGAAATCTCACCACAAAAAACTCAGGGCCCCCCACCAATAAAATGTAGATTTATTGCTAGGTGGTATGGCTTAACTTTCTTGAGGAGATTAATGCAAGGAAACATTGAAAAACACAAACTTCTAACCATGTAGTTTTGTGTCTTAGATCTGAAAATTTAGGGCCATAAGACAAGTGGTCTTGCTATGAGAAAGTGGAAGCTTTTTTTCCCTAGTAGGGTATAACAGAGAAAGGAATACTCAAAATTGACAGGAAAACTAAGACAGAAAGAGTCTTGGAAAAATGAAGTCTTACGGCAACACTAAGAGAAAGACAGTTATTTAATTAATTAGACTAGATTTCACTTATCCTTAGTATAAAAGACATTTATCTTATTAAGAAGGTCAAAGAAAAAGGGCAAAACTGGGCACGTGTTGCTGTAAAAAGGTTCTTGAGCTGGTGCTGAATATACACCACACGCATACCTTTTACAAAATAATGATTTAAGTTAGTTAACTACATGCCC
The DNA here is from genome assembly GCF_024362965.1 of Panthera pardus. Lineage (NCBI taxonomy): Eukaryota > Metazoa > Chordata > Mammalia > Carnivora > Felidae > Panthera > Panthera pardus. Next base: position 38,268,991 of record NW_026526732.1, read on the forward strand.
CACACTGAACAGAACTTCTAACTTAGCTTCTTGATTTCCTCTCCTGAACTGTTCATATCACTTTCACTGTCCTGCCAGGCTTGGCAGGCTTGGAGCAGAGAAATTTCTCTCCATACCAAATACATCTTAACTTTGGCAACAGCAGAAAAATCTGGAGATTTATGCTTGAACAACAACTTCAGACCTGTTACTTTTGTACAATCTCTACTAAGTCAGCAAAATCATTCTCACTGATTTACTATGTGTGTGAAAACACAACTACTTCTGACTATTTAACTTACTTGACTGATTACATTGATTAGAATAACAATTAACTACATACAATCACTTTTATTTGCTTTGCTTTTAATTAAGTTTGATAACTCAAATTAGACAAGTCAACTTATGTTTTACGCTGCTAATTAATTAGGATGATTAGACAACAATCCAAAGCTCCAGATTCAGTTCCAATTACTTATCCACAGAGGAGAGAGTAAAACTCTTTTATGCAAATATGCAGCTTACACTAAATACATTTTCTTTAAAGCAGTAAGTATATATTAATTTAAAAAAAAAATATTCCTAAAATTTAACACACACAAACTTTGGATGGAGGCTGGTAGAGTCATTATATGCTTTAACATAGCTACTACTCCCCATAAGATGGTAAGGCATTTTTTTCCATTTCATTGATGAGGAAACATGCAGAGTTGAAGAAAATCAGAAGCATTGTGGAATTTTCTGGTTCTTGAGCTGGAATTGGGAGTGGCATTATTTAAGTCCACTACCATTTGGGAAAAAAAAAAAAAAGAATTTCCTACAGTTACTTCCTACTTTCATTGGGGACATCACAAAAAGCTGGAATAATGTATAGTTTGTTTTTGCTAGTACAAAAGTTAAAATTAACTGGGCAAGAAAAGCAATTCCTCTACTCTTAGCCTAAAATGTAGGAAAGAAATGCTGCATCTTTCACTTTCATGTGGCCAATTTTGCATTTCTAGATGAACCCTTCAGCGAAATGGGCAATTTTCCAGAAAAGATGTGTAACACCAAAACTGGCTCAAACAAAAGTTTAAAAGACCTACATAGATGAAGAAACACTAAAGAAATTAAATTAATTGTTAATTATTTAATTGTTATACTTAAAAGGTGCCCAATCCAAGTTTTTACTTGGGAGATTTATCACACCCTTAAAAAACCAGACAATTCTCCTAAACCTTTCAGAGCAAAGAAAAAGATGATAAGTCATGTGACCTATTTTACTGAGCAAATGTAGCACTGAAACCAAAACAAGAAAAAGTACAAGAAAAGAAATTATGTCCCAAACATATTTATAAATTAAGATATATACATCTTAAATAAAACATCAGCAAATAAAATAAAATTTGTACATATATTTTTAAAAATTAAATATCAAGGTAAAATTGTGTTTATCCCAGGAATGCAAGGATGGTTTGACTAGAAAATTCATCAATTCTCTGTATTAGAAGTCAAAAGACAAAAGCGAAATAATGTATAGGCATTGGATAAGATTCAACACTTGATTCTTTTTATCCTAGCAAACTAGGAATAGAAGGAAAATTTTACCTGCTATAAAGTGTCAGTAGTGGAATTACATAATAAGTACCATACTTAATGGATGAAATATTAGGAGCAGAATACAAGTAAGTTATACTAAAAGATACTGATACCATCATTGTCTATTCAATACTTATTCTCTGTCCTTGTTTATCTAAGACAAGAAAAAAAAGAGAGATAAAGATCAGAAAGGAAAAGATAAAATTATCATGATTTAAATATGATATTACCATCTACCAAAAAATCTAAGAAAATCAAATTATAAATTATTAGAGTTCATTAGAAGGTTTATCAAGGTGGCCAAACAGAAACTACAGAATAATACATATATTAAAATAAAATTTACATTTTGAAAAACACAAATTTTTAAAATAGTCCTGTGGATAGCCTAGGGCCATAAATGTATCTCACATAGGTAAAAAATAAAATTGTCTGGAAAGATACACATCAAATTAAATGTTGGTACTCTTCCAAAAAGACTCAGGATTGATGGTGATGATCAAAGGAGATTATAGCCTTATCTATAATAAAGACACGTCTCATATATATTACAGGTTCAGTTCCAGACCACTGCAATAAAGCAAATATCACAATAAAGTGAGTCAAATGGATTTTTTGGTTTCTTAGTGCATATAAACATTATGTTTACACTATACTATAGTCGAATGGGTGTACAATAGCATTATGTCTAAAAAACAATGTATATACCTTAATTTAAAAATGCTTTATTGTTAAAAAATGGTAACCATCATTTGAGCTTTCAGTGAGTTGTAATCATTGACTATACATCACCATAACAAATTATAATAATAATGAAAAAGTTTGAAACATTGTGAGAATTACCAAAACATGACATAAAGACATAGAGTGAGCAAATGCTGTTGGAAAAATGGTACCAACAGACTTGCTCAATACAGACTTGCCAAAAACCTTCAATCAAAAAAAAACAAAAACAAAAAAAAACCCTCAATATCTGCAAAGTACAATAAAGCAAAGTGCAATAAAATGAGGTATGCCTGTATTTTCGTTTGTATGGCCTAAATATATTTATTAGTCATACTATTAAAGATTAATAAATGAAATTGAAAATATACAAGAAAGAGCTTAAACTATTCCTACATTTCATACTGTTCATACTATTAAAGTTCACATTATTACTTAACTCAAGGATAGCATCAGGAGAACACAGGAGCACATCATATATAAACTCATAACAGTTAACTTGATTGCTAAACATGCTTTACTGTTGAGTTAATGCTTATGAGAACTGGTTTATTGACCTTTTTTTAATTTTGATAAATAAAATTTAAGAATATTAAGGCCAAGGATTGAAAAGGTTTGTATATGTAATCATATATATGTCTAATATGTGATTTTCTCCCACAACTTCACCAGTGTTAAAATATAATAATAATAATGTGGCCATAAATTCAGGTCAATGAAATAGGTTTATCATGAAAAAACATTGAAAGTTGTTATTCAAGATATGACAATTAATTTTTTAATGCTATTTTTCAGAAGAGACCAATATATCACTGAATTTCTCTTTTTCTCTCATAGTTATTAGACATCTGGTAACCAGGAACCAGGTTCTGTTATGTACCTGTCAGAGGCTTAAAAAGTTCAGAATGATGGACATCTGTTCCCAAATCAAATATTTACCTTAAAAAATAATAGTGAATTTTTCAAGAATTCCATGTAGATTGAGAACTCACTTTTATATAGGCAGTAAAACACCTAATTGTCAGGGGCAGTTCAATATGAGCCTCAAATGATTAATATACTCTAGATGCAATGGTGAGAGAAAAGGGCACACATTCACTCTAAAAGGGAAGAGACAAAACTGCCCTATCAAACTCATTACACCCCATTAATGTTGTACAACAAATTTGATTTCCTACAGTGAAAACCAGTCTTTGAAGAAATATAATTTACTTTCAGGTGTTCAGACTGTTAAGATCTTGGAGATTTTTATTTATATCAACTAATATTCAGCAAATCATAACATACATTTTTGTTTTTTACTATCAACTATAAAAATCATACCCATTTTTATTCACATCTTCTCCAACTGAGAAAGATTTTTACTCGTATGTCTACTGAAACAGGAGAAGAAAAGAGTGTGAACAACTCAATTCACTCTAGAAATCTTACTCAAGCAATTCTGAAGCATGTGGATGAATCTGAGTTGTAGAACATTTTTGTTGTTGTTGAGAAAAGGGTCGTTCTTTTTCATTGGACAGTGAGGCTCAATGGGCAAAACTTGTTTAAGAGGTGATCAACTTCCCTGAGATGATGAGATTATAATTTTCAGTCATTACTGACCTAAAAAGCTTTTCACCTCACAACTCTTTTGAGACACCACCAACGTGTACTCTACGTAAAACATGTACTGACTTCCTGGAATTCTCTCCGGGAATGTCTTCAGAGCCTGAATTTCCTGGGAAATACTAGACAGATGGGCAATACTACTGTATGTTTCATTAAGTGCCCTAGAGTTGTCCCTCTACCCAGCAGGAAATATCTGAGGAGTCTAGAAATGCAGAGGATATAAACACAGTGAGATCCTGTGCAACAGTAGCTCCTTACCTCCCTGCAACACAGCAGAAAGGACTTTGAAGGAAAGAACAGGCAGAACTCCATGGAAACCCTGGTGGTAAAAGAAAAGGAAGGCACCCTGAAGGTCCAAGTTTATAGCTCTGCATCCACCTCTAAAAGAGTTTAGAGGTCACTCTTTTGTATATTCTCCTTATTTTTTGAACTTGCTGTTATCTTGTATACCAAAGAAGACATTCTGGAGTGCCTGGGTGGCTCAGTCAGTTAAATGTCTGACTCTTAATTTTGGCTCAGGTCATGATCTCATGGTCATGAGATTAAGCCCCACAGCAGGCTCTGTGCTGGGCATGGAACCTGCTTAAGATTCTCTCTCTCCTTCTGTCTCTCCCCCACTCATGCATGTGCACATGCACACTCTCTCTCACTCTCTCTCTCTTAAAAAAAAAAAAAGATATTCTGGGCAATAAGCATTCAGACATTTAATTGTGAATGAAAGATTTAATAGATGATCAAATATAGCATCCTGGCCAAAGCACACTGGTACTTAGCAAAAAAACAACTAAAAAACTGCAAGAGGAGAAGACATTTCTCTAAGTAAAGTTTGGTGGCTCTCAAAAATCTTGTACATTCTCAATTTTCATCCGAACTTAATTATTTTGTGGGTTCAATTTCTGTTTCCAGCAAAACACAACTTCCTAGTACTGCGGAAGAAAAGACTTATAAAATAGGCTTCGTGGAGCTCAAATAGCTCTTAAAAACAATATCTTGATGAGTTAAGTGTAAATGAGCCAAAACATATGGATTAAATGTCCCTTTAAATACACATGGCTTTAAAAATGAAGGGAAAAAAGGTTTTGGCAAAATGTGTTTCAGATTTGGTTGAAAGAAAACATTTGAAAGGAATAGTTTGAGGGACTGAACTAACCCAAAACATACCTGAGCTCTTCCAACCTCATCTAGTACAACCAATTCTAAAACATATGGATTTTATACTATAATTCCCCTACCACACCCACCCTGAGTTCTGAGTTCTTAGTTTTTCTTCCTATGTTGGAAGTCATTAAAAACAGTCATAGTGTCAGTACTGTGTTGAAGAGAACACAACCTACTACTGTGATCAGTTTAAGTCAAATAGAATGAATGGGTTATTGGTCATCACTTGACAAAAATAAAAATAGCTTTTGTTTCAAATTCATAATATATATTTCTCACTAGCAGCCCCATCAGACAGTAATACTAAATCATAGATACACATTGAGATAAATACAAGGCCTTTCCAGTATATGAAATGACAGGATATCTATGTTGTGACTCCTTACTTAACCAAAGCCAAGTAAGAGATAAAAGGTCAACAGGAGAACACCAAAGCACAACCTGAATAATGCCAAATAATTTTGACCTGCTTGGAATGGTTCAAAATGTATTCATTTGAATCATATGACTGGAAGCAAAAGCAACTGATCAATCCAGAACCGAGTCTACCAACTGACAGGTTGTAGGACATGTGCTACCTGTATCTTCAGTTTGTCTTCAAAGTTACCACCTGCCCCACACATACATATACACACAGATGGCAATATTATCATTAAACTCTACAAGCAATGAGATTTACTTCTAACACATGATTAGGGTTAAAATTAATAAATAATGTAGGTTTCAAATAGATGAACTGTTAGCTTTATGAATTTAGGAAATTATCTGTATTGCTATCCCATGTTTTCTACATAAACCCATGGAATCTCACCATGTCTACTGACGCAGGTAAAACTGGTTATTTGTTGCCATGTCTCCCAGATTATATCTGAAAAACAAGTAGTAACATGAATAAATGACCCTAGTCATGATGCCACTAAATTGCCCTAATTTGCATGCACCCTCACCTAAGCAACCTAGTTATTACGTCACTAAGGTATATTGTACTTACTCAAAGACTGAGGGTTTTTTCTTGTTTTTTTTCTTATACTGGTTTTAATAAGATATGAAAGATATACAGCACTGCATAAGTTTAAAGTGTCCAGCATAGGGGCGCCTGGGTGGCTCAGTCTGTTGAGCTTCCGACTTCGGCTCAGGTCATGATCTCATGGTCTGTGAGTTCGAGCCCCGCATCAGGCTCTGTGCTGACAGCTTAGAGCCTGGAACCTGATTCAGATTCTGTGTCTCCCTCTCTCTCTGACCCTCCCCCATCCACGCTCTGTCTCTGTCTCAAAAATAAAATAAAACATTAAAAAATTAAAAAAAAATAAAGTGTACAACATATGATTTTGACTTACATATATTGTGAAACGATTACAATAAGTTTAGTCGACATCCATTATCTCACAAAGATACAAAAAAGAAAGAAAAAAACAAGATAACATCCTTGTTATCTTGTACATATCTCATAGTGTTAGGGGGCCCCTGGGTGTCTCAGTCTGTTAAGCATCTGACTCTTGGTTTCGACTCAGGTAATGATCTCATGATTGGTGAGTTCAAGCCCTGCCTTGGGCTCTGCGCTGACAGCATGGAGCCTTCTTGAGATTCTCTCTCTCCCTCTCTCTCTGCCCCTCCCCTGTTCATGCTCTCTCTCTCACTCACTCTCAAAATACATGAATAAACTTTAAAAAAAAATACATGCTAAAAAAAAACTGGATTTATTCTCTTAACAACTTTCAGGTATACTATTCAGCAATTTTAACTACAGTCATCATGTCATACATCATATTCCTAGTATTTATTCATCTCAACAGGAATTTTATACCTTTTGACTACCTCTTCCATTTCCCTCTTTCCCAACTCCTCACCGATGGTAACCACAAATCTGATTTCATTTTGTATGAGTTTGGATTTTTGTTATTTTTATTTTTATCTTATTTTATTTTTTGACAGGAGGGAGGGGCAGAGGGAGAGAAAGAATCTTAAGCAGGCTCCACACTCAGCAGGGAGCCTGACACAGGACTCAATCTCATGACTGGGAGGTCATGACTTGAGTTGAAATCAGGAGTGGGACACTTAACTGACTGAGCCACCCAGGCACCCCTATTTTAAGATTCCACATATAAATGAGATCGTACAGTATTTATATTTCTCTGTCTGACTTATTTTATTTGACATAATTTCCTTAAGATCCTTCCATGTTGTCACAAATGGCAGGATTTTTTTAAAGCTCCTTTTTTATAGTTAAATAATATTCCATGGCATAGATATAAATATAGATATCACATTTTCTTTTCTCGTTCATCTATCAGTGGACACTTACACTGTTTTCATGTCATGGCTTTTGTAAATAATGTTGCTATAAATGGATGCAGATATTTCCTCAACACCGTTTTCATTTCCTTCACACATAATCCCAGAGGTAGAATTTCTACATAATACGGTATCTACTTTTTGAGAAACCGCCATACTGCTTTCCATAATTACTGTACCAACAGACACTAGGGTTCCCTGTTCTCCACATCCTTACCAGCATTTGTTGCCTCTTGTCAAAGACTGAGGTTTTATCTTGTATTAAAAAAAAAAGAAATGATAATCACTGTTCTTAAAAACTTGTCATAAGAGTTGTGAACTGAAACAATCTGCTAGAGAAAAAAATGTCAAAAAAAAAAAAAAATCCAGCAGTATAACAATCCTTGCTATACTGCTAGGGGCCTAAAAGAAAAATCAAGAGCCTAACACTGATGTGGTAGCAGGGTGGGTGGGAGGGGAGGTGAATGTGTTCTCAGTGAAATGGATAGCCTCTAACATGTGACTGAAATGGACTGACAGGGCAATTGAAGAGATAAACGGTGGATGAAGGTCAGTCTGGCCTCATTCCTGTGCTCTAATTTCCTTTTAAAGGCGTGGTGTAACTGCGGCTTTATGTGTTGAGTTGAGGATTTACTTGAAATATACTTAGACATACTGCTTCTACACAAGGGAATTGATGCAAGTTCTTAAAATTCCTGCAGTTCTGTCCTTGGGGACCAAACACTCTATAGCTAAATCCCATAATGCACTACCTTGCCAATACTGCTAAGCCCCAGATCAGTTATCTCCTCTGTGGACTGGAGTCTGTGCGGGTGGAAGTTTTAAACCTAGGAGTTATCCAGACTGTGACAGGGTCAAAATTTGCTGTAACAGCAATTCTCTTGTCCAGGATAAAATAATTCCCTTATATTTTATGCCTGTCTGTTGTCTTCAGTCATGGAAGCTATTATTATCCTTTCTGTGGTAGATTTTTTAAAATATATTCTGCTTTGTTTTTCCACAGACTTGAAGTATTTTTCAAAAATGTCTTTGTCCACATCTGCCAAAGGAAATAAATATAAATATCTATAAAGATCAATGTAAACAGAGTTGGCTCCAAGATACAACACTTCCCGCTGCATGCTAAGTAACTACAGAAATTCTCCTGAAGGTTAGTAGATAATGACCAAAAGTTTTCAGGTGATGTCTTTCAAATTTATTCACAGAGAATACTCTGATGGTGGCTTCCTCTTATGGAGGAGCAAAGGTTCATATTTACCTCCGACTTGAGCATTTGCTGAGAGTCATTTGTCACTGCTCATATTTTCCCATGGAGTTGGACTGCATGTGGGGAGAAAAATCCCTCTACTCTCCTAGAGGAAATCTTGAGAGTTGGCTGCTGTGTGGTTAGCAGGGAGGTTGTGGCAAATGTTGAGAACCACCATCTCATAATCATATGCTTGAAGTTTTAAATCATAACTGTCAAAAATTCAAAGTTGGAAACTTGTGGACCACTTTGGACAGTCAGAGAGGTTACTACAGACTAACAATAAAACAAGCAAAATGTACAAGGAGCCTCTGCATTTTACCCAAGATTTATTTGGCAGACACAGCATCACATCCTCTTCTCTCAACACCCTGGAGCACACACACTAGAGTCAGAAGACCCAACCTCACATTCTGGGTTGGCTACCTGCTGGCATGTTACTTAACCTCTCTGAAACTCAGGTGACCCTTAGATTTAAAAAAATCAAATATTAGTGAAAAGGGTTAAAGAGTATTACATATATAAAAGGATTTTGTATGCAATGAGTTTCTTTGTATCAGCAGCATCTTCTAAGGCATACTGTGCTCAGAATAACATCAAATGAGAGTGCAAACTCAGTAAGACTTAAGACCCTGCTGTTGTTCCCTTCATATCTTTCTCTCTCACACCTTCATGGGATATATTTCCTCACATACACAAAACTAGAACAGAATGTATCACAGATCATTATATTAGAAGTTTAATGATGCATTTTGCTCAATAGATACTATTAAACTTCTAGTAGACTGAAATGAAATGACTGATCTTCCAGTTATGTCAATGTACCATCATGCCCAAACCAAAATAAAGGTTCTGGAAGATCGAGGCATTCTGGTGCTGAGTGTTTCATTAGAATATTAGACTCAGATATCCCTAGACATCATCTCTGTGTGACACTTGTCTCCATCCATGCTAGTGATGAGTTCAATGAACATGAAAATGGCAAGCCCAAAGTCTCTCTGTAATCTCAGAACATGGAACAATGAGGCAGAAGCCAAAGATCGGTGTGTAAAAACAAACACACTGAGTATTATACAGTACGAGTTAAAGATAGCAAATTGGGGACCAGAGTAAGTGAGTGATCAAGACATTCTAAATACAACTTTATATAATGTTGCTTAAAAGAGGAATAATATAGCAAGTAGATCTAAAACCAGGATTGGGTGCACTCCTTATGCTAGGCACGATGTCAGGAATTAGTTTGTAATTTTAACAATAGGAGATGGATTGACATATTTTCAGCAAATTAGCAAAATACAAGTGCTAACAATAAGTTGGTGCTGCTTTTGCATCGGACACAATTTGAACACTTCACATGCATCAACCCATTTAATCCTGATCACAGCACTAAGAAATAGGTTTTCCCCCACTTTATAAATTAGGAAGCTGAGTCACTTAGAGGCTAAATAACTTGTCTGAAGTTGCACACATTACAAGGAGTAGAGGAAAAGGGAACAATGTCAGAGATAGGGAGAATCTCTCAATTTATTGTCAAGAAATATTAGAGCTTATCGGAGCAGCAAATCCAGTGAATTTCAGTTCCCTTGTTTTATATATGAAAAAGTGAAGACCAGAAAGATTCCATGCTTGGCCTTAACGCCACAATGCTAATTGGTGGTAGAGCTGGGACTAGATCCAAGTGTCCCCTGCTCTTTTCCAACTCTGGCTAAGCACGGGAAACAGTGGCTGCAGACCACAGGAAAAGGCCGTTCCCCACTTAAAAACCATATTCAAAAAAAACCTGTCAAATGCATTTTCTTTTCTGCCATGCTCCTATGTGTTCAGAGCCACCAGGTTTTTCATCTTCTCACATAATAGTGGTGACCTATAACTTCCAAAAGAAGTTCGTCACAATCTCACAAGGGACATTTAATGAGTGCTAGCATATTAACTGCTAGACTAAACTTGTGGTAAATAAACAGAATGAGCTTGTGCTAGAAATCATTTGAAACCACAAATATTTATTGAGAATTGAGAATCACTTTATGCAGGAGAAGGCAATAGGTGTTGTGGGGATTACAAAAATGTACAAGACAGATTCCTTTTGGCCATCTGTAGGGAGAAACAAACATGTTCACAAATGACCACTCTCTAGTCAAAACACAGGAAATGGTCCAGGGACATAGAAATAAATGGAAAGAACTCAGATTGAGAAGATTAAGTAAGGCTATGGGGAGAGAAATTAATAAAGCTGAGGTTCAGTCCATATGAAAACAATGAGATGGAATTATTCAATAATAGGTCCTCCTAACTGGAATTTCCATATTTACCACATTCTTAACTGTTACTGATAATATGTATATCCTTCCTCTACTAATTTAAAAAGAAGGAAGGAAAAAGGGGAAAAAAGCTATTTTGACCAAGAAATTGAGGGGCTGAAGCTGACATTTGTTATATTCTTATCTTAACTGAGCCCAAGTGATTAATTTCTGGAAAAAGCAGCCAAATTTATTTCAACAATGTGTAGTAGCAGTTGTTGACCTAAAAAGAGGTCTAATTTGTAATATGAGTAAACAGAACTTATCCACATATTAATATTTCATTATTATTATAATAAAAATAAATCAATTCCTAGGTTATCTAAAAACATGCACTATATTGTGATTTTAGTTTTTAAAATGTGCTGGAATCTCCTGTCATGACAATTTCAAACACTCTAGAATCTTAGGATAAAAGGAAACTTTAACGATCTTCTGGTCAGGTCATCCCATCAATGAGTCAATCCCTTCTACAACATCCCCACCAAGTGGTCATCCACTTTATGCTTGCCGAAGTCCAGAATATTCTCCCTGAGCAGGGAGTTTCATACTGAACTATTCTTTTTTAAAAACAGCCCGACATGTCTTTCTGGGATTGCTACCTATTGAATCACTTCAGACCCTTGGAGTCATCTGTTCTCTCTTCCACATGACAATTTGGTGATTCTGACGATAGCTACATTCCTTGTCCTCTCTCCACAACCCCCTTCTCTTCTGTAAGTTTACTCTTCCCAGTCTTCTCAACCTCTCCTCACATAATACAGCTTTACATTCCTACAACCCACCCTGAAGTTTCTCTCCTCTAGACAGCCTCTAGTTTCTCTACATCTCCCTCATTTGGTGGGTGCACAGGTCGAAACACAATGTACAGAAGTGAACTGAACACCGCAAGGAAGAATAAGACGAGCCGTCAACCTCCTTCTTCTACCACAATGCCCCAAATCATATTTGCTTTTATTAACCTCATGTCTCTTGAAGGAATTAGGAAAAATATAAGGGCAACATATAATATGTAAAAACAAAGATTTTTTTTTTCCCTAGGGAGGTGAGGAAAATCAATCCTCATTCATGGGCTTCCATAGGTGGAAGTCAATTGTAAAGTTCATTTCAGGTGTCTAAATCAATCTTAATATCTCATGAGTGTTCTACTCTATATGATAATTATCATGGGACCCTAGAGTTGCAGGATGTCTGAACCCCCGTTTTTGATCTTGGGAAGGGTGGGCCTCGGCAGGGCTGAGCCAGCCCAAGGCCTACAGAGATGCAGGGCAGGCTAAACATTTCTGTTGAACCACCAAAGTTAATGGGAGGCAGTAAGACTGAAAGAATAAGCCAGGCTGTGGTCTTTAAGGGATGCCCACAGCCCAAACACCATGGAGAGCAAATATGAAGACTGGTTTTGAAGGGAGAGCATGAGGTTTGATAAATGGAATCATGAATTCAGAACTCTGTAGACACTAAATGAAAATTAAAACAAATCAGATACAATTTGGAGAAGGCTGAAGACCAGAGCAATTGGGTACAAGGATATGGCAAAAAGGGCTAGAAATGAGAAAGAGGAGGGATTTCACAGAATTAAATACCTAAGAAGGCCAAAAACCTGTTTAGAATCTTCAACCCAGTCATTAACAAATCCTGGCAAAACAATTGAATATTGAAGTACATGTAAAAATATGAAATACATTAAAATATACATACAAATAAATGCATTCATAAAGATTAAAATAGAAAAGGAACATTATCTGGAAAAAGAGTTAGAATGTCTCATGTCTTTGAAAGTTACAGATAAAATATTCCTTAATAATATTTTTTAAATCGGACTCCAATTTCCTAATCTCTAGAGCCAGTGGAAAACTGAAATGCACACAGGGCCAGACAAATAATGTAAATGTGTAAAACAGCCAACTCTACTACAATGGAAGTGGTGGGGACCTTGGCAAATGAGACAGATCATGCTCCATCTAAAGAAGTCAGCCCCTCCTGCTTGAAGAAACTGGCAAGGAAAAGCTCCAGCAATACTACAAAAACACTGGTCTGGGCTTCAGGATACCTTTAAGGGAACCTATATTGGCAGGAAATTCTCTTTTTCTGCTAATGTCTCCATCAGAGGATGGATTCTGTCTGGCGTGGTGACCAAAGCGAAGATGTAGAGGGTAACTGTCATCTAATGAGACTACCTCCACTATGTCCAAAAGTACAACTGCTTTGAGAAATGTCACAAGAACAAGTCCGTGCACATGTTCCCAGCTTCAGAGATGTCAAGATTGCCAACACTCTCACAGTGGGTGCCACCCTTGAGCGAGACTATGCACTTTAACACGCTCAAGGCCACCAAGGCCATCAGCACCAAACAGCAATTCCAGAAGTTCTGAGATTGGTTATCTGCTCACACCTCCAAACAAAATAAAGTTATTTTCTCAGTCAAAAAAAAAAAAAAAAAGAGTCAGCCCCTGTTGATTTCTGCTTAATGTTGCCATGCAGGAAGGTGGCCCAATGCTATAGTGCCTTCAGAGTTTTCAAAAGAAATCAGAATGTGTGTGCGCATACTTATGTATGTGTTAGAAAGAAAGAGGAGAGGGGTGCCTGGGTGGCTCAGTCGGTTAAGCGTCCGACTTCGGCTCAGGTCACGATCTCACTGTCTGTGGGTTCAAGCCCCACGTCGGGCTCTGTGCTGACTGCTCAGAGCCTGGAGCCTGTTTCAGATTCTGTGTCTCCCTCTCCCTCTGACCCTCCCCTGTTCATGCTCTGTCTCTCTCTGTCTCAAAAATAAATAAACGTTAAAAAAAATTTAAAGAAAGAAAGAGGAGAGTGATCTTGATTTTTAAATGTTAATGATATTTTTTTAAGTACTTCACACTACACTGAAGATCCCAAGGCTTTTGGAGGTTAAGTTATTGTCCAATATTTTAGCTGACAACCATGTGACTCTAATTTTAAACTGGATCACTGCATTATACACCCCAGTGAACAATGGAGGTAGCTCTTGGGCCTCAATAATATTTACAAGGACAACGCAGAAAGAAGTGCTTAGGGAAGACTGTTGATAGAGCTCCTTATTATAGTTTTCTTGAGGAGACGGAAAACGTCTGTTTTGTTCCCCACTGTTTCACCTGTACCAGACCGATGCCTGACCCACAGTAGATAAAAAGCCACTGAACGAATTAATACATGAAAGTCAACACAGAAAAGAGAAAGCATTAGTAGTCAATTATCATTATATTATTTAGTTATTCAGAGAGATATTTATAATCATGTCACTTAAAACCCTGAAGTAAATTACACCTATCAAACATTCACACACACACACACACACACACACACACACACACACACACAAAGACTTAGAATCAGGGAGAAAAATAAATAAATAACGAGATATTTCTGACTAAACATGGAATATTGAAATATATGTTTATCCTTACTTCCTCCTAAAATCCCTGTCTATGAGAGAAAAAGAATTAAATTAAAGGGCCCAAGCCCTGAAGGACTAGGTAAATCAAGTAGAATATGACAGTATAGAGAAGTGAACAACAAACATCAGACACTGGGAAGTAGAGGGGCAGGTGACCTAGCAAATAGGAAAAGGCAAAAACCTGGTGCCTACAGAGGGAAATTAGAAAGGAAACAACTCTAATAATGACACAGAATCCTGGAAAAGCTCCATAATTGTCACATCAGAGGTCCCCAAATGGGGGCCAGGATGTGATTCAAAAGATGATTGGTTGAAGATTAGTATAAGGTTCAGTTGGTCAACCCAATCCCTCTCCTACCCCATATTACTTGGTGACTTCTTTCCAATCAGGGCAGAAGACAGGAGGCTAATTTCTGAAGAGGTTTGCAGCCCTAAGGAGGAGAGTAAAACTCTGTAGTATTAGTTATCTCTTATGGCAATAGTGCTTTGTAACAAACAACCATAAACCACAATGGTATTCAACAATAACAATGTATTGCTTATAAATAAAGAGTTAGCTGGAGATGCTCATGTGTTGGGAGACTGGTTGGCTGTTCCAGGCTCACTTTGGGAAGGTAGACTACATGACTCCATTCTGAGCCATAAAACTCTCACTTCCAGCAGGAGAGCTCAAAATGTTCTCATGCCACTGACAGACAGACATGAGAGAATAGGCCCTAACACACAAGTCCAAGGCTTGGAATTGCCACATCCTATTGCCCAAAGTAACAAACCAGCTCAGATTTAACTCTAGAAGGAAAAGATTCTACTGTGTAGTGAGAGGAACTACAGAGTCATACAGCAAAGGGCATATAGAGAGATGTGAAATACTGGCACTGTTATTGCAATCTCTCACACCTGTCCTAAAAAAGAGGGTGAGCCACGAGACGCCCACATTCCCAGCCCACATTCAGCTCTGAGATCACTGGCATCCAACCCTATACCTCCCACATGGTCTAAAATCCTCCCCAGAGAAAGTGAGGGACCTAAGAGAGAAAAAACTAAGATTCAGATATTTGGCGGAGCCCCTCCCATGAGAAATCTGACTTACTCTCTTGTTAATCTTTTGTGAAGCACAACGCCAATACATTTTTAGTGTTTCACTTATGATTATGAATAAACAACGTAGGTTCACCAGACATTTGAGGAAATCTAACACAAAAGGAAGAAACAAACAAACAAATAGCCAAGAAAGAAGAGATAGTGCAGGGAGCAGAGGAAAACTTAAAATCCTATTAAATCATCTGTTAAATGATAAACTGTTATAGCTAAAATATTCAATCAAAGGATTAGAAGATTACATTAAAAAAACTCAAAGGACAAAAGAGACGGAACATAAGGAGAGAAAGAAGAAAAAAAATCTAATAGATCATTGGACCAGAACAAATTATTTCTTAATATATTATTATATTAATAGTATTATTATCATACATATTGTTAATATATTATATTATTTGTTAATATCAGATAATCTAATTATTAGATTATCCACTCAGGCACACCATTTCATTTCTACTCTGTTAATACCCATGTTGTGAACAGAGGTAGAAATTACATCAGAAAATAAAGACATTCCATTATCAGGAAGTTCCTGTGTTTATTTATACGGTCAGCAGCATCTGGAAAATCAGTGATGTCAAGGTTGAAGGACAAGGTTTCTTAGAGCCATCACTTCCCTTGTCTATTTGCTGGGAGTGTTCAAGTCTGTCACTGCTCACAGGACGCTCCTTATCTCATTTGGCGTCTGGCAATTTTTTTCAGCACACTGTGTTCCTTGACTAGTGCTGTTAACAAATCCGAACCACTGTGAGGCACAAGTCTCCAAAGTATATGCTCCCTTCCTCCCTACAAAGATGGTACCACGATGACAATAAAAGCTTCACTCCATTACTGGAATACTTGGCTCAACATGGTCCTGGAAGAGCTCCCCCTTTTAAATCAATTTATTAGGAGTTGCTAGCTTTGTTCAACTGCTTACTATGTGCCAGGCACTGTTCTAAGTGCTTGGCAGACATAAGCTCATTTTCATAAGCTGTTCAAAGCAGCTTTATATGGCAGATATCATCATTATTATTGTTATTAGTATCATTATTATTATCATTATTCCATGTTACAGATAAGAACCTCTCTCAGAAACAGAGAGGGTAAGTATAGCAGAGGGTTTTTAACCCAAGCAGTGTAGTTCTGGAGCCCACTAATCTCTTCTGCTTTGAGAAAATATTCATAGATTATATTCTTATATCCAAATGAGCTCTTACTGAAGAAATTTATTGAATAATCCAGCTCAGTATTCCCTCAAAATTTTCAAAGGAGCCACTATTTGGGGGCTGTGTTGTACAAACAGATCAGTAATTTCAGAGAAATGGACCAGAAATTAAATAAATACTACCCTGCAAAGTCTAGGGTGCTTAGCCCTGGCTTTCTAAGAGGGCATAAATTGCCCATAACATGATGGATCCTCTGTTCTCATGAGCACAAATTTTTTTAAACAATTTTTTTTAATGTTTATTTATTTTTAAGAGAGACAGAGACAGAGTGCGGGCAGGGGAGGGGCAGAGAGAGAAGGAGACACAGAATCCGAAGCAGGCTCCAGGCTCTGAGCTGGCAGCACAGAGCCCAATGCAGGGATAGAACTCACAAACTGGGAGATCATGACCTGAGCCAAAGTTAGACACTTAACCAACTGAGCCACCCAGGCTCCCTGAACACAAAGTCTTAAATCTGTATTCCAGACACTATATTAAGTGCTTTCACACATCATTCCATATAACCCTTACAACAATGCTGGGAGACAGCCATTAATTAATTCCACATGTTACAAGTGAGGAAACTGAGGCATGAAGAAGATAAATCATTTATCTAAAATCCCACTGCCAATAAGTGTTGAAGTTAGGTTCAAGGTTTATTGTCAGTTCTTTCTAATACTAAAGCCCACATTGTTCTTCCCTACTACTAAAGTTAAATAAACCATAGTAGAGAGCCCTGGCAATTTAAACTATGAGTAGTTTGTAGTTCTGTGTTCTATTTTTTCCATCTATAAATATTTCACTCTAGAAACTCATTGAGAAGTTTTAAAAAATTTATTGTTAACCTCACTTGTAGTAATCTTTCTGAGCTAAATGATGGAAATCATATCTAAATTGCATGAAGAAAGGGAGGCAGACTGTGGGCCAGCCAAATGAACACCTGATTCATTAAATAGATAAGCCCAATTCTGCCTACATGAGGAAAGCATGGGAGATAAAAGACTTAGCAGCCTTTGTTCTTAAGAAATTGACAATCTAGGGGTACCTGGGTGGGTCAGTCAGTTAAGCATCTGACTCTTGAGTTTGGCTCAGGTCATGATCTCATGGTTTGTCAGTTCAAGAGTCCATTACACTCAGCTGAGCTCTGCATGATAGCTCAGAGCCTGCTTGGGATTCTCTCTCTCTCTCTCTCTCTCTGTCTCTGCCCCTGCCCTGTGCACTCTCTCTCTCTCAAAATAAAGTAAAAAAAAAAAAAAATTTAAGAAATTTACAGTCTAATAGAAAATTGATGTAAAAAATACCAAACGTGTACAATGGAGGTTCAAAGTGGGGGGGAGATGACACTCTCTGAGGGCAGCAATAGAGGCTTTAAGGAATAGCTTCCACTTAATATTGGCCAAAAGAACATGAGAGGAGATAGGTGTGAAATGCATTGTGGATGGAGAAAAGACCAGGAAAATGGCACCAAGAGAGCGAGCCCAGATCCCCTCGTCAAATGTGTCAGATATGTCTGAAACATGGAAATCAAACCAGACTTAGGAAAAAGAGTTTGATGACCCAAGTCTATGTCTAGTCAAGAAATAAAACTGTTACATGTATCTTTGGGCTGAGGGGGCTTCCCCTACCTCTTGTATGTGTTTGCCATTGTCCAATTCTAAAAAAGGGCTCAGAAAACATCTCCCTATGCAAAACTCCATCCTACTTGTTTTTATCTCAAATTCAGACACAGCAAGCTACAATACTATCCAAAATCAAACATCAGGTGCCAAATTTCATCTTTTGTAGACATCTTTATGTAGAATTAAAGCCCTTGAACATAAAGGACCCATACATAAGGAAAAGTCTGACAGATCTTTAATCATCCACTGGGAAATTGCTAAACAGCAATACTCAACCTCCTCAGAGGACACCCATATTTTAGGCTTATAACCTTCACACAAACATTTACTCTTGGATGAGTTTTTAATAACATTTTTTCTGTATCTAAATGTAATAAATGACCACTGTGGAAAATATATAAAGGAATAAAGAAAAATAACCATTTATGGAAAGCCACTAATTAAAATTCTATTCTTTGGGGTGTCTGGGTGGCTCAGTTGGTTAAGTGTCCAATGTCGGCTCAGGTCATGATCTCACTGCTCATGGGTTCAAGCCCCGCTTCAGGGTCTGTGTTGACAGCTCAGAGCCTGGAGCCTGCTTTGGATTCTGTGTCTCCCTCTCTCTCTGCCCCTCCCCCACTCACACTCTGTCTCTTTCTCTCTGTCAAAAATAAGCATTAAATTTTTTTTTAAATAATAAAATTCTATTTTTTTATCTACACATATATATTTTATATGCTTGAGATCATATTATTGGTATATTTTATATACTGTTTTAGTCAGTTTTATGGCATAAATTCATTCCCATAGTATTAATTCTCTTATTAATAAACATTTAACTTGTTCCATTATTTTTGCAATTATATATAATGTCCCAGTGAACATCTTTAGGCCCAAATTTGCTCATTGCTGATTATTCTTTTAGGGTAGAGTCCTGCAATTGAAATTATTGGTTCTGTCTATATAAGTACTCTTTATCAACTTAATAAATATTTCCAACTTGTTTTTCCAGAAAGATATTCTCCATTTACACTCAGCTAGAGGCTCATGGGAACATTCCAAAAGTTAACACAGTGCGTAGGCACATCAAATACTTACTCATAAATGGAACCAAGCTGACTCTCACTGGCACACTGGCACTTCATCTTCCATTATGTGCTTCCTTTTTCACCCTTTACCTGCCAATTACTGAGTTTCCTCATTCTACTTTGTTTCTTTTGTCAAGGGATAAAGTATCTTACGAAGTCAAACACACCAAAGTATCAGGAACTTTCCCAGAGATATGGCCATATTTTAAAGAGAATGGCTGGAAAGATTTAACCCATAGGAGTCATATGCTGTTAGTGAAAATATAGGGCTCAATAGGGAAAATATCTGGGACAAAAGGCTTAAGATATCTCATATCATACCACGCAGGCAGCTATGAACTTCTGAGGAGAATTGGGCCTGTTCTTATTATAAAGCACAAGCCTCTAGTTTGGGAGCTTTCATTTTGCAAATGGCCCACAGTCACATGCTTATCTTGTGACTAATTGCTATGCTGAAAGTCTCATCACAAAGGATTCTCTTGGGCCAGCCTTCAGAGGGATCACACAACCAAATGTAGGAAGTGACTAACATACATTTTGACCTAGGAATTTGGATCCAGAACTCTGTGGAAGTAAAGCAAAAGTCTACTTCTATCAACTTGGCCCTTTGGGAAAGTGTATTAAAATCCCACCCACCTAAGGAAATGTTTATAAAGAGATTTGGCAGTCTAAATAGTTGTCATTCTGCTTATTAATGAATAGTGATCTATGCAATTTAGAACAGGGAAAAAGATGTCTCCACAGTGAATAGCTGTTGAAATATGATAACAAGATCTCCTCTGAGCTTTGCCTTATATACAAAGTAACTTCTATAATTTTTCATTTGGTAATTTCTTAGTAGTTGAGATTTCTATTATGGAAAGGAAAAGGAAGTTTTCAAACTCTCCTTAAAGAGTCAAAAGTAAATAAGAAATAAAGTCAGAAAACAATCCATTAGAGCCAAAATCAATTTTTGAGTCATATATTTGAGAGTTTGTCATTTATTTAAAAAACAGAAGAAAAGAAGTAAATTCTTCCATCTCCCTAGGAGTCAATGTTCATTTTCTAAATGAGATTGCTTCATCAGCATTTTACCCAAACCTGCTAGACACCAACATGACTACAGCTCCATGACTAACACTCCATTCAGATGATAGGCTTCATTTTGACTGTGCATCCCTGTTTACTCCGCATTGTTTTGGAGGATTTTGTTGTGGGCAGGGCGATCTTTCTTTAAAATAAAGGATACACATTTTTTTCTCCTACCAGGAACATTTAGAACTCTTAGTAGATAAGGTAGCATCCCCTGAACTACTACAAACTACTAAGGACTGACAGCCACTTAGAGTGTTATCGTTTTCTGAGAGGGCCTGCTGCTGGATCTGTGGGCACTATCTCCACAGTAGCAGGCACTTAGTTGTTCAATGTTATTTGAAGAGGTTTAAGAGGTGCTACAGTTGCTGCATCTCAGGGTTCTATTTTTAATTAGGATGAACTTAACTGGGGTCTTAATCTCTTCAAGAGAGACACTCTCAGGAAACATTTATGGTAAATCTACTGACAGCAGCAGAATATAAAGATAACTCAGTAATCAAATTCTCTAAGAATAAAGCACTTTTCCAGAAAGTCAATGAACATCAATAAGAGTTGGGGGATTTCCAGGCTCTAAAGAGTTCGGTCTTTGGGGTGGATAAAACGCATATAAAAGTTACACTTTGCAGTACAGAGTGGGAAACTTGGGTTCAGAGAGGCTAAGTGATATGCTCATGGTCACAGAGTTAATAACAGGCAGTGTTTTGACAAGAATCTACATTTCTTGACTACATTTTCATTCATCTTTTCCCTATTCACTGCTTTCTGGTGACATATTTTGAAGGGTTTTCTTGTCATTATTTGTTTTGTTTTTCCAATCAGATGGTAGGGTTACAGGTAGCCAACCACATTCCTTTCTAAGTTAATGAGTGGATCTGGGTCCTACTGAATATCAGGTGGATGAAATTAAAATCATTTTTAGAGGTTCAACCTCTGTAAGTTCTTTGGGATCAGAGATATGTATGCATAAATCATCGCTGTATCTTTTGTGCCTCCTAGATTGTCTGGCACATAGTCAATATCCAATAGGTATGGATTTTATTCATTCAGTGGGTGGATGAATGAATGAGCTCTATTTTTCTGTATCTAAATGTAATAAATGACCACTGTGGAAAATATATAAAGGAATAAAGAAAAATAACCATTTATGGAAAACCACTAATTAAAATTCTATTCTTTGGGGTGTCTGGGTGGCTCAGTTGGTGAAGTGTCCAACTTCGGCTCAGGTCATGATCTCACTGCTCATGGGTTCGAGCCCCGCTTCAGGGTCTGTGTTGACAGCTCAGAATTCTATTTTGAATGAATTCTATTTTGGCTATGAAATCAATACAGTCTCCCATGCATATACTAACTTGAGCTTACATTCTTTAGAATCCCATAGAATTCAGACCCAGATTTCTTTATGATCAGCATTTACCTCTACATTCACAATGAAGCTAAAAACTATGAGGAGTAATTGCAAGCAATTCTCCCTCCAACCACCAAGGCAGAGTGGTACAGGAGACTTAGAATAATAAAATATGAGTTTTGATCTTTTTTTTTTTTCAGATATTTAATCAACTCCTTGGGGAGTTATTTTAAAACTCAAATGATTAAAGAAATAATGCTTTTAGCAACTCATACTATTGTCGAACTATTTACTAAAAACCACAATGGGCTGGGGCAAAAAACTGTTAACCCTATATTTTATGTACTCTGAAAAAGTACAAGCATTACTGCTGATGAAAAAGGTGAACCAGATCAAGAATCTATTCTATCGCCTCAACCACTCATGTAAAGCCAGCAATTCAAAAATTCTTGATAAATAGAAATATAATTGTCCCCAAATCAAACTAGTCTCATATATTGGTTCCTTGATTTATAAATAGGAAGACTACGCAATTTATCATCCAAACAGAAACACCATGAGTGAAAGAGAGCCCTGTTAATAAATTGAAACTGCTTGGGCCAATAGAGATAAATTGTGACTCTAGAGGAAGTCAAAATACTACAGCTTGCATCAGGTACATATGAGGCAAAACCACACCTCAAAGTCACTTTGTTTATACTTTAGTTATAGCACTTAGCACAGTGTACGTACCATGGTTGGTTGCTTAAATGCCCAGCTTCCCAACTGGAATGTGAGCTCCTAGAGGGCAGGGAGAGGGTTTCATCTCTGTCTCCAGCTACCAGCCTGCAGCCTGACCAGTTCCTCAGGTCCTAGGTTCAACAAGGGTGTATTGAATTGATTCAGTAGTCTAGAAACACACAACCTACCTCAATAATACGCTATCTGGGCTATAGCAGACACAGAAAAACAGAAGACATGAAGAGACACTGATGACTCTGTTTCTTGTCCACACCATTGAGAAGGGCATTAAGTCTCTAGTTTAGTGAAAAACCATAGTAAAAGCCAGTGGCTCAAAGAAACAGTGATATAGAGGAAAGTGGGAAGCTAGAGATCATTTGAGGATTTGTGGTAGAAATGACAGATGAGAGAATGCTAAGAAATAGTCTAGATGGAGTTGCCAGCAGCCAGACAGAAACGCAGGATAATTAGTAAAGTTCAAGTTTTTAGACAACCAATTATGTACCCAGTGATTGTTATTATTACTACAACAAATGATCGTTGCAGATAGCAAGGCCAGACTATCTGTAATTTATCCCATAGCCAAAATATCCTGGAGGAACTCTTAGCTGGCATCTAGCCAAGCTGTGTCAGTTGAGGGAAGCTCCGTATCTCCACTATGTCGGAACAGAACTGGCTGTTTGAGGTGAAACAACATTCAAGTAGAAAACCCTTAGAATAAGAAGAAAGAAGAAAGAAGAAAGAAGGAAGAAGGAAGAAGGAAGAAGAAGACGATATGGAGGAAACAAAGAATTTATAGATCCAGGGACCCAAGTAGTTGATGTAACCACAGGAATTATTTCACATATCTACAGGGACAGACCACTCCTGCCATTCCTAATAAATACCAATAAAGGGTTGCTGAATGACATGAATTTATCCAAATCCAGTTCAGGGATCCACCAAATAGCCCACTTCTCCAATAAGTAGGTGGTGGCACTAGGTCCTTAACCAAGGAGAAATGAGAGGATAGGTTAACACTGAGCAGAAAGCAGCTCCAATAACTCAGCAAGTCCCCTGGCAGAATACAACCTAGTTTTAGATTTCTATTGTTTATAGCGAGGCTGGTATGAATGCCATCTCTTATGCCTTCTCATCTTAGTATATAGGAGTTTAGAAAAACATGAAATGGAGTGGAAAGAAACTAAGAACCATCATTCATTAGAAACTTACCCCATGCCAAGCACCATCTTGTATTACCTCACTTAAGATTCAGAACCACACTAGAAATTAGAACTCATGCCTCTAATTTATATACAGAGATCCAAGAGGCAGAGAAATTACTTGCATAAAATTTCATATTCTTAGGAAGTTGCTGTATCAGGTGTCTGAACTTGGGTCATTTTGGCCTCAAACTTCCATTCAAAGTTTCCCCAGTGGTCACATGGGTGGGTGATAGGGGAAAGCCTGACTCACTCCAGTCTATCTTTGGATGATGTGCCCTTCAACCCAGATGGCAAACTCCCTGTGTGAGATGCAGAAATACCACGTGATTACTTTGGAAACCTGCAGTTTATTATTTCTTTCTTACTCTTAAACACATGGTGGCCATGGCAGTTGGGAACAAATGGGAGGTGATCTGGTCCTGGGAAAGTGAGCAACCATGTAATTAGAAAAGTTAATATTGTGCAGTTTCCATAAATAATGCACAGCTTACTTTTGTTATTGAGACATTTAATATTGAAAAGTGTAGGGGGTATCGGAGGTAGAAAAAAAAGAGATGATCTGCGGCCCCTGTTAAGGGGGGGGGGGAGGAACTTATTCTAAGAAATTATATCTTTATTTTTGAATGACCTTTACATCCTTAAAAGAAAAATTCCCTCAGGGTTTCCCTCAAAGCTTGAAGGACTTGATTATTTGCTGCATTGGTTATGTGAGTGGTAGAGTAAAACTTCCACCTAAAAACTGGCCTACACTGAGGGCAGTTTGTTATTATTATCCAAGACAGGGAGCCTCCTCATCAAGATTCCTCCCCAAGGGGTCTGAGCTATGGCAGAGGAGGATTAAATGTTAGATCATGCAGCCTCTGCGGTCCCTCCCAGGGTTCTTGGAAATGGCTGCGAACTATCCCTAAGCTAGACACATAAGTCTTCTCACCCTTTCTGCATTCCTCACCACCTGGGTCAAACTCATTTTCTCCTTACCTCCCTTTTCTGGCAACGCATTAGTCAATATTTCTGTTTTAGAAGTATTATCTTTTACCATTTTGTGGCTTTGCTATCTAATTTCAAGCATAAATCCACTAAGCATAGTTGACATCTAATTCCAGGGTCTGTCCAGGGGACCAGAGACATGCAATAAATGTTAAATCATGATGACAAAACAATAGACTCAAATAGCAATATGATCACAATGAAATACTTCATTTTTCCAATTGCATGAGCTCAAAACAGCTTTATACACACACACATACACACATGCAAAAACACACACACATGTGTTTCTATGGTTTCTGTTACCATAGGAAGGGTTTCCATTCCACCCCATTGTATGTTTATATAACACCTCATTGCTATGATCTCTAGGAACATTGCTTAAATTAAACAAACATGTCTTGGGAGAAGAAAGGGATTACAATAGGAAGCTGAAAGGGAGCCGAATTACAGAGGGTAAGAATGGGTGATGATTTTTAAAGGCAATTATTTTGTAAAAAGTTTTATTCTGAAATAATTCTTTAACAATACATATTTTATTTTGCATTCTGATTGTCTCCTTCCACATCCACCCAACTCACTCACCCAATATGGAAAGGAAACCATATTTCTCAGTCTTATGTTATTTCTTGGAAGGGAAACCAGATCAAATCATGCTATGTGTTCTTTGGCCCCAGTAGTGTTGCAAAAGTGATACATGATTGAAGAACAACTTTGGAAGAGAAAAATTTTCATAAAATGCCCACCTCCCCCCAAATAATAATGCAACCCTAAGGTGAGTGTGGCTTGGATGAGGTGAATATAACTACTCATGCTGATTGCATCACTGCTGATTATGAGCCTCCGATCTTTAACAGCACAAGCTGATCACACTTGATCCAGACCCTGTGCCCTGCCTCTCTCTCTCAGCTGGAATTCTTTGGTTCTCTCCTTCAGCCTCTAAGATCAGTCCAGATTTTATGCTAAAAATTTCACTAGTTCTCTAGTCTCACTCATAGGAGCTTCCATCAAGTCACGCTTGGTACCAGCCAAGACCTGACCTGGTTTTATACTCTAATTCTTTATCTTCTGATTTTCTCCCCTGCAGTCCATGCATCTGCTTATTGCCCAGGCCCTTAGTGACTGGGTCCTCATCTGTCTTTCCTCTTCAAAATTTCTTCTTTATCTGCACCACCCCCACTTATGCACCTCCCCAACTCTCCATGATACACATAGCACACACAAGCACACGTGTGCACGCACACACACACACACACACACACACACTGATGGACTACTGGTGAATCCAACTGTCTGCTGCCTGGACATATGTCTCTGCCATCATTTAATGTAATCATCAAATATTCACAAACAACACTATTCCTCCACATGAAGAGAAGGATACAATTTCAGATGCCAACACTTCCAACTTGATCCAATCCTGCTGCAGGGAATTGGGCCTCCAGACCAGATATGAGGTCATCTAACTCCTTGTCCAATAACAGCACAAAGCTAATTTGACTGCACCCTCTATTCCCACCCCAAGAGTAATTGCTCTAGAAATGGCTCTGCTCACCCATAATTTCAATCTATGATAAAAATCATATTTTGTTTTGACATAGAAATACTTTGATATTCCATTTATCTCATTAAAGGTTCACCAACTATCAAGACATTTTCCCAAGTATAAACAGAATGACTACTTGGAGATTCTGGTGATAGAGATAAGACCTAGGTTATCATCACTTTCCACAGCATGGTCCTGAGGCTTACAGATCAGGAAGCTAGCTCTTTCAGAATACTCAAAGTTGCTTGTGTAATGGGCCTGCTTTGAACCAATTTCCCAGGCATCTGGCATCTAAGTCAAATTTTAACTTTAATCCACTGAAACACTTTAACTTTATAGCAGAGAAACTTGTTAATAGTAGGAGTAATGAAATAAATTAGCATCATGTGCCTTCTGACATGATTCACTGAGAAAAACACAGCATTGCTTCAGTGTTCCTCCTACCCAAAGTGTATAACTTCAATCCAATCATGAGGAAACATCAGACAAATGCAAATTGAAAGGCAGTTTACAAAATAGCTGGCCTGTGCTCTTTAAACATGTCAAAATGATGGGTCGCCTGGATGACTCAGTCAGTTGAGTGACTTCGGCTCAGGTCATGATCTCATGGTTCGTGGGTTTGAGCCCCACATCAGGCTCACTGCTGTCAGCGCAGAGCCCACTTGGGATCCTCTGTCCACCTTGCTCTCCACCCCTCCCCAGTTCTCTCTCTCTCTCAAAAATAAATAAACATTTAAAAAAAACCTTTAAGTCGAAATGAAAAAAGACAAAGACACAAACTGTTACAGACTAAAAGACTAAAGAGAAATGGCAACCAAATGCAACATGTGATCCTAGATGGGTCCCTGAATATACACCTCCAAAAATATTTTCATTGGGATGATTGGTGAAATATAAATAAAATCTCTGGATTAGATATTAGTGCTGAATCAGTGTTAATTTTCTGAAGGTAATTATTATAATGTGGTTATGTAAGAGAACTTACTTATCCTTAGAAAATGAACACTAAAGGACCATTATGTCCACATTTATTTCTGAATGGTCCATAAAATAATGAGTATCTACTGAGAGAGAAAAATGACCCTCCCCCCCCCCAAAGTGTGGTCAAATATTAACAAGCAGGGAAGTCTGGGTGAAGATATATATATATATATGGGAGTTCTTTGTACTTTTCCATAACTTCTTTAAGAGTATCAATTATCTCAAAAAAATTTACCAAAAATATATCCATAATCTTCTGCAGTGAAAGATGGTCTTTTTGTAGGTCTCAGAATGCCACCCATATCATTTCCCATTAACAAGGCACCTAAGAAGCCAATTCAATTCAATTCCACAAGAGCCAATTGTGTGACCAAGATCCTCTCTGCTCCACTATTCACAAAACTCTGCTACTCCACTTTCTACATTTAACCTTCTTTCTTCTCATCTTCCCATCCTGCTCCTGAGTCTCCTGTGTTACACTCATGGTATCTAAGGCATCACGTTCAATGAACTGTAAGTCAATGTTGGAGAAACAGCAGTGCAGTGGTTAAAGCAGGTTGCTGGGATGTGATTCCTAGCTCTTCTGTTCAGTTAGTGAGTCCTGGGGCAACTCTTTTTTTTCATCTCTAAAATGAAGGTGATAATAGTACTTACCTCATAATGTTATGATGATTAAATAAAATAAAAATGTGAGGTGCTTGCCACACAGTAAGCATTCAACAAATGTCAGCTATTATTCTTATTAGGTCAAATATATTGAGAACATTAAGGAAATAAGAAAATTGAAGTCTAATAAATAAATAAGTTGGCGCTATCCATACATACATGTGTTCACATCACTAGGACACCATGAGCTAGAATTCAAAGGGAAATGTGGATTCGAGCAACTGTATAGCCATGACTGAATTAAGAAATGCCCCAAATTCAAAATAATAGAAGACATGAGCATAAATAAGCAACTTAATTCCATTTTAGGACTGTGACAAATCTAAAACAAAGTGGGAATTACAGGCAACAGCTTAGGGAAAAATGAAACCAAAAAACCGGCACTTTGCCTCCCAGTGGGAGGCTTTAAAAAGATAGGGAAGAATATTTGGTTATGAGACAAAAACATGTGTAACTTTCTCATTTCCTGCTCACGAGATGTTCTGGCTGCCATTATTTAAAATGCTGTGTTGAAGACATATAATAAGAGACTAAGCAGATATGAATGTTCAACAGGACGATTCTTTATGGTTCCTTGGCACCCCATGCCAAACACTAATAAGGTTTACGAGAAGCCAGTGAGCACTGTAAATTGCTCTCCTTCTAATTTGAATCATGCTGCAGACCTCGTTTGTTTCCTGCATGCTGATCTGACAATGAGAGATAAATCTGATAAAGTTCTCTAACTTGGAAAGAGATTTGTTTTCTGTCCAGGGAATCTATCTCTATGAGGAAAAGGTTATTGGGCCTGGAGCCACAGGCAATAATATGTGTACCTGAACCGCCCCTTTGATATCCGGAGTGTTGTCACACAGGATGCTTTGCTTATTCAGCCTTTTTAAAGGGTCCTGAAGGAATGTTTTTGTGCAACCCTCTCAGCCGCAAACTCGCCTGCAGTGAGGTGATTTAGGACTGAATGTCATTAAGTGAACCATATTTTACCAGCAAGGGCTGGGTGGCCATTCCTTTAGATCCTCTGTCACCTCAAACTTCATTACTTACTTACACTTTTAATATTTAGTGGATAAATAGTTCCAAAACATATATTCTAGTTCATCCCTTGCCAGAGTATCCTGCAAACAGCTCCGAGAAAAGGAAACTGACTTCACCTTGATTTTCAAGTATTTGAGACTGTTTTGCATTCTGACCGTGGTGACAGTCTTGGTTCAATAGTAGTGTGTTACATGACAATTACATGTAGGCAAAGTCAAAACTGACAACTTCCAGGAAGGAAATTTCCCATCTCGTAAAAAGAAAGAGACACCAGACGCTTCTTACACAGCACTATCTTCTCATCCTTTCCTAAAAGCCTGGAATCGCAAAAACTATATTTCAGAGTAACGACATAGCCAAAGTGGTGAGGTTCTTTAGTAAGTATCAGTGACACACTTGTCTTTTAATGCAAGAAACTCAAAATTTACTGTGAAAATCTACAGAAATGGCTAAGTGAAAACTACAATAAATTTTACGTAGGATAATAGTTACAATGCCACAACAGAATCTGAATTTTAACACAAAGTAAACACTACAGCGTTTACTGATATATACACCAATATAACTAATAATAATTAAAATAAGTCATAGCTACCATTTATTGAATATTTACTATACGCCAGCACTGGGCTAAGCAGCGGACATGGATGGCTCTTTGAATCCTCACTTCTACCCTAGGAGATAAGTAAAGTATGACCCCTCATTCTATATATAAAGAGAGTAGAGCTTAGGTGGAGGGGAATATTCCTCCCAAAGTGACAGTGCTTTTAAGATGTAGAGCCCAGGTCTCACTCCGGAGCTCAAGCTAATTCACTTTGCCATAACCACTGCCCCACCCCCACCATCCTCTAATTCTGGCCTGTTTCTCCAGCAGCAAACTTTATCTAAGACTGACTGCTAGGGATGCCATAAAGCTAGTTATTGTCTTAGAAAACCCATCTGGGGGCGCCTGGGTGGCTCAGTCAGTTAAGCGTCTGACTTTGGCTCCGGTCGTGATCTCGCGTTTCATGAGTTCAAGCCCGCATCGGGCCCTGTGCTAACAGCTCAGAGCCTGGAGCCTGCTTTGGATTCTGTGTCTGCCCCTCCCCTGCTTGTGCTCTCTCTCTGTCCCTCAAAAAATGAATAAATGCTAAAAAAAAATAATAATAAATTAAAAAAAAATAAAAAGAAAGAAAACCCATCTGGAGTTTTAGTGAGGAAAAAACCACTAGGATACAAAAATAAAGATGTCAACTGGGCAAGGAATGGACACAGGGAAATTCCAACCTCCCAATGATAGCATGTAAGCCATTTGTTGGAAATTCAACAAATATGTATTAAGCACCTACTGTGTGTGTGGCACTGTTCTGGGCACTTCAATTTATGGGGTAACACACCTCTGGATTGTTTGTATTCATTCAATGGTTTTATCAGAAACCCAGGTATCAGGTTATGAACTAGGAATCCAAGACTCCCAATCCAGTGCAAACCTAGCAGGCAAAATTCAGGAGTGCTTTGTTCTTTACTACCATTCTGCTTTCTCTCCTTTCCCCTAAAAATGAAAATTAGTCATCCATATCCAAATTAGCATATTAAACCTTTGAGGTATATCCTGTTGGTTTCCTAACTACCCTTTAAAAGAAGCAACATGCCAAGAACCATCTTTAATCCACATAATTGGAATGTGTGAGAGGTCAAAGGAACCTTCAAGATTACCCATCTGAACCTATACGTGAGGAACCTGAGGCCTGTGTCTCACAGGAAACCACTGGCAGATCCATGGCTCTAATCATGTCATCTGGACTTTCTTCTTCCCCCAGTGCATCATGCTGACCTACCTCCTGTGTAATCAACCCATGCCCCTTTGCCTGCAGAAGAAAATGAAAAGTTTTATTGTTCCTAATTTTGGATAAGTTGCAATATTGTGGATTCATATAAATTTGCTCACAAATTATACTCAGTAAACCCCAGTGAGCAATTTAAAGGCATGATACCACCACCACCACCACCCCCTTGCTGGGAGGGCAAGGTGATGATGGAGCAGGAGGGAGGAGAATGGGGAAAGCTCATAAATTATGAGAAGCAAAGGAGTGATTTCATCAAAGTGCCAAGCTCAGTCCATGGAATGTTTCAATTGTATAAAATTTATAGTTTTCTGAGGGGGATGATTTACGGGCCCTAATTTTCCACAATAAAAAGCTCAGTGGGGATTCTGTGAATGAAATATCTTTTTAAAAATAAATAAAAAATGTAATTCGAAATGAGGGTCAATGGTGCCACGTCTGGAGAATAACTCCTTCTCGGATCAGCTCCAAAAATGAGTCATGGGAGACAGACCCCATAAAACATGTGTTATTTTAAAAGGCATAGGAAGTTGTATAATAAATAAGCAATACACAGAAAAGCATATTTGATCCAATTTGGTCAATTGGTAGAATTACATCTTTATCATTAGGTTTCAATGAGAAAAGAATAATTGGAAAGAAATCTAAGGATTCTAATGAAAGCTAAAGTTTTTTAAAAATAGCAAAAGAAGAGAAAAGAAGATAGAAAAAGAGAAATCTTACCACAAATAACGAAAGAAATGTGCCTTTCATTCAGGAAAGAACAAAATGTAAATATGCATTACTTCTCATAAAGTTGATCAATATGGAATTAGAGCCTAGATTTCTTGAGATAATTCTCCATCCCTTTCCTCAGTGAAGCCTTTCACAAGGAGAACATTACGCCTTTCCTCGGCCCACAGATATAGACAAATGCCAGTGCAGTGAATGAGGGATGGGCATACTGAGTCTCAATCCGATTTCAACCCCACCTGCATGCCGGTCCATTCTTCATCGCTGTGGCTCCATCTCAGCTTCCTGCTAGCAGCCAAATCACCCACTAACCTCTATCCCTGCCCTTCCAGGCTGGGGTCCTGACAAACTACCCGGACTTCTCCAACTCCTGTCTCTGAGGGACTGAAACCTAATACAGTCAGATTTTGCCACCCACTCTTGGCTAGATGGCCTTGCATCTAAGGTCAAGCAAGAGAAGTTTGAATTGACCACACCACTTTGGACAGTGACTACCCATAGCAAGTTATCTCCCTCAACACACACCCGAGTTGCTACATCCCAGGCTCAATCCCCACCAGCAAGAACTTGCTGTGTAGCCAAGGCCATCTCACTGTTGATGGTGATGATTTAGTAGTTAGGACAAAAAGATCAGAATCAGGTTTCTGAATTCTATTTCAAGTACTATTATTGATTTTCTAAATGAATTTAATAAAGTATCAAATATTTGTGCATTTCCTGCTCCTCTCTCTTTTGTGGTGGATATACTCTAAGGTGGTCCCCTCATGATCCTGACTCTTGTTGTTCAAGCCCTTGTATAATTCTATCCCCTTGAAAGTAGGCAGGGCATGTGACTTGTTTTTAACTAATAGACTATAGCAAAGGTGATAAGATGTCACTGTCATGATTATGTTATATTATGTAGGATTCCACGTTACTAATAGACTCATTCTAGAGACCCTTTGTTGTTGACTTTAAGGAAGGAAGCTGCAATTTTAGAAGAAGGTCTATGAGAGAAAACTATGTAGCATGGAACTAGGGCAGCCTCTAGGAGCTGAGGGAAGCCTCCATTTGATAGCCCACAAGAAGCTGGAGCCCTCACTTTTACATTCGGAAGGAAATGACTTCTGCCAACAACCTGAGTGAGCATGAAAGCAGATCCATCACCACTCAAGCCTCCAGATGAGAAGTGAGCCCCAGCTGACACCTCAGTTGCAACTTTGCAGATGACCCAGTTAAGACCTGCCCAACTCCTGCCCCACAGAAATGATAAGATAATAAGGGTATTGTTTTAAGTAGCAATAGTTACAACTTTAATTCAAATAAACACACAAAAAAATTGATCATAATGTGCATAGCCATGTATGCTATAGAAGACTTTTTTATTTTTTAAATGTTTATTTTTAAGAGAGACAGAGACAGAGTGCGAGTGGGGAAGAGGCAGAGACACACACACACACAGACTCCAAAACAGACTCCAGTCTCTGAGCTGTCAGCACAGAGCCCGACACAGGGCTCGAACTCACAAACCATGAGATCATGACCTGAGCTGAAGTCGGACACTTAACCAACTGAGCCATCCAGGTGCCCCTAGAAGACTTATTTTTAATCTCTAAGATAAATCCATCAACATGAATGATTTTACGTTATGTAGAGAAGGATTAACATAAAGTTAAACACTACTGCATGATAAGTGAGAGTTAGCTAGGGCAGTTCATGTTTATCTGCCAAGTAAATGAGGTACATATAAGTGCTCTAGGTGCACTGTGAGAAGAAAGGTCACAGTGTCCCAGGAAGAGTTTAAGATGGAAATAGAGCCAGTCTCACAGTTCCTGCAGGATGGATAGGGCTTGCTTTGGCAGAGATAAGGAAAACACACTGTGATACAAGCACACCTCCACTAGAGAACAGTTCACATGTTCTAATCTTTGTAAATGAAACTGCCATTCTCTGAGGGATCAATAATTTTATGAACTTACAGTTATATGACCTAGGTAAGTTATTTTATCTTCTAAACCTCAGTTCTCTCTATTGTAATACAGGAATAAAAAATGGTATCTTTCCACAATAAGTTGTTTTAAAAGTCAAATGAGGGGCTCTTGGGTGGCTCAGTTGGTTGAGTGGCTGACTTTGTCTCAGATTATGATCTCACAGCTCTTGGATTCAAGCCCCGCATCAGGCTCTGTGCTGACAGCTGGGAGCCTGGAGCCTACTTTGGATTCTGTGTCTCTGGCTCTCTCTGCCCCTCCCCCATTCATTCATTCATTCTCTCTCTCTTTTTCTCTTTCAAAAATAAACACTAAAAAAAAATTAAAAGTCAAATGAGAAAAAGAAGTAAAGCACTTGGCACATGTAAGCACCAGATAAATGTCTGCTCTTATTATCACCAATGCCTCTGTTAGTACTTGCTAGAGGAAGAAAGTGTAGTTCCATAGAGAGCGCCCTGTTTGCCAGATCCCTTGGCCAGCTCAGAGGTAAGCTAAGAGTCTCAGCCTCTCTCCCAACACTGGACCATTCCAAAGAAATGGTGCTTTCCATTCCTGCTTCCTGGCTTTCTTTCTTAGGCACTTTGATGACCATGGAGATTCCCTGTTCTAAACCATGAGTGATCTGAGGACAAAGGTCTGTCTATTTCATTCATCTTCTTAACTCTCACCAGGTCAAAAACCAAGCTTGGCAGGTATTAAGTCCTCCTGAAGTAGTTTTGGCTTGTGTTTTTGCTTTTTTTTTTTTTTTAATGAGGACCTCAGGAGGCTAGAGGGAAGAGAGAGGGAGTATGTGGAGATATTTCTCAAAATTCTAGCCTCCTGGGGTGCCTAAGTGTCTCAGTCAGTTAAGCACCCAACTCTTGATTTTGTCTTAAGTCATGATCTGACAGTAGAGCCCCATGTTGGGCTCCTTGCTGGGTGTGGAGGCTGCTTAAGATTTCCTTTCTCCTTCTATTTCTGCCCTTCCCCCAGTGGTGCACTCCTTCTCTCAAAGGAATTTTCCTGGGCCAATTAATATAGGTGGTTCAACTTTTTTTTTTTTTTTTTTTAACATATCTGTTACCTACCATTTACACATTCTTCTCTTCTTTTCTTTCAGGATCCATCTTGAGAAATGGTCCTTGCTTGAAAGATTCTCCACAGTAACCAACTGTCATGAACAATAATCACAGCACTAACCTGAGGAGATTCCATCAGGTTGTAATTTTGTAATCTGCCACTTTCTCTGTGGGGAGAACATACAATATCTCTATCATACTAAAAAGTCAAATTCAGAATACATTACATCTATTGTATATTTATAAATATGAGGCATATGTGAGTTAGCTGATGGAATTTATAGTCTTCCTGCTGTTCTGCACTGACACTGGAACATAAGTCCCCAGGAGTTTACTGGAATAGTCACATGTGGTCAAATATTACACATACATCTGGCATCTTAGTATATTTGAGAAGCAATGTGTCTATACACAGACAATTGGCATCTGGCTTGAATGTTGAAAAGTATGGAGGGAAGCAGAGATGCCAATATGAAATCAAAGGAAAAGAGGGGCATGGAGAATGGCTTTTCTCCCAACCAAAAGAGAAATGGAAACATTTCATCTCCATCAGATGATTGGCTGTCCAAGTCTGAAAATTTCGTGTGCCTTCAGGCTGCTTTTACTTAAAATTAATCCAGAATGTTGTTTCCTTTGAATAAATTTAAAAGACCTGAAAAACAGACTTGATTTGTTTTAAAAATTGAAGTCCCTAGGAGAAAGATATGGTAGAAAAGGCTTGAGTTCCATCTCTATAACTTACTAGCTGTGTGTCCTTGGGCAAACTGTGTAGCCTCTCTGTACATCAGTTTCCTCATCTATAACATGGCAAAAGGCATACATGCTGCTTGCCTGCAAATAGTTGTGATGTAAAATATGATACTGTAACATATATACTCTTAGAAAATATTTGTATCATTAGCTTCATTGAACCATTTTGCAAGTAAGTGTAGTATAAGTTGTAATTAATTTCAAAATCATTATTAATTGCAGTAAACATTGTTTTTGTCTGCCAAAGAGCATGTCTCCTTCTGGGAACTGTCACCTCGGTTCCCCTCACCTTCTCCCCCAGCCCAGACTTCACCGGTAGTGTGGGAGCCACCATGTTAGCATAGTACTGGTTTAGCCTGGTCACAGATTATTGGGACACTGTTCCTGAGGGTTAGCCACATCTTCTCTCAGAATATGTGAAGTATGCCCCCCCAATATGGCACCACCCCCATAGAGCAAATTCCATTAGCAAAAAAAAAAATTTTTTTTTGCTCAAGTTTATTCAAATTGGGGTTTTGTCAACTGCCAGAAAGAAAACTTTCTAAAACCAAATGGGAGACAATAATGAGTTAGGGTACAAAAAAATGGGAGAAGAATATTATCAAAAAGAAGGAAAAGTAATGGATAAGAAAGGAGACTGTCTGTGATATCCAATTATAGCTATGGAAATCACAGCATTGTGACTTACTAGTCATGTGGCATTGAGCAAATCACAATCTTAACCCTAATATCCATAAAATGGAATAGGTTTGAAATGCTCATACTACTTGGTACAAATGTGATCCTCTTATTTCACCAAAAATTAATTACAATTAACTCAAGAATCTTATACTGGCTTGGTCTTCCACTTTTCTTTCCCCTGTATCATCTGAGAACACCCAAGAGACTTAAATAAACCAAAGAGGATGGTCACCTAACTTGAATCCAACAAATGTAAAAAGTGCCGTAGGTTGGCTTGGCCCCTGGAAAGCAGGGACAACTGCCAGCAGCACTATTCCCTTAGCACTCCACTCCACCCAGACTGCCCAGACTTGCCAGGCACATACTCAGGCAGCCTTTTCCAATCCCTAGTGCCCCACAGGCTCCATGCCCAGACTGGTACAGATGCCCAGCCCTTCCAGGCCCCACAACCACATCTCTCTTTCCAATCCCAAAGATCAGAAGTCTGATTGCTTTCCTTGTTCAATCTCTGGGATTAAAAAAAAAAAAAAAAGTGCTATTCCACTTTTTCCTTCATTTTGGAGCTGCTGATGCACTACCTTCCCTCACCCTACCTCTTTCCCAGAGTAGCTACCTGGTCTGTCTTCCCTCTTCCCTCCTTGAATGCCTCTACTCTAAGCCTTATGCCTAATTATCCTCCCTCCCCTCTTCCTGGAGAGCAGGAATTGGAAACTGCCCTCATAGCTCAGATCTTGAGAACTGTTTCCCTTTTAGAAAGCTCCTTGAAAATTGGAAGAATATTTTTATTTTTTATGTGTCAAACCACACCCACCACCATCACCATCTAACACCTAGTAAAGTGTCAGGCACATACTTAGTGTTTCAAAGTGTTGAATTTGAACCCGCAAAATCTTTACCAGAGAAGAAAGCCCATTTGGATCTGACATTTCTCTAGCTACCTCCTAGGTCCTGCCACAGTGGGGCTCACTCTTCATGGGCAGGGGTCAGGCCTCTTGTTGACCTTGAAGGGGCAAATTATGCTACATCTCCTTGCATTTTTGTTTCTGGCATCATGTGACAACAAAGAAGCATGAAACAGAGGGTGATTCACATGAAGAGCAATGTCTATTCATATCAGGATTTTCAAGTAGAAATAAAAAGGACAACTTCTACCTCCTTTTTGACAACATATTTTGCATTCAGGCTTGATGTTCCATGTACCTATTTCATCCGCTACTCTTACCCAAGAAACTTCATTATCTTATCTTTGGCCTTTGTGTCTTCACTGTGAGCAAAGACTTAAGATAAAATATTGCATCACATAGATATTATAGGATCCTTTGGACCTAATATAATTATTCCACATTATTTTATATCTGTAGGTCACTATGGTTATGCTTCAGAAGTGAAAAATTCTGGAAACCTTAATATACACATAAATATAAATAATGTTTCGTTTTTCCTCTAAAACCACTCTTCAAAATTAAAGAATCACTGTATACTGAAGCTTTCACAAAGCGTCTTCTAGTACAGGGCACTTTCTCAATTGTTTTACTTTGGACAATAAAGAAATATTGACTGAAATTGTATCAGATGATGTATTCACCTGAAAGAACTGATTTAAAAAAAAAATGAGATAGGAAACAAAGGAAGTTAATACAGATTTAGCATTATAAGCAGGCCTTTTGAAAATAAGTTTAGTGTAAGTGGTTATAATACAAAAATTACTAATAAAATAAAGTTCCAGTGTCAGCATCATATACAAAATCAAACAATGTTATAACTCAAGTAGTTAGGCAGAGGTAAAGATGCTATTGTTTAAGAAAATTTGATAGGTGATTACAAAGCTCTTCTAGTGATAAAAAGCCACTAAGGTTGAAGATTTATGTGACTCCTTTAAGTGCAATTGTTTCATGAAATGTAGGGGTGGAAAAAAAGTACTTCTAAATCAATATACCATTTTATATATTATTTTCTATAAATATATTGATTCTAAAATCAATATATTATTTTATTTCAAATATGTATAGACAACCAATGAATCACATTATGTTATAGGTACAAATTATCTATTTTATCTATCCCTAAAAGGGTTTATATATCCAAATTGGCCACAAAACTGTTTTTATTATCTTCTCATTGGAGAAATGGAAAATGGCCTCATGAGGGGGTTGCTTCACATTCAGACAAACACAATATATCAAAATGAAGAAAGATTTGATAATATCTACTGTAGTTTTACTGAGGTCTAATCTCTGCTCCTGTCCTTTTTACACTCAGTGTTGCAAAGATGTGGAGAGGATTTCATGATCCTTATAGTGTTTCATTTTCTTTTCTCTTCTCAAAATATGTCCTCCCCCCAAATCTCTTATTATACCCATATTATGTCTCAGATGCCAAAGAAGAATCTGATTTTTCTAACATTCCCAAATATATCTTCTAAGTTTGACTTATCATTATTATTTAATCTAAGTTTCCTCAACTGCAAAATATGAAAAATAAATGAAGCCATCCTCATAGGGTTGGCATAGGATTAAATGAGATGCTTCATATAAAACCTGCCCAGTTGGCTTCAATAAATTCTAACCACTATTCTTGTCAGGAAAGTACAGGGATCCAACCTGCCATCCATGAAATTAATCAGAATTATCTGGAAGATCTCAGCATTAAGTCAGTACACAGAAAAGTCTATTATCTGTCTCAATTAGCTCTTATATCAATACATAAGCATGTAGACAAATTTTGAGTAATGCATAAAATTTATTTTCATCTTAACAGGGGACATGCAGAGCAGGACATCGAGACAGAGTTTTGCTGAACAGGTGATGTGATCGGATATAGAAAATGTGCAAGTATAAGCTGAGAAATATAGCGTTAACACTGCACTAAAGAGTATGGCTTTATAGAAATCTGGGGAGCTTTTCCCTCCTGAATTTAAAACACAACACATTTGAAGCAGTATACACAAAACCAATATATTCCTGAAGGGCAAGCAAGTGGTAGATGATAAATATCAACAAGTTAAGGATGCCACCAGGTTTCTAGAAATGAGAGGTAACTCCCAAATGAGGGAGGTTGGAAAGCAACTCCTCAGTAGATTTAATCCTATGTGAACAGCTGCCTAACTTATTTATACACCAACTGTGTCTGGCACATAGCTGGTACATAATACATGTTTGAGCAGTTAATGAATGTTGGATGTCTACATTTTCTAAGTCAACTGGTAGTTTAAACCCATGATTTCTTATCCATTCTTTAAAAAAAATATACTTTTTGAAACATCTTAAACTACTGACACATCAAAGAGCAAAATGCTATAGGTTTCTGTTTATGTAGGCTCGTGAGACAAATATGGAAACTGATCCTCAAGTGATGGCTAGAGTGAAGGACTGACAGATAGATATTCATATTCTTTAGCAGGCTTCTATTAACCACACCATTTTCCAACCTGTCATGCCCTAACCCTTCTCTTCCAACCTTGTATTGAAGATTTCTAGTAAGAACAAAGAAAGGAAGTCACTGTGAGCATGTCCAGGAGAAAAGACATAGAATTGCTACTGGGGAGAGAAACAGGTTGGGGCAGGATGTAAAAGGTTGTACAGTACCTGTGGCCTATATAGAGTGATATAAGGTACATTTTTAAGAAGCTCAGACCTTTATAGAACCCAAGGTAACCACCACTCATTTCTTTGCATCACGATCATGCATCTGAAGCATACACTTAATTTAAAGGTATATATATCTAAGAGAAATATACATGATCCACATTGAATAATTCAGAATTTAAGTAGCACCTGAGACAAGGAGACAAATTGCAATGAGGGTAGGGAAGTTTGGCATGGGTGGGATTAGCAGGAGGCTTTGTAGGGAGAGCTTGCCACAAGTATTCCTTACAAAGGAATACTTGTCCAAGGGCTGTGCTGCACCTGACTGAGGAAATAAAGCAGCAGCAAAGACACGGAGGGGAACAGAGATGGAGAGAAAGTGGAAACCAAATAATTCAAAAGACAATTGCCTTAAATTATAGGTTAGAGGACAGGGAAGGCAGTGGGAAGAAAAGAGAGATTTATCTGGCTCCTCACTGAGAGGAAAGAAGGGCATCTCCTCTGGGTGGCCAGCTGAGTCTAGAGGCATGACCCATCGAGAAAAGCAATGAGGAAACTCCAGACAGACCACATGCCCTTCCATTTAGTGTTCTGGAAGAAATTTTGAATAATTCCTCAGGTCATTAAAATCCAGGGAAAATTTCAGGGAAATTATCCTACCCAGCACTTTGTAAAACCACTTACCATAAGAATAAACACAGAGTTTGGAGATGTTTCGTTAAGAGGGTAAGAGGCATTTTTAAGTGCTTTTCTCCACTTCCTCTTCTTACTGCCCACACCCCCCAGCCTTTGCCCCAAGAACACACACATACTAAAATGCAAAGGAAAGGAAGAGTCAGAAATAAGGAGCTTAAACAAATTTTAGTCTTCATAAACCAACTAAGTCTCTAGAGGGAAAAGAAATGAAGATGAAATGAAGAAATCATTGTCCAAGTTCAGATTTTTATTTAATCTCAATTGATTAAAAAGTTTGAGAATACCCAAGATATTGGAAGGAAGGTAAGAAGGGAAGAAGGGAGGAAAGAATGAAGGAAAGAAGGAAAGAAGGAAGGAAGGAAGGAAAGCAGGATGGAAAGAAGGAAGGAAGGAAGGAAGGAAGGAAAGAAGGAAAGAAGAAAGGAACAAATGAACAAAGATTCCTGAATCATGCTTCAGAAACCATTAAAAATCAAGTTTCACACTCAATATGCATGCAATAAAATAAAGATTATGTCCTATTTTTCAGACAAACACCATAATAAACTATTGCCCTAAGGTAACAAAAGCTAAAATGATATAACTTGCCTCTTTTATTCATCAGCTTGACACATTGAAAACATATTCTCTGGGAGTTTGCTTTCCCTGGAGTATTACTTAAAATAATTAGCTTTTATACTATATGGTCTTCTTGATATACAATGTATCTCCTGTGATGTAAGCATTATTTACTGCTGCTTTTTAGTAGGGATACCAATAGTGTTAACAAAGACAGAGGCTGAGGCAGGGAGTTTACCTTCCCAAGAAGGAAAGTCATTTTCCAACCCAAGTATTCTATTAGAACCCGAAGTTAATAACTTTTCCTCTACCAATGCCATCAGAACATTGCCTTATTTCATAGTCATCACCATCAAATCACACATTTTGGGGAAAACATAAACCCATTCATTTCTATATCTAGTCATCTTTAGTTTTGATACGTTAACATCAAAGTTTTATATTGAGAGGGGAAAACAGTCTACAAGTTGGAAAAGTCTGATGAAACTAGTAACATTCCCTGTAATTACAAATGATTCCAGCCATTGACTGTGGTTGTAAACCCCAAACTTATATCTGCAACAGTGACTCACTGCTTTGAATCCTGTTCTCCAAATTTTAGCCTTTCATAGTTCTGATATAATAAGCCTCTCCTTAAGGAAATTCTCCAAGTTGGATTAACTTAAATCAATTTTATATTAATGGCTAATGCAAAATAACAGGAGACAGATTCCAGATACAACACAAGAATTATTTATAGGATAAATATGATTGTGAAGTTATTGAGCAGTAAAAAGGTACTAAGCTCTTACCATATGCATAAGACCGTTCTATGCGTGATGGGGTAATACAAAGACAAAGAAAACCCTTTCCAATTTACAGAGGTTTAAAGACAAAGCCACAAACAGAAACAATGCCCTAATGCCTATTATCACCATGCTACCTAAAGTATTTGATTCTCATGAGAAAGAAATTAAAATCTAGTTTATCTAGGCTTTTTAAATCAGGGAGAGCAGGATCCAATGGTGTAAGCAACTGGCTGGGACTGAGAGGATCAGAGTCCAACCTCAATCTGCTGCCAGCTGAGAGGTGGAGAGAAGCCGATTACAGATGTAGGTAACATCATAAAGGGATCCACAGGATGATATTCCATTGTGTAGATCCAGAAAATCCAGTTTTCTGGAATTACACAGAACAGTTCAGGCCCTAGAGAAGATGGAAACGAATAAGACTTAAGATAGACTGAATGGCAAACTATAATACCATTTACCAATTTGCACTAGTGAATCAGGTTAGTTACCAATGAACCTAGAATTCTATAGGTCTACTGGCCTCTAAGAAAGATGACACCAAAAATCAAAATACTCTACTCTGCCATCAAGAGTTAACTTCTAAGAGAACCAGAATTCTTTTACTGGTTAGACAAAGCAGACCTCTCTCTCTCTCTGCTGGCTCATCATTTTGTGCAGAAAAACCTTGGCCTGATAATCAAAGTAACTCAATGTCTTCTGTCAGCTTGACTCCAGTTTTATCTCTTTTTTCTCACATGTTTGCCCATTACCCAACCACCCCCCCCAAAAAAAAACAATCTCCAGTCACACAAAATCTGTGATTCTTTCCTCAACAAGCCATGCTTTCTCATGACTTCATGCCTTAATAAATGGCTGATTCCAGTTAGATAGTTCTCCCCTTATCTCCTCATACTGTAAGAGTTGGATTAAGTATTTTCTCCCATGTGAAAAATGTTCTGATTCCTTCCTCTTGCCCACTTAAACCTGCGCCCAGAAGTCTTAGTTGTTCCCATTACAAAATGTTCATATCTCTGTTATAGCAGGTATCCCACTCAAATTATTTTTGATGTTCAGTTTCTCTCCCCTTCCTCAACCCCTAGTAGACCATGAACCCCATAAGGACAAGAATAGAGACCATAATTCTCAACTCTGAATGTACAGACCTAGCACTTGCTATCTTTAACAAATGTTTGCTGACGGAATAAAGTGAGTCTACATTGAAAGCCAAGTTGGTATCAGAAGGTTACAAGGCAAACAAAGGGAAAAATGCAAGGGAATCAAATATTCCTAATGAACAAAGTCATCCAGAAATTCTAGTATTATGCAGTCAATTCCACTCTAGGACAATATTTCCCACAAGGACTAGGGTGGCCAGAGCTTCCTCTCCCTTAGACTATGTTTGCAACCTTGACAAGTTCCTGCAAATAATTCAACTCTTCATCAATCTTCAGGAGACAATATAATGAAGAGATTAGTTTCCAGGTCTGTACTCCTCAGCAAAGACTTGATGCTTAAATGGTCACATAGGAGGGCCAGTCTATTCCAACACATGTCGATTATTAATAGTATCCATTTCCAAATATTACTAGTATGTGACATTCTAAGCACATTGT
Source organism: Panthera pardus (assembly GCF_024362965.1). Classification (NCBI taxonomy): domain Eukaryota; kingdom Metazoa; phylum Chordata; class Mammalia; order Carnivora; family Felidae; genus Panthera; species Panthera pardus. The sequence continues at coordinate 38,312,043 of NW_026526732.1, forward strand.
CCCTAAATTCTAGAGGTGAATGCTAGCTTAGAGGCAGCCCTAACACCTGGGAAAAGTGTGATCTTGAAGAAATAGCTTAACTTCTTTGTGTTTTATGAGTTTACATAGAGTGGAAATAATGTTTTACAATCATCTTATTTTAAACATGAGAAAAATGGGGCCATAAAAGTAGTTACTAGTATTTATATCTGATTCTTAATCCAGGCTTCTTCACTATATCAAAAAGCAGAAATCACTGAGGATAAAATAAGGCAGAATGTGTTAGCAGAGTAAATACACGTGAGAGTTCTTTGAAAAGCTTCTATATAATATACTTGTTATTAAGTAGAAAATAGACCACAGTTAATGTGATCTGCAGTGTTCACCCCAAGAATGTTCTTGAACATTCAACTCACACCTACTAATTAAAAACTACAAAAAGGGACCATTGTCTCATTTCCTTCTACATTCAAACCCAGGCCAGGCCTAGAGGAGATCCTTGGCATTCTCCATGCCCACCAACCAGGGAATAACCTTTCGTCTGACATGCCTATTATTTCCCCAAGTTTGGGCAGAAAGGCTTTGATTTTCTTTGGTTTTCCAGAGGTTTTCTTTTTCACAGTGGCCAAAGTACAAGTATCAAATCTAAGTGACCAAAACAGTAGTTTTAAAGCTCCTTGACTATGTGTCAACACCAACATGTAAGTTTGCCATATATAAAACAGTTGCAGATAACAATGCAATAATTTTAAACAAGAAACTTTCCCCTATAAAGGAATATCCCTTAGGGCGCCTGGGTGACTCAGTTGGTTTAGCGTCCAACTCTTGATTTCGGCTCAGGTCATGATCTCATGAGTTTCACACTAACAGCTCAGAGCCTACTTAGGATTCTCTCTCTCTCTTCCTCTCTCGGCCCTTCTACTGCTCTCTCTCTTTCTCAAAATAAACTATAAAAAAAATTAATAAAAAAAAAATAAAGGAACATGCTTCTCCATCCTACCGGACTTATGTTCTTCTTTGACAAAATTTCTATGTCCACACAGGATTTAAGGACACCAGCATGTTCAAAATGACACTTGAGACTTTATTACTCTGAGAAGCACAAATAAAATTAAATGACCATGAATATAAGAATACTTACCCTAGGCATATTTCACAAAAAAAAAAAAAAAAAAAAAAAAAAAGTAGTCAGGGCCAAATTCAATAAGACAGCACTACTATTTTGTTTGCTGATGTCCCAGGTATAACAATCACTTTTTCCATCCCACTACTTGGCTTAGATAACCATGAATCAAGAGCTAACTACTCAAGAGCATAACACCAAAGTCAGCTCAAGAATTGAGTTTCAGAAGCATTGAGTCCTCCTGCTGTTCACATGATACTTTGGAAAAACTCTAAAGCTGAGTGAAGCAACCTGGATAGTCTACTGATTCAGAAAATTGTCAGTTATTCAGTGCTAGTGTTTAGAAATGTAATTTATTTTTATATATTGACTTTATGTCCTACAAACCTGCTAAATTAACTTATCAGTTTTAGGAGATATATATGTCATATAGGCTTCAAGCTATTCAAGTGCCTGATTGAATGAATTCTCCCATTAACATGCATTAATTCTATAATTTAAGTCTCTAAGAGTTAATCTTATTTTGTTTCTAAGTTCTTTTTTTTTAAAGTTTATTTATTTTGAGAGAGAGCATGTGCATGAATGGGGTAGGGGCATAGAGAGACAGGGAGAGAGAGAATCCCAAGCAGGCTTCATGCTGTCAATGCACAGCCCAACGCAGAGCTCCATCCCACAAATCATGAGATCATGACCTGAGCCGAAATCAGGAGTTGGACACTCAACTGATGAGCCACCCAGGAGACCCTGTTTCTAAGTTCTCAAGTAAGTTCCAGCACCCAACTGATCAGCCAGTACTAGGGCAAAAATATGTCCTATTACCCATATTAGGGTACGAAATGAAACAATCATGGCCAGTGTACTGAAGCAGCAGCACCCCTAGTTTGTTTGGAACCCTAATACAGAAAGAAGCAATTACAAGTCCCTTCTAAAGGTCTGCAGACTTCACATCCTACATATTTATGTTGGAATTAGCTATTGTTATACTCAATTTATCTTAACACTCCAAATACATAGCATGCAGAGAGTATGTAGTGAGGTATGAAATCTTCTGGTGTAGAAATCAAGAAAAGTCAAGTGTATTCTTCTGCCTTTCATGTGTCTCAAGTTCAAACTAAGCAATGTGATGGAGTCAACATGTTAGGAGAAATTACTAATTTGCTGTGTTTTTATTTTACCCACATACCTCAGATTTACAATTGAAGAAATGTGAAGATAACTTATTAAACTCTCAAAATTATACTTGGGCTTATAAAGAAATAGTTTAATACCTTCCTAGGAAAATACCTCCCTCTTTCTGCCTCTATTAAGTAAGCAATGTGGAAAATATTTCTTAAGAAACAATTCACAGGGCGGGGTTAAAATATAAAATTCCTTTTCACATAAACTCTAACATGTAAGAGATTTGAGTGAAGGGTCCAGAGTACATTGACATAAACTTAGAAATTCTGCATGGTTTCTAGAACTGTGTCATTTGGCTCCAACAAGATTGGCAGAGCTCATATACTTTCTGAGTCACCATTTAAGAGTGTGTCATTTTTACTTATTTGTGAGAATTCCTGTATACAGTTGATCAGCTAGCAAATAAATCTTTGGAAGTAAGACCACTGGATTGCTCAATGATTTAGAAATTTCTAGAAATCACCAAGACAAATGCAAGAGTTCACAGTTGCCATGACTCCAAATATCATAACCAAAATAAAGACATAGACATATGGACCAACCACTGAGAAGAGTAAAAAGCTCCAGAGTGTTTTCACCGTGCTCTCTGGATCCCCCTTCTAACACATTTAGAAAACCAGGTGTGGCACTTGAGTTAAAATTCAAACCAAAAGGGGAGGAGCCAAGATGGCAGAACAGCATGGAAGCTTTTTGTGTGTCTTGCATCCATGAAATACACCCAGACCAACACTAAACCATCCTACACACCTAGAAAGAAAACTGATTGGAGGATTAACACAACAATCTGCACAACGTGAACCACAGAATTCAGCAGGTACGGGCACAGAGAGGTGAACTTGGGAAGCAAGAAGCTGCGAAAGGTAGGGAACAGCTTTTGAGGGAGGAGAGAGGACAGAGAATGGGGAGGTGGGGAGAATACAGGAAAATCACCCCTCCCCAAAAGCAGCTGGAGAGAAAGTGGAAAATTGGAAACATCCGCGGGACTAAACTAAAAAGGGAGAAAGGAGAAAGGAGAGGGTTTAAATTCCATTAAGACCGTAAACAAGGGGAGCGCAAAGGCTGCAACCCCGCAGCTCTATACCTGGCGGTGCTCTGGTGGGAAGGGCGAATCCCCAGGAAAAGAGTGGGGTCTGAGAGGTCCTCGGGCCACACGGGGAAAAGCGGTTCCACTGCTGGAAGGACATTTGGTAGAGACTGTTGAAGCCACCTGGTCCCAGCAGACCCCGGAAGGCAGCCACATTCGCTGGTGCTGGAGCAAGGTCGTTAAGGGTGAAGCCTGGTGCCAGATGTGTGTTGTGTTTTTCCATAAACCCTGAGATGCTGCTGCTACACTGTCTCGTGAACATTTTCTGGGACGGACTGGCACCTGGCCGCAGTCTCAGGGCACTGGCACCAACAGAGTCCAGCGGGCGTACCTGGGTGCAGCCAATATTTGGCCATTGCGCAGGCAGACCTGCGCAGAGGGGCGGAGCGGGTCAAAGCCGCAGTCCTTCGGGAGTAAGGGGCCGGGGAAAACAGCCGCATCTCAGACAAAACTTGGGAGAGAGGTCTGCCTGGGGCCTGGTCACAGAGAGTGAAGAAGTGGGGAGTGGATGAGAGCTGAAGTCGGAGGATGGGCGCACGATTGCTGATCCGGGAGAACAGATTGAGTGGCTGGGTGGTGCCATTTTTACCGCACCCGCGCATGCGCATACACACCTATGAACCCCGCTATAATCCACCTCAGTAGGCTAGCAGCGCCATCTAGTGGAGAGAGAGGTGTTACACTGAGCCCCGCCCAACTGGGCCAACTTCGCTCTTCAGGAACACATGTCTCACCACAGGCTTGGTTTACGGACTATAGAGAGCTACACAGACTGACTTCTAGGGGAAAACTAAATAATTTCAGTCCTACTTCAATCTGTTGGCAGGTTCATCTGTTCAATTTTTTCTTTTTCCTTTTGCTCTTTTAAATTCTTTTCTTTTTCTTGATACAGAAAGATAAAAAATTCATTTTCATTTTCAATTTTTATTAAAAATATCTTTCTTTAATTTTTATTACTATAGTTTTTACTTTTCTGTAAATTTTTTCAAATTCCACTTTATTGACATCATTTTATTTTAGTCTACTTCAGTGTACTCACCTTTTCAAATTTTCAAAAAATTTCCTTTTTTTTCTTTTTTTTCTCTTTTTCATTTATTTTCTTTTTCTTGAATGCAGAAAGAGAAAAACTTCATTTTTACTTTCAATTTCTATTAAAAATATTTTTATTTAATTTTTCTTACTATTTTTTTGCTGCTATGTAAATTTTTTCAAATTCTATTCTACTTCCATCATTTTATTTTAGTCTACCACAGTGTATTCACTTTTTCAAATTTTCAAATGATTTTTTCTTTTTTTCTTTTCTTTTTATATCTTTTTTACCTCTTTTTCATTTTTTCTTTTTTCTTAAATACAGAAAATGAAAAATGAAAAAAATCATTTATTTTTAATTTCTATTAAAAATATTTTTCTTTAATTTTTTCTACTATATTCTTTACTTTCGTGTATATTTTTTCAAATTCTACTTTACCCCCATCATCTCATTTTAGTCTACTTCAGTGTATTCATTTTTTCAAATTCTCAAACGATTTATTTTTTTTTCTACCCCCCTTTTTTTCTCTAGTCTGTCAAACTACTTTCAACACCCAGACCAAAACACACCTATGATCTAGCATCATTTATTTGATTTGTGTGTGTGTGTGTGTGTTTAATTTTCAATTTTAATATTTTTTTAATTTCAATTTCTTTTAATTTCGATTTTACTACCTCATTAATTCCTTTTCTCCCTTCAAAATGACAAAACGAAGGAATTCACCCCAAAAGAAAGAGCACAAAGAAATGACAGCCAGGGATTTAACCAACACAGATACAAGCAAGATGTCTGAACCAGACTTTAGAATCACGATAATAAGAATACTAGCTGGAGTCGAAAACAGATTAGAATCCCTTTCTTCGGAGATTAAAGAAGTAAAAAATAGCCAGAATGAAATTAAAAATGCTACAACTGAGCTGCAATCACAGATGGATGCAGTGGTGGCAAGGATGGACGAGGCAGAACAGAGAATAAGCGATATGAAAAACAAACTTACGGAGAATAACGAAGCAGAAAAAAAGAGGGAGATTAAGGCAAAAGAGCACGATTTCAGAATTAGAGAAATCAGTGACTCATTAAAAAGGAAAAACATCAGAATGATAGGGGTCCCAGAAGAGGAAGAGAGAGAAATAGGGGTGGAAGGGTTATGTGAGCAAATCATAGCAGAAAATTTCCTAACCTGGGGAAAGACACACACATCAAAATCCAGGAAGCACAGAGGACGCCCCATTAGATTTAACAAAAACCGACCATCAACAAGGCATATCATAGTCAAATTCACAAAACACTCAGGCAAGGAGAGAATCATGAAAGCACCAAGGGAAAAAAAGTCCCTAACACACAAGGGAAGACAGATCAGGTTTGCAGCAGACCTATCAACAGAAACTTGGGAGGTCAGAAGGGAGTGGTAGGATAGATTCAGTGTGCTGAATCAGAAAAATATGCAGCCAAGAATTCTTTATCCAGCAAGGCTATCATTCAAAATAGAAGGAGAGATAAAAAGTTTCCCAGACAAACAAAAATTAAAGGAATTTGTGACCATTAAACCAGCCCTGCAAGAAATATTAAGGGGGACTTTCTGAGGGGAGAAAAGATGAAAATATATATATATATATATATATGTAAATAAATAAATACCAAAAGCAACAAAAATTAGAAAGGACCAGAGAATATCACCAGAACTCCAACTCTACAAGCATCAAAATGTCAATAAATTCATGTCTTTCAGTACTCACTCTAAATGTCAATGGACTCAATGCTCCAATCAAAAGACATAGGGCAACAGAATGGATAAGAAAACAAGATCCATCTATCTGCTGTTTACAAGAGACCCACTTTAGACCTAAAGACACCTTCAGATTGAAAGTAAGGGGATGGAGAACCATCTATCACGCTAATGGTCAACAAAAGAAAGCCAGAGTAGCCATACTTATATCAGACAATCTAGACTTTAAAATAAAGACTGTATCAAGGGATGCAGAAAGGCATTATATCATAATCAAGGGGTCTATAGACTAAGAAGACCTAACAATTGTAAACATTTATGCACCAAATGTGAGAACACCCAAATATATAAATCAATTAATCACAAAGATAAAGAAACTCATCGATAGTAATACCATATTAGTAGGAGACTTCAGCACCCCACTCACAGCAATGGACAGATCATCTAATCAAAAAATCAACACAGAAACAATGGCTTTGAATGACACACTGGCCCAGATGGGCTTAACAGATATATTCAGAACATTTCATCCTAAAGCAGCAGAATATACATTCTTCTCCAGTACACATGGAATGTTCTCCAGAATAGACCATATACTGGGACACAACTCAGCCCTAAGTAAGTACAAAAAGATGGAGATCATACCATGCATATTTTCAGACCACAACACTATGAAACTTGAAATCAACCACAAGAAAAAATTTGGAAAAGTAACAAATACTTGGAGACAGAATAACGTCCTACTAAGGAATTAATGGGCCAACCAAGCAGTTAAAGAGGAAATTAAAATGTATATGGAAGTCAGTGAAAATGATAACACCACAACCCAAAACCTCTGGGACACAGCAAAGGCGGTCATAAGAGGAAAGTATATAGCAATCCAGGCCTTCCTAAAGAAGGAAGAAAGATCTCAGATACACAACCTAACCTTACACCTTAAGGAGCTGGAAAAAGAGCAAATAAAACCCAAAACCAGCATAAGACAGGAAATAATAAAGATTAGAGCAGAAATTAATGCTATCGAAACCAAAAAAACAGTAGAACAGATCAATGAAACCAGAAGCTGGTTCTTTGAAAGAATTAACAAAATTGATAAACCACTAGCCAGTTTGATCAAGAAGAAAAAGGAAAGGACCCAAATAAATAAAATCAAGAATGAAAGAGGAGAGATCACAACCAACACAGCAGAAATAAAAACAATAATAAGAGAATATTATGAGCAATTATATGCCAATAAAATGGGCAATCTGGAAGAAATGGAAAAATTCCTAGAAACATATACACTACCAAAACTGAAACAGGAAGATATAGAAAATTTGAACAGACCTATAACCAGTAAGGAAATCGAATTAGTAATCAAAAATCTGCCAAAAAACAAGAGTCCAGGGCCAGATGGCTTTCCAGGGGAATCCTACCAACCATTTAAGGAAGAGTTAACACCTATTCTATTGAAGGTGTTCCAAAAAATAGAAACGGAAGGAAAACTTCCAAACTCTTTCTATGAAGCCAGCATTACCTTGATTCCAAAACCAGACATAGACCCCGCTAAAAAGGAGAACTATAGACCAATTTCCCTTATGAACATGGATGCAAAAATCCTCAACAACATATTAACCAACCGGATCCAACAATACATTAAAAAAATTATTCACCACGACCAAGTGGGATTTATACCTGGGATGCAGGGCTGGTTCAATATCTGCAAAATAATTAAGATGATTCATCACATCAATAAAAGAAAGGACAAGAACCATATGATCCTCTCAATAGATGCAGAGAAGGCATTTGACAAAATACAGCATCCTTTCTTGATAAAAACCCTCAAGAAAGTAGGGATAGAAGGAGCATACCTCAAGATCATAAAAGCCATATATGAACAACCCAATGCTAGTATCATCCTCAATGGGGAAAAACCAAGAGCTTTCCCCCTAAGGTCAGGAACAAGACAGGGATGTCCACTCTCGCCACTGTTATTCAACATAGTATTGGAAGTGTTAGCCTCTGCAATCAGACAACACAATGAAATAAAAGGCATCCAAATCAGCCAGGAGGAGGTCAAACTTTCACTCTTCGCAGATGACAGGATACTCTATATGGAAAACCCAAAAGATTCCACCAAAAAACTACTAGAATTGATTCATGAATTCAGCAAAGTTGCAGGGTATAAAATGAATGCACAGAAGTCGGTTGCATTCCTATACACCAACAATGAAGTGACAGAAAGAGAAATCAAGGAATCTATCCCATTTACAGTTGCACAAAAAACCATAAAATACCTAGGAATAAATCTAATCAAAGAGGTAAAAAATCTATACACTGAAAACTATAGAAAGCTTATGAAAGAAATTGAAGAAGACACCAAAAAATGGAAAAAGATTGAATGCTCCTGGATAGGAAGAACAAATACTGTTAAAATGTCGATACTACCCAAAGCAATCTACATATTCAATGCAATCCCTATCAAAATAACACCAGCATTCTTCACAGAGCTAGAACAAATAATCCTAAAATTTGTATGGAACCAGAAAAGACCCCAAATAGCCAAAGCAATCTTGAAAAAGGAAACCAAAGCAGGAGGCATCACAATCCCAGACTTCAAGCTATACTGCAAAGCTGTAGTCATCAAGACAGTATGGTACTGGCACAAGAACAGACACATAAATCAATGGAACAGAATAGAGAACCCAGAAATGGACCCACAAATGTATGGCCAACTAATCTTTGACAAAGCAGAGAAGAATATCCAATGGAATAAAGACCATCTCTTCAGCAAGTGGTGCTGGGAAAACTGGACAGCGACATGCAGAAGAATGAACCTGGATCACTTTCTTACACCATACACAAAAATAAACTCAAAATGGATGAAAGATCTCAATGTAAGACAGGAAGCCATCAAAACCCTCAGGGAAGAAACAGGCAAAAACCTCTTTGATCGTACCCGCAGCATCTTCTTACTCAACACGTCTCTGGAGGCAAGGGAAACAAAAGCAAAAATGAACTGCTGGGACCTCATCAAAATAAAAAGCTTCTGCACAGCGAAGGAAACAATCAGCAAAACTAAAAGGCAACCAACAGAATGGGAGAAGATTGCAAACGACATATCAGATAAAGGGTTAGTATCCAAAATCTATAAAGAACTTATCAAACTCAACACCAAAAAAAAACCCCAAATAATCCAGTGAAGAAATGGGCAAAAGACATGAATAGACACTTCTTCAAGGAAGACATCCAGATGGCCAAACGACACATGAAAAAATGCTCAACATCACTCATCATCAGGAAAATACAAATCAAAACCAACATGAGATACCACCTTACACTTGTCAGAATGGCTAACAGTAACAACTCAGGCAACAACAGATGTTGCCAAGGATGCGGAGAAAGAGGATCTCTTTTGCATTGTTGGTGGCAATGCAAGCTGGTACAGCCACTCTGGAAAACAGGATGGAGGTTCCTCAAAAAACTAAAAATAGAACTACCCTACGACCTAGCAATTGCACTACTAGGCATTTATCCACGGGATACAGGTGTGCTGTTTGAAAGGGACACATGCACCCCCATGTTTATAGCAGCACTATCAACAATAGCCAAAGTATGGAAAGAGCCCAAATGTCCAGCCCTGGATGAATGGATAAAGAAGAAGTGGTATATACACACACACACACATACACACACACACACACACACATACATACATACATACAATGGAGTATTACTCATTACTCGGCAATCAAAAAGAATGAAATCTTGCCATTTGCAACTACGTGGATGGAACTGGAGGGTTTTATGCTAAGTGAAATTAGTCAGACAAAGACAAATATCATATGACTTCACTCATATGAGGACTTTAAGAGACAAAACAGATGAACATAAGGAAAAGGAAACAAAACTAATATAAAAACAGGGAGGGAGACAAAACAGAAGAGACTCATAAATATGGAGAACAAACTGAGGGTTACTGGAAGGGTTGTGGGGGGGGGGGGATGGGCTAAATGGATAAGGGGCATTAAGGAATCTACTCCTCAAATCATTGTTTCACTAAATTAAAAAAAAAAGTAATTTAACCACTACCATCAAAAAAAATTCAAACTAAAACTAAATCTACACAGAGAATTAAACCACAATAAGCAAGTAATTAGGATTCATCATATCAAATAAAGTTTCACCAGACTAAACCTGAATCAACTGAATAACTGCTTTAACTGGCTATTTCCTATTTCTTGCACAGCTTCTTAAATTTTGAAATCCTATGACTGCATATGACTTAAATGTTTTTAAGATTCATGAATGTAGGTGATGACTTATTTTTAACTCCTCTCTTCTGGGTAATTGAAACACATGGGAAATGTGTTAACTAAGAAGTCAGAATTTGAGCAAACTGAAAAGATCTCAAGAAATTGCATGAATTTCCATCTGATCATTTTAAGGCCAGAAAACACTGAAGGAAAGCAATCTGTGTGTTATCAAGATGCACAGCATTCTTTACACTGAGAGATAACGGTTTGAGTTTTACTATTTCAACACAAAAAAAGGTAACTAGTGTTCCTCAGGCTTTTGTGCAAACCACCAAGTTGCCACTCTAGGTCACCATGCTCTTCAGCATGAGAGAAGAAATCTGTTTCCAAGAAAAGCTTTAAGACAGGAGGCTGGATTCAGTTGCCATTTCCCATATTAACCAACCAACACCTATACCCCACATGTATGGATTAATTCTTTCCCAAAGTGGTTCTTTTAGTCACAAACATCCCACAGATGAATGTCAGGATGAACCAATCTTATATACTAAACAGTGATATAAGGATTTCTTGGTATATCAAATTTTAATATTACATAGAACATCAACATTTTGAAAGAGGTAAACTGCCTACATGAGACTAACATCCATACATAAACATTGCTACCAATGGCACTGTAGATCAACTAACTGCTTTCACAGAAGACTTTCTCTTTGTTCAACAGTAAATGTGCTTATCTGCATATTTATACTTCCCTTAAAATTTTTTGGGGAGTGACAGGTTTTCTTTTTTTTTTTTTAATGTTTATTTATTTTTGAGAGAGGAAGCACACATGAGAGAGCAGGGTAGGAGCAGAGAGGGGGGGAGACAGAGGATCCAAAGTGAGCTCTCTGCTGTCACTGCACCAGGCTTGAACTCAAAGCATGAGTTAATGATCTGAGCTGAAGTCAGATGCTTAACTGATTGAGCTACCCAGGCATTCCAGGGGCTGGGGAGCCGGGCGGGGTGACAAGGGGGGAGGGGGGGTGACAGGTTTTCAAATGGAATAGAGACCTAATCAGATCAGGATGAAAGTTTTGCTCAACTTTCACAGCATGGGCTCTCAGGTAAATTTCAGTTTAATGATTCATTCAAAAATGCAATCAGCCATCTATTGAGCACATGCTATGTTCTAGGCACTGGGGATATAGGTTCAAGAAAGAGTCCTCCCCAAAGAAGCTTCTCACCACACAGGAGGGACAAGTGAGACAGGATTGTCACAAAAACTGTAGAAGCTAGAACAGAGAAAGTCATAAGGTACAGCCTAAAGTAGGGAGACATAGGAAAAAAGTTATTTAGGGCCCAGGGTGGGAGGAAGATAGGGGTCATGAAAACTGTTCAACAAGAGGAAAAATGCTTGAGCATCTTGAAGGATTGGCTGGAATTTGACAAGGAGACATGACCAAAAGGAGATGGAGGGGCATGTGGGTAGAGCAGACAGCATGTGCATATTCACAGAGGCAAAAACAGCACAGCATGTTCAACCAACAGTTGAGCTGTCACTAGATTTAAACATAGAACAGTTGTGTCTAATTTCCTGACAATAAATAAATGATACATTGAAGCCACATTGCTGCTTCTTTCCCAGCCTCTAATATGAAAAAAAAAAAAAAAAAAAAGATCCCATGAATTTTCTTTGAATTTCACAGGATCATCCAAAACACATTCTAGTGGAAAGTTACAAACACAATTACAGTAGAGAGTAGACATAATTCATAAATGACTTACAGTTGAACTTAAATGAAGAGGAACCCCCTCCCTGCAATTTATATCTTTTCCGTCACTCTTGGATTTCAGGTTAAGCATTTCACTTAGTGTTTTACTCAGCAGCAGCAGCAGGTGGTAGAAGCCATTCCTGGAGCACAGTGTGGAGGTTAAAAGCTTTGAATCCTGCCTCTGTTTCTCAGTAGCTATGTGACTCTTGGTAAGTTACTTACCTTCTTGAGTCTGAATTTCTTTGTGTATAAGACAGGTGTCATACAAGCACATGTGTCAATCGGATAATCGGATAATTAAATGAGATTATATGTAAAGAGCTTTGCAGAGAGTATGGCATGTAGTAGGAGCTCAATAAATAATTTAAAAGTCAGAACAAAAAAATACAATGTTGGTCTATAAGTGCAAGCAAAACTAGTTTATGAAATTGTCCAAATAATCGATCATGCTAATTCTTGAGAAATAACTAGCTATTTTAGATATGAAATAATAATGTGGGTTTCAGATGCAGATAGTTTGAGGTTTGATTTTTCTGGCAAAGTAAGCCATTTCTCATCCCATAAGTGTATAGAAGCAACCTAAACTTCTGTTCTTACTAAGCTCCCTAAATTTCTTGGACTTGGGTTATTGGGTTGCAGTCTATAGTTACCAGTTGCTTATATTATTTATTATAAATAAACGAGTGAACTAAAAGCACCTATACACCACAGAAGGAGATACTGGATATCTGAGAAGCTGAAAAGCTCATAAAGAGCATGGTACACTTACTACTTAGAAGCCCACATAAGCAGTTTTCACGGATATCTTGATTGATTAACATTGTGGATCGGCAGACTCAACAGCTGATAGGAAAGCACAGTGTTTTTCAACCCTGGCTGCATATTAAAATCACCTGGGGATGCTTTTACACTACCTTGTGTTTTCTGGTTAAATGGGTCTTAGTAGCAGCCTTGGCATCTGTATTTTAAAAATTCTTCACGTGATTCAAATGTGCATACAGGATTGAAAACCACTAGTGTGGCATAATGCCCACTTATAATTTGGAAAACGAGAGAGAGAGAGAGAGAGAGAGAGAGAGAGAGAGAGAGAGAGAGAGAGAGAGAGAGAAGAAAATACTGGTTATATGTAGGACACTTGAGATGGTCACATTCTGATTTTTGTTTCTGTTAATAATTTTGCAAGGGGAAAATTATCTCTCTGCCATTAAGTGTCTTTTGTTTAATTCAAAGTAACTATAATGTTGACTGAGTGCTTGCTATGTATAGTGTACATTGTGCTAATAACTGTCAGGAATATTTTTTAAAAGTCAGTGACAGTTGTTGGCAGAGGGAAAAATCTGATTAGGGAGACAGTATTTACACACAAAACCATAATTAGTGATAACTACAATACAATAATATCAACAACAAAATGGGCAGGAAAAAATGGGCACAGTGGTCGAATCCTGGGGATTCGCAGAGAAGCGAATGTTCCCAGAGAAGCTGGGAACAACTGAGACAGGTCTTAAAGTGGTAAAATTTGTAAAAGCAGGAAAGGAAAAGGAATTTCAGCATTTCTTTTCAGGGATGTGTGCTGGGAAGAATCCAGTTTTCAACTCATCTTTCTAGCTGGGCCTATTTATCATCACCTAGTTTAAAAGCATGCCCAGCCTGCCCCTGACTTCCTAGGAGACTCTCCTTTCTTCATAATTTGGTGCTTGTATAGGATATGAACACACATCATGATAAAATGATAGCCGTAGCCTCTTTCTACAAAGGAAAGTCTCTGAGATCAACTTACAGGGAAAAACAAAACCAAAAACAATGAAGCAGTCCTGTAAAAATAAGACATTTTTAAACTCCTAAATTTATTTCATTTTCAATCATTGCCCAAATGGGTTTCCTGATATTTTCTTTTCTTAGCTAATGTTCTTTCGTTTATCATTTGTCTTCATTCTACATTCTTGGTCCCTGGATTTGGTTGTGCCCTCTCTTTAACATGTTGTCAGTATGTACTTTAAAGTAGATTTTAATATTGGTTGAAGATTTTTCTTCTTTAATTTGTGGTTGGGAAATGATCTGCTCTTTGTTTCAGGTTGTTTAATGTTTTCCAATATAATATTCCTTCTTGTATCCCAGTGGGTTCATTTACAAAACATTTAATGTCATTTGTGTCTTTGAAGAACAGTGTATTCAGTTAGAACAAAAGTGAGTTCCTGCATAGAACTTGTGACAGTTTATAATTGGTAAACTACTAACTTGACTAGGTTTGTGAACTAATAAACAGTAGGAAACTTTTGGATGTTTACTCTTTTCCTTTTATTCATTAATTTATTCCTTCAGCAAATGTTTATGGAAACATGCTCTCTGTGTCAGGCACCAGGCTAGGCACAAATAAGTCTCAACTCCTGTCTCCAAGTAATTTATAACTCTTTGGGGAGTGTAGAGGAGACAGAAAAATAAAGAGAGCTAAAACACAATGTGAATAATGTCATGACAAAGGTAAGCACAGGGAGCTATGGCAAGCCCAGAGGGAGAGTAGTCCCAATCCCAAGTGGTGCCTCTACTATGGTAAAATCAAAGGGTTTAACTGCACAAATAAGAGAGAAAAGGTCTCTGAAGGCAGAAAAAGAAGTTTATACAAAGGCCTAAAGCCAAGAGATTTCATGAAGATAGTGTATGGAAGAAGTTAACTTAAGATAGGACCGAAGAGATGAACAAGAACTAAGTCTGGAAGATCTAGAATGTGGTCCCCAATAGTATGAACTTACCCATATACACAACATGGAATCACTGAAGCACTTTAAGTAAGAGATGAAGGATCTGGCTTAACATGGCTGTGATTTGGAAAACAGCGAGGAGAGGGAAAACAGATGAAGTAGACTCAGTAATCTGAGTGAGAAACAGTGAGACTACAGCTCATAGTCATAGAGATTCGTATGTTAACAAAGGGATGAACTTGAGGGTCAGTTGGAGGTAGAACTGACAGACACATGGAATGCTTTGATGAGGATGGAGAAAAGGCAGTGAAGGATGGCATCCAGGTTTCTAGCTTTAGCAACTACGTGGATGTGATGCCACTAACCAAACATTCCTCTCCTACACTCATTTGTGGCTCAAGTCATTTTTGCCCAGAACTAAGTTAAATAAATATGCTTAAGTAATAATGGGAAATTTAATTCATTCACAATTCAAGAATAAAGTGGCAAAATTTCATTTGTGGTTATATTTATATGATGTCTGAATTGAGCACGTCTTAATTTAAATCTGTCACTTTTAAGTCAGCACAGAAATTAGAGACTAGAAAATGTACCCTTTTAGGATGGGCACTAAGGAGGACCCTTGTTATGATGAGCACCGGGCGTTGTATGTAAGTGATGAGTCACTGAATTCTACTCCTGAAACCAACATTGCACTGTATGTTAACTAACTAGAATTTAAATAGAATTTTGAAAGAAAAGGAAAATGTACCATTTTGAAGTGAGTAATCTAAGGATATTTTCCTACAATCATAGACCTCTGATATCACTTCTTATCCATTTGTTCAACCTCTGAGTCAACAGGCAGACAACAGGCAGACATCACCTTGAACACAGCCATGATGTAAACTGACTGAAGAATTCCACTGTATCAAGGATTGACTTATTGTAACATACTGATGCCGTAGGCCTTCATGAGTACATGATACACTGAGGCATATTGAAAGTCACAGGGAACAGCTTTTCTCATATTAAATATGTTATGCTACTTCACATATCAAACATTTTTCTAATGTTTGATATGTTTAGAAGGTAAAGGAATTTGAAATGGCAAGAGACCAAAGAAAAATGGTAAAGGTCCTAGTCTTCTATGAAATAAGAATGGGTAACTATCCATTTCATGAATAACTAAGAAGTCTAGAGCATTTCCTGACCATATGTTAACTGGTGTTCTATATCAGGAATGTGTAAGCTAGTGAAAAACACATTTAACCAATGATGAAAGGTTGCTGAAAATTCAGAAGAGGCAGGTACAGAGTACTATGGAAGTAAACAGCAGAGGACTTCACTTAAGGGATCAAATCTAGTGTAAAGGGTCATAGAAATATCCCAGAGCAAAAGATGTTTATACTTAGAGCTAGGTCAACTGGGGTCAGGGAAAAGGGAGAGTGCTCCAGGAAGAAGGAAGGGTTAGAAACTACTGTTGATAAACTCAGTAATGGTGCCTTGGATTGCCTAATCAAGAGTAATGACGAATGGGATATCAGTTTGTCAAGGCCTGAAAGCACATCAGAAAAGCAAAGCTCCGAAAGAAGCTGAGGCTTCCAAAAGGAATGCTCAGCAAAAATCATGGTTAAAAACAAGAAGTGGTTAGGGGCTCCTGGGTGGCTCAGTCGGTTAAACATCCAACTCTTGATATCAGCTCAGGTCATGATCTCATGGTTAGTAAGATTGAGCCACTGTCAGGCTCTGAGCTGACAGTGCAGAGCGTACCTGGGATTCTCTCTCTCCCTCTCTCTCCCTCTCTCTTTGCCCCTCTCCCACTCGTCATGCACGTGTGCACACACTCTCTCTCTCTTAAAATAAATAAACTTTAAAAAGAAAACAAGAAGTCATTAAAGGAAAGTGATATCAAAGGATTAGGGTGAATCCTTGCACCTGCTTCTGCATTGTCTGTTGAAAGCAGTGATCTTAACATTGAAAACTGGAAAATAATTTAAATAAGAGTATATGAAATTCTAAAATGTGAAAACTAAAATGAAATAAGCATCTCATGGTGCCTTTCTAGAACGATGAGAAACCTGCTATAAAGTAGATCAAAAATGACAACAGTTCAAGAATTTTGGAGAATAGACAACACGTTTAAAGACTTATTTTCCAAATGAATGACAAATTATAAAAAGTGAACATGATAATGATTTAAAGCAAGATTCTACAGGGTGGCAATCAAGTCTTCAAATAAAAGAACACATAAGGAATGGTTAATTGATATTACATTATCACATGTATATTACATACAGAATTGATATTAAATTACAATATATAATTGAAATTGCCATAAAATACACAACATATTGATTATATATTACATTACACCACAATAACATTGTCTGTATTAACCAGGGTTCAGAGAAACGGAAGCAGTAGGATATATATATCCAGAATCACCTCTAAGTAGGGCTGTGGAGACGCAGCTATTTTCCGTGGTATCAGCATCATATGCAGAACCTTCTGTACAATAGGCTCAAGATTTTTCTTCCTTGTTCATTTGGTTGTAAGGAACTCCACTGGAGGTCATAGGACTGAATCAAGAGTGAGGAGGCAATGCAACAGGAGTCAACTGTGGAAGAGTCTGAACCACCTGCTACAGCAACTTACAGATACCTTCTCGACCTGCCCAAATGTCTTATATATCATCTCCACTTGACGATAGATCATGCTGTACACACCCAACCTTGTGGCTAAGTGGGTCAAACGACATCCGATTCACGAGAGGAAGCTCAAGTCACACAGTCCCTAGTAGACTGCCCATCTATTTCATCCCTAGGGACACCATCCATGATCAAAAGCCACCACCAGAGATCTCCGTAGTTACTTGGTGTCCCATGGCACTCCATCTCTACATGGTGCAGTAGTAAGCCAGAAGCTGTTTTCAGAAGAATAATTACTTGCAGAGGAAGGTATAGATTTGCAACCTAGAGATCTACTTGCCAGAAGCTCCATGCAGCATCCCTATTTGCTATGCACACAGTGTCACTGAATCAGCTGGAGCATAAGGGCAAGGTGGTAGAGCAGCAGGCACTACAGCTGGAATTGCTAGGGTCTTCTCTTCCTCTGGTTAACATTCAAAACTGGCTGCATCATGGGGTTAATTCTGCATGTAGCTAGAAGCAACATATTCAAATGTGGGACACATGAAATTGAAAAAAGTTTTTAAGCCTTCACACCAATCACTGTACCTCTTTTTCCATGGGAGATGACGCAAGGTGCAGGAACTTGTCTTTCACCTTACTCCGGACCATTGAACTCCTTGAAACTGCACTGATGTGGTGGGACTGAATTTCTGTGCACTGAATTTCTGTGGGACTTATGTCCTGCTCTCTTGTTTACATATTTCTTAGTAAGGCATATGATTTGCTACCTCCTGCTTATCAGATCCAATCAAGATAATATTATGGAGAGGACCAGTGTGATGTTTTGTACAATGTCACAACAATCAATTTCTCTTCAAACTACATTAGAGAAGAGAACAGAATTGGTGTGAAGGTCTTGTTGTCTATGTGTGAATAACTGTCGGCTTTGCCAGACAAAAGCAAACTGCTTCTGACGGTCTTGGCATATTGGTCTGGAGTAAAAGGGATTATTCAGGTCAGTAGCTGGATTTCAAGTTCCAGGGCCTTTGTTGATTTGGTCCAGTAAAAAGACCACATTTGCAAGAGCAGCTGCAATTGCAGTTACCAACTGTTTGATTCAGTCATTCTCCAAGATCCACTCAATGTCTTCACAGAATGATCATGTCAGTTCAATGGTCACGTGATAGGTATCATTCTGCACCATTCAAGTCTTTGACAATGGCACTAACCTCTGCAATTTCTATCAGGGATGTGATATTGCTTTTGGTTTACCACATGTGTAGGGATGGGAAGCTCCAGGAGTTTCAGTTTTGTTCCTTCTCCCATAATGGCCCTTACTCCATGGGTCGGAGAGCCAATGTGCCGTTCCTGACTACTGGCTACTATAGATTCAGGAACTAGGAAAATAACCACAGCATAGTTCAATTGACCAAATGGGCTCACCGTAAACTAAACTTGGGCTCAGACTTCATCTGTCTCCTGGCCACTGAAAATTCCCATTTTAACTGGTGGGCTACAGTAAATAGTTTAGGTCACCAGAATTAACATAATTCAGACCCAGTGTCTAGTAATTCCAAAACGATCTAGGTATTTCCTTTTCCACAGTGCACATTCTATCAAATGGCTTCCAGTTCCTTTTAGAAAAGACTAGCAGGAAGATTTATGGTATTTACTTGAGGCAATAGTGGTTTTTTTCCTAAAGGGGATCTGGCCTTTCCTTCAGTCCAGAGGCTCTCCATCTGTGAATTGGCTTGGGTCAGGAGACTCGGTAAATGTACCTTACCCTCCATTGTGGCAATTCAAGTCATGTTTTTGGCCACCAGAACTAGAGCTTTTCTATGTTATATATCAAGCAATGCTCTAGTAGACTTCCCATCTATTTCATCCCTAGGGACACCATCCATAATCAATAGCCACCACCAGAGATCTCTGCAGCCCAATGCACTCTGATGATTACTATGCCCCTGTTGCTCTCTACAGAAACTTAGAACCTCAGTAAAAAGCAAAAAAACAGCAGACACACACACACACACACACACACACACACACACACACACAATAATATCATGGCGGGGGGGGGGGGGGGATGGAATTTACCTATCTTGTCCTGGGATTTTCACGGTAAAAATGATTCTCTCTGGAGAAATTATAGCATAAGCCTACCTCATTCAGGTTTGAGGTTCTGATTTATTCTACCTTTATGGTCCAGGGACTCCCCCCATTGAGAAATTAACAAGCAACTATACCTTTCTAAGGTCCTAGTTTGCTCACCTGAAGATACACATAATAATATTCACCTCTCTGAAAAGGTTATTTGACAACACATAAAAGGACATTGCATAACACAGAGCACGTATCAGCTGTCACTAGTATTTTAGGACAGAAGACTGTTACACACCACTTCTGCATGCTAACGTGCACCTCAGCCACCACACACTGTCCAGAGAAGCAGGTCAAGAGCACACGAACTTCAAAACGTCCCAAGGTCAGTTTCTGCCACTTGACTTCTCTGAAGCAGCTGTTCTCCCTCAAGTTGACTGAAGTCATGTACCTTTGGCTCCTCCACTGGGGCTACGTGCACACCCTTGATGCTGGCTGAGCTTGTCTTCAAAGCAGCTTGACTCTCTAACCTTAAGTCAACTTAGCGATCCAGGGCCTATGACAAATGCACGGTATGGACAATGTTACGGCAGAGGAGCCGCTTGATTTATTGTGCCTGATGAAATCGAAACCTCCTCACATCATGGGAATTAGTGATGGAATTTTGAAAAGAATAACAAAATGAAATCAGGAACAGAAGAAAAAAATGTCCCGGTCCAACTCAAAAAAAAAAAAAAAAACAACAAAAACTTTCTAATAAAAAATGCAAACCAGATGCAGTTAGAGATGACTGATAATTAAGGATGATAAATGACTAATGTTTTCTATTGAATTATCCAGTGCACACTATTGTTTCTACATGAGGGAACAATTTACATATGGCTGCTGGGCTATCTTTTTACCTAAATTTGATTTCACAGGCAATTCTCACAATCCCAAAGTGCTCTCTTCATCACTGAGTCCTGTACTTCCCTCAGGAAAGTGACTATCTTACCTTTTGGAGATCTCTTTTGTAAGAATAAGAAAGGATGGGATACATTATGGATAGACATTCTTTCCAATGAGCATAACACTTATGCAATAAAACCACAAAGTAGAACACAAACATTGTTTCCTCAGTGGGAACAACGCATTAGCGCGGAGCTACCCATATTCCCACACCAGTCTATCTTGGGACTAAGGGTGTGTGTTTTTCAAGCACATGTAAGGGGTGAGGGGCACAATCAGTGATTCAACTTTCTTAAATCCCAGAACAATCCCTCACTCTCACCATCATTTATCATGACTGCAGCCTGTTTTCTGAGCTCCTAGAGAGTTTTAGTCTATACAACATTAACATACTATTAATGGGATACTGCTTTTTACTAGCAACCATTGTTTCATCTGTGCTAGATCATCTTACCAACTACAGTGTGAACAAGGTAGGGACATGATCTGTTGCTGCCATTCCCTTAATACCATGTGAGCACGAAGAGTATCCTCAACAGATACTCAGTAATTACTTGACAAAGGATATTTACTCCTTTATTAGGATTACACTGATATTCTTTTTTTTTTTTTAACTTTTATTTATTTTGAAAGAGAGAAAGAGCATGAGCAGGGGAGGGGCAGAGAGACAGGAAGAGAGAGAGAGAATCCCAAGCAGGCTCCACACTGTCAGCACAGAGCCTGATGCACAAACCATGATATCATGACATGAGCCAAAATCAGTAGCTTAACTGACTGAGCCACCCAAGGTGCCCCAGGATTACACTGGTATTCAACTGAAACAACTAGCGTCAGCCCAGACTTGGTTTATGTCAACATCAGGATTTTTTAGACATGACGTGATTGCGTTAATCACAGAAGAAGGGTCTTAATGAAGGACAGGCTAATAGTCAAATGATCAACCTCCTTCCAATCCTAGAGAATCCTACTTAAAGCTTAACATTAGCTTTTCCCAGCCAAAGTTGCTATATATCAATTACTGTCATTTGCAGTTGTCAACTGTGCTGTTATATCTTTGGTCTAATGCAGGGAAGAAAATAATGTTTTTATAGGTTGAAGGAAAATGAGCCCCAATCCGGGAAAAAAGTAAATATCTTCTAAGAGGAAATTTGATTGCTCCCACCCACCTCTCCAGGACCAGTAACTTTTTCTATCTAGTCAGTAAGAGGATTGGGGTTTAATATACCTTATTACCTGAGTATATTCTATGGGGAGGGATTTAGGGGATTTTTCATGTGGATTCTGATTCAGTTCATTTAATTATCATGGACAATAAAGCTTTCTTTACATTTGCTGCCTTGTTTATAAAAGAGGAGGAACTCTGCTTTCCAGATAGATGTTTCTAGCAAACTTTGACACAATCAGATGAAAAGGAAAGTGATTTGTTGGAGTCCCTTATCTCATTTTGGATGTCCACATGTCCCATTTGATTTCCTAATCACGCTCTTCAAAGCCCAGATGTTGCACATCTGGAACAGAGCAGGGTGGACACTGTGTTGGTGACAGTGTTAAAGAAGACACCCTTCAGTTCCACGTCAGACAGCTAAATGCTCTGTTAGTTTTAAATTTTAAAAATTGGCCCCATAGGCTCAATTTCTTTTGGCTCCTGATATAGAGCACTAAATAAAGGCAAATAATTAATCAGCCTATGGGGAAGAAAGTAAGCAAATATGTGATTTAGATACTGAAGTTACAACAGTTTGGATCACCAGAAAGTTGCTGTGTATCTTTTTTTTCAGAAGTGTTGGGTTAAATAGGACAATTAGGCCAAAGCCCTCCACACACTCTGCAAAGGGATCTATACCCTTGAAGTGCCATGGCCACTGAAAACATTGCTCAGATTTATTTTAGATATTTGCAAAACCTTCTAGTGACAAATAATCTGAGTTTTGTTGAGACGATAAGGAATGAAGATGTGTTTCTCCTTTACTATTCTTGAAGCAGATTTAAATATTTGACTTGTTACGAGTGGAAATGATTAACTGGCAAAATTAAATCCATTGTTACTCAGATAGTAATCAGCCAACTGGTAATTATAAAAACTACTAATGGTTGAACTAGGATTAGAAGAAATGCATATAGGACAATTAGTCACTTCTTATTTATATGGTATCTATTTTTTAAAAAGTAACAATTCTTCAATGTTAATGTGAAGGTTACAATTATTAGTACTTTCTTAGGTAACTTCTAGTTATTTGGGTTAAAAGGTAACAGCTAGTTATTTGGGTGTAAGGATGCTGTTTTGAAGTTTTGTCATTATTTGGGTTTAAAGACAAAGGGGTATAAAGATGCAGGCTCTTCTCTCTTAGCTGCAAGTTACAGAAGCACAACTCATCCTAGCTCAGACTAAGGGAATACATGGCTTACATGACTAGGAAAGTCAAGGCATGAACTGGCCTGTTTGTTCCAGGCGTTCAATCAAGGGCATCCAAATTCTTTTTTCTGTTGGCTTTAAAGTATCTTTTTTTTTTTTTTTTTTTTTTGGCTTCATTTTCAAGCAGACACATCCACTGGTGGTCCTATACTGGCACAGCTATTGACATTATAGGCATACATAGCCCTTAAAGCTAGGGAGATCTGAAGGAAGGGTTCTCCTGTGTCACGGCCATCTCTGCTTGGCCAGGCTTGGGCGCATGCCCAACTCTGGAGGAAAAGGAAAGGTCAAGCCAAAACTATATGAACCAAAATTGGGAGACAGATGGTTCTCATGAGCAAATGTGGTTCTGCTACCAGAGGAAATAGTACATATCCACTACGTATGTCCTCTTGTCCTCAGTTTCTCCCCACCCTATCAACTTTGGTAGCACACTAAGCAGGCAGAAAAAGGGGGTGGATGAGATGTCATCTCCCAGGAGACTGTGGCAGAAGCAGTTAATGCTTGCCAACCATCCACATGTTCATATACATGCCTCAGCCTCTCCTGCAGTTATCTTGGGCCCTGTGATTAGATTTGGCCAACAGACTGAGCCACAGTGACATGTGTCACTTCTAGACCAAGACAATTAAGGGCCATGTGCTTTCTCCATCTTCCTCCTCCTTTGCAACAGTGACCTTGGCGACTCTGTGGTTCCAGTGGGATGACTGGCTACTAGATGGAAGAGGACTCTCCAGCCCAAACTGGATTCCATGCAAGCAAGAAACCAACTCTATTAAATTAAGTCACTGAGACTTGGGGAGTTACCTGTTGGAGCTGCTAGAGGTAATTACCCTACAAATACATTACTATTTCTCAGCGTCTCTGTGGAGATAAGTAGTGGTTAAATAAAGTCTTATGGATCTCACATAGTCATTTACTCTCTGACTTCTTTAACATGGAAATTTGAAAGTTTCTTTTAAATAGAGACTGAGAAGCAGTCGTTTCAAGGTTGTCCTGCCTTGTGTCTCCATGATTAATTTGTTGACAGTAAGTGCTTTCTTTATACAGAGAACATAATTGGCATTTCAGACTTACTTTAAGAAGCTTGATTCCCTAAATAGGATATTCTGTTTGCATTAAAATGATTTTTTGAAAAAGTTTTTGAATTTTTTGAACTTTTCTAAAGTGTACTATTCGGGGCGCCTGGGTGGCTCAGTCAGTTAAGCGTCCGGCTTCAGCTCGGGTCATGATCTCGCGGTCCGTGGGTTTGAGCCCCGCGTCGGGCTCTGTGCTGACAGCTCAGAGCCTGGAGCCTGTTTTAGATTCTGTGTCTCCCTCTTTCTCTGACCCTCCCCTGTTCATGCTTTCTGTCTGTCTCAAAAATAAATAAATGTTAAAAAAAACTTTTTTTAAAGTGTACTATTCCTTTATCAGCCATTACTTTTTTTTCTAGTTAAGAATTTTTTTTTTAATTTTTAAAAAATATTTATTTATTTTTGAGAGATAGAGAGAGACAGAGCATGAGCAGGGAAGGGGCAGAGAGAGAGGGAGACACAGAATCTGAAGCAGGCTCCAGGCTCCAAGCTGTCAGCACAGAGCCCAACGCAGGGCTTGAGCCCATGAACTGTGAGATCATGACCTGAGCCGAAGTCGGACACTTAACAGACTAAGCCACCCAGAGTCCCTCTAGTTAAGAAATTTTTGATGATGGAAATTCCCATGAAGATCAATTATTTTTATATACTTAAATAAATGAAGAAATGGATTGAATGAATACTAATGTATGGATTTTTTCTGGCAGCCAGTCTTGAAAATAATTCTTTAAATATTTGTTCTTTGCTTTTGCTTCTTTCTCTAAAGTCTGGCCCAGGTGAGATCCAGTTAATTAAAGATTATACCTAATAAAGTTCCTACTTATCTATGTTTCATTGTAATATGAAATTGAGAAGTTGTCATTTTGGATGGATCTTCTCTCTGATTGAGGAAAGAATGTGTAAAAAATTAATTCTTAAAAAAAATCAATGAAAGACATTTTACATTGTAAAAAAAAAATAGACATTGTCCCAGGGGCCTGACAGCAAAAAAATTAAGTGATAACTCCTGGACCCTAGTGTCTTTTTTCTCCACTTTTGCAAATTTCTTTTAGCTATAGGTAGTATTCAAAATACTTTAGCTTATATATTCCCATCCCCATCCCCAACCCAGAAGTCTACTTTGATGAGGAAAATCTAGATACCACTTATCCATTCAATAAATAGTATATTCCTATAATATAGAATGAAACTCATGCCCTGTGTTTAAGGAGCATGTGGTCCAATGGAGCATATGCTAATGGACATTTACGGTGTAATAAGGACTAAGTGCAATGTAAGCCACAAGCACAGGAGCACCCACAGCAAGAGCCTAGAGAAGGAGGAGAAGACGGCTCAGTTTCACGAAATGAGTACCAGGCAAGTTACATTTCCAAAGTGGTTGATGTTGTGACTTTATGATTCATATACCCATTTGAAATGGATAACAAGAGTGGGTGACTAATAATGTCTTATTAGAGGATTGCATTTATTAACTAAAGAGATAAACTAATTTGCCCTGACATTTAAAAATAAAAAAGTGAAATTATCAGGGGGCACCTGGGTGGCTCAGTCGGTTGGGCATCTGACTTCGGCTCAGGCCATGATCTCACAGTTTGTGAGTTTGAGCCCCACATTGGGCTCTTCACTTACAACACAGCGCCTACTTGGGACTCTCTCTTTCCCTCTTTCTCTGCCCCTCCCCTACGTGCACTCTTGCTCTCAAAATAAATAAACTTTTTTTAAAAAGAGCAATTAACAGTATGCATTTGGTGTGTTGAATCTAGTGATTCAGATTGCATTTTAAGAAAGAATAGCTTCAATCTCTCATTGGAGTCTTCATCAGGAGAATGGAACAGAGTGCTCTGGGAGAGCACTGTTCTCCTGTGCTCAGAGTAGGCAAAGCTCCCTCTGAGTTACTAATCAACTGGGGTCACAATGTCTCTGCTATGATACAAAACTGCTTTTTCAACTATATTCAGACCCAGTCATCAATGGCTACTGGGAAAATCCTTCCAAAATGACTTGGGGCCAGAAGTTACTCCTAAAAATCCTATCAAAGGAATACTAATACTCTTCATGTAAGATCTCCCATGATCTGAGCACCAAATGCTCTATCAGTACATTCAACATTTATAAAGATTGAGAAGGACAAATAATTTGTCCTCCAATTCTGTGTAAATCCTAAAGCACATATAAAATGTACAAAATTGTGATTACTTCTATTTATTCAAAAGACACTATTTAATTTATGACTTCTTGGCACCAACTGTAAATTTAAAATTAAATGTTTCAGGGGCGCCTGGGTGACTCAGTCAGTTAAGTGTCCGACTTGAGCTCAGGTCACGATCTCATGGTTCGTGGGTTCTAGACCCACATCCAGCTCTGTGCTGACAGCTCAGAGCCTGGAGCCTGCTTTGGATTCTGTGTCTCCCTCTCTCTCTGCCCCTCTTCCTCTCGTGCTCTGTGTGTCTCTCTCTCTCAAAAATAAATAAACATTAAAAAAATCTTCTCAATTAAATGTTTCATATTTTGATTTGCCATTCGATTTCTTGATTTCTTATTTGGGCCATTGTGCAGTAGTGTGTTGTTTAATATTTATGTATCAAATATTTAATATTTTTAAAAAGTATTAAATGTTTAATAATATTAATATACTAATAAAATAAATTTTCCAACTCAGCAAGCATTTTTTGAACATGTACTAAGTTCAAGACATTCTATCAGGCACTGTGGAATATACAGGCAAGAACACAAGTATGTGACTATCAGAAATAAGAGTGTTTTCTTTTCAGAATAAGTGCTGAATATAACTACTGGGCTTCCCTATGTTATGGCTTCTACATCTATATGAGGATCACTCTAAGAGGCATGCTTTGCATCCTGAAGAACAGCATTAGTTCTTCTTCAGAGCTCCCCAGAAACAGAAAATCCCCACCAATGCTTCAGGCAAAGCAGATCCCACTCAAACTGGAAGGGACAAAGAAATAAATATTTTTCTTAGCTGAGATCCCAGCAGACACTATTAGATATAACACGGTGGTTCCTAAACCTTCACTGAACTAGGTACAGGAGATTCATGGAAAAAAGACACTAAATAGTGCTCATGTCACATAGCTGGCTAGCACTGAGCTGGGGCTGCAAGTCAGACTCGAATTTTGGTACATGCCCCAGCAGCAACAGCAGCATCACCTGAGAACTTGTTGGCAGTGCAAATCTCAGGCCCCATCAAGACCTACTAAGTCAGAAAGTCTGGCCCAGGGCCCCACAATCTGAGCTGATACATGCTGAGGTTTGAGGAGCACTGATATGCCATGACATGGAGAACTTTAGCTAAGATGGGATTTTCCCAGCTGCAGCCATTATGTACTGAACCTGCCCCGATGCTATGGCTTAATACTGAAAGCCAATTATAGTGTGACTTCTAAGCCTATATATTTTCCCCTGACTCTTAGAAAAGCTCACTTTAGTTTCTGAGAAAAAAAAAAAATTCTCCTTCACTGATCAGTATGCCAGCTTTTATTCTTAGAACCAGGCCTGCATTGAATTATTTGCAAAGATCTCAAAGATCTTTAATATCCTACCAACACATGGGAAAAGAAACCACTGACAATGTGTCAATGCTTTTTTTTTTATTTTATTTTTTTTGCTTTGCTTTTCTGTGATTGAGTAACAAAAAACAATTCATAGCTTTTGCAATCCTGAGCTCTGTAGACTCACAGGAGATCTACTAAAAATGTCATAAACTCAAAGCAATTTGGTACAGGAAAATAAAAATTCAAGCTATCACACGAATACCAATGGCCCATTCGGTTTATGATTAAAACATGACGTGTACTTTCATTATTTTTACAGCTAATTAGAAAGATTTATCAGCAACCAAAAGAAGCCAGAGGAAACAGCACTGCACACTGTGATTAATGATAACCAGTCCCTACTTAGAGTGGAAAACTACTACACTCCAAACACTCATGTCTGGCAATGAGAATGACTGTAGCGGCTGAAAGCAAAGAACTGATCAGAGTTGAGGACATATTAAGGCCATAAATGATACTCATTTACCCATTTCTTCCATATATCCTTCACCAGTTCAAGCCCTATCAACCCCACAAAGCTTTCTTCGCTGGCATTTTATTTCCTTCTCTTACAACCCAAATTACTGTGGCCTGTGCGGTACGGGTAGGGCTGAATTATCAAAGTGGTGGAAGCCGGGCCAGCTTGGCCTTTCCACTTAGATGGGTGGCATTGGGAAAGATCTTAGTCTAAGCCTCGGCTTCCCTATCTGAAAAATGTGGTGAATAATACTACTAAGATCACAGAACTGTTTTAAGGATTAAATGTGACAAAAATTATAAAATGCTCAGCATGTTGTTTAAGTGAATGCTGAATGAGTGGTGGTGTTATCTTGCATTATTGTTCAAATTTGGTTTATGTGTGATGACGTCACCGACCAGAATATAAATTCCTGGAAGACAAGTACTAAGTCTATCACCTCTAGCAAAGAAGGTGGGAAGGAGAAAAGGGCAGAAGAGAAAACCATTCAAACTCTCCCACCAATTGGCCAGTTCCTAGAATTCTACCTTTAGAGCTTCATTCCTTTATTTTAGGTTTCTGACCTCATGAATCCATCTGATTTTGCAAACGCCTCTCCTTTAGGACAAATGCAAGATCTGAAAGTCATTTTTTATTCAAATTTCGGACAAAGAGAACACGTGAGAGTGCCAGGTATATAAAAGAGGACAAAAAAATAAAAAGAGAGTAGGTGTCCGTGCCAAAAGGACAAGCCTCACATGCTTCCAACGTTCTCTAGACCCCAACCACTAGCAGCAAACTGGAAACCAACTTTCTCTAATTCTGAGATGGGAATCCTAGACAGAAAGCAAAAGAAGTGAAAGTCCCTTCATTCTCTGATGGGAAGCACATCTCCGTCACTGTCTCCAGAGATCAGTCTCTCTTTCCTGATTACGTTTCTTTCCAGAGAATTAAGAAAAGGAAAGGGAGTCCATGGCCACTTAATATGTCATCTGTGTGTTTGGTTTTATTTTGATTCATATGGTTCTGCTTTGTAGGACCCTCTAATTGTCCCAAATCCCCCCAAAGAGACCAATTGGGAAGTAGCTATATCTTAACTCCTCTATTTGATTCTTTAAAAATGAAGGTAATTCGGGGTGCCTGGGTGGCTCGGTCAGGTAAGTGTCTGGCTTTGGCCCAGATCATAATTTCATGGTTCGTGAGTTCTAGCCCCACGGTGGGCTCTGTTCTGACAGCTCAGAGCCTGGAGCCTGTTTTCAGATTCTCTGTCCCTTCTCTCTCTGCCCCTACCCTGCTCACGCACTCTCTTTCAAAAATAAATAATTTTTTTTTTTAAATTAAAAAAAAACTTAAGATAGTTCTAACAGGGCATTTTGACAGACCTTTTTGCTTCAGTGAAACCAGAAAGAAACCTCCTTCATCTACAGAAACCAAAGGTATCACTATTATCAATCTCTCCCCTCATGTACACAATTATAGACTTGATAAAACAAAAGAAAAACTGTTCTTTAGAAGTCTCCAATAACCAGAGAAGATGATGTATCTGAATGCCAGCAGGTCCTGGATGACAGGTTCTGAAACAAAGACACCCTGCTGGCAACAGCAGACGGATGGTTCCCATGATGAAACTGTTAAAAAAGGGGAGTCTGGGTAACACACAGCTTTGCAGCTTGATAGCTGTCTCCGGTTGCAGGTCTTGGACAAAGGTCCAAAGCAACTAACCCATCAAGAATACCTAGGAAAAATTCAATATTGGAGTTTTGTTGTATTATTTCAGAAGTTTGTTTCATTTAGGAAAATAAATAGGAACCAGAGAAACCCAAGTGATTATAGCTTTGGGGATATTTTCAGAATTCTCTCAGAAATAGTAAAGCTAAAAACAAGGCACAGTCACACTTGGCATTTTAATGGCTGCTAACGGCTTTATCTCTATGGCGTCACAGACACATCTGCTTAAAAGAAATTCCCTCTCTCTGATCACAAACTACCAAGCCATTGGTCTACTGCCGCTTTAGCACACTGCCTAATGTCACAATCTAGTCCCGCTGTGTGTTCACCTTACAGGTGGTTAGGGCAAAGCAAGGGAAGGAGAAATGTAACTCATGTGCATTTTCTGTGACTTGGCATTGTTTGGGGTAATAGAAACCCTTCACTTTTTCAGTCACCATGGAACCAGAATGACTGGATTTCTCCAGCTTCCAGGTATACACCTTGAAACCTTAAATTGCAATGACTCCAGTTTCTCCCTCCCCAAATCAGCAGACTCTTGTCTTTTCCAAAAATCCCCAGATATCCCCCAAGTGGTCCTGGAGCTCCCTTAGGTTAGGAACTCTGATGGCTCTCGAGCCTTGACAACTCTACAACTGCTGTTGCAGAGATTGGTTCCTACAAAAGCCAGTACCAGACTGCTGCCGCGGCCATCAAAGCTGCAGTGCACTTGAACTGGGTAGACCTAGAGTACTCTCTCTCACAAAGTGAGAAGAAATCATTCTTCTGGGATTCACTTCATAAAAATGGGGGGGAAAAAAAGGGAGAATGAAAAACGTCTTCTGGCCAAAATTCTAGCAGACCTTTTTGTGGAACCTGACAAGGTGATTTAAAAACTTATAGGGAGGGGTGTCTGGGTGCACCAGTTGGTTAAGCGTCCAACTTTTGAGTTTGGCTCAGGTCACGATCTCTCAGAGCAGGGAGCTCCATGCTGGGTGTGGAGTCTGTTTAAGATTCTCCCTCTCCCTCTTCCTGCCCCACTCCAAAAAAAAAAAAAGAAAGAAAGAAAGAAAGAAAGAAAAAGAAAAAAAAATTATAGGGAAATGCAAAGAGTTAAGAATAGCCAAGATGCTTTTGAACAAAATGAAAAAGAAAAATAGGATGACTTTATTTTCTAGACATAAAATATCAAATCACGAAGTGCCTGGGTGGCTCAGTCGGTTGAGCGTCTGACTTCAGCTCAGATCATGATCTCACGATCTGTGAGTTCGAGCCCCATGTCAGGCTCTGTGCTGACAGCTCGGAGCCTGGAGCCTACTTTGGATTCTTTGTCCCCCTCTCTCTCTGCCCCTCCCTAGCTCACGCTCGCTCACTCTCTCTCTCTCTCTCTCTCAAAAATAAACTCTAAAAAATTAATTAATTAATTGATTAATTAAAAATCAAATCACATTCTAAAAGTTAGTGATTAGGACAGTGTGGTATTGGCACAAACATATACGATTATATGAACAGAATAGAATAGAAAAGAAAGCCCTAAAACAGACCCATACATAAATTGTTACTTGATTTGTGGCAACAGTGGCACTGCAGAGCAGTGGGGAGTCGACGATGTTTTTGATAAACAGTGCTAGGAAAACTGGATATCCTCATGGAATAAACATTAAATTTGACCTCCCTAACTCACACCATACATTAAAATCACTTCCAAGTGGATCAGAGATCTAAATGTCAAAGGCAAGATAACAGAGTTTCTAGAAAATAATATAGGAGAGTAATTTCATGACCTGAGGCAGGAAAACATGACATTCTTTTAACCGGACACATAAAGTTCTCACCATAAGGAAAAAAAAAAAAATTGTTTAAATTACAACAAAAATGAAAACTTCTATTTATCAGACAGTAATATTAAACAAGTCAAGAGCCACCAATTGAAGAAAGACTCAAATTCAGAATATTTTTAAGGACTCCTATGAAGCAATAAAAAAAAAAAAAAAAGATAGACAACCCAATAGAAAAATAAGGCAGAGACTTAAAAAGACACGTCACAAAGGAAGACAAATGATCCGAAAACATGGGAAGGAGTGGTCACCTATCAGAATCAGGAAAATAAAAATTATAAACAGTATGTGATGGATACACAAGTCTGGATACACTAAAAGCCACTGAATTATACGTTCTAAAGGAGTGACTTATCTAGTATGTGAATTATATCAATACAACTGTTACTAAAAATTTTTTAACGCAACAAAATCAGTTACACACCTACCAAAATGACTAAATATTAAAGATTCTGTATTGGTGAGAATACGGAGCGATTAAAATTCTTAATCATGCCTGGTGGGGAACATAAATTAGTACTACCACTTTGGAAAGTAATCTGGCATAATCTATTAAAGTTAAAAATATTCATGCCTATGATCTAACAGGTCAACTCCAAGGTATAAACCTAACCAAATGAATGTAAATGATCACCAGGAGACTTGTAAAAGAATGTTCACAGAGGCATCATTCACAAACGCCAAAAACTGTAAATATTGCAAATGTCCATCCTCAGTAGGATTGATAAACACTGTAAACTATGGTATTATGCATACTTCCAAGCACATGAACAAACTTTAGCTACATTGCAACAATATAGATGAATCTTACCAAAACAAAGGAAGCTACTAAACTATCATGTTTAAAGATGCACTCTTAGGCAGTAACACTGTAAGGTAAGAATGAAGTGGTTCCTGGAAGTCAGGATGTTGATTACACTTGGCAGGCACCGTGGCAACAGGGTTGAGAAGGTGGTACATGGAGAGCTTCCTACTTGTGCAAGTTTCTCTTTCTTGTTTCAAGGGGCGGTTACATGTTTACTTTGTGACACTTTATTGAGCAATATATTTATGTTTTATGCATTTTGCTACCTATATTTTACAAAACAGTATTTTCTTTAATTGAAAAAGTGAAGTTGTAAAGGGAGTTGCCCAGGCACCCCAACATTCCCACCATTAGGCAGTGCACTCTCGTTTTTGCCGTGCTGCTGTAGCCGACGTCCTGGCTGTCCAGGGAGAGGGCACCTGGAGCAAGCCTTACCCTGCTGCACCTTGCCCTCTGCCTGCCCTCGGGGCACACCCGGCAATTCATCTAGGGCTTCCAGCATCTCTAGGCCAGAGAACTGAGTATCCAGACAGCAGGATTATACTCCATCCACGAAGGCTGAAGCCTGGACCTATGATTCCCTCATAGGGTGAGGCTGGGGAGGGTGAGTTCTGGCCCCAGAGCACCCCTTCCTCACTCCAGCTTAGGACAGAGGCGAGCCTTGATCCTGGCCTGCAAAGTGCACTTCTTCCAGAGGTCCTGCTGTCGCAATCTGGCTCCCTGGAGCCATCAAACAAGAAAGGGGTTCAAATCTGAGCCCACTTCTCTCAGAGGTTCCCATTCCCATGTAAATGTCAACAGCTATACAGGCACAGGGATCTATCTCCCCAACTCTGCCCAGCAGCTGGTAAGCTCCAGCCATCCACAATCCGAGCACCTATCTTGGCGTCTATCCCTTTATACCCCTGAGAAGCTCATGAAATAGGGACTATCATCCTCACTGTAAATAAAAGGAACAATTTCAGAGAAACAATGCAATTTGCTCATACTGTGTGGCTGAAGCAGAAGAAGAATTTCTATTATTATCTGTTGTATACGTACAGTGTGTCAGGCACCCTTTTAAGCACTTTATTAATTTTATAATGCCCACAATAACTCTATGAGACAGATACTTTGATTATTTCTATTTCACAGTTAAGAACACTGAGACACAGAGAGGACCAAGTAATTTTCTCAAGGTGTGAATGCAGGCGTCACATTAATCCAAATTTGCCCCAGCCCCAGTTTAGCCAGCAGGTGCCCAGAATTCAAGGGTGAGCTAACCAGTGTTCATTTTTGGAATCTTCAAATGTATCAGGAGAAGGGGGCTACCAGTGAATGAAGAAACACTAACAGGAAATGCTTTACACCACCTGATGGCTGGGCTCCATGTGGGCACCTCAGGCCAGTGGGACTCAGCTCTGCTCCCACCCTGCCTCCAAGCTGGAACAGCCATGTAGCTTCCCCAGGTCCTTCACACTAGTTTAGCTAACAGATTCCCGTTAGGTCATCTTGAGCTATTTATTAACAATTAAAAAAAGAAGCTCCTGATTCAATTACTCAGTTTTTTAGAGCTCTTTTCATGGGCACATTGTTCATGTTTTGATGCATGGGATGTTGTGGGTGGTTTCTGTCTTTACAAAGCACCCTCCCTAACCTTTTGCTTTCTCCTTCGGTGTCTTCTTCCTCCTCTGATCTAAGTGATGACTCTGCACATCTCTGCTGGTGAGAATCTCAGCATGAATCTAGATGCTCCTGGACTTAAAGCCGGGGCCCCATGGCTGCCTGGGGGATCAGCCTCCACTTCTAAAGTAAAAAGCAAGTTCTGTTCTAGTATCAACTAATTACAGCTAATTATCCTTTTTAGCTACCCCTGCTCTGCACCAAAAGTACTAAACAAACATAAAACTAGGCTGTTAAACAAATGATTAAGAGACAGAACCTAAACCACCAGACCTCCTAACTTACATGATTTTTTTGGCCTGCAGAAACCATGTTTCTGACCTTGTGTTTGCTCTCAAAATAGAATTTGCACTTCACGGTTTATTGAGTATTATTATCTTGTCAGAGACTGTCACAGCTTATTAAATACACAGTTTCAAAAGACTGCTTCTAATCATTAATTGCAACTTTTATTGTATATGGAGGCAAGTTAATTCTTTCTTATGAGACTGCCTTTCCACCTGCAGAAAGCAAGTCAATTGGGAAACGAGATCTAACAGGTTCTGCCTCAGTTTCCCCCACACAAGATCAATCCAGAAGCCCACGGCTTTGAACTACTAGAGCAGCAGTGTACTGAAGGTATTCTCATTTCCATTTTGAGAAGAGGAAGAACTAATCCTCCTGGAACTATTCACATGTTCTTAAAAGGGGTCCAGAGAGCTCTGGTTTAATCCAGGTATCAGCTGGCACACAAGCGGATTTTCAGGTACACCAGAGCCAAGGATCCCAGATTGTTGCATGGGCCCTTTCTCTCTACACCGCTTGCCAACTTTTGCTCAGGGGCTAACACCAGCACTCAGACCTCACCCCGCCTTCTCCTTCCCCTCATGCTCACAGACTACAACTTCTTCCAAAGTGTCCTCTCCAGAGGCTGCCACCATTTCTCTCTTTATAATCCACTGGCTAAAGGAGACCAGCAGTGACATCTTCAGGAAGATTATAGCAAATAATACGGTAAGCAACAGCCAGGTCAGTGGGATGAACTCCCTCCTCCCGGGGTTCCCCCTCAGCCCACCTCCATATGCTCTGACCTGACATTCCAGCCCACTCCTACTCCTACATCTCTAACCTCTGTCCTATTCTCATGCAACATTCAAGTCCCAGACCCAGAAGGCTCCAATCCTCCCAACTTTCTGCCCTGGGCTGTAAAAGCTTTTGCTCAGCAATTAGCTACTTTTTCCTTGACTCAGAGTGATTTCTGATGTCATGAAGAATGACAACTTCTGTGTAGAGACCTTTGCCCCTCAGAGCATGGCCCACGGACCAGCAGCATGCAGCTCCACCTGGAAACATGATGGAAATACAGAATCTCAGGCCTCATCCCAGACCCATCTGCATTTTCACAAGATCCCCAGGAGACTCCTCGGCATGTTAAAATTTGAAAAGCTCTGGTCTAGAAAACAGAAAAGTCTGTTACAAGTTCAATTTATTCTTTTTTTTAAATCCCCAACTACAGAACATTTTTACAAAATTAAACAGAACTGTTACAGAAATCTTTTCTTAATTTAAGTTCCATTGAGTTGGGTTAATAAAAAATAAAAGCTAACAAGACTTTTCCTGCATTCTCAGGGAAATTTAGTATTTCTGCATAGTATAACAAGGTTGAGTCTAGATATCTAGTCTTTGACATATATTCCGATATTAATTTACACACAAAGTCCACAGAGTCTCTAATATATTTTTAACTAAAAATAACCTTTTCCATTTTTCATGTTATAAAAGCAAAACATATTTTAATAGAAAAATTTAAAAAAAAACATATAGGTAGAATGAAAATAAAACAAATCAATAAAATAATGGGGCACCTGGATGGCTCAGTCAGTTGAGCATCCAACTCTTGATTTTAGCTCAGGTCATGATCCCAGGGTCGTGGGATTGAGCCCTGCATTAGGCTCCACACTGAGTGTAGAGACTGCTTGGGATTCTCTCTCTCTCTCTCTCTCTCTCTCTCTCTCTCTTTCTCTCTCTCTGTCTCTCCTTCTGCCTTCCTCTCTCTCTCTCCCAAAAATAAATAAATAAATAAATAAATAAATAATCAATAAATAAAAAATACAACCACGCAGAGATGACCACTGTAAGACATTAGAATACTTGCATGTGTAAGTAATATTACTATAAATAACATAAAATGTAATCACATGGTACATACCCTTTGTTTCTCAATCGTGAATACATGCGCATTAAATATCAAGCTATAATATTTTTTTAATGGCTGAAAGGTACTGTTTACTTATTTAAGACATTAAATCAACCAGTGTTGTCTCAGAATCCATTTCTACTTTTTTTTCCAATGTCACTTTAAAAATAGAGCTATATTGTTAATTATGTCCTGGGCTTGATTTAATCAATTTTTTATAGGGAAGTATTATTTACTATTTGATCAGTCTCTATCGCCTTCAATCCTTTGTGTTCACTGATAAAATTAAGAAATTCATTTGTGGGAAAGATATGTGAATTTTTATACAGTTCTCTAATTAGATAAAACTAATCTGATAGATTGCTAAGTTATACATATGTTCTTTCTTGTCCTGGGGCTAATTTTCAACTTGCTTAGGCTGTACTAAGAGTACCTGAAGTCCTAAGTCCTAAGTTTAAAAACTAATAATACACTGAGGTTAAGGCCGAAGTTGCCACAGAAGTGGCAAAAGACTACCTGTATTCTGATAATGACTGATCACAGATACACACATATATAAGAAGGATAACCAGGCAAGGAAGAAAAATTATAAATAACATTTGAAAACCTTAAAATGTTTCATACCTGGCTACAGACACAATCCAGCCAACAAAACAGAGTGGAAGGTTGTGGTGATTCATAAGTGCCTTCTCTCCTCATTAAGAACAAAATTGGTTTTCCACAACATGAACCATATTTAGATTCCTTTGCTCAGCTGGGAGCTTGGGTTTGAATCAACAGAAAGGAACTCTGGCTACCTTGGGCAAATAAAAATAGACTCTATTATAAGA
Organism: Panthera pardus; assembly: GCF_024362965.1. Classification (NCBI taxonomy): domain Eukaryota; kingdom Metazoa; phylum Chordata; class Mammalia; order Carnivora; family Felidae; genus Panthera; species Panthera pardus. The sequence goes on from NW_026526732.1 coordinate 38,349,027, forward strand.
AGATGGAAGAGTAACAGAAGAAAAAGCTAAAAGCCAGGCCTCAGGCAGGACAGCAATCCAGAAGCTCTGGGATCTAGGTAGCAATGGTCCTTGCAGCTAGTATGATAGAGCAAATGAGTTCTAGCCTCACAGTCTGAGAGCATCCCATTGCTGTGGTCACATACCGACCCCTGGTCATTGGAGGGGAGAGCACCTTGAATGACAGTCCCACTAACCTGCAAACCTCTGACAAGGAAGTTATGAAGTGAGGACGAAGTAGGTGTCTGGGCAGGTAAAACCAACAGCTGCCCACAACAGCCACTGCCTTCCAACACTGGTACAAAGGAGGACACTAACACACTTGAGTGTCAGACTGAACTGGTAACAGGCATCCGTGGCTGAAAAAACTGACTGACCTTTAGTTCGTCCTGAGAACTATGAAGCAGAAGAATAAAAAAGCCTGTGATTTACTGATGCACCATAAATGGATTCAGAGAAAGCAGACCATTTTAGTTTATATAAACAAATGATTAACCTTGATAACAAAAGTTTAGGAACTATGTTAATGACTTTGGTCATCTTTCTTCGCTGCCAGCCAACAATAGTTGTAACATGTGTGATATTAATGGAAGTGTGGTTTGAGTTTGGAGCTGTGCTTATCAAATTTTAATGACCATATTAATCACTTGGAGACCTTGTAAAGATGCAGATTCTGATTCTGCAGGCCTGGTGTGGGGCCTGAGACTAGGCATTTCTAACAGGTGCTGGGGTTAATTCTGATGAACAGCAAACTAGCAAAAGCCTGGGGCTCCCTGCCCCCTTGTGGATCTCCCTTGGCCAAGATCTCCTCTCTTATCACTCAATCCCTCATTCGGCCATCCCGCTTCTCTCTAGCTAAAAGTAACTCTAGCTTCTCTACTCAAATACTCTAGTTTCTCTCTAGTAACAAGAGGCCACTCTTTAGGCAAATTTAGAAAGATTTAGTGAGAAAGAAGATTAAAACTGCCCACTAAAATGAGCCTTGTAGATTTCATTTATACAAGTGCAGTGGACTGAATGTTTGTGTCCCCCTAGAATTCCTATGTTGAAATCCTAACCCCCAGTGTTTATTAGGAGGTGGAGCCTTTGGGAGGTAATTAGGTTATGAGGGTGGAGCCTCACTTATGGGACTATCGCCCTTGTAAAAAGAGTCCCAGAGAGTTCCTTTGCCCCTTCTGCCATGTGAGGACAACCGTCTACGAATCAGGACCAGGCTCTCACCAGACACCAAGTCAGCCAGCATCTTGATCTTGAACTTCTCAGCCTCCAGAACTATAAATAATAATAATAATAATAATAATAATAATAATAATAATAATACTGTCTGCTGTTTATAAGCTATCCAGTGTATGGTATTCTATTAGAGGAGCCCAAACAGACTAAAACACCAAGTGATCCCATTTCCCTGAGCACAGAAACTACACAAATAATGCATCAGTCTTCTGACCTGAATGAAAGTAGACAAATGGTCTGTGTTGCATTCTCAAAATGCTGCTATACTCAGAAATCTAATACACCAACTTAGCTTCAGCCCTTAAAGTGGATCATTGTCTGTCATCAGAGTTGGGGGATTTATTTCCAGTCAAAAAAAAAAAAAAAAAGGAAAACTTTGAAACGAATCTATTGTATGCCTTCTGGACAGAGCCCAGGCCTTGTCCTCACCCCCAGCAGTGACTGGCCACATCCTGTAAGCAGGGCCAACCCAAAACCTCTGGATGCCCTGAGGTGCTGCTATCTGCACCTTGTCACAGATGCCCTGAGTGATGGAGCAAGAAGTGAATAGCCAACCTGTTCTCCTATCTCCCTTGGCCTTTCTTGCCTAAAAGGAGAGGTGGGGTCACCGCATACACCCCCTCTGGCATTTCACTTCCCTTGGTGGACGGCTTGAGCTGGAGAGCCAGCGATAAGATAAAAGTAAAACAGAAACAGCAGATGTCGGGTTCTGGGGCAGAGCCTTATTTTTAGAGCCTGTAGGTAATAGCATAGCTAACCTTTAGGGGGAAATAATTCCTCAAATTTTTAAATTTGAGTTCTTGACCCAAGAAATTGAATAAAAATCCTGCAACCAGGTCTAGGTTGGGTCTACAGCATTCAGAAAGGAAGAAGAAAACAAAACCTGTTCAGAAGAGTAAGAGTTACAGTGCATTTGAAATAAATCCATAGGGTTTACATAATCTTTCTCTGGTTTTTGATGGTCATTTTACGATCATTTTTACTAGAATGCTCATGAGTGGAGGACTCATGAAAAGGCTACTGTCAGCACAAACCATTCCCACATACATTTCCATTGGCCATGATTTCTTTTTCCTTCCTTTCCTCCAGATAAATTTTCTGAACACTTTTAAGAGCTGTCTTTGGACATGACAATGTACAATTCCACGTCAATGGAGGCCTTTGTAGTTTTGTGAGAGGAGGATTTAATGCCACACAACCAGACACTATGATTAGGCACTGAGAACACCAAGAGGAATGGGCCAGAGGCCTTATTCTGGAGACACCTACAAGAGGCAAGAGCTACTGGCTACTGACAGTAGAGTAATGGTCAGAAATGCAGATCTCATCAGTCAGATGTGGATTCAAATACTACCTCTAACATTACTCACCACTAAACTGCTCAACTTGCTTATCTCTATGAATTTCCATTTCCTTATCTGTAAAGTGACTATAATTCCTAGGCCACAGAATGGTTATATAGATTAGGTAATATGTAAAAAGCATTTATCACAATGTCAGCCTATTAAATATTTAGTATATACTGTAATTATCATCATCAATAGTATAGTTCATCGAATCCCCTTATTCCCAGCCTCTGACTTCTACTCCCTAACTGCTTTTCCTACTATTTACAAGAGCTGTCATGGCCACATAATTCCTGGTCCAAAATATATTGAGAGGATATAGATAAGCATCTTGAACAATATGATATACTCTAGGCTTACACCACCTCGGGGATCTTTCTGGGTCCAGTCTTAGAAGTGAACAGGAACTTAGAAATCTAGTAACTAGGGGCACCTGGGTGACTCAGTCAGTTAAGCATCTGACTTCGGTTCAGGTAATGATCTCACAGTTCATGAGTTCGGCCCCAGTTTGGCTCTGTGTTGACAGCTCAGAGCTTGGAGCCTGCTTCAGATTCTGTGTCTCCCTCTCTGCCCCTCTCCTGCTCATTCTCTCTCTCTCTCTCTCTCTCTCTCTCTCTCTCTCTCTCTCCCAAAAACAAACAAACATTAAAAACAAAAAATGAAATAAATCTAGTAACTAACCCAATTGGGAGTAGAGCTATTAACTGTCCCATCTTTGGACATCGACAGGGAGACAGACTAGTACGAATAGAGAGCAGAGGTGCAGGTGCAAAGAACTGACACATCCAGGAAAGTATACAAGACACAAGGCAGGCTCCTAGAGTCACAAATTCCAGCCAGCTCAGTCCTCTGCATTAGGCCTATCTTTTTGAAATATCACTGAGGTGATGGAACTGCCCAACTAAGCCACTCAATCCTTGCCCGCCCTGTAGCAAAGATGCTCTTGTAGAAACACTTTTGAAGACAACCAAGGCAATAATAAGGAGGTAATCTCTTAGGCCACTAGGTCTTGACCTAGGTTCCTTGAGTTCCACTGTTGTCAAAAACCTAAAACCACCTCACATACAGATGGTGGGTTTGACTGACTGACGGAAATGGTGTAAATGACATATTTGCTGTGTTTTTCCTGGAGACTAATTGCTACCTGGACAGAAGGATTTTAACTATTTTAATAATTACCAAACCTATTACAAAGCTCCTGGTGTCTGTGCATTTTAAGCAACTTGTTTAACCATGCTTGTTTGGTTCATCAGTCACTGTGATTCCTCTTAAAAACCGACAAAAAAGCCACCCATCCCTTCCTGTCAGTGGATTACTACAAACTTCTCCTCTGATAGAGAAACTAATAGGATCAGTGTCTCTACCCAGACATCCCAATATAATTCACTAAAACACACTCTTAAAAGTACCTGATTTTTCCCTGATACACGGAAAATAAGTAACTTCAAACACAACCTAAGACATAAGACTTCAATTCCCAGCATCCAAAAGTCAAGATGACCATAGACACCATTATTAGATAGTTACCTGTGGAGTAACCTTTATTTCTTGCCCCAGAAGACTGAAGAAGAGTGAAAAGGGAGAGAGGAGGCAGAAAAAGCTTGCCAATTTGGATACTCCACCTGGTTTCTTGGGGCTTTGCTTAAGCTACTTTATAAAGGAAAAACAATGCTCACAGTTTATCATTTACTGAGTCTCTGCAAATTAATAATTGTCTCTTTAAAAAGGAAAGGCCTAAAAAGGGCATAAGCTTAGGATTCCTTTGCTAAATTGCACCAGAGTTCACTGACTAGAGGACATTGGTCTCTTCCACATTACTACAGGGCTCTCTATCTGGCACCACACAAGACTCAGTGGGCCAACCCAAAATTCCTATCTGCACTAGACACAGCCTTTCCGGGGCTAGGTGTGGGCACACCCAAGTGAAAGCCTGCCTTATCTCTACTCCTTGCTTCCTATCTTCTGTGGATAAACAAGGGCTCCAGCCCCAGGCTATCAGGCCAGTTCCCCTTCACACTTGCACATTTTACTGCACATGAAGTCTGCATTCCTTCCCAAAGTACAACTTCCTCTGAGGTAAATGGCAAACTCTGCCTCCAGGACGATGTGGACATTAATCTGGAAGTAACAATCCTACAGCAGTCTTGTATGCTCTCCCAACTCACACATTTTTCAAAGTAGCCTTGACCATATCTTTCCTTGATTGGAAACCACTCTAAGAACCAGAAAGGAATCAAGCAGCCCAAAAAATAAGCCTCAGATGACCCCAAAGGAGGCAGATCAGCAGCTACAAGAAGAGCCACATTCTTTGCTCAGTTATGCATCTAGGAGAGGCCATCCCTTCAGGGAGGTGATGGGAGAACTCAACAGAGGATTTGAAAACTGACAAGAAATAAATCCACCTTTTATCCTCCCCTATTGGGCCCAGTACCCTGTTCACATACATCTCTTCATTGGAAGCTTTGAAATCAAATGAAAGAGTTTCTCAGGCAACATCCTGCATGATTCAAGTCCTTCCCCTGACAAACATGCCTGATGGGTTTAGCTTTAGGTTTTGGGCTTTCCTTCCCCTTTGGGCACAATTTTTCCAAATGCATTATACACATCATCGCAATGGATTCTCATTCTAAGGGAGATAGCTAAGGAAACATTACTATTATTATTTTTATGTTAACAGTGAGAAATAGACACAAATGAATTAAGAGCTGTCCTGATAGGGCTGGGATAGTCCCTCTGACTCCTGGTCCTTTGTTCTTGTCATTACTCCACACAGGTGTTGCAATTATGGCTTCACATTTGGACCATCCTATGTTATCTGACATTGAGCTAAGTCATCTGTGGCAATGGTTGTCTTCGGGGCAGGGAGCTGGGCAGCTGAGGGACCCACTGAGAGGGAAAGCGGGGAGAGAAGGAAACTTTTCACTGGATATACCCTTTTGAACTGCTTTGAATCTTAAGCCATGTAAATTTATTGCCTATTCACAAAATTTAAATTAAAATTTTTAAAAAGGGCTGCAGAAATTTATAGAGGAAGCATGAAAAAAATGGCTGTAGAACTTTATAGGCAGAAACACAAACATTTAAATAAAATGGCTAAGACATGAAAAGAAATAACATGCACTAAAGGAGAAAATTTTTCAATTCCTTTAAGATTGATTACATCCCCTCACCCTGCCTCCCCACCATTCCCAACCTTGTTAGTATGTCACCCAGAGAACAGTATATTGAAAGTGTACAGTCTTTTGGGTTTTTTTTAAGGTATCAGAGACGGAGACTCAGAATGAGTATGATTGTTTTTCATAATTTAACAAAAATTCCTTTAGCCAAAGACTATCTGTACCTTTTCAGCCTAAGAAACACACCTGTATCATGTTTGTATCCAGGGTAGTGGGTATACATCAGGTATGCAGTAAACGTTGAAGGAGAGGAAAGCAAAGAATAACAAAGAGAGAGGGTCAGAGAGGAAAGAATGACAAACAAGGGCTACAGGCATCCCATCCTTCTTTCCCTCTCGTCCTCATTATTGGTGAATTCTTTTTAAGGTCATTGGAAGATGGTGACTTAAAAAAATGCTGGATGCTCTTAAAACTTCAAGGGCATGTTGAAAGGGAAGTGCAGGGGTTCTGAGCCACTTTCCTTCAGGGAACACTCTGTGTCTCAGAAGACAGAACAATGGACCTCACTGAAAAATTCTGAAATAAGCAACAGTGTTCAAATCATGAATCATTCTTTTTTTTTAATTTATGACAGATTCTTTGAGGTTGATCAGTAAAATATCCTTTATGTATATTGCTAGGGATTTCAAAATCATGACACTTCAACAGCTCATTTGTCTTGTAGTAGAGAAGCAGCTCCTGGAGACGGGGCTTGTGTTTGTCCTTGGAAATAAGGACAAACATGAGTTGGCAGCCCACCATCCTTATTTTCGTCAGCTTGCTCTTCTGCAGGCCTATACCGTCAGCACTATGTGAGGAATGAAATCAATAAAAATCGTCTCCTTCATTGCAGAAGGCCAACTGGAGACTGTTTCTTGGCTCTGGAGCAAGTATCTGTCAGTCAGGGTCAGGAAGGTTTCTGCTGCATTTATCCAGGAAATCTCTTACACAGTGTAACTGGGAACCTAAGGCGGCTTTGAGATGAGGAAACTAAGGCTCCGGGGTAGTAATACTCAGGCAGCATAAAGCATATGGCTCATCCAACTCAGTCATTAACTGAGACCCAGAACCAAGAGAAAAAACAGACCCTAGAACAGTGGCAAAGCTATAAATCCCAGGACCCTATTCTCAAGGAAGTCAAGCACCTCAGCCACAGGGCACCATTTTGGAAGAAGCTAAAACTTCCTGAAGAGTCCTTGATGTCATCATCATAAGAGATCAAACATCATGGGGAGGGAGATCCTCCTATGATCAAGTCCAGACTCTGTAGCAAGGCACAGAAGTCTTATATGATCTGGCCCTCATTTTCTCTCCAGCTTCATTTCTTCTCTTCATCCAACACATTTAGCTGCAGGCATATGAGTTACTTGAATTGTATCTAAATTGTGCTTTTTCAGATGCTAACCCCTCTGCCCGGAACCCCTCCCTCCCTCACCACTGGACTTCATCTGGCAACTTCTACTCTTTCCTCAGGAGTCTACTTAGATGCCATCCTCTCTCAGAAGTCTTCCTTTACCCAATCCTCTCCCAACTATATGTTTTAAATGTAGTTTTATAATTATTCAGGTATGGAAAGACCAACATAACAGAAGACAATTGCCACTAAAAAGACAGTTTGTTCCTTGAAGTTCGCAAAAGTAGAGGGCATGCCTTGCGACACATGACCACAAAAGGGTTAGCTGGGAGACAGAGTGGGGCAAAGAGAAAATGTGGGCAAGAGCCTTTACTAGAGTTCCCATGGGAAAGGATGGGCAAGGCCGGGGAAGTAGGTTTGGGATTGACTAGTTTGAATCATTACAGTGGGCTCTGGGGTGTAGGGTCTGTCCCTAGTTGCCTGGTACCTGTGCCTGGAATTATTAGGACAGAGGAACAGTGGCCCAGAGTAGAATAGAAAGGAGGTGGTAGCCTTTGGACTGCTTAATTTGCATAGGAAAGGCACTCTTGCAGGCGTCCCTTTCTACCTCTAGGAATTGGCTGGTCCTAGGGGAGCAGCCTCTCCCGGGTCATCAAGGTCCCCCAAATCAAAATATCAGAAACACACGGCTAATACATACTACCACTGTTAGAAGTGGTTAAGTTCCTCTTATACTCATCCTAGGCTTACCCTCTGAAAAGACTGACCACTATTTTAACTAACTACTTACTACCTCTTTGTTAACCACCACCCCTGGCCCCTGGACTATAAGGTCACTGAGGACAGAGGCAGTGTCCTTCTCATTGTTGAGAAAGGCAATGAAGTACACAGAGATCAGTTTTACAGTATTCAAGGCCTGGCCCTTGGCTCTGACACAGTAGGTGAGATCACCTACTGCAGGGATGAGTCTCCTGGGCCACTTACCGCTGGTGGAAATGTCAGGTCGTCCCCCCAGAAGCCTTATTCATGACACATTACTTGCCCTTCATCTTTCATTAGGAACCCACTTAGCGTCATGAAAGGTCTTCTCTTTGGATTCAAAAAAGCCAGACTGAAGGCAAAATAAGTTCTGTTGTTTTCAGGTTCTTAATCTGTTTCTCCAAAACTACGTGAAAACAAGTTACCAAAGATAAAATAAAAAATAAATTTTTATTCATTTTAATTTATTTTGCTCCAAAAGATAAGACTGTTTGTAGAATTAAATGTCAAGGGACTTTATGACATTTCCTGGCAGAATTTCTGCGTGAGGCTTTCAACCAGTTTATTCCAAATTAGTAGGAGCTTCAGAAAAGGCTTTTGGTGGGTCCACAGCTGGAAAGAGGTTTTGTCATGAACTCTGCCAAATGTATAAGGATATATAAAAAAGGGCAGGGGGAAATTAGGATTTTTGGCTCAACATTTTTTAATAAATGAAAAAACAAACAAAACTCCCGATTTAATTAAGATTTTCCCCATATTCTGGCCTACCCTGTAATTTTTATGTCACTGCCCAAAAGCTATTATGTAGTTACTTAAATAAGAGAAAGGAAGGGGAAGTATTTTTAATTTTAAGGGATAAGGAGAAGAGAGAAAAAACTCTGAGTTTTTCTTTTTCCACATCCTGAGTCCAAACAGTAGTTAGCCTGGGTATTTCTTTAGCAGGTTTTCATAGAGGCAACTAACAACAGCTTGTCAGCTTCTTTAAGGCCTAAATTTACCACATAATATGCTAACTTCTACAACAAATGGAGTACATCTACCCATCCAATTCGGGCAGAAGCACATCACCCCAAAGCCAGTACTGTTCTCTAGAGCTTCAAGTAACACAACAGAGTAACTTCATCTCATTAGTATTTTGAGTAGAAATTTTTTCGTAATAAACTTGGAATTGCCTGATTCAGTCTCATGAACATTGGATTGTGCCAATTCTTTTTGCTAAACACATATATCATGCAGAGGGAAGAAATACGACAGAATGAACTTCAGAGCTGTGCGGTGTATCTTAAGTGGTTATTTGTCCCATATAGGAGTCTTCTGCGCCTCACATATGCCAACTTTCGTTGTTCATATTTCACAGCCTGTTGTGCACTTCTCCAGGTCTGTTCAATCAGCTCCTCATATTCAGTATGTCTAAACCTAAAAGTATCCTATTTCTGCCATTTTCTATTCCAGTGCGTACCATGCCATCCACTGAGTCCCCCACTGGAACTCTGGACGTCATCTGTTATTCCTCATCCCTGTACTCCAATCAATCACCAGGACCTGCTCATTTCACCTTCTAAATATTCTCCAATCAACCCTTCTACTGGTACTCAGTGATCTTTACATCTCTAACCTGGATGACTGCATCAACCTCCTGACTAGCATTGCAACTTCTAAGATTCTCTCTCTCCATTCCAAACCACTACCACTGAAGTGACAGTCAGACCAAGCCTGGTAATACCACCTTCTCACTGAAAATCCTGAGGTAATTCCCCGTCTTTCCTCAGTGTGGCGCAAGGGCAGGGAGAATACTGAAATCCTCCTGCCACACTTTCCAGCCTTACTTCGTTGGTTCCCAGTTCACACTTCACACTTCAGTGGCTCTGAATTATATGTAGCTCCCCCACATACCACACTCTTCCTATGCCTTGGCATCAGCCAATCACCAGCAGGCAAGCCTTACAACATATATAGCAGGAAAAGTAGAGTAACACATGCAATTTGTACAGGGAACAGCAGTTACCACTAAAATAAAATAGAAATTTTGTTGTTTTCTTTTTTTTAAACATTTTCTGAGATCTAGAAGAAAATGTAAAGAAAATTAAAGGTAATAAGAGTTGGAATTTTTATTTTCTTGCTTTGACCAGAAAGAGGAATCCTTTTGGACTAGATTGTCACAGCTCCCTCTTTGGTACTGGTTGTGAAAAACTTTCCCTGCCTGAAACTCAAGTTAGTAATTACCAGAGACAACTGGTTAAGACTTTGGTGTCTGACATAGGACAAAACACTGTACTATTCAGAGCTAACTTTGGAGCAATGTACTGAGCCTTTCTGAGAAGGCTTGGTCAAGGACTGCCAGAGAAAACATGGAACAAATATAGAGAAAATTTCCAAAGCTCAAAAATTCCAGATGTCTCTGGATGGCAGGGAGCATGGTAAGTCTATCAAATACCTTGACTATCAGCCCATGGTTGAGTGGCTTTTGCAATAAAAGGTATACCACCATTGTCATACCAGATGGTCCAAAAAGCCAAACACTTGATACAGATTACTTTGAAGGGCTAAAGTGGTATGGCTGGAGTCAACTGATTGGACTGGAACAGCAACACCGTAACCTGAGAAAGTGTCAACAGCAGTGACGCACAACCAATAGCTTTCTCAGAGTGGGGCAAAGATCCGAAGTAATCAATCTTCCAGGAACATGCTGGACAATACCCCATGCAATGTGGTCTCCTAAACCGCAAGGCAACCAGGTCACTTTTGGCCAGGAGTCACAAGTCTGGCACTAAATGGTAGCTCTGCATCAGAAATACAGTCCTTCATTTTATGTCCCATCTATAATGGTGGATGTGTTTGAGACAATGACAGATCCAGACAACAGTGATAGCCATTTGGTTGGTGCCAGCTCAACCAATAGTTTTATTCTAGTTGGGTCTCATCAGAAAATGACCCATATAGTTCTGTCAGCAGCCACAATCTGTTTCTACTATTTGTAGCTCCTAAGGAAGGTATCTTTAATCTATCAATCTCTAGTTTCCCAACTGACAAACCAAACCAAAGGTCATTAGCAGTAGCCTAAGAGTCAATAAAAATATAACAAGGCTCAGCAAGGAGGGTAGTAACCGGAACTATGAGAACAGCTTTGTGTTCTGCCCACTGACCTGGCCAACCACATCCATTTCCATTTCTGCACATCTAGCACTGAGATTAAGCAGCCTTAGCAGCCCACTGAAGACCACTGGGCTACAGCTGAGCCAATCCAATAGTGAAAGGGGTAGCAGGTGTTTGAAGGAATCTCCTAAATGCAACCTAAATTATGAATCAAAGATGACATTGGGCCAGCACCTTTGTCTCAGGCAGTGGTAGGAGAGAGAAAGTTTTCCCCAAATGTATAGCTGCCACTTTTTCACATAAATCCAAGATGCCACTGGGGCTAAGCCAGTTGCACTTCTGAAAATGCCAATTATCTGATGAGCTAGGCTTGTTGGGTTCTTCTCACCTTGGTGAGAGTCTCTTTCATCTGCTCCACAATGGAAACAGGAGGTTGATGGCTAAGGTGTTCAGTTTAGACAAAAGTACAGTAGTTTGCTAATAGTTTTTACAGGAGGGGGAGGGGCACAGGAAGTGGAGATACTATCTCTGTTTTTCAATCGTGCTCCCACATCCCCAGAGACAGTCAGTACCTCCTTAGATATATAGAGATGCAAGATACCTATGGAGAATTATCTCCCCATAAGTAGAAGTTGTAGAAAAATGAAACACACACAAAAAAAAAAAAAAAAAAAAAAAAAGAGAGAGAGAGAGAGAGAAAGTTCTGATGTTTGTGCTGGCAGAACTCAGACTTGTGTGAGATCCTCCAGTCTGCTATTTATAAATAAATACATATTTAAGGAGCTTTCAGATTTCTAAAGCTCACCAATACTGGTTTTGACCATCTTGATCCACTTCACAAACTTACAACACATTAAATATTTGTACAGTCCATCAAAACCCAACTCAAGTACCATTTACAGTCTTCAATTCTTCACAAAATTTTCTTCACAACATTTTTTTTTTTTAATTTGACCAACTTCATACATAAGCCCAGTTAATCTTCACTGCTGAATATTAGACAAAATAGAGTTCTTCCAGGAAGGCTTGATTAAAGGAGAGATTTCAAAGTAATAGAGGTCAAAGCAGATTCCTTTTTTAGGCAATTCAGTTTGACATCACTGCAATATTATCTTCGTAGGAACATTCAAATTCTAGGAGAAAAATATACTGAGTATGTCCTAATATCGCAAGAAATAAGGCTAGCAGTTACGGAAAGTGAAGCTGGCTTATCTTAACATTCATCTGTTAAGCTCCATTTTGTTTCATGACCCAGGCTTCTTAAGAAACTGCCATGACAATTTAGCCTCCATTCCCCTAAGAGCCTGTCTTCAATGGCTCAGAAGAAAGGGATAAGAGCCAAATTCCAGGTTGGTCTCAGTTATGTCTAAACGTCAATTTGCTTATCCCACACAGTGAAACATATGAACATCCTGAGGCAGACCTCTGTTAAGGGAATAGGGTCAGGTTCCCTGGTAAGCTTTTTCACCCCAAAGGATAGACAGGAATGTGCTGTCTCTATGATTCTATGGCTAGATAGAATCACAGATATGTTTATCATTCCATTACAATTCTTTACACTCTAGACCTTATGTTCTCAAACCACTCTGTTTTAGAGAAGATCTCAATGTTTTAGTAAAGTACAAACATCATCAGTCTAGTGTTATTGTGTCCATGTGTATGTTCTGGATTAAGGCACTTTTTTTTGTTTGGATTACAAACCACATTACTTGATAAATATCTGAGAAAAATGGGAGTGGGTGAGTTGGAAATGAAAGTAAGACTTCACTTATTTTATGAATACAATCCTTCTAAGAAAAAAGATTCTTACAAGTGTTTAGTTTTCTAAATAACTTTATAATGGAGCAAAACCATGCTTTTGTAAAAGGAGCCAAGGTCCTTATTCTGGTATAATTTATTCCCTTTTGGTCAAACAGGAAAATCAACAATGAGGTCACCAATTTTCTCAGCAGCACTCACCTCCATTTCCACCCCTATAGTCCATTAATGAATTTATTTATTTATGCCTTGCTTCATCAACAAAGAATTTTTTTCTTTTCCTAGAAGAACCATTAACATCAGCTTAGTTCCATTGTGCTTTTTTAGGGAGACTAAAATGGTGTAGAAAGATCATTTCCCCCCAAAAAGTGCCACATCCAATTTTCAACACATAAACATCATGTTTAATTCCATATTTCTTTGGATTAGCAATACCTGATAACACTTCCCGCATAGGATGTCAGTTCTTCTAACTCAGAGCAACTGAGGTCTTTGATTCAAGAGCCAGATTTGCCTCTATTGGCATCTAGATAATATAACCTTAATATCTAATTTCCTGATGTTAAAAAAGTCAACCCCCTGCCCTGCTTCTTTAATTGAATTATAATAAGAGTATCTCAAAAGCTGTTTCTAAGTCTCAAACTTTTAAAGCAAATTTTTCATCCAGTAATACAAACATATTCACTATGATGCATCTGGTAATGTTAACTCATACTCGACTTTCCCTACCATACTTGAAATAAGGTTCTTTTTAGTTATAATCACTGTTTTTAAATATGAAGGGAATCTCAAATTTTAAGACAGTTTTCTCCATAAGAAAACAGTGGTAACACTGACTTACCTCCCAGAATTTCATAGAGTCTGAAATATTTTATTGCTCAATCTTTGTATTTAAAGAATTAGTCATATGGACGTTAGAGGCAAGCTGGCCAAAACCTGGGTCACAATGGGCAGGAAGTGGCTAAGAAATTTGTAGCAGATTTTAATTTTTTTTTTTTTTTTTTAATATGCTGGCCACTCTGGGTAGACAAAGACCATCTGCTCCACTATTTCCTCCCAGCTATCACAGGAAAAAAAAAAAAAAAAAATCCCCACCAGAATGGAGAGGAAAGAGTTTACTTCTGATGAAACACCACCAAGGTACCCATCTGGATTTTATGGATATTTAATATATACCAGAAAAAAGTTACAGATTGTGCCATATTATAAACATTAAATAGACCAGCCAAGGGACCACCTAGGGTTCATACACAGATTACACTGCAAATTCATACTACAGGACTATCCAAAATGCAGGCACTTTTCTAGGTGACATTTATGCCGGTAAGTGCATAAAGAACACACATAAAACAAAGAACTCCTGGAGACAATCTGATAGAACTTATGCAGAAAGGAACAAGATCCTGACGCCAGAAAATGAAGTCTCTTTTTTTGGCAGAATAAGAGGAGTTGGGACCTCTGCTCTAAAATCAAAATTGGTTGAAATTTCCACTTCTGGGCACCAACTTTAAAATAACTACACACATTTAACACTCTGAGCCGAGTGACATTTCAAGAATAGGACACTGAACATGATGATAAATATGATGAAGAATTAAAGATTAGAAGACCTCCGTTAGTAGTAATAAGAAATAATTTGAAGTTTCTTTTTTTTTTTAATGTTGGATAATTTTTAAGGACAAAGTGACTAAAATTCATGTTGTAATTTTTCCAGAACTATTTGGGCTAATTTTTGTGATAAGCAAAAAACGGGGCAAGGCTACAATCTCATGTTCCAAATTTAGTCAGCTACCAAGTTGCAAACTCACCCTCCATATAACCTCAAAAAATTTTAAATAAGATGGTTTATAACAGAAATACTGAAAATAAATTATCCTTGAATACTTTTAGATTTTACCCAGTGTACCACAAATCACATCCAGAAACCCAAACAAAACAATCGCTGAAATGTTTGAGATCTGCTGCTGAGATTCAGGGTAGCGGGACAAGAAAAGGAGAGAGAACTACAAGAAAAGGAGAGAGAACTAAGTGGATGCCCCCCCCCCACCCCCACCCCCCCCCCCCCCCGCTTGGGCAGCACTGGTCTTTTGGAGGTCCTAAGCCATGCAAATTCAAATGGGGAGTCCATAAAAGCCTGCAGTAATACTAAAGTAATAATAATAATAATAATAATAATAATAACAGCATAAATAAAAATAGGCTATGGTTAGAGGAGAGGATCAGTTTACTGCCACCCTGCTGAGGTACATTTGACCACCAAAAGCAGGAAAGCTATTAGCATCCTGAATTAATGGGTAGAGTGGTTTTCAAACAAGATATTTTCATGATGGACACACTGTAGACTCAGCAAAGTTTCTCCTTCAAGAAAAATATAGCTTCTATTTCAAAGAGCTCTGATTAGGCCTAATACCATTAGGGAACCATCAAGGATTTGTGTTGTTGTTACTGCTTTTAACTACTGGTTACTTTCTAAACCAAAAATTGTGGGTAGTTAATTTGACCAACAGTCAAGTTCTAGGAATGCAGGAGCAAGTCCAAGGTACAGACGAGCTTCAGATGTGGACAGGCCTCAAGGAGTTGGGGAGCTTTTCAGGTTGCCAGGTCTTAGCCTTTCCTCTCATCACCATTATGCTATCATTACATACTAGTCTGGAACTTATAAATAAAAATTCATTTCCTTCATCACATCCCCCTTCCCCAAAAGCACCAAATACACCACCATTTTAGGGATCCTCAGTAAACTTTATTAGTGGCACTGTAAATCAATTACAATCAGAAACCAAATTAAACAAACCTACTAAACAAATAAATTCTCAACCATGGTTAACTGCTTGTAACATATCTGGCAAGTATCTGTTTAAAAAGTCAAAAGTATCAGTTCCCCTTGCAAATTAATTAACAAAAATATAACTGTTTTCAATTTCCATAATACTTGAAAGTACAAATATAAATTAAATATGGTTCCAAAGACTACATACGACAAAACAGTCTATAAAACAAAGCTAATTATAAAAGAATTGTTCAATTTACTTTGTAGCATTTATTTCGTTATATAAAAGTATTTAAAACGGTATATGTTTTCTATATCATACATGGAAGTTCACATCCAGATGTCTTTTCTGTTAAATCCTTAGTCTTTTTCCATTGTCAAAATCTTCATTTTCACTCTTGGCTACATTTCTCTTCCTTGGCAATTCTTTTTGTTACGCCACTGAAATATTTCTCACGGAAGGAATTATGACCTTGGTATGGGAGAAAGTGATCACTTAACAGATGTGAATACTGGTCCCGGTTCTGGTTGGTTGGAAAATATAAAAAACAAAGATGTTTGAGTTATTTCTTTAGTTAGCTTGAAACCAAAGCAGCCATTTACTTTAAGCAAAATCCCGCTCTCTGGTGCATGTTTGTTTTTCTTTATTATCTGAATTAGAAATACACCACCATTCTATATCTGTATCCTGCTTGGGTATCCAACAGTGTTCTCAACTGCTTCACTTTGTGCGATCTGTACAACAACCTTCTGCATAAAGAGAGCAAATACTTTCACTGGGAAAACAGAGATCCAGGGAGGGCACAGAGAACAGCCCCAGGCAACACAAGTTCAGACAACCACATACATCTTCAGATCCACAGTTCAGCCGAAACTGAAATCACCCATGACAGTAAGAATCCTCACACATGGAAGCTTCCACTCCAGAGATATTTAACAGCAGTGATTTATGTAATGTCCTACAGATAGAGAAAACTATTTGGAGGCAAAACCATATTCAGTTCATGAAGTAAACTATTTCTGGCAACTTTACCACAGTAGATGAAGATAAAAGTTAAACAAGCGATTTCCACACTCAGACTTCAGAGGCAGGTAAGGACTAGTGCTCAGACTGATGTTTGGACACTGGAAATAGAAATCTGGGTCGGAAGGTTATATTTCAGCTTAGAAAATTGAGGGCTAATTAATCTTCCCATTCAATTTCACTAGTCATCTCAAACTGTGAAAAAAAATCTAATTAGAAATAAAATCTCTCTTCCTATGTACTGTAAAATCAGATTCCATTGCATGTAAATTGATGTGATTTTGAGAACAGATATAAAGACATAATTCGAAAATATGAAGCCTAATTTTTTATCCTGGTTTCGGTATCAGAATGATATCTACAAATATATCTGGAATATAACAATCTTCATATATTTTTATATTTTTCCTTATTCCTGTATGAAATGAGTATCTTCATCCTTTTCTTCATACCTAATACTTAATAAAGCCTAGGTGTAGCCAAAATAAAATTATGTTGGCTGATTTGTTTATTCAGAAACTATTTTGTCACAGAATTTCTTTTTAAATCACACAAAATCCAAACTATTAAACATGTCCAGATTTCCTGATTCATTAAAAAAAAGAAAAGAAAAAAGGCCTTCATTGTGGTCCCCTTCTGCCATTCTGTGCTGCAGGCTGCGGGGTTCCATTTCACGTATCCATTGGATTCTGAACGCACTCTGTTCCTAGGAATTTTGTTGGTTCATTTCTCTTGCTCTCTTTGCTGTGAAGGCTTCATTCTCTTGTGGGTGTCTTTATTATCTTTTTCATGGTCTCAGGAAGAAGGTGGGACAACCTGTATTGTCAGCCCATCGCCTTGGACTGGAACCCCTTTCCCACACTCCTGCTGTGCACACTAGCTCCCCATTTGCTGAGTACTTCCGCAAGCTCTGAAGGGGATTATTGTACAGAAAATACTACCCTATAAGATTGTAAAAAGTTACAACTTGTGCTTCTCAGCACAAGCAGAAAAACTACCATGCCTGAGGCACTTTAACTGCATAACCCAATAAGAAGAGGTATAGGGCTACTTATGTGCAGGCACTGTTCCAAGTAGTTTATATACACTGACTTATTCAATCCTTACAATAACTGTGTAAGAACAGTACTGTAATTGTCTCCATTTTACAGATGAGGAAACTGAGGCACAGAAAGGTTAACTAACCTGCCCAAGGTCACACGACTCGAGTAAAAATAAACAAGATTCAAATTTTGAGCCCTTAACCTTTATGCCTTCTTGCTTATCAAAAAAACATAAACCATAAGAATAAAGGTGGAGTACCAAATTTAGAAAATAGGTAGCTACTTAAATTTTATGACACTAAGTACATTACATACTTCTGCAAGCACATGAAAACATGCCAATGGTTACTAACTCCAGGCTATGTAATTTGCAAAAGATGAAAGATAAAGTCTATCAGATCAACCTGTAGGTACATAATTAACAAACACCTAATGAAACGTGGCATTTACTAGATATTTATTATGGGCCCCAAACTACACAAATGTTTTATATGAACTACCTAATATAAACTCATCTGCTCTAAGAGATAAGTACACTATTAACATCCCTTACAGCTGAGGAATTATAGAGTACAGGCCCAAGATAACAGAGCTGGTAAGTGGCAGAGTTAGGATTTAAACACAGGTCCATTTGACCCCTGATACCATACTCTTAACTATAACATAATGAGGTTTTCTCCAAGAGTTAACTTTTTCCTCAACTCAAGAAGGAGTATCTCTGGCAATAAATAGGCGATAAACTAAGGCTTTGATAGCTAAGCGGCCTACCCACAAAGCAACAGAACTAGATCAGAAGTACTATTAACTTCGTTCTGGCCACTAAGAGGATTATTTCAATGACACAAAATCTTTATAGCAGGAGGACAAATAAGGAGCCACGAGGATGCCTGAGGGATACCATACCCCCAGGGGCACAGTGGACTTCAGAGGAGGACTCCGGTCTGGTCCACATCTCAGGACTGTACGCAGGGCAGCAGCAATACAGAACAACATTCCAGCATTTAACCTTGGCTTGTGCATTTCAACTTTCATCAAAGGTCTGACTGAAGGGTCATCTGAAAGGAAGGGACATGCCATTCAACTACCCTCCAACTTCTGTCCTTCTATCAAGAAAGATCACTAGAAAACCTGTCTACTTCCTGAGCCACACTAGCTCACTCCTGGCAGAAATGTTGCTTGGCTATTTAAAACTCTGTCCAGATGTCGACATCTCCTGCTGCTTTACTCCTCCCCACAGCTCCCTGCATCACTCTCTACCTAGACATGGAAATCAGAAGCCTGGGTCAAATGTCTCTCCCTTTTCCTGTCACATTCAGTCAGTCCAAAAATCTTTGATTCTCCACCCTAAATGTCTCAAATCCACTTCTCTTCACCCACAACTCCAGTACTGGCATCTAAACTTCCTCATCTCTCCTTTTTTTCCCCTCAATGGCCAGTTGCCCTCTCTCCAGTGGCTCCCTCTCCAGTCTATTTTCCATACTGAGACTAAACTCAACTTGTTAAAATGTAAATCTAATGTGCCAGCATTCCTGGTTAAAATCCACATGGGTTCGAACATTCCCCAATTCTGAGGCTTTCCCCTTAATGTCTGGGAGTTGGACTCAACTGCACATCAGTTTGCTGAACGTCCTCTCAGTTTCCTCTCCCACACAGGAGGAATCACAACACCAGCTGGCAGTGAGGTCCTTCCCAGCTCTGCCTTCTGTCTTCTCTTCTCCCTGTGACGCCTCCAGGCCATGCACCACCACCTCTATGTTGAAATGCATGGCAGACTACTTTGGGGAATGTTCTGGAGCATGCAGTGGTGAGGAGGATAAGATAGATTCCAGCATTCGGGCTCAGTAGGCAGCTGAGGACGGGCTGGAGACTGACTCAACTGGTAATGGGCCTAGACAACAATGCTGCCAAGGACGCAGTGCACCTGAGGAAGCAGGGCGTACAGAACACAAAAGCTGAAACACAGTGGGAGATAGGCTTCCTCACAGACCAACGAGACAGCTTAACCAAACAGCTGGCCTTTGACCTAAAGGATATAAAAAAGACAAACTGGTGATAAAGAGCAGAGAATATGATGATCAGAGTAAGGGAATGGAGATGAACAGCAGGAGCCTGGAAGATCCCATAGCGGTAATTAAAACCTATACTAATTAATGGCTATCAAGAAAACATATACTACCTATGACATACTTATCTGGGTAGTTTAGATCACAAGATTTCCTCAGAATAGAGTAAAAGTAAAATAAGCTCCTAACAGACCTTGTGTTCAGTGGTACAGAGACCCAGTGGCAGAGAAATATGTGCTACTGGAAAAGTTAGGAACGTCTATAACCTTAGAAATGCAACCTCTGGAGGGGGGAAAAAATCCCTATTCATCTTTATCTCTCAGGGAGTAGGGAATAATTGGTATAAGGAATGTGTATGGGTCCTGTGCTGGAATGCCTCCTTCTACAAGGCTGATTGTGAAATAAAACATTTGGAACAAAAACTCCTGGAGAACCCAAAAATTCCAAATCCCTTGTGCAGTCAGAGATCTGGGAAGAGCCGTTCCAGTAGCGAGCAGCCTAAGTCCCGCTTCAGGGTAAGCGAGACACTCCAGGGACTTGGGCTACCGTTTTCACCTAAGTGGAAAAGTCATGGTTCATAAATGTTCCATATGAAACATTTAGTGTATCTATAGTCTACCACATATTATATCAGACATGTAAGTATCATATACCTATGAATAATACACACTTAAAATATACCCTTTCCATAAAAAATATACTATTTGCAACTGCTCAGAATTTAAGTTACCTTGACGCTGAAGAAAATGGCAAACTCGGCAGGTTTTTTTTCTTTTTTCTCTTTCATCCTATCTTTAGTTTATCAGGGCTCACACTTGAGATGATGATATTCAACTCTACATATTTTTCATCACCTTTTCATGACTCTTCTCTATTCACATTCCCTGCCCATCTCAACCAAGAATATCTGCAGATTTTTTTTCAACTCCGTATCTCGAAGGTCCAAAGTGTTTACTTAAAAGGAGAAGAGTATCCTCAAGCAACACAACCATTGATGTCCCTCATAACTCAAGCTTGCGACAGTGTCTGACTTCTGGTTTCTCTAACACTTTCAAACCTGCCTATCGCTATCAGTCATTACATCACCTAAGTAGCATAAAGTCTGAGTCCTGCCAATTTTTAGTAAGCAAGAAATGCTTCATGGAAAATAAAAACACACAAAGAATTAGGAAATGCCCAGAGAGAAAACTATGGCAGTGAATGATTACAGATTACCTTTCCCAAATTTAACTAGTAGTTAGTAGTAACCTACTAGTAGGTTAGTAGTTACAGGAGATATGAATAAATTATTAAGATTATTGATTACACTATGTTTTAGACACTCACCATTTTAAAAATTTTATTATTGAAGCACAGTGTATATACAGTTTCAGGTGTTTCAGGTTTCAGGTGCATGAGTTTCAGGTGTACAACACACTGATTCAGCAATTCCATATATTACTCAATGCTCATCACATTAAGTGTAGTCACCATCAGTCACCACAAAACATTAACAATATTATTGAGTATACTCCCCACACTGTACACGTCCTCACTGCCATCTCTTACTTATAACTAGAAGTTTGTACTTCTTAATCCCCTTCACCTATTTTGCTCATCCCCCCACCCACTTCCCCTCTGGTAACCACCACTTTGTACATTTGTTTTTTGGATTCAACGTATAAATGAAATCATATAGCGTTTGTCTCTGACCTATTTCACTTAGCATGATACCCTCTAGGTCCATCCATGTTGTTCACAAATGGCAAGATCTCATCCTTTCTTATGGCTATCCATTGTGCATATATATCTTCTTTATTCGTTCATCTATTGATGGACTGTCAGATTGCTTCCGTGTCTTGGTTATTGTAAATAATGCTACAATAAACACAGGGGTTGCATATACTTTTCAAATTTGTTTTTGTTTTCTTCAGGTAAATACCCAGTGGTGGGATTATTGGATCATACGGTATTCCTATTTTTAATTTTGTGAGGAACCTCCATATTGTTTTCCACAGTGGTTGCACCAATTTACATCCCTACCAACAGAGCACGAGGGGTCCCGTTTCTCCACATCCTCACCAACACTTGTTATTTCTTGTCTTTTTGATACTAGCCATTCTGACTGGTGTGAGGTGATATCTCATTGTGGTTTCGATTTGCATTTCCCTGAAAATTAGTGATGTTGAACATCTTTTCATGTGTCTGGTGGCCATCTGTATGTCTTCTTTGGAAAATGTGTATTCAGGTCCTCTGCCCATTTTTAATCAGATTGCTTGCGTTTTGTTTTTTTCGTTTTGTTTTGTTTTGTTTTTTTGTTTTTTGGTGTTGAGCTATAGAAGTTCTTTATATACTTTATATATTAACCCCTTATTGAACATATCATTTTTTATAACAGAGTTTCTACAGGAAAATTTGTACGAGTCTCAGATGGCTACATAATGGAAATATACTGCTTTCAGACCTATCACTTAACCCTGTAAGACCAACAACATAAATATGACAATACACAAATTCTGATTCAAGAAATAACTTATATTTACAACTATGTGTTTTACAAAAGTGAATTATTTTTTGCATCTTTTCCTAGAATATTGTTATCTAAATTTTGCAGATAAGGAAATGGAGGCTGAAAGAGTTTAAATAATCTGCCACCGATAAGCCAGTAAGGAGCATTTGTAGAACTGTAGCCTAGACCAGACTTCAAAGCCCATGCTTTTTCCATTACACTTCTTTTTTTAGTGGAAATTATATCAAAACAATGGCTAAAGAGTTAACTTCCCACATGGTAGATCAGTGGGTCATTCAAAATGGAATTTGACATTTAGAAGACATTCCTCACAGAACAGCAACATTATGGTAGCACATATTTCTGATCTAAACTTTTAGACAGAACCCCTTTAACCACTGTCCCACCCAACCAATTTCCTGTCCTATCAGTACTGCTAATTCTAAACATAAACCACTTGAAGAATTTTAACACACTTGCCAAAGAAACCAAAGGAAGACTTACAACCAGTAGTGTACTTTTATGTGTACACTGCCCTCTGCTGACTGAAGTAGGTAAATCCTTCTCTAGAGTACTTCCTAATGTGGGTAATGGCAGCTTAAAGCCCAGCTGACAGTCAGTCCCTCACTGTTTGTGAGTTCTACTTGCTGTAAACACCTACAGTCACAGAGCACCAACATGATCGGGATGGCCATTTTACTTCAGGTAACATCAGCATTTATCCACACCGTTTCGTTTTTTAAAGAATGATGTGGAAATACAGAAATACATATCCTCTTTGGTGATTCTAAAATGTATCACTTTGTCATCTATGCCCAACCTAGAACTGCAAATTATTCTCTAATAAAAGAAAGAAAAAGTACATAAACTAGACATTGTTCAAGTTAATCCTTATTCAAGTTAATTATTTTTTACAACTCTACATCAAAAGGAGTAAAATAACAAAAAAGACATCGAAAGTACTTCAGCTACTTACAATTAATGTTAATCTAAATGGGAACAAATTCTCAAGAAAACAAAATTGTATGTTTCGCAGTAACTTTTGAAATGGACACTTTAAATGGAACTAATGACACCCTGAATTATACTGAGAATACACACATGTAAGAGTATTTCTCAAACGGAGCCTCACAAACTGCTCAGACTTTATTTATTTTTTCTTTTTTAACGTTTATTTATTTTTGAGACAGAGAGAGACAGAGCATGAACGGGGGAGGGTCAGAGAGAGAGAGACACAGAATCTGAAACAGGCTCCAGGCTCCGAGCTGTCAGCACAGAGCCCGACGCGGGGCTCGAACTCACGGACCGCGAGATCATGACCTGAGCCGAAGTCGGCCGCTTAACCGACTGAGCCACCCAGGCGCCCCAAACTGCTCAGACTTTAAAGGAACTAAAGTTTCTTCACTGAGAAGTCCACATAGGTAACACTACCCTTCTAGTTACTGCTTTCTCCCCGAAAGCAGTAACTTTGGTTTGTTTCTCGTGAGAAATGAAGCCTAGGTACCAGGGGACTGAAATGTTTTTGTAACACTGATTTTTGAAGAGTGATGTCAGGGTAATGACAAAATCCCATGTACTTTCAAAGAGAAAACTTTTAGTTAGCCATAACTGTTCTTTCTCTTCCTTCAAATTGATGATTTAAATATTGCTGAATTGGATTGTTTTTATTCTAGAAGGGCCCCAAATAATCCCTGAACAATTACTATTCATTAAGTATTTGTTGAGTTGAGCAAAACAGGCAAGATCTGTGAATTCACAGGGCTTATATGCTAGTAGAAGACAGATATTAAAGACTGTCTGCCCAAACATATACTTACAAACTGATTAAACACTGGGAAGAGTTACCATAATATGAGACACCCAGCTAGATGGGGTGAAGATGGGGTGAAGAGTATGGACAAAAAAAGCTTCCCTAAGGAAGGAACATTTATCTGAGACCTAAGAGTCTCAGGTGAGAGGGGATAAGAGAGGAAACACAATGTGAGAGGACACTGAAACTAAAAAGAGATAAATACATTCTGGGAACTGAAAACAGGCCAGTGTGGCTAAGGCCTGGTACACAAAAGCGAAGGTGACACACAATGAAATGGCTGAGACAAGCCAGAAATAGATCAGGCTGGCCTTGAAGGTTATGTGAAAGATTCTGAATTTTATTTTAAATTCCACAGAAAGTCACTGATGACTTTTAAGCAGGGGAGCTCCATTATCTATTTATATTCTGGAGTCAGACACACTACCAATGTGTCATGAGATCACAGGTAAGAGCTTACCTATTTACATTCTTAAAGATCCTCTGGCTACTGCATAGGAAATATAACAGCAGGAGAAATCACAGAAGCAGGGAAACCAGTTGGGAGACTATTTTCAATAGCCCAGGAAATCACTGTCCTCATGTGAAAGGGGGAAAAAAATGCAAGAAAACTATCATCCACTCATCTCAAGCCAGATTTCTGGACGCTATCTTAACTCCGGTTGCCCTCAGCCCAATTATACAATCAGTAATCAAATTCTGTCATATCTACCTCCCTCCAAACTCTTAATTCTATTAACTCCTCTACAATCTCCACTTCTACCCTTCTTAGTTTCCAGCTTCATCATCTTTGCACCACCATGTCAGAAGCCTCTACATTGCTACCACAGGTATCTTTCCACAACTCAAACTCACCTGCATTTTAAAGCCCAGGTGACTTTCATAAAACACGAACTTCTGCCACTCTCCTAACATCCCTCATGGGCTTGCCATCACCAAAAGGATCAACTCGAAGTTCTTTAGTATGTAAAGACCTTCAACACTAAGCATTCTTTGGTTTTCAACTTCCGCTCCAACCATTCCTCCCCCAAATACTTACTATTTCAGTCGTGCTAAAATACTTCAGGGCTCCCTGAATGGTCCACAACCCCTCTCATGCCTCTGTACCTTTGCTTAAAATGTTGGCTTCCTCTCTCTCTCTCTTTTTTTTTTTATGTTATTTATTTTTGAGAGAGAGAGAGAATGAGCAGGGGAGGGCAGAGAGAGAGGGAAACAGGATCTGAAGCGGGTTCCATGCTGTCAGCACAGAGCCCGACGTGGGGCTCGAACTTGCAAACCTTGAGATCATGACCTGAGCCAAAGTCAGAGCCTCCCAGGCACCCCAACTGGCTTCATCTCTTGACAAGCACCATTTCCTCAGGTAGATGCTCTCCAGTGTTCACATAGCACCTCACACAGGTCACTACAGAACCGAACATATGAGATTGGGATGGGTTGGGTGACCACTTCTCTCACTGTGCAAGTACTCTAAGGATAAGGACTATGACTTAGTCTCTTTAGCCTCATCACCTTACACAAATGGTCCCATAAACACAGGCCGAGTGATGAAAGCCAGGGCTTTCCCCTTAGGGAACATGTAATCAAGTCCAGAAAAGAAAACATACAAAAATATGAGAAGTACATGAATATAAAAATCATTAAAAGGCACAGTTTTCTTACTAATTTCTGACAGCACCTTTTCCAAAATTTCACCTGTCCTCAAGACCTTAGATTACTATGTTTATTCACTCCCAGCAAAAACTTAAAACCTCCTTTACAGAGAAACAATGAGTCATCAGGCATGAGTTTCTTCAACTTCCTTGCCCCACCATCCTCTACTATAAACAATCCCCTAACTTTACCTCTCACACCATCCCCATCCACATTCTGAGTAAAGCCAAAGTTCTCTCTCACTGTGTCCTTTTACTGCCAAAAGAGTTACTTTTATAGAAACCCCCAAACTTTGATGAAAATATCTGAGAGGTAATCATCAATGTATAAAATTACCATTTAAAAATAAGGGATTTCCCCTAGAAAAGTGTGAGTTTGGAGATGAAATTGCAGAAGTTCTACAGCCATTCAGAAGGAATCCAAATGGCTTCTCTTATAATTACAGGTTAGGTTCAAGTTGTCCTTTTACTTACTGACAGTTCCTGATAATGAGATAATGATTTCTTCTACCTCACTAGTATTAACCTTAAGCCATTTATATTCTCAGAGTGACAGTAGTTTATACAAAACAGCAGTTTCATTGCAAACAACAGAGTACAAATGGCTTATGAAACTTATTCTATGATAAGTGAAAACCAACAATGCTGTCATCATAGTGAAAGCCACCAAACTAACAATGCTCATCTGATTTTGTCAAGAAAGACTCACTCGTGTATTCCTGAAACAGATTAAAGCTATGATACACATTCTTACATAAGGTGAGAGGAAGAAAGCAAAGAGATGGAAGAGAAAAACATTGGGTAGATTTCCTTTCTTGTAATCAGTAGAGTGAAATGAAAGGTAAATGACAGTGTTGAATCTAACAGGCCTCAGTTCAGCTTCGGGGTAATTACCCATGTCCGGCTTTTGTTTAAAAATCCTGCTCCCCTTATCAAAGCTTCCCACTGTTCTACATCTGGTACTGGACAGTAGCTATAGAAACCACTTGTGCTAAAGTTATACAACTATAAACAGCACTAGGCCATTTCCAAACCAAGGACAAGCAGGTCAAAAGTCTGGCATCCAATACTATTAAGAAAAACCTCTAACATTATTCTTAATGGGAACAAGGTAAGGTTGGAAATCTTCATCCCTAAATTAGGTATTCATATATAATCTGTACTTGTAAAAAATTTCATTACTTTGCAAGATATTAAGTTACCTAAAGTCTATTAAAATACTTTAATGCATATTAAAATATTCACTGAGTTCTGAAAATGAGTAACATTTAATGATTCAACTTTGATATCCGGCACTCAACACATAACTTCTTTCTAACTGTAAAAAGACCATCATGGATATTTAAGCTATTAGGATGATACAGCCCTATATGTACTTTTTTTTATTTAAAAAAACTGTTTAATGTTTATTTATTTCTGAGACAAAGAGAGAGAGACAGAGTATGAGCAGGGGAGGGGCAGAGAGAGAGGGAGACACAGAATCCAAAGCAGGCTCCAGGCTCTGAGCTGTCAGCACAGAGGCTGACATGGGGCTCAAACTTGTGAACTGCGAGATCATGATCTGAGCCAAAGTTGGACACCTAACCAACTGAGCCACCTAGGAGTCTCTAAGTAGTTTCTACATGCCTACCACTAAAAATACATTAACTTTATAAAATTCAAAACTTAACTTCGAATGTTAAAATAATACAGGGCCAACACACCAGATAAAAATGTTATGACAACTTACTAGTTACTATATCTAAAATACTTAATAAAAACTAAGTAAGTCAGTAGCAAAGGATGAAAAATAGAGCAAAATATGCATTGGCATGCACACACATACTCTTCCACTTTAAACTGGAGACTATTCTTCTCCTAGTTGACTTTTTTAAATTGTCACAAGACATTATGAGAAAAATTAACAAAAATACATATGCATTTATGTAAAGATCAAAAAAAAAGCAAAATTACTTGGCTTATGGATCATTTCAATACTAGTGATAGTATGATGGAAAGCAAGAAAGTGATTACCATACTAGTCAGATTAGTGGTTATACCTGCAAGCGAGGTGTTTAGGATCAGAAATAGAGGTGCTGACTGCTGTTTAACCCTAACCTTGGTGGTGGTTACACAGATGTTCACTTTATAATTACTCATTAAACTGCACACTAAGGTTTTAGGCAAAAAAATATGTTGAAAATCTCACAGTTGTATTCCTCGTGGGTCATGGGGAGGGAAGAAGATGTATGTTCATGTTTGAATTTGAAAACCACTAGGAAGATAATTCTAAGTTACGCATATAATAGAGGATAAAAAATACACACACACACACACACACACACACACACACACAAAATACCAACTATAATTGCCATTCACCAATTTTAAAGGAAGCCAGAGGATCATGCAGATTCCACACATAAATTTCCCATTTCCCTAAACCATTCATACCTTAGGACTCCCAGATTGTATTTTGCAACTGATCGCTAAGATTCTATAATATAATATCAGTATGTTAAAAACTGTTTTACTGTCATAGCTTGAAAATATGATCATTACAGTCAGAGCATAATGGCAGATGCTCTCTCTACCTTTAGAGAACTGCTTTTTCCTGCAAATAAAAGAGACATATCCTAGAATCCAGATATCTTAAATGATTACCTTCCTGGAGCAGGTAGGGGATAAATTTTTGCTTTTTCTTGGTTTACCAGAAACAATTTAAAACCATTATGAGAGTATTAACAAAATATCCAGTTTGTTTGGCAAAATCATTTACTTGCAGAAGTAGAGAAGAAAAAAAATCAAATGATGACCTTTAACATTTAAATTCAAGGAAAAGTACCATTAGCAACTAACGTAAGTCATTCAGAACAAGATAACATGAGATACATAGATGACCATCGTCCTTAAAACTTAATTCAACGTGACATGCAGCATCACCAGGCTTTTATCTACTTTTACAAGCCTTCTTCAAACACCAAGTCAAAACATAATTTATAGATAACCCAAATAGTTTCCTTCTTACTACAAAAAATAATTTTTAAAAAGACTCTTCTTTCTTGGTCTTTCTCCCCCCACCCCCTCTCTTACATATGCATTTGATGGCAATGAACACTGTATCTTATTAATACGGACTTAAAGTTCATGTCTAACTGCCAGATTCTTACCAGATTCTAATTACCAGTGTCACCTGGTCTTATTTTTCCCACTGATAAATGAAGTAGTGTCTCCTTTCTACCAAGCATTATATGATTGAAATACTTCACACCTAATCTCTAATTTTTCATAGCTCTAATCAAAAGGAAAATATCCACTTTCCTGGCATGAGATAGAAAAAAAAAAAAAAAACCTAAACTATTTCAGAAAGAAAGGCCAGCCCGGAGAAACCATCTTTAATTCAAAGAGCTGCCAAAACAACTAACAGCACTAATCCTGAGAACAGATAAAGCATAACAAAATATGCACAAGCATTATGTCAGCAAAACACCAGTTTATGATTAGCAACACTATTAATCATTCTAATATGTAGACTACTTATGGCAAAGACTAATTTCTTCTACTTCAAGCCATCCCTAAGTCATTTTCTCAAAGAAGTGACCTTGGTGTCTCTTCCCTTCCTTCCTCATTTAAAACATGTTATATTAGTGGTTCTCTCCCCATAGCTTCAAAATTTCTTGGTACTTAAGTCCCTCAGTTTTGGCCACCCTCCATTCTGATTAATGAAGCATTCATCAGCTTCCTGTTAGTGGACTCTTCATTCAATCCAAAATTTAAAAAATGAACATTAACCCTCAGCACCTGTCACTATGACCTCCCAACATTCCCTATTTTAAATCATCAGAATTACACTCGCTAACTGTAAAATTACAGCTGATATACTTAACTTTAGTCTAAACTAGTGTCCATATAATATCTAGAATTCAACTTATCTATACTTCAGTACTTCCCAAATCACTATAAGGTATCAATCATGTCAGGTAAAGAAACCACAAAACAAACAGGGCACCTGATGGCCCATTTAGTGCAAAGGCAACTTAAGATACTCTTTTTTTTTACACTTAAACATACTATAGAATAGACTTTAAAACCTGCATGTTTAAGAAAAGATTTCAAGGAAGTCTCAAAATGGGCTACTTGGGTACTCTTTCATCTGTCCAAGTATACTGGTAGAAAAGGCGGACAGTGTGCTGTTACAGGTGACTTTCACTGAAGATATGACTATGACACTGCTATTACACTGGTCCGCTCTGGACATGTCTGAAAATCAGCATTCTTTTCCTAATGAGTTTTGTATGAGAAAAATGTTTTATAGAAGCAGCCACTGTGACCACAACTATATATTGCAGCATCGACTACATGCTGGATCAACAGGAAAAATGAGTTCTAGTAAAACAAATCACATTCTACCATGGCCCCATGAACAGTAAGGAAAAGTGATCTTTAAAAGAAACTAGAAATATGCCACCCAATAGTACTTGCCTTTTAACCTTAGCATATTCCAAAGGTAGAAACATGTTTTGGTAAAGAGGCAACATGATGCATAACAAAGGACAAAGAATTTCAAGTACAAAGAGGAGTTTTGGTCTCAACTGGGCCACTTCCCAGTCTCTAAAATTAGCAAAATAATGTGCTTAAATGGATCTGAAAGTTTTGTAAACAATAAGCAGCATAAAAGTGTTGTATATACGTATGTGTTTATAGATACATGCAAGTATGTATGTGTATATATATGTATATATACGTACATAAATGTATATATACACGTATATATAAACACACATCTATACACACACCCTTTCAGAATATATCAACTGGGAATAATGGCTTCTCTTATCAGACATCTTCATTAATATGGGCAGCAAAAATTTTCTTCTTTGTTACTAATGCCCAATAAGCAAGTCTAAAAACTATAGTCAATAATGAAAAGACACAAAGTTTTATAAAATACCCACATTCTTTAGACAGTTTTTGCATTTATAACTTGTTTACATTCTAAAAGGGGAGAGGGAGAACACTTTATAACAAAATGTATTAAGTAGGCCAAAAGTTAAACTGAGGTTAAACCTAACAAGTGACAAACCAAAAACACAGAGAGACAGTACACAAGAGTGTAAAAATCTAAAATTAAGTCTTTCATTGCCAAAATCAACAACGCTGAACAAGACTGAGAATAATTTGTTAGATGCATATGAGAACAGTTTGACAATTTTATGTCATCACTTGCATTATAAAGGACTAGGATCTTGCTGCAATTATACACAGTCCTCTTCGTACAAACAGAACGTAGAAATGAAGTGATTAATTAAAAACCAAATGATTAATTTAACATGACAAAGTATTTTCAGTTACAGTACACTGCATACGAGTGAAAACTCACTGATCAAATTTGATCTTATGAAGTGAAGACTGCTTCAAGGCACCTGAGTGGCTCAGCTGGTTAGGCATCTGGCTCTTGATTTCGGCTCAGGTCACAAGTTCGAGCCCTGTGTCAGGGTCTGTGCTGACAGTGTGAGCCTGCTTGGGATTCTCTTTCTCCACTCCCACACTCACATGTACACATGCTCTCTCTCAAAATAAGGAAACATTTTAAAAAATAAATAAAATGAAGACTTTCAAAAAATTACTTGAGCATTAGGCTTTTCCCTTATTTTTTTAAATAAATTTGGAAAGGACAAGAGTAAAATAATAAAAACAACCAAACAAAAATTAACACTGCCTTTGTAGGTTTAAAAATATCTAAGGTGAGTGCCTTTATTTATCATTTTTATGTAGAAGATTGTCAGAAACATCCTTAGATCATTATTTATTTCTTCTTCCAAGCATCAAATAAACTGCTTAGAGAAATATTATAAATCTGATAAAAAATACTGGAAAAAAGATTTTCTTAAATAAATTAAACTTACAGGAAAGCAAATGTGACATTGTTGACAACAGGTCTCAATTTTGCCATTAAGATAGAAATGACTGGTGGGGCACCTGGGTGGTTCAGTCGGTTAAATGGTTTCAGCTCTTGGTTTCAGCTCAGGTCATGATCTCACAGTTTGTGGGTTCAAGCCCTGCATCGGGCTCTGCACTATCACCTTAGGATTCTCTCTCTCTGCCCCTCCTGTGCTTGCTCTCTCTTTCTTTCTGTCTCAAAAATAAGTAAATAAATTTAAATAAAAGAAAAAAAAGAAAAAGAACATTTAAAAAAAAGATAGGAATGCAAGCTGGTGCAGCCACTCTGGAAAACAGTATGGAGGTTCCTCAAAAAACTAAAAATAGAACTACCCTACGACCCAGCAATTGCACTACTAGGCATTTATCCACGGGATACAGGTGTGCTGTTTCAAAGGGACACATGCAACCCCATGTTTATAGCAGCACTATCGACAACAGCCAAAGTATGGAAAGAGCCCACATGTCCATCGATGGATGAATGGATAAAGAAGGTGTGGTATATATATACAATGGAGTATTACTCGGCAATCACAAAGAATGAAATCTTGCCATTTGCAACTACGTGGATGGAACTGGAGGGTATTATGCTAAGTGAAATTAGTCAGTCAGAGAAAGACAAAAATCACATGACTTCACTCATATGAGGGCTTTAAGAGACAAAACAGATGAACATAAGGGAAGGGAAACAAAATAATATAAAAACAGGGAGGGGGACAAAACAGAAGAGACTCATAAATATGGAGAACAAACTGAGGGTTACGGGAGGGATTGTGGAAGAGGGGATGGGCTAAATGAATAGGGGGCACTAAGGAATCTACCCCTGAAATCATTGTTGCACTAATTTGCATTGCTAACTAATTCGAATGTAAATTTAAAAAAACAAAACAAGTCAAAAGAAAAAGAAAAAAAAAGACAGAAATGACTGGTTTATTATGTGACCCCATTAATGATTAAAGAATCCTTTCTCTATATTTTCCTCTGACAATGTTTCAGGCCATCATAACCATTATATGGTCCAAGTACTATTTATGGAGGCCAAAAAGAATGCTGATGTCATTCATTTTACTTCCTAACATCAAGACTTACAACTATAAAATCCACAGATAATATTTCTATTTTTTACATGTATTACTCATGTGCCTGGCACATAAATGTTAGTTACTATTACTATAATTAGTAACTCAAATAATTACATTAAGTGCTGTAATTTCTAAGAGCTGCAGTGTTACTAATTTATCAAACGCCTTACTTCCCTCAAAATACTAAAAGACAAACATATACATGAGAACTGACTGAGACAGCGTGAAAAAAGCAGACTCTAACATGCAACAGGCATTTTATTCACTGTGATAGATACTAGTAACTGTTAGTTATGGACGGAATTGT
Source organism: Panthera pardus (assembly GCF_024362965.1). NCBI lineage: Eukaryota > Metazoa > Chordata > Mammalia > Carnivora > Felidae > Panthera > Panthera pardus. The sequence continues at coordinate 38,381,898 of NW_026526732.1, forward strand.
GCCCCCCCAAACTCATAAGGGCTCATATACTAAAGCCCTTACTCCCAGAATAACTGTAGTTGGAGACTGGGCCTTAAAGGAGATGATTAAAGTTAAAGGACATGGGAAGGGTAGGGTCCTAACCCAACAGGGCCGATGTCCCTGTAAGTAGAGACAGACACCAAGAATATACACACACAGTGGATACAGCAAGAAGGAGGCTGTCTGCAGCCCAGCAAGACAGGCATCATCAGAAACCAAACCCGCTGGCACCTTGACCTCAGACTTCCAGCCTCCAGAACCGAGAAAATAAACTTCAGTTATTTAAGCCCCTCAGTCTGTGGAATTCTGCTATATCAGCCCAAGCAGACTAACACATAGTTCACTGAAAAAGTTGGTAAAAGCAGGAAAAAAATAAAAATGTTCTGTAAACATACTGAATATCTTAACTTGAAAAACTGTATATTCATTTATCAATCTTTTGATATAGAATCAAAGATTTCCTACAAAGATTTCCAGTTTTGGCTTCTGTAAAATGATGCAAGAACTTAAAGACTCTTACAAAGCAATCTGGGTACGGAAACCTAGATTCGGATAGCTTTTTTCTAACCTTTTATACTCATCTCACCCATTCCCAGTCCAAGAGTTTTATTTAGCAACTCACTTTATCCCATCTTTCTAAAGTATTCCACTTAGCTTTTATAGAAATGACAACTTTATTCTCACACTCACACTTCACTGGAATAACTAGCATTTAATTACATCACATAATTACCATAACAAATATAACCAGCATAAACAACTCACAAAACAAACACAACTGGCTCATGGAATACAGACAACTCAGCTGGTAGGTACAGAAGCATAGAGATATAGTAGAGATCAAGCAACTCACCAGCTGGAAGTATGCAACATGTTACAGGCATAGGTGCTGGTGTTTTAGGACAAAAATGGCCAGTATTAGACAATCAACGGAGTTTGCGATGGAGGTTGGTTAAGAGGATTTCTATTGTATATCCAAATACATTTTACCCATCAAAAACTGTCACTTAGGAATGTTGTCATTGTGCCAAACAATACAGAAACCCCTCTTTTAGAATTTCTGAATCTGCCTAATGTTTTAAATATTCAATGGTAGATCATCAATCTTGGAACAGGATTTGATTTCCAAAAAACAACAATTAGGTGATGGGTCTGCTATAAAATGCGAGCACCAAAGTCCAGTAATAAAATTCAAAGAAAAGCAAAGTGTCACTATATAGCAAAATAACTGTTTAATATTATTTCTTTAAATGTAAATCTTAAAATTTCAAGAATATGCTGAATAAGTACAACATAAATATAATAAGTACAAGATGCCACCCCAAGAATATCTATCATTTCAATATAAAATTCTGTTGTTTTAAAAATGACAACCACTTAGGGGCGCCTGGGTGGCTCAGTTGGTTAAGCGGCCGACTTCGGCTCAGGTCATGATCTCACGGTCTGTGAGTTCGAGCCCCGTGTCGGGCTCTGTGCTGACAGCTCGGAGCCTGGAGCCTGTTTCAGATTCTGTGTCTCTCTCTCTGACCCTCCCCCATTCATGCTCTGTCTCTCTCTGTCTCAAAAATAAACAAACATTTAAAAAAAAAAGACAACCACTTATATTAATTATATCACATTTACCTATACATATATATGTATGTAAACACACACATACAACCCCGTTCCTGAGTGAACACAAATCAACTATTTATATACATAAATAACTTCACTTTCTGAAATGCCCCGATACTGAAGCCTGATTAATGAAGAAACTTTATGTCACACTGAATCTTATTTAGTAATTAAAATAAATCACTAAAGTTTGTGCATAAAGAAGTAACATAATGGATGCAGTGTTTTAGAAAGTCATTTAACAGTTAAGAACTAGAGGTGTGAAAATTGGAAAAGATAATTTAGGAAACAACCAGAACAAACGAGGTATATGATAGTAAGAGTCTAAATTAGAGACAAATAGCAAATGGAAATTAAAAGGACAAAGGACAAAAACAAGAAGTCTATAATAATATATTCAAAAAGCACTTTACAAATATTAGTTTTCATTACTGTGAAAGAATCCATAAGCTGTAAATCAGATGAAAAAAATCAAATGCAGAGTAGAGGTGAGTATGACAAAATCTTCGGGCAGTAACACTGTTCTTTCCTGCTTATTGTACAGATCAAAAACAAAGATGGGACACACTCAAGGTTAGTGAATTTGGGAAAGCTGTGGTTGTCAATCCAGATAAGTATAGCTGAAGGAGCATGTTGTAGATTTAATTAAGCTTCATTATGAGGCATTATTCATATCAATTCTGATCTGGATATGAAATAACAGATGTTTTGTTCTTCTCAAGAATTGTGTGTGTGTGTGTGTGTGTGTGTGTGTGTGTGTGTGTGTGTGTGTGTGTGTGTCAGAAAGAGCACATGCATTGAGTCCTAACAGATGAGAGAAAATGACTTTGTCCATTATATAAAGTGACTTTTTCTTTGCAGAATAGTCTTCAATCAAGTAGGTTCTGCTTTGGAGGAAAAACGGTAACTAGTAGATTGCTAGTTAGACAATAGTTGTTTAATTAAGTGTGCTGTTTTTCTTTGTTTAACTGCATTCGTGACAAAGATGAGAAGTTAAAGTCAACTTCTATTTCTACTCTGCTATTTAACTTCTATATCCAATTCCTACCCTCTAAATCTCACCAAACGTCACAAAACTCTTGAACTTCAAACTCAATTACAGGAAAACTAGAAAATTCTCTTTTGGATTCTCCCAGAATTTATCCAAAAAATACTAGGATAATTTACCTCAAATGTCTTCACCTTTTCCATGGTTATCAAGCGCCTTGATGTGTGACTGGAAAGCTTCTGCTCACAGTTGCTAATGAGTTGCAGGCAAGGGTGCCAGGGTACCATCTCCTCAGTGTATCTGAAGAAAGCACAGCTGACTTTTAGGAACACTCATATGTGCACCCCACACAGGATCGTCACGGGGTTATCCACTGTGGTATGGATGTCCTCCCACTCCACACTCTACATATTTTATTTTACATATACTGACTATATAATCCATAAACAAACATTTTACAAAGTACTTTAATATTACATCTGAAAAAAGCAGTTTAATTTTTTTTTACCTGTGGCCTGAGACTAAGAGACAGTGAAAGAATGTTTTACAGAAGAACACAAAGCATTTAACGATTTGACGTTAACAAGACAAGGATTCCACCCTAAAGGGTCCCACAAGAGCACATAAGACAGAAATACATTCTGTAACAAACAATCCCTTGATATACATGAGGGACTGACTCATCTGGAGATTTTTATGAATTCCCAAAGAATAAAGTCTACTCGGCATATATTTTCCCTATAAAATGAAGTGCTCCTGCAAAATTTTAATGGCATCTTGAGATCTCTATTACCTTTGTAAATACAGGAAAAGTTATTTGTAAGATTATTCAAATAAACTAGCAATAAAATAAGCACCACATGGTCACCTTAACCATGGAAGAAATCAAAGCCACAATAATGAGCAGTGGTGATTGCTGCTATGCAGCCCAGGTACCACGTGTATGGAGGTGATGACACCTAGAAAGCAGGATAGTCAGGCAGCAGTAGTTCTGAACCATCTGACAGGTTGTTGGCATCACTCTTGGCAGAAGAAACAGGTGACAGATGAGGGGGAAACAGCTATGGAAGAATGCTGAAGAACAGCAGGGGAGGCACTCATTAGGTATGGGTACCATTAAGAACACTGTGATGCCTAGTTTTTATTTTTCCTTTGCAAATCTTTTGCCTTTCTAGATAACCTCCGCAAACATTTATTATATGGGAAATTTTCAAGTTCTGGTCCAAAGTGGGAAAGGTGCCAATTAGCACTTCCCATAAAGGACACCATCTCAGCTAGCCCATTCCAATGCATCAACATGGTCTTCACTACCACTCTTTTACTGACTTCTCTAGTCCCTCTGACCTTCAATGAGCTCTCCCTCATTACCTCAACCACATGCTCAAAACCTTCATCACCCACTTACAAAGCAACATTCATAATGCACTTCACTGTATTATCAGTGGAAGGAATTCCCTTGAAGTCATTCTCTGCATCCTTCCTTAGAGCTCTCCAGTAGGTAATGACCATTTCACATTTTGCCTGATCTAACAATTCTCTAAAGTTCACTATCTAGTCAGAAATGTTGTCTTTCTCCTAAGATTAGTTAATATCAAGTTTGGGAGTCTTCATACAAAGCATTTATGATATGGAGACATACATTCTACACCATGGTTAACAGAAAAAAAAAAAAAATATATAGCCTTGACCTTAAGCTTGAAAAAGCAGAGTTTGTAGATGTCTAAAATAGTATGTCAAACTTAGTTATGTACCTTTTTTTAAAGGAAAAAAATCTTATTTCCTGGCAGAGTTAACTTAAAGTATTCTTATTAAAATGTAACTTAAAGATATATAAGCATAAGTTAGATATAAAGTCCATATGCTTACATTCTTTAAACACCTATAAAACCAAAACAAATTTACAAATCAAAAGTACAAAACCAATACAATTTTAACTAATACTGATGACACGAATGATGCTAAGCTTGTGAAACTAAGTCACCAGGCCTTTGGCTTAAGAGCAGAAAAACATAGTTATGTGTTTTATATTACCCTTTTTGACTTGATCTTTAAGTTTAAGCATGAAAGAACGTCATTTGGGTTATCATTATCATTAACAAGCTCGTTTTTTTTTTTAATTTTTTTTTAATGTTTATTTTTGAGACAATTTGTGAGAGACAGAGTACAATCAGCAGAGGGGCAGACAGAGAGAGACACAGAATCCGAAGCGGGCTCCAAGCTCTGAGTTGTCAGCCCAGAGCCCAACGCAGGGCTTGAACCCACAAACCGTGAGATCATGATCTGAGCTGAAGTCGGACTCTTAACCGACTGAGCCACTCAGGCGCCCCGCCCCATTAACAAGCTCGCCTTGAATCACTACCCTATTATACTAGGACCAATTTAGCTGTATATTCCCAAAATACCATGAATTTTGAAATTCAACAAAATTGAAGAATTTTAAAATATCAACAAAAAATTCTTTTTTTTTAATGTTTATTTACTTATTTTGCAAGAGTGCATGTGAGCAGGGGAGGGGCAAAGAGGGACAGAGAGAACCCCAAACAGGCTCCGTGCTGTCAGCACAGAGACTGACACAGGGCTCCATCTTATGAACCATGAAATTACAACCTGAGACAAAATCAAGAGACACTTAAACTGACTGAGCCACACAGGTACCCCCTAAAATTCTTTACTATAGATTTACTAATATATTTTATACCAACATACTTCAATGAACTGTTTGCAAAGTGTTAAATAGAAGCCATAAATCTGTACTATGCCTGGGTTATTATGATAGTATGGTATGCTATCTTCGTTTCATTTCTATTACTATACCCCTACAATCCAAACATCTATTTAAAACCTAAATCAGCCACAATAGACAAGTCCACAGAGGTAGATAAGTGGTTGCCAGGGGCAGAAATAGTGGTGACTGCTTATGTATATGGGGTTTCTTTAGGGGTGATACAAATGTTCTGGGATTAGAAAGTGGTGATGGTTGCACAACTTTGTGGATGTACTAAAAACCATGGAGTTGTAAACTGCAAAAAGGTGACTTTCATGATATACAAATTATAACACATTATTTTTTTAAAAGCAAAACCAACTGTGCATAGGCCCCTAGCTTTTCCATAAATCATGACACTCATTTTCCTATGAATCTTCATGCCTTAAGCTATTTCCAAATGTCACTACAATTTCACCTCCCATTTGAGAAACAGATTTTGCACTGATTAGAGCACTCACTGAAAATAGCTCAAGGTATCACGTTTTCTTGTTTCCTAGTTAAGAGATGAAAAACATGTTTTCTTTGCTGCTCTGAGCCACTCCAAAACTCATTTTACTAGAGTTACTGTTTATTCCCAATATAAAGCAAGCCATCAGGCTATATGCCTTAAACTTATACAGTGACATATATCAATTATTTCTTCAGTAAAGCTGGGAAGAAAAATGTATCCCCAAATCCTACATTGGGGCATACTTTATAAAGCTTCTTTACTTTATCAAAATTTTTATCACAAGCATTAGCAGGGGGATTTCTATTAAAGGGCATCTTTTACAAAGAAATGCAGTTTGTGATCACCTCAAGAAAGTTATCTGTGTGTAATGCCAGTAAGAAAACAACACAATATGGAGACATAAAGTCTGAGCAAACAGCTGAACTCTGTAGCTTAGCAATTCCTAGAATATCAAACACACATGAGTTGACGTTATGTCATCCAAACGATATTAATGACATAGATCTTCGGGGTCACTTGCAAGTAGCTGCAACTCTGAATAATAAACCCATAAATACCAACAGTTTACAGTAATTTTATGTGGTCAGTCTCTAAGAGTGATAAGAATAAACTACCGAGAGCACAGATGAAAGATTAATTCTACTAAGAAGGGTTGGAAAAGTATCTCAGAGATAGTGACAGTTAAGTCAGACCTTGAAAGATTACTAGAATTTTATCAGCAGAGGAAAGAAGAAATGGTTTATCAAGCAATGGGCACAGAATAAACAAAGGTGAAAAGATACGAAGTGTACAGAGCATCTTGATGCTGGCAAAAAATCCGACATGCTAGAGTGGGGGAAAAACTATACCCAAGGAAATACAGCCAGTCTGTTGAGTAGCAATTTCTTCACTGCAAATGGAAAATCCTTTTTCAATCATCAGCTCTGACAATTCCTTGCAAATAATTAAACTTTCGAAGGTAGTACTTTATTTTTATCATGTCTTATACTTTTAAAATGCCCTGGATTTTGGGGCACCTGGGTGGCTCAGTCGGTTAAAGCATCCGACTTCAGCTCAGGTCACGATCTCGCGGTCCGTGAGTTCGAGCCCCACGTCGGGCTCTGGGCTGATGGCTCAGAGCCTGGAGCCTGCTTCGGATTCTGTGTCTCCCTCTCTCTCTGCCCCTCCCCCGTTCATGCTGTGTCTCTCTCTGTCTCAAAAATAAATAAACGTTAAAAAAAATAAAATTAAAAAAAAAATAAATAAAATAAAATAAATAAAATGCCCTGGATTTAAAGAGTAATGCCTGAACTTGATTATAATATGTAATTCTTATTTTTAAACTTGAATCGTGTAACAGAATTTGATTGAGTAAATGAATTCAGTAGTAGAACTAAAAGCCTATATTCAATAGACCAAAAATACAAACATTTTAAAATTAAGCTGTGCTCGGGGCACCTGGGTGGCTCATTCAGTTGACTGTCCGGCTTCAGCTCAGGTCATGATCTCACAGTGAGTTCGAGCCCCGCATCGGGCTCTATGCTGACAGCTCAGAGCCTGGAGCCTGCTTCGAATTCTGTGTCTCCCTCTCTCTCTGCTCCTCCCCGACTCATGCTCTGTCTCTCTCTTTCAAAAATAAATAAAAACATTTAAAAAAAATTTTTTTAATAAAAATAAAAAAAATAAAATTAATCTGTGCTAATGTATTTTAAAATGAAATCTTTGGGGCACCTGGGTGGCTCAGTCGGTTAAGCGGCCGACTTCGGCTCAGGTCATAATCTCACGGTCCGTGAGTTCGAGCCCCGCGTCGGGCTCTGTGCTGACAGCTCAGAGCCTGGAGCCTGTTTCAGATTCTGTGCCTCCCTCTCTCTCTGACCCTCCCCCGTTCATGTTCTGTCTCTCCCTGTTTCAAAAATAAATAAAACGTTAAAAAAATAAAAAAAAACCTGACTTTTTAAAATGAAATCTTTATTCTTAAAAAGCTATATTGTCAATACAATATAACCAAACAAATTCTAAATTGTTTAATTTGGAACCAAGAACATTATTTCAAACATTTCTAGATGATTTTAGTCTTAAATTCACCATAATATTGTGCTATTTTAAAAAGAACAAAGATTTTGGATGACATATAGTACAGAAGTAAAAATAATTTATTTCCCAACACAAGACAAACTAAGTTCATTAATAAGTTAACAGTAATAATAATATTTCATTAGTAAGGTCACTTTAGGCTAAAGAGAAGGAGATCTTCCTCTTCCCAGATGCAGCCTGAGGTGACCTCTGAGAATGGTTTTCTATTCACTTGACCCAAAAAACCCCTACAAAATCATGCAAATCAAGAGGTTCAAATCATCATGTTCACTTTAAGAACACATGTGAAACTTCCCAGGCCATCAAGGGTTTGCATATCTGAAAAGCCATCGAGTATTTGAAGGATGTCACTTTGCAGAAGCAATGTGTGCCATTCCATTGCTACAATGGCAGAGTGGTAGGTGTGCCCAGGCCAGAGAGTGGGGCTGCACACAGGGTCAGTGGCCTAAAAAGAGAGCCGAATTTTTATTGCACATGCTTAAAAATGTAGAGAGTAATGCTGAGTTTAAGGGTTTAGATGCAGATTTTCTGGTCATTGAGCATATCTAGCTGAACAAAGCCCCCAAGATGTGGCATGGAACTTACAGGGCTCACAGTCAGATTAACCCATACGTGAGCTCTCCCTGCCACACTTTCAGTGAGATGATCTCTTTTCAGTGAGATAATCCTTACTGAAAAAGAGCAGACTGTTCCCAAACCAGAAGAGGAGGTTGCACAGAACAAAAATATACCCCAGAAGAAACTGAAGAAGGGGCACCTGGGTGGCTCAGTCAGTTAGGCAACCAACTTCGGCTCAGGCCATGATCTCATGGTTCATGAGTTCAAGCCCTGCATCGGGCTCTGTGCAGACAGCTCAGAGCCTGGAGCCTGCTTCAGATTCTGTGTCTCCCTCTCTCTCTATGCCCCATCCCCACTTGCATTCTATGTCTCTCAAAAATGAATAAACATTTAAAAAAAATTTTTTTTAAGAAGAAACAAAAAATTATGTCCCAGGAGTAAATTCTGCATAAAATAAATGCAAATAAAAGTAAAAATAGAAAGAAAAAAAAAGTACAGGGAGGGTAAAACAACAGAAGCCTAATTATGAACATTAGAGAACATGGACATAAATTTCTTGAGAGATAAAGTCAGGGAAGTAAATACCATAGTAGTCTTCCCATGTGTGCATCAGACACATACCTAGATGAGAGCTTTCCCTTGATAAACATCTAGGGTAAAAAAAAAAAAAATGTGATAAAAGCATGTATCCCTTTTCTACTTCTAAAATATCCCTTTGGTTATATGCATTTGGAAATTTCTCATTGTTGAAAATTATTAAAATTGAGAAGTCACTGAAAAAAATATCCAATGTCCATTTGTAAGGTCTTTAGAAATATTAAAAATACTTAAAAGTACCTCCAATTTAATTTTGTATAAAGAGAAAGGAATAAATAAAAGAACTACAAAAGATATTCTTAAGCACATTCAACTTGAATTATAATTAAATACAAAACAACAAAATAGTGGGCAGTCAGAAATGCCAAAAAAATAATAAGTACACAAAAACTAATGGGAATATTTCAAAAGGACAGAGGAACCACCTCAAAGTAACTCCCACTGATCAAATCTGAGACAATTTGAACAACAAAATAGTGACAATAATAAATTATAGCCCAGTGAATAATACAAGCATCCATAAAAGTATAAATTAAGCACTCCATAAAAATATAAATTAATAAATTAGTAAACAAATAGGGGAAGAAGGGAAAACTCTTCCTTACTGTAGAATGCCAACTTAGAAATGTAGAAGGAGTGATGGAACAGAAAAGTCATCATTGTGGTGGTTGTAAACAATGGAATTGACAATGTGAATAGTGACTGGATGAACAAGATAGTGATGTAATACTGGGATATCTCCCCTGATGAAATACTAATCAAAGAAGAAAACGATGGCTCACAGTGGAGAAACCTGACAGAGAACAACAGGACTAGATGATCAAATTTAAGATCTCTAGTAGCAGTTAACTCTGTGTGCCCCACGATGCAGTGCATGAAAAACACAGTATAATTTTTGTAGTATTCCTACCAAGATCATTACCTGAATCTGGTCCTAAAAGAAACATCAGATGGAGGGAGACATCAACAGGAAGATGGCGGCATAGGAGGACACTGGGCTCACCTCATCCTGCTGATCTATAGATTCCACCCACATCTGCCTAAATAACCCAGAAAACCGCCGGAAGACTAGCAAAACGGACTCTCCGGAGCCAAGCGTAGACAAGAGGCCCACGGAAGAGGGTAGGAAGGGCGGAGAGGTGGTGCATGCTACACGGACTGATGGGAAGGAGCCGGGGCAGCGGAGGGGCAGCCCACCAGGCAAGGCAGAGCCCCTTGAAAAAGCAGAGGGGCCAGAGTCCGTGAGTTCTGACAGCTAGCGGGACTTAACATCTGGAATGTTAAAAGTCAACAGCTCTGCTCAGAGAGCAGGAGGGCTAGACGACACCGGGAGGGAGAGTTGTCGAGCCCCGGGAGACAGAGCTGAGCTTGGCAGGGGAACAAAGGCGCTGGCAAGCGCCATTTCCCTCTCCCATCCTCCAGCTGAAATTCCAAAAGGAACCAGTTCCTGTCACCAAACTTGCTTGCACCTCGCAAATGCCCAACGCTGTGCTTCTGTGGATCCATCCCTCTGATGGGCCTGCCTCCCTCCTGGTGCTGCAGGGGACCACCATCAGCAAAGCTAGCTAAACCTGCCCCTCCCGCCCCTGCGCACCTTGCAGATCCACCCCAGCTAATATGCCAGATCCCATCGAAGCAGCACCACAAGCCTGGCAGTCTGCAAGTAGCCCAGACAGAGGCCACACCACTTCACAGTGAGTCCTGACCCTGGGAGAGGGGAAGATAAAGTACACACCAGTCTGACTGGCCCCAACGGTGGGCTGGGGGCAGACATCGGGTCTGACTGCGACCCCGCCCACCAACACAAGTTTCTCTGGACAGCACAGGGGAAGTGCCCTGCAGTTTGGAGCTACCGCAGGAACTACCAAAAATGATGACATGTAAGAATTCTCCTCAAAAGAAACTCCAGGAAGTAGCGACAGCTAACAAATTGATCAAAAACGATTTAAGCAACATAATGGAACAAGAATTTAGAATAATAGTCATAAAATTCATCACTGGGCTTGAAAAAAGCATAGAGGACAGCAGAGAATCTATTGCTATAGAGATAAAGAGACTAAAACCTAGTCATGGGTAACTAAAAAATGCTATAAATGAGGTACAAAATAAAATGGAGGCAGCCATAGCACAGACTGAAGAGGCAGAGGAAAGAATAGGTGAATTAGAAGATGAAATTATGTGGGGCGCCTGGGTGGCTCAGTCAATTAAGTGTCCGACTACAGCTCAGGTCATGATCTCACAGTCCGTGAGTTCAAGCCCCGTGTTGGGCTCTGTGCTGACAGCTCAGAGCTTGAGCCTGCTTCAGATTCTGTGTCTCCCTCTCTCTCTGCCCCTCCCTTGCTCATGCTGTCTCTGTCTCAAAAATAAATAAAAACATTTTTTAAAATTTTAAAAAAAAGGAAGATAAAATTATGGGAAAAGAGGAAGCTGAAAAAATGAGAAATAAAAAAATCCAGGAGTATGAGGGGAGAATTTGAGAACTAAGTGATGCAATCAAATGGAACAATATCCGTATCATAGGAATTCCAGAAGAAGAAGAGAGAAAGGGGCTGAAGGTGTACTTCAACAAATCATAGCTGAGAACTTCCCTGATCTGGGGAAGGAAACAGGCATTGAAATCCAAGAGGCACAGAGAACTCCCTTCAGACGTAATTTGAATCGATCTTCTGCAGGACATATCATAGTGGAACTGGCAAAATACAAGGATAAGGAGAGAATTCTGAAAGCAGGTAGGGATAAACAGGTCTTAACTTACAAAGGTAGACACATAAAGGGCAGTAGCAGACCTATCTACTGAAACTTGGCAGGCCAGAAAGGAATGGCAGGAAATCTTCAATGTGATGAACAGAAAAAAAATATGCAGCCAAGAATCCTTTCTCCAGCAAGTCTGTCATTCAGAATAGAAGGAGAGATAAAGATTTTCCCAAACAAACAAAAACTGAAGGAATTCATCACCACTAAACCAGCCCTACAAGAGATCCTAAGAGGGATTCTGTGAGTGAAATGTTGCAAGGACCACAAAGTACCAGAGACATCAGTACAAGCATGAAAGCTACAGACATCACAATGACTCTAAACCCCTATCTTTCAATAATAACACTGAATGTAAATGGACTAAATGCTCCAACCAAAAGACATAGGGTATCAGAATGGATAAAAAAACAAGACCCATCTATTTGCTGTCTACAAGAGACTCATTTTAAACCTGAGGACACCTTCAGATTGAAAGTGAGGGGATGGAGAACTATCTATCATGCTACTGCAAGTCAAAAGAAAGCTGGAATAGCCATACTTATATCAGACAAACTAGACTTTAAATTAAAGGCTGTAACAAGAAATGAAAAAGGCATTATATAATAATTACAGGGTCTATCCATCAGGAAGAGCTAACAATTATAAATGTCTATGCGCCAAATATGGGAGCCCCCAAATATATAAAACAATTAATCACAAACATAAGCAACCTTATTGATAAGAATATGGTCATTGCAAGGGACTTTAATACCCCACTTACAACAATGGATAGATCATGTAGACACAGGATCAATAAAGAAACAAGGGCCCTGAATGATACATTGGATCAGATGGACTTGACAGATATATTTAGAACTCTGCATCCCAAAGCAACAGAATATACTTTCTTCTCAAGTGCACATGGAACATTCTCCAAGATAGGTCACATACTGGGTCACAAAACAGCCCTTCATAAGTATAAAAGAATTGAGATCATACCATGCACACTTTGAGACCGCAATGCTATGAAACTTGAAATCAACCACAGGAAAAAGTCTAGAAAACCTCCAAGAGCATGGAGGTTAAAGAACACCCTACTAAAGAATGAATAGGTCAACCAGGCTATTAGAGAAGAAATTAAAAATATATGGAAACAAATGAAAATGAAAATACAACAATCCAAACGCTTTGGGATGCAGGAAAGGCAATCCTGAGAGGAAAATACATTGCAATCCAGGCCTATCTCAAGAAACAAGAAAAATCCCCAATACAAAATTGAACAGCACACCTAAAGGAAATAGAAGCAGAACAGCAAAGACACCCCAAACCCAACAGAAGAAGAGAAATAATACACAATACAGAATCTAAAAAATCTGTAGAGCAGATCAATGAAACCAAGAGTTGGTTTTTTGAAAAAATAAACAAAATTGATAAACCTCTAGCCAGGCTTCTCAAAAAGAAAAGGGAGATGACCCAAATAGATAAAATCATGAATGAAAATGGAATGATTACAACCAATCCCTCAGAAATACAAGCAATTATCAGGGAATACTATGAAAAATTATATGCCAACAAACTGGACAACCTGGAAGAAATGGACAAATTCCTAAGCACCCACCCACTTCCAAAACTCAAACAGGAAGAAATAGAAAACTTGAACAGACCCATAACCAGCAAAGAAATTGAATAAAGTCAATTCAAGAAATTGAATGAAGTCAAGCTTTCACTTTTTGCAGATGACATGATATTATACATGGAAAACCCAACAGACTCCACCATAAGTCTGCTAGAACGGATACATGAATTCAGCAAAGTCACAGGATACAAAATTAATGTACAAAAATCAGTTGCATTCTTATACACTAATAATGAAGCAACAGAAAGACAAAGAAACTGATCCCATTCACAACTGCACCAAGAATCATAAAATACCTAGGAATAAACCTAACCATGCTGAAAACTATAGAAAGCTTATGAAGGAAATTGAATAAGATACGAAGAAATGGAAAAACATTCCATGCTCATAGTAGAAGAATACTGTTAAAATGTCAATACTACCCAAAGCAATCTATACATTCAATGCAATCCCAATCAAAATTGCACCAGCATTCTTCTCGACGCTAGAACAAGCAATCCTAAAATTTGTATGGAACCACAAAAGACCCCGAATAGCCAAAGTAATATTGAAGAAGAAGACCAAAGCGGGATGCATCACAATCCCAGACTTTAGCCTCTACTACAAAGCTGTAATCATCAAGACAGCATGGTATTGGCACAAAAACAGACACATAGACCAATGGAATAGAATAGAGACTCCAGAATTGGACCCACAAAAGTATGGCCAACTAATCTTTGACAAGGCAGGAAAGAATTTCCAATGGGAAAAAAGTCTCTTTAACAAATGGTGCTGGGAGAACTGGACAGCAACATGCAGAAGAATGAAACTAGACCACTTTCTTATACCACTCACAAAAATAAACTCAAAATGGATAAAGGACCTGAATGTGAGACAGGAAACCATCAAAACCCTAGAGGAGAAAGCAGGAAAAACCTCTCTGACCTCAGTGGCAGCAATTTCTTACTTGACACATCTCCAAAGGCAAGGGAATTAAAAGCAAAAATGACCTATTGGGACCTCATCAAGATAAAACCTTCTGCACTGCAAAGGAAACAATCAACAAAACTAAAAGGCAACCGACAGAATGGGAAAAGATATTTGCAAATGACATATCAGACAAAGAGCTAGTATCCAAAATCTATAATGAACTCACCAAACTCCACGCCCAAAAAACAAATAATCCAGTGAAGAAATGGGCAGAACACTTCTCTAAAGAAGACACTTCTCTAAAGACATCCAGATGGCCAACAGGCACATGAAAAGATGCTCAACGTCGCTCCTCATCAGGGAAATACAAATCGAAACCACACTCAGATACCACCTCATGTCAGTCAGAGTGGCTAAAATGAACAAATCAGAAGACTACAGATGCTGGAGAGGATGTGGAGAAATGGGAACCCTCTTGCACTGTTGGTGGGAATGCAAACTGGTGCAGCCACTCTGGAAAACAGTGTGGACGTTCCTCAAAAAATTAAAAATATATCTACCCTATGACCCAGCAATAGCACTGCTAGGAATTTACCCAAGGGATATAGGAGTGCTGATGCATAGGGGCACTTGTACCCCAATGTTTACAGCAGCGCTTTCAACAACAGCCAAATTATGGAAAGAGCCTAAATGTCCATCAACTGATGAATGGATAAAGAAATTGTGGTTTATATACACAATGGAATACTACCTGGCAATGAGAAAGAATGAAATCTGGCCTTTTGTAGCAATGTGGATGGAACTGGAGAGTGTTATGCTAAGTGAAATAAGTCATACAGAGAAAGTCAGATACTATACATTTTCACTCTTATGTGGATCCTGAGAAATTTACCAGAAGACCATGGGGGAGGGGAAGGAAAAAAAAAAAAAAGGGTTAGAGACGGAGGGAGCCAAAACAAAAGAGACTCTTAAATACTGAGAATAAACTGAGGGTTGACAGGGGGTGGGAGGGAGGGGAAAGTGGGTGATGGGCACTGAGGACACCTGTTGGGATGAGCACTGGGTGTTGTATGGAAACCAATTTGACAATAAATTTCATATTAAAAATAAATAAATAAATAAAAAAGAAACATCAGATGGACCCTGGGAGGGTCAACCTTTAGAATATACGCTGTATACTCTACAAAACTATCAAAGACACAAAAGAAAAGAATGGGGACATATTCCAGACTGGAGGAGAATGACAAGATGGGTTAATAGAGCACATTTTCTCAGATGGACTGCAACTGATGAAATGTGAATAAGGTCCATGTACTGAACAGCAGTGTTATCAATACTGATTTCCAAACTTGGAGGGTTGACTGTGGTTTGACAAGAATGTTCTGGTTTCTGAGAAGTACAAGTGATGGGGCATTACTATCTGCAACTTCTTAGTTTCAAAAAGGATGAATGACAATGGGTATGTGATTATGCAATGAATGAGAAAGGAGGATACAGTAGATGACATTAATGGTTGGAAGGAAACTCTGGATGAGGGGAATTTTTTGTGCTACATTTGAAACTTCTATGTAAGTCTGAAACTATCTCAAAATAAGTTTTCTAAAAATTTACTGCTGGAATTCAGCTTATCTAAGGCAGGAACCACTTTTGTATAGAAAGAAATAAATGTGTTCTTCTCTGAAAATATTAATAAAGATCTGGTACCTGAGATCTGGTTAACTGTTAAATTAAGTGAACACAGCCCTGAGAACAAGGAAACTAATTAGCTAGCTAGCTAGCTATTAACTTTAGACAAGTCACTTCACTCCTTGGAAGTAATTTTCCTTATTTCTAAAATGAAAAGATTAAATGAGATTATCACAGGTCAGTGTTAAGAAGTCTGGGCAGGAATGTATACAGTCTTATCAGCTGATAAACAAATGCATGACTTAAGTTAAGCCATGGTAACTTCCAACACATTTATAAAACAAAAACCAGCACGGCTTCCAACAGCTGAAGGACCATCCGCCATTTTGAAAAGACAGAAAGTTAACACTGTTCTAAAATGCTTTCTATATAATTATGTATAGCAGATACAGGAACTACAAAATTTTTTAAAAATATTTCTATGGCAGATTGAAGAAACAGCCAAATTTTCAACCTAATTCTAAACTATCTTTGAAACCTAAAGATGCTGTCTTATTCAAGATATCTTGTGTTTCATTGTTGTTATATACAGCTCTGTTTATAATTAATAATTACTGAATAATGAAACCCAAACCAACAATATTGAACATAATCAGGGCTTTAAATATATGCACAACTTTTATTTTGGTGTTAGCTTTTAACAAAGATGTTGTGCCTGGGTGGCTCACTCAGTTGAGCATCCAACTTCAGCTCAGGTCATGATGTCACAGTTTGAGTCCAAGCCCCACACTGGGCTCACTGCTGTCAGCACAGAGCCTGCTTTGGATCCTCTGTCCCCCTCTCACTCTTCCCCTCCCGGCTCACGCATAAAAAAATACAATACAATACAATACAATACAATACAATACAATACAATACAATACAATAAAAAAGATTTATTGCAGGGAGCCTGGGTAGCTCAGTCGGTTGAGCATCCGACTCTTGATTTCAGCTCAGGTCATGATCCCAGGGTTGTGGGACTGAGCCCTGCACGGGGCTCCTCACTGAGCATGGAGCCTGCTTAAGATTCTCTCAGGGCACTTGGGTGGCTCAGTCTGTTAGGCATCTGACTCATGATTCAGCTCAAGTCATGATCTCACGGTTTGTGGGATTGAGCCCAGTATTAGGCTCTGCTCTGACAGCATGCAGCCTGATTGGGATTCTCTGTTTCCCTCTCTGCCCCTCTCTCTCTGCCTTAATCTCTCTCTCTCTCTCTCTCTCTCAAAAAAAAAAAATATATATATATATATATATAAGATTCTCTCTCTCTGCCTCTCTCCCATGCACACATGCTCTAATTAAAAAAAAAAAAAAAAATTACTGCATTTAAGGTGATCATAATAGCCAATAGATATTTAAAGCTAGCTAGTAGTAGATGAATCACTCCACTAAGCTGTTAAAAATTACCTATGTTTGTGGCCTGGCAAAACAGTTACTGAAGAGCTATGATTTATCAGACACTGAGTTAAAAATCATATAAAACAGTGGTTGGCAAACCTTTCCTCTAAAAGGCCAGACAGTAAGTACTTTAGCCTTTGTGGACCACATATGTTTCTGTAACATGTCTTTCTTTGTTGTTGTTTTTTTTATTTTTTAACAACTCTTTAAAAATGTAAGAACACAGCTCAAGTGCCTTACAAAAATAGGCTGAGGACCACATCTGGCCCACAGGCTATAGCTTGCCAACTTCTGATATAAAATAAAAAGGTTAAAGCAATTCAATAAGAGAAAAGGGCTGGTTTTATACACATATGTAGGTAAACAAAGACTGTTATAAACATTAAACACAAATATATTTACCCTGAATACAACTGGAAATAGGGGGAAAATATACTAGATATACAAATACCATAACGAAAGTGAAATTAAAAAATAAAATTATTTAACATTACATACTCTGGTGTGTATACTGGTAACCAATAGACTAGTCTTCCACCTAATACAAGGGTCTCCGCTGCAAAGTTTAACAGGTCAAAAAACATGTCACTCAGATGATAACTCAGGGAAACAGGAACATGGCTTTCTGGACTAGAAAAAGAAAACAAAATTTCAAAATCAATGAAAAATCTTAAGGCTTAAACTATGCTAATTAAAAAGAACAACATGCTCTTTTCAAAATAGTAACCTATTGCATTTAACTGTCACTTACCATTTTTCAATCCCCTTTGGTATTTCCTTCTGAGAACCTGTTCTTCTTGTAGATTCTCTGATACCATATGGGGCTACGTAAAAAACAAGTAATGTGGTCAAAAGTCACCTAATCACCAATGAGGCGCAGATGGACATCATGGGTCTCTAGAGTGACACTCAAGTAACGCATTGCTGCCTATAAAATATTCCAGCCAAGAATACACAACACAAGGAAGATTCTACTTAAAACCGTGGGAGGGCCAGCAAACCAATGTGTTCTTCAAAAATGTCAGTGTCATAAAAAAGAAAGGCTGTGAAAGCGTGACAAACTAAAAGAGGCCTAAAAGAGATTACCAAATGCAATACCTGATACTAGACTGGATATTATTGTCCCAGAGGGAAAAATAAAGAAATACGAAGACAGTAGAGGTAGGGAGAAGACAAGGCTGACATTCTTGTGTGTGTTGATAAGTTTTGTATTTTAAGTGTAAGTGACTTTAAGGAACTAATTCTACTCCTACTTTTGTATAAAAATAAACTTACGATCAGTGATGATTGCATCAAAATATGTGCCCTTCCTCCAGGAAGGTTTAGATGCATCTGAAACCAGGACATCAAGGTAATACTTCTCTAAACCATACTGCCGAAGATTTGCCCTAATGTTTTCATCTGGTCCTCTCCATTTCTGGTTTTTCCTACTAGCCTTTCCTGAAGGGAAAGAAAAAGGAATACAGAAACTAAATCAAATAGAGCATTCTTACTTCTTGTCATTTAGCTAGAAGTAATTTTTAACTCCTTTACACCTATATTTACAATAAAACTTGTTCAAGTTATTAATTTTATTTACATAAACTTATTTTTATTTCCATTTACTACAAAAAATATTTTGAACAGTAAAACATACTTTCTACCTGATCTTGTTCTGTCACGTTTCAAGTGAAACTGCCTTAAAACACTCATTCAATACTTACCAAACTCAAAGCATATACAAGTAAGATACAGAGCTGAAAAGAACATGGTCCTTTTCCTGCAGGAGCAAACAGCCCCATATAGAAATAGTGATGAATCAGATAAATGATAAATGAAGAGAGCTAACTTGGGAAATATGGAGCTTTAGGACCATGGAGAGAGGAAGCAAAATGGAGACATTACAGAAGAAAAGTTAAAATGAGGATTGAAGGAAGAAGTTCAAAGTTCTGGTTTAGGCATCACAAGTGGATGATGACACTGTTGATTAAGATCAGAAAAACCAAGAGGAAAACAAGCTTAAGGGAAAAAATGAGATTTACTTGAGATGTATCAACCTTGCTTATCAGCTACCTATAGATCATTCAGAAAGAGCTATTTAGTGGGTACAGGCCAGAATATATGCACTTAAAGTTAATCCTGTAAGAACGAATGACATTTTTATTGACCTAGGTGGCAGTTATGTGTTTGTTCTATAGTTTTCTATTTTTATACACTCTTCTGCATCTTATCTACTTCACAATAAAAACAAAATTTAAAAATCAAAAGAAGAAGAATGACATGACTCTGAATAACATGCACTGTGATAGGAGAAGTGGTCAAAGAGAGATGCCTGGAGAAAACAACATGTTAATACAGGTCAAAGAAAACTGCAAGGCCTTAAGGAGCCAGAGACAGAACAGTCAAGCAAGTACCACCTGATGAGATCACTGTCTAGGAAACCAAGGGAGGTTTACAAAGGTCAACACTGCCAAATGATGTAGATCTGTGGTCCTACTAAGAGATTTCAGCAGGCACAGAAGTTAGAAAATACTGGGCAGAAGACAGTGAGAGATGAAGAAAAAGAGACAGCAAGTAAATACCACCTTTCAAGATACACTTTGGCAAAAGGAAAAGGAAAATAGTGGCAGCTAGAGGGCTCCTACAGGAATAGAAAAGGTTTTGTATTTTTAAAATAGCAGAAATCTGAGAATATTTCAGAGTATAGAAAGAGATTATAAGCATAAGAAACAAAGGGCCTATTTAACAGCATCTGGGATAAGCTCTGAAAAAATTCAACCTCAATCAGAATTCTATACAAGTAAACTGAAAGGTTATAAATAACTTTAAACATAATTTTCAGGGGCGCCTGGGTGGCTCAGTCGGTTAAGCGTCCGACTTCAGCTCAGGTCACGATCTCATGGTCCGTGAGTTCGAGCCCCGCGTCGGGCTCTGGGCTGATGGCTCAGAGCCTGGAGCCTGCTTCCGATTCTGTGTCTCCCTCTCTCCCCGCCCCTCCCCATTCATGCTCTGTCTCTCTCTGTCTCAAAAATAAATAAAAATGTTAAAAAAAAAAAATTTTTTTTAAATAAAAAAATAAAAATAAAAAAAACATAATTTTCATAAATAAGAATTCTATTAAATTATACAGGACAATCCCCTTAAAGCAAACATATTGCTTCTACTAAAAGCTAACTAGAATAATTCTTAACACTCTGTCTGCTCTAACATATTGCCAAGAATATCTTTTTCTGGATAGCCCATTTAGGTGAACTTAATATAACCAATTTTCCTTATGGTAAATATACTAAATTCCTTATAGTCAAGTTAGGAAAAAACTGTTCATCAAGCACAATATGTCAAATTTTTTAGGGGGGAAAAAAGTATGGTAAATTCTTACCAATACAATAACTTGAGAATAACTGGGTGACAAACAGAAAAAGGGTGTTTAAAAGGCTGACTCTAGATACAATAATTGAATACCAACATGAACAGAATTTCAAAATCATCAGTGAAACTTGACATTTTTAGTACTATTCAGGTAATATGGAAATATTATGGAATATGGAAGTATAGAAATTTTTCCAGTTTGATTCAATTCCACCCAATCACATACATACATTAGCAAAGTGTCTAGATTTCAAAATAATTTCCAAAATTGCCTCAAAAGCAAGCAAATATTTGTCTCAAGTTAACCTCAGTCTAACGCAGAATCTTCTAAGTTACTATCACTTTAACTGTTTCAAAGATATTTTGGTTGGTTATGAAATTAAAATCGATATAGTATTCAAGGACTAGAAATTAATCTAGTATTCACACAATATATGATTACTGAATAAAAAAATGGTGACAATCTTTAAAAAGAAACTGTATGTTTTATTAATATGGACAGGCTGATTAGAAAATGGCTTGTTTTGGGCGCCCGGGTGGGCTCAGTTAGTCAAGCATCTGACTTCGGCCCAGATCATGATCTCATGGCTCATCAGTTCAAGTCCCACATCAGATGAGCTTGAGCCCTGCTTCAGGTGAGCACAAGCCCCGCTTAGGGTGAGCCCTGCTTCTCTCTAGCTCTTCCCTCTCTCTTTCTCTCTCTCTCTCTGCCCCTTGCTCACTTGTGCCCTCTCTCTCTCTCTAAAAAATAAATAAAATGGCTAGTCCCTCTCCAACTTCTTTCCCAACTCTAAAGTTCACAGCCTTGTAGTTTGCCAACTTTTTAGAAATCTCTTACTATAAAACAAAGGGGAAAAAAAATCTCTCTTACTAAAACCATAAATACCTCTGAGGGGAGAGCTCTTCCTTAGCCATCTTTGTGTTACCCAGGAGATCACTTTGTACATACTGGATCACTTCATAAAAAGCAGATAACCAATGAAATCTTACTGTTTGGAAAAATAAGTAAAACTACATTATATCACAACTCTGTATCTTAACACTAAAGATAGATGTATAATACCATATAAACCTGTTTAATTATTATAAAGGCACATTTGGTACAAGAACAAAGACTGTAACACTGTCTAGAACCTCTACTCACCTAGGCCATGAACTGTATTGTAGTCTATGTCTGTCCCACATACATATGCACCAAAATGAGCAGATGCTATCAGAAGGCCACCTGAAAAAATCACACAATTATGGTCTTTTAACCAAAAAGTCCCAGACTGTTGTTCCTTCCCCTATTTAATTTGATCCAGAGTCTTACTGACTAGCTGTAGGCAGAGTACCATAGAGTAACACTGGTCCTGACTATATTTAGCAGGCCTCAGAACTAAAAAAACAAACCCCAAAGCTGTGCTCATTACAATGGTCACAACATAGGGAATTAATGCATGTCCTGGCATCATTACTCTAAATGCACTACTTAGGGAAAATTACTTTTTGATCAAAATAATGTATGTTTAGACATCTTCATCTGACTTTGAGACGTCTATACAAAGCATCTTGATCCTTGCTTACAAATGAGCACAAAAGGCTGCTACATAAAGAGTTGGCAATAAATAAATTCTGACATTTGGGCTCAATTCCCACTGAAATCAGGGTTTCAAATAACTAAAGAGGGCATAATTAATATGTAAGACATTAATCCCTACAAAAATTAAAATGTTAGGACAAGAAATAGTTATTCCTGTAACCAGTGAAGCAATAATCTCTTTTTTTAAACTGTAAAAATGAATTTCTGAATAACTATTATCAAGCATACACAAAAATAATACAACTTTTCTGTTTACTTCGTGCTGTGATCAAAGTTAGAACAAATATCCCAATGCAATTTGACCGGACTAAATAACTTGTTAGCTGTGACCAGCTCACATACAAAGAAAATCCTAATAAAGATTTAAAAATTAAAGGAAGTCTTTAAAAAGTAATAACATTTTTAAATTGTTTAAGAAAAAAGTCACAAAGTTAAATATTTTAATAACTGTACTTCTCATTGAACTTTACTTTTTAATCATCCAACGTAAAATGCTCTTTGTCCTAATAGCTATACTGTAGAAAGGTGTGTCAGTAAAACGGACATCAGAAATATATTCTTAAACTATGCACCAACTCAGATAAGGGAAAATAACTATGTATTTTCCCTTATATCCTTTACAAAGGTCATCTCTAACACGAGGATGGGTAGTGCCTCCAGAGGGTCAAGATCTATAATTGAATGGTGTTCCTTCCATAGCCATTTAAAACACAGTCTGGGAACATGTACTTAAATATACTTTGCTTGTGAAAAATACTGTAACTGACTGCTATTATTGAAGTCCATGAAGAAGAGAAATGAAGGACTAAAAGTACAGCAGAAACCAAAACCTAGGTTCCCTCATACTAACTACCAGAAGCATTTGTGTGAGAGGTAAGCTATGACCTTACTACTCTTGCTCTATAAATGGAACCGTCCATATTTAGGAAAGATACTGTATTGTGATGACTTGGAATTCTCACAAAATCACTTCACCCAAATTATGAGGAATTACTACAATTCTGCCAATTAAGGCAGATACTCACCTAGAAGAACTAGTTGCCAAGGGGAACAGAAAAGCTTTCCTGCGCTTCCTTAAACAGAACCTTATCCATTTGGTTAGAGTGTGTTTTGAGAAGAGCCAATTTAGAGCACACTGCTGGAAGGAGATGGATAATCCGTTAGACGGCATCTGTTAGTTAACTCCGTGCCCTTTAAGCTTTCAAATTTTAAATAAAATCATTATAAATTAGTTTCTCTGAACTGGTCACTGGGTAATCACTGTTAATCATCTAGTTGTTTTCTCAATTAAATTGAAGCTTTTTTTTTTTTTTTTTTTTTTTTTTTTTTGCATTTAGTTCTAGTCCAGTTGGAGTTTCCTTGATGCTTTCTGGTGGAAGGGGTGATAAAGGAGGGGTGAAGTGGTGCGGGAGGAGGTAATATGACTCACCCAATTTCTTACTATGCTATCAAGTGTACAAATACCACAAACTCAGTGTTTTAATATTTGCTTTCTTAAACTGTAACCACTTTAAGGTTAGGACAATATCTTATAGGCAAAAGGACACAATAAGTCGAACTTCTTTATAACACAGAAACTAATGTATGACTTTCATCGTTAGAGATTTAAGTGAAAAGCCTCATAAAAGTGTAGAAATGAGAAACTGGGATTTGGTTTTGCTGAAAGAAAAGGAGAGAAAGAGGAAAAATGAAGTGCAATTATATCTACTTTATCCTTTTTAAAATAGAACTCAAATCACACCAGCTGCCTGAGCAAAAGGATATTGCTGGAAAATAAAAATTTTACTAGGTAAGCTATTCAGTCTACAAAGAAAAGGAAAAGGAGACTACAAAGTGTTGTGGACAAAAATGAGAAGGAAGCAGAGACTCTTCCATAGGTTTATAGGGATCAATTATCTCTTCCCTCCTTTTCTCTTCCCATGACCAGGACAGTCAGTTTCCCAACACCTGGGACCTGTGTCTATCATTCTGCAACGATGAAATTCCAAAAGGAGCTACACCCCTTTCCCTATACTATGGCTTATCTGAAGGTAGAAGCAGCCAAGGAATACTTAATAGTCTCTTGGCTATATTCTCAATTACCATAACAGCTGACTTACTTGAGATGGAGGAGAAAAGGAATCAAAAGTGTATCTATGAAGCTCCATCCTAAAATCACACCACAGCTACCTAGAACAACTGGCAGACACTTGTGCCAATTATTTTCATTACAAAGAATTAGATGTTCGTGATTTTAACTCACTTTCCTTGCCTGTTGTCACAATTGTCAACAGTTGCAAATTATGAGTATCTTGGAAATTAGCCAAAGAAGGGAATAGAAAATGAGCTCATGGCCAAATTGTTTATCATCACCATTCAATACTGGCTATATCTAACATCTTTCACCAAACAGGCATCCATGCTTCTAACAAAATAATAATGTAAAAATAATAACCATTACAGTTCACTGAGTGTCTACATGCATCAGGCAACTTCCTAAGAATTCCATATACATGTATTATCTGACTTAACCTCACAATGTATTACTATTACCATTTTATTAATGATGGAACTGAGGCTCAGACAAGTAAAGAATGCTGCCCAAAGTGACATAATAACTGATAGAGTAAAGATTTAAACTCATCCTATTTGCTTTCTCTATACCATTTAATTTCCTTTGGGGTCAGCACCAATTGAAATGACATATATACTTAGCTTACCAATTAGATTAACAAAATTAAATTTGTTATCAAACAAATTAAGTAAGTAAAGGGGCACACTCAGTTAATGTGACTTGTATACCATTCACAACTCTTATATATCACAGGCAGGCTGGTACCATTATAGTACTCAACATATTCATGCTCATCAATCCTGTAGCTGTGCTCATATTAGAACAACAGGACTTCCTAACTTCCTAACTACTAAGAGGATTGAGCTGGCCAATGATACATACCTTCTCTCTTGGGAAAAAAAATGGAGATACACAACTTTTAAAAAATCTTATTAACGGGCATCTGTGTGGCTCAGTCAGTTAAGCGTCCGACTTTGGCTCAGGTCATGACCTCAGAGTTTTGTGAGTTTGAGCCCTAGAGTGGGCTCTGTGCTGACAGTTCACAGCCTGGAGCCTGCTTTGGACTCTGTGTCTCCCGCTCCCTGCCCCTCCCCCGCTCAAGCTGTCTCTCTCTGTCTCTCTGTCTCTCTGTCTCTCTGTCTCTCTCTCTCTCTCTCTCAAATAAAAAAAATTTTTTTAATCTTATTACAATTAAACTCAACATATTCACTAAAATGAACAAATAGTGTGCTTCTGCAGTTCATACTGTCATCCTAGACAACAACAGCAGACTGTCTCAAAGAAAAAGGAAAGGCATTTAGGCAGGAAAAGATTATGCTCTCCTTTCAGTTTCCCAGAAACCTTCTACTCTGTAACCTTGAGAAAATCACAGGTCATGAGAAGTCAGTGGATAAAGCATTCGGGAATGCAATACATTTTAATTTTGTGCTTTTAAAATGAGAAAAGATTGAATGCACTTGACTTTGTTTTTAAATACTAGAAAAGGAAGCATAAGGATAAAAATATCATCAAATACTTTGTGAAAAACTATGGCCATGGAAGAGGGCACTGGGCTACTATTTCTGCAATCCTTCAGAAGGTACTACCCATCAGTGAGACAAAGGCCCAAGAAAGAGGACAGATGATACTTAGAACTGTGTCTATTCACAGTTATGGATTATCACCAAGCTAAAACTAAAGCACCTAAAACTAAAGCTCGAAATCTATGCTTAGATTACAAACACAAATTACAAAAATATATTTTAGCAGCATTTTTTGCAAAGATCTTCCTCTTTGCAAATTTCCATTAATTGTCCTATGTAAATAGTCACATGACCAAGATATCCTAACCACTCTAAGGAGCTGCTCTAAAGCAGCTTAAATTAGAGGCAGGTCTCCTTGCCTCTTAACAACACTGAAGGTAATCAATATTTTGATTGCTGTGGCAGTTAGCATTTCATTATACACCCAACCTCATATACATCAAGGGAAAGGAAAGAAATTTTACGTACATTAGGAACTCTGTAAACTTTATGGTGTTGTCTACATATTGTATACATATTAAGTATTATGTACATGTATGTATCTCAAAGACTTCTCAGTTCACAGGAAAAGTTGTTAAAGTTCAAGAACAAATTAAGGATTAATAAAGGGTTTAACATTTGGAAAAAGAAATTGGATCCATTCCTCATAGTATACAAGAAAAATTCCAAATAAACCAGAGATTTAAAAGAAAAAAATTAAAACTATAAAAGCACGAAAAGAAAAACATAGCTAGATTCCTCTATATAACTTAGATGCAGGGAAAACTTTTGAATGGCAAAAAAGCAATTACTTGCAAAGTTAAATGGCAAATGGAAATAATATATTTAATTTTGTATGTGTGTACATATATATGTATATATTTAATAATTTATACATTTTATATACATATGGAGAACAGGGGTAAAAAAGGAGGGTGCCTAAGTGGCTCAGTCAGTTGAGAGACTCTTGATTTTGACTCAGGTCATGATCCCATGGTGGTGAGATGGTGACCCCCTTGCCTTGGGCTCTGCGCTGGGTGTGGAGCCCCTTGGGATTCCCTCTCTCCCTCTTCCTCTGCCCCTCCCCCACTCGTGCCTGCACACCCTCTCTCCCTCTCTCAAAAAGAAAAAAAGAGAAAACAAACAAACAAACAAACAAAAACAAAAAACAAAACAACAGGAAAGAAGAGGGAGGGCTAATGTCCCTAACATACAAAATACTTTCAAAAATAAAGAACAAAATGTCTACATAAAAATGGACAAAAGAGAGGAAAGATAATTCAAAAAAAGTTAAAAAAGTGGCCCCTAAAAAATCAAAGATTATTAAACTTCACTCATAAGAGAAATACAAAATAACACTACATCGAGATAACATTTTCATCCAACCGACTGGCAACACCTGAAAACCTGGAAAATGAACTGTGCTGGTGAGGCTGTGGGAGAACAGGGACTCTCATGTGCTGTTGGCAAGAATATAAAATGGCACAATGGAGAGGAATTTGGCAGCATTTAACAAAACTACACACGCATACATTCGTCAACCCAGCAATCCTACTTTTAAGAATTTACCCTAGAGCCACATCTCCAACATTATGCGAGTATATATTCAAAAGATTATTCATTGCAGGCATTATTTATAACTATAAAACACTGGACACTCCCCATGTCCAAGTATAGGAGACCATTTGAATAAATTATAGTATGTACACCCATGGAGTACAACTATAAAAAAGAATGAAGACAATCTCTGTGAATTAACAGAAAGTGATTTCCAGGAAATACTATTAAGTGAAAAAAAGCAAAGTTGTGTAAGAAAAAAAGTAGAAATAAAATGTACATATATCTGCTTATCCTTAAAAAAAAAAAAATGGAGAATCAACTAAAAAAGAAGTTGGTTATCTACAAGGGATTGGGCGGGGAGGAGGGTGGAAGAGATAAGGAGGGGAGTGACATCTGAGTACACCTCCTGTATAGTTGACTTTTGGAAGCAAATTGAGCTTCTACATATTTAAAAAATAAATCAACAAGAATGGAAGGAGGTAAAAATCTAAAACTGAGGGCAAACAGAAAAAATGAACTCCGAACTGATTTGTAAATGAAGGGGAAAAAGAAGCACCATATTTGACTTTACTGACAGTTAGGTGAGGTAGAGAACTGAATACATACCCCAAAAACGTATCATTTTGATAGGGTTTTGTATTGTTTTGCTTTGCTTTTAGAGGTATGGACCAAGCAATTTTGAAACTATTTTAGATGCATGATAGGAATGAGCAAAAGAATAAACCTGTGCATGGTGAGCAGAAACACGATTCTCACTGAAGAAGAAGGCACATGTAAAAATGGAATAGGGATAGGCAAGAAAGAAATCTGTCAGCATAGACCAGAATTTGCAGTGTACATGAACATGTAGGAACATGTATCTGCATACACATTTATACACATAATGTGCTCATACACACACAAGTGTCCTAGCTTCCCGGCTGAAAGAGTTGAGAAACAAAGATGTCTAGCACCCAGACCTTAGTGGTCTCTAATCCCATTTTCACTAAAAGAAACAATGGTTTCTTAGAGAAATGACTGATTCCAGGATTTGGGCAGGTAAAAAGATAAGCCAGAAAGTAAGAAAGTGCTCAAAAATAAAAGAAGATAGAAACGTGTCACAAAGATCCAGTGCAAAAGGGCTCTCACTTGGCAAATGTGGGACAATTTGAGCAACAAAATAAGTAATAAGAAGAGAAGAAAGGGCTCTTGCTTATAATAAAATGAGTGTTAAAGGGTTATTGTGGGGGGAATGCTGTTATTGGAAATCATCCCTTTGTAACCATCAAAGTTAAGACTGGTTCAGGCAAGAATCATCAATGAGTGCTAAACCTGACAACCTGACAGGGGTGAGGGTAATTTAGATGTGGAATACAATATTTATGTGGTTTTAACGTGTCTCCCTGAAAAAACATAAAAAGAAAACAAATAATAAAGCAAAATGAGGCCAAGTGTTAATAATAGTTTAATCTGGGTCAAGTATATGCCAGTGGTCTCTGTTATATTTTTATTCTTAGATCTTTACTATAAGTTTGGTATTATTTCCAACAAGAGTTTAACAAAAAAGTGGGGAGAGGGAGCGCCTGGGTGGCTCAGTCAGTTAAGCGTCCGACTCATGATTTCAGCTCAGGTCATGATCTCACAGTCATGGGTTCAAGCCCCGCATGGGGCTCTGCGCTGACAACATGGAGCCTGGAACCTGGTTGGAATTCTCCACCCCCCCCCCCATCTCTCTTCCTCCCTCCCTCCTCTCCCTCCCATGTGCTTGCTCTCTCTTTCTCTCTCAAAATAAAATAAACTTAAACAAAAAGTGGGGGGAGGCACTTAGGATAATGAAGAAAGAATCAAACAGGTAATATGTTCGATGTGGGATATATGGAGACACTGGAGGAGTGGGGAAGAGAGACTCACTAGCAGATTAATTCAACAACAAACACAGAAAATCATTCCAAGTTGGAAATCTCTTGACTTTGATACTATTTCTTCCTAATCACATGTGGAGACATTCTTCAATTAGTTTATGGTATAATAGTTGGCCGACAGATCCTAATACAGATAGGATAGCAGTCAAGGGCATGAGCTTTGGAGTTAGACTGCTTAAGTTTGAATCTCATGAAATTTATACACTGTATAACCTTAGCTAAGTCACATAACCTCTCCCTGTGCCATAATCTCCTCAGGAAGATTTTTTCTTTCTAATTCAACAATGTTAGCTATTGCATCAACACTGCTTCCCAAGTTTCTGATGAGGAAAGACAGCTACAGGGAGAAACTCCAACCACAAATATAATTTGTTCCTACATAATCTGAATTACAATGAATTTAGCCAGACAAACCTAAATGCTAGTATCCCCTAGGCATGAATAAGACCCAGCAAAACACGGGGTGAAGCAGGAAAATCTAATCAAGTGTGTACAGAAAACCCAGATTGCAGCCTCAGCAGCCAGGCTCTAGCCCATTGGTAATTAGTCACTTTTCTTACTTTCACACTTACTTATAGACCTCTACAAACCAAACCAAAGATAAGACACATTACCCATTTTTTTCCATGTAAATATATGGTTATCAATTTTAAATGATGAACACATTTTTTTGTCTTGTCACTCAAGTCTTTTTTCCACCCAAGAGTTCTCCTACTTAAATAAACTATATAGCTGCAAAACACTTCCACAGTGCATG
This sequence comes from Panthera pardus, assembly GCF_024362965.1. NCBI lineage: Eukaryota > Metazoa > Chordata > Mammalia > Carnivora > Felidae > Panthera > Panthera pardus. Next base: position 38,412,011 of record NW_026526732.1, read on the forward strand.
GTATTGCAGTGGACAGTATGCTTCTCCACCTAGTGGCTTACCTGGGGAAAAAGTTCACAAAATTGTATCAGCATTATCTTTGAAGTGGTGAAAGTGTTACATACAGGGCTATTACACAAATATGTGGTTGTCTCTTAGCCACTGTCTTATGATAATTATGATTATTGTCCAAATGTACTAATCTTTTAGCAAAAATATTACTATGACCTTGACTAATATAGACAAGTAACATCTATGCACTATTTTAACAGTTAAATAAAAATACCTGTTCCAACAAACGGATCAAAGACAATATCATTTTCTTTCACTTTTCCATGGTTGGCCATAATAAATGATAAACCAGCATCCATGCTTGTATTTCCAATAAAGTGTCTCTTTTTAACACTGTATGACTCAATAAGCTCTCTCTGTCCATCTGCAATCTAGATCAGAGATTCTTCAAATTAGTGTAACTGCATAACAGAGTTAAGATCATTATTCACAATAAAACCACAGGATCTGAATGATAAGAACTTCTTTCCACTTACCATTGCTCTAAACTTGTTCCTTTAAAAACTGTAATTGAAGTGATTATGGACAATTACCTTGTATTTTTTAATGGTTGCAAATGACTTTGACTTTTCAAACTAAATTTGCATTGAATTTGAACGCAATAAATCCAGGGGTTGGTGGTGAATAAACTTTAGCCACCTCTTTTTTTTCTGCTAAATAACAATATTCTGTAACATAAGGCTCAGCTTCCATTACCCACTTACAGCCTTAGGGGAAGTGGGCAGAACTGCTCTGCAGTAATCTCATTTCTTTTCAGCAGGCAAGCTCAAATTCGAGAGCTCCACAAAGGAGATCCCTCAGCTATCACAGCACTCTGCCTTCTCTCTGCTTAAAAAGCAATTCAGACTTTCAGACAAGTCTTACATTATTTTTCCCCCCATATACCACCTCCTACCTAGACCCTGTATCTAACAAGCCTCTTGCACTTCACAGGAATCTCTGAAAAAACAAACAGAACACATAACCACATATTTCCCACTGATTTTAATTCACACAGTAGTTCTGAGCCTTCGAAGGTCTAACATTAAGCTTTTAAAGAAACGATCTGAAATAGGTAACAAGAACACCTGCTTACCCATCTACCAAAATAAATATTATGTGGATTCTCAGGGATGCAGTTTGGATCCAAGCCATAATCCTCCAATATAGAGAATATATGCTGTGGCTTCTTTAAATTCACTTTTCCTTCAAATGGCAGAAATTCAAGTGCCTAAAAAATAAAAGTAATTCTCATGTCTCATTAGAATAGTAAAGGAAAAATAGTGCTTACAGAATAATACCTATCTTGTAAGTTTGATATCAGCATTAAGACAAAACATGAAAATGACCTAGCACACAGTGTACTACAAAACAAGCACTTAGCAGAGCTGAGTACTATCACCTATCAACAGCAGCCAGACTACATTTGATTTTGATTTTAGCTAAATTCACTTACATCTATTCGTTTGACTTTTTCTTCTTGTGACAATGTTTTATTAAATGTGTGAATCTTTATTTTATATGTAGAATCTGAATGTAGGAATGGAACCTAAAATAAAAGCAGATAAATTCTTTTAAGTTTAGTAGTTCTACAGTATATGTAAATATACCTATATAAAACCACATTTCACTACGCACCATCTTCTCCGCAGGGTAGTTTTTAAGAGAACTATACAGCTCCTCTGGAGATTTTCCATGACCCCATAGTTCAAATATGGACCTAGGAAATAAATGATTAGTACTAAATTCAGTAAAGAAATCAGCTCGTGCAGTAATATATAACAAATACTTCCCTAGTTCATTATGCTTGCTCCACTAATACAATACAGTAATACTATTACCTGTATTTTCTAAGCTAGAAATAATGTGTCCTAAAAATCAACATAGCTTTAGTTCAAATTACACAGAAAAGTTTCACTTTGCACAGAAGGAGGGAAATTTAACATGAGTCAAGATTTTTCCAGGTTTTCATCATTGTATTCTTATACTAGAATACAAATCATGCAGTAACATCATTTATTTTAGTGAAACAGGTAAAAAGGTGCAGTAAATCCAATTTTCCCAAAGTCTTCTCCATAAGACAAAAAGAAAAAAGACCAGCTAAAATGTTACTATTAATAATACTTAGCTAATACTAACATTTAGTAACTAGTAGTTACTCTCCTAACGATTACAAAAAGCAAATTACTATATTAAAAAAAAAAAAATCCAGGGCACCTCGGTGGCTGTCTGACTTTGTCTCAGGTCATGATCTCACGGTTTGTGGGTTCAAGCCCTGCATCAAGCTCTGTGCTGACAGCTCGGAGACTGGAGCCTACTTTGGATTCTGTGTCTCCCTCTCTCTGTACCCCTCCCCTTCTTGCGCTCTGTGTCTGTCTATCAAAAATTAATACACGTTCAAAAAAAATTTTTTTTAATCCTAAAGCTTCCACCAATTTCCAGGAACATTTAGACAATTACAAGCAAATTTCATACAAACATTGCAAGCAAGAATTCATTGTAATGGAACTGCATTCTACATAGTAGCACAGTTTTGTGCATCTAAATTCAAACTACTTTGTAACTGTAATTAATGCTGCCATTAGGATTGAGAATATTATCCTTTGAAAACGAACTCTTCCTTTCCTTTCCACACAAGAGATGATAGTCAGGATTCTGCTAACAAATAAAATATCAAAACATATTTTATGGCAGTCCTCACTTTTTGTCATTTCAACTTGAATCAGCTCACCCAACTAAAAGCCATCTAGATTTTGTATACTTTGGTTATAATTAAGTGTGGCATTTATCCTCTAAAATAACAGCATTTACATCTTATACCATATTCCTGTTTATACAGAAGTTTAAAAACATTATCCCAAAATAATTATTTATGCATTCCACCACTAAGATTCCCCCACCCTGCTTCAGCAGAGAACTCCCTGTTCTACCACCACCATCCAGTGGCAAATTCATGTAACTGCAAGCTACAGTGAGCTCCCCACAACTAACCCCTTCTATTCTCTGCCACTAGAGCAAAAAAGGACAGAGTAGTGTAAGTATGGTGTACAACCTGCAGGAAAACATTATAAGTTTCTCTTACTTGGCACACACTGTCCGTTTCATTAAGTTTCTGGCAATATCTTCAGAGGGAATGCTAAGAATCCAAAAAGGAGACTGAAAAAAAATAACAATATATACAACTTACTTGTAACTGGTTTTATGGCCTCATATGCTTCTATTCAAGAAGTCAATAAGGAGAGATTCCTATCTGCAACTTCTATGTAAGAATACCTGATCTGACTCTAACCAAAATAAAAATTGCTCCAATAGTAAAAAAGTGAATTATTTTAACAGGTAATTTGTTAGGATACTAAACTACAGCATCAGAACATTTTTATAAATGACTACAAATGCAAAGGTCAGCAAATACACAGCTAAGATTAATTCTGTATTTGTTCTCTTATGTATTTTGACCAAAATAATTAATGCAAAGGATGCATATTTTACCCCAAACTATAATCTCAGAATTTTTTTATTATTATCATTCCTTATAATGCAGCTATTTTATTTTTAACTTCTAAGTAATGTATTTCTTGAATGATCCCTCTCTTTTAGGTAGTTGTGGGCATCTGAGTGGATAGATGAGGAACTCTGAAATAACTATGATGGAAAATCATAGGGTATGTTATTAAATTATCATTATTTACTATTTTATCTAAGGAAAACAGTTCCAGGTGCCCCAGGAGGGTTTACCAATCCCCTGTCTCAACCCTCAAGATTAAGGCACTTTTTATCTCCACCCAAATAACACCTTGCCAGAACACATAAACACAAAGCAGCCTCCTGACCTCAGTTCAACACTTTCACCCAATTATATCCACAATCTCCCTCTTTTCCGCCTCCCTCAATACACGAAAGTCAATCAGGAGTAAAGTCCAACTGTAGCCGACTTTCAACTAAGTTCTCTCATTTTTTGGAAGAAATCCTCCCTTCCATACCCTGTCTTTCTTCTTCCAATATTTATACTAGTCTACAGAAAAATTTCAATGGAAATATTATATAACCCTGTTAGTGATGAAGGCTACATAGCAATATGTGCCTATTAATAATAATATTATATGTTAATAATTAATATTAATAATATCAAGTGAAAAAGAGACTTCAGAAGTTCACAGTATTGGAACTGAAGGGGAAAAAGCATATGAAAAGAGACTGGAAGGTAGTACCCTCAAATTATAAGTCATGTGAAAGAAGAATTGTCAATGACTTTTTTCTATTTTCCAAACTTCTCTAATACACTGATAAACTATCAAATACAAAATACAAATCTCATCAATTCACATTCTCATAAATGCACAATTTTAAATTTTTAAATAATTCTCAATATGAGTCTGAAATTCCACTAAATTCTAAATTCTAATCATACCTCATCAACGGAAAACAGCCCTTTTTTTTCATTTAAGGGACAGATACCCATTATGGTACAGATGCTGAGCTAAAAAAACTAGTAAACTAAATGAATATTGAAAATAAACTTGAATGACTTTCCAAAACCACAACTTTTTTCCCCAAAAATATGCTTTTTATTTAATTTCCCCTAGAAACAGATACAAGCAACTATACAGATATAAATTTAAGATTTGCAGTTTTTCTCTTCAAATACAAGATTCTACTTATAAATATGTTGTACATGGTCTAATGAAAAATATAAATTCAACTTACCTTTCCATAAGTTTCCTGATTACTGGTGAACTGACCTCCAAAAAGTGAAAGCAAAGACTTTATTTCCTATATTGAAAATATTATAGAAAGAACACATTTTAACACAGGGAACTCAAAGCCTATTAACAGATATAGGTATAATTAGATCTTTTTAAAGAGTGGGTTGGTGATCTACCCGAAGCATTTAAGTGTCAACACCAGACAAATTACAACTCTAAGCTCTGAAAAAATTTTACAGCCACACCATGGTAAATAATTTCTGAGAAATTTTAGACAAGAGGATTGCCAAAAGACTTGGTCAGAAAATGCCTGATTTTAGAAAATACTGGATGACAAAAACTACAGATTAGCAAATCTGACAACTGATCAATAAAATGAATTAGTAAACAAATGAGTTGAGGATTTTCAGACAAGAAATAAGTGATTAACCAGGAAGCATCACTGTGGATTCATTAAACAGAAGTTAATAGCAAGTGAACTTCCTCTTCTCTCTGGATAAAGTTATAGAACTAGAAAGAGAACACAGTAGCTACTTTAAAAACATCGGGAATGCAAAGCTGAAATCTGTTCAGATAGTATGTATATTCCATGAAGCAATCACTTTGTATTGTTAAATACAAGAGGACTATACACAGTTTACAATTTGTACTGCTAACAAATTTACTCTCCTCAAATAACATAAAGCAGGTAGAATCCCACTGGTCTCTGTAGGTCTTATGGAGGTAACCTAATTAGAGATGTGTCCCCTCTGCTGGGTGCCTACAGTCCCCTTTCATCCCAACTATAAGGTGCCTTGATCACCAAGCTCATCATGAGCCACAGCCACCATGAGACAATATACCTAGACCACCTACATCCTCTACTTCAAGACCAAAAAGAATGGAAGGTTTCAGCAACTCATGCCTTTTCTGTTTTTCCTTTTGTCTATGAAATAAATCTTTTTTTTTTAATTCCTGGTAGTAGAAGGAGCTAAATTCAATTGAATTATATGGAGAGACTAAGAACTAGCATAGTCTATCAGTAAATCATTGAAAGTAACCCAAAAGTCATTTTGCAACATGGGTGATACACATTTAAATAGGAGGTATCACTGGACTTGGGAGTCAGATGGCACCACAATTTTATTTTCAGTTCTTCCAAATAGGGACCATGTGGTTTTATACAAGACACTTCAGTCCTCCAACTCTTAGTTTTCTCACGTGTAAAATGGGAATCATAGCTACCTCATAAAATAAGGAGTTCTGGGCAACAGGCGCACAGAAACGAGGGTGTTAGTAAAGGAATCAAGATGATGATGACCACAACACTAAAGTCCAGTACCTCAAGAAATCAAGCAAGACTGACAGTTATAATTCTTAAAAGAAAAAAAAAAAAAAAAATGAAGTTCCAGATTGAGTTACTTTGGTCTAGAATGATTACTGTTCATTCTATATTAAATCATATTGTGAGGTCAGCTTTACATTTTTTTTTAATGTTTATTTTTGAGAGAGAGAGCGAGAAAGAGGGAGACACACAATCCAAAGCAGGCTCTAGGCTCAGAGCTGTCAGCACAGAGCCCAACGTGGGGCTCAAACTCAGACTGCAAAATCATGACCTAAGCTGAAATCAGACGCTCAACTGACTGAGCCACCCAAGCACCCCAAGATCAGCTTTACGTTTAAAACATCAAAATTTGCTGCTCCTGAGATATCTTGTTAAAAATTAGTAACAGGCTGGGGTGCTTGGGGTGGCTCAGTCAGTTAAGCGGTGTGAGATCACGCCCTGACTGGGGACTCTCTGTGCAGAGCCTGTTTAAGGTTCTTCCCCTCTTTTTTCCTCTGCCCTCCCCTGCTTGTGTGTGCACTCTCTCAAAAAAGAAAAATAAATAAAAATTAAAATTAAAATTAAAAAAATTAAAAATAAATAAAAATAAAATAAAATAAAATAAAAAAGTAACAGGCCAAAAACCCACAAAGGTTTTAAAAAACACTTAAAATTCCTACTTTGGAAAAAAAAAAGTGAAGGATTATTGAAGTTTAGGGCATAGCATTAGCTCTACTACCTAAAACTTAAGCAATGACTTAAAAACGAGATATGATGACCCAAGTTTCAAATTTATGAGCAAAAACTGTATTAAACTACTCAATCCATTTGGAAAAAGCAAAACACAAAATCTTTACTCTTCTTATGGCAAATTGACTTTTCTAGTTGGGAATTTTTCTCCATTAGGAACAAAAGAATTTATATCAGATATAAAAATACAGCCTGATCTGGGGCATGCCTGATGCATTAATTCATACGAGATTTTCAGTTCTTTTAGTCACTCACTTTTTCATACACTTAGTTTGTTTCAGAGCCAGCAATAAAACCCAGATGTCTCCTTTTAGTACAATAAGGCAGGCGCCAACTAAAATTGGCCCTGATTAACTCTACAAAGGTAAAACCGGACCACACGTACATTCCTAATCTCTCATTTTAAATCATAAAGGCAGCTACTCATTGCAGCTTTCCTGCTTAGCAGTTCTCATACAGTAGACTGACTCAAAAGTGTTGACAGACCTTCTGATTCCCTTCCCCAAAAGGATCCTTTCACTGAATTCAATACTTACTGAAAAACTAACATGTGCAAGGCACTAAGCTATGTAAAGATAAACACACATTTTATCCTCAGAGAGCTTACAGTCTAGTAGAACAAAACATTCAACCTAGTAACTGAAATGTAAGGTGTAAAACAGTGAGTGCTCAAAAAGGTATTATATCAGAGTTCAAGAGAGAAAAGATTACTTCAGTTTTAGAAGTTTTCACGGAAACTGACTTAAGCCCGTAATACAGGGAGAATCGGTATAAATGAAAGAGGACTTCCACTTCCACTGATGGCAAACTAGGTAATTCAGATTAAGCCTTCTGAGAACTAGAGAAACCTGGCATCTGTTTGCAGGCATAGAGACATTATAAGAATTACCAAACCAAACTTCAGGAGAAGCCAAAAATCCCAAGGTGCAGCCACTTGCTTCCTGGGGCATTTATCAATTCCAAAAGCAGCTGTGAGGGTGGAAAGTGTTTTTGACAGCTTAATGGAGCTACAGAAACAGAAGAATATTGGGCCGTCCATGGAGAAGAAAGATGGCTTGATAAACCAATCAGTCTGGACTGAGATCCCCAAAAGCTACATACCAGAGGAGCATGTGTGAATCAGAACAGAAACAAAACTTACCACCAGAAAATGAGTTCAAGTCACTCTAGATCATTAATGTTCCTATATTTAAGAGGATTTACATCATCCCAATCTTCATGTTATTTCTTCAAATAACTTTACAAAGACATCTAGCATATATTTAAAAATAAGCCAGCATCCATATGAAAAAGAACCAAGAGAAACAATACACAAAGATAGCATACCCACAGGACTCCTTTTATCATATTTAACTATGCTTTCTATATTGAAAGGGATAAAAGACATAATTAAGAATTTTATTAAAGGACAAAAACCCATTAAGGAAATTGCGAATTTGAAAAAGAAACAAGTAAAAAAATAAACCTAAAATAGACTAAATACGTGGGTCAATCTCAATGAATATTGACTACGTAAAATCAATAATAGATTGAACACTGAAATAGGAAAGGGCCACCAGACAAAAGGCAGCACAGACCAAAGCACAAAACTGAGGGCATCATTCAGGGAATGATAGGGATTCACTTCAGGTCTCACTGTGGTGGGGAGCTGGAGAAGTGGGAAGGAGGGGACGTGGGGAGAGACAGAGAAAAGAACCATGCAATGGTAGGCTAATGCCAGACTAAGAAGTTTCAGCCCTGGGACAATGAAAATGTAAAACAGAACTGAGCTTTTTGGGAGATTAAATTGGCACTACGGTAAGACAATGACTAAGAATAATTTAAGAGAAAGAAAAGAGGTAAAATGTGCAAGTACTGGGGATGCTGTTAAGACTGCAGCCTAGCCACCCATTCGCACTGTACTGCCTGCCTATGGAGCACGCACCCTCTTTGGCCTCTATTTCCACTTCAGTATCCTCTAAGTGATATCCTCTCTCTGGTACTCCAGAATTCTCTAAAACACCAATGATTACTGGTCCCTTACTGGTTTTAAAAAGAAAAAAAAAAAAATGTCATTTCCTGCCTTAAAAAAGAATCAATGGCTCCCCATTAAATCTAAAATAAGATCCAAATCCCTTGTAATAGTTTCAAAACACTCCAAAATCTGGATCCTACCCATCTCTCCAGCCTCACTGCCCATTACTTCATCCCCACTCCCCACACACCCCACACCACCAGCATAATGAATTCCCTCCGTGCCTTTACACCTGCTTTTGTGTCTTACTGAAGTGGGCTTTCTAGTCCTCTTTACCAACAATTCTTTATTAATTAATATCTATTAAAATATTACTTCCTCCATGAAGCTCTACGCCCTGCACCCCTATCTTGCCAATGCACAAGCCCAGCAAAACATCAATCCTGAATCAATGCCACAGTCTCCTTCATAATTCCTAAGGCCAGTGAATTGAGCACAACTGAAGAAAATCAGAGACTCTCAGGCACAATTATAAACACATGATCTTCACCCTCAGCTGGATTTTCAGCATTTGCTCTAACAACTGTGTTCGCAATTTTTTAACCGATCAGCTCCCTATTTTGCTCTCAATGACTTTTAAATTAAACTATTTTTCTCAACTTCTCCCTCAACTGCTTGGTCCCTAATCTCTCAAGAAATAATCCTGACTCATTCATTACCTAGAAAGCAGACCTTCTGGCAGCCACCCCACATCCAAACTAACTCTCCTTTGTAAGCTGTCTCCTTCTAGTGAAAGGCCAACACCCCCCACTGTGTCTTTATAGCCATTCTCCCCTTCTCTTCACACTACAAACTTTGCTTGACCCTAGGCCTCCCTCAAATTGTTAACCAATCTCTTACTTTCCCTTCTTACGCTCTAGACTGCTCTGGAGCAGTCTATCTCTCCTTTTTTCTCAGCGACCATTAAACCAAGCAATCTAGCTTACCCTCCTAAAATTCTACACAACAGCTTTAGCAAAATTCCTAAAAATTTACCCTCCTGATTTCTGTGCCCTCACAGTCTTCCTATTCTGATACTTGCCTATCCTCTTCATGACCTCCTTTTCTCACTTCCCCTCCATATCAGTGCTTCCAAGCACCTCCATTTGGCCCATCACTCTTTCGACACTGTGCTTTCTCTAAATAATTTCACTTTCCCTCCTAGTATTCATTTACTACCAGTATTCATATGCAGAAGCCTCCCAAACATTTATTACCAGTATATTGTACTCTGTGCCTACTCATATATTCACTGCCCAATCATCTCCACTTATTACACAAACGCATCAAATTTGGCATAACCAATATTTAAATCTTTTATCTGCCTATGCTCTACATTTTAAATGGAGAAGCTCTTATAGGCACCCCAGGAGTCATTCTTAATTGGCCCCTGTTCCCCCCTCTCCCCATATTCAATCATCAAGTCCTGATGATTTCATCACCTAAATATTTTCTCGGTCTATCCCATCCTCTTAGCCCCTGCCAGTTCAGGCCTCCTTGATCTATTAATAAAACTATGTCAACAGACTCATAACTGGTCTCTGATTCTAGACTCAAATTCCTCTTAAATCTGTCCTCATTATTGCCGCCAAAGTGATTTTTAAGGAAAAATCTATTGTCACTTCCTAGCTTAAAAATTTTCAGTAAATTTCCCTTACAAGCTAAATACATTTTCTCTTCCCTTCCAGGGTTTTCAAGGCTTTGCATTTTCTGGCCCCTATTTGCCTCTCCTGCTCTCTTCTTGTCAGTCTCGGCTACATATTTCATAATCCAGTAATAATAAATTGTAATCCTAATTTACTTACTTCTCTGCTTGGCCTGGCTAACTCATATTCATACTTTAGTTACTTTCAAGTGTCAAATGTAAGCGATCTTAAAGACCAACATCCTCCACTCCACAGGTGGATTAGATTCCCCTTCTATGCTCCCATACTTCCCTAAGCATCTATCAGTGCACTTACAAATGTTATTTCATAATATGTTTTCACATCTGTTCAGCCCTTAACCTAAACAGTAAGCTCCGTGAAGACAGAAATAGTCCTTTTCATCTTTATATCCCCAGCGTCCAGCACGTGCAATTACAAGTACTCGGAAAATGTTTCTTGAATGAATAAAACACTTTTTCCAACTTCTCCATTATCTAACTCCTACCACCTACTACCACCATCAGCCATCCCACCCTGCCACACGGGCTCTGACCTACATATTTGCCACTTAAAACACCGCCCTGAGCATTTCTATTGGCTGTCTCTATTCTCCGCTAGACGAAGAGCTCCCGAAGCAAGAGGACCGGTCATATTCACCTAACTCCAATACCTGGCGCATGGGTAGAAGAATGAATGAAAATATTTGGCAAGGCTGAGAGAGTGCGTCTTGGACTTCTTTCTCACACATCCTCCGCCAAGCTCAGATTCTTCCTAGGGACCGAGGGACTGGGGACCCGTGATATCCCCGACAAGCACACACCCCCGGGTCCCTGCTTGCTCAGGCTGGGACGATCGCCGCCGCCCGCACACCAACCCCCACCGTGCCGTCCTCTCCCGTCCTTAAGTTGTGGAGGTCGCTGCGGGCTCACCGGCAGGCGGAACTCCAGGTGCTCTTGAGCCATGAGCAGCAGATATCTATTCAGGGAGCACGACAGCGCCATTGCAGCCGTCCCAGGTGCGCCTGCGCGGCTCGCGCAGTTTCCCACCTTTACTCCTCCCCCTTCTCACAAAGCCTTTTCCGCTGAGGCGGAGCCTGAAGGACCGGAAGCGGAACCTGGGAGAGGTGGGCGCTGTCCCTGGGTTCCCGCATGGGTACTTTGAGCTTGGCAGCGGCTGGAGGAGCAATGTCCGCTTGCAAGGTGCTTTCTGGTTGAGTGCCGGAGGACGAGTAGCTGGTGTGATGGGCCGTGTTGTGCTCAGGAGCAGGTTGTGATAACACAAGTAGTTTCCATTGATCCTCCCACCAGGAGCGAACTTTCAACCTTCTCTACAACAATTCCAATCCTCGTTCTTCAAAACTGGACTGGAATTTCACCTTATTACTTCAGACTTCTCCAACCACTACAAGATTGGACGACCTGGACCACTCGTCTAACGTGCAGTATACTTTTTGTATTTTTTCAGTAACTTCTAAAGGATACATAGCATCTGCGCCAACTACAATAAGCTCTTGACCTAGACCATCTTTTATGGTTCATTCTGTACCTCCCCAGAAAACACAATGTCATCCTCAGAGGAAGTACTCAATAAGTAGGAGGTTGTGATGTTAGACTCACAGGCTCAATCCACAGCCAACTCTATATTAAAACGATGGAAATGCTTCTAACTATTCGCACTGGCACAAATTTCATAGTAGCACATAAAATAAGTAGTAGCATATTCACAATTTTTTTTAATTTGCATAGTCCATGTATATGTGTATTGCTTTTGAGAGTACTGAATCCTTTGCCTTATTGAGAGCAATTTCTTTTGCCTCCCACCATAACATTGTGCATAATACAAGAGTACTGCATATCCCGAGCACCATGTGCTGGGAATATACTAGATACTTAGTAGCAGTGATTAAGAATTTAGGCTGTGGTGTCAGTCTTAGGTTCAAATCTCAACTTCACTATTTACAATCTATATGTTCTTAAGCAAATTTCTTAGCCTCCTTTGACAGCAGTTTTATCTAAATTGGAGTACTACTGCCTCTGTCAAGGGATTATTAGGATTAAGTGGAATAATGTACATAAAGTGTTTAATGTTAATACCTGGTATATTGTACAAACCAATAAATGGAATTTAAGGAGACTTTTCTCCTCTTAAAGTGTGAAAATTTTCTCATAACAAACAATCTCTTTGCTAGGAAAATGTCTTGATAAGTCCACTTAAGTGATAAAGTGAGTCTCTGAGGAACACAGATGTCTCTTGGCTCCAAGGCCTCAGAAAAGGGATAAAAGTGCTCTGAGACATGAGAAGAGAGGTCAAGGTAGGACAGAGAACCAATGAAACATTAGGGGAATGACATGCAGTGCTTGATATGTCCCATCACCAAAACTTGTCAGAATCACCAAACATTAAATTTTGATGGGGCAACTTTTTAGGGGATATCATGCCTGGATTATGATGATGCTGTGTAGAGACAGCAAATGAGAATACACAGTCTAGGAGAACCCAGACAAATTCAAGTTTCACTGGTTCTTCACATGAATTTCCTTAGCTTCCTTTAAGCTAAATCCCCACTAATTCTCCATTCCATAAATGAGCAGACCATGTACATCATGAATCTCAAACTGTTGGGTACATGGTCTGGGAAAGTAGAAATTAACCCTGCATAGGCCAGGCCATTAGCAGTAGTGTGGAACTACTCATTAAACAGCCTTTGAGGAAGTCACACAGCTGTTACATGTTTTTGAGCTTAGAGTCCTTAAGAAGCAGCAAGAGAGTACGGACTTTGAAAGTTGGTGTTTAAACATCTGGAGATTTGCAATTTTTTTTTTTTTAATTTGTACTGGAAGGGGCAAGAGAGTTCATAGTCCGTCTTCTGGGAACTGCTCTAAAGCTCTGTCCATTCTTCATCTACCAGGGCAGACTTCTTAGAAACTTGGCTGCTTCTGTCAGATTACTATTGTGCAAGCATTGGAGTATCTGGTAATAGGCTGATGATGATTGGAAAACCATGGTTATTCCTGAATATTTGGGACCAGAAATTGGAGAGAAGGATCTTGAGTTCTGGTTATAACATGTTGCTATACTGCTGAGACTAGTAGGGCAGAGTCAGTGAGGAAAGGAAATGAGTAAAGAGTTCATAGGTCCCAGCAGCAGAAGTTATATGTAATGTTAAAACTGTCCATACATCTGTCTCAGCCTGAGCATCTAACACTTGAAAAGGGATTGGGTATCACAGAGAACCGTGGAGATTTGTGTACCAGTGAGGGGTAGCAAATTTATTTACAATATGTATTAAAACTAGAAGATTTTTGCAATGAGGAAAAAACAGTTTGAACAGTTTGGAGAATAAAGTTTTATTGGAAGAAGTTATGTAACAACTATGGAAACTTCACTATAGTGAAGTGAAACTTCCTGACAGAGTTTCAGTTTCATGAAATGCCAGAGGGTCTCCAGTAACTTCAATCTTAACGAAGATAATCCAGGAAGAGGGTAAGAGAGAACTAACACTGGGTTCTCTTAGGAAATAAAACAAGTAGGGACGAGGCACCAATTTAAACTTATGCAGCTGCAGTTGATTTAAGTATGACTCAAGATCTCCAGAAGTGGAAAAAAGTAGAGCTTGTCATCTGCTCAAAAAACTCCCCAGAACAAATCTGAAATGCTGATTGTAAATTAGGCCTACTAATTTGCTACCTGTGAATTGTTGGTTCTTGTGCACAGAAAAAAATGTGAAGGAAAATGGGCTGGAGATTCAGCCTTCTGTCCAGGTCATCCTTAAACTCTTAATGCTGCCACAATTCAAATAATCAAAAGCCATGCACTTCCAGACAGATGATTGAGCTAAGCTAGAGAACAACTTTTCCCATATCTTAGCAACTGGCTGCAATAGAAACAGGTTTCCATAAGGAGCCTAACCTAGGGCCTACCAAAATTAGGGATGCCTTCCTTCCTTGGGCCAGTCCTTAATTTGGTTCTTTTGTTTGCAATGAGGTTGAGATTGTAAGATACCAAAAAACATTTTACTCTACTTGTATTCCACTCCAAATACAAGGTAAGGCAAGACCTGGATATTATCCACACTGCACCAGGCTTCAACTTTGTAGCTTCGGTAGCTTTGCACATTTTTGAGTGGGACGCCATTTAAATACTTCTCTTGGGTAGAACTTTGTGAACCAGAGGTAATGTAAATTCACAGTGCATTTGCCAGGTTTGAGCCAGGCCTTTTGTCCTTCCTCCTTCCCTGCTTCCCACTTTCCTTCTCCCCTTCCTTCCTTCATTCCTAAAATATAAGAAGCAAACATGATTTCTAAACAAAGAAAGGCTTTTGGCAAGTAATATGCAAATATTAACATTCCTTCCTGAGAATCTACTGTAACAGGGCACTAGAAGGAGTTTTACTCAGTCCTACAGGACACGGGATCTTAAAGTTGGCTGCGTGTTGGAATTACCTGAGGAATTTTCAAAAATACAGGGCCTGGACTCTATCCCTAGGGATTCAAATTGAACTTGGGGTGTGGCATGAACATATTTTTAAAAACTCCTCAGTTAATTTGATGGCAACCACCAGCAACTTCATTACTTGAGAACCACTTAGAAATGCAAAGTCCTGCCTACCCTCAAATTTGCTGAATCAGAAACTCGGGGGAAGGATCCAGCATTCTGTTTCAAACAGTCCCACCAGGTGGTCTGGTGCACACTGAAGTTTGAGAATCCTTGCCTGGGAAAGAAGAGTATGGATAGATAGGCTTTGAGTCCCAGTACTGTGTACGCCTGCTTGGGGAGAGAACTTATGTGATAAATTGGCAAAATGCTGCAAATATTTTTCTGAGAAGGTGAAACAAGAAGAAAGTATTCCTCTCTTAGCAACTTGAGAATCTCCTTAGCTGAGAAAATATCTAGAATAGCCTACTTAGGTGATTTCCTGTGGGCAATGAATGTTGGCTAGAACAAAGGCTTCAGAGAGAATTTTAAAAATTCTAATGTAAAGAGAAGAGAAATATGTTCTAGGGGTGCCTGGGTGGCTCAGTTGGTTAAGTATCTGACTTAAGCTTAGGTCATGATTTTTCAGTCTGTGAGTTCGAGCCCCGCATCGGGCTCTGTGCTGACAGCTCAGAGCCTGGAGTCTGCTTTGAATTCTGTGTCTTCCTCTCTCTCTGCCCTCCCCTGTTCTCTCTCTCTGTCCTCTCAAAAATAAACATTAAAAAAAGAGAAATATGTTCTAAAGGCAAGGGGAGAAGTAGAGGAAAAGTCAGCAAGATGGCAGGAACTAGATGACACTTTACCATTGCCCTGCCAAATTTGGTTATTAAATGCTTGAAATGCTTGGTGTGGGTTAATTCTTCAGAAACTCAAAGAGGTTTTACACCTAAATTATAGTGGTTGTGCATACTGCCATTAAGAACATAAGGCCAGGGATATCCAGCTGACATCTAGGTTATACTCTTGATTTTTAGATTGAAAGTAGTTGAAATGAAAGTTATCATAGTACTCAATTAGATTTTGGTTTGTTGTGGTAACATTTTAAGGGACTCAGAGATTAAACTAAAACATTTATTGACCAGTTCATTGAGCTAAGGCAATGGGGGCATAAGATAAAAAATTAGATTCCCCAGCTCAAAAAAAGGTCAAAATCCAGTGGCAAGAGATATCCTATTATTCCCCAGTTAGACTGTGTAAGGTTCATGCTAAGAAAAAATATCATGGATTAGAGCTGAAGAACCAATACTGTGGTTGTGGATTGGAGTATTAGGGAAGACTTCCAAGAGGCAATAACCCAGTTTTGAAAAGTAAACAGATTTCCATGGGTGTGCTCAGTTTAGTTGGAATAGTAAAAATGGTTGGCATATGGGATACAAGTGCAGGAGATGAAGGTGAAAATGCTGATGAATAATTCTGAGGGAACACAGTGAGGTTTTCATAAGCAGGAAAATTGCATAATCAGGTCATAATGTAGAAAGAACTCTGATGGAGACTGTGCTAGAAAGCAAGCCAGTGGGGGCATGGAGCCCAGTCAAGTGATTCTAGAAATGTTCAGAGCAAGAGAGGATGGATGAAAAGGCAGACAGACACTGGACACTGAGAGGAATGAGTTGATTTTTGTTTCAGGCCCCTCAAGGTAACATCATGTCTGAGGGCAAATTGTTTGGGACCAATGGGCTGAGAGAATATTCAGGCATACATGTTCTGTAAACTGAATGTACAAATATGTTGAGAATACACTGGAGGGTGGACGTGGACAAAAGCAGGGAGATAGTGCAGAGGCCAACTGCAATAATCCAGACAATAGATGATGAGAACTTGGCCAAGATGACAGAAGTATGAGTGGTGGGAAGTGGTCAAATTCTGAATATATTTGGAGAATACTGCTAAGGTTTGTGAATGGGTCGGATATGAAGTATGAAAAACAGGAGTCAAGGATAACTGCAAGATTTTTGGCCTGAGCAGCTGTAAGATTGCAGTTGCCATTAATAAAAATGGGACGATGGAAAGGAATGGGCAGGGTGGAGGGAAATAAGCTTAAGGTGCCTGTTTTATATCAGTAAAAAATATAATACATTCACCTAAAAGAAAAATTGACTTTGGGATTGGTTTTGATTGTGGATTCATCCCTACCTATGTGATTTGAAATAATCATACAAGAATCTGATTCTTATTTTTTAAATTAATTAATGATTTTTTTTATTTTTGAGAGCTGGGGTGGGGCAGAGACAGAGGGAGACAGAGGATCCAATGCAGGCTCTGTGCTGTCAGTGCAGAGCCTGATGCGGGGCCTGAACTCATGAACTATGAGATCACGACCTGAGCCAAAGTTGGACACTTAACCAACTGAGCCACCCAGGTGCCCCCAGGAATCTGATTCTTCTCAATTAAAGGTAGACTTTTCATTAAGGTTATTTAAGCTGAATCAGAAATACAGGGTTTTTTTTGTATTTATATTGCTATAATAAAAGCTGATTCACAAGCAGATAATCAACAGGTATCAGCTTCATTTTAGTGAATTGGAGTAGTGGGCACTTAATGAAAGTATGGGTATCAACTTTTGTAGATGGTCTTTTGATATCAAAATCTAGAAATGTATGAGCATAGCAATAATAAAGGCTGTGCTCTTGACCTCGGATTCTTAGAAGAGGTATGTCTACAACTCTGTCAGTGGATCTTTCATATATTAGGATCAATTTATTATACATCTTTTATGTCAACCTCTGTTTTTAGTACTATTTTAAAAATTTCAGATGACTCGTTGGGACTTACCCCAAGTATCAAGGTTGGTGCAACATTCAAAAATCAACTAATGTAATCCATCACATCAACAAGCTAAAAAAAATCACATGATCGTATCAATAGAGAAAAGGCATTTGACAATGCCCAACACCTATTATGATAAAAACTTTCACTGAACTAGGACTAGAGAGGAACTTCCTCAACTTTGATAAAGAATTTCTTTAAAAAAAAAAAAAAACCTACAGCTAACATCATACTTAAAGTCATAAAATCAAAGTTTGCCCACTAAAATTAGGTACAAGGCAAGGATGTCCCCTCTTACCACTCCTCTTCAGCATCATAATGTAGGATTTAGCTAGTACAATAAGACAACAAAAGAAAATAAAAGGTATACAGATTGGGAAGACATAAAACTATTTTTGTTCACAGATCAAATGGTCATCTAGGTAGAAGATCCAAAACAATAAAAAAAAAAAAAAACTGAAACCAATAAGCAAATAAATAGTGAGGTTGCAGGATAAGTTAATACGCAAAAGTCAAGTGACATTTGAAATTAAAAACACATTACCATTGACATTAGCACTCCCAAAAATGAAGTACTTAGGAATAAACCTAACAAAATATGTATAAGATCCTAACAAGGAAGACTACAAAACTCTGATGAAAAAAATCAAAGAACTCAATAAATGATAGCCCATGTTCATAGGTAGGCTCAATATTCCATATTGTTAGGATGTCCATTCTTTCCAAATTGATCCGTAAAATCAATTGGATTTGGAATGCAATCTCAATCAAAATCACAGCAAGTTATTTTGTGGATACTTACAGATTCTGAAGTTTATATGGAAAGGAAAAAGACCCAGAATAACCAACACAAGGTTGAAAGAGAAAAATGAGGTTGGAGAACTGACTCAACCCAACTTCAACACTTACTATGATGCTTCTAGTAATAAAGACCGTGGAATTGGTGAAAACAACCAGATCAATGGAACAGAACAGATTGCTTAGCAATAGACCCATATAAATATAATCAACTAATCTTTGACAAAGCAACGTAGGCAATAAAATGGAGTAAAGATAGTGTTTTCAACATATGGTGCTGGAACAACTGCATATCCACATACAAAAAAATGAATCTAGACACATACCTTACAACCCTCACAAAAATTAACTCAAAATTGATCACAGGCCTAAATGTAAAATGCAAAACTATAAAACTCCTAAGATATAAGAGAAAACCTAGATGACATCAGATATGGCAAGATACAACACCACAGTCATGATCCATTAAAGAAATAACTGATAAGATGGACTTCATTATAATTAAAAATTGCTCCATGAAAAGACAATGTCAAGAAAATGAGAAGACAAACCACAGGCTGGGAGAATATATTTACAAAAAGGTACACCTGATAAAAGTGATTATCCGAAATATACAAAGGGTTCTTAAAATTCAACAATAAGAAAACAACTCGATTTAAAATCGGGCCAACCCAGGGGCACCTGGGTGGCTCAGTTGGTTAAGCGGCTGACTTCGGCTCAGGTCATGATCTCACAGTTCGTGAGTTCAAGCCCTGCGTCAGGCTCTGTGCTGACAGTTCAGAGCCTGGAGCCTGCTTCGGATTCTGTGTCTCCCTCTCTCTCTGCCCTTCCCCCACTCACACTCTGTCCTCTCTCTCTCTCTCTCTCTCTCAAAAATAAATAAGCATTAAAAAAAAATTAAAAACACGCCAACCCAGACATCTCTACAAAGAAGATACACAGATGGCAAATGAGCATATGAAAACATGCTCCATATCATAGGTCATCAGAGAAAAGGAAATTAAAACAATGAGATACCACTGCACACTTAGTAGAATGGCCAAACCCCAAACACTGACAATGTGAAATTCTGGCAAGGATGTGGAGCAAAAAGCTCATTCATTGCTGGTGGGACATGCAAAATGGTATGGCCACTTTGGGAGACAATTTGGCAGTTTTTTATAGAACTAAACATATGCTCATCATACAACCCAATAATCATGTTCCCTGGTATTTACCCAAAGGCACTGAAAACTTATGTCCACACAAAAACCTGCATACAGGTGTTTACATCAGCTTTGTTCATAACTGGCAAAACTAGGAAGCAACCAAGATATCCTTCAGTAGGTGAATGGATAAACTGTAGTACATCCAGACACTGGAATACTATTCCGTGCTAAAAGGAGATGTGCTATCACACCATGAAAAGACAAGGAAGATCCTTAAATGCATATCACTAAGTGAAAGAAGCCAATATGAAAAGGCTATATACTGTGTGATTACAACTATATGACATTCTGGAAAAGGCAAAAGTACACAGACAGTAAAAACATTACTGCTTTCCAGAGGTTGGTGGAGGTAGGGATGAATAGACAGCACAGAGGAATTTTAGGGAAGTGAACATACTCTGCATGATACTATAATGATAGATATATGTCATTATATATTTGCCCAAACTCCTAGAATGTACCACACCAAGAGTGAACCCTAAGCTAAACAATGGACTTTGGGTAATTATATGTGTCAGTGTAGGTTCATCAATTGCAACAAATGTACCATTCTGATGGGGAATGTTAATAATGGGAGAGACTATGCATATGTGTGGGGGGAAGTATATGGGAAATCTCTGTACCTTCTGTTCAGTTTTGCTGTGAACTTACAACTGCTGTAAAAAAATAAAATCACTAAAAAACCCCACATACATTAAAAACTCCAGAGGCAAAACTTGACATAGTATTTTTCCATATTTATTTAGCCTTCTTTTATATAAGTAAGAACAGTTTGAAACAGGTCACTAATAATTTTACAATTCTGCAATTACAAACAAGTAAAATCATAACATGCATAAATAATTCTCCAGATAGTACTTTAAACATTTTAAAAACAAGTTATGAATTAGTTTTGTGCTGAGCTAATGTTATCGATAGCTACTAAGTTATCAAATATTTTACTGAAAAGGCTCAGTGAATTTTAACTGTAGTAACCTTATTTTTACAAGTAAAAGACAAATGCTGCTAAGAATATGAGGATCAATGGTTTTCCAACAGAGAAGGAAAACAACTATGAGAGGGTATAAACATATATAAATTAAATCAGTTGGCTAATCATATTTTTGAAGAGTCCATAACGCATTTTAGAATTCCTTAAATACCTTACATGTTGTTATCATCATACTGTCAATTATACCATTGCAAACTCACTTAGTACAACATGTTGTACATGCAGAAAATTCCTTTTCTGAAGGTGGTCATATTTGATTTCTGCAAACTTGCAACTGCTTATCCGTGTAGGTGCTCAGAGAGCTACTTAACAAAGCTGTCCTGGAAACCCTGGAAATCTAATTTTGAGAGCCTATAACCCCTACTTCCACTTTCAGTGAATAAAATTGAAAGTGAACATTCATTTCAATTATAAAATAAATAATAACAGAAGAACTCAAGAAAAGTACATGTGGGACTCTTGGCCTAACTGAACTCCCGCTGTCTACCTGCCTAACACTGAGTCTTAAATATTCAGTTCTACTGACAACCTGCTCTCAAAATTGTATTCCTTTCCACAGCCTCTTCTGAGAACTTTATAGCACTTAACACACTACACTATGATCACTGGTTTTGTCTTCAGATTAGCATTTGAAGACAGACTGTCCTCTCTCACTTCTCTATTTCCTGATCCTGGCAGTGTCTGGTAAATGCTAAATGCTCAGCAAATGTTTGCTAAATGAATAAATGAATATTTATTTCAGATGCTGTAACTAAACATTATAATAATTATTTCATTGCATAAAACTACGTTTAATATCATGCCAAAAATAAGAAAGAAAACTAATCATCACAGCCTGTTTCTAACATCAAAACTTTAATCCTTGTGTTCATTTATATTCATGCACATGGTATTATTATATGCCGGCACAATGTAGGATAAGCTTTCACTACCTACTCTTTGTTCACATTCACTATTGTTAGGGTAGATCAGCACAATTCCTAAAGATATAGGTCTCATGAAATGATAGATCAATAATGCTAACTCAGTGCTATTAAAATAAATTTTCTCACCTAAGCTTATCTATCACTACTTTCTAATCAGGATTTCTTCATGATAAAAGCTAAGCATAACCACTTTTGAATGCTACTTTTCCTTTGGTACAATAAACAAACCATAAAACAACAGTTTCTGTCCAGTTTTAATAACATTATTATAACCACTTTGTATTTCTTCCCCATTTATGCTCTTACAGGTAAAATTCCATTACAGCAACTTCTCTTGGATAACCAAGTTGATTGTTCTTGTAAATTCACCATTAGAAATTACTTTACGTATATTATATAGCTTTCAATTTATTACAAAAACATTAGTCTTTCAGAAGTGAAAACCACCCGAAATCTGAGTAAAACGGAATACATATACAATTCTTTCCAGCAACAAGAACAGAGCTCACTATGTAGTATGGTACTCTTTGTTTTTAAATTTCATGTGTAAAATTACAGAACTGTCAAGAAATGGTTACTTTTCCCCCCTTTATAGTAATAAAGGCTCCAACAAAATCAGCAAAGTACTTTCTATATCAGTTTATTTTTCATAAATAAATCATGATTATAATTGACTACTGGAAAAATGAAAACATTTGAACTTTTAAAAAAGAAAATAGAGCCCTCCCTGATTAACAGAACTTGTTTTAATGGGATATTATCTACAGTATCTTATACCTTAGACATGTAACCATTAAAACAAAGAAGTTAGTGACAAAGTATCCATGTAACTGTATCACAGATCTCAAGAAACATTCAAAAAAGATTTAAGGCTACCCAGTAATAGCCTCTCATAAAACCCAACAAATCTTACAATGGCAATTAGACTTCAAAGGGACCAAAATATTAGTTTATGTTGAGCCAAGATTAGGAAAATCTTCCACTGTTGACATTTTCATGTTCTTAGTTTTTCAATCAAACAATCAGCCTGTAATTTTGAAAACATAACATATTTTTAAATTCTAATTATTAACAGCCTACATGAAATAATTCTACTGGCATCCCTATTATAATAAGTCACAGCAGAAGAGGTGGATATGACATATTCTGTTCCTAAAAATATCTTAAAAATTTTCTCAATAGTTTTATAAACTATAGTAAAAGGGTTCAATATTGTATATAAGTAGGCAGATTTTTATCCACATTGCATATTTGTTAAAAAGCTTCAATAAGAAAGGGAAAATAAATACTGACATTTTAAAAAGTAAACTAGATGTGCAAGAATCTTAAATGCATAATACTAAGTAAAAGAAGCCAATTTGAAAAGGCTACATACTGTATTTTTCCAACCATAAGACATTCTACAAAAGGCTTAAAACTGTGGAGACATTAAAAAGATCAGTGACTACACAGAGGATTTTTTAAGGCAGTGAAACTATTCTGCATTATACTATAATGGGGGATACATGTCATTACACTTTTGTCCAAACCCATAAAATATACACTACCAAGAATGAACCCTAATGTAAATCACGAACTGTGGGTGATAATGATGTATCACTGTAATTTCATGGGTTATAACAAATGTATCACTATGGTATATAGGATGTCTATAGTATGGGGGGCAGAGGTTATATTGGAACTCACTGTACTTTCCATTCAATCTTGCTGTGAGCCTAAAACCACTCTAAAAAAAAAGTAAACCAAAGTCTTCTAATTATTATTTCAAATGCTTTTCTCAAACATCTTATATATCTGAAACATCATATAAGAGATTTTGAAATAAACCTTAATAATCTTTCTCTTAATTTTCTTCAAAGTCTCATAATACATACTGACAGATTTAAGAAGAGTTCAGATTCACAGGATGAACCATTAACAGATCCTATAACTTACAATGTTCATTCATTTTTTTCTAACTAAAAAGTCATGTAAGGAAGTATAGTTAAAAACCCTACAAGAATATATTTTAATGAGTTTTTTTATTATAAAAGCATGGATAGTGTAGAAAATCAAAAATACAAATAAGGAAAAACATTCCTTTTTTAATCACACTGATTTTTTTAAAGAGACCACACCAACTGCCCTGTCAAACATCCACTTTTTAAATTTTGAACACACACACACACACACACATATATCTTAAATTATTTTTAAATTAATCATCTGGACAAGTTAATTAGAGGGATAAGTTTGAAATATGAAGTTTCTAGAAATCATGCTTTTTAATTTCTTGTGTACCATGGCTATAATAATAATATGCATTAACTAACAGTAATTATTTAATTTGTAATTCAGTGATAATTGGTATATGGCAACTACGGGTCACCTTAACATCATGAACACAATAGCAACTGGTATATTACTTAGTCAAGTGGCCTTGGAAGGACAGTCACTTATCAACTAAGGCTTGACTGTCCAGCAACAGGCCTATAATCAGCTGAATTCTATTCTACTTTTGCACTAGCAAAACAGAATTCTGCATTTTTTTAGGCTCAAAGCTTCAACCTCAGATCTGACAGGTGATGCTACTACTGCAGTCCTTTTCTAAACTAGAAAATTACAAAAATTCATTTCTATAATAATATTGATGATGATAACAAAGGCAGCAGGTAATATTTACTAGCACTATTTGCAAGGTAGTTTTAAGTGCTTTACATACAAATTATCTTATCAATCCACTTATCAACTCTACAGGTAGGCAGTATTCCTTATCAGTAGGTAACAGATAAAGAACTTGGGCCTTAAAAAGTTTACGTGACTTGCACACAGTACCTCAAATAACTAAGGGAGCCACAGTTTCAATCCAGATTGGACCCTGGATTCTAAACTATTAATGCCATGGTTCTTTTATATCATACTCACTGCCTGCAATGGAGAGACTTAGCCATAGCTTCTCTTCCTACGGATACAATAACCTGGAAAATCCCTCAAATTAAAAATAATTATTTTGCATACATTCGAGCAGTATGTTAAAAGAGATGATCAGGTCTATGAGAGCTGTAAGTGCCTAGTGTTGCCAAGAAAAGAAGATCTACAACAGAAAGGACAAATATTTTAAATACTTTTGTATGCAGCTACTACAATAGTAACACTTACTGTGATAAACCAATAGGAATTCACTTTATAAACCAATTTTGATAAGAAGCCAAGTTGATCGACAGGTGCCAGAACATGAAGGTGCAAGTGGGAAATGGAACAAAAAGGCGGCATATGGAAACCCATTCTAAAACAGAAAGGTAAGAGATACTTGGCAAATCAGTTCTACAATAGTTTAAAACTATTTTTTTTACGATAAAACACATAAACATTAAGGACGTCCCAAACAGGTTACCACTCAAGTATCTTTTACTGCCTTCTTTCTATACTTAAAAGTATTCACAATTCCTCCTCTTTTCATGAAGTTCATAGTAACAAACTCTTCATCAAGGAAGGGCTTAAAGGCATACTATGCCTCAGTAAAACTTTGATGAATTCTAATTTGGCATTATGTTTTATCACCTTGGTCCTTAACATTTTAACCTTTAATTTTCCTAAGATATGGCTCTGCAATGAATCTTTAAAAAAAAAAAAAAAAAATTACAGGACACTCAAGTAGAAGGGTTCCTTTATTCCAGGACATAGCCAGTAGATGGTGTGCTTTCTCCTTTAATAGTGATTTCCTTACCAACCAATATTTCAGTAATGAGATTAATGATACCATTATTTTAAAAATTTTATCATCACTCAAGTTTCTTAATAATGAAGATAACCTAATTATTCACAATTTATCTGCTTTATAAAACAGTCATAAGAGAATTCCTTGGACTACTAACAAATTTCTACTAAGAAATGTGATTCTACCTCTTAAAAATAAGTTCACAGTTTTGTTAAGTCCACTTAGCAATTCTGAGTGGAGCAAGGCATACCTGTAAGAATAATCCAAGCCTAGGAATATTTGCCTGCTCAAATATTTGTGAGTCTCCATTAAAAAACAAACAAACAAACAAACAAAAAACTCCAGTGAGTGGAGTGTAGGAGGAAGGCATGGGAGAAGGGCTATGCTGCAGCAACAGTATAGCTGACAATGTGGAGTCAGATACACAAGACAGATTGAAAAGCTTCCACCACTACTGAGAAAAGGAGACTGGGTCTTCCCTCCATGAAACAGGAGCTCACATAATATAGAATCAACTAATCTAAAAGGTAGAAGCGACTCAAGGGTTCATTCAACCCTTTCATTTCAAAGACGGGGAAGCCAAAATCCAGAAAGTGGGAGACTTCCCAAGGTCCCCAAGTAAGGAAGTGGTAGAGACAGGCTTGAGACTCAGGGCTCTTGACTCTCATGGTGCCGTTCATTCTTCTAGTAGACACTCCTGTGACTGGAAAGGCAATGTGCTGCTTTTGGCCAAAGGGTCTCAAATACTATCTGTTCCTTGTCATTATCACTCTTGAATAGTGCTTAACAGATTTCAGAGCGTTTTCTCACACACCATCTTATTTGAGCCCATAGGTAGGCAGAGCAGGTGTTATCTTGGGGAGGTTAAATGTCTTCAGGTAGCACAGCCAGTACAAGCACAGTACTCAGCAAGTAGCACAGATAACATCAGAATTCAGATCTCTTTCACTTCCAGTTCTGATGTTAGACGTGATCTCTGCTACACCTGCCTTGTTACTCCTTTGGTCACACTAGGCAAAGTCACAAGTCTTTTAAAAAGGAAAAAACCCACCATTTAGATTAATTAAAATAATTGCCAAGTTGAATATTTTTATTACATGCTTTTTGCTCAAACTTTGGCGAATGCCAGAGTTCAGTTCAGCAGGGAAAAAACTCAAGTAGTTTCACACAACAAGTATAATAATACATTTTTAAATCATATAAAATATTTTCTAAAGAAATTCAATTTACACACAATTTTATAGAAAAACACATCTTGAACAAAGAAAGGTAGACTCAACTATTTTACCTATGCACTGCTTAAATATACTTGTCTGTCTAAACTATGAGTGGCAATCATTAGAAAATCTTGAGACATGACAGGAGGAAGACTTATTTATTAAATTTACACTACCACTGAACAATGAATGCTTCACTCTCAGGAAAACTGCATTTAAACCAGGCTCTCTGCTGCCTCTGCTCTCATTTCCCACGAAGAAACAATATTTCAGAAAAAACAATTGCATATATTGGTTTCTATCTGCAAGTACACATACCTCGCATTTTTGAAGTCAGTGAAATTATTCCTTTCAAGAATGCTTTTTCCAACAGTTACCATGTTCTCAACTATAAAACAGAAAAATGACATTACACAGCAGGAGACATTACTAAGTTGTAATTAATATTAATTTTTAGTGTCCCAGTCAAAAGTTGTATCAAATGGGTAAACATTTAAACCGCCTGTTTAATAGTTTTAAGTTCCTGAGAAGTTTGCCCATCAGCACTGAAATGAAGGTTCAACCTATCACAAAGCGTCATGTATAGGTTGACTTTGAACAGCTGTTAAGGGGTACTATCAAGTGACTACTTAGGACATCTGATCCTACTGAAGTCTAATTCAAATCATAAGGAGACCAACTAATAAAAAAAATACTTGAATTAAGAAAAGACAGACGGGAAAACTTTGAATTTGTCTTTCAGTCAAAATTAGAGATATGATAGCACTTTGTGTCAGGCCACCTTTGACTAGCTAAATGTTTGTATAATTGTTTTGGCTTCCAAACTCTCTCTGCCTTACTGTCTTTATTATCTTGGTCCTTTATGGCCTTTGGATGGAAATATGCTTCCCATGAGAAAAAAATTTGGTAACCTGCAATGTCCAAAGCACAATGCCAAGCTTTAGACCCCTTTTATTTCTGAATGGAGTAGTCAAATATTTAGAAGAGGAAGAAATGAGAATCTACAGAAGATGGTTATCATAAAGAGGATTATAAAATTATTGCTAATTTTTCTTCTCTAAGTCAGGCTTGAGCCAGGAGGACGACAGTAGCATATCATCCAAAAAGGCTCATTACTTCAAGCAAGATTGTATCTTGTTTTCTTTTAAAATATTCCCAAGATCCTAGACATGGGGGTAAAGAATGTTTTTTTTTTCTTTTAATTGCTTTAAAGCAATGCTTTTAACAGTACCATATTATAAGGTGTGTAGATGTAATATATATGACAACAATAACACAAAGTGGTGCAGAGTTACATTTTTCATGAATTGCTACAATGTGAAGTCTAAGTAGACTGTGATAATTACACAATGTATATTTTAATCTCTCTAGAGCAACAATTTTTTTTAATATGAAGAGAAATACATGAAAAGGAAAGAGATAAATTACAGTGGAATTATAAAAAATATACATGTATCTGATCAACCACAAGAAGGAAGGAAAGAAACAGAGCAATAACAAAAAATGGGGCATAAAGCACCTGGGTGGCTCTGTTGGTTAAGGGTTCAACTCTTGATTTTTACTCAGGTCATGATCTCATAGTCATGGGATCCAGCCCCGTGGCAGGCTCCATGCTGAGTGTGGAGCCTGTTTGGAATTCTCTCTCTCTCTCTGCCCCTCCCCAGCTCATGCTCTCTCTCTTTCAAAATAAATACATTTTTTTAAAAATGGGACAAACAGAAAACAAATGGCAAGACAGTAGACCTAAACTGAACTGTATCAATAGTTACATTAAACATTTATGAACTAAACAATTAAAAGTCAGATTTTCACATTAAATTTAAAATAGAATTATAAATAAGCAAGACCCAAGTCTATTGCTATCTTCAAGTCTTTAAATATTAATATTAAATTGGTTGAAAGTATAGAAAAAGATACCCAATGTGAACAATAAGAAAGTTAAAGTAGCTAAATTAATATCATACAAAATAGACTCAAGAAGTATTCCCAGAGATCAAGAGGGACATTTTACAATGATAAAAAAGGCTCAATTCATTGAGAAGGCATGACAATCCTAATTATGTATTCACTTAAAATCAAACTCAAAATACATGGAGTAAAACCTATTGTCTCCTTTACATTTCACTGTTATGCCCTCTGTCTTTCTTTATACTTGGTTTTGACTGATTCACCTTTCTAGCATCCTAAGGCAGAAACTTAGGTTATTGGTTTTAAACCTCATTTTCTAACATAAACACAGACAGCTATAAATTTCCCTGTAGGCATGGTTTTGGCAAATTCCACAAATCTTGGTATGTTGGATTTTTGTTACCAATCAATTCAATATTGTTTTCTTTGATCTATTTATTTAGAAATTATTTAAAAGTATGTTAATTTAAAAATACTTAGTGCTATTCTAGATTTTATTATTTTTCTAGTTTAATTCCATTGTCATCTGAGAACAGATGTTATAAGATTTCAATCATTTGAAATGTATTTAGACTTAGTTTACTGCCCAG
Organism: Panthera pardus; assembly: GCF_024362965.1. Classification (NCBI taxonomy): domain Eukaryota; kingdom Metazoa; phylum Chordata; class Mammalia; order Carnivora; family Felidae; genus Panthera; species Panthera pardus. Next base: position 38,441,010 of record NW_026526732.1, read on the forward strand.
AATATGGCCTACCTTGGTAAACATGTGGTCTCAACAAACTGTGTATTCTATAGTTAAGTGGAGTTCTATAAATATCAGTTATAATCACAGTGCTTGTGACAGTGTTATTGAACTCTTCCATATGCTTATTATTTTCCCAACTTTATAAACTGTATAAAAATATTAATTGCAAGATCTTTTTTTTTTTTTTAAAGTTTATTTACTTTGAGCGAGAGAGAGAGCAAGCTGGGGAGAGCCAGAGAGAGGGGAAGGGACCTAATCCCAAGCAGGCTCCACACTGCCAGCATGGAGCTCAATCTCACAAACCACAAGATCATGACCTCAGTTGAAATCCAGAGTGGGATGCTTAACAGACTGAGCAACCTAGCACCCTGAAAGAACTTTTAAACTTTTATTATGAAACTATTAAAATATAAACAAAATCAGAAATAACAGTGTAATGAAACCTCAAACACCTACCATGCTGCTTCAAAACGGGTAACATTTTATTTGCAACAATTATAACAACTTTCAATAAAATAGAAGAAATATTAGAAAAAGAAAACCAAGCATTAACATATTTTTCGCTCCTTAAAAACAGTATAAAAAGGAAATACTTAAGGCATGGTAGCTGTTGCTTGATACTAAATATTGCATATATATTGGCCTTTACCTGCTGGAATGAGTATGAAATGTACTCACAGAACTTAAGATGACTAAGGCATTTGGCAATATGGAGAAGAAACAATTTAAAAACGGGTAATTCAGTAGTCTAAACACTAATGAAGTACACATCAAAGTTTTCCCTCAAAGATATTTCTTATTCACCTTCAAAAAAAATCTGGCACAGGGGCGCCTGGTGACTCAGTCAGTTGAGCATCTGACTTCAGCTCAAGTCATGATCTTGTAGTTCATGAGTTCAAGCCTCACATCAGGCTCTGTGCTGACAGCTCAGAGCCTGGAGCCTGCTTCAGATTCTGTATCTCTCTTTCTCTCTCTGCCCTTCCCCTGCTTTCTCTCTCTCTCTCTCTCTCTCTCTCTCTCTCTCTCTCTCTCAAAAATAAATAAACATTTAAAAAATTAAAAAACAAACAAAAAAACCACCAAAATAATCTGGCCCAATTTATCTATTTTATTGGCTACTTAATTTACTGACCAAACTAATCCCAGACCCTGTTGGCAAAGGCTATCAAAACATATATGAAGTGAACTTAGAAATGTCTTAGTAAATGATAACTGGTAACTCACAGAAATCATGAGTAGGAAAATACAGGATAATCCTATAAGGACAAGATTCAAAATCTTCTTTTCAGAAGTGAAAAATTCATTGCTAAACCTCATAACTAAATTTTGGTGTCAGTTCATCTACACCAGAAGCTTACAAGGGAGGTACCAATATGGTCTCACTCCCAGGCAATATGAGCTTCTAGGCCATATCACAACTTATTTGCTTGTTATTTTTTAAATAGCATCTTCCATTTCCAGAGTCGAGAAAAGCCATCACTTAAAAAAACAAAAAGAGGCATTATCTTTTAGGGATCTTAAAGATTAAATAACATGATGTCTGGAATTTCAAATCCAGTGGGAGAAGGTTAACACATGAAAAAGACTGGCCACGAGTTAATAAATGTTGAGCTTGGGTGATGAATAAATGGAGACTACATTATATTCTTTATTTTTGTATATATTTGAAAATTTTCACAGTGGAAATTTCGAAGAGTCATAATGCTCCTTTTTCATAATATCTGCCAGACTTGTTCTCTTTTAAATGTCACGGCCATCACTGATGCCAACTGAAAACGATATAACCAAGAAGAACACTACTGTCCTCTTACCCAGTTCTATGTGATCTTTCTTTAGCTCTCTGCAGTTTCCAATATGCTTCTTTGGCACCACAAGATAATGATGAGGTGCTGCTGGTTTGATATCTTTGAAGCAAACTAGGTCTTCATTCTGAAGGAGAAAACATATCGTTTGTTAGTGGATTTTTTTTTTTAAGAACTTCCTAATGCTGTTCTGGCATGTCTTGAATACCATAAATCTCAGTCTGATAGGGAAATAGTACTTACGTTACAACTAAGCCCACCTGGGCAATTTTGTGAATATGCATTTAGTCCACAAAGACAAGCCTTACTGCCCCTCATGATATGCTCATTTATTCCAGAAAATGAGAAGATTTATATAAAGCTAATTTCAGGAAAAAAATTATCAATGAAGTTAATTAAAACTTCATTACCAACAATGATAGAGTTTTATTTTCATTAGATATTTCTCCATCTCTACCTACCTAAGGGTCTTTCACTCTTAATATGTACTTCTAAAGTTTGCCTACAGAAACATAGCGAGATTGATAAATTCTTTTTCACATACAATTTTTTTACAAAATAGATATTCCTCAATTATAACAAGAAAATCATCTAGCATCTACAGAGATTACCTTTTTAAACATTTTTCCATAAACTGTATATAAATACATTTGTTATATTTGCAACATTAAAAAGCCTTTGAAATGCTAAAACAAACTCCAGTATATTGTACTAAGTGTCCGATCCATTAAATCAGAAGGTAAATTAGCGCAATTACTGTGGAAAACAGCATGGGAGTTTCCTCAAAACATTAAAAACAGAAATATCATATGGTCCACCAGTTCCACTACTGTGTATTTACCAAAAGAAAATGAAAACACTAATTCAAAAACATATATGCACCTCTGTGTTTAGTAGAGCATTATTTACAATAGCTAAGATATGCAGGCAACCCAGGAATCCATCAATAGATGAATGAATAAAGAAGATGATGTATACACACAATACATTCAGACATAAAAAAAAAAAGGACATTTGTGACAACATGGATGCACCCAGAGGGCGTTCTTATGCTAAGAACAAATTGGTGGTTGCTAGAAGAAAAGGGGGCGGGGCAAAATAGGTGAAGGAAATTAAGAGGTACAAAGTTCCAGTTATAAAGTAAGTTATGGAGATGAAAAGTACAGCATAGGGAATATACTCAATAATATAATAATGTTATATGGTGACTACACTTACCATGGTGAGCACTGGGTAATGTGTAGAATTATTGAATTATTATTTTGTACAGCTGAAATTGTCATTGTGTGTCAACTACATTTCAGTAATTTTTTTAAGTCAAAAATCACTATCAATCAGTATATCAACAAGTTTCCCTCAGAAAAATTCCCAGAATACACTGTTGCTCATTAGTTCTCTGTTTCAAGATCAAAAATTCAATTTAATGAGGGCCTCATATCCTTACCAGTAATCTTGGTTTCAATGAGAACAATGGTGAAAGTCCATTGTACATATTATACCATGAACTTTCTTATCAGGAGCCATACTGCTCATCACCTAAGGTTCAGGGGACTGACAAGTCAACTTTTGATAAGACCACACTTCAGAAAATGAGACTTTTTTGTCTACTTTAGTCCTCAGGAGAGCCATGATTGAAATGGAAGGCAGCAAAAACAGGGTATTATGTGTCCCTTCCCTATCTCAAAATTTCTATAAAATGCCCACAACATCATGTTATTAAAACAGTGTTTGGGGTGCCTGGGTGGCTGAGTTGGTTAAGCGTCTGACTCTTGATTTTGGCTCAGGTCATGACCTCACAGTTCATGAGTTCGAGCCCTGTGTTGGGCTCTGCACTGATAGCATGGAACCTGCTTGGGGTTCTCTGTCTCCCTCTCTCTCTGACACGCCCCTGCTCACAATCTCTCTCTCTTTCAAAAATAAACATTTAAATAATAATACTAATAATGTTTAATTATTGACTTTGTTGCTGTCCTCACTTAACATACCTTCAACCCAAATTTGCAAAAATGAATAGGCACAACAACATGAAAATCTTGAATATTATGCAGCTTTTAAGAGTAACTTGTCTATGTATCCCTTTGAATTAGCATTTTTGTATTCTTTGGATAAATACCTAGTAGTACAATTGCTGGATCACAGGGTAGTTCTTTATCTTTTTAACTTTTTGAGGAAACTCCATACTGATTTTCAGAGTGGCTGCACCAGTTTACATTCCCACCAACAGTGCAAGAGTACCCCAATGGCTATAGCAGCATTATCTACAATAGCCAAATTACAGAAACAGCCCAACTGTCCACTGACTGATAAATGGATAAAGAAGACGTAGGACATGTGTGTGTGTATGATATATATATATTATATATATAATGGAATATTACTCAGCCAAATCTTGCCATTTGCAATGATGTGGATAGAGCTAGAAAGTATTATGCTAAGCAAAATAAGTCAGAGAAAGACAAATACCATATCCTTTCACTCATATGTGGAATTTAAGAAACAAAACAGACGAGTAAAGGGGTAAAAGGAAGAGAGAGGCAAAGCAAGGAACACATTAACTATAGAGATCAAACTGATGGGTTACCAGAGAGGAGGTGGGTGAGAGGATGGGTTAAATAGGTGATGGAGATTAAGGAGGGCACTTGCTGTGATGAGCACCAGATGATGTATGGAAGTGCTGAATCACTATATTGCATACCTGAAATTAATATTACACTGTATGCTAACTAACTGGAATTTAAATAAAATCTTTTTATTTTTTTTAAAGAGTAACTTGTCGGGGCACATGGGTGACTCAGTTGGTTAAGTGTCCAACTTCAGCTCAGGTCATGATCTCACAGCTTGTGAGTTTCGAGCCCTGCATCAGGCTTTGTACTAACAGCTCAGAGCCTGGAGCCTGCTTTGGATTCTGTGTCTCCCTCTCTCTCTGCCCCTCCCCTGCTCATGCTCTGTCTCTCCTGTCTCAAAACTAAATAAACATTAAAAAAAATTTTTTTAAGTGTAATTTGTCTATAAGATGAGGATGGGGAGGAGGGGGAAATGGTTACTTTTAAGATCCTGTAGTAAACTTAGCCTATGCAATCAATGATTGAATTAGATTTCCATCAAGCTTTCTAAAATATTGAAATTGGCCCTCTGATGTTACCCTCTCTCCCACTGCTACTATTGAACCAGCCATTATTTAGACTTTTTTTTTTTTTTTTTTTTTTTTTTTTTTTTGTGAGAGACAGCACAAGCAGGGGAGGGAAAGAGAGAGAGGGAGAGAGAGAGAATCCCAAGCAGGCTCTGCCCTGTCGCTGCGGAGCCCAATGTGGGGCCCAAACTCACAAACCATGAGATCATGACCTGAGCTAATAAAATCAAGAGTCAGGCGCTTAACCAGCTGGGCCACCCAGGTGCTCCTTTTAGACTCTTCATTTTAAGAAAAACTTTCTCCTATTACAAAGATACAATGACAAAAAAGTATGAAATGATGCATGTACAAAGCTATCCTTTACAGCATGATTTGTGATAGAAAAAGAAAGAAAGAAAGAAAGAAAGAAAGAAAGAAAGAAAGAAAGAAAGAAAGAAGAAAGAAAGAAAGAAACAAGAAAATAACCCAAGGGTCCATAATTCAACTAGGAGACTGGTTGAATAAATCATAGTAAATACATACAATAAAGTAATATATAGCTATAAAAGGGAATGAGGATCTTTATATACTTATGAAATGATTGCTGAAAAATATTTTTTTTTAATTTTTTTTTTAACGTTTACTTATTTTTGAGACAGAGAGACAGAGCATGAACAGGGGAGGGTCAGAGAGAGAGGGAGACACAGAATATGAAACAGGCTCCAGGCTCTGAGCTGTCAGCACAGAGCCCGACGCGGGGCTCGAACTCACGGACCATGAGATCATGACCTGAGCCGAAGTCGGACGCTTAACCGACCAAGCCACCCAGGCGCCCCAAAAATATTTTTTTTGAGAGAGAGAGAGAGAGAGAGAGAGAGAGACAGCATGCATGCGCAGGGTAGGGACAAAAGGAGAGAGAGAATCTTAAGCAGGCTCCGCACTCAGTATGCAGCCCAACGCAGAGCTCAATCCCATGACCCTGGCATTGTGACCTGAGTAGAAATCATGAATCAGAAGCTCAACCGACTAAGACACCAGGAGTCCCTGAAATATACTTCTAAGTTAAAAAAATAAATAAATAAAGCAAGAAGCAGGAGAATTGTTAGGCCATGTCTCGTGTAAGAAAGAAGAATACAAAATTAAACATACACATACATATTCTTACAATGGAAGAAGGATAAACCAAAAATATGTTTTTTAGTTTTTTAGTTTCTTGTGAAGGAAGAGCAACAGGGTAAAGATGACAAGAGAATGGATGCTACATTTTTCCGAATGTACTTTTCTTTACAATTTTGACTTTAAAACATGAATATTTAACATACCTTTTGGACTTAAATAGAAAAAAAAAGGTAATCCCTAAAAACTGAAAACAAACAGAAACAAATAATCCTAACTGTATGCCATGTTGATAACACAACTACACAAAGAAAGATATTTCCAGTAACTCTAAAACAGAATTTTGATTCTCCATTACTGACAACCACTAAGTGAGAAGTTTTCCTTTATGCTTTCAATGCAGATCACAGCGAGCTTGTCAAGTATAGGACATGCCATGTTTATCCTTGAACTTCAAGTGAATAACACATGGTAAACCTGAAAAACTGTTTAATAAATAAATGTGAATAAATGACAGAAGCTTAAATACAAAGATAAAGCTATCAATGCTCCCTCCTCTAATCCTCGGAAGAAGGAAAGAAGAAAGAAAAGAAAAGAAAAGAAAAGAAAAGAAAAGAAAAGAAAAGAAAAGAAAAGAAAAGAAAAGAAAAAAGAGAAAAGAAAAGAAAAGAGAAAAGAGAAAAGAAAAGAAAAGAAAAGAAAAGAAAAGAAAAGAGAAAAGAAAAGAAAAGAAAATGGTGTTGGAGCACTTGAGTGGCTCAGGTGGTTGAGTATCTGACTTTAGCTCAGATCGTGATCTCGCGGTTCTTGAAACTGATCCTCACCATCAGGCTTGCTGCTGTCAGTGCAGAGCCCACTTTGGATCTTCTGTCCACTCTCTCTCTGCCCCTACCCTGCTTGCTGTCTCTCAAAAATAAATAAACATTTTTTTAAAAAAATTTTAAATGATGTCATTATAATTTTTACATACTTTTCCAATAAGAGATGGACTTTCCATGATCTTTCAGTCTGTCCTTGCAAAACACCTTAAGTTGGAATTTTGGCCACTGTTTGATTTTAACAGTGTTTCTTCAGCCTTTTTTCATTATCATCCCCCTAAGGAAACTTTATAGATTTTTTTTTTCTAATTGCTCCCCTCATCTGATATTTTAGAACCACAGCCATTCGGACATCCATTTATATCCTATATGCTATGCCTGTATTTCATATATATAAATAATAAGCTTTTTGCCCCTGCCCCAGGCAAAAACATCAATTTTTAACACTTTTGAGAATGCACAGATTAGACAAACAGCTAGTGTCTCTTGACCTCATTATACCACTGACTCTAAGCAATGTAGGCTAAGCATCCACTTACATACAACAAATAAACTGCGGTGAACAGGGTAGGTAGGTACTCAACCTCCATCGCAAATACTTCTGTGTCTTTAGTACTTCAGAAATTTTAAAAAGCCAAAATCCCCAGATGGAACTCAGCTCTTGCCAATTAGATGTACTTCAGACCTAGGTGCTTTGACGAGCTAACCTGAAGCAAAGCCATCTTTCTGTTGCTTCAGCTAGTTCCAGCCGGCGAACTGGTCAGCTGTAGGACTACCCAGTTTCCTTTTTCTTCCTTTCCCCTCCCATTCCAATGTCTAGTCAACAGTTTCCTGGGAGTCAAGAGACACACAGGAGACACCTTTTGTTTTGTCGCCATGGCCTACCGGTGTGGAGCTAGCAGGTGCAGTAGAGCTCTGCCGCTGTGTTGTTGCTCAAAGAAGAGTAGAAATACGTAGGTGCTACTGGCCTTCGTTGTCCAGAGGTCAGAAATGCAAAACATCCTGCAAGAGGCGGAACAGCCGTGCACAACGAAGCAGAATCCAGCCCAAACTGCCAACAGTGCTCCCACTGGAGAAACCGCTCAACAGTGGCAGTCACACTGCTTCCTCACCTCTGGGTCACACCTCAAGAGACCTCTTCCTGAAGTCTCAGCTCCAAAGGCTGACTGCAGCACAGGAAATGACTCCTCAGGGCTCCAGTTCTGCAAAAGCTGTTCTGGATGTCATTCTTGAAGGCTTTTCTAGATCCTGTTCCTTCAGCCCTTGCAACGACTTTTTTAGCAACTAATTCCCTATATTAAATCCATTTCTGCTTTAAATAACTAGTTTTTATTTCTGCAACTGACCCCTAATATCTAAAGCAAATTAAGAAGAAATAACATTTGAAGGAACATTTCAGTACCCTGCCATCTGAGGTTTGATTTAAGAAGGGGGAGGACATCAAAGTTAAACTAGTATTTCCTCAGTGTGGTCTCAAGCAAGGTGAAAATAAACATCCAGCCTTGTGTTTCTCAACATTCTTCACTGTCACCCCTCAAAAGACATTCTTAAGACTTTTTTTCCTGATTCCACTGTCATGATAGTTTAATACCGCAGATTATGCTTTTTCTGTTTGTGTCCACTATGTTTATCTTTGCCTCATACAAAAAGAGTAAGATACCACACCCCAAAACCAACTTTTATCCCCTCAGAAGTGATATCTCCCCCACTGAGAATGTGTGGTCTACTATTTGTTTAGTCTCTTCAGTACACAACAAGAAAACACTATATGGATGCTTATGGAGTGAGGAACCTTCTCTAGCTTTTGCCAGAAAGGTTTCCCAGACTGACCCACACATTATGCTAGTACCTCCAATGATTCCAAATCAATGTTCTCCTCTGTACTTAATTATAAATCTACTCTACTTTATATAAACCCAATAGTTTCTAAATATTTATTTCTAAAAATAAACATATATGAATTAATATAGGAATATAATGTGTATAATACAAAATACATAGGCTAAAGATTAGGTTCTCTTTTTAAAAACATAATCTTTAACATTTAATGAGCTCTGATATATCAAATCATTCTAGATTCAATTGTAAAAAGATCTGCACCTTTTTGAGGCACTATTGTACAAGCATGTGCATCTTGCTTATGTTCTGTATTGCATGGACTAATGTCTATATTCATCGTGTGCCCCCTAGATAGGGTATAAAAGTAAAAAGTGTTTATTTGTCTAATTTCCTCTATAAAAATGTCCCAGGCTTTTCACATAATTTTCTCTGAAAATGTTCTTCACAAAGAAAAAACCCCGACCTTTGGCCAAGAAAAACAACAACAACAAAACCTGTGATACAAGTTTGGGCCATCCCACTCCGCCCCCCCCCCCCCCAACTATTTGTAGACAAACTTTTTACACTACTAGTATCTACTATCTCCTAGTTTTCCTCAACATCGGTGCTGGAGTGTGCAAAATTTAAAAGCAGTCTCTGGGAATCTACGAAATACTGAATTCTGTGAAGTTAAGAACCTCACTTTACCTCTTGCTAGCCTAATTTTAAATTTAGTAAAATAAGGAGTGAATGAAGGAGGAGAGCTTGGTGGTCCCTGCTGACTCTATGGATCAGCTCAAGAGGCCTACTTGGCAGACAACCGACTACTGGGTCTTCCCCCCAGTCAGCTGCTGCCTGTCTTCACTTCTTCCCCCATTCAGCACAGATGTCAAGGTCCATCACTTCAGCCCTCTGTCCAGCCATAATTTCTTACGTTTGTTCCACTGCCCTTCTGTAACACCCACAGAGCCAGACCCAACCCTGGGTTGACACAACTGACCACCTGGTCTAAAACTAGATTGGGGCTGTGGCTGGCGGGATCAAACCGAACCAAACCCCCAGCTCAGCAAAATACTGCAAGCGGTAGAACCACCTCACCAAGCACAGAGCACTGTCATCAGTTGTCTCCTCCGTATTCATGCCACCCTTTAGATTACAAGAGCTGAACACTGACTATCCTTTATCCTATTCGCCAGTGAATCTCCGACACCAGGTGCTTAGAACAGATTCCAGTTCGCTTTTAACGAATGCATTAATGATTACTAAAAAGATACCAGAATCTCTGGAGCTGATCCTCTCCAAAGGCTGCTTCTTTAAAGGCAAGTAGAACCGGTAGAAGAAAACGTGTAGCAGGTATCTGTGTGCAAGCATCTGAGCAAAATCTTAGTGCTCTGAAAATCTGCATACATTCCAAATGTCCACACCTGTAGGAACTGTACCCTGCAGTGGAAATCTGCGCCGGCTAAGAAATAGTTCGACCTCTGCCCCGCTCCCCCCCGCCCCCAGCCTAATTCCAGTCTCACAAAGAAGCTTTCCCCAATTACCATTATCTCTTTTCCACCAGTTTGCTCCTCAGTAGCAGTAGCAGACTGCGCAGAATTTAAAAGCAGTGTCTAGAAAGCAGGCGGTGGGGGACACGGCGGAGGAATCCCTCAATTAAAAACATCACAAATGCTATTTTCTGCCAAATACCTGGTATCAGCAGACAGAAGCCGAAGTGTTTGGCTTTATCACTACAATGTCCTCCCTTCGGCACAGCAAGGATACTGCTGGAGACAGTCCCCACTCCGAAAGAAGCAAGTCCGTCATTAACACCACGACACCCAGCCTCCCCAACCCCGGTCCACACCTGCGAGGCCTCCCTCCTTCCCGGGAGCCTGACACGACCGCACCACGGTCCGCCACGCGAGGCCTCGGACCCGGGGCTCCCGCACCCACGCCCGGTCCGCTTCGCAGCCCACCTCACAGTCCAGGAGCTCGGTGCCCGGTTCCTGCCGCCCCGCGATCCGGCAGAACACGCACTTGCTACTGTAGTCCTCGGGCTTCGACGATCTTGCGACAACTTCGGCGGTCTTCGATGAAGACACCTTAGGTTCCGCAGTCGCCGCTGCCTCAGAGCAAGGCTCGGATCCCACGCTGTCGCACCTCTGCTCCTCCGCCATCGCACCCGCCCCGGGTGGCCAAGAGCTATGACGGCTCGGGCACCACTGGCCCTGCGCAGAGTCCGCCTCCTGCAGCTCCTCAGTTTTACCTGGAGGCGTCGCCCTTCGCCTGCCGCAGAGAAAGGCAGGGAGTTGGGCGCACGCGCTGATCCAGGATGATGATAGACAAAGGGCGACGCAGGGATGGGCCTCAAAGCCAGGGAACACGAGGGGGCGTGCCAGTACGCACTTGGGTGCTAGCGGGAAAACCCGTTGGTAGCTACGGGAGTCGCCCCGCCCCCTCCGTCTCATTGGTAAAGACGCAACACGTCCTTCGAGACGCAGGAGCGCGCACCGTCGCGATGACGTCACCTGCGCGCTCTCAGGTCTGGCAAAAGGAACTTGGTGGGTACGTTGGACTTTCTTTTCCGAAGGTGGAAGTTCGCTTTATTTTGAAGAAAAAAAGAAAAAAAAAAAGAGAGAGAGAAAGAAAAAAGTGTTAAAAATTTCGTACGTTTTAAACGAATGAGCACAATTTCTAGAGCCTGCTTTTCAACATAGATTATGTTTGATCTTTTCTTTCGTGTGTGCATTTTCAGCCACGATGGTTTGCTAAAGCTCAGAATATCCAAAACTGAACTTCATATCTCTGTCTACTTTTTTGTTGTTTACAGCACCAGCTAGATCAAAATAGCGGCTTTTATTTCACATTCCTCAATACACAGGTAAATGTGGAGTCTTGTAGTTTATAGTCTGTAATAGTCCAGAAATTCATTGCTCCTGCTTCATGCTTTCATGCTACAGTAACCCTCTAATTAGTTTCCCTCCTCCATTCTCCTGTTACTCAGTAATTATCGCGCCCCCCCCCCCAAAAAAAGCCCCAATTTGTTAATTTGATACTCAGGGTTGACTCTGATTTGACCTAAGCTTTTCATTTTGTAATACTTGGCATTTACTGAACGTCTAAAATGTGCCATATATTTCTCTAATTGTTAAAATAAACAAGGTTGGTTTAGACCACTAAGATAAAAGTTGGTCTAACTCAGGAATCCACCAGCATTTTTTTTTTAATTTTTTAATGTTTATTTATTTTTGAGAGAGACAGAGTGAGCTGGGGAGGGGCAGAGAGAGAGAGGGAGATACAGAATCCGAAGCAGTCTCCTGACTCTGAGCTGTCAGCACAGAGCCTGATGTGGGGCTTGAATTCACGATCGGAGAGACCATGACCTGATCTGAAGCTGGATGCTGAACCGACTGAGCCACCCAGGTGCCCCCACCAACCTTTTGAACACAGAACTCCTTTATTCACACTGAAAAATTTCTTAGACTAGCTTGTTATAGTAACCTTGTTATTTGTTGGCTTAGAAAATACGTAATAACAAAGCCCTATTGTGAATGCAGTCGTTTTTGAATGATTTCTGTTGTATTATTTGAAGACATTTAGGGGTACCTGGGTGGCTCAGTCAGTTAAGCCTCTGAATCTTGATTTCAGCTCACGTCAGAAAATCACGGTTGGTGGGTTCAAGACCCCCATGGGGCTCTACAGAGCCTGCTTGGGATTCTCTCTCCCCCTCTCTCTCTCAGCTTTTCTCCTGCTCGCTCTCTCTCTCAAAAATAAGTAAACTTAAAAAAAAATTATATTTTTAAGTAGTTGTACACATGTGTTCAAGATATTTTTCATTCCTTTTGCAGTTTTCCAATGGTTTGGGGGACCACTATAATAGCTTCCTAGCCTCTCTCGGGAGTCCAAGGCAAAGTTCAGAATCGATGCACTACTTTGCCTTACTTAAGTATCCACTATTTTCATGCACTGTAATATACACTTTGATATACACTTTCACATCACTTTGTTTTTATCCACACTTTTCCCTCTGAAATATCTTTGTTTCCATCTCTGCACATCCACTTTCCAATCCATTCCTCAAATGCTACTGTGGTAGCTACTGTGGTCCCCTCCCTAAGGAAAGAAAAAAAAAAAAAAAAAAACAACCCTCAAGGCAACCTGGCTATATATATGCCTACGTGACAGCATGCCTCACAACCTTGTAACATGAGACCACTTAATCAGGCTGCATGTTTGTGTGTTACCATATATGGGAAACCAAGAAGTAAAAAATATATAAAAAACTATGCCACATGGCATTCGGGGCTCAGTTCTTTGGGTACAAACCCAACTGAGTGGTGCTGGCAGGAATAAAGTTGCTTCCTGGAAAGAAAAGCCTTAGTGTCACGACTCCCTGTGCAAGAATCCTGCTACACTACCTCCTTCATGACATTTTTTTTTTAAATTAACCAAACTGAAAATAAGTACTTCCTCTTGTGAATTCACATAGCAGTTTTTCAACACTTCTCTTGTAGAACTAAACACTTTGTATTGTATACTATTTATGTGGATATCTTTTTTCTTACTAGAAATTATGTTCCTTGATAAAAAGAACAAGTGTCTGAATCTACTGTAGTGCCTCCTATAGCCCTTTGCTTGTAGGTAGACACTTAACAATTGCCTAATGAATAAAAGTGTCTAGGAATAAGGTTGCTGCATGGAAGTGTTCAGATTGCACACTGTACAAGCGTACTATAAATGCAAATGTGTTAATTTGCATCATAGATAAATATCCTCTAAAATCACAGGCAGGCCTAAGAGTTCCAGAGCAGTGGAGAGCTGGGTCCTACAAAAACCCACATTGGGGGGGGCGCTTGGGTGGCTCAGTCGGTTGAGCATCTGGCTTCGGCTCCGGTCGTGATCTCACAGTTTGTGGGTTCGAGCCCCGCATAGGCCTCTGTGCTGACAGCTTAGACTGGAGCCTGCTTCAAATTCTGTGTCTCCCTCTCCGTCTGCTCCTTCCCCCACTCGTACTCTGTCTCTCTCTCTCCTTCAAAAATAAATTAAAACATTAAAAAAAATTTTTTTTAAACCCACATTGGGTGCATATGACCACACACACACACACTCAGGAGACCATTCACCTACACACTGGCACATACCTGCACAAGGTGCACCTGTCCTGTCTTAGTGACACCTGTGATTGGTCCCTCCCCTACCTGGCAATTTTGAAGACTCCCTTCCCATTCTCCAACTTTGAGCTTGATAGAGGTGTCTGCCATGGAAGTGGGAGAAGCAACACAAACTATTTAAAACTTGTCTGGAGTCTTGGTGTGGGATCACGCAAAAGCATAGGCAGTTGTGTGCACACAGAGCTGCTACCAGTTGGTGCTCTGGTTAGCCCCCCTGGGAATCAGCCATTTGGGTTTTGTGACAATAACTACATTTTACTTGTGGAAATGGAGTGTTTTCTGATTTCACAAGGGCACCATATGGGCTAGTAGCAGCCTTGCTTCAATCATGCTCTGGAGTCAGAAAATTCTACAACTTACCATCTGTGAAGATGTAGGCTAAGTTATTTATCTTTCTGTGTCAAGGCTTTCTTCATCTATAAAATGAGGATAATAATAATGTTTAATGCAAACATTATTTTGAGAACCAAAGCCTGGAAGCCTGGCACAAAACTCTCAATAAATGTTAAAAGTCATTACCAATAAATAGGTAGTGATGGTAAGGGATCATATGGTTTACTTGCATTTAAATATAGAAGGTTCAGTGCTCCTATTTAACATAGAAACTGAATTAGACTTTTGTAACATCGTTTCCTCTCCCCCATTTTCCCCTCCCCTCCTTTCTCTCCCCCTGACATACAAAAAGCTGTACATATTTACTAAGGTTCTTCTTTTTGGCTACGCTCACCCCCTTGGTAATCTCACGTCTGTGGTTGTGAACACATGTATGCCAGTGACTCCCAAATTTAAATCTCTAGTACAGACCTCTTCCCTCAACTCCAGACTTGGGTAGCCAACTGCCTATTCAACTACCTTATGCACATGTATAACATATATTATAAACATGTCTGAAACTAGGCTATGGGGAAAGCTCTTTCCTTCCCAAATCTGCTACCATCTTACTTGAGGGAAAACTCCTTTCTGCCATCCACTGAGGACAAAAATTTTGAGATCATATCTGATGCTTCCCTTTAACTCCATATCCAATACATCAGGAAATTTAAAGTACATCCAGAATCTGATGTCATCACTACTGTCAACCTTGGCTGAGCTACCATCACCTCTTATGTAAATTATTCAATAACCTATATGGTCTCCCTACTTCGAACCTTCTTCCTGCCCCCTTTACTGTGTAGTCTTAACACAACAGCCAGAGTGACTCTTTTAAAATGTGAATCAGATCGTGTCACTCCTCTGTTCCACATCCTTCAATGGTTCTATATCCCACTGAGAGTAAAAGCCAAAGTACTTACTTATGAGGATCCATAAGTCTCAACATAATAAGCCACCTGCCCACCTCCTCACATTCTGACATCAGCTACCACCACCATTTCCATTGCTTACTCTACTCCAGCCACACTGGACTCCTTGTTGTTACTTATGCCAGCCAGGCATGCACCCACATTTAGGCACAATGGTTGTCCCTCTGCCCAGAACACACTCCTTTCTACTACTGGCAGTGCAGATTTCTCCTCTCACCTTTTTCAAGTCTTTGCTCAAATGTTTCTTCCCTAATGAAGTCAATTCTGACCACCTTGGCAACCTACCCCTCATTCTCACCCCCTAATTCTCCCTTTCCCTTTTTCTGTTATTTCCATCCTGCCCATTACCTTCTAGATATTTATATTTAAATATTTAAATATTTAATATTGTTATATATTATTATTGTCTGTTTCATCCTCTTTGAATGTAATCTCAAAAATTCTCAGGAATTTTTATCATTTTTGTCTGTTTTTAGTTCATCGAAGTATCCTCAGGATCTGCATGTGGAGTATAGATACCAAGTGTAATCAAGGACAACTCCAAGGTTCTTAGTCCAAGAACTGGAAGGTCAAAGCTGATATTTACTGAAATGGAGAACTCTGCAAGAGCAGGTTTGGGAGCAAGGAAGCCTTGGAATTCAGTTCTGGGTATATGAATTTGAGTTGCTATATCAGGCTCTTTAGAGTAAGTTTGTTGCAGTAAACAGCTCCAAAAATCTTAGTGCCTTAAAACAAAAAAGTTTATTTCTTGCTCACCTGTGTGTCTGCTGCATGTTGACTCTGGCTGTGTTGACTTCATCCCATGACCCAGGCTGAAGGAGCAGAGATGGTTCTGATTTTAGAACAGACGGAAGAAAGAGCACAGTGGAGCCGCATCATGGCCCTTAAGGCTTCTTCTCAGGCTGGCACAAGTCACTTCTACTCATATGTCATTGATCAAAGTAAGTCATGTGGCCAACTCTGACATCAAGGTTAAGTATAATCCTAGGACTGTAAAAAGCAGAAGGCAAAAAATATTTCAAATAATAATACAGTACACTGCAGATGCCTATTTGACATTTAAGTGGCAATGTCACTAGGTAGTTGGATGTATGAATCTGAAGGTCAGGAGAGAAATCCAGGCTGTATATATGAATTTTAGAATCTTTAGCATGTAATATTTACATTCCTGAAGTTAGAAGAGATCACCAAAGGAGTAAGTATAAGTAGAGAAAAGTTCAGAGGACTGAGCCAGGGGCACTCTGGCAATTTAGAAATCAGAAAAGTGAGAAATAATCAACCATGACTGAGAAAGAGTGGCCCTGGAGTCAGTGGTGTGCTGGAGGTAAAGCAAAGATGATCTCGGGTAAGAGGGGGTGATGAGCTCTGTCAAAGCCTGCTGATAGGATACAAAGAGGACTGGCAGTTGAGTGGAAGTTGTTGTAAAGCTGAGAAAAGCAGTTTTACTGCTGGGGTTGGGGAAGAAGCCTCATTCTAGTGGGTTTAAGAGAGAATGGTAGTAAATGAAGTAAAGGGAGCAAATGTGAACAGACCAAACAGATTATTCACGGGAAGAAAAAAGAAGGTACTGAAAGAATGCCAAAGACACAGCTACACTGGTAAAGATCAGAGAAGCAGAGATGCTGGAGTTCTGAGTACAGGAGCAGAGTGGCTGTTCCATCTCAAATACACATCATTTAAGTGCATCTACTCAGGTGTCTCCATTCCTCACCACCAGAGGAAGCTACATCAACCCACCACCCTTTCCCGATCAATTAACTCCACCTTTATAACATTTAAAAGTTTCTTTCCTTGTACATCTTCTCTAAACCCCTGGTCTTGGAGTGCCCCAGATTTTACTCCTTGCTCTTCTTGTCTATCTGCATTCACTTCCTTGATCTTATCCAGTCTCAAAGCTTGAAACATCTATATGCCATGACTCCCACATTTCTAACTTTATTCATCCTTTTCTTCAAATCACAATCCAACTGCATACTTGGTATTTCCATTTGGGTGTCCAATAGATTGAACTGCTGCTGATAACCCTACTATAAACCTCTTATTCACAGACCTCTGACCTCGGCTGATGGCATTCTGATCCTTCCACTTCTAGATTCTGTGACTCCTCTGCTCAAAACCTCCAATCCCATAGGCAGAATGATTAAGAAACTTGCCCAGTGTCATCCCATTAATCAATGACAGAGGTGAGACCCCAATTCAAGCAGCTTGATGGGAACCTGTGCTCTGCACCACAGTACTTTGACACATGCGCATGCTCAGTAGGTTACACGATGTTACGTCTAGTATGAGTCCCTGTTATATAGACATATGGATTTGTAAGAAAATGCGAAAAGGATATATACCAATATATTTGCACTGTGATCTCTGGATGGATAAGTTATGGTTTGATGTTTTTCCTTGATTTTGTTTATGTGTATTTTTTACATCTTCAACAATGAAAATATATTACATTTACCACAAGGAAAATATCCTTACAGATTTTTTTTAAATTCAGGATTCCAGATGAACTTCATTCCCTTTAATCATTCTGTTTAATAAACAAACATCTCATTCCATAAATTTTTGAGTTGCTCAACCCCGATATCAGAAAGTACAGGACATTTTCAGGCAAATTTTGTTCGTATTTTTGGCAGAGATGGACTATAGAACTGGTACAACTATACATCGGATACAGTATAGTGTGTCTCTTCCCTTTTCAGTGAGATAGGGAGAGTGTGTGGGTGGATTTATCTTAATCTCACACTGTGTCTCCACAGTAGACACCCTTCTCCACATCCTAAATAGAAATTTCCTAAACATAAATACAAAGACCTTCCCTGGCTTCTACTTTGTAAACGGAGACAACTTTTTGCTATTTCACCAGTGTCTCAAGAATATTTGATTTTTATTTTCTTTTAATTTTTTAAAAATATTTATTTTTGAAAGCTAGAGAGAGCATGAGTGTGAGTGACTGAGGGGCAGAAAGAGAGGGACACAGAGAATCCGAAGCAGGCTCCATGCTGTCAGTGCAAAACCTGATGCGGGGCTTGAACCCAGGACCCACAAGATCATGACTGAGCCAAAATCAGACACTCAACTGACTGAGCCACCCAGGTGCCCTAAGAAAATTTGATTTTTCTGAAGGTAAGAGGAAAACAAGCATGAACACATTTCTCCTTCCCTAAGAAAAGCAGTATAAAAGGAACTATTTCAGGCTAAAATGGCTATTGCCTGGTACTAAATATTAGATGTGAACTGGCCTCCATCTGTTGGAATGAGTGACGTGTCAGGCGAAGGAAGGGGAGGGAGGAGTGCTTATCTGTGGGAAAGGAGAGAAATTTCCAGTTTCTGGTTACTGGGCTGCCTTACTTAAAACTCTCTTTGAATAAATATTGGCAAGTGGCCCAGAGTCCCAACTTGTGGCTGTTTGAGCTTTGCTAAAGTGCTTGAAGGAAAGTCCTGAATTGTTGTTCTTAAATGGAAACTGTAAGTCATTTGTAGTGGAAAGGATGACAAAAGAAAAAAAAATCCCTTCTTACAACAACTTTGATTCCAGCCATTCCCCTGATGAATTATTTTGTTTATTTGTGTACAGGTGTAATGCAAACATTTCTGCTTTTTTTCCCCCATAGTGCTTTCCTGAAAGCCACGTCTTCAAACAAATTGTTGAAAGTAATTCTTACTTTATCAGGAACAAAGTTACACTTGGACTTTGTATTTTTGATAAAGAATTCAGCATAAACAAAGTTCGATATAACCAACACCCTAATCAGTAGTACTAACTTACCTTTGTCTGGCATTTTATAATTTTCTAAAGCACTTTCTTGTATGTACATTAATTTGATTCTCTGACAATGCAGAGAGGTAGATATTATTGTCCCTGGTTTAGAAGTGGATAAAATGAGACCCAGGAAGATGAACCAACCTACTCAGGATCGATTTAATTGGTGGTTGATAGAGGGGGCTATCCTCCACCCCTTCAGTAGGACCAGAGGTACTTTCTGTTGCCCCCAATGGACAGAAGACAGCTACTATGTAAATTAGCACACCCCACCATCTTGAAGTTAGTGTCAATTTTTAGTCAGATCCACACTTGCATTTCTTTATAACTTCAAGGCCAAATAACTCATCTACACCATTCATTCCTGTTCTTATTACTTACCCTCAAACTCTTTACTCGTACATAAATTGCCTATGCTTCTTTCCCCCAGCTTCTTTCCACCGCTGACCTCTTTGAAACTCTTTCCACTGCAGAAGCCACAGTTTCATCGTAAGCACTCTCTATAGCCTCAACATCCTCACAGAGCCATACCTTCACTTTCTTGCCTCAAGTGAAACCTGGCTTTTCCCCCAAAGACATCACTTCCCTTGAGCCCTGACAAACAAAAACTGCTTTTTCCCCTGCCTTTCAACATGCTGAGAGGTATGTGGATGCAGTGTTGATATTCTCCTAGCTTCTAGCTGCCAGTTCCAGGTGATTCCATTCTTACCTGTATGAAACTCCCCAGTTTATGCCCCCTTTTGAGTCTCATGCTGTAGCATGAGGTGTAATCATCATCATCCACCAGCTTAAGGTCACTCCCCCAGATTCACTGAAAGCTTCAGCACCTGGCCCACACAAATGCTGCCAGACTCCCACTGTAATCTCAGACAGCCTTCATGCCCATGATTCACAGCCCCTCAAGCACCTGGATTCCATTGCCCTTTGCCTCCATTCCTCTTTAACACAACTCATTCCTGTGGCAAAATCCTAACTTTATGTTTACTCACATGCTCTGAAAACCAGAACTCTAGTGACCCTTCACACCTCTGCAACTTTGACACTTTCCTGACTTCTTAGTAATTTCTGTTCTTGATCTTTCTTCAATTCTTTGAGTTGCCCTCCCATCTTCACTTTCATCCTTGCCCAGCATAGACCCCAAAGGCCCATAAGTTCTCTGAATGGCTTCTGGGTACCCACCATGCCCTCCTTCCATCTTTGCTATACTCCCAACCAATTCGCTCTCTTCTGTGGTTATCTGAGTGGTTAAAGGCATG
Organism: Panthera pardus; assembly: GCF_024362965.1. NCBI lineage: Eukaryota > Metazoa > Chordata > Mammalia > Carnivora > Felidae > Panthera > Panthera pardus. The sequence continues at coordinate 38,461,149 of NW_026526732.1, forward strand.
GGCTGGGGAAGCCTGTTTCTATCATTTGAAGACTTTTTCCACCATGTAATAATTCTACCTTGGACAAGTCATTAATTTTTCAGGGCTTCCATTTCCTCAATTGGGAAATAGTAGTATCTTATCTCCTGACCATCATAAATTATTGTGAATATTAATTGAGAATATATGTAACATGCTTAGAATAGTACCTATCTCATAAGTACTCAATAAATGTTTAATAAACTGCTTTATGATGTTTCTTAAAAAAAATCACGTAGCCAGATTAATAAGTACCAATACATGCCCAAATCTGCAAAGCAAAATGTAATCCAACAAACACCCTCTTTTTTCACTCCTTCCCTAGATACTGCCTGCTTCAGGGAGACTTTTGAGACAATACCTTTGTAGGGCCTGAGAACCTCTGATTTCATCATATTAATTATTTGTCCTCCTCATCAGAAGTAGATAGGATTAGCAGGCTGACTAATGTTTATTATTTGTAAGGCAGGAATAGCAAGGATTTCATGTGACCACTTCCCAGAAGACAGACTAGAAGAAACAGGCAGAAGGCATAAATAGGCATCTCATAAGAGAGAAAACATGGATGACCAAGAAACATATTAGAAGATGTTCATCCTCATTAGTAGGGAAATGCAAATTAGAACTACAATGAAATAACCTTGCACACCCTTGAAAATGGCAAAAATGAAGAAATTTAACAATATCAGATGTTGGACTAGGTATTCTTATGGTGGGCATGTAAATGATACAATTGCTTTGTGAAACATTGTGGGGTTTTGTAAACCCAATATTCACATACCCCAGGGACCAGCAGCTCCATCCATTGAGAGTCTTTCACATTTTGTCAACCAAACATAACAAAAAGCACAAAGCTGCAAATAACCCTATCCACTGACAGGAGAATGGATAAATAGTGGATAAATAGTGGTATATTCACCAGAGGAATATTTAACACACACACACAGTAAAATATAGCTGCAGTAACAACATGAACGAATCTTAGAAACACAGTTAAAGGGTAAAGAAAAAACAAGTAAATGTATGTATTATAATAACACTTTAAATATATTAATCTATTTAATTCTCACAATATCTCTTTGAGGAAGGTACTATTGCTCTCATTTGACAGATAAGGAAACTGAGGCACAGAGGAAACAGTTACAGATGAGAAACCAGCTAATAAGTGGAGGTTGCAGGATCTAGTTAACATTTACTACATGCTTACATAGTATCAGACACTGTATTACCTTGCCCATACCCACATTATCTACTTTATGAAAGATGCTCTTATAAAATGTCCTTCTTGGTTGTTTTTGTCTTTGCCTGATAAATCTTCCTAAATAAACACAATAAGTTAGAGAATCCAGTTTATCATTTGACTTAGCACTCTTCTCTCAATCCCATAACCTAAGTGCAAACTCAATGGATAGTTTCCTCTTCATTTAAATGGTCTTCAGAACCATTTTCTAGGATTTGCTTTTGGAAACGAAATGTAACCCCCAGCCAGTGTCCTAAATCCCTGAGGCCCTGGAACTTCCCTACAGCCTACATTTTTCAGAATGCCAATAACTAAGAGATCTACAAATGAAGGAATTCTTCTCCCAAGGGCAACCACACATGCCACCACCATCACGACCACCATGCCCCCCAAATATAGGGAAGACCTAAAGGGAAGTACCTGAGGAGCTAGAGGAAGGATCATTCTTTCCTGCACCACAGTCTTAAGACACATGCTTGGAAGTTTGTGATTGAATATTGTATGGGGTGGAGGAGGGGGAAGAGAGCCAGGAATCCAAAACCTGTGGTTCAGTCCCAACTCTGATGCTTAGTTGTGGAATGTTGGGCAAATCCATTAACTTCTCTGGGGCTCACTTCCTTCAGTAATGCACTTCAGTTAAACTTGACAAACATTTATTGAATGCCTCCAGGGTATCATGCACCCTGCCAAACATTGGGGTTATAAGGATAGATAAGACCTGATTGGCCATAAGAGGAGCTTCCAGCCATTAAGGAGCTTTCTGTCTAGAGTAGAGGACTGTGGATTTTGGTGCCTCAGGTGGTGAAGCAGAGTGTGGGTAACCAGGTAGTAGAGATATTGCAGAGACTATACAATGTCAGTGTACTGCTATGGTTAAGAGCTCAGCTCTGGGGTCAGTCATAACTAAACATATCCTGGCTATAACCCTCAAGAGTTCTGTGACTTCAAGCAAGATTTCTTCTCCTGAAGAATCAGTTTCTTCATCTTTAAAACAGAGGTAATAATTATACTGTCTTCATTTTGAGGATCAAATAAGATAACACATATAAAAATGGAAGGTGAGTCATGATCAGTAAATGTTACCTGTCCTCCTCATTCTTCCCTTAGCACTGTTATTACTGTTATCACATCAGTTGTTCCTTAAGGCATTGTGACACGGTTTGGAGATCCAGGAAGTTGTCCATCAACACTGCTCAGCTCTAGCTAACTCACTGGGGGAATAAGATGAACATTCAGTTCTTATCCCAAAACCTTTCCTGAAGACATTGACATGCATTAACAGGATGATTACTGGCTAGTGCAAGGTGGAATTTATCTTCGAGGAGGTTATTTCTAAATATTCTGAAGTATGAGAGGGGTGTGTAATTTAGCATAGCATAAGCAAGAGGATAATTTTAGATAAGGTGAAGGATTGTGTTGATACATACTTTTGGAAGATGTTTACGTGAGGAGTGGATATCATGCTAAATAAATTTGATCTAATAAATTAGGGCCCAGAAGTTATAATGAAAGTGATTAATAAATATGACTACAAAGCAATTATAATTAAGAAACTCTTCATGTATATTAAAAATATAACCTGAATGAAATATATTTTTTAACATTTATTTATTTATTCTGAGAGACCGAGAAAGCACACGAGCAGGGGAAGGGCAAAGAGAGAGGGAGAGAGAGAATCCTAAGCAGGCTTTGTCTGCACTGTCAACACAGAGCCCAACTCAGGGCTCGATCCCACAAACCGTGAGACCATGACTTGAGCTGAAATCAAGAGTCAGACGCTTAACAAACTGAGCCACCCAGGCTCCCTCTGAAAAAAATATTATGTGTATATATATATATATATATATATATATATATATGTGTGTGTGTGTGTGGGTGTGTGTGTATGGCTGATTTTGTGACTATGCAAAGAATGCTTACAAATCAGTAAGATGATGAAAACTTAATAGAAAAAAATGCAAAGGACTTGGACAGAACATTCAGGAAAAACACAAAAATAGCCAATAGATGTGGGAAGATGTTCAACATCATTGATGTGAAAAAAAAGATAACATTTTAGCAAAGATTAAAAAGAGGAACATAATCAGTGTTGGTGAGAGTGTGAGGTAACTGGCATACTCATATATAGTTGGTGTAAACAAGTTAGTGTAACTTTTATGAAGGAATAATTAATAGTATCTTTTTAAACAAAAAGTGTAGTATAACTCTGACTCATTGCTAAAAATTATCTAAAACATATATCATTCATAAAGGCACTATATACACTATATAGAAGGATCTTACTCAATTATTTGTAATAGCCAAAAAAATTCTATCAATGACAAACTGTTTAAAAATGACAGACCCATGCAATGAAGAATGAAGCGCATATACTGATACAAAATGTTCACAGTATACTGTTAAATTTGAAAGACAACTGAAGAACAGTATGTACAGTATGCTTCTGTTAATGTGAAGAAGATATAAATAAGTATATGTGCACAGAAATGATCCAGAAGGAAACACAAGGAAGTTTGATGCTTTTTACCTCTGGGAATGTAAGGGAGAAATGTCTGCCTTTTACTGAATTGCCTTCTGTACTGTTTGAAAACTTTATCATGAACATGTATTACTTTTGTAATAAAAAAAGGAAACAAAACCTTAGTAAAAATATCTAAAGAGCAAATAGGAGCCATTTCAATGTGTCTGAAAATAGTTTTCATAAGTTGCTCTCTTAGAAAATGAATTTTCCTTTGCAACTCACATCATTAGTTTTTTTTTCTCCATTTGAAGGAAGAATTCCTTTATTATTTAGTAATGATTACTTTATGCTGAGCACTATTTTGAGCGTTCTAATCGTCATGGTGGTCTACAATCATGGGTGGTCATTATTATTATTCTCACTTAAAGAAAATGAGGCACATGAAAGTTAAATTACTTAATCAAGTTCACATAAATAGTAAGCTCTAGAGCTGAGATTCAAACCCAGAATGTTTGGCTCCAGAATCCATGCCTTAGGCACTATGCCTGCTCCTTTTGAAGTCCTTAGAAGCTTTGAGTTCTACCTGGATGATCTGATAATGTGACCTATGCCTTATACGGTGAACTCTCCCTGTGGCATCCCAGGTCAAACCTATCCACTGTTCTGACCCTTTGGAGAACCTAATAGAGAAACAAGATGCTGCAAGAGGACAAGATGAGGCCTTGCTGGGTATGGAGTAATAACGGGGCCTTTTAACAACTCTAAAGGTTGACACAATACCTCAACACAGAATATCTTTGTAGAAATATCCTTACTGTTAACTGGAGTCTTCAAAGATGAAAGGGCTGATCTGAGTCAGCTGTTAGGTAAAATGCTGTTGATCCATCAGCTAGTGGAGATTGAGGTTAAGCCAATAAGGATTGCTGTAGGGAATAAAGGCTGAACTCATTGGCTGAATTCCATTGTTTTCAAAGTATGTCAAGGTAAGGAGGATTATTTTTTTTTTACCTGCCAAGACATGAGAAAACATGCCATGTCATCCAAGTTTATTGAACGTGAATGTGTTTCTTGGTGTTTCTTGTTTAGCATTTTCCTCAAGGGTTACTAAGAAGCTAAATCAGGGTTCCTTTTTGTAACCCTAGAAGTGGAGTGGTTGGTCAAATGATGGGCCCTTGTTGACGAATAAATAGGACAATAAGATCATCTAATGGTCTTTAATGCTTTTTGGTCACCCTTCATTCTAACATGTTGATAGTGAAAATTTTCTCCACATGCAAGGTTCTCTGGGTGTGCATGTTGCTAGCGGGCATCCCAGCTGGCAAGCTTAGTAAAGAAGATTGGTCACCAAATAGAACTTATTTGAGGCACTCTTTTTTTTTTTTTCCACCAGCCATTTTATTATTTTAAATTTTTTTCTGTAACAATGGATTTTTTAATTTTTATTTTATTTTTAATTTTTGATTTTTAAAAATTTACATCCAAATTAGCATATAGTGCAACAATGATTTCAGGAGTAGATTCCTTAGTGCCCTTTACCCATTTAGCCCCCCCCCCCACAACTCCTCCAGTAACCCTCAGTTTGTTCTCCATATTTATGAGTCTCTTCTGTTTTGTCCCTCTCCCTGTTTTTATATTTTTGTTTCCCTTCCCTTATGTTCATCTGTTTTGTCTCTTAAAGTCCTCATATGAGTGAAGTCATATGATTTTTGTCTTTCTCTAATTTCACTTAGCATAATACCCTCCCAATTCCATCCACGTAGTTGCAAATGGCAAGATTTCATTCTTTTTAATTGCCGAGTAATACTCCATTGTGTGTGTGTGTGTGTGTGTGTGTGTGTGTGCATACACACACATCTTCTTTATCCATTCATCCATTGATGGACATTTGGGCTCTTTCCATACTTTGGCTATTGTTGATAGTGCTGCTGTAAACATGGGGGTGCATGTGTCCCTTTGAAACAGCACACCTGTATCCCATGGATAAATGCCTAGTAGTGCAATTGCTAGGTCGTAGGGTAGTTCTATTTTTAGTTTTTTTGAGGAAAGTCCATAGTGTTTTCCAGAGTGGCTGTACCATCTTGCATTCCTAATTGAGGCACTCTTGGCAGTTCATTATTCTTTGATGATTCTGAAACTGGATGCACAATTCTGTGTAAGGAATAAATTGTTTTTCCTTCCTGTGGTTCATCATGCATTGTGGATGGGTGCCTGGTGAGGGATATGGCATCCTACAGGACTACCATTAGCAGTAGAATGTCCAGTGTAGGAACAAAACACATGCTGATGGCCATGGCAGAAAATCTTGATTTGAAACAAGGCCTGGGAGAGGTTTTCAGTAATCCTATAGAGATTCAAGTTTTCAGTGTGGAAGGATTCAGGGAACTCAGCTCCCTGGTTGCTCACCTAAACAGTAAGACACACACTGTTATTTTAGGTGGTGCCACACATGTAGATAATAGCATAAATGAAAGGACTCAGAACTAAAAGTTCTCTTCTGGTGAGGAAATAATAATCTGAGTTGATTGCTGATGAATTGCTGATGAAATACAATTAGGCTGTGTCAAATCTTCATCTAGAACTGTGCTGTTCAAAATGGCAGCTGCTGACCACATATGGCTAAATTTAAATGAACTAAAATTAAAAATTCAGCTCTTCAGTTCCCCAAGTCCCATTTCAAGTGTTCAACACTATTAATGGTAGCTAGTGGCTACCATAAAGGACAGTGAAAAATTTACATTACTGTAGGATGTTCTATTGAGCAGCACTCATCTAGAAAATAAACAATAGATCCTCAAAGATATTTTATCAAGAAACACCATTTTGGTGGTTTGACCACACCAAGGATGCCCTATCTAGTTTTTATTCTGAACCACTAGAAATTTGAATTAGAAAGGAGGGTAGTAAGACCTTAGATTTTGGTGTGAATTGTAAAGACTAATTTTCTCAGTAAAGACAATTTTGTTAGGGAATCACTATGGATAATAGTCCTAGGCAAGGAGGTGGGAGCAGAGGATGTGATGCTCTGAGGTTAGGGTTTCCTCTGAGAAAAACTGTGTGACCCAATTGGGCAGAAGGAAGTGGTCAGAGGAACTTTTGATATTTGCATAAGGGGTAAGTGTAACTGACCTAGAATTTCTGGAACTCCCTTTGGCTTAGACCTCCTTTTCTTTCTTTGTATGCTTATATTTGTAAAAATAAGTTAGGCATCTTAAAAAGAACATGAATCTTAGCTTCCCTTTCTTGTTTAAGAGACTCTCAATGCCTTCCTCAAAAGCAAAGTGTTCTTTTGTTAGTCTTGTTTCACAAGGCTTTAAAACTTTAAAAGTAAATAAAGAAAAGGACATAAAATAAAGGGCAATAATACGTCTTACACTCATTCAGGATGTCCCTGGTGACTTGTAGCATGGGCATAGATCTAAACCATTTTCAACAGAGCCTAGTGAGACATTAGTTTGCCCCCTTGCACCCTAGTCTTTTGATGTAGATTCATGAACTGAGAAATTGAGAAGCAGTGAAAACTGACATCTTCATCTGTAGGACCTAGGGGGCAGAGACAGGATAGCTGGGATCAAAAATATTGATCGGAGGGTAAGATCCTTCATTGATATTAGGAAGTATGTCAAGAGAGATGTTAAAAAGAACTATTCGAAGAACAGCTAGAAGGATTAAGAACAGAGAAACTGGTAGGTAGAGCCAAGAGTTATCTCTAGTAACTGTAACGGGTTTTCATGAGCTGATGAGAAAGTAAGAGGGTGGCTACTGGGAACAAAAAGGGACTTTCCAAGGCAGCAGTAAAACATGAATACTGGACCTTGTTTAATCTTGCATATTTCATCATCCTCTCACACAAGTAAAACTTCTAGCATCCAATAAATACCTGTTGAATGAATCCTCGGGAAAGAAAATCACACTGGATGCATAAATTCCTTTATTGAAAATATTGGGCTAGCACTGCATTACATATACTCAATATCCATAAATGAAGGGCCACACACTTCTGATTGGACAATACTGTTTTAAATAGAGAATACAGCATCTGGATATGCTCTCACAAATATAATATCATGGACTAAACTAGGTAGGAGTGAACTATATGCAAAATGACCATTTTGTTCATTAATAGCATATGGTTGCAAATGGCATAAATGGTAAACTTGATCATCATGAGACATTCCTGATATCTCACACCAACACATCATTAACGAGCAGATTAAACTGTCAATATGTTGTTAATCAAGAGTTCTCAATAAGAGAACCTGGGTGAAAGCACACCAGGGTATATATTTAAGATTTAATAGAATTCATTTCAACTTGCATGGAATGTGAGTAGGGTAAAATAATTGCTGATCTGACAGGAGGCCACTTGGCATTTGTTCTCTTTTGTAAATATTCTAATAAGAGAATAATCTAAATTAGGAAATATTATGCCAGCTTAAGGCTACATTCTAAAGATGGTTTCATTTTTTTAAATGCAGGTATATAAATACTACTTGTTATTTATGTTCCCTTTCAAAGATCACAGGGGGCGTAATTTATGACAGACCACTTCTCAGCTTTGGCTATTATTTAGAAATTTTTTCCATTAGCAGTCTTTGGCTTTCATAAAAGTTTGGCAATCAGTAATATTGTTTAGTTTTTACCAAGGCTTTATTAGCATTTTTAACAAAGAGTATTTTATGATGTGAAAATGGGTTGATGTTAGAAATAGTTTTTACTTTTTATTCCAATTTTTGTATGAATGCATTTCTTTGCATTGCTTTTTCTCAAATGAAAGAGTCTAGAAACCAAGACAATTGGGCTAATTTGACATTTTTCATTTGGTATAAAATATGCAGAAATGAAAACATTCAGTCTCTTTGAAAACAGAGGCCTGTTCATTAATTTAAGAACTTGGGGGAAATTATGCACAAAACACTATGAAAATAAAGTTTTTGTTATTAACACACATGATATTATAAGAAGCAAAACACTTTCTGTTCAAAGCAGGGTTTGTTCTAAGTCTAGATTCAGAAAGGTATCCATTTCTGTAAATATCAATTTACAACTGTGAGAAATGGCTTCTTCTTTACAACAATTATGTTCAGAGTAAGTAAAAATGTATCTTTTTAATGGCTAAATGGAAAGATGGCCTACAATAGTCAAATCAATAAACATTGGTAATGAGTTTTTAAAAATTCAGAATTATGCTGCTTAAGACCTATCACCCTAAACAATCAGGGCAAAAGAAAATTCAATATAAAACTATATAAATCAAATGGGTTTGTTGCCAAAACATAGCACAAATGTATACATTTCTTTATTTCAAGATTTGACACATTAAAAGAAAAACTGCCAACACATTTTAGACAATATTCTAGAAATAATAAATAAGACAATTAAAAAAATCATATATTCCCTTTAAGTGCTGAGCACTTCCAATTTTTCTAAGTGAAACTAAGCTTTTCCATGGCAAACAATAGTATGCTGTACATTTTGGTAATGAAAATTATGTTGATAAATACACAAGGCATGTATATATTTCCACAGTATCTTTTTTTTTTTCACAGTTACCAAAAATAAAAATAGCATTCAACTCATACATCTATAAATATTTTGATTCCTCACTGCATGGATTTGAAGGAAGTGGGAGCATAAAGTCTTTCAACAATCCGGACTTCAAAATTCTTTCTTTGTTGTCTGCCCTCCACATGGACCTTTCAGAAACTCTCTGCAATGTGACCATGCTCTGAGATGATGGCAGAAAGAAAGCGTTATGGTGGGATGAAGCAGTCTGGGCTGTGGCTAGGTCTTCCAGCCAGCTTTAGGAGGGCTGATGGAACCCAATCTTTTTAATGTGGTATTTTAAGGCAGTCTGAATTTCACTCGAATGTCCATACCTCGAGGTCTTGAACTATGAAGTCTTCCTTTTTGGAAAGAATATCATTATTGAAAGTGCTGCAGGAGTTGCTTCGTCCATGGTATAAATCAGCATCTAGCCATAAACCAAATCGTCCCCTGAAAAGATCAAAAATACAAAAAAGGTGAAAACATTTCAATCTCACGTGGCATACCTTCTACCCTCCCTCGCCTCATCTTTCCTTTATGCTATAGACAGACAAAACCCTAAACTGCTTGTAAAACAAAGTCTACATTTCCTTTATTTCATTTAAATGACCCATCTTTCCCAAAAGACAAGTGATAGTAGTCCATCATTTAGACACATAAGTCATTTCATCTCTGATTCTTAGCATCCTATGTTAGGCCACTGTCCTAATTACTCTAAGCACATGGCCTAGCTAAAATCACCTGACACAAGGTTTTGGTTATCTGGGTCAAAACAGACTCTCACAGATCAGGTGGTAAATAAATAACAACAACAAAAACCTTACCCTCCACCACCAAGTTCCAAAGAACTTATGTCTCCATTAATAAAGTATGAGTTTTCTCCACTCCACTTAAAGACCTTAGGATAGAAACACAAGACAGAGAACAGACATTTCAATCTGGAGAATCAGTGAAGAGGGAATTATTAGGATAATACCTCTGTAGAGAAGGAAACTGCCCATTAGCTGAGGAAGTTCCTAATTGGCAGATCTTTCCTACACCAGGATGAGAGCTTCAAAGGGGTTATGAGAGGAAAGACCTCTCAAGCACATGTTGGCTCTGACTTGCTATCCCTCCCTGGGTCCCAGAACATGCACAAGAGCAGTTTCCAAGGCCCAATGAGGGGCCCTAAAAGCACTTTGTGTGCTACAACCATGAAAAGCTGACCCAGGCTAGAACGAGTCCAAATGAGGTTATGGGACAGCTGCTGCTCCCATGATAGTCCCCCACCTCCAACCCCATCCAGACTCCTGACACTGGGACATTGGGAATTTAGGTATTTCTTTCATTTACATACCTTGAAATTGGGGCTAAATGTGTAGAGAAAAGTTTCGCCAGTGCCGTAATAGTGGTCACTGAACTTGAAAGGATGAGTTGCATATGCTCCAAAAATCTGTCAAAAGAAAACAGAAACATTATCTACTTTCAAACCTAAATGTCCCAAAGAGTGGCGTTCTGAAATATTTTAACATAATCCTGCTCTGAGATATCATTAACCCTCTTTCAGCAAAGACCATTACTAAATTTGAGTTCTTAAATAAAAAAGCTCACCCCCAACAAGCAGATAAATAAAATATCCCTAGTTCTAATTGAAACTCAAGTGGCTCAAGGGAAACTTATTTGACAAAGGCCAACGATTATTCCAATTTTAAAGGACTTCCAAAGTCTACTATGGGGTCAAATTTCCTTTAGTGAATATGGATGACATGCTGGGAACATTAAACAACAACAAGCACCTTGCACACTGAAATGAGTGGTTGAAAGACCAAAATCATGTGTCTTAAGTGTTTTATAAGTGAATTCAAGGCCAGATATTTACCCAGAAATAATAAATGTTTTCTCTTTTGATTTATAAAAATTAGTTCTCAACATGCTTATTAAAACTGTATCCTTAACATAAGTGATCTAATATCTCTCAGCTGAAATGCCTTTTAAGAAAAAAATAATTCCATAATACAATGGGCTTTAGGGGTGATTTAGATGTATTTGAACCAGTAATTTGTCCATTTTTCCTTACTGAGGGTTTGAATAAGCAGGGTTTTCAGGATTATGTGGGCCCACTGTCCCAGCTTCCTATCCTCCTCACATCCTGAGCAGTGCTTGCAAGGGTGAGAGCTGGCAAGAGTGAACATTATATTTTGAAAATGTCCCTAAGTGATTCTGATATACTGTCTACTTCAAAACCCACTTGGGAATCACTGTTTCAAATGGAGGCTATCTTAGCACAATGCACTCTAGTTCCATCCATGTTGTTGCAAATGGCAAGATTTCATTCTTTTTTGATTGCCAAGTAATAATATTCCATTGCATATATATACCACATCTTTTTAAAAAATTTTTTAAATGTTTGTTTTTGATAGAGACAGAGCATGAGCGGGGGCGGGGGGGGGGGGCGACGCACAGAGAGAGAGGGAGACATACAGAATCTGAAGCAGACTCCAGGCTCCAAGCTGTGAGCACAGAGCCTGATGCGAGGCTCGAACTCACAAATGGTGAGATTATGACCTGAGTCAAAGTCCAATGCTTAACTGACTGAGCCACCCAGGGGCCCACAGACCACATCTTCTTTATCCATTTATCAGTCGATGGAGATTTGGGCTCTTTCTGTAATTTGGCTATTGTTGATAATGTTGCCATAAATATTGGGGTACATATGTGCCCCTTCAAATCAGCACTTTTATATCCTTTGGATAAATACCTAGTAGAGTAATTGCTGGGTAGTTCTACTTTTAGTTTTTTGAGGAATCTCCATACTGTTTTCCAAAGTGGCTGCACCAGTTTGCATTCCCACCAACAGTGGCATAGTGCTCCCCTTTCTCTGCATCCTCACCAATATCTGTTGTTTCCTGAGTTGCTAATTTGAGCCATTCTGAAAGGTGTGAGGTGATACCTCACTGTGGTTTTGATCTGTATTTCTCTGATGATGAATGATGTTTAGCATCTTTTCATGTGTCTGTTAGCCATCTGGATGTCTTCTTTGGAAAAGTGTCCATTCATGTCTTCTGCCTGTTTCCTCACTGGATTATTTGCTTTTTGGGTGTTGAGTTTGGTAAGTTCTTTATAGATTTTGGATATTAACCCTGTATCTGATATGTCATTTGCAAGTATCTTCTCCCATTCCTCTGGTTGTCTTTTAGTTTTGTTGATTGTTTCCTTCACTGTGCAGAAACTTTTTATCTTGATGAGATAAACAGTTCATTTTTGCTTTTATTTCCATTGCCTCCAGAGGCATGCCCAGTAAAAAGCTGCTGCAGCCAAGGTCAAAGAGGTTGCTGCCCATTTTTTCCTCTAGCTTTTTCATGGTTTCCTGTCTCACACGTAGATCTTTCACCCATTTTGAGCTTATTTTTGTGTATGGTTTAAGGAAGTGGTCCAGTTTCATTCTTCTGCACGTTACTGTCATTTTCCCAGCATATGCTGAAGAAACTGTCTTTTTTTCCATTGGATACTCTTTCCTGCTTTGTCAAAGATTAGTCAGCGATACATTTGTGGGTCCATTTCGGTTCTCTATTCTATTCCACTGATCTGTGTGTCTGTTTTTGTGCCAATACCATATTGTCTTGATGATTACAGCTTTATAATACAGCCTGAAGTACGGAATTGTGATGCCTCCAGGTCTGGTTTTCTTTTTCAACATTACTTTGGCTATTTGGGGTCTTTTCTGGTTCCATAAAAATTTTAGGATTGTTTGTTCTAGCTCTGTGAAGAATGCTAAGTGAAATCAATCAGAGAAAGACAAATATCATAGGATTTCACTCATTAAATTTAAAACAAATTTAAGAAACAAAACAGATGAACATAGAGGAAGGGAAGGAAAAATAAGATAAAAACAGAGAGGGACGCCAACCTAAGAGACTCTTAAATATAGAGAACAAACTGAGGGTTGCTGGAGGGGAATTGGGAGGGGGAATGTGCTAAATGGGTGATGGCCATTAAGGAGGGCACTCTGTAAGTGATGAATCACTAGGTTTTACTCCTAATACCAATACTACATTGTATGTGAAGTAACTTGAAGTTAAATAAGTAAATTAAAAAAAAATAATAAATGGGGGTTATCTGAAAAATGTCTTATAACTTTTCAAAATTATTATAATTGGATTACAGTCATTGTGAAATCTCTTCTTTACCAATTACACGTAGTTCCTGGCAACCTGAAATACTAAAAATTAGACAGGATAGAAGTCTAGAAACTCTTTCTAACCAATGTTCTTCACACTCCCTACTACCAAACCTTTCCCTAGAGCTGCTAAGAACAAACAAAACAGTAACAAATACATCAAAAATCCATTTCCTTTCTTCTGGTGATATTTCAGTAAAAGAACTAAAGTATAGCTGTGATAGGCATCTTTTTTTAAAAGCATGGGCTTAAAATAGGACAAGAAGGGCAATGGCCAGAAGTGGAAGAAAGTTATTCCTTTTCTGATCAATGAATAGGAAAAGCCACCTTACCCACTCACCTTCTCAGGATTCTAATTATATTTTTTCTTAGCTAATATTTCTTAGCAATCATGGAAACCTACTTAAGGACTAGAGATTGGATGATACTAAGGAATTACTGTTTTGTTAGGTATATAGCATTGTGGCTATATAAGAAAATGTCTATTTTCTTTTTTCTATTAATTTATTTAGAAAGGAATTGTATTAATATGTATATAATGATATTGTTGGGTCTAAACCATTAAAAATGTAATACATTTGGCAATAATGGAACAAAGGAATCCTTGGGGAAAAAATTAAGACAACCAAAAGTGGAAAAAAACCCCAAACAAACAAGGTTAATATAACAAAATTTATAAATGTATATTTGCTCTCCTCTCTTCTCTCAGCTTTTAAAAAAAAATTTTTTTTTTTAACATTTATTTATTATTGAGAGACAGAGAGAGAGCATGAGCCGGGGAAGGGCCGAGAGATGGGGAGACACAGAATCCAAAGCAGAGTCTAGGCTCTGAGCTGTCGGCACAGAGCCCAACGTGGGGCTTGAACTCACAAACTGTGAGATAATGACCTGAGCCGAAGTCGGACGCCTAACCGATGGAGCCACCCAGGCGCCCCCTCTCAGCTTCTTTAGTAGGAAAATTTATATAAAGTAATAATCATAACAATTTATTTTTGGGTTTTTAATATATATCAATGTAATATATATAACAAAATTACCACAAAAACTGAGAAATTTAATTGAGCAATAAGGGAATAACATTTCTGCACCTCACTGGAATTAAGCTAGTATAAATCAGACTTTATCAATTGCTTGATGATCGCTCTATTTTCCACAATGCCTTATGGCGTATATTTCTCCACAGTCTAATTTGACTAAAACTGAGCCCCTTTGCAGGGGTTTCTTTGGCCAGTTTATGAAATTTACCCTGACTCCAGGAAGGCCCTCATTAGTGGTCTCTTTTCCTGGTTCTCTCTGGTAGACTAGATGGTCTTCAGTTTGGCTTGTTGTCTTCATGCAGATGCCAACCTCCTCTTCATCATTTTCTAGAGTATCCTTTGACTTGAACTTCTCCATACTCTTCTAAATAAAGTCAGTTCCTTTGGGAAAGCTTCAAAATCTGTGTACCCTCCATCCTTTCTTTTTACATATTCATAAAGAGTTAAAAATTTGTATTAAGTTGATAATGTAATATTACGTGAGCTTCAGATGTACATTATAATTTGACATCTGTATTCATTACAAAGTGACCATCTCCATAGATCCAGTTACCACCCATCAACCATACTTTTGACCCCTTCTTTCCACTTTGCATACAACCTACTGCCCTTTCCCTTTAACCATCAATCTGTTGTGTCTAAGTTTTTGTTTTTATTTATTTTTTTGTAGTTTTAGACTCCACGTGAGTGAAATCATACTGTTTCTTTTTCCTGACTTATTTCATTTAACATAATACCCTCAGGATCCATCCATGTTGTCACAAATGACAAGATTTCAATCAATTTTATGGTTTAGTAGTATTCCAGTATGCATATCCACCCATGTGTATATATGCCACATCTTCTTTATCCATGCATTCATAGATAGACATTTAGGTTGTTTCCATATCTTAGCTACTGTAAATAGTGCTGCTATGAACACTGGGATGCATATATTTTTTTGAATTAATGTTTTTATTTTCTTTGAGTAAATACCCAGTAGAGGAATAGCTGGATAGCATGGTAATTCTACTCTTAACATTTTGAAGGATCTCCATACTGTTTTTCATAGTGGCTGCACCAATTTACATTCTTACCAACAGTGTGTGAGGGTTCCCTTTTCTCCACATCCCCACCAACACTTGTTATTTCTTGTGTTTTTGATGTAACCATCCCAGCCAGTGTGAGATGATATCTCATTGTAGTTTTGATTTTCATTTGCTTAATAATTAATGATGTTGGAACATCTTTTCATGGGCCTGTTGGCCATTTGTAACTCTTCATTAGAAAAATGTCTGTGCAGATCCTCCACCCATTTTTTAACCAATTGTTTGATTTTTTTTTGGTAAAGTCATATGGGTTCTTTATATATTTTGGATATTAATCCTGTGTTAGATATATGATTTGCAAATATCTTCTCCCATTTAGTAGGTTCCCTATCCTTTGCAGTGCAGAAGCTTTTCAGTTCAATGTCCCATTTGTTTACTTTAGCTTTTGTTTCCTTGGTCTTTGGATTAAGATTCACAAAAACATCACTAAAATAGATGTCACAGAGTTTACCTACTATGTTTTCTTCCATGAAACTTATGGTTTCAGTTATCGTGTCCAAAACTTTAATCCATTTTGAATTAATTTTTGTACATGATGTAAGTCAGTGGTCCAATTTCATTCTTTTGCATGTGGCTGTCTAGTTTTCCCGGCATCATTTATGGAAAACATTGTCATTTCTCTGCTGTATGTTCTAAGCCCCTTTGTCATAAATCATCCATATATGTGCGGATATATGTTGCATTGATCTGTGTGTCTGTTTTTATGCTAATGCCATACTGTTTTAACTACTAAAGCTTTGTAATATAGTTTGAGTCAGGGAGTGTAATACTTCCAGTTTTGTTCTACTTCCTCAAGATCGCTTTGGCTATTTGGCATCTTTTGTAGTTTCATACAATTTTTTTAAAATTATTTTTTCTAGTTCTGTGAAAAATACCACTGGAATTTTGACAGGGATTGCGTTGAATCTGTATAAACTCTGGGAAGTATGGACATTTTAACACTATTGATTCTTTGAACTCATATTTTCCATTTGTGTCTTATTCAATTTCCTTCACCAGAGTCTTATGGTTCTCTGTGGACAGGTCTTTCACCTCCTTGGTTAAATTTATTCTTAGTTATTTTACTGTTTTTGATACAATTGTAAAAAGGACTGTTTTCTTAATTTTTCTGATAATTCATTATTAGTGCATAGAAATGCCATTGAGGGGCGCCTGGGTGGCTCAGTCGGTTAAGCGGCCGACTTCGGCTCAGGTCATGATCTTGCGGTCCGTGAGTTCGAGCCCTGCATCCAGCTCTGTGCGGACAGCTCGGAGCCTGGAGCCTGTTTCAGATTCTGTGTCTCCCTCTCTCTGACCCTCCTCCGTTCATGCTCTGTCTCTCTCTGTCTCAAAAATAAATAAACGTTAAAAAAAATTAAAAAAAAAAAAAAAAAAAAAAAAAGAAATGCCATTGATTTCTGTAGATTGATTTTGTATCCTGGAACTTTACTGAATTATTAGCAGTTCTAACAGGTTTTTGGTGGAGTCTTCAGAGTTTTCTATATAAAGTATCATATCATCAGCAAATAGTGACTGTTTTACTTCTTCCTTTCCAATTTGGATGCCTTTTATTTCTTTTTCTTGTCTAAGTGCTCTGGCCAGGAATTCCAATAATATGTTCAATAAAAGTGGAGAGAGTGGGCATCCTTGTCTGTGACCTTAGAGGAAAAGCTTTCAGCTTTTCACCAGTGAGTATGTTAGCTGTGGATTTGTTATATGGACTTTATTATGTTGAGGTGCATTCCCTCTACACTTATTTTGTTGAGAGTATCATAAATGGATGTTGAATTTTATCAAATGCTTTTTCTGTACCTATTCAGATGATCATTATGAAATTTAACTTACACTTTGTTAATGTGGCATAGCACATTGATTGATTTGCAAATATTGAACCATCCTTGCATTCCTGGAATAAATCCCATTTGATCATGGTGTATAAGTTTTTTAATGTATTGTTGAATTTGGTTTGCTACCATTTTTTTTGAGGATTTTTACATCTATGTTCATTAATGATAATGGCCTGTAATTTTCTTTTTTTTCTCTTTTGTCTGGTATTGGATATCAGACTAATGCTGGCCTCATAAAACGAGTTTGGAATTGAAACCAACATTGTACTATATGTTAACTAATTAGAATTTAAGAATAAAAAATATAAAATAACAGAAATATAAAATATTTAAAAAATGAACTAAAATATAAAATATAATGTAAAATAAAAATAAAATAATTGAGTTTGGAAGTGTTACATCCTCTTCAATTTTTTGGAAGAGTTTGAGAAGAATACATATTAAATCTGCTTTGAATGTCTGATAAAATTTACCAGTGCAGCCATCTGGTCCTGGACTTTTGTTTGTTGGGAAGTTTTTGATTACTGATTCAATCTCCTTACTAATAATCAGTCTGTTTAGATTTTCTATTTCTTCATGATTCAGTCTTGGAAGATTGTATGTTTCCAAGAACTTGTCCATTTCTTCTAGGGTGTTCAATTTCCTGGTATATAACTGTTCATAGTAGTCTCTTATAATTCTTTATATTTCTGTGATATCAGTTGTTAACTTCTCTTTCGTTTCTGATTTTATTTGGGCCCTCTTTTTTTCTGGTGAATCTAGCTAAAAGTTTGCCAAATTTGTTTTATCTTTGCAAAGAACCAGTTCCTAGTTTCACTGATCTTTTCTATTTCTTATGAAAAAAAATTTTTATTTCATTT
Source organism: Panthera pardus (assembly GCF_024362965.1). Lineage (NCBI taxonomy): Eukaryota > Metazoa > Chordata > Mammalia > Carnivora > Felidae > Panthera > Panthera pardus. The sequence continues at coordinate 38,479,379 of NW_026526732.1, forward strand.
ATTTCCTCTCTGATCTTTATTGTTTCATTCCTTCTACTAATTTTGGGCTTGTTCTTCCCCCCCCCCCCCACTAGTTTCTTTAGGTGTAAAGTTAGATTACTTGAGATTTTTCTTGTTTCTTCAGACAGGTCTATATTGCCATGTACCTTCTCTTTTAGAATTGCTTTTGCTGCATCTCGTAGATTCTGGTATGTGGTATTTCTGTTTTCATTTTTCTCTATATATGTTTAAAATTTCTTCTTTCATTTTTTTCAATGGCCTCTTGGTAATTCAGTAATTGATTTTTAGTTTCATACCACTGTCTACAGAGAAGATGCTTGATATAATTTCAGTATTACTGAATTTACTGAGACTTGTTTTGTGGCCTAACATGTGATCTTTCCTAGAGAATGTTCTATGTACACGAGTAGAATGTGTATTCTGCTGGTTTTGGATGGGATGTTCTGTATATATCTATTCAAAGTTCATCTGGTTTAATGTGTCATTTAAGGTCAGTGTTTTCTTACTGATTTTCTCTCTCTCTCTCTCCACACACACACACACACACACACACACACACACACACACACACACTACTTAGTTTGTTATCTTTACTTTTTTGTCTTTTAACCTCATACCTGCTTTTGTAAGTACTGCCAGGTCTGGAGGAGGCCAGAGGTAGGCTGCTTTTCACACCTGGTGGGGCAAGGGCTGAGGGGATCTCTGCCATGGACAGGGGCCAGGCCAGGGCAAGTTTGCCCACTGTGTCTAGCAGGACAGTGATTGTGGCAGATAAGCACAGGCTGGGGTGACCATGTGCAAGGGATCTGACGAGGGCCACAGTGGACAAGTGGATGAGTGCAGGGCTGGAGAGAGTCTGTGGTGGATGAGCACAGGGCTAGAGCTAGCCTAAGTGCCTGGTGTGGCAGGGTAGAGGCCAAGCTGGATGAGCACTGGGCCAGCCTGGTGGGGTGGGGTTACAGGGGAACACAAGGTAAGCCTGTAGCACTAGCAAGAGAAAATGACAGCACCAAAAACACCACCCACCAGCACTAGGGTAGCAAGGAAGTAGTGTAAAAAAATGGCACCCTCCAGTGCCTGTATCCACAGAGAGATCTCCATCAGACTCCTGCCCCACTGGTATACTTTCTAAAACTAGTCAACAGATCTTCCTCACATGTGGTCCAGGTGCTTCTCAAGCTACTGCCTCTGTGTTGAGACTCAAAGCAAATGAGTCCATGTGTGGCCCCTCAATGATGGAATTTTCCTTTCCTACAGCCCTTGTGCTCTCCTGAAAATTAGCCTCAGGTTTTCAAAGACAGTTATTTTGGGGGTCTGCCTCTCTGGTGCAGGTCCCATGGGCTAGTGTGTCTAATATGGGACCTGAACCCCTAGATTCTCAGAGAGGAGCTGCATGTTTTGGGATCTCTCTCCCTCTTGTGGGTCGCTAGGGGGGTTCCTGTCAAGACTGCTTTTCTGCCCCTCCTACCCATCTTGATGTGGCTTCTTTTTGTCTTTTTTTTTTTTCTGTCCTGTGTTATAGAAGATCTGTTCTGCTAGTGTTCAGGTCTTTTTCAGAGAGAACTGTTCTACAATTCTAACTTGGGTGTGTCCATCGGAGGAGGTTAGCAGAACTCTGTGTCTTATGATCCACCTTTTCTCCTAGAGCTAGGAGCCAGGGGTTCTGGTGGGCGAAGCAGCAGCCACTGGTCTTGGCTTGCCTCAGCTGGCATGGAATGTCTGCTCTAAGAGCTGAGGCAAGGGCTTTATACTCCTATTTTCTCCTATGCCTAAGGTAGAGCATCTCCCCTATGAATAGCGGTTGGGTAGAAGAAAAGAATCCTCTACCTCTAAGCCATACTTGCCTGGAATTTAGCCTCTGAAACACCGATCTTGGGTAGGTTATAAGAAGTGCTGGGGACCTGCCCCTAGAAAGTATATCATAGCCCTTGCATGGGAGCTGGGGGAAGTGGGAACCCCATCTTCTTGTCCACACAGGAGCTTCCATCAGTCTGAACTGAGGGCTGCAGGGAAGGAAGCAGGTTGTGCTTCAAATGCCACAGAATCTCACTAGTACTAGTGATTTATTAGATTTTCTTAAATAAATGTTTCTTCACTTGCTGTATGCCCTTAGGACAATTTTCAGAGACTTTAAGTGATTATTGTTTTTATAATTTCTACCAGTTATGGCTGTTTCACTGACGGATTCTGCAGAGCTCCTTACTGCTACCATTCTGCATATGTAATTCTTTTATATTAGAATTTTCCATAATTCATTCCCAGACAGATTTACAGGTGTTGTTCTATCATGTCCTCAAACACAGCAAAGCCACATTCTTGCCTTGGGGGTGAATGGGGTGTGGAAAGCAGAGTTGGTATCCAGGTGTTTTCAAACACAAGCGCCTCCAGGGTACCAGATTCAGTAAGACTACATCTCCTGATGAATAGAGGAGCCTTCAGGTACAGGCCTCCTTTACATGCCTGCTGACAGGAAGCTTGGTGGAATTGTGCGGCACACCTGCTCTGTGTTGCCAACACCTTCCCCAACAAATGTGGTATCTTTTGGTAAACTAGTACGAGAACTAATCTATACTTATGGTGAGGGTTTGTGTGTGGTCTAAAGCCATCTAGCCATGTCTCATCTAAAACATAGCATCCAACATCTCAAACATTTCACTGAATCCCTGAGTAATTCTATTTTACATGTACTTCGTTATTACTTTTTAAATTTTTTAAAGTTTATTTATTGAGAGAGAGAGAGAGAGAGAGAGAGAGAGAGAGAGAGAGAGAGAGAGAATCCCAAGCAGGCTCTGCACCACCAGCACAGAGCCTTACATGGGGCTCTAACCCACAAACCACAAGGTCATGACCTGAGCTAAAGTCTGACACTTAATGGACTGAGCCACCCAGGTGCCCCAACCTTTGTTATTATTTTAATTTTTTACCTTGACTGTACCCAGCTGGATCATGATTAAATAAAGTGTCATCAATCAAGAAATAATAACAGTAACCATGATAATAAACTTCTCCCCATACTTCTTTATCTATAGTAACACAGCAATAAAGTCCCAGAAAAGATCACAGTTGAGAAAGACAGTGCCTTCAGTACTCCCATGTCTCCACTAATTTCTCCTAAGACAAATTATGATAGCAAAGATCTATTCCCCTAAAATGATGCCAATTATATAGCTTCACAGCAAGCTCCCCAGGGCTTAATAGTGCCCCATATGTAACAGGCACTCATACATTTTCTGAACATATGAATAAATGAAAGACTGTTGAATAAAACCTGCTTCCATGACAGAAAGAGAAAAGAATGACATCTATATCTTACAAATGTAAAGGAATTTCATCTTGATATAACACAGACCAGACCAAAGTGAATAAATAGCAGATGAGACGTCTTCCTTTTGTGGAGCAAATGCCTGACTAGGTAGTATATGAAAGAAATCTATAAACATTCCACTCATACCCCAAGCTGACTGACAGAAGCACTAGTGAAGGTACATGGGGGTAATACCTAGAATTCTCCTCTGCCTCCAAGACCCACTACAGCACAGGTGAAAGGGCAGTGAGCAATGGTACAGAGCATTCTTTGCTATTTCATAACAATCGGGCCCCTCAGGTTGAACACACCCTGGCTCTGAATGGCTCTCCGTCTCAGCAACCGTGCCAGCACGTTTGTGGGTACTACCTCAGCTCCTGGAAAGAGTTCTGATATGGCACAAGAGCTTTCTGTAACTATCTCCCTTTCCAGACTTGACTTTTCTCCAACTTTTCAGGCTTTAGGTTGTGGAATATCAACATTGCTTCCTACTGTATGGTGAGCACAGGAAAAAAAAAAATTCTGTAGAATATGACTGTATTTGGAGATATGCTTCATTTTCCTTTTTGAGATGCATTCTGAAGTATGTAGGGGTGAAATGACATAATAATTGGGATGTACTTCAAAATACTTCAGCGAAGATAAACCAACAAAGAAAGACAGATGAAGCATATGGGGCAGAATCATGCTAAGTGTAAATCTGGCTGATGGGGAATTCTTGTACTGGTCTCTCTCCTGTTGTGTAAGTTTGAAAATCTTCATCAAAACAAATGTTTTCTATGAGGGCTGCCTAGGTAGCTCAGTTGGTTGGGCATCTGGCTCTTGAATTTGGCTCAGGTCATGACCTCAAAGTTCATGAGTTTGAGCCTCACTGGCAGTGCAGAGCCTGCTTAAGATTCTCTCTCTCTCTGCCCTTCCCTCTCTCTCTGTCCCTTCCCCCCTCTCTCAAAATAAATAAATTATTTTTGTTTTTCTATGACAGGAACAAGCCTCACCTGATTATCCATATCTTTGATGACCAACAGGACAGGACTGTCTAGTGATGCTGACTTCCGATAAAGAGTTTTCAAACTGGTCCCATGCTCTAATGTGCTATATGCAAGTCTCCATGGATACCCTTGTACCCTTGCTGGAAGGCGTCGGGCCAGCTGCAAATCCAAAGAAGGAGATGTAAATATACAGTTTTCCCACAAATCCCTCATAAGCTTATAGCACAAAGCAAGAACCTGAGGCTCAAACTCAAAATCACACTTACTCACATGTTGTTCCTCTTTACTCTGGCAAATATTTGTCACTATAAACCAAGAAAGAGAAGCGAGAATCACTGCTTGATGGTGTTGACCTTGGTAGGGATGCCAGCCAGAGCACACATTCCCTTTCAGGGCCATGAATGAGGGGTCACTATGCAACTATGCATTTGAAGATACAGCGCCCAGCTTGATATGAATTAGACACAAGCTCTCCCTTTTACACTTCAACCTGACCTTCAGCAAACAGTTCATGGTTCTCTGATGGTTCTTTCTAAATGCTCATAGGCTCAGAACTACTACTGATATTGGCAGCTTCTCACAGAAGTGAGAACAAGAAAACATAGGTGTTTTATGCTAGTAGTCAAATAAATGCAGTCTGTCCTCATCTTGCTTGTATCTTTCACCTACATTAACATTTAGCTTAAACTGGGCTGCCATAAATACCAATAATGCATATCTCTTCAAAACTACTGACAAAGGAGGCTATGAAGTAAGGAAGTTTTCAGAATGCTTAACATCAGTTCTAATATCAGCATGAACTCCATCTCCATAACTGCTTGCTCAAGTCTCCTGGCTTTCCTGAGCCTTCATAGGCTCATCTGCAAATTGAGAGATTGAACTCGATTCTTTAATGTCTCCGAAATGCAGATTTCTGAGTTGGCTAGTGGGAGACATGCAAGAGATTCCTTACTCAAGTTCAAACGCAGCACATGATAGTATTTCATAAGAATTGAAGAGACTTTCAGAAAAGATAGTGAACAAGGAAAATTAAGGAAAAAAAGGAAAATTACTCCTAGTGGTAGGTAGTTTTCATAAAGCTAGGGAAGTGTATTTCCTATATGACTTTAATTGAACCCAAAAAGTTGAAAAACCATTAGAACTCTGCAGTAATCGCCAGGATAAATTTAAATCCTCTTGTGAATGTTAGGAATATGCACAGGACTGTGGTAGGATAATTTTAAAACTGTTTTGAAGACATGAAGTGGCTTTTCATTCAGGTTTAGGAGATGGATGTAGTTTCTGGCCAAGTCTCCAGACTCCCACGAAGGTGACCCGGAGTGCTAACGTAACCTTCTGAAGCGGAGAAAGGACACGGACATTGGTTGGGCTGCTGGTGTTCTTTCTTTAAAACCTGGCCCTTCCTTCACCCCCAGTGAGAGGAGCAAATGCAGTCAGGGATGGAAAATGCCTTTTTCAGGCCTGGAAGCCCCGCCCTATGTCCCAGGGGAGCGCCCACCTGCTCGATGTGCATGTTCTCTAGGAGTGCGCTATGGGGCTGCAGGACTGGTAGGGCCACTTCATCGTCCTCTTCATAGTAGCTGCAGGTGCTCTTCCTGCGCTTTGCCTCCTCAACGGTGATGATCTGAAACGGAGAAGACAAAGCCCCCAAAACCTGATATGCTTGCTTTTCCGCCGCCTGCTAAAAACGGCCTCAGGTACACGGTTGCCCAGAACAGGTGGAGTTTTAGCAGTAAGACGTAAACTGAACCAGGACTCTGGGAAAAGGGCTAATTTCAACTTCAATTTCTGAACAAATGCAGAATTTAACACAGTTCAGCTGAGGTACTTAATACGTACAAATTAAAGTCATAGGGTTTCCACCTTTACTACGGCTGCCAAGTGCTCATTGAGGGTGCATCATTATGCATAACTCTACAGGTGACATACCCTGCATCTAAATTTGAATTGTTAAGGGACAAATCAGGAATCATTCTGTAAGTCTTCTATAAACAGGATAATTGGTAAGTAAGATTAGTTTTTTTTTTAATTTTTTTTAAATTTATTTTTGAGACAGAGAGAGACAGAGCATGAGCAGGGGAGGGGCAGAGAGAGAGGGAGACACAGAATCTAAAGCAGGCTCCAGGCTCTGAGCTGTCAGCACAGAGCCCAATTCCGGGCTCAAACCCACAAACTGTGAGATCATGACCTGAGCTGAAGTCGGACACTTAACCGACTGAGCCACCCAAGCGACCAGATAAGGATAGTTTTTAAATCAAGACTCCTACGAATGTTTTCTCTTAAGGCTATGGCACATAGCAACAAACGCTGAAGAAATAACAAATGGTAACATCCACTAGAAGCAACAATACAAAGAGACACAAAGCTAAATTTAGTCTAAATTATAATTAGGTTACAATTCTTTATGTATGATTTAGAAACTATCAAAATATTTTTTCCTTAAAAACTGAGAAACATGATTTTATACACATTTATTATTTCACTGTAACTTGCTTATGAACAACCACAGTCCATTTCAATTTAAAATCTATTTTTGGGGGGGGGGTGCCTGGGTGGCTTAGTCTGTTAAGCATCTGACTCTTGATTTTGGCTCAGGTCATGATCTCAGGGGCTCCTGTGCTGACTGACAGGGCAGAGCCTGCTTGGGATTCTCTCTCTCTGCTCCCTCCCCTCCTTGCGCTTGCGGTCTCTCTCTCTTTCTCTCTCAAAATAAACTTAAAAAAATTTTTTTAATCTATTTTTTGCCCCTCCTGGATAAATCACTAAATTATTTTGAAATTGAATGATACAGATAGGGTGATTAGCTCAGCAGAATACCTGGGTACTAAATTTAGTCACTTTTGCATCATAGAGAAACAACATTTAAGTTACATTTAGTCAAAGTTGTCAGATAATGCACTACTCCATTTCCAATATGCACAGTGATTAGTTACCTGCCACTATCTGAACTAGATTTATAGGTAAGGAAATTAGCTAACAAATTTTACTATCTTCTCATGGGAGATTTACTTAAAAAACAAAAACAATAATAAAAACACTGTCAAAGAATCACAAACCCAGCATTTTAAAGGTATTAAATAAAGCACACCTTTTTTGTGAACTCCACATTTAACACAGGTACAAAGAGGGCTATGGAATGAAAAAGAATAAAATAGGGGCTTTTGAAGGGGCAAACCACATCATATCCATCTCCCAAACATTCCGCTGAAATGTCAGCACAATCCTTTCTCATTAGAAAGCATCTGAAAACATACTGAGTTGCAGATCTCTGAGGATTCACTGACATCTTATTAGCTCCCAGGGACTCCAGCATACCTTCACAAAAGGCTCTTGGTCCGGTCTGGCACAATAGAAAATCTGAATGTCCAAGGGCAACCTTCGGTCTCGCATCCTGACGGGGGGGAGAACCGTCTGCTTGCTTTCTAACGAGGAACAGCTTTTTCTCTGCCTTCACACCATTGTTGCTTACAGCCACGCTGAGCTACAACTGTTTTTGCACTATCTAGTTTCCTGCGTGATTGAGTTTCTGTTTCCCTTAGGAGAGGGCTCAACATTTCTACAGGAACACACCCAAATTAGGATTTAGAGCAAACACACACTTCCTGTCAGGCATTGCTGTGAGGCTGTAAAATGACACTTTCACCTTTGAAACGGTAGTTTCCTAACTGCAACAAAACTCCATTGTTGTTTTGTTTCTTTTTTTCCCCTTTTCTTCTTATACTTTTCTTCCTAATAGTCCTCTGGCTAAGCTAGCTCTTCTAGTCCTGCCTCTTCAGAGTTTTTTCCCAGCACCTTCTCTAAAGCTAAATTTCCATTTTTAAACTTTATGTATGTTCCTGACATAGGTTTGAATCTCAAAGGAGCCTTTACCCAAGGTAGGTATATTACACTTACAACAAGGGCATTTCACCTCAATGACACATTATGTTTGTCGGATATGCGGACCTTAAAAGAATGGGAGAACGTCCTGGTTTATATGAGGCTGAGAAGAAGGCTACTTTACATTCAGTGTTTCAAAAGAGCTGACAAAGGAACATTTACCTCCTTTCCTTTTAGAGTACTCATCTTAATGACTAATAAGCATGATGAGTTCTCCTCTACTTCCCAGATCAGATGGCAGGGGGTTGGGAAAACATGTAGATGACCACTGCATCAATTTTCAGTGATCGTTCTGTGACTCTTCCAGATCCAAAATGGCTTTTGTTTTTGGGTACTGCTGAGCACATCAGAGTGCTATTGTACAGCTCAAGCTGGGGTGTGTTCTCATGAGAATTCTGGCAGACAACTCCATGACCAGACCCAGGTCAGCTGGAACTGATTTTCAATGCAAGAACCAGGACACAATTTGGGGCAGAATCACTTGGATTTTGTGCCAGTGAGACAGCACTGGCACTCTCTTCAGTTCCTGGCACTTCAAAACAGCTAGCATTTACTGATCTCTCTCTCGATGATGGCAAGTGTCAGGTACTTGGCCAGGCTTGGGGACACAAAGCAGTCCACAGTCTCGAGAGGGTGAAGAGACAGCAGAGAGACATTTATAAATAATATGAATGCCACTCCATGTAATATAAATGCTAATAGTAGCAACTCAAAGGTGGGGGCACCTAGAGCCTTGGGAGATGGCTTATTCACAGAGTGGATGGGGCTTCAGTTTGAGAGCAGAGGGTGCAGTGTGGACAGATGTCGGGGGTGGAGGGTACAGAAGGAAAACAGGTATGTTTGTTCTAGGTTCACTATAGCTTGGGAATAGAAAGGAAGAGAAGTAGAGATGAAGCTGTGGAAGGACAGAAGTGGAGAAAACCAAGAATCTTAATGCCATGAAGAAGCTGAGAACTTATCCTAGGGGCCACTGTGTCTAAAACCTGGCTATTCTTCAAAATCTAGGAGCTTTAAAAAATACAGATTCTGACACTCCTCTCCCAGACCTACTAAATTTCTGTCTCCAGTGGTAAAGGTCTAAGAGTCAGTTAAAGGAAAACAAATCACCAAGTGTTGGTCTGATGATTGGCCAGGTGGGTAATGATAACCATAGGCAATGGAGAGTCCCTGAGTGTTTGAAGCATGGGAGTATATGATCATATGTGTTATTTAAACAAGTTAAATAGATAGCGCAGAACATATATGAGACCTTTAAATATGATGAAGGAAACATCAGAAACCATTAAGTAGGGTTGGAAAAAATTACCTATTAAAAATATTACCTATCATGTATCAATAAATCAACTGCAGACTGAGTGGGGTTTAAATTGATACTACAGGGCCACCCATACCTAAAAACACTATAGGGGGAAAACAAAAACAAAAACAAAAACACCCAGCCCTTCCCCTGCTCACACACATGCTTCTGCACACATGTGCTATCTCTTTCTCAAGAAAAAATAGAGGAGAAGGGCACCTGGGCAACTCAGTCCGTTGAGCGACTGACTTCAGCTCAGGTCATGATCTTGCAGTTTGTGAGTTTGAGCCCTGCATCTGGCTTGCTGTTGTCAGCACAGAGCCTACTTCAGATCATCTGTCTCCCCCTCTCTGCCCCTCCCTTGCTCTTGCTCTCTCTCAAAAATAAATAAATATTAAAAAAAGAGGAGACAAAAAATTAGTATCATTTAATCATAAAGAGCTCAGTATTAAGATTCTTCTAGAAAAATGAGCAAAGGAAATGAGTGGGCATCACACACACACACACACACACACACACACACACACACACACACGTGTTTTTCATCTATTCTTTCCTCAACCAAGGAAATAAAAATTAAAATATATCATTTTTATGCTTCCAAATTAGCATAATTTTGGGGGGAATAACAGTAATAATCCTTGCTGCTGGAATAAACACAGTGAGAGGGGTATTCCTCACATTGCTGGCAAGTTAAGTTGCCATATATATAAAAAAAAATAGGATCCTTTAATACTCTTCTATCAACTAATGTCACTCCTAGGAAACTAAGGGAACAGTAAGGGTTGCAGATCATTTCACCCTTGTGAAAAACTTGAACCAACACAATGATTCCTAAAAGTAGGGAATTGTTAAAAAAAACTATAATTGAGATTTTAAATGTCATGCAACCATTAAAATGAGGCTTAAAAACCTTGAAGATGACACAATTCCCACAAGATGTTAGGTGGGAAAACCAGATGCAGAACTATACATAAAACATGATTGCCCTTTGCAAAACTAAAAAGACTCCCTACCCCCAAACCCCTAAGAAAACATCCTAAAATAAATGAGAAAGAAGGGAATTGAATTAAAATGCACAAAACTGTTAAGGGTGGTCACATATTTTTAAATGTTCTGCATTGTACTTTTCTGTAGTTTCCAAATTTCCTACAATAAGCAGGTGTTACTTATATAAAATTAGGACATAAAGCTTACTTAAAGAGTCTGTGTATGAGAGAACAGACTGGTGGTTGGGTTGGGTCTGGAGGTGCCCTTGGGAGTCCAAGTGAAGGATGCAGACAGGCTGACTGGGGCACGTTTGATGGAGGGAAGCAGAGGTCTCTGTACCATATAAGATCACAATCAATAAAACTCTGACTAGATATGATGAAGGAAAAGAATCTAGGATGATATCTAGGTTTCTAGCTTGGACCACCACCAATTGAGATGGGAATATGTGAGAAGAAGCAAGTTTGGGGGCATGATGAGTTGTTTTGGACATGCCGAGGATCAGACACCTGCTAGCTTCCGGGGGAGTGACAGTCCCCCTCCGGTCCCCCTTCCCAAAGGAGCAGCAATGCTGTTGCAGTGGCTTGGCTTGACGGTAATGCTAGTACGGGGGGCCTGCTCCTGCATGCAAGGGAGTGTGGCAAGCATTCTGCTGCTCGTTGCACTTTTGGACTCTCTCTGCCATGTGGCCAGAAAACAGGGATAAGGCAACCTGACCAGTCTAGCCACTTCTCTCTCCAGTTATGAGCACAAGTATTAGCATAAGCACGAGGAGCTTGGAATAGGCCAACCAAGTTCTTCCTCCTTCTCCATCCCTTCTTCTTTTCCTCTTTTTCCACCACAGATCTAGAGTAGTTTCTTAGAGGGATTTGCCCTCTCTTTCAATCTCCTCAGTGGCTCAGTCCGAGAAGGCCTGGGGCAGACTGCCCAGGCCCACACTAGATCTTGAAGCAGACCTTTCTCTCCCTGTATACCTCTTTAGCTCCTTTCCCTCTGGTACTGGTAGATGTGGCCTCTCTCTCCTCCCACTGGGGTTAGCAAGAGCTGAGATTCAAGGATGGGATTAGTGGAGAGAGGCAGAACAGTCCTTCAAAAGGGGCTGCTCCCACTCAGGATATTCAGGCCTCATCAGGCAAGGATTAACCGCCTTCCCCCGCCCCCCCCCACCCCCCCCCCCCCCCCCCGCCCACCATGTTATCTAACCTTCTCTCTGGAACTCCATATTGGAGCAAGAGGCCACAGTCTCAGTAAGAAAATGAACACTTCAGGGGTGCCTGGGTGGCTCAGTCAGTTGAGCATCCTACTCTTGGTTTAGGCTCAGGTCACGATCTCACAATTTTGAGAGTTTGGGCCCCACATCAGGCTCTGCACTGACAGTTCAGAGCCCGCTTAGGAGTCTCTCTCTCTCTCCCTTTCTTTCTGCCCATCCCCCACTTGTGCTGTCTCTCTCAAAAATAAACTTAAAAGTAAAAAAGAAAATGTACATTTCCTGGCTTTGCTTCCTTTGTGCACATATCTTATGGGGGCCTCTTAGACAGAGCTGATTAGGTGAGGACAGAACTTGATATTCTTGGGTGCCTTGGCCAGAGTATCAGTATCACACCACCTCTGCCTCATGGGTACTTGCAGCTGTGCCTGGGGGGCGGCTATGAACTCTAGAGTAGCAGCTCGGGAGAAAGAGGTATGTGGTGTAGGCAGATGTGGGAGTAGGCAGCATAAGCTACAAGAGTTGATGAGCTCATCCAAGGAAGATGTAACAGATGAGAAGAGGGCCAAAGACAAACTCCCAGAGACAGCATGAGAAAAGGGACCAGCAAAGTTGACTTGGAAAGACTGGCCAGAGACAGGAGCAAAAAAAGAAAAGAAAAAAAAAATCAGAATTTATATAAAAAGCCAAGGAAGAAAGAGCCTGAAAGGCTTAAACAGCTTCAAACAGTAGTTTCAAATAAGAAGCTTTGTGAACTATGGGGAGACATAACAAGCAAATAAATTTGGGGACAATACGCTACAGAGCTATCAGGCAGTGAGACAGGAAGTGAGTACAAGCATACATATGAGAGAACCTGGCATTCCAGAAGGCATCAGACCTAAGGGGCAGGCTCATTACCCTTGCTCGTCCCAATCTGGCAAGGTTCCAACCTTGGAAGGATCCGACTGTGCACTTGATGAATCTAAAACGAGGCTGGGATTCCTGGAGAAAATCACCCCTCACTGTAGCCTGGGGCCACTATAAACATGGCAGACCCAACAGGGCTCTCCATACCAGACAGCTACCCCATGACAGCCCTTCACATTGAGCCTAGTCTTGAGGCTATTTCATACCGTCTCCATATTTCTCTAACTCCTCCTTCACTTCAGGAGATCCCCTTCCTTCCACTGCAAAGAAACCATCGGATGAAAAATGCCACAATTTACCACCACTCAATCGGCATTTTATTTGCACACATCCTATTCTTTTCTACTGCCCACCCACTTGTCTAAAACCAATCCTATCCCTATTTCCACTTCTCTGCCAATTCTCAGAGATCTGCTATCCTGATGAGTTCCTTCCTCATTCCCTTATCTTCTGACCTTCTACCCTGGGGTTCCTAATGACCTCATCCAAAAGGTTAAAGTCGCTCTCACAAGAGGGAAAACCTTCCCAACCTCACCTATTCTTCCAGTTCACCACCTCATTTTTATCCTCCAGAACCAAATTTGAATTGTTTGCCCACCTTTACTAGTTCAATTTACTTATCTCCCACTCATTCTTTGAACCATTGGAATCTAAATTTTGAACTTACCACTTTAATGAGACTGCTCTTGTCAAAGTCACCAACTACCTCCTTGGTTTTAAGTCCAAGAGACATACCTCAGTTCTTATCTTCTGACTTTTCTGCAGCATAAGTCATTTTGACCATGACTCCCCTCTCGAAACATTCTCTTCCCTTGGTCTCTAAGACATGACTTTCCTTGTTTTCTACCTTCTTTCCTGGCTGCCTTTGTGGTCTCTACTGCCTTTGGCCCCTTTAAATGGAGGTATCCCTAAGGGTTCTAGTTTGAGCCCTGTTCCCTTTCCACTGTAAATACTCTCCTAGGATGACCTCATCTATACTCATAACTTCAACTTTGCCACTGATTGCCAAATCATGTCTTTAGATATTTCTCCTAAGTTTTATTCTGTCTCTCGAACATTCCACAGACACCTCAAATTTAGATTAAAACCAGAATGCAGAGCATTTTCTACTAAATCTAATACTCTTGCTATGCTCCTATCTCAGCGAAGGGCAGGTACCACTGCCCCTTCAGTTCCCACTCTAAAAACAAAGAGTTCAATCTCCATATATTCCTTACTTTCCACATATAATTAATTACTCACAAAATACTGTGTATTCCAGTTTCTAATTATCCTTCAAAAGCACTCAATTTTCTCCACCCCCACTGCCACTCTTGCAGCAACCATTATCTCTCGACATTGATCCTGCATGGGCCTCCTAATGGGTCTCTGAGCCTCAAGTGTTGTCCAACTCCTCCAATCTCTTGAACGTCTGCCAGAAAGAGAGAGCTCTCTCAAATGCATATGTGTGTACACTTCTCCAGACTCAAAACAGTTCAGTGCCTTCCCACTGTCTTTAGGAAGATAGACATGATCCATAGGTCTTTTGTGATGTGTCCTTACTTTCTTTTCCTGCTTCATTTCTTGCCCCTCCTTCAGCTTTGCACCCTATGGTCCAGCCACACTGAACCTGTTAGTTTATAAAATGTCCCACATCCTGTTTCTCCCTCTGTCATTCCTCTGCACAGATTTTCCTTTCTGGCCAGAACATGCCCCATGTCCCATTCTACCCCAACTGCCTGAACTCCCCCTTCTGATGTTTGTTCAGATCACTCCTTCTGGGCAGCTTTAACTGATCCCCCTGGCTCCATTCAGGTGCCTGGCCCCATGCTCCTACAGCACTTGGCACTTCCCCTATAATGGCAATTATCTCATTATATTATAATGATTCATCTGTACTCCTTGATGCTAAATTCTGCTTCTCTCATCCATTGTGCCATTGAGAAGGGCTTGGTAAGTGCTCAAAAAAATTATGAAGGGCTTTTCAGACCACATTAAGGAGGCTGAATTTCATCCTGTACATAAAGGGGACCCATTAGCAGTTTTTAAAAAGGAAAGTGAAATGGCCTGGCAGCGGTAATAGTGGTGGTATTTATGTGACACATACAACTGGCTCAAACAGAGGAATAAAGTTATTTCCCTCTATAACTTCAAAAGTGCACAGGAAATCTAACTTCTTGCCAGCCAAGCAGTTCTTGGTATCTGGACACAAGAAAATTTTGATTGCATAGTGTAATTTAATGGCCACAACAGTCTAGCCCCTCTTGAGTGCTCACCTCCCAGCTCTTGGTGGTTGGCTCACTGAAGAAGTTGTCGATCATATTCAGTTCTTCCTTTTCCACGACCACAAAGCCTTGCTCTTTGGCATCTTTCCCATAGACGTCAGGAGACCACTGAACAAAGAACGTGTACAAATGATCCACCCTGAAAAATACATTCGTCATAGGAGTTAACACCAAATCTACTTTCCTGGCAGGCAGAAGTAGGAAGTTGGGCACTTGCAACCATCCTTTTCCTGCTTGGCAAATCTGTTTTGCTAATTGGGAAATTTTGCACTGTGAAGATGACCTCTATGAGCGCATTCCAAATTTGGAGAATAAGTCAACTAGTGAAAGTAGAAGCCCACAGATACTGAGAACCTGTCTCAATCTGAGGAAAAGATCAAGAGAGGGGACGTAAAATTGAAACACATAATGGAATCTTTACACCAAATATTTTCTCCTTGTTAGGTCTTCATTTATTGGACACTTGTATTCAATGGGAAAAAAAAAACTTATCTGAACATTTAACTGGAAAAGATAAACAATACTTCAGTGGGTTTTTATGTAACTGAAGCACTGTTATCATTTTAACAAAACACCTTTAATAGCTACAAAGTAAATAATACTAATTGTTGTTTTAATATTAGAAAGAGACCTGATTTATTGACACGGAAATGTGGTTGCCTTCCTATTTCTCTGTTCTCTTACACATATTTAACACCTGGAGGTACTGTAGCATCTTACCAAACTAAATCAATAGAGAGATGGCTAATTCCCAAGCAGAGAATAAGAACTCTGATCCCAGCACTTGCAATATCCCCCCAGGTATGAGAATCACAGGCTCTCTAACCTTCGATTCTACTCCCACATCCATCACAGTGGCTGGAGAGAGTGACAGGTATGATCAGATGATTCTTAAAGTCTTTTCTAATTACAAAATGGGAATTTCAATGTAAGCCTACTGTCTGGGGCAATATTAACTTATTGCTAATTTTTAAAAAGTTGTGATTATGTAAAAATATTATAACAACATCGCTATAGCTTGAATGTTTGTATCCCCCCCAAATTCATATGTTGAAGCTTAACCCCAAATGTGATGGTATTTAGATATAGGACCTTTGAGAAGTGCTTAGGTCATGAGCCCTCATGATTGGGATTAGTGCCCTTATAAAAAGAGGTCTCTTTTCACCATGTGACACAGTGAAAGGATAATTGTCTATGAACAAGGAAGTGGGCCTTCACCAAGACAAATCCGCCAGCACCTTGATCTTAGACTTCCCGGCCTTTAGAACTGTGAGGAATACCTTTCTGTCATTTATAAGCCACCCAGTCTTATGGCATTCTGGTATAGCAGCACAAATTGACTAAGACGAATATTAAGAGAACTAAAACAAAAAAGAAATGACCCCCACAATTCTGAAATCCGAATGCAGCAAAAGGTTTTTAGGTTTCTGTACTCCTATCTGCTCTTGTCCACATGCATATAGTTTTCTTTTCATTGTCACATCAGGATCAAAATACAATTGTTTGCTATATATAACATTAAATCGCGCACATTTGCCATGTTGCTAGTCTTTGTACGGATTCATATTGGCTAATTTCATGAAAGTACTAAGTCATAAATAATCTGAATTCCTGTGTTGTCAGGATATTTAGCTTCTTCCCAAGTTCACATTACAGTGAACATCCTCAGGCTCTATGCCTTTCACCATCTTTTGCATTATTTCCTCAAGGTGAGTTCCCAGAAACAGGATTACTGAGTCAAAGGGCATGATTTTATATCTTGTGATTCATCCTGCCAGGTGGCTTGTGAAAGGCTCACTAGTTTACTCCTGACACCAGCAGTTTAGTTTGCATTAAAGTTCCATAACAATCTTGATTATGCTTTTTCTAGAAAAAGAATTTAATACATATTTAAGTTTTACCTTATGCACTCGGCATTTCTCTGAGTGTTGATGCACTGAACAAGTTTCAAATGTTTTCTTCCTGGCTATAGCTTTTCTTTCACGAATTAGCTCTTTGTGGCTGTGAAGTCAGTATTTTCCTTTTCAATTAGTGGAAACTTTTATAGAATGTAAACATGAACCACTACCAAACGTGTTTCAAAGCTGTCGTTTTCCTTTTTATATTAATCATATCCTTCCCGTCATAGTACAGGATTATCAATTTTCATATACTTTAAGAGTATATTTCCTTTGAGATTTCTCCTACTCCGCATGGAGAGTTGGCATCCAAGACAAGGTGTGCATCCATGTCCATGATATACTATCATTTCTATTCTTTTAAAAAAACAGATATAGATATAATTGTACATTGATGTGATGGTTAATTGTATATGACATCAACTTGGCCATTTTTTGGTCAAACACTGGTGTAGATGTTGCTGTGAAGGTGTTTTTTAGAAGTGATTAACATTTAAATCAGCAGACTTTCAGGAAAGCAGATTACCCTCCATAATGTGAGTGGGCCTCATGCAATCAGTTGAAGGCCTTAAGAGAAAAAGACTGAGGACCCCTGAACAAGAAGGAATTCTGTCTCTAAATAGCCTTCAGACGTGACACTACAATCCAAGTTCTCCCTGGGTCTCCAGCCTATCAGCCTCCCCTTGTAGATTTCAGACTTGCTAGCTCCCACAACCACGTAAACCAATTCCTTCAAACAAATCCTTCTCTCTATATGTATTTATATGTACATATCCTTTTGGTTCTGTTTCTCTGGAGCTCCTGGACTAGTTAGTACAATGGACTATTCTGAAAGGGTATATAAGAAACTGATCGAAATGGTTACCTCTGGAGAATGGAATGGCGTGGGAGAAAGACATATTTTATATCATATGGATCTTTAAGTTAATTTTTGGAATAGGCAGGACATTTTCCTGATTCTAGCATCAAAACTGTATTTTAAAAAGCAAATAATGAGAAGTTTCCTTCTCACCCACATCGCTGTCCACCAAATTCTGTGCTCACCCTTTTCTTTTACAGGTGACCACTTTATTCATTTCCTGTATATTTTTGTAATGTTATATAGATATAAATATAAATATATATTCTTTTTGTCTTCCATTTCTACAAAAGATTGCACTATTCTCTGTCTTGCTGTCTTTATTTAACAATACATCCTAGTATCTTTCCACATCAATATATAGATGGCTTCCTCATTCTTTCTTTTATAGCCACAGAGTACTTTACTCTGTGGATTAGCCAGCGCTTATGTAATCATCCTCTATAGATGGACGCTTGGGTGGTTTCCAAGACTGTATTGTTACAAATAATGCTGTGACAAATAACTTCACATGTGAGTCACTTCACACATGTACAGGTATAGTTGTAGGATATATTCCCAGAAGTGGGACTGTGTTGTCAGAGGAGGAATTCCCTTCTAAACTTGCTATGTAAAAACGATATTGCCCTTTTTAGGAATGATATCATTGTTTGTCTTCCCATCAGCAATACACACACACACACACACACACACACACACTCTCTCTCTCTCTCTCTCTTTTGAATAGCAGCATTCAAAACATTTATACCATGCAGTATACATTCTCCTATGAAAAATTAACTTAGAAAATATTAATCACCACTCCAGAGAAGTTTGATGAGTATACAATGATAACTCCTTCAGTTTCCTAACACTTATAGTGTTAAATATATATATATTAAATATATAAATATTACATATTATATCATATATAATATAATATGATATAATATATATTATTATATATCATTATATTATATTACATATATTTTATATATTAATATATAAGATATATAAATATATTAAATATATTTATTAAATATAACATATATAAATATATATTAAACCTAAATATATTTTTATATAAGTAAATATAAATATATTAAACATATTATACTGTTAAATATATTATTTTATATATATATATATATATATATATATATATATATATATATATATATATAGTCCATCTCAACTATATTTTGTAATAGAGACACAAATATGCTTCACTCTAACTCCTGGAAAGGAAGATATTTACTATGCTCATACCTACAATGAATAAAAGGATTTCCTAATTATTTGTTCGCTAGTTTTCCTGTGAGAAAGGAAAGAGCAGTCCCCGATACCTGCCAGCTAGCCTGGGCCTATCAGCCAGGCCCAAGTGTTGTTAAAAAGCTGGCGTGGCACTCACAGCGAGGTCCTCATATTCTCCTGTTGAACATAAACAATTTCACAAAACATCAACATCAGACAAGACCACTCTTTGACCATGATGAATCACGACAAAAACAAGACCCCTCTGAGGTCTCATATCTGAACACAAACTAAAAACATGAATACTGTCCAGCCACAAAAATGACCAACAGCCCTCCAATCTGGGTGATATGAGTGACTCTGCTGCTTTACTAATTATAGCATTGAGCTCTTTAGTCTATTCCTTCCTTCCTTCTTTCCTCTTAGATAAGACTTGTAAGATACCCAATCATAGAATGACCTCTGCTTCCTGATAGCATCTAATCTAGACCAAATGTCCACTCCCGTAAGTCCTCCCCTGAATCACCTAACACAAATCTAAATCCTGTCCTCCTTTCTAGCACCCTCTTTCTGAGATGGCCCACAGTCCCATGGTGTGTATTCACTCTCCCAGCAATGAATCAACCCAACTCATTCAACTTCAGTAGGTTTCTGGTGGTCTCTGGCCAGAGGGCACTGCTTCCTTCAACTCCCAGTATTGCCCTCATAGAGATTACCTTCAGGAATATTAGAGCTGATGGGGATATTGGGTATTATTTAATTCAACTAACTCTCCTTAAATATGAGAGAATGGGGGCTCTGAAGTCTACCATCAGCATCACAGCCAGGGCTAGATCTTCTGAGGTGACAATTAGGGTTCTTTCAATCATACTAGAAAGCCCTCCCCTTATTCCACACTGATTTCTAAATTGCTTCCCAGTTAACTTCCTGGTTCTGACACCAGACACATTTTTGTCATTTTTTGGACCTACTTTCCATGAAGGACTGCTCATTTGTTCTCCAATATTTGACCCTCATAGGGAAAGTCACTGTGTAAGTATGGACACGGAAGAAGCACGATAAAAGCTCATGCTGACACATATCCCTGTGCAAGACTGCAAGGGAATGAGGAGGGAGGTGCAGATTTGGAATTAAGATTTCATTCTTTCTTTTTAAAAAATTACATTTGAGAGAGAGACAGAGACAGAGAGAGAGTGAGCATGAATGGGGGAAGGGCAGAGAGAGAGGGAGCCACAGAACCTGAAGCAGGCTCCAGGCTCTGAGCTGTCAGCACAGAGCCCGACACAGGGCTCAAACACACGAACTGCAAGATTGTGACCCAAGCCGAAGTCAGACGCTTAACCAACTGAGCACCCAGGCGCACCGCCCCCCCCCCGCCCCCCAGCCATATTTCATTCCTTCTTAGACATAATAAGAAAATATAAATTGTGCAAACTGTGGGCCAATAAAGATTTTAATGAGAGATCCTATCCTAGAAATTGCCAGTCACTTCCCTTTTTGGTGACGAAGACATTAAGTTGCTTGAGGAGACCCTTTGAGCGGTCCTTTTAATTATGTAGATGTGAGGGTGAGTAGGATTTATTATTCTGGAGGAAGGTATAATTGGACATTCCGTACTTGATGAAGACAACTTTTTCTTACAATCCACTTGGAGGGGGATGGGAGGGAAGATTTGTATAAAGTCCAAAAGATTTCCTGGGAAGGAGGAATCCTGTGCCTAATACCCTCCCTTTTGAAGTTCAGATTAAAGCATCTCTGATTAATTAAGGTGTTCCAAATGGAGGTAAACCCATAGAAAAAGGCAATATCCTTTTCCCCACCCACCCTTCTTGAAAAGAAACTCTTCAAGGTAGTGGAGGGAATGGTTTAGGCTGATAACCTGGGATCCTTATGAATGCCATGATTATTTTGGGAATAGGTCAATTTGGGCAGAGTGTGCTGATGGTAAAACTTAGACCAAATTACCTGCCACACTGGGCATACCAGGGAAGGAAATGGCTACTTATGTCATATGTGTAAGTTTCTCAGAAGCTGTAACAAGGTGTAGGGGTGGGGACAAGGTCAATGTTGGCATAAAGCATTCTTGCCTGCCAGTGCCATTCTCTCCACAATAAATATCTCAGTCTGGGGCAGGAATCTGGGATGACCTGATAAAAGGGCCTCTTCTCCCAAACCTCTTCCCTTGGGACTGCTGGGTTTCCAGTGAGTGGTGAATCAAGCCTCTGGATTTGTTTGTTGCCAGAGTGAGTGTCCTATTCTGGAACAGCCTGTAGTGTGTCAAAGAGCAGCCAGAGCAGCCCTTTACACTGGGTGAAGCATTTTGGACTTACCATAGAAAACAGGATCTAGAAAGGAGGGAAGGGGTATTCTCAAAGTATCACAGAAAAGAGGGCCAGAGTAATAAAAATTTTTAATATTAAACAGAGAACTGAGCTTATGTTTTAAGCAATACTGATGACATAATCAGTGACCTAAAAAGATGGGATTCCCTCTTTCAAGGGCGTTACATTGTACAGCAGCTCTAAGAGGCCAAGTATTACCATGCCCAACTTAAAGATCAGGAAATTAAGGCTTAGCACATTCAATAATGTGCTCAAATACACCCTCTCTGGAAATGTTCCAGCTAGTCTAAGCTAACTGCCTCTTCTTTTATGAATTCTCTACTGCAAGGAAGACAGTACATTTTTGTACCTGTCCACAGTCAGATGTCTCATAGTATAGGTCAACTACTTCCTTGGCTTTGGGTTTCATTAACGAAGCTTAAGTAATATTAGTGAGGTGCCTTAGGTGGCCCTTAAGGCACATGCTGCCCTCTAGCTCTTCTTCCTCCTATACCTTCTGTCAATAGGCTCACAGCACTGCCAAGACTCTGTTCCATGCTTGGGCAACATCACAGAACAGCCGCCTCACCTCAGCCGTGCTTCTAGGAATGCTTCTCCACTGGCTGAAATGGACAAGAGAGAAGCCCTGAATAGCCTCCTTCTGGTTTCAGGGGGTAGGCTCTATCCCTGCCACCAACAAAGTCACTCCAACCTTGGGAAGCCTCAGGTAAGCTGAGATGAGAAACCTCAAAAGTACGTTCTGCAAATGGGGCATCCTAATGGAAAATGTTCATGTCCCTTCTCTCAGATATGTTCAGGGCACCAGGACACCCTAATTTCCCTCAACAACAGCCTCTCACATAAAAACTCATTCTCTCACATGGACATGGCCCTCATACTATGCTTCTGAAGGAAAAGCAAAAGGAATGAAGAACTAAAATGCCCTGTGCCACAAGAGAACATTAAAGTTCATTTGGAACCAATCTGATTACTTAATTCTTCGGCCTCTGGAGACCAAATGGAAGGAATCAATGTCCCTCTTTCTAGTTCTACTTCTGCTCAATTCTCTACCCTTTGTTTATTTTTTACAACTTAATTGGGGGGGGGGGCAAGGAAGAGGATATGACCTCATCTTTTTTCCTTCTATATTAGAGTGACTGTAAGTTTATTTAACCTAATTCTTGGAATGGTTATTTTTGGCTAACTGGGTTTTCCTGGTCATTAGTTCTCAGAAGTCAACCCTGACCTCTGGAGACAGGCCTCAAAGTTCTGGAAATTCCCTCCTTGTCCCTTTGCAGACCTCCCCTTCACCCACTCCTCCTCCTTTCCGTTCCAGCTCTGCTCTCACCTTGACCCCCACTCTTCCTCTCTCCCCATCAGCCCCTCCTGGATTCACATACTTCAGGCCAATCTTTCCATTTCATCCTCACTGGCATGCCCTAGAAGTTCAGCTTTGATCCTCTTACCGCACCTGCCCTTCCAAACACCTTCTCACAGAAACAATCACCTTGCTGACTCCTCTCTTGGGACGATGGATGTTGCTGGGTTTTCTTATTTGTGCTTAATGGATTCACTACACATCAAAGGCACCTAACCTTGGCTAAGAAAACCCTCCCTCCCTCATGGGGCTCCCTACTGACCCCTAACTCATTTCCTTTACTCTCTAAGCAGTAGCTATGCCAGACCTCTGCTTTTGCAAGCCCTCTACCTCGCTCTCCTACCTGCCTTCCTCTCTGAACAGAGGACTCTCCATTGTACCATCCCAATAATGCACTCCCCTCCACCTTCCCTCTTAGCATCTTTCTCTTCAGAAGAAGGAACTTCTCTTTTACCCATTTTAACCCTCTTGTCTGTATTTTCGACAGTCCTGATGCTTGGTGAACTTCCTCCATTACTTCCACCCTACCTCTCCATGCCTTCATTTCCTTCATCTTAATCCACAAACCTACTTGCATTTCCCCATCCATCAATATAAAAGCCTCTGGATTTTGTTTCTCCCTAAAACTCCCTTCCTATAGGCAATCTTCCCTTCAGAGCATATTGTTAGCATTTGGGTTAGCATATCTTCCAACTTCTTTTCATTCTGGAATTCTTCTTTTCTGATTTTATTAACCTTTTAGCATATGCCATTTGTTAAACCTGCCTCAGATACTCTCTGGATGGAGGCAGAGTTTTTAACCTTGTTGACTCCCTCCCTACTTCAGTGAAGCTGATTTTCTCAAAAGTGATCTGTCAATCTCAACAGTCATCGTTTGTCTTGACTTCTCAGAGCCTGTTGACGGTTTTTTTTGAAACCCACTCAGGAACTTACCTGTGGTTTCTGATGAGTCACTGAACTTCCCTGGCCTTGGCTGCCTAAGGATACCTCTGGTCAAGGCAATACAATTACCAGTAATTACGTCCACACTGGCCAGTATCAGGTAGCAGTGGGTGTGGTAACATACGTGAGCAGGGAATGAGGTCAAGTGCTAGATCCTACAGAGCCAAATATTTAAGGGGGAAGCAAGAGAAATAGTCCTGGAAGGAAGCCAGGAAGAAACGACAGGAAGGCAGAAGTGATCTTATAAAATGCAAATCTGATCACTTTCACCCAGCTGTATAAAATCCTTCCAAAGTCTCCCTGTAGGTTTAAGGACAAATTCAAACTCCTTGGGGGTGCCTGAGAGCTTTGTTTTGTGCCAATCTCCAAAATGTGCTCTTTCCTCCAGCAAGAGGCTCTTGTACCTTTGCTCTAACATCCATTCTTATGCTGCTGCCTCTTTCCTTTATTATTCTTATTTTTTAAAAAAGAGTGATGACAAGGGTAAGCCTAGAGAAGAATCCTCTCAGGCTGGGATCAGAGGCCAGGGGCCATCGTTACTCTGACTGCTGAGGGAGGGGAAATGGCATTCTACTGCAGGGAACATGTGCAAAAGGACATGGCATTTAAGAGCAGGGTGATGCTAGAAGGAGGGCAAAGTGGACACAATAGAAAGAAGGGCAATGTAGTCAGGTCGCGGATGACTTCTAATTGAGGATTTTGTAATGAGGACAGGGCCATGGAGATTCAGGAGACCCAGGCTCTGCCCTAGAGGACTCAGGTTAAAGGAGCAAACAAGAAACCCAAACAGTTCCAACAACACAGGGACAGAAGACAGTTGGCATCTGAGCAGGGAGGTGCAGAGCAGGAATTCCTGAGGGGTGGAATTAAAGAGCAAGAGGGAGTCTTTGCTCAATGGAATGGCCCGAAAGGAGAATGAAAAAGCCAGAGGGGCTGGGTAACTGGGTGGGTCACAGAAAGTGCTGAGCACAAGATAAACTGCTTGGATTTTACCCTGAGGCTACTGTTCTCCAAAGTGTATTAGGAGCGGCTCCAGTGACTTCAGATGGTACACAGAGGAACATATTTTAATAGCTACAGTTTTACTTAAAGAATACTAGTAGTAAATACAGCTGGCACATTAAACTTCTGATTTCACAGATATTACTGCTCAGGAAAAGGCTAAGTAAAAACATAACTGACAAAAGTTTTCTAAAGACAATTATTAAGTAAACAGTAGGACAGATGGTATGCAGACATGGGAATACTGGTGAAGGAATGTGTGAGTGACTGAAGCTTGAGAAAGCATCACTGTGGACACTGTGGAGGCAACAGCCAGAGCTTTAGTAGGAAGTGGCCTGGCCAGATCTACAGTTTAGAAAGACCACTGTGGAGCCAAGTAGAGAAGGTCAGGAAAAGATGGGACTAGAAACAAAGGCTCTGTTGAGAAGGCTACGTTAGTGATCCAGCCAAGAGATCAAGACCAGAGCCCAGACATGGCAGCAGACACAGGAGAAGCTTGCCCACATTGTCCTCCAGGCACAAAACCAGAGCCAACTCATCCAGCAGCAGCTAATACACCAAAACCTGGTACTCAGGCTTTGTGTAGGTTTTCTGTCTAGTTACAAACTGGAGCTTAGTTACATTTCTTCATAAACTTCAAAGATCCTTATCATCACCACAACGCTCCTTTAGGGATTCACTCCAAGGAAGCCATCATATTCAAGTTACAAATCCCCGTTTAGCAGATAAAATTGTCATCTGTGAAAAAGAAATTCAAAGAAGGTAAATGATATAAGTTCTTGGAAGGCAGCACCCTTACCTCAGAGGCAGCAAAGCATTAAGAGAAGTAATAGTAAGGGTAGTGGCATAAATAACTTTAAGTGCATTGACAAGTTCATTTTTTCCCTCATAATAACCCCATGAGGTAGCCAGTATAATTATCATTTCTGTTTAATATAAGAAGAGAGAGATGCTTAAACAGATTAACTTGACCAACACCACACAGTTTGTTATGGGTAGATCTGAGATCAACCTTAGGTCAGTTCATGGTCTCAACCAATATGCTTCACCATTTCCTTTATGGTTAGTCTCACTGTTGTTTCCTTAAAACTCCGTAACTGACAAAACTAGAGGGTTGAGGGATATAAAACATGATGAAAAATCTGAGTTGATGCATGTGGAACTTGAGAAACTTAACAGAAGACCATGGGAGAAGGGAAGGGAAAAAAGTAGTTTCAAACAGAGAGGCAGGCAAATGCATAAGAGACTCTTAAATACAGAGAACAAACTGAGGGTTGATGGGGGTGTGGAGGAGAGGGGGAAATGGGTGATGGGCACTGAGGAAGGCACTTGTTGAGATGAACATTGGGTGTTGTATGTAAGCGATGACTCATGGGAATCTACCCCCAAAGCCAAGAGCACACTATATACACCGTATGTTAGCCAACTTGACAATAAATTGTGTTAAAAAAAAAAAAAAAATCTGAGTTGATGCTTGGAACAAAATATTACTATTCATACTTTAGGTATATGGGCTTTAGGTACAATTACAATGTATTTTCTTAAAATTAGCTATGGTGGGATTTAGTTACTGTTACCTTTTTTCCCCTTATTTATTTATTTATTTAAACATAGTTATGAGGTAAAGTAAAAAAGCACACATGTCTAAGGTAAAGAAAGACCTGAACTCCCGAACTGGTTCCATTTGTTACTAGCTGGAGGCTTTGGGAAAGTTCCCTAATCTCTCTGAGCTTCTAAAATGAAGATAAGAAAACCTAGCTCCTCATAATAGGTGTCTGAAACATTAAATGTACAAGGAAGTTCTATCTACTTTCAGACAGACCTTTTACAAAGTCCCTTCCCTGTGATTATCTAAAATCTTGTTACCACATAGACCAACAAACTTGACCAAAATGACCTAGAAGCAGTTAAGGCATTCTTGTCTTATCAAGGGCCACTCACCAGTAGGAAAAGAAATACACAGCAAGATATAATCCCTCAACCACCTGATTTAAAAATTATAAGCAGGAACCATCAAACAATTTACTAGCTATGCATTAGAAACATATGTTATGGCACAGAGAATGGGAAATAATAAGACAAGGAAAGGGAAGAAGAGAGTAAGAATGTGACTCAGAGAGTAAGGAAATATACATGTATGCAGTCCTCTCATTCACTTGTATTGTTGATTATAAATTAAAGATAGTCCAGTGCACTTCAATCTAAAACTTCCCCAGGCCCCATTCTGAATACAGCCAGGGAAGCCCAAGAACACAAAGCACTGCGGATCACAGAGGTTGTGTACTAAGAAACTACCACCTCTGAAAACCTACCTCAATGGCCTGACCCAAGGTCCTTATATGAAAAAGGTCATTCTCCTTGCCCTGTAAGGTCCCTTTCAGATTCAATATTCTACAATTCCAAATGAAACCAATGGTTAGTACTGCCCTGGTGTAATGCTCATTCTTAAAGGTCTTAGTGTGTTCATAAAAAGAAAATTTATTTACAAAATACCAACTAAATATGCTTCATTGTCCTAGTTCACCAAAAATAATACGAAAGTTCTTCTGAGAATCATTGATCGGAACAATTACAGTTATAAAAAGGATCACTTAAAAATAAGAAGAATTTGGGTGCCTGGTGGCTTAGTCGTTAAGCATCTGACTTCAGCTCAGGTCATGATCTCATAGTTCATGAGTTTGAGTCCCACATCAGGTGAGCACGAACTCCACTTCGGGTGAGCCTCACTTCTCTCTCTCTCTGTACTTTGTGGGATTCTTTCCTCCCTCCCTTGCTCCCTGCCCCACACTTCCATCCTCTCTCTGTCTCAAAAAAGAAAAAAGAAAAAATTAAAAGTTTATATTAATATCAACACTGGAGGCCTCAGGATGGTGGCCCATACCTTGGACTCAGTATCTGTACTTTTTTATTTAAAACAGTGGCTAATACTTAAAAATTGGGGAAATTTGACACACATATTCAACTTCTTTTGAAAAAGATGGGAAGGCCAAGCAACCCAAGGCTCACATTCCCACACAGCAGCATTCCACTGGAGGTACAAAGGCACACAGGTACGCAACAGCTGGTCCCTAGAGCTGGTGACTAACTCTAGCCTCCCAAGCTTCCCTCCCACCATTCCTCCCCCTGGCTCCTGCAGGCCTTTCAGCTTGCAATAATTACTTCCTACATACTTACTCCCAAACAGTGTGTGCAGCACCCATTGGCATGAACTATTCTGCAGCGGAAACAGGCCACGATCTACACTCCAAAGTGCTGGTGTTCACTCCTGCGTCAGAAAACACAGCCACCCCAGCGAAGAGCTCCTACAAAGGGGGTTATGTTTCCATGAACTTAGGTCTGGCTATACAGTCACTGATTAACTTGACGCTTTTGCCAAAGCTGGTTACTGAAATTACTGAAGGGTGGCTGACTAATAGTGCTTCTAGAAGGTGATGATGAATTTTAGAACTTTAAGTTAATAAAAGCAAAAGGTAAAGTGACCAGAAAAAGAACGAGAGGAAGCAACACCACTTCAAAACATTTGAAGGCATTAAAAGAAAAGAACATTGACATAAGTGACTAATGATTCTATAACTTACATTTGTTTAGCAGTTTTCCAGAACTTAAACTTGTGTTAAATACAAAGAGAGAAAGATAATTTCTTTAGGGATAGCTTTAGAGACTTTTTTTTTAGTAATAACACTTTTATCTTTAAACATCACAACAAGAATATAGAATGATACAATTGCATGTTATACCTGAAAAGTACAGGGCTTGTATTCTGAAATATACCTGTTTGGGCTAAGTAGGGCCTAAGCTGCTCTAGTGAGATTATTTAACATCATAATCTTACTGGCACCAACAGTCATCAAAGATTTCAATTTAACCTTGAACCTGTTAAAAGCAAGAGGACTTTTGGTCAGAAAATTCAGCACTAACTATGGTTAAAGATTTCATACTAGAAAACTAGGTTAGTGTTTGATTCCTTTAATTCATCCTTTTTTCTCCAAGGAAAATGCTCTTGAGAGGATTTTGCTTAGTCTTCATGAGGGTCCTTAGGATTTGGAAATCTTTCTGTTGTAAATCTAGTTTAAGAGGAGAATCAATTCTCATTTTTATGATTTTACCTCTTATTGGAAAAGTAATGCATGCTTACTAAATGCACACTCAATATTTACTGGCAAAGAAAGATACATGTAAGTAAAAGCAGTTTACATAATACCATTTACACACACATACACATCCAATTATCATATACATATAGATACACACATACTATCATTATATTAATTCATACACAGAAAAAAGGCCAAAAGTCTACAAAAATAAAAATAAATTGTAGTTGGCTTGGTGTAACAAATTACAAGCTTTTTCCTCCTTTTTGCTTTTTTGTAGTTTTCTAAATATTATATAAAGTCTATGCATTATTTTAGTTTTAAGGAATAAGGTATTTAAATATTTTTATCTATGAGACTATAGGCTAATTTATTCATGCATCCAACCAATTAACACTTAGAAGTATGTTACATACTAGATCCTATGCTGTTTTTAGGACACAATATTAAAGACACAGTGCCAAAAGCCCCAAGTAGTCCACATCTGTAGAAGACTGTAGTTAAATGCTATGACAGAGGTGGGGGTACACTACACCTTAACTAGACAGGGAACATTTCTTGGAGGAGACATTTGAACTAAAACATGCATTTAAGGTGGGAGAGTAATGGGGCTGGGGGTGGGGAGGGGAAGCTGGATATCCCAAGCAAGCCAGCCAATAAGTGGTTCACATTTCCTACAATTGAAACATCATCAGCTGTCCACAGAAGAGTCAGCAAGGGAGGAAGAGATCCTAGTGATATCAAATGGATAGAATCAGCTGGAGGTAGTGCAGACCAGTGTGGGAAGATGACTGAGAAACAAGATTATGTCCACATTCTGGCTTTGGGGACTGGGTGGGTGGTGGTATCAGTTACTGTGATGGAGAAAATAGGAAGCAGGAGTTGTAGGGAAAGTGACAGGGACAATGGTGGAAATAAGAAACCCAGTTTAGGGCACGATCTGCCTTGAATTTTTCTGATCCATGGATGATCCGAATATTGAAAACTATTAGGTACATATGTTTTGGGGGCCCAGTAGAAAGTTCTAGACTGAAGATAGCTGGACATGATTGGTATATAAGACAGAATTAATTAGGTGCAGGCAATTGTATATATAATGAGAAACACAGAAGGTCTTTTTTTTTTTTTAATATATGAGATTTATTGTCAAATTGGTTTCCAACAGAAGGTCTTTCAAGGGGTAACATTTAATGAAGAAACAAAGGAGAAAGACTGGGAAGGAATGATAGAACGAAAGAGGGTGTCAAAGAAATGGATGATGGTCAATGGTATCAAAAGCTATAGAACATTGAAGCAAAATAAGAACACAATTATCTTCCTTTGTTTATCACAATACGTACAGAGGATGCCTAGCGATTCTAGCATTCCATTCTAAATCCAAAGCTGCAGGATGTTCAGGGAGGGACCTAGGTCTGTTTGTTTAAAGGCTTCCAGATGGCTTTATTACAAAGCTAAGTTTGGTACCCATTGATTTAAGCCATGAATTCCTTGTTAACTCTATATAGTTTCATCTCTATGACATAGAACACATTCCTTCACTGGCTTTAGTCCTCAATATTTCTGAAGTTAGAAACTTATAGGAGATTGCTCCTATAAGAGGAAAAGGTGTTAAACTTCCATTCCTTCCCCCAGTGCCTCTGTGCCTGTGGGTTATTCACCGGTCAAGTGTAGACAGAGAAAAAGATGGTTACTGCCAGCTTAAGGAGAAATCATTGTGGGGGGTACTGTTTTGAGAAACAAAGGATTTGCAAAGGTAGGGAAGAGAGAAGAACTACCCAAGTTTAGGAATACAACATTTATTATTATTATTTTTTTTAATTTGAGAGAGAGAGAGAGAGAGAGAGAGAGAGAACAAGTGAATGGGGGAGGGGCAGAGGGAGAGAAAGAATCCCAAGCAGGCTTGCTGATGCAGGGCTTGGGCCCAGAACCTTGGAATCAAGTGAACCGAAATCAAGTGTGGGACTCTCAACTGACTGAACCACCCAGCCAGCCGCCCCAGGAATACAGTATTTTTAAAAGGTGCCAAGCTAGAAGGGTCCTAGGCCTAGCAGGCAAAACCCATACAGTGACCAATCTCAGTAAGCCACAGATTCAGGCAAATGAAGAAAAAGTCGGGAAGGTAGGCCAGTCTATAAAAAGCTTTAAAAAGCAAACAAGGGGTTTAGGGCATGTGGGTGGCTCAGTTAGTTAAGCATCTGAGTCTTGGTTTAGGCTCAGATCATGATCTCACAGTTTCATGGGTCCAAGCCCCATCTTGGGGCAAAGCCTCTCATGGAGAGCCTGCTTGGGATTCTCTGTCTCCTTCTCTCTCTGCCTGTCCCCCATCTCCCTCTCTCTCTGCCTGTCCCCCATTCACACTGTCTCTATCTCTCCAAAAATAAATAAACTTAAAGTAAAATAAACAAACAAACAAACAAACAAATAAAATGACACGGGGGTTTGGACTTTAATTCTGGAGGCTTAGGATATTTTTTGTGGCAATGTGACAAGATCAAAATACCTTCTGAGGAGATCATTTTGACTATAAGGTAACAAAATAGATTCTCAAGGGAACTGTAATAGAGAACAGGAAACTGTAGTTTAAGTATAAGGCACTGTGTTCACAATAAGATTCATGTAAAATAAGGTAACTGGATCTTGTGATACTAGCTTCAAAGGAAGGAATATTGTCGGGTTTTGTTTGCTTGGGGCCAGATAGCCACTATAGCACATGAAAGTTCATTCTAATAATGAGCCAATACTAGAAGCAGCCTGCACCTTAACCCACTGCAAGTTATACTCTCTAACATTAGAGAAGGGACATTTTAGTCAAGCTCTTCGCTTCTATTCAATGTTCTGACGAGATCACCTCAATTCAATTAATGAGCACCTGTGGAGTATCATCCATAAAATATCAGTCACTTCCTCTCCTCGTAATTACTGAGACACACCTCCTCAGATGGAGGGCACTTCGGCAAGGTCCGAGGATATGAACAAATTTGGGGATGCTGCAAATTT
Source organism: Panthera pardus (assembly GCF_024362965.1). NCBI lineage: Eukaryota > Metazoa > Chordata > Mammalia > Carnivora > Felidae > Panthera > Panthera pardus. Next base: position 38,510,942 of record NW_026526732.1, read on the forward strand.
TCATCACCTCACTAGTCAAGCAGGACTTTGAATGTTTGTGGTATTTCCCATTTGTGTTTCAGTGAATTGTCAACCTAAATAAAGGACATAATTAATGCAGTCTCAGCTGCCTGCTGCAGTGTCTGGTTATAAGAATGGGACTGAAATCAAATGGATTTGAGTATGAATCACAGATTTGATATTTGCCAGTTTGAGCAAGATGTCGAAAACCTGTTATGTCCCACTTTCCTCATTTGTAAAATGAGGAATAACACTACATGCCTCACAAAACTCTCATGAGTTTTAAGTGAAATCACCCATGCAAAGGACCGTCCAGAGTCCCGTGCTGGGAAAGAGTCAAGGAGGGCACAGACTGAGTACACTGCCTGCCCTCACAGCCCTCTCACAGCTGGGGAAAGTGAAAGTGTGCTCATGGGTGCATTTTGCACTTTATTTCTGAAAGGATTACAAAACTGAGCTTTTATGAAGTGCTTGGGAACATCAGTTATTCTTTATAGAAGAAAGTATCACGCTTTCTAAAACATAATCGACTTAACTTATACATGAGGAGTTTATTCTAAATGTGGGCAGGCACAAAATACAACTATCATATAAATCGAAGTGCTTGATGACCTTAATTAGAGGCTGATTAGAGAATATGGTATTTTAGAATAATTATTAAATATGTATTTGCATATCAAGGTATAAGTAAATTTTTATTATTAAAGGAGTCACCTAAAATAAACAGCCTCAAGCCACTACTGACCTTACTTTATATCAAACGAATGTCAAATAACAAGCACCCACTCAACTTTAAAACAGTTTTAAAGCTGCATTTTCTTCCTTACCAAACTGACAGAAATAAAGAATCCTACGACTCAGATTTCCCATCATGTGGGGAAAAGGGTACTCTCATGCTGTTGGTGTATAAGTGGTCATACACTCTCATGTGCCCTAGACATAGACTTTGACTTGGTAAGAGTACCTGAAGGACTTTATGAAGATGTTTAATGTAGCACTGCTTATAATGGCAAAAAATTTGGAACAACCTAATATCCAAAGCAGGAGCATGATTAAATCATCCTGGGAAGGTAATGGAGGGGTGCTAACTATATTTTTAATATAATATAGCATCTCATGTAGAAAATGTACATATTAAGTGGGAAAAAAGCAGACTGCAAAATAGATTCTGCTTCCCCAAACTTATCTGCATGTTCAAATGTTGCTAAGATTACCTTAGCACAATTGTTTTCAAGTTAAAAAAAATTTTTAAATACCCACAGGCTCTCTCCTTTTCTCCTATTAGCTTACTTATTACATGAATCACACTAACCAATTAATTCAGCTTGGGTTTAACATTTATGCATGACTTCACAAATTGTGCACAATTCCTGTTATTTGATTCCATTTCCATTGTATTTTAAAAGTTGGATTATATGAAATCAATTATTATAATACACTTCAGAGATTGAGACCATAAGTAACTGGGAAGAAAAAACAAGTTTCAATCTGAACAGGAATTATTGGTTCTTTCTAAAAAAGGAAATAATCTCTTAGTATTAAGAGAAAAAAAGACCATTATATTTTTTACCTAGAACAGTATCCAAATCTATGGAATACAATCATATCAAGTCTCTAAAAATTCTAGGAACTGTTTCAAGAGCTTTTCACAAGCTTCTCAAGGTACACTCCTGGTCTTATTTACCTAGAACTAGACCAATACCTGCCAGGTCCTATGCACTCAGTAAGTGTTTGTTCAAACAATACTTAACTGCTTAATGCTCACAAATGACCCATTTTTCAAACTAAGAAACTACGTTTCAAATGGATAAAGTATCTCATGCTCAGGCACAGTATTCCTAGGGATTCTCATTCATCACTGCCTGATTGCGTGACTCATTATCCCACTGGCCAGAGCAGGGCAGCCCAACTCCATACCTCTCTAAGGGCAGGGGATGAGACTTCCTATACTTCAGACACCTTTTAGCACAGGCTTGTGCAAAGTAAAGGGGCAAAAAAAGAAATGTTTGTCAATACCATCAACCTTAATGTTTGTAGTATTCTATCAAGGTAGGAATTCCCTCCAGATAAATTATTTCTTTAGAAAAAAAAAGTGTTGTTGTTATAGATATGAAACAATAGATTAATAACAAAGTTAAAATTTTTTGATGAAATCTCTGCAAAAAAGAATTAGGGTTGAGTAAAGGAAACAAAGTACATGCAGATGACTAAATTACTGTGAATACAATGGCGTATAATCAAGTTTTAAGTAATCGAATCCCTAAATTATTTGGCTATTATGGTTCATAGTCACTTTCAGAATGGCATATAGGATTGGTCTGATAGTCTAACACTTGACCAGTGGTTCTCAGTGTGAGGTTATTTTGTCCTTCGGGCAATTTCTTCCCTCAGGCAATGTCGGGAGACACTTTTGGTTGTCACAGCTGGGGAAGTACTACAGGCATCTCACTGGTAGAGGCCACGGATGCTGCTAAACATCCTATAATGCAAAGCACATTCCCTTAAATAATCAAGCAGCTCCAAATGTCAGGAGGGCCAAGGTTGAGAAATACTGTAGTAGACGATTTATACAAGGTGAAACTCTCCACTGTCCTCAAGTTTAAATTAGCACCAAGAGTAAGAGTAGGAAAAGCCTGGATGCCCCAGGTTCTGGACACTGCAACTTTCCCAAGCACACTACTGTCATCTGCAGCCAATTCAAGAGAAGTAGGTGATTCTGCAAGCTGCAGTGGAGACAGGGAGGTAAGGTAAAACGTGACATGCACTTGAACCTTCAGTGAATGTGCACATGTCTCCAGTAGCAGCATTCAGGAGTGCAAGAAGAAAGTACCAGCTTTCCTGGGTCCCCAGGGGTCCTAGATCTTCTGACAACTTCTGCCAAGTTAAATAAAGTTATTATTAAAATAAAATTATCATTAGATAGTTTTGTACCTAAAATTTAGTAACAAGGATCCCAAGAAAACTCATCCCAAACAAAGATAAATACAGACTATATGTAGCTTTCCCATCCCTGCTTCCCCTGCCTCCCACCTTCCCCATTTTCTTACTTGGTAGATTATTCATTTGGTGATGGCATTATGGAAGCCATAGAACACATTGTAAACAAAGAAGGGACTATTTTGGTAGAGTTATTTCCTAGTAATAATAACAAAAGGGGAAAAAACAAACATGTTTTAGAAGTATCAGGAACAATAAAGAGGAGTAAAATGTTTGTGAAGCTACGTCAATATCAAAATTATTAACCTCTTGTGACAAGGAGCTTCGAATGCTGGAGGAGTCAAAGAGACCTCCCATGAGAAAACTGCTGTTGAAACTCCAACGTGTGAAAGAGTCTATTAAATAAAAAAGCACATAGAAATGCCCAGCTTAATGTAACAAGGGAATCCAGAAGTTATCATCAGAGAGAGGGAAGCATTGCATGCCACGTCTTAGCTCCTTAAGGACCCTGATGATCCTGAAGTCTAAAACAAACATGACTTTTTCTTATTTCTTATGTGCACTTGGAGTTCTAGGTGGGTATTAACTATAGAACTGCTCTGTCTTTCCTAGACTTAAACTAAAATGTGGCTTCCTATAGGGTAGGTAGATAGGGAAACACATAAAAGAACAAGTAAAACAAAAATTTCCTAACATCTATACAAAGAAATCCATCATTAACACAGTGAGATATAACGCCTCCCAGAAAATGTTTGGTTAATGAATAATTAGTTCAAGAAAGAACATTAAGTGTATCAGGTTAGCCAAAGACCAATAGGTCACAGACACTATAAAATACAACATAATGGAATTTAACAAGTGATCCTACTCTAAAAAGCCCACAAAACCCACCTGTGTAAGAGGTCAAAGTATTTCAGCATTACAGGTTTCTTCTGGATTAAAAAAATGACAGTAATATAAGAACTACATGTGTGGGCCTGCTATACTTATTCTAGAAGAGTCCTTGGTACAGTTTCATTAAAGATAAAATAGGAAAAACATCCAAATTTCCTTATGTTAGAAACAGTACATTTTCAAAGAAAAAGTGATATGTATAATTGGCAATTTTTCTGGTAGACCCTGAAGGTCCACAGCACCAAAAATGTGGCTGCAAGTTTCAGTGCCTTGCTTTCCTCATCTATACAATCAGGAGTTGGCCTAAATCTCTAAGGTAGAGTCAAGTGTGAAATTTGATTTTAGAACTTTAATTTTAACAGGGCTTTAGAAATTACATTGCTTCTATTGAAATATTAAAAAAAATTTAACGTTTATTTATTTTCAGACAGAGAGAGATAGAGTGCAAGCTGGAGAGAGGCAGAGAGAGAGGAAAACAGAATCTGAAGCAGACTCCAGGCTCCATGTTGTCAACAGAGTCCAACGTGGGGCTTGAACCCACAAACCGTGAGATCATGACCTGAGCCTAAGTCGGATGCTTAACTGACTGAGCCACCCAGGCGCCCCTGATGAAACATTTTTTTAATAATTTTTTTTAATGTTTATTCACTTTTGAGAGAGAGCGAGCGTGAGTGGGAGAGGGGCAGAGAGACAGGGAGATGCAGAATCCGAAGCAGACTCCAGGCTCTGAGCTGTCAGCACAGAGCTCAATGTGGGGCTCAAACCCACGAACCATGAGATCATGACCTGAGCCCAAGTCAGACACTTAACTGACTGAACCACCCAGGTGCCCTGAAACATTTTTAAATAATAAAAGACGATAATTTTCTTTTCATCTCCCTAACATTCTGAAAGTTTCAGTGAAATACTCTAGGGGGTGCAAGCATAGGTAGAAAAGTATAATACTTAAACATAAAAATTACGTTGAATGTCCGTGTTAACATGGGTTTGTGTCTAAGACAAGAAACAGATATTGGCAAATTCATTAATTAAAATCCTATTAACTATTTTTCATGTTAAACTATAATTTATTAAAACAGGACAACTCCCTTGATGACAATTATTCTGGATACTGATCAACCAGAAGGTGTGCCCTTGCTTGGAATTTTATTTTCCTTTATTAACAATTTCATGCTTAAGGAAGCTTAAGGCAGGTGTGTTAGCCAAGAGGTCTGCCCAGGTGATAATGTTAATGACTAGGTAGGAACAGGAAAAATGTGTGAGTTTTACAATTTTATTTTATTTTATTTTATTTTTTTAATGTTTGTTTATTTTTGAGAGAGAGAGAGAGAGAGAGAGAGAGCGAGCAGGGGATGGGCAGAGAGAGAGGGAGACACAGAATCCAAAGCAGGCTCTAGGCTCTGAGCTGTCAGCACAGAGCCGAACATGGGGCTCGAACTCACAGACTGGGAGATCATGACCTGAGCCGAAGTCGGGCGCTTAACCAACCGCCTGAGCACCTAGGTGCCCCGAGTTTTACAATTTTAAAAAACTGACTGGAAGGCCTTTGTAAAGATATTTTTATTCTACCACATATACAAAAGGAAAACAATTTTTTCCAAAGATAGTATCTCCTAATTATTTTTATTATAAAGATGTCCTTAGTGATGGACTGCCAAAAAATTTCAATGCCACTATCCCTGTTGGCCTAGACTGTCACATAACTGGTAAAATATCTCCTTTAGCAATTTAAAAATACAAATCTCTCTAGAGGTGTACAGTCAGCTCCTTGAACCCACCCAAGGGACCTCACATCACACTTCTCATGCTGCTGTGTCACAAATACTCTCTCCTTAAGGCCAGAGCAAGCTTTAGTTCCCTAGAATAATAAGCACTTTAAGAACTACAACCATGCCTCTCTACTGTCCTTAGGTTTAGATCTGCTCCACGGTATCCTTGTATTCTTAACAGAATTGCACTTCTAATTAGCAGCACCCGAGAATACCTAAATCTTCCTTCATTTAAAATTCAACTGGGTAGAAAGTTATAAAAGTGTTTCAGCACACAGTACTTATGATGACCTCAAATTTGCTGAACTGAAACTACTCATTAGCAGAAACTATTCAAAAAATATCCTTCTAGAAATTCTAACATATACAATTAGGAGAAATCTCTTATTCAAGAATAAGGTTAACTACTTTAAGATTAAAAAAAAAAAATCAAGACGCAGTTAGAATCTAATGGACCAACATTTTCCATTTGAGCCCACGCTTACCTCTCCCGAGGAACAGCAAACCAGTACTCTGGCTGCTTTCTTCGTTTGCCATACTGCTGGACCATGGCTGCAGTGTGAGTGGCAAAAGATTTTCTCATTGGTTTTCCTACTTTAATGCACAGAAACATGGGTGGGGTCTTGCTTTTCTCTTCTTTTGAAGGAAGTATATCTGAATCACATATGAAAAAAAACTTCCTCAATACTGACAGTATTAGTGAAAGTCAAACCCTTCAAATTACAAAGAAGAGTGCCTGATCCCCTCTTAGTGATAGAAAATCAAAACATAGGGAAAAAAAAAAACCCCACTAAATTAGAACTAATCACATTTTTCAGACCTTCTTTAACACAAAAGGAAAAAGCGTTGGATGTTGCAGGTTGGTCTATATCATATAAGATGCTACCTACTGGGAATATGCATAAAAACCAACACAACATGACAAGTCACAAGAATATATAGCCATGAAGGGTACTGAGGACCCACTTACACCAGAAGGCAATTTAGTTTAGAATTGAAAGATCTTCAAAAACACTTCAAACCCCTGGGTCACCTGGGTGGCTGTCGGCTAAGCGTCCAACTCTTGATTTCGGCTCAGCTGGCAGTTTGAGAGTTTGAGGCCCGCATTGGGCTCTCCACCGACAGTGTGGAACCTGCTTGGGATTCTCCCTCTCGCTCTGCCCCTCCCCCTGACAAAAATAAATAAATAAAACTAAAAATTTATAAAAAAATTTCAAACCCTTTATATTTGGAAATTCAAGGTAAAAAGGAAAGTTACTTGAATTTTTTTTTTTTAAAGCAAACTACTTTTGAACTAGAAATCTAGGTTGGACCTAGTTCAAGGTCCAAAATAGATACTATTATACTGATGCTAAGTTTTTTCTCAATTAATGTATAAGTACAGATAAGCTCTATCCAGAAAAAGTTCTCAAATAATTATTCTAATTTTGCTTGCATTTGCAAGTTTCAGAAAGCCAACTATACAACAGAATATAAAGATAAACAAAAATGGCTTACCTTCAATGGGTACCTGAATTCTCTTTAACAGCCACAACTGAATTTCGGACTTATTATCCATTTGTGCGCCTTGGCAGCTGTTGTCCAGAGTAGATTCTGAAGAGATGTCTAGAGACTCTTTATTCATATTTTCTTCTGTGGAAGATGCCAGTTGCAGTGGGAGGGACACTCTCTCTTTCATCCAGGTTTTATCTGGCTCCTTACTGTCCTCAGTTGGGGGACCACCTACCTGGGGAAGAGAACTACTAAGGGTGATATCTATTCCCACTGGCTCAATACTTTTGCCATCACTTAATTCTGCCTTCTGCAAGTTTTCAGAGAACTGAGACCCTTCTTTGTTCTTATTAAGGTAATATTCAATGAGTTTAACTTTATCTAGATCTTCATGTATGTTCAGTGTGTTTTCCACCTGGCTTTCTGGGGAACCAGACTGCTTGTCCACCTCTGGCATTATATCTTGCTTCTCACAGGTTTCTAAATCTAGGGCCCCCTTCAGCTCAGCATCACTATCTGTTCCGGAAAAGCTCAGGGCTGACTGCACCTGCATTTTTGTAGTAGAACTGATTATTTGTGACTTAGCCTTCCTTAGCTCTTCTGGATCAAGAGTAAGGCACTCCTTTGAGGTGTCTCTTTTGTTCATTCCACTATCAGTTTGAGAAGAAAGTTCTTCCAAGTCAACAAAGTCATCATCTTCCCCTAAAAGGGAATTTTCTTTGGCTATAGATTCAAATGCAGCACAAGTGTCAGAAGGTTCCTTGCTGACCCTAGTCATTGTGGTAGATCCACTGGTTGCCTCTGTGGAAGATTCCAGGGTCTTTAGTTTTCCTGATACAGAGCTATCTGAGGGTTTTATGTGTGTGTATTCTGTTGACTTCTCCAGAGGTCTTGTTGATTTGGAATCTGAAGTGATGGTTCTCTCTCCATTCTGCTGCCGTTTTTCCTTGTTGAGAGATTTGAACTTACTGAATGGGTTGATATCTTTTTCTGAAGCCAGGTCTTCCCATTCTCCAGGCCTGTACAGAGGACAAAGATCCTGAGGTAGGTCACTGTCGGGGGAAAAATGGTGGGTGCACATGGAATGTTAAAAACAAAACCAAAAACAAAATGGAGGAAAGGCAAAAACTAAAACATAAACATACCACAACTTAAATTTATGTGTAAATGATTTCAGAATAAGGAAATGAAATCAAGAAATTGACTTCAAAATGAAACAAATAAACTATAAGAAGGGGTAAAACAAAGGTCCATGAGAGTCACATATCCTACTAGAAGGACATGAATGATTTTTGAGGTCATTTATGAACATGGAGATGTCACCCACCAGATTTTTAATGATGAAATAATATTTCTGATATTCGTAAAGGAAAGGACAAAGGAAATGTTTTAGTACAATGACTTAAATTCCTTAACTATGCAAAGCTTTTCCTTTTTATAAGATAGCATATAAACCAACTACATTAATTCTTAATGGTTCATTGACTGAGTTGCTACTCATTTAACTGTTGTAGAAGTTACCAGCCCCAAACCCTAATTCTGAGTTTCATGACAAAGGATCTGATGTTTCCAATAACAGACATCCTTCTCTTCCTGAGGGAGATGCAAGAAGCTTATAGCACCTGCTCCATTTTACACTTTAAAAATTTATAGAAAAGTAAACCAAATAAGCTCTTACTTATAATACTAAGTTTAAAATTCTTAATTTCTTTACTCATAACAATATCATTTTACTTTATGGTGATGGACGCTGGTTTATCATCTGAAACATACTGTCCCTTAACAACAGATGATTTTCTACCCAGGTTTGAATGACACAAAAATATTGATTAAATATGTTCTCCAAAGTTGAAAATAAATGGTCAAGAAACATAATTTTTAAGCTATGACTGGAAAAATTTTGAGTAACCTGTATTTTCACTTACCTTAGTATTAACACTGGATTAAAACACAGATATATAAAACCCTCCTAAAAAATAACATTGTTAGATTTCAGAAATAATTTCTAAAAAGCCTAGATCATATTTAGGTAATACTTTATTTTTTTAAATTTACTGTCAAATTGGCTAACATACAGTGTATACAGTGTGCTCTTGGTTTTGGGGGTAGATTCCCATGATTCATCAATACTCTATCTATTTTTCTGGCTTTGAAATAATTATGGCCATAAGCCAACAGAGTACCAGGAAGTTCTCAAGTTATAAGACTATCTCCCCAAAGTTATTTCATAAATCACACACATGGAACATTCATGCTTTTTCCAATACAAATAAAAGCCTCCATAATTGTTAGGCTTTCATAAATGCTTTAAAAAAACTTCTTTAATTCATAATTCATTTCAATTCAATAAGCATTCATTGAGCCGCTAAATGCCATATGCTAAAGGACGATCTTGCAATGTCTTTGTTCTGCAGGAACCTGCATGCACAAAAATGTTCTGCCCAACACTAGCATCCCGGGAGACATTAAAGATGCTTCCGTCCTAGAGTCAGATAAGTAGTGTAACGTGTCATAATTTCCATTTTAGGACCCCAAATTTAATTTGGCATATTAGAGGTCATAAGAAGTCTTGCAACAAAGAAACCCAGTTCTTCACATACTTGGTTAATAAGCAAAACTTTCTTCCATGAACACCCAAGACCCTTTATCATCTCTTCCTGATCTAGCTTGACCCCCATGAATAGATGTGACTACACTCTGCTCAGCCTCTTACTTTACCTTGTCTACCCCTCCCTTCTTGTTCATCTACCTAATCCAAGCGGGGATTAACTTGTTTTTTTGGCACCGTAGCTGCCAAGCACTGCTGGGGCAAAGTACACAGTGGTGTCAACGGTCTCTACTGTTAATGTTTTCCAGACTCAGCCAGACACCTAATGTTGATCAATAATCCCTTCAGTTGTTCTCTTTCTATTCTCTGTGGCTACAAAATGTCCTACACAAAAAATATAAAGCCTGAAGTAGAGGGTAGGGAGATTTCACTCACACTCACACACACACACACACACACTTTTAAAACTATTTGCACATTGCAGTTACAGAATTTATACATGCTTTATCATACGATTTTTGGTAATAATGAAATTTTAAGATATTTCTAACTTTTAAACAATTGATGGGATTCTGAAGTCGATACGAATTTTGTATCACACCAATTTCGCTCACACATTCTATTTTGCCCATTGGTGCACATATTGTTCACTAGACTGAAAAGTCTTCACATACTTGCATCCAAGGTGAGAATCAGTGAATAATTCTGAAAGAAACTGAACATAGTAGGAGCCAATTCTTAACTCTTCTCTTTCCCTCCAGCTATAGCATTAACTTCGTATCCCAGATCATTAAAAATCTCATAATGAGAGAAATCTTTCTGTAAAGACATGCCTTCCTTTCCTAATATTAAAAAGAATACTTAACATCTTAAGCTGAAGATGTACAATAGTATTATCCCATTAGAAACCATCATTGGGCAAGAAATGCCCCCATTTGCTTAGTCATTCACTTCTAAACTTAACTATTTCTTTACTTTTCTTCTTTCTTCTTGTCACAGAGAACCTAATGTTCATTCCTTATTTCTAAAACTAGCTCCGCATGTCCTCCTCTCTGCCTCCATCTAAGATCCCAAGGTAGCGGGACACTCCCTCACGAGGGTTTTCATGGAATGCCATGTGCAGTTCTATATGGTGCCATTTCGTTACCACATCTCTCCATCTGTCTTTTGCACCCAGTAGACTATAAGCTCCTCAAGGGCAGAGGCCATGACCCACTCATCTTCACATCCTTGTCACACAAGAGGCATGTACTAACATGAACTAGAAGCCTCGACTGCATGGACAAGATTCCCCAGAACAATGAACAGAGTTTCAGATATGAATTAAAGGTTCATATAACAGCTATACTTAAAAGGTATCAGGCTATTTTCTAAGAGTTTTAGTATATCAATACATTGAGTTCTTAAAACAGACTTATAAGCTGAAGAACGCTCTTCATTCCATTTAACAGATAAGAAAACTGAGGCTTGGGACTGAGCAACTCATGCAGGTCATGGGGCTGTCAGTGGCTGAACCAGGACAACCCAGGTGGTGTGGCTCCAGAATTAATTCATCACACAGAACTGCCTGGCCTGCAACACTGCCTCCTACCTTTTCACTTGGATACTTTGGTCAGAATTTAGAAACTACCTCAGTGCCCATGCTCTGCACTGGCTTCAGTGGCTTGGAGCTGAGTAAGGGCCAAGCGGGTCTGATGCCAAGGACTCTGAGAGTCCAGGGAGACCTGCTGGTATAAATTCCTAAGGATGATGTGTGTGGGTTAGTTCTCTAGCTGCCTGCCCTTCTTTTCATAAGTCCCAAGGGCTAGTTTCTCTTTGCACAATTAGGACCCACCGCTTTCCCTCTACCTTCCTATCATGGAGGTTTCTGAAGAATTTTACTACTAGGAGATCTAGAGAAACAGAAACGTTGACAAAGTGACAGTAGGAATCATATTATCCCTTAAATGAATTGATACCCTGAGCTTTCTTAACCCTCTTTCTCTTTCTTCATGGGAAGCTTCCTTTTCTCTCTTTTACAAAACAAAAACAAAACAAAAAAACCCTCAGTTTTATAAGGCAAAAATAATCAAGACTAAGATAATATTCATCTACGTTTCAGAAACAAACAGATCAGTATTGCTCTCTCTTCATACCACTTAGGGTGGTCCGGCTACGGCCACAGTGGCCTCAGCACTCTCCACTCAGAGCTTTCTCTGCAGGATTTAGGGAACACCTGAGTTAGGAAGCCTGCCTACCCTAGAATTTGAATGAGAACAAAATTCAACTAAACTAAAGAAAAATACTATTCTCTTACTGGGAACCAGACTAAAATTCTTTCGGAGAAACTATTTCTTATTTCATTGATTCATTAAGAACATGCATTGCTTTTCAGAAAAATAAGCCAAGAAATGCCATTTTTATGTGTTGGCTTTTTTGCTTTTCTCCTTTCGTTTTTATATGTGCAGCTTTTCCCTTTATCTCCATTCCCTCTCCTTTCTCTATTCTTTAAAAAATTTACTGCACAAATCTTCCACCTTCAAATTCACCTCTATACAATCTCCCACTGCTGCCAACTCCCTCACTTTTTAATTGCATTTAATTCTCCAAACACCGGAATTCTGTTTGTTTTTGGTAAACAAAGAAATATCTCTTACGATGGCAAGGCATCTTTGATCTTCATGTGGGAAATGTCGTTGTAGAGGGCAATGGAAACCACCTCTTCCATGGGGCAAATGAGGCCATACTCCTCACAACCATTTTCAATGACCAGGGGATCAGACTTATGAGGGTCAAACATGATGTTGTTTGGAGTAACAATCATGACGCCTCCGACCACACCCTACAGGAGAAAGGGACAGGACAGAATCACCACAGGCAGAAATCCAACCACAGCAGCTTTAATGGACTCGTGTTAACATTCTGTTGACTCTGGCGTACCATGGTATCCCATCACACCCCCTTTAAGGGCAGGAGAACAACAGGCTGAAGAAATGCAAAGTTGGGTACTGTGTGGTGAGGCAGAGAAAACAGAGCTGCCTCACTAAAGCAGTCAACCGAGCCTGGTTCTGGAACACCTGCTGCCATAGTACCATTGTGGTGGGATCTTGGGCTGCACATCTATGCCTCGCACTCCCCAGTCCTCTGTAAAATGGGAGGGCTGTCCCAAGTGCTTTCCCAATTGAGAACTGGGTGTTTTACAATCTACTCAGCACATGTTCACTATGTGTCCAACCAGTATATGGTACCGTACATGGTACACGGCATCTGTCTCAGAGCCATGGTGCAAATTAGAGTCCTAGTATTTTTCTCTCAAATGTTTAGAAAGGTCACATTCTATTTGTGCCAGCAAAATTCGACACAAATAGGAATATGAAATATTTTGCAGCCAGAGATGAATATAGCTAAACTATGGAGGCTAATAGTAAACAAACAGTAATTTGGTGGGAACTTTTGTCCGTACCTTGGTCAGTTTACTGTTTTATAGATGGCAACAGGGATATTATCTACCAGAGACAGCAGGACACGGAGGACTCCCCATAGGTAGATTATTTACCTTGGTCCTCTTCGTTAGTTAACTGATCATCTTTGTGAAACATTTTGCATTTCAGGCATTACTTATTCTTGGTTGCAAAAGTTAAAACGCCTATCAATAGTGTATTTTCCTACCATTTGGAACCTGGCATGAAGTCTCTACTCTGCACACAGGAATTGACTTTACATCAACATAACCCCTTCTTCAGAGGCTCACTGAAAATTGGATTTGTTCTTTGTAAATCACACCAACCACCAAAAAACTAAATACACAACACAGCAGACATTATTTTTAACACCAGCATCTCCAGCAGCAAATGGGTTGAGAATTGAACATTTCCGAAGTTAGGTACTAAGGTCTTTACATCAATTATCCCTTTTAATTACCACCCCCTACAAAGTCAATTTTATTACAGTTCCTATTTCATAGATGAGGAAAATGGAAGCTTTGGCAACTTAAATACCCTGCCTATAGTCTCAGAGCAAGCAGATAGCAGAGTTGGATTTTATTTTATTTTTTAATTTTTTTAATGTTTATTTATCTTTGAGAGAAAGAGAGAGAGAGAGAAAGAGAGAGAATGCAAGTGGGGGAGAGGCAGAGAGAAAGGGAGACACAGAATCTGAAGCAGGCTCCAGGCTCTGAGCTGTCAGCACAGAGCCCGGACGCGGGGATCAAACTCATGAAAGGCAAGATCATGACCTGAGCCAAAGTAGGATGCTTAACGGAAGGAGCCACCCAGGCGCCCCAGCAGAGTTGGATTTTAAATTCACTAACTCCAGTCTTTACTGTTAAGCGTATACTATATTGTCTCCCTAGCAATTTATAAGCCAAGAATTGAAAGATAAAATGATAAGTCCTAGATCACAAAGAATCGTATTTCTCCTAATATATAAAATGCTAGGGATCCAACAGGGGAAAACAAATGGACACTTATGAAATCTTAAGCTGAAACTTTGGGAAAGATATTTTAATGTCTCCTATCTTCAGTAGTTTGAAACCTAAGTTAGTTTTTCATGGAGTTCAAGAAAAGGAAACAAATGACACTGCCATATACCTTTCCATCAGTGAAGTATCGACAATTCATTTTTAGAAATTTTACCACGCCTGGCTCATCTTCTTCAGAAGTGGATGATAAGACTCTTTCAATGGGTTTTAAGGCCTTTCTTGCTAAGTCAGCATCCTTTAAGAAAGCAAAATTCCCAAAATCAAATGGAAGCCTTTTTAAACAGATTATTTCTATAAATCAAGCCACATAAGTTTCCTATAAGGAACCTGTTTCTATTTACCTTGAACATGAAAAAGAGCCAAATATGCTTCATTCTCCAAGAATTATCACAAATACAACTAAGTATCCAAATCAAACTAAGATTTAAACAACAACAACAGTAAGGGTGTACGTATGAACTCATAAAAATGGCTCATCAAATGTTTTTAGAAAATAACCTAAATGAAATAATTCATATTTGACTCATGGTTCAATTTCTCTAGAAAAAGGAGTAAAAGCAGTACAAATCAACTATCTGTCTCATCCAGAGTTTAATTGCATACTTTTACATATAAAAGGTGTGCATTTTTCCCTCTGAGACCTTAAATATGAAATAGGTTTCTTTTTGATAGGACATATTCTCTCAACTAAGACAAATCCTTAACCCTACCCCCTTTGGGGAAATTTCAGATGAAAACCTGTGAAAAACAACACATAAAATTCTACAACTCAAAAAATTATTTGATAAATATGAATGTTAGTTCACGAATGACATACATACAGGCAGTTTATCATATTCTGCATCTGATGATGAAGGAGACACAGTAGCACCAGGACTGGATGATGATAATCTTAAGGTACTGGAAGGAAAGTTAGCATCTGGCACGAAAAGGACCTGAGAATGGGAAAGACAAGTGAAGTGAATATCGAGATCAGGCAAACACTGGACAGTGTTTAGGGCATTACTTTCTGTACAGAATCATGCTAAGTACATAACTAAGACTTGGTTGGGGGGCACCTGGGTGTCTCAGTCGGTTAAGTGTATGACTTTGGCTCAGGTCATGATCTCACAGTTCCTGAGTTCAAGCCCCGCAATGGGCTCACTGCTGTCAGCACAGAGCCCGCTTCGGATCCTCTGATCCCCTCTCTCTCTGCCCCATCCCAACTCACGTGCTCTCTCTCTCCCTCAAAAATAAAGTAGACATTAAAAAAAAAGTCTGTTCTCTTAAAAAAAAAAAAAAAAAAAAGACCTAGTTGGCCTTCCCAAAACTTGTAAGTACCCTGGAGGCTTCTGGACTAATCCACGAAACAATTACTCATAATATGAATGCGTTCAGTGCAAAAGGTATGGAACACACCCACAGACACTGCAGGAGCTCACAGAGGGGAGAACAAGGTGGGTGAGTACTCTGGGCATGTCATATAAAGCAAGTGGGTCCAAGTGAGGCTTTGAACAGCATAGAAGATTTAGAGAGGAAAGAAGATTCCAGGGAGGGGCACTAAGGACAGGGAAGAAAGGAAAGAGTAGCATGGCATGCTTCTAAACCCAACACCTGTATCAGGAAGAAATGGAACAAATTCACGCTTGCTAACTCTCAGCAGGCCCTGAGTACTAACGTAAGATCGTTACAAGTTGTACAAGGTAATATCAATAATCTCAATAATTTCTATCACCATCAACTTATCTAAAAACAAAAATTGAAATCTCCCACAGTGTACAAAGTAGCCTCTTTCTGCAAAATGTACTGGTGCCTGAAATGTTATTATGATCTTATCATTCAACACTCTTACAGTGAGACATGCAACATTTTGGCATATATCACATACAGTCTTAAAATGATGTCCTTTAGGGCTGCCTGGGTGGCTCAGTCGGTTGAGCGTCCGACTTCAGCCCAGGTCATGATCTCGTGGTCCGTGAGTTCGAGCCCCGCGTCGGGCTCTGGGCTGACAGCTCAGAGCCTGAAGCCTGTTTCAGATTCTGCGTCTCCCTCTCTCTCTGACCCTCCCCTGTTCATGCTCTGTCTCTCTCTGTCTCAAAAATAAATATGCATTAAAAAAAATTTTTTTAAATGATGTCCTTTAATGTTATAAAACAGAATTCAGCACTAATTGTATAACAACTGTTCACACTTTCCCATCCTATCTCTGTTTTAACTTTAGTTATTTAAATCTCTCTTCAATCCAGAAAAAAGGTGAGACAACAACAAAAGACACATTCTGATAAAGGTAGGAAAACCAATATCAAGGAGAATAACATGAGGACTAATTACTACTGAAACTATGTACTCCAAAATTACCAAACACTCTTTGAGGGGTGGGCCATAAAACGGGTTCTGAGTTTCCAAATAACCAATGCAAAGGGACAGACATCATTAGTCAGCAGAATTCAACTTCCATAAGATAAAAACAAACCAGTCTTGGGGTGCCTGGGTGGCTCAGTCATTTAAGCATCTGACTCTTGGTTTTGGCTCAGGTCACGATCTCGTGGCTTTGTGGGTCTGAGCCCTGCATTGGGCTCTGCACTGGCAGTGAGGAGCCTGCTTGGGATTCTCTCTCTCTCTCTCTCTCTCTCTCTCTCTCTCTGCCCCTCCCGCACTTGCATCTCTCTCTCTCTCAAAATAAATAAACTTAAAAAAAAAAACCCAGTCTCTCATAAGTAGAAGTATTTTCTCATTAAGTCTCATAAAGAGTATCCCAGTCTGAACTACTTGTCTTTGATGATACACTGACAATTAATACAATAACCAGTTTGGGAGGACTGTTCTTAATAACATCTGCGATGTAGATCAACGGCAAACGCCAAAGTGTAGAGTTCTACAAATGTACCTTACAGAGGGCTAAAATTCTATGCTCTCTTATCTCATGTATCTGGACAAGAGGAATGAATGGATAACATTTCTTCCAAGCAATTCTCCATTAACAGTTTTTTGTATCTGAGTTTTGACAAGTGTTAGGCAACACAGGTTAGGATTCTATTGTCTGGCATGTTCTAAATGTCCAATCAAAAGGATATTTCCTGTGCTTAAACAGTTCATTACAGTGTAGAGGTGACAGTTGGTTGCTGGGACGCTCAGTCAGAAGATGTGCTACCTCAACATGGAGGTGAGCCAGGAACATGGGCAGGGGTAAGGGCGGTTTACCCACTGACTACAGAAAATAATTCTGCTCCAACACTCAGGCATAACTGTCAAATTTTTCAAAGCATGTGTAGCCAAGGTGCTCGATGAATATAAAAACAGCTTAAACCTATATCTGCAAGGTAACTTCTGAGTGTGCTTAAGATAAACTACTTGAAAAAGTATATTCTTTGTACATGTCCTGAAATTTGATGTAAGTATCCAAACTAACAGCCAAACTCAGGACCTTCTAAAACTTTTGTTTAGGCCTCAGTTGTTTACATTTATCTGCTATTGCTTTTGGTCTTTTAAGCAACAAAAGAGTCTACAGTTGTAAGATTTAAAAGCTTCAGGTAACTGCCTCTGAAAATTACTTCTTACGTGTAGTCACTTACCTAGCCAGACCAGTTTCCTTTCCTACCTCACGGTGACCATCAAATCAGTCTCTAGAAGAGTGAAGCTCACATTTCTTGGAGCCAGAGCAGACAAAAATAGTCCTGAATGATCAGATCTACTGAGAAGAAAGCAATACCTACCCCACTCAGAGTATTTAAAAATCCTTGAAAACAAAAAGTTGTCTACAGTTTTTGAAAGCCCCTTGATTTCACTCTTCTTGATTTCTTATCTTTGTCAACAAAATCCTAATTCTATCTGGGTCCTGGGACAACCAACAGCACACAACTGTTTAGTCATATGAGGGCTGGACTGCAATAGCAAATGCTAGAAAAGCCATCAGAGATAACGTGGCCCAACACCTAACTTCAGGGATTAGGAAACTGAGGCCCAAAAAAGGAAGGCACTCACCCACATCAAACAGTTACTACAAGGCCAGTCAGAAACAAAGGGTTAGAGATCCTACTTTGGTATTTTTGCCATTATAATAGGCATATTAAAACAGTCCATCGGTTACTGGACCTTAACCTAGTACCAATATTTTGTTTATGGACATAGTAAAAAAAATAAGGAATTGCTCTAAATTATTTTCCTACATTCTAGTGACTACATTCTCTGTTGTTTTTTTAATGTTTTATTTATTTTTGAGAGAGTGTAAGCAGGGGAGGGACAAAGAGAGAAGGGCAGAAGATTTGAAGCAGGCTCTGCACTGACAGCAGTGAGCCCGACGTGGGGCTTGAACTCACAAACCATGAGATCATGACCTGTGCCAAAGTCAGATACTTAAATGACTGAGCCACCCAGGTGCCCCTAGTGACTATAGACTTTAGCCTTGAATTAGTAAATACACGTCTAGGTTCTCTGCTATGGGTCAGTTACATAATATGCAGTAATACTTCAGATTATAAGAAATCCCCAAAAGGAGACATCTACTGTTAGTTTTCTTAGAAATAAATTTTCATTAATTTTTGAGAAGTTTTAATGTATATCTCCCTTCAATTACCTGGTGCTGGAAGTATGCTAATTTCTCCTTTTAACAAGAACATAAATACTAAAAGTACCATAATATAAACTAGCCAGCTTATGGCCTGTTGGCTTCATGTGCTGCCCTTGAATAAAACGCAAAGAACAATCTCACTGTTACCTCAATAAAGTTGTCTTTAAAAGTAATAGTATCTATTCTGGAAGAATTAAAGGTCACTATAATGTAGAGATGCAGAAAAATGCTCAAGTCAGTCCACAACTAAAACCAGAATGTGCTCACGGCAACCAGACGGTTCTATGGATAGGAATGGAAACTTGGACTCAGCTAGGACCTGCCAATGACTGTGTCATTTATATCTATTGGCTAAATGTAGTTTCAAAGTAGTAATAAAAGAATATCTCATTAAATATGTGGAAGGCACTAAAAAAATTGGCTGGATTAACCAAGAGTGGCAAAATTACACAATTAGCTAATTTCATTCAGTTTAATAAATAAAGTATTAATTTAAAAACCTGGGGAAGAAATGCTGTGGCTTTTTCTTGATAGTCCTGCTGAATGTCTCTGCCTCTGGCTATTTTTGCCAGGTATCATATAAATACAAAAATGAAAAAAATTTGCTTAAAGTCAAATGATGGCCATAATGTATCCCAGGAGTGGAATAAACTGAAACGTGCACTTCTAAATTAAACATTCCAAGAACATTTGAGTTACATTCTACAGAAGAAAAAGTCAAATTTAACTTCTCTTGATGCCCTACAGGACACCCACAACATAAACTAATGATAGTTAAGTAAACTGTTAATCATCTGCAAGGCATTCATTTCTGAAGTTCCTAAGTTCTACAATGCATTCAGAATTCTTGGATCTAATGGAAAGACTGTACCAATGCACATTATCAACGATGATAATCCCATGACACTAAGAGTGAAGCATTAAAAATGGCAATAAAAGATAAATGCAAAATTTCTAAAAAGTAATACCCAACAAGTAAAGAATTACCTGGCCTGGAACAATAGTATGTGTGAAAAGTTTATTCAGTTCCACTAATTTATTGGGAGTGATGTTAAACTTCAGGGCTATGGAGTTTAGGGTGTCCTGGCTTCCAGCCTAGAATAATCAAACAAACAAGATTCAAAATATAAAGCAAAATCAACAAACAAACAAAACCCTCCCTTTTAGTAAACAACATTAATCTATTTCTGATCTGAGTGGATGAAAAGTAGTTCTTTCCAGATATATTCTGAAAAAGAAAGTAAATACATTCTCCATTCTTAATAAAACCACAGAAAAGCAAAGTCTTACATGCAATTCATTTCTGGGCTCCCTTATCTTCAAATTTCAGTGTCCACTAATAGATTTCTAAATCTACTTTGGCACAACCTAGCTGTGTGGAGTAGAGGTTCACAACGTACAATAAAAACTGTTAAGAAGAGAAGAAATAAAACACACACACAGTCCCCACCCAATAGAGGAGGGCTACTTCCTCTATTCTCAATGTTCTGTCTTCTTCCCGTCTGTTCACTGCACTAAAGGCTCCTGCACGGTGACCTGTTAATGGCTGATAACCTCAGTGTCAGCACAGTGCCCAACACACAGAAGATACTCAAATGTCTGACAAATGAATATGACGGAAGGCAAGTAAATCATTATGAAATTCAGATTAGCTACCAATAACTGTTCACAGTCATTAAAATGACAACTTCTGATAGTCAGCCAGATTAGTGTTATTCTCCAAATCTGTGAAACTTGCGATTCATGCCCCACATGTATATTTCTTTCTTTCTCTAACAAAGGGTAATAGGCCTAAGAGGGCAATGAGAGGATGTGAAACTTCACAGTAAATAGCTCCACCCACAAAAATGCCCCTGGTCAGGCCAATATCCCAGACTTCTTGTCTAGGGTCACTGGATAGAACTTGTTAGTGGGAGGCCACTCTGGTGTGTGTCACTAAGAAGTTCCCATATACAGCCTTGGATCAAGACAGGTGACTGTCCCTATATTCAAAATTGGCTCCACCAGGTGAGCCCTGACCGAGGTGGCGATGTGAGTTGGCTGCAGGAGGTCGTGGACTACTGAAGATACAGATGTAGAATTAAATTCACCACTGTCCTTAGGATCAAAACTCCACCAACTAGAGGAACAGTCTCAGACTAATCAAGGTCATAGATACAAATTACACCAAAATGACCTCAAAGCATTTCTGGAACAAGTCAGTATATAAATACATGTATTTTAAAAAATAATTTAAAAATTAGCAATATATGGCCCTACTTCTACCTTGGGCAAAACCAGCCTTACTAAAAATGAAAAAGAAAAAAGACGTTTTGCCTAACATATTCAAATCCAGGGGTTTTGGGGGTTTAGAGTCAGTATGAGACACACTGAGAGTGGAGACTACAGCCAGACTGCTGGATCTGAATTCTAGACCTGCCACTTGCTAGCTGTGTGACCTTGGGTCATTTACTTAACTTCTCTGCGTTTCAGGTTCTTGATCCATCAACCAGATAATTGTAATTTCTGCTTCGCAGCACTTACTTCATGGCAAGTGATCCAAAAATTTACTTCATATTTTTAAGAAAAGACTTACAGAAATATACTGTGCATAGGGAGTTCAGGGAAGAGAAAAAACCTTAACAATCTGGAATTATTACATAACGGCAAGACATAAATACAGCATCAAGCCACAGACCCTGGGATGGATATGGGAATCACTAAATGTTTAAAACTAAACAGAATGCGAACATCCACAGCTTTGGAGCAATATAAGCAATCTATTAAGTGCTAGCATGGTTCTCTAAACATGAAGTTATGAATCACCTTTTATTTCCAATGACAAGTACAAACAATAACTTGCCAAGTAAAACTAATCCCCATAACCTACAAATCAAACAGGCAGACATATCTGCATTGCTAATTTGATCACCTGTTTATAAGAGTTAATGTGGGGGTTGATACTTACTCTCACTGCACCATTTAGTATATACTATGGGAAACGTCTCCTAGAAAACACCCCTTGTCATTTCTTTGGAGGGGCTTGTGCATAATACTGCTGGATACACACATGGCTTTAGAGTTAATATTGTTACTAATGATAAATAATCCAACACTTCTTGAGTACCTACTATCAGGTAAGGCACTGTGCTAGGTGTTATGGGGATCAATAACCTATTGTGGACCATGGTAAAGTGAAATAAATAATCACCCCAAATCCCTCTGGAAAGGACCAGGCCTATAACCCACAGAAAGATGCCTAGAGACGTTCACCGAGCACTGAGCATGAAATGCCTGTGCCAGGACTCCTCAGTGTAACTCTGGAAAGGCTTGCAAACAATTTACCATTCCAAAAGAAATGCCAGGGAAGGATCAGGTCTTGCTACTTGCCTGTACAGAGCCAGGCATAGCACATGAATAATGAGTAGGAAAAAAATGCACACGAGAAAATCACAACCAGGTAATGGCAACAGCACTTAATTTCTTATTACAAGTCAGAGAACACTCCTCAACAATGCTACTTCAAAGTGAATTAAAACAAATCTATAACTGAGTGCTCACTTTGTAACAGACCTGGGATAAATATACACAGCTCCTGGCCCCCCGGAGTTCACGCTGCAGGAGAGAAATGAACACACGGCACGTATGCGGAGGTGCCGTAAGGGACACATACATAGCATTATTCATCTACTAACTCAACAGAATGGAGGCCTATACCCTGTGAGCACCAGAAATACAATGGTGACCAAAAAAAGGATCTCTCTCCATGGGTACATGAATTAAGGCACAAGATAGACATTAAAACAATCACATCAGTGAATCAATAGTGTTAAACTGAGGTACATTATGTAAAGGAACATGAACCTATGAGAGTGAAATGAAGAGATCTGGATGGATAGTCACAGAAGGTAACAATGAACATGAGGAGTCATGGGAAGAGGATGTCAAGGGCAAAGCTCTGGCTTGTAGAAATGTACAGCTTATGGAGCTATCGCTTCTTGAAAAAATACCAGCCCTGGAGGTCTAAGTGGATAGGCTGAGTAGGAAAGTGATCTGTGATTATGGAACTCAGAAAGCACAACCGGCCGTCACTGGCATATTGAAGATAATTCAAGTCATAGGTTTACATGAGATTACCCAGAGAGAAAACATAAAGGGAAAAGAAATGACCTAGAACAGGTCTTAAGAAGCTTCCTTAATTAATGGGCACACAAAAGGAATGCAGCTAAGAGGATGTGTCAGGGAGAAACATCATGCAAATCCAGTGGTCTTAACAAGTGTTCATACCTCCTGTTTATACTTACAGTGTATTCCATAGTACCGTGGGGCTTCTGAACCACCATCTTCTTCTCTTTTTTATCATGTGTTTTGTTTTGATTGTCATCTGAAGAATAAAATGTATGTAAATGAATAATTTCATTTTCAGGAATGGAGGATAAGACACTCGGGAGTATATCAAAACTACTTTCAAATGGACTAAAAAAATAAAGCAGACCCTACTAGGAAAATGGACTATGGGCACAAATACCAATACTCTTAAAAAAAAATACTATTCATCAGTGAACACCTGAACAAATGATTTCTGTTAACTATAATTAAATAGTGCAAATAACAAATATTTTATAGTTATTAAAGGAATAGTATAAATAATACACAATGAAGTTAAAACTAGTATAGTTAAGATATAAACGACGCATAATGGAAATCAATCCTACCCTTTTAGTTTTTTTCTATTTTTTCAAGCAAAGCATAATTAAAATAACATAGTAAATCGACAATTTTATACATTACTCAATGCTCACCATTCAATGTTATTACACTATTATTGATTACATTCCCTATGTTATACTTTTTGTAAACTTTTTTTATTTAAAAAAATTTTTTTAATGTTTATTTATTTTTGATAGAGAGAGACAGAGCATGAGCGGGGGAGGGGCAGAGAGAGAGGGAGACACAGAATCTGAAGCAGGCTCCAGGCTCTGAACTATCAGCACAAAGCCTGACGCGGGGCTCGAACTCACAGACCATGAGATCATGACACGAGTGGAGGTCGGACGCTCAACCGACTGAGCCACCCAGGCGCTCCATCTGTTATACTTTTCGTCTCTGTCATTCATCTTATAACTGGAAGTTTGCACCTCTTAATCCCCTTCGCCTTTTTCATCCATCCCCTCATGGACTCCCCTCTGGCAACCACCAGTTTGTTGTCTGTATTTAAGAGTCCATTTTTTTGTTTATTCATGTGTTTTTTTCAATTCCACATTTAAGTGAAATCATATGGTATTTGTCTTTGATTTATTTCACTTAGCATAATACCCTCTAGGTCTATCCATGTTGTCACAAACGGCAAGATTTCATTACTTTTTATAGCCAAGCAATGTTCCACTATATATATATATATATATATATATATATATATATATATATATATATATATATATATATATCACATCTTCTTTACCCATTCATCTATCAGTAGACACTAAGGTTGCTTCTATATCCTGGCTACTGTAAACAGTCAATACATCTTTTCAATTTAGTGTTTTCATTTCTTTCAGTAAATACTCAGAAGTGGAATTACCAGATCGTATGGTATTTCTATTTTTAATTTTTTGAGAAACCTCCATATTGTTTTCCATAATGGTTGCACCAACTTACATTCCCACCAACAGTGCGCAAGGGTTCCCAGCCCTTTTAGAAAGTGATTTGTTAATGTGTAACAATAGTCATAAAAACGTTCATTCTTTGGTTCAGTAATCCTTCCCTAGGGGATTCATCCTAAGGCAAAATTCAAAAGAAGAAAACTGCCATATATCATAGCATATGGTTAGTGTGATATTATTGATAATACTGAAAACTTGGGACGACCAAAATGCCGGAGAACATATTATAAGTTGGGCCATAGACTTTGCTGTTTTTACAGGCCAGAACTGGTCAGCCCAGAAATTTAGCAGCTGCATTATGATTCAAATTAATTCTCATTTAAATGCATCTTAATATAATCAACCCCGATACTGAAAACACAGACAGCCATACTGCAGTGAATAAAAATTTAAATGACGAAAAATATAAAATTGAATTAACTGTGAAAAGATGCTCTAACTTGCATGTGATCTGAAAAATGCAAATTAAGACAATGCAACATTTTACATCCATTAGCATGGCAAAAATCAGAAAGCTGGAAAATTCTAGTGTTGGCAGAGATGTGAACTGTTAGAAGGGATGTAAACTGGTATAGCCATTCCAGCAAATTAAATATATATAGCCCATATGACTCAGCAATCTAACCGACAGACCTCCTCTCCCAGGAGATACATACTTTATATATATCATAAAGTCACTTGGCTTGAGGATGTACATAACCGCATCATCTGTGGCAGGGGAAAGCTGGAGGGTAAGTAAAATGTAGGAGATATGCTCTGGGATTCTAGGCAGTAATGAGAAATAACAAGCCTGAGCTATACACTGCAGCATGTTTACGTCAACAGAAAAAGAATGGGATGTACAGAACAACACCATTAGGTAAATTTAAAATAGATGCACACAGAGCAACTATACATTTTTCAAGGCCACATCCAAATAAAAGCCTACACACTGAATGCAGGAGAATGGTATGCAGTGGGAAGAGAAATGGGAGTGAGGAATGAGGATATAAGGAAATTAATGAATAAATAACAAGGAGCCCAGCTCTGACCAGTGATGACATGTCACCAACTAAGAAGTGTGATTAGCTCAGCGCTCTACACCTGAGGTCCTACAACATCCCATGCCCCACTCTTAGATCAACAGTATCATCACATCCACATGACAAATATGGGTGTACTGAGTGAGAACTCAGAAGGTAATGCAGAAACATGAAAATAGTTAATTAATTTACGTGGGATTTATCTGCCTTTTAAATCGTTCCTTTATATTATTTAATGTTAACAACCAAGAAAAAAGTCATAGATGCTGTACCTAGAGTCCCTTTGCAGTCATCTGTATGTTCAATCAGACCCATTCATAGAACCAAAGAGACCTTGGAAATCCCTCCAGACTATTAAAAAAAAAAAAAAAAAAGTGACCTCCCTACCTTCAGGTGACCACATCTAAACTACTTCAGGAAGAAGAGACTGTGTTTTTTAGATCTCTAGATTCTCTAGATAGGGAGATTTTACATGGCCTGTTGAAAAACCCCATCATACTACTTTACAACTCTCACAATCTGGTATTCTATCACGTCAGCTCTGCTCTCTCTGTCCCACACTCCTGCCCTTCTCCTTTTCACCATAAACAGTTGTCATTGTAGGTAATCTTGCTTTCAGAACAGGCTTTTCACATCCTTTTGTAAGTGCTTCCTATTTCTAGAACCTAAGCTTCCTCTTCCCATCTGTGGCAACTTCTGATCCACACCTGTCCAGAAAACTGTGCATAATTGTTTCTGGTCCCAGTGGAATCACTGCTATAAGCCACCAAACCCTGAGTTTCCATATTGCTCACCTGCAAAAGAAAAACAGGTGCTAGCTGAGCCTTTCAGGATAAAGTTAACTTGTGTACCTGAATTAGTACGAAAATTACTTCTCCTTTGTCAGAGGTGGGTAGGCCAGAAAAATGTCATAGTAACATTATAAATAAGGGGGGGGGGGAGCTTTCCCTCCAGAATCTAAGATTCTGAAATTCTTGAGGTAAAGGCCATGATGCCTACCATCTTTGAACATCTTGTGCCTTACAATGATACCTGGTATATATGTTTGAATGAACTTCCCAATACAGGTCAATGAACCTGATACACTTGATTGTGGGCAACATTTTCACTGATAGAGCATCACACCAGGAATATCATATAAACCTATCAAAGCTAGGGGCACCTGGGTGGCTCAGTTGGTTAAGTGTCTAACTTCGGCTCAGGTTATGATCTTGCAGTTTGTGGGTTCAAGCCCCACATAGGTCTCTGTGCTGACAGTTCAGAGCCTGGAGCTGCTTCAGATTCTGTCTCTCTCTCTCTCTCTCTCTCTCTCTCTGCCCCTTCCCCTGCTCATGCTCTGTCTCTCTCTCAGAAATAAAACATTAAAAAAAAAAAACAAAAAACTATCAAAGCCACAAGTCAAACACTAGGTTTTACTGTTGAGTCAATATTAAAAGCAAAGAACTGGCAAATTCTTAGAACCTAATTCGATGGTCTTCATATCATTATAGCACAAGGTAAAACTTCAGATGGATTCTTAATTTTTTTTTTCTTTTGCGTTACGTTTTAAAGATGGCCAGCTACGCGTCTCCATAAGTGAAGTCCTGTATACCTTACCTAGACATAGTCTGCAGCACATAGTCCATGAAGCACTGGAGAGGCTTCTGGCCCTGGAGAGAGCCCAGAAGAGACGGGAGCTGCCTCGGGCGAGGACGGCTCTGCCACGCTTCAGGATGGGGTTCCACCTCCAGCGTTTCAGGTGGGGACCCATGACCATCTCCAAGGGTAGAACTATCTCCCAGTGATACTGACACCTTTATTTCCAGCTTCAGCCTCCTCAGAACCTTATATGTACACAATTCGGACCCTCCCCCTGCTTTGGAAAACCTGGAGCAAATGATGTAAGAGTATCTACTGCCAGAGGGGAAACAGGGCCAGATGTCCCTCAGGAGCCATTCAGGGCAGAGCAACTGAACCTCCTATTTGCCCCGCCTCTGAAAAAAGTTTTCAGAGCCAGTTTTTTCCAGCCTAATAAGGAAATAACTGTGGCAAAACTGACAAGACCCCTAGAGGAAAGAAACATGGCACAGCCCATCTCATTTCTCATAAGCCCTGGATGTGGGGACACCTGTGTTGACTCCCCACCCAGGTGGATCTGGTGCCCTGCCCCCAAGTCACGTCTCCCCCAACCCCAGGTGTCTGCAACACAAGGCTCTTGGCTCCTGCATCTGAGGATGTCCTAGATATGAGTGTACAGACAGAAGACTCCTCTCGCTCCATGCACTGGGGCTGAATGAAGTTGATGTTCAGGAGCAGGTCCAGGGCCTGGAGGGGCATGAAGGCTGGATGTGAAGGAATCCCTTGCAGTGGTGGTCTGTAAAATCTTGGATGAGGTTACAACTGATGAAGGAATACATTTTAAGAATATCTGTGGTTTGAGGACAGAACCTAAGGAAGGCTTAGAGGTGGGGAGTCAAAAGAAGTGTGGCTGATGGGGGGTGGCGAGTAAAAGGGGAAGAAGAGGAGTGACCTAGGCCAAAGTCAGATGCTTAACTGACTGAGCCCCTAGAGACTCTTAAATACAGAGAATAAACAGAGGGTTTCTGGAGGGGAGGTGGGTGCAGGGATGGGTTAGATGGGTGATGGGTATTAAGGAGGGCACTTGATAGGATGAGCACTGGGTGTTATATGCAAGTGATGAACCACTAAATTCTACTCCTGAAACCAATACTACACTATATGTTAACTTGAATCTAAATAAATAAATAAAAATAAAACTACCAAGGTTCTAATAATACAAACATTGAAAGAAGCAGTAAGGGTCCACCCAGGGGTGGGGTCTAATCATCACAGTGACAGACCATGTGTGGAATAAGCAAATACTGTGCTGTAACAGCCACCTGTGGGGTGTAGGAGCCCCAAGCAGGGCAGTGGTAAGGGAGGGGCCCTAGGATGCTAGAGTGAGGAGAACTGCATGATGTATTGGCTTCCTTTTGCTACTGTAACAAATTATCACAAATGTGCCTCCACCTCAAAAATAAACACAGGGGCGCCTGGGTGGCTCAGTCGGTTAAGCATCAGACTCCTGATCTCAGCTCAGGTCGTGATCTCACAGTTCATGAAATCGAGCTCCATGTGCAGCTCTATGATGATAGGGCGGAGCCTGCTTGGGATTCTCTCTCTCCTCTCTCTGTCCCTCCCCCACTCATGCTCACTGTTGCTCTCAAAATAAATAAATATTTAAAAACATAAAAATAAATACAAAGTTAGTATCTAACAGTTTTGTAGGTTCCAAGTCTGACATGAGTCTCAATGGGCTAAAATCACAGTGCCTACAAATTCCAGGGAAAGACTGATTTCTTTGCCTCCTCCAACACCTAGAAGCAGGCTGCTTTCCTTGGCTCAAGGTCCCTTCCTCCACCTGCAAAGCCAGCAAAACCCAACCGAGTCCTCTCACGTGCCATTTCCTAGCTCTTCCTCCCCTTCTGCTGCCCTTGTTCACTTTTAAAGACCCTTGAGTTTATACTGGCCACACCTGGACAAGCCAGGATGTTTTCCCTAAGGTCAGCTGATTAGCAACCTTAATTCCATCCATAACTTTAATGGGTTTTGGATTTTAGGACACAGACATCTTTGGTAAGGGGCATCATTCTGCCTACCGAGGATGCAGAACAGGTACAGGAAAAGATAAGAAAAGAGGTTCAGATTGAAAGAGGGAATTTTGGTGGATTCAAGGAGCGATCTCAGCTGTGAGTGTGCTGGGGGATGTGAAGGAATGCAGCACTGGCTAGATGTTCTGGTTCTGAGAAAAAAACAGCACAAATAAAACAATACCGATGTCATTTAAACCTGGCTGCAGTCACAGACCATTGGGAACCCGGTGAAGTCAGGACAGTAGACTTTGTTCACTACTGTCCTTGAAAACAGAAACAAAAGGCAACTGTGAATTCCTTGGATCTTGATTCCATAACCTCTATTACAGATATTGGAAGGACAGAAAAGACAGTATGTGGACTTTTTTTCTGCATCCATTGTCTGAAGAAGCACAAATAGAATTTGAAAAGTATCAGGACCAATTCTGTAATGGCCTGACTCAGTGTGCACGTCTTCTTTTTTTACTTTCCTTGAACAATGAATGCTCTCTCCTCCTTCCATCTCCATCATAAGACCAACTGAATGGGGTACATGAGCTGGCAGCAAGGACACTCAACACCTTGTCTAAAGAGGGACGAGAGCTTTCCACAGCATCCAAATGAGGGGGATTTGTAGAGGCAAAAATTGTCTATGTCTCTCTAGATCTTTCTAAGAAAGAGGTACCCTGATTTATTTATTTAAAAAAAATTTTTTTAATGTTTTTATTTTAGAGACAGAGAGAGACAGAGCATGAGTGGGGGGGGGGGGGGGGGGTGGGGAGAGAGGGAGGCACAGAATCCAAGCAGACTCCAGGCTCTGAGCTGTCAGCACAGAGCCTGACACGGGGCTCGAACTCACAGACTGTGAGATCATGACCTGAGCTGAAGTCGGACACCCAGCAGACTGAGCCACCCAGGCACCCCTAATTTAAATTCAAGCTGGGGCTTCTGGGGGGCAGCTGAGCATCTGACTTCAGCGAAGGTCATGATCTCACAGTTTGTGAGTCAAGCCCCGAGTCAGGCTCTGTGCTGACAGCTCAGAGCCTGGAACCTGCTTCAGATTCTTTGCCTCCCTCTCTCTCTGCCCCTCCCCCACTCAGGCGTGCACGCTCTCTTTCTCAAAAATAAATAAAGATTTAAAAAAAATTTAAATTCAAGTTAGTTAACATATAATGTCATATTGGTTTCAGGAATACAGTTTAGTGACTCATAACTTACATTTAACACCCAGTGCTCATGCCAACAAGTGCCCTCCTTAAGGTCCATCACCCATTTAGCCATTCCCCTACCCATCTCCCCACCAGCAACTCTCAGTTTGTTCTCTGTATTTAAGAGTCTCTTATGGTTTTCTTTCCTCTCTGTTTTTCTTATTTTATTCTTTCTTCCCTTCCCCTATGTTCACCTATTTGTTTCCTACACATGAGTGAAATCATACGGTATTTGTCTTTCTCTGACTTATTGTGCTCAGCATAATACACTCTAGTTCCATCCATGTTGTTGCAAATGGCAAGATTTTTGATCACCAAGTAATATTCCACACACCACGTCTTCTTTATCCATTCATCAGCTGATTGACATTTGGGTTCTTTCCATATTTGGCTTTTATTGATAGTGTGCTATTAACATTGGGGTGCATGGGGCCACCCTGATTTATAAACAGAATCTACTTACAATGACAGGCATTTCCTTGAACTGGGAACTGATGTATTTGGCTGTGACAGTTTGACGATATTAACCATAAAATCAAGTCATGTGTCATCTCCCTTATGTCACCAAACATTTTTTCTGATTACAATTTGGTTTTGGGGTCAAAAATGAACTGAGTTCAACTAGCAATGCTGACACTTTCTCATAGCTGTGTGATGTTAACCAAGTTACCTGAAATCTTTGTGTCTCCATTTCCTTACCTGTAAAATGAAGAACTATCTCATAATGTTGTTCAGAAGATTAAATGAGATAACAAAGACAGTGTTCATCTCAGAGCCCAGCACAGAATAAGCGCTTAGCAAATGCTAGTATTATTAATAATAATGCAGTCAACATTAAGTTAATAGAAATTTGAACAGAGTAGGGTATTAAAAGAATTATCAACCTAAGCAAAAGGTTTCATTCCCAAAATACAGGAGTCATAGAAAATTAATATGATAGATTATTATAAATTATTTAAAAAAGAAGAACTACATCTGATCACTTTGATACATGCCAAAGAAGCCTTGGATGAATGAATCAGCCACTATCTTTTCTTAAAAGGAAAAAAAAAACTGTTAGAAAACTAAGAATAGGAGTGAACTTCCTTAACATGATGAATTTTTACTCTTTGATATTAAAAATCTGCTTCTGAAAAAAATCAGTGGATCCCTAAAAGTTGTAAAACAAAAGCACTTTCCCTGTGAGAATGTTCACTTCCTGGTCTGTAGTGGCTTGTTCATTACCTGAACACACCCTGAACTCAGGCACCAGTGAGGCCTCCACCCCAGCTTTCTAGAAGAGAGACTCCAAGGTGTGCAGAGGGGGGGGGAAATACCCGCAGGCACTGCGTGAGCTCCACCCCATTCCTTTTATCCCTTTGTTTTGTGGGAGACACGTGCTTAAGAGCAATTCCAGCAAAGCTTTTAAGGCTTTGGGGCATAATGTCTCCCACTCGGCTAAAAGAGGCTAACCTAATGTGATGCAAGTCTAAACCTCAAGAACTTAAGGTCATAAAAATGAGCTCTGTAGTGGAGATGAAAGCAGCAACACTACAAGCATCACAGAGACAGACCCTTTGGAGCTCCCAAGGATGAAGACGGAAAGTCTGCCATTCTTTGGAGGCCACCTTTCACAGCACTGCAACACAACACCTGTGGACCTACTCCAGGCAGCTGCCGGTTGGCCAGTGAGCTCTTCAGAAATTAAGTGCTAGTCGAAACTGTCCTAAAGCATATCTGAGGCAACCCAGATGAGTTCTGTCAGAAACGGACAGCAAATACTAACACACTAACCAGTGTAAATGTAAGAATTCGTGGTTTATACTCAACTTTGTTTTGGAGTCTAATCAAAGGAAAAGATCAAAGTTTTACATACTGAAAAGAAAGAAATGAAATCTTCATGATCAGCAGATGAGTTAACTGTCTACCAAAAGAACCAACATCATGAAAATATCCAGAACTCATAAAATTGTTCAGCAAGGTGGCCAGATATAATAGTCTTTTATATTTGTGACAGAAGTGTATTTTGAAAAGTCCCAGACATAACAGTATGAAACTAGAAAATGTCTAGGAATAATTAAAATGAGATAATGGGAAGATACATATAAAGAAAATTCAAAAGGTTAACTAAAGTATGTATATGGAAGCTTGAATAAAGGGAACTACATATAATGTTCCTAAATTGGAAATCTCATTCTTGTAAAAATTTCACTTTCTCTTCAAATCACTGTTTAAATGAAATGCAATTTAAATAAAATAAAAAAAAAAATTTGGAGAAGGGAAACATGCCGAATTGATCATCATATTTCTGTAAGCATAAATACATCATAAGACTATCCAAAATTATCTTTAAAAGAAAAATGACAGTAGGAACACTGTATTGTTAAAACAAATGATAATAAAACCATGGCAATCAAAACACTATGGTGAAATATCAAAATTCAGAACTATATTGAAGTAATTTAATGTAATATATAAATGCCTTTAGGGGTGCCTGGGTTTCTCCATTAGTTGAGTGTGGGACTCCTGGTTTGGGCTCAGGCCATGATCTTGCAAACCGTGAGTCTGAGCCCCACACCAGGCTCTGTGCTGACAGCGGGGAGCCTGCTTTGTATTCTCTCCTCTCTCTGCCCTTCCCATGCTCTCTTCTCCCTCCCCTCAAAATAAATAAATAAACTTTAAAATAAAATGCTTGTATAAGCCAGTAAGAAAAGGCTGGATTTTCCCATAAATGTCATGTAACTTCACATTAGAGGGGAGGCTTTGGCATCAGACAGACTCAATGACAGCCCCGGTCTGCCCCTTGCTCACTGTATAAGTAAGTAACTTCACTTAATCAAAGACAGTCCCCCAGCATGTAAATCGGGGATATAGAGGCACCTGGCTGGCTCAGTGAGTGGAGCATGTGACTCTTGATTTCAGAATCCTGACTTCAAGCCCCATGTTGGGTGTGGAGCCTGCTTTAAAAAAAATAAATAAATAAAAATAAAAATATAAAATAAAATAAAATAAAGTGGGGATACCAACTCTGTGTGGACTCCCACAGAGAGTTGCTGTAAGGGGATACCAACTCTGTGTGGACTCCCACAGAGAGTTGCTGTAAGGATTACATAAGGCATTTCGATCAAGGTAAAGCACTCCACAATGCATGAAAAAGGACTCAGGAAACCTTAAGAATTACTATTAAATGAGGTTGGATGAACACCAGCTAAGACTTGGAGAAAAATTCAGATCACTCTCAAATCAGTACAGGCAGATTCAAGATTTAATAGTTTAAAAAGTTAAGTTAGAAATTAACTTCTTCTTGAAGTTAGGGTGGCTGGGTGGCTCAGTCGACTGAGTGTCCAACTCTTGATTTTGGCTCAGGTCATGATCCCAGGGTCGTGGGATCGAGCCCCGCCATGTCCGGCTCGGTGATGACCATGACTCTTGAGATTCTCTCTCTCTCCCTCTCTCTTTCTCTCTCCCTCCTTCTGCCCCTCGCCCCTGCTCACACACTTACTCTTTCTAAAATAAAGTTTTAAGAAAATGTCCTTGAATAAAAATACAAGATTTGTAATTGTTTAAAGAAATGTGTTCCCTATCGGTGATAAAACATTTCTGACATTGTTGGCCTGACTCTGTCAAGAGTGCAGTGAAAATGGGGTGCCTGGGTGGCTCAGTCGGTTAAGCGGCCGACTTCAGCTCAGGTCACGATCTCGCAGTCCGTGAGTTCGAGCCCCGCGTCGGGCCCTGGGCTGATGGCTCGGAGCCTGGAGCCTGCTTCCAATTCTGTGTCTCCCTCTCTCTGCCCCCCCCCATTCATGCTCTGTCTCTCTCTGTCTCAAAAATAAATAAACGTTAAAAAAAATTAAAAAAAAAAGAGTGCAATGAAAATATTAAATGTTATATTTAATATGTTTATAATATTATGGAATACCTGAATTATAAGCTGTTACAATACAATTTTTAAAAGGCATGTCATGAGGAACCTCATCTCCTGAGGATGGAGAGGGCAGGCATGTGAGTATACTAAATATGAACTCCAGATTTTATCCTCTCTTGACACAAAGGGAAATGCCCTGTAGACCTTATTTTCCTTCCTTCAAGCATGTCACAGGCAATACAGTCCTTGACTAAAGTGAGTCATGCTGATGCAAAATCTAGAAAGCAAGAAGGGTGGGGGAGTTGTTTAAATTCTTTACCTCAGAGCCTAGTAGCGGCCCTCAGCAGGGAGCAGGCCCTCAAGTATTTGTGGAATGAGTTAACTAATCTCCTATCTAAGTGAACAGTTTATTTCAGTTGTTGAGTCAGCTTTTGACATAGCAGCCATAAAACCAAGAGCATTTCAACGTCACACATAGATGACACACATATATGATGAGCTCAGGTAGTTAGCCCAGACAGAAATCTCAACCTTATCAGCACTCACATTATAGCTCAGGGGAAATGGAAACTCCACGTATAATCAACTTTTTCTCCTTACTAAGAAACAACAATGTCCCTCGGGCTGTGGAGATGACACTAAAATTTTACTTAACTTTTGCCTTATTCCTCTCTCAGAGTTCACTCGGGGTACAACGGCTTTGCTAGGGTGTCTGTGCCAGAGGACTGGGCTTAAATTCCTGCTTCATGCTGATCCACGGTGGGGCCTTTGGGGAGTCACGCAGGTTCTAGGTGTTTTCATTTATAAAATAGGCTACTACCACCTGCATTAAATCATGATGAGTATTCAATTAAATAATGAAATAAAGCATCTAACTACAGGAGACACTCATCCAAAATAAGCTCTTTCTGCTCTTCCTTGTGCCTACAGCCGCTTCTACTCTCCTTCCTACTCTCTTTCGTACCATCCGAAAATTCAAGGTCGCTTTTGTTTTTTCAATAAGTGAATCAAAAACTTAGTTGGGTAAATTTAAAATTTAGAAGAAACTATGAAATATAAAAATTCTGTATTAATCAAAACTATACAGTCATTAAAACATAGAGTTGAATAAGAGAAGGAAATACAAATAACCCATTTTATCCCCATTCAGAAAGAACCAATGCTTACATTCTCGTGAACAGAATTCCAGCAGTTCTCCATCTCTCTTTCTGTATGTATTTAGGTGAGTTATTTTTTTTTCACAAAAATGAATCATACTCTATATACTGTTGGCAACCTGCTTTCCTACTGTAAAATTTTGTGTGTGTGAAAATTTCCCACATCTTTTTTCTACATCATTTTTAAATGGCACATAGTCTTCCATTTTATGTCATTTATGTTATTTTTATTTTTCCATTATTTAAAGCAATGCAGTGAATAAGACGTGGTATATTTACACAATGGAGTATTATTCAGCCATAAAAAAGAATGAAATCTTGCCATTTGCAATGGCATGTATGGAGACCGAGATTATAATGCTAAGAGAGACAAGTCAGACAGAGAAACACAAATACCATGATTTCACTCATATATGCAATTTAAAAAACAAAACAAACAAGCAGAGGAAAAAAAAAAACAGAGGGGAGGGGCCAGAGAATGGGTTAGGTAGATGATGGGGATTAAGGAGTGCACTTGAGGTGAGCACAGAGGGATATATGGAAGTGTTAAATTACTATATTGTGCACCTGAAACTAATGTAACACTGTAGTTACCTGAAATTAAAAACTTAAAGTAAAAACAAAGTAACAAAATAATAAAACAATGCAATATTAGTCACTGTAGTTAAATCTTCTAATATGCACATGACTGGTTCCTTAGGGTAAATTTCTACAACACAGTTGTTGGGCCAAAGAGTATGCAAATGGTAAGTCTCTTGATAAAAATGGTTATTGCCTTCCAGAAAGATGTGACCACATTACTCTCCCACTATCAATGTATTAGAGCATTTTTCCTTTGCACCTCCCCCAGTACACTTCTAATTTGATTTTTCAAAAATCACTTAAGCTGAAAAAAATCACTGACCACATGTAATCTGATCTATTGTCCTTTTCTCAGCCCAAATCACAGTTGGATATTTCTCTTACATTGAGATTTCTCCTAATACAAATGTGATATTGCAGATCAATTAGGGAACAAGATGTAGATTAAACAGATTATAATAGGACTAGACTCAGCTTTAGCTCCTAGTACAACAGGTTTTTTAAAACACAGCTGCTTGGTTCAGTGATTATACTTTTTGCTTCAACAATAACAAGAATGGATTATAATATACTACGTTAATGGGAGTGTTGGAGTTGTGAGAGGAAAAAAAAGGAGTGTCCCTTGATCACTGTCAGGTTACTAAGAGCTCGGGGACTGGGGGAAATGGGTAAATGTTGACCAAAGAATGCAAACTTCCAGTTTGGTGATCATAGTTAATAATACTATACTGTGTATCTGAAAGTTGCTGAGAGTGGATCTTAAATGTTCTCACCACAAAAACGAAATGGTAATTATGTGACCTATGGAGGTGTTAGCTAAAGCTATAGTGGCAATAGTCTTGCGATATATACATACATACACACACACACACACACACACACACACACACACATCAAGTCAACACTGTATACTTTAAATTTATACAAAGTCACGTCAATTTTATCTCATAAAGCTGAAAAAAATATACCTTTTTATATTCATGCTTTATTTTTTAAGTTTTTATATTTATGCTTTTAACTATATTTGCAACGGTTATATCTTTTCAATTTTATGTTTAATTGGTTGTAATGCTCACCACCAATTCTTTCATAAAATGACTTTCATTCTTGAGGACTAGATTGTGATAGAGTCCTCAGGGGGAAAAGAAAAAGTCTCTCCCACTCAGTAACTCCGTTTAGGAAAGGTATGACATAAATGGTATGTTTCTCAGATTTAGTATGCCTGAGAATGTCCTGTTGTCTTTGAGCTTGAAAAACAGCTTTTACTTCACAACTATGAAGATTTCATTCCTTTGGTGTTCACCGCTGTGAAGTCTGTGCCTGACTCTCTTTGTTCCTTTGTAGGTAACATTTTTTATAAAGGTTGTTTTTACCATTTATGTGTGACCTGTGAACATCTGCCATAGTTTCTCTACATGCTGAATACTCCTTCCTCATTCTGCCTAAATATGGTGAGCTCTTTTGATTTCTAAAGTCAGGTATGAAAGCATTCTTCTTTCACTGTGTCGGATTACTGCTTCTTTTCCCATTGTTTTGATTCTTCGCCAAGAACACCTTTGATTGTTAGACTCTGCTCAAGCCTCGCCCCTGTCATCTGCTCTCATCATTTACATTCCTTCCTCAACAACTTGTGCACTCTGGGGGCATTTGTCAGGTTTGTCCTGTGCACCTAGGTTTTCATGGTATGACTTCACTTAAACATTAATCTAACTTCCCTGATGGGCCCAAGAAGCACAGGCCTAATTACTTCCATCCTAATAATATCAATTTATTTTATACCCAAGTCCCTTAAGTCTCTATATTCTGCCTGATTAAAAACAAACAAACAAACACATTATTTCTTGACATCCTCTTTCCCCATTGAAGTCCATTTTAATCCTTTATTGTGTGATTTTTTTATTATTTTTTTTTATTTATTTTTTTTAATGTTTATTTATTTTTGAGACAGAGAGAGACAGAGCATGAACGGGGGAGGGGCAGAGAGAGAGGGAGACACAGAACTGGAAGCAGGCTCCAGGCTCTGGGCCATCAGCCCAGAGCCCGACACGGGGCTCGAACTCACGGAAGGTGAGATCGTGACCTGAGCTGAAGTTGGACGCTTAACCGACTGAGCCACCCAGGCGCCCCTATTGTGTGATTCTTTGGGCTCTGAACTACCAGAATGATCATTACCTTGGAATAGAAGGCAAAGTTATTATATGTTGTGGCTTGACCTACTTTTATATTTGGAAATTCATTTCTCATAATAACATAACTTTGGCTTTCAGAACTTGTTACATGAAACAGAAATGACATACAGGAAATATTCATACATGTGGTTAGAAAAAGTCTACAAAAACGTAATTTGTGTCAGGAAATGTGTCAGGATTGAATTGTGGGAAATAATTCAGCAATTGCTAATGTTCATGTTGTAGCAAAACCCAAAAATATTTAAAAAGGAAAAGTAGAAAGTTTCACTCATTATTTTATTCTTATTAAGTTTCTTTTGAATTCAGGAGGGAAAACTATGATTTGAATGATTAATACAAACATGACAGATTATTGAAAGCTAGATTGATTCTCAACACTGCAGAGGTTCTCTCTGAATAAATCTTCGACCATGCAATCACAAAAGTGCCTATAGTCTTAAGTGTTTTCTTTTTGCTAAAATAACTTCTCAATTCTCTTAAAATATCTATTTCACTGCAGTATTTTTAAAAATTAAACTTTTATGCTAAAACACTACAAAATCACGAAAATATATTTTATTCCAATTTAGGCTTGCCTCCCATATTTGTAAAATTTCTCCATCTTTTTCAAATTTTACATCTGCCTACCTGTGTTTCAGTTAAAGAACTTTCCTACTGAGGATATTACCCACTTTGAATATTCCCATTCCTATCTCCACTTTCACAGAAGCAAGGATGTGCATTATCCTAAGACTAAAGAATAACGTATTCCTTTAATATAGAAGAATTTAATGATATAATTCATGCCATTAAATATATTTTGATACTGTAATATGGACCAGACAAAAGATACATATGTACACATCTAGTAAGATGCACGATTATCAAACAATTCCTTAAGAGTTCACATAAATAAATATAAGTTTAAAAAGAGTCACATGCATCAGCAAATGTAAGTGCAAGCACAGAAGAGTTGACTTCATATATTCTAGAAGCTTTGGGGCAGTATTCTTTTTGGATGTTGACCCTGTGCCATGTGCTACACTGGGTACTGGATCTAGATTTATCTGATACCATCTGCCTCAATGTAATTAATTCACTTCCTTCTCCAACTCCCCTCTGAGAAACAAAACAGTTTTAGAATTTGCACCATTTTGTTACAATGGGGCAACTACAATGACTCAATCTTTCTGTAACATCTTTTATAGGAATCTAACTGTTGCATTCTTGTAACTGTCAGGAGATAGCAATGAATTGTTACCCAAGGCTCACATGAGGCATAGATAAATCTAATTTAACAAAAAAAAAAACACAACACATTATTTTGTCAAAATATGCTTCCTTAGATTAGGTAGATGTTAGCAATGTAGAAATAGATACCTACAGAAAGTTATTATTTTCCTTCTTTATTGATTATAGAACTTCAAATTTGTCTAATGTTCTTTTTGCAAAGCCCTTGGGTTTACTCTATATTATTCAGTTTCTATATTTTATTACTAACACTAATACGTAAAAAAAAATGTGTAATACGTAAAAAAAATTAAGAAAACAAAACTCTCTTGCAACTTTTGTACTCAGAGAAAACGATTATCAACATACTGTTTATAGGTCCTTCCAGTCTGTTTATTATTTGTCATCCATTAACTTTTTGTGTTGACTCTGTATGTTCCCTGTTAACTTCTGTGACATGTGAGGGTTATGTTACACCTGTGAGTAGCAAATTACAGGCTTTTCACCTGAAATCTAGGACCGTCTAGACAAATCCACTTGGTACCTCAAAAACATCTCCAAACATAAACACACTGAATTCTTTTTTCCTTCGTAAATTTTCCAGTTTGTCTGTTCTGGACTCTGTTCTTTTTCTCCTTCACACACTAGAATGATCACCAAATACTGCTGATTCTATGAGCAAAATATCTCCTTAAGGGGCCCTTTCCCCTCTGCCCCAGTCTCTAGCCAGTATTACTTGCCTTCAGGCTCATTTCTACCCAATGTCCTCAGATTTATCATCTTAAAACACACAATTGGGGAGTTCCCCCAATAGCTCCCTACTGATTACAGAAAAGTCCAAATCCTTAGTGTAGCTGACAAGAACCCATTTTAGTGTCTGTTCTCCCCAGGCGAGAGCCACCAGAAGTAGAAATGGGATTACTCTTGATTTGAGACCTACTGCTCCACCTAGTGGTACAGAATAACATCTAGGGATGGGAGTCTAGGGAATATGCCAGGTCAGCCCTATGAGATCAAGCAAACCTGCCAACATGGGTGTTTGTCTTCTAGAGACTGATGTGAAAAGAGACAAAGAACTCTGGAATTCAATGGCCATCTAGTGGTTTTCTGTTAGCACTGAATTCTCCTAGGGAAATGCCCCAAACCTCCAAACCAGTTATCATTACCATTCTTAAGAGAAAATGAAAAGCCACGATTGCATCTCTTTACTTATTGCTACCAAATAAAAGCACAGAATAATTCTGACCCAACTATTGCACTGCCACCTATATCCTTCCAGAATTTTCATGAACTCAAACTGAAACAGTATACATTCATCTATGTATGCAAATTTAAAGAGCACCTGTAACTCAGATACTACAC
Source organism: Panthera pardus (assembly GCF_024362965.1). Lineage (NCBI taxonomy): Eukaryota > Metazoa > Chordata > Mammalia > Carnivora > Felidae > Panthera > Panthera pardus. The sequence goes on from NW_026526732.1 coordinate 38,551,412, forward strand.
AAAGCTAATGACACAGGGTCCAAGTGACGATAGCCTATAAATAGGAAATCAGACAAATAAATCCATGACAAGAGTGCCGAACGAGAGTCTAAGCTGGCCACGGACAGGTAGGGCTTCCTGAGGTGATTTTGTGGTCAAGTGAGAGTTGGTTAGGTAAAGAGCAGAGTGAAGGGTACTGTTTCAGATTTAAAGGATTACACATGCAACAGAGAGCAGCACATTAAAAGCTGTCCCAGCACAGCATCCACAGCACAGCATCATGACTAAAAGAAACCTCAATCAATAGGAATCCACCAGCCTCTTTCAGGGAAACCCTACAAAGCAAAATGTCTCTGCTTGAAAAAACTTCTTAAGCAACTGCATTTACAATAAAGATGAAAAAAGATAATATTTAAGCTGCACAACTATTTAAAGCCACACATTTTCAAGTGTCCATTTCGCACGAGTCATATGTAAAAGAAGATGAGAAATGCAATTTCTTAATCCTCTTCCTCTTTTTGGAAATAAGGGATAATACTCAACACTTTAAATTTAAAAGGGAAGTCTAGTCACAAGGAAGTTTATTCAATAGGTGACGATTACAGCTTTTTATAAAATCCTAAATGGCTAGAGATTAAAAGCATCCATTAAGCTATGTAATACATGATATAATGACATTATAATCAATACATGATAGAATCACATGTGGACTGCTACAAACCACATACTTTGCACTGCAGATACCTCATCTGTCTCTGTCGGAGAAATGTCTGCCCAGTCACATTTATTACCACTGCAAAGGGAGCCCCTTATATCTTTGATGAGCACTGCCAGAAAGTTGTATTAAAATGGAGACAAGATATGTCTCCCAGAAACTTTGGCATTAATTGTGACCAAACTTGGGGCCCTTGGGAGAAGTCTCTGCTACAAGAGCACATTTCATATAGTGTAATGCACCCCGTTCTCAGAGACCCCATTGTCTCTCTCTCTTAGCCTAGCAGTCTTACCTACCCTGTAACCTGTATGCCACATCAAGTTTTGGCTCTCAGTTCCCTTTCTTTTCGGAACATACCCCAGGCCTGCATGTGTGAGATGGGTGATCCCGGTAAAGCGGGATTATCACCTCCATCACACTCAAGTGGGATTATCACCTCCATTACGCTGGCTATGCTACTTTTGTTGACACAGTTTCAGATGCAATGAATATTCTGAGAAACTCTATAATACTGCAGACTCATTTTAACATTCCCCTTAACTAAAGGTGCCTGTTTGGCTCAGGTGGTGAAGCATGCAAGTGTTGATCTCAGGGTCATGAATTCAAGCCCCACACTGGGCATAGGTTACTTAAAAAAAAAAAAAATCCCCTCAACTAAAACTAAGTCATGGTCTTTTTTTTTTTTTTTTTTAAACTGATGGATGCTAGACCACGTCTCCACCATTTTCTATTGCCCAGCTGATGCCACATAGTACAGGCATGTGTAGCAACACATTTAAGGATATGTCTATATACCTTAAGAAAAGCATTTCCCATACAAGGTAAGTGACCAGCCATTAGATAGATACTTATTAGGGCACACTAGGTGCTGGAGGCTGGGAACCCAAAGTTAAATGAGACACACCAACATTATGTCACTGTCATCCTTTACCCAAGATTATGTATATAAAACAAGGGTGAACGGCACCTTGTAGCTCTCAATAAACTGTTATTAGGACGACAATCATCAGTTATATGTCAATATTCTTTTATTTTAAAAAAATTTTTTTTTAAATGTTTATTTTTGAGAGAGAGAGAGAGAGTGAGACAGAGCGTGAGCAGGGGAGGGGCAGAGAGAGAGAGAGACAGAATCCGAAGCAGGCTCCAGGCTCTGAGCTGTCAGCACAGAGCCAGATGTGGGGTTCAAACCATGAACCATGAGAATATGACCTGAGCTGAAGTAGGACGCCCAACCGACTGAGCCACCCAGGCGCCCCTATCAATATTCTTTTAAAAACTATGACAGACTTTTAAAATGAAAAATACTGGGGCGCCTGGGTGGCTCAGTTGGTTGAGCGTCCGACTTCGGCTCAGGTCATGATCTCACAGCTCATGAGTTCTTTTTTTTTTTTTTTTTTTTTTTTTTTTTTAGTATAAGACAAGTATTTATTTGCCAGGCACACAGAAAAATGTGAGGAATAGAAATGCTTGCATACTCTTAATTTTTTGGTGTAAAAACACCTCCCCCCCTAATGTCAATATCCCTCCTATCCCCCAAATCCCTGGATCTTGGAATGAAAGCCACTCTTCCCCACCCTCCCCTCCTTCAGCCGATGTAAGTTATGCACTCAAAACAAAAAGCAATGAGCAATATAGGGTTTTACACAACAAAAAATTAGAATGTTGCAAAACTAAGTCTTCTACAGCAGGTCAAAATGTTGCTAAACATGGATATTCACACAACATGAGAGAGGGGGTTAAATGAGCCTTTATTAGAATGTTGTAGCAGTGTGTTTTGGAGGCGGCGGCCCTACAAAATAAGGATTTTAAATTAAGTCCCTAACTGCATGGATAGGAAAACTAGGGCTGGGGCTGAAGTGGGGAGCAGTGTACCCCATCTCCACATCGACACACGTGTGTGCATGCACACAGGACACCCTTGCACCTGCACAGAGACAGCCCCGTGCACAGCACACTCATGACGGCTTCTGTCTATCCTCATGGAACTGATTTTTAAAGAGTGGGAGAAACCAAAATGAAACTAAGAGCAGACCTGATCCTCTGAAAGACATTTCTGTAGACTCGAAAGAGGGTTTAAAAAAAAAAAAAAAAAAAAAGTCTGAAGGCGAACCCTGGCAGCATGGCCCCGCTTTAAGGAAAGGTTCTAAACTAGACCCAAACAGAAACCCTGACGTCTTGGAGGGGCAGGGGCACCTCCCCACCAGACACACCAGAGCCCTGTTGGGCTCTGTGCTAACAGCTCAGAGCCTGGAGGCTGCTTCGGATTCTGTGTCTCCCTCTCTCCCTGCCCCTAACCACTTGCATTCTGTCTCAGTCTCTTTCAAAAATAAATAAACATTAAAAATTTTAAAAATAAAATAAAATAATGAAATAAAATGAAAATACTACCAGATTGCCACCAATACTCACCAGTACTATAATATCTCTTCAGTTCTGTACGCCTGATCTCCTTTAACTGATTATTTTTTCTCTTTTTTTTCTCATCAGTGATATACTCCTCTTCCACAGCAATGTTGCACTTGTCTTGTTCTAAAATGACTGCTTTCGCATCCTCTTTTCCAGTGTGGGTCCTTGTGGCAATAGCTGAGGCTGTCTCTGCATTTTGTTTGGCCTGTTTTTTCTTTTTCAATCTAGGAATGAGGGAAAAAAGGAAAAACACTGAAGAAAGAAAGAAATGATTTTCTAGGAGAAATTATATTAGTTTCATGCTGATGGGCTTTGAAAAACTACTTAACTGATATAGAAAACACTTTATATTTCTGTTAATCACATTTTCCTCTTATTGTCTTCTTTTCTAATCACTTAAAAATTCTTATTACGTGGAGTCCTGGAGTATTTCCTCAATCTTATATCCTCAGTACTTACATCTCAGAAAATTATTAGGAAATCTCCAGGCCTGGGGGAAGACTAGATTCTAAATGTTGAACATTTTTTTAAATCAAAATATACAGCTGCCATGTTTGAAGTGTTACATTAAAAAAAGAGAGAGACGGGGCCCCCTGGGTGGCTCAGTCGATTGAGCGTCCGACTTCGGCTCAGGTCATGATCTCAGGGTCCATGGGCCTGAGCCCTGTGTTGGGCTCTGTGCTGACAGCTTGGAGCCTGGAGCCTGCTTTGGCTTCTGTGTTTCCCTCTCTCTTTGACCCTCCCCCAATTCATGCTCTGTCTCTCTCTTTCCCCCAAAAATAAATAATCATTAAAAAAATTTTTTTTAATTACAAAAATAAATAAAGAGAGAGAGAGAGAGTTTCAGGTTTTCAACGGTACCTTTGGACTGATGGGCAAACACATTTGTAAGAATAAATCCTTTATAACTGATTCACACACTGAGTGTAGAACTTTGGCAAGCTGGCTCAGGTCCGAGCAATTCTTTTCCTTTATACATAGATGCTAGTGGTACCGAAGAAAGAGCTGCATTTCCAGAGACAGAAAATGCCATAATGACAATATATATAGTTATCATTATCATTACCAATATCAGAGCTGACTGATACATTAGTTAACATATTTGATGTTTTCAATCCCTTACTGAGTCAAAGATGTGTAAGAGATGAAGTTTATCATAATTTGCTGAGATCCAATAACTCAAAATATTTTCCAACTGAGGTATCACTGTAATTAATTGATGTGTCACTCTGTACTTACCAGGCTTTCTGAAGAATGCTTTTACCTTACCAGAATATAAAGAACAAGGGTCCTGGCCTCTACTATACATGGCAGTCTGCTCCAGTGTAAATATTTTTAATTAGGACTCTTTTTGCTCCCTTTCTGTTTACACACAGTCACTATCTCTGACACATACATGTCTATTTCCTTTGCTATCTGGAGCATTTATACAATTCAATGTTGGGCAAGGATAAAGAAATGTTTTGGGAGAAAAATGAAATACCCGCAGGAATAATACAGGGACTAAGGTCAGATTTTATGTTTCTTTGCTTTGTGACATCGAACAAATCCATTTAACAGTTTGGAGAGGTCCCTCACTGAGGCCTATTTAATTGGGTCCGATTGAGAGAATATGTGTCAACATGTAACACAAATAAACAAACAAATAGTAAAATATCCCCTCACATCATCACATAATGACATGAGAACTAAGCATGGTAAGATACATAATACATTCAGCTTTTGAGATAAACTCTCATATTCCAACAAAATATTTCAACTAGGCTGTAATTCACTGAACACTTAGCAAGCAGTCATGTCCTTAGACTCTAGCTGGCTAATAAATGAGCATATAGCCTAGGAGAAAGGACAGCTGGGCAAAAATCATAGATGCACATACTCCCCATCTCTTAGTTTAGCTATCTTGTTATGTTTACTTGTTAAACAAACCACAAACCAAACCAAACTGGAGATTCATAAAAAGGAGTTCTATTCAGTAGACATGTTTTTATTTTCTAACCTCAGATCCTAAATTTTTTTTTTTTCTGGTAAGAGCGAGTAGTTCTTCACAATGTTGAGTCAGATAATGTTCCTAATAAAACAATTTCTCTCTCGATCAAGATTATTATATGTGAGACTGAAATTAGTATACAGTAACCTAGACATCATGAAGAGATTAGCACTTTGCTTAGGGAGGTCTATGCAAAGAGCTGATCTCTGTATCCAAAAAGCTGGCTATGAATGCGCTGATCTTCTTCTGATATACTGGCTTATCAAAAACATGCTTGAGATGAACCTTACTGACACTTCCAAAAATCATTCCTTCCAGGAGGAGAGAAAAGAGGTGTTAAAAATTAATTCTACACAGCCTGAGATATGTTGCTTGTTCCTCTTCTGGATTTTTCCACTTTAGGTTGATTTAAATGTCCTCATTTCACAGTCCCCATGATAATTAAACTCACTCAGATCTAGGGCACATGTTTTGATGAACAGCAGCACTCTTTGGGGACATCTCATTAGAGACTGATTTTCACACAAGGAAATAACAAAATGGGATACACTGTTTTATTCATTTGCCCCTTTTCTGCACAGACCATTAATGTCAACACATATAGCCAAAAGTAATTGTTTAAAGAAAAAATGCTAGGAAACAGCAATACCAAACTTGTTTAACAGAAAACAGAATACAATTTAATACTTCACCAGTTTTACAATCAGCTACATCTTTTGTTTTGACTAGAGTACTCATGAGAATTTATTTCTCTGGAGTTTATCAACATGGTTAGAACATTCTGATCTTGTAACTGGAAATCGGATGTGAGTTTGGGAAGCCCACTGTAAATTCTTTCTTCAAAGCATGGAAGTACATTTTTTTTTTTTTTTAAATTTTTTTTTTATTTTTGGGACAGAGAGAGACAGAGCATGAACGGGGGAGGGGCAGAGAGAGAGGGAGACACAGAATCGGAAGCAGGCTCCAGGCTCCGAGCCATCAGCCCAGAGCCTGACGCGGGGCTCGAACTCACGGACCGCGAGATCGTGACCTGGCTGAAGTCGGACGCTTAACCGACTGCGCCACCCAGGCGCCCCGCATGGAAGTACATTTTTAACCCCGTGCCTAAGAGGGAAAAACTGCCATCCGATGTCTGTGGTACAGTTAATACTCTTCCAATGTTCCTGTTTAGGCCTTCTCTGTTGTTCTGCAGGTCAATATCTATCGTGGTAAGACATGCTCACAATAGGGCTTTGTTATCACTAAATTAAACTGAAAACAAAAGGTTACACAAGAAAATAAACGAAGCTTTTTTTAATGACACCAAATGTACAGTTATTCATTTTGTGGACCAAAAAAAATACTTAGCAAATCATCTTTTATTTTTTTAAAGATTTGTGGGGTTTCTAAAAAAAAAATGTTTGCTTATTTATTTATTTTGAGAGAGAGCGCATGCACGCAAGGTGGGTAGGGGCAGAGAGAGAGAATCTGAAGCAGGCTCCGAGCTGCTGTGGGGCTTCAACCCCAGGAACCAAGAGATCATGGCCTGAGCTGAGATCAAGAGTTGGATACCTAACCCACTGAGCCACCCTAGAGCCGCACTAGGCAAATCATCTTAAGCATATGAATGACTGTAAACAATGAGACATATTTAAATTTGATGGCTGTGAATATGAGTCCAAAACCCCACTTTTATTTTGTTATGCTGCATTTATCTTTCTTTAAAGAGATCATAATTACATAAGACAAAATTTTTTTAATGTTTACTTTTGAGAGAGAGAGATACAGAGCATGAGTGGGGGAGGGGCAGAGAGAGAGGGAGACACAGAATCTGAAGCAGGTGCCAGGCTCTGAGCTGTCAGCACAGAGCCCCACACAGGGCTTGAACCCACAAACCATGAGATCATGACCTGAGCTGAAGTCAGATGGTTAACTGACTGAGCCACCCAGGTGCCCCACATAAAACAAATTTTACTACTCAGCAGTCTCCTCCCACTACTAAAACCAAGCCCTGTCAATTCTGTTTCCTAAATCTTTCCTTCTCAAATTCATCTTCTCTTCTTGATCTCTGCTCCTACTAAATCATTTCAGGTTTTCATCATCTCTCTGGACTATTTTTGACAAGATAATTATTCTTTGTTTTATTGTAAAAATTATACTTGTTCATATTCAAAAATATTAAAAATGCAGAAAGGTAAAAAAGAATAAAACTTAAATGAAATGTTACCACTAAGAAGCAACCACTGTTTGGGAGAGATAACAGCAAATCCAGAAGCTGGAGAAATCACACCTTCCCCGAGGGCAGAAGAATGAGGCAGTATGGCTCCGCTGTCTTGACCCTGAGCTCTTCTTTGTACCTTCCCTACCATAAAGGAATATTAAAGGACTTATTCTGGAATCTCTTGGCTTTTTTTTTTTTTTTTATTAAAATTGTGTGCACCTGTAGGGCACATGCACACCTCACTTTTCCCTGCTAGCACCCAACCCAGAGTTAGCAGACTTAAGAAATAAACAAGGTGATATTGCTAAAGAAAGCATTTTTAGTAGCTGGATTAAAAAACTGTTTTCCTCTGAAGCATTTTCCTTTACTAAAGGAAGTAAGCTCAGGGTTCTGGCAACAATCAGAGGCAGGGCCTTGAGCAAGTTCCTTGCTTTGTCTCTGCAGGGCTCCTCTGTTGCTTGCCCACATCCAGTGGAATGAAACAAAAAGGCATGGAATGATGAGAGAGGGCTTTCTTTAGCACCAGAGTGGAAGCTTCACAAGGGCAGGGATGTGTCTAGGTTTTGTTAAAATGCCAAACTCCCAGGGCCTCTCCATGGTACACATTAGGTGCTCAGTATTTCTTGAATGGATGAACAAACTTGAATACGTTCTGATTTGGTTGAGATCTGCTTTCCTACGAACATACCATTTCACAGTCTTCTTAATTAGCATGTTGTCAAAAGTAAACTCACATCTCCTTATTAATCTCACTTGATTTAAAAACAAAATACAGGGGCTCTTGAGTGGCTCAGTCAGGTAGGCATCCGAATTCGGCTCGGGTCATGATCTCACGGTTCATGGGTTTGGGCCCCACTGTCGGGCTCTGTGCTGACAGCTCAGAGCCTAGAGCCTGTTTCAGATGCTGTGTCTCCCTCTCTCTCTGCTACTCCCCCACTCATGTTCTGTCTCTCTCTCTCTCTCTCTCTCAAAACCAAAAATAAACATTAAAAGAAAAATAAAAAAAGAAAAAAAAATACATTAGCCACATATAATTTAAAATGTATTAAACTATAGGGGCACCCAGGTGGCTCAGTGGGTTAAGCGTCTGACTCTTGGTTTCAGCTCAGGTCATGATTTCGTGATTCGTGTGTTCAAGCCCCCATTTTGGGCTCTGCGTTAACAGTGTGGAGCCTGCTTAAGATACTCTCTCTGTCTCTCTCTCTCTCTCCCCTACACTCTCTCGCTTCCTTGCTCTCTCTCGTGAGTGCTCTCTCCCTCTCAAAATAAATAAACTTTAAAAATAACTTAAGTGTATTAAACTCTAGAGTTCTTTAATTAATATTAAATTAGTTCTATCTGACTCTTTCCCTAAGGTAAGTGCCATAGACATAAATATCTAGCACTGCATTGTCCAATATGGTAACTATGAGCCAGCCACTTTATTAGTTTAATTAAAATTAAATAAAAATTTAAAATTCAGTTCTTTAGTTGCAAGAGCCACATTTCAAGAGCTTAACAGACTAGTGGGTACTGTAGTGAGTGACAAACATATAGAACATTTCTATCATCACAGAAAGTATTGGATAGTACTGACTTACAACTACTGATTCAACAGTCAGCCCTATTAGCAAGGGACTAAGGAAAGAGCGAAGATAGATATCATTTAATATTTAGACATTTAGTATATGCATAGGGTATATCAACAAGGGTACACATAAACAAAAACAGTAAAGTGAGTTTCTGGCAAGAGTTAGTGGCTAGGGGGAAAGAGAGTAAGAAAAATTACTTTTCATTGTGTTCTGTTTTGTACCTTTTGGATTTTACACTGTGTATAATAGTCAGAAAAATATATTTTTTTAAGTATTTAGTTTTTGAAGTCTCTTCCTTATGACAAGAATAGTTTAACACATACTGCCAAATTTTAAAAATCAAGTTTTACTTTTTAAAGATTATTACAGAAAGTTTTAAAGAGGGTTTTCTAACAGAAACTACTACTGAGTTGACTAATGAATGAGACACCATGCTATGTACTTTATAAATATCATCCCAGCCTCACAAAAGCCCAACGAGGCAGGCAATCTTATCTCCCTGTTACACAGAAGAAAAGGAAGGCTATGGAAACTTAGGGCCATTTCCCAAGGTCACAGGGCACAGTTAACCGGTAAAGCAGGAATTCACAAAGCCAGATGTGAGTCAATAACCTCAGGGCCTCCCCAGTCCACTCCTACAATGCTAAGGCACCTATGTATATCTTGACTTTAAAATAAAATTCACTGGGTTTTGGAAATTCTATGAACTATTTGAGGGAGAGGTGCCTGGCAATCTGGTGGGCCGAGAACATGCTTGCAGGAAGGAAAGATTTCAATTCTGGGCTTGGCTCTCCATGTAATCTGCTATGACCTTCTTTGAAAATATGACAAACCCTCTAGCACTCTTCTAAAGTAAAACAAAAGCAAGAGGCTGATGACATGATTTTCAAGCTTTGGTCTGACTCCTACAGTTTACACTTAGCTGAGATGTATGTGCTAAAGCAGTTTTGAGGTTAAAAAAAATCTTTTAGGGGCGTCTGGGTGGCTCAGTCGGTTAAGCGTCTGACTTCGACTCAGGTCACGATCTCAGTTTGTGAGTTCGAGCCTCGTGTCGGGCGCTGTGCTGACCGCTCAGAGCCTGGAGCCTGCTTCGGATTCTGTGTCTCCTTCTCTCTCTGCCCCTACCCCACTTGTGCTCTGTCTCTCAAAAAGAAATAAATATTTAAAATAAAAAATCCTTTTAAATCTAAACTGAACCTTCCCAAGACTCTGCACTCCTCTGTGCTCCCTCACACCTGAGTACATTTTCCTTCCACTGCAGCTTCCATCCTGGGAAAGTCCAGAGGCCAAGTTAGAACCACTGATATGTGAAATCACTGTATATGAACCATTCACATAAAAAGAATATTAAAAAAAAAAAAAGGTTCAAAAAAACCATAAGGGCAGTATAGTTGTCTTTTTGCTTTTTTAAAAAAAAAATTTTGTTTTGTTTTGGTTTTATTTTCTTTGAGCACACACCTTAGTGTCTCATTTCATTCAGTTACAGCTTAAGAGGAAATGAGATTTGGTGTGTGAACTCCAAAGAATTAATGAAGAAAAGGAAGCCATACAGGAATAAAGGTTAATTCAGTATAACTTTCTAACCAAGCAATCCAATAATGGAACTGGCTGCTTCATAAAGTAGTGTTCCCCATCATTAGAAATATTCAAGCAGGTCAGGTCCAAGTTCTGACCTCCAAAACCAAATGGGACTGCCCTGCCTATTTTTTTTTTCCAGATACAATTGACATAAACATATTAGTTTCAGGTGAACAACATAATGATTCGGTATTAGTATATGCTGTGAAATGATCACCACAATAAGTCTAGTTAACATCCGTCACCTCATTGATGTAACATCCGTCACATCATTACAAAATTTTTTCTTGTGATTAGAACTTTTAAGATCTACTCTCTTAATAACTTTCATATATGCAATACAGTACTATTAACTATAGTTACCATACTGTAGATTACATCCCAGGATTTATTTATTTTATGACTGGAAGTCTGTACCACGTTCACCCATTTTGCCCACCCTCCAAAATACAGTTGACCCTTGACAACACAAGGGTTAGGGCCACTGACCCCCCCACAGCCAAAAATCCACATACAACTTCTGAATCCCCCAAAACCTAACTGTTAATAGCCTACTACTGACTGGAAGCCTTACTGATAACATAAACAGTCAATTAACATATTTTATATGTTATATGTATTATATACTGTATTCTTACAATAAAGAAAAGAAAATGTTATTAAGAAAATCATAAGGAAGAGAAAATACACTTACAGTACTGTACATATTTATTGAAAGAAGTCCATGGGGGTGGCTGGGTGGTTCAAGTTGGTTAAGTGTCCTACTCTTGATTTTGTCTCAGGTCATGGTCGAACAGTTTGTAGTTTTCTGGTTTTGAGCCCCTACGTTGGGCTCCACACTGACAGGGCAAAGCCTGCTTGGGATTCTCTCTCTCTCTCTCTCTCTCTCTCTCTCTCTGCCCCTGCCCTGCTCATGCTCTCTCTCCCTCTCTCTCAAAAATAAATAAAAGGAAAGAAAGAAAGAAAGAAAAAAGAAAGGGAAAGGAAAGGAAAGGAAAGGAAAGGAAAGGAAAGGAAGAAAGGGGGAGGAAGGAAGGAAGGAAGGAAGGAGGGAAGGAAGGAAGGGAGGAAGGAGGGAAGGAAGGAAGGGGAAGAGGGAAAGAATGGCCTCAGATGGTTTTTTGAGATGATTAAATCGAATGTGTTTTCATAAAAGGAAGGTCAGTTTTCACTTTCCACTGCAAATTTCCAACTGTGATATATGCCAAATAATATCCAACTTAAAGTCAGAGGGGGAAGACAGTTAAACAAACAAACAAACAAACAAAAGCACTCAGTTAATGAAAGTTCTCTCTTAGAATTATGATCAAATAAAACCAAAAAGCTTAGGGGTAATCACCGGAAAAATATGTAGATGTACCTAATTCTAGTGCCACCCTTTGAGATAAACATTCTTTTTCCTCACTTTGTCTAATTTTGCTAATGAGATTCCCCCACCAAGAAAATTCATCAGTTAAAATGGAAATACTCTGGTTGGAAAAACCAATACAGTTAGAAAAAGAGATCCTTCAGCTCTGCGTTCAATAACTAGAGATATATCGTTATAGGTGAACACATATCCACATAATGGAATTTTTCTTGGCATCAAAAAAGAAACGCATTCTAACAAAGATTCATAAATAGAATGCCAATCAGGGACAAACCACAAAAGTTACCCTTTCTAGGATTTCTTTGGGCTATTAAAACAGGATGGGATCAGGAGATCTTCGGGGACTCTGCTAATCAAAGTGCAGGTGCCAGGAATGGATGCAAATTCTTACTCTTTCAGAGGAGACTTTGGGGTGGGTTCTTAAGGGACATTCAGAGAACCTTATATGCCCCCTTTCAGTACCGGGATGACAATGGCACTGCCACAAAATGAATGTTTACTGTGTAGAATGTTTGCCTTGTGTTTATGAAACAAGACAGGCTTTTGTTGCATATATAGATTGCCGTGTGGGAGTCTAGTTCCTTTTTCTAAGAGTCAGGATGCTGAGTCACAGCCTGAAAAAGTTACAGGGAAATCAGTGGCACTGACAATGGTAATATATAACTCGGCTATAAACTGAGGAAGGGGAGCAGAAATGGGAATGTGCTTCAGGTGATAACTGTGTGGTGCGAAGAATAATCAGCAAAGTCCTGTAAATATGGTATTTAAGTCTCAGGGATTTTACTGCTTATCAATCAAGAATAAGCTGATAAATACAGCAACAGAGAACTGAACCCAAACCTGCAAATAGAAATGTTAAGTGACAAAATATAGGGGCGCCTGGGTGGCTCCGCCGGTTAAGTGTCGACTTGATTTCAGCTCAGATTATAATTACATGGTTCATGAGTTTGAGACCCGTGTCAAGCCGCCTCATGTAGGGCTTCACTCGGAGGTTGCTTGGGATTACCTCTCCCTCTCTCTCTGCCCTTCTTCTGCTTACACATGCACATGCACACCCTCTCAAAATAAAGAAGTGACAAAGCATAAATTTTTAAATTTCTTTTGCTTTACAGTGGTATTATATATGCTTTATTTAACTTAATTTGGTTAAACTAACTGGCTGGATTAGTTCCCTATGTCTGCTCTAACAAATTACCACAAACTCAGGGGCTTAAAATAACACACATTTATTCTGACAGCTCTGGAGGTCACAAGTCCAAAATCAGCTATAGGACTGCATTCCCCACAAAGGCACTTTCCCTGCCTCTTCCAGCTTCTGGAAGCTACATTCCTTGTGGCCCCTTCCTCCAGCTTCAAAAGTCAGCAGCACAGTCTCTGGCTTACTGAAAATCACCACTGCCTGCTCTGTAGTCAAATCTCCCTCTGCCTCTTTCTTAAGTGGACACTGAGACTGCATTTCAAAGCCCACTCAGATAATCCAGGATAATCCTCCTATCTCAAAATCTTTAACTTTTTCATTATCTTCAAGGTCTCTGTTGCTATGCAAGGTGACACTCACAAATCCAAGCATTAGGCCCTGGCTATCTTTGGTGGTGATCACTCAAGTCTACCTCACTGACTAAATTCACATTTGTAATATGAATTATTGTAAACTCATCATTATATCCCATGTCCAAATCATTAGCAGATCTAAGAAAAGTTCATGGCTGGCAATGAGTGGTTAGTAAACATAGATTTCTAAAGCAAAACCAAAAAGTTTACTCAAGACTCCTGAAACCTCAAGGTGCAATGGAAATATCACAGACATGAGCTTTCATTTTATGTTGGGTGACCTCAAAACAGCCTCTTGGAGATAGGGATATTGGAAGGAAAATTTTAACAGGCAGGATTTCTAAAGGGTTAAATCCCATTTTCATATCTGATCACTTCAATCATTACTGAAATCAGCCTTTCACTGTTTATATAATCACCTACAAAGCTGAAGAAGTCTTCCAAATATCTTCTTCTTTTATTGGAGCTTCTTAGTGTGCCCAGAAATCTTTTTAAGTCAATATTTTTAAAAATATATGTATATTTTTACTCAAAACAAATCATATGGTCAGACTCCCCAGTGATGGCACTGGGATATATTTCAGCGACATATTGAAATATCAGCATAGCAGCAATATATTTCAAGGACATGATTCCTCTAGAAAAACAGAAAAATTTTGATTTCTTGAAGCTATTTCAGCAAAACAAGCAATTAATTAAAGCAGAGCTACTTGAAGTTTTCCAAGCAGAAATACAGTGATAAACAGAGGTTTTGTTCTCAGATTTTAACCTAACTCCCTGCTAACTGCTTAAACTATAGAAACATGGAGGAAAAGAAAAACTAAAAAATACAGTCCTAAAAATAATCAGTTTAGTATAAAAACTAATGCTTTCCAAAAAGCCTCATGAGTGAAACATAACATTTATGATCAGCAGAAATGTCTCGCTAAAGAAAACGATTTTGAGTGGCATAAAATTAGAATATGCTCTAACTCGACTTCTCAACCTCCTTCCAACTTTTAAAATATATTCTAATAATTTTCAACTGCCTCTGAATAATTTTAGACACACACATATACTTAACTCTCTTATTATAATGCTATTTCAACGTTATAAATTAGAGGTGGCCTCATAACGCTTCCTGTCATTATAGGTACTTTCAGAAAGAATAATGTAAATCAGGTAAAAAATCTGAAAACTTATTTTGGCAGATGCTTTCAGTTTAGTTGGTTTTCATCCAATATGCCCATTCAATTTCTTTGAATATTTTTTCTGATTGGTGTAAACTGTCCATATCCTTGGGAAATGACATTGTTCAAAAATAGGATTCAGGGGGTGGAAGACTAGTAATACCTACTTTGAAATGTTTCCCTTCTAAAATTAGTGACGAACTTTGAGGTTATTCATTCAACATGTAAGGGCAAACCGAAAATGGATTTTTAAAGAAAAATCTTGGCCTTGTTTCATTTTTCTGAGGGCCAATCTGGGGCGATAACCTTCTAAACTACATGGTAGTCTTGGTTGGGCTTTTCAAAAAGCTCAACTGGTGGTCATATCTAAAGTATACCAGTCTGCTCTTAATCATCCAAAAAGAACACCTGTGTTGTAATAACAAATAAATGCTTGGTCTTTGTCCCTCTCTGGTCTAGCATTGAACTCCTAAAAGACTTGGAATCTCCCGAGCTAAGAGTATCTTTTGTATGTTAATAAATGACTCCTGTTTGTGTGGGGAACTAAGATAGGATAGGGGCTGGTCACCACCATTAGAAGGGTGGACATTTCAGTCCCACCTCCAGCCTTCTGGGGAGGGAGAAGGGCTGGAGATTGAGTTCAATCACCCAGGCCAATAATGTAATCAATCGTGTCTATACAATGAAACTTCTGTAAAAACCTTTCGATGACGAGTTGGAGAGCTTGGTTTGGTGAACACACTGAGATGCTAGGAGGCTGGCACTCCCAGAGAGAGCAGGGAAGCTCTGTACCATCTACTCCCACACCTTGCCCTATGCATTCTCCTCCACTGGGCAGTTGCTATGTTATACCCTTTTTAATAAACTGGTAAATGTAAACAAAGCATTTTCCTGAGTTCGGTGAGTTGTCCTAGTGAACTGTCAAACCTGAGGAGGGATCACGGGAACTCCCAAATTTGTAGCCAAGTTGGTCAGAAGTAGGGGTTGACTGGGGATTCAGGACTTATGAATGGCATCTAAAGTGAGGGTAGTCTTGAGGGACTGAGACCTCAAACCAGTGGAGTCAGACACTAACTCACGGAGGTTAGTGTCAGAATTGAATTAAACAGTTGGATACCTAGTTGATGTTGAGAATCAGAGAACGCCAGACTCTAGACTTTGCCAATCTTGATGTGCCAATGTTGAGCACATCAGAGAAGATGAAAGTGAGACTGACAGCCTTGTACAAAAAACATGCAGGCTACCCTTTTCTCTCAGCAGAGATGGATGACTCAGCCTGTTGGCATGTTCTGCTTGGCCCACAAGCACTTTTTAGGACTCCAACTGGCTAACTGATGAGCATTCAAAACGGGGATGTTTCACATAAAAATCTGGATTTCAGGCTCATCTTGAAGAATTAGCAGACATAACAGCACATCTCTGGGGCTCCACATGGCAAAACTGGAGCAGAGCAATAGTAGCTTCCCTCCTTGGAAAAGGCATGTGCTGTCTCCTTGCACCAGCCTTCCTTCCCTACAGCGCACTGGCACCGGAGCCTGGTGATGATCACCTATCCACTCATTTACATCACTGCTTTGGTCCCTAAGGTCAACGTTTGTATGTTTTGCTCCAGACAGCATAAAGTTTTATTCTTGGGTCAATTCAGATCATCAGAGAGCTGCAGTCTTGGACCACACTGTGCTGGCCCACTGCAAAATATCTTTTACTGAGTCATATGCTGGCATCATGCCCTCCCTCAGTACTTTCGCTGTAATAAATTGCCTTTATGAATGTTAATAACAGACATCCACATCTTTTTAGTGTTCCTTTTATGTAGGCTGTGAGGTCCTACATAATTTTAGAGTTAAGGGTGAGGAAGGGTTTTGACACCTGGGGAACCAGTATGTCCTATACTCATGAGTAGGGAGAACTATGGGAAGGAGTCCTGTTTGTTTGTTTGTTTGTTTGTTTGTTTATTTATTTATTTATTTATTTATAATGTTTATTTATTTTGAGAGAGAGAGAGAGAGTGGGGGAGGAGCAGACAGAGAGGGAGACACAGAATCTGAAGCAGGCTCCAGGCCCTGAGCCGTCAGCACAGAGCCCAACGCGGGGCTCAAACCCACGAACCGTGAGATCGTGACCTGAGCCAAAGTCAGATGCTTAACCAACTGAGCCACCCAGGCGCCCCAGTATTCATTCATTCATTCATTCATTCATTCATTCATTCATTCATTTGTTTATTTTAAGTGATCTCTACACCCAGCATGAGGCTCAAACTTACCACCCAGGATCAAGAGTCGCACATTCTTCCCAATTAGCCAGGGAGGAGCCCCAAAAGGAGTGTCTTTGTAACAGTGACCATGGAAGTAGTTCTAAGTCAACTACACAACTAATAGCATGTACTTTAGGGTCAAGAAGGAAAGAGTTTGGTGAAATAGCCGACAGCCATGTAAAAGGTCAGAGAAATAGGGAAAGAGGTTTTTTGTTTATTTGTTTCATTATTATAGGGGTGCCTGGGTGGCTCAGTCAGTTAAGTGTCTGACTTTGGCTCAGGTTATGATCTCATGGTCTGTTTTTTTGAGCCCCGTGTCCGGCTCTGTGCTGACAGTTCAGAGCCTGGATCCTGCTTCGGATTCTGTATCTCCCTCTCTCTCTCTGCCCCTCTCCTGCTCTCTCTCTCTTTCTCAAAAATAAACATTAAAAAAAAAAAAAACAAACAGTTCCATCATATATAATGCATTTACTCCCTCTTGGAAGTTTCCTGAGAGGTAAAGTAAACATCTGATTTATTTTCTATTATTTTGTCTACTGTACTTATTTATTTGAATGTGACTTAATGCTCAGAGTGGACCAAAACAAAGCTGGTTGCATGTGGGTCACATATGTGTAGTTTGTATAAGGCATCTCAGATCCTTCTAGGATAAGGTGCGGCAGGAATGAATGAACACAGAAACAAACAAGGAAATGAACAAACATCAGTCCTGGAATAATGGATGAGGCAGGCTAATGACAGGCTCAGTTTTATCTCAATTGCATAAATTGATAAAACCCCTTAATCTGACTATGTCACATAGACTAAAAGGGACTTCATCTCAAGGGAAGTTGTTCTACACCCTTACAATGACAGAAATCAAACTCCACCCAACACGAATCTACTAATTCAACAAATAATATATTTTGAGGGGCAAGACCTAACAATTCCTCTGCCCCTTAACCCCAAATAAAGAAAACTCGACTTTCTTATTAATTCTTCTTTGCACCTAATACATCACTCGGCACACGGAGGTGAAAAAGAGTTCATTATATGCCATTAACTGAGTCATCAAGTCACCCTCTCCAACAGCAGTTTTCTACCAAGAAACTTACCCTTGGATTTTACTACACTTGTGCTGTTGTTTTGTTTTTTTTTTTAATAATTGTTAATAAAAGGCAAGGTAATTTCTCATAGATTTGCATTTATTTGTATAGCTTTAAGCATTCTGATCTCATGAATTCCTTTTAATTTTCATACACACTATAAAACCTTTTAAACCCTTATAATATTGGAGTAAGGGTCATCCAAATTTCCTGTGGATTTCCATGTTCCTACATTAAGCCATAAGAAAACTCAGCTGGACTGTATTTTGGCAGAGATTAAAGAAGACTTCTGAAGAAAATCAAAATGTAATAACAACAATATTGCATAAGATGGGGGGAAAATAAATGTGCTTTTAACTATTGTGGAGACTCTCTGGAGGGATTAGCCACAGTTCAAAAGAAAGTCAAATAAAGAAAAGTTTCAGTTCTGTTTGTATGGATTAGGCAATGCAGCTCCAATCAATAAAAGGAAGGTGCAATTTTTAACCCATATACACATTACAATTTCACAGTGACATGGGCAAAAACTAAAATTCAGCATATATCAACAATTACATCTTTAGTGAGACTGACTACCATACACACAAAACAGAAGGTGCTGTTCATCAGTATACTAATTCTTCTATATTCAGATATTGTTTTAGGGGAATTATATACAATGTTAAAGAAAGCACTGAACTGAGGTATTTTTTTAATTTTATTTTTTATTTTTTTAAATTTACATCCAAATTAGTTAGCATATAGTGCAACAATGATTTCAGGACTAGATTCCTTAGTGCCCCTTACCCATTTAGCCCATTCCTCTCCCACAAGCCCTCCAGTAACCCTCAGTTTGTTCTCCAGCACTGAATTGAGTTTTCAGAATTCTACATAAAGCTGTCACAATATTAAAAATTCTATATAGATAAAATAATTACCTAAGCTAATGAACAAACTGTCTTTTCCATTTTGTTTTCCAAGAAGCATAAATCATAAAGTCTCATGTAGGAAAGTTCCTTAAAATGTATTTCATCCATTCACCCAATGATGGAATTAAGTACCATATTTACAGGCCAGAAGATATTACCAGAAACTCACTGAGACACCACATATATCATTCTTTTTAAAAACTTTAACTGCAGCGTCTAGTTCAGTGTCTTCACCTTTAAGATCATTGTAGTACACTTTTGTTGGCCTCCCTACAGTCTTTTTTTCTCCTTGTTTTGACATCAAGTTTCAATTTTCAGTAAATACACCCTCCTCTGCCCCACCCCCTTTTAATAGTATATCTGGGTAGGGCCCCACCCCAGCTACAGGGATGAAATACTTGACCCCAGCCAATGAAAGCACTGAGGCCCCTGGGACAGCTGCCCAGTGGCAGTGACTCCAAGAACCAGCACTTGGCCTAGGCTGGTCCAATCGCAGTGAATCTTGTATGCACCACTGGCAAACACACTTGCTTTGCCTGATGTTGCACAAGGGAGATCCTGAGTTGGCAGTGTTCATCAAGGAAAATCCGAGACGACAAAAGAGTGGAAGAGCTTGGATAGAGAGAAACTGAGTCATGATAACACTATTCAGGCATTTCTGAAGTCAAATCTAAAATTTAACCTGGACTTGTAACTAATGTGTGTCAGTCAATCCCCTAATGCCTTCTTTCCTTCCCTAAGTTAGTTTGATTTGTTTTCTGTTACTTGGGATGCTCTCCTCCTGCCCTCAACAAAGGGGGAAGAGAGTCCTATTATGGAAATTTACAAAAGAAGTAAGGTTGTTTCACGACCCCGGGTGACTCAGTCGGTTAAGCGTCCAACTCTTGATTTCAGCTTAGGTCATGATCTCACAGTTTGTGGGTTTGAGCCCCACATCTGGCTCTGTGCTGACAGTGCGGAGCCTGCTTGGGATTCTCTCTCTCTCTCTCTCTCTCTCTCTCTCTCTCTCTCTGCTCCTCCCTTGCTTATGTTCTCTCTCAAAATAAATAAATAAACTTTAAAAAGTATTTAAGAAAATTAAAGAAGTAAGGTTGTGAAGGACCCCAAAATGTGGACTGGCTGAGCTGGGGATGGAGGACAGCTGGGAAGTTGGCCTGCTTTGTCATGTGACAACAAAATGGATGCCTCTTGTACCTTAAAACCACATTGTGTGTCTATCAGGATGCACTATTAGAGGACTTAAGAGAATTTTTAGGATTCTAAAGTAAATTGTCCATTTCTTTCAGTCTTCAGTAAGATCTTTACAAGAAATAGACAAGCGTAGGCTTTAATTTATCCACTGAAAGTAGAGCCGGATGAAAACATATTTCTGCTAAGAGAAAATTTTTTGTGTGTGGCTTGCAACAGTTGAAAGCCTGGTGACCAGGAGTCTTGTGGAGGTGGAAAAGCAAAATTAGCTGCCCCAAACTAAAGTTAGTGCAAAAAAGTAGGGGACGCTGCTGTACTAAGGATCTGTAAGCAGCTCTCTTCTTCAGGCCCCTCCCAAATACTGCCACTTATTCCCTCTGCCAGACACACAGGATGGTGGCCAGACCGCACTGATGCAGCTAGAATACAGTCCAGGGCTCCTCAGAAGCAAATAGTCCTCCCCAACTCAGGCCACGAGTTTTTACTGCCTGGAAGCAAAGCCCCAGAGGGTAGTGCTACTCTGAAGGCTCAGGAGATGGGCTAACAGCCCACTGCTGAGAGACCAAAATTCCTGAGCCAGTTCTATCTGCATCCAAAGTCCACGGTTCTGGTTACCAGCCGAGGGAGTTTGGCCAATGACAACAGAATTAAAGCCTGCAAAAATTTTAAATGAATTGTATTGCCAGAGAAATCCCTAATTTATCAGACATAAGAACTTATAAATGCTCAGCTCCAAAGTCATCCCTGGGTCCCCAAATCTATGCCACCAGAAAAAGGGCTACTGGGGAAGTCCAGCTCCCAGGCGGGCTCCTCCTCAGTGTTGTGGGGAAAATGGACAAGAGCAAGCTACTCTGAGCAGAACTTGTGGCTGCCCCAAGGCGGACCAGGGAACTGGCCCACTGCCAGAGCAGGGAAAACCTGCTGTTCCTGTTCAGCCAGACCAGGAAGTGCAGCAGACCACTGGCCACTGCGCTCCCCACCTGCTCCCTTTCCCAAAGGGGTGTTTTCACTTTGGTCCAGTCAGGGTGACTGTGAGCTGGACAACTGAATGAGCCACCAGGAAGCACTCCTGCCCTTTCCTACCCAGGAAGATAGGAGGCTGGCAGTCTTCCTGTCACTGTATAATGAGGGTCCAGACCCACCCCACCAGTAAAGAGCTGAGAGACGGGCAGCATGCAGCGTACAAACCCAGAAGTCTACCATTCTTAATGCCACGCCTTTTCTCTCAGGCTTTTGTTGCCACTTGCATCAAAAGGAGCACTAGCTGACAGAGAAAACAATTATTACTAATAAATCAGTAAATAATATTTACAAGGTTCTTCATTATGCTAGATGCCAGAATCTGCTTCTGAAGTTTCCAGCCATCGGTCTGATTTCTTCTTCCCTTGTATCGGAGAACTGAGTCTTCTCCTCAAGGTGGGCCTTTTCAAGATGTGAAAGCAGACAGCATGCCCACCCAGCAAGTTTTCTTCTTCTTCAGGCTAGATATCTCCAGTACCTTCCATCTCTCTTCGTATAAGATATGTCTGTACTCCTATTATATTTGTTGCTCTCAAATGAACATTCAGTTCGGTACCTGCAGTATCTCAACAGGTGCCTGAGCAGGGAGGCACTAAATTCCATTATCCCTTCCTTCAAGATGATAGTTGCTTAGGGCTGTTAGCACGCTGTCCTAGGTGGAGTAGCCTCTTCATAAATACTGATGACTGAATGAATGGAAAAAACAAAGGGAGGAAGAGAGGGAACAAGGGAGAAAAAGGAGGAAGGGGAAACAAGAACAGAAAGGAGGGAAAGAAGGAAAATAAGAAAGGAAGACAGAAAAGTAAGGAAAGACAAAAAGACAGGAAATGGGAAGGAAGAAAGGAAGAACGAAAAACTGATGTAGACCAAGACAACCCCAAAGTAGCAACCTTTTAAAAGTATGTGTCTACAGCAAAATGGTACATCCCACCAAAAACACTATTTGTACAAATGCAAGCTGGGACATAATTCTTGGAGGGCAATTTGGAATAACTATCTAAAAATTAACTGTACACAAACCTGTAAGTGTGTGTGTGTGTGTGTGTGTGTGTGTATAAATTGTGTACATAAACATAATGCAATTCAATGCAACACTGTCATAGCAAAAAATATGGAATCATCATAAAAATACGTCTACGTATAACATTAAAAACAAAAGAAGTTGAAGAGCAACAATGGGAATCTATAGGCATGGAGGAGGAAACATAATTATATACGCATGAATATTTATAACAGGATCGATATGATCCTATCACCCAGGTGACCTCTGGGGAAAGGAAATTGCAGGAGAGAAAAGGAGAAAAGGTCAGAAGGCTTTAAAAATCATTTATTTACACTACACCCTTTTACAGTTTGAATTTATCATTATCGCTTACTGTTGCTTTAAATCATGAAAAAATGGGTGAGCCCTGCAATCAGTAAAAACTGTTTTCTTTCTCATTTATCGTCTGTCCCTCTAGTCTCTATTTTCTATTTTAGTGAGAACAATGCTTCACTGTGCTGTTCCCTTGACCAGTTAGGATTCCAAACTCCTTGGTGGCACAGAATTACACACTCACGCCAAGGCGCTGCAGTCACAGAGCAGGTGACTTCAGGAAATGCCCCATACAGGGTGCCGCAGGAATAGAGAGAGCCACGAGCAGGGGCTAGCAGAGCAAGGGCTAGCAGGCCTTGGTGGGCATTTTCCAACTCTGATCTCACTTGACCCTTCAGCTGTGATCAACACTACCAACCAGACATTTTCTGGCTTTGTGGACACCAAACCACACCCTCCTGGTGCTTGTGTGCCATCTCAATCCCCTTGGGTTTCTGTTCAAGAAGGAAGACCACTGGGAGGTGGTGCCCAGGTGAACACTGATAAGATCAGAGGAGTAGGCAGAGGCTGACATGTGCAGGCTTTGTACCAAAGTGAAGAGTTTAGATTTTATTTCAAGGGCCACAAGAAACATTTAATCCAGAGGATGAGATGATCTGATTTGTATTTTAAAAGTTTTGGGGCGCCTGGGAGGCTCAGTCGGTTAGGCGTCCGACTTCAGCTCAGGTCATGATCTCGTAGGTCTGTGGGTTCGAGCCCCGCGTCGGGCTCTGTGCTGACAGCTCAGAGCCTGGAGCCTGTTTCAGATTCTGTGTCTCCCTCTCTCTCTGACCCTCCCCTGTTCATGCTCTCTCTCTGTCTCAAAAATAAATAAATGTTAAAAAAATTTTTTAAAAAAGAAAAGTTTTTCTCTGGTTCCTATGTGAAGAATGGATTGCAAAGGGCAAGAGTACTAGGAGCTAGGAGCTAGGAGACCAGCTGAAGGTTACAGCAGCTATCCAGGAGAGAGGAGATGAGGAGATGAAGTGAACAAATTTAGCTTATGTTCTGGAAGTGAAGCCAACAGAGTTTGCTAATGAATTAGGCATGGAAGGTGAGGGAAAGAAGATTAAAACCAACTCATATTTTTCAGTTTAAGCCAAGGGGTAGATGTACCCATAGTGATGGGGAAGATTAGGGATGGGGCAGGGTTGGGAGTTCTCTCTTCACACTCTCTTAGAAGACCCATGGTCATGGCTTCCATTTTTATTTTTAAACTGATGCCTCTCAACTTTACACTTCCCAGTTCAAAACTGTGCTCTGAGCTTCTCCCCTTTGTATACAATCACCTGTTCCACAAAACCCTACCCTTCCCAGAGGCACACCAAATTTAAGATGACCCAAACCAAGCCTGCCATTTGCCTCCCCAAACCTGGTTTCCTTGAGGTGTCTCGTACCTTACTGGAAAACCACTGTCCACTCAGCTGTTTTAAGTAGAAACCTGGACCCTGGATCCTGCTCCATTTCAATCTCCACATTCCACCAGTGTTATTTCCTATTGAGTTTACCTTCTGGCCTTTATACATGCAGCTTCCTCTGCCAAAAATGCATCCCATCACCCTTCAACTGGTTCATTCCTACCATCCCTCAGAGATCAGGTCAAATGTTACTTCCTCATCAGCTTCTTCCCTGATCCTCAGAATTGGTCAGGTCTTCCTGCGAAAGTCTCTATGCTGCCATTAATTTTTCTTTGTAGCACTTATCAATAGTCTAATGGAATCATCACTACTGTAATTAGCTGTTCAATATCTGGCTCTCACCATAGAATATAAGCTCCCTGAGGGAAGGGACAGTGTGTCTGTCTTAGTTATACATCACTATATACTCAGTGCTTAGCACAGCATTCAGGATACACACCAGAAGCAAAATATACATGCTGAATGAATGTTTAAGTGATGTCCTAACTAGCCACTAACTAACACCAGTTAAATAACCACCTCTGAAGGCTCAGTAACTACCAAGAAATTAGCTTAAGTAGTTTTTAACATACTTTCTAGCATTAAATTCCATAAAAATAAACAACTAAGAAATCTAAATCATATGAGTATTGATTATTCAAAGAACAAGATTCTTCATTATTTTAAATAAAATTTCTGGGGCACCTTGGGTGGCTCAGTTAAGCATCCGACTTCGACTCAGGTCACGATCTCAGAGTTTGTGGGTTTGAGCCCCGTGTCGGGCTCTGTGCTGACAGCTCAGAGCCTGGAGCCTGTTTTGGATTCTGCGTCTCCCTCTCTCTCTGCTCCTCCCCCACTCACGCTCTCTCTTAAAAATAAACATTAAAAAAAATTTTATTTAAGTTAAAAATAAAATTTCTTACAATATTCTTATAGGTGCAGAGGACTATACTATGTCCACATGTATTTAATAAGTATTATTTATATTTTTAAGTAACTTTAGTTTTACCTAGTGGTGATTTCAAACACACAAATAAGTATTTCATGAGAGTTTTCCATGGTTAGTCAAACATTTGCGTTTACTAAAAACAAAAACGAAAATAAGCCACCCACATGTTTCTTTTAATACTTCTCTGTGTATCAAATTACACATTATTTTAAAAGTTTTTTTTATCATTTCTTGCTTATCTGCCTACAAAAACATCTTTTTGCATGATGATTTTTAAAATACAGTGACAACTTCACATGCCATTTTTTAAAAAAGTTCCATTATTATTTTTCAGAGGAAACAATTTTGTAGAGCCAACAAAAAGGAAGGAAGACACAGAGGCAAGAAGGCCTTTCTTAAACTAGTGGCCAGTCTGTAATTTCTCCAAGAGGAAGTAAGGACAGAATTGAGATCTGGAGGGGTTAGGGAAAGTTCTGGGCCTTGCCTTAAAGCTGCATCTGCTAAGCAAGTATACCTTTTTTTTTTTTTTTTTTTTTTTTAAATCAGGACTGCTTGTTTATTGGGGGTGGCATGTGGGGAGTGCTGACCACAATGGCACTGGGAGAAGGGACTAGGCCCCCAAAGCAACTTCCTGCCTCCATCCTGATGGACATAAAAGACCAGCCCTGCTTATTTCTTCTGAGAATTTTAGTTGTCTGCCTAATCAACTAAATTGTTTTGTGTGTATGTATGTGACCTTCACTAGAAGCACATTTATCTTTCCTGGTTTCTGATTTTTTTTCCCATTTCTTATTTTCCCTTCAATGAGGTTAAACTATGAGAATCACTTAATACTGTGACCTCATATGAGCAAATCGCCAGATTTCTAGAGCCAACAGTTTGACTCTATGGTAACACCGACTGGAGCAGAAACTTTATTTTGAAAAACATAAATGTTGCCTTAAACAGAATTTCCAGAATTGGAAAATAATTGGTAAGACACAAGAAAGAAAATTATTCCAAAGCTCCAGAGAGAACGGAAACCAGTAACAGAATTCTGGCAGGTGGGACACGTGGCGGGGAGAAAGAAGGATCGGGGTCATGCCGGGGTACAACAACGTGACGGCGTCCCACGGATGTCAGATCTGCCCCAGAGGCCGTGGAAAATAAGGGCACCTGAGAGATCCTAGCAGTCCCTCATAAGACCTGCCAAAGAACTTCCCACTCACAGTAGCACTTCCCCAGGAAGTAAACTTGGTGCTGAGTTTCACTATAAATTGACTGTGATTTAGAGCAGCCTACCCACCAAAGCTGATAAGAAGTTGTGAACTCTGAGCATCCTTGGTGTGTTGACCCTCATGGGCCATAAATGAGGGATCTTTACTGAGGAATGGAAAATGGGACCGGCCAGAGCCAGTCGTTTGTGGGCTTATGGAACTCATTCCTACTATCCAGGGTGCAAACTTCAGTCCTTAGGTAGCACAACCAAATAACTGGTGTGTGTGCGCTTGCCCGGGAAGTAATAAAATTAATTTAGTAATTATTTTGCTGATCCTTTTCATAGTTAAAAGAGTTAGGTATTAGGCAGCTCCTTGTTTGGGGGAATAAAAGCAACAAAAATTCACCCTGGTAGAATTAGGTTTAGCACAGAAATTAACAAAGTGGCAGAAAACATCCTAAGGATTATCAAAACCACCAGTCAAGAAAGAGTAACTGATCCAGTTATTGGTCAAGGGACTGAGCCCCAATAGAAGAAATATGAAAATGACTCTCTAGGACTTTGAAGTTCTAGGTGGAAATCTTATAGATTTGGGTCAACAATATTTTCCCCTCACCTTCCAGTTGAAGATTATGACTGTAAGTCAGAGGGAAGATATGGGAGTATACAACAGACAGTGAGAAAGAACGGACCCAAATGATAGGCTGCTCTTAAAGAATATGAGGACTTTCTCTCAGTGTCCCAGTCACATGAGAGACTCAAATGGGACATGAGTGTCCCATTTACATGGGTAAATCCCATGTATTTTCATGTGATCATGCATCCATACACAGTCTCCCCTCTGCGTGAAACTTCCCTCCTTCATTCTCTCTTCATGGCATCTGAAGACAGCACAATGTCACCTCTTTTATGATGATGCCCAAGCTCTTCTGGACAGTCACTTTCACTGCTCCATACTCTTAGCACTTGGCAGTCACCTTATCCGGTATTTATCCCATAGTTACTTCTTTTATAAGCATCCTGTTATTATACCAGACTGTATATTCCTACAAATATGTTTTTTTAAATGTTTTAATTTGCATATAGTTACACACAATGTGACATTAGTTTTAGGATTACAACACAGTGATTCAACTTCTCTATATGTTATGCTACCCTCCCCACCAGTGTAGCTGCCATCTGTCACCATACACGTTATTACAATATCATTGGCTATCTTTCCCAGCTGTGCCTTTTATTCCCATGACTTATTCACTTCATAACTGGAAGCCAGTATCTCCCACTCCTCTTCACTCATTTTGCCCTGCCCCTCACCGTCCTCCCTTCTGGCAACCAACCATAACCAACCATACAGATGTTCTCTGTATTTACAGGTCTGATTCTGCTTTTGGTTTGTTTATTCATTTGTTTTGTTTTTTAGATCCAACATACGGGTGAACCCACAAATGTCTGCTGAAGGAAAGGGCAGACAAGTATGATCTCGTGGGCAGATTCTAAAAGGAAAATGGTTCAAGGGTGATATGTTCTTCTAAAACAAATTCTGTCAACTCCATCACAAATGGGTCTGTTGAAGAGGCAAAGCAGAAAGCATCTCAAGAAATAAATGTGTCCCAATGAGCTCAAGTTTTCAGTGGGCACGTACAAAAGGTGGCAGAGAGGCACAAAATGCAACAAGCAAAAGCAACAAGCAAAAGACAGAAAACTGTAAGAACAATGGAAATCTGAAGCCCAGAATGAGCCGATGTTTGTAATCAGTGCAAAGGAAAAATTCACAAGGAAATTTTAGGGATGTTGAGAGAATGAGGCTGCAAGAAGCAATACAGCCATTGGCCATGGCACGCTGGATGAAGTCAACTTAGAAGAGAGAGAAAGTAGACCTAGTCCACTCCAATGCTGCAGCTCTATCAAAGAGACTAAGTGAAAAACTAAAAAGGATAAAGCATCACAGCTAAGAAAATGAAATCCTGGATGAAGTCTCTAGCCCTATAAGAAACAATTCCCTGAGTTGTGGAACCATTGCCAGTAATCTCTGAAGAATCATAGAGAAAGACTGGAATTGGGAAAAAAAATTCTGGTTTTCAAAAGAAAAAAAAAACATATTCTAGAAATAGTACACTGAGCAGCTTGATAACGACTCCCTGAAAAATAAACTGACAGATATTAGACAAATCTTCTGTGATTAATTGAAGATAAATTGTTGACTGCCGGGAACCACCATGGGTATACGAAAATGAGTGAAAACTAACATAATTCTTTTTTTTTTTTAACAGTATTGCTAGATTTGGCATGTCAATGGGCATGACACAAGGTACAGTATATCAAGATTTCACTAAGGCCCTTGAAAATGTCTGACACTACCTTATTAAAAGATGGAAACAGAGAATTCAGTTAAGTGAACTTATGCAAGTTGATTTATAGCAAGTTGAAAGACTTAAAGATAATTATTTAATCCACCAATGATACTAATGTGCCATAATGCACACAGCTTTCCAATTCAGCATTTTCATCAACCACTTGGATAAGGACACAGAAAGCATGCTGTTCAGGTTGTATATCTGATCCGAGATAGGAAGGACAGGAAATATGTTTGATGTAAAAAATCAGCCTTCAAAATTTCTGGAAAATTAGAATAATGGCTGGAAAACAAACAAGATAAAATTAAAACTCTAATTCACAAGGGAAAAAACTTTTTTCCCTCAGTGTGAATACAACTGTTGTCAACAAACTAATACAATATAATGCTATATTAACAAAAATAAAAGGATAACAAGTAATATTCCTATCAATGCATTAATCAGACCAAACCGAGGTAGTAAAGAATCAAAAACCTGTCTTAGATGGAGAGATTTAAAAACTTAGAATATTTAGCATGGAAAAGAGAAGGTTCAAGAAGAAAATGATGTTACCTTCAAACATATATAATGATAATATATAAAAAGAGGATTTTATTTATTCTGTGTGGATCCTAAGTAATTGACAATAAGTAGAATAAGTTGAAAAATAAATTTTAACTAAAAACTTGAAAACAAATTTCTACTAACAAAAACTTTTCAATCAAGAAATGAGTAGCCTTGGGAGTCCTTGGGACACCCCCATTGCTGGAAAAGTTCAAATCCAGGTTGGAAAAGGCCTATTTGTCAGATGCAGTGGAGATTCTGTCCTTGGCATGGTGGCCCCGATGACCTTAACCCTTCAGCAAAAAGATTTTATGCTTCTGAAATTAGAAATGATGCCCATATCAAGAAGATGAGTAGAAGAAAAATGACATGTCAGGCCAACATGAACTGACATTTACTAAAGAAAATGCTCTTTTCTTTCTAATCTCTCCATCACTTCTTCCAGGCTCCCCGGGCATTACCTAATGACTACATTACCTAGTTCCTCTACACCCCACACCCACTGCTAGAGAGGGACTAAAGTTCCTCATCTGATGTGCCTATAAAATTAAGTCATTGTGAAACACTGCACTCAAAAAAGGTCTTGGAGACTGCCGTTAGAATTCTGATTGCAGGAAAAGAAATTTAACAGCTGTTATCAGAGCTGTGCAGACATAACCACTCTGCTGCACAATGTTTACTTGAAAATGCAGGAAGATTTGCTAATGGCTTGCTTTCTGTGCAGAGAAGAGGATACTACAACAGGCAACTCCAGAACAGTAGCTGCTCTCATCAAACATACTGCGCATCAAGCTCCTATACAGATGTCATTTCCCACAGCATTAAGATTAGCATTCTTCATTTAAAATAGACATGAACGATTAATGCTCACCTATAACAGAAAAGTTATATTAAAACACCAGTATTTTTTTTTTTTTTTAATTTTAGAGAGAGAGAGAGAGAACATGCACGTGAGCAGGGAAGCAGGGCGGGGGGGGGGGGGGGAAGAGAGAGAATCTTTTTTTTTAACTTTTTTTTTTAACATTTATTTATTTTTGAGACAGAGAGAGACAGAGCATGAACGGGGAAGGTCAGAGAGAGGGAGACACAGAATCTGAAGCAGGCTCCGGGCTCTGAGCTGTCAGCACAGAGCCCGATGCGGGGCTCGAACTCACAAACCGTGAGATCATGACCTGAGCCGAAGTCGGCCGCTTAACTGACTGAGCCACCCAGGCGCCCCGTGAGAGAGAGAATCTTAAGCAGGCTCCATGTTCAGTGAGGAGCCTGATGCAGGGCTTGATCCCACAATCCCTGGGATCACGACCTGAGCTGATGTCAGGAGTTGGACACTTGACTGACTGGGCCACCCAGGTGCCCCAAAAGGCCAATATTTTATTTTTAAAGATTTTTTTTTTAAGTTTATTTGTTTACTTTAAGAGAGAGAGAGAGAGAGCATGAATGGGGTAGGGGCAGAGAGAGAGGGAGAGAAAATTCCAAGCAGGCTCTGAGCTGCCAGCACAGAGCACTGTGTGCTCGAATTCATGAACTGTGAAATCATGACCTGAGACGAGATCAAGAATAAGATGCTTAACCGACTGAGCCACCCAGGTGCCCCACTAAACACCAATCTTTTAAAACCCAGTCACTTATAGTTTCTTTTTTAAATTCATATCAATAAAGAAAAAGCCTTAAACACTGAGGAATTCTCCAACTACCCTTTGACATATATTACAAAAGAGGACACATTACTGTTAAAAAAATTATGACAAAATTTCTACAAACTTCTAAATGAATATACTACAATTGAAATTTTCTAATATGGAATAGAATTGTTCTAATTATTTTTATACTATTGGAAGGCAGTATAGAAGTAGTAGTTAATAAAGGCCTAAGAGTTAAACACAGAAGGAAGAAATCCTGACTCCATTACTTATTAGCTATGTAACTTGGGGAGTTACTAGAGCACTCTAAGCCTGTTCTCTTGCCTGTCAAATAGGAAAATACCACCATCCACCTCATGGGTTATTATGGCGATGAAGTGAGGTCATATTTGTAAACCTCCTGGCATAGAGTGAGGAATCAGCAAAGAAGAGGGTAGAACCACCAATATATACAAGTATAACTTTAAACATGTTATAGACCCTGGATGGACAGTGTATAGGCAACCTGGCCTGGCTCATCTCCTGCTTTATTGCTTTGTTAATGTCCTCATGACTTTACATAAGGGTCACACATCAAGCTGGCCTCTCTGAGGAATCCCCCCCTCCACCTCTGATGGACCATCCCCATTAACTGACAAAATGCTTTACTTCTCTTCCTCCTCCATCTTTATAAACTTGCTGTCCTTGACCTCCACATCTCCCTCTTGCCATGATCCTAATTTTTGGCTTCCTTTCCCAGCCAAGTTCCCAGAAGAATTGCCTAGAAGCTCTATGTCCATTCGCTTACTTCCCATTTATATTACACTGGCTTCCCTCACTACTGCACTGAAACTGTTTTCATTCAATCAGTGACGTCCAAGTAGCCAAACCTAATGGATACTTTTCAGTCCTCATCTCAATTTACCTCTCAACTCTCATGACCATTCTCTCTTTCTTGAAATGCTTGCTCTTTGCTCCTGGCTGCTGTAATTCCGTCTCTTTTGGATTTCATCCTACTAGACCACTAAATGTTGGAGTTCCTCAATTCTGTTCCCCATTCCTAAGTTCTGTTCTCTTTTCACGTTACATTCTTTCCCTATATGATCTCATCCATTCACCTGCTGGCTGGGCCCAAGAACTCCTCAATTTCTATCTCAGCCCAGACCACTCTGCTTTCATTCCAGGTACACATACCCAACTATACATTTACTGGTTCCACTTGGATGTCTCATAGGCATCTCAAAATTAACACATCCAAACTTAAATTCTTGAGATTCCCACTCAAAGTTGTTATTTTCCCAGTTTTCCCATTTTATTTAACGGCATCTCTATTCCTCTGGTTGCTTAATCCCAGTTCCCAAACTTGGCCAACAACCCCCCGCGTGACTTGCCCCACTTCTCCACCCTTTTTGTGCAATCCTCCCCTAAAGCACTCTGTTCCAGCCACACTGGCCTTGTTGCAGACCCAGGAATCTGCCATGCCTTCTCCCCACTTAAGGTTTTTGAATCTAAGTGTTTCCTGTACTTAAAACAGTCCCCTCCATTTGTTTTTCCCCAGCCCTTCTCTTAAACACACATTTCATCTGACAGATCCTGCCCATACCAAGATCAGCTCAAATATCATTATTCTCTAGAAGTCTTCCTTGAATATCACTCCTATCTAAAATGGATACTGCCCTTAAAATTCTTTGGAACATCCTGTTGTTTTCCCTCATGGCAAACTCTGAAATTTCTAATGACATATGCATTTATATTTCCATATTTAATGTCTATGTGAAAAGTAATCTCTGTAAGAACAAGCCCCACGTTTGTTATGTTCATTATGTTCACCACGCTACCCTCTGGGCTTAACTCGTGTAGGCACGTAAGGTCTTTCTGAATATAAGCCATGCACAAGTTTCTCCCCATAACACAGAATATATTTCAAACCCAAGGATAAACACTATATGACTTTAATAAAGTCTCACATTTGAGTAAGTCAAAGAACTGAGAGATATCTTAGGTATCTACTTGCATCAGATAATATAAAAACCAAAATGAGCACTTATTCAAACTTAGAAAAAGGTTTTTCTGTGCATTAAAAATAAACAGGAAGAAAGTCAAGATTATGTAGAATACGTTCATAACTCAATTAATTTTATAATATTAAGTTTTCAGTGACCTGTTAAGACAGCACAAATTGAGCTTAGATTAAATACGTGTGTTTATAACTAATTTTTATGTTTAAAAAAATCCATATATTCTTATAAAAGAAAAATAGTTATATGTTGACATATATATAGTATGTATATGCTACTTGTTTTTACTTTTAAAATACATTTACTCGGGGCGCCTGGGTGGCTCGGTCGGTTAAGCACCCGACTTCGGCTTAGGTCATGATCGCACGGTTTGTGAGTTCGAGCCCCGCGTCGGGCTCTGTGCTGACCACTCAGAGCCTGGAGCCTGTTTCAGATTCTGTGTCTCCCTCTCTCTCTGCCCCTCCCCTGTTCATGCTCTGTCTCTCTCTGTCTCAAAAATAAAAATAAACGTTAAAATTAAAAAATAAATAAATAAATAAATAAATAAATGGAAAGATATAATTAGGAAGTTGAAAATATTAAAAAAAAATAAATAAAAATAAAATACATTTACTCTTATAAAGGAAAAATGTTCTGAAATCCTGATAATATACATTCAGGACTGTGGTTAAAAAAATTAAATTTCTCTCATTATCGAGTAAAAATAGTTGATTTAGCAAAGTAAAAGGAAACATCCCCCACAACACACACTTAAAAAAAAAAATGATGGAGCCATTGAAATGGAGATGACTCAGTCCCCAGTGACCTCACCAGCATCTGTTTCAATTACCTCTGAAAATGAAATAACCAAATTACCATTTAGCTTTCTGCTGTGCTAACAAAATTAATCTGGAATATCAAAATTCATCTGCTTTAAATTATATATTATACAACTTCTAAACCAAAACCTCTTCTAGCTCTAAAGTGTGAAGAATATGCACCATGGATGTCATAATCGACAGTAACATAGTCCCAGAGACACAGGAAAAATTAATAAAATGATTAATGACTTAGCTCTAACCATCCTTGACAGTGAGTTAAATCATGCCACCTATTCAAAATTGGAATCAATTTTAAGTCTGTCCTACTTTGTATGATACATGTGTTCTTGAAAATACATATGCAAACTATATTTTAAATGCTGTAGAGTGATTCAGAAATATAACCAGTTTTTTGGTTTTTGTTTTGTTTGTAGTATAGAAAAGAATATCTAAAGCATGAATAACTCATCTGTAACTTAGGTGCTTCCTAAGTTCACATGATCATATTTTGGTCATCTAGTCTGTCAAGTATTCCATAAATACAAACTAATAAATACCATTTTAAAAGTCAGACATATCACAAGGGGCGCCTGGGTGGCTCAGTTGGTTAAGCGTCTGCCTTCAGCTCAGGTCATGATCTTATGGTTCATGAGTTCAAGCCCCACATCTGGCCCTGCACTGACAGTGCGGAGTTTGCTTGGGATTGCCCCTCCCCCTGCTCATGCTTTCTCTCTCTCTCTCTCTCTCTCTCTCAAAATAAACTTTAAAAATAAAATAATAGATGTAATCCATTTTCTTGTTCTTGTTCTTCTATATCTTCTTCATATGCTATGTTCACACCTAAACAATTTGTCTCACAACCAACAAGCTACATTTCTCATTTCAGTCCATGTTAGGCCCACCTCAAAGTCATCTTTGATTCTTTTTCCAAGTGAAATAAGGTACACCATTCTAGTAACGGAACCACCGAGGAAAGACCTCCTTTTTGCTCTCCACTAATTTCTGCTTCAACGGAAGCTAAATCCTGCCTTGCTTTGGGAGGAGACCTAGGGTTCTCCCAATCCGACTAACTCATCTTCCCTTTTTGTTTCAAGGACACTTGGATTCATCCTCAATGGTACTAACACACTGGTCTGCTTCATTTGCTGCTGGATCACACTGCAAACCGTGAACCATGTGTCTTGCTTGGTCTCTTCTGAAACTTGGCCTGTTACCCTTTTTGCTACCAATTTCATTTAAGTGTGGGAAAGAAAAAGCTAGAACAAGTAGACAGGGCTGCTACAAATTCACTGGTATATCACTTAATGAGTTAAAAAAATATAGGGCATCAACCATTTTGTTTATGCAAACTTTACTCGAACCAGTCAATGAAGGAAAAGGGAAGTAAAAACGCATAAACACATGACCCATGGCTTAAGCACCACACATCTTTACAACAAAAGGGCTCAAGCAAAGAGCATCTCAGCTTGTTAGGACCTCTAACTATGCATCTAGAGAGGAAATAATAGGGGACTTCTTGCCACATCCCCAAAAATAGAAAGGTCAGGAGATTGGTGGCATTTTTGTTGGTACGTAGAGATTTTCAAAGTTCCCTTGAAAGACCAGAGATTCCCTACTTTGTTCCAAAGTTCCTAAAAACAATTTTGCATTGAAAATCCCCAAAAATAATAGTTTAGGGCATCTGGGTGGCTCAGTCGGTTGAGCGCTTGACTCTTGGTTTCGGCTTAGGTTATGATCTCACAGTTCGTTGAGATTGAGTCCTATGTCAGGCTCTGTGCTGAGAGCACTGAGCCTGCTTGGGATTCTCTCTCCTCTCTGCTCCTCCCCCACTTGCTCTCCCTCTCTCTCAAAATAAATAAATAGACTTGAAACAAAAAGAAAAAAGAAAATCCCACTTTAGTACTTTAATATATTTAATCTTTAAATCAGTCTCACTTATCCTCCCATGGATAACTGATAAAATTCTATAAATTCAATTCAAGATAGTTTAATGAAGAATATGGTATAATGATTATAGGTATGGGCTGTGAGGTCTAGCACAACAGGGTTGAGTCCTGGATCCTATGTGACCTGGGTCCTATGTGACTGTGGGCAAATTCCACAACATCTATAATAAAGCTTAGCAACTTTATCTGTGATTAGAATAACAGGACCTACCTCATGGAGTAATCAGAAGATTACATGAATACACAAATGTGTCTCTGTTACACAGTTCAACAAATGCTAGCTACCATTCACAGTGAATGACTGTTAGATGCAGGGCATAAAGCTAGACCTTGTCAGGAATATAAAAATGAAAAAGAACGGACAAAAACAACAAATAAAGTAGAGAAGATGACAGCGTTATGGGTACATTCAAAGACAGACTGTACGAAGAACGTCAAGAGAAGGCATTAGGAGGCCTATCAATGCCCTCTGAGTCCAGCGGCAGGGGAGGGCACATCTACGTGCATGTGTGTGTGTGTGTGTGTGTGTGTGTGTGTGTGTGTGTGTGTAGGGGTTAAGAATTAAATGAAACAGGAAAAGCGTCAAGGAGACAGTGTCACAATTACAGATGGGTTTGTTGTCACTGCATATAGGGAGAAGATGGTGATAGCAAAGTTTATTACACAAATGTGTAAGACATGTACAGAAAATCAAAGTAGGACATAAAGACAGAAAGGTAGGAATGAGCCATATGGTCTCGAATTTGAGAGACGAATTTGAGATTCAGAAGTGACACATCTGAACTGTGTCTCAGGAAGACTAATCTGGGAAGATGTGTGGGAAGATACGTACTTAGCATCTGAT
This sequence comes from Panthera pardus, assembly GCF_024362965.1. Lineage (NCBI taxonomy): Eukaryota > Metazoa > Chordata > Mammalia > Carnivora > Felidae > Panthera > Panthera pardus. The sequence goes on from NW_026526732.1 coordinate 38,587,417, forward strand.
TTATGAGGGTAGAAGGGGTGACTGCTGGAATTTTCAGATACGAGTTTCAGGGGAAAAGAAAGAAAAATTCCTACTAAAATAACCGACAACTGGAGTCCACGCATGAGCTAGGAAGCTCCAGAGCGGCGAGCAAAAAGCATTTTCTGGTTCAGAACTCAATTTTCGCACACTGAAGAGTCACTGTACCAGCAATAATGAAAGTTTTCAAAGGCTTGTGCCAAACTGTCTCAAGCTGAGACAGTGCCAAATTTCAGACAAATTCAGAAATTAGTTCAGTTGAAGTCTTCCCCAACTGTCAGCAACATTAAAAAATGAGGCGGACAGCTTAAATCATTTACTTTTTCGAGGACTTTGGTCTTATCTGTGTCTAGAGTCTTGGGTCTTTCACTGAAGGCTGTAGCCACAGCATATTTATGGACAAGTTTCAAGGGACATATAAACTCCCTGAAAATTTAAGCCTGTGTATTTATTCTTTCTTTTTCTCATTTATTCCTATATTCCTCATTAAGACAGCATGCTCTGATGTTATTAGGTCTTATTTTTCACTGGAACTTGTTCTAAAGACTTTATATATGTATTTTAATTCAGTAGGTCCTCCAACAATATCATGAGGTAGGTACTACTGTTATTATTCTCATTTTAGAGAAAAATATACCCAAGGCCCCACAGCCAGTAAATAGTTCTACAGAGGAGAAACCTACCGGAGGCCCACAAACAAAAGTTCCCCAGGCTTCATAATCAAAATAGTTCCATTTGGTGGTTTTGTTAGGTTACAGCTTCACTGGGTCTCACTCCAGAATCTAGGACAATCCAGATTAGCCTGAGATTTCAAGGAAGAGGACACATGCTTTTTTGTCACTGATCCTTGAAATTAGTTTTATAGGGAGCCATTACACTGCACTGGGGGGAAATATATTTATATAACAGGTACTTTATGTACAGCTGTCTTTAAATAATTAGCTAATATGTATTAGATCAACAATTTTCAAAGAAATTTGTTGTTCAAAGAGGAAAAATAACCTCACTCTCAGGATACTAACCTCCAAAGACTCTTCTAAAACAATGAGTTCTTTTGATCCCACAGATCTTTTGGCCCACAATAAAAAATAATTGTAAACTGTGATTCAAGATATATGTATACTTGTATATATTTAAAACAAAATTTTCATAAAATATTATTGATTCTGACTACCTACAATGCACTCTGATATTTTATATTCAGTCTAGCATTAGTCCAGACTAATCTATTCTCTTCCATTCCATTAAAAAAAAAATGCTGGTTCTCATCCACTAAACTGATTTCAGGATGCCCCGATGGGTTGTAACCTACAGCCTGAAAAGCAGTATACTACATGGAATTAAATCAAGTAACTGCCTATTCCTTAAAAACAAAGCAAAAAAGCATGACTCTATCTGTTAATGTCTAAATGTTCATAAGCCTTTTCTTTAATCTGTAGAAAAAAGTTAATGATTTCCTAAAAACATCAGCAGCTCAAACTTGACCATGGATATTTTTCCCATTAATGAATGACAAGCAATATGTAAATGTTCTCTTAAGAGCTGCTTGATCTGAACTCAATCAAAATAATAGGAAACATAAGCCTTAAACAACATTACAGCTCATTCAAGAGTTTAATTGGTAATTAGTAATATTTTCAAATAAAGCACAAGCTGCTCTTTTATGCAAAATGTTTAAAAATATTCTTAATCTCTAAGATTAATAAAATTGCTGAATACAAAAAAATCTATAGTAATAAAAATTAAGGCTCACAAACCACTTAGGTTCTACATTCAAAAAGCCGTTTTAAATATTCTCAGTCTTTCAGTTGGTCAAAAAAGACTTAACAAACTTGCTACATGCCAACCACTATTTATTTAACAATGTAACATGGAAGGAGCACTGACCTATAGCAGAGTCCCACCCTTCCAGATGGCTCATTTGGGGGGAGACTGAGTGCAAACACATAAACAAGAGCTATGGATATCACACACGGAAAGTGTTCCTGGGCAGTGCTGTGGATCACTACAGGCACTAATGGCAACAGCCATCTTGGATGGTTCTTAGAAACTGAAATCAAATATGGTTTCCAGTAAAACCAACTAAAACACTTCCAAACCCATGTACAATTTTCCCTACTTACCACATTATGATGCTACTAACATGTTCTAATCCCCCTCTCAAAGTACAAATTAATGCTTAAGGCAATGTAAACTGAGAAATATGGAATAAAGAAAAACAATCAGTGATACAGACAAAGTAGACTGGGATTCAGGGCTCAGATCGTCGATTTAAAGGCTAAGTGATTTGAGGCAAGGTATTTAACCTCCCAAACAACAGATCCATCATCTGCATTTATATCTACTCATATGATCATTGTGAAGATAAAGTGAGAGAATGCACATGAAGGTACTTTGTAAAGTGCCAAAAAATGTTATTATTATCAACTTTTATTAGATCACTAGACAGAGAGAAACTGAGAGAATAAAATATTAACCAAATATGAAGCCAGTACAGAGTTAACACTTACCAACACTTAAAACAGTTCTATTTGCTTTTCATGTACCAACTCAATTAAAACCTGCATTATGACTGAATATCTGAATCCAACTACTGGTAATAAGAAAGTTTCTCCACAAATCTTGGACACACTAAGGTTCTACTCTAACGGTCCTTGGCCAGCAGGAAAAAACAATCTACAGACTGTTAATTAAAGGAAGGGCAAGAGTTCACATCACACCACTCCACCCATGTGGTATATTCATTCTTAGCACAGGCATACCACAAAGTGGCAGCTCTTTCCTCGAGTTCAAAGACAGCCTTTGTGGGGCTAGAGAGGGGGAGCCCTCTCTGTATCCTCAGCAATGCTGCACATCAACCAACCAGACCCATCCAGTTGACACCTACCACTGGATCTTAGACTCTACTTGCCCAAAAGGGCATTCTGGGTTTTTCTGTCCAAATGTATTTCTGCATTCATTTCTATCATAGGCAACTACTCTTTTCAGATAAGAGCAAACCTAGCGAGTAACGTGGATATCTGCAATGTAAAACCCTGACTTACATGGGTGGGATATCCAGACTACATGTTTCCTACTGCCCTAGTTGGTTAATACTCTGATGTTAAACTTGACAAGATGTAGTATGGAATGTCCTCAAGCCATAAACAAGTTTTGTTTTGTTTTTTTAAAGGTCATTTGGGGGAGCGTGGGTGGCTCAGTCATTCGAGTGTTCAACTCTTGATTTTGGCTCAGGTCACGATCTTGCGGTTCTTCAGACTGAGCCTTGTGTCGGGTTCCTCACTAACAATACAGAGCCCTCTGGAGATTCTCTCTCTCTCAAAATAAATAAACACAAACTTCTTAAAACGTTTTTAAAAAGGTCACTTAGAACTTAGGATGTACTTCTGCACATTAATTCACAATGCTGTGAACCGACCTGTGTTCTACAGGGCCCGACGTACCACTAAGTTGCCACACTGCCAAGGGCAGTATTGCAGAGCGTAAGGTGTGGTTGAAGAAGGACAGAGCTGGGCTCCAATCCTGCCTCACCTGCCTGTTGTATAATCTCACTAAAATTTATTCAACTTCTCTGAGTCTAAATTTCCATAGCAGGCAAATCATATTTGGATATGAAAATTATGTATCAGAGGCTTGGTGTGAAGGGAACATGGACCAGTTTTCCCAATCTTTTTCACAGGAAAGCATGCACAGAAGAGGACAGTACTCACACTGCACCCTGGAGTAAGATGCTACTCATGGCGAAAGGTGACCAGCCTATGTGGTCCTGCATAGCCGGCCACTCTAAAGGCTGAGGGGTTGGTGTCTGTGGCACGTACGCCTGAGACATAAGAGTGTGTCAAACCCAAGTGGTGAGGCTCTGATTACCAGTAAATATACATAAAGTGGTCTGCTGTGAGCCCAGCAGATCACTGACAATTTCCCCTCATAGGCTTGGGCTCCTACTCTGAAATAAAGAGAGTGCCCTAGAATTCTCAAAGCCCTTTGGACTATGTAATTCCACTTTATACCATTCCAGAACCTGGCTGTGCTGAGAACAACGTACGTTTGTGTGATTCCACTGTGGACCGTTATGATTCCTCCTGCCTCCCCAATTTGAACAACAAGAGCAGCTCATGGGATGAGTGGGGTATCAAGAAGAGGATTTCCGGGTGAAGATGGAGGTGCAGGTAAGCACAGAAGCTAGAGTCAGAGGTGACTGAGTACGCACTGTGCCCAGCATTCTGCATATGTTACTTTAATCTTCACAGCTATCTTGGTTTGGTTTTGTTTGGAAGAAGGAGCCACACAACGTATTATGCATATTTAATAAGAAGACTATCCAGTGGGTTCCAATATCAGACTCCAAATCCTCCTCCCTAGAAGAAGGGGTCAAACCTCAATCAGTGTAGACAAGGACCAGACCTGATTCAACTGTGGTCCTCCTCCTTTGGACTTCATCTCCTTGGTTCAGGCTGGGAAGTTTCCTTCTATCACAGCCATTTTGTTAGTGGATTATTATTAGCCACACTTAACAACAAGAAATGCAGGGTGAAATTTAGAAAACTTGGCCAAGGTTATTTACTAGACTGGTTTTCAAACACTAGGTGTTCTGCTGATGGGTCAGAGGTTCAAGGATGAAGAACCACCAGGGTAGAGGTTGGGGATGGAAGCCAGGGGTGTCAGAGGAGTGGGGGTCGGAGCTCGCTCGGCATCCTGCACCCTTCAGGGTTTGGGGTGGGAGAGTGAGGCAGAAAGAAGAGTGTCATTCCCCTCCGTGCTTCACACCACTGGCTCTGAAGGTGGTGGGTTAGAAGACAGCAAGTGGCAGCAGGATCTCTGCCTCTCCTGAGAAGCAGGAAAGAGTGGGAAGAGGCCAGCAAGTCTAGGGAAGAGGGACTTGTATGAACAAGACAGAGTCTACTGGTCTCTACTGCTCAGTGCCTATTCACAAGGCCTGTCAGACCTTATCAGAGGGGAAAAGTAAATGTACAAAATACCACTTCGGGTTAACTGAAAATAGATTGTTGATATCCTAAATTAACCCTCAATCCTGAAAGCTAGGTTTTTAAAAAGTGTTCAAACACACAAAGAACATAAAAGGACCTGCACAAAAATCAATAAATGGGTTCTAAATTCTGCAAAAGCTAACTAATGTCAAAGACAATGTGGAAGAGTTCTGTGTGGCACTATTGAAGAAAATACCTACATTCTAACTCGAAGGGGAAGGGAGAACAGAGGCCACAGTGAATAATGATGACTCCACATAACACAGGGAGTATAATTTGCTTTAGTAATTCATTTGCTTTCAAGATATGTCATGTATCAAGGAATTAATACACACAAATATAATATACCAATTTTGTATACACAAATTCTTTGCAGAAGCATGGGGAAAGGTCTCATGAATCATTCGATCTGGAATAGACAACTGGTATAAAACACCACCAAAGATCTGAAAACTAGGTGGGTCCAGGCCAGGAGATCCTGAAAACTCCTTGGTACTCATCCAGAATAAATCTACCTACTAGTGATGCTAATTCACCCTTCCATTTAGAGTTAAATAGGCACATTTCAAGATAAATTATAAAAAAGGAAGTAATGGGTGATCCTCAAATCACTAATTTCAGTCTAAAATTATTAAAATATGGTCTGTTAAACTTAACTTTGTTTGATGCTAAATTCAGAGAGAGGGAGAGGTACATCAACAAAGGAGGTAGAGTAAGGATTATTTACCAAACACAACCATACAACGTTTATGAAATGATATGGTTAAATAGTACACCAAGAAAACAGAAAACAGAGGCTATTTAATTACATGGAAGGGAAAAGGGATGAGGGAGGGGAACAGAGTGTAACATTTAAAATTTAAAATTTTTAGGGTTTCAGAAACATATTATGGTAATAGGTAGAAATAAGGACAAATCTTCCTTTTGATATACTCTGCACACTAGTAGAGATTTGTGTAAGGTAGTGTGAGTTCATCAATTCAGCCTTACCCTTGGTCTGACTTTACAGTCTGCTGTAGAAATCTTGCCTGGACTGCCCATAGGCACACCGCTCCAGAGAAATCAGCCCTATGTTGTCAGAAACTGACTTTCAAGTGGGTCCTATTGGGAATTCCACATTATGGCAATTCCATAGTTCAGTCAGAAAGCATTTGAAAAGATTTATAACTTTGGTTGGCTCTTTTCTGATAATGGAGGGCTATTTGGTTTGCCTTTTGCCTTTAAGAGCTTGACCATTTTTGGCCACCAAAGCATTGTAACAACTAAACTACAGTTTGTTTGTTCTCTCTCTCATTTCCCAGTAACTAATCATGTTAATGTGCTGTTAGAATAGCATCCCTGACTTTTTGTTCTTGGCCTGTTATCCTTACGCTCTGAAGGTCATACTTAATTTTTGGCTATGTTTTCCTTTTCATTGTTAGAATACTTCTCACAAGAGGTCAAGGCAAGCATGACAATTAAATTTTACATTTTTGAGCTGAAAAAACTGTGCTGTTCTTCCAGAAGGGTTTCATCTTGCATTGTAATGAGAGGTGGTTAACATTGAGCAGATTGCTTGTGAGCCACTAGTTACCCTCATCGTTGGAATCAGTTTAGATTTAAACTTAGAAGTCACTACAGCTTTGAAATCACTACATAGGGTATCCATAGGCAGAAAAATAAAAAAATAACTTTGAATCAAACTCATATCCCATATAAAAATTAATTCAAAATGGATGGCTGAGGGGATGCCTGGGTGGCTCAGTCGATTAACTGTCAGACTCTTGATTTCGGCTCAAGTCATGATCTCACGGTTCATCAGTTCAAGTCCCACACTGGGCTCTGCACTGAGAGTGGGAAGCCTGCTTGGGATTCTCTGCCTCCTCTCTCTCTGCTCCCTCCCTGCTTTTTCTCTCTCTCAAAAATAAATAAGTTTTAAAAAATGGATGACCAACAAATATAAAACATAACAGTATAAAACTTTAAGAAAAAAAAGACAAAAGAAAATCTTCAGGACCTATGACTAGGTAAAGAATTAGACTTGATACCAAAAGCTGAATCCATAAAAGGAAACACTAATAAATTGAATCGCATCAAAAGTAAAAACTGATGCTCTCCAACAGAGGCTGCTAAGATGAAAACAAAAGCTATAGACTGGGAGAAAATACCTATAAACCATCCGTCAAAGGACTAGTATTTAGAATGCATAAAGAACTCTCAAAACTTAATAAGAAAACAGGCAAAAGAAAAGAAAAGACATTGCACTGATGATAGATAGATAACTAATAAGCACACAAAAAGATGTTCAGATTCTTCAGTCACTAAAGAAATGCAAATTAAACCAGGAGATACCACTACACATCTATCAGAATGGTTAAAATAAGAAAGAGTGACAATACCAAATGCTGATGAGGCTGTGGAGAAACTGGGTCATTTACGCAATGCTGATGGGAAGGCAGGTAAAGTGGTACAGACACTCTGGAAAAGAGTATATGGCAGTTTCTTACAAAATTAAATATGCACGTCACATCTGACCCAGCAATTCCACTCTTGGGCATTTATCCCAGAAAAATTAAAACCTGTATTTACACAAAAACTTGCACACAAATTATCTCAGCAGCTTTAGTTGTAATAGCTCCAAACTGGAAATAAACCAAATGTCCTTCAGTGGGTGAATAGTCAGAAAATTATGAGATATGCATACCATGGAATACTACTCAGCAATAAAAACAAACATTATTGATACATGCAACATCTTGGACAGACCTCAAGTCTGAAAGTCTGTGTACCCCCAAAATGTGTATGTTCAAACCTAATGCCAAACGTGATGGTGTTAGGAGGTGGAGCCTTTTGGGGGTGATTAAGTCATGAGGATAGAGCCTTCACAGATGGGATTAGTGCCCTTATAAAAGAGGTATGAGAAGGCTCCTTGCTCCATCTGCCATGTGAGGTTAGAGCAAGAAGATGGCCTTGTATGAACCATAGAGAGGGCTCTCACCAGACGTAGAACCTGGAACCCTGGTCTTAGACTTCCAACCACCAGAACTCTGAGAAATAAATTTCTGTTACTTGTAAGTCACCCAGTCTGTGCTGCTTTGTTATAGCAGTCTTAATGGGGTATAAAACATAAGAATTGCACTAAGCGAAAAAAAATCTAATCTCAAAACGTTACATATTATGATTCCATTTATATAATATTTTCAAAACAACAAATTACAGCAACTGAGGACAGATCAGTGGTTGTCAGGGGTAGCAAGTATAGGGAAGGAAGTGAATACAGCTACAGAACGGTAGCACATGAGATCTTTTTGATCAGTATCTTCATCGTTGATGTGGCCACAGAAATCTATACATATGATGAAATTACATGAACTAAATACATACAAATACACAAATGAATGCTTGTAAACCTGGTGACATCTGAATAAAGTTGGTGGAGTGCATCAATGTCAATTTCCTAGTTGTGATACCATAGGATAGTTACATAAAGTGTTACCATTGTAGAAACTGGATAAAGCGCACAGGATATCTCTCTGTAGTATAGCCTACAACTATATGTGAATCTACAATTATCTCAAAATAACACATTTTTTAAAATTGCTATATAGTTCTTATTTATTCTAAGTGCCCTCTTTTTAATGTTTCACTCATTAGATGCCTGATTTCTTCCTTCCCCTATCTTGCTACTCTCTGTAGTCTTAATAGTGGAAAACATTTCACTGCAATTAGTCATTTAACTCTTGCCTTCCCAAAACTCTTATTCATACTTTACTATTACTAACTGGAGCACACCTTTTGGGAACAATGCTATACTTGAATAGTAACTCTTCAATGCATGAAATGGTCAAAATACTTTCCGAATCTTGGTTACTCCATTGGTAAAATAGGGGGAAACCTAGGTTAGGTTTCCTGTGAAGAAAAACAAAATAGTAAGTAAAGTACTTTGCACATAGTAGTTCCTTAAATGTTCATCGCCTTTATTTTCCTATTAACAATCTAAAACCTAGCTTAGGGGTGCCTGGCTGGCTCAGTCGATAGAGTATGTGACCCTCGATTCCAGGGTTGTGAGTTCGAGGCCCTTTCTTAAAATAAGTAAGTAAGTAAGTAAGTAAGTAAATAAATAAATAAATAAAGTAAAACCTAGCTTAATTTCTGGGTTAAAAACCTAACAAAAAACTGTTTTTCAGTTTCCAAGGCTTACATTTGGAAAACGTGAAATGCCTCTTTAACAAGCACAGACAGAGGATGTGGTGAGGCTGAATTCAGTTCTTAAAAAATATTTCAACTTAGGAGACCATAATGATAGTTAAAAAAATTGTTTTATATTTATTTATTTTTGAGAGAGAGAGACAGAGCGTGAGCAGGGGAGGGGCAGAGAGAGAGGGAGACACAGAATCTGAAGCAGGCTCCCAGCTCTGAGCTGTCAGCACAGAGCATGATGCGGGGCTCAAACCCACAAACGGCGAGATCATGACCTGAGCCCAAGTCAGACACTTAACCAACTGAGCTACCCAGATGTCCTAACCATAATGATAATTTTAAACCTATGTGTTCTCACTTTGAGTGAGACTCACTTTGAAAACATTCTTTCTGTCAAAATGGTGTTTTAGCGTATCATTCATTTTATTATGAAGAGTAGCTGCCCAATATATGGTTAAATCTATAAAGAGTAACCGATCATAAAAACCAGATTATATCTATTCACAAACAAACAACTGTATGTTAGATGAATTCAGCTTTAATAATGACACAAACTCCAATGGTGGAAATGCATCCATTCCATCTACCCACAAAAATACTTTTTAGTAACAGAATCCTAACAAGGCAATAAGCTTTCAAGATGTCATAGATTTTCAGTTACTAAACCAATCAAGCTACCAAGCAGCAGGAACTAAGCATTTAGGATCTAAAATTCAATATAGGATGCTAAATGTGGGGATTCTGAGCAATGTGCAGCTCAGTGCATAATGACAGTTAGATTCTCTGAGCAACAGTGGCCTGAGAGAACTGTCAAAGGCAGAAAGACAAGAACCAAATGTTACTCCTCTACTGTAAGCAAGTAAAAGGATGACACAAAGCATATTTAACTTCTATTAGCTGCCTGCTTTGTTTATGAACACTTACAAAACACAGAATGCCAAGTCATACTTGAGGACAAAGTCTTCTCTCAAACATTTTCTTAAAGTACTGATAATTTTGCAAAGCAATGCTTACCGAGCAAAATAACTTTGTTTTCGTTCCTTCTTCTCTTCCTTGGTATCCATAATATACAATCAAAATGCAAAGTATTTGGAAAAGTCCTTCTTTTTAATCAGCGAGTCATAACCCTACAATAAAAAAAAAAAACAAAGTGACTATAAATCAAGAAGTTTGTAATAGCCAGTATGAAGAAGAAAGCAGAGTGAAGATACATGGCCCCACCACAAACAGAAGATAAACTTTAAGCTATAAAATGCAGTCATGTTAGTAATACACGAAATGCAAATACTCATGGAGGGTAATAAAAACCCACAATTAGAATGGAGGTGTTAAACTAACATAAAAGGTAGATAGGAAAATAAACTGAAGTATTTTCCTCATAATCAACAATTATTTCAAAATGTGCTAAAAGGAAAACCACTGATTTTTGAAGATTTTAGGCTGCCTCTGCAGAATCTAATTATTTTTTTTTAATTTACAAACTCATAATCATTTTTTACAAGTAATTAATAATGAATATGTCTCATACATAATTTTGAAAAATGGATCACTTAGGTGTTTTACAAGAATGTTCTTTCTTTAAAAATAACATCAGTGTTCCATTTTATTTTCGGAAACATGCCAGTGACTACATCCCACTTGAGCAAATGTGGAAATGAAAATACAAAGCCTCAGGAAGTTATTCTTCAAAATGGCTTTAAATGCCTGCTCTGCCTCTCCCTCTCCCTACCCTGCTATCCTCACCTATGCTTCCCAGGAGCGGCTTAAACCTATAATAAAAGGTTGTCTCCAGATCAATCTTCCTTAAACACCACTTTCATCATGCCACTCCCCTGCTCAAAATTTCCAATGTCTACTTACTGCCTGATTCACAAACCTAAATGTTCTGCAAAGCATTAACATTTCCTAAAATCTGTCCCCTCATCCTAAGGGGTATCAAAGTTAAAGCAAAGAATGTTCATCGATCAAAATTACTTGCTAATTCATTTCAATTCAATGAACAATTTTTCTTTAAGATTTCATTTTTAAGTAATCTCTGCACCCAATGTGGGGCTCAAATCCACGACCCCGAGATCAAAAGTCACATGCTCCACTAAGTCAGCCAGGGGCCCCTTCAATGACAATTTAATTCACATACATATTCGATGGAAGGCACTGTGATAAAAATCAGAGGCCACAGATACATAAGCCACGATATTTGCCCTAACAGAGTTTATTGTCTTACAAGGGAGATGCTTAGGATGTCAAGTCAATGGGACACCGACAGCTAAGGCGGTGGCACAGGTGCTCCTAGAGCCCAGAGGAAGAATACTCAGCCTTAGGCAGGGCCCCCCCCCACACTCCCCATGCACCCCAAGATTTGAAGGATGAGTATGGGTTTCTTACTTGAAGGGTTTCCTGTGTTTTTCCTAGTAGGACACATATTTCCCTGCTGCTCCAGGATTAAATGCGAAGCAGGGCAATGGTGGGGTGAGGATGAAGACATGGGCAGGATTAGGGTCATGGCAGGCCTTTTTATGTCACACTAAAGATCTTGATCTTAATCCTAGCTATGAATTGTGTGCCGCCCACCCTTTGCTGCTCCTATGTCAGACGTCACGAAGCAAATCGTGCTGCGCTCGCTACAGACATTACTGAATTGATCAACATGAGATAAAAGCAATTTTCTCATCCCTGATGTACATGAAAGAAGTTGCCAGAGCATTTTACATGAGGGAGTGTGATATACCCAGGCTGTAAGGATGGACTTGAGAGGGTTGAGAACAGCATGAAATAGATCTGTTGGGAAGAAATGACAGACGGTACAATAGTTCAAAGAGGAGGACCCACACTTAGGCAGCAGAATCCAACACAGAAAGACGGGGGAATGCATTCAAGAAATATTTAGGCAAATGAGTCAAGACCTGGTGACTCATTCAGCGTAGACAACATGACAGAGGCAAGATGAAGAATGCCCTCCAAATATGTGCTTGAGGGGCCAGGTGGAGGGTGACACCACAGATATGATACGATGGACGTGAAGCAGGCAGGCTGGGTGTGGGCTGGGGGCATGGAAACAGATAAAAGATCAATTTGGGACACGTTGCCTTTGAAGTGCCTGTGGGATAGTCAGCTGGAGACATTCACCAGACATTTGATTACGTTTAAAGTACACGAGTGCAGTGAGGGCTAGGGAAAATGGTTTAGAAATTATCAGCATATGGTTGTGGTTAAATAAAAAAAAAAAGAACGACAGCAAGCAAGCGAGCAACAGTATGATGATGATAACACTCTGCGAACACACCGCTACACCTAAAGCCCTGAATGGAAACAACAGGGCTGCGTTCTCCACTCCTACTGTCTTACCTCCACGTCCCTGGCATGTACCTTGCCCTCAAGGACTTTATCAACCGGTAAGGAAAATAAGATAAAAATATGTGTGCAATAATAAATAGATATGTGTGCAAATAACTAGAATAACAGGTAGTAACCTGGAGCTGTCCAAAGAAGTAAGCATACAAAAGACGCAAAGTTCCATTTTGATGGAGGTAATAAAGTAAGGCAGGGCAGTGAAAATTTGAACAGGTAAAGAGAAGGGAGAGACAGCATTCCAGAAAGAGAGATCAGCTGGGCACAGGTATGTACAGGAAAAGAACAAGACACAGTCAGGTAAGGACTGAGTAGCTACCAGGTAAGAAAAGGAAGCAATCCTAATGCCTGCCTACCGCGTCACTTACTTCAACATATCAGGCGCACGTTCTCTCTTCTAATCCTTACAACCATACTGTGAGTTTGGTATCCTTATTTCCACTAAACAGAGGCTGAGAGATACTAACTTCCCTAGCACCAGCTGTGGCAGAGCAGGGACTTAAAGCCAGTTTGGCGCACACTTCAATGCCTTTCAATAACCTGTGGAGCTAGAAACCTTTAGAAATGAGAAAAAGCAGTCTGGAATCAACAGCATCCAATGCCTCAGCACAGATTCCGCAGGTTAGAACAAATGGACCTGGGCCTTGGGGAAGGGGGTCACTGAGATCTCCAGCAGGACCATGTCAGCTCAGTGGTGGGAGTAGAAGCCATACCTCAAGGAATGAGCATTCATTCAAGAAGCTGGGTGATGACAGCAGAGAAAGGAAAGACAGTGGTGTCCAACGCTCCTGAGGTCAGTCTCACACTGTGGGCTGAACCCACTGGGGTCCCCTCCCTGCCCCCAACTCTGTACCTTAATCCCTATCCTTTCTCCAGCTTCAAGTGACTTGCCTACACTCCTCTGTGTGACCAGATCCCGCATAAGGCCCAGCTCTGCTCTAACGCCTTCCCTGACCTCTCGTGTGCTCTCTCTCTTCCTTAGGAGCTTAGTTCACTCGCCACCCAACACTCACCGTGAGGCACTTAGTCATTCACTGTGTGATGATGCCGCTTCACTTAGCCTCCTCGGCCACAAACAAACCAAAAGCCCCTTCAAGTCAAAAACCACCAGATTTCACAACTTCCTTTTACTTCCCTAAATACCTAACACAGAACCAAGCAGAAAAAAAATCCACATAAAAGCTAAGCAAGGAATCAATCCAGGATTGGAGCAAGGTCAATTATATGGCAAACAAATAAAAATCCGAGAACCACCGCCTGCCCCCCCTCCCCAATTAATAATTACTTGGGGGCAAGGGGTATAGATGCAAGCCAGTCTCTCTCTCAGACTCCAGGAAGGATGAGAATCCCAGCTCTCCGCCCTGCTCTGGGCCAGGTGGTTTATTTTAAAGTTCCTCTCCTGCACGCTGCCACATGTGATGCTCCCTGTTTATTAGATTTCTCCTCATGAATAAAAATGAAGTCATAACAATCTAATTGGAAAATTTTTATATTGCAAGCTGAGCCAGAAACTAATATTTGGTTCTAGTGGAAAAATATTGACAAAAATAAGCGCAAGAGAAAAAGATTAAATGATCCAAGAACTGACATCTGGTGCCGCTGTGTCTGTTTAGAACTTGCAAAGCTTCCCTTTTTTTAAATATTCTATTTGATAAATAAAAAACATACTAATCTCTGATTTCTTTTAAATTCCTGGGTATTTTTCTATTCCTTAAACAAGACGTACGCAGTCCTTTCAGGTCAAGACACACCAACAGATTACCCAGGAAGAGAGCAGCAAAGGTGCCGTAAAAATGATTTGCACAGAGCACCATACAGCAGCCTTCATGCTTCACTGAGGAACCAGAGCTCCTTAAATCAATCTCTAATGGGAACTACATTTTCCATTATAAGTGGTTATAATGGGCTTCTTAAAAGCCCTTCTTTCATTTAATGTTGACTCTTCTTCACATCAATAAACCCGAGACTCATCCAAACACTGAATTACAAGACTCTCCTGCATTTACGGCACATTACAGACCAAAAAAGAATTTCATGAGGGAAGCACAAGACGAATCTTCTATCTAAATATTTCTGCTCCTGATCTTAAGTCAGGAGAGACAATTTAAATCTAAATTCAGTTCATTATGAAAATTAAAAAAGCACGTGCAAAATCCTTACCTCGTAAGAACTGCATTACCAGCAAAGTGTTCCCTGTTTGAGACCGTGGCACCACTCAGAAAGAATTTAAGCACAGAGCTATAGGAGACTCCCTAAGCACAATAAACCAGTGTGGACCCACACAGCCCAGGGTGGCTTTCTGACTTTGCATCTGATAGCTTGCAGCTCCTTGCACATTCAAGTATAACCAGCCTAGACTAGAAAAACACCAGTGTACCTATCATGGCCATAAACTGTTTTCCCAACAACATGTTTCCTATTATACAAATAAAATAATGGCTAGAACATGCTTTGAGGCTTGGTCACGCTAAGTTGGCCACTTAAGGAACAGACTAAACTGAACCTTTCTAATGCAGATACTTCCTTCTAGAAAATGCTTACACTTCTACAGAAATAGAGTAGGTGTTCAGTCATTCTCAAAGCTACACATCTAAACAAAGGAAGGATGTTCAAATTTCAGCATTAACCAAGGTCAGATTTGAATACTCTCTTTAACAAAAAACATGGGAAGATGTAGAAATAGATACAAAAGGGTGCCACAAACATGTAAGGGGAGCATCAAGGAGATAACACCCCCAAGTAAACAAATGTGTGTCAGAAAACCAAAACAATAGAAAACAGAACCTAACAGCAACCCAAAGCAAAAAAGTTATGCCTGAATCAAGGTGATGATCAAGGACAGGCCAATGGTCTGCTACTTGGAAAAATGGGACAAAGCCAACAGATGGCAAAATAAATGGGAGAACTCATCAGCTCTTATTCCATTACTCTTTGCCTAGGGAACTGAAATTAGAGCCATAAAGAATTAAACAAATGTGAGTTTCATTGAAGAGAAGTAGGGAGAGGGGTGCCTGGCTGGGCCAGTCAGTAGAGCATGCAACTCTTGATCTTGGGGTCCTGAGTTCAAGCCTCATGCTGTGTGTAGAGTTTATAAAAGGAGCAAAGTAGAGAGATTTTATCAAAGCTCCTAGATACTTTAAATGAAGACCCATCTCTAGGCTAGCTAGATCATTCTGTATGTTCCATCTAAGAGAATGTACAAATGAGATTTCTAAAAAGTCACTGGCAAGGTCAGGGATTGTCAAAGGTGTGAAGACTGCCAGCAGCATAACAGTGCACAAATACATTTTTTTTTTTATTTTAATTTTTTTATTTTGGACACTGATAAAAATTTTTTTAATTTTTTTATTTTTTATTTTTTTAATATAATTTATTGTCAAGTTAGCTAACATACAGTGTAGTCTTGGCTTTGGGAGTAGATCCCTGTGATCCAACACTTACATACAAATTGTTGGGCAAATACATTTTAATTTTCAACAAAAGTAAGCAAAGGGATTGTGCAAATTACACACTGCACACCATTGCATAGATTCCCAGCAAAACATTAGAAATGATCACTACAGGCAGGTTAGCCAGGACTTGGAACAGCAGGCAGTGAAACCTGGGATACAGAATATTTACAGAAAACCAATGATTCAGCAGAACAACAACAAATGAACAGACCCCTTTCTGAAGCCTGTACCTTGGACCAAGTACTCTGCTGGAGACACATGATGAAGACAGCATTCATGGGCCAGGAAGTTCAGGTGGAACAGGCAACCGAAACCCAATGGCTCGTAAGACAAATGGCAAATCCTCTGATATGGGCAGAGCACGGAGGGGAAGCAACTAAAGCAACTAACTCTGCCAAGAGTTTCCCCAATGATGCACGCAGAAGAGAGGTTGGGCTCATTAGGCAGGCTGAGGATGTGCAAGCTGTCATCAGACAATGTATGATGATCAGGGAATCCTGAGTGGTCTGGGATGGCTGGAGTACAGATCCAGTGGAGGGGAGGAATGATGGCTTATTCAAATTACACTGACCTAATTTCCCTCTTGGACACAGATACTGTTCTCATACATTACGGAAATGAGGTAAACACAGTATAACTACTTAAAGGCATTTGATAAGTTTCTCTTGATCCGCTTATCGATAAGATGGAGAAATGTGGGCTGGACATGGGTGGATGCTTCTATGATTAGGTCCATAAAGGAAAGCACTGAACCACTGTGCCAAGAGCTATGTGCTGACCAGCCCAGAGCAGGCAGCTGACCTCTAACTTCACCCTGGAGGGAGGATGCTAATAGCTTAATGCAGTATTTGTTCTTAGCCTCCATCCTCATCAGTAAATTTACCACTGACTTGGATGAAAATAGGGGCCTCCTCGTTAAACTTTTGGAAGAGGGGTAAATACCACCTCAGATAATAGTATTTGGATTCAGACAGACCTCAACAGTCTGTAAGAAGGTAGAATTTACCCCATATGAACCTGAGGTTTCACATATGGGTAAAGAACTAAGGAATGAAAGAGACAGAGTTTAGCATTAGCACAAGTGAATATGATCTGCACTTTTAGGTGATAATAAGCTCCATACACCCAGCAGTGTGATTCTAATGCCCTTCCCTTCAAAGCAAACAAAACAATCCCACTTAATCAGCCCAGAATAAAAAAAAGATTATGATGGTCTGTGCCACCCTTCTTGAGGATTAGAATATATTAAAATGACTGCATTTAACTCTAGGTCTTACACTATAGGAGAAATACTAGGAAAGTGGAGGAACCAGGATGGTTAAGTGACGTAAAACTAAGTTTTAAGATTAATAGTCAAGGGAGCTCATCAGATTTAGCCTGAAAAGAGTTGGGATGAACTTGACAGCTACTTCAAACATCTGAAAGATCTTATCTGGTCTCAGATTTAGGCTTGTACCAATAGACCTTCAAGGGGAATAGGAATACCTAGGACCAAGCATAAGATACAGAGGGAGAGGGGTCTTGGCTTAACGTAAAGAAGAACTGTCTCACAGACAGATGCAAAGAGCCGCCTCCAGACAGGTTGGCTTCCTAATCTCCAAACGTGACTAAGCACAAGGTGAACAACCGCTTCAAGAGATCGCTGCAGACCAGCAGCTCTCAACCTTATCAAATCAACACCCTTCATCTAAATAAATGTGTATTTTATAATATGCCCCTTATAACACTGAAATGAAGTTCATAGCTAATATAACCTAGGTGCACAGTTAATTGTATGAAATCAATAAAATGCCCAAAGGAAAGTGATTTATAACAAGTATTTCAATAAGTAAATTCTCAGGCACAAGTTCACTAAAAGACATAATGAAATACTCAGATGCTTGCACCTACTTCTATAGGGCAAATTTAGCTATAGGAGAAATGGGATCAGAAACAATTTCATTACAAATGAAAATAGGAAAATGAAAAGCAGAGGTGAGGGGGATAAGAAGAGGTGGATAATGGGGCTGGGGTGCAGTGCATAGAACATTAAAATAAAAACTAGTGCCATAAATAATAACTGGGTATTTCTCTTTTTTTCCTGAATTTTCACTTATTTTGGAGAGGGGGGGGGAGAGAAAAAGAGTGAGCGAGTGCATGAGTCAGGGAGGGGCAGAGAGAGAGAGAGAGGGAGACAGAGGATCCCAAGCAGTCTCCTTGCTGAGATCAGAGAGCCCCATGCAGGGCTTGAACCCAGGAACCATGAGATCATGACCTGAGCTGAAGTGGGATGCTTAACCAATTGAGCCATCCAGTCACCCCAATAACTGGGTATTTGCAAACATAGTAATTTAGAACCCTTTTCTTTAGAATGTCCCAATAAATATTCACATAGGTCCTACAGAAGATACAAAATTCCTGAGTGTAAGGGACAACCGCTTGTTGTCTAGAACTGTCCCACTCATTACAGGGCATTTGGCACCTCTACCGCCCCCCAAGTAAATGCCCGTAGTGCCCCCCCATTCTGATAACCATGGGGAACCAAGTGTGCCCTGCAGGGGATATGGCACTCATCGAGAACTACCTGTTACGGCAGAAAATCACACTCTGTGGGTAAACTAACATTTAAAACTTTTTTAACTAAATTTTTTTAATTTCAAAAGTTCCTTCAAAGCTGAGACTGTATAAACTCCACACACGAGAAGTTATCTGTCTTCAAGATGCTCTGAGCTTCATCTGACCTCTTTGACCTATGTTATTAAGGCACCACAGCACCTCCGAAACAGGACAGGCCTGGTTAATATTCAGACTCCAGTATCTCCAAAGTCTGTAATTGTGGGCAAGTTACTCCTTTTCTCTGGCCCTCAGCTTCTTCATCTGTAAAGGGTTGTTTACAGATTAAATGGGTCCAAAAGGTGTCTATAGAGTCTAGTGTCCAGTGGGAACAGAAAATTATATCCAGCGAACCCAAATATTCAAGTATTCAGGAAAATTATACCTACCTTCAACATCACCTGAAGAGCTAGATTCAAATTTGCCCCAAACAGAAAAATCCCATAGTAAACTAACTCAAGCTAGGCAGCTCTCGTGAATACAAAGCTGACAGCAATCAGCAACAGTTCACTGTTTACTGAACCTTAACCACATGCACCAAGGGTTTGCTGAATGCTGTTACACACAGTGTTTAATCTTTATGACTATATGAGGGAGTTAATATTCGTAATCCTTTTCAGATAAAGAATCTGAAGTTTAGAAGGGTTAAAGAACTTATTCAAGGTCAAATAGCCATATGAGTGAGAGCCAGAATAATCAGCTTTACCTGATGCCAAAGTCAAAAGCACTAATAATGGCCTCTAATGCGAGGGTAGATCACCACACAGAATTTTCACATCAACTGCCTAGTTCTTCTTGAATTCACTCACCACTAAAAAGAACAAGAGTGTGAACACCAACTTTTTGGCCAACTGTCTTTTAGGATGTAAATCTTGAACTGTATGCAGGCTAGTTATTATTATTCATTAATGAATGCACTGCAGTGACTGTGTGAATGCATTCAATAAATATTTACTGCACTGAATGAGATTTTTAAAGAGCTAACTAGAGAGCATATTCCCTTAATCCACTAAACTAAATGAATTACCTCTTTAGTCTTAAGATCTGAAATAATATCATAACTTGGAATATGCCAGAAATATTTAACAGCCGACCATTTTTCTGTTGTTTGGAAATGCAGTCCTCTGACTATCCAATTATTTTTCCACTAAAAATCAGTAAAAGCAAGGAATCAGAATCAGAAAATGGAATTTTCACCTTTTTAAAATAACATTTCTTTATTGATTTTGTTATAAAAGTCCTTTTTTTTCTAGAGACTAAAATTGTAGGTCCTTTTTAGAGCTAAAAATTATGATTCTATAAAAATTTTACCAGAGGTATTTAATGTATTACATGAACTCCTCCGTTAATACTCATAATAATATAAGAATTCAGTTTTGAACAGTTTTCCACATGCACAAAGACAGATTAGAGGGGAAAAATAGGCAGAAGGTCACGTATAAAGTTATGAGAGGCAATGAAAACAGAACACAGTTTACTCTGCCATTCTCATTTCTCATACACAGAAAAAACTTCCTCTTTCTCACCATCAATCATTATTTATTTAGTGTCCACTACAAGCATATGATTGTCTTTCACAAGAATGGGGAAAAATCTGATGCCAGCATCACCCACATAGGTGGTTTCTGGGGACACCCCCTTCCTACTGCTCCAGCACTGCAAAATCACCCTAGATGATCTCTAAAACGAATCTAAACATGGCAGGCACGAAAGAGCATTTAAAAAAAAAAAAAAAAAAAAAACAAAACAGGTGACATGGGAACAAAAGTTTGTCCTCGATTACTTCTGGAACTCACTTTAATATTACCAGACCTATGCTAAAATCCTAGGATCCTTGGCCTTTTGTGTCCCCCCCTGCCCCCCCCCCCCCGACCTCTTCTGGCCTTGTCCCAAAAGGAATAAGCTCCACACTCTTCTGGAGTCTCTGTACTGGTACAGAACTGAAGTTCGTTCCCCAAGGCCTTGTAGAAAATAGGTGCCAATGTGGGGCGCCTGGGTGGCTCAGTCGGTTAAGCGTCTGACTCTTGGTCCCCGCTCAGGTCATGATCTCATGGTTTGTGAGTTTGAGTCCCGAATCAGGCTCCACACTGACAGCAAGGAGACTGCTTAGGATTCTCTTGCTCCCTCTCTCTCTGCCCCTCCCCACCCCCGTCTCTCTCTCAAAATAAACAAACATTAAAAAAAAGAAAGAAAGAAAATAGGTGCCAATGTGAATCACCACTCCAGCTCCCTGTACTCACAGCAAATGCTGTCACTACTGCATGGGTTGTGGTCTTATGCCAGGCCCCAAGTCCTTCCATTTCAGAACAGAAATAAATGTGAGCAGTGGTTACTACTAATTTACTACCACTACCACTGCCACTAATTTCTTATTGTTGCTTTTAGATCATTTATTGGGAGGGTCTATTTGATAGATCTGAATTAGAATTAATTGATGCAAACAAAACCAATAAAATTTAATGGATAAAAGAGGTCATAAATGGAATGCCTTTACAAAGAACATACAATTTATGGGCTTCAAACACTAGTTTTCAACAATTCAATCTGGGTGTCTTTTGAGACTACCAAGAGACATAAAAGTTCCCTTTGCCAGGTAAACCATTTCACTAAGGAAAAGGCAATGTGCTTCTTTGTTCTCTTATAGATAGTATCTGCAGTTGCATGCATTTTCAAAATACACTGGCATACACCCACACTTGTAAAAATGTAAACTAAAAAATAATTGAATTATCATTCTTTTTAATGTACTTTCAGTATATTTATTTACAATGGAGAGTACAAGAGGCAAAAGACAATTTACACTTATTCCAAAATAGTGCCTTGTCATACATACGTATTCAATCTCTTCAATTCAGTAAGCATTTGCTAAAAACTCATTTTATTTCTACCACCATACTATTTATCTAAAACCTATGAATCTAAAAAGGACTCAATGGGCTCTAAGAAAACTTTGACTTCAGACAAGGAGATAAAATTAACATAAATTTTTAAAAAATTAGAAAAAAATGAGTATTATAAAAATTAATGTCTAATAAAATGTGTTGTGTACAGAGAGGTGTTAATGGAAGGAAAAGGACAAGGTCACATGGGCCAGTGTTGTTAGGGAAGATGCTTGAAGCAGGACAACACTGAAAACAAGCATTCATGGTTATACTTCTACAGCGGTGCACGGTCAACAATCGTGTAAACCAGAAACAGTTTTACCCTTAATGAAAATGTTCTCTATCAGAGCATGTTCAAGAGGACTGCAATTCTACCAGATTCTCCTCCAATGTCTAATGTAAAGACGGAGACGGTCATGTGGTGCTTTGGTCAGTACAGTCTAAAATGTGCTAAATACACAAATATGGCTTCAGGAAGAAGGCATAATGAAAAGTGTCTAACAGGAAATCTGCCCAACACAAAATTAAATCAGCATTGTGAAATACTATGACCTCTTCTTGGAAAAAAAATGTACGGTATATTCAACTACAATTTTCCAAGAGACTGGATTAAGAAACCAAGTCTGTGGTTTAAATACATTTTCTTTTAAAGGTTTAGTAAGTTGCTCCATAAAAAAGTTCTTGTAGGATTCAAAAGAAAATGGCCCTTTGCTACACTAGATTGTTCTCAATTCCGCATTTCCTCCCTGTTCCAGAAATCTACACCCACACCCTTTGCTACGCCACCTTGTGGCGCTTTGCACTACTGTGCAAAGCCTGCATCCACCCTCTTGGCCATGTGGCTTGTTTGACCAACAGGTGGAGAATTAACAGTGTACCTAATTCAACTTGAGGCACTAGGAGGCCTGGCAAATTTCTGCTCTCCACTAGAAGAGCATGCTCCAGGTAGCAATTTTTGCTTCTTCAGCCCTGTCCAGGATAAAAACATGTAGAATTGACCTGAACTCCTACCTTAACTTTGGAATCCAGCCCACCCCTGTCAAACTGAACCAAGAGCAGCCAAACCGCAGTCAATCTACAGATTTAGGACTATGAAATAAATAACTGTGGTTCTAAGCCACTAAGATTTGGAGGCTGTTATGCAGCTGTATCACACACACAAAAAAAACAAAACAAAAAACCAATACACCCTTAGAAATTCCTGATCCACAAATTACTTTGTGGATTTTTACCAGGAAGATCAAAGCCACATATTACATACTACTGTCTATAAGAATAACTCTACCAAGGCCTGGAATACCAAAGCCCAGAGACAGAAGCAGCCAATTAATACAAATAGCCAAGAAATCTTCCTTTCCGTCCAGTTGTCATTCATCCCTTGACCAACGTGCGTGGCTATGGAAGTTTCACTGTAAGAAGGCATCATTTGACACCAAGGGTAACTCACGCACATCTTGGTATATTTACCCACAGACTTTGATGTTACTTTTTGTTATGAGGTGAACTGTGCCACCCCCTTGCCCCCATGCCAAAGGTTTAAGCTGTATCCACGATACCACATAATGTGACTTTATTTGGAAAAAGGGTACTTGCAGATGCAATTAAGATGAGGTCATACTGGAGAACGGTGGGCCTCTAATCCAGTATGACTGGTGTCCTTATAAGAGGAGGGCCACATGAAGACAGAGTCACACAGGAACACCACGTGATAACAGAGCAGATTACGGTGATGTAGCTGCAAGCCAAGGATTCCAAGGATAGCCAGCAAATCACCAGAAGGCGGAAGAGGCAACGG
Organism: Panthera pardus; assembly: GCF_024362965.1. Taxonomy (NCBI): domain Eukaryota; kingdom Metazoa; phylum Chordata; class Mammalia; order Carnivora; family Felidae; genus Panthera; species Panthera pardus. The sequence goes on from NW_026526732.1 coordinate 38,610,671, forward strand.
AGGATTTCTCTCAAGTTTCAGAGAGATCATGGCTCTGCCAACACCTCAATTTTAGAATTTTAACCTCCAGAACTGTAACACAATGAATTTCTGTTGTTTTAAGCTACCCAGTTTGTGCTACCTTGTCAGAGCAGCCTTAGGAAACTAATTCGCTTGTTTTAAATTGCATACACCATCACTGTTCCACAGGAACACCGCATCAAAAATGTTACTGCTTTATCACCATGGCTGTTCCGCCACTTTCTCTTAGAATTTACAGAAATGTCAGCCAGTAATTGAGAGCACTGGTATGACTTTTTGAGTATTAGAGCAGAAAGCTTCCACAGTTCATTAACATCTGTACCTACGAGATAATTTAAGCATAGCTATTTGAATAGGTAGACAGAGAACTGACCTGATTACCAAGAAAAAAATTCTGAACATAAACAGGGTTTTGAAATATTCTGATAACACAGCACCACCATGTATTATGCTGCTATTATCATACTTCAGCAATTTTAGTCTAACATAAAATATAGTCTCATGCTGTTAGGTTTCCCATGCACACCTATGCTATCTTGTACCATTTTCTAATTAATCACTGATCATGCCCCATTCTTCTACTCAGACTGTAAGCTCTCTAAAGGCAGGGAATGTGTCTTATGTTTTATGTGCATAAGCACATGCACATGCACATTACAACTCCCAGCTTAGGCTAGCATAGGATCTATGTTTATCAAGTTCATTTTTAATTTGTTACGGCTAAATACCTAATAGAAACTGACTTCGGGGTATAGAACAATAAAGTCTTGCCTTTTATTCAGATCAGTGGTCTCCATTTTATTTTTTTAAGTTTACTTATCTATTTTGAGAGAGAGAGAGAGAGAGAGAGAGAGAGAACAAGTGGGAGAGAGGGGCAGAGAGAGAGGGCAAGAGAGAGAATCTCCAGCAGGCTCTGCAACGTCAGCGCAGAGCTTGATGTGGGGCTCCATCTCACAAACCGTGAGATCATGACTTGAGCCGAAATCATGTCAGACGCTTAACCAACTGAGGCACCCAGGAGCCCTGGTGGCCTCCATTTTAAAAGTTATATTCCACATCAATAAAAGTACCTGAACATAAAATCCTAATATATATATATTTACTTCTACTTATTTATTTAATTTTTTTTAACGTTTATTTATTTCTGAGACAGAAAGAGACAGAGCATGAATGGGGGAGGGTCAGAGAGAGAGGGAGACACAGAATCTGAAACAGGCTCCAGGCTCTGAGCTGTCAGCACAGAGCCCGACGTGGGGCTCGAACCCACGAACCACAAGATCATGACCTGAGCCGAAGTCGGACGCTCAACCGATTGAGCCACCCAGGTGCCCCTATATATATTTTCTTCTAAAAAACATGTCTTCTGCACTAATATATGCATTGTAAAACATGTAACAAAAATAGAAGTCATGAAAAGATGATATAGACATTCTAACGATTTCTTCCCTTACCCTCATGGGGCACGTGAACCCCAGCTGGGAAACCACTGGTCCAGCATACAAGGGTAGACATATGAAAACATTTCCTAGGATTTTGTCCTTTCCAGGAAATGCAAGATCTATAAGAATCTAACATATTTATGAACTTTAAACACATTCTCTGGAAGATTCGTTAAATTGTCTTGGTCAAACAAGCAATATTTTAGAGATGATGACAGAGGTGTCCTTGCAATTAGGATTAGTTTGTATGTTACTGGACCCCAGTTGTAAACCCATTGCTAATCATGGTGCTCTCTGCAACTGAGCTCTTTGGTTTTTAGGCTTTAGGAATGAAAACATATTATCAAATTTTCAGGTAAATATCTAGAAGACTGAGAGAACCAAATGACGTAACATTCTGATTTTGAAAATAAAGGAAGGAGAAGGTTGGACAGAGGAAAGATGGAACACAAAACTCATAAATCATCTCTTAAGAATACTGTCACCACAACAACATCCAATATTCCTGTCTTCCATGTGCTAGAAAACTGAAGGGCATAGAGTAATATAAAACACAACCCTATCAGCTTACTGTAAGAACAACTAAGCCATAAAACAAGCCAATATTTAATTTGTGGTACAAATAGTTAAGGGCCAAAGTAACCATAATCAGGGTAGAGAAGATGTCCTGGAAAGTGTTTATGGAATTAAGTATCAACCTGGTGCAGAATATTGGCTTTAAAGGAAGAAATGTGCAGGAAATCTCCAATAAAGGGGGCAGTCAACAGCCCCAGAGGCAGGAATTACCCCTGTGTGTGAGAGGGGTCCTGGAGTGCTGAGTTCATTCAGATGGGGAGCAGGAGATAAGGAGGAGTGCCCGAAATGTAGAGAAGATACAGAGCCATTATCATGGCAGCTGCATTCTCTGGCTTAAACTTCCATGAGAAAGCCACCAGCACTAAAATGTCATCAATCATTTCATTTGGTCTACTTATTCTTGAAGAACTAGCCTTGGGGCTGATCTATACACAAAACAAGCAAGCTAAGTGCAAGAAAATATCAAGCAGATGGCATGTGGGTGAAAATGTTGGGGAAGTGAAATATTAGCAGATTTGAAAGGAGGAAGAGAAAGTAAAATATGTCAAAACGAATATACATTTGATAAAGAAACATTGAGAATATAAGAATCCTATGATACATTAATTTTATAATGTCTAACAAGTATCATTGTAATACATATGGATAATAAAAATGTGAAAAACAGAAATTACCTATGATCCCATCAAGGGGGGAAAAGCTTTACTATTTTGTCACTTTCCTGTCTTCTATGCAGGTATGTTTTAAAATCAAATTAGGGTCTTTGGTATACTATCACTTAAACATGACTCCACTGTTGGATTTGTCTCAAATTTTCAAATCATCATCCTTGATAACAACTAACACTTAGAGTTGCTTACTCTGTGACTGTACTTTACATATATTAACTTATCTAATTCTCAATACAGTATGGGAGGTAGATACTATTATCTTCATTTTATAGATGATAAAATCAAGGAGAAATTAACTTGCCTAAGTTCACAGGGCTGGTAAGGGGTGGAATAGGATTCCAAGTGGGGCACCTGGCTCCAGAACCCCTCCTCTTAACCCCTCGACCATTTCACATGCTGCCCAAAGACAGTACAGTAATCACTGAAATTAAGCCTCATTCCTGAATTCCTTAGGATATACTCTTAGGATAGAACCACTGGTGCCAAAAAATTCTATTATCTAAACTATTGTCAATCTAAATATACCAACATAGGGGCCCCTGGGTGGCTCAGTTGGTTAAGTGTCTGACTTCAGCTCAGGTCACGGTCTCACAGTTCATGAGCTCGAGCCCCGCATCAGGCTCTCTGCTGTCAGTACAGAGCCTGATTCAGATCCTCTGTCCCCTTCTCTCTGCTCCTCCCCCACCCACCTACACACACTCTCCCAAAAAATAAAATAATGAACATTAAAAAATAAACAAAATAAAGTATACCAACATACCTTCTCACCGCCTATGAAAAAAGGAATATGACCCAACCTCAATCTTCCCAGCACTGTCATGGACTTTTAAAATCTAATTATAATCTGCATTTCTTTGATACAATGAAGTTGAATACTTTTTCATGTCTTGGCTATCTGTAGCTACTGATCTGTGAATTTCCTATTCCTGCTATACACTGAATGATTGTGTCTCCACCACCCCCAAATTCATCTGTTGGAAAGCTAATGCCCAAGGTGATAATATCAGGTGGGGCCTTTGGGAAGTGGTTAGGTCATGAGGTCAGACTAGACCCCTCATCAATGGGATTAGTGCCCTCATAAAAGAGGTCCCAGAGAGATCCCTCGCACCTTCTCCCATGTGAGAACACAATGGGAAGTCAGCAGTCTGCAACCTGGAAGAGGAGCTTCACCACAGCTCGACCAAGCTGGTGCCCTTATCTGGGACTTTCAGTCTCTAAACTGGGAGCAATAAATGTTGCTGTTTACAAGTCGCCCGGTGTATGGTATTTTGTTACAGCAGTCTAAACGGACTAAAACAATTTCTTATAGAATGCTTTTAAAAGAGTTAAGACATATGGGGCGCCTGGGTGGCTCAGTTGGTTAAGCATCTGACTTCAGCTCAGGTCACGATCTCACGGTTTGTGGGTTCAAGCTCCATATCCGGCTCTGTGCTAACAGCTCAGAACCTGGAGTCTGCTTCAGATTCTGTGTCTCTCTCTCTCTCTCTCTCTCTCTGCCCCTCCCCCGCTCGTGTTCAGTCTCTGTCTCTCAAAATGAATAAGCAATAAAAAAAATTTTTTTAAATAAGTTAAGGCATATTAAACAAACTGTTTTGGAAAGTGCCATGATTTGAGAGATCAGAGGGCTACTAATGAACTGTTTCAGTGGAACCCAGTAGACAGGCAGTGTATTAAGGGAATCACCAAGACCTAGGGAGGAGGGTTCAGATGTAAACACTGGGACCATAAGGAATGAGCAGGCCCTCCAAACAGCCTAAAATTGTGCTTTATATCATACAGCAGGGGCTATTTTTATCTGATGGCTAGAATATTCATGACTACTCCTCAGGACACCCTCAATTCCTAGCATCAACAGGTCTGAGGAAACAAATCAGTAAATCTGAAGTTTGCTGAGGTGAGAATTACAGAAAGAAAATGAAAGATCTGGAAGGATCTCATAACTACAAAGTCATCTCACGATTTTTTCCTATTCTACAAGGCATACCTGATTAGTGATCAGAATCATCTACCAGTCAGGATTCCACATGAACAGTGCTGAACAAACACTATTATATTCTTACTCTCTAAATCCTCTGTTAATCAGTCAACAGCAAATTACCTCATGCCAGGCACTTTGCAATAAAACTGAGCACACAGGACACCCTCTGATTACTTGGCTTGGAACTAAAAATACCTCCTTCACATGCTTAGGAGTCACTTCTTAGGATGGACCACTCTCTCCAGATGATTCGTGTCATCTGACAGGGTCGATGTTTAATGGCACCCTATCTGGAGGTTTTTGCCACTCTGTGTACCAATCACAGAGGCAAACGCAAGGGCGGAGGCACAAAAGACACACTCCCAGATGTGGGCCATAATAAGCAAAAGTTATCTTAAAAGGTTGTTAACACAATGTTTGAGAAAGAATTAGTAAAGGAAGTCAGGGATGCTAGAGAAAATGATAGACATGTACTCTACTGGGGGTAGGGGAGAGTAGAAGAGGGATGAATGGTTAAATGAAAGCTTCAGCCTGGGCTTTTTTCTTTTTTAACTGATCATAACATGCTATCCAAAGTCATAGTTAATTTCTACTAGAAAAGCAATTTTGCTATTTATGAGAAATGCCTATTCCCAGTATGGAAACCAATTTGGGACGCTAAATTACGTGGGGAAGTCTCCATGAGTTTATGGAATCTCACCTAAGAATGCCCCCTGGAGATGACACCAGAAGTGAGTGTGTCTTGTTAAGCAAAATGGGAGCACAGAGTGTTCCAGAGGGAACAGCATGGAGAAGAAAAATCATATGCTATGCATATGCAGGAAGTGACAAGCGTTTTATATGGTAGTAGAGATTCTTAATTTGGGATCCAAAAGAAGGATGTGCAGGCAAAATGGTGTGTGGTGTGTGATGAGATCATGAACTTTCATTGGATTGTCATAAAAGGTCTATAATTTGGGGTGAAGGGGGGAAGGGAGGGAGTCAAGAACTGCAGGCCAAATGCATGAAGTACAAGGGGTAAAAGATGAATTCCTCCAGAGCCCAAGAGCCCAGTAAGATCTCTGGTGGACTCCTTCCTGTGTAGGATGGGAATCCTTTAGAAGGTATGAAGAGAGACGTTTAATTTTTTTAAATATTTATTTATTTTTGAGAGAGAGAAAACACAAGCAGGGGAGGGGCAGAGAGAGAGGGAGACAGAATCTGAAGCGGAGTTCAAGCTCTGAGCTGTCAGCACAGAACCTGACATGGGGCCCAACCCAAAAACTGAAGATCATGACCTGGCCTTAAGTTGGATGCTTGGACAACTGAACCACCCTGTGCCCCTGAAGAGGGAAGTGTAGAAGGAAGACCGGCTGAAATGTGGAGAGTTGAAATGTAGCAGAAAGTAAAATGCAGGCAACTGTCCAAAGCATCTGAGGAGCCAAACAAGGGCAGTGGGAATGGAGAGAGGGGAATTCGAGAAATGGTTAGTAGATAAAACAAGCAGACTGAACGTTCATATTTGCTTGCAAATGCATAAAATGTCACTGGAGGATCCCAATGAACTGGTAGCATTGGTTGCCAGTAAACAGGGGAAGCAGGTAACCAGATGGTTACAGAAAGAGGATGAGAGAGTCCTTTTATTATATACCATTTGTACCTTTTGAATCAAAAAAGGGTGGCACCTGGGTGGCTCAATTGGTTAAGCAGCCGACTTCAGCTCAGATCATGAGTTTGAGCCCCACGCTGGGCTCTGTGCTGACAGCTCAGAGCCCGAAACCTGCTTCAGATTCTGTGTCTCCCTCTCTCTCTCTCTGCCCCTCTTCTGCTTGTGCTCTGTGTCTCTCTCAAAAATAAACATTTAAAAAAATTTTAAAAAGGTATTATCTACTATTAAAACAAAATTTTAAAAAGACATATAGGTTATTGAAACGAAATGCTTCTATGTAAAAATCTGCCCACATCTCTCTCCAAACCACTCTAATGGTTAAAGATGTACTTTTTTGTTTGTTTTTGAGAGAGGCAGGGGGAGAGGGGCAGACGGAAAGAGAGAAAGAATCTTGAGCAGGCTCCACGCTCAGCACAAAGCCTGCGCAGGACTTGATCCCACAACCCTGGTATCAATCATGATCTGAGCCAAAATCAAGAGTCAGACACTCAACCGTCTGGGACACCCAAGTGCACCTCAAAGTGCACTTTTCAACTCAGATTATTTTTGCCCCAAAGGCTCCTGGACTGCACCTTAAGAAGGACCAATCTATCTGTTGACCTGGGTGACAAACATATCAAACTGAACTTGGCATCATATAAATGTAAATAATTACCTCATTAAATTCAACCAACTTAACAGGTAGTTATTGAAATATCAGAATCAAGAAGGTTTGGTCAATTAACTCAGCTTGATCTTTTAAATTTTTGGTAAATAAAAGAGGCTCTAGAAGAATCTATTAATCTGATTTATTAAAACAAAGATGAATCAAATAAATTACTGATGTGAAAGAGGTCAGATTTGAGGTCCACTATGATGAGTGTTAAGCTAGTTTAGGGTAGCTCTTCGGCTAAAATAACTTTCTAAAAATTAGGAGGAATAAATCTCCTGTTCAGCCTAACAAAACACATGAGGCAGATACTCCAGAAATGACTGACTTAAATTGAATGGTTTTACCAATTTTAAATAAGTGGTAAGTGGACATGAATTTAATAGTTACAAAATAAGTGGAATTTAGTTTTGCAAAACTATGTAACATTGTTTTCCATTTAGCTATATAAACTCAAATACAAATAAGTGGAATTGTGGGGTGCCTGGGTGGCTCAGTCGGTTAAGCGACTGGCTTTGGCTCAGGTCATGATCTCACGGTTTCTGGGTTTGAGCCCCACGTCAGGCTCTGTGCTGACAGCTCAGAGTCTGGAGCCTGCTTTGGATTCTGTGTCTTCCTCTCTCTCTGCCCCTCCCCTGCTCATGCTCTGTCTCTCAAAAATAAATAAACATAAATAAATAAATAAATAAATAAATAAATAAATAAATAAATAAATAAGAGGAATTTAGTTTTGCTAAGCTAAGGCACACTGTTTTCCATTTGGCTGTATAAGCTCAAATATACTAAACTTTCAATTCTTGTTCAAATGATATTTAATGGAATTAAGTTGTTAATCAAAAACATATGTGTCCAGAGATCAATTCTGCAAATGTTTTCATTTGGTTTTGTGTGTTATGTTTTGCCTTGCTTCACAAAGGATGTGAGTCAGCTTTAAATAATAAATTCAATAAAGTGGGAAAATATAATTATATAAAAATCAGAATCAAGAGAAACAAGGTAGAACAGAAGCCCAATACCAAGGAAAAGTCAGAACATCAATATTAGGTCATAAGTTTTTACAGGGTTATTAAAATTGAGTTGCAAATTTGATTCTGCATTTGTATGTTGCCAAATCAAAAAGGGAAATATAATCAATTATGTCATCCTAGTTTTGCATGATGAAAAAAAGACATAATAATGGTGCAGGGAAGTAAAGTTTTTCTTTGGCATTCATCACTAAATGGAACTTGCCTGGGTCTTCACACAAGAGCTGCAAAAGGAACCATGATCTTGGTAACCGCAACTCCTAAGTAACAGAACAGCAGGTTTCTTGTGACTGCTGTTATTAGCAGAATCCTTCAGCGTGAGCACAACCGAGGGGGTGGGGGTGCAAAGGAAGCAAAACAAGGTAACCAAACCACATCATTTCTGAAAATCTGGCTCAACTGCTGGTCTAACACTTAGAATTGGAATAGAATATGTGGACTTAATGGCCTTTATTCTGCCAATCTTCTGTACGCATCATTTCTCCCAGTTGAGATTCAGATCAAATTTTTGTGCAGACAACTGATATTCTCTGGTATGTACAAAGGCATTCTATGCCATTGTTCAGAGGACATTAATAGACAACAATTATTCTTCAACCACCAGTTCCCCATATTTGAAATTCAAGGTCATATAAATTTTCTTTTCCACAGTTTTTCTGCAACCATAACAATTTTGGTTCCAACATATATAAATTGGGTAGATACCACTGGATGTAAAGAACAACTACAAAAATTATGGGCTGGGATACAAAAGAACTGTGATTTAAAAAAAAAAAAAAAAGGGACAGTCAATAACATTTTGAAAGGAAGGGATAGAAATTTTGGCAATAAAATCTTGGGAAAGATACAGAAAGATAGGAGAGAGTATACTGAGTCTTAGAATTGCGTTCCAGTAGTGCATATGAGGGCAGGGTGTTGGGGGTTCACCAGATAGGGCCCTGTGAGTCATCCAATCAGAGACATTGCGCATTTGGATGCAGGACACACAGAAAAATGCCTCTCCCATTCTGAGATTAAAAACTAGCTCTTACTTGATGGTTTCAAGGCCAAGAGTGTCAGCACAGCCTAAGCACTCAATTTCTATTTGTCAAATGAACAAATAAGTGTTTATTATCTGCAACAAAGTAAAAAGCGTTTAGGCACCCATAGGTGAGGGCTCTTTTGAGAAATTAAAGTGAACAAGTAAAAGCCATGTAAATTACCTGCTCAATATTCTTGATTACAAAGATATGAAATAGAATTATCTTTATTTCGGGGAGGATTTTTGCTTCCTTTTAATAAATCATAATATTTTTCATATGTTTCCTCTCACAATTGGTTCCCCCAATCTTACCATCTTTTACATAGAAATCTGATTTCCTCCCCATCTAGGAAGAGCCCAATTAGGCTGCAGAGTAATAGTAATAAACTGTGGCTTACCATAGTTTTATGAAAGTAAGCTTTTTGGGTAGTATGTAGTGAGGATAGTGATGAGGTATTAAAATGACAAAAAAAAAAAAAAAAAAAAAAGGGGCCCCTGGCTGGCTCTTGGCCCATGCGACTCTTGATCTCAGGGTTGTGAGTTCCAGCCCCAAGCTGGGTATAGAGATTACTTAAAAATAAAATCTTAAAAACATTTTTTTAAATGACAAAAAAAGTAAAGAAAAAAAAAAAAGAAAAGAAATTACTGGACTACTCCCAGATAATTGTGTTAAATAAAGTTACTGAAAAGAGGTTAATACTGACTGACTCATAAAACTTATATAACAGGAAAATAAAAACAAAATCAAAACAGGAAATTTCATAATGAAAAAACATAGCCAATGAAATATGATACAGTTATCCTTGATTTTTCCAAGATAACACAAAATTTAAAAGCATCAAGACATGGGATCTTCAAAATCCCTGATTTCCAAAATTTGACAAATTTGGAAATCAATATGCTTATATACTGAGGAAAACCTATACAGTTGAAAATGGGTATACCATATATTTTGAAATGCTTAGGAGTCACAGTCACTTCTAAATGCTTTATTTTTACCTTTACCTGTAATAAAATATAATTAGATCATCCACAACAACTCAAATCAACCAGAGTTAATATGTCATTTACTAACCACATCACTGTTACCTCTGGAGTAACATAATTTTCTTTTAAACATGAAATGTATTCTTGAAATTGTATTTGAGAGTTTATTAGAAATATGTCTGACTATCAACGACGTTAAAAAATCTGCAAGCTTAGAATGAAATGCACTTATATTAGGAGTGGAAGAGAGTTACCTCATTTAATAACACAATTAAAGAAAGATAGCATGTGGTCCTGAGAATGCCCAAATTCATACTTAAAACTGTTAAGAGAATTTAATTTGACTCTTTGTAAAAGAGGCAATTTTTAAAATCCAGTTAAACTTCAAAAGCCACAGGACAGATACATGCAATCCTCAATTGTCTTTAGATGAAGCTTAAAACACAGTTCATTCAACAAATAACTCATGAGCGCCCATTATCCATCAGACGCATTGCATTACAGAATTGAACAAGATGAAGACTCTGTCCTCCTGAAGCTGACATCGGCTCATTTTCCAAAGCTCTAAACCTTACTTAACACGTTAATATAAAATTGGAGTTCACAATGATCTACTCTCCAAAACTCTAAAGCTTCTTGCTGAATATAAAATTATTTTTTTAAAGGACAGCCCGAGAAGAGAGAATCGTGCTCAAAGCCCTGATGTATGAACTTCACACTTGGGAGAAAAGAAAGAGTTCATAAACCAAAACACAAACCGTAACACCTAGCTGGAAGCTAGGCTGCGCCCAAGACTGCCTCTGCTGGCCGCCCGGGTGCATCCTTCCAGCAGATTCTCAACTCCCGACACCTGTATCAAACTTGCCACTCTTAAAACACATCGCTTTAGGAAAGCAGGAAGCTCCTCGAGCAAGCAACAGAATACCCCAGCCTCATCTACGTCCGGAATAATCTGACTTCTGGAATAATAATCTGACCTTCCCTAACTGGCCCTAAAATGTTGACTGTAGGGGACTGAGCCATCAATTTTATATACCAGCTAGCCAGTTCTGAAATACACAAAAAAATCCGCCGCTACTTCTACGTGCCGCTAAAATAACGCTTTGCGTGCTTACACGTTTGGCTAAAACAGGAAGAACGCATCTGCTCATCCAGCCGAAAAAATACGGTGACATATTTCCACCTGAGCTGCTGAAAATACAACGGTACCCCCCCAGCCCCCACCGCCCAAATAAGCCACGAGCCCACCGGTCCTCCCCACCCCCGCCCGCAGCCACCGGGCCGGGGGTGAGGAAGGGGTGGGGGGGCGGTAAGCGGAGAAGGGTCAAGCTCTCCTTCGCCACCATTCGGCCTTCCGAGCTCGACAAGAGGTTGTCAGGTTAACGAGGTCTGCCTCCAGCGCCATTAGCACACCTCCGAGGGCTCTGCCGAGCCCGGGCAGGAGGCAAGTTTGGCGGGTCCTGGCCCCGGCTGCCCGCCTCTCCCCAGCGGCAGCATCAGCTGCGGGCGGCTGCGAGAGCGGGTCCCCGCCTCACCCACCTACCTACAGGGCGGGGGCGCCGGCTCCGCGGGTCCGGGAGAAGGGGATCGGGCGCACGCATTTCTGGGAGCGGTGGCCTCTGCTGCTCGGCGCGGGGGAGCGCATCCTCCAGGGTGGGTGGAAGGAGGGGTCGGGGGAGGATCGTGCAGCGAGGAGGAGCAGGGACGGGAGGGAGGAGCGGCGAGGCGCGTGCCCCAGGGGACCGGCGTCCGGAGCTGATGGACTCGGGCGCCGCCAGGACTCCTCAGGCCTCTTCCCGGGCGCGGCGCCTTGCCAACCCTGCAGCTGCGCCCGCGGTCAGGGCATCGGCCGCGACAGGCTCGCGGGCCCGGCCGGAGGCGGGGAACTGCGGGTGGCGCGACGCGGTGCAGACGCCCGCCTCTAGCTCCGCCCGGCCCGCGCCACGCTCTGCGCCCCTCCGCGGCGGCGGGGGCTAGAAAGCTCGGCGGCCGGGCTCCGCGGCTCGGGCTGCGGCATCCTCCCCGCCCCGGCGACCTCGGAGCTGGAAGGCTGGGTGCCCCGACCACCCCCGGTTGCTGCAGCCTCCGCTGCCCCGGCACAGCCCCAGTCCCGGGCGCGGCTCCGCCCCGGGGAGCTGCGCGCGCGGCCTCCGCAGGCCTCGGCCCATTGTGACGCCTCCGAGAGCCAGCTCGCTGCTACCCTGGAGGCCGGACCCGGATGGTGGAGCCTGGGAGGGTCTTCTTACCTCGCCCCGGGCCGCATCCCCTACAGCTGGCCTGCCGTGGCACCGCGCTTCAAGTGAGGCTTTGAGAGCAGAGCCGAAGTTATAAAGCGTCTCCCCGGGCCTTAAAACCTTGAGTTTCCTTCCAGCTTGGGGGCTACTGGCCACAATTAATTCATCCTTCTGTCCTTTCCGGCGTTACGTTTCGCAAAGGGGCCCACCATCTCCTCCCCCTCCCGTTCCCGTTCCTGGTACTGCATCCCGGATGCTGCCAAATTATAATCATTACACTGGTCGGGACGTAGCAGTTGGGCCCTCCAGGCCGACACTTGGCAGAGACCCGAGAGAGCCTTGGTTGGGGGGAGGATTTGCATCAGCAGCGGGGCAGTGCCTGTGAGCTTCCCATCCCCACTTGGGAGCTGTTTCCTCTGTGGTCCCATGACCAGCACTGCAAGATGACTAGGAGGATTTGATCTTGAGGTTTACCCTTGCACACACACAACACAACTCACGGCGGAGTCTGCAGCTGGCCTGATAACATTGGTGTGTCAGAGGCCGTACACACAGGCCCACTAGATAGTGGCCTCCTCTGGGTTGTTGATGCTGCTGATGCTGTATCAGCCTCTCCTCAGAGGCCGAGCCAAGCATTTAACAGTGGTGGCTTTCGGATTTCAGTTGCAAGTAGGTCATGTTATACTATCTTGCGAGAAACGGAATAATCGCTCAATTCTGCACTGAACATGTATAAAATGGGGCCTCCGGTTTACATCTTTAGGCATTGTGTGATTTGCTAATTATGTTCAAGGGAAAATTCCACTTACACTACAAAGACTTGATTTTATTGAATCAAAAGAACATTGTTTGGGCTTTCCAGAGAAACTGAGCCACTCTCACACTTCTTTGATCGGTGCTTTTATGATTTGGAAATCTAAGGGTTTTTTTGTTTTTTTGTTTTTTTGTTTTTTTTAAATGGGCAAAGATAAGACATGTTCCATAGCGGTACAAACCGATAAAATCTGGAAGATTTCTTGAGCATGTGGAGGAGGGTGGCAGCTGAACTGCTTAGGAGTCAGGAAACACGGACACATGACTTGGCCACTTAGAGGACTTTGATCTAGAGCCCCAGTTCATATCCAAAAGATACCTATTATTGGTCATGGTATTTTGCCCCCAGATTCAGAATAACCCAGCTATCGAAATGTTTATGTGTCTGCGACGTGTAAGTGACAGAGTTAAGTCACCTAATGAGAATTTAGCAGTTGCTCACGCTAACAAAAGTTATGAAGTTTGCTTAGAACGCAGTGTGTAGAAGGACATTTGCAGAAATGTTCATTGAGCTGAAATTCTTGACTCTTTCCATCCTTTTGCCACCCAGAGTCTCCTTTTTTTTCTTTATATACATTCCCATGTTTTCTCAAGAAACTAGTGATTTTTTTAAGTTTATTTTTATTTATTTTGAGGGGGGCGTGGGGCAGAGAGAAAGGAAGACAGAATCCCAAGCACGCTTTGCTCTGTCAGCACACAGCCTGATGTGGGACTCAACTCATGGACTGAGAGATCATGATCTGAGCCAAAACCAAGAGTCAGAGGCTTAACTGACTGAGCCACCCAGGCACCTGGTGATCTTTTTTTATTAGACAAAGATATAACTGAGTATGTATTTTAAAAGTAATAAGCATCAATTATAAAATGTCAGCCTTTCAAAAGCACTGAAGGTAACTTAAGTATCTTTTTTCATATCTTTATGAACTTCTCTAGGACTGCATACTGTATCACATGCTTATTATAACATCACAGTGGAAGTCCTGGTATAATAAAGATTTGTGCTCCTCAGCTTAGAGGGAGAGAAAATTCCCCCTTAAATATTCTTCACTAGCTCTTTTTCATTAACTTAGCATTTATTGATTGGCCTAAGCACTGTCTTTATAGAGGAACCAGAAGAAATAAAATCATTTCCTTATCCTCTAGATGTGTGCTGTCCAAAACTGGCCACATGTGACCACTTCAATTTATTTTTTTTTTAAGTTTATTTATTTATGTTGAGAGAGTGAAAGGGAAAGCACAAGGGGGGGGGGAGGGGAGCGGCAGAGAAAGGGAGAAAGAATCCCAAGTAGGCTCTGAGAGTCCAAGTTGGGGCTTGCGATCTCACAAAATGTGAGATCATGACCTGAGCCAAAATCAAGAGTCTATTGCTTAACCCACTGAGCCACCCAGGTGCCCTGTGGCCATTTAAATTTAAATTTAAAATGTGTTTTTTCATTCAACTAGCCACATTTCAAGTGCTGAAAAGCCAAACACAGCTACTGGCTACTCTTTTGGACAGAATAGAATATTTCCATTATTACAAAAAATTATTCTGCTCTAAATAGAAGGTGAAGGGCCCCCGGATGGCTCAGTCCATTAAGCGTCAGATTTCGGCTCAGGTCATGATCTTATGGTTTGTGAGTTTGAGCCCCACATTGGGCTCTCTGCTGTCAGGGCAGAGCCCTCTTGGGATCCTGTCTCCCTCTCTCTCTGCACCCTCCTTCTCTCTCTCTCTCTCTCTCTCTCTCTCTCTCTCTCTCTCTCTCAAAAATAAATTAACATTTAAAAATAAATCAATAAAATACGTAAATAAATAGAAGGTGAAGTTTTAATTGAGAGAAAAATGAAATACTTAATCATTTGGGAAATATTAGTACACTAAAGATCAAACCTCATTAGAATGTGTACTTCTTAAGAACATGGTAATCTCTAGGAATTCAGGCACTGACTTCAGACTATAGCTTTACCTGTGCTGACCTTGCATATGTTACTTAACCGCTGTTGCTTTATCTGTAAAAGGTGGATGATAATAGTATCAACTTTACAAGGTGGATAGAGGGATTGAATGAGGTAATCCATGAATGATGCTTAGAATGTGACCTTCAAGAAAAGTTAGCTATTACTTTAATAATATACATTACTATAGTAAAGGTTTTTGTTGGTTGGTTGTTTGGTTCTTTCATTGTATCCCTGGCACTCCTCATGTACCTGGCTAGTAGGTGCTTGGTAAATGTTGAGTTAATGAAAAATTACAGTGCTACACTAATTTTATGGCTATGAGGGCCTCTGTGAAATATGAAAACCATCCTTTTTACCTCTGTTGGCCATTGTAGGGCAATTTAGGTGGAATTGTCATCTTGCTTTTTTTGGTATAAAGAACCCTGTATGATGAGACTTTGGAGTAGATATGGAGAAGCAGAGATTGCTTTAGCTCTTAACAGAAGAAAAGAGGGGTCACTTCACTAGCCTTCCTCTTTCGTGCTGCACAGGATAGAAATTGGACCAGTGGGGGGGCAACTGGATCCCTGCAGTCAGGCATCAGGTGTTCTCCCAAGCAACTTCCTGGAGGGCTTTGGGAAACATTACCAAACAATAGAAACTGTTACTGCAAATGTGTACAGTATTTTTCTTACATATATATCTAAAGATAATTTTGTAATCAAGAAGCATGCTAGTGTGTCTGTTTTTAAATGCTACACTGGTTACATTTACTTGCACTGGAATTCCAGGATATCAGCAAATAGCACTTTGCCAAAATGAAAAGCTCCCTGGATAAGCAATGAATTTACAATGAATTGAAAGAATTGAAACTCCTTTGGAATTTTTCTCCATAAGGGCCTGGAGAGGAGATTTGTGCATTGGGTGATGAGTTCGGTCTACTATCACCAAGCAGTTTCATTCTTTAGTAGTTAAACCTATCCTTTTCCTCGCACAGAAGCACCTCCTCTCACACACCTGACTTAGGTTAGTTGGAGCTCAGGGGTTCCAGAGGAGGTAAATACTAATGTCATCTCTGGATGTTTGTGGTAGTTATCCTGGACCTAGAGAGATAGAATTGAGTTCACGATTTAATAGTGTTGAAGGCAGTGGTTCATTTTTACAACTGGTGTCATTGGTACAGATCATCGTGGATTACCACCTTGAATTTTGAGAAAAATGTCAATAGGTCCTTTTGTGGATGGTCCTTTTGTGGATGGTTCAGTGCTTTTCTCGGCTTGTCATAAAATCTAAAGTGGAGGTAGAAATCTCCTTGTCATTTGAAAGGAGGAGCCTGCCAGAGTGTATTGAGAAAGAAATACTGATGTATATAGAAATGGATTGCTGTCCGGGTGCCGGTAAGCACATAGAACTTACGGTTGATTACTTAGATTAAGCCCAATAAATTTGCCCTTTTCTTTTATTCACAATTCACTAATAAGTATCTGCTCTTGGAAACTTTCCTCTGTCTTGTTTCTGCTAAAAATAGTCTGTTCAGTAGCTTGAGAATTCATCACATATTTTTTACATTTTCTGAAAAACTTAAATAAGCTGGTGCAAAGACATTGTAGCTAAGATATCATTTAAAATTCTGAAATGAATCCCTAAACTGAACTGGTAGTTGTTGTTTGACCTTGTTAGATGAAAGAAATTTAGAGTGCAATAAGCTGAATAGGGTTTTTTCAAAGGAAATCATTGTAGATTCATAAAAAGTTGGAAAAAATGTGTAGGGAAGTCTCAGGTTCCAACCACCCCCACTGACCCCAGTCGCCCTCAATGGCAACATTTGGGTAACTCCAGTACAATATCAAAACCAGAAAAATGATATTGGTATGATCTTTCAAGTTTGTATTTCATCAGTTTTACATACACTCATGTGTGAGTGTGTGTGTGTGTGTGTGTGTGTGTGTGTGTGTGTGTGTGTGTTCTAAGCAATTTTATCATCTGTACAGATTATTCTACCCACCACAATAAGACACAGGACTGTTCTAGCACCACAAAGCTCCCACAACCTACCCCTTTATAAAGTCACATCCATCCTCCTCCTCCCCACCACATCTCTAATCCCTGCAAATCACGAATCCCTTTTTATCTCTATAATTCCAAAAGTGCTGTATAAAAGCAATCATACCAGGGGCACCTGGGTGGCTAGTGTCATTTGAGCATCCAACTCTTGATTTTGGCTCAGGTCATAATCTCATGGTTCATAGGTTCAAGCCCTGCATCGAGCTCTGCGCTGGCAGTACAGAGTGTGCTTAGGATTCTCTCTCTCTCTCTCTCTCTCTCTCTCTCTCTCTCTCTCTCTCTCTTTCCGCCCCTCCCCACTCCCCCCTCTCTCTCAAAAGCAAATAAATAAAATTTTTAAAAAGTAAAAGGAATCACACCATCTGTAACATTTTGGATTGGCTTTTTTTTTTTTTTTCCACTCAGCCTAACTCTCTTGGGAACCATCCAAGGTGTTATGTGGATCAATAGCGGGTTCCTTTTTTTGATAAGTATTCCATGTTATGGATGTACCACAGTTTAACCATCCACCTATTGAAAGACCTTTCTGTTGTCTCCACTTTGGGACTATTATTAAAAAGCTGCTATAAACATTTGTGGGAAGATTTTGTGTGAACATAAGTTTTCATTTTTCTGGGATAAGTTCCCAAGAGTACAACTGATGGGTCATGTGGTAAGTGCATGTTTAGTTTTATAAGAAATTGCCAAGTTATTTTCCAGGGTAACTGTACCATTTTACACTCCCATCAGCAAAGTATGCATGATGAGTGGTGCATTTTTAATATATTAAATAAATTTATTAAAATATAGTCATACCTGTGTTTTACTATTCACTACTCTACTGTAATTACTTATTTACTTGAACCCCACCAGACTAAACTTCAAGGTCAAGAATCCCATTTTGTTCACCTTGATATCTTTGGTGCCTAATATAGTCCCTGACATATATTAGTCAATAAATATCTCTTTAATACATAAATTAATGAACTTAAGAAGAATAGCTGAGTCAGGTTGAAATCAAATTGAAAACTAAAATTGTCAATAAATTATAAGTGAATTTGAATCAGATGCCATGATTTTTCTTCTAATATATAACAACATTTTCAAATCAGAAATTGGTATTCTGTAAGTTGAGTTGTTTTGGGAAAAATTAATAAAAACTAAATGCTAAATTAGGTTGGGCCAAGTCATTCATTTTAGTACTTTGGTGAAAGCAAATGATTGGAAATAATCCAAATGACCAGTATGAAATGGCTTTAATAAAATATTGAAACAGTGGAATACTATTTAGTTATCAAAAATAATGAATAACTTTTTATGTAAAGAATGGGCATCCTTGGTAGGGGGCGGGGTGCCTGGGTGGCTCAGGCAGTTAAGCATCTGACTTTGGCTCAGGTCATGATCTCATGGTTCATGAGTTTGAGCTCTGTGTCATGCTCTGCCTGCTTCAGATTCTATGTCCCTCTCTTGGTCTGCCCCTCCCCTGCTCATGTTCTGTCTCTGTCTCTCTCTCTCTCTCAAGAATAAATAAACATTAAAAAAAAATTTTTTTAAGAATTTTTGAAATATACTTCAAAAGGTATTTTTAAAAAACTTATGTAAAGTATGTAGAGTACGTTCCTCTTTGTGTAAAAAAAAACAAAGAAATTAAAAAAGAAAAGATACATGCATAAATATCTTAATTCTCCCTAAGTCAGTCTATAAAGCATAGAGTGTGCCTGGACCATCTTGTGACAGAAAATAAAGAAGTGCTCAAAAATTTAGGGTGACATGTCAAAAGAATGCAGGAGCCAACTTAAAGGGACTCTTTCTGGCCAAATTTGGGACAATTTAATTATTAAGAAAAATGACAGTGATGGATTATAATACCTTGAATAAAAGCACAAAAACAGAAAAAGACTATGAGTCCAAACTGATATTTAAAAATTAAATAGAGAATAAAAAGAGAAAGGAGAGAATGGGAAGTTGTTTACATGAGAATGATAACACTATTTTGCAATCACCATGGTAGTAATTGATTCAAGCAAAGATTGTCAGTGGATGCTAAAACCATCAGGTGAAAGTTTGCTGAGGAACAAAAGATTCATACATTCTCAAAGTATGGTGGACACCTTAGCCAAATACTCAGAGTTACTGTATATTTCCTATAGTTGCTGTAAAAAAAAAATCCACAAACTTAAGGGCTTGAAACGACACAAACTTATTATCGTACAGTTCTGTGATCCAGAAGTCTGACCTGAGTCTCATTCTAGGTATTGGCAGAGCTGTTTTCTTTCTGGAGGCTCGAGGGGACCTGTATTCCTCAGCTTAGGGTCTCCTTCCTCCCTCTTCAAAGCCAGGAAAGGCAGGGTGAGTTTTCCTCAGATCACACAGCTAGGACACTAACTCTTCTGCCTCTCTCCTTCATTTATAAGGACGCTTGTAATAATTTTGGGCCTACTCAGATGATCCAGGATTAATTTCCTGTGTCTCAAAACCCTTAACTTCATCACATCTGCAACGTCCCTATTGCCACGTGAGGTAACACATTTATGTGTTCTGGAGATTAGAATAGGGACATCCCCATGGGGGCCATTATTCTGCTACAGCATTGATCATGAAAGATAATGTGATAGATCAGCATTATGCACATTCTGATGTAATGCACTGAGAAGAACACATCACCTAAGGTTCTTGTCAAAATAAATATTTATCTGAATTGAGGGTCTTTCTGAAACAACCGTCCTTCACTATTCAGAAAGGTCAATATTGTTAAAAAAAAAAAAATTGGGGAATTGTTCCAGATTAAAAAAAGGAGAATACAGAAACGTGACAACTAAATGTACTGTATAATCCTTGAGTACATCCTGGGTAAAAAGAAAAAATACAAAAAGTGTTGTTATGACAATTGAAAAATTTGATTATTAACTGTATAATAAATAATAATATTGTATTAAATTTAAATTTCCAGGGTGCCTGGGTGGCTTGGTCAGTTAAACATCTGACTCTTGGTTTTGGCTCAGCTCAGAGCCCCAGGACGAAGGGCTGTCAGCACAGAGCCAGCTTGGGATTCTCTCTCTCCTCTTCTCTCTGTCCCTCTCCTGCTTTCTCTTCCTCTTTCTCAAGGTAAATAAATAAACATTAAAAAAGTGAATTTCCTAAGTATGATAGTTGTATTGCTTGTTCTTAGGAAATAGATGATAAAGTATTTACAAGTAAAGTGTTATGATGTCTGCAACTAACCTAAAATGCTTCAGAAAAAAGATCAAGAGAAGTAAATATGGCAAAATATTAACAACTGGTGACTCTAGATCAGCACTGTATAATAGAAATACAATACAAGGCACATATATAATTTTAAATATTCTAGTAGATACGTTAAAAAGTGAAAATAAAGTGAAATTTTAATATATGAATCCAATATATTTCTAATTGAAAATGTAATCAATGTAAAAATTGTTCTTTTTACTTTTTTTTATTTGAGAGAGAGAGAGAGAGAGAGAGAGAATGAATGCACAAATGTGGGGAGAGGGGCAGAGGGAGAGAGAGAATAATCCTAAGCAGGCCCAGCCTAGAGCCCAGAGTCCAGGCGGGGCTCGATCCCACCACCTGGGATCATGACCTGATCCTAAATCAAGAATTGGTTGCTCAACCAACTGAACCACCCAGGAACCCCTCAACATAAAAATTATTAATGATGTATTTTACATTATTTTGTTTTTCATATTAAGGCTTAAAAAACCAGTAGGCATTCATCACTTATGGAGCATCGAAGTTTGTGCTAGTGATAGTCACACGTTGTTCATCTTACTAAATTGGGGAGCACAAGTGCAGATGAAGGGTATATATGCGTTCATTTTCCTACACTTGCAATTTCCTGTAGGTTTGGAATTTTTCAAGATAAAAAGTTGGGAAAAATACACATTCACTTGCGCATGCATAGACTGTTTCTAGAAGGATATAGAAGAAACTGTTAACGCTGGTTATCTCTGGGAAAAAGAAATTACTGGCTGGGGAAAAGAGAGGGATGGTAATTTTCACTGCACCTTTTTGTCCTGTTGTAGCATATTGTGACTAACCCTATTAAAATTATTCTAGGGGTGCCTGGGTGGCTCAGTCGGTTAAGCGGCCGACTTTGGCTCAGGTCACGATCTCGCGGTCTGTGAGTTCCAGCCCCGCGGCGTGCTCTGTGCTGACAGCTCAGAGCCTGGAGCCTGTTTCAGATTCTGCGTCTCCCTCTAGCTGACCCTCCCCTGTTCATGCTGTCTCTGTCTCAAAAATAAAATTAAAAAAAAAAAACGTTAAAAAAATTATTCTAAAAATAATATCTGCTTTATCTTTTTATTCAAAACCATACCCTTTGCTACTAAATTCTGGTAATCCCCACTTCCAAGATAAGAGCTCCACCTACCGAACTTGATTTCCTAAAAAGTCCTTGATATAGGAGAGAGGTATGTGTCCTATCTAAAATATAATTAAGTTTAAAAATTACTTGTGATATTTCCATATTTATCAGACCTGAAAAATCCTTTTATCTTCCTGTTTGCATATCATTAAACAAGTGTAGACAAATTTTATCAACAATCTAAACCACCTCTGAGTTGCTGAAGACAAGAAACAATATCCAAGCACAGGCTCACCCAGATTCTGCGGTGGTGGATGCCCGCTGGAACTCACAGTGGCGCCGGGGGTTGTGAGCAAGTTCATTATGAATTTATTATGTTTTACTTAAGCCTCCTTCCATCTTGCAACGGAGCGAGGTCTCTTGGGTTACATTTGTTCAACTGTAACGGTTGGCACTTCAAAGAGGAGTTACATCCTGTTGCCTTCTGCTCGTATTTCAAGAGGGTTTCTGAATCGAGGATGGGCTGTAAGGTTTCTTTACTCCTCTGGTAATTGCATCATTTCCTGGCCGCGTCTCGAGCATAACGCGGAGAGATGAAGCAATTGCCCAGATAATAACACTGGAAAAAACAAAAAACAAAGGATAATGGAAACACAGCGGGTGACAAGGTTTGGTGGATCCGGGTGCAGATGCTGTCCCTGGTTCTTCACTCGGCACGGCACCCGCAGCTCTCTCGGCTTCGTTAGCCTGACTCCCAAGTAAGTAGTCATCATCAGGATGGATACACAGTTGCTTCCTAAGAGGCCACGTGACCCTTCGGCACCTACAGCTTTAGAGCCCGTGCCTTGTGCCAAGGACGCGTACGGTGTCCCACCCGCCAAGACAACGTGAAATGCGCTCCGCCAGTGACAATCTAGATTGAGTACAATGTTTAGTGGCACTTAACATCTGCGTGAGAGGGAAAGACAGAAAGCGACAGAGGTTAGGTTTAGAAAGAGCAGCTAGATGATTAAGAAAATAATAAAGCAAATTACAAGGTTCTCTAACATTACAGTACTCTAACTTGTGTATAGGCACCGACACAGTCAGACATTCATAATTAGAATGAAATTTCAGGACGTCTTTTCTAGCAGGGCATTTGGAAGAGGATTGGAGTTGGAAGCTCCAGCTTTTTCCCGCAGGAGCTGCCTCGGTGCTGGGCTCGGAGCGCAGAAACTGTGCCTCAGTTTTGGAAGCTGAGACTCCAAACCCAAGCCAAGTAGGTGGGGCTTAGAATCACAATCTTTTCTACCGGCCAGATTTACGTAGAGATTTTTAAAGCAGCAAATACACTTCAGTAACCCGTTAAGCCAAGCTCCCTGGTGGTCTAGTGGTTAGGATTCGGCGCTCTCACCGCCGCGGCCCGGGTTCGATTCCCGGTCAGGGAAACGCTACTTTTTCCTACAACCTAAAAAAGTTTTGCGATCTTAACTGCTTTTTATCGCGGATGCGTCATCCAATCATAAAAATTGAATTCGTTTTTAAACGCTATTTGATCTCAGATTTAAAATACGCCTTTTTTTCCAGCCCATGTACAACAGGTTCATTCCCTGCTCCTCAAAGCATCCTGCGGGGCCGCTGCACGTAGGAGAATGTAAACATTGGGTTCCACCTGCTGGGGCCCTGGTAGGATACCTTACCCACATAGGAACTGGAGAGTTGGAAGGGAACACGGTGGAGGTCCTGTGAGATAAGCAGGGGAAGCCTGGTTAGAGAGGAGGGTGGGTGAAGAGGAAGACAGTAAGCAGAGTGGTGAGTGGGGAAATGAGGTACACTTCCTGTTGCAGTGCCTGTCCCCTTAAATAAACTAGAGTGCAAGCACGTTGTGGGAGGAGAAGCAAAGCACAGAACGGCCTCTGTACATAATTACAACAGAAATGTCCAGAAGCAGAGCAGGGAGAGCCTTGGTCCCCAGCACACCAGGAACTGGCAAATAAGACTGCCTATCACAGTTGTGTAGGAAATCAAAGGAGAATATGAGTAAGGTTTTGATTACGGCCTATTAATTTGGAAAGGGTGCTGGTTGGGAGCACGGCAAAGCAGGAGGCGCTGTTACATTTAGATCTGGTCTGAAGAGGTCATCCAAGTGAACTTGTCCTGTACAGGGAGTGAGATTTTTGACTAATATTGATAGATTTTGAGGAGATTCAGCTCTGAGGTGAGAACTGAAGGCCCAAGAGTGGAAATGCTTCCTAGGAGATGATTGAGTGCAGCATAAAGAGCCAAAGTTTGCAGGCTTGACTTCCACTAGAGCAGAACTAAGTAGGGAAGTCTAGAGAAGAGTCAGTACAAGTAAGGTTCAAATAAGCCAAAGAAGAAAGAGTCTGGAAATTGCACTGTTATCTTTAATAGGATAAAGCATATTTCTCTTGTTGGTTAGTTTTTTTTTTTTTTTAACGTTTATTTATTTTTGAGACAGAGAGAGACAGAGCATGAACGGGGGAGGGTCAGAGAGAGGGAGACACAGAATCTGAAACAGGCTCCAGGCTCTGAGCTGTCAGCACAGAGCACGCCGCGGGGTTCGAACTCACGGACCCGGAGATCATGACCTGAGCCGAAGTCAGCCGCCCAACTGACTGAGCCACCCAGGCGCCCCTGTTGGTTAGTTTTTTAATGGAGTTTTATTTTATTTAGTCTTGGTGTCATCCTTATTGTGTTTCACCTATTTTATTGTTATTTTTAGTCAAATAAGTACACTTTTCCTAAAGAATATCATCATTTAGACACAGCAACACTGTATCACATTATCTACACATAGCACAAAGTTGCTGCTTTGTAGAGCCAGAATATTGTGCTCAATTCTGTCCTTATGAGAAACGGGGTAAATGCTGAAGGACCATTTGTAGAAATATTCCACATATGAATAGGTTTCTTAAAGGTAAAGGAATAGAAAGTATTTAACCTGCACAGATGAAAGCAAAGGTTATTTGCTGCATACCAAAAATATTTTTCTGGGCTTGTCAAATTATTTAATTTTAAACACAAAATCATCATCCATCCAGGGTTGGGCTGATGCATAACTAAATATAAGGATGCCTGAGAGGAACCAAGGGTTGTGGGGGAAAGAAAGGGCAGGACTTTCACCAGCATCTAGTACAGTGCTTAGTATATGGTTGGTGCTAAATGAATGGATTACTTAATCAATTAAACCAAGAAATAGATTGCTAAGACTTTACTTGAAAACTATCATATATATGTGAAACCCTCATAATTCTATTTCCGTATGAACCACAGTTCTGTATTTCCACTGACAGAAGTGGAAAAAGAATTAAACTGAGTCAATCTGAATGATATCCACAATTTAATGAGTTCTTTTAGATTCTGAACACTGAACTAAGCCCCTGATCTATAATAATTGAGTCAATTCTTACAACAATTATCCTTGCTTTGGAGTTTAGGAAACATAGACTCAGAAAGTTTTGTAATTTAGTTGAAATAACACAAGTGTGTGGGGGAACCAGGATTCCAACTTGATTTGCCCAACCTAAATTCTGTATTCTTTAAGACTCCCCACACTACAACAAATTTTCTGGTGGTACATTGGTATCTTCTTTAGACCAGTTTTTACAAATAGCGTGGCTCATGGGGAATGTTACATAGAAGCAAAGAGGAATTATATGATATTTCAGGTTCTCTTTTAAAGGTATACTTGAATTCTTTGCATGGCAGATTTAGTGAAAATCAACTCTAGTAGTTTGTGGGGGTTACCAGATTCCAGAGAAATACGTGGAAAACTTTTAGTTAAGATGTAAGTTCAACAGCAAACACAGTGTACTTGTGTTTATGGCTAAGCATGTTGATTTGTGAGAGTGTTTTTTTCCTTCACTATTATTTTTATATATTTAAAAATCATAGTTGCCACACCTCCATGTTGATCATTATTTTATTGACTTAAAAATGACTCTTGTGGGGCGCCTGGGTGGCTCAGTTGGTTAAACGTCTGACTTCAGCTCAGGTCATGATCTCGCGGTCCGTGGGTTCGAGCCCCGTGTTGGGCTCTGTGCTGACCGCTCAGAGCCTGGAGCCTGTTTCAGATTCTGTGTCTCCCTCTCTCTCTGACCCTCCCCCGTTCATGCTCTGTCTCTCTCTGTCTCAAAAATAAATAAACGTTAAAAAAAATTTTTTAAAAATGACTCTTGTTTTTTCATCTTCTTCCTTTAGTAAGTAGGCTAGAGAAAAATAGTATTTTCACATTAGTTACATAAAAGGAAAGCAACTTCAGTTTAAACCATGGACCTACTTGATTAGCTTTTTCTCCCAACTTATTACTTCCTCTGAATGTCTATACTATATGTAACATAATATATATTATTTTATATAATTTGCTACAGTTTTGTATAAGTTGTGTTTTCGTAAATTCCTTAAGGTCAGAGTTTGCCTTGCAAAGTGATAATCATATCATTAGTTGCTCAAAAATTGTTTCTGTATTTTGGTCTTGGTAATTAGTGTGATGCCCAAAAGCTCTGAAGTGATAGTAAGCCAAAAGCTCCATGAAGGCAGGGTCTTTGTCACATTCATCTTTCCATCCTGTGGGTTACGTCAGTACTTGGCACGTAGGAGCGTTTCAAATGAGGATAAATGAAAGAATGAAGCAAAAGACTGGAATTTGCACGTCTCAGAAGAAACACAGGTGACCAGTAATGGTTTTAAAAAGTATCAACTTCTTTTGTAATCAGGAAATAAAAATCCCATCAAAGTGGCAAAAATGAAAAAAAAAAATCTAACAATATCGAGTGCTGACAAGGATATAGAATAATAGACACTCTTACACACTAATGGCAGAAGTGTGAATTGGTGCAATAAAATGACTTTGGAAGAAATTTGGTATTATCTGGTAAAGTTGGAGGTTCTCATACACAGCAAGACAATCCCTGGGAAATCCTTTCACAAGTGCCTCAGGAGATACATAGAAGAATGCTTACTGTGGCACCATCACAGTGGACTCAAACTGGAAGCAACCTAAATGTGCCTCAAGTAACTAAGGGCACCTGGGTGGCTCAGTCAGTTAAGTGTCTCACTCTTGGCTTTGGGTCAGGATCCTGTGGTTTTGTGAGTTCGAGCCCTGTGTTGGGCTCTGCACTGACAGTGTGGGGCCTGCTTGGGATTTTCTCTCTATATCCTTTCCCTGCTCACACTGTCTCTGTGTCTCTCAAAATAAATAAATAAGCTTTAAAAAGAATAGTAGAGTGACTAAATATATTGTGGTATAATCATAAAATGAAACACTGCAGTGTAGTGAAAGCAAATGGATTACAACTCCTCTTATCAACATTATGAAGCCAAGAAAAATATGATTTAATTTTAAAAGCAAATGAAATACAGAATGATTCCATATTCTATTAAGTTTTTAAATGCTAAATTAAAAATATTGTTTACTGGTATATACACAGATGGTAAACTAAAGAAAAGCAGGAGAGTGGTCATTCCTGGTTCATGGAAAAAATGGAGGAAGGATTTGGCAAGAAATAAGCAGGAGTATTTTGAAATACTGGTAATGCTCGCCTGGGTGTTCAGGATTGTTAATTCTCATTTGATTATTTATAACTTATATATATATTATGCTATTTTCCTCCATCAATTTGATGTTTAATTAAAATAAAAAGCAAAAAGGAATGAATGATATGTTTGGGCAAACTTTTTGGGATAATGGCATGTCAGTAATATTTAGCTGAGGAAAATCTCACTCCTTTCAGTAGTTATAATCTGTAATGTATTATCTGTATAGTATCTGTATAATCTGTAAAGTATTATACTTTTCTAAGTAGGGAAGTTCCAGGCATTTTGAAAATGATAAATGCAAAAATACACCACAAGGTGGCACCATAGCCTCAAGTATCTCATTTAGGACGTATTTAATCTAAGAAACCCATACTCGCCTTGGCAATGTTGGTATAGTTAAAATCTAGAGTTTATTGTACTCCTAGGGAGCAACAGAGGATTTTTATTCCTTTAGCTTCTTTATTCTCATTTCATCAATTATGCTTGATTTTACTTGCCAATATACTGTGCTATCAGATTAAAGTTTGAGGGAAGCAATTCAAATAAAGTCAACACAACAAGTACGCAGGTCCAGCTTATGAGGTGTCTTCATTCATTCTCCATTCAGTCAGGCAGTCATATATTTGTTCATTTAACCAATGTCCACAAATGTTTACTGAGCTTTCTTTCTGTAATACACATATGTCAAAAAGGCCCTGGAGACTTAATATGAGCAAAACCGGTCACTACCATTGGCTTTTAGCGTGGTGGTAAAGACGGGCAATAATTATATAATCACAAATTTAAATTGCAACTGACAGATTCTATAAGAAGTATGTGATTCTACACTAAGGCAGTTGGAGATATGAGCAGAGTATTCCATCTGTTGAGATCTGAAAAATGATGAGTTATCTAGGTGAAAAGGAGAGAACAGAACGTTCTGAGTAGAAGGAACAAATTCAAGTCCTGGAATCAGGAGAGAGCAAGGAGAATGCCAGGGGCTGAAGGAAAGCCATTGTGGCTGGATGGCAAGTCAGAGGTAGTAAAGTAAGGTGAGAGGGGCCTAAGGAGTGGGCAGGAGACAGATCTTGCATGGCTTTAAAGCCTGAGATTAAGGATTCTGTCTTCATATTAGGAGGACTGGAGAGCTACAGAGAGGAGAGTGGGTGTAGCGGCCTAAAGCCCATGCCCTGTCACTGGTAAACCAGTAGCTTTAGCAGTGTCTAAGAAACATTCTGCCCTCGGTGCTGGACAGTGGCACAGCTCTGTTCACCTACATATGTGTGATTTGCTTTCTGATGGTGAAGGATACCATTTAAAGACAGTAATATAGGGGCGCCTGGGTGGCGCAGTCGGTTAAGCGTCCGACTTCAGCCAGGTCACGATCTCGCGGTCCGTGAGTTCGAGCCCCGCGTCAGGCTCCGGGCTGATGGCTCGGAGCCTGGAGCCTGTTTCCGATTCTGTGTCTCCCTCTCTCTCTGCCCCTCCCCCGTTCATGCTCTGTCTCTCTCTGTCCCAAAAATAAATAAAAAACGTTGAAAGAGAAAAAAAAAAAATAAAGACAGTAATATAATTTCAATCTCAGCCATATTCATTAGAATCAAGATTTTTCTTCTAAAGAAACATGACTCCATTGTATTTATTTTGAATCAGTCTAAAAACCATTGTTTTTGAAGACAGAAAGCATTAAAGCATGATTTCTTAACAAACCAATAGACCCATTCAGCTCATTCATAACAAAATAAAAACCTTTCATATCTAAAATATGAAAGGTTTGAAAGACGGGTACATGGATGGCTCAGTCAGTTGAGCATGCAACTCTTGATTTCAGCTCATGTCATGATCCCAGGGTCGTGGGACCAAGCCCTGCTTCAGGCTATGCACTGATGTGGAGCCTGCTTAAGATCTCTCTCTCTCTCTCTCTCTCTCTCTCTCTCTCTCTGTCTCTCTCTCTCTCCTCCTTCCCTCTGCCCTCTCCCCTGCTTGTGCTGTCTCTCCCTCTCTAAAATAAAAAAAAATAATAATAAAAATAAAGCTATGAAAGAAAATGTTTATGGTCATGTTGTCCTAAAAAGAACTCTGTATTCGAAATCAGATCTGGGTCACATGACTGTGAGAAAGGTTATCTAATTTGGCTGGGCCTCAGGTTTCTTCATCTGCAAAATGAAGCATTGGTCTAGGTTATGTTCTTCTAACCCTGAAATTTTGTAAATCTGCAAATATATTTATATAAAGCAAAATGTACATGTGAATAATTTAATACAAAAAGAATAGGCGTTGGGCAACTACCTTGGTATGTATTTGAATAAAGTTGTGTGAATGGGGCTGAATGAGACTTATTTTGGATCTTAAGACATTTTCAATAAACTAAATTTTAATAAGCTACACTACCATTTATTGATAGTGTTCTATGTACCAGATCTTATGAAGATTATGTCATTTAATTCTCAGAAAATTCTTGTGAAATAGATGTTGTTTTTAAATCCTGTTTTACTAATTAAAAAACAAAATTTACACAGATTCAGTAATTTGTCCAAAGTCACACAACTAATACATCTGAAGACCTATCTTGATATATCTGACTTCAGAATTTGTCCTTTTAATCATCATACTATTTATTATATTCCTTAAAGAACTGGGATTTAAAAAAATGACATATATATTAAGTAGAGATAAATTTGTTATTATATATATGGATTTCAAGTTATTTCTAAGTGATTGAATAAGTACAGGAATTTTAATAAGCTCCCACATCTTACAACAAACAAAACTGCTTAATAGACTTCATTTAACTCATGCACTATCCTAGATATGGCTGTCAAGTTGCACTATTAAGCAAACCATCTCCTTGTTAATATGTTTTTGCTGTATCCATAAAGGATATGCTTACAGAATTTTAACACCTCAGCTATACATTTTAAAGAAACAAACAGCTACCATCATTTTTCTTCCTATGTCATATCCTGATGACAAACAATGGTGAACTTTGTTTCTCCTTTAGTCTCAAGCTCCTGATACCCAGAGCAAGGAAGCTGCCTGTTGGACCTTGTTTGGAGAAATGGCTAAATGCATTTATATTGAGTTATTGCTCCTGTGTTGTTTTGTCTGTGGCTCCTGCTCTTGGGCATACTCAAGGTTTCATGGTCACATCAAAGGCATTGTGTTCTCTGTTGTGAGAACTGGTCAGTGTTGGTCAGATAATTTATCGTTTTATTGCTGGGACCCATTCTGATGATAGTCATGCTCAGTAGGCACTTGGTGTTTATGTCTGTTCCCTCAGTGCAACACATTTGCCTTAAGCCTGCGCTTCAAGAGTCAGCTGTGATGAACTTATGGGTATCTTGAGGGTGGGGGTTCTTACTGAACCTTCAAAGGGGGCACATGGCCTATCAAGCCTCCTTACCGTAGGGGTAAAGGATGTTTCTCATCAGAGGCAAATCTTGCCCACTGAGCTTATCTGATGGTCACCAGGCTATATGTGGGTTTGGTGATGTTACCATCTCCAGCCATTTGTATAGTGCTGTGCTTATCTTTCTGACAGAAAGATGTCAAGACAATAAAATAAATTTAGCAGTGGCTGCCTGTGAGACAAAAATTTAAAAAAGGGTGCCTTGCTTAGTTCCTGTTTAGGAGGTGGCGTGTGACTATGACAGAGAAATGTGTTATGACGAGAGTAGAATATGGTCTATGTGCCTCTGTGTTTTCCCCTCCTGACTGTGAACAAACACATCTCTGTCATCTTGCCAGACCTCAAGAGAAGCCTATTTAAAGCAGGAGTACTGGGACAGACTGACTAGGATAGGGGAGAGGGCAACCATTGCTGGTCCAGGAGAAAGCCTACACAAACAGCTACACAAAGAGCTAGTTGGATTGTTTTGGTGGGGAAAAAAAAAAAGGTATTTATGTTCTCTGTAATTAGGAAAAAGGTTTAAAAAGAAGTGATGAAAGATCTTGGAAGCAGAGTTTCACAGTATGGTAAATAATATTCAGCTTGATAGCTTATAATCACAAAAGGCAGGGTTAACTCAATTAAAATACTTAGCTCTTTTATATGAGTTTTTGAGCAATTTAAAACTAAGTTTTAAATTTTAAGGTTTAAAATTTAAGTTTTACAAATTCCCTTATACAAGTCAAACATTATGAATAATAGCCATTCTTTGAGAAATACTTTTTCTTCCACATGAGAAAACGGGACTTTGTTATCACTGCGGTGAAAACACAAAACTACAATGCACACTTAATGTAAGAAAGTTTAGAGTTAACTTGCCAAAGATACTCAACCTCATTTTGTCCCTTAAAAAAAGAAAAAAAAAGCTTACAAGGCATTCTATTACATGCATATCCATTTCATATGCATGAATCTCTTCATTCCCACAGACTAATAGAATGACAACTGAGGTCAAGGAAACAGAATATTCAATTCCCAGAAGACTAAGAACTTAGAGGCATATAAAAATGTCTCTAGTTATAAGATTTTTTAAAAACTGTACCCATATAAACTCTTAACTGTTATGGAAAACATGCTTAACTGTAGGCCAAAAGGTTTAGGCTAGTTCAAAATCCCTTCCTGTTAATAATTTACAGTTACAGTGGATGCGTTAGTGGGCAAGTCTTTCTAGGCCAAAGGAAGAATGTTGTTTAATGACATGATGACCTGGAATGTATAAGGATTCAGAATGATCCAGCATTCTCCCCCTCACCAAAAACCCATCTTTTACATTCAGTAGAAGACTGAGGTATAACGTTTCTTTTCAAACTCAATTTTCTCAGATACCTTTTTTTTTAAGTTTGTTTTATTTATTTTTATTTAAGTAATCTCTGTCCTCAATGTGGGGCTCGAACTCACAACCCCAAGATCAAGAGTAGCATGCTCTTCCAACTGAGCTAGCCAGGTGACCCCAGATACCTTGTCTTAATACTTCACCGTTTTACTTCACCTTTGCCATCACCTTGAATGAGATTATAGGATATTCTTTGGTAGACATTACTGAGGGTTAAGGTCACCAATCAAGGTAAGGTAGGTATGACCTGCTTGAAAGTTGAAAGTTAAAACTAGGAAACTGCCAAAACTATTTCCTTTTATGTTGTACAATGGAATAAAGTGGGGTTATTCTTTTTTTAATTCTTTCATATATTAAAAGGGTAAGACAGGGGTGCATGGGTGGCTTAGTCGGTTGTCTGACTCTTGATTTCGACTCAGGTCATAATCTCACCGTGGTGAGATCAAGTCCCCTGTCCAGCTGTGCCCTGACAATGCAGAGCCTGCTTGAGATTCACTCTCTCCCTCTCGTTCTGCCCCTCCCCCACTCCTGCTCACTCACGGGCATGCACATGTCCTCTCTCTCCCTCTCTCAAAATAAACAAACATTAAAAAGAAAGAAAGAAAAAAAGCGTTAGATGGTAGAGGCTCTTATGCTAATACTATAGACAGATTTACTCTTATCAATAATCCAAAATGATCCCAGGAAGGTTGAAATATTCTTGGTTAGTCTGAGGCCAAAAAAGCAGTGTCAAAAGCCATAGCCCAGAGGTCAAAGGTATGGGCTGAAGAATCAGACAAGCCTGGGTTGAGTCATAGCTTAAACTACTAGTTGCAACCTTGGGCAATTAACCACTTATTTTTCAAATCCTAATATGTAAAGCAAAAATAATATATGTGCTCTATAGGACAGTATGAGGCTTCACTGACACAACAGATTTCACACACTTAGCATAGAGCTTAGCACGGAGAACAATGAACAGCATTTGCAGTGAGTATTCGCGTTTTGTCTTTGTTAGATCTGTGACTTAGGTTGGCCTGGCTCTGTCAGTTACAGCAGAGGACCCAATTCCCTGACCAACCCCATTCCTGTCTGTTCCTTCCAAAAGAGAGGGAGAAAGTACCACCTGGTACCTAGAGAGCCATTTCTCGTATGCCTTTGGTCCCTCATACAAGATTGTGTATGCAAGCTAAGGGGCTTTTTTTCTCTTTAAATTCTCCCATCTGAGTTCAAAGACTTATCCTTCCAAAGAATATGAGCTATAGTCACAGTTTATGATGTCATATTTGCTGTAGCACTTTGTTTTAGTTGCTGAAATATTCACAACCTCAGTTATTGCTTAGATCTTAAAAGAATTACAAGGGGAAGTCAAACTCCATTCTTCAGTAAAACCAGAACTGGGAATAGTCCCACTGGGCAATGAAAACATGAAAAGCTAAAAATACATCTATCTTTAGATCATAAAGCTTACAAAGTTAATCCAGATTCTTAATTTGACTAGGACCCTATCCTGATGCGGTTTGTTTTGTTTTAATTCTAGAGAGAGAGTGTGAGCAGGGAGGAGGCACAGAGGGAGAGAGAGAATCTTAAGCAGGCTTCATGCTCAGCTTGGAGCCAGACTTGGGGCTCAATTCCATGACCCTTGGATAATGACCTGAGCCGAAATCAAGAGTTGGATGCTCAACTGACTGAGTCACTCAGGCACTCCGGGGTATTTTTAAAGTAAGCTACTTAGCCACATTTTAATCTCTGTACATCTCTAGCCATGGATTTTTAAACTTGTACTTAAGTACACTATTATACTATAGTAGTGCCTCAAATCCAAGATGTACTTTTTTTTTTTTTCTTTTTAACACTCTAGAAATTGGGATGTCTTATGATCAATGGATAAAGTTCTGTTGTGATTCTTTTCCTTAAAAACTGATCTTAGGGGTGCCTTGGTTGGGTAAGCATCTGACTCTTCATTTTGGCTCAGGTCATGATCTCACGATTAGTGAGATTGAGCCCTGATCTCACTTTTAGCACAGAGCCTGCTTAGGATTCTCTCCCTCCCTCTCTCTCTGCCTCTGTCCCACTCATACTTTTTCTCTCTCAAAATAAGTAAACTTAAGAAAACAAAACAAAACAAAAAACCTGATCTTAAACCAACACTGTCTCTTGCAATTGATGGTCTTACTTATGGAAATTGCTGTGTGATGTGACCTAATGACGTAATGATTGGAAAAGGAACAAGTTGATTATAAAAAGAAGATAACCCCAAAGACTTAAGATTTATGATACATATCATATGTACATGTGGGTCATTAGAGCACATTTGGCCTTTTTTAATGTTTGAACCAAACATCCTCCTCGTTAGTATAGTGGTGAGTATCCCTGCCTGTCATAATGTTTGAACATTACTTTAAAAGTCCCTCAGACTTATTCAAATTATGATGAATTATCATGTTTGTAATAGTACAATATCCCAATGAGACCAAAAATCCTCTCCCACTAGTTCTCAGGAACCTCTTGTCTCACTCTCATGGCACTTCCTTATTTTGAGGGTCCCTGTGAATAGCTAGAGTGACAGTCACACCTATAATTGTCAGGCTATAGAATCACATTAGCGTGTGCTACCCACATGTCATTCGAAACTTAACATGTACAGACAGGGTACACGGTAGTTATTCAATAAATACCTTCTGGCTCACTGATGGGAAATACAAAAGTGTGTTTTAATTCCTGTTGAACTATATTTCTAGGCCCAAAATGGAGCTACTCCTACCCAAGTGCTACATGAACAGATGGACCTTCAGATAGCTTTTGAGTGCCTTTAAACGTTCCACTTGACTAGAGGTGTGGTATATCCAGATACTCAATCCCCCGATGCCAAGCCGACTCTGGGCCTTCTCACCCTAAACAAGGTTGATTATGTAACCCTGCCAACCAGATATTTTCCATTTTTCTCTTCCCTGTTCTTTATTCTTTATTCTATAAAATCTTCCTTTTGCCCCATTTTGCAGTTCTCCAAAAGGAGACTGCCTCATGAAGTGTTAAATAAAGTTTGTATCACTTAAATTGTTTTCTTTAATCGTTTTCTGACATTGGGCATACATACAGCTTTTAACATTTGGGGAAAACCAGATTTCTAATAATGTCACCATTTTCCTTTTATCCTATGAAAAATCCCTTGAATTAATTTTGGGATTAACTTTTACATAATTAAAAGCCACTAATAAATCAAACTTGAAAAGTTATTTTCCTCCTGGACCATAAAAACTATTTTTTTTTTTTTTTTTTCTGTTTTGGGAGCAAACATGAAAGCTACCACACTTAAAGGCAGAACACCACTTTCACAGAACATTGTATCAGAGATGGGAAACAGTTGTTAAAAAGAAACATCAGGCTCAAAATGGAGTCACTTGTGCAAGACCCACATAGGCAACCAAGACTTAATATCTAACCAAACTGCAGTGACCTTTAACCAGTCAATCTGGAATTAACCAATCAGTACCAGTGAGGCCATCTGCATGACAGACCGCCACCCTTTCCCCAAAGGAAGGTGACCTTGCCCGAAACAATTCATTCTTTGTTAGAAACTTCCTTTTGCAGCCCCCTTCTGCCTATAAAAGCCTTTCATTTTGTATACCTTCTTGGAGCTCCTTTCTATCTGCTAGATGGGATTCTGCCCGTTTCATGAGTGGTTGAATAAAGCCAATTTGATCTTTAAATTTACTTAGTTGAATTTTGTTTTTTAACACAGCAAAATGTGATGTCAATAGCTAATGATGTGAAACACTTATCAAGGACCAATTAACTTCAAATGACCAAAATTATAGACAACGATCACCTTTAGGAACTATGACACCCCTTAGCAACTATGTCGCAAGTTGTTTTGCAAATATTTTAATCAATTAATTGGAAAAATAACAGCCTATATGTAACAGGGAAGGAAAAAAAATGTAAGGAAAAACCAAAAAGGACAAGAAAGGGAGGAAAGGAGGAAGAAAGTGGATTTATCTTAAACTATTTAATCCAAATTAAAAATAAAAATTCCTGATCTCTAAAATGGTTTACATTCCAAAAAAGGAAAAGAAATTCTTTGAATGCTGACATTACAACAGGCACAGAATCAGCTACTAGATCTTAAAATAAGAATTACTTCTATGCCTATTGTCCACAAATCATGACTCAAAAGCAAACTTCAAATACTACTAAGTCCATGTCCTTATTTGCTATTTAACTCCATCAGAGCTAATAGAAGATGCAATGATCACAGAACTTATAGACAGGAGGAACAAAGTGATCTGGTTTTGCTCATATTTTACCCACATACAGACAGAAATTAGAAAAACTATATACTTAATTTTTCAAAACTAAAATAATGTTAGAAACCTCACACTTTTCCCCTTAATAGCATAACTGACATGAATAAAAACATTCTTTTTTTAAAAATTCTTACGTTTGGCCCAATAGCTTCAGGAACTGAAATAATCTCTTCTAGGCTTTATTGAAGGAGGGATATGTGCACAATTTCTATAGCATCAAAAGAAAGTTTCATTGAGGTAGGTACAGAGGATTTCTCATCAGGAAGCATGTATATGCTTATCACATATACAGGTGATGTTTTAAAAACCCTCTACAAATGTTTTTGAGTTACAAGATGTATGACACATTCTAGCTTATTATCCCAGGTTCAATGTACTATTATTTGGAGCTCTTGTATTTGCACTTTTCTAAGAACCACGGTTAAGAATAAAAGGCAGAGAAAACTGATCACTTCCTGTCTCCAAATAATGTCAAACCCGCCTATGCTGAATTGATATACAAGCTCAGATAAACACTATTTTCAGGCAAGCTGTGAATTATATTAAATGACTCTGAAAGTGAAAAAGAAAAGCCACGGCTTAAATTGTTAGTGAAGGAAGGCCTTGCTTGAAATTCATGTCAACTTTCCATTCTGCAAAGCAACTCATCCACATAGAAATAGTCAAAAAAAGGACTTCATTTAATTAGTGATATTTAGACTTTTGCATAGAAAAAGGTTACAAAGTAATGCAAAAAGGACTAGGTACAATAATTTTAAAACAAATATTTAAAAGTATAATTTTGTATAATGTTTAACATTCTCATGTTTATTGCTTTCTCCACACAGCAGAGAAATGAAGTGCGTAATAATACATGCTGTGTCTTTACCTTTCAAACATAAAATCTCACGTGCTCAATTTCAATGTATTAAGAGATTATTTTGTCATTAAAAATAAAAAAAAAACACCGTTATGCAGCACTAGTCTAGGCATGAACAAAAAATAATTTATGTACATCCCACTGCATACATTCATCTTGATTTGGGATCAAATGCAATCATGAGCTTGACAAAGAGCATTTAAAAATCGTGGCTTTTCTCTTCCCAATGCTCTCTCCCTGTCTCGTCACCTCCAGAAATGCAGCTTTTCCCAAAGGGCGACAAGAATAGGTATTACACATTATCAGGACAAAATGAAGAGGATAAATACGTAAAAACAGTCCAAATGAAACAATAAATTAACCTAAACTTTTAGACACTGGAGAGTTTTCAAGTTGGCATGAATCAAATAGCTTCTGGGGGGCACATGGTAGGCAAGTGCTTCTAGGTGCACTCTATGTATGGTTTTACATAAAGAAGCACCAAATTTTGAGCCATGGAAAAAAAAAAGTGCCTGGGGGCTTGCAGGCAGGGCAGAAATGGCTGTTAATCTGAGCACTGATGGAATAATTGCTTATACCAATGCATTGCTAAATGTCACCATTTGGCAGGCAAGTCTGTACAAAGAAAGAAAACTAAGATAAAACTAGGTCTTTCAACTTGAAAATTATTTTCAGCAATCCTTTTGGCCAACAAAAACCTCTTGGTTTCAACAGAGTACTCTTCGCTGGCATTTTATTAAAATGTCTGCAGCCTAATGCAAGACTTCTGTCCCTTTCCTGTCTTAACCTAACCTCTATGATCTTCTTTACTTGTGCAATGTTAATCTGTTCACAAGAAAACTTTACTAGCTCAGGCACTTATGAAACACAAATATTTTTTTTCCATCTAGTTTCAAGAGAATCCAGTCAGGGTTTTGGTTTTGTTTTTTTTTTTTCTTCCCCAATTCAGACATACTGATGCACTCCTGGATGGTACAGTCCATATATTTCCCAGGAAACTTCTAAATGAAAACAAGTGTGAAGTTTTCAAAAGTTGCTGATGTCAGTTACCAAGCTGCCTTAAACAAAACAAGAGAGAAAAGATAATACCACATTTCCACTTGTGAGGTTTGTGTCTCAAATAGCTTTATTGTTCCTTTGTGGATCTGTAGACATCTGTATGGCTACTTTCAGGGTGCAGAGGTTTAAGCTGACTCTGAAATGAAGGACATTCAGTTACTATTGCAAAAAGTTCAATGCAAACTTAAAAAGCTCCCACTTCTGTCCCCCAGGGTCGGTAAGGTTTACTGTTTGTTCCGCCGCTTGTCTGCTGAGGGCTGGAGGTGGCTGACACCGTTAGGGGCGGGCTGATGGCGGTGGCGGCTGCCACTGCTGCAGCTGCGTTCGGGGGGAGCATGGGGAAGGCCCCCGCGAAGGACAGAGGGAAGCTGTGCGCGGCTGCGGTGGCTGCTGCAGCGGCTGCGTGGACAGTGGCCGAGAGGGACAAGAGAGAGGTGGACAGAGGTGGCACGCAGGGGGCAACGCTGCCCGTTGACGGCATCCGAAGGGCAGAATCGGCGTGGGCAAACGTGGCCGTGAGCAGGGCGGAGCCGTGGGCAGGAGGCACTTCTGAAGCCGTGGAGAGGCGACAAGGCGTTGACTCGGAGGCGTGGAGTCCGTTGGGTTGGAGCAGGGCAGCGGGGAGATGGTGGAAGGCCGCCGCCCAGTGGTGCGGGTGCAGGGGGTGATGGTGGTGGGCCAGTGAGGACGTCATGGCCGCCGCCTCCCGCTGCGAGGCGCACGTGCTGAGATGAGAGACCAGTCGTACCCGCAGGGGATCCGAGGAGTCCAGGCCCTCCACGGAGCTCAGATACCTGGCCACCTCCGTTAAGCACTCCCGGAATCCAATGCTCATGAAGTCCATGGCAAGAGCATGTGCGTCAAAGTAGCCTAGAAGGGGGTTTGAGTGAAGTGGGGGCCAGGGCAGGGAGTGAGAGAAAACGGCACGATTACTGTGAGTAAACACCAACTGTGCTCCTCTCGGTGCTGCAGAAGATTCAAGCGGGATGACGACCCTTTCTCAAAATGTTGCCAGTTATTTATGGTTGTAACTTCTGCAGAAGAAAGTACACTTTGCAATTCACATGTGTGACAAGGCTGGCAATGCTATATGCTACAGTTGTTCTTGCAACCAAATACTACGGTGGGGAAAAAAATTAAGAACATCCGTGTTTCAAACACTTCCATAAAAAACCAGGAGGGGATGTCTCTCCTTTTGTACGGTGGGATAGTGAAATTCCCTCGTAAACTTTTGCATGGAAGTACCGAGTTTCAGTCTCTTTGTCTCTGTCACATGAGGTGGAGATTAAAGGGTTTATCTGAAACATCCTCACTCTTGGCATTTGTCACAGAGATATGAAATGTATCTTAGCAGCTTGAAGACCTTCTTTAAAAATATGCTAGAATCTCTTAATAAACTCAACAATGTTTTTTGACTGTTTTTTTTTTCAAAGTGAAAACATCTTGTCATTAGTTTGTAACAAAAAGATTTGATGAAAACAAAATGACTTTTTAAAAATCTTGGTTACTAATTTGAAGATCTTACTTTTCTATCATGCAATATCAGGCTGCTTTACTGATAAGAGATTACTATACCTCTTTGCTTTTCTTAAATTTAAATATATATTTCCTTCAGTGGTTAGCTTACATTTTCCTGGCATCTACCCAGGAAAAAGATGTGCATTAATTTTTCAGTGTGTATGCATGCACAGCCCACATCGAAGGTCACTACCGTAAAAATGGCTGGAGCTGGGTCACATTTAGAAGAATCCCTTTTTATCCACTGATAATACACTGGACAGAAAATAATAAAGTATTTTTATTAATAGTGCCAATTTAGGATAGAATAATCAGACAATTGGGGAAATGTCACCACTTTGAATGGGTGACCTCTAATATGTACAAATGCATCTTTTTTCAGATTCTTTCTCATTTGTAACTTTTTTTTTTTTTTAGCTATTTTCAAATTAAAAATTTACTCAGTTTTGGGATATAGGTATATCTAAATGAGAAATACCACAAAGTTATTTTCGTCTAAGGCATTTATATTCTCTTTTTCATGTTTCTGTAGATCAAAGTATTACCTGTTTCATTTATCATCCACTAAAAATTAAACCATCTTATTCTGTAATCAAAGCATTTGGAAAATAGTATTCACAATATTCACAGTCCTAAATAAAGTTAGAATATCAACAGAAATTTGGAAGTCCCAAAAACACATCTGAGGCAAAAAGATACACCTTGAAAACAGTAAAAATAACAGCACAAAGCAGATACAAGAGAATATCATGAAATGTGGGAGATCAGCAACAAAAATAGTTAGCATCCCAGAACTTCAGCTTAGTTAGCAACAAAGTCCCTGGGATTAAGAGGGAAAGCTCTTCCTGAAGACGACGCCTCCGTGGACAGATTTCACATGAGGACCCTCAGGGTTCTTTGCGGGGCATTGCAGGCTTCTAATTTTCATGAGGTAAGGAGGGAGGAAATCAACAGAAGTCAGAGTCCAGAAATGCAGAGGGATCTAGAAATTTAGGTTCCTCTACTAAATTCTCTCTAGAAGCTACCTCAATACCAAGATAGACTATAAAGAATGGAACAACATAATTGGAGCCCCAGGAGCTTCCAAGAATTTTCATGAGCGGGTACAAGATGATTGAAAGTTGTGGTTTGCCAGCTGTATGTTGTTATACGTGGCTGAGTTCTCTGTTGCATATTGAGGAGTATCAATTGTGTAATTCCTATTATGTTGCTGAATGCAGAGGGAAATGGCAACCAACAGCTGTCTCCTGGGAATAGATATTGGGCCAATAATAAAAGCACACAGAGCCATTCCACACCACTTCCTTCATGCCATCACTGTTATGCAGCTTTGAGTGAATAAACTCACAACAACCTTGTGAGGTAGACACTATGGCTATCATCATTTTGCAGATGAGAAAACGGGCTCAGCGAGGGTTAGTAGTTTACCTAGGGTCACAGAGCTAATACATGGCAGATCAAGGATTTGAAACCAGGCAACCCAACTGCAGAGTCTATGCCCTTCACCACTGGGAGGCCCCTACAGCAGTTGTGAGTCTTTGATGATGTGAGCTCACATTGCCCGCCCCTCCTGTTTAAGGCCCACATTTTCTCCTATGGGATGACCTCTCTAATGACTTGGCAGTCAGGCGACTTGTGTGGAGCTTGCTTGGAAATGTCTGTTCATAAACTATTCTGGGATGAATTTTAGGACTGTTCAGGTAGCCAAGAATAGCAACCAAGAATGGAACTTAGTTTTTATAATAAGGCATAAGAACAATATTACTCTTTAGAAGTATAGCTCATGCCAAATATTTGAAACCCTGATAAGAATTCTTGGCCTTGTGGTGAACAACACCAAGGGAGGCAGAGCAATCAAAAAGCTGTTCCTGCACCATCACTAACTCAACTAGTCTTCTACATCTGAAGTAGCAGGTGCAGAGACAAAATCATGGGGCTGAAAGTGCTTTAGAGCTCAGAGTGCTAGTGTAGGCCTCACAGTACTGCAGAGCACTTCTGCCTTGGGTTAAAGGTCAAGCAGCAGCCAAGCTGGGCTGGATCACTGGCTTCTACGATTTCATCCAGTTCTCCTCTATTATGTAAGAACTTTTACATCCTATTCTGAGGGTTACATTTTAATGATTAGAAATCACAATTCCATACCCATGCAGGATGGTTTCTAGAGAAGGTGGGCTTCTCTTTAAAGTGTTTACTTCCCACCTAAAAGATTGTGAAGGCCAGTGCTGATGTTTTGTTTTTTCAGTTTACTTATTTTGAGAGAGAGAGAGAGAGAGAAAACGAACGAACAAACAGGGGAGGGGCAGAAAGAGAGGGAGAGAGAGAATCCCAGGCAGCTTCCACACCATCAGTGAGGAGCCCAATGTGGGGCTTGAACCCATGTACTGTGAGATCAGGACCCAAGCCAAAACCAAGAGTTGGACACTTAACCAGCTGAGTCATCCAGGCACCCCCAGGGCTGATGTTCTAAAGGGCTTCAGGGGCGCCTGGGTGGCTCAGTCGGTTGAGCATCTGACTTCGGCTCAGGTCATGATCTCACAGCTTGTGAGTTCGAGCCCCGCATCAGGCTCTGTGCTGACGGCTCAGAGCCTGGAGCCTGCTTCTGCTTCTGTGTCTCCCTCTCTCTCTGCCCGTAACCTACTCACATTCTGTCTCTCTTTCAAAAATAAATAAATATTTAAAAAAATTAAAAAATAAATAAATAAAGGGCTTCAGCAGTATGGCCATACTGGAGTTAAGTACTGAAGTACTTCTATACCAATTGGTAAATAGCTACTTCCCTCCAATGCTTTGGCTCTGCTCTGATCTAGGGAAAACTGTGATACTATGTGATAAAAAGCTAATGCTGAGCAGAGAAGCCTCCAGGATGGAGGGAAGCACTTAGCCCCTGGTGGTACCCTCTCCCAACCCAGTTGTCAAATGTACTGAGTAACAAAAATACTCTCGGTTAAGGTGAATAGCAAAGGCTTGCTTGAAGGCTAAAAACAATACAAAAGGGCAAAATCAAGTCTCAGTAACATGTGAGAAGAAGGATAATAAAATGTGAATAAGTTATTACAGCTTTCAGGATCTCAAGTCTATTTTCAATATAACATGAGGGTCCATCCCTGACCTCTGGATGATTCTAGTACAGAAGATATCTCTCCAGGGCACTGGGCCAGGGGCACCTATTCCTGTTTGCTCTCTGCAGGAATGACTGCTCCATTAGTAGTTTCCAGTCCAGAGAATTACTACCTACACTTCAAATGTTCTGTCTGGTCCAAACCCAAGACCAAGCAAAATCTGAAAACAATGAAAATAATTCTTAAGTCAATTCCTTTGAAATAGTTGTACTGTATTGAGTCCCAGCCTTGATCTAATGGAGTCTGGGGGAAGGGAAAGAAGAAGAGAAAAAGATTGCCTTTAACCTCCTGTTTATGTTTGGATGTTTGTGTGTTTGTTTTGTCTTTCTGTACAGATTCCAGCATGTGCTTCTGAGGTCCCAAACAAATCTCTGACCAGGCTGCTGTGAATGAAGCTTTACTCCCACAGTATTATGAAAGCAAACACAAGCCCAGGGTCAAGTGCTTCTTTTGTTCCAGAAGTTCTTTCCCACGAGTTCAATCCTGCCATTAGCATTGATTTCTACAGCTTTAATCTGGGACCTCCTATCTCAGCTTGTTAAAGAACTGTTCAACTATGACTTTCCTATAATCTTAGGGGAGGGGAATGAAAAGAGAAAGGCGGAAAGGGGGTAAAAATGAAGTCACCTACTTACCTTTACCCCCAGTTGCCTGAAGCATCTTTAAATGATCTACTGTCATTTGCAGTATTTCGGCTTTCTCTAACTTTGCAGATCCCTGCATAAACAAATCATGAAGTCTTATAAGTCCTATGGAAACTGACTTGGAACATTTTACACTGGATTTTCAATTTTTCTTCTCACTAGAAAAGTCTAAATTTAATTTTTTTCATAGAAAAATCTGAATTCTTTGCAAACTTTACATGCAAACAATAATTATTACATCATACCTAATGACAGATATTTGCCAATTTATCATTTAAAGACTAAAAGGCATAACAAATAATTTTTTAATCATATGATTAAACTATATTCCTAAGATTACTCCACTAAAACTATTACACTGCAAAAATGTCAAATCTTGTATCCAATCTCTACCCTATATTGGGGGACATTCAACAGTCTAGATCAGCTGAATCCAACTCTGAAGGTTAAGGAAATAGGATCTTAGCAAATTAGATTTTTCAAAAATAAAAAGTCCTAGTAAGCCTTTAAGATACACCCCTGGTAAGGAGAACCAAAAACAAAAAAGGGAAGACTTAAGGTTTTTTGGGGTTTTTTTTTTCCAAAAATTACCAGCAGGTGTCACTGTGAATGCCAAGTTCATAAACAAGAAAGCATAATTTACTCCTACCTAGTAAGCATCAGAAATGCTTAAAGATTATTTGAACCCTTTAGAACAGTTCTTAATAAAATGCCTTGGGAATATATTTATACGTTCTACTTTTCAAAATAAGGCAACCTCTAGAAACCAACCAAAACACAAAATGTGCCACCTTGAACTGCCTCAGAGGACTCTGGGTAGCTTCTAATTTCCTGGAAAAACTAAATAATTAAATCAATGTGTCTTTCTCAAAAGGAAACTGAAGTTTTCTTCAAGTTCCTATGCTCTACTTTTTTGTGAAAATTATCAGCACCCTGTACATGGTGAGAGTGCCAGAGTCATTGAAACCGCTAGAAAGAACACTCTTCTAATCACACCGTAACAGGGCCAGCTCGCCAGGGTTGGTAGCCAAGCCTGGCAAATGGGAAAGCCTGTGTTTATGGTAACTAACTGCCAAACAACTGAGGTTAGCTTTTAAGGTTTAAGTCGACATTTAAGAAAAAAAAATCTAACAAACTGATGGGAAAAATACTCACCAAATAACTGCAGACATTTTGGTACCCAAAGTGAAAACAGTGATTACTGATGTTTTCATTTTCAGCCTATTGTCATTGAAAATGTTACTAATCAAAACTACAATTTCCACGTTACATTTAGCTTACCAAAGTCGGTTTCAGCATATAGGTATCTTTTTTTTTCTCTCACAAATGTATAATCAAGAGCCTGTTACATCTTGCACTTCTGTCAATATTCACTTTTTCCATCAAGATGTACAGGAGTTTCAGTGAAAGTAATAACAAAATTGCAGTTTCTGGATAATTGCCAAGGGCTTTTGTAGGGCTTGCTGTATAATGTTTGTAGTTCATGAAGTAAACAACAAAATGACATAAACAAACAACTGCTGTCTTATACGCTATTCGAATTAAATTGAAAGTATTTCCAACAGTGTATGATGCCATATTCTTTGAAAGATGCTCTTAGAAATCTGTGCCATTAGCCATTGTGGCAAGAGATATAAAACTTTTCCAAGAAAACAAAGGAAGATTTAAACATTTGGCTTCCTCCCTTTCTAAGTATGCAAAAAAAAAAAAAATTTATTTTATTATTTTTTTTTTTTTGGTAAAGGAATACTTGAATTCTGAAAGAGGGAATTGTTGG
Organism: Panthera pardus; assembly: GCF_024362965.1. Lineage (NCBI taxonomy): Eukaryota > Metazoa > Chordata > Mammalia > Carnivora > Felidae > Panthera > Panthera pardus. The sequence continues at coordinate 38,655,577 of NW_026526732.1, forward strand.
CTAGTTTTATTTTTATCAAACTTCCAAAGAGATGCCCCAAATAGAACACCACTCTATTAATCTAGGGATTAAAAATGAAACTAAATGATTTGGTAAATAAATTGTATTAGTATTACCATTCAGGAACTAGAGCTAGAAATGTTACTTCCTGGACTTTTGTTATTTTTAAAATAAAAAGCGCTTCTTTTTTTTTTTAGCAGTTTACAAAAAAGTGAAATTTTGTGATATATATGTGTGTGTGTGTGTGTGTGTGTGTGTGTGTGTGTGTGTGTGTGTATTTAAAGAGTACGACATACAGCTGGGTTTTGAACAAAACCACTACTGGTCTTCATAGAAAGAACAGAGAAAGCATGAACACTGTTACCCTTAAGGGAAAATAAGCTGAAGAATGGAAATGTTTTTCAACTTCATGATGGATTATGTTTTTAATAGTTTTGCCACAACAAAGCATTTTATTGAAATAGCTGCTCTGTGCCAGATCAGGGCACATACACCATTATTTTAATGAGCTTTAACAAGAACCCACATTCCCAGATGAGAGAATCAGATTTTCTGAGTCTTTTGGTAGGGTGGTCAGGGGTGAGGGTTGCTTACTTGTTTCTCAAAAGCAGTTGGCACCAGTCGTCTCAACTCCGATAAACTGTTATTTATCCGATCTCGACGCCTTTTCTCTATTATCTATCCCAAAGAAAGCAACACAACAACAAAAATTTATGAATACACAAATGATAAAATTACTCTTAATGGAAGAACACCACTGTTATACATTAGTCTGAATCACATGAACTAAAAAGAAAAAAAAATCACATACCCCTCTCCTTTTCTTTCTTGCCATAATCTGAGATGTTGTTGTTGGGGAATTCGATCTAATCACAGAGCTAGTACTTTGCCTGTGAAACAGGAACAGTACATCAGGTGCTGCATTAACATAACAATGGTTTCTTCTGGGTACTTCATAGCACCCATTAAATATTGAGCGACTGCACAGCTCAGGTCTATATTATTTTATTCTTAATTCTTACTTTTCTCTTAACATACTTTGTTTTCAGCCCTTATATCTCTTTCCATGCCTTTTTTTTTTTTTTAACAAGTAATCCAGACGCCAAATCCATTGGCAAAAACATCTCTCAACTTTTAAGTCTTGCAGTGAAAAAATTACAGGCCGACAGAATGAGAAGTTAGAAATTAGTACTTCCTGGTGCCACTCAAAAATGTTTCTTGAAAATCAGCTAATCTCTAATAGCATCCTTCCTGCACCCTCCTCGTCAGACCCACTAAGCAAAGCAAAGCAATTTTAAAATAAAAGCCATGTTTAGCACCACTATCAAACAGATATAAGGTCATCACATGTCAAACTGTTGTCCCTAGATGCAATCTTCAAAATAAACAGAAGTTATCTTACTATCTCAAAACTTCAATTAGACATATCTCACAACAGAAAAAAAAATGTAATGTTTTGTATACTAATCTTCCAAAAGAATGCCCCAAATTAAATACGGCACTGATAGGGAAATTAAAATTACATCAACTACTAGGTAAATGTTTTAGTTTGAAAACGAAACTGTAGGTGAGTATCCCCTCGTCTTCAAGCTAAGCTTAAATCTCTATAGGGGCTGCAATCAATCTTGAGTTTACTAATGAAAAGATATTTTATACTGAAAGTTCAATCAATTATCACCTATAACTTTTATGATGCTTTCTAGTTTGTACATGTTTCTCTTCATAATTCGTGGATACTATGCTTCTTTATGTTCTCGAATTCTCCAGGTTGCTGTTATTTGCTCTTTCATTTTAGAAATGTTGCACACACCAGGTTCTTATTACCTCACCTTCTCACTTCTGGATCTTATTTCTGAATTAACTGTCTCCCTCAGTCCCACCCCATCTCAACTGGTTTCATCTTTCACAAGGCTTCTTCTGTTTTTCAGATCTCATTTTTTTAAGACGACACACACTTTAAAAATAATTAAAAGATACTTTGCAAACGCTTCCTGTAAATATCTTTGCTGTTGCTGATTTCACGCTTTGGCTTGTGCTTACGAGAATAACGATGTGGAAAGAAAACCAGTATTCCAAAGGTAGGAAGAATTTTGCTCTTTGAGTGACAGCTGCAGATAAATAATTAAGGAGCTTGTGGGGATGCCAATTAGAAGCAATTATCATTTGACCCGCCTTGGCACTAAAATGCCTCGGTAATCTCCCTCTGTCACTGGAAAGTGGAGGTCTGGCTTCTGTGATCACGACTCCGATCTTTTCCAGACTTAACAGCAAGCAGTCGAAGAGATGATCTACGCCCGAAACGATCCGTCACTCACTCTCCCGTAAACCCACTCACACACGGCCAACGGAAAGCTTAACCTCCTTAGCCTTAACATCGCAAACTACTTTAATGTCTCCAAAAGGCAAGTCATCATTTTAGGCTCTTGAAACTTAAAAAAAAAAAAATTCAATCTGTTTTGCTCTTCACCTGGCCCATCCTTAAAGTGCTCCCACAGTTTCAGAGGCGGGGGCGTCGCCCGTCGCCAGCCGGTCCGCTTGCCTAACGCTGACAGCCTGGGACCCTCCCTCGCCAACTCCTGCGCAGTCTTTCAGTCGCGTCCCCTTTCCTCTCCGCCCCACCCCTGGTGTGAAAGCCGACATCCCCCGCCCCACCGCAACGCACGCTCCGTGAGCGCCCACCGCTCAAAATTTCCCGGGCAAAACTTTCCCCGCTATGTTAGGACGCCGCGGAGAGGAGCCTTGGGATTTCCAAGGAGCCGCTCGCGCACAAAGCTCCCCGACGCCTCGGGCTCCGGGCAGTTCCCGTCGAGCCCGCGCTCACCCCGAGTAATTGTTCTCGCTCCCCACGTCGATGGTCTCGTCCATGTCGCTCTCGGAGGTCGTCTCCTCGCAAGGGCGCTTCATCGCGGCGAAGACGGCGCTGGGCACAGCCCAGCCCGAGCCACCGACGCCGAGCGGGGCGCAGCGCCCTCCCTGCCTGCCTCCTCCCTTCCTCCCTCCCTCTCTGGGCCCGGGCAGGCGCGGCTCCCGCGGCGACGCGGTCGGCTCCTCGCGGCTCTTTCCCACGCCGCAGCCGAGCTCGGCCGCAAGAACCGGCGCCGGCCACGCCCCTCCGCGCGGGCGGGGCCACCTCGCCCGCCTCCCGCGCGCAGGCCCCGGCCGCCCCGCCGGGTTCCGCCTCCTCGGGGTCGGCGTGGCCCACGATTGGTTGGGGCGGAGGGGCGGGGCCGCGCTCGCCAATGCTCGCGGCGGAGGCTTCTGCAGAGGCGTGGGAACGCGGCCGCGCACCTGGGGTCCCGGAGCTGCGCGCGGGCGGGAGAGGCAGCGGCGAGCCAGAGCGTGAGGTTGATAGCTCCCGCTAGGGCAGCACGCGGACGTGGGCGCGAGCGCGGCGAGAGAAGGCCGCTGAGGGGCGGGCTCCGGACCTCGGGTTTCGGCCCTCCTCCTCACCCCCCCACAGTCTGACGGTGAAGTTTCTGTCTTGTGTTTAAAGAATAACTCCAAGCGCGTGGCTGAGTGTGAGCGAGCGTGTAGTGACGTTGGGAGGCGCCGTGGCTTAACCGAACCGCCCCACTCGGCCGTCCCTCGTCTGGACCAAAACTGCTGACTGGCTGACCCTGACGGTCACATTTGCCCTCTGGGGTTTTAGAAAACCTTAAATGAAAGTTGCTTTTCTCCCTGGCAACTCTCGAGGCTGCTTCCGCGGCCTCTGGGCTGTGGACAGATAAGGACGTGAGTTTCCCCGACCAGGTACTTAACCGCTGGCTGTCGGAGGGTCTGAGGTCGGCTACCATGTGACGTTCGCTTTGCTCTAAATCAGTTATTTCCATTTGGCCACAGGGGCCTTGGGTAGTAGACTCCGCTGAGTAGACTGTGAGCCGGAGTTGTGTCTCCTCCGGCGGCGGGAAAGACTAGAGCAATGGTGCAGGTATTTCAGGACACACTTTTAGTAGTTTTTCAACTTCGAGGTTTTCGGGCTTGGATTACCCGGATGATGGCAGTTCTCCGCTCCCCTTGGTGTGTGCCGTCGCAGCGGCAGAGTTCATTAGAATCCCGAACGTGAAAAAACCAAGCTTGGAAAATCAGTTTGTTTTCTAAAGGACGAATTCGTGTCCTGTGTTCAGTGCATTAGACAACGTGGGTTGTAAAAACTACAGAAGTGCTTGGAAAACATGTTTTTAAGCGGCTCTTCCCTGTGTTGCGGGGCTTGGAGAGGCTACGCCGACGTGCCTCCGCGAGGGCAGGAGCTGGGCAGACCCAGAGCGAGAGGCGGCGTCGGCTCGCCCGCCCCGGCGCCGCGGTACCGGGAGGCGGGCGGCGGGTTGGTCGCGGGCGAGCCGGAGGCTTCTTGCTCCGGGACAGCTCCGTGCTTAGTGGAGAAACGGCTCTGAGAAAGGGGCGTCTGTCATTCATCACAACCCTCCGCCACGGACGGATTCCTGATTTTCTAGGGATCTGATTAGGGCGTCCCTTTGACACTCCATTCTGTCCCCACACAAGACCGGCGCGGGCGGGGAGGAGGAGAGGAAAGGATGCGACGGGAAAAGACTGGGCCCGGGCGGGGGTTGGGCGGGGGAGAGCGGGAAGGACGTGCAGCCAGCGTGTTAAGCCCTCATTAAAACACAAAACCCCTTCCCCACACGCCCTCGTTTCTTTTGTGCGGTCCCCACCGCGGTGCCTGCAATAACCGTGTGAACAGAAATCCAAAACGTTTCATCCTGACTTCTGAAACTTAACCCCAGGCAAAATACACAGTCGGCGGGGGCCGAGCGGGCCCTGGTGGGCTGGACCAGGTCAGCTCAGGACGCCCGGGACGCGGGGGTGGGGGGCGATGACCCCCCCGCCCCCCCCCCGCCCAATTCGGCCGTCGGCCTCAGGGTGGGAGCCCAATCCGCGCGGGTCTCTGGGCCTGTGCTGGTCTGCAGTGGCTGAGTAGCTGGGCAAGCCGAACGCAGCTGAGCCGGCCCGCATCCCTCGGGCTCTCTGACCTCCCCTACGCCACTCAGCTCCAGATCCCCGCAGGCCTGCGGGGCTGAGCCCGACGCGCGTGTTGTCCGCCCCGCATCCAAGGAGGATGTGCCAATGACCTGTCCGCTCAGGCCACAGGTGAATGCGCTCCAGCAGGCCTGGCGCGAACTCAACCTTCACAACTTTCAGAGAGGGCTGCACGTCTTTCTAAAAACAAATGCCTACAGGTGCAATTAACGTTTGCCACAAGAGCAAGTAATCCCGCGCTTCTAAACGCCAGAGGCAAAACCTGAGATAGTCACTGAAAAAAAAAAAAAATAGAGTTCATTCTCACTATATTAGTGCATTTGGTTACTATAATTGTGAAAAATTGCAAAGAGGAAAACGGTTTGCTTGCAATAAAGTAGCAACTACTTATATATAGTTTTTCCACATTTGCCTTTGAAGACTTAACTGTTCTAACGTGTTATAAAGAAAAATACAGCACGGAAAAACACACGCGGATTTAATGTCGATTACTATTATTATTATTATTATTATTATTTTTTTTTTTTTTACAAAGAGAGTCATGTATTAAAACCTTTTGGAAAACCGCTGGCACATGGTAAGCGCTGTATAAGTCTTTTAAATAAACAAGAATGCTTAAGACAAAAGACCTCGGTGTTATATGCTCACTTATATGCAAAATACTTAATAGTAATTAGGAAGCATGGGATTTTTCAATCAGGTCTTTTATTTCCCTCAAGTATCCTATTTGACTATCTCCTGGTTAGGCGTCTTGCCTGATCTGTCTTCCACTGAAAGTGATTCTCAGGTCAGAGGAGGAAACAGAAGGAGGAAACTCTTTAAAACGCCCCAGTTTGCTTAGGAACCGTTGTGGATTGTCGGGGGCTGGAGGGGGCTGGAGGGGTGGCCAGTGCGGAGAGAAAGAAAAGAGAATGAGAGAGCGGCGGGATTTCAAGCCTCAACGCCCCTCCGCTACATGCTTTTCAGCGAAAGTTGGTTGAAGGCTTACTAAGAGCCGGGACAGAAGAAAAGATGTCCGATTGCAGAGCAAACCGCGGTTCTTTCCTTTTCAGAGATTTGTACAATGAGATAATGAGACCCAAAGATATGAAGGACTTTCCTAGAAACGAAATGCCATTAGGAGAGAAAGCCCAGAGCGACGGATCTAAAGGGAATGGAGGAGGGGAGAATCTGCCGTCTTCCCGAAATTGGTCATCTAGCTCATGTTTTGTGCTTATGTGATTTAGCTCACTTAAAGACATGAGAGTGAGATATCGAAAGCCAAGATCTGGAAACCTCAGACTCAATGGCCCTGATCCCCTTCCCCAGTTCTTCTCCCACCCATTTAATTTTACAGCTGTTTAAATTACAATTTTTGTATTTGTATTAATAAGTTTGGTGGTATTGACCTAGTTTTATCTTGTCCCACAAAATTTGAGTTTTCTTGCACAAATTAATGAAGTGATTGCTTTGCTGTAATTCTGAAATTCTCCTGGCAGTATTTTGGAAAGGAACCTGGGAATTAAAAAAAAAAAATCTTCTTGGTCTGCTTTTTTGTTCATTAGAGCACTCTAATGTTTCAAAATCACTTGTCATATGTTTTGGTATTTGTGACTTCTTTGAATCCTTTGAGGTGCTCCTTACAATTACTTAAAAAGTATCTGCCATTCCAATGTTTGGCTTCTCTTAAGTCACCAAGGCATGGCACCATTTAAAAAAAATGTTTAATTTAGTTCTCAGTGAGATTGCAGGCAGTTCTGTTATGTAAAGACTTTTATGTTAGTCTGAGAAACCTAAGTGCACAGAGTTCAAATTGAGCAGTCTAATTTTTTGCCCTATCTGAAATACGTATTATAATTATTTACACAGCTTTCTCTTGCAAAGGGAAGATAAACAGGTTGCTGAGAAGTGGTAGTCTATTTGCAATTGCTGGGGCAGGTGACCAGCACGTGCATCTGTGGGCAGCTTTGTTGGGCTGCCCTCCCTGACTACAGGGCTATTGTGAGCTGGCAATGCTTTAAAGTGTGTGAAAAAGCTGCCCCCTGAGAGTGGAGGCCAAGGGCAAGATCCTTGTAAATTTTAATACCTTTCTCAACATCAGGCTGGCAGAAGGCAGGCCAACCGAGGGTCATGTAAGACAGAACACATGTTAGGAAGGCACTAAAGTAAAACAAAGCTGAAAGCAAGTGCCAATTTAGGCCCACCAACCTTGAAGTCATTGATAAAAGGGAAATGCTTTACTAGCTAACAATTATTTTTGCCTAGCCACATAAAGTACATCATATTTCTTGGCTTGTCCCAAGTAGTGCTACTTACTTATTTGTTACATCAAAAACTCTGAGGTAGGAAATCTTATACCCAAAGCCCCCTTCCTTAGAAGTTAGAATGTTTAAATTGATTTGTTATTAAGGGGTTATTTATTTAAAAGCTTTTATTTCAGGAATGGTGTTATTAGTTCTTAGAACATGCCCAGGAATAGAGGCTGGTTTTATTGCTAGACCCTTGAGGAGAAGGTTGTATAATTAAGTAACTAGTTTTCCATATCCCTGTAAGCAACAGTCAAAAGATAACTTCACCCACTCTTATCAACTTCTTCTTTGTGAGGACTAAATTGATGTTGGGCAGGCTTTTCTTTCAAGGAAATTCTTTTAAATTTCTGTTTTCTTGAAGTTGGTTTGACTGCGAGATATTTTTTTTCCTTTTTAAGGATAGAGTTAGTAAGGATATATTCACTTCTCTCATGGAAGAAACCTTTTAACTAATTGCATGCCCATCCTCTAGAGTATGGCCTGACACGTACTGGGTGTACAATAAATGGTTTGAAATGAAATCCTTTTTGAAACCAAAGAACTCCCTACTCCTTTCCATATATATAGAATTTAAATACATTGGCATAAGTAACTAGAAATAAACAACCATGAATTTAAACACCAGGAAAGCATGTACTGTTAATGGGACCTTAGTTTAGCCCAGAGCTTCCTGGCAGCCAAGTCAGAAAGAGAAACATAGTGTTTTCTAATTCTTGTAACCAGAAAAGAGGAAGCACATCTGTTTTTCAATAAAGAAAAACTTTATCCAGCAGCTGAATTCTAAAAGAACTACATGATTGCTGTGTTCACAGACTTAAAAAATTTTATTTAAAACAATTATACTTTGTCTAAAATTCTCTTCCAAGTATTATATTAATTATAAAATGAACAATAACATTCATATTATGCAAAAAATGAAGACAATAGTTTATCTACTAATAGCCCAATAAGCCATCTACTAAGCTCTCAAGAGTAAATAATTGCCATTAATAGGATCTGTGCCTCAAAGAGTTTCAAAAATCTGGATTCTCCACAGTAAAGTTTCTGCTTTCAGTTTTAGAAAAAAAAATATATCAAAGATTCGTGGATCTGGTTGGTTGGCATTATTTGATGAAAGTGAAAGAAAGAAACTCTACATGTTTCTGAAATATCAATTTCTGTGGAAAAATATAAGAGTAAAATTATTTCCCACTAGAATGCAAATGAACACCTATATTTTCTTAACATTTTTATTGGAACATTTTATTAGATGTGTGCATATTTATGCCCTTATCTGCTTATTTAAAAATTGATAGATGACTTTATGGAGAGGAGAACTCTCCTAGGTTGGAAATAAGAACTTGCTAATTTTAGATTTTCTGTGGAAAAAAAAAATAGCAGGCTATTTTTGTACCTTCATGCTTTGCAAACCTATTGAAGTGCATACTTTATGAGAAACATAGAAAAATAACAAGTTTTTCCCCCCCAAGACAGGGCTGTATTGGTTTTAGCAGATTCTGGTTACCCAGAATTTAAGTAATTCTGGGTATCTATTGGTTGAAAGGCAAAGCACAGAAGTTTAAAAAAAAATTTCTGCCTTTAGCTTTCAAAATAATTCAATGTAGTAATGTAAGAATTGGAGATATAGTTTTTAGAGATAGATTTTGGTTTCAAGTAATAGCTCATTCCACTTCTAGGAAGTGAATACTTTAAAGAAAATAACAGTTCTTTTAGGACTTTGGCATTCATTGGTGCAACACAACCTGTTTGGAAACAAAATGTCACGGTGCTTGGTAGAGAGCAATCATGCTCAGCTGCAGCATGCAGAGAGGCTGTGTACTGTGCCTTGACTATGTAAGAAAGGTGCATCTTGAATATGTAAGAAAGGTGTTTCCATAGCACTTTTAATCTGAGAATTCGAGGGCTTCATTGAATCATGCATGAATCAAAACTCACAGCGTTGTAGGATTTACTTGTCAGCGCTCGCTATCAAGATTTTGCTAGAATAGTCTCAACAGGAACATTCATAATGTCTGAAAATAGGTCAAAATATGAATAGGAAATAGAAGAGCCATACAAACGTTGTTTATGGGTACTTAACACGTATACCTATCTACAAGTAGATAGAAGTGTCTATATGCAGATTGATATAAAAAGCACAAAGTAATTAAAAGTTTTTAAATGGACATGACTTGATTGTTAGTAAATAAAAGGCTATGGTAATATCTGGCATAGAGCAGATATTCAAGTCAGGAAAGTGCAGCATTGTATAATTAAACCACCATTTGTAAACCAATTTACAAATTTTGTAAGTTTATTTTCTTTATTTATGAAAATTGCAATCATTGTATTCAAGTTTATTTTATTTTATTTTAGATACTGAAATACCTTGTCTTTTGTCTATTCTATTGTGTATTTTTTTGTGTATTTTCTAAGTCTCTTAGAAAAGCAGACTTTTGTATTTTGAAGCTCTTGGTGCAAGGGGAATAAGATTGTTATATTAAAAGGTTGGGAGAGTGATTTTTTTCTGGTGTTCAGGTGAAACACCTGAGAAATCATGCTCTGCTTGTGTGAACCCATGAAATATTGATAAACTGACTATATTTGTTTGCATGATTCTAGTTGTGATAACAAAGGTGTGAACAAAATTTAAAATTGAAAAAAATCCAACGATGATTTAATGTGTTTGTATGAATTGGGAAAAGAATGTCCATACTTTGATTTTTGCAGTGAAATACTGTTCTCATTCAAAAATGTAGTTTGAGAACTAATATGTTGGGAACATCAGAGTGGGGGCTAAGTAAACAGAACTGTGGGGGTGGGGAATTATCTAAAAATGAAACCAAAGAGATTGTGAACAGAGATCACTGACAGAATTGTTAGTTTGTATACTTGAAAGTAATAAGACTCACTCATTAATCCTGCCTGATTTTTCAGACTGTGCCTGTCTTAAATTCGTTCTCATTTCCAGGCCACTGATGTACTGAATACCTACTTTGAGCAGTGCTCCCTGTTAAGCAGTGTGGGTAATACCTGGTGAATAAGACTTAATTTCCACTCTCAGGAAATAGCAGGAGAAATAATATAGGAGTCTAAACACAAAGAACTGTTACACAAGATGGGATTTATTTAAGGCCAAAGTAAAAAAAAAAATTGCATGCTATGGACATAAAGCAAAAAATTCATTTTTCTTTTCCTTTTTTCTTTTTTTACAGTTTGTTTGTTTATTTATTTATTTATTTATCTATCTATTTATTTATTTATTTATTTATTTTGAGAGAGAAAGAGAGAGAGAGAGCACTCACACGAGCAGGAGAGGGGCAGAGAGAGAGGGGGGGGGAGAGAAAGAATATACCAAGCAGGTTCCCTGATGTTAGCCCCACTCAGGCTCAATTTCAGAACTGTGAGATCATGAGATCATGATCTGAGCCAAAATCCAGGGTTGAAAACGTTTAACCAGCTGAGTCACACAGGCACCCCAATGAAAATTCGTTTTTAAAGGGAGATTTCATGAGTGGTAGTTCCAAAATTTTGGGGTAGAATTAGAGGGAACCAATGATGTTGGAAGGGTGGGGGTGACCCAAGGATATTTGTCTTCAATTTCCACTTATATAATAAGCACGATTTTCATTTAGAGATTATGTTTATTGGGATGTCTTTGTATTGCTGTCAAACGTTATGAGGAGGATTGTCTAATCCCTTATCTATCCCTTGGTACAATCATGGGAATAAGAGAAAAAGTGGCATTTGAGCAAAGTTTTGAAGGATGTCTGGAATAGCTACAATCTTAAATACACTTTCTTGGGGAGGGATCAGCATTTGCAAAGATACACGGAAGCTGAAGAAGCAGGTGAATCTTAGGAAAAGAGGTGATCCTTAGCTGGAGTGTAGGATATGGAGGAAAGGTGGGTAGAAGGGAGAGAGTTGTGTTGGGGGAAATGAATTAGGTTGTATCCAAACCATGGAAAAGCTTGCCTGCTAAGCTGGGTGTCTTGAAGTCATTTGAGAGTTACTGGAGGTTAAGAGAAATGACATGTTCAGATCTGTAATTCATTAGATTGATCCAATCAAGTTTCTTCCTTGTTTTAGTTGTCATCACTAATTTGAATCAAAAACATTGTAGTAGAAGAAAAATTCCAGGAAAATTTGTCCTTCTAAGTGGAATTTTTGATATTCATTGTTTCTCTGCATAAGTCTTTATGCCACTGGATGAGCATTGTCACGACTGTTAACTTGGCCTTCAGGAAACTCATAGTTTTCTATAGGTTACTTGGGTTTATTTAAAATGACCCAATTTAGATGAAAGAACATGTTCACTGTCTATTTTGTGGAGAATTTACGGAATTATGCCATGACTTACACATCAATATTTACAGATTTGTTTTAAAATCTGCCATGTCATTATTAAAATAAGCATAGGGTTATACTCTTAAGGATTAAGAGAATTTTCTAAACATGAGATTTTCAGCTTCATTGACTTCAGAGTAACCTATGGCACATGAACACTGCTAGCTAACTCAGATTTATCCAGATTAAATACTTGCAGTGAAAGATTGTGCCCTGATTCCTTCCTGCTACTTTCCTTCTGAAAGAGAAAAATAGGATACAGTTACTTTTCTACAGGCTACCATAAATATTTAAGGATATTACAATTGAGGTGTCCTTTAACTGTTTTTAGACTCGTATTGTTACATTCTTCCCTGAAAGACCTTGTCAAAATAAAAGAAACTTGCATCTAAATATTGAATATTCAATCAGTAAACAACAATAATGTTTAAGAAGGAAATGCAAGACAGCCTTAAAATAGTGATTTTCTTTTAGTCACTGTATTACAGGTAAGAATAAAACAAAGCTCCTTTTAGTGAATAAAGGTTAACAAGGTGGGGCCCTTATTGAATCAGAGCGCAAAACTTGCTGTGCTGAGATTTGCCATCAGATATTACTTTACATCCATCTCCAATCCATTGATCAATCATCTAGTGAGCTCTTTAAGGAATTCAACAGCAGTGTAACATGCGATTTGGGTGGGGGGGGGGGGGACTTCCTATCCAGAAAATACATTAATGGTTGGAATAGCTGCCATTTATCAAGGGCTTGCTTTGTGCCAGTTAGCTAACAAAGCACTACATGGATTCATTTATTAAATACTTACCAGAACTCCTTGAGGTAGGACAATCATTATCTTTATTTTACTGGTGAGAAATCAAACCCAGTGAGGTTAAATAACTGCCCAAGGTTTTATGAGTATTAAGTGGTAGAGTCAGGTTTGACCCAGGAAATCCAAAACTGGGCCAGTGCTCTACCCACTGGATATTGCCTCCAAAAAGGATGCATCTGGCACAGACAGTGCAAACAGGTAGAGGCAATGCAGTTTGAGAAAAATTTGTTTCCCAAAGACCATTTATAAATGTATTGTTTGGGCCAAATCTCATAGCAACTATGTAATACATGGTAGGTTTTTTGTTTTTGTTTTTTGGTTTGGTTTGGGGTGTGTGTGTGTGTGTTGTTTGTTTGTTTGTTTGTTTTGAGGGTCTACCTTCAAAAAGCCTACCTACTTCACAACAGGAAAATTTGTGGTTAAGAATATAAACTTGGCTTCAGACAGCAGGAAGGTCTTTCCCAACTCTGTCACTAACTACATGGCTTTGAGCGCGCTCCTTTTTTTGAACCTGAGATCTCAGGTGTTAATGACACCTAAATAAAAGGGTAAGGAACAAATAAAATAATGGGTATCAAGTGCTTAGTGACATGCTGAACACATGACAGGAAACAGATATTATAGCTAATTAACTAATTTGGGTCCTGAGAACAGGAGACCTACTTTCCTGTTCCTTTTGTATCTTTATTGAAATTGAAACCATGTTTTATTTTTTTTTTATATTACAGTAGCAATACATGATTACTGCAAAAAAATTAGTAAGCTGAGTTAGCAGTAACATTTAAATTGCCATTTAACTTAGTCAACAATCACCATTAGTGATTAGGATGATCATTCTTCCATTTTTTTCATCTTTACAAAATATGAAATGGTTTTGCCTAGTATTATTTGGTAAATTGCTTTTTAAACCTCAATTAGAATAGTGAACATTTCCTGCATTTCATTAAATAGTCTATAGCATCATTTTTTTTTTTCCTAATGTAGTAATTTTGGTATGGATGTATCATAAACTTACTTAACTGTTTCTTATTGGGCAATTAAATGGGTTTACAATTTTTTTCTATTATGAACAATGCTGAAATTTAGAAAAACCTTATAGATCAAAAAATGTGTATGCATTTTAATTATTTTGGTCTAAATTTCTAGCTTCAGGTGACCAAACAGTATTCACCTTGTAAACACTTGATATTTCCTGCCAAATTACCATTAATAACAGTTGGACCAATTTATTTCTCTGCCAGCAATGTGTAAGAATACTCAGTTTTCTGAATCATCACCAACATTAGATAGTTCAATAGTTGCCAACCTGATAGGTGAAATACTATCTATCATTTTTAGTTTTTTATTATTAATGATATTAGAATTTTTTTCATAATCTTATTGGCTATTTATAATTTTTTTGTGACTGTTAATATACTCAGTTTTTCTTTTGAGGTAGTTGTCTTTTTATTATTAAAGATGCTAATTATAAACCGAAGCACTTAATGTTTGTCTCATATATTTTCAGTTTGTCATTTTCTTTTAAATCTTATTTATGAAGCTTTGATGTTTATGCATAGAGATTTTTACTTTTTCAACTTTATATCAATATTTAATATTTTTTCCCATTAAGAAACAATCTTTATTCAACCTAGAATTTATTTTGGTATATTTTTTTTACGTGGGAATGAATTTTAGTTCATTCAACAAACATTAACTGCATGCCTGTAATGTACCAGGTGTCATGCTTTTGCTTGGGAAATCACCGGAGCACAATGCAGGCGGAATTCCTGCCCCAGGAGGAAGTTCATCCTTTAAATGAGTTATTAGTTGTCTCAGAATAAACCGTTGATGCTCAGACATTACCTTTTCACTGACTTAAATTCCTTCTTAATTGCCTACCAAATCCATGTGTATAATCGGGTCTGCTTATAGAGTTCCTATTTGATACCATTGACTTGTTTCTCTGTTCCTGTGCCAAGATCTCACTGTTTTAATTGAATTATAATTTAAAACAATGTATTTTAATAAATAGACAAGGGATAATTTCATTCTTCATGTTTTTTTTTTCTTTGTTTCATGGCTTATTCTTTCTTCCTTTTTTTTTTTTACTATTTTTTTTATTTGTGGCATAACATGTATACTATAAAACAAAATCTTCCATTATAACTGTTTTCACATGTACAATTCAGTGGCATTAATTATATTTATGACATTATGCAACCATCACCACTATTTCTAAAACTTTTCATCACCTCAAACAGAAACTCCATGCCCATTAAATAATAGCTTCCTATAATCCCCTTCCCGAAGCCCCTGGTAACTTCTAATCTACTTTCTCTCTCAATGAATTTGCCTTTTCTAGATATTTTACAGAAGTGGAACATAATATTTGTACTTTTATATCTGCTTATTTCATTTAGCATGTTTTCATCCACGTTATAGCATGTGTTATAATTTCATTCTGTCTTATGGCTGAGTAGTAGTCCATTATATGTAATACCACATTTTGTATATCCATTCATCCTTTCTATTTATATAGTTGGTAGAGGGTGCAACTCATCATCTCGGGGTTGCAAGTTCAAGCGCATGGTGGGTGGAGATTACTTAGAAAAAAAAAACCACTTGTACTTCTGGAAGAACTTTAGAATCATGTTGTCAAATATTTCCTCCATATCCTCTAATGTCTTCCTAACATCCTCTCAAGTGCCTTCCATCCCATGAATCCTATCTCCCCAAGTTGCTAGTCCTGAGTGCCTTCATAAAGTCCCAAGCCCACAATTGTACCTTGATCCTTGAACATTTCCTTCCCTCAAGCTGTCCCATGCTTTAAAATTAGTTACTTCCAGAGGCTCCTGGATGGTTCAGTCAGTTAAACAATCTGACTCTTGATTTCAGTTCTGGTCCTGATCTCACAGTTCGTGAGTTTGAGTCCCACATCGGGCTCTGAACTGACTGTGGAAGCTGCTTGGGATTCTCTCACTCTCTCCCTCCTTCTGCTCCTCTCTCTCTCTCTCTCTCTCTCTCTCTCTCTCTCTCAAATAAATAAAAACTTAAAAAAAAATTAGTTACTTCCATTTTCATTCTCCTAATAAGAATGGACAGTTCCTTATTATAATCGATCTCATAGAGGTATTGGGAAAACAGTGTGAATTGTCTCTAAGCTGTGAATGTTAGATGTCTCTTGGCCCTCTTAGTAGGAATGTGTATTTTAGGAAAAGGATGTTTGTGAACTCAAATGATTTGCTATTTTTTTCAAATTCCAATGGTATAACAAAGTATACATATACAAAATTTATGTTAATTGACTGTTATTGGTAAGGCCTCTGGTCAACATTAAGCTATTAGTGGTTATGTTTTGGGGGAGTCAAAAGTTATATGTAAATTCTCCATTAGTGACACCCCTAACCCCTATGTTGTTCAAGGCTCAACTGTACTAGATTGGTGGTGTTTATTCTCCCACTGTGTATGTGTAATGGAAAGAGCAATGGCTTTGGAATTAGGCTTAAGTTCTCAGTCCTGTCACTTAGTAGCCTGTGTTATCTCAGCCATATTAATTTTTCTTCTAAGACTTAGTTTCCTCGGGGCGCCTGGGTGGCTCAGTCGGTTGAGCGTCCGACTTCGGCTCAGGTCATGATCTCGCAGTCCATGAGTTAGAGCCCCGCGTCAGGCTCTGTGCTGACAGCTCAGAGCCTGGAACCTGCTTCAGATTCTGTGTCTCCCTCTCTCTGACCCTCCCCCGTTCATGCTGTCTCTCTCCGTCTCAAAAATAAATAAACGTAAAAAAAAATTTAAAAAAAATAAAAAAGACTTAGTTTCCTCAACTGTAAAATATACATCATTGAGTTGTTTTAAAGATCAAGTAAGATAAATAACATGAAACCTTCTCACTATATATAGTCCATTGTATATTCTCAATGAAGGTCAATTTCCTTTTCCTTCCTTCCCTAAATAACAACAAAAATAGTCTGTATGGGGAAAAGCATTCGTAGCACTGAATGTCAACCCTTCTTGGTTAATGGCTGAATAAAGATAGCGTGTTAATTTTTCAAAATGCCTCAATTTTCCTATATGTAGCTTTTATCTCACCCTTCACTAAATTATGGTGCTTGCAAAGCTCCTTGAACTTTACCAGTACAAAGCATACTGTTAGCAGGATGGAATTAACATTATCCCTGGTCTATAAAGTATCATACCTGCATTTGTAGTGAAAGGGACATATTCTTGCCTGAGTCCTGCAGCAGTGTTTTGCCACCTGTAACAGTGCTGAATAAAAGTGGTCCCATCTATCATTTCTGTAGCTCTTCCTCACAGAAGCAGTCTTGATAAGGATAAGAAATCCAGGACATCATAGTATCAACAATACTTTCCTCTTCAAAGCCGTCTTTCAGACAAGGCTCTGACTGTGCCTTACAAACACTAATTATATAAATCTTATATACTATTGCTTTGTGGGAGGTGAAGTATTTAGTAAAAATGATCATCTGAACAGAGATTGTCTGTGTGGGGGCAGGATGGAAATATGAAAAGTGGGAAGTGGGTGCTCAGCATACAGTCATCGCTGTTACAAGGTCAGCTGTGTGCTTGGCTAGGACTGTATACACTTCTGCTAGGTTTTCAACTAGTGAGTAAAATACAGGCTATTCTTTGTTAGAAATCTGTGAGTGGTGTGAGCTCCTTGAATACTAAAGATGTTAATTCTTATGGTTAATTCTGCATACTGCATACGCAGTGAGGCACCCTGAGGTCATATGATGAAGAAGCAACTTCAGGTTGAGGTCAAACTGAGTTAGGATGGCTCAGTCTGACTCTGTAGGGAATTAAATGGTAAATAAGAAATCTGGGGGACCCTCATCAGAGTATCTTACTGGTAGAGAATGATTTAGTGGAGAAATGAGCTTTGAAGTTAATAGCAATAGTGTATAGGATTTATATGATTTATATGTCTTAGTGTCTACACTTTTTATTTTGTTTTGTTTTTGTTTTATTTTATGATCTTTGTTCCTAATCGGAGGGCCCTTGCATCACGGTGATTCACAATAATAGTCATGAATATTTTTTTTTTGAAAAAAAGGCATTTTTTCTAAAACCCAAGAGAAATTACATACTTATTATTTATTTAAATGTTTAACAATGCTTTTTAGGCAACAGAAACGATATCTATTTATGTCACAATGATACTGAGTAGATTAATAAAAATGTCAATTCATTCTCAAAGTTTCAGTGCTTCAGCTATCTTCAAAGTTTCATTTTTTACCTTTTAGGATTTCTTAAAATTTATGTCATTTTTTTTACCTCTTAGGATTTCTTATAATTTATGTGTCTCTGATTAATTTTTAAGATGGAAAACCAAACTAAAGTTTTGTGGTTTGCTGGATAGGTCATTTTTTTGCAATGTAGAATTAGTGTAGAAAAATAATAAAGAGGCCTTGGTATCCAGAATCTAGCACAGCACCTGATACTCATAAGTGCTCCATTAATATTTGCTAAAAGAATCCGATATATTGCCATAAACTGTTTTCCTTGGTTGAAATCTTTGCTAACTTGATTCTTTGTTTCTGATAAACTCATTGTTTCTACATTTAAAAAAAATGTAGTTTAAAATAGAAGGATTATTCTGACAAAAATCTTATACTTGCCCATAGTTCTACTTGTCCAGAAAACAGAGGAGCTACTGTGATACTTAATAGGAACTACCTGGAGTGAACGTTATTTATCTTCCCAGTACCTACTCCTACTTGCTCTCCTAAATTGCAATACTCAAAATTTCCTTTGAGGAGCCACGCCTCATCCCTGTGTAGTAGCCATTAGCTGAGGCGAGATTGAGCGGACTCCCATCCAGGGGTCGACACTGAATTGGGATAGACCAACCAATCAGAACGTTCCCGTCTGCTTGTCTAGGCTTATGTATGCATATACATAGTCCCCAGGCAACTGGGATTGATGCTTGGGAAGTTCAATCAGGGAGCATATTGAGATGTGAGTGAGAACGTGTGAAACCCTCCTTCCTGGAAGACTCGTTTCGGAATCCTGAAGGAAGTCTTACTAGACCCTACATGACATTATGGAGAAGGGCAAAACCAAGGAAACTGTAGAAAAAAAGAGCCATGTCCCTGACTGAGCTATACATGAAGCCAGTCCTAGCATTGAGTTTACTGTTTTAAGAGCCACCATGTCGCTTTTGTTTTTTAAACCAGTTTGTACATGATTGCCTGTTCTTTGAAAGGGGAGGAAAACTTTAATGGACATATAGCCTTATCCTAATCATATTCTTTTACTGGGAAAAAATTTAATTATTAGATTATCTGCAAAAAATTTTGATTAAGGTTTTTGCATAAAGTTTTTTTTAATGTTTATTTTTGAGAGAGAGAAAGAGACACAACACAAGTGGGGGAGGAGCAGAGAAGAGAGGGAGACACAGAATCCCAAGCAGGCTCCAGGATCTGAGGTGTCAGCCCAGAGCCCAACACTGAGCTTGAACTCAGAAACCATGAGATCAGGACCTGGGCCGAAGCTGGACTCTTAACCAACTGGGCCACCCAGGCACCCCAAGTTTTTTACTTTTAGAGAGAGGCACAACTAATTTCAAAAGCACAAAAGTTTTCCTCTGACTAGAATACAAAGATACACTTATGTATTTTAGATAACAAAGCCACTAGCAAAATAAGACTGAAGTTTATGAGAAACTCCTAAGTATTGTACACATTTTTGTTCATGCATACCCAAGATATTGTAGGATTTTTTGCATGGCACCATCAATACATCTATCTTTATACACCCCTGATACCTATCAGTATACCTTTTAGGTACTGTTCATTAGAAAAACCCTATTTTGAAGGAAGTTAGAAAAAAATAGTCATGTTAACAAAAAATTCATTCAGGTAACCTTTGCAGAGTTGGTGTTTCTTCGTGCCAGCAAATCCTTTGCTTTATATTCTGCCTTGGTTTCCGTCATTGTGCATTTCAAAACCTCCCAAAGTCAGACTTTCCATGAAGAGTCATCCAAATCAGAGTATATTTGGAATTCTGCTTCTCATGACCTAGTTGTATCACTAGAGGGATCAAAGAGGTTTTGTTCTGTTTCTATAATCAGCTATTTCTTTGAGAGGGCAGATTCATAAGAGTTTGAATTATGCTTAGAAATGCATACAAGGCAAGCAGCTACATGGCATTTTAATTACCTCCCTCCACTCCAATGAAAAACAACACCAGGCACAAACAGATGTCTCAGGTTAAACTCAGTTGATTCTCTTAACGTAGCAAATAATTAGACTGTTTCCTTTCTCCCTAGGCTTTTTCTTTTCCTTTTTCTTATTTTAATCTGTTTGCTCTCCTAGCTCTTCCATTTAATTTCCAAGGCATTCACCTTTTGCTAATGTTAAGAAAATTCCTACTGGACAAATTCTTCTGCTTACTAGACCCTACATGACATAGTATTATTCACAAAGGGAGCAGATGGCTGCCTTTGGGGTCCACCAATTACAGTAGTACCTTGCTTAGTCTGAATTGACTAATTAAAATCCTCAATTAACTAGAATGGGAAATTCAGTATATACAACCCCTATGGTGACCTCATGATATAGTGAGTTTGCAAATGAGTGTTTAGAATTCTTTCCCTGCCCTTTGGGGGGATAAAAACAAAAGGTAAGGAAACGGAGTCATCTAAAGGATTTTTGAAAACTCTAAAAAAAACTCAAACCCTGAAACTATGGAGTTTTCTCTGGCATCAGTGTACATTTACCCTAAGTTCCCATATTTTTCCACATATACATCTATAATTTGTTTTTTTTAAATCATCATTGAAATTTAGATTAATCAATATTTTGAGATGTTTCATTTTATATTTAATTTGATAAGCATTTACTGCACCTCCAAAGTACTCAAAATATTATGTTGTTAAGGCAAAAAAGAAAAAAAAAAGTTTTCTAGTTACCCTTGCTGCCAAAGGAGTCACCCAAAACTGATGGTTGAAAATAACAGCAGTCATTTTATCATGACCACAGATTCTGTGACACAGGAATTCAGGAAGGCCTCAGATGGGCAGTTATGGCATTGGATATCTCATGTGGTTGCACTAAGGTAGTGGTTAGAGCTGGAAGAGCAGGTGGCTGGAGCAGCTGAGGACTTATTTATCTTCCTTCAAGTATCTTCAGGGTCTATCCATGGGTCTCTCTGAGCTGGTTTGGGCTTCCTTGCAGCATGATGGCCTCAGAGCAAATGTTCTGGCCAACAAGGTAGAAGCTAATCCCCTTTTGTGACCCAGCACTTCAAGTCTCGCAGTGTCATTGCTGCTGCATTCTGTTAATTACACATGAATTGCTAGCCCCTCCAAATTCTGGGGAAAGGGAGTTAGACTTTGTATCTCATTGAGGGAGTGTAAGTTTCTAGAAAAGCATGTGGGACTGAGAAGTGGTCATCTTTGGAAGACACAGTTTGCCATGATGAGTCAGATATAACTTCTCCAAAGAAGCTCATAGTCTAGTGGATATAACCACGATTCTCAAACTGTGCATTGAGGTCCCCCAGGTGTCTGTGAGGAATTCACAGTGTATTCACTGGATACTTTACATTTTTGCGGGAAACAATATGACATCAGTCAGACACCATGTGAATTATTACTAGTAAGTTGTTTGGACCTAATTACTTAAGAAGTGGAACTGTTAGGCATTTCTTTTGTCCTAGTTATGCCCTGAAAATAATTTATAGAGACAGAGAAAGTTTAGGAATCACTGGGATAAAAAACAAGATACAGATACTCAACTACGGTCTTAGCAGGTCCACAACTGACATTTGTAAGGTCCAGGACATGAATACAAATGGGGTTACTAGCTTGCTCCTTTCTTTTCCCATTACAGCTCCTGTGGACACGCCAGCTTTATACCTGAGCTCTGTGCATTCTCTCCCCCCACTGCAATAGCAGTTTCTCCTTGGCCCTTGGAGTGAGCACCCCAGAGGTAAGTCAGTCCTTTGGGGGGAAGGACCAGTGGGGGAAGCCCACACAGAAGCAGACTGTGTGGATTTAAGCTAGGAATTTTGGAGTCCCAGGCACCCCAAATGTGATATAGAAAGGAGATCAGGGTTCTGGATTAGCCCATTTGGAGGGGAGTAACTGGAGGGCCTTCTAAAATACAGGGGCTTAGGCAAGGCCTGGTCTAAGGGAGGTAATGAGACCCAGCACAGAACACAGCATATAATTGGTCCTCAAATTATATTTCATGAATAAATTAATCCAGAGCAGATTCTGATATGTATGATGACAGAGATTAAATACCGACTGCTATGGAAATTGAAACAAAGAGCAATTCATTCTTGGAAAGGCTTATGTTACCTTCAGAGATGAGGGAGAGAAGAAGTAGAAGTGTGATGGGAAGTCAGCAAAACGCAGGGATTAATGAAGCTGCTAGAGGCAAGCATCAGAAGAAAATCTAAAACTACGCTCACCATTAGTGGTGCATCTGAGTTTCAGGGCTTCCTGAAGCATACATAATTTGAGGGGCTCTCTTCCAAAAAAAGAATATGAAATTAGGTACGAAAAGATCACACAAATTATACATTTATAGAACCTCACAGAGTTACAAATACCAAACAAAATGTCCAGAAAGAATTGGGGCACCTGGCTGGCTCGGTCAGAAGAGCATCTGACTCTTGATCAAAGTGAATTTGAGCCTCACACTGGGTGTAGAGATTACTTAAATAAATAAAACTAAAAAAAAAAGTCCAGGAAGAACGATTTTATTTTTTTTAATGTTTATTTATTTTTGAGAGAGAGAGAAAGAGAGAGACAGAGCACGAGTCAGGGAGGGGCAGAAAGAGAAAGAGACAGGATCAGAAGCAGGCTCCTGGCTCAGAGCAGACACAGGGCTTGAACTGACAAGCTGTGAGATCACGACCCAAGCTGTAGTCAGATGCTTAACCCACTGAGCCACTCAGGCACCCCATAGAAAGAGCAATTTTCTGGATGCTTTCTTACTAAATACCAATTTTATGTTCTGTAGGGAGAACAGAAAGATAATTTGTTCTAGTGTTGGCTGAATATTTAAAAAAAATATTTATTGTTTACAAAATGTTAGCACCATCATTATTAGTAATGACATGTAAACTGCTGTCATCTGTTGTCAATTGTGAATACCTCTTGTCATGCTGTTGAACTGTTACAGACCTGCTCTATTTTAAGTATAGTTACAGCTTTCTTCCCTTCAAACCTAGAAATTCTGAAATATTTTGTTTCACACAGCTACCATAAACTATGAAAAATATGGAACTTTTATAATTGTATATATAGCGCATTCTCAAATATAGTCCTGAGAGGAGAAGGCATCTGTTTTGATTAGATCTTGATGGGAACCAAACCCTCTGTTAAAATTTTATGTTCTTGATGTTGGAAGAATTTTCTACAGATTAGCTTCTGGCTCCATAACTTCAACCTCCACCACACCTACTTTCAGAGCCAAGCTATGTAAGAATCAGCCTCTGGCCCTGTACCTTTGTGTCAGAAGACCAGGAGAGTTGACACAGTGGGCAGTGAGGGTATTCATAGAATCTATCCCCACATTGGGACAGCTGGCAAAAGCTTTCATGGAAGTAGCTGTGAACCATGTAAGTGACAATATGCTGAAGTTGTATGTATCCCCAACTTAATCAACTACTCCTTAACTCATATCCTCAAAAGCTACAAGGCTCCCAGTGCCACCTAGTATGAAGGGAGCCTGGAGAGGAAAGAGACAGGGGCCTTAACCAATTGCTGTTAAAAAAAAAATTACTTTTCACATTTTACAAA
Source organism: Panthera pardus (assembly GCF_024362965.1). NCBI lineage: Eukaryota > Metazoa > Chordata > Mammalia > Carnivora > Felidae > Panthera > Panthera pardus. Next base: position 38,678,753 of record NW_026526732.1, read on the forward strand.
AACCACGTGCCTGTGTGAACTCAATGCTGCGGCCCTCGTAGGACCTTAGAAAGGGCCCATGCAAAGCAGGCACTTGAAGCTTAAACCTCATTCATGTGAATCCACCTTTCCCCACCATTCTCTATATTTCACGGAAGGAGACAAGTAGTGCAAACTGAGAAAACATGTTCTATAATAGAAGTAACACTGGACTGGAGTCCAGAGAACTGGAGCTTTGTTTGGTTCCAGCTCTCTCAGCTCTATTCCTTTGGGCCATCCTTTGGGACTTACTCTTGTTATCTGTTAAGTATTGGCCCTTCCTCATCTGCAAAAGGAAAGGAGAAATCAGCAGTCCAGTGTGGGACTCTTTGTGGTTCTACCTGGGAAGTAAATTATATTAAATGATGCAAATTATGTACATTTCAGTCCATATTATTTCTGTCAGTTACTATTGCCATTTCTGCAACTTGAAATAATGTGAGAATTATAACCAGCATGCAAGAACTTAAAAATATTTTAGCTCTGACATAGGGAGGTAGATGTACTGCAAAACACTCACGAGAAGCAAGAACAAATTGTCATTCTGAACACCATCACTAAAAGTACACAGAAGCACTTTTCCTCCAGTTTTAAAAAAGCTTATCTTTCAAAATGCAAAAGTCACATAAGCTACCATAAAAAACACTTCCAATGCAGACATGTATACAGTGAAAAATACAAGTCTCATCTCCAAATTTCACTTCCAAGAGGAATTACTGCTAACAATTTAGACCTGTGTGTAGCCTTCCACAATTAGTCTATGCACACACAATGGCAGATGGCATTTTGAAATATTAACTGAGGGGTTTTCTTTCCACTTTATTTCCTGGTGGTCCTGGCCTTTCACCCATTCTGTCAGCTGGCACGCATTCTGTGTTTGACACCTCAGGGAAAAGATGACCCAACAAAATACATTAAAAAAGGAAGTCAACAACTTTTGAGTCTCTAATTTTTTAGTTTCTAGTCCTTAAGGGAATAGAAAGACACAGGGAATAAAAAGAGATTTGGAAAAATATATGATAAATCGGAAGAAGGCTTAAGGCTTCCAAGACTAGATAAAAGAATTTCAATTCTTGGGAGAAGAGAGAGATTCAGAGAGGAAGAAAGGACCTCTGGCAACTTATGCTGCTTCTCTCTGAAAAATTAGAAAAAGGCCACATTTTGGTGAATGAATTACAATAAGGTGCCTTGTTGAGCAGATCCTTCCTAGGGGCAGTGGCTTAGACAGCTGACAACACCTTTGTAAAAGACAAGAGCCCCTCCTTCTTCCAACAGCCTTGGCCCCATGCCAAGGGTTTTGTCTTTCTAGATTTCAGCCCTATTCACACCCAAGCATCTTTGTCCAGTGTTCAAACTACATAACTGTATGAGACAGCCTTCCTTGTGGGTTCCTGAGAAAGAAGGTCATCTGTCCTGCCTCTCCAGCTCAGGTGAACTTGGCAGTGAAGAGACAGGACATAAGCATGCTTATGCAGGTATAGAGGTTGTTCCTGCTTTCTAAGTACACTCTCAGGCAGGGATGGTGGCCAGGCCCCAGGAGCAAAAGAGATGTCAGTGGGGTGTCTAGAGCCCTTGGATTTTTTTAATGGTAATGCAATATTTTATTTATTCTGTCCATTAATAACTAATATTAGAGAACACTTATAATATTAATGGAACTTAATCTAAGAGAAGTTCATCTTACATTTTTTTACATTTCAGTATCAGGTGATCATAAGCAGATAGTCAAAATAATTATGGCCCAAAGTATTATACCAAAAAATTTTAATAAATGCTTGGTGTTGGTGTATGTACAATTCAGATTTTGGTGTAAAGTTCTTTGGCTGCAAGGAAGAACATTTGGTTTACTTCCCTAATAGGAATGTCTCTTGATGTGGGGATGGTCTCTTAGTATTTCTTTTGCTATTGATTTTCAGCATAGTTACCTGTGATTGTAGGAATGGAGTTGAGTGTGGAGAGATACTCATCATGTTTACTCCAAATAAGAGTACATAAGCGATTACTATAGTAATGAGGAGGCAGACAGGCAGTGTAACTGCCCAATATTTTTGAGGGCAATAAGTTAAGCCTAAGGAGTTTAGCAAAGATTCAGCAATGAAAGCCCATGCAAGATATAGTATGAAGCCACATTGGGAGCTTAGGGAAAGAACAAAGGCATAAATCACTCTTTCTGGCAAAGGTAACGGTGAATTTTCCACCATTTCCCTGTGGCTTTAGATAATCTCCAACACACACATACAAGCAGTGCTGGAGGACCCACTGGACTTTACACAGTCTCTCAGAATTTCCTACAGCCTAGCATGAATGGAATGACTCTTGGGAAGGGTATGGAAGTAGCTGGGAGAGCCAGACTTGGGAAGGGGAAGACACAGAAATGATTGGCATGATCCTAAGATGGGTGGCCAGACAGGGTAAGAGTGGATCCTAGCATCCCAAGTACTGACAGAGGGCAAATCCAGTGATGAGATGTCTTTTCACTCACAGCTTGGCCCAAATAAGCCTTCCTGGAACTCAAATGCAGTATCAGAAATTAATTTTCTATTACTACATAAAAGTAAGGTTAAAACAGAAAATAAGTTCATTATTTTTTTAAGAATTACATTTCTTGGGGTGCTTGGGTGGCTCAGTTGGTTAAGCATCCAACTTCGGCTCAGGTCATGATCTTGTGGTTGGTGAGTTTGAGCCCCATGTGAGGCTCTGCACTGATGGCTCAGAGCCTGGAGCCTGCTACAGATTCTGTCTCCCTTTCTCTCTGCCCCTTCCCTGCTTGTGCTCTCTCTCTCTCCCTCTACACTATAAACTTTTAAAGTTACATTTCTTGCCTAAGTTTGTAAATCGAGATTCATACTTTGTTAGCATTGCAATGGTAATAAAATTATATGTATACTTGACAATATATCTGGAACAGACTTCTATATGAGCACATATAGATCTACCTCAGTAAAAAATCCTTTCATAATATGGCTCATGTAACATTTATCTAACCATTCGCTGGATGTTTAAGTTGTATCTGATTTTCACTCTTATGTTGCAGCAACAAGTGTCCTTTAAACCAACTACTGTTAGCACAGCCTCTTTGAACAATCTTTCTGTGTACTTAGATGGCAGGTATTGAGAGTATTACATTCCAGTTGGAAACACACACTCATCCACACAATCAGTATGAGAAATTGTGTGCTAAAATTCATGTTCTGTTGGATTTTTTTTAGCACCAATATCTTTTTTATCAAGTGAAATATTATTTGGCAAGTCTATATTTTAAAGATATGAGGTAGAGGCACTCTGGATGTGTAGAGACAGAAGGCTAGGGGATCTGATGCTTTGGTCAACTCTATCCCTGTCCCAGTGCCCCACCTTTTCCATGCCCCTGCCACTGCATCAGTTCCAATGCATAGGGATGGTACTGTGGCCCTTTTCGCACTCACTGGTCAGGAATACCACAGACAAGATTTAGGATGTTGGTCTGGCAAAGGCGGTTAGATGTCACAGGTGTCTTTTATGGCTTTTTGACTTTTGTTTTTGTGATTTAATATCAACTATTTTGAGGTTAGTTGTGCTGTCCTTTGTGTCCATGATACATAGTGTATAATTCAGTTACAGCACTTGTCACATTGTTCTTTCCTGAAAGTACTATTCATAGAGAGAGAGAGAGAGAAATGTTTCCTTTAGAATCTATAGAAATAGATTTCCTTTAGAAATAGCTCCTTTAGAATCTATACAATGTACCATAAAACTTGGCAAGTACTAGCTTTTCCATAAGGCCTTCTGAATGAAGGAATGAATGAATGAGCCACACACATTTGCACAACTTAAGACACACAAACTCTTCTTCAAGTGTATAGATACTTAAAAAAATACAAATGTATCTATTTTAGTCTCCCCTAGTCTTCTTTGGACCTACTATATAGGTGTCTGAGTCTTCTTGCTTTAGAACAGATTTATAGAAGAGGATTGGAATTGGTCCAAATGGCTCACATCATATTCTTATAGCCACCTCTGGTAGATGACATAATGAGAGCAGCATATGTACTTATAACAACTACCACTGTGTGTGAAGGATGGATTTGGTAGATGTTAAGCAAAAATGGGAATATGTATGATTTTTACATCTGAGAGTTAGGAGAATCTAAGGCTGCCCACTCCATCCAGACTTTCAATTTTGTCACCAGGATGAGTGGGCGGAAGATCCTATAGAGGGGAAAACAAAATGAAGTAGAGGAAAGAGCATATGATAAATGCCTAAATAAGTAATAGGGAGATCAACCACATGAGGATAGTAGTTTTTTTCTTATATGTTTTTATTTTAACATACTTTCAGACTTACAGAAAAGTTGCAAGAAGATTTTAAAAGATACTCTTCACCTAAAAGATTCTCAAAAAGATAAAATTGAAAGTTGCAGATATGAAGCTTCTTACCCCTAAATATTTCAAGTGTACACCCTAAAATCAAGGACATTCTTTTACATAACAAATATAATCATAAAAAATCTGGAAACTCACATTTATACAAGTTATTATTTAATATACAGATAGATTTTTCAAATTATCCAAGTAGTTCTCTTTATAGAAACCAACCAACCAACCAACCAACCAACCAACCAATCAACTAACCAATCAACCAAACACAACAGCAACAAAAAACACTGCCAGATCTCACATTGCATTGTTTAGTCTCCTTTAGCCTGAAATAGTTTGTCAATCTTGCTTAATATTTTGTTACACTGATATATATATATATATATATATATATATATATATATATATATATATTTTTTTTTTTTTTTTTTAATTTTTAACGTTTATATATTATTTTTGAGAGACTGAGAAAGAGCACAAGTGAGGTTGGGGGAGAGAGGGAAGGAGAGACAGAATCTGAAGCAGGCTTCAGGCTCTGAGCTGACAGTACAGAGTCTGATGCAGGGCTTGAGCTCACGAATTGTGAGATCATGACCTGAATCAAAGTCAGATGCTTAACTGACTGAGTCACCCAGGTGCCCCAAGTGACACTGATATTTGTAGCCAGCTATATTATAGAATGTTTCTCAATTTGAATTTGTCTGATGCTTCCTCATGATTACATTCACATTACACATTTTCAGCAGGAATTTCTTAGGAGAGATGCTGTGTCCTCAGTGCATCATTCTGCACTAAAAAGTTACTATTTTCTTTCAATGTAATTAATACATATCTTATGGGAGAAGGAACTTTGAGACTATATAGATACCTGGTTACTCTTCAAATTGGTACATACTAGTTTACCATTCATTAATGATTCTTCCCTAAAGCAATTATTTCTTTTAAAAATTTTTTTAAAGTTTATTTATTTTGAAAGAGAGAGAGAGAGCAGGGAAGGGTAGGAGAGAGAGAGGGAGAGGGATGATCCCAAGAAGGCTCTACACTGTCAGCACAGAGTCCGATGTGGGGCTCAAACTCAAAAACTGTGAGATCATGACCTGAGCCGAAACCAAGAGTCAGTCGGATGCTTAACCAACTGAGCCACCCAGGTGCCCCTTGCCTAAAACAATTATTTCAATGACAGTTGCTAAACAGTGGCTTTTCATGTTCACCATTTCTTCTATATTTACCAGTTGCTTTTGTACAATAAAGAAGAGTTTACTCTTCATATGTATGTATGTATTTCTATATGGACTCTTGATTCTTATTTTATTCAATGGGTTATAAGTTACTTTTATCATCATTTTGATGCCCAAATTTCCAAGATTTGATTAGTGAGAAGTCCTTCAAGAAGGTTTCTTTGTCCTTTTGATATATCCCCATCATTCTTGTTTTCTGCCATAAAAAGTTATTCTAGGCTCAAGTTGTATGTTCCCTGTCCCAAACTGGTTTCGTCTTGTTAGTGGAAAATGGGTATCATTGCTTCCAGTCCTTGTCAACCAACAGAGCTGGGAAAGCCACAGGGATCATTCAGACCTTTCTCCTACCCATATTTGTAATTCTTCTTTGTCAGTGAGAAAACTGGCTCCCATTGACATTGTATATCTACTCATTTGCTTAATTCTGGAATATACAGAAAGTAGTTTCAAGGGTGCCTGGGTGGCTAAGTCAGTTAAGCATCCAACTCTTGGTTTCAGCTCAGGTCATGATCTCATGGCTCATGGGTTTGAGCCCCGTGTTGGGCTTCATGTTCACTGCATGGAGCCTGCTTGGGATTCTCTCTCTCTCTCTCTCTCTCTCTCTCTCTCTCTCTCTCTCCCTGTCTCTTTGCCCGCCACCCCCCCCCCCCGACTCTCTCTCTCAAAATAAATAAATAAACATTAAAAAAAAAAGAAAGTTGTTTCAGAATTGCTAATTTCTATGTCTGAGGAAAAAACCTCCTCTGATTGAACAGTAATCATTAACGCTTTTTGACTTTAGCTTGAAGAGATATAGTCCAACTATTCCACTTAATGTTACTTGAGTTTGATCTCCCTCCTGCCTCCAATTTGGTTCATTTGTTTGTTTCCGTTTATATTCCGTATTAATTTTTTCCCCTTCATCCTTGATTTCTTGAGTATATGAAGCATTCACATGGTGCTACAGGTCAGGATTATATAAAAAGTGGTATGATTTCCCACATTTGTTTTATTCTTTTCAGCGGTCTTAACTGGTTTTCTATTTTATCCTGCTTGTGTTTCTTTATGCACAAATGAGTACTACATGTATATTTTGTAAATTTCTCTCTTACACAAAAATAACTTACTATATATACATATAGATATATTTACTTTAACAATACATCTTGGAGAGCACTCCAAATTGGTTCATAGATCTTATTCTTGCATAGTACTCCATTGTGTGGGTGCACCAGAGTTTATACTGCTTTCCTATAAATGTGCATACAGGTTACTTCCAGTATTTAAAAATTATAAATAATACAGCAATGAATAATCTAAATAATATTGTACAGATATATTTTTGGAGGTATATTTTCAAGGTTCCTACCTGTAGAATTGCTGGTTCAAAAGGCAGACACATATGTATATTTGTTAGATATCACACATCCCTGTCCATAAAGGTTTTGTACATACTCACTAGCAGTGTATGAGAATGCCTGTTTTATATTTTTTCCATATGATAGATGAGAAATATTATCGCATTATAATTTTAATTGACATTTACTTACTATGAATTAGGTTGATTATATTTTAATACGTTTATGGGCCATTTATATATATATTTTTGGTGAATTCTCTACTTGTATCTCCTGGGAATACTATTCAGTTATCTCATGGGATAAATGGAGTAAGTGAAATAAATATGCTCACCTTTGAACACTTTTTGAAAGAGTGGCCAACTCAATATTCAGAAGATTGCAGGTTTCCTCATCTGTAATCCATTTTCTACTATTGACAGGACTCTTTCTAACCAATCCCAGAGAGAAGGGATTTTACCTTGATTACAAAGATATACAAAGCAGGAAGTTCTGTAACAACTAGAAGCACTGTTCTGTTTGCAATTGAGTTTGGAAAGTTAGGGAAGAAAGAATGAAGATGAGAGCTGCTTTTTCCACTTAGTTGGGTGGTTGAATTAGCTGACCTTTAAGGTCTCTTCCACCCTGAATTTTATGATTCCATGAATCATTCCTCTGATTCAGGCCAAGTCAGTGATGAAATAAGTGGGGAGGTGTGGAGGTCAGAGGTGAGTTGGAGATGTGGCGAGTGGGTGAGAACAAGAAGAGCGAAGCGATTTTGTAATTTTTTTTTTAACATTTATTCATTTTTGAGGGACAGAGAGAGACAGAGCATGAGCAGGGAAGGAGCAGAGAGAGGGAGACACAGAATCCAAAGCAGGCTCCAGGCTCTGAGCTGTCAGCACAGAACCTGATGTGGGGCTCGAACTCGCGAACTGCGAGATCATGACCTGAGCTGAAGTTGGACGCTCAACGGACTGAGACACCCAGGCGCCCCAGAAGAGTGAAGAGATTTTAAATTGGAGTACAGAGTTAAGAAATAAATAGTTTTTTTCTCCTTTAAAAACCCAGTGTCAGAAGGGTGAATAAAAATGTACATTGGTGAAAAGGAATATTGGGTGGATAGGAAATTGGAGGGGAGTGGTAGTACGGTCATGGTAGAAAATGGACTCAGGAAGTTGGACAGGATTTTAAGGATGAACAAGATGACAAGAAGCATGATCAGCCACCATCCCAACAGGGAGAAAAAAGCAGTTATTGGGGTACACAAAGTCTTCACAGTGATTTTCCCTTCTTCCAACTTTATCTACCTTATAAGAAATGTAAGAAAACTACTTTGGATAAGACAATCTGATGTAAAATCTGTAAAAATTTTTTGAATAGAAACACATGCACTGTCTTCAGATTTTAAGGCCACACTTAGAGGACAGACTTTAAGGGAGAAGTGAGATGCCTGTATTGATCATGATATTTATAAGAGATTGAAAGTATCTTGAAGCAACTTCATGTTATTCAGCTATTCAATCATAGAGGATATTTTCCTTCAGTTGACCAAGGAGAGGTTGAATTGGCAAATCATTGCATATGGAAGTGGATGTGCCACTTTCATTTTGTCTTGGAGAAATGCTCCAAACAATAATATACAAAGGAGAAGTACGCCTAGAGAATGACAGCAGTGACAATGGCGCTATGGTGACTTAAGATGGGGAGATAATGTTTGCCTGTTGTAGCCATGATGTTGATAGTGACAATTATAATAACAATTAATACAGAGACTCACAGAAAAGCTTAAGCTTCTGTTTTGCTAGTATGCTGGTATCTTTCTATTACTAACAGGATGAAAAACATCTGAGAGTGAAAATTCACATGCAAGCAGCACCAAGGTAGCAGGAATAAGAAAACAACATTCGACTTTACATGACCTCTGTGGTTCCCTTGCTCTTCTGCGGTGGCTTCACATTGCTCAGCCTCTGAATGGCTGCAGAAGACACAATAAGTATCCCGTATCCCAGCCATTTGTGTCCCATACAGCTCTTCCATTTTGAAATGAGCAGAAAGAACAATGAAAATGTCTTTTATTTGCCTTTTGGTTCTTTTTTTTCTTTTGCATAATTGCATTAACTCAACAATTATTTACTGAAAAACTGCTCTGAGCTCAGCACTGGGTAATTTGTTGTAATCCATATGCTGCATATTATTTTATTATTGCTGTGATATGCACATAATAATCACTGATGATATGCACATAATATTTGTCTAATGAATGAAGAAATAAATGAATGGGTGGGTACAAAAGGGATATAAGGATGAATAAGATGGAATAGCTTACCTTTGAGTATCTTATAATGATGAAGTAAGTACGTAATAAACACAGGGACAGGTAGTTATGAAGCAATGTGGTAATTCAAGTGATGAAAATGCATGCAGGAGATTATAGAAACCCATGTCCCTGGCTGGTTTTGACATGAATGTGATAGAAAAATATTGCATAAATATGACTGTATTATTAGTCATACTTGTATAATCCTATCTTTTTCACTTTTTTGTTATCCTCTTCATTTTCTCCAACTTAATATTTAATTTCTAGGTTTGGGTAGACCTACTCAATAGCAAACTTTGAACTTAGTACTAGAAGTAGTTAATAGTTGTTGAGTTATCTACTTCATCTCATTTCCTAGTCAAAATATTATTGCATTTTAACTCATTAATTCTCACAACCCTTTGAGGTGGTTACATTTTTATTCCCATTATATAGGTACAAAAACCGAGGCACAGAAAGGCTAAGTAATTTGTTCAAAGACACACAGCTAAGAAGGGGTAGAATGAGGATTACATCTAGGCACTTAGTTCAGGATGCTCTTTTTTTTTTTTTTTTATTAAAGTATAGTTGACACACAATGTTACATTAGTTTTAGGTGCACAGCGTAGTGATTCCACAAGTATATACCTTTTGCTATGCTCACCACAAGTGTAACTACCATCTGTCACCATACAACACTATTACAGTACCATAGACTATATACCCTTGTATCCCTATGACTTACTCATTCCATCATTGGAAGCCTGTGTCTCCCACTCCCCTTCACCCATTTTTGCCCATCTCCTATCTCCCTCCCCTCCGGCAACTATCAGTTTGTTCTCTGTAATTATGGGTCTGTTTCTGTTTTTTGTTTGTTTATTCCTTTGATTTGTTTTTTAGTTTCCACATGTAAATGAAATAATATGGTGTTTGTCTTTCTCAGTCTGACTTATTACTTAGCCTGATACCCTCTAGGTCCACCCATGTTGTTGCAAACGACAAGATCTCATATTTTTCATGGCTGAGTACTATTCATTGTATGTATATGTGTGTGTATGGATAAAGAAGATGTAATATATATATTTATATTTATGTAAATATAAATATTTGTAATATATAATATATATTTATATTTTTATCCATCCATTCATTGATGGACACTTGCATCAGTGATTTTTGATCAACACTCTCATGCTTTTTCTCCCTTTCTTCCTCAGAACCTCAGAATGGGCTTTCAGGACTTTCTTTACATTATGATCTAAGTATACAATAAGTTTAACATGCTATTTACCTCACGAGTATTTACAAGAGCAGAAACACTAAGACAAAGGAATAATTTCTAATTGCAGAATCTCAGTTACCCCAGATAATGGGACCATTTCGTGTGGGGGAAGGGGGAGAAATCTTTAAAAATGCTCCTTAACTCATACCACTTTATTTATCCATTCAGTTGTCAGACATTTATTGAGCACATAATGGGTATGTTCCAGGTTATGTTCTCTCTGGAAGCAGCTGCTGAGATGGAATTGGAATACAAGATGTTTATTAGGGATCAACCTCTGTGAAAAGAAGCAGGTGGAAGCAAAACTGAACCAAGGGAGAAGTCACATTGCAAAGCAAGAGTGACTAAATTTGTCCATTTGGCATGAGGCTCTGGAGTCAGAACTGCCCATCAGAATTGTCCCAGATTGGCTTCGGGCCTTTATCCTCCAACATCACTCCTCTTGGTTGCTTGGTTACTAGATGCAGGCTTCCATAAAAGGGCATGATCTCAAGTGAGGCAATTCACTGTCTACAGCTGAGGCCAACCTAAACGGAGCCAACAGCTGGAGGCTGACTGCACTCCCAGTGGCTGACCAGCAAGTCTTTCCTTGAAGGGGCATCTGAATGACACATCTCTGTGTCTACCACAGGGTGCCAGGCCCTGGGCTAAGTGCAGAGAACAACTAGATAAAGCAGACACAGTCCCTTTGCTCAAGGAGAAATTGTTCCATCTGATGTATCAATGGTTACTTCTGAGTACTTTTCCTTTTTAATAATTTTGATTTCCCAAAACCCTAGATTTGCCCAAAGTCCTTAGAGGGGCTTTCCTGTTCATGGGCAAACAGTAATGATTATTGAAAACAGTGCAGGTAGACCTGGGGTTGCCCTTGGGGAAGTCACTTTTCCTGAGCCTTTGTTTGCTTATTTATAAGGTGAATATTACAATTATCCTTTGGAGAGAGTTCTAGAAACTACACGAGATATTTATACATTGTCTAGCAAAGAGTTCTAATGCTTAGTAAGTGCTCAGTAAATGGCAGCTATTTTTACTGCCCTGTTTGTCATCATTGCATATGGCTACCACCATGGGCCTTTTCTATATATCCATTATGGTGGGTTTGAATAATCTTTTCTGTCCTTCATTTTGACCATGACATATCTTCTCAAATATGTCTAGATCCTCACATTCTACTTTAAAACTCTGTAGCTCTCTGCTTCTTATGACTTCTGTCCATTTTCCCTACCTCCTGCTACTTATATTTTTGTACCTGTCTAGGTAAGCTTTAATTAATGCTTGTACTCCATCCTTAAGTTTCATTTCCTCGGCTACATCTCATGTTTAGGAAGCTTGAATCTTTTAACTAAGCAGACATTTTTGCACATTAAAATACTGTATTCTTTTGTAAACTCTTCCAGGATGACTGGAAAAGAGCAACAAACTCTCAATGACACACATTCCTTATGATTCCCTCTTTACTATTATTGAGTATCCTACAGCATATGTTTTCTGCTTGGCTTACATATAGCATTTATAGACATTCATTACTAGGGACGTAGAATCATATAATTGTAAAGCTAGAAGTAATCGTAGGAACTTTTGGCCTCATCTGCTTCATTTAGAAGATGGGGAAATTGTTCTTAGAGAAGTTAATTAAGTTGCTCATGTTCATGTAGCTAGTTAAGCAAACACAAACCTTGGTGATTAAAGTTCTTTAACTCTATGCACTTATCTGTTCTTTATTTTCTGTGTCAATAATGTTGTCTTAAGTTTCATGTTCCTTGGGTATATACACATGAATCAATATAGTCATCAGAGACTTACTCTGTAAGAACTCAATAAACATGTGAGGGTACATGGTTCTTGCCTACCTTCTGTTTTCCCAGTTAGTCACCTAACAATAAGGAGAGATGGGATAATCTTGAGCAGGTATGAGAATGTCACCATTCTCCTTTCTCTCCTGTCCCTATACTTCTGCCAGGGATCCTACGCACACCATCAGCTAGGATGTCTCTGTAAGGTGATGTTTCAGGAAGAATTGGGATCAGTTGCTTACCTTCAGGTCCCAACCATCTTGCATTCCCAGATTTTAAATGTCAGTTTCCTGGGACCTTCCTTTAGGATGAGGGCAGGACCCTATATTGCAAGTCTCAGAGCAAATGTGGACATGTGTAAGTCCAGCAAGAGATCTTAAATCTGAGCTGCTCAGGGGAATACTGCTTAGTCTGGGATGGAGAAAGGAAAGTAATTCCAGTTTTCACTCATGAGGAAGTTTTACTGGGACTTGGATGGACATTTTAGTCACGTGAATAATCCCTGCCCTTTCCCTAATACAACTCACAGAACCATGACTTTGGAGGGCTATGGGGTTTTCTCTGTTCAAGCTGTGGGTCATGGTGCACTTTGCTGACAGCTTAATGTATATTTAGGAAAATTCAGTTTGTCTTGGGCCATTTCCAAACCACAGACCTCCTTTGCATTCCTGACTTCTCTACTGTGTCCTCTATGGGATTTGCAAAGGAGGACAAGACAGTCTGGAGAGAAAAACAAATTATTCTGTGTTTATTAATCATAATGATAAAATTTTCAAGCTGGGAAAGTTATCTTTAAGTCAAAAGCTACCTCCCAAAGAGCACATAAGTGAGAAATTGCAGATTATCTCATGTGTTTCACATTTTAGGTGAACACACCTTCCTTTGAGTAACTCAACGAGTTTTGAATTGGATATCCTTTCAATGTAATGGTTGTTTGAGAAATTTTTATTTTCTTTAATTTTTTTGAGTCATGGGTTCAGCAAACATATCTTTTCCATTGCTTTTTGAAATCCAAATACCATTTTATCTCATTCATTGAGGATAGTATGGTTTATATTATTAATAGACTATTGGAACTATAAATGCTTGTTTGTAATTCCCAAAAGCCATAGAATTTTAGCTTTTACTTTTACTTTAATTTTACTCTTCTTTGTAGTTTCTAAATAATAATGAGGTCATTGCATACTTTTTACTCCTTATAAGCATCCATTCACAGGGACAGAGTGATGATTAAGGAATGAGCTATCCCTGGAGTTCAACATCTGGAGAGAAATTAGACATTGAACAGGCAATTATGTACCAAGAAGACATCACCTCCTTAATTTCCAAATGCTGTTGTTTAATTAAATTTACAATTGACACCAGATATGAATTACTAGAAGTGGCCAAAGAGATAAATGCACAAAGAAATATTTCAAGCTGTGTTGAATACAGTGGTGATTGGTTGGCAAACCTAACTTAACAGGACTGGAGAAGAAAAGTGGGAATTTTCACAAAGATAGTTCTTATTTTTAAGTTTGTAGTTTCTTTTTCAAAGGAAACCTAAATAATGGCCTTAAGGCTTTGGTTCAGGGCACAACTATTTAATCTGGTTGTTCCTGAAATGGCCTGGGTAGTCACAGTGGGCAGGGAGGGAATGTAGGACTGGCTTCATTTTTACTTGCACAGATTTAAAACACTGACTTCGTTTAAAGACCCTGAAGATATTTTATTTAAAAATATAAATTAACAAAATAAGAATAAGGAAAACTCCAAGAAAGTAGACTATAGCTGAATATTAAGAAGCCTGTATCAGTCAGATCTGCTAGCCTTTGGAATAGCGTGCCTAAGGAAGTATGAGAAACCTTGTTGCTTGATATTGTTTCAAACTGGAATGACTATTCTGATAGAAAAACAAAAGAAATCACAGCTTGCACTAACAAAAGAATAGATGAAAAGACTTAGTAAGCATTTCCACCTCTCAGGTTTTTTTTTTTTCTGTAGTTTTCCTACGTGACTATTGCCAGCATGGTAAGGATAATAATTTCCTACTTTAAAAAGTTTCTATTGGATGAATACTCTCATAAACACATAGTATAATAATAAAAAGCAAGAAATTTTGAAATCATTACATGATAATAAAATTACGAGACATGTATTTGCTCGGCCCATATGGAACAAATATTCCCCAGAATAAAGGAGAATATTGGGGAATTTTTCAGTCTGTTTTAATTCCAGAAGCTCATGGTTGATATACTGCATTAGAGTCCTCTTTTGTTTTCATAATGGACAGAAACACTCAAAAGTGGCCCCATACCATCAACTGTGAAACTGTAGCTAGATTCCTTTGGCATCCTACACACATCTATCCCCAGCACTTTATATCAGTTCTGAAATTCAACCCAGGGTACAAAAGTCAGATTTGCCACAATGTACACTTTCAGAATGCATTTGTTTCAACTTTTTAAAAGTTTAGATTCATCATTATCTGTAGACTGACTGTAAGAAGATACTTGCTTCTATTTCCTGAATGTTGAATAAAAAGAATTTTGTTTTTTGTCCTTAGAATTTTTTTTACCAGAAGAAAAAGACGCATCTGGCAAACATCCAGATAATATGAGTCTGGAGTATGGTCTCATTAGCACAAGAAAGTTTAACATTTGAACAGGTTAGAAAGGGTCCGATCTTTCAAGTCAATCAGGAGATAGTTCTGAAATATCAGCATCAGGATGTAGACTACAGCAGGCTAGAGCAGTTGGTCAAGTTCTAGAGAAAAGAGACAGGATGAGATGTTTCAGGTAGGAAGCTCTTGAGAGAGGGAACAGCTGGGCACCTGAGCGGAAGCGGTCATGCAGGTCCTGTAGGCAGAGGTCACCAAGCCCAGCTTCTGGGACGCGAGTGGATCAGAAGACACTCAAGGTGAGCAGTGAAAAGAAGACAGAAGAGATTTGTTCTCAGCCTCCTTTGAACTCCTGCTATGTGGGTGGGCCAGAGCTTGCAGGTGTCTGTAGCCAGGAGAGACAGGGCCTCACTAAGATCAGCTTTCAGTTTTCTGTTATCCTCGCCCCTTGTCTCAAGCTATTCAGCCAATATTGCATCTTTAATGGTTAAGCTCTGGGGCAGGTGGCTATTTGTAAGGCTACTAATTAGATAAAGGGACTGATTTGCACCAGGATGCAGATAATGCATGGAATTGTGCCAAGACCCACAGCTCAGGAGTTTATGACCCCCAGCTACCATGGAGACCATGCCTATTCAGTCTGAGGAGTCTTTTTGTTGTGGGATAGGAGGCAGCACACAAGGCAGAGCATCAGCTTCTGTGGAGTTTGAAACTGAAACCTGAAAATGGAAGAGAAGAGACAAGAAGGCAAGAGGGCATTAGATTCTCCATTTATGCCCAAATGGGTAGATTATTCTGTGGATTTGATTCCTGTTTGCTTGTTAGAAAAAGCAGGGACTTTCCTTGAGGGCAACTGTCAGATGAGCCCAAGATTTGGAAAGACTGTGGATCTCTTCTTCTTGCACTGCCTTCACACTTCACAGCCATTACTTCTATACCTTTGATTTCTTATCCTTAAATTTTTCCAAATTTTTTTTTTGTGTTCACTAAGCAGATATATCGTAAGCATGCTCATGACTTTAGAAAACACTGAGATCTATTTTCTGATTTTAATGTGTATAATATAATCATAGCATTCTAGAGCTGGAAGAGGCTATGTAGGTTGATGGTCACACATCCAGTTTCTCTGTGACTACCTTGCTGTCCTGATATACTAATTAATACCTCTCCCTTTCGTGCTCAAAACCAACCCAGATGGGAAATGATTATCCTATTTCAAGACTGTGTTATCCAACTCTTGATTTTATAGGCAAACAAATACCCAGAGTATTTTAAAAAACGTGACCACCAAGCTGGAGTCAGACTCTTAGAAATGGGGAGAACCATTAAAAGAGATGTCATCATAGTCATTGACATGGAGGACTATTGAATGTAGGCTTGATTGGAGGCCAGAAAAAAAAAGCAACAACGCCCCCCCAAAAAAAGAAAAAAAACAACAAAAACAGAAAGAGGCTTAAAAATTGGGAGAAGCAGAAGAGGGAAGGATAAGGCATGAGACTGGAGGAAGAGCAGATTAAAAGTCATGGGAGTAGACAACTGAAAGGATAGGAAGTTGTAGTCAGAGACTGGAATGTAGAACTTACGATTTCAGAGGTGGAGAATTAATAGTATGTCCTGACGTGGAGACCCCAGCAGGAAATGAATGACCCACTAAAGGATTAGCCAAAGAGAGTTTAATAAAAGAACCATTTATAGAGATGTGAACAGGCAAAACGAAAATGAAAACAGGAATGGTAATACATTCAGGAACTAGCAGTGGCAGAAAGCTAAGCCATTTTCATCCTGAGAACTGAAGAACCAAGGAGAGAGAGCGGTGTTATTGGAATCTGGTTGCTTTTGTAGCCACGGGAGAGGGATTGCTTCTAGGAGCTCTGGCCATACCTAGATGAATGCAGCTATTGCAAAAACCTTGGCTGCAAAAGGATGTGTGCAGATGGAATCACTGTCTCCTCCTACTCTTGGATCTCTTGCCAGGGCCTTCTATTGGTTAGACCTAACCAGAAGGCAGAGAGAAGCAGAGAAGCACAAAATCTGGATCTGACAGGCAAGCATAAAATAGCCAGCACTTCAAAGAACTGTGAAAGTAGAGTCGCAGCATTTGTCTGTGCATATTGGCTTCATCCAGGAATGGTGAGATGTGAGGTGAAGGACAGATGTAGTAGTCTTTCTCAGAGCCTTACGTATCTTTAATGTCATTCTTCAGATCTGTAATATATAACTGATTCTTAGAAAGATGACTAGAAGGCAACCTAAGATTTTGAACTCTCATAAAAAATAAAATGTATTCAGATAATTTTGATATTATCTGTATTTTGTATTCTTATTATTTCCAAGTTACAAATTTTTGTATAGACTATCCTAGAGTGAGAAACTGGTTACACATTCTACCTTCAATAGCTAGAAAATCAGAGAAAATATATGAAGCAATGGTTTTCAGACATAGGCAATGGTCAGCTCAAGGGAGTAATTCTTGAGAGAAGGGGAACGATGAAAAGAACTGTATGATTTTCACAGTTTACTGTTTGGGAGAGTTTCCAGGCTGCAACCCACTGAAGGGAACCCTTATAGAGCCTAGATGATTTACCAAAGTAAGAGGACAGAGTTTTCAGTCCAGGGAAGCCAAAGTAGCTAGAATTTTCAGAGAAACATACCCTAAAGGAAGAAGCTACCAAGTGAGAAAGAATTCCAGAACTTAATAGAGGGTTTCTCTCAAGTCCTGGACTGTATGCTTTTCTAAGCATGCATATAAGAAAGTGATTCCAGGCTGGGGAAACAAGTATTATAAGGGAGTAGCTAGAACATTCCCTACAGCTTAGAGAGGCTGGGAGTAGTTTGGGTTCCCACTAGCCAGAATAGAAAGACCTAATACAGGGGACATTAGATAGGGTCCCTGGAAAGGACAAAATTAGCTAGAAGCTAAATAGCTCCGGACTCACCCAACACTTTTAAAGCAAACATTGATAAAATCAAACTGAGTACCAGCAATTAAACTGTGTCCTAAAAAAAACTGCACAAAATTAAAAGAATATAACAAAATCCTACTGCTTAAAAACTGAGAACAAACTGAGGGTTGATGGGGGGTGGGAGGGAGGGTGGGGAGGGTGGGTGATGGGTATTGAAGAGGGCACCTTTTGGGATGAGCACTGGGTGTTGTATGGAAACCAATTTGACAATAAATTTCATATATTGAAAAAAATAAAAAAAATAAAAATAAAAACATAATATTTACTAGGTCTATCATATCAAACTTTCAAAGTGACAGAAAAATATGTCTTATAAGGTTGGGGCGCCTGGGTGGCGCAGTCGGTTAAGCGTCCGACTTCAGCCAGGTCACGATCTCGCGGACCGTGAGTTCGAGCCCCGCGTCAGGCTCTGGGCTGATGGCTCGGAGCCTGGAGCCTGTTTCCGATTCTGTGTCTCCCTCTCTCTGTGCCCCTCCCCCGTTCATGCTCTGTCTCTCTCTGTCCCCAAAAAAAAAAAAAAAAAAAAAAATATGTCTTATAAGGAGAATTCAATCACTAAAGACAAATTCAGGAATGACCCAGGAGTTAGATTTAGCTGGTAAGGCTGGCAAAACAGCAATTATAAATATACTTTTATACATTTAAAAAGATAAAGAACAATATGAACACAGTGAGGAGAGGAAACAGACAATTAAAAAAGATGAAGTGGAATTTCTAGAGTTGAAAAATATGAAATCTGAAATGAAAAGTATAGTGAAAATAATCAATACCATGTTAGACACTGCAGAAGAAAAGAATAGTGAATTCAAAGACATAGCAATAGATTCTATCCAAAATAAAATACAGAAATAAAAATGGCTATTAAAACGTGAACAAAGCATTAGTCACCCGTGGGACATAGTGTGAGACAATATCAAGTCATTTAACATAGGTACAATCGGACTTCCCAGAAAAAGAGATAGTAGAGGAATATTTAAAATAATAATCATTGAAAAATTTCTAAATTTGATGAGAACTATAAGTCCATAGATCCAAGAAGTTAAGTGAATTGAAAGCAGAAGAAATATGAAGAAAAACACACTAAGAAAGAGTATAACACCAAATTACTCAAAACTAAGAATAAAGAGAAATTATTAGAAGTAGACAGTGGGAAAAAGACCTCTTAAATACAGAAGAACAAAGATAAGGGTGATAATGATTTGCCATTGGAAATAATGCAAACCAGGAGACAATGAAGCAATATCCTTAATTTTTTTTGAAAGGAAAAAAAAAAAAAACGACTTAGAATTCTTTCTCCAGTGGAAAGATCATTTGAAGACAAAGGTAAAATAAAAGGCTTCTTCAGACATATGAAAGCTGAAAGATTTAATTAACAGCAGATATACACTACAAGAAATATTGAAGGAAGTTCTTCAGGCAGAAGGAAAATGATACCATATAGAAATCTAGGTCTACACACACACAAAAATGAAGAGCTCTGGAAATGATCATTATGTAAGTAAAAAAAAGGACAATTTTAATTTTATTTAAATATTTTTATGGGGCGCCTGGGTGACTCAGTTGGTTAAGTGTCCAACTTCAGCTCAGGTCATGATCTCAGGGTCCCTGAGTTGGAGCACCACGGCAGGCTCTGCGCTGACAGCTCAGAGCCTAGAGCCTGCTTTGGATTCTGTCTCCTCTCCCTCTGTCCCTCTTCTGCTTGCACTCTGTCTCTCTCTCAAAAATAAAATAAAAACATAAAAAAATTTAAAAATCTGTAAAAGTAATGAACTTTTATGACTCCTGGGATAGATATGCAAATATCCATCTCAGAGCTTATAAGGACTAAAAAAAACCTGCAAACAACAATTTAGAAAGTAAACTTTGCACAGAAAACACACACACACACACACACACACACACACACACACAATGTATTTAAAATTCAGTAGCGTTTTTGGATACCCTATAATCTGCATCTTCAATGAAAAATAATATTTCTTCAGTTAAATAGTAAAAATTGATTATGAAAAACAAATAGAATTACCTAACCACTTATAGATAGGCATTTTATGGTATTCTTGCATCATTCTATCTCTGTATTTCTCTCTCCCTACTTTTCTCTCTCTCTGTGCCTATCTGTCTCGTTCAAATATAAACAGTTTCAATGACAGAAAAATCTTCAGATTTTTGCTTTCTTTTTACTTAAAGGAGGTGTGAGCATTTTTGTGTCCTTAAATGTCTTTAAACATATAAATTAAGAGCTCTCTAATATCCAATTGTAGGGAAATACAGTAATTTAATAATTCCCTTCCTATAGATCATTTAAGTTGTCATATTTTCACTTTAATAAATACTGTCCCATTGAATCTCCTTTGAATGCATGTTTATTAAATCTTTATGGTACATTTCTGGAAGTAGAACTCTACTGAAAAAAGGATATGAACATTAAAAAAAGATAATGATATGTTTAAAGCAAAAATATCAGTGTATTATGAAATTTGTAACATATAGAAGTAAAATGTATAACAAAAGTACAATGAACAAGAAGAAGTAAACAGAAGTATAATGTGGTAAGGTTCTTATAATATGCAAGAAGCAATTAGTATTATTTGAAGGTCGATTGTAATAAATTAAAGATATATATTCCAAACTCTAGAGGAGTTTGAAAAACTAAAAAAGTTTACTAAACTTTTACTAAAAAAGTAAAACAAAGAGGTATAGTTATTAAGCCAATAGTGGAGATAAAATGAAGTAAAATAATTTTAGGGAACCCAAAAGGAAGCAGTTAAAGACAAAGAAAAAAAAAGAATAAAAAACAGATGGGACAAAAAAGAAAAGAAATATTAATATAATAGCCCGTTCATGATAAAAATTCTTTGTAAACTAGGACTAGAAAACTTTCTCAGCTTTATAAAGAATATATGCAAAATATCTTCAGTTGGCATCATACTTAATTTTTTTTAAGTTTTATTAATTTGTTTTGAGAGAGAGAGCATAGGCAGGAGAGGGGCAGAAAGAGAGAGAGAGAGAGAGAGAGAGAGAGAGAGAGAGAGAATTCCAAGCAGGCTTCCTGCTGTCAGCACAGAACCCAATGTGGGGCTCAAACTTACGAACCGTAAGACAATGATCTGAGCCAAAATCAAGAGTCAGATGCTCAATTGGCTGAGCCACCCAGGCACCCCTACAGTTGACATCATACTTAATGGTGAGAAACTAGAAGCTTTTTCACTAAGATCAGGTACAAGGCAAGTATATCTCCTTTCACCACGTCTTTCAATATTGTACTGGGTATCCTGCCTAATGCAATAAAGAAAGAAAAAGAAACAAAATGTATACAAATTGGAAAAGAAAAAAATAAAACTTTGTTCACAGATTATATGTCATCTATGTAGAAAATCCAAAAGAATAGACAAAAACACTCTCAAAACTATAAGCAATTACAATAAGTTTGCAGAATACAGAAGTTAATTACTTTCCTAAATACCAGCAATGAACAAATGAAATTTGAAATTAAAAGCACAATAGCATTTACATTAACACCCACCAAAATGAAATTTAGGTATAAATAATAGTAACAAATATGTTACAAATAATAACAAAATATGTACAAAATCTATATCAGGAAAACTATAAGACTAATGAATGAATCAAAGAATAAATAAATGGAGAGATATTCCATGCTTATGGATAGGAAGACTCAATATTGCCAAGATATGAGTTCTTCCTAATCTGATCTATAGATTCAATTGAATCCCAATCAAAATCTCAGAAAGTTATTCTGTGGATATTGACAAATCTAAAATTTATCCAGAGAAGGAAAAGACCCAAAATAGCCAAAACTATTGATGAAAAAGAACAATGGAGGACTGATGCTGTCCAACTTCAAGACTTACTATAAAGCCAGAGTAATCAAGACAGTGAGGTATTGGCAAAAGAATAGACAAATAGCTCAAAGCCTCAGGTTAGAGAACCCAGAGATAGGTTCACATAAATATAGTCAACTGATTTTCAACAAAGGAGCAAAAGAAATACAATGGAGCAAAGATAGTCTTTGCAGCAAATGGTGTTGGAAAAATTGGACATCTACATGTACAAAAATGAATCTATATCCTTCACAAAAATTAACTCAAAATGGATTGTAGACCTATATGTAAAACAAGAAACTACAAAACTCCTAGAATATAACATAGAAGAAAACTTAGATAACATTGAAAATCTAGAAAACCTTTTTAAATATAACATCAAAAGCATGATCCACAAAAGAAATAACTGATAAGTTGGACTTCATTAAAATTAAAATCTTCTGCTCTGTGACAGATAATGTCAAGAAAATGAGAAAAGTCACAGGCTGGGAAAAAATATTCTCAAAAGACACATGGCGTAGACACCTCACCAAAGAAGATATACAGGTGGCAAATCAGCATATGAAAACATGTTCCACAACTTATTTCATCAGAGAAATGCAAATTAAAACAAAGAGATGCTACTATACACCTATTAGAATGACCAAAATGACACTGAAAACAGCAAACGTTGGAAAAGATATGTAACGACAGGAACTTCTCATTTATTGCTAATGGTAATGGAAAATAGTACCTCCACTTTGGAAGATAGTTTGATGGTTTCTTGGAAAACTAAACATACTCTTACAAACTAAATATAGTCTTATGATCTAGCAATCACACTCTTCATAATTACCCAAAGGAGTTGAAAAAGTATGTCTGCACAAAAATCTGCACATGATGTTTATAGCAGCTTTATTCATATTTGCCCAAACTTGGAAGTAACCAAAGTATTCTTCAGTGGTTAAATGGATAAACTGTGGTACATCCAGACAACAGTATATTATTCAGCTTTAAAAAGAAGAGCTATCAAGCCATAAACAGACACGGAGGAGCCTTAAATGCATATTACAAAGTGAAAAAATCAAATTTGAAAAGGTTACGTACTATATAATTTCAACTATTTGACATTTTGGAAAAAGCAAAACTATGGAGACAGTAAAAAGATTGGTGGTTCCCAGGCGGTAGTGTTGAATAGAGATGAATAGGCAGAGCACAGAGGGTTTTTAGGGCAGTGAAAATACTCTTTATGATACATAATGATGGACACATGTTATTATATTATTGTCCAAATCTATAGAATGTATAATGCCAAGAATGAAACGTAAGGTAAACTATAGTCTTTGGGTGATTTTGATGTGTCAGTGTAAGTTCATCAGCTGGAATAAATGTACCACTTTCGCGAGTAATACTGATAATGGAAGAGGCTATACATGAGTGTATGGAGGCAGGGAATATATGGGAAACCTCTGAACTTTACCCTTATGTTTGCTGTGAACCTAAAAAATAGTCTTAAAAAATTCATGTAGTAGATTTAAACCCAAATGCATTCACTGACAATGCTATAATATGACCCATATAAATATTTTAAATTGTTCTATTGATCACATAAAGAATAAAAACATGTGAAATTAATTTTAATAAGTTAGTTAACCCAAAACAACTAAAACATTATCATTTCAATAAATAATCAGATAAATATTATTAAGATATTTTCCATTTTGTTTTCAGATAAGACTGTCTTCAAAATCTTGTATTTTATACTTAAATCACATCTCAGTTTATAGTAGCCATATTTCAAGTGCTCAATAGTCACATGTGGCTAGTGCCTATCATATTGTACAGTGTAGGTCTAAATATTCCGATTAAAAGTCAAATGTTCTCATCTTGGATTAAAAAAGTAAGACTCAGCTATATGCCATCTAACTTACTTTAAATATAAAGACACAAATGATATAAAAGTAAAAGGAAAAAAAAAGATATTCTATGAAGACACTCATCAAAATAAAGTTGGGGTTGCTATATTAATATCAAAGTAAATTTCAGAATAAGTAATATACCAGGGATTAATAGGGACATTGCATAAAGAGGTAAATCCATTAAGAGTACTTAACAAGCCCAAATATTAATTCATGTAATACAAGAACTTGAAAATATATGACGTGAATATGATAGAAATTAAAGGAGAATGAGAGAAACTCACAATTTTACTTGCAGATTTTAGCAGTTCTTTTTGTTGATAGAATAGATAGAAAAATTAGTGAGGAAAGGAAGATTAAACACATTATCAGCCAAATTGACCTGACATTTATAGAACAGTTCACTCAACAATAACAGAATAAATATTCCTTTCAAGTGCATGTGGAATATTCACCAAGGTAGACTATATTTTGGGCCATAAACCAAATCTCAATAAATTAAAAAAAACATTGAAATTATGTGAAGTATGTTCTCTAATCACAATGTCTTTAAATTAGAAATCAATATAAGAAGGATATCTATTTGAGGAATCTTCAAATTTGGAAATTAACCACCACAATTAAAAAAAGAAAAACAGGGGCCAAGGAAAAAATTACAAAGAAAACTAGAAATTATTTTCAACTGAACACGAATGAATACAGTATACCAAAACATGTGGGATGCAGTGAAAGCAGTGCTTAAATGGAAACAAAACATTGATTTCTAATTCTTTTTTTAAAATTAAAATTCATGTTAGTTGATGTATATTGTAGTATTGATTTCAGGAGTAGAAGTGAATGATTCATCACTTACATATAATACTCAGTGCTCATCCCAACAAGTGCTCTCTTTAATGCCCATCATCCATTTAACCCATCCCCAAGCCACCTCTCCTCCTGCACCCTCAGTTTGTTTTCTATGTTTTAAGAGTCTCCTATGGTTTGCCTCCCTCTCTATTTTTATCTTATTTTATTTTTCCTTCCTTTCTCCTATGTTTATCTGTTTTGTTTCTTAAATTCCACGTATAAGTGGAATCATATATTTGTCTTTCTCTGATTGACTTATTTCATGTAGCATAATACACTCTAGTTCTATCCACATTGTTGCAAATGGCAAGATTTCATTCTTTTTGATCACTGAGTAATATTCCATTGTATATATGTGTACCACATCTTCTTTACCCATTCATCAGTCGATGGACATTTGGGCTCTTTCCATACTTTGGCTATTGTTGACAGTGATGCTATAAACATGGGGGTGCATGTGCCCCTTCAAATCAGCACTTTATCCTTTGAATAAATACCCAGTAGTGTATTGCTGTTTGTAGGGTAGTTCTATTTTTAACCTTTGGAGGAAACTTATATTGTTTTCCAGAGTGGCTATACCAGTTTGCATTCCCACCAACAATGTAAAAGTGTTCTCCTTTATCTACATCCTTGCTAACATCTGTTGTTTACTAAGTTGTTCATTTTGCCATTCTGACAGGTGTGAAGCAGTATCTCTTTGTGGTTTTGATTTGCATTCCCTGATGATGAGTGATGTTGAGCATCCTTTCATGTGTCTGTTAGCCATCTGGATATCTTCTTTGGAAAAGTGTCTATGTCTTCTGCCTATTTCTTAATTGGATTATTTGTTTTTGGGGTGTTGAGTTTGCTAAATTCTTTTTTTTAATGTTTATTTTTTGAGAGAGAGAAAGAGACAGAGACAGAGTGCGAGCAGGGGAGGAGCAGAGAGAGGGAGACACAGAATCCGAAGCAGGCTCCAGACTCCAGGCTCCGAGCTGAGCTGTCAGCACAGAGCCCGATGTGGGGCTTGAACTCACGGACCGTGAGATCATGACCTGAGCTGAAGTTGGATGCTTAACCGACTGAGCCACCCAGGCACCCCTTTGATAAATTCTTTATAGATTTTGGATAGTAACCCTTTATCTGATATGTCATTTACAAATACCTTCTCCCATTCTGTCATTTGCCTTTTAGTTTTATTGATTATTTCTTTCACTGTGCAGAAGCTTTTTGTCTTGATGAGGTCCCAGTAGTTTACTTTTGCTTTTGTTTCCCTTGTCTCCAGAGACATGTCTAGTTAGGAAGTAAAGCATTAATTTCCATTACAGTTGGGAGAAGGTTATCAAATCCATAATCTAAGCTTCCACCTTAAGAAACTAAAAAAAGATGAGAAAATTAAAACACAAAGTAAGTGGAGGAAGGAACTAATAAAGACTAAAGCAGAAACAAATGAAAGAAAAAAAGAGGTAGATAGAGGAAAATCAATGAAACAACATATTTCACAGTAATTCCACTCCTGGGTACTTATCAAGCAAAAATGAAAATACATGTCCACAAAAAGGCTTGTACTTGAATACTCGAAATAACTTTATTTGTAATAGTCAACAATAAAAATGAACCCACGTGTCTATCAGTTGGTGAATGGATTTACAAATTGTGGTGTATCCACACAATGAAATATTACTCAGCAGTAAAAAAGAAACAGACTATTTATACATATAACAATATAGATGAATCTTAAAAGTATCAGGCTAAGTAAAAAAAAAAGCCAGATGCAACATTTTATATGATTTTGTTATATGAGCATGTTATATGAAATATGAGAAAAAACAAAACTAGTGATAGAAAGCAGATTAGTGGTTTCCAGGACCTAGGGATAGGTTTATGGAATTAGTAGAAAAGTGGTAGGAGCAAATTTTAGGACTGATATAAATATTCTGTATCACGATTATGATGGTGGTTGCAAGACTGTATACATTTGTCATCACTCTGAATTGTTCACTTTATTATATATAAATTGTACCTCAATAAAGTTTCATTAGGAAAAAGAAAAATTTGAGCTACAGATGATGTTTTCTAAGTTAGTTTAAAAAAATTATATGGGGGCGCCTGGGTGGCTTGGTCGGTTAAGCGTCTGACTTCGGCTCAGGTCATGATCTCACAGTCCGTGGGTTCGAGCCCCGCGTCAGGCTCTGTGCTGACAGCTCAGAGCCTGGAGCCTGTTTCAGCTTCTGTGTCTCCCTCTCTCTCTGCCCCTCCCCTGTTCATGCTCTGTCTCTCTCTGTCTCAAAAATAAATAAACGTTAAAAAAATTAAAAAAAAATAAAATAAAAATTATATGTTTACATGCTTATTTAAAAGAATAAAAATATCAAATAGAATAAAAAGATATAAAATAAAAAAGTAAAAGTTCTTTCTTGAAATTCCCACTTCTTGGGGCATATTACTAAACAGTTCCTTTTGCTTTGCTTTCCTTTCTTTTCCCTTCCCTTTCCTTTCTTTTCTTCCTCCCTCTTCCTCTTCCTTCCTTCCTTCCTTTTTTCTTTTCTTTAAAAAAAGTTTTTTAATGTTTATTTATTTTTGAAAGAGAGAGTGCAAGTGGGGGAGAGGCAGAGAGAGAGGGAGACACAGAACCTGAAGCAGGCTCCAGGCTCTGAGCTGTCAGCACAGAGCCCAGTGTGGGGCTCGAACCCACGAACCCCAAGATCATGACCTGAGCCGAAGTCAGACGCTTAACCAACTGAACCACCCAGGTGCCCCTCTTTTCTTTTCCTTTTCCTTTTCCTTTTCCTTTTCCTTTTCCTTTCCTCTCTCTCTTCCTTCCTTTCTTTCTTTCTCTTCTTTCTTTCTTTCTTTCTTTCTTTCTTTCTTTCTTTCTTTCTTTCTTTCTTTCTCTCTTTCTTTCCATGAGGACTCATATTCTATGACTTAAAAAAAATCTTGGACACAGAAATAGACTTACCTTCTTTCTTCTTACTCTTCTATTGAATGGATTACTATAAATTCATTTAACTCTTTCTCTACTGTTAGATACTCAGATTTCTTTCATGACATGCTAGAATAAAAAAGGCTACAATGGATATTCATGGGCATATGTTTTTGTGTCTTGTGCCTATTCTGGAAGATAAATTCCTAGTCATGTAATTGTGGGGCCATTATTTAGGCAAATTAAAATTTTATTTTTATTTTATTTTATTTTTAATGCAAATTAATTTTTTTTTATATTAGTGAGATGGCATTTCCAAAATCTTACTCCAGCAGTAGCTATTTCTTGGTATCCACACCAGTTCTAGGAATTACCAAATTTTCTAATAGTCCTCACCCAGTCTGAAAGGGAAGAAAATGCTACCTCTAAATGGAAACAGTCTCCTTATAACCAAGAACACTGGATAATGAGACTATATGGTAATCAATAGACTTCAGAATGGACGTACCTGCCTCCTAGAACCAGTAACTACTGATGAAGACCTCAATGGCTCTATGTGCACAGCTGCTGAATGAAATCACCTATATTTTCAGGAATCTGTCCTCTTTCTTTCATGATCATATTGCAGTATGTTTTCTTTATAGGCCTGCCAATTTAGATCTTAAGAAGTAGAGTACATATCTGCATGTCTCTTGGAGTTCATGGTTTTAGTCTTTAAATGCTTTTGCTCTCCCCAGTGTTCCTTTTCCCCATGGGTATTCAATCATGTATATGACAAACCGGCCTTACATGTGACTCTCCTAGTAATGCCATATGGTTTCCCTGAATAGGGATGGATGGAGGAATTTATTGACTTTGATCATTGCACTATAACAAATACAATTATGGCATGGGAAATTTCCTGCTAGAGTTCAAGAGAAAACAGGGGAACCCCCTCCTTTGGATGATTTGTGTGTCTGAATGAATCAGGAGGTTTTCTCCAGATCTCATCTTCTTTCACATATAATCATGGAGATGATGTGCCCATATGCATTACTGGTGAAGGCTTTCTCTCCACCCCCATTGCCAATCAAATAATCACTCCTTTAAAACAGAGGGAATGATTTAGCAGTTGAAGTGTTGGCTTTGAAACATTTAGACATGGTGGCATCTTTCAAAATTTCATCAGGATTGACTTATTCCTTCATTCTGGAAATATCACAACCACATGGAATCCTAAACCATTACAAAAGAGCTGTCTTTATAAGAACCTCCAAATTTGGGGGCCTAAGATTGTTAAATATACAAAGCATCATTTTCTGGACTTTGGTCTTACCACACAAATTAAGAACCTAAAATTCTAACATTAGTTATCCCTGGTAGGTTTCAGAATTTTATTTATTTATTTATTTAAAACTTTTTTTTTTTTTTAACATTTATTTATAATTGAGAGACAGAGTGAGACAGAGTATGAGCATGGGAGGGGCAGAGAGAGGGGAGACACAGAATCTGAAGCAGGCTCCAGGCTCTGAGCTGTCAGCACAGAGCCTGACATGGGGCTTGAACCCACAAACCACAAGATTATGACCTAGCTGAAGTCGGATGCTCAATCTACTGAGCCACCCAGGTGCCCTGGTTTTCAAAATTTTAAATGGAGAATGTAAACTAAATATTTAGTTGAACTTCTAACTTACAATGCCATATGTATTTTTCAGACAGTGCTTTTATGCTTTCTATAGTTCTATAGTTGTCCCTATGAATAGGTAAGTCATTTTATTTAGGTAATTTACCATTGAATGTTGCCTTTTGAAACTAGCAAAATTAGCCTTCTGTTTAATTTGTGTTCTTATAAGAGTGAAAAGAGAGAAATTAAATAAGCTTCAAAGCCAAGACACCCAGTTAGAATTTCTCCTTTATGCACCAATGAAGTGAATTGGCAGGGAGCTGGATGCCCCTTCAGCCTTGGCCTGGCCTCTTTGAGGACTGTCCCTGTCAGTTTTGTGACATACCTCAGTCAAGTAGTAAGGAATGTCTCTTAAGCCCACAAAGCAATGTCATATGTAACACAGTGTATGAGGAAGGCAAGCAGAGGTAGAAGCAAGGGGTCGAAGCAAAGGTCACTGGAATACAAGGAAATGCTTTTGTGTGGGAGGCACAACCTGCTGTGTGATTGCCAAGATCTCTCTGGAGGAGAATTAACCAAATTTGTTCTCACACTTGCTGGGATGGGAAGGGTCCCCATGGGTATGCAGTGCGTCGGGTGGCTGGGTCACTGAGAAACACAGGAGCCCACTTAGCCCAGACCCAAGCTAAAACCCATTAAACAATAAAAATACAGCCATGCGGTCCTTTTTTTCAGGCCTCATTAAATGGCAACAGTTCTGTGTCTTTTGGCAGCCCGAAACTTCAGCTCCTGTTGTCCCAGGAGTCTGGCATCGTGCAAGGTTGGAGAGCTGTTCAGACAATCGTCCTTTCTGCACTCCTACTTGGCTCTTGGGTTACTTCCCTGGGCTCTTGGGCTCCTGGGTAGTTTCTGATGTGATTTTCATCTGGGCGATTGCTGCTTGTGGTTGTCCTTGTTTGGTGAGTCTGTGGCAGATCCTCCCAGTCTTGGGAACAAAGGGGTTCTGATAAGTGTCTCTTCAGCAGCTGATCTCTATTAAACAATACATGCCTTTCTTTTTGTTTCTTTTCTAACACCCTGCTTGTTGTCAATGGCACTATGTCCCCCTAGTCCAAACAGCACTAAGGAATGGGATCCTTGTGAGTTTTCTTTATAAAGCAGCCAGTAGGTCTCAATAAGGACTCTTTCTTGACATCAGTCACCATCCTGGTAAGAGTCCTGGGCAGACCATTTTAATTGACCAGAACCAAATCCAGTTGTTAGAACACAGAAAATGAATGCTATTAGATTGGTTTCTCTTTGCACACTTGCAGAGTTAAAGATTAAACATACAAGCACTCTGTTACTAAGATATAATAAGCCTAATAATTTCAAGGGCTTTTTTCATCTTAAAAATTGGATGGAATTTCAAACATCATGATGAAAATATTCTCTGTGCTCACAGAGGGTTCTATGGATCCTTTATTTCCCTCTTATATAACTGACATTGATGTAGCATGAACAGATGGTTAAAGGCTCTGTTTATTTGGAATTGCAAACTAGGACGAATTTTTGTAGTTACTCTAAGTTTTCAAGTTATTCTTCTCCTCTGTGAAATGGGGATAATAACAGCACCTATCTGCCAGAGACGATATGAAGATTTAATGAAATAATCCATGCACAAGCACTTCCATGCAGTAAAGAATAAATATTAGCCATTAAAGTTTCCCTAGTACAAGTATGCAGAAATATGATACTTGTCTAAATGCATTTGATTAAAATAACTGTGCAAAATTAAGGTTTAAAAATATGGAGGAAAAAATTATAGTTTTGCGACCTACCTCTGGTGGGTTATGTCTGTATTCTAGATAAAATAAACCTTTTTGTTGTCTTCTCCTTCCCTTCTCCATGGGCTTGATGTATCCAGTGTTTGTTACCTCATCAGGGAGAATTGGGGAGTACATATGACTGATTTTTTTTTTACTCCCTTCTCTGAGTTTGTGCCTCCTGTGCGTATATATCTCTGTTAGCCCTTACTAAATTGTATTGGGATTATTCATTAAGTGGTCTGAATTATCCACTAGGCCAAGAGACATTGTCTCATTTATCTTTGTTTCCTGAGAACCTTTCCATAGCACCCGACACATGGTACCATGATAGGTCTTGAATAAATGTTTCATGATGGATCAAATGCATTTTTTTTAAGGACTTTCTGCCAGCCTATAGCAGTATTTAGTAATTATTAACTGCAGCAAGAAAACTTTTTCAAAATAAAATAAAACGTTCCCAGTAGTTTCTTTTGGATTTTGTTTCTCTTTGCCTCAGGAGACATATCTAGAAAAATGTTGATATGGCCCATGTTGGAGAGATTACTGCCTGTGCTCTCTTTAAGGATTTTTTATGGTTTCAGGTCTCACATTGTGGTCTTTAATCCATTTTGAGTTTATTTTTGTGCATGGTGTAAGAAAGTGGTCCAGTTTCATTCTTTTGCTTATGACTGCCAGTTTTCCCAATACCGTTTGTGGAAGAGACTGCCCTTTTTTTCATTGGATATTCCATTCCTCCTTTGTTGAAGATTAATTGACCATATAATTGTGGGTTTATTTCTGGGTTTTTGGTTGTATTCCATTGATCTATGTGTCTATTTTTATGCCAGTGCCATAGTGTTTTAATTACTACCATTTTATAATATAACTTGAAGTCTGAAATTGTGATACTTCCAGTTTTGTTTGCTTCAAGATTGCTTTGTCTATTCAAGGTCTTTTGTGGTTCCATACAAATTTAGGATTATTTGTTCTGTGAAAAATGCTGTTAGTATTTAAATAGGGATTGCAATAAATCTATAGATTGCTTTCGATAGTATAGACTTTAACAATATTTATTCTTCCACCCCAAGAGCATGGAATGTCTCTCCATTTCTTTGTTTCCTCTTCAATTTCTTTCATTGGTGTTTTATTGTTTTCAGGTCACAAGTCTTTCACCTCTTTGGTTAAGTTTATTACTAGATAATTTATTGTTTTCTGTATAATTGTAAAAGGGATTATTTTCTTAATTTCACTTTCTGCTGCTTCATTATTAGAGTATAGGAATGCAACAGATTGATTTTGTATCCTAAGACTTTACTGAATTCATTTATCAGTTTTAGTAGTTTTTTTGGTGGAATCTTTAACGGTTTTCTATATATAGTATTATATCATCTGTATATAGT
This sequence comes from Panthera pardus, assembly GCF_024362965.1. Classification (NCBI taxonomy): domain Eukaryota; kingdom Metazoa; phylum Chordata; class Mammalia; order Carnivora; family Felidae; genus Panthera; species Panthera pardus. The sequence goes on from NW_026526732.1 coordinate 38,710,901, forward strand.
GAAAGTTTTACTTCTTTCTTACTAATTTGGATGCCTTTTATTTCTTTATGTTTGTCCATTTGCTGTGACTAGGACTTCCAGTACTGTGTTGAATAATAATAGTGATAGTAGATATTCTTGTCTCATTCCTGACCTTAGGGGAAAATCTCTCAGTTTTTCACCACTGACTATGATGTTAGCTGTGGGGTTTTCATATAAGGCCTTTATTTTGTTGAGATATGTTCCCTCTAGACCTACTTTGCAGAGGTTTTTTTTATCATGAATATATTTTTTACTAAATGCTTTTTCTGCATCTATTGAAATGATAGTATGACTTTTATCCTTTCTCTTATTGATGTGATGTATCATGTAGATTATTGTGAATATTGAACCACCCTTGCATCCTGGGAATAAATCCCACTTGATTATGGTGTATGATTTTTTTTAATTTTATTATTTATTTTTTAAAAATTTACATCCAAATTAGTTAGCATATAGTGCAACAATGATTTCAGGAGTAGATTCCTTAGTGTCCCTTACCCATTTAGCCCACCCCCCAACTCCCACAACCTCTCCCATAACCCTCAGTTTGTTCTCCATATTTATGAGTCTGTTCTGTTTTTCCCCCTCCCTGTTTTTATATTTTTTTGTTTCCCTTCCCCTATGTTCATCTGTTTTATCTCTTAAAGTCCTCATATGAGTGAAGTCATATGACTTTTGTCTTTCTCTGACTGACTAATTTCACTTAGCATAATACCCTCCAGTTCCATCCACGTACTTGCAAATGGCAAGATTTCATTCTTTTTGATTGCTGAGTAATACTCCATTGTGTGTGTGTGTGTGTGTGTGTGTGTGTGTGTGTATATATATATATATATATATATATATATATATATATATACACCACATCTTCTTTATCCATTCATCCAGCGATGGGCATTTGGGCTCTTTCCATACTTTGGCTATTGTTGATAGTGCTGCTATAAACATGGGGGTGTATGTGTCACTTAGAAACAGCACACCTGTATCCCTTGGATAAATACCTAGTAGTGCAATTGCTAGGTCCTAGGGTAGTTCTATTTTTAGTTTTTTGAGGAACCTCCATACTGTTTTCCAGAGTGGCTGCACCAGTTTGCATTCCCACCAACAATGCAAAACAGATCCACATCCTCACCAACATCTGTTGTTGCCTGAGTTGTTAGTGTTAGCCATTCTGACAGGTGTGAGGTGGTATCTCCTTGTGATTTTGATTTGCATTTCCCTGATGATGAGTGATGTTGAGCATTTTTTCATGTGTCAGTTGGCCATCTGGATGTCTTCTTTGGAGAAGTGTCTATTCATGTCTTTTGCCCATTTCTTCACTGGATTGTTTGTTTTTTGGGTGTTGAGTTTGATAAGTTCTTTGTCGATTTTGGATACTAACCCTTTGTATGATATGCTATTTGCAAATATCTTCTCCCATTCTGTCGGTTGCCTTTTAGTTTTACTGATTGTTTCCTTCACTGTGCAGAAGCTTTTTATTTTGATGTGGTCCCAGTAGTTCATTTTTGCTTTTGTTTCCCTTGCCTCCAGAGACATGTTGAGTAAGAGGTTGCTGCAGCCAAGATCAAAGAGGTTTTTGCCTGCTTTCTCCTTGAGGATTTTGATGGCTTCATGTCTTACATTTAGATCTTTCATCCATTTTGAGTTTATTTTTGTGAATGGTGTAAGAATGTGGTCCAGGTTCATTCTTCTGCATGTCGCTGTCCAGTTTTCCCAGGACCACTTGCTGAAGAGACTGTCTTTATTCCATTGGATATTCTTTACTGCTTTGTCAAAGATTAGTTGGACATACGTTTGTGGGTCCATTTCTGGGTTCTCTATTCTGTTCCATTGATCTGAGTGTCTGTTCTTGTGCTAGTACCATACTGTCTTGATGATTACAGCTTTGTAGTATAGCTTGAAGTCTGGGATTGTGATGCCTCCTGCTTTGGTTTTCGTTTTCAAGATTGCTTCAGCTATTTGGGGTTATGGTGTATGATTTTTTAAATATATTTTGGATTTGGTTTGCTATTATTTTGTTGAGGATTTTTGCATCTTTATTCATGAGAGATGTTGGCCTATGGCTTTCTTTGTTTGTGGTGTCTTTTTAAAATTTTTAAAAAATATTTATTTATTTTTGAGAGACAGAGAGAGAGAGAGAGAGACAGAACGTAAGTTGGGGAGGGGCAAAGAGAGAGGGAGACACAGAATCCGAAGCAGGCTCCAGGCTCTGAGCTGTCAGCATAGAGCCTGATGTGGGGCTTGAACTCATGAAATGTGAGATCATGACCTGAGCCAAAGTCGGATGCATAACTGACTGAGCCACCCAGGCCCCCCTTTGTGGTGTCTTCATCTCAGTATACCCCTTTTGGTATACTGGCCTCATTGAGTGAATTTGGAAGTTTTCCTTCCTCTTGTATTTTTTGGAATAATTTGAGAAGAATGCATATTAACTCTTCTTTAAATGTTTGGTAGAATTCATTTGTGAAGCAATCTGTTTGGTCCTGGACTTTTGTTTTTTGGAAGTTTTTTTATTCCTGATTTAATTTCATTGCCGGTAATTGGTCTGTTCAAGTTTTCTATTTCTTCCTGCTTTAGTTTTGGTGGATTATTTCTTTCTAGGTATTTATGCGTTTCTTTTAAGTTGTCCAATTTGTTGGCATACAGATTTTCATAATATTCTGTTACATCAAAATAAAAAGTTTCTGCACAATGAAGAAAACAATCAACAAAACTAAAAGGCAATCTACTGAATGAGAGAGGATAATTGCAAATGACATATCTGATAAAGGGTCAGTTTCCAAGATATATAAAGAACTGATACAACTCAATACCCAAAAAACAAACAATCCAATTAAAAAGTGGTCAGAAGACATGAACAGACATTTCCCCAAAGAAGACATCCAGATGGTCAACAGATATGTGAGAAAATGCTCAACACCACTCATCATCAGGGCAACGCAAATCAAAACTACAATGAGATATCACCTCACATCTGTCAGAATGGCTAAAATAAAAAGCTCAGGAAACAACAAGTGTTGACAAGGATGTGGAGAAAAAGAAACACTCTTGCATTGTTGGTGGGAATGCAAACTAGTGCAGCCACTGTGGAAAATTAAAATAGGTATTCCCTAAAAAATTAAATGTAGAATTATTCTATGATCCAGGAATTACACAACTGGGTATTTACACAAAAGTACAAAAACACAATTCAAAGGAATACATGCACCCTTATATTTATTACAGCACTATTTACAATAGCCAAACTATGAAAGCAGCCCAAGTGTCCACTGATAGTTGAATTGGTTAAAAAAGAGGTTTTATATTATATATAATTATATATTACATATAAAATTATATATTTTATATTAAATATAATTATATAATATGTATATTATATAATTATATATATTATGTATGTTATATATATATCAGAATATTCAGCCATAAAAGGAATGAAATCTTGCCATTTTTAACAACATGGATAGAGCTAGTAGAGTATAATGCTAAGCGAAAAAAGTCAGTCAGAGAAAGACAAATACCATATGATCTCACTCTTATGTTGAATTTAAGAAACAAAACAAATGAAGAAAGGGGGGAAGAAAGAGAGAGACAAATCAAGAAACGGACGCTTAACTATAGAGAACAGACTGATAGGTACCAGATGGGAAGTGGGTGGGGGGATGGGGGAAATGGAGTATGGGATTAAAGAGTACTCTTGTCATGATGAAAATATAAAATAAAATAAAAAATTATATTAAATTTTAAAAAGCATAAAATGTGTTCATGATGAGAAAATATTATAATTGTGATGAATATATATATTTAATGTCAAATAATTTAAACATAGCTTTTAAATTTTGAAATATTTCAAACATATAAGAAGTTCAAAAACTGAAATAACAGATGCCCATATAGCTATCACTAAAATTAAACAAAGGTAAATAATTTGATTTATGTCTCTCTGTCTTTATAAAAGTGCAATGTTAAAGGTAGTTCCCCCTAACCCCCGCCGTTGTCTCTTTCTCCCTTTCTTTCTGGAGGTAACTACTATCCTGAAATGGCATGTATTTTCTTTACAGTAAATGTACAAAGCTGTTGGAAATTTTATTTTATTTTTTTAAATCAAAGTAGACACTTTTCGAATACAGTCTTTTTTAACTTTCTCTTTTTTGGTGACATGCTTTTTTTCTCAGCTTAAAAAGACATGCTAAATAGGACAGGGGGAAAATGTCACAGTGTGTCTTTGGCTAAAGGAGCTGATTGAGGAGGGACACAGATTTTAAATTAAATATAACTATCCCATGACTTTTGTTTGCTTAATAATAAAAAAAAAGTGTGGTCTAGGAATTGAAACACCTTGCATTTCCTGGTCTTAAAACCATGGAAAGCATATCTAAGCACTAGGCCCTTCATTTTTCACAGTCTATGTCAGTTCTGGATATAGTCACTAACCTCTTTGTCACAGCTGGATGAAAACTTTCTGCCTGAAGGAATAAAATATTAACGTTGTTTGTTTTCTAGCAATATACCTCCCCTGTCCTTTTTTCACTTTACCCTCACTCTGCATGTAACACAGCAAAGTATACCCCAGAATACAGTGTACTTTAAAACAACTTGTTATTTGGCAGATTTGGATTTTTTTAAATTGAAGTTTAATTCTTATATCATGAAATTCACCTTCTTAAGGTGTACAATGCAATAGTTTATATGTATTCAGAGGGTTGTGCAACTATTATCACTATCTAATTCCAGGACGTTTTCATTATCCCCAAAGACATTAGCAGCTAATGTCTTTAGACATTATATAGACAGATAATCCATTAGCAGTTATCTCCCATTTTCTGTCCTCACCCAGCCCTAAGCAACCACTATCTACTTTCTGTCACTACGGATTTGTCGGTTCTGGACTTTCATATAAGTGGAATTATACAGTCTATGACCCTTTGTGACTGGCGTCTTTCAATGTTCATCCATGTTACAGCATGCATAAGTACTTCATTCTTTTTTTTTTTTATGACTGAATAATATATCCATTGTATGGATATATCACATTTTGTTTAACCTTCCATCAGTTGATGGACATTTGTGTTGTTTTCACTTTTTGGCTACTATAAGTAATACTGTAATGAACATTCATGTACATGTTTTTGTGTCAACATACGCTTTTAGTTCTCTTGGGTATATATGCCTAGGAGTAGAACTGCAGAGTCATATGACACCCCTATGTTTAATTTTTTGAGGAACTGCTAAAATAGTTTTCTAAAGTGGCTGCACTATTTTGCATTCCCACCACCAGTGTATGAGGGTTCCAATTTCTCCACATCCTCATCAGCATTTATTATTATCAATTTTTTTTATTATAACCATCTAGTGATTGTGAAGTATTATCTCATGGTGGTCTTGATTTGCATTTCTCTGGTGACTAAGGATATTGAGAATTTGTTCATGTGCTTATTAGTCATTTGTATATATTCTTTGGAGAAATGTCTATTCAAATCCTCTGCTTATTTATTAATTGGGTTTTCTTGTATTGTTGAGTGGTAAGAGTTCTTTATATATTTTAGAAAATGGATCATTTTCATATATATGATTTGTAAACATTTTCTCCCATCTTGTGGTTTATCTTTTCGCTTTTTGATAGGTCTTCTGAAGCAAAAATTTCTAAATTTTGATGAAATCTGGTTTGTTTATTTTTTTTTCATTGGTTACTTGTGCTTTTGCTGTCATGTCTAGGAAACTATTGCTTAATCCAAGGATATGAAGATTTAATCCCCCATTTTCTTTTAAAAGTTTGATAGATTTAGCTCTTACATTTGGACCTTTGATCTATTTTGAGTTAATTTTTGTATACGGTGTGAGAAAGGGGTCCAATTTCTTTCTTTTAAATGAGGATATCCAGTTGTCCCAGTACCATTTGTTAGAAAACTCCATTGAATGATGCTGGTACCCTTGTCAAAATCAATTGAACGTAAAATGTAGGTTCATTTATGGGCTCTTTATTCTATTCTACTGATGCATATGCTTATCTCTATGACAATACCACAAAGTTTTCATTACTGTAGCTTTGTGGTGGGTTCATAGCTTTGTAACCGGAAAGTGTGAGTCCTCCAACTTTGTTATACTTTTTCAAGATTGTTTGGTTATTATGAGTTTCATCTTGTCAACTTCTGCAAAAAAAGGTCACGGAGATTTTGAAAAGGATCGGTACTATGCTGTAATTACCACATATTTTCCACATATAATTTCCACGTATTTATAAATTTGTTGAATTTATTTTTGTTACTGATTTCTAATTTACTTCCTTATGGCCAGAGAACATATTTTGTATGATTTCAATCCTTTTACATTTATTGAGATTTGTTTTATGGCTTAATACATGGCCTGTCCTGGAGAATGTTGCATCTGCATTTGAGAAGAATGTATATTCTGCTATTGTTAGATGGTGTTTTTCTAGATATGTTATGTCTAGTTGGTCTATAAGGTTGTTTAAGCCTTCTATTTCCTGGCTGATCTTCTGTCAAGTTGTTCTATATTTTTTGGAAAGTGGAATAATGAAGGCTACAACTATTATTGTTGAATTTATCCCATTAGTACTGATAGTTTTTGCTCCGGGTATTTTGGGCTGTGTTGTTAGGGGCATATATATTTATAATTGTACAGATTCAGATTAGGAATACATCAAAACATTCCAGACAAAACAACTATATATGGACTCATATGGAGCCCACCTTAGTCCTTATCTAGCCTTCTTACAGATGAGAAAAAACTGAGATATACAAAGATTAAATGACTTTCCAAAGTCAATAGAGCTACCAGTTATTATTGGTAGAGGCAGGATTAGAATTGAAAGTCTCTTGACTCACAATCAGACATTCATCTCTATTAGAGCCCAGTAGCAGTGGGGAAATATTTTTAAAGTATATTTATATTTATATTTATATTTATATTTATATTTAATATAAAGTAATATATAGCCTTATTACTAATTCTATAACATGTTCTTTTTCAGTATAAAGAGATAGATTAAGAATTATTGTGCAGTTTTCCTGAGACGAAATATTTCATATGTCAGTATTAAAAAATCGTAAGCAGAAATGTCATGGGGAAGAAATATGGCTAAATGATGATAACGAATTTTATGCTCCTAATGAAAAATTGGAATTTTTAAAACATTAGCCAAAAGATGAAATTCAGACTAACCTATGTCAAAATAATGAAATGTAATAGAAAAGTAATCAAGGTATCAATTAGTTCTTGCAGTCCAGCCATATTATGTCAAGAAAGATTTGCATCTTAAAAAACATTTTCACCTGTTAACCTGAGTTAATGGTATCTTTTTTGTTTGTTTGTCTTCAACAGAAATTAAGAAGTAAAATTTTTGAGGTAACAAAAGCCAACTAACTCAAACTTAAGGAAGAACTTTTTTTACTGGGAAAAGAGGAAAAAAATTTAAAAAATAGATGTAGCATTAAGTTTGAAATAGTATTGACTTTGATTTTTTTCCTAGAATGGCTGTGAATCCTTTCTTAAAATTTACTTTGCTTTTGATTATTTATGATTTCAATGAAATGCATTGAAATTTGTAGCAATTTAAATCTCAAATACCCTTCCTTCCCCTTCCTCCTTTTTTTTTTTTCCAGTTATTGGCTGCGTATGGCTGAGGGTATGTCTTTTCCCGTTCTTTTTTTTTTTTTTTTCCATATATGAAGTTTATTGTCAAATCGGTTTCCATACAACACCCAGTGCTCATCCCAAAAGGTGCCCTCCTCAATACCCATCACCCACCCTCCCCTCCCTCCCACCCCTCACCAACCCTCAGTTTGTTCTCAGTTTTTAACAGTCTCTTATGCTTTGGCTCTCTCCCACTCTAACTTCTTTTTTTTTTTTTTCTTCCCCTCCCCCATGGGTTTCTGTTAAGTTTCTCAGGATCCACATAAGAGTGAAACCATATGGTATCTGTCTTTCTCTGTATGGCTTATTTCACTTAGCATAACACTCTCCAGTTCCATCCATGTTGCTACAAAGGGCCATATTTCATTCTTTCTCATTGCCACGTAGTACTCCATTGTGTATATAAACCACAATTTCTTTATCCATTCATCAACCGATGGAATGGGAAAAGATATTTGCAAATGACATATTGGACAAAGGGCTAGTATCCAAAATCTATAAAGAGCTCACCAAACTCCACACCCGAAAAACAAATAATCCAGTGAAGAAATGGGCAGAAAACATGAATAGACACTTCTCTAAAGAAGACATCCAGATGGCCAACAGGCACATGAAAAGATGCTCAATGCCTTTTCCCATTCTATAAGTTAAATGGCCTCTTTCCCTAGAGGTGTGGATTTAAACTAAACTCAGTTACACATTTCATGAAAGGCTCATAGCTGTAATTTATACTCTCCAATTGTATAATTTATGCTCTGTTATTTATTTATTTATTTATTTATTTATTTATTTATTTATATCCAAGTTAGTTAACATATAGTGTAATAATGATTTCAGGAATAGAATTCAGTGATTCATCACTTACATGTAATACCCAGTGCTCATCCCAGCAAGTGTCCTCCTTAATGCCCTTTGCCCATTTAGCCCATCCCCCCCCAACACCCTGCCAGCAACCCTCAGTTTGTTCTCTGTATTTAATAGTCTCTTATGGTTTGTCTCCTTCTCTGTTTTTATATTAGTTTTACTTCCCTTCCCTTATATTCATCAGTTTTGTATCTTAAATTCCACATATGAGTGAAATCATATATTTGTCTTTCTCTGACTAATTTATTTCAATTAGCATAATACACTCCAGTTCCATCCACATTGTTGCAAATGGAAAGATTTCATTTTTTTTTTGATTGCTGAGTAATGTATGTGTATGTGTGTGTGTGTAATGTATGTGCGTGTGTGTGTGTGTCCAATAAAGAAAATGGACATCTTCTTTATCCATTCATCAGTCGATTTGGCTCTTCCCATACTTTGGCTATTGTTGATAGTGCTGCTATAAACATTGAGGTGCTATAAACATTGAGTGCCTCCTTGAATGAGCACTCGTATATCCTTTGGATAAATACCTAGAAGTGTAATTTCTGGGTTGTAGGGTAGTTCTATTTTTAATTTTTTGAGGTACCTCCATACTATTTTCCAGAGTGCTTTGCACCAGTTTGCATTCCCACTAGCAGTGCAAAAGGGTTCCCCTTTCTCCACATCCTCGCCAACATCTGTTGTTGCCTGAGTTCTTCATTTTAGCCAGTCTGACCGGTGTGAAGTAGTATCTCAATGTGGTTTTGATTTGCATTTCCCTGATGATGAGTGATGTTGAGAATTTTTTCATGTCTCTGTTAGCCATCTGGATGTCTTCTTTGGAAAGTGTCTATTCATGTCTTTTGCCCATTTCTTCACTGGATTGTTTGTTTGTTGGGTGTTGAGTTTGATAAGTTCTTTGTAGATTTTGGATACTAACCCTTTGTATGATATGTCATTTACAAATATCTTCTCCCATTCTGTCAATTGGCTTTTAGTTTTGTTGATTGTTTTCTTTGCTGTGTAGAAGCTTTTTAAGGTCCCAATAGTTCATTTTTGCTTTTGTTTTCCTTGGCTCTGGAGACATGTGAAGTAAAAAGTGGCTGCAGCAAGGTCAAAGAGGTTGTTGCCTGTTTTCTCCTCTAGGATTTTGATGGCTTCTTGTCTTACATTTAGGTCTTTTATCCATTTGAGTTTACTTTTGTGTATGGTGTAAGAAAATGGCTTAGGTTCATTCTTCTGCATGTCACTGTCCAGTTTTTCCAACACCATTTGCTGAAGAGACTGTCTTTATTCCATTGGATATTCTTTTCTGCTTTGTCAAAGATTAGTTGGCCATACGTTTGTGGGTCCATTTCTGGGTTCTCTATTCTGTTCCATTGATCTGAGTGTCTGTTCTTGTGCCAGTACCATACTGTCTTGATGATTACAATTTTGTAATACAGCTTGAAGTCTGGAATTGTGATGCCTCCAGCTTTGGTTTTATTTTTCAGGATTGCTTTGGCTATTTGGGGTCTTGTCTTGTTGCTACAAATTTTAGGATTGTTTGTTCTAGCTCTATGAAGAATGCTGGTTATTTTGAAAGGGATTGCATTGAATATGTAGATTGCTTTGGAAAGTATCGACATTTTCACAATATTTGTTCTTCCAATTCATGACGTGGAATGTTTTTCCGTTTTTCTGTGTGTGTCTTCAATTTCTTTCATAAGCTTTCCCATGATTTTCAGTATATAGATTTTTCACCTCTTTGGTTAGGTTTATTCCTAGGTATTTTATGGTTTTTGGTGTGTTCATTTTTATTCTTAAGCACATAATCCAGATATGGGTTTTTCGAAGCTCACCAATATCTTTATAGTCTCTTGCTTTTGCGAACTTGCAATTTTTGCCTAAGTGATTTATTTGACATGCCATCAGACTGCTTCCAGTGGTCATTTATTATGAACATGAGTGGACAATGAGAAAGTCCAATAAAGCATGGCCTTGTGCAGCATGCTCCAGGTGGATAGCGCAGAGGGGGAGGGGCCAAGAGGGGAGGCAGAGGCACAGCCCCAGGCCCCAGTAAGTGTGTGGGGGCTCATCTCTCCAGGTGGCCTCTGGCAGGAATGAAGGCCATGGTAGAGGCAGACTTGACCTGACCCTCGAGGGCCAGGAAGCCATCTTCATTCTGGCACAAGCCTTGGAGACCATTGTGGTGACCACTGCACAAGATGCCTACTGCTGTGCTTAACAAGGAAAAGAGGAAAACCCTCCAGAGGAGAGATTTGGGTCATGTAATAGAAGCTGTGGATGATTTGCTTTTCTGGAAGGAACTTTGACTGATTGCTGAGTTAGGCAGTTTTGTGAGCCTTTGCCTGCACCCTTCAGCTAGCTCCTCTCCTGCAGGCCTCAGCTTTGAAGAACAGCATATTTGGAATATTGTAATGCCATACTTTTTCTGTTCTACTTCACCTAAGCCAAAATAAGCAGAAATCTCACCTGATGGTTTTTCTCTACAAGTTCTTTCACTGCTTGTGTGTTCCATTTCAGGCCAGTAAGCAGGACTGTTTTGTGGGCTAGGTTCTAGATGTTTAATAGAAAAAAAAATGTTTAGGAGGAGAGTAAGTTGCTCTTTATTTTTTGCTTCTAAACTAACCATTGCTGCTAAGCTTCTAAGCTTACCTCCAGCTCTCAGGAGCAAATCCAAGCAGAACACTTCTGGGAAGTGAACTGAGTGTCTTTAGCTGATTTAGATTGTGGAGCATGGAATGGAGTGCAGAGACTTAGTAGGTTGTTAGGAAAATCTAAGTCCAGATCGAAGTCTGGGCTGGCTCAGAAAAGGAAAATATGAAAAGGAAATATGTTGTAAAGTCCTCCACCTGGACCTGTGTCATGAGTCACATTGTTCTGATCTTAGCTAACTGCTTTCTCCTTCCAGTGTAGCTCCCACCCTGGGAATCTCTCTTTATCATCCTTCTTGAGAGTTCCTTCAATTTTCTCCTGTTCCCTGCATCCAATATTTTTCTGAGGTTTGAGCTTAGCTCCACCATTGCCATTATTCTTTTACATGTCAATAATCATTTAAGTTAATCAGCAGACCATTTTTAAATTGTTTTTATTCCTACTTGAATCATCATCTTTCCACTTGGGACTATTTTCCTTTTGCCTGAAGAATTAGAATTCTTTTGATGCATGTCTGCTAGTGGTGAACTCTCTTGGTTTTCTTCTTATTTTAAACATGTCTCTTTTACCTTTATTCTACATTGAGGAATCACCAATAATTAAAAAAAACAAACTTTTTTCGGGGCACCTGGGTGGCTCAGTCAGTTAAGCATCTGACTTCGGCTAAGGTCATGATCTCACAGTCTGTGAGTTCAAGCCCCTCATTGGGCTCTCTGCTGTCAGCATAGAGCCTAATTTGGATCCTCCTCTGTCCCGTCTCCCTCTGCCCCTTTCCCACTCACACATATACACTCTCTCTCTAAAAAATTAATAAACAAAAAAACCCCACTTTTTTTTCATGTGAACATTTATTGACCATCACCTGACTTTCTCTTAACATTATTTTTTTGAAACTATTGGATTCTGTATGACTGATTTTTACTTGTTTTTGTTTGGTGTGTGTGTGTGTGTGTGTGTGTGTGCGCCACATTCAGTCATCTGGCTGCACCAACATGGGAACTTTAGCATCTTTTCAATATTCTCACCCTCATTCTCCCCTCTTCACTGGCTTTCCCTGTTCCATATGAAGGGTTTGCCTCCTGATCTATATACTTTCTTGTCCTTTTCTCCCTCTTGCCTTTTGACCTCATTTCACTTTGTTTTCACTCTTTAGAGATCTTGTTTGTCCCTTTGGATCAGATTTGGCACAGTTTCTTGGGTAGGCTCTTGATGCCCCCCTTGATTCTCCCCAAATTCCCTTCTAGCTGGGCTGCATCTAGCCCCTGTGGGTAAATCTCTCCGAGCTAGACTTGGATCCTGGAAATTCTGACTTCAGTGTAGTTTCTATGAGTATAACTTTCTGGTGGGCTGGTTCAAAATATTCAGGTTCTGGTGATGACACACCAGAGAATAGAGAAAGGGACAGAGAGGATCTTGGGGTAGATGGGGGAAATGCTCTCACAATTTATCAAGGTAGAAATTTAAACATTACTTAGAACAAATCAAATGAAACTCCCAACATGTACATACATGAACATACCTTGTTTAAATAGGTATGAATTTTATCTGGAGTATTTAAGCTATTTTTCTATGTTAGGGATTTAGGGCAATGTCTTATGATTTTTTAAGTCTCACTAAAAAGAATAAAAGATCTTTCTCAGAATATAGATATGATTATGCTTTGTAAATTTATTGATTCATTGGAGCTAGAAGGTGAGTTGGTAAAAGGAAAGAAGCGTCATCACATAATTTTCAAATTATTGCACAGGAGAAAAATTTAGTTTAAAACATATATTGTTAGAGTACCATTAGAATAGTCTATTTTATAGATTTATTTGACTGATTGCTTTAACATAAAAGCCAATTTCTTTCTGAGAAAAGCATGCTATGCAGAAAGCAACCTTTATGACAGTTTGTGAAGAAAATAAAGTGGCAATTCAATTTGTGGCTCTAATTTTCAGTGTGTTTGAAGGAATTACTTTATTGCCTGGGATCTTACTTTTCCCAGCTGTGAAGTAGGAAGACTAATTGTTGCAAAGTATTATGAGAACCTTAAATAGAAGGTAAATATGAAGGTGCAAAGAATAACCAGACATTTTACTACATTTGTGTTAATCTGATTTAGGAATTTCTGCTCTTTTTCCAGTTTCACAGAGGAAACACCATCTGCATATTTCATCCTGTTGTGATAAATTATAAGAAGGGATGTGGAAGTCAGCTCTGAATTTCCTTTTCTTTTGGTGTGTGTAAACCAGTCTTTAATGTTATTGCCCTGTTGTTTTGCGGTTTCCTTTCCTCTACGTCAACTGCATTCGTGTAAAGAGCTTTCTCCAAGATTAAACATTTGCCTTATTGGCAGCATTTCTGAATTTTCATCTGCCAAACTCTTCACACACAGACTACGTAAAGCCAATTTATTTTCCAAGTGAAAACCTAATGATGTTCTCCACCACCTCATCACTGTCAGGACCTTGACAGAGAAATTGGGCAACTAATGTAAAGCAGTATCGAATATGGAGATGAAATTGTGATATGGAGAGTGAGACAGAAGAGTATGGAAGTAAAGTCTTTCTATTAAACAGAACTCTTTTTTATCTAATAGTCTGATTCAACAGAAAAATGGTGACAGTGATTATAAGACAGAGATGTGAAAGTCAGGCAAGCTGAGAATAGTGGGTGTGTCTAGGGTGTTCCTTTAGTCCAGAAAGCTGCTCCACTTGTGGAAACTGGAGATGGTCTGTGAATTTGTGAGGTTAGTACTGCAGCTGGGAGGCTGAATCTGTGGGCTTGGTGGTATGTGCAGAATGCTTTTGATCAGTTTCCCCACTTGGGGTTGAGGAAGGGGGCATAAAAAGAATATGATTGAAATAAGCTGAAAGTAGAAGTTGAGTTCTGGGGAATAAATCTTAAGCTTGAACTTAGATGCTAGACAATTTTCCTGTTGAAATCTTTTGCTGCAGCAAAAGTTAGATTTTTTTGAAAATTTCAATATATGAAAAGCACACAAAATATTTTAGTACCTCCATAAGCATTTGCAAATCTCCTATGATTCTCTTCCCTATAACATCTCCAGGAATCTCTCACTAGCTCTGCCATTTAGGGAATATAATATGGAAATAAGCATGATGACGGTCTTAATGACCTTAGTGTATCCTTGACAACCAAGAGACTTTGGTCAAAAATGGCTTTGAGAAAGCAAGGATTGGAAACCTCACTTTTTCTTTTGAAAAAACTTTGGTAAAAGCCTATTTACGAAGTTTACTGTTTTTATTTCCCTTTCCCTCATGAGTTCAAGGACTCCACAAACATTTTCCCTCATAACATACCCAGGCAATAATACAGCCTAATGTCAAGAGTATCCTCAGGGGTGTAGATCTTTATTTCATGGGTAGATCACTAGCCCAAGGTCACTTGGGATGTTGGAGGAGAGGCCAGGATCAAGCCACAGCCCAGATTTCAAGTCCTGTGCAAATAACTGTCAGCAGCTCTCCTAAAACACGTGGACAGCTGATGCAAGCTATTACAGGAAAGAAACAAGAGAGCAGTAATATAGCCAGGTAGTTGTATTTGTGCAGAGTGCTCAAGAGGTTATTTTGTTGGACTCTGGAGACCTGAATTCTTGAACTAGTTGTGCTGGTGCCGGACGAGTCACTGTGGCTCACTTTACTTGTTCAAAATTGAGCTGGGTGATGCTTGATCTGTCCCTCAAAATAGAGAATTCAAGGAGATGCTGTGAAAAGTGAAGTGTAATATTTGGCATTGACACCATATGAAACAAGGGCAATGTAGCAAATGATCTCTTCAAAGGAAATTTGCCTTTAGTAGGCACTCAGTAAGCTTTGTCCAGGAAATAAGGAATTGCAGAATGTTGGAGCAGGAGGAGACCTCAGGGAAGCAAGGTCCAGGTAGGTTAAGTGACTTAACTAGTTTTCATGACTTGTTCATGGCACAGGCCCCTTGTCCTGTCCACATGTCCCTGACTCCTACTCTATTGCTCTTTCTGATACACCGCATTGCCTCTCTTAGGCACCATGCTGGTGGCTTATATTCTAGATACAGAATTAAACAACACTGAATTCTAGCTACAAGCAATATTTTAAAAAATGTTTTAAAGTACCACTGTGAGCTATTTTAAATTTCTTACCTTTTTTTTTTCCCTATAGCTCTGCCCTCAGTGAAATACTTTAAAAACAGGCATGAGGAAAAAAAAAAAAAACATTTACTGTAAATTAATTATTATTTCCATTTCAAAAAGTTGTGAAATGTTTCTAGAACTCCCCAAGGTTGGCCCAAGTTGGTTTCTAAGAATATTTTCCTATAATTATAAACATGTAATTAACTATAGGAGTGGTTGGGACGATAAAGATTATTTCAAACTTTTTCTTTCTATTTTTTTTCCTAATTAAAAATAATGAAGGGCACAAAATTCCATTCAACAATACAATGTATATTATTTAAAAATATTGATGTGACCTAAGATATTAGCAGAAGTAGAAAATATAATCTTGTAAATGCAATCAATTCACATTTATCAGAGTTAGGACTACATAATTTTTATCTAATTTTTAATACTTCATGAATTATAGACAGAGGATTTGGAGAGGAATCAAGGAAAAGTTTCATACCAATTTCTGACCAAACTAGAAGCAAAATATAATTGAAGCTTTCAGGTATGTTCATTTTAAATTAATCTCTCTCTAGTTACAAGAGTCAGATGCAAATTTATATTAAACCTCCCTTAGCTCAATTTATCATATGCCAGTTTTGATTCTTGATCACGAGGTGATTTTAAACACAGTAGTAATGGACTCCTTAGTCCTCTTCAAACTATACTCAAGCGGTTGTTTTGTGTTTGATGAGTTAATATCATGTAACACTGAGGAATTAGGAGAACAAGCAATATAAAAAGGAAGAAAGTATTTACTTTAGTTGAAAGGGTGCCATGACCTATATACACCATAAACAGTTATATCTTATACATTCAAATACACTTAGGTTTCTTTTGTTGCCAACTAGAAATAATAAAAAATCTTTACTTCCTAAGAAATTTGTTGAGAGAGAGTAAGAGAGAGAGACAGAGACAGAGAGATAGGGTGGGAGGGAGAAGGAGGGACTAATTGAAGTCAGAAGAAAAAAAAAGCCAAGCTACAAACATTGGAATTTCTTTGTTTAAAGTTATGAGGGAAAACATGCAATAAGACATTTATAACCACCACGACATTGTTGAAAGTATTGCTTCTTGGATGGATCTGACTCAGTCATGAAGTGAGTTCAGCAGGACAACTCCCTTTTTGGTGTGGCAAGAACAGAAGGAAAAACAAGCCAGTGTTCACACAGGCACTTCAAAAATGAAGATCATACCATAGTGGCATTTATTTAAAAGTTTATATATTCTAAAGCCTTTAAAAAACAAGTTGAATCTACTAGTGTTCTGTCTGTGCTGTTATTGAACCCCACAATTTGAGAGCTCATTTGGCAACACATGGGCTTCTAAGGCCCTATATTGCCAAGGTGAGCACTGTCAAGGGGCATTTCTTCATCTTTGCACGTGGCTTTCACTTTTACCTGGAAAACCATGGCTAGCCTATAGCACAGTCAGCAGCTGTGGCAGAGGGTGTCTAAATGGTCACCATCTACTATCACCTATTGACCAAGGCACTTGGAATCTTTAGGAATGTTGAAATGATGGTGAAGGTGAATATTAGTAACACCTCTGAAACATTTCCATAATTTTCTTGTAGCTGATAGAGCCAGATTCCAAAGAGAGTAGACATAAATTAGCAGTAAAATGGGAGGAGATAATGCCCTGGGTTAAATAAAGTCCTAAAGGGTCCATTTCCAGATAGAGGGTTTTATATGCCACTAGGGGGTTCTTTGGTGTTCTTTTGAAAAATAGCTTTCATACTCAGTGTTTGAGGCACTTGTTCCTGAGCCTATTGAAATCAGTTTTGAAGTCTTCTCATTCTCTGTGTTCGGTAGCAAGCTCTCTGGTCTTTGGTTGAGGACTGAGACAACAATGAAATGGGATTGATTGTGGCATCCAGAGCTTGAATAAGAAATAAAGTCAGAGCAAGTGTTGCCAGAGCTGAGCATGTAATTGCAGAAGATTGACAGGGAGTCAGTTCTGAGGATACACCAAGATCCTATCACAAACGTGGTTTGCATACTTGGAAGATAAAGCAAGAATCAGTGATACAAGATAGGTAAGCAAATCTAGAGAAAAGCGTAAACACTACAATTGCTTCTGGAAGTGAGGTCCACCAATTGATAGCAGACACTATCATGTATTAAGTTGCTTTCGTTAGATTTCTTAGCAGAAAGAGTTAAAGGAGCTAGAAACTGGACCACCAAGGGTTTCTTGTTGTTCATTCTGGTTTTGATGACCTCTAAAATGTATACTTAGCATCACAAGCCTCTATGATACAGACATTTCCTCCATGTGTGTGGAATAAGTATGTCATAGTTTGGGTTCCTTGGAAACGGACTCTGAAACTCTGAGATTTAGGTACAGTAGGTGTGTTGGGAAGTGCCCTTGGCAGCAACACACTTGAGAGATAAGGAAAGCAGGATTAGGCAGAGATGCTGAATTATGCTTTTGCAATAAAAGCCTTGGCTCCTTCTACTGGGAGTTCTGCAGCTGGAATAGTTCTTAAGGAGTTATTCCAAATTGGAATACTACAAATCAGTCACATGATGCACACAAAAGAATTGTTATATCCCTACTGTGTAGATTGAAAACCAAAAACAAAAAACAAACTCAGAGTGGTAAAAGAAGTGCCAAAAGTCACATCAATTCTAAATGGAATGGCTGGAGGCTATTCTTGCTGTGGCTGGCCTCTAGGCTCATGGTCACAGCCAGGTAATATCTAACCTCTGGCAGAAGGATCCAGAATATGGTTTCCCATTGAACACTGACCTAAGAAGTAAACTAAATATGCCTCTGAGGTGTTTTAAAATTATTGATGGGTGACCTTTTTTTTTATAGTCACACCTGGGTGACTCAGTTGGTTAAGCATCCGACTCTTGATTTTGGTTCAGGTCATGATCTCACAGTTTGTGAGATCAAGCCCCAAGTGGGGCACTGCGCTGACAGCACAGAGCATGCTTGGGATTTCCTGTCATCCTTTTTCTCTCTGTCCCTCCCCCACTCATGTTCTCTCTCTCTCTCTCTCTCTCTCAAAATAAATAAACATATATTAAAAAATATTGATGTGCATATCTTTTGGTTTCTATAATACAGATAATAACACATATATTAAATTTATTTCTTATTGATAAAACTTTCAAACAATTTTCTTTAGCACTAAAATTTTTCTTTTGTATTTATAGCTTAATGGTAACTTCGGATAAGGCTCTTCTTAGGTCTTATGTTAGCTAGTATTTCCTTAAAAACAGACCAGAAAACCATCTGAATGTACTATGTTCTTTTATATAATGTATATCAAAATAATAAACATTGTAGAACTTTTGTAGTTTAGTTTTCCACCTACTCCACATAGGAATTTGTGGATTTGAGTTACTGTGGCCAGAGCATAAATGTGGAATCTGTGGTTCTGAGAGGTTGTGAGATTTGCCTGAGGTTACATAGTCTCTGTGGGTGATCCAGACCTCCTGCACCCCTTTCTGGGATCCGCATTTCCCATGGGCTTCTTATACATTGCCTCACCTTAAGGAACATTCCACCATGGCTCCATATCTAGGAAGTAAATGTGTTGTACCATATGAGTCAATGGAAGAACCCGGGCCAGTATGTTTTAGCATGAGGGGAGCAGCCAAACCACTGCAGAGAGGTATTGGAAGAATTCCCATGAGCTCCTAAGAAAAATAATTGTTCTGGAAAGGGATTAAGAGTTCCAATGGAACTCATTATCTATTTTCTTTGGATAAACTCTCTGTTATCAGTCAATGTGACCTGGGCTTGGGTACCATATTAGAACCAGTAACTGAAAATATTGATCCTACAACTTGTGAGAAGCATGAAGCAGGCATGAGTTTATCTCAGCACTTCCATAAATGGTAACTCTTACTCTAGTTATTTGAAGATTTGTTGATTATTATTACTTGAAAAGGATCCAGATAAAACAACATTTGCTTGGATTCTTGGGTCAACTATTTCACTTCTAGTGGCAGAAAATATACAACATAAAACGATTATGTCTATTTTTCTTAACTTTCCTTTCCTTTTTAGTCACTTGGCCTAAGTGAGGTCCTGGAAAATATTCTCCACATGCTCAAGTGTGGGGGAAATGTGTGTGTATATGTCAGGGAGAGGGGAGAGGGAGCGGGGAGAGATCTGGGGGAGAGAAAGGGACAGAGAGAGCACAAGCCACATCTGAATGTATTATAACAGTAAGCGTGGCTTGTTCAATAGACCAACCAAACCTATTGGGAACAGCTTTGAGACTGGCTAAGGTTTGGTTTGGGCAGCTTAATAAGTGTTACCTTAGCGATGTGTGTATCACATAGTGAGTGTTAGATAATGAATCCTTGGTACCTAAGCTGAAGTTGGACACTCAACCGACTGAGCCACCCAGGCCCCAAATGTAATCATTTTAAAGAGAATTACTAGGTCTTGCGCCTTGTGGGCCACAGAAAAATTTCAGGGCCAAATCAAATAATTGTTTTGTAGGTGGTAGTACAAAATTACTGTTATTTATTTACAAAATTTTTTTAATGTTTATTTTTGAGAGAGAGCGTGTGCAAGTAGAGGAAGGGAGGAGAGAGAGGGAGACACAGAATCCAAAGCAGGCTCCAAGCTGTCAGCCCAGAGCCCAAAGTGGGGCTTGAACTCACGAAGATCATGACCTGAGCCGAAGTCAGACGCTTAGCCAACTGAGCCACCAAGGTGCCCCAGTACCAAAGTTACTTTTAAATGTCCATAAACTGGTTTGAACAATTGCACCTAGGAATTTATGCAAAATAAGTAATTCAGAATATGTGCAAGCAACTGCAAGAATTATTTTTGGAACTTGTTCTTATTAGTTAAAAATTGGAATAAAGTGTTAAAATCAGGAAGTTGTTAGATTAGTGTAAATTCATATAACAGAATCACATTTAGCCATTAAATATGTTGGGATATATAAATATATAATACATGTAAATACAGATTTACATATAAATCTGTAAAACCCATCTGAAACATTTAAAACATTTAAAATCTATAGAAAAATTGAAAGAATAGTATAGTGCAATGAATGTCTGCTAACAACTTGCTATACCTTCTTTTTCTCTCTCCCTATCCTAACACTTCACAGAGTAGGCTATCAATATTATGACATTTCACTTTTTAATACTTTATTCAGCATGCTTCTCCCAAGAGTGAGAGTATTCTTTTTCATAACACCATTACCACACCTAAGAAAATCATCACTAATTCAATAACATCATTTGCAAACTTAAATTGTCCTAAAAAATCCTTTATTATTCTTTTTTTTCTGATCCAAATTCCAATGGAGTTTCATTCATGGAATTGGCTATTATATATTTTTAGTTCCCCTCAATCTTGAACACCGTTCCTTCTCTTTCCATGCCATCAAATCCTTTGAAAAGTCCAGACCAGCCTTCTTTTTTTTTTTTTTTTCTTTTTTAAAATTTACATCCAAATTAGTTAGCATATAGTGAAACAATGATTTCAGGAGTAGATTCCTTAATGCCCCTTACCCATTTTGCCCATTCCCCCTCCCACAACTTTCAGTTTGTTCTCCATATTTGAGTCTCTTCTGTTTTGTCCCCCTCCCTGTTTTTATATTATTTTTGTTTCCCTTCCCTTATGTTCATCTGTTTTGTCTCTTAAAGTCCTCATATGAGTGAAGTCATATGATTTTTGTCTTTCTCTGACTGACTAATTTCACTTAGCATAATACCCTCCAATTCCATCCACGTAGTTGCAAATGGCAAGATTTCATTATTTTTGATTGCCGGTAATACTCCATTGTATATATATACCACATCTTCTTTATCCATTCATCCATCAATGGACATTTTCAAGGAGAAAGCAGGCAAAAACCTCTTTGATCTTGCCTGCAGCAACTTCTTACTCAACACGTCTCTGGAGACAAGGGAAACAAAAGCAAAAATGAACTACTGGGACCTCATCAAAATAATGTTTCTGCACAGTGAAGGAAACAACCAGACCAGCCTTCTTACAGCATGCCCTACATTCTGGATCAATCTATTTTTTTCAGGATTAAATTCAGGTTAAACATTTCAGGCAAGAACACTTTATAGGTGAAGTGCATACCTCCCACTACATTGTATCATAAGGCATAAGACATCAGGTAATCACATTATTGGAAAAGCCAAACTTGACTGGGAAATGCCTTTATTTTAAAAGCACGTTTTTCCCCTTATAACTGAAGTGGGCTCATATTTTGTTTTTTGGTTTTTTTTTAAATTTTTTTTTTAACGTTTATTTATTTTTGAGACAGAGAGAGACAGAGCATGAACAGGGGAGGGGCAGAGAGAGAGCGAGACACAGAATCGGAAGCAGGCTCCAGGCTCTGAGCCACCAGCCCAGAGCCCAACGTGGGGCTCGAACTCACGTACCGCGAGATCGTGACCTGAGCCGAAGTCGGATGCTCAACCGACTGAGCCACCCAGGCGCCCCAGTGGGCTCATATTTTGAAGAGTAGATGTATGTTTATCAAAATGGAAAGATGTTTATGCTCTATAAAGTATAAATAGAAAATTATGAACTGTAAAGGATCTTAAATTTGTCAAAAAGATTTTACACATACACACAAAGCATCCAGAAGGATCTGTATCTCAAAGGCATAAGGACATGTATCCCAAGACACTGGCAGTGGTTATGTCAAAGTCATATGACTATAGGTGATTTTTATTTTTCTATTTTTTATTTGATTATTTTTCTTTTTTATTTGGTTATTTTAAATAATGACTACATATAACCCATATAATTTTAAAAGTTAATAAAGTGGATTGAATGCAACTAATGTTTCATAGTCTATTTTAAATAGGTAAACGTAGTATATTTGTTCCCCTTTTACTCCTCCCTGCTTTGGTGACACTAATGTTAAATATGTTATTTGCATAGTTAGAGCTATTTTTATTATTATACTGGATCCTACTGAGCATATTTCTCTAGAAGGGAACAATTCAAGGACAGAATTCTCACACTTCTCTCCAGAATTTCAACATGTATATTTTGATCAGTACTGTGTTTTTAATGTGCACAGTATGCTTTATTTTATAATTTAAAATAAAATCATTGCAGAATTTAAAGCACTTGTTTATTTCTTGCTCCAAGATAGCATTGAGAATGCTGTGATTCTGGGCAGTGTTTATACATTCTTTCCCCTAAAAGTGATATATATGGTTGTGGTCTAAGGTCACTTAACCTCCCCACAGATGTCCTCTGTCTATTTCAGTAAAGGAAGTAACTTTATTCAGCGTGGTCACAGGGATCTGGTGAGTCAAGGAGAGGGGAACCTAGGCTCATCTTGTCTGCTGACTCATAAGTCTCTACACCAGGTGGTAGGGCCACCAAAGACCAGAGGCTTAGGTCTTTGGGGCAAGGCTCGGAAACTGTCTTGGCTAAATGACAGAGTTGAAGACGACCAGATCACAGCATCCTGCCGCCTTTGTTATGGATACGCAGCCTGTTGTTGCTGGGAGCAAAGGCTGCCACTGGCTTTGCATGGAAGCTGACCAGGCAAGAGGCAATGATGTTGGGTTCGTTCCTTGGGGAAATCTTCATTTCATCCCTGGGAAGGCAGACAAGCTGGTGCAAAAGGAAACCCACACCTAGTAACTGATACACAGCAATGACGTCCCTGTGGAGCGATCTCCAGAACAGGGCTAGATGGAATTCTGCATTCCATTAACTGTAAGCAGGATGTGAGGGATTAAAAGGGAGTTGGAGTGGGCAGCACAAGGCTAAAAATTATCTACTAGAGTCACTGATAATATTCCTCTGAAAACAAAAAGAACACCCTTTGCAAGAGTAAATCCTCTGGAATAGTATTTCTGGGGAATATAATAAGACTGGCTCCAAGCAAAACTGGTGAGTGGGTAGTGTGATTTTATAGGGCACTAATTCTATTTCAATGTCCATCTCCACCAAACCTGACACCCCATTTTTTCTTACTGCTATATTCCTTTCCATTGAAGATTCTGCTCTCTGTTCTACATATTTGAATTCAAGGGGTAAACACACTTTGATAAATCATGGTGGAGCTGAACTGGGCTCAAATTTCAATTCCATTACACTCTGGTTATATGAACATGGCAGACATCTCAACTTTTCTGATCCTCAGTTTTATCATCTGTATGTGGGAGTCATAATCCAATATTTTTTTAAGAGAGGGGAAGGGAGGGGCAGAGGGAGTGGGAGAGAAAAGCTTAAGCAGTCTCCACACCCAGCTCAGAGTCCGACTTGGGGCTCCATCCCATGACTATGAGATCATGACCTGAGCCGAAATCAAGAGTAAGACATTCCACCAACTGAGCTACCCAGTCATCTCTCATAATCCAATATTTAACATAGGTCTTAGTACATAGTCAGAGAAGGAAAGAGGATGGGCATTGACACTTGTTGGGCATCTCTTATGTGCCAGAATCTGGGCTGGGCTAACTTGCGTAACAAAAGTCTCACTTTGAGCCCAGAATCCATCTGGAGTCTATAATGTCTAGGCATGTTTGGTGACCTGGCAAAATGGACCTTCCCAAAGATTGAGGGAACTGAGGAGCATCCTGGATGAGAACTTATCATACATAGAGGGAAAAACAAGCTCTACAGACAACTTGGTTCTATGATACATTATTAGCAGGGAGGAGTTTCTAAGCAAAACATAGGGTTTGTCACTTATATATTGATACTCAAATCCAGGCTTCTCATGGGTTTACATCTGAAGTTATGAATTAGTGGAGCTACATGTTAAAAACAGGAAAGATCTTTTAAAAGAAAACTGTGTAAGAAACCGAGGGACAAAAAGCACTGCTTTCACATCTTTGTGGAGAAATGTGACACTAATGGTGAAAAGTGTGGGTAGTTGATATCCAAGACGGCCACATGGATCCCTTCCATTTCTGTATGTGAATTCTCCTGTTAAGAGGTGGAATTTGTTCTCACATCCCCTTGATACTGGACTGGCATTAGTAACTTAATAGAATATGGCACAAGTGATATTCAGGAATTTCTGAGTCTTGGTCATACGAAGCCTTGAGATGACATTTGGGTCATCAGGAATGATCTTTCTTGTAACTCTAAGCTCCTCTATAAGAAGCACCTCTCAAGACCATCATTCGTGAAAAGTCCAAGCCACATGAAGAGGCCCTGGAGACACCATGTGGAGAGAGACCAAGGAGAACTGAGGCAGCGGACATTTGAGTGAAGTATCATCATAGGAATCTTCATTCCCAGTTATCCCTATGAGAATGCCATGGGGATCAGAGATGAGCCACCTAGTCACCCTCTTCCCACAAAACTATAAGCATGCATAATTGTTCTTTTAAGTAACTGAGTGGCTTTAAAAGGAAGAGAAGACTGTGTGTGTGTGTGTGTGTGTGTGCGTGTGCTTCACGTGTTCTAGAAAACAAATTTGAAATCTATTTCCATAAAATAAATGAAGTTTTAAAAGCTCCTTCCGTGAAATATTGTGGAAAAATTATGGGTGAGAATGAGGGGATTATTAGGTTGGACTATAATGGGAGAGGACAAGTGGACTACTGGTTAGCCAGCTATGAACATTTTGACCATGACCTTCTGGTTATATTTGGGGTTTCATGGGAAACAATTTCAAATTAAGATGTGGAGCAGGTGATATCTTGAGAGGCTTATGGATAAGATTTTGTGAACCCCCTTAGTTAGAGTTCAAATCAAGGAGGCTTTGAGAGAATGTAACTCCTTCACATTCAGAATTGGCTCTGGCATTCCAAGTTATATTGGAATGGGGTTATATTGATGTGGGTTCAATATATGGATGCAAGGGGGCTCTGGGGCAATAGAAAACTCTTTATAAGCCTATGGCTTACTTTATTTGTTCAGAATAAGAGCTTCTTTACTACGTAGGAGACCCAGCTGAATGGGAGGTCTCCTTATAAGGGAGTTAAAATGAAAAATAAAAACCATATGAAAATGACTGAGTATAAAGAAAGACATCAGGTCCTTTTGGCCAAAAACTATGTCCCTGTGAAGAAGACCCAGGATACCACCTTAGCCATGCTGTGGCCAAGGGACTAGACCTAGACCTGCAAGGCCAAAACCCCTCTGTTATGTGTTAGAGCTCACTTATTGACAGTGCTCGCCTTGCTCTGCCCTGGGAGAGCTGTGGTCCTGTAGTTCAGGAGAGGCACTCTTGGCAAACTGCACTCCTGTTTCAGGACTGAAGGACTCACCAAGTGATAATTCAGCTGCAGTGCTGGAAGTACAAGGGAGTCAATGTGCTGAGTGTCGGCAGATAGAGCGATACATTTATTCCAGGGGTTATGCAGAGGTTATCATGGTTCTACTATATTACAAGTTTACGTCAGGTACTTTTCCAAGGAGACTTTCTCTTGCTAGCTGGTTTAAGTGTGGAGATACACAAGTTCTGAAGCAGGAGACCTTTTGGCAGTAGGTGGATACAAGGAGGTATTTACCGCATTTCTTACATTTGACCATGCCTTACCCTTGGGCATTGTATATGTTTAAATCACTCTCTTCTTATTAGCCATGAAAATAATCACTGTTCATTGGAGAGTTGTTGTGTCCTCTTTTTCTATGATTTTTGTTTTTTAAAATTGCTTTTCACTAACTTAAAAACAATGTGTTTTTAAGGCTCCACGTTGTCTGCCCACTTGTGAGTGGGGTCTTGGGTCAGGTCACTCAGATTCTCACAGGATTCATTACTCACCTACATTGTGGTCTGCAATGTACACCATACGCCAATTGGAGGTAACTATATAGCAGGCTTTTGTCTGCAATGAAGGAGCAGGAAATCAAAGGTAACAACTACTTCCTGACAAGTTCAGCTCTCTCTGTTTCATTGAGTAGATGTTCATTTGATTACTTAAACGTAGAGGGGAAAAACAAGTCCCAACCTCTGTGGGCAAGCATCAGCTAAGGCGCCATATGAACCCTTGTGGGGCCACATGTCAAGCCTTGTTTTCACCCAAGTTCATTGAAGTGTAAGAGAAACTTTCTATAGGAAATTAGTAATTGAATATGCTTATTGTAAGAACATGCAGGGGGTTTTGTTAACAATCACTGCACAAAATGGCAGGGGCAGGGAGAGAAGTCCAAACTGGATATCCCCTTATGCTTAATGTCCTTGAGATCAGAATGAGACCCAGGGCAAGCCTGATCACACCTCTTACGCTATTGCTTGAATAGAAGATTTTGCATCTACCTGGATGAGAGGCATGGCTGGTCAGGTCTGCACAGCATGACGTACAGTGAAAAGGCAGTAGACGTTCTGCTCTCATACTTCTATAGAAAAGCAGGTAAGATATCTGCATTTGGACATAGTGAGACCAAGGCTTTGTATAACAGGGAGACAGATAACTTTGTGGACATGCCAATGATGTCTGGCTCAGGCAGAAGATAGTTATAGAAAACAAAATACCCACATTTACATATACTTTGCAGAGAAAATCAAAGAGCTGGGTGTCACATGAATGTTACCGTTGGTTTACATGTAGAACTTTGCCAGAACTTTGAGGTTACTTCTGCAAAAATTCAAGCAAAGAAAATAAGAAACCAGTAATGCAGGAGAGATACATGAGACAGCACGAGAGATCTGAATTAACTGGCACAGTGTGTGCTAGGTGAAGGTCTATACTCCAACTTTTTAAAAACTGACATCCCTTATTCTGGCATGTTCCAAACAAATTTAAGGAAGGACAAAAATTATTCTTTGGAAGAGAAGGTGTGGAAGGAGATGGAAGACAAAGAAGAATGAAAAGGAAATGGGAAGCCACACTGAAAGCTCCTTCCTGTGCAAGACTTAGAAATAGAAGAAATATAGGAATTATACAAAAATCCAGCTACCCATTCATCCTTCTTTACATCTGTTCATGTAGGGAAGAGACTAAGAGAGACTAAGGCTTGCTGCCCCACACCAACCTTTGAAAGTAGTTTGGGTATTTTAATGCTTCCCAGATGGTTGCTTTAAAAAATTTTACATGGTCGGGGTGCCTGGGTGGTTCAGTCAGTTAAACGTCCAACTCTTGGTTTCAGCTCAGGTCATGATCTCATGGTTTGTGAGATTAAACCCTGCATTGGGCTCTGTGCTGACGGCGTGGAGACTGCTTGGGATTCTCTTTCTCTCCTTCTCTCTCTGCCCCTTCCCTACTCGTTCTCTCTCTCTCTTCCTCAAAATAAATAAATAAGCTTTAAAAAAAGAATTAAAAAATTCAACATGGTACCTTTAAAATATAGCATTTTGGTTGTTAGGGGTGGGATGGAGGAAGCAGGGCATTTGGTCTAAGAGCCAATGTCTAAAACTAACAACGCCTTTGTTGTTGTGAGGCTATGAGGAGAAACTCGGAGTCAGGGGGTGAAAGGACACAGCTTTCCATCTCCTTTAATGCCTGGACTGGGGACGCATTTGGTAAAGCCCATTGGGGAAACGTATCTCCGTCAATGTTGTATGGATGAATAGAGAGCTTTTGTCTCAGGATGTCAGTCTAGCACCTTCCATCAGAATTAAGTTCACTCAAAAATTTAAAGCACTCCACCCCCTACAACCTTCCCTACATCCCTGAAGGATTATATTACTGTAATCAAAGTAACTCCAGATAGAAAAGGGCTTGCAGGTTATCCGGTTCATCCTCTGTTAGTGCAGAGTTTCTTCCTTCAGTGTGGCCGTTGCTGTTTTGCTCTGTCTGGTTTCCAGTGTCCTGAGTGAGGGAGCTTCCCGCCCTTCCCTGGGGAGGGCATTCTCTAATCCAACAGTTCTCACCGCCAGGAAGTCTTCTCTGATACTCATCTTAAGTTTTCCTTCTTCAGCTGTATCCCATTACCACCAGGCCCTGCCTTTGTACCAAGCCTCCATCTTGGTGGCTGCATGCTGCTTCCCACTTTCATGACTACCCCTATTAAAACCATTTCCATGTTGTTCACTCTCCTTTATACATCCGATTCTCAGTTCTGGAGACTGAGAAGTCACTTTCTGGGATGTGCTCCACGCAGATTTTATTTTCACCCTTCCTCATATGTGAACACAGAAGTCTAATTTTCCTAAGAAGGTGAGGTGCTTAAAAAATTAGTTTTTGTAACGTTAGACATTCTTATTTTACCCCCAAACTAATTATTGAGCTCTTGTGTTTCTTCAAGAGGCTTAACATTCACAGGTCAACTTTGTGATATACTTGAGAGATTCAAGTGTAATCTTGAATCTCATTCATAAATGGGAGGAAGGTAAATTTAGTAAGAAAGATATATGCTCTTAAACAACAAGATGAAAAGTCAACTTTAGGGGACGATTCTGCAGAATCATTAATTAGGTTGTGTGTTATCAGGGATCTGGAAGTAGATGTCCTTTCTGTCATTAGCAGGATGGACTCAGGACTATTTGGTGCATCTCACAGTCTAGGTGGTTGCATGTCGATGACACCCTGAGCTCAGAGCAACCAAGGACAGCTCCAGATTTCCAAGTGTTCCCAGGTTATCTCAGGTGGACCCTCTAATTGGAGTGGTCCTGTACACTACATTTGATGTGGGAAAAAAATCTCCTTTTATGGAGAGAGAATTCTAGAAGACATGGCAATTCTGACAACATTCTTATTAAAAGTCTAGACTCTGGAGGCTGACTGGAGTGTTCAAATCCTGGCTCTGTTATTTCTGTGTGAACTTGGGCAACACTGAATCTCTCTTATACTCAGTTTTCAGATCTGTAAAAGGGACTATTAGTCATAGATTATCTCATAAGATTTTGGTGAGAATTGAGGTAATGCTCATAAATTACAGTACAGTATTTGGCACATAATAGACACCCATAATGTGCCCTAAATTTACCTACAACTTCTTCCTGAAAGTTGAAAAAGGCTTTGCCAAATTTATGTATAAAGGTGCTAATTGTAGCTTGATTATAATGATAAAGAAATTGGAAGTAACTGACATATCCAACAATAGGGGATCAATATCTGGAAAATTTCAGTAAGAAGCAATTTAAGTTAATTTAGAAGAGCAGAGTACAAGGCTGTACAGTGTGATCCCAGTTTCATGTTTATACATATGCTCTATGCAAATATGCAATATATATGCATCAAAAAAGACTAAATGTAAATGCACCAAAATGTTTTTTTTTAAGTTTTAATTTTAATTCCAGTTAGTTAAAATACAGTGTTATATTGTTTCAGGTATACAATGTAGCGATTCAACAATACCACACATCACCTGGTGCTCATCTGGACAAATACACTCCTTAATCCCCATTACTTATTTAACCCATTCCCCCCACCCCCCTCTACTCTGGTAACCAGTTTGTTCTCTATAATTATGAGTCTGATTTTTTTTAATTTTAATTTTTTTTATTTTAGAGAGAAGAGCGTATGTGAGCAGAGGAGAGGAGCAGAGGGAGAGAGAGAGAGAGAGAATCTTAAATAGGCTCCACACTCAGCGTGGAACCCAACAACCCTGAGATCATAACCTGAGTTGAAATCAAGAGTCAGTTGCTCAACCAACTGAAACACCCAGGTGCCCCATGAGTCTGTTTCTTGCTTTATGTCTTTCTCTTTTTTCCCTTTGCTCTTTTGTTTCGTTTCTTAAACGAGCAACATATAAAATCATATGGTGTTTGTCTTTCTCTGACTGACTTCTTTTGCTTTTGCTTAACATTATATTCTCTAGCTCCATCCATGTCATTGCAAATGGCAAGATTTCATTCTTTTTTATGGCTGAGTAATATTCCAGTGTATATATATGCACCGTATCTTCTTTATCCATTCATCAATCAATGGACACTTGGGCTGCTTCCATAATTCAGCTATTGTTAATAATGCTGCCATAAACATAGGGGTACATGTATCCCTTTAAATGAGCGTTTTTGGGACACTTGGGTGGCTCAGTCAGTTAAGCCTCCAACTCTTGATTTCAGCTCAGGTCATGATCTCATGGTTTGTGAGTTTGAGCCCTGCCTCTGTTTGGGACTCTCTCTCTCTCTCCCTCTCTCTGCCCCTCCCCTACTTGCGCGTGCTCTCTCTCTCTCCCTCTCAAAATAAATAAATAAACTTTAAAAAAAATTAATGTTTTTGTATTCTTTTAGTAAATACCTGGTAGTGTGATTGCTGAATTGTAGTAGGATAGTTCTATTTATAACTTTTTGAGGAACATCCATACTATTTTCCACATGACTGCACCAAATGGTAACAGTGGCTCTCTAAGTGTGGTGTGCCTATGGCTGATACTTTTTTCTATTCTTAGCAGGCATTAATTTTATTTTACCATTTCCAGAGATGGAATGGGGAGATAAGTTTTCTGTGAAATAATCTACATAATTTATGTTCTGGATATATTTTAAAGTGACAATTCTTAGTCTAAGCCTTTGTAAAACCCTGCTGCTCCATATTCAGCATCTAGATATACTTTCATATTCAGCAAAAAGGAGATGTGAAAATGATGTGGTTTGCAAATAGTGTCTTGTAAGCTGTTAACCATGACTCATTGGAGGTGGGAAGGACAGCCCAGGGGTTGCCTCACAATTCCCTGCTGGTTCCCTGCCTCTGACCCCTCCCCACTCTGTTCTGGGCTCACTCTGACTCATCTCCCTGTCCAGGGTAGAACTTGTCACCCCCTCTGCAGTAGCAAGAAAGATTATTTATTGACTTTTAAATCAACAGATCTGAATTTGAATTCTAGCCTTGATGCTCAAGAGCTTCTTGTCCTTGAACGTGAGGAAAGAAGGAAGCAGAGTTCTTATTTATAGAGTATTTACAGAGCGTGCCAGGATGCATTTTTCGTGGAATTTAAACTAGAGACTAAACATCTGTTTGTGATGGGACAGTGATGCGCCCATCTTCGCACCCCACATCCTGTGCTCTTTTCTCTGCATCTAGTACTTGGCTTCTTTTTTAAAATGTTTATTTATCCTTGAAAGAGAGACGGAGTGCCAGTGGGAGAGAGGCAGAGAGAGAGGGAGACACAGAATCCGAAGCAGGCTCCAGGCTCTGAGCTGTCAGCACAGAGCCCGAAGTGGGACTTGAACCTGTCAACTGTGAGATCATAACCTGAGCCAAAGCTGGATGCTTAAGCGACTGAGCCACCCAGGTGCCCCTCTAGTACTTGGCTTCTTGTGGATCAGATTTTTTTTTGTCTACAAAGTGGGGATATTAACGAAGTGATTAAGTGAGGTAGTCTACTCAGGAACTCATGGAACATCATTCATGTCCAATTTGAATGGTGTGATGGTGACCTTGGATGAAGAAGTTGAAAGGGAATGACTTAGGGCCAGAAACAGAACTTCGGGGACTTAATTCCTAAGCTGGTACTCTCTTTATAGACACACATGATGCACACACATGCACACGTGTGCACACTGACACCCACTGATATATACTGTAGTTATTTCCATTAAAGAAAGAATTTAGAAACACAGTGTCCTTTTTTTCCCCCCCAGAGCAATATGTCATTCAGGTCAAAAGGAGTTTCTAACCCAGATAAAGTTTTACCCCCTAGTTTATCCTATTTTGTGTTCAGAGTCATATCATGGAAGATATTTTTAAGTGAAAGAATTGACTGATACTGATGGGGTTGTAAGTGAAACCATATGCCAAGTTATTTCTCATGAGCTACAATTTGAACTCCTTCTGATGTGTTTTTCAGTCTTTGTCGTGTTTGGCATATTTATTCACATAAACAGAATGGTGAGGGGCTGGGTCTTTTCTAGATTTTGCCAAGCACTCAGAGTGTCTGCTGCATGCTAAAAAAACTATAGGTCAGTGATATACTTACTGAAGCATCAAGGTAGTGACCTGCACCTCTTGGGACACTGCCTTGAACTACAGTGAGCCACAGTTTCATGTTCTCATCTCAGAATAGGAGACACTTGACAAATTACGTTTCACAAATAGGTTATTTTACATAGCTGAGATGCCATATCTCCTATAACCTATAGTTGTGATATTCATATTATGGGCAATATCACTTTTCTAGACATTTTTAAAAAATTATAATCCTTTTTCCTGCCAAACCCAAGCTAGTTGAAGGAGTGCTCTGGCTCCCGGGGTGGCTAAATGCTGCAATATGCTTTGTGTCTGCTCCTCTGACCTTGGGAACACAAAGTAGGCTTCTAAAGATTCCACTGTTTGCTTCAAGCCTCATGCTGGGTCCCTGCTGTTGACCACATTTTGAATGTTTTTATAATGATTTTTCAACTACTTCCTTAGAAAAAAAAAAAGGTTCATTTCTGAAATCATCTGTTGGTAATTAAGATGACCAGCTACTTGTCTCCTATGAAGGCCTAGATCAGGATTTCACTGGCAGTGGAGTTCAAAGTCACTTTGTATTGAAGAGGAGAGTACATTCATTGGAAGAGTTTGGGAATCACTTAGATTCTATAGTCTGGAGGTCTTGGTCAATACATGGTAAAGTTCCTGGTAATGATAATTGGCATTTGTAAAGTGACTCATAGTTACCAAGCAGCTCCTGGATACTAATTTATCAAATAGACACTTGATCTTAGCCAAAAGGCCGAGAAGTGATACTAATTTATCAAATAGAAATCCTACTTATCCAACAGAATTTCCTATTACATTCTTATTAAATCCTGTTTATCTAACAGAATTTCCTAAGTATCTACTATCTGCTAGGTACTCAGGATTTAAATATTTGTAGGACATGGTGCTACTCTCACAAAGTTCATAGGGAAGTAAATTACAGTAATTTATTTGGTCACCATAATAACCAATGATGGAAGATTTATTTTTCTTGCATATGATTATTTAGGCTGGGAGAAGTTAGGTTTATATCAGTATTTCCACATTCATAATGTCAGTGCTGGTCCTCAAACCTAGTCTTCTTTGCTCCAAATTTTTGCTCTTTCCAAAAGGCATGAGCTCTGGACATAGATGTTTGCATTCTCATTCTGGGCTCCATCACTAAGTAACTGTGAGAATTTTTAAAAGTTATTTAGCCTCCTTTAGCTTCTGTCCCCCACCTGTAACATGGGGGAAAGAGTTCTGCTTGCCTCCCAGTGTTATTGTGAGGATTAAATGAGAAAAGCCTGTGAAGCACTTAGCACAGTGTCTGGCACACAGTCAGTCTCAACGAACGCTCCCCATGATAAGAATAACAAGAATGATTATGACTATTGCTACAGCATGCAGCTTGCCTATTATACATTCTTATAAGACCCTTGAGAAAAATGTCATCTTTACAGAAGTGTAGTTGATACAAGGAAGTCATGCCAATTTCCATTTTATTTCGCTAGGGATTATGGCAATATATATATTGGATCATTTGTACAATAATGGATATTTATTAAACACATATTATGTGCCAGATATAGGTCTAGGTGCTGGAAGCCTATATTCCAGGAGCTATTCAATCTTCAGAATAATCTCTTGAGAGATGGTGATCAATATCTGCATTTTGCATGTAAAATAAATGAGACTTGGAGAGTTATAAATTATATATAACATAACTATGCACATATAATATAGAATAGATATAATATATGACATAACTATACATATATAACATAATGTATTATGATATATAACATAACTGTATATAATATATGACATAAATATATAATACATAACATAACTGTACACATATAGTATATAACATATAACCGTATATAATATATATTATATAATATATTTGCAACATATAAAATAACTATATATAATATATAAACATATAATATATATTATATAATTTGCCTACAGTCACCTGGTTGGTAAGTGGCAGAGTGAGGACGCTAATTCAGGCCCTCTGCCTCCATGTTCAGTGTGCTGCTTCTATTACTGTCTGTAACAAGAAATCTCCTTCCTTCCAGAATCTCCTTCCTTTCATTGAGGAAGGGACGGAAGTTGCCATAAAACACCATATATGTTAGGCACATCTAAAGTTTTAGGTTACCATAATTATAATTTATTCAGAGAGGTTGAAACAGAAATTTAAACATTTTTAAAAGGTAGCAAGTTATATGAGAGGTTATCTGGTAGATTCCCCCTATCTCCAAATAGATTCATTTTAAAATTAAAACAAAAAAATTTTTTAATCTTTATTTATTTTTGAGAGAGAGAGAAGCAGAGCGCGAGCAGGAGGGGAACAGAGAGAGAAGGAGACACAGAATCCGAAGCAAGCTCCAGGCTCTGAGCTGTCAGCACAGAGCCCGATGCAGGGCTCGAACTCACGAACCATATCATGACCTGAGCTGAAGTCAGACGCTTAACCGACCGAGCCACTCAGGTGCCCCTAAAGAAATTTTTTTTAACGTTTATTTATTATTGTAAGACACAGAGACACAGAACATGAGCATGGAAGGGGCAGAGAAAGGAGACACAGAATCTGAAGCAGGCTCCAGGCTCTGAGCTGTTAGCACAGAGCCCCACATGGGGCTTAAACTCACAAACCGTGAGATCATGACCTGAGCTGAAGTTGGATGCCCAACCAACGGAGCCACCCACGTGCCCCTAAATAAATTCATTCTACAGATAGGTAGATATTTGTCCTTAATATCACCAAAAGGTAACTTGTAATCATTTTGTTCCTCACAACCAGTTTCACTGCACAGAAATCCCTTTTTCTTGTCCAACATAAATATCTAACACAAACTTGAGCGGGCACAGACTAATGTGGGGCTTTTACATAGTGCTCAGTACATGTTAATACTGAATTAAGTACGCATTCTAAAAGCAGTGAAATTAATTATCAGCTGAGCTACGCTTCTCATAATACTGTCATTTATATACAACACTTGAAGAGAACTATTTAATGCCGATTAGTTCTCCTTTCTTTTGATAAATGAATTCTAAACCCTGTACCATTTCCTTTAGGGTATAATTATTATTATTTTACTATTTTAAATTTATATTTGAAATTCAGCACCAGTCACATACCTAAGGTGTTTAATTTCATGCTAGGGGTTTCAAATAGAATTGCTCCCTATCTGGACCTATACTTTCTCTCTCATAGCTTGGGGCTGGGGAGTCCTGCTACTCATGAAGCTGTAGGCTTGTCCTGTACATTCAGAGTTGGGGCTTGAGAGCTGACAGATAAATTACAGAGTGAACTTTAAACACCTCTAAGAACCAGAATCTAACCATAATGAGGCTTGCGACATGATCCATTCATTCATATTTATATTTACCTATCTAACCTTTTCTACAGAGCACCTTGAAAACTTGTAGTCAATCTACCCACTCACCATTCAGAGTTCCAGATAAATGTGATAGGATCATCGTTAATTTCCTGTGGTTGTTTTGAATGTTCAACCTGAATTCTACCCTTCAAAGTTAGCTGAATTTAAATAGCATATTTCTTTTTAGGTTACCCATTTCACTGATCAATATTTCTGATTGTCCAGAGAGGCAGGCTCCCTACAGGATATCAACCAGTATAGACTGGTCTTTTCTAGCCCTCCCACCTACCAGTATGGATGGCTTATAACTTCACAGCTTGGATTTTGCTGGCTCTGTTCTTTACTTGCTGGTGTACATCAACTCCCTCTCCTGAGGGTGTCCTGAGGGTGTTGCACATGAATTTACCATAATCTCTGTCCCAACTCTTTCCTGGTTTCACCCTGCTCCGCTTGGTATCATCTGGGATATTCTGAATCCTTAAAGTGCCCAGCTACGGAGTGACTTCTGGTGAGGGGTAGAATGCTGTGTTATATGTGGTTTGAGGAGTCTTAAAACGACCCTTTCTGTGATGCAAAGTTTCACAGTTTTTAGAGAAAAAACTCTCCCCACTCTACTTCTTACCCTCTTGCTTTCAAGGTTGGGAAGGGGGGTTACTGAGCTGGTAGGGAAACTGTAACAGAGTAACAGATGGTCAGGACCATCCCTTCCCTCCAGCCAGGGCACCTGCCCCTCGTCTCAGGTAGTGTGCTCCTAGGAGGCACCTCAGGCCATGGACAAATGGTTTCAGAGAGTCTTTTCCCACCACTTGGTCACGCATACTCAAATGTATCTGAATCCTACTTAAACTTGAGCTCTGACCTTGACTACATGGTCCCAAATGGATGGTAAACCATTTATAACTACTTCTAGGCAAAACCACTTAACTGTAATATCAACGGTCTAAAACTGCTCCCATGTGAATGAAATGATAACGTCTGCAGGGGCAAAGAAATGGAACTACATAAAGCATTTCTTAATTTCAGGATGATGAAATAATGATAGCAGAAAATGGATTATTCTGCATTCGTATAAAGGAGACTCCTACTTAATGAAATGCCACATATTGTTACACAGATCAACCCAGGACATAAAGAAGGTTAACCCTATGCTCTGATATCTATTATACCCAAAGTCTGTACATTTCCAAGGGCAAGCAAGAAAATATTAATTGTAGCATAAAGTAATGGAGACTGTTTCTCACAAACACTATCTCTCCCTCTCAGTGACCTCCTATTTTGGAAGATGATCATAAACAAATATAGACTTGATACCCTTGTCCATATGGGCTGAGCAGATTGGGATGAGTGTCAGGTTGTTCTGGGAGTGAGCGGATGGAAGGGACAGCCGCCCTTGATGAGCAGAGCTGAAATCATCACTCAGGCAATCGCCAGTGAAAGCTTTGGGTGAATGCTCCTAAAATCCAAGTATCCATTTAAAAGTTAATTGCATTTGACATTGGAAACACACATCACGGATCTCATGTGGATGGCTTTCCTTTGAGGTCTACAATGTTCACTGCTGGGCTGCAGATGTGCTCAGTCCCTTGTAACTACAAAATGTAATTGGGATGATCCAGATCTTCACAGTTGGATGATGAGAACCAATCATCAGAAATCAGGAAATGAGATGAATCTAAAAGTTCCATGGTGTGGGGAGGCTCAATCAGTTTTCCCCAAAGTGTATAATAACACCCAATTAGTCCCAAACACAATCTCACTTTGATGGTAGCCATCATAATCATCTGCAGTAATATGAAGAATTTTTCTGAGTTAAAGTGCTGATTTTCCCTGTGAGCCTACTTTTGGGAATACTAGGTTCATATATTTCTTGCTCTGTTTCTTTGCCTTTTCATCTTATTTTCTAAGTTTATAGGTTAAGTACTTAAGAACTGCAAATTTAACTCTGGGAGTAAGGATTGAAATTCTAGGCTTGTTTTTTTAATTATAAATTTTGTGTGTGTTGGTGGACTAGTATTTCTTTTAAAATTAAAAAAAAAAGAATTAGGGCACCCGGGTGGCTCAGTCAGGTAAGTGTCCAACTCTTGATTTTGGCTCAGGTCATTATCTCATGGTCATGAGATCCAGCCTGCATGGGGCTCATGCCCAGTGTGGAGCCTGCTTAGGATTCTCTCTCTTTCTCTCTCTCTCTCTCTCTCTCTCTCTCTCTCTCTCTCTCTTTCTCTCCCTGTCTCTCCTTTTCCCTGTGCTCCCCCCTTCTCTGTCTCTCTCAAAAAATAAACATAAAAAATAAAATTTAAAAAATATTTTTCCAGCTTTATTAATAAATAATTGAAATTGTGTCTTTTCAATAACAGTTTTGGGGTTCCTGGGTTGCTGCTTCTCCCTATGTTGACTCTGTAGCATTACATCATCAGAAGAGGAGTTAGGGACTCGTTCCTCTCTCTTCATGTGCCTGTCATCCTCTCAGAGAGTTGTGCTATTTCCCCAAGGCAGCCCAGTATCATTATCTACCACATCTGTCACCTGACCACTCTTCGGTTGCATGTTGTGACATTATTATACTTTGTGTGTGTCTATTTTTGGCTATTTTTGCTGAATCTTTGTTGAATACTCTGAGGAGGTTGTTTTTGGTTAGTATTGAAGGTCTGGCAGGCTGCAGTGCCAAAATATCTCTATGAGAAAATTAGCTGTAAAGTTTTATTTATTGATGATCCTCCATGTTCAGTGAATTTGGGGAAGTTTTACAAAAGTAAAGTGAATTCCCCTTCCCTTCTGTTAAGATGGTAACACCATTCTTCTTGAGGACAATGCATTGGATTTCATTATTTGGGCAAAGTAAAATTCCTCATCTATCCATAAACTCTATAGTTTCTTTATACTTGGTGTAATTGAGGCTTAAACACCAATTTGGTTAAATAACCCAGTCAATAATCCAGTATTAAAATCTTTGCAAAATAACAGAAGGAAGGAAGGAAGGAAGGAAGGAAGGAAGGAAGGAAGGAAAGAAGGAAGGAAGAAAAAGAAAGAAAGAAAGAAAGAAAGAAAGAAAGAAAGAAAGAAAAGAAAGAAAGGAAGAAAGAAAGAAAGAAAGAGAAAAAGAAAGAAAGAAAGAAAGAAAGAAAGAAAGAAAGAAAGAAAGAGGAAGGGAAAGAAATAAAAAAAGAGAGAGAGAGAGAAAGAAAGAGAAAACGAAAGAAAGAAGGAGGAAGAGAGAGAGAAAGGAAGGAAGAAAACCTTTTCTCCCTACTAGCCCCCCAGCCAGTCCTCAACACCACCAAAAGCTTCCAAAGTCCTAAATTTGCTTTCCATTAGGATAGTGGTTAGACAGCAGCTGTTCAGCCTCTTAAGAGAATACACGATATGGTAATAAACATCATTTCAGAAATATGCTTTTTGTCCTCTTTACTATGAAGCACAATAATGAGCTCTGCATGTTCACTACACTTTTTACTCCAGGCCCTGAATTTAACAAGGGGGGCTCACTGCAATTGGTTCACTCCCTACCTAGCAAATGGAAATGTTTGTTTTGTCTTTCAATTCCAGCCACCCCTGACTTGAATTCTTTTATGCAGTGCATTGTAAAATGCTCTTTGAAGTTCATGTGTCATCCATTTAGAATGAACACCACAGGTTGGCATGTGCTGCTCCTGTCTCCAATTGTGCTTGGTGTCCCAGTTTCTCTGGGGAAGGTTCAAATCTGACAATACCCTTCACTTATGGTATAGAAATCCATGC
Source organism: Panthera pardus (assembly GCF_024362965.1). NCBI lineage: Eukaryota > Metazoa > Chordata > Mammalia > Carnivora > Felidae > Panthera > Panthera pardus. The sequence continues at coordinate 38,750,041 of NW_026526732.1, forward strand.
ATAATGCTGACTTTGCCAGATGGAGACTGAAATTTTATGGCAGCTTACTTGCTGTTTGTGTAGGAAATTCAATTTATAGGGAAATAGAAGGGTGATGATTTTAATGCAATCAAATGTCTTGAAAAGTACTTCCTGACTGTCTCCTGCTATGTGCTCAGCTGGCTGCGTGAAACAGTTGATGTGGGTCCTCTTTCCCTGTAGCATCGGACAGTCCTGGGGAAAGTTGAGACAAGACAAATGTGGTTCAGGACAGTTGCTTGTGGATAGAGAGGTGTGTGAAAGGGATTAAGTATTTTGGCGGACTCTATTTGAGAGCCGACAGAAGCAACCAGGTATGTGTGTCTTGTATGCTAATGTTGATTCTGGACATTTTAAAAGTTATAAGTAAAATATTCCTTAGAAGACCTCTGTGAACATAGCACTTTATGATTTACAAGGCACTTTCTAAAAAACATTTCTATTTTTTTTCATTTAATCCTTATAACATTGTTCTGAAGTTGAGTCTAATATTTCTATTTTCTGAACAACAATAGAGCACAGGTTTTGGAGGAATGATGCTGGGTTCCAATTCTTGTTCTGCTATTTTACCTAACCTTCCTGGGGATTAAGCAAGACAAGACAACCTTCTAAATAATAATAATAATAATAATAATAATAAATAAAACAATAACAACAACAATTCAATAAATATTTCTCTTGCCTTTTCCTCTCCATCCCATCTTTACAGCTGAATAGGTTAGCTTTAGAGGAAGAGATTGATTGTAAAGCTGAAGCTTAACAGTATTTATATATTGAATAACCACAGTTGTAGACTTTTTAAACTGATTCTGATTAAAATTAGGGTGGTACAGAATTGGGTCTGTAAAACTTATAGGTGAGATTAGTGACTGAAGAGAAACAAATTGCAGGGCTCCAAGTAATATAAAAGATGTTGCTTGAAGATTTTTAAGATATTATTTATGAGAGTTGACTAATTATATCAAATAATTAATTTTTCTATTGTAAATTTAAATTCGTGATCCATTTAACTTTCTGATCATGAGCCCTTCATCCATAATAGAATGGTCAGACCAGTCATAATGTCATTGGAGGAGACTCTGAATATTGTCTTGCCACCTCCTTCATTTTACAGACTGGGGGAATGTGACTTGTTCAAGGTCAAGCAGATGAAACCGGACCTGAACTCACATGCCCTTTAACACATGCCTTCTTACTCCTCCACTAATGCACTTTCCATTACATATTGCAGTGAAATCGAAGTATTAAAAAGAAGTGGTTATAAGTTGTAATGTGTGGACCTTAACTGGATTCTGATTCAAACAAGCAACTTTTTAAAAAATGGTGGGATTCAGGGTGCCTGGTGGCTCAGACAGTTTAGCAACTTACTCTTGATTTCGGAACAGGTCCTGATCTCACAGTTTGTGAGATGGAGTCTTATCTTGGGCTCTGCACTGACAATGGGGAACTCTCTTGGGATTTTCTCTCCCCTCCTCTCTCTCTGCCTGTCCCCTGCTTATTCTCTCTCTCTCTCTCTCTCAAGATAAATAAACTTAAAAAAAGACAAGATTCAAGAAGTGTTTGAGAATTTAAACGTTGAACAGATATGAAAGAATTATTTTTATGCTTTTAGATGTGGTCATGGTACTGTGGTTATGGTAAAAAAATACAGAGCTTATCTTAAGAGATCCATACTGACATTAATGAATGAAATGTTATGTCTAGGATTCGCTTCAAATCATAGAGTGGGGATAGAAAGTGAGGGATGGAGTGGATCCAGAAGAAACAAAATTTTCCATGAGTTGATAAAGGTTGAGTTGGGTGATGGGTTCATTATATTACTCTATTTTAATATTTTGTTTGAAATTGCCTACAATTAAAGAAAAATATATGATTGGTTATATTTCTTTTTTAAAAATTTTATTTTAATGTTTATTTATTTAGAGAGAGACAGAGCACAAGCAGGGGAGGAACAGAGTGAGAGGGAGATACAGAATGGAAGCAGGCTCCAGGCTCTGAGCTGTCAGCACAGAGCCTGATGCGGAGCTCAAACCCACGAACCACGAGATCATGACCTGAGCTGAAGTCAGCTGCTCCACTGACTGAGCCACCCAGGTGCTCCTGATTGGTTATATATCTATATGCACTTGGTGTTTCTACTGTTGAGCTTTTCATTTTGTTTTCTAGTCTTGTGTGTACCAGCAAACTATGTTTCTATTTATGCTTCTCTCAATACATTGGTTTGCTTTTTTATGAAAGACACCATGAATCATGGAATTAAATTTGTTTCCTTTTTTGTTTTGGATGTTAGAAAACTTAGGATAAAATGTATGGCCTACCATGACCATTTATTCTTTCATTCACTCAGCAGAGCTGAGGTGGTGCTGAGATGGACTTCTCTTTTGGTCCTTCACCACGTGTTTCATGAGCAGGAATCCTTAGAAAGTCAATTTTGGAGGTTATATGGTTCACTGGTTAAAATTCCAGGTGTTAGACTATCTGGGCTTGCAGCCCAGATTTGCCATTATTGACAAATTAGCTTTTTTGAAACTCAGTGTAAGCATCTGTACAATGGGGATGATAATAGAACTCACCTCAGAGGTGAATGTGTGGATTAAATAACATAATGCTTTTTTTGCTCTTAGAGACTAGATCTAGTACATGAAAAGCACTCAGTAAAGTTTTGCTTTTATTATCAATCAGTAATTATTGAGTACCTACTACATGCCAAAATGCTAGGCTGAGAAGGAAGCTTTCATTGGTGTCCTTGCTTCCTTCACTTTGAATTATATCTTAACTTGTCATATTTTTTCTAATCCAATATTTTTTTCCCTGCTATCCTCCTTGTCTTTCTTTATTTTTTAAAATTCCAATAGAGTTAACACACAGTGTTACATTAGTTTCGAGTGTACAATATAATGGTCCAACAATTATATACATTACTCAGTGCTCATCAGGACAAATGTATCCCTAATCTCCACAAATTTCACTCACCACCCGCCACCCCCCACACTCACTTCCCCTCTGTTAGCCATCAGTTTGTTCTCTACAATTAAGAGTCTGAGTTTTGGTTTGTCTCTTTTCTTCATTTGTTTATTTTGTTTCTTAAATTCTGCATATGAATGAAATCATATGGTATTTGTCTTTCTCTGACTGACTTATTTCACTTAGCATTATACTCTCTAGATTCAGCCATGTTTTAGCAAATGGCAAGATTTCACTCCTTTTTATGGATGAGTAATATTCCATTATATATGTGTGTGTTATATATATACATTTTATATATTATACATACACATATAATATATACATATTATATACATACATACCACATATACATATACACACACACCATATATACATGTAGATACATACCACATCTTCTTTATCCATTCATCTGTCAATGGACACTTGGGCTATTTCCATAATTTGGCTACTGTAAATAATGCTGCAATAAACATAGGGGTGCATATATCTTTTTGAATTAGTGTTTTCATATTTTTTGGGTAAATACCCAGTAGTGGAATTACTAGATTATGTGGTAGTTCTATTTTTAATTTTTGGAGGAATGTCTACCGTGTTTTCCACAGTGGTTGCACCAATCTGCATTCCTACCAACAGTGCATGAGGGTTCTTTTTTCTCCACATCCTCGCCAACATTTGTTGTTTCTTGTGCTTTTGATTTTAGCCATTCTGACAGGTGTGAGGTGATATCTCATTGTGGGTTTGATCTGCATTTGCCTCATCATGAGTGATGTTGAGCATCTTTTCATGTGTCTGTTGGTCATCTAGATGTCGTCTTTGGGGAAATGTCTGTTCATGTCTTCTGCCCATTTTTTAATTGGATTATTTGTTTTGTTTTGTTTCATTTTTGTTTTTGTTTTGTTTTGTATTGGTGTTGAGTTGTATAAATTCTTTATATACTTTGGATACTAACCCTTTATCAGATATGTCATTTGCAAATATCTTCTCTCATTTAGTAGGTTGTCTTTTAGTTTTGTTGATTGTTTGCTGTGCAGAATATTTTTATTTTGATGTAGTACCAATAGTTTTTTTATTGTTTTTCTTGCCTCAGGAGGTATATTAGAAAAAGGTTGCTATGGCTGATGTCAGAGAAATTACTGCCTCTGCTCTCTTCTCGAATTTGTATGGTTTCAGGTCTCAAATTTAGGCCTTTAATCCATTTTGAGTTTATTTTTGTGTATCCTGTAAGTAGGTGGTCCAGTTTTATATTCTTTTGTGTGTTGTTGTCCAATTTTCCCAGCACCATTTGTTGAAGAGACTGTCTTTTTCCCATTGTATATTCTTACCTTCTTTGTCAAAGATTAATTGACAATATAATCATGGGTTTATTTCTGGTCTCTCTATTCTGTTTCATTGATCTATGTGTCTATTTTTGTGCCAATACCATACTGTTCTGGTTGCTACGGATTTGTAGTATATCTTGAAATCTGGGATTGTGATACTTCTAGTTCTGCTCTTCTTTTTCAAGATTGATTTGACTATTTGGGGTCTTTTGTGGTTCTATAAACATTCTAAGATTATTTGTTCTTTTGCTGTGAAAAATGCTATTGGTATTTTAATAGGGATTGCATTACATCTGTAGATTGCTTTCGGTAGTATGGACATTTTAACATATTTGTTCCTTTAATTCATGAGCAAGGACTATCCTTCCATTTGTTTGTGTCATCTTGAATTTCTTTCATCAATGTTTTATAGTTTTCAGAGTACAGACCTTTCATCTCCTTGGTTAAGTTTATTTGTAGGTATTTTATTATCTTTGGTGAAACTGTAAATGGGATTGTTTTCTTAATTTCTCTTTCTGCTGCTTCATTATTAGTGTGTAGAAATTCAAAAGATTTCTGTAAGTTGATTTTGTATCCTGCGTCCTTCCTGAATTCATTTATCAGTTTTAGTAGTTATTTGGTGGAGTCTTTAGGGTTTTCTATATATAGTATGTTGTCATCTGTGATCAGTGAAAGTTTTACTGCTTCCTTACCAAGTTGGATGCCTTTTATTTCTCATTCTTGTCTGACTAATCCAATAGTTTTAAGCTTATCTTTTCTTGTTATATTTTATCTATTTACCTAAGCATTCATAAATTCTTTTTGAAATAAAGAGGATATAAATAAAAATATTGCTGGTGAGTTTATGTTTGTGCCTAATTCTAGACATACTCTAAGTAATAATCTGAAGGGTAAAGTATTTGATATACAGGTCACCTCAGGTAACTGCACCATTTAAAATTCAAAAACACAGTAATAGAATGAAAATCTGGAGCCATTGAATGTTGGAATTTGAAAAATAGAGAATTGCTGAGTTTCTAAATTGAAATTTTTCTCTTAGTTGGTACCTCTCCTCCTTGGTATAAATTAGTTCCTTTATATATTCCCCAGTTCTTATTCAATTTCTACCCTTCTTATTTAATTTTCCCTACTTTTAAGAATGTGAGTAGGAAAGTCAAATATGTCATTATACCAAGAGATAGCCAGTGAGTTAACAAGATTTGACTCACAGATTATTATTCAACTTCGCCCACAATTATGGGGTCTGTTAATAGATACTAGCTATAGTGATTGGTTCAGGACAAATAATGCTTTCTGAGTGTGTCGTTATGTATGAGTCTGCACAGGCACTACTTCTAGATCCTATTTAAATTACAACTTGTTAGGCACGCTGTTTCGAAAAGTGACTGGCTTGGGGCGCCTGGGTGGCTCAGTCGGTTAAGCGTCCGACTTCGGCTCAGGTCACGATCTCGCGGTATGTGAGTTCGAGCCCCGCGTCGGGCTCTGTGCTGACAGCTCAGAGCCTGGAGCCTGTTTCAGATTCTGTGTCTCCCTCTCTCTCTGACCCTCCCCCGTTCATGCTCTGTCTCTCTCTGTCTCAAAAATAAATAAATGTTAAAAAAAAATTAAAAAAAAAAAAAAGAAAGAAAAATGACTGGCTTATGTTAAGGACCAGTCAACTGAAAATTTACATTCAAAACCTCATCATTTTAAAATTAGCAGACTTCAAGAAAAGATATAAAATTTACATTTTATTTTAAAAAATGTGAATATAATTACTTTATACATGGCATCAATATTAAATTTCCTGAATTTATTAAGTAAACTATAGTTATATAAAGCATGTACTTGCTCTTGGGAAATGCACAATGAAGAGCTTAGGGGTAAAAAGATATGATGTCTCCAACCTATCCTCAAATGGTTGAAAGACACACACACACACACACACACACACACACACACAGAGAGAGAGAGAGAGAGAGAGAGAGAGAGAGGAAGACAACAAATGGGAAAAATATAAACAATTTCAACAATTAGTGTATCTAAGTAAAGGATATATGGGAATTCCTTGTTCTACCTACTCTTACAGCTTTTCTGTACACTTAAAATTATATCAGAGTAAAAAATTTTCAAAAGTAACCAAAGAACTCTTCACCTAAAATGGTGAGATATTTTTAGGACTGATGTTTCAATCTAGAAGGTATTCCCCCTCCCCCTCCCCCCTCCAACCCATGTAGTCACTGCTAAAGATTTGCTTCCCTGTCAACAGGCAAGAGAAAATATCTATTAACAGTAGTATATTCTGGCATTCAATATTAAGCCTAATTTGGGAATGGAACATGGAAAAAGAACATAGAATATGTCGAGATTCTGGCATTTCAATGCCCAGTGAACTCTTTATGGTGACATCATGATCATTTTAAACCAGCTACAGGGATTGTCCTTATTTTACAGATCATCCAGTTGGGAAGCCTAAACGAATCATTCTAGTGCTTCCTCTCCCATAGAACGCAATGTTGTAACAACTCTGAAAGCAAGCCACTTTCTTCACCTAAGTTAAAGTTAACTGTGCCTTTGTGCTGGGAAGAGGCAAAGGAGCCTCTCCATGCTCCACTGCCTTTTGCCGCAGCAAAGCTTCCCGAGCAAATTTCAACCCACATTTGAGGCTTTGCATGAAGAGGGCTTCCCCAAAATGGTCTAATGGCCTGATTTTTCCACCTTTGGGAACATATATTGTGAGAATAAAATCAATAATTTCCATTGGACATAAGCCCTGCTACTTGTTGCTGTGCATTGAGTTCTTATTTGCATGTCACTGTTCATAGGGACATGCAGCTGGCAGCCTATGTCAAGATTGGAATTCTTTGAAAATACATGCAATGCCTGGAAAAATTAGAGCAGAGTCTTGGATGTTGTAAGTTAAAATCACAGTGAAAGATTGATTAGTGGTAATTTCAAGTATGGGGGGTGGATAATGATAGCTTTGCCTTTCACAGGAGAAATGAAAGAGAAGAATCATGCAAAGCTCCTCTGATCAGGTTGCTTGTGGTTCTAATGGGGATACACTATAATCACACCTAAGGCAATAAAAGATTAGATTGGTGGGTTGAAGAGCACTAGTCCTGGAGTTAGTGATCTCAGTGGAAAGTTCACCACTCTCACTGGTCTGCACTTCCCTTCCTTGTGCAATGGGAGTTTGATCTCCAGAGTCCCTTCTATCTCTGACTTGTGCTTTCTATAATTACATTATAACATGCAGTCTTTTAAATAATGATGAAATTGTTAGAAATTTACTATATGTATGTAATAATTTTTCAAAATCTATGTCTTCTACAACATAAGGAATTACTTCTGAGAATTTTATAGTGAAAGAAGGTCAGTCTCCTAAAGTGTTTAGCAATCTTTACTCTGGAAGATGAGAAACTCTTTGGATTCGTATTTTTAGCTCACACTGGCATTCAAGCCCTGAGTCATTCTATTTGAAAACAACATTGTGTTTTAAATGCCAGAAAATGAAATATTTATAACGCATATCTACAATGATCGAATAAGCTATTAATATATAATGTTAACACAAATAAAATGAGGTGCATGTTATCACAACCGTAGAGAAAGAAAAGGAATTAAAAAACCCAGTTAAGTCAGAAGAGTCCAAATCTCCCATGAGAGGTAAAAATAATTACAGTAGTTTTATATTCTCAGACCTTGAGTCCAGTGATTTGCGTGTATATGTGCGTTTGTATGTGTGCCTGTATGTGTGACCACCCCTCCCCTCAAGACAAAAAGAGAGTTAATAACCACACCTGTATTATCGTTACTTCTTAGTGTTACAGATACAAACTTTGGTTTGCCTTTTGCTGATTTTTAGCATACAGATAGACCCAACTCAAGAATCTGATCTGTGAAAAATCCCTACTTAACAAAACACATTAATTCTGGAACAGTCACTTCTTTGACAAGGTATTTTGCACAGCCAGCCTGGTAAGCAAATAGAAAGTATGATTTAATTTTCCTAACACATTTACTGCTTAAAGTGAAGTGTATAGGGATGTCTTATTGAAGAACCCCCAAATCAAGCAAACAAACAAAAGAAACAAACAAATCATGTAAACGCAAAGGAACCTCTTCAAAACTCAAAGATGCTAAAATATGCAATTGCTTAGTAAATTGATTATATAGAGTCTCGAGACAAAATTATCTTTAACAACAACATACTAGATCCATAATCTCTTAGATATAACTCTGAAATATGAAAAGCTTAGAAAATTATTATTATTATTTTCTTAGCTTTATTCAATGACAAAACTTGAGCTGACCTAAACAAATTTGGTAGAAAACCTCGCCTGAACTGATGTGAGTCTATTTGTGGTCTTATTTACTTCCCTTACTGTGAATATTCATGCTTTTTGCTACAGATATATTAATGGCTTGATTAAAGGAATGGTGCCAGACTCTGCTGTCTTGTTATGTAACACACAGTAGGTATGCTGTATTACCTCTGTAAGATCCCCAAATTCCAAAGTTTGAAATACATCTGGTTATGTAGATTTCAGCTAAGGGATTATGGACTATAATGTTTGTATGCAGGTTTTATTTTTTTAAAGACTTTATTTTATTTTAATTATTTATTTTTTTAAAAAGTTTATTTATTTATTTTGAGAGAGACAGAGATAGCATGAGCGGGGCAGGGACAGAGAGAGAGGGAGAGAAGGAGAATCCCAAGCAGGCTCTGGGCTGTCAGCTGCCAAGTTCATTGTGGGGCTTGAACTCACCAACTGTGAGATCATGACCTGAGCTGAAACCAAGTGTTGGTCGCTTAACAGATTGAGCCACCCAGGTGCCCCTAAAGATTTTATTTTTTAAGTAATCTCTACACACAACATGGAGCTCTAATTCACAGTCCTAAAATCAAGAGTCACATTTTCTACTGACTGAGCTAGTCAGGCACCCCTGTATCTGGTTCTTTGAGCTGACATTGGATTTTCCATTTACATAGATTATTAAAATAATCAATAGTTCACAGTAATGATATAGATTTGTGTTCATTTATAAGTTTTCTACTTTTGCCTCTTTCAGCTTTCTGAAAAGTTGGTTACAAAAAGAATTTTTCAATGTAAATTATATTTCTCTATAGATTACCCTAGGTCCCAAAGATACGAGAAAACCATAGATACTACCCATATAGGATATACACGACTATATAAACAGCTTTGGTTTCATTTTACAATACCAATAACTTAAAATAACATACTTATAAAAATCCTATAATTAAAGGAGGCATTTAATGTCGTGAGATGAATTAAAATAAACTAAAAAATAAAAAATATACTTAGTATATTTCTCAAAAATCCAGAAGTTGTTCTTTGGGATTCAGCTGATGTGTGAAAGTGATTTTGCTATGATTCCAAAGTGAAGATACACATTTGAATACAATAGAAAGTAGTGCAGATAACAATCGTTCTTTTGACAGTGCTACAAACTCTCCGAGTGATTTTGATCAGGCTAGATTACCCTCTTTAAGAATGATAGATTGTTTCTAATTTCTCTCTAGATTTAAATCTATAAATCTATTTTTTCATATTTCCATTTTAAAAGTATATTATGTTCTGGCTAATCAAAAACTAAGCAGTCTTGATCTGGCTAGGATTTTAGAAACAACAAATCTCTTTAATGTGACCATGCAAATAAATGAGCTGTACTGCTCAGGGAGGTATGAGTATTCTATAGGCACACAGAAGCTTTTCCAAGGATCAGTGCCCAGAGCACTAAGAAAGGCAGGGATAGGAAGAGATGTGTGCCTTGCGGGGAAAGAGCTGGCAGAGAGGTGGGTCACCTGCCAAACACTAAGGCTAGTTATGTTCTTTCTTTTGGGGCCCCTGAATGTAAAAGGAAAAGTTGAAAAAAGACTGATTTAGATGGGTGCTAAATGTTTCAGAAAGGCTTAAAGCTTTTCTTGGAATGATCAGAAAACAAATACATCTATATAGCTAATTTTCCAAGGTTGTTAGAACCTAGAACAAAGGCTAAGAGGTTTTAGTATCTGGAAAATGTGCTAAAGGGTCCTCAAGATGTAGGAGAGACATGACTGGCCTAAGGCAAGCTCAAGAAAATGTATGCCTTAAATTACTTTACTTTTTTTTTTATTAAATTTTTTTTTTAAAATGTTTATTTATTTTTGAGAGTGAGAGACAGGGTGTGAGCAGGGGAGGGGCAAAGAAAAAGGGAGACAGAATCTGAAACAGGCTCTAGGCTCTGAGCTGTCATCACAGAGCCTAAAGTGGGGCTTGAACTCATAGTGACGTCATGACCTGAGCCAAAGTCAGACACTTAACCAACCGAGCCACCCAGGTGCCCTGACTTAAATTACTTTAAACTGGCAGCCAAAAGCAAAAAGACTAGGCAGTAATGGAGAACAATGAAAGGATGAAAAAAAATTTATATATTTCTTGAAACCTTTCTCCAAATAGTATATATCATCTTTTAAATCTTGCCATTATATCTAGACTATGCTAATATGTCATGGAGTATAGAAATATATCAATTTTGGGGCTCCTGGGTGGCTCGGTCAGTTAAGTGTCCAACTCTTGGTTTCGGCTCAGGTCATGATCTCAGGTTCTTGAGTTTGAGCCCCACATTGGGCTCTGTGCTGACCGTGTGGAGCCTGCTTGGGATTATCTGTCTCCCTCTCCTTCTGCCCCTCCCCTGCTCTCTCTCTTTCAAAATAAATAAATAAGTGAATAAATAAACATTAAAAAAGAGAAATATATCAATTTTATTAGCAGGAAAGAAATGAAGTCAAGTATTTGTCAATCAGATGGCTTGATGAGGCTTTCAGGGAAGAGTCAGAGTTGAGGCTTCAGTGTTCTAGATCAACGTGTACTTTTCTCTCATCTGGCCTGTTTCCCTTTTGAGTAGAGCCTATTCTACTTCTGCCCACTTTACAGTAGGAATGGCTTTTATGCCTGGTTATTGCATTTCACCATATTTCAATGGGTAATGTTCCTCTCCTTTCCAGTGCTGAGATAACCCTAACTGGATTACCAAAACAGCTTCTTAGTCTCTTTCTTTTCTACAGACTGAGGAAAATCAACTATACTGGTGACATCTTTTTCTATTTCAGCAAATGGTCTTTGTCCGTACATCACAAGATGGTCATACGCCTCCAGGCATTAAGAACAAGTTCCAGGGAGGAAGAAAGTAGAAAGAACTCTTTTGGGTCAGACTTTGTCTTTTTATGAGAGAGAGGCTTTCAGGAGACTTTGGTATGTTTTATTGGCCAGAGAGTTTTATGCTCACTCCAAATGCAAAGTAGGCTATACATTGGTTCCCCCAAACATGGCTTGCCCAAACAAATTGGTATTCTTTTAGCATGGAATTAAAGGAAATTTAATAATTAGGAAGGCACAGTTTATCATTGATATGACTTGCCAAAATTTCCCCCAGGTTTGGTTTGTTTGTTACTCTGCCTACATGATGCTTGCCATGTAGATTAAAACATTTTTTTCTTTTTATGAAGTCAAATCCATCAATCTTTTCTTTTATGGCTTCTGTTTCACCACATACTTGGAGTGACTTCTCAATTTTTTTTTTAAATTAAACTTTTTACTTTGAGATAAGTATAGATTTGCATGCAGTTATAGGAAATAATACTGAGATTCCATGTACCCTTCACTCTTTCCCTGGTGGTAGCATCTTGCAAAATGCTAGTACCACAACTAAGATATTGACATTGATACAGCCTATATATGAAATAGTTCTATCACCATAGAAGATTTCTCATGTTGCTGTTTTATAGTCATACTACTTCTCTCCTACTTCTAGTTCCTCCTTAACCTCTGGCAACCACAAATCTGTTGTCCATTTCTACAATTTTGTCATTTGAAGAATGTTATGTAAATGGAATGATACAGGGGCACCTGGGTGGCTCAGTCGGTTGAGCTTCTGACTTCAGCTCATGTCATTGTCTCATGGTCTGTGAATCTAAGCCCCACATCGGGCTCTCTGCTGTCAGCAAGGAGCCTGCTTGGGATCCTCTGTCCCTCTCTCACTCTGCACCTCCCCCCTTGCACTCTGTCTCTCAAAAATAAACACTCATAAATGGAATCATACAGCATATAATCTTTAGAGATTGATTTAAATTTTTTTTTTTTTTTACTCCACATAAGTCTATGAAGATTCTTCCAAGTTGTTGCATGTATCAACAGTTTGTTCCTTTTTACATCTCCATGGTATGGAGATAGCACAGTTTATTTAATGGTTCATCCATTGAAAGACATCTGGATTGTTTCCAGTGTTGGAGTATTACCAATAAAGCTACAACGAACATTTATGTGCAGTTTTTCTGTGAATGTAAGTTTTCATTTCTCTGGGATAAAGACCTAAGAGTGCAACAGATAATTTGTATTATAAGTGCATTTTTAGGGTTTTTCAAAATGTCAAACTGTTTTTCCGAGTGGCTGGACCATTTTACATTCCATCAAGAATGTATGAGTGGTTCAGGGGCGCCCAGGTGGCTCCGTTGGTTGAACGCCAACTTCGTTTGGGTCATGGTCTCGCGGTTCGAGTTCCAGACCCGCGCTGTGCTCTATGCTGACAGCTCACAGCCTGGAGCCTGCTTCGGACACAGGACTGTGTCTCCCTCTCTCCCTGCCATTCCCCTTCGCCTGCTTGTGCTCTGTCTCTCTCTGTCTCCCAAAAATAAATAAACATTTAAAAAAATTTTTAAAAAATGTATGCGTGGTCCAGTTTCTCTGCATCCTTGCCAGCATTGATGTTGTCACTACTTTTTATTTTAGTTATTCTGATAGGTGTATAGTGATATCTTAGATAGTTTTAATTTGCAGTTCCCTAATAGCTAGTATGGTGAACTTCTTGTGTGTTTATTTGCATTTATCTTCTTTTTAAAAATTGTTTTTATTAAAAATTTTTAAGTTTATTTATTTGTCTTTATTAAAAATTTTTAAGTTTATTTACTTTTGAGAGACAGAGAGTGAGAGCAGGAGCAGGGGAGGAGCAGAGAGAGAGGGAGAGAGAAGATCCCAAACAGGCTCCACACTGTCAACATGGAGCCCAATGTGGGGCTTGGTCTCACAAACTGTAAAATCATTACCTGAACCAAAACCAAGAGTTGGATGCCTAACCAACTGAGCCACTTGGGTGCCTTTAAATTTATTTATTTATTTTGAGAGAGAGAGAGAGAGAGAGAGAGAGAAGAGAGAGAAAGATAATCCCAAGCAGATTCTGTGCTGTCAGTTCAGAGACAGATGAAGGGCTCGATCTCATGACGGTGAGATCATGACCTAAACTGAAATTAAGAGTTAGAAGCTCAACCAACTGAGCCACCCAGGCGCCCGTGTCTATCCTCTTTTGATAAAATATTTGTTTCTGTCTATTGCTCATTTTTTAATTGGGTCATTTAAAAAAAATGTTGATTTGTGAGAGCTCTTTATTTTATATACTAGTCCTTTGGTATGTGGGTTGCAAATCTTTTCACCCAGCCCATAGCTTATATTTTTATCCTTTCAACAGGATATTTCATGGAGCAAAAGTGTTTAATTTTTGATGAAGTTTGATTTTAATTTTTGCTTTTAAGGATCTTGCTTTTTGTGGCAAGTTTAAGAACTCTTTAGATATCTTTCTAGATACCAAAGATTTTCTCCTGTGTTTTTCAATGAAAGTTTTATGCTTTAAATTTAAGTCTGTGATCCATATTATGTACATTTTGCATGAGGTATAAGATTGGGTTGAGGTTCATCTTTTTACCTATGGATATCCAGCTGTTCCTCCACCATTTGTTGAAAAAACAATCCTTCTTCCATGGAATTGCTTTTGTACCTTTCTAAGTAATTAGTTGGATATATTTGTGTAAGGTTTTTCCAGGTTGTCTATTCTGTTCCATTGGTCTATGTCTTTCACTCCACCAAGACCACATTGTCTTGATTAGCTACATAATCATCTTCAAATTGGGTAGACTGATTAATCATACTTCTTAAAAAAATTTTTTTTAATGTTTATTTATTTTTGACAAAGAGTGAGAGCATGAGCGGGGGAGAGGCAGAGAGAGAGGGAGACACAGAATCCGAAGCAGGCTCCAGGCTCTGAGCTGTCAGCACAGAGCCCAATGCAGGGCTCAAACTCACAGACTGTGAGATCATGACCTGAGCCCAAGTTGGACGCTCAACCGACTGAGCCACCCAGGCACCCCAGCCATACTTCTTTCTAAAAATTGTTTTTAGTTATCTTAGTTTTTGCCTTATCATATATAATTTAGAGTAATCTAATTTATAATAACAAAAAATTCTTGCTTGGCTTCTGATAGAAACTAACCTTTGGATTGATTTTGGGAGAATTGGCATTTTTACTATATTGAGTTTTCTAATCCATGAACACATATGTCTTTCCTTTTATTTGGATCTTCTCCACACTAACTATCATTGTGTAGTCTTTAACATACAACTTCTGTACATGTTTTGTTAGATTTACATTTAATTTTGTTTAATGTTTATTTATTTTTGAGACAGAGAGAGAGAGAGAGAGAGAGAGTGGGGGAAGGGCAGAGAGAGAGGGGGACACAGAATCTGAAACAGGCTCCAGACTCTGAGCTGTCATCACAGAGCTTGATGTGGGGCTCAAACTCACGAACCATGAGATCATGACCTGAGCTGAAGTTGGACGCTTAACCGACTGAGCCACCCAGACGCCCCTAGATTTAGATTTAAATATCTTATATTTTGAGTGGTTATAAATAGTATTGTATTTTTAACTTCATCATCCATGTGTTCATTGCTAGTATATGCAATATGATTAATTTTTATGTTTACCTTGTATCCTTATTAGCTTTAGGATTTTTTTTTTTATTTCTTGGGTCTTTATATACAGAAAATCATGTCCTCTGCAAATAAGTATAGTTTTATTTCTTCCTTTCCAATCTGTATGCCTTTTATTTACTTTTCTTACCTTATTTAGTGGCTAGCACTTCTAGTGCCATGTTGAATGTGAGTGGACATCTTTGCCTTCTTTAAGTGGGAAAGGATTCAGTCTATCCTTACTAAATAACATATTGGCTGTAGGTTTTGTAGATGTTCTGTACTGTGTTTAGGAAGTTCTCTTCTATTCCTAGTTCTCTCGAAATTTTTACCATTAATAAGTGTTGAATTTTATCAACTGCTTTTTTGACACTGATAGATATGATTATGTGATTTTTTTTTTTACATTGATTTTCAAATATTGAGCAAACCTTCCTTACATCTTTGGAACAAATCCATTTGCTCATGGTGTGTAAATCTTTCTAGATATTGTTGAATTCTACTTGATTATATTTTGTTAAGGAATTTTGTGTCTACATTTTTAAGAGATAGTGGTCTGTAGTTTTCTTTTTTTATATTGCCTTTGTATGGTTTTGGTATCAGGGAAATACTAGCTTTATTAGATGAATTGGAAAATATTCTCTCCTCTTTTATTTTCTGTAAGAGATTATGTAGAATTACTATTAATTTTTCTTTAAATCTTTGGCAGAATGTCCAGTGAAACCATATAAACCTGGAGATTTATTTTTTTAAGAGTTTTAAAATTAGGAACTCTATTTCCTTAATAGTTTTAAAGCTATTCAAATTAGCTATTTCACATTGGGTTGGTAACAGAAGTTTGTGCTTTTCAGAGAATTAGTTCATTCCATCTAAGTCATCAGCTTTGTGTACAGAGTTATTCATAGTATTCTCTTATCTTTTTGATGTCTGCAGGGTCTGTAGTGCTATGCCCTGTCTCATTCCTGACATTGGTAATTTGTGCCTTCCCTTTTTTCGTTGTCAGCCTTGCTAATGCTTTGTGAATTTTATTGTTCTTTTCTAAGAACCAACTTTCTGTTTGGCTGATTTTCTCCCTTATTTTTCTGTTTTTAATTTCATCGATTTAGGTCCTTACCTTTATTATTTCTTTCCTTCTGATTGCTTTGGATTTATGTTGTCCTCCTTGTCTAGAGTCTTTTGATGGGAGTTTAGATGATTGATTTGAGACTTTTCCTCTTTTCTAGTGTCACCATTCAGAACTATAAATGTCCTTCTCAGCACTGTTTTAACTGTGACCCTCACATTTGGATATGGTGAATCTTTATTGTCACTCACTTGAATGTATGTTTTGATTTCTCTTGAGACATCCTCTTTGGTCTATCCCCATTTCGTGTTTTGTTTTTTTTTTTTTTTTAATGCACAATTCAGTGGCTTTTAGTGTATTTACAAGGTTATGCAACCATCACCACTATCTAATCTGAGACCATATACATTATCCAAAAAAAAAAAAAAAAACAACCCAAAAACAAAACCCAAAAAACAAAAAACAAACAAAAAACAAACAAAAAACAAACAAACAAACAAACAAACAAACAAACAAAACCAAACCCTACTTAGCAGCCATTGCTCATTCCTCCTCCCCTCAGACCCTGGCAACCACTGATCTTCTTTCTGTCTCTATGGATTTGCCTGTTCTGGACATTTCATGTAAACAGAATCATACAATCTGTGGCCTTTTTGGGTCTGGCTCCTTTCAGTTAACATATTATTTTCAAAGTTTATCCATGTTGCAACATGTATCAGTGCTTCATTACTTCTTTTGACCAAATAAGATTCTGTTGTATGGATATACCACATTTTGTTTATATATTAATCAGTTGATGGACATTTGAGTCTTTTCCACCCTTTGCCCATCATGAATAATATCTGCTATAAGCATTCCCACACATAAATGTTTTTGTGTGAACATGTATTTTCAATTCTCTTGGAAATATCCCTGGGATCATATGGTACCTGTGCTTAGTTTTTTTGAGGAATTAGCAACAGTTTTCCCAAACAGCTACCCTTCCATTCTGTTTTATAAATTTTTTTTTTGAATATTTTCTTTTTGGGCTTTTATTGCTTCACTTAAAAAATATGTTTAAATCTTATATTTATCTGAATTTTGTTTTGGAACTAGAGGTGAAATAGGAAAATAAGTAATTTCTTTTCCCAAGATGGCCACCTATCCATCTGAGCACAGTCTTTTCATCCCTAGTTTAAAATAACATATATACTTAATTCTCATGGGTAATTAAAATCTAATTTGGACTTCATGTATTTTGCTTCATTAATCTGATTGCCTACTTATGCCTTACCATATTGTTTTCATTATTTTGGTGTTCTTGTGAATTACACTTTTCAAAAAAGTTTCTGACCTTAATCTTACTTTATCCACTCTTCCTGATTTGGTTAGTTCATGTGATAGTAGGAATTCTTGGAAGGATTCACTTCTATCTCTGAAAAACTCAACAGAAAAAATTTCCAGGGTGAAAGGATCATGATGTCACTGGCTTTGCTGGAGAAGTTATGAAACATAATGTTAATTTATGTGTCAGCTATTTTTAGCCCAAGATATTTCCTGGTTTTTGCCTCATCAATTTACCATCTGTGTGGTGGGGATCTGGATAAGGGTGGTACATCTGGATTTGAAAAGTATATCTTACTTTTTTTCTCACTCTGGACATTAGGCTAATGATTCTAAATTTTGTTTACTTCGACTTGATTTAGATTCATGGTTTGAGGGGATTATTTTAATTCAGGACTCAATTCTCTGCAAATGATGAAACCAACTCTATGAAAAGAAGTACATGCAATTTAATAAACATTTACCTAAATAACAATAACAGTAATTTAATAATAGCATTCAATACTGCTTAGCTGGTACATGCTGACTTGTATAAAGATTATAACCTGGATTCTATAAGTGTGGTCCCTCCACTCTCTTTTGAGAAGCAACTTGGAGCCATTATTGGTTCTTAAGCAAGCCAATTATTTAAGGAAGTCATTATATTTTACAAAAAAAAATCTGACAATTGTACATTAAAGAGATGTAATGGGAGAGATGGCTAGATATAGGAAGGGCCCTTAAAATAGTTATAGGAGCAAAATGCTTTATGGCCTGGTGGTGGTAGTAGGAAAAGCAGGCTTGAAAAATAACACAAAAGGAAACTCGGAGGCAGAATCAAAGGAACTTGATAATTTGAATTATTCGCAACTTGGGATATAGTCCATGGAGATGTTAGCAATGGTTTCTTCAAAATTTAACTCTTCTAGGAGGCCTGTTTACATAAGTGTTGCTTAACTCTGTTTTGTTGTTGTTGTTGTTGTTGTTGTTGTTGTTGTTTTTGCCTGTGCTTTATTGCTTTCTACTTTCAAATTTATAATGACTTTTTACACTGCAGTATGCTGAGGCTTTCACAAAATGTCAGGTTGCCTCATGCTTGTGTGTGGTTTCTATGTACTAGTATATATGTTCCTCAGTGGTAGGGATTGTTTTCTTATTTCATTGTATTCTGTGGGATCTGATGCTGGTGTCTGCCTACAATGGGGTTTTAATAAATACTGTTGACTGATAGGGTGACCTAAAGGGGAAAGAGAGTGTAAGATGGGGGGAACTGGTATAACACAAGAAGATTCAGGAAAATAGGCCAGATTCCCATGTTTCTTTCTGATGACAAAAGTGGAAATAATCAAAGGAGACCCCCTGTGTGAAGTGGATTCTTCTAGAGCAGACCACCCTGCCATTTAATCAAATCTGGTCAGTGTCCCAGGGAGCCTTTTCTTCAGGCTACAGCCTCGTGCACAGCACTGGGCCAAGAGCCTCCCACAGTCTTCATTAACACACGGGCAGCACACACACACCAATTGGTCAAAAAAGAGCGACTGTATGAGAAAAAAACTATACCAAGCAAAGGAGACTGTTTATATGTTTCAGTTTCTCAGCATCTGTGGCTGTCATCTGTTTTCAGTTTGGTGATTTTTATTAAGGCAAAGTGGCACATGCTGTCATAGGAACTGCTCCAGCTCACGCTCCCCAGCAGGTCACCGGGTATCCCCTGGTGTGCTGAGACATGATATGTTTTTGCCAGTGAATGAGGTGGAGGGAAAACTCTGCTCAGCCTCAGTATCTGATGCAACACGGAAACAGACAAGCCGTAGGCAGACGTGAAATGCACAGAACAATTACTCCATTTAATTTTGCCCATTAGTTTCACAAATAATTATTAAGTACTCTTAGTTACTCACAGTGATTTTATTTCCCTATGGAGGTTAAAATTGTTGACTTGCTATCAGGGGAGTGAGGTTTGAGCTGTGATCTTCTCTTGTGGTCCATTCGCATGCCTGGTCTGTTCCCCCATGACCCAATCTGCATCTGGGACCAAGCTACCTGGATTTGGGAATATGGCCAATAGTTAGAGAAGAGAAGAAAGCTAACTGGTCCATATCACAACAAAATCAGTGGTTCTGAGCTTCTTTAGCACCAACTAAGTGAACTGACCACGTTGATTTGGAAGTGGAGCTTGGCCACCAAACTTGGTCTCTGGCAAACTCTGGGGCTAATTTACATTTTAATATGCTTTGAAGGAGTATCTGGTAGTCGTTGTGACAATATATGTGGATCTTTTCTCAAGGATATCTCACTAGATGATAGTGAAGGAGAAAGTAATGTCACAAACACGTTTTCCTAGAGTAAGAACTGTGACTGATTTCACTGACTTTGAGAGTGAACATGATGTCTGCCCAATGCTGAGAAAATGAGGAGAAAACAAAAGGGGTCTGACACTGGAGATTCCTAGATATTTGGCACTCTCCCTTGCTACACTGCAAGCCATGAGGCAACATAATATTGTCAGAATATGGGCAATGGATGGTTTTAGACAGAGACCAGCAGGGTCCCTTTAATGATGATAATTCTGCTCTGGAAAGATGGGTTAGGTAGCTTGTCCTGAGTTGCTTCCTCTTAAAAGCAAGCAGATGCCCTCTTGCAGGTGTCTGAGAAATTGTATCATAGCCCTTCCATTGTGGCTCTGACAATGAGTTTCATAAGACTTTTGGACTCTAAATGCTGAAGCTCTTCTAGAGACTTCCTGTATTTGGCTCAGATTCTTCACCTGAAGACTGTGACTCCACTATTTCCTTGATATTCATAGTGACCTACCCAACTCACTTGCCTGATCCTGCTATGTCTATCATCACTAGTTCATTTGACCACAGGCAAAGACTTAATTTCTCTGTAACTCATGGGAAAAAAAGACTGTCCTTCAGGAGGCAGGGAAAGCAATCAGGATTGAAACTTTTAGTTGTACATGGTTGTAGCATAGATAAAATAATATGCATACTGAGTAGTCTGCCAAGATCCCCTTTTCAGGGCTGATGTACTGAACCCAAGCTCATGGGAATAAGCTGATGGCTTGAAGCTGCTCTCCTCACCAGGAATGGCCCTCAGCAGTAGAGAACTATCTCATCTAAGGTGATATCTCCTTTCAATGTGTGACCTAAAACCAGTGCTTGGCTTCTGAAGGTGTCTGTAAGCCTGTCCCCCATGCCTCATTTTGGAACAACTCTGAAAGGCCATCCCATCTTTAGAGCTCTCAGTAGAATCTGCTGAAACTCAGTTGCAACTTTACCTTGATAGGCTTCTCCTTGTGTTCAATCCTACCTTTTTCACTTCCTGACAGGTGTCTTTTCTAAGAACATTTCTCAAAAAGTCTTCTGCATGCAACATTTCATTTCCAAAGTCTGTTTCTAAGGGAAATCAGTTGAAGATAGTTGTTACCAGGAATGATCATAAGAAATAGACTCTAAGAGAAGAAAAGAATCATTTTTAGGTTGAATGGCAAGAGGCCTCCATTACTTTTGCAGGAATATAATATAATATAATATAATATAATATAATATAATATAATATAACATAATATAATATAATATAATATATATTCCCTACAATGATATACTGGTGTAACTGTTAAAACTTTCACTAGAGGTAAACTGAATTGAGATGTGTTGGGAGGAGATATATTCCTGGAAATGAGAAATATGCTGAAAGTCTAGGGACTTTGGAATTGGATGAGTGTTGCTGAGCACCACTGATTCATCAAAGAGGGATAATGACAGGCTTAGAGTGATTAATTACCAATTCAAGGCAGAATGTGAAAATTAGAGGGCCCCTTTGGCACCATTTAAGGAAATTAATCTCTTGCAGTTGAAGGGAAGACAGAGAGGAGGACCGGTTCAGAACTTAATTGTAAGAGTTGTGGAGCTTCAGAGAAGGTGGAACTCCCATCCTGGCAGTCCTCCTAAGCCAATGTCAGGGCCTAGGAAAGGAATGGGTTCCTGAAACTTGGGCTGAGGATATCTTGGTAAATGCAACTGTGAACTTTGAGATCTCCTACTCCTATAGGAGTTGCCCTTGGTAGCATGGAACTGCCCAGTCAAGGTTATGTTCCCTCTTAGAGGGTGGTCTGGCTTAAGTGGACATCGAAAATCCAGCCCCTTGCCTCAGTTTAGGATAACTGTGAAGGAATTTTTGCTCCAAAGTTTCTCAGATGAGAAGCTAAAGTCTCAACTGTTACTTCATTGTGGATCAGCTTCTCTCTCTGTATGATCCCAGTCTCCTTTTTTCCTTATAGGTGTGTCTTCTGAAAACACTCCCCAGTAAACCTTTTGCGTGCAATTCTCCATCTCAAAATCTGTTTCCAAGGAACCCAAATGAAGACAATACAGAAAGCTCTCAGCACTCTGTTGGTGCATAGAGGACACACAATAAGCGTGTGTCCACATTTTATTCCATGATTTATTTTTTACTTGAAACCACAGCCCATTGTCGGTAATCTCATAAACATTTATCAAATAGTCATAGTGTAATGGATCCTGGTATGAGGGAAGGATAGGAATGTGGTAAGCTATCACAAATTCCAGAGTCTCACAGGCCACAGCAGTGAAGAACCATAGTCCTGAGCACCCTTCATGGGGCAGGTATTTTACTATTTACATTGCATACATTGCCTATTTGATCCTCTAATGTGGGTATGATTCTTCCCTTGTGATAAAGAAACTGATGCTCAAGAGGAGAGAATCTGTCCACTTTCCAGTATGCCATTTTGCCTCCTCAAAGTCCTCTCATTTCACAATAATGCTATTTTCCTGGCAGCAAGTCATTGCCCAGTAACCCACCACCTACAGTGAACAGTCCAGATATCCTGCTCCATAATGTTTAGTGATCTTCAAAGAGGAGGTACACAGTACTGCACCCTGAATCCAAACTCCTAACATAGAACAGAAAAGCAAGAGAGTGAGCTGTTCTTCTTAATATCTAACTTTAATAAAGACAACCATGATATCAGATAATCAAACATTTTTTGGTAGGGGATGGAGTGAGGGTTTGGAATTAATATTTTCTAAGTTTTTTTGGCTGAACCTAAAGGAATGGTGTAATTACTTATAGCAACAGTTGTTAGCAAGGACATATGGAAGGATTAACTGCAAGAATCTTAGTTTGTTTCAACATGGTCTTCCCTAGAGAATTTACCAGTTTCTTCCTGTCTTTTCACTACATCAAAGTCGGATGGGCAATATTTCCCTCAGTAACAGGAGTCTAGAGAGCCACTGGAAGATATAAATGTGTTTTGTTTTGTGACTTACAGCAGTCAAGGAACTGCAGAAAGAGAGAGAGACAGAGATGACAGAGAGAGAGTGCAGGGAGGGGAAGGCAACTGAGGGAAGGGGAGGGAGAGAAAAAGAGATCCAGTAGAGGGAAAATGAAGTCCTCTCCTTCTCTCTCCCATGCCAAATGGGTATGTGCGGCTGCTAGGAGCATTTGGCAGACTGGCACAGTCAGCAACAACAGCAAGAGAGCTGTGGCTCCAGGCCAGCGGGAGGCTGGCTGTGTGGCAGACGGGGGTCTGAGCATGGGTGAGGAGCTGGCAGAGGTGGAAAGTACTGGAGGCAGATTGTTGGAGCTAGCACAGAGACTTGGCAATCAAAGTTTAATATCTGTATGGTAAAGAATGAGTTACTGAAAATCCTCTTGAAACTGCTATTGGATTTTGAGATGAATGTGTTTTGGTACCTTTGCTAAAATGAAAAAAGATTTCATATTATAGGGCCATACATTTGTGGTCCATGTCATGTGTCTGCTGCATGGACAGCTCTGTTTTCAGTAAAGCAGAAGGGTCTGGAGCCCACCTCCCTTTTCCAGCTCATCTTCCTCTGGTATATGTGGATAAGATGGTCCGGTCACTTCTGCCTCCACTCTGCCTTCATCTTGTCAATGAACCCCTGACTTTTGCTGCCTTTGCCACTCCTGAAACTTGGGACAATCCCTCTCTTGCTTTGTTCCCCATGGTGTTGCTGCTACAAGGCTTTGTGTGTAGCAGCTTTCGTGGAAAGTCTGGGGGAAAAGGAGAGAGGGCACAAAATAGGCAATATCTTGAAACACCTCAGAGCATGCTCTTGTCTGGGACCTTTGCCCACTGCTGTAGGGCTGGACCTTTTCTGCCGTGAATTCTTGTAATGCCCTCTTCTTCTTCTTGTTCCTGGTCTGAATTGCAGTTCCTCTCGACTCCTCTATCCTCAAGCGCTGCAATCCAACATTAGGCTTAGGCTCCCTGCTTTCACCATGGCCTGTCTTTCTTTGGATCTGGGACTCTGATGAGTCCCAAAGCCCCTCTTCCCTGGTTAGGTTTTGGTAGAAACATGTAAGCCACCCATAAGCAGGTTCCTTACTCTCAGAGTGAAACGTGAGTCCTTGATTTCTAATTCCTCACTTGACGTTTCCTCTGTTCACTTTTCTTTCTCCATTTCTGGGACCTCCAGCTTACATCAAGCTAATCTCTATGGCTCTGTGCTAGGGACATCAGTTCCTCTGTGAGCAAAAAGGCAGGTCTTTGATCTAGAATCTCTTCTTTCAACATCTAACCCAGAGCCTAGAAAAATAAAATAAAATAAAATAAAATAAAATAAAATAAAATAAAATAAAATAAAATAAAATAAAAAATATATATTTGGAAGATTGTTCATTTTAGTTCAGTTTGTGGTAGAAAAAAGTAGAAGAGAATTTAACTGTCTGTCAATACAGGGATGACTGACTAGATTATGGTCTGTAATATGCAACCACTAAAAACAATGAAGATCCTCTCTGCTTATCTCATATAATGTCAATGATTTATTGTAAACTGAAAAAACACTTTCTGAATAAAAAAGTAGAATATGATAAAAAAAAAAACAACACCTGTCTCCTTTTCTCTCTCTCAGAATATAGAGGTATCTTGATAAACAGGAAAAAATCAGAAAAGGAAGGCCTCAAACTGCTTCTAGGTGGAGGAGTGGGAGAAGTGTGACTTAATATCTTACTTTATATAATTTTTTTGTGCAATGATTAAGTTGTGGAATTATGAATGTCTTTTTTTAAGTAAAAACATTTTTAAATATAGTATAATATGAAGACAACTGATAAAATGAAGGAAGCAGGTTAGATATTTTATGAATATTTTCAAGTTTTATTATTCTGAAAATATGTATCTCAATGTGAGGAACAAATAATATTTTAAAACCATAAAGTGCTTAAAATAATTTCTGGACTATATTAAGCACTTATAACATGCAACTCTTATCCAAAAATGTAATTGTAACATTTAGAGTATCCTATTATTTTTTTATATTCTTTGTAAAAAAATGTTTTAATGTTTATTTTTGAGAGAGAGAGAGACAGAGTGTGAGATGGGGAGGGGCAGAGAGAGAGGGAGACGCAGAATCTGAAGCAGGATCCAGGCTCTGAGCTCTCAGCACATGGGCACAACATGGGGCTCGAACCCATGAACCATGAGATCATGACCTGAGCTGAAGTCAGATGCTTAACCAACTGAGCCACCCAGGCACCCCATATTCTTTTTTATTGTTATGATGTTTGAAGATGTTTACTGATTTAAAAGTATTAGTTAAATTAATTTTTTTCTCTAGAAACTTTAATTCCTTAACAAATAATTAAATGTATGTTTAAATAAATCATTTTTTCTTGATTTGTTTAGTATCTAGCTGAGCATATACATGGTATTTAACAATGTTTCCACCAGCAAACTAACCACACATTTCTGTGATAAAGATGGGGGAAAAGAAACAACTCTTATCCCTTGATCTATAGGTCAAGAGTCTCATGTTGTTTTTACCACTGATAGTAGCCTTACTGCATGAGGATTGGAGCTTTTGTGCACCTGCTAATGTCCCTCATGTCCCACTCAAAACCACTACTTTTAACAGATAAGTAAATGGGTATGAGAAGAGAGATAGGACTAATCTTTCAAGGATATATCCATCAATGAAGTCATTGACTCTACTACAGGTCTTTTTTTTCTCACATTCTTTGGCCACCAAACTGTCCAGCTGTGATCTGACATGAATGTAATCCCAGGTATCACTCTCTGACACATGCTGTTGAATACAGTCTTCCAGCATATTAAAAAAAAATACTAGATCTGGTTCTTTCAGAAACTGAAATAGCTCTTTCAGATCAAGACAAGAGTCTACTTATTCCTCAGAGGCAGTAATTCAGTTGTAGTTGTCCTGGTGGCCTAAAAAAGTCAATGCTGATTCCAGAGGTGCCTGATTTGTTCCCAAGATGTAGTTTATGTACCAGGAAAATCTAATTTGGTGAGTCTTTGTTCTGTGAAGCTCAAAAGCAGGTCAAAAATTGAGAATTCAGCATATGACCTTGGAATTTGTGGTAAAGATGCAATACCACTCACAATGGAAATAATAAAGCCTCCACATTCTGGAAGAGATTTTTTGGTGCATATTTCTTCTTGTTCAATTTTGCAACCCTTGATCTAGGGAAGAGCTTCTCTAACACGAGGCTGCTGCCAGTGTAACAATTCATTCCCACAATATCTAATGTAACTCAATCGCCGTGTGACAGTTGCTGAAGAAAGGACTGATAAAAATGACCCACGCCAAAAACCTCTTTTACTTCTACAGCATGTCTCTTTCCCTACATTTATTCTCTTGTCATGTTTGTTTTCAATTTGTCCAGGAAATGTTAGAGATTTGGAGTTACATGCGTATTATCACACAAGTAGGGAATATTCTCATTTCTTACCTTGCCAAAATGACTAACAAAGGACAAACCAATAGAAGATGAAAAAGTTGTATTTTGTCACCAGGGAGTCTTCTCTCTGGGACCCCCCCCCCCCACTCTAATCTCCTCCATTACCCAACTCCTTACTTGGTTAGCCTTGATTTTAGTATTGCAGGGTTTTGTTAGTTAAGAGATGGTGGTTTTGTGTGTGTGTGTGTGTGTGTGTGTGTGTGTGTGTGTGTGCATTATGCATTATAAGGAAGTATGAAAAGATACAGAATGTGAGGTCCTTGCTCTTAGAATGCCCATAAACAAAAGTGTTCCATATCCTTTAATCTTTCTCTTTTGAAGATTTTAAGGATAGTCTCTCAACTTTCCTCCTCTCTTTTGTGGGTCTGCATTGGGGGACAGTGAGATGATCACATTATTTCATTTCAGGAAAATGTGGAAGAACTCAGAAGCATTTAAAATATTAATTAGCAGCAGCCATGCATGAATTAGGCAGAATCTCAAATGCTCTTGGGACTAAGAGTTTGGATAGTAGGGAATTTTGACCAGCATGGTCAATAAGGGAGAGCTGGTAACTTATTTTAAGCTAGAAAACCCCAAATTAAGCTTCTCTTAGTTTTGTCACTAGACTGTATGCTGAGAAAGTGGATTTCTGAGCCAGGTGGTTCTCCACAGTGGACAGTCAACAGTGTTTAGCAACCTGAACTTTCCATAACTCCAGTGATACGCTGGGATGCGTCAGCCAGGAAGCTGGGATACTAAGATCCAGGACATTCAGGACTAGCAGGTGCTGAGGAGGACACTAGGTTGAGGATGTGGTTCTTAGCCCTTCAGCTACCTCAGTAGTACATAAACCACAGTACATCAGTTTCCTGCTCTGTAGGCCAGAGAACATATGAATGTAAATGTTTTCTCTACCTCCTACTTCACTTTTCCATGGCTTGTGTCCACTTGATTACTGTCCTCCAGGTAGTGATGCTGTACTTAGGCTTCCAAAATAAATATATTTTTCTACCTCCCAGGAAAGGGGAGATCCATACAACTCTTTGATTCCCTAATGGTGCCTGGCATGTAGTAGGTGCTCAAAAATATACCTGCTGATTAAATCAATATTTGATTAAATGAAATACAGAGAAAGAAACTAACTCCTGTAGATCTCAGACAGTCATCATTTCCTTTAGATGAGCAGAGATTCAGTCTCCATTTATTCTCATAGTCTGCATCAGTTTCCTTTTCTTACTTAAACTTGCTGGTTAGTGATGATGCTTTGAATTAGTAAGGAGATTGATGAAGGAATGGTGAACCCTGTCACATTTAGGTTTATTGAATATTGCAAATTGCTTTGAGTTCAGAAAAACCGAGACCATGTTTGGCAAAGTACTTTCTTCTCAATGATTTAAAAGCATGTGGATTTAGGATGGAAATTTAATCTGCATGTTCATTTACACGTAACTCATCAAAATATTTTAAGTAGCCCTTTGAAGACTTCAGAGCCTTTTCAATCCATTTTATGGAAACATTTCAAGTGTTTCTGGGGTTTTCATGAAAATCTGTGTTTTGCTAAGATCAAGCATACTAGATGTAATGCACCCTCTCATTCCAAAATATTTCATATTGACCTAAATCTCATAGTCTATATTCATGAGTTCTGTTGGATGCCAACCCATTTCTTCATAGAGAGAGGGACAAATAACTGAAACTCGAAAAGAAGAAAAAATATCATCAACCTTTGATGGACAAAAGCTAGACATAGTCTTTGATGGCATTGTAATGGAGAATAAAAGTGAGCGATTCAAACTGGCCAAAAGGAAAAAAAGAATTCAATTTGGTTTGAGAACAACTAGTGTCTCTAGTAGTCCATAAAACTCAACATGGCCAGAAACATTTATTTAGTTTCAGTTAGAGCTATAAAACTTTGACACATTTTTGTCAGAGAGTGGGTGCTTGTGCTTGCTTTTTGGTTAGGAGGTTGCTACAGTAGTGGAAGACAGAACTGAAGGAAGCCTGCTTTAGATAGTTACTGCAGTGGTCTAGGTGATGAGGTGGAAAGGCAGGCATAGATTCAAGAAATATTTCAAAAGTCAATTGGCAGGACTGGAGAATGATTGGCTAGCTTGGATCACTTGGGGGTTGGTAGTGATAGTGAGTGAGAAAAGGAATATGGGAAGAAGAGAGAGATGGTGAACTCCACTATAGATGTGTTGATTCTGACATGTAAGTTGAGATATTGAAATATAAGGAGGTATTGGACTTATGATTCTGAAGATGTGGGGAGAGATCTGGGATGGATAAAAATTTGTGAGTTACCAGCTTATTATAGCTAGGCAATCATAGGTGAGAGGTGAGTAAGCTCACTTGTGAAGATTAGGAGACCAAGTTTACAGTTTTTAAGATGGATGCTTATGTATGTATGAGGTTATATGCTTTCATTTTCTCAAGTTGTAGACAATGTGGTTGGCCAATAATTAGAAATATGAGCACACTTGAAATATGAGAAATCTTGAGGAGAATAGTCAGTAGTAAATATATATTGATATGGGATAAAACATACATGGTATATTTACTCAGGGAAGAAAGGGTTTACTGTCCCAGCACTGATAAAATGTCTTGAATTAGACATTTGCAGCGATTTCATTTGCAAGTGGCAAAAAAGCCAACCAAGGCTTGAGAAAAAAAACAAAGCATATTTATTAGTCTACATGGTTAGACATCAAACAGTGTCCTCAGAAATTTTCAGGCTCTTTCCCCTTCTCAGTTGCTTTACCCTAAAGAAGGTGGTTCGGTGTGGTATCAGCAGACCCACACTTTTATTCTTTTTGGAAAGATGAGATTGAGCTTGAGATGCTGGAATTTATTTAAAACTTCTGATATGGGACACTTCTGAAGGATACCATATTACACAGTGTGGCCATGCAAACTATTCCAGTAAGGTAGAGATGGATGTATTGCGTATGGAGGAAACCAGGGAAGAATGTGGCCAGGGCTAGGGAATCCTCACAAAGACACATTCAAGATGATGTTGGGGTTGGGTAAGAAGGACCACTTTGAACTACATGCCACTTTTCCATGAATGAAAGGGAGTGACTGGGAAGTTTCTAGATGACAGTAACAAGAGAAAAAATAAAGGTAAATACTATAAATAGATGGTTTAAAGCAGATAGTTATTTTCCTCCCAGTGAAGACAAGGACTATAATTGGGGAGGCACTAGGACTTAGGAGAAGCCCTACTCACTTTCACGTGATGGAAATCCAAAGCCAATTATTTCAGACCAAGAAAAATTTATTGGTAAATAAATAAATGGGTGACTAGAGTTAAGGATGTCCCCACCAATGGCACTGTCCTTTTTGCCACTCTGCCACTCATTTTGCCACTTATTTTGCATCTCTTCACCTTTAGACTTCCATTCTGAAAAATGTCACAGCTCATATTGTTCAGCTTTGCCATGCAAGAACACTCCCTTATCCCTCAGCTCTAATATGAAAATTTTCAGAGAACTCTGGCACAGCCCAGTTACGTATGCATTGTTGGCTCTAATACTATGGCTAGTAATGTGGGAGGCTGTGATTGGTCCATTTGGGATCAAGAGTCCAGCTCCGGACCAATCACTGTGCCTACGGAGGTGGGACCTGAAGTACTGTTTTCAGAATAAAACAGGTTCTTACTATGACCTGTAGGCCTTACTCATCAGATGTTCTGCTAGACCTTCAACTGTGTCCCCATTTGTGCCACACAAATCTCTTGCCCTTCTTTGATGACATCGAATGTGCTTCTGGATCAACATCTCTGCCTCTGATGTTCCACAGAAATGCTTTCTTTCCAGATGCCTGTGTGATTAAATTCCCCACTACATTCAGGTCTCAATTTGCATATCACCTCCCAGAGAGGCCTTCCTTGACCACTCTATCCAAAACAGTGCTCCCTGTCCATCTACTCTCTAGCTTCTCCTAACATTTGTTACCTCCTGACGTCTTAAGTGTTTGTTCATTTTGCCTCCCCAGAGAGAACAGCAGCCCATAGGAGTAAAGATTTTTGTCTGTTTGGTTTATTACTGTATATTCAGCACCTTGAATGCTGCCTGATCCCTTCTGCCTCAAAGTGGGAGAACTCTCTAGCAAGATTTAAACAGCAGAGCTTATCTGCCCACAGTCAGGCAAGTACCACACCCTTGTTCAGCAAACCCCCTTCTCTGGCCTGTTTCATTCCTTCCCTTATAAGAGTTTCCTGAGAATGTCCCCACAATAAGTCAGGTATAATGGAGTCTCTGGCTCAGGTCCTACTTATAGGAAACTTTACTTAATACATCTATATTAAAGTTACCTGTTATATATATAATCAACTACATTTTTTTAACTTTTGTTTTATTTTAGAGAGAGAGAATGCAAACAAGGGAGAGAGGTGGGGCGGGAGAGACAGAGAGAGAGAGAGAGAGAGACAGAGAATCCCAAGCAGGCTCCATGCTCAGTGCGGACTCCCATGCAGGGCTCAATGCCAGGACTCTGGAATCATGGCCTGAACCAAAATCAAGAGTCGGATGCTCAACTGACTGAGCTACTCAGGCGCCCCTCAACTCAAAATTTTAAAGTAAGGCCTTCTACTCAATAAGTAGGTACATAATGAAATTTCCTAAAATAAATGATGAAGATGAAGCCTCTTTTCGAATGATAAGGTTGGGATAGGAATATGCCAGAAGACAAGGGTGGTGCTGATCTGTGCAAAAAAAAAATAATCCAAGTCTTCTACTGACCCCCTTCACCTGATCCATGGAGCATGGGAGACTGCATAGAAGCATCTGCCCTAGCTGTGTCTGGAAGAAAAGCCCAGGTTAGTTAAGGCAAGGGAGTAAAGGAAATGAGCATTCAGTAAAGAGGTAAAGAGTATAAAGAGGTTTGTTCATCTTGGCATGGAGGATCCAGCAGGAAGAATGGGAAGGTCTGGAAGATTAGAGAGAAGATAGAAGACAGGAGGGGAAGCAGAGGACAGTATGGAGATGGGACTTTGAAGAGAAGAGATTTCGAGGGGGTGTTATGTTTGGAGTAGTAACAAGGCATGACAGGGAAGAGGTGGTATTAATTCCAAATGGCTTTTTTTCTGGGCCTATAAGCAATAGAGTCAGCCTCGTTTGGGGCTGGGGTGGGCTGAGATGGCTGTGAGCCAGCAGTCTTGGCCTCCTGGTGTCTGAGTCACAGCTTGAGGCAGGGTCTGTGCAGGCAGACTCTGAGGACAGGTGGGCCCACGGTCCCTGGGAGGAAAGACTGAGAAGCCTGTCTTTGGATTGAATGTTACTAGATTTTGCCCCATATTTTAAATATAGAAGATTAAATAAAAATTAAAAATATCATTAGAACTAGCTTATTGGCACTAAATAGAAGCAATTTTCAATCCTTCATATTATGGGGTTTTATTACTATGATCTAACAATTCTTTACCTAGAATTTAGAATTTACTTCAGAAAACTAACAAAATTTTTGAAAATTCATGCAAAATTTTGTGTACATGTGTTTTTGTACCTATTTATGGGAGAGGATCCTTAACTTTCACCAAATTCTTAGAAACTTCCAGAATTCCAAATGATTAAAAACCATTGTTCTAACCTCAACAGATGAACACGCCTCTCCCCTGGTTCTCTGGAAGATTTGATGTTAGTTCCATTTCTCTGGCTACTTGGTTAACATTGTTTTAGAATAGCTGAATATGTACAGATTTACCCTGTTATATATGTTTCATTTGGGATATTATTAAGTTATTTTGCATTACTTCCTAATCAGTGGCTTGATGATGGAGAGAAGCATTCTGCACTTGATTGGGTAATGATAAGACTCTATTTAAAATTTTCAGTAGATAAAACATAAAGGAAGAAACTCTAATTCAGTTGTCTCAGTGAAGTTGCCCAAAGGGAGCTCCTCAGACAGGGTTTCATTCCTATGTGAATCCAGTCTTAGGGAAACTCTTGTGAGGGAGAGTGTGGAGCAAGTTAAGGAAGGGGAAGGAGAAAAAAGCCAGGCAAGGAGGTGATCCTTGATCTGACTGTGGGAAGTTTAAATCTCAATGCAGGGTTGCCCCACCTTGACACAAAGGGACCAGCCTTTCTCATCTTCCTATCAGTATTGGTCCTGGGAATGAGGAGGAAGGTTGTGGGTGTAATAATAGTGGGGAAGGTGGTGATGGCTGTGATGGCAGTGACGATGGTGGCCATTGTGAAGGAGGTGATGGCGGTAAGAATTGTGGCTGTGGTGAAGGCGGTGATGGCAATGATGGTGGCTGTGGTGAAGGCGATGTAGGCAGTGACATGGTGATGGGGGTGATGTGACCTCCCTACGCTTCCTAGTGAAGTGGCACCAGAAAGCCCAAGGCAAGTGTCTGGAGACTATAACAGAGGTCAGTCTTTACCTCACCACTGGCAGCAGCTGAGGGAATGGGCACCCTGGCCGGTAACGGCAATTTGGGAGAGTCACCAACAGCACCCGCTAACAACATTTAATTCTTTCTGTGTTTAACTATAATATGTCTCTGAAAATTTTGAAAGTCAATAAATGATCAAATACATATTGAGAGTCTATTATGTGCAAGATATTTTAAATTTAATAAAAATGTCCTCTTAGTAGAAGTATGACTATCATTTGTTAAACTGTTGAAAGTTAACGATCTCATTTTAAGTCATCTTTTGGTCTCTCTGGGCTGTGTGCTGTGCTGACAAAAGCGATAAGTATTAAAAGGGGCTGGTGTGCTTTGGTAAAATTGTGCATATTCTATCTGAGAAATCCCTGCCTTAGGCTTCAATTTATCGAGGACAATGGTTTGTAAATTTTAGCATGCATCAAAATCACCTAGAGGGCTTTTCAAAACCTGGGTTTCAGTCTCCCCCCCCCCCCCCAACCACCCTGGTTTCTGGTTCAGTAGGGTCTGGGATGGGGCTGGAGACTTTGAGTTGCTAATATGTTCCTAGATGCTGCTGCTCCTGATTGTCTCTCTATATTAGCGCTCCAGCAATGACATAGCTCTTATTTCAAGCTATCAAAGACATTTGAGACAGTCTCTTCTTAGTTCTACTTGTAGACACTCACACACACTCACACACACACACACACACACACACACGCACGCACACAGTGACAGTTTACTTAGTTGTACTTGTTTATTGTTGTGTGCTTAAGTTTACAAGCTCTATCCAGGTGGGCATTGCAGAGACAATTAGAAAACTGAATAGTTTTCCTGAGGGTAACATAAAGATTTAGATCAGCACCATAGAATGAAATATGATGCAAGCCACATATGTAATTTAAACATTTCCAGTAGGCACATTAAAAAAAAATTTAAAAAAGGGCACCTGGGTGGCTCAGTCGGTTGAGCATCGGTCTCTTGATTTTGGCTCAGGCCTTGATCCCAGAGTTATGGGATTGAGCCCCATATTGGGCTCTGCGCTGAATATGGATCCTGCTTGGGATTCTCTTTCTCCCTCTCTCTCTCTGCCCTTCCCCTGTTCACGTGCACTCTTTTTCTCTCTCTCTCAAAACAAATAAGCATTTTAAAGAGAGAAAGAAAGAAAAAAGAAAATGGTGAAATTAGCTTAAAAATGTATTTCATTTTATACAAGAAACCAAAATATTACCATTTTAACGTGTATAAAATTAGTGATTTATTTTGTATTCTTCTTTTTGAAACTAGCTCTTAGAAGTCGGGTGTATTGTGCATCACAATTTTTTACTAGCCACTTTTCAAATGCTTAATATCCACCCATAGGTAGTGGCTACTATACTGAACAGTGCAGAATATGGTCTGCTTTTGCCAGAATTATTTAACTTGTGATCTGGTTAATTCAAGAAAAAGTGTGATTTCTCTCTTTTGTTGTCTAAATTATCCAATTTTCATTTGGTAGGTAGAAATCTGCTCTTTAAGGTCTTAACAATGTGCAGTAATAATAAGAGGTCCACAAAGGCTGCTGAGGATACCAAAGAGTCTCTGAGTGTGTTTACCTACAGAATGCAAGGGAGAAGTGGCATTTTTCAAAATAAATTTATGATTTTGATAAATGAGTCAGGAGCCCTTTGTCATTAAGGACACAATGCTTCCCAATAATTGCAAATTTTGAGTCAATCCAGTGTACCAGGGGAAGACAAGATCGCCTACTTTACTATAGCCATTCTACCAGCCTGAGGGGGTAACAAGGCAAGTCTGAGGACTCCATCACACATGGAAGCAAGCCAATGGGAAGCTGTCAAAGGTTGGTTCCAATTAGTCTGAGGTTAGCTAGAGGTGTAGCCTCATTTCTGACTACTGGCAGGGTGCTAAAACTCATGTAATGCAAATGAAAAAAATAATGAAAGACAATTTATATGTATAGGGCTTCCTAGAAAATGCCTTGATATGTGTTATTTCTCCCTTTGACTTGGTGTCTGGAGGTAGGTAGCATTTGTATTCTTTGTCCCCCATTCTACAGATCACTGTGGACAATGACTTGCCCCTGGTTGCATGGTTACTGGTGCATGAGCCCGGATTTGAATCCATGCTCTGATTGTCACCTAGTCCCATTGCACCCAGACACTGCCTGTGAAATACATGTAATGTGGGTGCCTGGAGCTGTGAGAGACGGAGAAAGCAAGACCTCAAGTCATTTTTACAATTGAATGATGTCAGATATTTCCTAGCATTTAAACAGTTTCTTTTTCTGGTAAACTGTAAGTGGAAGGACCTTCCAGTACTCTGACTTAACCTCTGGAAACTTGAAAAATTCTGGACCTTATATTGATGCTGATAATACACATATATGTTCTTTTCTGAGCTTTCCCAAAAGCCCCTAATGTGAAGACCAAGCAGCTGAGAAATTGTCACTTGGCCTGCTTTTGGCAGAGCTTACCCACTCCTACTTACCTGGGCCTCTGTTACCTATATGTGAGACAGGGAACTTGAATTGGGATCCAGTGTCCCCTTGCCTCTCTTTAGGTAGGCTGTGTGCAAGAACTGAGAGAAGTTAGCCTCCCCTTGAGTGAGACATTTTGGCACAGAAGGATGAGATATTTCCAAGTTTTCAAATACAAAAATGAGGCCATCACACTGCTTTTTAATGTCCCTATGGCTTGTGGGACAATGCAGAATGCAAGGGAGAGGTAACATTTCTTTAAAAAAATAATTTATGTTTTTGATAAATATGAGTCAGTTCCAAACACTGTGCCCAAGCCTGGCTGGACATTAGAAACACCTGAGGTAAAGGCGCCTGGGTGGCTCAGTTGGTTAAGCGTCCACCTGACTCTTGGTTTTGGCTCAGGTCATAATCTCACTGCCGTGAGATCGAGCCCCGCATCTGGCTCTGTGCTGACAGTGAGGATCTTGCTTGGGATTCTCTATCCCCCTCTCTTTCTGCCCCTCCCCCTCATGCATGCTCTCTTTCTCTCTGTCTCTCTCTCTCTCAAAATAAATATACATTAAAAAAAAAAGAGAAACACCTGCGGTAGAAGGTATTTTTTAAAATATGGGGATGCCAAGGTCTATCACACAGAGATTCTGATTTCACTGATCTAGGGTGAGATCCTGGCACTGGTGTCTCAGGTGATCCTCATGTGAGACCTGAGTTAAGAAGCAGTGTGAAGTGAAATTTTAAGTTCATGTCATTCCTCTCATCCATATACAATTTTCAGGTTTTCTGGGAAACTCAAACTTCATCTTAGAAGTGCAATTTGAAGTTTAAAAAGAGGATAAATGGCTTTCTTATTTACGTCTGCAAATGCATTTGGAAGGCAGATGACACAGGAGATAATTGGCCCTGCTGTCTTGAAATGACCCTGGAGAACTGTGAGGCAGGACAAGCATTGTGGAGACTGCTCACCAGCTGTTCCCCACTTTTTAAAAACCTGCAACACTACTTTTAATGCTTTGGGAGGAGCCCCACTGGAATAAAAAATACTGAGAAGGGGTAACCCCCTCACCCCTGGAGCACATTTTACTTTTCCCTCTCTCTGTTCCCCTCTCATACTCAGTTTCTCTCTGTTAACTGGGGGATTTATTTTATTATTATTTTTTTATGTTTATTTTTGAGAAAGAGAGAGAGAGAGAGAGAGAGAGAGAGAGAGAGACACTAAGCGTGAGTGGGGGAGGGGAAGAGAGAAAGGGAGACACAGAATCGGAAGCAGGCTCCAGGCTCTGAGCTGTCAGCACAGAGCCTGACTCGGGGCTTGAACCCAGGAATGTGAGATCATGACGTGAGCTGAAGTCGGTCACTTAATTACTGAGCCACCCAGGGGCCCCAACTGGAGACTTTAAATGCTAAGTAGGAGTTTGGGACTCATAGTATTTGCCATTTTTGTAGAATGGAGCTTTATATTCTTGGTCCAGTTTTGGATAAGTGACCGATTAAGAAAGACCTGAGTTAAAGTCCCAACTGTTCCTCTTCCATGCTGTGTGTCAACAGGCAAATTCTTTACGTCTCTAGTTGCCAATGTCCTCATCTATAAAATGGGGATGGCAATATTTATATCATTTGGTTGTTGTGAAGGTTAGATTAAATTTTGTATGAAGACTGTATAACCCTGAGTAGGGAGACTTGCATTTAATGAAGTATCAATAAGGAACAGCTATTACTACTCTCCTATGAATTGTGAGCTTTCTCATTACAGTAAATAAACATATATCATCCCCACCTGATGCCCCACCATCTTGGTTTCTCCTAGTCCTCTTCCCCACCTGACTTCTCTTTAAGAAACCCCAAACAGGATCTCTCCATGTACACCAACCGTCTCTCCAACCCTAACAAATTTCTGCCATTATTTAATATGGCTCTGTTTCTTCTGAAGGTCAATGTTGCTTAATAGTAAAACTGCCCATTATAGCAATTTTACTTACTTGACCCCTCATTTTGCTCTATGTAAAACCCAATGTTTGTTTGTATTGTTGACTGGGTTTTTCCATTCTTTACCAGTTTGGCCAATATCGCTGGGATCTGCAAGTGTGAATCACACTTGTCCCTGTTTTCATTTCTAGATTTTTATACAGCAGTCAGCTGGCAACACTGATTTCTTGGTCTCCATAATGGCATATCTTGTTCAGTTTTCAGATATGTTATTCTCACCAGCTCCTGCCTGCACCCCAGCTACATCCTTTTCTTCGTCTCAAAGCCAACTTTCTTAGGAAGGTTTGCCACATGAGGTTACCCAGATTATGTTTTTTTGCATTTCTGGGAGCCAACCATGAACACAGACCAGGATGTGAATGGTGCTCCCTAGTAGTTTGCTGTGACTGCTGTATAACCATATAATGGTGTGCCTTTAGTATGCCTCCAGGCTTATTCTCATGGATTTATTAAGAGCCCTTGTTTTCCAAAGTGGTTGTACCATTTTACATTCTCACCAATATAGGTGTATGAGAGTTCCAGTTTCTCCACATTCTGACTAATACTTGTATAATTGGGTTTTCTAATTTTAGTTCTTCTAATAGGTATATAGTGGTATCCCAATATGGTTTTAAACTTAAAAAAAAAAGTTTATGAATGTATGTATGTATTTATTTTGAGAGAGAGAGTGAGAGAGCGAACATGGGAGAGGCAGAGAGAGGGGGAGAGAGAAAAAAATCTCAAGCAGGCTCCCCACTGTCAGTGTGGAGCCCAGTGTGGGGCTCGAACTCACAAACCAGGAGATCTTGATGTGAGTCAGATGCTTAACCAACTGAGCCACCCAGGTGCCCCTCCCATATGATTTTAATTTGTATTTCCCTAATGATCAGTGATGTTAAGCATTTTCTTCTGCTTGCTTGCTATTCATAAATCTTTGGTAAAGTGTTTATTCCAATCTTTTGCACATTTAAAAAATTAGGTTGTTTTCTCAGTATTGACTTTTTTTTAAATATGAAATTTATTGTCAGATTGGTTTCCACACAACACCCAGTGCTCATCCCAAAAGGTGGCTTCCTCAATACCCCTCACCCACCCTCAGTATTGACTTTTGAGACACACACATTACATATGTTTATACATAATATATATACTTTTGAATTTTGATAATGTCTCCTTGACAACTTGTAAATTCCTTAGAACAGAGGAGTTCCTTGAGAACAGAGACACATTATGATATGTAAATATGTGGCATCCATTTGAGATTCAAGTACTTGATCGATACTTCTTAAGCATTTCATGGTGGTGAGGACCAGTCCACATGTCTCTGTGACACATTTGGAGACCATGCTACCCAGAGTCAATACTTTTTAACATTAAGCCTTTGGATTAACCTAATCCTATTTAAAGAGTTCTGTATGCATAGCATATGTTATAGAATTTGCAACAGAAGAAGTACTTTTAAGGTTTTGTTAGAGAATGAAAATTTGGTAGTTTCACCCAGGTGGTGAAATCAGGAAGCATTTCCTTCTAAATTATTAGCAACCTGCTTGGAGTACCAGTTTAATATTTCCAGCAGACTGTCTTTGTAGGTAATTTTAAATAATAAATAAACAATTTTAAAGAAACTAGTGTCTGTTTACCAAATGCAGAATGTGTTAGTCAGTTATATTGCCAAGGGGCAGAGCCATGGTTTCTGAAAATAACTTTAATAAGTTCAGACCAACTGGCAACCTAAACTGAATTATCTACAAAGCACAATGTCCTTTGGGATAAATGTCATTTGAAAAGTGAATACGAATAACATATTAAACCTCTCAAAGTAGTTCTGCCTTCTTCTCGGGTTGACTTATGTACAAGTTGGTAGCAGCAACTCCCTAAGCTGTGAGAAAAGATTATTCTATTGGATCAAATGATACCCCATGCAGCATTGGAGCATACAATACTAGTCCTTGTAATTTGAGCTTAATTTCATTTTTAGACTTAATGGACAATCTCCAGCAGGTCAGTGGCACCTTGACGGATCCCCTAGTTCTTCCTCCCTCTTCTGGGCGGCTGTCAGCTAACCAGAACCAGAACTTCCACTCACTGAACCACCCAAGGAACTAGCTCAGTTTTGTTTTATCCTGACTCTGATGTCTCACATCCAGTGATCTTTCTGGTTAATATTTTAAGTCTATTTCCTTTTGTCTCATTCCCAGAGCCCAGTACTTTCATTCTACCTGAACGGCACAGCTTCATCTTGGAATTTTTTTTAACTTTGTTAACTACGTGTTTGCAGGCTCTACACACTTCATGAGAAGGGATTATTTTGTTGAGGCTTTCTTATTTTCCTGATATGATTTACATATGGGATTCTATGTTTTTTTCTGTTATTTGAATGTTAAATTAAACCACCAAAATCTTATAATAATCACCATCGTCCCATGGCAATTCAGAGAGTGTCCCAGACACTTTTCATATGTTATCTTTAATTTTGATAATAATTTTGTGAAATAGGTGTTAATTCACTCATTTTACAGATGAGAGAATAAGTTGTCTGCCCAAGATCACACAGCCACAAGTAAGTGGCAGAGTTTATTATCGTTCTAACCAGCAGCAGCAATAATTTTTCTTTAGTTGTTAAAGCTTTGTGCTAGAATTTGGAAAAAGTAAATGGAAGAACTTCCATCATTATCATCAATACATTTTGAAAAAAGTCTATTTTACACATGGGAATATGGTGTAACTTAATTCTTTGACAGCTTTTAAAAGATGTGAAATGGAGACTAAGAACTGTAAGGTCACCCGAACTTCTACAGTCTCTTGAAGAATCAAGTATTTTGACATCTACTATCATCCATTTTTTTCCAATTGGTAAAGAGAGAAAAGTTTTGTTTATTACATACATGAATTTCCAAAATTCATTACTTTGATCTTTCATCTTCTGGAGTGAATGGGTACTTTTGCTATTAATTAATTTTTAGAATGATCGATAGAAATTTTACTAGTTTACAGATTTCATAAGTGTATATTATTTCATGTACAGGCATTGGAAAGTGGCCATTTAGAAGATTTACCTCCAGTCATCCCATTCAGATACAAATACAGAAGGCAACTTCCTAAGGCTGAAGGTAACCTTCCAGTAAAGTGTATTTCAGAAGCTGGGATGGACAATGCTATTATAATGTGGACATCATTGTGTGTGGGAGGTGGCAAGTTCAGATCAGATAGAAATTAATACCGTACAAATATATTAATTCCTCTTACATATAGAAATGAAAGAAATTGATATTGTATTACTGGATTGTAACAGAAGTTTATAAATGGCGAGTACATAATCTTTATCAAATTCAAGAGGGGCATAGTACTGGGGAAGCTTTTCTCAATGAATTGATATGTATTATGCATTCAAGTTATCCACCCCCCCTGCAAATCTGTGTTATGCACTGTATGAGAGCACTTCTGAGATATGTATTTGGAAACCCTTATATCCTCATGACATTCTATAACATCTCTTCACAGCACTTGCCAGTTTTAAAGTTGTCCATTTATTTCAATGATCAATTGACGAATGGCGAGCTCTCTCTCTGGACTGCAAACTTCTGTTTTTTGAAAATGTTTTTATTTATTTATTTATTTATGTATGTATTTATTTATTTATGAGACACAGAAAGACACATTCCAGCAGGGGAGGGGCAGAGAGAGGAGACACAGAATCTGAAGCAGGCTCCAGGCTCCAAGCTGTCTGCACAGAGCCCCACATGGGGCTCAAACCCACAAACTGTGAGATCATCACCTGAGCCGGTCTGACACTCAACCGACTGAGCCACCCAGGTGCCCCTCTTTTTTTTTTAAGTTTATTTATTTATTATTGAGAGAGAAAGAGAGAGAGAGAGAGAACAAGAGAGAGAGAGCATGAGTGGAGGAGGGGCAGACGGAGAGAAAGGGAGACAGAATCTAAAACAGGCTCTAGGTTCTGACCCATCAGCACGGAGCCTGATGCGGGGCTTGAACTCACACATCATGAGATCATGACCTGGGCCGAAGTCGGATGCTTAACTGACTGAGCCACTGGACTGCAAACTTCTTGATGGCACGGACCACACCTGCTTTGCTTACCATTGTATCTGCCTGACATGGTTTCTGGCACATAACACGTGCTCATGTACATAGTTGTTAAAAAATTATTAAGTGAGTGAACAAATTCTTGCTCTCCTGTGATTACAGTCTGAGAAGGAGGCAAGTTAGACACAACACCTATATGCCTTTTAGCCTCATAGGGGGAAGAGGACAGTGCTGGTGGCTTGTGTGCTCCAAGAATCTCTAAGTCCTCCCAGTTCTTTCCATGAAGTGGAAGAAGAGGGGTGGGATAAAGCATCTAGCATGTCCATGTTACAGTCAGAGTGAGGAAAGTGCCTTTCAGCTTCTTGGGGAAAAAAAGGGATTTTTTTCATCTGAGTTGAGGGTAGGTAACCCAGGGTGTTCAGTACCATTTTTAGGAGACTGACTATGAGGCTCCATATTATAAGCTCCTGGGAGGCCACTCGCTTCTGCTGTACTCCTACCTAGCTAAGGGATCCCCTGTTCAAAACAGAGATGTAAGTTTCTAACGTGGAAATCAGTGGGGAAGTAAGCTCCAAAAAGGACTTTAGCCATATAGCCATAGAGCCATCTTAGATAAAATATTGACTACATTTTCTGTATATTGAGAGATGATTTGCAACAGGAAGCTAACTTGAATAATAATTCAGTCCAATTAAAGAAGGATGTATGGAAAAAAAAAAGTAGTTTTAGCTCTCAGTGTAGGAAACTTCATGTTGGAGAGAGAACCTGTTATAAACAGGCTCTAGGTCTATATTTATATTTTAGAGGACATGATTAATTCTTAAAATAATGAACAAAGTAAAAAAACTTGCATAAAATAAACCACATGTGCTAAAACTTGCTTTTCCCCCCAGACATATATTCAGGTAAAATACACAGATAACGGAAAGCTTTAATTCCAGTGAAGTTCTGGCAGCATTGACATCATGCATCATAACTTGGTATGTAACATTTTAAGTGATCTTAGTCTAAAAGGCCTTGGGAATGACATGTCAGGAAAAGAGGAGATGTACAGGAACAGAGAAAGCAGTAAGTTCCCCATGTGGATATCACAGTGCTCCAGATCACTGAAGTCTGAATGTGGGAAGAAGGACCCTGGCTGCTTCCATTTGCCATGGATCTGCTGGGAGAAGCAAGACGACCCTGGAGGCTTGTAGTTCTGAAGAAAGGGCATCAGGGCTCTCCCAGTTCCCTCCAGACTCTTTTGTTGTGCAGTTTCTCTCTCAATCCCTTTATCCAGGTTGTCATTTCTACTCTCCCTAG
Organism: Panthera pardus; assembly: GCF_024362965.1. NCBI lineage: Eukaryota > Metazoa > Chordata > Mammalia > Carnivora > Felidae > Panthera > Panthera pardus. Next base: position 38,792,390 of record NW_026526732.1, read on the forward strand.
ATTCAAATGATGATTTCAATGATTTCTTCACAATAATCCTTGGGTCCTGGCTCTGATCAGCAAACTGGTTGTTTGTTTCATTTTTCAGATATTCCTTTGATTGGTTCCTGGTTCCTAGTCTCTATATTTTGCATTTTTTTTCTAAAAGAACAGCATCTGCCACATGCCATATCAATCCTATAATTGATCCAAGTCCTTTTATATTTGATTAGTCTTCTGAAAGCAATGAGAGTGTCATTTGCTCTCTTAAAAAGTTATTTTCTCTGGATGTCTGTCTGAACTCCAATGCAGCTAAAATCCTTGAATTTGTGATGCCGCAAATGGGCACACCCACTGGAAAGAATAGATACTCATTTATATCCTTGTGTTATCCTCATTTGAAAATTCAATGGCTAAAATGCAATACTTACAAATTCTAATTCCCAAAGTAAGGGATTTGTGGACGTAATAGTTTACGGTTTCACTCCTCTACATGTGCTTCTTTGTGTTTCTGTTCAAAAGTGTATTCTGTTTGGGTGTAAGTTTTCCAAAAAATAAGCCATTACCATGAAAAAGGTTTAATTAAGTGCATAAAAATATGTTTAATTAAGTGTAACTAACTGGCAAATTCATTGACCTCTGATACATAGAGGAGAAAGTAAGCCTCATTAATGGAAATTGACATAGAATCAGAATTTCAGAACAAGAAGACATTTTTGAGCATCTGGTCTTACATTCTTGTTCTTTGAAGAAATAGTGTCTTGTTATTTCTCAGTCTCTTGGCTAGTAATGGAGAATAGATTTGTCCAAGTTTATAGAGTTATTGGTATCAGAGCTGAAATTAGGCCAATTTCTCCAGACTCTTCAGTCATCATCCTACTTCACTGGTTACACAGATACATGGATTCATTTGGTAAACATGTGATCGTTCTGTACAAGCAGATCAGGTGAGTTATGAATAGGTGTGTAAGGAAGTGAGTAACTATATTTTTTCCCCATTCTTTTTTTTGTATAATGAAATTTTCAAACTCAAAGGGATCGTCTTGACTATGTTTGGAAAATTGGATGATGAAACATCATGGGCCCTGTTAAGGTTTGTGTGAAAGTTATGTAGGTTCAAGTCTCTCCTCAAATTTAAAATCTTGTTTGTTAGTTTTTTTGAAAAGTGGACAGATGTTCAAGAAGTTTTCTAATAATTCATTTCCTGGTGTTGATGTAAGAGGAAGCCAGACTGAGCTTACACTGAAAAACTGATTCAAAGGAACCACTTTTCTAACAAAGTAACCTTTTATCTAATAAAAAAAATAGTTTTGACAGGGAGGAAAATGGTTATCAAAAGAGGCATGAATCTCTAGACGATACCTGACCATCTTCCAGCTATACATTTAAATACACATTTCAACAATCATTTAAAAGACAATGGTTTTAAGTGCACAATTTAAATTTCACATGCATGGAGACTTCAAACCATTCTGAATCTTCTTCTCCAACACGGTCCTCCAAACCTTCTTAGTCTTTCTTTAGCCCCCTATTCAGTCCCTATGTCTTCGAAGCTCACCAACCTTGCAGGTCATGTTCAGAGACAGCAGCTATGGGAGGCAAAAATGCCAGGCCTTCAACTTGGTCCAAGTTCAAGTGAACACAAGATCACATGAACAAGAGTGGACATGAGGTGTTTGCAGACATAGCATACAGGACCAGGTTAGCGGAACTTTCCAAGTAGTTCCTTTAGGTTGATTTTATGTCTAGGAGCACATGGGTTGTTTTTGTTTAAGTAAACATAAAATAATAAAACCACATTTCAGGGCATTAAGTAGATAAATTGAAGAAAAATGTTTAACCAGAAATAATTATGCCTCATTTAGATCTCACGAGCTATTACTATTTGACAAAGCAGCTGCAGTTTTAAGTAATGGCCAAGTGGGAGCTATATACACATTCTATGGTAGGAGTTGATTATAAATACCGACCTTTTGCTTTAAGTAACATATTAGCCAATCCTTCCTTTGATGGAAAAATACGTACATAAAATCCTTTTAAAACCCCTATGGGGTATGTGTGTGTATGTGCGTGTATGTGTGTGTGCGTGTGCGTGTGTGTGTGTGTGTGTATGGTGGGAACAGAGAAGTGAGGGGTACTGTGTATATGTGTGTATATTTAAGGGGTAGATTGGGGGGGGCATGAAAGGACCCTAGTATAGGCAGTCTTTGTTGTGGTGACAACAATATATTGAATATTCCTAAGTTCAAATTGGTGAATCTCAAATAAATTCATGTCGTAACAAGGCTCTTAACGTTTTAACATAATTTTAGGAGGTTGAGTTGATTTAAAAACTTTCATGACTTGAACAGTTGTCAGATACAATGTAGCACACCTAGCTAAATTTGAATTTCAAATAAACAGCAAATAAATTTTTAGCATAAGTTTATCCCAAATATTGCATGGCATATACTTACACTAAAAATTCATCATTGTTTAGCTGACATTCGAATTTAACTGGGTGTCCTGAATCTTTATTTGCTAAGCCCGGTAAGCAATAGCTAAGTAAATATATGGAAGCCATTCCTTCAAAATTATTTAGTACAGCATAACTCGAATGTGCTATTTCAAAGTAAAGGAGCTGTTTCATCAACACTCGAGAAAGTTACGATCTGCAGTTGTGTCAATACCAAAAAGCTCATGTGCCTGACTTTTGCCTCCCCCTTGTTTTATTTTATTAAACAATACCACTCCAAAGCCCAATGCATTCACTTTGAGGGAGGATGCCACATTTTAGCTATTCCCTTATCCTTGAAGACAAAAGCTTTGAAAAATTAGGACCATGTTTGGGTCCTAGATACATAAAGTATGCTTGCCAGCAAAATGCAATGTATTGCTTCAAGCTGATTTCCCCCCTTTTCCTTGGGAGAAAAGTACAGCATCTTAAACTAAAGCACACTTCAGCCGTTCCCCCTGTGCTAGCCTGGTGCCAGCAGCCACAACACAGGGTTTTCATCTTGGCTTCAAAGTGTGGTGGAGGGAGTTTGGGGGAGGGGAGTGGGGAAGAAAAGGGAGGGCAAGTTGAATGCAAAAAAGGAAACAAACAAACAAAAAAGAAAAATGGAATGGGGTGAGTAGAAGGAGAAGTCTCCTATCTTTCAATTATCACGTCCAGTGGCCAGGCTGTGAGATGCAAAACCTTCACCGTTTTCCCTGTTGTGTATTGTTTTTGTTACTGCCACTTCCCATGCTGGGAAGATTCTTGTCATCCCTCACATATTTTATCCACAGAAAAGGCTGCCCTGCCCTGGGCTTGGTGATTGAGGCTGTGCCCCTGGTGTGCCACTCTATCACTGGTTCCCAAGGCTGTCTAGCCTGGGAAAAGCTGCGTGGACACGTTCCAAAATCAGCATTACATGCATCATTGTTCTTACCCTCCCTGATTAGAGTGCACACAATGAAAACAACAGCAACAGCCTCGTTTTCTAGCCCTCCTCCCCACAAGGCAGTTCTTAGTCTGTTTTTCTTTCTCTAGGTCTTCCTACAAGTTAACTGCTTCAGTGCTGGGGGAGTCCCAGACCTCACAGCAACTGCCCTGCCAAGTTGTTTTGTGCTTCTGGGAGGTCACTCCCAGCTCTGGGGCAGTGGGGAGGCGGGCAGAGCTTTCCTGTCTCCTGGAAATCTGGGCAAAGTAACTAACAGGGCGAAAAGTCAAAAGCTGTGTGTGGTGCTGCTGGGTCAGCTGTGGGCATGCATTCCAGGACAGCTCTTCACAGCCCTGAGGTTGGTTAGGGGCTCTGAGTTTCTCATCTGTAAAGTGGGGACAGATGTAAAGAGGTGGGGCTCCTGGTGGAGGTGGGGGTCCTGGTGTTTTAACTCTGAAAGCCACAAAAATCTATTTGCATCAAACCTGTTGGATTTAGTGGTTGAGTCTCAATTATCCATAGGAAACTCTTCTCAACCGTCTTTGGAACTTTTGAATAAGATCTTTATAAACATTTGCAGGTATGTGGGGATACTGGGTGGGGAATGATAATTTTTACTTTAAAAGCTATTGGGCAAATCCAAGTCCTATTATAATAAATACTAAAATGAAAGTTCTGTTACAAAAATAAAAAAAGAAGGAAAAAGACATCCAATATGCAGCTTGTGACTTCTTCTTTATTTTAAATAGCAAAGGGTACGTGATATTTCAGGATAACTGAAGAATTTGTTCCTCTGGATTATATTGTAACATAATTGGTCTGGCTTTTATTAAGAGTGTGAGCGGGTGAAGGGGCTATGTGAGGCTATGTGAGCGTGCGTCAGTACACTCAAAGCTGTAACTCTAACTGTTCACAGATTGCACACCTATCATGAAGCTGGAGAGCCCTTACACACACCCAGAGTCACAGCCACAGTGGAGAAGGACTTTAATGCAGATGTGGAGACAGACATTATTTGCTGTGTTTCTGGTATCTGTCCTGAGACCAAGCATTATGTACATTTATGGTCTGGATGGGGGACTGGTCATGAACTTGCTTTCAGCCCACTCAGAAAGATGAAAGGCTGAGGTTTACTTTTGAGTCACTATCCTTGACTTTAAGTACTTTTAGGACGTAAAACAAATAGAGAATGACCCTAAGCATTGTGAGTTCTTAGAATGCAGAGATTCACTGGTGCTGTGCAAAGGTTTCCTCCTGGTTGAAGCTGGATGTCACTTTCCTGCTACTTTAATAAAGAGCCACAAGACTGCTAGTAGAAAACCAATGTCTTTTATTGACCTATACAAGTGAAGAGGCTTCCTTCCTCTTCCTCCCCCCCACCCCCTGCTTCTTCCACATGACGCCAGAGGCATGATGGCTGTAATTAACCATAATGCTGTTAGCCAATTTCTGATAAATTGTATTTTTGAGGTCCACACATCACATCCGTTTTCCAGAAGTTTGACTGTTGGCCAATTACTTGTCTCCCTGCAAATATCTATACAGGATGCCCAGTGTCTCAAAAACAAATAAGTGAGCCAAACTCCAAATCAAAAACTGAATTGTATCACTTGCCCAAGACATGATTTTTCTTACCAACCATAAAAATCTCACAATGAGAATTGAGGTAGAAAATCATAGTATGATGCTAGGGACAAGAGTAGATCTAGTCTGTCTACTAGACAAATTAGAGAATTTGAATTCTAGAAGAATTTGAATTTGAATAGAAATTGAATACCAGAAGCTGAATTGGTTCTGGTTTTCAAGGCTGTAAAGGTCCCTTTTGTAAGGAAAGCTTATTTCTTTGGACTCAGGATACAAGTAGGGAGGAAATGCAACATCATATCCTCTTACAGGCTTTTTTACTACTCCCAAACACTCTGAGAATAAATGTTTGTGGGGATGAGTTAGACTATTTACATTATTACATTGTATCAGTAGCATTTCTTTCCTTGAAGTAAAACTGCTTGCTGGCATTTGCAGTAGTATCTCATGTCGACTCTTCCTGAGTCGACATATGTAAGCAATCTCAGTGCAGGGATCTTCCTTGTCCATATCCCCAGCTGATCCTGAAAGGTTCTCACCAGAGAGGAGCTGGCAAAGCCACTAACAGAGCAGAATGCAGGCAAGAGCACAGGATCTGGTGCTTGAAATCTTGTCATTTGACTGTGGCTCCATCACTTGGAAACTTTGGGACAACCAACCACTTTCTCACTGTTCCTACTTCTCAGAACTGATGTGAGGATTAAATGAGATAATGGGTAAGAATGCCATATAAAGTGTAGTTAAATTTTAGTTGCTGAAGTCTTATCATTGTGTAAAAACTGTGAAAATGAGATTTGCCACTGAACCAAATTGATTTACAGTGTGTAATGCTTAGCGAGTTTTATTGTTTTTTTAAGTGTAGCTCTGCATTAGGCAATTGCTTTGAAGCTATTTCAGAGGGGGCTTTGCACACACAGACACCAAACATTTAAACTTTAACAATATCTGAATTAGTTTCCTTGGGTTGCCATACAAAGTACTACAAACAGGTAGCTTAAAGCAACAGGAATGTGTTCTCTTGTAGTTGTTAAGGCTAAGGTCTGAGATCAAGGTGCCAGCAGGATCATGCTCCCCCTGAGATTCTGGGTAGAATCTTCCTGACTCATTCCTAACTTCTGCTGGTAGCCATCAGTCTTTGGCCTTCATCAGCTTGCAGTTGAATAACTTCAATCTCTGTCTCCATGTTCACATGGCTTTCTCCCTGTATCTTTATGTCTTCCCATGGTTATCTCCTTCTTCTTGTAAGGACACCAGTCATGTTGGATTGGGCCCATTCTAATGACCTCATCTTGATTATATTTGTACAGACTCTATTTCTAAATAAGGTCACATTTGTGGGCACTAGGGGTTAGGACTTAAACATGTCTTTTTTGTGGATACAATTCAACTGGTAACAATATCCTACAAAACAACCCAGTGTCTCACTGACTGGGGACCTGGCTGCCAGCCTCAAATTTGCTATTAAGTAGCCAATAACTTATAGGTAAAATGAGGGAGTTGGAATAGATCTAAGGATGCTTTTCAATTTTAATGTCCTGTAATCCTAGCATTAGCATTTCTTTCTAGAAACATGAAGGTTCTCTTTACTCGCTTACAAATCTATGTACACCAAAACCCAAAAGTCTGGCTGCAGAAGGAATGAGTGAACCGTTGTAATTTCTATGAGCCCAGCAAGCAGAATGTTCCTTCTTCAGCATCCTCAGGCCAGCTCTCACTTCCTTTTGCCTGGACTATTACGATAGTCTGTCAGCTTCCTTGAGTCTCCTCCTTGAAGAGCTGCCAGAGTGAGATTTTAGAAAACAACTTGATCATGTCACACCCTATATGACAACTGTTTCATGGCTCCCCAGGTATGCCGTATGGGATACCATTCTGAGCTTGGCACCCAAGGTTCTATAAGCAAGAACCAAACTCACCTACACAAGATTTACCCTCAATAAATCTAATGTATTAATTTCTCTCCCATCATTTTTCACATTTTCATACTTTAGCGTAGGATGTTTCCTCTGACTGTTAGGATTTCCCCCCCTCTCTTCTGCCTAGAGAATTTCGATTTATCCTACAAAGTCTAAGTAACGTCACCTCTGGGAAGTCATTCCTGACTGCCCTTCTTGGATGTAACCATTTTCTTTTCTGTATCACCATATAGTTCATATTTATTTCTAGTCTTTCACCTATCATAGAATTATAACATTGGTGTATGTGTGTGTGTGTGTGTGGGGGGGGTTCATACTAGTTAAGATGTTGCCTAAGGTTTGGGTGATGTCCCTCCATCAAGGTATGTATCTTCTTTATTTCCAGGTGTCAAACACATAGTCGGTACTCAGAAACATTTTATTAAATTGAATTAAATAACCAGTTCTTGACAAGGAACTGAAACCAGCAGTCATGGTCAAATGGCTTTTTTATATGTGTTGTTGAATTAATGAAACAGGAAGGCGTGCTTTGGCACAGCTGTCTGGCATACCTGGGTTAAATTCTAGTGCAAACAGCTGCGTTGCTGTAACTTGCTGTAAAACATCCACTTCACACGGTGCCGTGTGCTGTGGGGCCCATGGAAGGCAGCCAGGCCCAAGGCTAGCAGTTACCTGAAAACACTTGGGTTAAGTTTCTATTGTCATGGTGGTTAGGCAGCCCCTTGTAATTATTCCCTTCAACTGGCAACCTTGCCTCACAGAACATATTCTGATAGGGCTGGACTCCCAGACAAGTTGCTCTTGGTTACCACCTTAAATGTTTCACCGCTGAGAGCTCTGCCCAGGTTGCTTGGAAGCTGCCTTGCAAATAGCCTAAGCCCATGTCACAGGACTGCAAGTTGTAAATTATCAACCACATTAAGAGACATGTTGGCCAACTTGGGGGCTGAGAACCCCAATGGGGTTATCGCTATGGGTGTGCTCACTTGTATTCTCCCATTAAATTGGCCTCTTTCTAATGCTGCTACAGAACTCTGGGAAGTGAAATACCAAGCTCCTGTAGAGAGTTCGGCAAGGCCAGGATAGGAAAAAAGGAAAGGGGTAAAGCCTTGGGCACTGCTGAGGGTGATGCAGGAGAAAGAAGATAGTGATACCAGAGTTGGAAGAAGCTGGGGGATGGATGCTGAGCCTCAATTTTGGCTATAAATCTTGTATGGGATGAGCTAATCTTTTTGTATATAGTCTCTGTTATCTAAAGAGTGGATGAGGGGCACCTGGGTGGCTCAGTCTGTTAAGCATCCGACTTCGGCTCAGGTCGTGATTTCACAGTTGGTGAGTTCAAGCCCCATGTCAGGCTCTGTGCTGACAGCTCAGAGCCTGGAGCCTGCTTCAGATTCTGTGTCTCCCTCTCTCTCTGCCCCTCCCCCATTCGCACTGTCTCTCTCTCTCAAAAATAAATAAACATTAAAAAATTTAAAACGAAAAAGTGGATGAAAAGACACAATTATCAATCCTCTTTTTTTTTTTTTTTTGTCAATATGGACAGTCAAACCTCTATTCCAACAATAGTGCTTTCAAATACCACTAACTGGTCATTGATAAGTGCTACTGCCTGTATTTGTGTTTGTCTTGATTCTACAATGAGAGTGAAGCTCTTTGAGAGCAGGATCCATATCTCATCCCTCTCCGCTATACCTAACACCTGATTTTCCTACACCTGATCACACATGAAAACTTTTGTGATTAGAGAACCTTCAACATAAACACTGCAAGTAAGATTCCTCATAATCCAGGTGGGTGAAAGACCGCCTATGGCTTTATCCCATTACTGCTGTTGGCAATGAAAGTACAACAATTATGCAAACTGGAGACGCGTAATGGCCAGACTTTGGAAAACAATAATAAATCATAGTGGGTAAATGGATCATTAGAGATATGTTACCAGAGAGCTCACGATTTACTTTATCTTACATATTCCGGCTTGGTAAATGCATGAATTTGTTGAAAATTCATATTATAAAGGCCTACTAAGTGTAAAGCACTCTGCTAGGTCTTATTATTAAGGATTAAGAGAGTCAACATACTTGAGAGGCTGTTTCTAAAAGTTTTCTGTGAGGAAATGCCATACTACAGGAAGGAACATCACCTAAACACAGGACTCAAATCACTTGGAAAGGAGCGTCTGTCAGGGGGGCAGCATGGCCCTCTAAGTACTAATGGGTCCCCAGTGATGTTTCTCAACCAACAAAGCTGACAAAATACAACAGACTCATAGAATCCACAAATCATTTCCTTCCTTGTGCAAAATGCCAGTGCCATCTGACTACCTTTCACACACAGTACACGATTTCTGGCACTCCATTATGTTAGGAAGCCTGCCTATCACAAAGACCCCTGAGTCCATCCCATGAAATGTCAAAAATATTGTACATATTAGTGATGGGCCAGCCTCAGAAGTGTTAGAGCTTTAGTCTGGGAAAAGATCCAAGATTTTCTAAGCCTATATAAACACTTTTGATCTTGAAAAATTGGTCTGTAAATCTTACAAGAACAGGTCTCTCCCAGGATTTACAGTATGATTTTGGTTTGGTGTACCTTATGTGGTAATTTTTAGGGAAATTTTCCTATTTATACCTTTTTATTTTTACCATTCTGACCAGGAAAAAAAATGTACCGAGATATATGTGTTTTATAAGGGAAACAAATTGATTTTAATTTTGCACAAAAGTCACTTTATCTCTGAAAATAGGACAAGAATGTATCCACCAATCCTTATCTTACTAAAATTAATTCAACATTTCCAATGAATTATACACATATGCTATATTTAGGAAGAAAATAAATACACATTGAATTTCTCATGATGGATATGAACAAATGTGAACTGATATTAAAACTAAAACAACACTTTGTCAGCACTTTGTATATTGCTTTTAATTCACACTTATTTGGACATATGTGCATAATATTTTCTATAACATGCAAACACAATATGTGTATAGATAGAGTACATTTGATTTAATACATCACAGAGATCACATTTTCTCAAGCTCCATTTTAAATAAACCATGGAAACGTTGGTTGTAAAGAAGATTCTACTACAGTTCAGTTTCAAATCTAGTAAAGTTTTGGGGAGGAGAGGTATAGGAAAGAATTTCGCCAGTTGTGTTCTTTTTTTTTTTTAATTTTTTTTCATGTTTATTTATTTTTAAGAGAGAGAGACAGAGACAGAGACAGAGCGTGAGCAGGGGAGGGGCAGAGAGAGAGGGAGACACAGAATCTGAAGCAGGCTCCAGGCTCTGAGCTGTCAGCACAGAGCCTGACGTGGGGCTCAAACCCACAAACTGTGAGATTATGACCTGAGCCAAAGTAGGACCCTCAACCAACTGAGCTATCCAGGTGCCCCAAGCCAGTTGTGTTCTTTGGGGTGTAAACATGTATGACTTGAATAGTATTCTATGGTAATTTCTGGAACTGTCATCTAAACACATTTTTTCTTTCACTATAACACTTTTTAGAACCTTTAAAATGCAAATGTTTAGTTGGATTTTTCAAGTGGAATCTTTCCCAAGAGAGTAGGTATTCATGAACTAAATTTGGGGCATACTAATATAGAGGAAAATATATTATAACTGAGGCAAGAAGACTCAGATTCATGTCCTGATTCTGCCATTTACTTGAAATGTGGCTTTAAGAAGACTATTAAACTCTAAAACAAGTAGGCTAGATTGGATGATCTTCAGTGTTTTTTGTTTTAGCATTTTATATGAGGTTTCTACTTAGGGTTATATGCTATTTTCTTTATTCCCTGGAGGTCTAGCATAGTGCCTTATGTTTTGTTGGCCTCTAATAAATGTTGATTAAATTGAACATAGCCTTTTAAGTTTTACAAATCATTAATGGAGCCATTTTTTTTTTTTTTTTTTACTAGCTATGTTACTTTGAGCAAATCATTTCTTCTCTCTGAACTTGTTTCCCTGCTTATAAAATTTAGGACCATTGGATTTCACATCTTTTTTATTATTAGAAATATTTTTCATATTCCTGGTAACACATGGATATTTTTTCAAATGAAACCTTACACAGAAGTCCAATGTGTAAAGCAGATAGGAAGTGGAGCTGCTCTGGTTGGGTGTACAACCAGGTCCACCCTCCCCCATCCCAGCCTACCCCTGACTTTTTTTCTTGCCCCTGTCCTCAGGTGTGGGGAGGAACCCCTAGAGCTCCTCAAAGCACAATCTGAGAAAACATCTTAGATTTTTCTGGAAAATATATAGAACTCTTATTGCTGAGACTTAATATGCATTGGGGTAAGTAAAATATAATCAAGCCCCTCTCTACCTGGAAAAATTTTTTTACATTTTTCATGAAGCACAGTCTCAAACAAATGCCATAAAAATCAAGTGTTTATAAAAACTACAAATGACAGACCCAATTTTGGCTTTAGTAACATATTTGAAAATCAAAAACGATTTTTATTTCATATGTAGACAAGATTAACAACCTATAATAAACCCCTATTTATCCTTGGAGTAATCTTTATGGTCCAAACTGAAATAATTGTACTTTATCATGGTTTAATAGTCTTTCATCTCTATGATTCATATAACCAAGACCAGAAACAGGTAAATATTTCATGTAGATTTATGAAGTCAAAAGTAGAAATTAAGTTATTAATTATCAGTGAATGCTAGGATAGCTAAAAATGTAGCTTAGCATTTCAAAAACATCTGGTTAAATGCTAATGAAAAAATATATCTGGAGAACCAGTAGCTGCTAGAAACCATCAGGAAACATTTCAGTGACATGTTTATAAGAGACCTTAGGGCTTTCTACCTGATGTGTGTATTTTTTAAAAGATAAACAAGACTGAAATTTGTGTCTGAAGAAGACAAGCTCTTTTTTTAAAAAAAAAATTTATTTTGAGAGAGAGAGAAAGAGAGAGCGCTTGGGGGAGGGGAAGATAGAGAGGGAGAGAGAGAATCCTAAGCAGACTCCACGAACCATGAGATCAAAATCAAGAGTTGGATGCCTAACTGATTGAGCCACCTCAGAGCCCCAGAAGACGACAAGTTCTTGAAGATTCAAGGGTGAGTGTCACTGATACTGCAACAGAAAGAAACCCTGCATGAAGCCAAGAGCCCCTACCTTTCTCCTCCTCTGCACTTAGAAGCTGTGGGAATTGTGTATGTTTACAATCTCTGCCTTCCTCCCTCTAGATAGAGCAGAGTTGAGGCAAGGCTGGTGTGTGATTGACGCAATCAACTTCATCAAGCCCAGCTTTCTTATTTGCAAATGACACCAAATTTGCTAGGAGTTTGTTGATCTAGAAAACAAGTGGCATAGCATTTTGCATTTATTTCCATACTAAAATCCACACCAGCTACATTTGGGGACTGGGCTACAACAAACGTCATTACTAGATCACTGTGTTATCCTGGGGAAATATTTATTCTATAGGTTATGATTCTGGGATCATGCTTAAAGTGAAAGTCTGGACTAAGGGAACAGAGCAAATACGAAGTATTCAGATGCCTTCGAACTGAGCGTCAGGCAAAAACAAAACCTACCTCGGTTTGAGATTAAGGGGGCAAGGCAAAATGGTCTGATTCAAAAAGAAAACCAGACTGTGCACTTGCAAATTTTAACCAATGTGTTCAAAAACAAAAATCTGGGAATTATTTTTTGTGGTAAAGAGGAAACATGTTAGAGTATGGTGCTTTGTTGAGCACAACATGGAGAATTCAGAATACAAGAAGATGATGTAGAATCCTTAGCCTCCATGTCTTACTCAGTGATGGTTTAGTTGTGCCCATTTCTGGCTTCACAAACTTGAGAGAAACAGAGAACTTGGAGGGTCTTCAAAGGTGATTAAAAGGATGGAAAATAAGCCTTTGGAAGAAAGGATTAAAGAAATGGGCATGAATTTAAAGGAAAGTAAAAGAAAAAGCCCTTTGAACATGCACATATTTGAATAATTTTAAAGAATTCATTTTCGTTTCTAGCTCCAGATTATTTTATGGAGAATTTCCTTTCAATAGAAGATCACTAATATGTTATAACATTTCCATAACCAAAGTAAGAGTAACCAAACACAGCAAAGAAATTAAACTAAGTTCCAGCAGTACCTACCATGGTTTTATAATTTTTATTTGTGTAGAACATGGAATTTGCCAACTTCTATTTGATGAGAAAGTATGTTTATACCATGTTGTGAATTTGCTGTTGGATCTGCTTTTCTAAAATTATGTTGTGTTCAGAGACCATATCAGGTTAACTTCCCTATGTGTCAGTATCAATCTACAACAGATCACTGGAAGGAGAATGCAAAAATTTATTTTTAAAAATCTGTATAACAGTTTAGAAATAACCCAGCTTTAAGGACTGGCTAGATGAGGCAAGTATCCAACAGAATCAAAGCTACTTTTCTATGGATTTATGCAATATAGCTAAATGGGTTGCTATATACGGATATGGGTCTTCCACATATGGATATGTGAATCTTGGTTTTTGGTCCTTGGCCTTGAGTGAGGTGCTTAAAACTTTCTGAACCTTAGAATTATCATCTGTATAGTAAGGATCACAATATAAATCTATGAAGTTATTCTTGGTAAGTGAAAGAAAATGTCTCATAGGATAATTATAAGAAATTTCATCAAGTATTTCAACAATGCCTAGTGTGCAGTAAGCACATAAGTGTTAGGTACGATGATGATGATGATGAAGGTTATGGTGATGATGGTGATGATAAAGAATCTAACTCAGTTCCCAGAATATAGTGGGAACTCAAAAACATTAGTTAAAGCTGCATCTAATAGGACATATTAAAAAGAAGTGGTGGGATTCTGCAACATAGGTATAGATATTTAAGTATTAAGTGAAATACATTAGAAACGTATAAAATCTTGAAGAGAACATTTGGAATAACTTACCGTCAAATTGCCAAATTGAGATGTATATTGAAAAATGGAAAGAGACAATGATAAAATTAATAAAAGAAAACTTACACATAGTATATATTAAAACTGAATGCTCATTACTCCAAGATACAGTAGAGGATAAGCTTATAAATAGTTTCAGGGAGGGCTCAGCAAGTCACAGACTCATGACAGGCTAACACAGAAGCCACCGTCTCCTGATGGAGGCTGCTCTCAAGGAGAATAACCATGTCATTGTAGTCTGACCCTGGTACACTGGATGGCCAAGGATGGCACATAGACTGGCAATTCCTGGTCATGGCTGTGACAGATCACCTTAGGCCATTGGTCCTTGAGGATGGCAGACTGAAACTTTCAGGGCAAGTTTCACAAGAACTCTTTGCATGTTGATTACTTAGTGGACACTTCCCAAATACAAAAGGGTAGGCAGCCTGCTTCTCCGTCCAGTTTGATATAAGTTCACCTTCTGAATCTAGATGTATTAAGTAGAAAGCAGAATAATGGAAGTATAAAAAGCCTTTCTCAAAAATGAGGAATTCAAGCTTAAAGACACAGAAACACGACAACCAGTAAACATAAGAAATGACTCTTAACAGTCTCCCGAGGCCTGTTTTGTTATTTGAGCAGATACCTTCATCACAGATCCACACTATGCATCAGATCACACATTTATCTTAGTATAGAAGAACTATAAAGATACTAAAAGAAGAAAGGATGGGATTGTGAATTCGTGATCTTTCTGCAGAAATGCTCATCACTTTGGTAACATTTGAGAGAAGGCAAGCAGAGATATAACCAAAGCAGCCAGGGGTGCAAAAAGTCAGCAAGAGAATTCCCTCCTCTAACTCCATACCCAGAACTGGAGACAATTCACACTTGAGAATTGTCTCCAAAGTGCCATTGCTATCCTTCCAGCCAGCTGGGGGAAAGACAGCAAAAATTGTAGCTGGTGCCTGCAGGCTTCCAGTCTGTAGCGGAGTTTCTTTTTGCCACACCTGAGCATTAAGCCTTACCAGTGTGCAGAGCATACTATGCTATATTGTTAAGCCTCACACTCCCACACCAGAATGAAAAGAGCCACACCAGTGTGCCAGTACAAGCATTAGTAGATAACTGAAAGCACTCCCGTCAATCATCTGCATTCCGGTTGGCTTCCAAGTCTTGTCTAGGTCATATTATGACTCCTTTATTAGTGTTTAAGGTCACCAGGAGACAGGCAAGTGCATCCTATATCAGGAAGTGTAGTGAGCCTCAGGAGTGAGATATTTGGCTTTCATAGGCACTGTGGCCAAGACTCGGAAATCCAGGGAAATGAGTTAAGCTCAGTCAGACTCCAGGCGCCGTGCTGCCTCACAGCAGATAGAATGAAGTAGAATAATAGAAGCTTTCCTGCCATTCTCAACATTAGATTGAATTCCGGTCAGCCCTTCCAGTTGAGTTTCTGAAGACTGTTTTCTATTCAGCCCCCACACTGCAGGCTGTAACTCACGGGAAGGGGCTCTAGAGAAAGGTTGGCCCCAAATTCAGGCTGGATGGTGCCAGGGAAGCCCTCCTGCAGGAAGAAAGATTAAGGGGCATGTGTACCCATTTGGTGGGTGAGTGCAAAATTTAGTGCCTACATTGGGCTCCCACAGAATTTACTGCCTTGCTGACTTAGATCTGGTGACCACACATAAACATGAATATTTACACATTTCCACACGCTTCCTTGCACGGTGACTAACCACATCTGTTTAACTCTAGTGGAGAAGGAAACAAAAGGCAGCAATGGTCATCTCCTCCACCCACTGGAGAGCCTATGTCCTCGTAAGATAAGCTCTCAGCTTGTCTGGTTTGAGCTAGGCTCGTTCTTTTCACAATATGATTCCTATTCAAAGTCCTAAAAATTCAGATGACCTCACTGCAATATGAATCGGTAGCCCAAAAACTTTTCCTTTGTGGTATGATAGTAAAACACAGGGCGGTGGAAAAGCTAGCAAAAGGCAGTTCAAAAAGAAGAAACTTTCTATTTCGATTAACTGATAAAAGTAAATATCACATTGGCAAAGTTGCTGGTAATGGATTACTACCTTCTCACCTCTAAGAATTCCACATTCACATGAAGAGGTAAAAGCACCAGCAAAATCTTCAACATATAGAAGGTTGAGACATAATGATGCACTGTGATATCTGTACTACTAGAGTTTATGTAAATGTTCATGCATTTGGTCTTTGATGTTGCAAAAGAAGAATGATTTTAAACTTAGGAGGCCATTTTTTTCTGTTGATTTTATTTCATTTTTTTTCTTTAATTTTATTTTTTATTTTTTAAAATTTACATCCAAATTAGTTAGCATATAGTGTAACAATGATTTCAGGAGTAGATTCCTTAGTGCCCCTTACCCATTTAGCCCATTCCCCTCCCACAAGCCCTCCAGTAACCCTCAGTTTGTTCTCCGAGGCCATCTTTAAGAAAAAGCAAGAGGCATTTGTCACTGAGCCAGCCCTTTACCTCCTATCTGCTTTGTCCCAGTGTGCATACACATAAAGCTGGTTCTCAAAGACACAGTGGAGAAGGACTCTGAGCTGTTAGCTTTCAGTAGGCAGAGAATGCATGTGTAGCTTTTGCAAGGGTAGGGTCGTTTGCTTGAAGAGAAAACCTCAGCGTCTAGCAGATTGCCCAGCGCAATGTAGGTGGTCAATAAGTGTTTTCAAGTGACTGGTGAATGGAGGAGCCAACTAAGGCCATGACCACATGTCACTACATATTTAAAAGAAAGAACAAATGCAGAAACAAAATGGACAAGTTACTGTACAGAGATTTATGGATAGTTGACATTTTAAAGATTACGTGATTTTAAAGACCACTTCCAGGGCTAAAATTCTGCAACATTTTGTGAAACAATAGATTGAGTTTTCTTATCATGAGAGCTATTTAAGCTCTACTATTGAAGATATTCTATGGGGAAGAAAAAAAGATATTCTGTTACCCTCCTTGAAAGACTTCAAGAAGTGCCAAGCCTTGAGAAGACTGTAGAAAATTTTCTATTGGTAGAATTTGGAAGAGCAAGAACAATAGAGAATGTTGTTTTCCTGATACAGCAGGGCTTTACTGAGTTAATGGCTTGTTTCGAAGTAATCATAAAGACTGCGTGCATGATGAAAAAGCTTTGTCTTGGGACCCTGCGTGCGCTACAGGCATGGGAGTGTTGTGGCATCATGTGTGTGAGCACTAGATGAAAGAGGTTTCAGAACGCTGCTCCTGGTGCCTAGGGACATCCGCTGCACACACAGACTCCAAGTCAGGGGACAGCACAGAGTGTGTGGCCTTGCCTGCTGAGCAGCAAGGCCCTGCTAAGCACATACAGCCCCCAGTAACCTGCCACCCAGGGCCTTACACTTTATCACACTCCAAAATCGTGACTACAGAGGGCTGAGGGCTTTGACATTTGGTCAAGTACTCATTTCTGATGATTTGAAACTATGTCAGGTAAATAAAATACAGCCTCTTGATTATGACCAGTGCTGTGGAGGGGTAGATAGGCAGGTGGGGGAGGGGTGGGGAGAATCTTCATAACGACCTAAAAACCCACAAGGCATTCTGGACATCAAACATCAATTACCAAGTACCACTTTGATGAGTTAAGAGTAAATGAATCAGAACCAGATGGATTAAATTCCTCTTGATATATACACAGGATTAAAAATTAAGGGAAGCAGTGCTAGACACAAGCGTTTAAAATGAGAATCGGAGCATTTGCAATGAATAAACAAAATTCACTAAAGACATCTGACAATTAAGTGATTGTCTACCTCTAGACTCTGAATTCTAATCTGGGAACATAAATAGTTGGAGAGAGTTTTATGTGTATGAATATAAAAATGTTTACTAGAATACCAAAAGCGGGCAAAAGAGAAAAAAAATCTTTCAGCATTTATTTTATTTACTGGCTTAGGTAAATAAGGTAACATGAAGTTCCATAGAAAATATTTATTAAGTTACAAGTGTGTAGAAATGAACAGTTGCATATATGTGCATACAGACTGGCCCAGGCACTTAATTAAAGACACTTGATCATGTTTGACAGATCTTAATAGGTCCTTAAAACACGCGCACACACACACACACAAAGGCATCCACATGTCCATGTGATGCATCCTGACCCTGATGTGTTGATCAGTCCTTCAGAGAGTTGCTTTTCTTAGTGATTACTCACTGCCACATGACCCTCTACATGGGCTCCTTGTCCCACTTGCTTGTGACAGCAAACAGGGCTGAACGGCAGGCACTTCTCAAGCACAATCCCAGAATCTCAGTGCCCTCTGGATTCCATGCACGGGCTGCCAAATAAACAAACAAAGGGTTCCAATTTTATGCCTAGTAGCCTTGGTGGTGTTCCTGCAGCAGGGTTTGCTCTGTTTATTTACTCACAGTTCCGCAGAGCTCCCTTGGGAATGTCTGAGGCAAAGGTTTTGGATTCCCAGACAGTCTGTGAAAGAAGTAGTGATTCTTGCCTTATTAGCCCTATGCGTAAAATTTCAGTTTATGCATGGATATGACACCAAAAAAGCAGGCAACAAAAAAAGTAGATAAATTGGGCTACATCAAAATGAAAGACTCTGTGGAACAAAGGGCATAATCAACAGAGAGAAAAGGCAACCCATATATTGGGGGAAAATAATTGCAAATCCTATACCTGATACGATGTTATTTTATAAAGAACTCCTACAAGTAAACAGCAAAAACAACAAACAACAACAACAACAACAACAACAACAACAAAACCCCCAATCTGATTAAAAATGAATAAAGGACTTGAATAGATATTTCTCCAAAGAAGATATGCGGAAGACCACGAAGCACATGAAAAGATGCTCACCATCACTAATCATTAGGGAAATGCAAATCAAAACCACACCGAAATACCATCTCATACCATTAGGATGGCTACAATCAAAAACCAGAAAATAGTAAATGTTGATGATTATTGAGCCCTTACTGTGTCCTAGGGGCTATGCTAGGAATTTTTTAAATAACATGTCATGTAATATAGTAACATAGTAAGAGAGACTTGATTGCTCCCATTTACCCTTGAGGAAACTGAAGGTGCCAGAGCTTAAGTGACACAGCTAGTAAGTTTTAGAGTCATTGGACCAATTCTCTAACTCCAAAAATAGACCCTCAACCTATATGCTCCAGTGTTCCTAAATTATATTCTACGATCACCGACAGGATTCAAAATAGGTTCAGAAAGCAGATAATCAGTTATCTAAGTCTCTATAACCCAAACTGCAATTATCCTAAGTTAGTAAAAAGTTTTCGAAGGAAATAAAATGATACATATTTGAAGTAGAAGAATCACAGAATTGGAAAGGACCTTAGAAGTCACTTAATTTGGGGGTCCTGGGTGACTTAGTCAGTTAAGCATCTGACTCTTGATTTCAGCTCAGGTCATGATCTCATGGTTTGTGGGTTCAAGTCCAGCATTGCCCCCATGCTGACAATGCAAAACCTGCTTGGGATTTTCTCTCTCTCTCCCTCTCTTTCTTCCACTTTCCCCCACTTGTTCTCTCTCTCTCTCTCTCTCTTTCTCTCTCTCTCTCAAAGTAAATAAATAAACTTAAAAAAAAAAGAAGTTACTGAATTCACTTTTCATTGCAAGAAATTCAGATGAATGTTTGCCAAGCCTCTGCATGAATACCCTCAATGCTGTGGAACTTACTACCATGTGTGGTAAACTGACACTATTATCAGACAGCTGGGGCTGGTGGAAAACTTCTGTTCCTTCTCAAAATAAATCTACTTTTTAGTGCCTTCCTTCCACTTTTTCTGGCTCTTTTAGAACCACACAAAATAATATAATCTCTGCTTCACAAGATGATCCCCACTTATCATGTACACTTTGGTCTCCCCATATGACTGTAAGGCAAATTATCCCTGGCATAGCTGGAGGCAGCACAGTACAAAGGAAATAATATAGATTTTACAGTCAGAATGTCTGTTCACATTCTGGCTCAATCACTCATTACTTACGAGATCACAGGCAAGTTACTTAACTTCTCTGAGGGTCAGTTTCCACATCTTCATAAAGACTTATAGGACAGCTCTGACAGTTATGTGAGATGATAATATCAAATACTAGCAGGTAGTAAGTATACAACAATGATCAGCAATTATTCCAAGGTAATATTTTCTCTGGTAAAGGGGCTAAGTGTTTTGCTAACCTGAGTTATTCTCAGAGTGTTGGTTAAACTAGAGCCTTCTCTGGTCCATAGCACATGGGCAAGTGACCTGTCCTGTGGTTAAGTGGTACAAAAATAGCAACTTTTCAAGACAGATGTTAAATTTGCTATTGTGGGTGTGGTGTGGTGTGGTGGTGGTATGTGTGTGTGTGTGTGTGTGTGTGTGTGTGTGTGTGTGTGTGTGTTTAGTTTCTCCAGCTATATCTAACTAATTTATTTTGGCTACCCAGGCTATACACATTGATAGTCAAGTGTCCAAATAAATTGGGATCCTGGGATACTAGTGTCTGAGGTGGGGCTCAAGGTCTTTAACTTAACTCCCTGATAATCTGAAAGGTCTCCTTAGAGAACTTCAGGGAATGTCTGCTCTTTGTATAGTTCTTCTTAGGTTAGGAGAGTGGTTTTACAGAGCACAGCTTTCTTCAGACAAATGTCTTACCTTCCCTGTAGCTCAGGGCATATTTCCCAGTCCACCTCAAAGTAAAGAATGCTGTTGAGGTGGAAACAGCTAATTGCCTTCCAAACTGTGTTCTTGTCTTCTTCCATAATAACAGAACTGTAGCTGGCATGTGCCTACCCAGTCAGGACTGCATTCCTCAGCATCCTCTGTAGCAAAAGTTGGGTATGATCTTGGCTCTTGCCAATGAAATGTGAAGAGAAAGGAAGTGCACAATTTCTGCTTCACTTGTTTTAGAGGAATTCCCTGACCTTGAACTTCTAATTTTCCCCCCTTTCTCCAGGAATTGTGACTTTGAATACCTTATTTGCAAGATGGCAGAGCTACCATCAGCCTGGGTTTCTGAATGGCTACAAGGATCAGAGTTGCCTGCAGGCATGAAATTCTGACCTTGGAGTTGTTACATAAGAAAGGAGTAAATTTATTTGCTCTTTGAGTCACATGATTGTTAGGTCTCTTCTTTTTTAAAATTTTAATTATTTTATTTGATATAGTTGACACACGATGTTACACTAGTTTTCAGTGTACAACACAGTGATTCAACACAATAATGATTGGCAATTATTCATAGCATAACTTATGCTATGCTCATGTAGTTCTCATAAAGCCACTTACTTATCCACCTGCTTTATTTAATGCAGCTTTGAAATTCCATTTAATTTCTGGAGACAAAGCAGTCAGTAGTTTCTTCTATATTCAACAAGAATTAATTATCTATTTTATTGGAGCCACTGTTCCAAAGAGAAGAACAGAGGAAAACATTCCTTTGTCCTAGGAGTAACTAGGACAGAATTTTCAGAGTTCAGTTTTCAGAATCTTCCGTGAGTTCACCCCTTGGGCAATACCAACTCAGACCTAATTTCCAGAATTGGCTAAGATTAAACTCAAGGGCTGAAGGGGCAGAGCAGCTAGATATTTTCTTTGTTCCACGCTTCTTGTAGTCCCACAAAAACTACCTACCCCATAGAGTTGCTTCCTTGAGCTTCCAGACATTTCCTGTGTGTTTTACCATGAGAGACTGTGTTTCATCCAACCATGAAGCCTTTTTGCTCCTACTACTTCAAGCGTAAGCATGGACTATTTTGGAATGGAAACTATCAGTTTGGGGGGAAAGCCCTATTTCTCTGATCTATGCTCTAATTCTGGCAGGTCCTCTAGGCTTTCCCAAAGAGCCACAACTGTGAGCCTTGACGTGTTGTCTTATCTCTACTATGCTCTGTGCACAGGAAATCCTGTGTGAGGCTGGCAGGAGGACAGAGGGGATAAAGAAATCACATTCATCAGAACAAGCTGGTCAATTTCCCTAAGTAAGGAGCTTGTCTAACATCCAGTGGTTTCCTCCGAAAAAGATAGTGTACTTTCTTAACTTACTGATAAGATTAGTGCATAGAATCACTGTCTGCAGATCCCTAGGCTACTTTTCAGCTTTATTCTTCCCAACTAGACAGGTACAAAGTGCAAATCTCAACGTTTACAATCTGTAAAATCATAGGATAACATATAATATTATTGTAATTGTATTGTAATCATTATTAAATGATAGAAATCTATTAAACTCAATGTATATTAAAATAAACTTCTGATCTTTCTAATCTGACTTCTGCTACCCTCTGCCTTCACCCATCTCAGGTGGTGGTAACTCCATCTTTACAGCTTCAGGTTAACAACACTTGCCATCTTTGACTCCTTTTATTCTCATCTCACAACCAATCCATCTGAGCTCTTGCCAGCTCTACTTTCAGAATCTTTCCAGAATCTTATTCCTTTGTACCATGTCCACTGCTACCAGTCTGGTGGAGCTGCCAATATCTCTTACTTGGATTAAGTGCCCTCCTAACTCCTCTCACTGCCTCCTCCACTCACCCTCCAACACACACACACACACACACACACACACACACACACACACACAGTCTATTCTCAACAGAGCAGCCAGAGAGATCTTTTGAAAATGGAAGTTAAGTCATTGAATTCATCTATTCAAAAACTTTTAGATGATTCTCCACTTTGCTCTGAATAAAATTCCAAGTCCATGAAAGAGTCAAAAAAGCCTTTGTTACCTTTCTGGCTACATTGCCTACTACTCTCCTCCTCTTAGATCTCACCCTGGTGACTTCCTTGTTGTTTCTGGATCACAATAGTTATGCTCTTGTCATAGGGCATTTGCTCTAGGTCATTCTTTTTTTTATTAAAATTAAAAAAAAATTAATTTAATTTTTGAAAGAGAGAGAGATAGAGTATGAATGGGGGAGGGGCAGAGAGAGAGGGAAACACAGAGTCCAAAGCAGGCTCCAGGCTCTGAGCTGTCAGCACAGAGCCTGACGTGGGGCTCAAACTCGTGAACTGTGAGATCATGACCTGAGCAGAAGTTGGACACTTAGCTGACTGAGCCACCCAGGCACCCTTGCTCTAGCTCTTTCTTAATGCTCTGTCCTGAATGTCTGCTTGGAAACTCTCTCACCTTCCTTAAGACTTGGCTCAAGCATCTCCTCCTTCATAAGATCCACTCTGATGACCCATTTGTACTGCCACTTCCTTCTCCACCAACTCAACCTTTTTAATTGTTTGATATCACTTCTTGCCTTCTAACACAATGAAGTAATTTACTTACTGTGCTTATTGTCCCTCCCACTCACTGCTAGAACATAAACTCCCTGAAGGCAAGATTCACTGATATACTTCCCTGCACCTATAACGCTGTGGCACTTAGTAAGGACTTTCTATTTGTTTGGTGAAAGAATTAATGAATGAAACATACACATGATGAAGTTGATTCCTGGATGACTGTGAAGTCAACTGAGGTCATCAACTTCCCTAGAGACTGAGGCTACAGAGATTACTTTCATTCCTAACAGCAAGGATGTGGTGGCAGGAAAGCACTGGACCCTGAGGACAAGACTTTCCTGAACATGAACCAAAAAGTATAGAAAGGAATCTTGAGATGGCAGCCCTGGTAAACTCTCCTAGGTAAGATTTTGGGATGACTGACCCGGGAGGTTGAGAACACTGTTTTTGGAGTTAGGACTTGGCCTGCTGTTAATAAGAATCTTAGTGATGGAGAAAAGCGGTGTGGATCGAGTTCCCCGCCTCCTGCACAAATATTTCCTGGTCTGGTTTCAGGGTATCTCTTTCCTTGGGTGGCTTTACCATTGAGGGATTAAAGTGCTTGCGATTCAGAGCTTGGACTGCCACAGCAGTGCTGACGCACGTGCAGTATCTTGGATCTCTATTCTGTTCCTCAATCACATTCACCTTTGGGCTGAAACAGCAAACTTGGTTCTTGGAACCAAATACCCGAACCTGAGTAGCCCAGGGTGTTTGCTGTCTGTCCACTTCTCTGGTCCCAGGACTGCCCTGCCTCTGGTAGCATTAAAGCGAGGGGGGAAGGGCAAGGAACATAGAAAAGCAATGGCTGGAAGAAGGTGAATAAATGGGAAGAACAGATGGGTTGAAGACAAAAGAGAAGAAAATAGGCTGACCACCGTGTTGTTACGTTGCTGTGTGTGCCCCTTACTCTCTGGCTTTTTCGTGCATTATGCTCTCTGGTGACACGAGGAACACACTATTTACTTTGCTCCATGAAATATGGAAAAAGCTACTTCATCATTCAAATTTGAAATCACTGCCAATAGGGGAAGAATATACTTTGCCAAAGTTTGCAAGCACGAGTTGCTCTAAAATGTGAAGATTAAAAGGCTCTCAAATGACCCTCTGACCACTAACACGCTTTCCAAGGCATTCCATATTAGACTTCTAACCTAAAGGAGATGTATTCTTTTACATGTTCAACCCCAGGCACTCTGCACCACCTTTCTTAAGCTGGTTTCAGTCATCAGGAAATTTATGAACCGCAAATTAGCTTTGCTCAGTTGTCTTCTGAAAATGTACACTACAGGAATAGCAGTAATTGTGAGGCAGCAATGCAGGGACAGAAGGTTAAAAAACAAAACAAAATCCGTTTTCTCCAAAAAAGGAAGAATCTGCATGAAAGAGACTTTTCAGATCTAGGGAGTGTCCGGTTGAGTTCCCAGCAGCCTGTTGAAAGGCCCCGTGTTGTCTAAACAGCCTCCTGTAGAGTAATTGCCAGAGCAGCCCATATAAAAGGAACAGTGGAAAGGTGCAAAAGTCATTAACAGGGAGAAATAGGAAGCAATCAGCAACACTTTAAACAAATTATTGCCA
Source organism: Panthera pardus (assembly GCF_024362965.1). NCBI lineage: Eukaryota > Metazoa > Chordata > Mammalia > Carnivora > Felidae > Panthera > Panthera pardus. Next base: position 38,817,072 of record NW_026526732.1, read on the forward strand.
TGAAATTACAGTCTCAGCTTGAGATAAGTGTCCTGGGTCTGTTAAAGCTATATACACCTCACTGGCTTAAATGAGATGAGGAAAGTTTTCCTCTCTGGTTATTTATGAAGTGTGAGACCAGGATGGATTGCGATGCCTGAGTCAAGGGGGCTGCCTACTTCTTCCCAGGCTTCTTGAAAACACATGCATTACCTGCACTGGAGCTGGGGCAGAGAGGCTTTTCAGATAGGCACCTGGACAAGATGCTACCTTTTTGGGTGAAATGGAAACGTATTGGGCCTCCCGTGTTTTATTCAGAAGTCGTTTTGAGGAGAAAAGTCCAAGACTTTCCGGGGTTATTAGCGGGAATGTGGGCGTTCGCTGCTGCTGCCAGATCTCGCTTGGCACCTGGGCCCTCCCTCCCACGCGTCCCAGCATCCGCCTGCAGTAGAGGGCTGCTTTCCCCTTTCCAAGAGTCTTGTCCCTCCCCAGATCCATTCCTCTGCGTGGAATGTTCCTGCGTCTTGGCCTTATTTTAAGTCCCATAATCCTCTCTGGCTCCGCTTTGGAGTCTGCTTTTCAAAATGCCCTCAGTTGGCAGTGACTCAGACTCGGGATGCTGTTTGCTTCTCCACCCACCACCCTGTAAATTTCCGGATGAGGAACTGCTGGCTGATCAGGGACCTCCGGCCCCTGCCACCCCATCAACACCAGCCTGGACCATTGCACTTGGCCTGAGGTTAGAGCACCTCACCCCTTTAGGAAGCATCACTCTGCATTACTGTTGTCTGTTTTTGAACCTCTTATCTGTTTGTCTGTGCTTGGACCCAATGGGCTATATATCTGGTGTGCTCCACAAGGGACCAAGATGTGCTCTTGGCGCCCTAGATGCTTGGATATGCAAAGGTGTTTTTGGGGTTTTGTTTTTTTGTTTTTTTGTTTTTTTGTTTTTTTTTTTTTTTCTGGCAGGCACCTTGTTTTTTTTTCCCCTAGATGCCCTAGGCATGTGCCCAACACTCTCCCGTTATATTTGTTTCCTGGATGCATCATTGCGGCTCTCAGCAGCCAGCCCAGAGGTAGTGCTAATTCTCAGTTACAGTTTCTTTTTTTGCATTCTCATTTTAATCACAAGGAAATCTGTGAGAAAATAAAGTTCTGATTTTTTAAAAAAGATTTTAAGTTGAATCTTGGATGCTCGCTTTTGCTGAAAGGTGAGAACGGGGTTGTGGTACACTCAGTGCACAACGAATTGAGACTATAGAAAGAAGAAGACTTTAAAGGTATCATGAATAAAACTAATGAATGTTGATGTTATTGTAATAGGGACTCTTCTTATCTATACTCACAATTATCTATACTTAGAATCATGTTAGCATTGAAATGGAATGTAGAAAATAGTGTGTCTAATCTAAAAATGAATACAACAGTAACTATCTATACACACTTGAACTGTTGTCATCCAGACTCTTAAACCTTCTAGAAACTTTCAAACTTACAAAGAAGTCCATTCCAGTTAAAACAGCCCAACATTGTTAGATTCATTCATTCTCATATTTAAATGCCTCCCTGTAATATCATTCTACTGCATTGTTTTGCCTTCTAGATATTAGTAAAAATCAATTCAATCTTAGAGTTGAAAGAGACATAGAGAAAACCCTATTGCATATTACAATTCTTCAAATGTTCCCCCCTCTCCCCAAGTGAAGCCTCTCTACTTCTTTCAACTCTTCATTATGTGACATGGTTTCTGATTGTTCTACATTTTGGTCTGTACCTTTGGGTTCAATTCCCATTAAAATTTGGTGCCCAGGGGTGATTATGGTGACAGTCACAGACTTTGACTGCTAAGGAAGATTCACAGGACCCCAAATAGCAATACAATATAGCAAGAACATTAAAATAAAGATACCCATCATACCCAAAAGTTACCCCACAGTAAAGAGTCTGGAAAGTCTGGCCCAGGCTCTAATTATCCTCCTTCTGTAAAGACCATTTTAGACATGCTTTCTTTTTAAAGCTGGAACCAACAATGTGGGCACAGAACACCTTGGAACCAGGGAGCTCAGAATGGACTCCTGACTGGACTTCTTATACATTGCTGGTCACATAGGCATGTTTCTTGCTGTGTAACCAGATGCAAGGACAAAGCCTACTAGGCTCTCGTCAAGACCAGGTACACATCATCAATCTCAGTGTTATCAGTAAACAATGTTGACAAACTGGAAGAACCACTCTGAAATTTGCCTTGAACTCATAGTTACCAAGCAACACTATTATTCAGCACATTTCACATCTTGGCCAGGGGTCAGATCTGTGTGGATACATCACTTACTTCAAGCAAAACATCCCAGGCCAACTCCAGTCCTGCTGGAATAACTCCTAACAATAAACCAGGACTGAACACTCCAAAAAGTGAACTGACTGACTCAGTATATGGTAGGATAATGTCTGCCATATTCTGGACACTATCATCCACATATTATTTTAAAATAGTCTCCGTGAGTTTCTCTCTGGGTATAAATCCCTGATGCCTCCCTCTGTAGGTTCAGACTAAGGCTGAGCCAATCTTATTGAGGAAGAAAGTTCAACTAAAGCTTTATTTCCCTAGCCAGTAAGATCTGAAATAGGTCTTGTCTAGCAATTCAGAGCTATTGGGGTGATTTCCAAAGGGCGTCCTGTCTGTTTGCTTTTCCCTTATTTCTAGCATAATCTTAACCTTGTTTTGTATTCCCTTTCTAGCTATCTGATTCTTTGTTTGTACTGTAGTCATTCCTTAAGGCCCTAGTTGAAATGGTTGGGTACTAGTGTCCCACAACATTCTTGCCAGCTCCATCCATAATTTGGGATCCTGCTGAGAATAAACTTTTGTACTAAATTGTGACTCTAACACCCACTTGACAGGAGACTGCCCTCTTTTTAGCCCCCAGGGGCAGAACTCTTTGGATGGCCCACACTAGCCTGAATCAATCCCTGTGGACCTGAAGTCTTAGAACATTCAGCTGCCCTCATGGGGCTACCCTTCTGCTCTTAATCAACAGAATTCTAGGTCCCTCCCTCTTACCACTTACTTTTATTGATAAAACCCCAGCATCCCTCATGTTTGAGCAAGGCTGGATTAAAATAGTTCAAACAAGAATAATCCTTGAGAAGGAAAGCTAAATTAAGTTTATAAACTAGCTGCAAAACAATCTTAGAATTTTAGAACTGGAAGACTCCTTAGAGATGATCTAGGCTGGTGGTTTTTAAAGTTTCTTTTCTTCTGGGGCATCTGGGTGGCTCAGTCGGCTAGGCATCTGACTTTAGCTCAGGTCATGATCTCGTGGTTCGTGAGTTGGAGCCTGGCGTCAGGCTCTGTGCTGACAGCTCAGCTCTGTCTCTCTCTGACCCTCTATCTCTCTCTTTCTCTCAAATTAATAAGCATTAAAAATGTAAAGTTTCTTTTCTTTTTTTTAAGTGGAATATTACATGTAAATTCACATGCAATTAATCAAAATATATCTGCTTGGAGGAGGGATTAGGGGTAGGAATTACAATCAGACATATAGGCTATTTGGGATCTCCTCATGCTTCCTCCTTTGAGGAAGCATTAGGGAACCCCGGTAGTGTAGTCTGAGAATTATTAATCTATTCCAATGCATTTATTTTATAGAGAAGTATTTGAGGATCACAGATATTAGAGAGTTCCATAACATTAGTCTGAATGCTGATTTTATTTTACTGTGTTTGTACCTCTTATGGTACAGGAAAGCAGAAATATCAGGTTATCAATTGACCAAATATAAATGACTTATTTATTTCCATTCTAGTAAATTTAAACAAACTTGCATTTTTGAGTACCTGCTGCATGCAGGATACTACCCTAGTGCTGCAGGAGAGGCAAAGGGGACCAAAACACAGGTGCTGCATTCTGGAAGCTCAAACATTAATAGTACATCTATAATTATAAATCCAGGTGTCAAAATTAGTTTAATAAAAAAATACAAAAAATGTTGAGCTTTTAAGATGAGTGTATCCATCAGGGTTTTCCAGAACCAATTTGTATGTCTGTTGCATACATATAATATATATGACATATATGTGATATATCTATATATTTATGATATGTGTGTGTGTGTGTGTGTGTGTGTGTATACACACACACACCCAGAGAGAGAGAGACAGAAAGAGAGAGAGAGAGAGAGAGAGAGAGAGAGAGAGAGAGAGACTGACTTTAAGGAATTGGTCCATGCACCTGTACAGGCTATAGGGTAGGCTGGGGACTTAGGAAAGGATTGATGATGAAGCTTGAGTTTGAAGACTGTCTGAAGACAGAATTCTCTGTCTCTTGGAGGAAATCAGTCTTTTTCTTCTTTAGGCCTTCAACTGATTGGATGAGGTCCACTCACAGTTTGGAGGGTAATCTGCTTTACTCAAGTCTATTGACTTAATGTTATTCCATCTGAAACATACCTTCATAGGGACATTTAGAGTGGTGTTTGATGAATCATGAGGGTACCATGGCCTAGCCAAGTGACACATAAAATTAAGCATCATAGTGGGAAAACTATGTTTTGAAGGAAAAACAAGGAAGTCCTCAGACATAATATAGTGTTTGAGGGTTGGGAGTTAGGAAGTGAAGGCATTATTAGTGTGGGGAGTAGCAGGAACTAATACACACATCTGGGAAAACAAGAGGCCCTCATGACACTAAGTGGTCTACTTAAAAACCCAACTTAGGCAGTAGATTGTCATTATTCCTGATGCATGGACTGAAGGCAGTTCCATACAGACAAGTTTCAAAAACCATTGCATTCAAGTAGTAATTAGAATCTGATTAATTTTACTGAATTCTACTATTCTCCTCTTTCCTTGCCTTTAACTGGTTAATGTGTGACATTGTTTCCTACTCTTATCCATAGAAATGAGACTGACCAGCCACAAACTTTTCATTTGTACAGGAAGTAATTGCAAAATCTTTGTGAAAAAGAGGACTGAATTAGAAAGTGGAAGCCTTAGGTCTCCTTCCCAGTTTGCTGTGTAATTGTGCCTTATAAGAAACTGTAAATATCTTACTTATTTTCCTGATCTTCCATAGCAATTCTCTTTCAAAGGCAGGCAACTACTAACTTTATCATATGTGAATTTCTGGGGTGAAAATTTTACTTACTTTTTATAGGCAGATTAGCAACTCATTCGTATTCCTTTTCCCCCCCAAAGTTGTCCTTGTTTTTATTTTCAGTGTTATCAAATAGTTGTTTTTACTATTTGTGTGTGTGTGTGTGTATGTGTGTATATATATAATTTCTAATTAAGAAAGCATTAAAATTTTAGTAAAAGCAACAATGCTTTGATATTTATGGCAAAAATGTTCTGTGGTACTTTCTTGGGTAGTGACTTAAAGAGGTAAGGTAGATGCTTTTTATCACATTTCAACCATATTTTTAGGCTCTCCCATGTTCTAGCCTTTAGGGGAGTTCCTGGGAAAGAGATGGAAATTAAAAGTGGACTTATTTTTAAGGAGTTTGGCATGGGAAAAGTACTACAAGAGAAATAGGATCCCAGAACCTGGGGGCATGGGGCAGAGGTGACATGCTGTATTGGTCTCAGGTCGGCTGGCCACCACAGGAGAGGTCAGGGGCAACTTTACAGAGCATGTGATGTTGGCTGGGTGTTAGAGGATGAATGTGATTTCACTAGGAAAAGGATGGGATGGTCTTCCAGGCAGAGGAGCCAATGTGAGTACTGTCAGGCAGGTGTGAGGGTCCTGGTGTAATCAAGAAAGGCCAGCAAGTTCCTTACAGGGAAGGTGAGTGAGACCTGAATAGCTGGGAGGGTATGTGGAGGTAGAAGAGAAGGAAATGAGACTGAAAAGGTAGATGAGCCAATAGAGTCTGATTGCTGATCATTTCAATACTATTTTAATCTATTTTACACATTTATTTATTTAATCATTGATTTTTACAAAAGTGATGTTTGCTATCTGTAAAAATCACTATTTCCTTTAAGCTTACTTGTTCTGTAAGGTAAAGGTGGTCAAAGACCCAAAGGTTGCAGTTCTCATAGTTCTATCTGCTTAGGTCAGTGCAGCCCTGATTAGCTGCTTTAACCCAGAAATATGCACATTTCCACCTCTCAGAGAAATCCTTATACCTTATCTAACTGAAATGGTAGAGACAACAGATGAATGCTAAGCAGCATTTGGTTGGTAGAAAGGAATTGCCAAATGTTTGCAAGTTAAGTTCTTATCAGAGAGCCATTGCACTGCCTTAAATAGCTAATAAAAACAGTTAAATAGCAGTTTATAAGTGATTAAGTGCAACATAAATATTCTCTAGTACTGCAATAACAATTCCTATGCAATGGGAAACAACCGTATTTGTTTGAAATTATTTGAATATGAATATAGTCTTGAGTTATTTTTAACATTAAAAAAATATTTTATTATTGTTGGGAGAGTGCAAGTGGGAAAGGGGCAGAGAGAGGGGAACAAAGCATCCAAAGCAGGCTCTGCACTTATAGGCTGACATCAGTGAGCCTGATGCGGGGCTTGAGCTCACGAGCTGTGAGATCATGACCTGAGCTGAAGTTGGGTGCTCAACCGACTGAGCCACCCAGGTGCCCCTTGAATTATTTTTAACATTTTAAACCATTTTACTGAAGTAAAGGAAAGTAATAAAGAAATAAAGTTGGAAGTATCCCTAGGAATTCCTCCTACTATTATTTGGTTACATCCTCATTAATGGAATAAGCATCCAGTTACAACTACAGGGAAATAGATTCTATGTCTTTCACAAGTCTCTTAAATAATCTCCACAGATATAAGCATTTATTTCACTTCACCCAACTGTGCTATGCTATAGCTGAGATCTCTTACATCTTTTAATCAAATCTTAATAGGGACTGAGTATATTGGTTTGGATCCTCTGTAACAAGATCACTGTATCTGTTTGTTACTACTACCCGTCTTCCCTCATGCAAAAGAACACCAGTGCTCACTGGACAATGCTTAATTGTAACGTCCACTTCTAACCATCTCACTTTGAGAATGACACACACACGAGTATCCTTTCCACAGGTGAAGAAACTAAGCCACCACAGTAGGTCCATTTACACCAGCCAATCTTGCAAATCTCTTCAAAGAACAAAAAATTGTGTCTTTAGTATCTAAGCAGATCGACCCCTACATTAGCAGCCCCTGAGAATCTCAGACTATGGAATAATAAACAAGTCTCCCTGCTGACTGCTTTCTCTATGAGGTAAGTTGTAGAAGGAATGTGTAGAAGTTACAGAAGGAGCAATGGTAGAGGTAGACTCTGGAATTCTGTTAGTGCTGGTGTATTTTAAAACTATTGCAAGGCCAAACTGCTACAGAATTTGTTCCCAGACTATCATCCGTGGAAAAGCTTCTATTTGTGTAGTCGTGTTTCAGGGCAATCAAGAGACACTCTTGAACCATTATGCAGTATATTCTTTTCTTAACATGGAAGGATCTTAACTATGAAGATTTCAAAATCAATTTGTTAAAAGTTCCATCATGTTATTTTCTTAGACTCTAGGCAACAGAAACAGAAAATATATTGATTGAACTAAAAAAAAAAAAAATGAGAAAACGAGAAACGAGAAAAACGAGAAAATGAGAAAAACCCCCAAAAATACAAAAAATTCAGAGGAATAGCCCATATCCTATCACGTATTTAAATAATTCAAGAAAAAGTCTTGATGCTGCCTTTCCTTCCCCTTTATACCAATGCCCTGTGGTACTCGTTCTCATTTGTTTCTCAAGATTATGATATATTGCTATGTTTTGAAAAGTATAATTACCCTATATTTGTACCCAGAACTCCTAATAGAGATTTTGAAAGCACCAGCATGGTAATGGAGAGTGAGGTAAGAGAACAAGAGGATGGGTCCTGTGTGAAAAATGGAGGCAGGAGGTCCTGAGCATTGTTCTTCCCCCTCAAACTAGCAGGTATGTCTCAAATGTGCTCTAACCTTGTTGGGTATCATATGTGGTGTGGTTTGCAGAGGAAAAGCCAATGAAGCCCCACCAGAGAATCCATCTCTATCCATTAAAGCCTTTTTCCAGAGAAGGTATTTCTCCTTAGTTAAAATAGGATCTGGATCAAAGGAGCAGAATCTGAAGACTTGTTGGTGTAATTCTTGCTGTTCTAATAAGCCATGTGATTGCCCAGCTCATTCCATCAAGCTGTGTGTCTGCTTCTTCTTCTTACATATGTCTCTGAGACGTGACCATGAGATCTTCTTCTGAAGCACTTACATGGTTGTAGCAGTGAAGGTCAGAGTGCTTAGAGACTGAGGGATTTCATGTGCCTAGAAATATAGAACAATCTCCATGCTCTTGTTTCCGTGATAACGAGACAAACAAGATGGCAGATGCAGGATTCCTGTCCATTGTGTGTGTGTGTTGGGGGGAGGGTTTGGTGTGGGAATGAGGTGGAGAGTGGAGTGAAGGCAAGGAATGGGTAGAGGAAGGAGACTTAAGGAGGAGGAGGAGGCACTGGGAAGTAAGCCTAGGGCTGGTATCTGGGGAAAGGAGAACCAATACCTCTTTTGTTGTCAGGAAAGCCCTGGGCACAAAGGGTGAGTTTGAGTTTCACTTCAGGTCAGTTCAGGGCATTGTGAAAAGGCAGCTCTCAGACAGTGAGCTTAACTGACTGACTCTGAGGTAATTAAATCACTACATTAGGCTGCTGACCATGAAAGCAGAAAAATACAAGCACACAAAAAATAAAGAAGAAAAAAAGCCCTTACATTTGTTTCTAATTATATAATTAAAATGTTTACTGTTCCATGTAATAATTATGTGGCTCATATTTGATCATGATGGAGTTTCTCTAATTAGTTAAAAGTTTTACCCATTCTTCTTGTGGGACAAAATTTGGTTTTATTTAGTCATTTTTCATTCAGGCATGTAAGGCTTCCATGCCATCTGACTTTGTTTTATTCTGGCTGGGGTCTTGGCAAATTCTGTGGTAATTTTCAGTTTTATTTCCTCTCTTCAGTGATGTCTGTAATTTTGGACAGCCAGTTACCTGAGGAAAGGATTGTTTCTTAGTCCTCCATTTACTTTCCTAATGTAAATTTTATTTCTCAGACTCCATGATGCATGGTAGGTGTCAAACCAGAACGGTCATTCTGCAGTGCTGAGAAGGTCCCCTACAGAGGACTTGGTGGCCTCCACAGTTCCATTGTGACTGGCTCATTTTTCCTCTTTGAACCGCTATTACCTTGAGCTTCCTGTAGCTTTAGATCTTGATTATTCAGGGGCTGATTCATTACATCGCAAATTATCTAGACACTTTATTTCTCTTCCTCCTCATCTCCTATCTCCTTTTTATTTTTTATTTATCTTTGTGTTTTGGCATTTTACAGATGACCGCCAACAGTCATCAGAATAATGCATGTGGAAAGAAAAATGACAAAAGGAAAACCAGTTACATATTGTTCTTGTTCATTGTTCTGGCTAATGGTGGTAGCAGAGAGAACGCTGAAGTTTAGGACTAAAATTAGAGTTTACTTTTAGTTATGTAATTCAATGATGTATTTATTGTCTGTTACTTCAAATAAGTAGTTTGGTGGGATAAGTGGGTTTATAGTGGTATTGAGAATCATTATTAATCTAATACAGGACAAAGATGGATTTCTTTCTATAAGACAAGCACCACACTGATAATCTGTAATGAGGTGTCCAGAGAGGAAAACGAAAACAGCTCGAGCTGGGAATACAATTGGCTAGTCAGTCATAAAACGTACCAGTTCTCTTGGGAGAAGGGCGTTGTGTCACTTCCGGGATCCCGAAAAGTCTGTCCAATCAGAGAGAGCTCAGACCATAGAGGTGGGCCAGCTGGCCACACCACTGCATTCTGGGAGTCGGGTGGGGCCACGTGGAGGGGCGGCAAGATGGCGGACAGGTTCAGGTAGCTGTTGGATGAGTTGGAGAAACAGTTGGGGTTTTCGTTCTAGTGTACAGCTTCCATTTATCCTGGCTCTATAGTAGGCTACCCACTTCACAGAAGACACTTGGTACCTGTCAAGGTGACAGTAAACTGATAAACTATTTTTCCCCCTCCTCCAATGTGCTAATAAGAAAATATTACAGCATTAGCTCTAAACCCCAGGGCAATTGTGCCCCCCATGGGGAAGTAATATCCAGGGACAGTTTTATTTGCTACAGCTAAGGTCACTACTGGCATTGAGTGGTTAGAGAGCAGGAATGATGCTAAACATACCTGTACAGCACAGAACACTGTTGAGGTTAGGAGTTTCTGGATAGAGGCATCTGTTTAGAATTCCCCAATTCTCCTTCTAGGTAATAGAGACACTTGTTTAAAAAAATGCTGTTCTGGAGGCACCCATCCATCCCTCTCTCAGTGTGGTCAAGAAAACAAAAATATTCCAGAGAAATAGAGGCTCTTGAGGAAAACTCCTGGGTGTCACAATGGCATGTCTTCATGTGAAGTTAGTTTATGTAGTGATTACAGTCACCACTATGCACCCAGGAGAGCCCAACAGAGAAAATAAAGCATTTGGTGTGGTTTGCTGTAACTCAGTTGGCTTGTAGTGGGCAAAGCAGTGTGATAGGTGCAGCCAAGTTTACAAAATCCTGGACATACAGTGAGTAAGAAGCCACTGACGCCAAGGACTGTGGTCAATGGGAGAAAAAAAGATAGCTAGGTAAGAAAACAGGGAGGTGAGGGTGCGTGGGCACACATCGAAGAGGCATATGTTCTGCACTTTAGGGGCTAGAGAAGGCATCATGAAGAAAAGATGGATAAATTGATAAATTGTAGTTAGCTGCTCTTGGTGGGTTGTGGCAGATAGTCACTCAGATCAGTAATAATCTTGTTTGGCACAGTCTATGGAGAGTGAAAACACAAACCTCCTTTACTGTCTCTCTGGGGATGTTGATAGTTGTTTTTCCTCCTTGTCACATTATTTGGAAATGTGCCCTGTAGTGATTTCAAATGATTTATAATTAGCTAGGATGCTAATTCTAGCATCTCTTAGATTATTGTTGCTATCATACTTCATGCATTTGCTTTCTGCCTTCTCATTTTTAGCTTCTATAGAATTTCAAGAACAAGAAACTGTAATGTTTTCAGCATAATGTTTTGTTGGCTAAAATGTCCTGGCCCTCCTAAGTCTGTTGAAAAAAAAAATACATAAAGAAATTTATTTATATACAAAAGGAAGTAAAACTAGGGGGTGCTTTTATCTTGAAATGAAAGTAAGTTCACTAAGAGAAGTTCATATGTGGTTATTAATATAGAGAGATTGGTTTTCTTTTAATGTGGAAATAAGATTTTTTTTAAGTTCATTTATTTTTGAGAGAGAGAGAGCACAAGGGAGGGGAAGAGAGAGAGACAGAATCCCAAGCTGACTCCACACTGTCAGCACAGAGCCCTATGTGGGGGTCAAACTCACAAAACTATGAGATTGTGACCTGAGCTGAAATCGAGTCAGATGCTTAACTGACTAAGCCACTGAGGCACCCTGGAAATAAGATATTTATTATTATTATTATTATTGAAATCTGGTTATTGACACACACCTCTGAATGCTAAAATAAGAAAATCTTTTTGACATAATTTAGTTGAAACTCTTGATTTTATAGGTGATAAAAATAGGGACTGGAGAAGCAAAGTGACTTGCACAGATCACCAGTTATGTCACAGTTAATTCCCTTTTTAAACACATCACATTATTAGAAGGCTAGAACCCTCTAGTAATAGACACAAACTTTTTTTTTTTTTAATTTGGGAAACTATCTTGGGAGACTTAATTCATGAGTGAAATTTTGAAAAAATGGAAAAAAATATCTTATATCTTACACTGGGCAAAAGAAAAAAGAGACCTAAGGATGTTTTGTTGTTCTGAGGGGGCATATATGTATCTGAGGGAAGTCTGTGCTTTTTCCTTGAAGGAAAATTTGTATGTCATCAGTTTATGAAAAAAGTCAGTCTGCCAAACTCATTGGTGATTCCTAAGAATCCAATCCATCTTAAAACTCTTCCTTAGACTAATTGACTGCATAATTTTATCTGTTCTACCTTCTAGTCACCCAGTGTCTTCAGCAAAAAATCTTGTAGCCTCAGGGGAGATGCGCAAGCACCAGACTCTCATAGTTTCCTTGGTTGCCATAACGAATACTACAAAACTGGGTGGCTAAAAACAACAGCAATTTATTCTGCCACAGCTCTGGAGACCAGAAGTCCAAAACTCAACATGTTGGCAGGGCTATGTTCCCTCCAAAGGCTCTCAGTGGATTCTGTTTCTTTCTTCTTTCACTTTCTGGTGAGTGTTAGCATCACTCCAATCTCCGCCTCCGTTTTCACATCACCTTCTCCTATGTGTCTCTGTGTGCTCTCTGTCTCTCATAAAGACAGCTGTCATTGGACAGAGGGCCCACCCTAAATCCGGGATGAGCTCAGGTCTTTAATTACATTTGCAAAGGCCTTTTTTCCCCAAGTAAGGTCACATTCACAGGTTCTGGGGATTAGGGTGTGGGAATTTTTTGGCGGGGGGGGGGCGGTGTTGGGGGGACACCATTCAATCCACTATACTTATCTTTCTACAAATAGCACAGTCAACTGTTCAATCTTGCTGTCCCACAGCTGAGGTGACCAATTGTCCTGGTTTTCCCTGCATGACGGATTTTTCTGGAAGTGAGACTTCCGTGCTGAAGCAGAGGAAGGTGCATCCCAGGGAGACTAGGATGGTTGGTTACCCTATAACAGAACAAAGAGCCTGAATGACCAATATCCCCATCCTGGAGGCTTGGAAGTCATTGTTAAACAATGTCGATGTCAAAGCACCAGAAAGCAAATGTCTCTGAGAAAAGGTGGGTTGTCCCCAGGTGCCCCTTCTTCTCCTTTTGACCTCTGCTTTGACAGCTGTGATGAGTGAGTCACAGGCTTCTGCTGGAAGGAGAGGCCTTAGGAGAGCAGTTCTGTCTGTCAGAGCCACTCTCCAGACTTCATTTCTGCTCATCTCATGACCAGTGACCAGTGATCCCTCAGCAAAGTTTCTTGTGGAGCTAGTAATGATTTACATTGTGCTAAAATGCCCTTCCTTTTTTCTCCCCCACCCCCTCCCTCATTAACCACCCCTTCAGCCTCCACAGCAGGAGAGTCAAGAGAAGCAGTGAGTAAAGCTAGGGCTTTGATCTTCTAAGAGGCAGTGTCCCTTTTTCTGTCTGTTTGGACCAGGGGTCACTGGGCGAGCAGCAGCACAGCTGACCTCTCTTTGAAGAGTTTACCACAGTCAAGGACACTGAATGAGGTCTGGCATCCACTTGCTGTGGAGATGTCTATGTGCAGTGGCCATCCACCTTGTTCTAATGACTTTGGTCTTGAGAGAATAAGATAAACCTGCCTTTAAACCAACTTTATGAGCTTCTGGCACTGCACATACCCTCTTCCGACCTGTAGCTTCATGGAGATGGGCTATATCTGGTTGCATCTTTAACCCCATTTTATTCTCCAGGCTGAAAAAGATAAGACTCGTAGGGGAACAGCTGCTTTGGATCAAGTTAGAAGCAGTAAATTAAAAACAAAGTAACATGAATGAAATGATAGGATCAGGACATGATCTTAATGATGAAATGACTACACTTTTTGCTTTTGTCACATTAATTTCATCTTTCATTTACACTGATTTTACACATTTTCATGATTAAAAATTTTAATACCTAATTCAGTGATTTACAAAAAACTCTTTTGATCATTATCACTTGTAACTGTGATGGTTTAAACATGCAACATGCAGTATTATGCAATAATTTTTTGTTGAAAGCAATTTTTTTCTTTTTTTTGGAAATGAGATATTTCTGAGAACCAATTTTCATTTATTTATTAATTTATTAATTCATTCCATCTTGATTTATTTATAGTGTTTTGGAGTGTTTAGCTTTGTATACTTTTTTAGTGGTTGTTCTCTGATTACACGTGCATATGTCATTTACAACAGTCTGTTGGTATCAACTTATGTTTTACTACCTCCTTTTAAGATACAATTCCCTTTATATACATTGACCACCACAAAGATGGCTTTATTATTTTTGTTTTAAACATCAAATATGATATAGGAAACTCATGAAAAGAAGGATAGTCTATTATACTTGCCCATTTTGCCTATTACCTATTTTTACCCATTCTCATGTTCTATTTTTCCTTTCTGAAATTCCAAGCCTTCTTCTGCTATCATTTCCTTTATGTATAGAGAACATTCTTTAGCCATGCTTTATGGCTAGATTTTCTTGTTTTTCTTCGTCTGAAAATGTCTTTATTTTTCCTTTGTTGCTGAACCATATTTTCACCAGATATAGAAAAGAAGGTTGACAGTTCTTTTCTTCCAGGGCTTGAAAAATATTGTTGTGTCCTTTGTGGTTTTAGATGAGGAATCCCTTGTAATGTGTCATTTTTTTTTTTCTGGATACTTTCAAGACTTTTTTTCGTTTTTAGTTTTCAGAAGTTTAATTATGGTATGTCTTAGTGTAGATTTCTTTGGGTTTATTCTATTTGGGGTTCACCCTCCTGAATGTGAAAGTTTATGTCTGTCTCCAAATTTGGCAAGTTTTCAGTCATTATGTATTTGAAAACTTTCCAGCCTCACTCTCTCCTTTCCTTCTGGGACTTAAATGATCCAACTATTAGCTTTAAAAAATATATATTTTACAGATTCCTGAGACTCTGTTAATTTTTTACCCTATTCCATTTTTCTTCATATTGTTCAGAATAGGTAAATCATTTTGACCTGTCCTCAAGTTCAATGATTTTATCCTGTCATCTCCACTCTACAATAGAACATATCCAGGGAATTTTTAATTTCTGCTATTGAAGTTATTTCTATTCTTTGTAATTTCTATTATGTTGCTGATATTTTCTGTATTTTTCATTTGTTTCAAGAGAATTCATAATTGCTAGTTGAAACATTTTTATGATGGCTTCTTTAAAATTCTTGTCAGATAATTCCTTCTGATTCATCTTAGTGTTGGCATCTGTTGACTGTGTTTTGTCATTCAAGTTGTGATTTTTCTTGGTGTGATCCAAGATTGATTTCTTTCTTTCTTATTTATTTATTCATTGGAGTCATGGAACTTGAAGTATTATATTATGAAGCTCCTATTTAATCTTTCTTATTTAGCAGGTAGTCTCTTGTTGAGGTGTAGCTTGAGGGCTGGGTAAGTGCCTGTGTTGAGCTTCATGCTGGGTCCCACTGACACCACCCACCAAAGTGGAACACTTGTTCACACTGCCTTCTTGCAGACAAATGGGATGGTACTTCAGTTACCCCTCATCCCACTAACACCTTCCAAGAGAAAGTGGGGCATGACATTTTTGTTTTTGAGTCAAGGTGTAAGCTTAGCTCCCTGGGCCCTGTTAACAACAAAGAAGAGAATGGAGGGTTGAGTGGGAAAGGACTCCTTCGGATACCTGTTACCACCTCATTGGTGCTGATTGGGGCGTAGAGGCTTAGCTTCTCAGGGAACCAACTGATAGAGGGAGAAATGGGGAGCTAGACAGTGGACCAGCCTTGCTTTGCGCTATCTTCTTCTGTGTCAATTATGCCAGCTGGTTTAGTTTATTGCTCAGCCCCACCAACACTACCTGGGAGGGGAATCAGAATGTCTCATTCATTCACTTATTCAAGTAGAGTTTATTAAACACATATTATGTCTTCCAGACATTAAAGAAGATTCATAAGGTCAGTGAGGAACCAAGAGAAGGTTGGTTCTCTTCCTTTGTGGACCTTGCAGTCTAGTGAGGGAGATAGACATTAAAGAAATAAATTTCTAAATAAATATTTAAATCAGGAAAAGTGCCAAAAAGGACTTACAAAGGAAAAAGTAGAGATGTCTTAATACAGAAAGTGAATTTTATTTTTATTTATTTATTTTATTTAACTTCAAGTTAGTTAACATACAGTGTAGTCTTGGTTCCATGTCTTACATATAACACCCAGTACTCTTCCCTAAAAGTGCCCTCCTTTATGCCTATCACACATTTAACCCATCCCTCCCACCTCCCCTCCAGCAACCCTCCCGATGTTTATAACAACATTATCAAAAATGGCCAAATTATGGAAAGAAACCAAATGTCCATCGGCTGATGAATGGATAAAGAAGATGTGGTATATATATACAATGGAATACTACCCAGTGATCACAAAGAATGAAATCTTGCCATTTGCAACAATGTGGATGAAACTAGAGTGTATTATGCTAAGCAATATAAGTCAGTCAGAGAAAGACAAATATCAGAAAGTGAATTTTAATTAAACCTTGAATGAATGGGAGTTCACTTGCTGAAGGAAGTTCCAGGGAGAAGGAAAGAATAGCTGGTGCAAAGGTCACAAATTGAGAAGGACCTGGCACCAAGGTAGCACTGTCAAAGAAAACTTTAATACAAGGAGCATGCACAATTTTAAATTGTCTAGTAGCCACAATAAGAAAAAAGGGAGGGAGGGAACAAATGAAGTTAATTGAAGTTAATTTTAAAAGATACATTTTATTTAACCTCAGCTGTCCCCCAATGTTATCATTTCAACATGTGATGAGCCTA
The DNA here is from genome assembly GCF_024362965.1 of Panthera pardus. Lineage (NCBI taxonomy): Eukaryota > Metazoa > Chordata > Mammalia > Carnivora > Felidae > Panthera > Panthera pardus. The sequence goes on from NW_026526732.1 coordinate 38,833,613, forward strand.
AAAGATTAATGAAATATTTTATATTCTTGTTTTCATACCAAGTCTTTGAAATCTGGCATGTCTTATGCACTGTAGCACATCGAAATTTGGACTAGCCATGTTTCAAGTGCTCAAGAGTCACATGTCTCTAGTGGCTATTGGATTGGACAGCAGAGTTCTAGGGTATAATAGATCTCAGCTGAGTGATGGATGTGGAAAGTTTAAGCTCAAATCAGGGGTACAGTCATAATTTCTTTCTTTCTTTCTTTCTTTCTTTCTTTCTTTCTTTCTTTCTTTCTTTCTTTTGAGAGAAGAGCAGGTGCAAGTGAGCAAGGGGCAGAGAGAGAGAGAGAGAGAATCCCAGGAGGGGCAGAGAGGGAGACAGAGAGAGAGAGAAAAGTGGGGCTTACCTGAAGTGGGTCTTATCCTCACCCGAAGCGGGGCTTGAGCTCACCCAATGTGGGACTCGAACTCATGAACCATGAGATCATGACCTGAGCCAAAGTCAGATGCTTAATGACTGAGCTACTCAAGTGCCCTAGAATCATAATTTCTATGTCACTGAGGTGGTTGGACTTGGAGAGACTGGACATGGGGAGATTTAGGCTAGGCAGTTGCAATAGGCCAGGTGAGAGGAGACCAAGCAGTGAAGATGGCAACAAGAGAATAGTTTGGAGGAATATTTCAAAGGGAGAATTACCTGAATCCACAAGATTCGGAAATTGATTTTCTGTGGTGATGGCTACAGTTCTGGTATGAGCATATTTTCAATCAGTGCTGTGAGCACTAGAGCAAGAGCAGGTGAGGGTAAGAGAGATGTTTGTTTTAGACAAATTGAGACTGAGGTGCCCATAAGATATCTTGTGAACTAAGACCCTGGACAGAAAGAGATAATTAGTGCTTCTCCCACAAGTCTGCACAGACATGGCTGAGAGGTGACTCTGTCACTGGGCCACTTCTCTACATGTCCTTGGTTTAGTACCAATTACCCAGGAGGCATGGAATAAAAGAATTGACTCCTGAAATGCCACTTTCGTGAAACAACAGCAACAACAATAAATCGACCACATGATGACATGGACCGAGATGGGAATCTATTTCCTTTTTTAAAGTCTTTAAGTGCAAGATAGATGCTCAGGTAACTGACAATAGTTGTTTCGAGCAACAGAGAGGACTAGTTCATTTCTCAAAGCTTTTCCCAACCCATGAGTCACAGAGCTGCTGAGAAAGAAGAGGTTGTGTGCCTATCCCTGTGTGGGGCACTTCTCCTGATGTCCAGCTGTGCCAGTGTTTCCAGCACTGCCTGCTGCTTTGCTCTTGACTCTGCCTCCTCTTAGTTACAGTTCACCAGCTGGGCTGGTTGGCCATAGATATAGGAAAAAAACAAACAAAAAACATGCAGCCTTGGCTTTTTAGGAGTAAAGGTAGCATTAGAAAAATAAATGTAGGATTTATTTTCTCAATGTTTACTTATTTATTTTGAGATGTGGGGAAGGGGCAGAGAGAAAGGGAGAAAGAATCTCAAAGAGGCTCCACACTCAGTGCAGAGCCCAACGCAGGGCTTGATCTCAGGAACTGTGAGATCATGACCTGAGCCGAATCAAGAGCCAGATGCTTAACTGATTGAGCTGCCCAGGTGCCCCTAGATGTGAGATTCTAAGTGCAGAACTTCCATTGCAATCTGGGAGCTCACTGAACATGGTATACACCCTCTGTTAGTGCTTCACATGGGAGAAGAGCCAGGAAATAGTAATAGAGTACATTTAAGAAGCATTTACTAGTATCACACCCTACCCTAGGGGCTTACAAACACTGTCCCATTTAATTCTCACAATACTGTAACATAATTACCATTTTCTGCTTTTTAATGATAAAGAAATTGAAGTTTAAAAAGCTGGGTACCTTGTCATAGGTTGTGGATCCAGAAAGTGTCAGAAACTCAGAGCTGAACCTAGTCTTAACTGATTGCAAAGCTCTCACTCTATGCTGCACTCTTCATGTTTGGGGAAGGCTTGCCATCTAAGGGCAAACATCACAGCTTGCGGATCTCTTGTGTAACCACTGCCCGAGGGGACACGGTACCGTATCGATGTGAGGATCTGATATGGTGATGTGAGCAAAGGCAGTTAGAAAATCTGTAGGTTCTAAGGTCTGACTCCCAGAATGAAGAGTTTTGGGGGGAAAAAGTGAAGGTGTGGAAGGGGGTTCGATGTTGGATAAAGGCTTGTGCCCTGCGTAGGCAGGTAGCTCTGCTGGTGAAATATAAGACATTCCCGGAGACTGAAGTATATTGGCTGAAGGATGCTTTTTGGAAGAACACTATATGGTATCCACTGAAATATCCTTCCACTGATCTTCAGGGGGAAAAATATCCCCCTCAATTCCTTTAGGAGAGGGAAATAGAGCAGAACTGGATGCTGTAAGAAAACTGAAAGAGTGGGACACCTGATTTGGAAGCCTAGTTAAAAAATTGCAACCAGTTCCAAGGGGAGAACTCTAAAGGATTATCTATAGCTATGTGACCTCAGTAACCTGCTTAACCAACCTAAAGCCTAATTTCTCTACTTGTGAAATGGGGAGAGTAATCATGACATTGTGTAGTGATTGTTGGGATTAAATGAGAATATACATGAACCACTTGGTACAATAAACCTAATTCTCCTTTCTCTTGCTTTTCTTGCCTTTCTCTGTCTTTCCCCTCCTTTGGTAAACAGCACTTTTGTATACTAGTGCCAGAACTCCTACAGTCACCACTATTTGAAATTTTTAGCTTTGAATACACAAGCTTTATTCGGTTGGAAACTTGTTGATTTAGTATGAGGCATCCCTGGTTTATAATCAGAATAATTCATGATAACCCATCTTAGTTACAGTGTTTCAGGCCAGAAGTCTTGGGGTTATCATGACACACCTCTTCTTGAACCCCACATCCAAAATGAACCAATCTTGTAGGTTTTATCTATTCAGAATCTGGTTACAGAATCACCTCTACAGCTAACACGCTGGTGATAGGCACCATCACCTTTTACTTGGCATTGAATAGAAGATTCCAAATTGCTCTCTTCTTTTCTGCCTTGTTCTCCTTTAGTCCATCCATTCTCAACACAGCAGCCAGAGGTGCCTTTTTACCCTTCACATAGAATTCATATCATGGTTTCTGCTCCACACACTCCCAATAACTTGCCATTTCACTCAGAGTAAATGTCAGAGTCCTTACAATGGTCCACAAGGCCTTATATAGGCTGGCTTCTTTGTTACTTCTCATCTTTCACCCTTTTCTACTGCTGTCCTCACTCCCATTCAGTTCCAGCTACATTGGTCTTATATTTCCAGGACCGTGACCAGGCACCCTCCTATCTTTGGGCATTTGTACTTTCCTCTACCTGGGAAGCCCTGCATGATGGGTTGGTTCCTTTTTTATGCCTGGGCTGGAAAGATGCCTTCTCAGTGAGGTTGCCCCTGACCACACTGTTACAATTCCTCTCCTCTCCATTCTTCTTTTTGAAAGTGTTTGTAACTTTCTACCACTCTACTATATTTTGTTGAATTCTGAATGTTATCACTTAAGGCTTATATCACTGTTTCATGGCCTGCCACAAAGAAAAAAGATCACCAATTAAAATATTATTTACCATCAATTTAAAAATGCATCCCAATTTACATACATCAAAATATGGGAAAGGTATATGTTAAAAACTAATGAAACATAATACCCAATTTTCTCATTTAACTTTGTTTAATGCCTATTTTGTTACTATTTTGTAAACTCCATGAGAGCAAGGATTTCACTCTGTTTATTCACTGTCTAAAACAGGGCTTGGCACCTAGCAGGTCCTCAATGTATAGCTATTGAATGAATATAAGACATGACTCCCACCAAAACGTAAGTACAGTGATAAGACATGGACATTTAGAAATAGGCATTGCAGGGCGCCTGGGTGACTCAGTCGGTTAAGTGCCTGGCTTCATCTCAGGTCATGATCTCACAGTTCGTGAGTTCCAGTCCTGATGAGGGCTGTCTGCTGTCAGCACGGAACTTGCTTTGGATCCTCTGCCCCACCCCCCTTTCTGTCCCTCCCCTGCTTGAGCTCTCTCTCTCCCTCAGAAAGAAATAAACATAAAAAAAAAATAGGCATTCCATGATGAAGGTCAGTTCAGTAGCTTGCTTTTGCTTTGTGAACACCTCTAAGCAAGAGAGCAGAATATTCTTGCTAAAGCTTTTATTTTAATTACAAACATATTGTGTAGCTTAACCTGATACGTGTTAATAAATAGCATCAAGACCCACCTCCGTTCTTCCCATCACAGGACCAAAGGATATTTAAAAAAGAAAAGGAGAGAGGATTTAGGAGTAGATTAAGGATTCATTTTCCTTCCACTATACCACACAAACTTTTTTTTTTTTTTTTTTTTTTTTTTAACTCATGTGCCCACACTTGACCTCTTGTTTCCCTCTTTCACCCCGGACTTCTGTAGCAGCTCCATGACAAGGGCATCTAATCATTTCTAGCATGCGACAACATTTGGTTCAGATTCCCTTATCAGCATTACCTTTTCTTCTCTCCTATTTGCCCCACCTCCACCTTAAAGGGGACCTGGAATGGACCTCAGGGATCATTGACATGTCCACCACTCTTCTTCAGACACTTCATGCAGAAAATCTTTCAGAGATGTGATTGTGGGAAAGTAGACCTGGAAAATAACTGTCATCAAGACCTTTACATCTCTTAAAGGAATTTACTCCAGTGACATTGCCCGGCCCTAAATTTATTGTTCAAAAATTAAGAATCTACATATACAACTGTGGGTTTTATTACACATTTACAGGAAACTCATCTAAACTCCACTTATTTCCATTATAAATCAGTTCAGTTAAACAACTTGAGAACTCCAATTTGTATTGGAGTAAAAGGCAGTTTCAGTTAGATTTTTGAAAAGTTGTTTTTTTGCCTTTGAAAAATGTGTGGATAGCATTATGGTAGTTTTTAAATATGTTGCATATATTTGACGTATTTTCATTATATAAATGCATATTCAGTGATATGAGTGTTAACGTTCACAGCTCCAACTAAATGAAACATTAACTATGGCTTTTAATTAACACTTAGGAACTTCAAGCTTCAGAAAATGTTACCTTTTAAAATCAGAATTACTTCCAGATTTCTATAGTAGTCTGACTACAAAAATACTTTTAAATATACCAAATTATTGTGGTGGGAGCAAAATCTGAAATTTCTCTTTTTGTTGACCTTTGAAGACTTTAGGATTCACTTGAGAAAGTATCACTCCTTTGAAAGTCGAGCTATTTTCTAAAGCTCTGTGTAAATCAATGTTTGCTGATTCACTGTGATCCAGGGTACTTAATCAGAAGCAAGTGTTAGGAAAATTCTTCACATGAAAATGTAAATTTTTCCTGCCCCAACCCAACTTTGTAAATAAGGTGGCAAAAGAAAACACAATGAATATATAAGCAATGTGTTCAGTTCACACAATTCTCAGAGAAATTTAGAAAATCAAATCCTCTATTTTTTATGAAGTTATACAATGAGATACATGTACTTCTTAATATTAATTGTGTAATTTGCTTGAATGTTATATTTCCTCTAATTTGTTTTCTGGAATATAACAAAGTGACAACAGACAGGTGGAAGAAATATGAAGGAATTTGAAACACAAAAAAATTGAGGTCATTCAAACAAGTATTGTATTTTGGCAAAATTTTTAAATTTGAAGTTTTCTTCATTTATTATAATGGTGTCTGCTCTGAAAACTGTTTTAATTTAAAAAAAAAATGTTTATTTATTTATTTCTGAGAGAGAGAGAGAGAGAGAGAGAGAGAGACACACACAGAACCCAAAGCAGGTTCCAGGCTCTGAGCTGTCAGCACAGAGGCCGATCCAGGGCTTGAACTCACAAACCATGAGATCATGACCTGAGCTGACGTCAGACACTTAACTGACTGAACCACCCAGGCACCCTTGTTTTAATTTTATTTTTTAAACCACTCTATTGTAGTATGATTAACATAACATTAATTTAATTAAAATAATTTTTTTACATTTATTTATTTTTGAGAGACAGAAAGAGACAGCAGGAGCAGGGGAGGGGCAGAGAGAAAGGGAGACAGAGAATCAGAAGCAGGCTCCAGGCTCCAGGCTCTGAGCTGTCAGCACAGAGCCTGACACGGGACTTGAACCCACAAACTGTGACATCATGACCTGAGCCAAACTTGGACGCTAAACCAACTGAGCCACCCAGGTGCCCCTAACATTAATTTAATTTTAAATCTACCTCCAACCTTAAATGTTTTTACATATTGTTTCAACTGCTGCTAAATATTTTCTAATCATATTAAATTTTTTTATAAAGATAAAACAAAAACCAAATTCTAAAATTAAGGTGCATGTAACATCCTCTAAAATAATATCAAATATAAATTTAAAAGAGAAAGGCCCTGTGAGTGAAATAAATGTGTATCTTGTTGACATTTTAATCTCAAAATGTTTCTCTTGAGCAAAGACTTACAGATACAGTTTTTTGAAAGTTTTAAGTTACCACAATCATCTTCTTTTGATGTTAGAATTAAGTAGCATTATTTACTACACAACATCTATTTCTTTTGTAAGTGTATTTTCTAAATTTTGGCATGTTAGAAATCATGAGAATGTTTTATTTATGTATTAGACACATTTACTGAGTGAAGTTTATTTTGGGCAATAATATAATAATTTAATTTTAGAAGACATGGGATTATATGGTTTTCGAAGGAAGATATTTTCAAATTTAAATGTTAAATATTGATGCTGTAAAGTCTGAATATAATTACCAATACATAAGTTAATGAAAGTGTGTATAAGAATCCCCCTCCAAAAGAGTACTCTGTAAAGTTACTATTATTTTCACCAAAATAGTAAAAAGACACTTTGACTATTTGATTATAATTATTAGACTGTATCATGTATCAGATTATAATTGGTGCACACTTTATCTTTTCAGTTTCTTAACTACATATTTCGGTAGCCCTTTGCTCTCCATAATTTTTATAACATTTCTATTGATTGATTAGAAAAAGCCTAAAAGTTCTAACAATACCATACTTCAAGATTTTGATGATATTAATAGTTGGAACAAAATGGAACACATGGAAATAAAGTGCAATTTAAAATTAATTACCTTTCTTTTATTTTTTTAAAAAAATTTTTATTAAAAATTTTTTTTTTTAATGTTTACATTTATTTTTGAGACAGAGTGTGAGCAGGGGAGGGGCAGAGAGAGAGGGAGACACAGAATCTGAAGCAGGTTCCAGGCTCTGAGCTGTCAGCACAGAGCCGGGTGCAGGGCTCGAACCCACAAGCTGTGCGATCATGACCTGAGCTGAAGTCAGCCGCTTAACCCACTGAGCCACTCAGGCCCCTTAATTGCCTTCTTTTAAAGTGGTTTTATGGTCTATTATAAACCTAATAGCTATGTAGCTTACTAAAACATATCACTGATAAGAACTCCAATGTTTCTAAGTTAAGTGTATTGTAGTACATTTAAAAATGCAATTGTCCAAAAAAAATTTAGCTGTGAACTACAGTTACATTTTCGTGATGTATTTATATCATTAAAAACTCTTCAAGTAATCTTTACTATTTTGTTAGTGATATTTTTGTTGGTTTGATGTCTTTGTCTTTCTGTAAACTAACGAGGCCTTTCTAGTCGATACAGCACTAATCCAATCTTTTGAATTAACAGCTTGGGGTGCCTGGGTGGCTCAGTCAGTTCAGCGTTTGACTCCTGATTTTGGCTCAGGTCCTGATCTCAACAGTTCGTGAAATCAAACCCCTCCGTTGAGCCAAGAACAGAGCCTGCTTGAGATTCTCTCTCTCTCCCTTTCTGCCCCTCACCCTGCTTGTGCTCTTTCACTCTCAAGATAAAGAAATAAACATTAAAAAAATAAACAGCTATATTGAGATATAATTCACATACCATATAATTCATTTGTTTAAAGTGTACAATTCAATGGTTTTTAGCATATTCACAGAACTGGGCAACCATCGCCGCAATCAGTTTTTTAAGACATTCTCATCACTCCAAAAAGGAACCCTGTACCCATTGACCACTTCCTATTTCCCCCCTAGTCTTCCCAGCCCTAAGCAACCATGAATTTGCTTTCTGTTTCTATGAATTTGCCTATTCGGAACACTTCATATAAATGGAATCACATAATACGTGGCTTTTTGTGACTGGCTTCTTTCACCTGACATATTTTCAAGATTCATTCATATTATTGCATTTATCAGTACTTTATTTTTTCCACTGCTGAATAATTATTGTTAGCTATATCGCACTTTGTTTAACCATGCATCATTTGAGGAACATTTGTGTTATTTCCACTTTTTGGCTATTATTAATACTGCTGCTATGAACATCTGTGTACAAGCTTTTATGTGGACATATGTTTGCATTTCCTGGGGTATGTTCCCAAGAGTGGAATTGTTGGCTCATATGGTAGCTTTGATGCTAATTCTAATGCTAACTCTTAAAATTTTGAGGAGTTTCTAGTCTGTTTTCCAAAGTGACTGCTCCATTTTACATTCCCACCGGTGGTGAATGAGGATTCCAAATTTCCTCTACTGCCTCACCAAGACTGATTATTGTCTGTCTTTTTGATTACAGTCATCCCAGTAGATATGGTGTTACCTCATGGTGGTTTTGATTTGCATTTCCCTGATGGTAACTTATCCGATTTTAGTCTAAACCAGAAAGGCATGCGTTTCAACAAACTAAACATATGTTTTCTAGAATTTTAAACATTTTTTTATCAGAAAAATATATGCATTAAATATGTTCTTATATGGGCTATTTGGGCTATATGTTCTACTTAATTTTCAAAATGTGAAGATTGGGTTGGTGGACTAGGAGACTGTCAGGCTAAATTCTCATTTCTCTTTCTTTGTGGACATTTTAATCTATCCTTCTCATATAGTGGCCTACTCAATCCTAGAACACAAAATTGTTGGACTCTTAGAAGGAGTAACAACTACCATTTGGTTCAGTGTAAGTTTTTGCCTGTATTGATTCCTTTCATTACCACAACACTGGAGCAGGTATTATTATTCTCATTTGGAGTTAATAGAGTGATGTAATTTGGCCAAGGCCACACATCTTGTAAGAGGTGGAGTAGACATCCAAACCAAGGTCTGTCTGACTCCAAAACCTGTGTTCATCATCACTGCCCACTCTTGACTCTTAAATATTGTTGCTTACTTTGAAATGTCATTTTGTATGGGGCTTGAAATATTCTTTTGAAGTCCTATATGATTATTGCTCAAGGGAGTCTTCAAATAATATCCCACAGTGTGGTGTTTCCTACTTGAAATAGCTAATTGATAACTTGTTGTATATACTCTGGACCAAAATCTATGTTAGGCCCTCTGAAAAAAAAAATAATTACTATTTATTGAGCTCTTACCATGTGCTAGATACTATACTATGTCTTTAATACATATCATCTCATTTAACAAGCTCTTAAATAGTCCTGAAGTGATTTACAGTCTAGTTGAAGAAATTAGACATATATTTGCATATAAAAAATTAAATTTAAAAAGAGGCAAATAATAATACATGACACCATTAAACAGCATGTGATTAATTTCTATATAAACAAGTGAATCATATAAACAACATATGCAATGTTTGGAGAGGGGGTATGAACTCTGTGGACTGGCCTAAGCTACCGTGGACACATTAAATGTGACTGTCTTACTGCATTAAATGGCAAAGTTTTCTTCATTTACTAAACTATCGAACATGAGATTTAAAGACACCCTTAAGAAGTCATTGCCTAGTGTGTTCATAGGCAGAACATCTCCTTTATCACCTTATATGGTAATAGCTTATTACTCATATAATCTTTAATGGATAGTATACACAGCACTTTCAATTACATTGTTCTTTACATCACTCCATTTAATTTTTGCACATCCAGATGCAAAAAGAAGACCTAGGAATATTATCTATGTTTTCCAGATGAGAATGTGCATCTCTGGGAATTCAATGATTTGCTTCTAGTCACAAGGTAAAAGAGAGATTAAAATTAGTTCTGGCGTTCTTTCTGCTGCTAATCCTTTCCTATGTAGAAAGAACCTAAATGCATGGTAGTTGACCATACTCTGTCCACTTCTGTAGTCATAATTTCCATATTGACACTGGAACACTTTCTTGGAAATAAATATAGCATAAAGATTCTTTGTTTTATGGATGTGGAAGTACTCCTAAAGATGGAAACTCAGGAAATAAATAAATGAATTTGTCACTAATGGCAACCCTTCAGTCACCAGCTTTGTTGAGATGTGCTTTCTGTCTGAGGTGATAGGAGGGGATACCGGCTGCTTTCCCAGAGGATACTCTTTGGTGTAATTGAGTAACCCGAGCATTGGTAAGTTACCAGCACTCCAAGCCCTCTCCCCAGCCAGATGTGATCTGGATCTCCAAGTGTTTGCAGGATGGGCTAGTTGGAATTTATTTTCATCACCTCTAACCCCACCCCCAAGATTGTGGGCTTGCCTTTGTTGAACTCAGTAAATGAGGAAAATCTCATTGATTCCTCTCTTAGATTGTACCAGGGGTAGGAAGCCTGGGGCTGGTGGTGGGGGTCAAGGGTAGTTAGAGGTAAAGAACAAAGTCTTGCAAGATAGAGGAAAAAGGGTCTGCAAAGGGCTCTGGCCTTTCTAATGTGGAGGATCTGAAGAGGATGAGTTTCCATGTGAACCAGTACTCTGTCCCCACTATCGTCCTAGTAGGGGTCTGTCATGATAGGAAGTAACCGTGTCCAGAATTCGAGTATGCAGGGAAAGACTCCACACTGGACTAAGCTTTTGTAAAGTATGCTTTTCTTCATCACTCCTCAGTCAAGCCCCAGCTGATGCCTCTAGGAAACAATTATGATCACAGGAAAATCTGGAGGCATAGCAGTAGTTTAACCGCCTAAACTTGAGGGTCAGGAGAAGATAAACTACTTCTCTCTTCAATTTTATTTAGATATGAATTATGGTCATTTTTCAAAGAGATGCTTGTAGGGCTTGCAAAAGCCAGTAGATGCTTTTATTTACAGTTATGGCCTTTCTCCTTTCCAGTTGTGACCATCTTAGGTACAGGGTAAGATCCCAGATGGAGTCTGAAAAAGCATTACTGTGTACATCTTAAGAGCATTGCAGCTAATTGAAAGCCTTGGGTAAATTACCAAACTCTCTGGCTCTCTGTAATGGCTTTCCATGTCTGTAAAATGGGGCAGTAATAAATAGTGCCTTACCTGGTAAGGACTATGTTAAGAATGAAGGGTATGTTAAGAATGAAATGGTATTTGTGTTAGATGATTTTGCCCAACTCGAGGCAAGCACAAGTAAGCACTTGGGACAGTGCCTGGCTCAGAGTAAGTGGTCCAGACATTTTAGCTGCTCTTAGATGTTAATATATTTATATTAATATTATACATATACTATTTTAATTTTTTGTGTGTTTAAGATGGTTTCTCCAATTCTTTAACATATTCTTATAGCTGTTATAACATTTTATTTACACTTGTTTGTGTTTTCATTTAATTTCTGTCAAGAAGCAAGTTGAGTTTTGTGGGCTTCTTGTGGGGGTAGGGGTGGGGACAGGAATTGATTTTATAAACAAAGCAAGATTTTATGTTTCAAAGGTAGTTCTAAAAGGTTGAGTTCTGTATTTTAGACTCTTTTGCACCATTTGCTTTATTTATAGAATTGAAATACAATTGCTATTTTCATCTCTATGTAAACAATTCATTTTCTTAATTTTAATTTATATACTACATGGGGCGCCTGGGTGGCTCAGTTGGTTAAGCGTCTGACTTCAGCTCTGTCTGTACGTTCAAGTCCCATCACAGGCTCTGTGATGACAGCTCAGAGACTGGAGCCTGCTTTGGATTCTGTGTCTTCTTTCTCTGCCTCAATCCCACTTGAGCTCTCTTTCTCTCTCTCTCTCTCTCTCTCTCTCTCTCTCTCTCTCCCTCTCTCTCTCAAAAAATGAATAAACTTTAAAAAAAAATTAATTTACATACTACATTTCCAGAAATACGCTGATGACAGAATGCAGGGTACATGTGCAGTAACTTTGCCTGTAGGCAGAGTTCGAACCAAGTCTCTCAGTCACCAGACAGTAGTGAAACCGCAGCTGCTATTCTTCTGGTTTTCTTTTTTCAAATATATTTTGTTCATGCCTGGACAGACGGCCCCTGGGTTACGATGGGTCCCCTTATGGTTTTTCGACTTTGCGATCCTGTGAAAGTGATACGCATTCAATAGAAACTATACTTCAGATTTTGAATTTGGATCTTTTCCCGGCTAGAGAGATATGGTAAGACCCTCTCTGGTGACGCTGGGCAGAAGCAGTGGCAGCGGCAGGTCCCAGTAGCCACCCGATCGCGAGGATGAACAACCAATATGCTTACCACGATTCTGTCCCCATCCAACCATTGTTTCTCACTTTCAGTACAGGATTCAGTAAGTTACATGAGATATGCAACACTTTATTATAAAATGGTATTTGTGTTAGATGATTTTGCCCAACTTGAGGCTAACGTAAGTGTTCTGATCACATTCAAGGTAGGCCAGACAAGCTATGATATTCAGTAGGTTAAGTGAATTAAATGCATTTTCAACTTATGATGGGTTTGTTGGGACAACACCCCATCATAAACTGAGGAAGATCTGTACTCACATTGCTGCTAATTTAAAAGAAGATCTGGGGCAGAGTTTATGAGTTCTCAGATAATTTGAAGTTCCCAGCAGCTAGGGGACTATGGCAGATTCATTACAGGTTGGTTAACAGATAGCAGGAGGCTCAGTAAACTCAAGGAAAAACCAGAAGAGCTCCATTGCTATTTTTGGAGGGGGTCGGTATGAGGGGTATAAAATATAATATAATATAATATAATATAATATAATATAATATAATATAATATATATAAAATTTTACCATTTTAACTTTTTTAACTACAAATGTTCTGTGGCATTAGATATATTCACATTTTTGTACAACCATCACCACATTCATCTCCAGAACTTTTTCTCCATTGCTTTTTGAGGCAGCACTACACCAATTGGGGGACCTGGAGATTGAGAGTTGAGCAAAATAGACACATAGTTCTGTCCTTTTCAGTTTGAGAGAGATTTATTTTTTTTTCCCTTCAGACACCTGCTCAAATAGAGAAAACATGGATGTTATTTATTTATTTATTTGTTTATTTATTTAACGTTTATTTATTTCTGAGACAGAGACAGAGCATGAATGGGGGAGGGTCAGAGAGAGAGGGAGACACAGAATCTGAAACAGGCTCCAGGCTCTGAGCTGTCAGCACAGAGCCCGACGCAGGGCTCAAACTCAGGGACCGTGAGATCATGACCTGAGCCGAAGTCGGATGCATAACCGACTGAGCCACCCAGGCGCCCCGGACTTTAATTTTTTTTATTGAGCTTTTCATGTCCTCTTTTTTGTCTTACAGTATTTGAACATAATAACTTGGAAAGGAAAGTGGATTTTCGGATAAGTTTTTTAAGCATTATGAGGACTCAGATACATCCCTTCTGCAGAAAATACTAAAGTGTAACAGTCTTTACTTGTCACATTTTAAATCTATCAGAGAGTAGCTGAAGGCTGTTGTGTTCCATCTATGTGACAACCTCATTCCCAATTATATAGAATTGTGAAAATAACCCTGTTTTATTGTAGAAGACAATGTAGCCTCATAATATGTTGTAGGTTTATAATATGTTTTTAAAAAAATGTTGGCATTCAGAAGAACTTGCCAGATAATCAATCATATGAGTGATTAGACAAGGCAACCTACCAGGAGCAATGTGTGAAAGGAATGACTAAATCTTAAAATAGCTTAAAAATTAAAGTGAACTTTCAGTGCTGTCGATGGTGGTAAAATGGACATTTAAAAATATTACTAATGGGGGGCACCTGCATGGCTCAGTTGGTTGAGCGTCCCACTTTGGCTCAGGTCATGATTTCATGGTTTGTGGGTTCAATTCCCCCTCAGACTTTGTGCTGACAGCACGGAGCCTGCTTCAGATTTTCTGTCTCTCTCTCTGCCTGTCTTCTGCTCATTCTCTCTATCTATCTCTCAAAAATAAACATTAAAAATATTAAAATAAAAATACTACTAATGGAGAATAAATTGGTAAACTTGTGGGGGAAATTATACACACACAGCACTTATTGATATATGTTACTGATATATTTGTATCATATATATATATATATATATATATATATATATATACATATAAAAGAATAAATAGGTAAACTTGTGGAGATATTATATCCAGAACCAAATATTTTGGCCTTTTTTTCCAGTTTTATTGGGCTATAACTGACATATAACATTGTATAAGTTTAAGGTGTACAATCTAAAAATTTAATATATGTATATTGTGTGAAATGATTACCACAATCAGTTTAGTTAATATCCAAGAACCAAACACTTTAATTGCAATTCCATTTCTAGTGAATTATTTTAAGGAAATGAGTAGACAAAGATTAACACATTAAAATTATCACAACAATATTTAGAAGAGCTAAATGATAGAAACAGTTTTTTTAATGTACAAACATGAGAAGTTATATATTACAAACTAACCTATTTGACATAATATTATATAGCAATTATAACCTGTTAATAAAGGATTTCAATGACATGTAAAAAGTCTCATGATGCACAGACTGTTGAGTGAAAAGAGAAGAGTATAATTTTTGAGTGTAGCATCATCTCAACCATGTCAAAATATGTACATAAAAAAAGCTGATTATATCTGGACATGGGAATCCAGGTTTCTACATCTAGATTCCCACGTTCAAACCAATAGGACTTCTTTTTTCATACACCGAGCTTCATTTTACGAGAAAGAAATAAATCACAAGTAACTAAGTGAATGTGAAGAATTTGTTTAAAAGTGTACATCCCAGGGTAGGTCTGTGGGGCGTCAGTTTATTCTTCTATAGCTCTTAAAAATGACATGTTTAATGGTGACCCTAAGCCCCATTACATTCTAAGGCACTTCGGAACCAAGAATGGTTTTACTCAGTATAGTTTTCATACTAGATGAACATGTTGCCCTCCATTTTTTGGAGTTGGTGGTCTGTGTATGGGATATACACAACTCTGTGTAAGTAGAAGATCCAATTAACATAACACTGCATTCTGCCTTCTTTATGGATAATCTGGGGCTTAAAATCTTGTGGCCGCAAGCTTTATTGACTTAAAGAATTCATTTTCATTAATAATTAATTAATGGATCTCACATGGCCTCAAATAGTCTCCCACATGAGAAAGTCTACATCTAAATGATGAGAATACAGTAGTTTCCAAGTTTCTTTAGGCAACATAAAAATACCAATTCATGCCAACTGAAGGAACAACTTCCACCATTAATACGTTGGCAGTGAGAAAGGAGACAGACCACCAATGTGTTTCACACAGTCCACTGCGTTTTCCCCAGGAGCCTCTTCTGTGGCAGAGCTTCTCAGTGCTACCAACAGAAGACTGGCATCTCTCCAGGAAGTGAAAGGCTCCTTTTCATACCCTGTGCTGCCATATGTTTTGAGTTGAAATTGGTACTTTAAAGGTTTTGTGAAGTGGCCACGGGGCTTTCCTTATACATGTGCCTTTGGATCTGTCTCTAAAGACTAGCCCCCATGGTCCTTCTGATATTTTAACAGCTTTGTTTGCAATTTTGGATACATATTTTGGTCTAGGATCAAATATGAGTTCTGAATCGAAGACAAACACTGAAACTGGCCACCAAAAATGTTTTCCTTCAAAGCGTGTCCAAAACAGCAGCTTAATTTTGGCACGTTTCTGGATCCCATAGGCAGGACCTCCGAGCTTTCCTGATCCAGGTATTTCAAAAATCCTCTTTTCCAATTGGTGACCTGACGTGACATGTCAGAGTATTTTAAGTGACTCTCAACTATTCTGTAGCTTCCCTAGGTGTGGCCCCTTTGAATTTAACTGTGTTAGAGTGCGTGTATCATTGGGGGTCTGTGCTAGACTGGAACAAAGACAGTGGTTGTCCTTGTAGTGAACTTCTTCTAGGAGAGGAGATGCTTTCATTTAGCCTGTCAGATGGCAAATACTTTGCTGAATGTCTAATGAACAATGTATTCATTCCAGGGGGAATGAGCTTAGAGAGAAATGATGGAGGCCTTTTACATTTGAGTTAGAGGGATGTAGGTCTCAGAATCACAGTGGACCCAGTAGAGGGTTCTATGCTCAGCAGAATAATGGGTAAATAAATGAATAAGTGTACTTTCCATGAGAAAAAAAAATTGATGACATAGTGTCTGTGTGGGCAATATACATAGTACAAATGGACAGTTTGAGAAAATTAAGACTGTAGACGTGTTTGAAATAGGGCTAGATTTACACGCAGCAGTAGTGAGGAGATTGGAAGCACGTCTTAAAGGAGCAAAGCTAAGTCTACTGTTTGCAGTATCTGTCAGAACAGAAGTATCTATTGGTTGCAACACAACAATGCAAAAGTACCTTCTATAGGACAGAATGCCCTCCTTATTGTGACGAGGCCTTTCTAGTCATGAGCACGACAAAGAGCGCACACGTACACAGCACAACTCCAGTGTGCAGATGAGTTGTTTTCATGGATTCTTTCGAAACTCATCCTACCACGTCAAAATGTAGCTTTTCTTAGTACAGAAATAAAAATAATCCCTCCTTCAACTGAGTCTCCATTACACTTATCTTTTTTCATAAATAAATACATTAATTAATTCTATAACTATTTATTGAGAATTTACTCAGTCCCAGACACTGTGATCAGTGCTGGGAATACAAAAAAGACTTGATCCCTGAACCCAAGAGTCTTGGAGTCCAGGGAATAGAAGCAAATAGATAATTAAAATACAATGTTCCTGAAGTATCTCTATTGTACTTATTTGTTTAGATGTCTACTTTATTTAGATGACTGAATTTGAACTATGGGAGCACAGAGACTGGATCTTATATTTATTTGATTCCCTAGTATCTGGGATGCATCCTATATATTTAAATATATTTATTGAATTTAACTTAATTGAGTAAAGTCTGGCATATGATTTATCTTGAAGTAGTAACCATTACTTGTTTTTTGCTCGTATTATTATAGAAGTTACATATGTTGGAAGAATACTGCATTTGCTTGGTCCAGATTGATCCAAGCCTGATTCTAAAATGTCATATTAAAAAAAAACAACTCTTATTTTTAAGGTAATGATGTTATATAATGGAAAGAGATTGAAGTTTATACTGGATCTGGATTTCAGTTCTGTATAAGTACACCTTTTCTTAGACCCAATTGCCTTCTCTCTAAAAGGAAAATATAAAAAAAATGAAGTCAGGAGTTTTAAAATGAGATTAAAGTAGATAGTATATGTGAAAAACATTTTGTCAACAATAAAGTGAGATGAAATGTTAATGGTGAATCAAAGAGTCAATTAATTACATAGAAAGAGCTATTGGGTGGGCATTGTAGTAGGCAATTATTACTTTTTTTTTCTATTCATCATCTTCTCCTTGGGGAAATGCCTTTTCCCCATTTTTATGTGAGGCACATAACAGCCTCACTCGGATACTTTTTCACAAATGTCCACTACATTCCCTTTGCAAACTCTGGTACATCTGATGAGGACAGTGGGGGAGGGGGGGGAGGGGATGGCACCTGAGAGTTTTTTCCAGGTAAACTAGTCTAGTTCCTACTGATTAAACCTAGAATTTTTTTGAGATATGTGGATCAATCAATACCCTGGTAACCTGCCCATCTTTCCCTTTCCCAAGGACTCTGTGATAAGTAAGTAACCACCAGATTTTTCCAGGTCCGACAGTCTGATCAGCTCTCCCTGTTTCTGCAGTCTGTTATGGTAATTACTCCTTTCAAGTCCACCAGGATTACATACTGCCATTGAAATCAGGACCCAACTGTGCAATAACATCCCCCCTCCCTCTATCTCTAGCATAAAGACATTCTGCATCTTTGTAGAGCTTTCTAAGGTAGAGCTTTCTTTCCCTAAGGCATTTCTTAATAAGGGGAGCATCATATGGGTCTTCCAAAGTGGGAGTGGGGCATGACAGGGGTGAGGGTACTTGGGTGGTTTACACATAATAAATTCACTCCAACACTTCCACCTTTTGATGTGTATGGACCCCTTATTCTTCCAAGAACAACTGTGATATTTCAGCCTCATTTACTGGTCCAATTAACTGGGTAAGGAAACTGCTTTACAGGGGTTCTCAACCTTGGTACCTATCTGGGGCAACTAAAAACTTTCTGATGCCCTTGAGGCACCTGTGTGCTCAGTTGGTTAAGCATCTGACTCTTGATCTCAGCTCAGGTCATGAACTCACAGTTCTTGAGTTCAAGCCCCATATCGAGCTCTGCACTGGTGGCACTGAGACTGCTTGGGATTCTCTCTCACCCTCTCTCTCTATGCCCCTCCCTGACTCTCACACACTCTCTTTCTCAAAATAAATTAACTTTAAAAAATTTTTTTTCTGATGCCCAGGCTATACCCCAGAAAAATTAAATTAGAATCTTTGGGGTTGGACTCCAACATCACCAGTATTTTTTGAAGGTTGTACCTGCCAAATGTGCTGTCAAGGTTGAGAACTACTATGTTAGGCTCAGGTAAGTGCACTCATATCAATATATTCAATCCTATCCAACTATATTTTGTCTTCCTTGGTCCAATCTATTTCTACCCATGTTTCCCAAGATTCTGCTTGTTATGGATTGAATCATGTCAACCCAAAATTCATATGTTGAATTTCTAACCCTCAGTGCCCCAGAATGCGATTGTATTTGGAAATAAGGCATTTACAGAGATAACTGAGATAAAATGAAGACTTATGAGTGGGTCCTAAACCAATATGACTGAAATTCTTATAATAAGAGAAGATTAAGACACAGACATGCACAGAGGAGAGACTATATAAAGACACAGAGAGAAGATGGCCATCTAGAAGCCAACACATCAGAATGTAATTAGCCCTGCTAAGACCTCGATCTTGGACTTTTCACCTCTAGAACTGTGAGAAAATAAGTTTGTTTTGTTTAAGCCATTCAGTCTGTGGTAATTGTTATGAAAGCCCTAACAAATTAATACACTCTTTGTAAAAATTTGCAAGATATTATAACTCCTTTAGTTAGAATGAGTTGGGTTTCCTTCAGGAGCAAATCTTGAAATTCTTCTAAACCACACTGGCATTTAACTCTCCTAGTGAGTCTGTTGGGAGTGTGTGTGTGCATGTGTGTGCACATGTGTGTGTGGGGGGGAGGTGCTGGGTGTTGGGGGGATTTGAGTAGGTTTTGAGGAGAATTGACATTACCTCAAACAGAATGTGCTGTGGGTGAACTCACTGGAAGATCTATACGTGAGGGAAAGCTTCCTTTTTCTTAGCAAGAGAAAGAGACACTTGGCTTTTGATCTAGAGCTGTAGTTTTCTTTCCTTTTTTGTGTGTGTTAATTTTTTTTTTAATGTTAATTTATTTTTGAGAGAGGGAGACAGAATATGAGTGGGGAGGAACAAAGAGAGAGGGAGAAACAGAATTCGAAGCAGGTTCCAGGCTCCAGTCTCTGAGCTGTCAGCACAGAACCTGATGGGGGGCTTGAACTCATGAACTGTGAGATCATGACCTGAGCCAAAGTTGGATGCTTATCCAACTGAGCCACCCAGGTGCCCCAGAGAGCTGTAGTTTTCAATTTGTACTTTTGCGATGAGCAGCTAAGCCCTCATGTGTGTTAGAAATGCACAGTGTTGGACCCTACCACCTAACCTACTGAACCAGAGACTTAGGGTCAGTTCTAGCAATCTCCTCTCTGGCAGTGACTCTCAAACTTTATTGAGTGTCAGAATCATCCAAGATCTTGTTAAAAATAGAAATGACTAGATCCCACCCTCTAAATTTCTCATTCAGTAAATCTGAGGCAGGGCCTGCGAATGTTCTAACAAGTTCCCAGGTGATACTAATGTTGCTGGTCTGGGGACGATACTTTGAGAACTGCATCTCTCAAAGAATTAGCACCATTAGGACTGAAACGACAAGGGAAGATCATGTTACTGGAGTCCAGTGACTGCTGGGATTTTGTAGGAGAGTCTGCCCAGTAGGAAGGAGATAGTAGGGAACAAATACCCCAGTTTCTCTCTCCTCTCTTGCTCTCATCTCTGCCTCCCTCCCATTGGCAGAGAGGAAGACAGCTGGAGGAGAATCTAGTGATTCTCCATAGGGGTCAGCATTCCAGGACACAGGCAGGTCATAGAATAGATTTAGATCATAGGGCTAAGGGAAAATGAGTAGCAGATTGGGTCACCTGGGTGTGAACCTGGGACCCCACCTTCACTCAACTTACAGCTTAATCTAGTTCAGACTTTCAATTCAACCTTTTCTCTAACTCAACCAAAGTCAAAGAACTAGAGTCAGCCATAGAGCCAGCACTAGAACCAGGTCTTTTGACCCCATGCACTTTGCTCTTTTCACTACACCAGCAGGAGTTTAGGCTGATAAATCTGGATCCACCATAGGAAATACCCTGGGAGGTGTGTTTGTGATTCAATCTTTCTGTGTTGGGATGGTGGGTAAGAGTGGGGCTCTGGGAACTAGGGAAGCAGTTCAGAACTTGTTGCAAGAACTTGGATATGAAACTATAAAACACAGCACCAGGTTGGAGGCAGCAGGAGTAGAAATGAGGGAATGGATCATGAAAATCTTTGAAAGGAAGAATGGCTGGGATGTCTTGGGCAAGGGGAAAGAAGTATGATCATTTACCAAAGGTGAATAAATCCTGGAGAGGAGCCTAGTAAGGCACATGGGAGGGAAGAGTTTGCAGGTTAGTTTTCGCAACTGAAGCACAGTGAAGAGAGCCAGGGTTCCGAAAGAACAGAGAAACAGAAGTCAGCCCTGCTGCCTCATTCCCAGAGTGTGCACCCTCTGGCACTGATTCTAGCAGGGCTGTGTGTATTGATCTCTCTCTCACTTTTCCAGCTGGCACCATTTGTGACAACAGCACACTCTGGAAGGACAGCTGGCCAGGCGTCAGGTGAAATGAATGACAAAAGGTGACTGGCTCCCATAAGGCCAGTCCATGCTTCCGACCTCCATATACCAATGTGGTTATCAGATCCACCTGGGCTTGAGTTTCAGGTCTGCCACCAATGACCAGGCAACCTTGGGCACATCCAGAACCTCCGGGAGCCTTTGAAGCCTCAATTCTGGACTGGGAGTAAAAAATAATATCCACCTTTTTTCTTGTTATTTTAAGCTTTCTAACCAAGTTGACCAACTTGTCTCAGATTTACAACAGTGACTCAGTGTGAAATAAAGAAAGTATTGGCATCTGGGTTTTCCAGCCCAGGAAGTGGACAAGTTTTGACTTTTACATGAAAAGCACAAAGTGACTAAAAGAAGAATTTGTTAAATTAAATTGTGAGAGACTGGATCTTTGAGGAGAGAGCAATCACCAGTATAAGAATAGGTCAAGGGGCGCCTGGGTGGCGCAGTCGGTTAAGCGTCCGACTTCAGCCAGGTCACGATCTCGCGGTCCGTGAGTTCGAGCCCCGCGTCGGGCTCTGGGCTGATGGCTCGGAGCCTGAAGCCTGTTTCCGATTCTGTGTCTCCCTCTCTCTCTGCCCCTCCCCCGTTCATGCTCTGTCTCTCTCTGTCCCAAAAATAAATAAAAAACGTTGAAAAAAAAAATTAAAAAAAAAAAAAAAAGAATAGGTCAAGGTTTTAGTCAAATAGATTTCCCTTCCTGATATGCTTAAAGAATCAATAAATGTTATCTTTTCCCAAGGTGTGCTTAGATAACTACTTTTACATATAAATAGGACATTTCACCAGATCACACACTCATGGATATTTTAGGATCCTCTGGAATTGTCAAAAAGCAGGGAAAGTTTAGGTTTGTTACTTGGGAAGACTTCTTTTACAGTGAGCCTTATCACTTCATAATGAATATTTTTAAGGGGCTGGTTGGAAAGTTCAATGTTTATGCTATTTAAAAATTATACTAGCCATTAAATTCAAAATTTTAGTGTGGAGGCAATTTTTGCCTTCAGCAGGAATAGTGATATTAAGACATTTTTTTTTACTTTCTCCATCTTTTCCATTTATTTTTAAGTTTCTAATGATACACACGAGGTAGCCCAGAATAAGCTAAAAAAATGGCTGTCAAATGGTTTAAGTATCTAAGTTTCCTAGCACCTAAAGTCAAGAAGTAGGCTGCTCTTTGCTAGTTCTGCAGTGTTGAATGAAGCAATTATTAATGGAAAATGAGAAGTGACCAGCAAGTTAACCCATATTTACTGCAGGCAGATGACTTTTATGTTCAAAGCTGTGATTCAAGTAACTACTGGTATACCTAGCTTTAAAAGCAAACTACCAAACAACTACGTGTGTTGTCTCATTTACCTTATTCAGCAACTTGGAAGTAAGTGATATATTCCCATTTTACAGATGAGGAAGCTGAGGGCTCAAAGAATTTAATAACTTGCCAATGTCACCAGGCTAGCAGGTGGTTGAGTTGAGCATGGAATTCAAGTCTGCCTGATTCTAAAGTTGGGGCTCTTTCCATTACATCATACTGTCACCCTGAGTGGACAGAAGCAGCACTGACAGCTATCTGGATCTGGAATGATGAGTTCCATCTGAAATGAGGGTGAACAATGTACAATTTTGGGGAAAGCTGATGGGAAACAAATCAGAATCAGCCCTACAGAGCAAGGGCTGGCTGTATTATATGGAAATAAGTGACAGGAAAGGACAATTCATCACTAAATAATTTTTTCTTGGGCCAGTCATCTCCCAGGGTACTTGAGAATTCTGGTATAAAAACATTTCTTATGTTTACATCACTCAATCACACATGTAGCCCTGTTTATCTGTTAACATCTTTGTGTTAATTAGTATTTGAAACTTGTTTTTCATGGGACAAGTGACTGGGATGGGACAGAAAGAAATGCGATGCAAAGAGAGTAGATTTTGATGGTCTGAAAGGTGAAAAAAAGGTTTCAGAGAAGAAACTACCCAAGAATGGGAGGACAAGGTGAGGGGTCACAGTGAGAGGCCTCTCCTACTCTCTGAGTTCCTGTGAGGGTATGGGGAACGGAGGGGCCAGGTCAGGGACAGGGGCCACCAAAGGTTTACGTATCCTTGGTGTTATAATTTTTAGCTAAGGGTGACTCTGAATTAGGGTTTGAGGCACAAATGATGGGAAAATCAGATTGTGAGCAGAGTAGGAATTAATCTTAGTAACTGTCCAGCTTAACTTGGAAATGGGTTGAAGGCCTGGAGCTATTGCTGTCCCTGAAAGTGGACCCTGGGAGCCGGCAGGCCTAGAGGCTGATAACAGAAAATCCAGGCAGGCGGGAAGATTCCAAGACCTTCACCAGCTTGTGGCACAGGTGGGGGCTGCCTCCTGGGGTGAGATGGGAAGTCAGTGAGACAGCATCATAAGACCACCCTGAAAAGGAAAGGATGTGCAGAGAAGGAAGACTAGGAAACTGAGCTTCATGCCTGCATTCAAAAGGAAAAATAACCTTGTTGCTGTGTAGTGAGGAAGGATGTTTCTGTTAACACGGAGAGCTGGGAAGAGCCACAGAGGCTGTGGGAGGCCTTCTGGCGTGTTCCGCTTGACCTCCCACTTGACTCGTGGCACCTCGCCTGTGATGGACACCAGGAGCCACTCCCAGGCCTCCACTTGTGAGTGTTGAAGTGTTAGTCCCATAATCCAGCCTACAAGTGGCCAGTAAGATGGAGTGCATGGGGCACAGTGCAAATTCCAGCCCCTTCGATAAGTCGTCCATGGTCTGGGGCTTGCCTGATCAAAAGGTGCAGACTGGAATTAAGATTCCAGATAAGCAGAATGAGTGTCTGGGGAGAGGCCTATTCAATTCTTTGAGGCCAACTGCTGCAACTTGTGGTCTTTATTTAACCCACAGAGAGGCAGGGATTTTTTTTCTATTTTGGCTAGTTTAGTGGACAGCTTGTGTCTCTAATGGCCCAAAATATAAATACAGTGCACACCAAAGTGAGGTATCTCCCCATGCAAGGCTGAGGGCCCATTGTTGAATCTCCTCTGGGAGGGCAAACTCTAAATATCATACAGGTTTAGTTACA
Source organism: Panthera pardus (assembly GCF_024362965.1). NCBI lineage: Eukaryota > Metazoa > Chordata > Mammalia > Carnivora > Felidae > Panthera > Panthera pardus. The sequence continues at coordinate 38,857,768 of NW_026526732.1, forward strand.
AAAATATTGGGTCATGTTATCTGCTTCTCATCTGGATCACATATTATAATTGATTAACTGCCTCTGGGCCAGGATCCTAACTCACTTTTGCCTATGTGGTCTACTTGCTGGCCATAGAATCTTTCATGGGACAACTTGAAATGACAAAATTATCTCAATGATTTATTGTTTAGTGCATTCTTTGAATATGTGTACATAAATGTAATTTGGGTAAAATAGATAAAAGAAAAATAAAATATCCTAGGAAGGAAATGTTGTAATATCCGATTGGCAAACCCGCAATGGAAAAATCTTGATTCTTAAGACTTTGTTCTCAGCAGTACAGAGACGGAACACTGACAAAAGTCTGAGATGCAGTCCCAGAAAATACAGATTTACATAGATCAAGAATTGTCTCTGGAAGTAAAATGACTCTTCCTCGTTCACGTGCTAAAGAAGCTTTCCCTTTTCATAAATGGACCTCCACCCACTGAAGCCCATGATGGAACACTCCTGGCAAAGTTTGTCTATATTTGCTTGTTCTAGAGCCAGAGATGGAAAAAGCTCATTTCTCAGATTTATTCACCAGTATTGTTTTTTCTCAGATTTTCCCTATAAATTTTATTGTAGGGAATAAGTGAATTCTGAGTTAATAATATCAAGTAATTTGCATGCAGTCATGTAATTTGTATTTCTTTCATTGGACATCTGAAAAATGATGGACCTGCTCAGATTTCTGGCTTTCCAACAGTTTCAATACATCTGATCCCTGTAAGAAGACAGCATCAGAGTGGCATGCTACTAAAGTGTTACTTGATTAGAGAATTTAAATGAAGAAATAATACCAGTTAACTCTCTTTAGAAAAAAAAATATTTTTGACTCCCGTTGTTCTTTTTTTTGTTTGTTTTTTTGCCAATTGTTAGTTTAGTTGAAGCATAGATTAGTTGAAGCATGTAAAAGAGACAGATTGCTGTGATGAACCCTCCTTTACTCGTCACCCACAGACATTTCTAAGTCCTCATTGGTCGAGCTTCATATAAACTCCACCAACCATCTTTCCCTTTATTTCGAAGCACAACTCAAAAATCATTGCATCTCATCCTTAAATATTTCAATATGCTTGAGCGTTTATTTTGTTTTATTTAAAAAAAAATTTTTAAGTTTATTTATTTATTTTGAGAAAGACAGACAGAGTGCGAGTGGGGGAGGGGCAGAGAGAGAGGGAAACACAGAATCCCAAGCAGGCTCCACTTTCAGTGTGGAGCCAGACATGGGGCTTGATCTCACAACCCTGGGATCATGACCTGAGCTGAAGTTGGACACTCAACTACTGAGCCACTTAAGCACCCAGAGACTGGTCGATATAATTTATTTATTTATTTTAAATGTTTATTTATTTTTGAGACACAGAGTGTGAGTGGGGGAGGGGCAGAAAGAGAGGGAGACAGAGAATCTGAAGCAGGCTCCTGGCTCTGAGCTATGAACACAGAGCTCGACGCAGGGCTCAAACCCAGGAACCATGAGATCATGACGTGAGCCAAAGTCCAACGCTCAACCAACTGAACCACCCAGGCACCCCAAGACTGGTTGATATTTAAATTGTGTCCCAAGCAGCTTTGCAGCACATGCGTGGCATAGTGCATGGTTAAATCCTTTAATGAAAAACAACAAACTTTATTTGAAATAAGGGAATTTGATACCTTTGTGCTTTATAACTGTCTACTGTTCGAACAGAAATCTGGAGGTTTAACATGTTTCTGGCAACCATGTTGTCCTTTAAACTTGAAATAAACAAAACCTCTTTGATGAGGGAGTCTCAGTGTCATAACTGATGGGAACAGTGTAATAAAAGAAGCTGGCAAAACCCATGAAAGTTTTATGAAACAAATACTACCAAAATAGAACCACAAACTTCTGCTAGGTGATAGTCAACAAAATAAATGTGCTTTTTAATACTTCTCTTAGGAAAACCAAGCTGAAATCCTATATCAAATCTTGCTCAGTTCACTTTGTTGAAATTTCACTAAAAAAAAAAAAAAAAAAAAAAAAGCTTTGGTTTTCAAAACTAAGGCAGTGTTCCCAAACTAAGCCAACGTGACACTTAGTCATTAATGGGATATGGACCTCAGTGTTCCTCCCATTTGTATTTGGAAATCAACACATACACAGGCATTGAACATTTCAATGGTAAATAAAAAGCATCACATTCCTCTTTCCCCAGGCCAGCTACTTTTACAGTTGTCTCTCCCTGGGCTCAGGAAAACAACTCAGGATCTGAGCTCCTGTGAGAACCTGTTTGATTCAAGCTCTGCCAAGAAAACACCAAGTCGTTTACCTTACACTACAATGCAGGCTGCCTGAATAGTGGGCTGATCAAAAGGGATAACAGGTCAGAGCACTGAATAGAACCACAAAGAAATCCATCCCTAAGTGCATTTCACTGGGCATCCATGTGTCCTGCTCCTGGTTTCAGACCTCTGTTTAGCTCCCCTTTTAAATAAGGCTCAGTTGATTTTCCAGTTAATTTAAAAGCAATAAGAACATGTCAGAAAACCTGAAAGCAAATGGGACAGTCATAGCTTCCTTTCCCAAAGATGGTTATCAGCGCTATCAGACATCTCTGGTCTTCACCCCTGGGAACTTGCCTTTGCCTCCATTTGGACAGTGTCTGAGGATTAATTGGCAAGAAGCTGTCTCCTGATATTGAGTTTCTTCCTTCCCTCGCTGACAATCGAACATCACTCCCGCCAGTTTACTGTGATATTGTGGTGCTTGAGAGTGGTTCTGAAACAGCCCAGGCAGACCTGCCTTCCTCCACATTGTCCCGTACCTACTGTCCATTCCCAGGGACTAGAATGTGGTTAGAAAGAAAAACAATGGGCCTCAGTGCCATGGTGCAGAATGGCAATGGGAGGAAATGACAGAGACACAGGAAACAGGGAGAGAGGTTTTCTTACACAAACAAGCCCAGGGAGGAACAGACTAGCAAAACAAAGGTAAAACCGGAGAAAGCAGCCACTGGGCCCCGGGGAGAATGTGGTCAGGGCAGGGCCTCTGCCAGAGCAGTGGAGCCAGGGACCTTGGCGCCTGTGGCACCTTGGTGACCAAGTCTACAGGGGCTCCTGAAGTCTGAGGCAGTAGAGGGGCCAAGAAAGAAACCTAAGAAAATACTGACCTCTGGGCTTTAGAGTCTTGGTGAAGGGCTCACCCTGTCCCTGTGGGAGTCAGGAGCAAGCTGCCTCATCCCTCTGTCCCTGCCTTCCCTCTGCCCTCCCACACAACACAGTGGGGAAATATTCACAGCTGTGAGCATAGCTCCTGCCTTGGGATGGGGACTACTCTCTGGAACAGCCCGCTCACTAGCTCTCTTCTGCCAAAAGATGGAAGTCCGGGCCTCTCTAACTGATGCTGCACCCTTGCTTTGTCCGTCCTGGTTAAAGAACTGGTTGCTCTGGGATGGATCCCTGCCTCAGTTGCTCCTGCATCTCCATTCCCATAATGCCTGGTAGGCATCCTTATAACAGATCCTGTGTGCTCCCTTATCATCCCTTGTTGCTTGCACAGCGCTGTGATCCGTGACCTCTGCACAGTGCCCAAGCTTAGTAGGTGCCCAGGAAAGGCATGGGACATGAAGTTAATTGAATCCTTGCCTGTACTCTTGCTCGCAGGTAGAATCTTCCTGTTCTGGGGCTTCTGATGCTGGCTCCTCCCTGATGACACCTCTTGGCCACTTGCAGATTCTACTTGCTCTTTTTTTCTACAACTTTCTTCCAGAAAGGGGCTAGGGAGTGTTCTGACAGAGCAATAGGAAATGCCTTCTGCCTACTCCCTAACTATTTTGAGGGTAGCATTTAGGAGTAGGACCACTGTCTGGAGAATGCGGCCATTTCTAATATTCCTCTGTGGAATTATTTTTGGAAGGTGTCCCCATCCCATCCCCCAACCCCCAGTGGAAACGATTCAGCCAGAGGCAGCTCTAAGGGTTGCTTGGGGGATGGTAATGGCTAGAGCTGTCCTATAATCTCCACTGCCCTCTCTCCTAAGCCACCATGAGTAAGACAATACATTTTTATGTGCACTATTTTTTGTGTGACTATTGCTAGTTTTCTAAATGTGGTATTAATAAAATAATAATTTTAAAAAATCTATGCCCATCTGAGCTGAAGTTTCCTAAAAGGTACATGGAGACTTTAAGAGGTACTCTCAGAGACCAGGAGGATGTGTTTCAGAAAAAGTTTACCCTCTTAGAGAGGGCTTCGCTTTGGGGCTCATCTCCCCTTGAGCTATGAAGTCACATTTAGCATTTAGTTTGACATCCAGTTATTCAGTGACATCTATGTGCCCCCACATCTTGGTGTGGTGAAGTTATGAAGAAAGGAAGAAATGAGGCAGTAAATGGAGGTCAGGCCTGCCTCATATACTTCTGTCTTCCTCATGAGCCCTTGGCGGGGAAGAGAATTTTACAGGGGTTCTCAATAAATAGCAGCCACATTAAGTCATGGCCCATGGCTCATGGTAGAGTAGGAAGGGGCCCTCAGGTCAAGGAACAGTGGTCAACTGGATGACTTGAAGGCAGGTGTGAGACAGAGGGGAGTGATCCTAGGATGGAGGGGAAAAACCACCACTGCAGGCACAAAGTACTTGTGTGATTAGTTAACCAATGTACGTCCCTCTCATTGAATTATAAACTTCAAGTGGGCAGGGACTGTGTCCAGAGTTATTTGCAATAACTATTTGTTGAGCAGGTGAATAGATACATTTATAACACTATTGACTTTTTAGAAGTTTCTAATTTACGCATTCAGTCATTAAAAAAGAAAAGTTCACAAAATACATTGAGTCTTGTCTCTGAGCTGAGCACTGGACAGACACCTTGGAGTAATGCAAAGCAAACAAATAAACGAAGCTTCCCCATCAGGATATGGTTCCCCATAGGATAGAGCTTGCCCACAGAATTCAGCGCTGCAAAAAGTTAATTCCTTCATTATGCTAAAAACCAGCCCCTGGAAATTCTGCTCATATTTACTGGACTTACTGATGATGTCTCAGTTTCTCTCCATTGGAATTATCTCTTTCTTGCATCTTTCCAAAAGATACTTAGGATTCTTAGGAACGTTAGTTCATTTATCTCTCAAACTCCCAGCCCATGTACAACAGTGCAAGTTTGGTTGAATTAAAGTGAATTTCTTTTTTTTTTTTTTTTTTTTTAGTGTTTATTTTTGAGAGTGAGAGAGACAGAACACAAGTAGGGGAGGAGCAGAGAGAGAGGGAGTCACAGAATCCGAAGCAGCTTCAGGCTCCAGGCTGTCAGCACAGAGCCTGACACAGGACTTGAACCACCAACCGTGAGATCATGACCTGAGCTGAAGTCGGACGCTTAACTGACTGAGCCACCCAGGTGCCCTTAATTAAAGTGAATTTCTAAAATTTGGACCTGTCGTCTCCAGACATGTGAAGGTGGAGGTGGGTCTAGATTTGACAATAAGCTAATGAACACAGCACTGTTTTCAAAATGCTCTGAAAGCTGATAAAGCTGATTACCTCTTAGTCTTGGGCTAAGACATACAGGGATTTTGAAACTAGAAAGAAACTTGCAAGTAACCTTCAAATTTTTTTCATTTTATAAAGAAAGGTAGAAGACAGAGTAAGAGTTAGCTTCTATTGTTAGCTCTATTACTCCATATATCTACCGATTCTAAAGAGATTATAGATATGGAAGTTTAAAGTGCCATGTAAATGAGATGCTTCTGGCAAGGCTAGGTGGACACTCATTTAATTTTCTAGTACCTGGGAAGTGGTTTCAGATAAAGCAAATCATGACTGTTTCTTTAAATCAGATGATGTATGTAAGGCTCCATTATAGTCCCAGGCTCGTAGTGAGTGCTCAATAAATGTTTGCTATTATTATTATGATTTCTTTAATATCTCAGAAAGTATCATCATTTCAGAGTACTACATGGACCAATTGCACTTGAAAATACACCTGTATTGGGTTTATACGGAACACAATATGTGATGGGATATCTTTATCTTGATTAATACAACAAGCCAAAAAAGCGAGATTTTCTGGTTGAAGGAATAAAATCCATGCATTTAAATATGGAATTAATCCCAGAGAGCAAATTTTATCCCCTCAATTAGTCTTTATCTTTCTTCATCTACATTACTTATTTAGAGTATCTTGGTTAAAACTTTGTTTTTAAGGATCAGATCTGAATGGATACTCAGTGGTATTTGTATAATCACTATACATATTTACATCAGTTTTCCTACAGAATTTGAGAGGAACTGAGATAATTATGATACTTCCAACTTACCCATAACATTTAAATAACTAGAATACAAAGAGGAGATAATTTTTACCAAATAGTTGGAGCTTCAAAAAACAAATTCCTTATTTAAAAAAAAATCTCACTTTAACAAGAGGTTTGCATCAATTTTTTTTTTTTACTTCAAAATATTTTATTTCCATCATTTTTTTTTTTTTTTTTTAATCTAACAGCAGAAGCTGCTGAATGAAAATATTCATTCTCTGGATGGGGACATGCAAAGGCCATGTGAATGTGTAACTTAGAAGTGATTCTAAGGGGGGGAGCACCTGAGTGGCTCCATGGGTTGAGCATTGGGCTCTTGATTTTGGCTCAGGCCATGATCCTGGGGCTCCACACTGAGCATAGAGCCTGTTTAAGATTCTCTCTTTCTCTCTCTCGCTCTCCCCCTTCTGTCCTACCCCACTCACACACATTCTCACTCTCAAAAAAAAAAAAAAAAGTGATTCTAAGGGAAAATTATAAATAAACATCTCAGACCATTGCGACCCATTCTACTCTACAAACTTCCCAATTTGTGCTTTTCCTTTTATCCATGAGCTGATGTTTACTTTAGAGCTGTGCTATTACTCGCAGTGCTTCTAATTGAATATTTGACTTCAACTGGATTTTAATTAAAATGGATTCAAACTGGAATGGGAGGCCTTGTGAGAAAGTAAAGCCCATCGCTGGATGTTTGGTCAGATCCCCGATGGCTGTACGCTGAGGATGCTGAAGAGAGCATCCTTTGGGAATTTGCCTATATGGCTAATAGAATCGTTTCCAATTCCTGAGATTTTATTCTAAAGATCTAAGTTAACATAATCATATTTATTTTTTGCATTTATTGTGTAACTATTCCATTTGTATGAGATATTTGGCGTTTTACTTAATTTTATGCTGCCTGTTCCTTTTGTATTTATGCAGCTGTACACTTGATTTTAAAATCACTTGAGATTTGCTGGTCGTGCCTTAGGCAGTTGTCACCAAGACCCTCCCCACACCCTCCAACACAACTCACTGGAGGAACAGCCTCCCTAGGGGGAAGATGAGCAAGTCTGGAGTTAAAACAGGACTATAGATTCTGGAAACTCATTTTAGGGAGTTTGATGCAAGGAGGCAGAAAAGGGAACAGAGGGACAATAAGAATGATTTATATTGCTACTTAGGAAGCAGAGAGTGAGATTTGTAAAAATAGTCAAGTGTTTTCTCAAAGAAAGTGAAAGAGGCACATCCCAGTCAGTGACTAATGGGATTGCGTTGGCTCCATACAGCCTTGTTCACGATGAAAATGAGTAAGAGTCTAAACTGCCTAGTAGGGTTGTTTGACTGCTGTGTTCTCTTTTCCTCATGGCTGCTATTTCAGTGGAGTTCTTTGTTTTTCTTGGGTAGGTTCAGCTCATGAATATGCACCTGCTTTAATCCTCCCAGAGCCCTCCAAACTTACACGCCTTGTGAAAGTTGGTCCCTAGGTGTTGAGCAACGCTCAATTACCTGCATTTATGTCGCAGAGTGGGAAAAGTAACAGTTGGCCACTTGCTGAATTTCTTTCTCCATCAATTTCAGAATGATGTGGAGGCTAGTAAGGAGCTGTGAATCAAGTCTTTAGGTAAATGAGAGAAAGATTAACAGAGATGGATGTTAACCAGACTTACTGTGATTATTTTTGTGATATACACAAATATTGAATCATTATGTTGTACACTTGAATCTAATACATTGTATGTCAATTACATCTAAATTATAAAAAAAAAAATGGAGAAACTTGGACCCTGAACTATGGAAATGTAACATTTTAGAACCAGCAGATGCCTTAGAGATTGTCTTGTTAACCGATTTTCTACCCTGATTGTGCGTTAGAACCATCTTGGTTGCTTTCAAAAACAATGGCAATATTGGGACTCTACCCCAGACCAATTAATTTCCTTGAATTGGCCTCAGGGAAACTACCTTATTTTTCTGATAAACAAAAGGAGGACTGCAGTTTCTGTTAATTACACCACGTTCCACAGCAAGTGGTGGCAGAGGGATACCAGTGCCTGCCTCAGGGCAGTGAGCTCCCACCAGGAAACATTTTGGTAAAATCTCATTTCTCTCCTTAATTTCAGTTTTTTTTTTCTTCAGTTCCAGATGGAAATAGTAATCTTCTATTTCTTTATGGCATTTCTTTGCCTCCATGGTCACCAAACACCAACTACATCTTTGAAGGATTTCTCTTGCAAAATAACTTGGAAACTCCAGGCTGTGTTGTTTATTTAAAGAGTCCCTGACCAGAGACACTTGGGATAAACCAAGATCATGTGGAGTTGATGAAGTTCCCCACATAAACACACACACACACACACACATACACACACACACACACACGCACACACATGCACACACACACAAACACACACATCTTGAGCTGAAATTGACCAAGCTGGTGGGTTCAAAAGGGTAAGAAATTCGGTTGGAATGGGTTAAATGTACAGGAAGGCATTCTTGTCTTCTCCCCTCTCCCTTAATTCCAACCCCTAAGCTACACTGTGGTTAAGTGGGTCACATGAGAGCCTCCCAGGTGGCCCAGCCACCCTCAGGAGGAGACACTTGTGGTCCTCTGACCTGAGGGCAGCGTTTTCCATTACAGAAGTGAAATGAGGCTATAAGGCTGGAAAGGGGACATTGTTGTTGAATGGTGGCTGACTTTTACAACCCAGAGCAGAAACTCAAAGCTTTCAGTCTTCCCTTGTCCCTCCCTGCCACATTTCTTTTCACAAAGCAACAAATTCTGGCTGGTTATCACTTATGCTCCACCCCATTCTTCTAAGTTAGCTTTTGTGCAGGAAAATAGAGAACTGTTTTCATTGCCTTATCAGTGTCCCAGGAAAGGGGAAAGGAGCGTCTGGGCTGCTATCTGCGCCTTGCATAGGGACAATGAAATGCTGAAAACAGGCTCCATGAGCAAGGGGCTGCCACTTCAGCCCCACAGAGTGTCTGTAAGGACCAGGGAAGGAGGGGCTGGGCTTAGCCTTCTGCAAACATAATAGCCCCTGGGGTGGGCTGCCGCAAACAGGAAGGGTGTGGGCAGGATCTGAGTGCAGCTGCCATTCTGCTCATGCCCCCATTCCCACAGCCTTTGATCAGCACGCAAATGGCATTTTGTGCCCTGAGATAAATGCTCGGTCAGAGGGGGTGGGGGCTGTGCAGGGGGATAAGGATTAAAGATGAAGATGTTTTATAACCTGCCTTAAGGATGTGTGCTTTAAACCTGGGATCAAGGAGGTGCTAACTACAAGGGAACAGAAAGATTTTCCAGGAGTGCATTCATTCATTCCCCAGGCATTTTTTTCTGCACGCAATAAGTTCAAGGCATTGTGGGGCACCTGGGTGGCTCAGTCGATTGAGCAACCAACTTCAGCTCAGGTCATGATCTAGCAGTCTGTGAGTTCGAGCCTGTTTCAGGCTCTATGCTGACAGCTCAGAGCCTGGAGCCGCTTTAGATTCTTTGTCTCCCTCTCCTCTCTCCCTCTGCCCTTCCCCTACTCTCTCTCTCTCTCTCTTTCTCAAAAATAAATAAACATTAAAAAAAAAGTTCAAGGCATTGTGCTAGACAGTGTAGGAGATGCAATGGTGAATAATACACATGCTGCTTCCAGTCTAATATGGCAAATCTCATGTGTTGGAGAGGTTATTTGGAACGTTGGAAATTGTGGATTTGCGTAGCAAGAGGTGGGGTACTCTTTCAGCCTGGATATATTCTTCCCCACAATAGACTCAGACACTCACTGTCCCCACCTCAGGATTTGTGCTCTGCAGTTGATAATCACTGTGGACTAGGAATGCTTTGCACATTTGAAGTGGGTGGAGGCAGATTAATAAAAACAAGGGGAACTCCTTCTTAGCCTAATTTGCAAAGCTAAGACTCATACAAAAAATCAAATAAGCAAACAACAATAAAAACAATCAAAGCCTCCCAATACACAGTAAAGATTGTTATTGCACAATCAGGGAGATGTGGATCTAAATCAGTGAGAGCAGAGAGGAAGTGGCTTCTTCCAGCCAGACCAATGGCGGTGATAGTGATGGTGGGCATGTGAAGAAGAGCCTCAAGGAAGTCACGATTCCTAGACAAGGCTTTGAGTGCGGATGAGATGAAATTGAGGTGTGTGGTGATGGCAAGAAGTGCCAAGGAGACTGGGAATGGTAGAAAGAACAGTTTGGGGGCAAATAAAATATTATTAATAGGGCACAGTGGTGGGGTGAGCACATCTGGTAGAAAATAGCTCACTGTCGGTAAGACTATATATGTTTACCCCAAGAGGGAAGGCTGGAAAACAGTGGAAGGCTATTCTATAGAAGTCTTTGAATGCAGACTAAGACCTTAAACTGTGATCAGGCCACAGTCTGTGGGGAAAACCCATCACTTACCAACCCTAGACTTTTCCACAGCCTGAAGGAAGGTCCCCAGGTCCTGTGGTGTAACTAACACCTTGCCTCTGGGCCACACACAAAAATGAGGGCACTACACCATGAAAAGTCAAAAAATGGCCAGAAACCTTTCTGAAACTCTAGGCAAAGATGTCTTACCATCATTGGTTGGTTCATAAGACAAATATCTCAGGGAGGTGTCTTTTTAAATTTGTGATTGAATTATAACTTATATAATTAATTTATATTTAAAATAATTTTTATTTATAATTTAATAATGTCCTGGCATTGTTCCAGGCCTTAGGAGTGCGGCACCAAACAAAAAACTCAGAGTCCTGTCCCCAAGGAGCTGATATTCTAACTGGGGAGAAGCAGCCAACAAATAAATGTAGTGAGTCAGGGTTAGGAGGCAGATTCATGCAGGGTAAGATGTTGAGAGAGATGGTGGTGGTGGGTTAACTTACATAGGGTGGTCAGGGAAGGCCTTCTGGTAACTGAATGACATTTGGGCAGCAGCATGACTGAAGTGAAAGAAAAGCATTCCAGGCAGAGGGAACTGGGGGGGAATTTGTCAGTTCTATAGTCAATGCAAGGAAGAGGGACATTGCCACGTCCACTTATGATGGATACAGGCACCTCCTCTCTGAGGTGAGGAGATGAGTAAGGGAAAGCCAGTACTGCATGCTTGACCTGGAAACAATCCCATGGCCCCGCTGGGGGTTTTGTTCCTTGGGCAATTCTGGGTGTTGTTTAATATAGCCTTCTTAGGATGGAGGCAGACAAAGTTTACCAAAAATATCTCCATAAGCCCTGATTTTGGTGAGCAATGCTGGATTAGGAAAACACTGTGGTTTAGAATGCTTCTATGACACTGAAGCTGGTTTTTGCAAGGAGACTGTGAATTTTATAGAGGATGGTGGATTGTTAGGGATGGAAAAGTGCTTCTTATAGGTCAGTTGTTTATTAATCCAAAAAAGATTTCTCCTTTGAAGTGAAAGGGCGGATCCATCTGTCTTGCCCGCTTGAGCCAACAACACACCAATGAATGGTGTCAGAGTTTTTTTTGGCAGAGGAAATCCCTGTTAATACACTACAAAATTTGGTATATTTCCCCATACCCTACAATTGCCTGCTGCTCCCCTAAATGTTATGTAAATATAGTTGGAAAGCTTTAAAAAAAAAAGCATGTATAATAAAAAGAAAGAAAATGTGGGGAAAAATTGGTAAGTGGAGTGAGTCACATATTTTGGTATACATATGTTCCTGAAAACTAGAAAGTTGAACCATAGAAGTACTTACTTCCTGAGGGCTAAAATATGAAGAAAAAAAGCAAAAAGAAAAAAATCCTAATTTTTAAAGAAACACTTAGGAATAATTCAAGAGACATTGCCAATTGCCAATATTAATTCAGGTTGAAGCTGCTTCCTCTTATAACTAGAATTCTTTTAAAATACTTTTATTTTCATAAGGTAAGGGAAAAGATGTAATCTAAAAGGAATATAAAAACTTTTCTCTATTCTTTTCCTCTTTTCTTGTAATGGCATTTCTTCAACTGTGATCTTACCTGAAAGACCACTTGTTAAGGAAATGAGATGAGTTTGAATGCATTTTCTGGGCTGCTGTGGTGCTTTTCTGTTTTGGACCCTGAAGGATCTTAACGGTGAATATGTTAAGACCGCTCAAATAGCAGCACACGTGTCAACTATAAATGGATTATTAAGCTACATGCTCATCAAACAGGGAGTTTTAAACAAGAAAAGGAAACCTATTTCAAAGAGACTTTCTTTTGTTCTGTATTGGGTCCCTGGAATTAAACATTCATACATGTATACATATATATTTCACACATACATAAATCTCTAGAAAATATAAATTTCACTTTTCTTCTGCTTATAACCACTAACTTTTTCTCCCCCCTCCAAATCTCTTGGAAAATGGCCCAGGGCTGCTTTAATGGTTTCTTTGTTCCCTTACAGAGCAACAGACCCTTGACCATAAACTCCAGCCTGTGTGCAGATCTAGGTTCTGCCTTACACTTGAGGAGCCGTCTGCCTGAAGCTTAGAACTCTGGGGTGACCCTGTGGCCCTTTGGTATCCTGGTTGGAGCCCAGCTGCAAGTAAGTGGGATGAATGAGAGCCAGGGAGTAAGGGGGTCTCTTCCCATCCGCCCTAAGGTGATGCTTTGGAAATAAATACTTTTGAAAATCTGCTTGACCTAATTGTAAAACCCAGGAGATGGAGTATAGAATCAACTGTCCTGAGTTGAGAATTTTCTTAATTTCTAGCAGGGGGAGGTCCAAGATAAATCAGATATTTTAGGTGTGGGTGAAATCCACTTGAACCCAACTTGCAACAATGGACAGAGGATCCTTGGGGTGTAGTCAATCCTTCTTTGGCTACTTTGTAGCTCTGAGAAATTGAATATGTAGCCTAACCTCCTTGAGCTTCTACTACCTTAGCTCTATAATGTGTGGCAATTTCTTCCTCCTACTGGGATTGTGAGGCTCACATGACACACTCTTTGAGGCCGCCATCATCATTCCAAGCACTTAGTGCCTGATACACGTTTGCTTCCTTTCTCTTGTCTATGAATAGGGTGTGAGCATTGGCTCAGGTGCTCAGGCCCTACAGCAGCATATTATTCTCAGACACATCTGACACGAACACCTGATATTAACTATTTCAGACTTAGTTGTGAAATCGTATGAAATTCCACTTTCTTAAAATCAGCATTAATTTATTCAACATGGATATCTCTTAGACTCTGTGCTAAGCTCTGGAGATATCAATGAAGCACAACCCTCATCCTAAAGCAGTTATGAGTTTGGGGGAAAGTCCAGCATGTAACAAGGATTACTTGGAGTCAATCAGGCAAAGAGGATGGCAGGTGAAAAAGGTATTGGGGGGTCATTTTTTTTTTTCAACGTTTTTTATTTATTTTTGGGACAGAGAGAGACAGAGCATGAACGGGGGAGGGGCAGAGAGAGAGGGAGACACAGAATCGGAAACAGGCTCCAGGCTCCGAGCCATCAGCCCAGAGCCTGACGCGGGGCTCGAACTCACGGACCGCGAGATCGTGACCTGGCTGAAGTCGGACGCTTAACCGACTGCGCCACCCAGGCGCCCCTGGGGGGTCATTTTTAATAAGGACACTGAATAATTCAGATGGAGGTGGCTCAAGTAACATACCTGAAAAATATATTGCTCTTAAATATATTCATTCTAGAAGTCTAATTTTTACGAATAACGATGTCCCTTATAGTTGACTACAAAAATTAAGCCTGCTTTATCACCTTGTCTTATTATGTACTCTTATTTTTTTTTTCTGTAACCTCCAATCCTATTTACCAAGAAAACCACACTTTCTCCCACACCTTTTCCAATCATCACATCTAATGAATACAAGCACTCAAATAATTAACTTCACTTAGCTCTCTCAAAAGTGTAGATCTCTATGGGCATGTCTCCCAAGCCACCAAGATTGTGTTGAAGTCTCTGCGCATTATAAACACATATGTGTAAAATCCCTGATTTAGAGGCACATGGATACATGCCCGGTCTCAACTGCATATAGGTGTCCAGTGTTCATTTAGATGTATCCAGCTTAATAAGGAACAAGCCTTAAGTGGGCCCATGGTCATTGTGTAATACTGGAACATGCTTTTGCTTGTGTTTACGATTATAATGGCTTGTGGGTTCAGGTTGTATTTATATAGCACTGTAACAAACAAGGTGAAAAATTAAAAAAAGTTCAACTAACGGGCTAATTGTGTGACCTTTATCGTATATTGATGATTTTATTATTTTCTAACTTGGCCAAATGAGTGAAGTATTTTAGTGGATGACAAGGACAGACAAGTGCTGGGCAAGTGTTCCATCTGATGTATGTTATTTTTGTTACAGCTTAACTTCTTGAAGATCTGTTTTATACAAAACCAGTGTGTGTACTGGCACAAGGCTTGGTATTTACTTTTACCAAAACGTAAAACTCCACATGCAGATTGAGACACCTGGCTCTGCAGCATCCAGGCTCATTTACAATACAATTGTGCCTTCTATCAAGGTTGGTATTGCTGGTGCAGCAACATTCGTGTTCATTGTTTTGATTTGTCATAATGTCTGGCTGAAGAGTAAGTACTATATTCCTACAAGATAGAGTCAATTGCTGGCTTCTCACAATAATTTTTTTCCCCCATTTGAAGTGGCCTGTGTGAGAGGCAGATGGCTAAGTGATTCCATTACGCATGGCATCTCACACATCTTAACCAATTAGAAAAGGCTGTAGAGAATTACATGGAATTAATCCCATCCAGAAGGTCTAGGGACAGCCTCATCTACTCAAACTCTAGTTACTTGGTTTACAATGTCACAAGAGCCCCTTGATGGGATTAAAGCTGTGTATCTCTGGGCAGTTTGTCTATTATTTCTTGTGAACAGTGTGTGGGGGTGATGGGGGGGCTACAACTGTGTCAGCATTTGTTGGGGGTTAACAGTAAGCTCTCACATTCATTTTATTCAATCTGCCAAGCCGTGAGGCCCTTTGAAAATGTCCACTTCTTTCATACTTGTAAAAACCATGCCATTTAGTTGACTTCTTTTGGCTTTTTTAAGTGTTTGTTTTGAAGTTTCATTTATACAGGAAATAGACATAATCACCAATAAATTTAACTTTAATAACTGAGACCCTGGGAGCCTTTCCTGGTTGGCAAAAAATTCCCTACATGCTGCAAATCCTCCTTATGGGATATCCTATTTCTTATCTGGAGTTGAAAGTCGGGATTAATCCAGATGATTAAGAAAATCTTTCTAAAAGATACCCTGCATCCTCTTTAAAATTAAACTCTCCTTGGAAGTTTCCTTTCTTTTCTTACTAAAATCATAATGTCAATGATAAAAGTAAAAGTACATCACAGGAATTTTGGTATTTTCCATAGGTATGTTTAAAACTCAAAGACAGTGGGATCCTCCCAATTTACTATTCCACAAAAAATGACATTAGAATATAATTTTGAATCTAATTATTAATAATTGATATTAATTTGACAATGTATGCAATATACTAAAGAAGTTGCAAGTGTATACAAAGAAAAGCTTTTGATTCTTTCATTTAAGTTATCCATTTGAAAAGCTCCCACATCATATATACCATATATATGTGTTTCAGTGAATACACACACACACACACACACACACACACACACACTTCATCTTCTTTGTAAATTCCTAAAGCCAGACACCCTCCAGCAGATAGTGTTACTGAAGGTTTCTGTCCCTTCCTCTTTGCTTTCCAAGGCATGGAACTCGCACTCTCCTTCTCAAACAGGCAGATATGCTATAAAAAGTAACATCAACCATGGGAAATATAAAGGGAGAAGGGATATGCCATTAACAGGGATAAACATCTTCCGTTATGCAAATCTGCAAGATCCCTTTAAGCACAGAACTGCTCCTTGTCCCCACTGTGGGCCCTCTTTCCTGTCCAGGGACCTATGAATGGGGTCTTTCCCTCTTAAGTGACCCACCATGAGAGGCTTAGATAAGGCACAAAGTTGCCCTTACTAGACTTCAATCCCCCATCTCTGCAACAAAGTGGGAAAGTTATACTTTTGTTAGCACTCTATCAAGGAAAAAAAAACCAAGGAAAACATCCACTGAACAAAGCCTACTTTGTGTGCCGAGAAACCCTGATCTTTGACTATTGTGTCTAGTCTTGTTTATGCAAGAAATGATTTTTCAGTATTTTAGCAAAATTATCAGCAGGGAAATTTTAATATTCTATATGTTTATTTGGTTAGTACACTCTCCAATATCTAGAGGAAGAAAACATTCAAAAAAATTTCTTTAAACAGAGGAAAGAATCAAATGTTCATTTCTGAATAAGAAAGCTCTCACTGCGAAATGCCCCGATACAGTAAGAAATGCCCTTTACGCCAAACTTTAAGAAACTTACTCTATACATAGGATGTGTGGATATGTTCTGTGTTTATACTTTTTTATCATACAGTTTATGTATAGTTTAGTTTATATATTTATATATATATTTAAATATATAAAATATTTATATATTTAATACATATATTTAAATATATATATTTATATATACAGTTTATATATTTATGAAATATTATTATCTCAAGTCTTTTTTTTTTTTTTTTTTTATTTATTTTTGGGACAGAGAGAGACAGAGCATGAACGGGGGAGGGGCAGAGAGAGAGGGAGACACAGAATCGGAAATAGGCTCCAGGCTCCGAGCCATCAGCCCAGAGCCTGACGCGGGGCTCGAACTCACGGACCGCGAGATCGTGACCTGGCTGAAGTCGGACGCTTAACCGACTGCGCCACCCAGGCGCCCCTATCTCAAGTCTTTTATGTGTGAACAAGTGCGACTATGAGACTCAATGGCTTTCTCTGACTAACCCAAAAGCCCAAGTAGGCTTTAAATTATATGTAGTGCTTTCAGCATGTGACAGAGGCAGGAAATTGAGGGAGAGGTAGAGAACGCCAAAGACAGAAGTGGGTTTAGAGATTCCATGGCCCAGGTTCTGAATCTCAGTTCCACACTTCACTCATTAATAGACCCTAGTAAATATTATTTTGTTTTGATTTTTGAGCTATGATGCTAGGATAATAACATCTCCCTTACAGACCTGCAGGTACTCATGTAAAAACCTCCATTGTAAAAGGAGGCATGAGAAATAAGCTTTGAAAGTGGTTGGTTAAGTACCAGAGGTAGGTAACTGCAGAATGGCTTGGTTTTCTTTCTATCTCCCCCGGAGAGGACAAGGAGTCTTGAAAAGACCTTTGCTCTATTACGCCAGTGAATTTTCAAACTAGAGTCTGTTACCCACTCAACAAGTATTTATTACTGACTCTAGGCCAGGTGGTATGTCAGATATTAGAAGAATTCTGGAAAATGATTCAGGAAGCGTCAAATGTTTGATCTGAATTTTATTCGAAAAAAGAATAGAAATGGCATGCATGTTCAATATGCTGGATATCAGGCTGACTCTTGATAGCACTGGTGTTGTAACTCGTGTACTCAGGTTAACTCGTTTTTGTGTAGAGTCAGAATATAGCTTCTCCTGCCTTCTCTGAAAATATTTTTACTTCTAAATGTGCCATTGATTAGGAATGTAATGGTGCTTAAATGTTCCTTTAAAAAATTCAGGCCCACTCATGTGTACTCATGTAAAACTGTACAAGCACACGACTGTGTTACATGAATGCTGGGTTCGGTTACATGAATACTGGGCTCGATAAATGCCAGGTCAGGCCTGGGGATCTGCCCAGAATCTGCTCTGTTCACTATGTAACTACACAGCTATGCAAAAACAAATGACAAGCTACCTTGTTCAAAACAGTTCTTAAGTTGTAATTTTGAGTGCTTCTCTTCTGGCTTTTATATTTTTGAGAAGGAATGAACAGTTACTAACATATTCCTGATGATACAGTTTTTTACAATAAATATTTCCATCCACTTTTTCAGAGACTATGTTGAGATTGCAAGGGGAGCTATGCAAGAGTGTCGGCCTTTGCAAAGACTTCTACAGCTGAATTAGGATTTTTCTCAGTACTGTGCAACCAAAACAAAGTACAGCAAAAAATGAAATACTGAGGCTGATTTCAAATTATTTTCTAAATCAAAACACTGGTTGTGCTTAATGATGGATTTGATAATAAGCCAATGTTGTAAATTAATTACATAGAAGAAATACACTAGTAGAATAATGTTTTGCCTGTTTCTATGCTGGGGTATTAAGTGCTCTTAAACAAGTACGGAAACCATGGCTTGAGGTATGACTTTCTCCAAAAGGAAGGCCATAGCAAGACAGCAGCAGAAGTAGTATAGGAGCTCTGTTTAAGGCAGTGCTGTTTTCCTTGTTTTTGGAGAAAAATGTAAATGTAACCCCCAGACCTGTAGTTTGCATGGTAACACAGACACAAGTGTTCTATGACACAAGTGAATGTCGAATAAAGTTCGAGTGAGATGGTCTCAATCATATTTTACCCATTTTGTGTATAACATCCCTTTTGTAAAGGCATTATCAAATTGCATGCATCTCTTCCCTCAGACTCAGAACCATCTGAGGATCTGCCCAGAATCTGCTCTGTTCACTATGTAACTACACAGCTATGCAAAAACAAATGACAAGCTACCTTGTTCGATACAGTTCTTAAGTTGTAATTTTGTGTGCTTCTCTTCTGGCTTTTATATTTATGAGAAGGAATGAACAGTTACTAACATATTCCTGATGATACCGTTTTTTACAATATCATCCTCTCTGGACAAGGCTCATGTGGATTCTTCTGGTTCTGTAGGGCTTATTTCTCCTTTCACTGAAATGTCAATTCGTGCTTAATTCTTTAAAAATCACAAGAAACATCACATGGATATTCAAAAATTAAGATCACAAGCTTTATAAATATTCCCATGAGAACGTTTCCCTGCTGTGGTCAATATTTAGAGTCGCGTACATTCATAGTGTCCATCGTTATTCTATTGAGACCAAGGAGTAAATATCACTTCCTGTTTCCAGATCTTACAAGCTGAGAGGAAGGAAGGAAGAAATAGGGAGCAACCTGTTGGCTGCTGAAGCTGATGCTTCCCTTAAATAAGGATTGGATGGAAGCTATATGTTGCCTCGAAAAGCTTTTGTGCATTTGGGGGTGGGGTAAGGGTATTAGAAAAGCCTGTATTAGTGTAGTGCCCTGCATGGGTAATGATGTTCAGTTATTACCCCATTTACAGTCTTAATAGTTTAAATGTTGACCTTTATATTGGTGATGATTTACAGTTACTTTTTGATCTGTTGCACCTATACTAGACAATTAAATAGATGCAGATTTCCAACTAAGAACTAGGGATATATTTTGTTTTATCTTATTCTCTAGGACATTAGTGTGATAAAACTGTCTTCCTACTTGCCTATTCCTTAATACTGGTTGCCTGTTTCCTTTGATCCTCTTGGTCCAGTGAGGTCAAGTCATATGCCTCTCCTGAAATCTGTTTGCAGGTTAGCACTGGTGGTATCAGCCTTGCTGATGCTACTTTTCATTTCTCAATCTCTGGCTTTGTCTAGTGCTCCTTCTATTGCTTTCTCTACTGCTCTTTAGGACTTGTTCTACATTTTTGTTCATTTTCTGTTTCTAAGACTACTCCCTTCTGTACTTTTGCATCCATGTCCATAGGTTTTCAATAGGACTCTCGTGTATAGAACCCAAATAACCGCATATAAATTCTGCCATTTTTCATTTTGGAACTATGCCCCGCCTCCAAGACTAGGTTCAGATGAACAATAGATCACCTCTCTCAGAACTAGAATAGTCCTAGGGTGCCTGGGTGGCTCAGCTGGTTAAGCATCTGACTTTTGGGTTCGGCTTAGATCATGATCTCATGGTTTCCTGAGTTTGAGCTCTGCATCAGACTCTGCACTGGCAGTGCAGAGTCTGCTTGGGATTCTCTCTCCCTCTCTCTCTGCCCCTCCCCCACTT
Source organism: Panthera pardus (assembly GCF_024362965.1). Lineage (NCBI taxonomy): Eukaryota > Metazoa > Chordata > Mammalia > Carnivora > Felidae > Panthera > Panthera pardus. The sequence goes on from NW_026526732.1 coordinate 38,877,958, forward strand.
GCCCTATCTTTGTCTCTATGAAAATAAATAAATAAACTTAAAAGAAAAAGAATTGGAATAGTCCCTATTGGTCACCACACAGCTCGACTGAACATGAGCTAGTTACTAAACAGTGGAAAGATCCTTGATCATCCAGTCTCTCTCATCCTTCATATGAGACACTTTAAACAAAAGACACTCAGAGCTAATCATCTGAAAATCCTGCCAATGTAAAAATAAGCAAAACTTCAAAAACGTGTTAAAACAGGTGGAAAGGGATGTATGCTTATGCTTAACTCAATATACATTTGAAATCATTGTTTTCCTTTTACAAAATAATTATGTGGGGGCAAGAGTAGCCTAGAGGTTAGATTTGGTCTGAGTTCTTGAGGTATAAGCATGAAGAGGACTTACTCTGTGTTCTCGAGCAAGTCACTCCTTGCATTTATTTCCCTAACTCTAAAATGGAAATAATGCCTCCATCCTGAGGGTCCTGGGGCTTACTGTCAGAGAAGTGCTTTGGAATCCACCGCTGAAAGGCGCTCAGCAAGTTCAAAGCACTAATACTAAGAAAGGTTTATCATATTTATAAACCAGTAAATCCCTCCCACGGGTGTAAAATGATTCTTACTAATTTTATTCCCTACACAGACCAGAAGAAAAGCTTCAGATTCTTCGATACCATCAACTTAACACAGTGCTCCAGCTGTGTCCAGGCACAAAACTCTTCCCATCCTCTTTTGATTTGCCCCACGCGCTGAGCCCAAGACAAAAGAACGCACTACTCGCAAGTGTGACTCATGTGAAAATTGAAACTGCATGCTCCATTTTATTAAGGGCCTTGCTTTCTTTCAGTGGGTTAGAATAATTGGGAATAAAGATAAACACTGTAAAATAAACATGAACACGGAGTCCAATAAAGTCGGTTTGAATCAGCTGCTCCCCAGCAAACCTAGTGGACAAGTGGGGAAACTGCAAGAGGCAAAAAGCTATTGATCCCAATGCATCACTTCACTAGGTGCTTCATTTAAATACATGATTTGAATTAATAGAAACAATGTCTAATTATAAGACACATGATAATTGTAATAATCAGGGTTTATTCAAGAGAAGAGGGAGCCTAGAAGAGAAGAGGGCACCTGGCCAGCAGCATGGATGGATGGCAGAAAGGTTGAAGGCCCAACAGAAGTGATGTTATCTATCGCAGGTTATAAAGGGAGAAAAGAAGAAAGATCCAGACATTCAGTGTGTGCCAAGTGTGCCAGGCATCACGCTAAGCACCTTACGTGCACCGTGTCTTGTAATCCTAATAATGAATTTGCAAGATAGGCATTACGATTACTTTTATTGAAGCTGACACCTTGGGTCATTTTTCCAGGTACTAAATAATAGAATAAGAAAACTGTCTGGTTTCATATGACTCCCACTCGCACTGTTGGTACCACATCCTGGCACCATTTTAGAAAACAACTCTGTTGATTCTGAAAACTATTGTTAGGTTTTTCATTATGATTTGTCACTAAGCACACTAAAATACTGTTAGTTTCCATCTTGGCTTAGTGTATCTCTTTCACCTCTCTGTGGCAATATTCCCTTTTTTTTCAACAATATTTGGATTGAAAGCCTGTTTTTTCAATAATTATATTGAGTTATGTTTTAAATATGTTATTGGTAGTGAAAATACACACGTCAGGTCTAATGATTGGTATTTCCCTTCTGTCCTGATTTATTGATAAGGGTGGAGAGGCATTGAGATGAATTTGAGAATTTTCAAGAAATCTTGGCAAAAGGTGTAAGAAGAGAGAACAATTTTTTGAACACTTCTTTCAGGAAATTTGTTCCAAGTTGTGTACTAGGAAAGGAACACCGTAGTTCTGAGAAATCCCATGAGGAGAAACTAGTGTGTGGATTGCTCTGAAGAAACCAGCTCTTGTCCCAACTGTTTGTGCCCTTCAGTATCTGCCTCCAAAAAGTCTCTAGAAAGGAACTTGTGAGATTAGCTCAAAACTGTCCCCTGACCCACTAGTGCCTTGGCATTCTTTCTTTACTCCCCTCTCTCCACCGCTCTCTAGGTTACTTCTTTCTTCTCAAATCTTCAGTTTCAATTCCCTAGTAGCTTCTCTCTTGCCCTGGAGCCTGGGGCTAGGAATTGCCTTTGTTTCTTTACTAGACACTCACACTTTCAGCTGCTTTCAGGACAGCATCTGGGGTCTCTCTCTTCCATCTGAAAAACTAAAGGATGAACAAGGGCAGAGAGCCATAATGTTTCTTCTTCGGTGACCAAAGAGCACTGGGTTGCAATTCATCAAGGCCTGGGCAGGAGTGAGGCTCCCATACCTGGAAGTCCCTGTGGGGGCTTGATACTCATTAATTTAGACAAGTCTAAAACCAACAAAGGAGGCTAGCCTTACCGTACCCAAGTGTGTAGTCCTTGCGTGCACAGTGTTTTGAAGTAGCATTTGAATTGCACAGTCTTAAAGTGTCTTTTGCACTCTAAGATTCTAAGTATCTCTTTCACTGTAGAGAATGAGGTAAGAGAATGACAATTGAAGCTTGAACCCACTGCTTTTGAAACACAGCTTTGAGAAGATGGCCTGGTCTCTGGCACATGAAACTAGGTATCAGGAATATCTAGGAGACCCTGTGCTTAGGAGCTTGCTCTGCTGTTTTCGATTAAGATTTACTCCACATGGTGGAGCGCCTGGGTGGCTCATTCGGTTAAGAGTCTGACTCTTGACTTCAGCTCAGGCCATGATCTTGTGGTTTGTTGGTTCAGGCCCTGTGTCAGGCTCTGCATTGACAGTGAGGAGCCTGCTTGGGATTCTCTCTCTCTCCCTCTCTTTCTGCCCCTCCCCTGCTCGCTCTCTCTCTCTCAAAATAAATAAACTTTAAAAAAAAAAAATTTATTCCATGTAGGTATTTCCAATGTCTCTCTGCTGTCTTTTCTTGTTACCACTTTTATTTTTCTAATCTTTGGATCTTAAAATTCTTCTTTTCTCACCCTCCCCATCTATTTTTATGCCTTTTGTTTCTTTCTATAATTAATCATCTTTTTTTTTTTTAATTTTTTTTTTTAGCGTTTATTTATTTTTGAGACAGAGAGAGACAGAGCATGAACAGGGGAGGAGCAGACAGAGAGGGAGACACAGAATCTGAAACAGGCTCCAGGCTCTGAGCTGTCAGCACAGAGCCCGACGCGGGGCTCGAACTCACGGACCGTGAGATCATGACCTGAGCCGAAGTCGGACGCTTAACCGACCGAGCCACCCAGGCGCCCCTATAATTAATCATCTTGAAGAAGAGCTTAAACTCATGAAGCAAAAGGTTTTCATCTATATCAGCCCTATACAATAGAACTTTTGGAGATGATGGAAATTTTCTGTATTTGCACTGTCCAATACAGAACTTGTTAGCCATATGTTGCTACTGAGGGCTATACTTGTGGGTAGGGTGGCACTAAACAGTGACAACACAGCAGAGACTGGGGAGAGAATTATAGAGAGGAACAAGGTAGAAAAAGGACTCCTTTAATTCTATGATTAAAGTCCCAGATTGCTTGCTCCCTACTCCTTACCCTGAAAAATGGCTCATGTGCATGAAACCTGCCAAAATAAACACAGCAAACACTTAGGAAACTGAAGTTGGTGCACAGTATCACATCTGCAGATTGGACTCTGAGAAGCACACAGGTGAGGGAGACCAAAATAACGGTACAAAGCTTTTGAAATTAAATTGACATTCAAACCACAGTCCACAAAATGGAGTCAAGACACGTTCAGGGTTGATTGCCTGCTAAAATATATGATTTAAAAAGAAACCTGATTCTTCTAACTCAATCCTCAAAATGTTAAGGAATCAATCCAAGTCCCAGAAAAACCATAACTCAAATGAGAAAAGACATGCAATGCCACGATCGCACAGAGGTTGGAGTTAAATGACAAGGTTGTCAAGCAACTGTCATGAAAATACTCCAACAAGAAATGCATGAAAGGGAAAATGAAACAAATAGCAATGGGAACTAATAGAAAACAATCAAACAGAAGACGTAAATTCTAACACATTGTGAATTACTTTGAAAGTAAATGGCTCAGCCCCTTTCCTCAGCTGCTGCTAAAGTGCTTGGTCTGACTGAGGAAGCTTCACTTTATCCAGCAGCGCCCAATCTCCCCACCTCCGCCTCTGTCTGGGAGCTTGCGGGCATCTACTCGGGTCTCACCATGCAGGATGATGAGGTGTCGGTCAAGGAGGATAAGATCAATGCTCTCATTAAAGCAGTGGGTGTAAATGTTGAATCTTTCTGGCCAGGCTTGTTTGCAAAGGCCCTGGCCCAGGTCAACATCGTCAACATCAGGAGCCTTGTCCATAAGGTGGGGGCTGGTGGTTCTGTCCCAGCAGCTGGGCCTGCCCCCTCCACCACTGCTGCCCAAATGAGGAGAAGAAAGTGGAAGCAAAGAAAGAAGAATCAGAGGAGTCTGATGATGATGTGGGCTTTAGTCTTTTGACTAAATCTCTTCTTTAACCTGTTCAATAAAAAGCTGAACTCTTATAAATAAATAAATAAATAAATAAATAAATGTAAATGGCTTCAACTCACCATAAAAGGCAGAGAATGGCAAAATGGATTCAAAAAATTATGATCCAACTATGGGCTGTCTAGAAGAAGCTCACTTCAAATCTAGGTATGATACAGGTAACTTAAAGTACAAGAATGGAAAAAGATATATTGTGCAAACATTAATCAAAAGAAAGCTGGAGTGCCTATATTAATATCAGACAAAGTAGACTGTGGAGCAAAGAAAATTAACAAAAAGTGGTATTACAAAATTATCAAAAGGGTCAATTACCTAAGAAGCCATAACACTCCTAAATATGTATGTTCTAAGCAGCAGAACCTGAAAAAACATGAAAGAAAAATTGCAAAACTGAAAGGGGAAATAGACAAACCCGTAACTAGAGCTAAGGCTTCTCTTAGTAATTGATAAACCACCAGCCAGACAATCAGCACAAAACCTGAACATGAATGTTCATAGAAGCTTTATTTGTAAATCAAAAACTGAGGATGGGTGGGAGGGAGAGGAGGGTGGGTGATGGGCATTGAGGAGGGCACCTGTTGGGATGAGCACTGGGTGTTGTATGGAAACCAATTTGACAATAAATTTCATATTTAAAAAAAAACCTGAGAGATGCCTGGGTGGCTCAGTCAGCTGGTCATCCAACTCTTGATTTCGGCTTGGGTCATGATCTCATGGGTTCATGGGATTGAGTCTGCCTCGGGCTGTGCGCTGACAGCCCAGGGCTTGCTTGGGATTCTTTCTTTCTTTCCCTTTCTGCCCCTCCCCTGTACATGTGCTCTCTCTCTCTCTCAAAAGAAATAAATAAACATTGAAAAAATTAAAAAAAAAAACACTTAGAACAACTTAAATGTCTTTCAGTAGGTGGACGGATAAACAAATTATATTACATCCATTGCTACAGAATGAATGTGAACCCCCAGCTTTCAAATTCATATGTTAAATCCTAATGTCCAATGTGATGGTATTTGAAGGTGGAGACTTTAGAAAGTGATTAGGTCATGAGGGTGGAGTTCTCATGAATAGGAGTAATGCCCTTATAAAAGAGAACCCATAGAACTCTGTTACCCCTTGCAGCATGTGAGGACATGGCAAGAAGATGGTTGTCTATGGACCAGGAAGTGGGTTCTTGCCAGACACCCAATCTGTAGACACTTTGATCTTAGAATTTCCAGTCTCCAGAATTATAAGAAATATATTTCTGCTTTTTAATAAGCCATCCAGTCTATGGCATTTTGTTACAGCAGCCCAAATGGACTAAGATGTCCATACAATGGAATACTACTCAGTGATAAAAGAACCAAACTGCAACAGCATGTTGGATATCCATTATGCTGCATAATGAAAAGTCAATTATATTCACGTTACCTTCTCAAAATGACAGAATTATACTGATGAATGACAGATTAGTGTTTGCTAAGGGTTTGGGTTGGCAGGAGGGCAGGACTATGAAGGGATGGTGAAATGGTTGATGATGATCTTGATGATTATCATAGTTCTACAAATCTATATGCATGATAAAATGTCATAGAACTATACACCCCCCACGCCCACCAAATGTGCATATTAAGACTGGTAACAACCCAAATAGTGTCTGTAGTTTAGTTAATAGTATCGCACCACCGTCAATTTGATGGCTTTGATAATTATCCTATGGTTATGTAAGATATTACTGAGGCACACTGGGAGAAACATCCATGGGAACTCTCTGTACTATTTCTGCAACTTCTGTGTAAGCCCTAAATTATTTCAAAACAAAAATATTTTTTAAATGTGGCGAGAGCAACCGATCAACTGAAATTTTAGTTTAGTTTGCTTTTTATAAATTTAAATAGCTGAATGTGGCCACTGGCTACAGTATTGGATAATGCAGGTCAATACTAAGTTTTGCCAAGTAACCTTTTTATTTTCCTTTGTTCTTATTCCTAGGCCTCTGAAGAGAAGTTTCATCTATGAAAAATTCACCCAACACATAAAATATAACCCATATTATTTAAATCTCCCTTAATCAAGTATAATAAATACTCTACAAAATTAGAGCATGATGAAATGCAAGGTTGAAAAGTAATGCATTTGGTCATTTTTCATTTTCTATCCCATTATGGTGACTATTGTGGATGGGAGAATATTAATTCCTCAGGTAAGTTGTAAAGGTTTTAAAATTCGTAGCCTTGTTTTGTAAGCTCGCTGAATAGGAAGAGGTCTGTAGTTGTTTAGAACCTTAATTATCTCTTTTTACTGACAAAATCTAAGCAGGTTACTACCTCCAAATCCCTAGGAATGAACAGTTGGTCTTTTGACTCTCCCTGCCAAAATAAGTGACTTTAAATCTTTGCCAGCACAGGTTAAGAGATCAACTCTTCTCTCAGAGCTCACTGAAGTCAAACTCCTCTGACTCGCAGAAGGGGTTTGATTCTGCTCTCCCTTTTCGTTCATTCTCTTCTACTTTTCCCCAAGCATCCTACTCTAGATAAAATATACAAGCTTATAATGAGGCAAATTCATTGTGTGCTGCCTCAACGATCCTCACTCCCTGCCCTGCTCCCACACAAAAGCTAGAGTCTAATAATAATGAACTGCCCCTGCTTTCCTGGAGACACTCAGGGGTGGAGACTCAAGGTTATTTTGGGACTGGTGGCTCTAAACCTCTCCTTCTAACCACTTCTCTCCTTCCTTGGTGATGGAAGCTGTTGTGACCTCTCGCCTTGGGGAAAGGTTAAGCCTGGTTGTCCGGAGATTTCCAAACAGGAATAATACTAGGATTCTTTTCAGTGGCGTATGGGGGGTAGAGAGTAAGCATTAACACTACCATTGTTTAGGATTGCCAGCTCACCATGATAATAAAGTGCACACTGACTTTTAGTTGTTTTTTTTAAGCAATTTTTAAAGTTTATTTATTTATTCAGTGAGGAGCCTGACATGGGGCTCTATCCCACCAGCTGTGAGATCATAACCTGAGTCGGAAGCTTAACCGACTAAGCCACCCAGGCGCCCCCTTTTAGTTGGTTTTTATTACTGTTTGAAATTTTCTACAGATGGTGCACCCACTTGTTGCTTATACTAGGGAAAACTACTCTTTAACCCTCCCTTCAGAAAGCTACCGTTTTCTCCCGTCTGTGTCCAGAAGCATACCCTGCTCTCACCTTTCCAGACAAATGGAGGGAGACTCAGACATGACCCTAAAGTGTAAGTTCTGAAAGACAGGAGATAGTCTGATTCCCTCTTGGATCTGGAACAGGTAACACAAATGATTGGCTCTAATTCTGTGTTTAGGAAGTTATTGCTAAATAAATAGAGAAATGAATTAGTTTTTATTTCACCGAAAGAAATGACCACTTTTCTGTTCTCTTCATGCTAAGAGATGATCCCACGAAATAGATTTCACTGCACTTAACTGAAAAATACCTCTCAGGAGTGATAATTTCCATTTATCAAGGGCAGTTTTCCAGGTAAAGGGGTACCTGTGAGCCATTAGCAGATCAACTCACACTAGCTGTGGGATAAGTGCACTGGCCTGGAAAAAAGGGATCCTGCCAGGGCACCAACAGCATCTATGATACTCTATCCCTTACACCACTCATATCCAGTTGTTTCCCACATGAAATTCACTCCATCCTGGAAAAGATTTTCCAAGCTCTTTGGTTATGATGTTTAGAGGTGGTGGTTAGCAGCTGACTTACATCAATGGCTGAGTCATTCTGTCCACAGTCATTTCATGACTAATGAATTAAATGGAGCTGATGAAGACCATGATCCATTTACCTTTTAAGTCTTTGAGGATGGTACCAATCTCTGCCTTTGCATCTGGAATATAATATTGTTTTTGATGTATTACCTTAGAAATTTCAGGGGGTATTCATTTTGGTTTTTCCCACTGTAACAGCTCTTTATCTACAAATCATTGTGAGGGTTTTCACAAACGTTAAGTACACGTATGCTGATTATAAATTTAGCAAGCCAGGAAATAACCACAGGGTAGATTCATGGACCCTGTGCACCCACTATGAGATGGACCCAGCCTAGAACTCTGGACCCAGATATGGCTCTTCTCTAACAGGAGGATCCATGATGGTACTCTGTGTCCTTAGGTATCATAGTCAACTCAGATTCCTGATTCAACAGCCCACTTTCCCCAGTGTATCTTTATTTGAGTAAATGGCCATTGGCCCCATTGTAGAAGGAGGGAAGCACTACTTTATACACTTTCCATGGTGTTGCAAGTTAGGAAGCAATAGGTTATGGGTCTAAGAACTAGCTCAAGTCTGTAAACTGATGAAGGGATCATGATTTTCCACTGAGTGGGTAGACCTTAGCGTTCTGTTCATCTATTCATGATATATCTTGATTGCTGATATACATTAAGCAAGACCCCTATTGACTTGTCCGTCAATCTCATTCTGGGAACACCATTTTCCATTAGGTAGCTCCATAGGTCTCTTTGAACACAGCCTGTTAGTCCGTCTGCTGTGCACTTTGATAATCATGCCCACCTTGCTTCTGGCCATCTGGTCTGTGCTATTCTGAGGTCCTATCATCCCCATTGCTATCAGAGAGCACAGTTCTATAGGAGGATCTCCTATCCTTTTAATCCTCACCTACATGGGACAGCCACTGCAGCTTCTCGACAATGCTGGTGCCCCTCTCATCCAGGAGGGGAGGCTGCAATATTGTGAAAGGAAATTCACCAGGGAAGAAGGCAGCTGTGAACCTCCAGCAGCCCAAACTCACAGCAGCTGTAAGCTGGATACAACAGGCTGAAGAAGGGAATCGACAGGGCAGCAATGGCATCCACTTCAAGGTCTTTCCTTTCTGCCCCAGATCCCTACTACATGGGTTTGCCTTAGTCCTTACAAATAATGACATTATCTGTTCACATGACTATTCCTGACCATAAAGGCTTTCTTTATGGTGTAACTTAGTTTAATCTCACTACTGAGGTGTTTTCTCAGTGGAGTTTATAAGGTTTTTCTGAATCCTGCATGAATAATGACCTTGACCAACTTATCTTTGTTTTCCCTGCTATAAAAATTTTGCAAATATAATCTTTCAATCCATATGACTCATGCCAAATGACTACTAATTTTCTTCCTGATTATAAAGCATCCATAATTCTTGTAGTAAATTTGAAAAATAAAGAAAAACATAATGAAAAAATAATCTTATCTGACTATCTGAATATAACCATCGTTAACAATTACATTTACTCCAGAGCACCTGGGTGGCTCAGTTGACTAAGTGGCCAGCTCTTGATTTAGGCTCAGGTCATGATCTCACGGTTTGTGAAATATATCTCCCTGTGGGGCTCTGTGCTGACAGCATGGAGCCTGCTTGGGATTCTCTCTCTCCCTTTATCTCTGTCCCTCCCCCACTCTTTCTCTTTCTCTCAAGATAAATAAACTTAAAAATTGCTTTAAAAATAAACAACTAAAAGTCAGTATGCACTTTATTATCATGGTGAGCTGGCAGTCCAAAACAATGGTAGTATTAATGCTCGCTCCCTATCCTGCCATGTTCCACTGAAGACAATCCCAATATTATTTCTCTTTGGAAATCTCTGGACAACCAGGCTTAGCCTTTTCCCAAGGTGAGCAGGTGCGGGCACAGGCTCTCTCCCTCTCTCTAAAAGAAAAGAAAAAAAATTGCATTTACTCCCAAATATTCCTGTGTGTGTGTGTGTGTATATAGGTACATATATATCCTATTTTTTTCTTAATGTGACTTTATGTGACCTTTATCATGCCATTAAAAGTAATATTTGTAAGACTCTTTTTAACAACTACATGATATATTGTTGTATGATTGTACTTTTATTAATGTAATTAATTTATTTGAACACTCTCCTAATTTTGGACATTTAGATCTTTCTTAATATTTCAACTATTATTATAAATAACATTGCAGTGGGCATATTTTTTAAATAATTGAAGTATACTTGACATACAATGTTATATTAGTTTCAAGTGTACAACATAATAATTCAACAATTCTTTACATTAGGCAATGGTGAACACATTTTTTTTTGTCTGCCCTTCTAGTCACTTAATTCATACAGTATTCCTTTAGCTGACAGGTATTCACTCAGTCCCCATTACAAGCCAGAGGCACTGTGCAGTCAGCTAAGCACACAGCAAAAGACCAGGCAGGCCACTCTCTGCCCTCCCTGCTGCCATGGAGGTCAGGATCTGCTGGGGAAATAAATCTGGGAAGTACAGCAGGTCCAGGGGTGATGATGACTACGAGGGGAAGTGCAGTGGGTCTTGTGTCTTTGTGAGCTTGGGTGATCACGACAAAATATTACAGACTGGTGGCCTAAACAACAGAAATTTATTTTCTCACAGTCCGGAGAGTGGAAATCTGAGATCAGGGTGCCAGCACGGTCAGGTTCTGGGAAAGTTTCTCTCCCTGGCTTTCGATGGCCACCTTTCTGTGCAGTGCTCATGTGGCCTTTCCTCGGTGCAGGTGTGCCGATAGAGAGATGTTTTTTCTCTTTTTATAAGGCCACTAATTATGTTGGATTAGGAACACTCTTACGACCTCATTTAACCTAATTGTCTCCTAAAAGCCTTATCTTCAAATACAGTCCCATTGGGGGTTAAGGCTTCAACATATAAGTTGGGAGGGGCAGACATCAGTCCATAGCACCTTGGGAGCATTTCAGGAGAGAGTCTAGTTGAATATTTTTTTCAAATGTTTAAAAAAATTGGAGTTCTAGTAATTTGCTTTTTAATTTGGATGTACCCTTTTAGGCTTGCCAGATTTAGCAAATAAAAACAGAGAATGTTAAAAAAATTAAAATAAAATAAAAAATAAGATAAAAATACAGAATGTTCAGTTATATTTGAATTTCAGATAAACAGCAAAAAATTGTTAGTGTAAGAGTGTCTCTTACAATATTTGGTGTTCTTGGGGTATCTGGATGGCTCAGTAAATATCTGACTTCGGCTCAGATCATGACCTCACCGTTTGTGAGTTCAAATTCTGCATGGAGTGAGCTGAAGCTCTGCTTGGGTGAGCACGGGCCCCCCGCTTTAGGTAAGCCTTGCTTGTCTCTCTCTCTCTCTCTCTCTCTCTCTCTGCCCCTCCCTCACTTGAGCCCTGTCTCTCTCTCAAAAAAAAAAAAATTTAAAATGGTGTTCTGTTTTTTTCTCTGGAAGTCCTTTTCATGCTTCAATGTGATCAATGCTACTTTTTTTTATTCGTGTAAGGGATTATATCCTATGAATTTGTTATTCTGCAGGACACCAACTTAAATGTTTGTGTGTTGAATTAATATAAGGACAGTGAGATTAAGTGTTTTTAAAGTGTCCAGGTAAAACTGATTGCTACATTTGTCTGACATTTCTGTGGGAAGACACTTCAAAGAAAAGATAGTCTCCTATTTTTTGCCAAATTTGTAAGCCTCTGTTATTCTCTGACTAAAATTTGTATTATTTACATTACATCTGTTTCTAAAGCATCAAGACATATATACTTTTCTTCACTTTAAAATAAAATTTTAAACAGAAGGAGGCTTGTTTAAGAAAAAGCATTCTCACTTCCTCAGTAATTCTTCATGGAACCCCCATTATGAAGTGAACATTTAACTTCCTTTGACAAGTCCCTACTCCTGGAAAACTACTTTTTATAAATACTCAGAACAATGTGGCAATGGTGTAGGGCTTTCAGAAGACGTGTGGCTGTACCTCTTCACATTAATCCTTTGTCCTGAGGCTGCCATTCACTGTATTTTAGGCAAGGTAGCTCTTATCTCAAGAGTAGGGTTTCAACTGCTAGCATACTTTCTGACTCTCGATCACTTTCTCTGCCTTAAAGGCTTTATAACTGTTCCTTGAAAAACACTCAAGCCAAGAAGGTGGCACAATTAGCATTTGCCTCAATACTCTCACAGAGGCTCTACCCAAGATAATTTTACACTCAGCCACAGACACATTATACGATTTTTTTTCAAGGGATTACCAATTGGAAATGAGAGCTGAAATGTATCCTATACAGTACAATCGTACATACAAAGTGCTAACGTCTTAAGAGACACAATGTCACCCTATCTATGGAATCTAGCTGCCCAACGAAATATTCAGCAAATATTTATTACATGGCAGTATCTGATTTGAATGTTGATGTCCTCTGAATTTCTTTACTGGTCTCCAAACTCCTTTTCAGATTTCCTAAGAGAGCTTTTCTTTCTCTTCTCACCTCTAAGTCCATAAACACAGCGCATTGTCTCGCTTATCATCGCTAAAGAAGCAAGGTCTACTTGAATGACCCAAGCTCCCAGCTAGTAAATGCTCAGTTGTAAACTGTTGGGGATGGAGAACATAAGAACCTAAAATTATGTTTTGCTCTTAGTTGGATTTCGATTTAATCATTTCGAGGAATGGGAAGCTGTGAATTAAAACTATTCTTGTGAAGGGTTGGAGGGAATACTTTAGTTTTCTGTATGCAAAGGAGGTATTTTTTTTAGAAGTCTGAATTACAAATGTTTTAATACAGAGTTTTAAGTAACAGCTGTTTTGCATGCACTCTTCTTGACTGGTAGTGACTTCCAACATCTACAGTCCCTTTCAAGATCTAAGCTTCATGGGGATAGTAAGTTTTGTTTATTTTGCTCATTTCTTTATTTCTAGTGCCGGGAGCAGTATCTAGTGCATGGTATATTCTCTTTAAATATTTGTTAAACGTATGAATAAATAAAATACAAGCAAAAAATGTACTTGATTTCACTTCCCAGTGTATAATCACGAACAAATGTTTGGTGAAGTAAGAGGGATACTCATAATTAGCACTAATTTCATTCCTACTGTCGAGGTGGGTGTTCATCGGGTGTTCATACCAACTCGTTCTAATTGATGTTTTCAGAACTCCCCTTGCCAAACATTAGTGACTTTTGTCCTGCCATGTTTACATACCTGAAACCAAGCACAGGCACTTTTTGAAGTTAATTAAAGATTCACTTATGTTAAACATTTCCGGATGATAGCAAGAGACCAACTTGGCAGACAATAGAAATAATCTCTAGTGCTTCCTTCTGTGATTTTTCTCAGACAGGTCTTGAAGGGTCTGGTCCTAATGGGATTGATAGAAGCGAGATGGGGCGATTGGGAGATGCTGTGAGACTGAGGTTGCCTACGGCAGGAGAATGCAGGTGAATTCACAAAGATCACCAACGTCATCCTCTGCATAGCTGAGTGCTCATTATCCAGGACAAATATAAAATCCCCTTGCTGGCTTCGGCCTGCCAGCCAATGCCTTTCTGGTACGCCTTTTACTTATTTTGTTGTTGGGTGTTTGAAGGCTAATACCAGCTTAAAAGATAACTTTATCAGATTGCGTCCCAATTTTATCACCTGAAATTACCCTTTTATTTACTTTCTCTCATGATATACTCAATTTTTGAAAGATTTTACCCACATAAAAACTGTATTTATAAAGTAATAATTAATTTCCCATTTCAGTTTTATTTTACGAAATTCTGCTTATCAAAGTTTGGCATCGGAAAGTGATAAGCTATTATATCAGGTGTTGATTTAGTTCCAGCCAAGAGCAAAGAGATTCAGTGTTAACTGGAGGAAGTTTATTATGGGTAAAATAGATGACTGTCTTTGGGCTCTTTGAAATATTCAAACTAGTTCCTGAGGACCTCTGGGGGTCCCAGGCTGAGAATCACATTAGACTTTACATTGGGACCAACCGGAGAGCTTGAAAGTCCTGGTGCTGAGACCCCATTCCAGACCAATTAAATTAAAATTTCTGTGCCCTGGCGTGACTTGATTTTTTTGAAATAATAAATTCATGTGGTTAAAAAAGTCCAACAATACAGAAGAGTGATTTTAATGCATGACTAGGGTTAAAACCACTACACGGTGTAGCATATCTAAAGCAAATGTTAAAAAGAAAACAAAAGTAAAAACCGGGAAAAGAAAGGAAAAAGAGGAAAAAGCCTGCCTTGGAGATGCATCGGTAACTGGGAGAAAAGCTTTTCGTACTCTGGGTCTGGCCTCTGTCGGGCTAATGACAACTCCTGAACGTGAAGGCAGATGTGTCCCCTCCCCCCTGAAGCCTCTCCTTTCCCCGGGGCACAGTCTCAATAACAGACCAGGGCACTGCCAAATCCGACAGGAAACAGGAGAGTGAGCTCTGACTCAAGATGTCTCAGGATTAAATTCCCTGCATTCAATTAAATATGTAGGGGCACCATCAATATCTCAGTTGATGTTCTTCCTGCCAAGCGATCCTGCATTTGCCAACAGCTCTCTCATTCCCACACAGCTTTGGTGTCATCCCTTCTCTCAAGCCCAATGTTTGCTAACATGTCAATGACCACTAAGGTCGCAAAGTTGCCTAATAGCACGGGTCAAGGCTCTGTGTGAGATTTCCTACTCTTCTGGTGGTCCCTGAGGCCCCACCTCTGGCCCCCTTGCTCCTGAATGGTGACCATTCAAAACCTCAAGAGAAGTGATGTGTTGATTAAAGATGTCCAACATTACCCTTGAGGCATTACAGATGAGCAAAATAATTCCAAGTGAAGAGAGATATTTTTGCTGGAAAATTGCCTGTAGGGAAAATTGCCTGCAAAGGACAAAATTGATAAGGAGAAATAAACAATAAGATGAATGTTAAACATCTTATGAAATGTGAAGATTCTGTGATTCAATATATTTCCAACTGTCTTATAAAAATAATTAGAGGAGATTTTCATATGCTCACTTTGATATATTTAACATATTTTGCAATACCTTATTGTTTTCAGAAAACAAATACCCATGCTTTTATGACTTTTATGTCTTTCTAAGAGCTGGGCATCGTAAGGGACCTTAGAAAATCATCAGACTCGGCCACCTGGCTGTGTTAGGGAATGTAGAATTATGAGTACCCTTAGAGGCAGCTTAGCTGGTAGAGAACGAAGGCATTGGAGAAGACTGGATCTAGGGTTAAACCCCCATGTTCTGCTCTTTACTAGCTGCATAATTGAAGGCAAATTACTTACCCTTCATAAAGCTCAGATTCTATATCTGTAAAGTGAGACTCCTAATACCAGTTTCACAGAGTTGTTAGAAGGATTAAATGAGCCATGTCTAGAAAGCATTTAGTACCGACTCTCTTTAGGAATAATATACACATATTGCTATCATCATTATTCAAAAAGAAGATGACTTTCCCTTGTTTCAACAGTTTAAAATCTTGGGTGGAAAGGAATAGTGCGAAAGAGAAAAAAAGAAAAGAACACAAGTTAGTGCATAATAAAGCTCTCAACTAGGAAGAAAGACAAAGGAGCAGGTTCTGGATTCATGTCAAGACTGTGGTCTAGTCAATGACCGTGTGACCTTTGGCAAGTTATTTAACTTTTCTGAGCCTCTTATTTCCTTATCTATACTACGCAATTATTAAACTAAATGAGTATTTACAGCTTCTAAGAGTCCACAAACAATGAGAATCCTCAAGCTATTTTTAATATTTCAAAAAACTCAATAAAATCAAAGTTTGTACCGTGATAAAACTGCTCAGATTAACTAAACTATCAAAATTCTTTGCTTTTGCAGGACTAAAAAAAAAAAAAAAATCACCTTTGAATGATAACATTACTTTTCATGCAGATAACAAATGATGGTCAATAGTAACATTTCAGGAATTTGCAAGAGAGATAATAAAATGTATTCTTGGTTATTAGAAGGGCAGAAACTACTGTAGGACTTAAGATTTTCCAGTACTGTTTCTTTTTTTTTAATTTTTAAATTTTTTAACGTTTATTTATTTTTGAGACAGGGAGAGACAGCATGAACAGGGGAGGGTCAGAGAGAGAGGGAGACACAGAATCTGAAACAGGCTCCAAGCTCTGAGCTGTCAGCACAGAGCCTGACGTGGGGCTCGAACTCACGGACCGCGAGATCATGACTTGAGCCAAAGTTGGATGCTTAACCGACTGAGCCACCCAGGCGCCCCTCCAGTACTGTTTCTTATTTGATTATTTCATGGATTTGGTCGAAGCAGTTATTCCTGAAAATCAACGCAACAGGTTTTCAGTTCAAATTTTTTTTTCTTATTTCCCCCAAATTTCCTACAAAAACCTCCGCCGTGACAGCTTCACATTCCTACTTCTCATGTTTTGCCTTTGCCTCAGCAACCCCTCTCCTCCCAGGGCTACATCTTCTTCACAGTCCCACTAGCTTGAGACCCAAACTACTCCTCCATGTCACACTTTTGTCAGTAGTTACAGGTCTTCGGTCCGACCGCCAGCCTGATACTTCATAACTCATTTCCTACACCCGCATCTATTTCTTACTTTCCCATTTAGACTGTAAACTCAAGGGCTGATCATTGTTTTAGAGTCATTTCCTAGCCCCCTTTTCCCATAAAACCCATGAATTTTAATTAAGGAAATTGATTGTCACTGTTCAGGCATGAAAATCATTGATGCATGCCCAAACTAGCTGGTGATAGTTTGATGACAACCAGGATATCGATAGTGTCAATGTATATCCTATCAAAATACTTGTTAATAACTTATTAATAAATAGTACCAAAAAAACTGGCAGACATAACCATAACCAAATGGCAAAAAATTCACAGCACTGAGAATGGAACAAACTGACATCATGTACGTCGTTATGTGATACTCCGAGGAGAGCACAGTGTCACTGCCATGGTATTCATGCCAAAAAGCATACCTGGAATCTAATCATGAGGAGAAAGCAGACATATTTAGATGGAAGACTAGCCCACAAAATATGAGTCTTATACACCTAAAAAGTATTAAGTACATAAAGCACAAGGAAAGACTGAAGAATTATTCCAAGTTGTAGGACATGACAACTAAATACAACAATCTTAGATTGAAATCCTCAGTTTATAAAGTATCTTATTGGAAAAATTAGTAAAATTTGAATGGAGTCTATAAATTTGATGGTGGGAAACTATCAAAGTTAATTTTCTGATGCTGATGGCTGTTCCGTGTCTATGTAGTAGACTGTCTTTATTTTTAGAAAATAAACACTAAAATCTTGAGGGGTAAGTGTACTACTTACTATTGAATGATTCAGAAAAAAATATGTATATTATATAGAGTAATTAATGTGATGTTAGATATCTATGTACATATTTTACATTTGTTACATATATAGTTTATTTATAGTTTATTTATATATAGTTTATAGGTATATTAAATATGTATATGTATATATATATGTATATATATGTATATATGTGTATATGTATACACATATATATATATGGAGAGAGAGATGTGGTAAATGCTGAACTGGCTAATCTGAGTGTAGGTTATATGGGAGTTCTTTGTACCATTCTTGCAACTTTTTTGTATATAACTTTTTTGTATGTTTGAAATCATTTCAAAATAAAAGGTTAAAAATTAATGGATTTCAGTACAACCAATATGAGAAATTAAATTAATAACCTAAGCCTGAGAAATTAACAAATATAAAAGATGTTATCCTAAGACAACATCCTAAAGTGTGATATAATAGAAATATCATATATAATAACAATTCTTTGGGGAAGAACCATAATCTATTGATAGAGAATAGGCTGAAATGAAATCAAAAGATGCTACAGTTTAGGCATAAAGAAAATCTCCTTTATTGCAACTTCATTGCTGACATTATATATGGTTATTCTTTGCTCATTCTGAAATGGAATACACTTGATCCTTGAACAATGCAAGGGTTAGGGTGCCAACCTCTGCACAGTCAAAAATCGAGTATAACTTTTGACTCCCCCAAAACTTGACTACTATTAGCCTACTGTTTACTGGAAGCCTCGTGGATAATGTAAATAGTCAATTAATCCAGATTTTGTACATTATATATATAATTAACCCAGATTTTATACACTATATTCTTTAATAAAGTCAGAGAAAAGAAAATGTTAAGAAAATAATGAAAGAAAATACATTTATAGTACAGTACAGTATTTATCGAAAAAATCCGTGTATAAGTGGATCCATGCAGCTCAAACCTAAGTTGCTCAAGGGTCAACTGTATATATGAAGTATGGACTTACTGGAGAAAAACATCTCTGGATTTGCTTGAAAATTCAATGTAATTATTTTCTCATATTTCTGAGTGACCCAGAACAAATGCCATGCAATCCCTTTGCCCAGCCCCATGCATATATTGTTACTCCATAGTAACAACTAGAACAGACATTCATTTTTTCACCTTAAACAGCATCTAATCCATAAGCAACTTGAGGAGCATAGTGTGGGATTAGTGTGCCTTTCTTACTGAGAAAAAGACAATGAAGGGACTGACGTGCTTCTTGGAGGAACCATACCTTTTTAAACCCTACCCAACAATGACAGATGGCCTGGTGCATTTAGCTCAAAGTATATTCTATAATGGTAATTCTCGAAGTGTGGTCCCTAGACCGGCGGCATCAACATCACCAAGGAATGTTTACAGGTTTTCAAGTCCTGCTCCAGACCTACTGAATCAGAACTCTAGAAGTGGGGCTCAGCAATATGAGTTTCTTAAATTCATCAGGAGATTCTGAAGCATGCTGAAGGTTGCAAACTGCTGATAACTCATCCACTCAGCAAGTTTCAAAGAACATTGTCTGCTAGGAAATACTCAGGCACCTGTGTCTCCTCAGAAAAGGGACTAATTCCCAATTTCCTTACCGTTAAAAGCCTTCAGAAAGAATCACCATAATTTAAATGGCTCGAGCTCTCAGGGAACTGCTTAATATGACCATAAATAAAAATTTAAAAACAATTAGAGAGGCACCAGAAGCTCTTTTTATCCTCTTGTGATCCTCTAAATGCACCAAGGACTTGCCACTTGGCTATTATAATTTTATATCCACCTCTATATTAAGGTTCTTGGTTTGTAGTGTTTGCTTTGGGAACCAAATGCCTGTCATTTTATGGCACCATGGAGTGATTAATAAAGGCTTTTATAATGCAGTGAATCGCTATGTGAACACATCCTGCTCATTAAATGAAAATGGCTCAATACAATACCTGCAAGCCAGCAAGCACTAGAGTCTCCTATGGGGGCAGAGGAGTCTGTTTGAAGTTTAAGATAAAGCAGGATTGGGAAGCCTAACAACCTTAAGAGAGATGTGGCAGGGATGAACAATGGAGGGAAGCACAGGAGGGAAGGGCACTTCTGAATTCCCATCTGCCTGGAGTGTGAGTGGAGGTGGGTCACAGTGGAAGCGCTTTGCGTGCCATCGGATTCCTGAGTGGTTCGGTACCCTGGGTGCAAAGGTTCAGAAAGGACACAAGAGCACTCCAGTCGTATTCTGTTTTGGTGTTTCTTTTCTAACTCAGACAGTGTTTTAGTCAGTTCAGGCTACTGTAACAAAAATACCATAGACTGGGTAGGAGGCGCTTAAAGAACGAATGTTTATTTCTCACAGTTCTAGAGGCTGGCAAGTCCAAGATTAAGGCATCAGCAGATCCTGGGTCTGATGAGAGTTGGCTTTCTGCTTCATAGGTCTCCCTCTTCTCACTGTATTTTCAAGTGTGGAAAGGGGGCAAGGGAACTCTCTGGATGTCTTCTACAAGGGCACTAATCCCATTGATGTGGGCTGTACCCTCATGACCTCATCACCTCTTAAAGGCCCCATCTTCTAATACCATCACATTGAGGATTAGGTTTCAATGTATAAATTTTGGGGAGACATGACATTCAGTCTATAGCACATAACTTTGCCAGAATTTAGGAATCTTGGGGTACCTGGGTGGCTCAGTCAATCAAGTGTCCAACTCGATTTCAGGTCAGATCATGATACCAGCGTTGTGGGATCGAGCCCCACATCAGACTCCATGCTTATGATCCTCTCTCTCTCTCTCTCTGCCCCTTTCCTCAGCTTACTCTCTTAAAAAGGGGGGTGGGGGCGGAGAAGACAAAGTTAAAGAAGTTAGAAATCTTGTTAAATTTAAAGGAGAAGACTTTATTTAAGTAATTTGGATTGGTCATTCTCTCTTGCCAAAGGACAATACCCATGGCTCTGAGATCTTTGAGAGTAAAATATTTTCCTTCTAGGACAAATTCTGCCTAAAGTTTGCTGTGACATCTGGAAAAAATCATTTCAACTCCATTTATAAATGACTTATTTCTCCATATTAGACAGAATTACCTCTTGTTAATAAATGGACACACTTGTGCCACAGGTCATAATTAGCAATTCCACTTAACAGTCCCTTCACTGGCACTCTAAGACTTGAAGCCTCACTGAACCAAAGTTCACACTCATCAGGTGGCCCCAGGCCTGAGACACAGCAAAGACTAGAAGTTTCACTAACGTGATGGGCAGTCCATCCAGGAAGAGTCATCCCCAGGACAAAAGCTGCAGTTCGCTTTTTCTGAGCCCTATAACTTCAGATCATTTAAATGGTGGCTCTGAGGAAGTACTATAGGCCAGTGCTCCTGGAACCTTCGGAGCCATAGACCTTCTATAGGTCTACTTCCAGGTATGGGGCTAGTTCTCCATATTCAGCCCTGGTTGCCTATCCTACTGTTCCCGGGGCTCCACTTTACCTATCTCTTAGAAATTAAATCTTTTCCCTCCACTAAGGCTACCTACCTTAAATTCACACCTGCCTTCTTCTTTTTTTTAAAAAAGTTTATTTATTTTGAGAGAGAGAGAGGGAGAGAGAATGGGGGAGGGGCAGAAAGAGAGGGAGAGAATCCCAAGGAGGCTCCACGCTGTCAGAGCAGAGCCGGATGCAAGACTTGATCTCACAAACTGTGAGATCATAACCTGAGCCAAAATCAAGAGTCAGAAGCTCAACCAACTAAGCCACCCGGGTGCCCACTTCAAACATGCCTTCTAACAGAGGCCACCGTAAACCCACCATCAAGCCTTTGAAGAGAAAACAAGCTTTAATGAGTATTCCACTATATTGATTAGTTGAAATGATGTGCAATTTCTTGCTTATGCCACAGCTAGGAGAAGTGAATCCACTTCAGTTGAATTACATTCAATCTTTCCACCAACCTGAACTATTTGCTTTTCCTGGAATGTTCAGCAATATGCTATGCAAATTTTACCTCTGAGTCTTTGAGCATATTGTTCCATCATCAACAACAACATCATAGCTAAAATTTATGAGATGTCTACTTAGGCTTTCAAAAGAAATTACATCTATGTGTTCATTTATACCCCACCAAACTTTTTGGGTAGTTACTATTAATAACTCCATTTCAGATAAGAAGTCAGAGGATTTGTAAAACTTGTCCAGAGGTTTACAGCTACTTAGTGGTAGAATAAAAGTCAAATCTGGTTATTGTAACAGGGGTGCCCCACCCCAGCCCCCTACCCTGGTAACCCTTACTCAACCTTTAGATCAGGGTCAGGATCATCTATTGCAGCACACACTCTATGACCCCAGTTCAGGATTCCTCTTCAGGAGGCACCTCTACCCCATCACACGGCAGCGTTTTCTCTATATGTGTTACTCTCCTCTTGCTTCTGCCTGTGTTGGAGAGTGGTACTCATGTGGATCAGGAGTGTTCATGACACCTTATTAATATCTTTTAGCCTTTAGGATATCTGTGAGGAGTCATGTTTTTAGCTGTTCTGGTGAAATGTGCGGAAACTGCTGGGATTCCATCTGATTATTTAGAACAGGAGGCATTCAGACTAGAGGTAGGAAATGCTAGAAAGAAGGGCAAAGGGTGCTATACAGGTTGGGGCCAGTTGAGAGTCCAGAGTATGTGGGCACATTATAATTGTTCCACTATTTGAAGCTGGGCTGCTTGGCAGGGTGTAAACCCAGTATTTAGGAGAGGGGGAATAGGATCCTACTCCCACATCTACCTCTCACTGGCTGTGGGACTTTGAGCAAATTATTAAAATTCTCTGATTAGCAATTTCCTTTGTGAAGAATCTTTTAGTTCCAAAGCTATATCATTTGCTTCAAAAATATACTTAATAACACTTTATAAGAATATGAAATAATTCTTTAAAAAAAGGCAAGGCAAATGAGAATAACTATTCTTACAATGAATTAAAAATTCTTTCATTCTCACTTAGAAAAAAAAAAAAAAGAAGAATGCATGACCTGGAGGGAAAAAGAATGCGTTTGCAAATGACTGCTTTTGGAGTCTTTGCATTTGCGGTTAATGCAAAAAGCAAAAAAGTACCTTATGGTCCTATTTAGTAATAATCCCAAAGGACTGAGTAGGCATACTGTACAGCCCTGTGATTTTATCAGCCATAGAATCTGAGCTGACAAGAGCAGTTTAGCAAACTTGGTGTTTCTCAGAGGTGTGGGCAACTCTCTAGACTCTGGTCTCCCATAGACTAACCAACCCCTTCCTTTTTAAGTTTGATATACTGCTTCTCTGTTAACATTGAGCCAATATTCTGGGAAAGTCTGTAAAACAAAAAGTCCAGGACGTGACTTGGACAGATTGCTGACTGTCTTTCACAGGCTGGATTTTATGAACTCTTCCATGTATGACAGTGTTTTGTTTTGGGTTTAATGTATTCGATGGTGGAGGGATACTGAACCAAACCATTGTGGTGAGGCTCACAAAGATTATTTAATAGAGTCCTAGGCAGGCCACAGAGAGGGATTCATTATGCGCCAAGAGTGAGATTCCAATGATGTGTATTCAAAATAGGCTATTGTCATTAAAAATTGAGTTTAGTGAGGTGAAAATGCTTCAGTTTATTAGCAGGTCATGCAGTAGGATGAAAAACTATCTAAAATAGACCATTGCTGCAATACAAATCATCAGGGATGAATAACTAGATACTAAACATCACCACACGTCTGCACGCTTTACAAGGTAAGCAATTCCTGCACACTTATATTAATCCATAGTTTCTAAATCTCTTCTTTCAGAAGCCAACAGTCCATTCAGCCCAAGAGACAACTTGGTGTTTGCTGCTATATGATCATGAACAGAAGGATCCGCTTTCTGCTTGGATGTTGGTGGGGCATGTAATCCTGGTCACAGCTACAATAGCTTTTACTTTTCAACCCCTCACTGTTTGTAGAAGATGGGATTTAGTATTTTGTTGGGGTATCAGAGGTAGCATAAACTTTGAACTTACTTTTAAGAAGTGCGAGATTTATCTGGAAAGAAAGCATACAGAAAAATAACTATAGTCTTTAATATCCTTTGAGCATCTGTTGTTTGTCAGCACTATATTAAGTGCTTTACATGCATTGTTTTATTTAATCTGTAAAGCAATGATGCAAGTAGATGTTATTATTATTGCCTTTAACAGTTGAGGACATTGAGACTTAGACACATTAAGCACCTTCCCTACATCACACAGCAATTAAGCAGAAGAGCTGGAATTTGAACTGAGTGAGGCACATCTGGCTTCACATCCTTACCTCCTAACTGCTCAAAAGACAATAAAACTCTCTTGCAAGTGATATGGAAACAAGTGCAAATGTGCAGACTGAGTTCATAAGTCTTCATCAAGACCTGGAATAAAGAAATAAAGTTTGTTAATAATGATATTTGAGAGATGAAGTTCGAATATTTTTCTTTCATCAGAATGGATATAAAATATCACCAGGAACGTGGTGAAGAGATTAACATACTAGTGAGTGTATTTTATGCCAGTTTCTACCACTAAAACTCATCCCCTTTATAATCTGGGCTTCCTTCCTTCCTGACCACACCATGCTTCCATCTCTGCATTTTTGCCCTCCTCTATGCCAAGAGTTACTGCCTGAAAACCTGAAAGAAATGAAAAAGGAGTCTTAGCGTCATTTGAATTCTGTCCTTTTCATCTGAAGAAGTGGCATTATGTGGATAAAGGGATTTAGTTTCTGAGGAACCAGCTTCTAGACTTGACCATGGCCACCTCCTTCTCACTGGCCCACTTTCCTCCACCTCAGACCCCTATGATGCAGGTAATGGAGCAGGGCCAATGCCTCCGCCACCCACCCGGCATTATCCGACCCCTTGAAATCTCTTGCGGCTTCCAGTTGTGTTCCTTCCGTATAGGTCAGGCTGCTCTGGCCCTACTATGGGGCTCTTTATCTGATCCCTGGATCTGTAATGAATCTCTTTCCTTCTTTCAGGTTCCCTTCATTTTGCCCAAACCCATCTCCTTACCATGTGCTTCATCTTGTTCTACCAAGCTTACCCCACTTTCATGGAAGCCATTCCCAGGTTTCATCCAGTAGTCTCTCTATTGGGAAAAGTCTTTCCCTTGCTTTCATTTCTTCTGAGATTCTCCCTGATTTGAGTGATAATTGCTCTGTGTGTGTGGGGTGTGTGTGTGTGTGTACAATGCCCACAACAATGACAACTTCAGACAAATGTGGAAATTAGTGATAATTTATGGGCCTGCTTATATATTTATTATTCCTTGTACTTTCTTCTTGCACGGTTGGGTGTGGTAATATTCTTTGCATTGTTAAGTGCCCATATTGAATTTTAGATTTTAAACTTCTAGGGAGAGGAAGCTGTCTACTTCACTTCCTGCTAAAATATTTTCATCTGCACTGTGTGTATTTGGGCAACTGAATCCTATCTGGCTATTAGAACCAATGGAATACAATTTAAAGAAAAACAAGATAATACTAATTTTTGTACTGCTTATATGGAATTCATTTTTTTCTTCTTTCTGAGTTTTGGATAGCACATGTGGATTTTATGGTAGGGTCATACAAATCCTAAATAATTTAATAGAATAGTGTGAAGGGGTGAAAATTCCAGATTACATTCATTTTAAAATGAAAACAGTTGTATTGCTTTTAAGAATGTATAATAATATGAATCATGTACAAAGTATTAATAATATTTGTTCTAGGAGACCTACAATATTGGTGCAATCATCAGGAGGCTGTATATTATACTGAGCACCGGAAGAGCTATATTTGAGTCCCAAATCTGCCATGTAAAACCTTTATGTTCCTGGACAAATCCCTCAAGTCTCAGATTGTACATGTCCCCTCCCAAATCAGTACTGAGGATTCAGTGGGAACTATAAACAAAGTACTTAACCTGTATGTGTGAGCCAATGATAAGTATTCAAAAGATTTTTAGCTAATATTAATATTTTAACTTGCTTTTTGAAAGACGCTTCAAAAGCACGTGATTTTCTTGTTTCTGTCATTTTGATTACATTTGATTACATTTACTCAGAAAACTTTTTCTTCATTGTTCTTTGTCTGAATAATTCATATATTCTCTTTAAGAGATTTAGGGGATTTTTTAAAATTTATTTTTCAGAGAGAGAAAGAGAGAGAGAGAGCACACTTGCAAGTTGGGGAGGGGCAGAGAGAGAGTGGGAACCCAAAGCCAGCTCTGCGTAGACAGCAGAGAGTCTGATGTGAGGCTCAAAGCCACAAACCATGAGACCATGACCTGAGCTGAAGGCAGATGCTTAACCACCTGAGCCACCCAGGTGCCCCTCTAAGAAATTTAAGTGAATGTCACATAAAAAATAATAAAGAAATGAGTGTAAGTTAGGTGGAATCAGGATAAGAGAACTTTTTCTCTGCTTCCTCAGTCCCACATATCCTATAATCTGTGTTGTATGGAACACAGAGCTGTAGAAACAGGAAGTATTAGTTTGGCAGTCTCTTGTTGGCATAGCAGGCTTACGGTGGCACTCAGAATCAAGACTCTCGTGCTTGGGGTTCCTCTTTTCTCTTCCACTGCAAGTTAGATCACAAACTGTCTCAGAATTCTTGTAAAAGCAGGAATTATGGCACTATGGGGGCACCTCACTGGATAGAGATAAGAGATGGGGTTTGGAATTTACACTCAGGACAACAGTGTAGACATACGGACAAGGAGTTCATCAGAGAAGAAACAGTGGTGCAATGGGGACAGGGTCTTATCTCATAAGTGTGTTGCTTTGTTTTTTATTTAGGAGCTAAGAAAAAGGTCTATACGATGCCTGAAGACTCTACAGGCATGTCTACCTTGGTAACGAGGGGTTGGGATCTTGCTTCCAATGGTTTAGGATACAGTAGTTGAGAGAACAAGTTGGATTCAATGCTAAACAATAAAAGAGAAATAATGCCTGATGACTGGATTCATTTCTCATTTCTACAGAACAACAACCTTTTCATGATTATCTGAATCTCACCACTGGTGGGTGATGGGACCCATTGAGGTCAGAACCCATCACCAAGGTATCTTTGAAGGCAGGATACTTCATTTGTGAGGAAACCATCAGAGACTGTGGAAGGTCTCAGGCATCTAAGCTTGTTTATGTACTACTTATTTATTTACCTCTGCTCTAGAATAATCAATAAGAGTTGATTACTCTTTTAAGCAATGTTTCTGACACATTTAAACCCTTTCAATGACTTTTAGGATAAGTGGGAAAATTTTCCCATTTCTTTAAAATGTTTTACACATTCACCTGGTATTTCCCAAACCAGTTATTCTAATAAAAAGGCTTTTTAATGACTTTTATACACCTCAAATATGCATGTGACATTAACTGAAAACTTACATTTCCCTTCATTTTTGTTTTCATTAATAACATAAATCTTTTCTAAATATAAATTCTTTGAAATGAATTTAGGCAATGAAGTAGATGAATTAGATTGAATAGCTTGCAGAACCAAAGAAGCATTCTGATAGACTAGACTTTCAAAATATCTCCTTGTCTTTCATATTCATTTTACTTAAGGTACGGAGAAGCATGTAAAAGTTTGTCATTCATGTTTGGCTCCGTGACACTGAAAACAGGCAACACTCAAGTAATCTTGGGCAAATGCAACTCTACAAGTGTCTACTTCAGTCAATTTGCTAAGAAGAACTATCTTAATTAACATATAGTATATTTGACTGAAAAACCTTTGAAACCACCTTTACTGTAGGATCTGTAGAATCCTTCCAAAGGTCTTGTACATGTTCATGTATCCTGTGCACTTCCTTATCTCTCTATCAGAGTGAATTTTCTAAAAGGCAAATCCATCAGGCTTTCCCCTACTCAATGGTCCCTCTTTGCTCATAGGATAAAGCCAACTACCTGCAGACCAGACTTCGTCGCTCACCTTATTACCCTCCTGCCACATTCCTGTGGACTACTCTGTAGGTCGGTGAATATGCCCACAGCTTCACTCTATGTTCAAGCCATTCATCTAAAGACATGATTCCCCTCACTTCCTCTCTCCTTGGCCTGCTAGGGGGAATGTCCACTCTCTTTGCAACTGTTCAAACAATACTTCCTCTCTCAGCCCAGAAAGAACTGTCTTCCTTGCTTCTCCACCATCATACTTTTATAGCTTTCGCTGGCCACACCCTGCATTGTTAGGTTGCACCCTGTCTCCCCAGCTGGCTTGTGTTCCTTGAAAGAAAGATGTGGCCACAATATTCATTTTTGTGTCCGAGTGCTGGACACTTAGTGAGTCCTCTAGAAGTGTGTATTGAATGACTGATTGATTAGGTGAGTAAACACAGAATTGGATTATAAATGATATTCTCTTACAAGAATAGCCGATGATTCCCTGCCTGTAATTGTCATCATAAACTGTTTTATAGACTGTCTCCATCCTTCCATTTGTGATACTGTTGCAGGTTTCAGGGAGTCCCAACAGTCTGGAGTTGATAGTCAGCAATTTGTCATTTTCTCCACGGCTCATCAGGCTTTCTGTGGTTTGATACCCTAGTTGTTTGCCCACTAGTATTAATAATAATAATAATAATAATAAATAAGTATATAGGAAATGTTGCTGCTGGGTGTTAAAGAGATTCCAGGCCACTCCTCACTTGGCCTTGAAGATTTAGAAACCTCTGTACTCAAGAACCACTTCAACTGGACCTCCTGGAATGGATTCACTCAGCAGGGGAGTGATTCCTTCAGGAATTGAAGGACTCCCTTCTTGAGTCTGGGTGGTAGAAAACAGCCCAGCACGTGTGTGCATATGTGTGTTTGTGCATGTGTGTGTGTGTAAAAGTAAGGGAGCTTATCTTATATGTTAAAGAGCAAGGAAAAAACAATTGATAGCTTTCATAGTTGTTTGGCCTTAATATGACCCACACTAAACTCCTGGTATCTTTTAGTTCCAAAACTCCTGCTGCTTTCCTTGTCTTAGTTAATACCAACTCTGTTCTTCCAATTACCCAGACCAAATTCCTTGCATCTGATATTTGGGATCCGCCTCTTTTAAAAAAATTTTTTTTTTCAACGTTTTTTTATTTATTTTTGGGACAGAGAGAGACATAGCATGAACAGGGGAGGGGCAGAGAGAGGGAGACACAGAATCGGAAACAGGCTCCAGGCTCCGAGCCATCAGCCCAGAGCCTGACGTGGGGCTCGAACTCACACACCGCGAGATCGTGACCTGGCTGAAGTCGGACGCTTAACCGACTGCGCCACCCAGGCGCCCCTGGGATCTGCCTCTTGCCCTCACCCCCACAGCTATCCCTTTGGTTCCAACCACCACCATATTTCACCTGGATCATTTCAATAACCTCCTACCTAGAGCCTCCATAATTGCCCATCTTCAGTATATATTTTTTAAGTTCATTATTTTGAGAGAGGGACAGAGTGCAAGTAGGGGAGGGGTAGAGAGAGAGGGAGAAAGAGAGAATCTAAGCAGGCTCCCACACTGTCAGTGCCCCCCATGGGGCTCAAACTCATAAACCATGAGATCATGACCTGAGCTGAAGTGGGATGCTTAACTGACTGAGCCATCCAGGTGCCCCAATATATTTTTTATTATTATTAACAAAATTTTTTTATGTTTATTTATTTTTGAGAGAGAGAGAGAGAGACAGAGTATGAGCAGGGGTGGGGGAGGGGCAGAGAAACAGGGAGACACAGAGTATGAAGCAGGCTCCAGACTGTGTCTGTGCTGTCAGCACAGAGCCCGTGGCAGGGCTCAGACTCACAAACTATGAGATCATGACCTGAGTCAAGTCAGACGGTTCATGGAATGAGCCACCCAGGTGCCCCTCCCCAGTATGTGTTAAACACAGTAGCCACAGCAACCCATTAAAACATAATTCAACTCATGGTGCTCCTCTGCTTAAAGCTCTGCAGTGGTTTGATTTCTGTTCAGGTCATGATCTCATGGTTTGTGGGATCGAACCCCATGTCAGGCTCTATGCTAACAGCACAGAGCCTGTTTGGGATTCTTAATCTTCTCTCTCTCTGTTCCTCCTCTACTTCTCAAGAATAAATAAATAAACTTTAAAAAAAAAGGAAAAAAAAAAAAACCACAAACCTCTCCAATGGTTTGACATCTCATTCAAAGTAAAAGCCAGAATCCTTCCTGTAAGCCACAAGCCCCACGTCACCTGGCCTCCTGGGAACAGCTCTTCCCTGCCTCCCTGGCTCACTTTGTTCCAGCCTCACCAGCCTCCTGCTCCTTGAACCTCCAGGCACACTTTCACCTCATACCCCTCAAGCTAGCTCTCTCTGTGCATCAAATCTCCTTCCCTGCTTGGATAGATCCCTCACTTCCTTCAGCCTTCTTCTCAGTGAGGGCTTTCCCTATTTAGATGTTACTTTTCATCACCTCCTTCCCTTTCCTCTTCAGTATTTATTGTACAAAATTCAATTTTTCTCTGTTCTGTTTAGTGTTGTATCTCCAGTAATTAGAATAAACAATGCATGGTACGTAAGAGATGCTCAAATAAATATTTGCTGAACTGATTTGGGTATTTTAAAAACATTGTTTTCAGGAACTGAAAGCCCTCTAGTCAGATTTCTTCATGGGTCAGAGGTAAAAGGAGAAGGAGAATTAAAGGCTACAGTGTTAGCATCAAGAACAAAGTGTTCCAACATGCAGGTTGCAGATTACGCTGGAAATTTTTTTTTAGATCTCCTTGAAGTGAACTGTCTACTCTATTTTTAAATCTGTATTTTAAAAAAAGCAAAAAATGTGAGCATTTGTGAATGCAGTCATATGAGTTCAAATGGTATGAACCCAGAATAAAATCTCCAAGGGGGGGTTTCTGCAGAGGCACAGAGGACAGGCTGGGAAGAGGGGTGAGCACACTCCTGGGGCCAAAGTGGTGTTAACACCGAGGGGCACCGGGTTCCCTGCTCTGACCAAGGGCCTCGCTGCTTCTGGAACCATCAGTGTTTACCAAGGCTGTCTGGGGAATCTGAAGTCTAAGCGAGTTTGTTGCTTCGTCTCTGGACAGATCGCCAGGCAGCAAGCAACATCTAGAGCTATGGAGCCAATGTGACTTGACAGGGAGACTGCGTGTGCCCACACACACTCCAGGCCTCCTGCTTAGGGGGTAGTTGGAATCACCATCCCCTCCCTCCTCACTGATCAGGCCACTGCTATTTATTATACATTAAAGCAATACATTTGGACTTTAGGTTTTAGGCCACATGTTTTCTGAGAGACTTTGAGCAACCGTGCGGCACTTACAGGTTTGTGGACTTGTTCCAATCTATTCTTGGGCACTTTAAATTGATAAGCTTTCTTAAGAGACACTCTTTTCTTTATAACTGATCTGTGAATGCCACCTAAAATCTGCCTCAAGAGAAATTATTACAGTGGATATTGGCTTTATGTTATTATTTTTGTCTGAAAGAACTCAAGCTTTTTGTCCCCTGCAAAAAAGACTCCAAATGGTTTTCAATATTTGATACGTGTGTGTGTGTGTGTGTGTGTGTGTGTGCAATGAAATTAAAGATGAATCAAAATCCATCATCAGATTTGGATGAATAAATTTAGAGAGGATTGAAATATTTTATTTATTTTATTTAGGCCTGCATGTTTTTGAGGACACATGAGCAATACTATGACATATGTTAAACTTTCCCCGGGATCTTACCGCAAACATCCACTTTTTCCTTTACACAAATGCCTCACATTTACTCCACTCTCCCAGAGAAGAGTAATAGATTTCAGTGTCTTGCAGGGAAAAGTTAAAGCAATTTTTACTTGGGAAAGAGTGGATTTTGGAAGCTACAACCTTCCTTCTCAGGTATGTGATGGGCTGCATTGCTAAGGGATAAACATTCTAAGTTACTCCAAAGAGAAGAGTTAGGACATCAAGCGGGAGTTAGAAATGAGCAAGATTTTTGTGCTAATGTTGAATAAGGTTGTCTTAATATGGACAGCTTTATTGAAAAGTAGTGAGCTCTCTTGTTTCCGGAAGCTTATTGGCTGACAGACTCCAAGGATATTACAGAGAATATTGTTTGGGCACATACACAGCCGATTCTAAAATTCCATTGATGAAATAAGATGAAGTCAGCTGAAGGCTGTTTTTGTTGTTGTTTTGAATGATTATGTGAGTGCTTTGATCCTAAAATTTTGGCAATTGCTATTGTGAACTCAGAGGAAGGCCTTTGCCTTTTTTCTCTGTTAAGCCTTTTCTGGCTGTCTGGGTGGCTCCCCTACCCTGGAGAAATTTTCTCAGTTCTATGCCCACTTGCTAGGGTCGCTGCAAAAAGACTTCTTAGCCGGGCAAAAGGTAAGAGAGAGAAAGGAAATGAGTTGGTATTGTGTTAGGGACTCGATACACAGCATTTCATTTAAGCTGCCCTATACTTTATGTAATGTCATCTTTATCTTACTTAAGAAGAAACTGCAGCTAAGTGATGTTGCAAAACTTCCACAAGGCCACACAGCTGCTAAGCAAGCAGAGACTCATGTCTGGACCTACCCCTGCATGGCCTTCTCTGTCAGCTGTTCTGTTCCGATGTAGAGGGTCTGCACACAGAGGCTGGGGCCTCTAACAGCTACTAAATAGATTAATCAAATTGATCAAATAATCAGGTCCTTTGATGATTTAACTGATTTGTTCATTCAGTTGACATCTTTGATTTAGTTTGTAATATTGGATAGGTGTTTGGGCGACTTGTAGAAAATCTAAAGACATCTTTTAGGCTCAGTTGGCAATGAGATGAATTCTTTATGAGCACAATATCAGAGTTTGACGTGGCTTATCAACAAGAATATACAGAACCTGGCATGTGGCTGTGTGTTGAGGGGAGGAAAAATGATAACAGATGGAAGCATGGATAGAAGGAGGCTGGCCCAGTGGCACAAGGGCCAACAAGGTGAATTCTTAAACTCTTAAAATCAGGAATCGTTCAAGTTGGAAAAGATTTTAGAGGACATTTCCATTTTGCCCTGTCCTGTTACTGAGGAGTAAGCTGTGCCCCCGAGAGTTGAACAGAGCTGCCCACAGGCACCCCCTGATTAATGACAGTGCCAGATGGGCCACCTGTCTAATGACTCCTCATCCAGAATTCTCTCCACATTCAAACAACCTGCTTTAACAAATGAGTGGTCTCCTAGGAGAGAAAAGTCAAGTCTTGACAGAAAGACACCAAATTAAAATAAGTGCAAGGTCATTTCAGTTAGTGACATCACTGACCTTTCAAGGGTCTTGGGAGTAAGTTTAATTTTTTATTTATGATTTTAGGTCAGGCTGCTTTCAGTGTTTCAAGGTGAAGAGAAACGCTCTCACTTGTGAAGCAGCAAACATCACCAACACAAATATTATATCTGTCTTGGCAAAAAGGCTGCCAAGTAAATATTTGAATGTTTCCCTCCTGCTTTTCTTTGGGATTCTGTCTGTGTCACATTCTTAGCTGATAAAGACTGATAAATAGATCATCAAGAGTCACCCATGCTCTTTTTCCCCTACAGATAAGCATACTTATAAGCAGAGTATTTTATTTTTTGAAGAGCAACCCTTAATTTGGTTATCAAGGGAGGAAAAAAAGCCAGCATTTGCCTTACCTTCCATAGCATCTCAGCCGTCCTCCAGTCTACACTGCTCTGTAAAAGTTGGAGACAAGAGAGTGACTCTAAAGTTACATATATTTCTCTCTAACCAACTGAAAAAAGCAGGACTCCCCATCCTCTGCTCCTCTACAGGTCTAGTCCTGATAATTACTCTGTGTTTCAGATAGATGGAAGATTAAATATTTAAACACACACACACACACACACACACACACACACACACACAGAGACAGAGAGAGCTCTGTAATGATTGCTTTAAAAGCTGCCATATTCTTAGCTTTGGGGACACCTGATTAGTAGAACAACTGGCTAGTAACTTTATTCCTGTCCATTAAATGGAAGTTGCTTGTCAATTCCTTGCATTCTCACTCTATTGTACCCTGTCCCACAGGCCTGGCCACTGTAGCCCTGAGAAGCTGACTCACGTTTCCATTAGGCAAATCCAAGTTGATTTGGTGGGTTGCCCTTTAGCCCCCTAATTGCTGCTTTGGGTGGATGAGGTCCCAGGTTTGGACCACAGTTTCTAAACTCTCAGGAAAACTTGGCTTAGCTGAAAACTATCTGATAAAATGTCTCCTCAGAATAATTCTAGCTCCTTCAAATGAATCCTAAACCTCAGTAACCATAATGAATTGCATTCGGACGCTACAAAACCCCAACATGGTTCATACTCCATGATTCTGGAGTTCAATCATGTGAAGTTTAGATTCTAATCAGAGTTCTGGCCAGAAAGGAGCCTGCCAGCTTAGCCAAAGTAGTGGTATTTAGGGGCTCAAGGATCTGAGGATGGGAGGCTCATTTGGATATTGTAAAACATATGCATTCCATTTAGGACCCTTCTCCTGAGAATGGCTCGCACTCCTATGCAGAAGGAACACGAAACTCACATACTCCTCTCAGCTGTATAAATATCATTTGGCAAAAGATATGAGTTGGAATGCCAACAGTCAGAATACAGCCTTTCATCTCTATCATAGCC
This sequence comes from Panthera pardus, assembly GCF_024362965.1. Lineage (NCBI taxonomy): Eukaryota > Metazoa > Chordata > Mammalia > Carnivora > Felidae > Panthera > Panthera pardus. The sequence goes on from NW_026526732.1 coordinate 38,912,114, forward strand.
TCAGTTAGGCTCTCTGCCTGTGTTTGACCTCCTTTCTGGGCTCTTACGCTTCATTTTAGCCAGTAGAATGCTACAAGGCAGTGGCATTAAGGATAAGGAGGGGGCTGCCAAGAGGACCTTAAAGAGCTACCATAGTAGCTCAGCAATGCAAAGATAGGCAGCGGGTCCTCTGCCTGCTGTAGGTATTGGAGCATTTCGCATAATTTCCGACCAAAATTATAAAGCTATATTTGAGATGCTCCACAATTTAAGTCAAAAACTCAGTCTTATTTTCCAACCCTCCCTGCCTTGACTGGTTCCCAAATGGGTCAGATTGCCCTTCGTTCCTGAACTGAAAAGGACTATAGTCTCTGAGTCTCATTTAAGCCCAGATGTGATACACATTTATTTCTGTTCAGCACCTAGTACACAGGTTATCAGAATTTTTTGGTTCATAATTCCCTCAGGGTCTCATAATTTTCTCTTATGATATGAAAAAACAGTTCAATTTTCTAAGTAGAAAGTTTCAAGTAACCTCATAGTCATAGTCTGTTCAGTGTTCACACACATCACTGTGTTTAGATACCTTGCAGTACCTCTGTGAGTTTCCTGTAGCACCCTGGACACCCCTAAGTACAGTTAGGCACTGTACTGCATACAGGGACAGTTTAACACTGTTACTTCCTGTCTGAAAGGAGCTAGGCAATCTAACAGAGAACATAATAAAAGTATGCTAAGACATGTTATACAGCAAAGCAAGATGGTATGTCATAATGGGAAAGGTATTTTATTGGTCAGGATGTTTAATTGCAGAAATAGAATCCCCTAGCCTACTTTGAGCAGAAAGTGTTTATTAAAGAGTATTAGGGTGCTTACATAATTTCTAGAAAGGTTGGGGCATCTGGCCAGCTCAGTCAGTTGAGAGTCTGACTTGTGATTTCGGCTCAGGTCATTATCCCCAGGATTGTGGGATCAAGCCCTGCATCTGGCTCTGTGCTGAGAGTGGAGTCTGCTTAAGATTCTCTCTCTCTCTCTCTCTCTCTCTCTCTCTCTCTCTCTCCCTCTGCTCCTCTCCCCCACTTGTACTCTCTCTCTCTAAAATAAAAAATAAATTTTTTAATTAAAAAAAATTTTTTAGATAGGCCAAGGAAGCAAAGTTGGATGCTACACAGCCAGAATTGTCCACCATCTCAGAAAACAATTTAGTGAAAATTTCATTGTCGTGGCCCTTGCTATCTTCCACTCAGCACCTACACTCAGCACCTATGATCCTAGGTTCTGTACCTCGCTGCCTCAGAAGAATGAAAACCTCTTTGAGTGTAGCTGAGTGTAGCAGTTATGCCATAATGACCACTTCTGCTTTTCAAGTCCTGTGTGATCCCAGAGATTTACTTGGGGAACCTAAGGCATAGGTAGAAACTCTAGTGGAGGAGTTTGGGATTAGTGGTTTTTTTGTTTTGTTTTTTTTTTAGTTTTTGAGCTTCTTTAGTACAAAAAGGCAGTCCAGAAGAGGCCTGGAATGAATGCCTTGTGATCTACAATCTGCCATATCTGCCATGGGTCCAAATGCATACAATGGTTGATAAGAAAGAGTAGGGATCAGATTTGGTTGTGAGATAATAGGATCGCTCCACCCATCATGGACATAGAATTGAACTGGACCTCAAGAAGCTGGTGGTATCTCAATAGCCAGAAATGTGGGTGGCCAGTTGCAATGGAAAAAAATAAGACAATCAAAGATTCAGAGACAGGAAAGAGTACGGTAAGATTGAGGAAATAGTGATCGTCATAGGGAGCATACGTTAGCAAGGAAGGAAGAAGGAGACATAAGGTTGGGAAACTGGGTTGTATCAATATGGTAAGTCTTATACTGGATGAAGAAGTCTCTGAGTACATGATAAAGGTTTTGTGAAGGTTTTTGACTAAAGACTAAATAGAAATAGAAAGGGAAAAAATCTTTGGCATCTTATTTTCTCTGTCAATATTCACTTTCCTGGATGACTTTATCTAACTCCCATGTCTTTAAAGGTGTCTAAATGCTAGAGACCTCACATTTCCTGTATTCAACCCTTCTGAACTCAAAACTTATATATCCAACTACCTACTCTACATGATGTAGATATAATTAGGCATCTCAGACTCAACACGTCCAAAATGGAACTCTTTTTTCTCCTTCCACCTTATAGACCTACTCAGTCTTCCCATCTTAGTAAATTGTAGATTCAAAGTTCTAGTGCTCAGCTAAAATCACAATGCTATCCTTGACTCCTCTCCTTCTCTCACACTGTATATTGACTGTCCACAAATCCTGTCAATTCTTCCAAAGACATCCAGAGCCCGACACCTTCTCATCACCTCCTCCACTGCCACCCCATTCTAAGGCACTATCTTCTCTTGCCAAGATTACAGCAATGGCTCCTAACTAACCTTTCAGCTTCCAAACATTCTCTACACAGCAACCAGAGTGTTTTCACAACAGGTTGAGTCAGATCATGTTACTCCTCTGCTCAGAATTTTCAGTGGCTTCTCAACTCATCAGGGTTAAAAGCAAAGCCTTTACAAAGTTCCATTTGACTCCCGTGATTTGGTCCCGGCAACTTCTCCGACGTCCCCTTTTACTCCTTTTCCCTGCTTCACTATGCTTCTGCCTCAGGCATGCTCACTCTTCCTCCAACATCCCAAGCACACCCTGCCTCTGCAACTGCTGTTCCTTCTGCTTTAAACACCTTTCCATCTGATAGCCCTGTAGCTGTCTCACACACTTTTCTTCAAAAATCTGCTCAAATACAACAATTTCAGAGTGGGCTCCCATTGTGCAAACTACACACCATCTATCTTCCTTATTTGCATTATCACCATTTTTATCACATAACATGTATATTTAAACGTATGTTAAAATATGTGTATTTAATTTGCCGACCCTTCCTATGAACTAGGACAGTGTCTGGCATATAGTGTTTCATAAATATTTGTTGCATAAATATAATTAATCAAGGGCAGATTCATAATGATGACATACTGTAAAATAAAGAGATACCTATTAGATTGTTTTTTACTTCCATATCTCCGGGATCCCACCCTATCACTCAATGCATGGTTCGTGTATGAAAAATCTGCCAAGAAAATCTTGAAAAAATATGAATATCATGTGAAACGATGTGTTCACCAGCACTAGATACAGAACAGTATGATTTGGAGGCCAAATAGGTGGCAATTAGAGCTCCATACCCTTCACTAACCCCTGGCTGACTACACTGCTCTTTCAGATTCATCTTCTAATCACGCCCTCACAACAATGCTAAGAGTCAGTTGGATGTGTTATTCTCACTTTAGAAATGAGGAAAATGAGGTTTAGCAAGATAAAGTTACTTCACTTGGTCAGAAGTACACTTGGCCAGAAGGTACACTTGGCAACTCCAAGTGCATCTGAGAAACTCCCAAGTTCTTGGCCTTTTCCCATCACACCAGGCACATGAACCCTAATTAAAATGCTTTGCGAAGAATGGAGCCTGTTACCTACACCCTCGTCTGTTTTTCTCAGTTGAGCAGCTGTACCAAAGTAGCCAGTAACTTTTAGGTTGGTGCAGCTGCTGAGTTTGAGAGAAACTGATCTGGAATTTTTAATGTGTACTTGGTGTGGAAGCACCTTGTACATTAGTGCCTGATGCGTGAAATTCCTCAGTGTTTGGATTAACAGTGATTCAGAACACAACTGTGTTCACACTTACTGAAAGATACATTCTTCTGGGGGGAGGGCGCGGGGAAGAAATATGGCAGTGAATGAATATGGACGAGGACTTTGAGGGAGTTTATCCACAGGTGCAGCACTGCTGTCCTATGTTTAAATGATTTGCATGCATTTCTTGAGAATGAGCTTTGTTTGGCCAAAGGAAGGAGATGGGCTTTCCTTAATATAGTTGTGATCTAGGTTAATTGAAGGAAGATCTTTCTGATGAGTGTTAAGGACTTCCTGGGCAGGTTTCCCAGAGTATGTGTGGCTATCCAGCTTCTGAGAGAGAAAGAAAGAGAGGGGTCTCTCCAGCCCAGCCCTGCAGACACAAGCCTGGATATAGCCAATCTTGCTCTGAGGACTGGAGATGGGAGTCTGAAGGCTGAGAAGGAAGTTTCTGGGAAAGTTAAGATTGCCCCTGTTTCCAATTGCCTGACACAGGAAGAAAACAGAGGGACAGATTGCTTCATTTGGAAAATCAGAGACAGAGAGATGACAACTGTATGGAAAGTATAATTAGGGAGGATTTAATAGTTTCCTTCAACAGATAGTTCAAGTACTAACATATACTCTATCAAAAGTAGAAAACAGGGAGCTTTTAATGTAACAAAGTATCATTCGGTGGCACAGAGATATCGGTGAAGGAAATTATCACCAGAAGGCTGGAAGCTAGGAGAGCCTGTTTCCTCTGGCTCTCGTGAACATGAAATGAGGGATTCGGGCCATCATCTGCATGATTGGAGTTTTCTATTTTCCCCCAATTACTGGAGCTCTCAGTCTCAGGTGGAAGGTTTCTGAACCTACATTTATCACTATCATCTGAAAGTCTCTGTTTGCTTTACATGGTAAATATAACCGTAGTGGTCTTGTGTTTGTGCTTCCTGCAAAAAACCTTTTGGTCCAAACTCCTCACCTGAATGGCTCTTCTTTTCCCTTTAAAATAAAGATGCTCACACCTTACTTCAGGGATTCTGACTTAGTAGATTTAGATGAGGCTGTAGCAATTTAAGTCTGACACAGCTTGATTTTCAGCTACCTTTGGAACGCATGAAACCACAGGGTCCTTTTCCTGGGGGCGGGGGGTGGTGGTGACGTTCAGTGTGCCATTTAACAAACTCCTGCTCTCATTTGCTCTCTTAATGTTTTCCTAGCACTGCTGAGCAGCAAAAAATTCCAGTTCTCTGAAGAATCCAGTTAACTGGATTTCTGTGTGTTAATACTGCACTTCCTATTGATTTTTTCCCGACTCAGAGCCTGAGAATTTGGCAGGGAGTGGCCTTCAAAGACCCCAGCCTCTAACATCAGCAACCTTAGTATATCATGCCTCCAGTATAAACAACGCTGTCTCGTTTTTTTCTCTTCCTTAAAAAAAATGTTACCTGCATTTTCACATTTTTTCCTCTTTCAGTGTGACATTTCCTTCCCATCAAAGAATAGAATGGTCACGTCATCCACAGAAAAGAAAAAAATAATAAGTAAAAGAAAGGGTACATTGATGTGCCTCCTGAGGAAGAAGCAGGTCCCGAACAAGGGGAGACTTTGAGTGGGATTTCAGCCTTACTCCAAAACAACAACTCTCTTTACTCAGCAAAGAGCACAATATCCAACCTTTTCATGGAAGGATTTAGTATTCTTTTCAAAGCTACATATCAAAACCCCACACACAATGGAAACATTCTCTCTGACTGGGGCATTAAAGAAGAGAGAACTTGCATCCAGGCTTTCATTGCAGCCTCAGATATGCTCTCTGGGGACCACGGACTTAAAACCATGAAGAGGAGGGTAAGGGGCCATCATGCCATTTCCATTAAAAGCGGTTGTTGGAGGCCATTTTCCCACTTTCTGTCTCTTCTTCCCTATTTCAGAGTAATGCTTGCATTCCAGTAAAATGAGTCTTCTTGCAATAGGCCAAGCAACTCTGTTCTTTCCCCAATGCCAGTTGCTTTTCAAGTGGGTGGTGGGATAACTGAGAACATTTGTTACTGGGGCAGAGTCTTCAAAACCCATTAAAACAAAGCATTCTGCCCTTTCTTTTCATGGGGCTATTTTTCCTCTATATAATTCAATTTAATTTCTTTTGGGAGAAGGCCTGTGGTCAGTTAAAAGTCACAATCTCTCCATCTACACAACCAAAGTGAAACAGGAATGGAGACTTTTCCATTTAATACAGATTTCTGTTTGACTGACCTTATCCTGTGTATTAGGAAATGCATAGGGAAGTGTAGGGACTAGTACATATTTGTGTACATTTTGTTCTTTGCTGCAACTAGTAACATGCTGTGATAGGCAGACTTCTAAAATGGCTTCCAGTGAGCCCTGCCTCCTATCCCTTATGCCCTTATGTGTAAGCTGGACCTAATGACTTGCTTCTAATGAATAAAATATGGCAAAAGTGATGAGATGTCACTTCCACAATTACCTTACAAAGGACTATGGCTTCCATCTTGTTAGCATGCTCTCTTATGGGTACATTCTGCTATCATGCTGTGAGGTGTTCTTTGGAGAGGCCTACAGAGAAAGAATAAAGTGAGGCCTCTTGGAAAGGAGCTCAGGAGGAACTGAATTCTCCAGCCAACAACCTGCAAGGAACTGAGTCCTGCTATCAACCACAGGAATGAGCTAGGTCACAAATCCTGCCTCTGTGAGCCTTGAGAGGGCCTCTCTTGACAGGGAGGGCCAGAGGACCCAGTTAAGCCATGCCTGGATTCTTGACCCATGAAGCTGTGGGATAACAAATGTGTCTTAAGCTGTTGTTTTGAGATAATTTGTTACAGAGCATTAAATAACTAACATACATGCATTGTTTTGTAAATTTCTTTGAGTGCACACATACAGAAAACCACGCAAATCATGAGAGCACAGTTCAATGAATTTCTATAATGGGAACACACACATATAATTAACCATCCAAATAAAAAACCAGAATATTGCCAGTATCTCAGAAGTCTTTTTTCAACTCCTCAAATCATTAACCCCCTTTCCAAGATAATCATTATTTCTATTTCTAAAACATAAAAATTATAGGTTAAATTGTCTGTTTTGAGGCTTTATGCATTTAAAATCAAACATGATATACCCATTTGTACCTGCCTTATTGGCTAAACATTATTTTTTTAATAGTCTTTCTTGTTGCTTCAGGTAGCAGGATTTCATTTATATTTATTGCCATAGATCACAATTTTTAAAAATCTATTCTACCATTGATGGGCAGCTATTTTTTTGTTTTTGTTTTTGTTTCTTGACTATTTACTAGAAGAAATGCTGCTATAAACATTCTTATATGTGTCTTTTGATAGATATATTTTGCTTTTCTGTTGGGAATGAAATTTGCAGAGCATTGGATGCGTTTTTTCTGCTTAGTAGGTATGTCAAATTAGCAGTGTATAAAAGTTCCAGCTACCCGTTGCCCCCACCCACGTGTTGTAGTGTCGGGTTTATTTTGCATCATGGCCAGTCTGGAGGTTATGCAGTGGAATCTCATTGTGATCTAGTTTGTATTTTTCTAAAAATTAATGACATTAGGCATTTTTTCATGTTTATTGATATTTGAATTTTCATCCATATAGCATCAAGATATATTTTCATCCTTTTTAATAAAATACTTATTGTCCTTAGTGTAATATTAAGATACATTTTTAAAAAAACATGGATATTTAATATACCCAGAACCTTTTGATGAAAGATCATCATTCCTATTTCATTGAAGTGGCCTTGTGTGAGTTTACTAATGCTGTCCTAACCACGTGCCCTGCGTGTCATATAAACAGAAATTTATTTCTCACAGTTCTGGAGACTGGAAGTCCAAAATCAAGTTGTCAGCAGGGTGCATTGCCTCTGAAACCTGTAGAGAATCCTTACCTGCTTTTTTCTAGCTTCTGGTGATTTGCTGGCTATATACTTGACTGACCTTCTTTCTTTCTTTCTTTCTTTAATATTTATATATTTTTGAGAGAGAGGGAGCACAAGCAGGGGAGGTGTAGAGAGAGAGAGGGACACACAGAATCTGAAGCAGGCTCCAGGCTCTGAGCTGCCAACACAGAGCCCAACACCAGGCTCAAGAAGTGTGAGATCACGACTTGAGCTGATGTCAGATACTTAACCGAGCCGGTGCTCCCATACTTGACATTTCTTAGCTTAGCTGTGGTCTTTCACTCTCTGCAGCCTTCATCATGTGGTTTTCTCCCACAATGACTTATATCTGGGTTCAGATATCCCTCTTCTTATAAGGACACCAGTTATACAGGATTAAGGGCCCACCTTACTCCTGCGAGAACTTCTCTTAACTAATTACACCTGCAACCTTCCCCTTCCCAAATCAGGTCACACTCTAAGGTACCAGGAGTTAAGACTTCAGTATATATTTTGTGGGAGACACAATTCAAACCAGGCATTTTTTTAACGTTTATTTATTTTTGACAGAGAGAGAGAGAGAGAGAGAATCCGAAGCCAGCTTCAGGCTCTGAGCTGTCAGCACAGAGACCGATGTTGGGGCTCGAACTCCTGAACTGCAAGATCATGACCTGAGCCGAAGTTGGCCGCTTCACTGACTGAGCCACCCAGGCACCCCAAGGCATTTTTGTCATAAATCAAATGATTGTATACATGTAGGTCTGTTTTTGGACTTTCTACTCTAATCCTGGGCTTTCTAATTTTTTTTTATTAGGCTACTTGTCTCTTCTTATGTCTATTATTATAAGTTGATCCTCATTCTATCTCAAATTTCCTATGTGGGATAATTTTCTTTTTACCTGAAGAATACCCACGCCTATATTTTTGGTGTGCTTAGACTGGTAACAAATTCTCTGCTTTTGTTGGTCAGAAAACAGCCTTAAGTTTCCTACAATTTTGATGAATATTTTTTTCCAAATATAGAATTTCAGGCTGGCACTTCATTTTAAAGATACAATTACATTCTCTTGGCTTCTGTAATTTCCGTTGAAAAATCAAATAGAAATGTTATTGTTGCTCCTGTAGGGGTAATGTGTCTCTTTTCTCTGGCTATTTCCTAAGATTCCTCTCTGTCTTTGATATTCCAGTTTTATTCCAATGCCCAGTACTTCCTTCGTATTTACCTTGGAATTCCCGGAGCTTCTTGAAATGGTTTGATACCTTTTGTCATCAGTGTTGAGAAGAGATGGATATTTAAATATGCAACATTTGATGAATACTCAAATATTATATCTTCCTTCTCTTCTTTTCCCTCAAACTGGGGAGTACAAAGACACTTATGTTAGACCTTTTTTCTGTCTCATCAGCTTTAATGCTCTTTTCAGTGTACTCCACCCTTCTTTTTTATTGTGCTCTGATCTGAATGTGTTCGAATGTGTTCTAATGACTTATATTCTGGCTCAAAAATTCTCTCTTCTGTTGTATCTAAACTTCTGTTAAACCCATCTAGTGAGTTCTTAGTTTTTGTAATTTTATTGTTCAGTTGTACAATTTCATTTGGAGTTTTTTTTTTTTTTTACTACTTATGAGACCCCATGATGCGGGCTTTATATTCATTATCTCATTTGAATCCTCACAAATCCCTATAAGGAAGTTACTATCAGTATCTATATTTTCAGAGGAAAACAGGGGCTCAGAGAGAGATGAAAATGCCCAATGTCACACAGCAAGGAGTTGATGACGCTGGAATTCAAACTGAGAAAGTCTGATTCAGTGAGTTTTTATAGCTAGGAAGTCAATTGTTCCTAGGAAGTGCATGATTATGATGATAATGGCAGCTAACATCTCAATAGGGCTTGTTACATGCCTGATATTGTTCTAAGCACTTAACATACATTAACTTACCAAATGCTCATAATGGCCTTGAGGTAGGTACTATTATTATTGCCATTATACAGATGAGGGCACTGAGGCTCAAAGAAGATAAAGCTTGCCTCGAGTTTCACAGCAGCTAGGTGCAAATCAGAATTCCAATCAAGGAAGTTGTCCCGAAAGTCCGAAAGGTCCGAAAGTCCGTGCCCTTATCTACTACACCAAACCGCCTCCAGCAAAATCAGGGCAGAAATAGCACTTGGGATTGAGATACAGCACAGGCAAGGGAGAGAATGGTTTCCCAAATCTGATCACTGCAAAAGTAAATAGAGTGCTGAGAAATGGAGAGGGTAAATAGAGTGCTTCGCAAGAGTAGAGTGGGTAACAAATTATGAGTGTGACATAGGACAAGGAAGAAAAGAGAAAGGAACGATGGAGGACAGGACACGTTCAACAAATCATGACTAAGAACATGCTGCATAGATTTGGGGAGAGAGCATTCCTTGGAATGTGGTTTGCACAATCCTCGTGTGGGAAACGCAGCTGTCAGTGTCACAGTCAGAAGTACCAGAGGCTGTTTAATGTTGAGTCCTGGCAAGTCTTTAAGGTCAGGAGGTTCTGACCACTCTGGTGGTAGTGAAGGTTTGGTTGATAATTGCTAGGTTTGAAATAAGTATCGAGAAAGCAAAGACGTGGTCAGGATGGTCCACAGGGGTCCCAGCAAGGCAGTGGGAATCTGAAAGCTGGAACTGAATAAGTGAGGCTAAATTGTGTTAACTCTGGGCTGTAATTACCAAGCCACTTCCCAGACTTTCTCAAAACACAGAGATATATATTTAATAAGTGTTTTGGGGAGTTTACAAAAGGCATTTTGTTTGTAATAAGTGACATTAGGCAAAATTTTCCTGTCAGCAAAGAGGACTGCCATTTCTATTCCTGTGTTGTTGCATGTAAATAAATTGCTACTTTTATGTAGCCCTGTTTGAGATTCCTGTAAACACTGGGGATAAAGAGCTTGTTTTTCAGTTTTTTAGAGACAAACCACATGAAGAACCCAGGCACCAGAGTGGCATCTGGGCCCTCTCCCATCCTGGAAATGCAGAACTGAAAATGACTTGCAGTAAAAGGTTTAATAAAGGATGCATATCTGTCAATTACCCTCTTCAAAAAGGCAGAATAGAAAGTATTCTACTTCTCTTTGGTAAAGCACTCCAACATTTAGCATCCTTTATAGTTCAAATGCCCAAATCTAAATCTTTCTGTTAAGACTGAAGACTTTCCCTCTGTTCTCAGGGGAAACAAAGAACATGAAACCAGATTGCAAATCCAAATTAGCTTCCTCCTTTAATCTCACTCATATTCTCTTTCAGCACAGGGGTTTACAACCATATACTTATACATGTATTTATTTAACTGTCTCTCCCTCTCTTCGTATTTATGGTCTAGAGCCCTCAGGGTGAGAAGCATGTCTGTTTTGTTCACCATTACATACCCAGAGTCCAGTTCTGTGCCTGCTCCATAATGGGCTGTCAACAAATATTTGTTCAATAAATAAATGGGAGAAGGTAAGGTCTATAATTTTGGATCTACACTAGTTCTTTGTTTAATGCCATTGCATACAGGTAGGCATCTATTTAATGTCTGCCACTGCCATGTTAAACGCAGTCATCCTACTGTTTGTATTTTTAATGTTTATTTATTTTTGAGAGAGAGAGAGGGAGTTCGAGCCGGGGAGGGGCAAAGAGAGAGGAAGACAGAAGTTCCAAAGCAGGCTCCGCGCTGACAGCAGTGGGCCTGATGCAGGGCTTGAACTCACAAACCGCGAGATCACGACCTGAGCTGAAGTTGAACACTCAACTGACTGAGCCACCCAGGCCCCCCAGTCATCATAGTTGTGCATCAGCTCCCATTATTGCATCTCCAGAGATTGTTCAAAATGATACTCGAATGTCTCTCACCTGGGCTAGTGAGGTCCCCAACTAACCTCGAGTTGTTGTTGTTGTTTTTCCATATCAGTCAATGTCACACAATTGTAAGAGTTTAACCTTTAGGGGCACCTGGGTGGCTCACCCAGTTAAGATTCTAAACTCTTGGTTTCAGCTCAGGTCATGATCTCATGGTTTCATGAGTTCAAGCCCCACATCAGGCTCTCAGCTGACAGCATGGCACCTGCTTAGGATTCTCTCTCCCTCTTTCTCTGCCTCTCCCCCACTTGCACTGTCTTTGTCTCTCAAAATAAATAAATAAACTTTAAAAATACCACATCAAGGCTAGAATGAATAAGTGGTACTGATTCGAGTTGAAGACATGATTATGAACTCATGGTTAGCTTCATACAGATACCAGTGGATCTATATAGAAATAAATTTAGATATGTGTGTATACATGGTTAATATACATACATGTATTTCCTGGATCTGTCTCCTGAGAGAGGCTAGAAAGCAGTTTTATCCCAGTATCAATGAGCAAAATCCCCATTCAGAACTTGGTTACTTATATCATTCTGCAGTAAAATGAATCAGTGATCTTTGGGAGAAATGATCAGTCTTAGGACTGGGTTATAGAATAAACAAGATAACCTGGATCATCTTGCAAAGCTAGAAAATAAGGAAGCGCTCAAATGAAATGACACGGGTATGTCAAAGGGACACAAGAGTCTACTGAAAGAGCATTCAAAAAGCCAGAGACAGTACAATTTATGAATCAAATGCAGTAGCATTGCATTATAACATAAAATATAAAATAAATATCCACCAGCCATCATCTCAATACATAATTGAACAAACAAACAAATACAGGAGGAAGAGGGAAGAAGCAAATCTATACAGAAGAATTCCAAATAATTAATATAGACATTCTGCCCTCAAGGAAATGGAGTATAACACCCCACTCTTTGTGGATTATGCTTAAGGGCTTGCTTCTAAAGAGTACATTAAAGAGAAACCTGGTAAATGCTACCTTAGGTTATTAAGATCAACACTACCAGTGATAAGTCATGTGGATAGCACATCTCCTTGATACGATGCTTTAAGAATGGCATCTTACTTCTCTGATCTTTCTCCCTGAAATTTATAATCCCAGTCTCATCCTGAGAAAAGCACCAGACAAATTGCAGCCGAGGGACGTTCCACGAAATACAAGACCTGTACTCTTTAAACTGTCATCACAAAGGTCACCACAAACAAGGGAAGTCTGAAAAATTGTCACAGCCCAGATGAACATAAAGAAATACAATGATTAAGTGTAATATGGTCTCTTGGATGGCATCTTAGAACAGAAAAAGGACATTAGGGAAAAGCTAATGAAATACAATAAAGCATAGAGCTTAGTTAATCATAATGTAGCAATATTGGTTCACCAGTTTTGACAATTGCACCAATAATGCAACATGTGGTAATAGAAGAACCTGAGTATGGGGCATATAAAAATCTCTGTACTATCTTTGCAACTTTTCTGTAAATCTAAAACTATTCTAGAATTCAAAAATTTTTTAAATATTATAAACAAACAGTACATTTACCACATCTTACCCCCTTGAAACTATTAGTCAGTCATGGAGGTCAGGTCGGCTGTAAGCCCATGTCCTTGCTTTCTCTATTTCAACATGTATGATTCATATGAAATGAATGAGGCAAAACAAAACAGACACAGGAATGTGGCTCCTTACACTTGCTGGAAGTCACAGTTGTTCCTGATCTTTATATTGAGTCTTCAACAAATTTAAATTTAAAGAATTTAAATTAAATTCTTCAACACAGCAACTCTGTGAGTAAAGCTTTTGCATCACTTCCTGGTTGCAATTCATCACAAAAATGATGTGGCTGAACTAGGAGTAGCCCCCAAACTGCCATTCTTTCATTTATTCCAAAAGCCCTCACTGAACACCTCATTTATTAAAAACCTAGAAGAATTCAAGGTAGTGATGTGAGTTCGAGCATCATAGTAATGAATAAAACAAAATACTTTCCTGCCCTCATGGAACTTCCATTCCAGCAGGGGAGACGGGAAAAAAAAAATACCAACAACAAGCTACCATTAATTTATCAGGTAGTGATAACTGGCATAAAAAATAAATAAATAAATAAATAAATAATTTAAAAAAAGATTAGGAGGACTTCTTGTTTCCACTCTGGTACATAAGGAGCTTAGAACAACTCTTCTTAACTCCTTTCGAGAAATGACTTCATAAGGGAAAGTATTGCCCCCCAAATTAGAAAGCCAGACACACACAGATAGAGATAATCACAACTTACGGCAGCAGAAACCCCCTTCTGCAAGAACCACTGGGGGCTGGGGGGAGGGGGTGGTGAACTATAATTGATGAATTGCTAGAGGCTTACTGTGGACAAGTCTATGGGTTAAAAACTTCCTGGAGTTGGGAAGAAAGGCATACTTCTGTGACTTTTACGTCTTGGGGCTCTACTGGGTTCTCCTCATGAAGATCAGAGAAAAAGCCTCTGGAAAGGAACCATTTTGAAATACACCAGAGTATTCTGTTCTTAACAAGGCCTGTCCTCAAGATAAACTATTTTATCAGAGCCTAACCTGCTAGGGTTGGGAAATATTTAAACCCAGCCCCCTCCAGCCATTCTGTCCTAAGGTTGTGAAGTTCACAGCCCAAGGGGCACAGGCTCACTAAAAGACTGGGCTGTAATCATAGGAATATACACTTGATCTTAGCCAAAGGGCCGAGAAGCAATGAGATCTAATCATAGGAACATAGAATGCTTCTCCTCCTCCCACACTTTACCACCACAACACTAAAGGCCTATTTACTTGGGTTCTTTTCACTTAGTATATCATCATGTCTGGCTTTCAACAAAAATTACAAGAACATACTAAAAAGAAAAAAAAAACACAGTTTGAAGACAGAGCAATATCAGAACCAGACTCAGATATGGCAAAGGTATTGGAATTATCAGACCATGACATTCAAATACAACTATGATTAATATGCTAAGGGATCTAATGGATAAAGTAGACAACATACAAGAACAGATGGATAATGCAAGCAGAGATAGAAATTCTAAGAAGAATCAAACAAGAAGAATGCCTTTGATGGGCTCATTAGTAAACTGGACACAGCTAAGAAAATAATCTCTGAGCTTGAGGAAATGTCCATAGAAACTTCTAAATCTGGGGGCATCTGGGTGGCTCAGTTGGTTAAGCATCCAACTCCTGATTTCAACTCAGGTAATGATTTCACAGTTCTTAGGATGAAGTACCATATCCGGCTCCATGCTGTTAGGGCAGAGCCTGCTTGGGGTTCTCTCACTGCTCTCTCTCTGCCCCTCCACCTGCACACACACAGTCTCTCTCTCTCTCTCTCTCTCTCTCACTCTCACAAAACAAATAAATAAATAAACATTAAGAAAAAAACTTCTAAATCAGAAAAGCAAAAAAAAAAAAAAAAAAAAAAAAAAAAGATTGGGGGAGAAAAAAACAGAACAAAATATCCAAGGACTGTGGGACAACTACAAAAAGTAAAATGTATGTACAATGGGAATACCAGAAGGAGAATAAGGACAGAAAGAAACAAAACAAATATCTGAAGCAATAATGACTGAGAATTTCCTGCCAAATTAATGTCACACACCAAACCACAGATCCAAGAAGTTCAGAGAACACCAGGCAGGACAAATGCAAACAAATAAACAAAAACTGTCCCTAGGCATATAAATCTTCAAGCTGGAGAAAAATCAAAATAAATAAAAAAAAATCTTAAAAGAAGCCAGAGGAAAAAAACACCTTACCTATAGAGGAGCAAAGATAAGAATTACATCCAACGTTTCCTCAGAAACCATGCAAACAAGGAGAGTGGAGTGACATTTTTAAAGTGTTCAAAGAAAATGACCACCAACCCAGAATTCTGCAAAACTGTACTTCAAGAATGAAAGAGAAAGAAAGACTTTCTCAAACAAACAAGCAAACATGAATTTATTGCTAGTAGATCAGCCTTGATATAAGGCAGAAACTTTCTACATAAAAAAAAGGAAGAATATTAGAGAAGGAATAAATGAAGGTATATAAAAACCTTGGTATTTCTTACTTTTATTTGATCTAACACTAACAGTTTAGTTAAAATAATAACAATAGAGGTACCTGGGTGGCTTAGTTGAGTGTCAGACTCTTGATTTCACCTTGGGCCATGATCCCAGGGTTGTGGGATTGAGACCTACACTGGGCTTCATGCAGAGTGTGGTGCCACCTTAAGATCTTCTCTCTCCCTCTGCCTCTTTCCCCGCTCCCACTATATTTCTATCTAAAATAAAATAATAATAGCAACAATTATTTGCTTCTCTCTCTATATATGTACATTATATCATACAATATATATATAATACATATATTTTATATATACATACATAAAATACATGTATTTTAAGGTACTTATTATACCCATGAACAATATAGTGTTATTTGAAGTGCATTTGCGTTAGTTGTAAATGTATATTGTATATTGTGAACTCTGGGGAAACCACTAAAAAAAAAAAGGTATAATTGAAGTGAAATACTCAAAATATCCAACACAATTTGAAGGAAAGGAAAAAGTCAGAGGACTGATACTACTCAGCTTTAAGACTGACTACACAGCTACAGTAATCATGGTGGAGTGGTATTGGAGAAAGAACAGACACAAAGATAAATGGAATATAAAAGAGAGCTGCAAAGAGACTCACATATAGTCAACTGACCATTGACAAAAGGGCAAAATAAATGCAATGAAGAAAAGACAGACTTTTCAACAAATAATATTGGAACAACTGGACATCCACAAGAAAAATAATAAAAATAAAATTAAAAATAGAAAAAGAAGAAGAAAGAAATGAATCTAGACACAGATCTTAAACTTTTCACAAAAATGAATTCAAAACAGATCATAGACCTAAATGAAAACACAAAACTATAAAATTTTTAGAAGGTGAGAGAATATCTAGTTGACCTTGGCATAGTGATGACTTTTTAGATACACCAAAGTCATGATCTATAAAATAAATACAATAAGCTGGACTTCACTGAAATTAAAAATTTATGTTCTGTGGAGTGCGTGGGTGACTCAGTTGGTTGAGAGTCTGAGTCTTGATGTTTGGTCAGGCCATGATCCCAGGGTCATAGGATTGAGCCCTGTATCGGGCTCTGCACTGAGCGTGGAGCCTGCTTAAGATTCTCCCTCTCTCTTCCTCTGCCCATCTCCCCAGCTCTCTGCCTCTCTTTTTCTCTGTAAAAAAAGAAAAAAAAAAAAGATTCTGTCTTTCCTTCTGACCTTCTACTCCTGCCCCGTGCACTCTCTCTCTCTTTCTCTCAATAAAACATAAATAAAATAAGAAAACTTCTGTTCCATGAAAGACACTGTCAAGAGATTGAGAAGACAAGCCTCAGACCAGGAGAAAACATTTGCAAAGGACCAGCTAAAAAAGAACTATTAGTCAACATATACAAAGAACTCTTGAACTTCAACAATAAAAAAGTGAATAATTTAACTTAAAAAATGGGCAAAAGTTCTGAACTGACACCCTACCAAAGAGGATTAGAGATAGAAAATAAGGATATGAAAAGATGCTCTCATCATATGTCATCAAAGAAAAGCAAATTAAAACAAAAAGATCCTACTATACTCCTGTTTTAATGGCCAAAATCCAGAACACTGACAGCACTAAATGCTGGCATCCAAATGAGGGCGTGGAGCAACGAGAACCCTCATTCATAGCTGGTGGGAATGCAAAATGGGACAGCCACTTTGGGAGACAGTTTAGCAGTTTTTACAAAAGTAAACATACTCTTACCATACAATCCAGCAATCACGTTCCTTGGTATTTACCCAAAGGAGTTGAAAACTTATGTTCCCACAAAACCTGTACCTACATGTTTATAGAAATTTCATTCACAATTGCCAAAATTTGGAAACAGCCAAGACCGTCCTTCAGTGGGTAAATGGATGAATGAACTGTGGTGCATCCAAATAATGAAACAGTATTTAGCCCTAAAAAGAAATAGCTATTAAAAAATGAAAAGACATAGAGGAAAGTTAAATGCATATTACTAAGTGAAAGACAATAATTGAAAAGGCCACATGCTGTACGATTCCGACAAATGATATTCTAGACAAGGCAAAACTATGCAGACAGTGAAGAGATAAGTGATCAGGACGGGGGAAGGGATGAATAAGTGGAACAGAGAAGATTTTAGGGCAGTGAAACCACTCTGTGTGATACATCATATGCATTATAATGGTAGGCACATTTTCATTATATCTATTGGCTAAAATCCATAGAATACACACCACCATGAGTGAAAACTAATGGAAATAATGGACTTTGGGTGATAATGATGTGTTAGTATAGGTTCATTGATTATAACAAATGTACCACTGTGTACCACACATTCTTTGTGGGGAGGCTGTGTTTCCATGGCTACAGGGGGTACATGAGAACTCTCTGTACCTTCCACTCAATTTTTCTGTGAACCTAAAACTGTTCTTTTTAAGAAAAGTATATTTGAAAGGACGTGGGCATAGGGAATGGCAGGTGGTGCTATTTAAATGAGGTGGTCAGAGAAGGCCTCTGTGATGAGATGCGATTTGAGCAGACGTGGCAAAGAAGTGAGGGAGTGAAGCTTATAGAGATTCTGGGAAGAGGGAAAAGCCAAGGCAAAGCCCTGAAGTGGCAGAGGAAAGTGTCAGGAGGCAAGGAAGCTTGGGGGAAAGGTTAGGAAATAAGGTCATAGAGTTACAGGTGGTGAAGGAGTTCTGTGGGGCCTGCCTGTGCTTCTTTTGTAGAGTTGTATCAGGGAAACAGCTGCCCAGACAGAGCCCACCTTTCACCATTCCCATTGCACCTCAGTACAGCCATGTGGCCAGTCTTCCCACTACAATGTGAGCAGAAGTGATATGTACCTCTTATTGGCCAGTGTGTCTTCTGCAGGCTAGCTTGCTATTTCCTCAGCTGGATGCAGAGACATTGAGGTCCTAGTGAACGGTGAGCCACAAACAGTAGTGATCTTGGTTTCTTGAATCACCACATGGAAGAAAGCTCCCCAACAATCCAGGAACACATGCATTAAACACACGAACCAGACATATCCTATTGTATTAAGCTGCTGATGTTTGGGGTTTCTTTTTGCTTCTCTTTTCTCCTTCTTCTTCCTCCTCTTAGAATTAATTAACCCAACAAATACAGGAATATAAATATGGAGATAACTATTAAGTACAAAAGTGGAAGTGTCGGTTGGCACTTGGATACATGTTAGGTGATCACTGGACCATGGAACGGAACTGGACTTTGCCCCAGATTTCACAGTCAGGAGACAGAATCACATCTTCTGACTATACCATAGATGTTTCCACTTCTTTGGTTGATGGGGTTATTGCCATAATGTTATTTCAGGGAAATGTGGAAGATGTAGTAAAACTGAGCTCTAAAAAAATCCATATGACATCTTTCATTAGAGCGTGTAAAATGAGAGAAGAGAAATAAGTGGTTTGGTCACCAGACCATTTTGATGGCAGCAATTGGTCAAAATACCGGAGATAGAGAATCCTGACTGACCATTTGGTGTCTTGATGGGTGTTTCTGGTGCCTTGTTGTGGGAGCTCTAGCTAGATCCTGTTCCTCTTACGTGTTTATCTATGTAAGATATCTTAGAAGGAGATTCAGAAGATAGCATCTAGATGGAGGAGATGCAGGGAGACAGAACGTTTTATTATTCACTGGATAGCAAGATTAGAATTAAAATATAACATTATTTAACAGATTGTAACAGCGGTTTGAATCTAATGAGATAATAATGAATAGGGCCTTAAAAGACAAAAGCTCAAATGTGGGAGGGCAGAGACCTGACTTAACGGAAACATGTGTGAAAAACAAGAGATTTTAGACACCAGCTAGTTCAGTTTGAGTCCAAATAAAAACTGTCATAAAAGTTATGCCACCTCAATCTGCCCAAAGAAAAGCATAGGATGCTTATCCAGGAAAGGGATACTCTCTTCTCATACTACACTTGACAGATTATAAGAAACATTGAACGTTGGGGCATCTGGGTGGCTCAGTTGGTTAAGCATCTGACTTAGGCTCAGGTGAAGCATCTGACTTAAGCTCAGGTCATAATCTCACCATTGGTGAGTTTGGGCCCCACTTTGAGCCCTGCTAGGGCTCCGCACTTGAGATTCTCTTCCTCTCTCTGCCCCTTGCTCACTTGGGCCCTCTCTCTCTCTCTCTCAAAAAAAAAAAAAAAAAGAATGCTGTGTATCATCATTAGATAATACAGAATAATATATAATGTAAATGCACAGAATATAATATTCTGAACCACATCTTAAATGGAGTATAGACAGACTAAAGAGAGATAAGTATGAAAACAATAATAATTTTTAAATATTTAATACTTGCCAAGTACCATGCAAAACATTTTCTTATATTCTCTCATTTAACTTTCATAGTCCCTTATGATCTAAATGTTATAATCACCCTCCAGTTTACACGTGAGGAGACGGAGGCTCTGGAAAGTTGAGTACCTTCCACAAAGCTGCACAACTAATAAAAGCTGGAGCCAGAATTTAAATTCAGCAGATTGACCTCAGGGCTCACTCTCTTATCCATGTCCCTATAGAACTCAGGAGACTGTTCACTAAAGATCAGATGAAGGAAAGGGAGTGAGAAGTAAAGACAAGCTGACTTCAGGGGTATGACAGCTGTCCCCAAATACTGGATGATCGATCTCTCAGGTGGAGGATAGATTATTCTTGGGCCCAAAGAAAAATATATGAAAGCCAGAAGCAAATCTTACCTAAACTAAAAGAATAGGGTAACTGGCTGGCTCAGTCAGAAGATCTAGTGACTCAAGCTAGGTCATGGGGTTTGAGCCTCACATTCGGTATAGAGATTACTAAAAAAATGAATAAACTTTAAAAAAATAAAGGGATGATTTTCTAATTTTTTTTATGTTTATTTATTTATTTATTTATTTTTGAGAGACAGAGGGAGACAGAGCAAAAGTGGGGGAGGGGGAGAGAGAGAGGGAGACTCAGAATCCGAAGCAGGCTCCAGGCTCTGAGCTGTCAGCACAGAGCCCGACGCAGGGCTTGAACCCACCAACCGTGAGATCATGACCTGAGCCAAAGTGGAGCGCTCAACTGACAGAGCCACCCAGGCACCCCAAAAGGATGATTTTCTAACAAAAAAGAACTGCTAAAGGTAATAAGGACTGTCTTAGTTGACAGTCATATTGTCATTACTCAAGGTGTTCAATAGAGACAGAATAAGGAGGGAATGGTTTAGAAATGTTCTTTTCTGGCCATGGGTGTTCCCCAATTATTAGATCATGAAATTAATCTAGTGGAATATTAACATCATTATTTTTAATAAAATAGGAAAAGTTGAAAAAGAAATTGTTTGAAGTACAACATTCATGATACTTTTGATTTGTTTCATGTATGTGTAAGTGCTCATTGGGTTTTTAAGATGTATTTCTCATGAGTCATTAAGTAGATGTTAAAGTTGCTGGCTTAAATAATTGGTCTCTAAACCTTGGCTGGTCTTTGAGCCAGTGCTGAGCCTTGATAAAGTTATGTCTGGTATTTAGTGACTAGAAAAAATATAAACTACATAGTGTTTTTCATTAAGCTAGATTTATTCAATTTACATGATCACCCATTAGTCTGTGATTATGTCCTTCTAAATACATCAGTGCTAAAATGCCCTGTTTTCAAATGAAGGGTGGTGGATAGTATTTCTGAACATGGTCACAACAATATTGCCCATCCCTTTTGCAATGTGACTTTGTCACTGTCCCATCAAAAGGTAGAATCTATTTTTTCTTCCCTTAAATTTGGGCTGGTTCCATGATATGTATTCAGTAACAGAACAGAGCAAA
The DNA here is from genome assembly GCF_024362965.1 of Panthera pardus. NCBI lineage: Eukaryota > Metazoa > Chordata > Mammalia > Carnivora > Felidae > Panthera > Panthera pardus. The sequence goes on from NW_026526732.1 coordinate 38,933,451, forward strand.
ACTGATACTGTTTAACTTCCAAGGCTGGAATTTAAGGCATCTGTAGCTTCCGCTTTCATTTCATGGAGTGTTTTCCCCAGCTACCATCTGGTGAGGAAGCCCAAGGAGCCATGCGGAAAAGAAGCAGTGCCCTGGGCTGGTGGCCCCAGCTAATTGTCAAGCTGACCTGTGAGTGAGGCTCCTTTGGAACTTGCAGCCCCCGAAGCTGACACCATGTAAAGCATTTTCAGCCAAACTAGAAAGTTGTGAGAAATAATAACTTGCTGTGGCTGTGAGTCATTAATTTTGGGGTAGTTTGTTATGTAGCAATAGATAATGAAAGCAGATGGTGACAATAATCTTAGCCAATTATCTGATTTTTTGGTGTCCACTTTTGGAAATATAAAAATGAACAACTTGACGTATGTCTCCTGCCTTTTTTTTTTTTTTTAATTTTTTGGTTCTATGAGATAAGTTCCATGAGAGCCTCTGGATTTGATGACCTTCCTTTAAATCCTGAGATGCTAGATGTCCTCTTTTTTGTATATCTGAATATTCTTATTATCCTTACCAGATGAAATAAATAGTATTCTCTATGGACTTTTCATAAAACTAGGAGCCTGTGAATATTTTAGTGTATCTCACACCATTGTATAAGAATCTTTACTTCTTCTTAGTGAACTACTTGAGGACAGGAGCTCTGCCTTATCCATTCTTGTTTCCTCAGCATCTACATTAATGCTGGGCATGTAGTGCATTCTTAATAACCTAGTGGAACTGAATGTTAGCTTTAAAAAAATTATTTTGTAACATCTTTTGTTGTTCTCAATTACCAGCATTCTAGGTGTGCCTGGGTTGCTCAGTCAGTTAAGTGTCCAACTTGGGCTCAGGTCATGGTCTCACGGTTCCTGGGTTTGAGCCCTGCATTGGGCTCTGTGCTGATAGCTCAGAGCCTGGACCCTGTTTCGGATTCTGTGTCTCCCTCTCTCTCTGTTCCTCCCCCACTCATGCTCTGTCTCCCTCTGTCTCAAAAATAAATAAACATTTTAAAAAATTCAATTGCCAGCATTCTAGGGGAGAGATCCTGTCACATAGGTAGATGTGGTCTCATGCAAATATAGTTAAGAAAAGAGTAAGATAGTTGAAGAAGGCTCCAGGGAAAGGGAAAACCACCATGCCTGTGGAAAGACATGCTAAATATGTCCCTATATATCAACTTACTGTAGTCCCAGAAATGAATGGGCAAGCTTCTCTGTCAACACTGAAGAGCTTCTGTAAGAAAATGAAGCAGATTATAATTAGCAAGAACCAATTCTTTCAGCCTAAAGCTCAGTGGTGACACAGAAGAACCATCATGAGGAGGTTTGCCTTATTGATGCTTATATTCCCAATGATGTGGATACATCGCATCCTCCACTCATGTTCTGTTTTTCACATGGGGACTAACAAAACAGAACAATTTTATCTGATATTCTCAGACACTAAATGTAACTGAATGAATAGCAATTGAACCATCCACTAACTATCTACTGATTATAATACCAGCTAATTGGATGATTAATTATATAATTTAAACACCTATTTTCAAGTTACTGAATAAGTGTTTGAGCAAGACATTTACTATCATTATTCACTGCAGTGAGTTCCTTGTTACTCATGCGTGGTTACTAACATCCACTAGAAGTTAACAGGAGGTAGGGGTGGGGTGGTTGCTGCTGAATGTCAGGAAATTCATTTTATGTTCTTAGATATTTATCTTCTGAAATTGTGCCTGTGATAATGGTAAGTGACTTTACCATTGAGTAGCCCAGAAACGTTTCATCTTCAGCTACATGGATTTACATTGTTTTTGAACAACTGAGTTGCCCCAATTGCTGCATGTGTTTAAAGCTGTGTTCAATCTATTTTTTTCCTTAATTGAAAATGACTAACTTTTGTCATAGTTTTAAAATAAAGATCTTTTGTAAAAATTAAATCTTGCTAATAAATTGTACACTGTTAAGACTCTTTCATCCTTTATTAAATGAATGCAAAAGATTCACTGGTTTAATCTAGAGTTTAAGGATATCAAGAGGAAAATTATTATGGACTAGAGAACACTTTAATTCCGTGGTTTGGTTCCATATCATCAAGAGATCTGAGAGCATCTTTGCAATGTTCCTCTCCAAAGAGTTCATTCATAAAGAAACCAAAAGGAGAGGAAGTGGGGAGGTCATTGGGCAATTTATATTTTTGTAATAAACCCTAGGTTAGCTTTGACATTCTTGCATCTGATGATTCCCCATCATAAGAAGAAACATCTTTAACAAATTAGGAGCATTGTGGTGGTTGAGTGTAGGAATTCCCTGTTCCATTTGAATGAAATAAACAAAGCACTTTCTTAAAAGGGAAAAAGGGAAACATTTTCATTTTAGATGCTTAATTTTCCAATTTTCAGCCACATTTTATTTGATCTTAAGACCACTGATGTGCTGAAACCAAGAATCATTTCTAGTCTGGTCCCATGAGTTTGGAGGTGGGAATTGTTGCATATATGTTTAAAGATACTTTATTTGTATATAAATTCCGATCTAGCACACGATAATCATTTTTTCATTACCAGGGAAATGGCATCATTTTTAAATATTCTTTTGGTTGGATGACACTGCATATCTTGTACATTGAAATTAGTATTAAATCAAGGGGAGTGAACAAACAATTCCAGAAGATGTGAAAATGAAGCTAAAATGACATCTGTCATGGCGTGGTCACATGGAGTTTCCACAAACGGATAATGCATAAAATGCAAATATGGAAATGCAAGTGTTCTAAACTTTTCATACCCCAAAAGGCACATGTAGAATTCTCCTATAACTTAAAAAAGGCATACAGACGTCATAGCTGTTGAAAGGGAAATTCTTGATTGTTGATTAGTAGTAGAAAAACTGAGCAAAGTCTAATCAAAAATTATTTCCATGAGTACTAAGCACTCACTAGACAGGACTTCAAGAACTGAAGACCCTCAAAGTCCTTGAGGGCCTTCTTTTTGCACATTCTGCAGATTCATCCCTTTTCTTGCTTCTCTCAGACCTGGTCCTTCCCACTATACTCCCTCAACACACAGTAGCTACACAAACATTAAACTCATTTAGTACCATATGCAAAGGGCTTGGAATTTGTTTTTCCTTTTATTTTTTTTTTTAATTTTTAATGTTTATATTTGAGAGAGTTGGGGGGGGGAGGCACAAGTAGAGGAGGGGCAGAGAGAGAGGGAGACACAGAATCCGAAGCAGGCTCCAGGCTCTGAGCTGTCAGCACTCAGCCCGATGCCAGGCTTGAACTCATGAGCCACAAGATCATGACTTAAGCCAAAGTTGGACGCTTAACTGACTGAGCCACCCAGGTGACCCGGAATTTGGTTTTTCTACAAGTACCATGGCCTCTAGACTTTCACCTGGATTGCGGTGTTCTTTTCTTTAACAAAATTTTTTTTTAATGTTTATGTACTTTTGAGAGAAGGAGACAGAGCATGAGGGGGAGAGGGACAAAGAGAGAGAGAGGAAGACAGAATTGGAAGCAGTCTCCAGGCTCTGAGCTGTCAGCACAGAGCCCAATGTGGGGCTCAAACTCACAAACCATGAGATCATGACCTGAGCTGAAGTTGGACACTCAACCAACTGAGCCACCAAGGTGCTCCTGGATTGTGGTGTTCTACCAGAGCACAGAGCCTCTCCCTCACAGTGCCAGTTCTCATTCCTCAGCACTCCTTGTTCTTGTTCTTGTTCTTGTTCTTGTTCTTGTTCTTGTTTCATTCATCCCTTTTAGAAGCTCAGAAATCACAAAACTTTGTCCAGGCGTCTTTTCCCAGGAATGTTGACCACAGTGAAGCTTCCAAGGCTCTGGTTCAGCTCCCCTGCATCCCTAGGAAATGACCTCAGACTTTGACTTCCATCCTAGAGATCTGCAAAGAAGGCCCTAACCCCTCACCTTCCAAGCATCATTTCCATGAACTAAAAACTCTCACTAGAAAGTAACTAAAAATCCTAGGCTCCCCCAGGATCATGTAGTGATTCTGCTTCCCATCCTAACCCACTAGATTTCCACCATCCCAATGTTTGCTGTTATATGAATGAGCCATATATAGCTCGGATGAAGAAAAGATGGATTTAGAGACAAAGAGTGGGCCATGATAACGAGTCAGATCAAGCATGTGCATTGGGAGTATGAGAAAGATGGTAATGACTAACTGAATAAAGGCAGAGATAACTGACTTTGGTTTTAAATGACTGCAAGAATAGACCCATACAGAATAATGATCCTTTCTGGATTAAGACAAGACATGAACAGTTTATGTCTTGTCATGAACAGTGAGAAGAGATTTGGGCTCCAGACAAGGAAGTGTAGGAGACAGATAAGATATAATTATGATATGACTTTAAAATTGCAGTAAATACTGGGTCAACCTAAGATCGTTTCCACAATGTTCCCAAGCCATGGGAGGTGACTCTGTAAGCAAAGAGATACAGTAACAAAATATCTGTGGTCAAGGGTTATTCTGCTTTGAGCTCAAAGCCCAGAAAACAGCAGAGACTAAGTAATAGGAGAGTGACTCAGAAGCTAGAGCCACGGCTCCCAGTAGTGGGCCCTGGACCAGGGGCGGGTCAGTTGCATGGGTTTACCTGGGCAACTTTTAAAAATAGGAATATTTGGACTCCATCTTCAGAGATTCCTATTTAGGAGGTCTGGGGCGGGAGCCAGGAATCTGCATTTTTTTAAAGGCTTTGGTTGATTCAAAGTGTGCATCCAAAATTATAACCCACTGAGCTAGAAGCCACAAGTTCTGAGCTAAGTGACTAACATCTCCAGCTTAGATTATTGACTCGGTCTCCAAAAGTCTACAGAATGAAACAATAAGGAACAAAATCATGACGCATAGGTGTGTGAACGTGAGGGTGCTTACAATTAGAGCAAGACAAACCCTCTGAAGAGGATGTAGTAAAGGAAGGAATAAGCACCAATAAGTAAGCCTAGGATTAGCTGAAGAGTTGCAGAGAAGGTGTGAAACTTGCATCAGGAGAGAAAAAAGAGCCCCAGAGACAGCTGCTGACACAATTTTAAAGACATTGGCAAAAGACAGAATAGCAATAAAGCCAGTCCTGCTGGGCTGGGTGTGAGTTTCTTCATCGCGTTTCCAGTACCTCAGCCCAGGTGCCCGCGGTTCTGTCTTCCCTGCGTCCCCATTCGGCCTCTCACCTCCCCCTTTACTGACACTGCATTTCTAATTTTCAAAATCCATTCACCATTTTCACTGGACGATATGGTAATATATAAAAGAGTGTGTGTTCTGGAGCTAGCCTTCCCTGGATGCAAATCCTGACTCAGTTCCCATCTTAGCTAGTTCCAGCTGCTGTAACAAGAGACTGTAGGCTGGGTGGCGGAAACAATAGAAACTAATTTCTCACAGCTCTGGAGACTGGCAAGTCTGAGACGAGGGTGCCAACGTGGCTGAGTTCTGTGGAAAGCCTCTTCCTGGTTTCCAGATGGCAATCATCTTGCTGGGTCCTCACATGGCAGAGAGCAGAGAAAGAGACAAAAAGCAAGCTCCCTCATGGCCCCTCTTATAAAGGCATTCATCTTCTCACAAGGGCTCCACCTTCATGAACGAATTGCCTTCCAGAGATCCCCCTTCCAAATACCATCGCATCCTGAGGTAACTTCAACGTATGAATTTTTAGGGTTTAAACATAGGAATTTGGGGAGGACACGAGCATACAGTCCATAGCAGCCCCTTCCTTACTAGTTACCTGCCCTGGGGGGAAGTTACCTAAGTCTCAGGCTCCTCATCTGTTGAGAAGTTTACAATTCACTGTGCCAGACATTTCATAAATTGTCATTGGTCTTCTTCTCATTTACCTTACTGCACCGCTCTTCTTCCTTCAGACATTCTTTCTTTTTAATCTCATCAGCACTACTGCTCCTTCTCCTCTAGTGTTCTTTCTCAATGTCTTCTCTTTATATGTCCTTTCATCAAATTGTATGTTTTCCCCCAAGAGCACCAAGATAAAACTTCCACATGGAAGGCTCTTCTATTTGTCGCTCTCTTCCCAGCAGAGAAGTTCCCATCCTGTGAAGTCCTCTGTAGGCTCCCTCAACTGGACCCCCCAATGCTTTCTGTGCACTAATTACAGTGCAGCATTAGTTTCCTCTCACCAGATGGTGTGCTTCCTAAGGGAAGAGATTGGTAACCTGGAAGCACTGTTGGTACTCAGTTAATAGAGTTTGGAAGGAGAGATGAAATGTTGAAATTATGAATGAATGAAGGCCTGTGTTTCCAAGGTGTGTGTAGTGCACATTGTCTAGCCAGTCCTGGCTATCCATTCCCTTGCTAGTGATCAATCTGAGGATAGGCGAGCCTAAACCAGTTTGGACCAGTGAGTGAGACACAAGGTAAAGTTTCCTTGAACCTTTTGGGAAAGAGAACCGTGTTCCTGCTGACTACGAACAGGGAGGTGTTGGTTCCAGTAGCTACTGATAGTCAACTCATGATTTTGAGGAAAACCAGCCTCAATGCTGTGGATACCAGAGCAAGGATATGGAAGGAAGCTGGATCTTACCTGCTATTGTCAGTCACCCAACCAACCATCCCTGAAGCCTGATCTTCCTCTGGACTCCATGTTACATGTGATAATAGTATATACTATCACATACATATCATATAAGTACATGCACCATATATGTGTATATGTATACTATGTTTCCTTCACAAGGCATATTACCATTTAGTATTTCTAAGAGGCCCTGTGGGGAAGATTTCGGTTCACTTTTGTGTTTAATCCCTTGAGCACTTAACCTCCTACCTCTTTTTGAATGACAAGCTTAATGGCATCATTTTGAAAAATGCTGGAATAAGTATGTATTCTCTCCCTTGAAATATGTTTTATATTTCTTTCTGCTGGTTTAAATCCTTATTAAATTTAAATTTAAATCCTGATTAAATTTAAATTTAAATCCTGATTAAATTTAAATTTAAATTTAATTGAGCCTCTTGGTCAAACCCAAATTTCTGGGAATGGGCCATCTCCGCTGTGAGTGGCACCTGTCTCTTCAGAACAACTATCTTGGGTCTGATGTGTGTCACTCATCCAGCTTCTGCAGCCCTCGTAGCACTGTTCCATCGCATGTCTGTGCTTTGGCTCACAACAATACTGCAGTCATATGAAGATGGAAATTAGGTTTTCTCTGCTCCGAATACCTCTTAGGCCCAAAACAATGGCTTAACGGTCAATAACCCAGCCTGCTGTTCTTATTTCCATTAGTTTTCCAGGTAAAGATCATGGGACAGATCCTAGTATGTCTTCATAATCTACATGCCTGGCATATCACATGAAGTTCCTATTTATTGGCCTTGGCAGGTGCTCTTCTAGTTTTGGACCCCAGCGGTGAGTAGGAAGGCCATGTCATCCTGCCCTAGCAGTGAGGAGCACTGGAGCAGAGGAGGAAGAATTCTAATGCAGACGTGTTCCAGGTAAGGGATAACCAGGCTTTGAATCAATTTAGCAGTTGCAGGGAGAGAAGGAGAAATGAATTCATGAGTCTTTTCAAATGTTTTAGTCAAAGACTTGGTGAGGGGCAGCTGAAAAATGACTCCGGGACCGAAGTATAAGAAACAGCAACACAGGGGTGTCTGAGTGGCTCTGTCAGTTAAGTGTCTGACTTTAGCTCAGGTCATGATCTCACGGTTCGTGGGTTGGAGACTTGTACCAGGTTCTGAGCTGACAGCTTCAGATTCTGTGTCTCCCTCTTTCTGCCCGTCTCCAGCTTACTCTCTCTCTCTCTCTCTCTCAAAAATAAGTAAACATTAAAAGTTTTAAATTAAAAAAAAAAAAAAAAGAAAGAAAGAGCAGGACAATCACAGGTTATTCTGTTTTAGTTAGGTTTGATGTATGATTATGATACAGTTCTAAAATATTATGTATCCTTCAACACACAGCTCAAATCCTACCTCCCTCTCAAGCTACCTACAGTTACCTCAGTCATTGGTGATTTCCCCCTTCTAGCCCACTTCCTTGAACTTCAAGCTCTTGTTCTCTCACAGGACAATGCATTGGGTTGTATCTGCACGTGTACAAGCTATGCTTTGTCTCCTCCCCTCGTGGAGGGTTTCCTGAGGGCTGGTTATACCTCTACTTAAGGTTGTGTTGTGGTTAAAACCTGGGCTCCTGAATTTGTATCCCAGGCAAATCTTTTCATAGATTTGTGTCCTTGGAAAAACTGGCCAAAGTCTGTTTTTTCATCTGTAAGTTGAAGCAACAACCACACCTACTTCATAGGGTAGGATTGTAAGGAACACGCGAGAAATGCATGTAAATCCAGCAACACCCAGCACAGGGCGCTGAAATAGTGGGCACTCAAGTAAACATTTCTTGAAAAAAATTGAATACATAAATCAATGAGTGAATGTCACCAAGGCACCTCAGAGATGGAATGTTATATGGGACAAGACTGGGGGTCACAAAGGCAGAGGATGGCATCAGGGATGGCCAGAGGTCACAGCTCTTAAATTCCCAGCCTTGGCTTCCTACCATGCAATGATTCTGCAGATTTTATTTGGTTTCCTTTGTTTTAAGTTTTACTATGTCCCAAAGTCATCTTGAGCCTTTTGGGGACTGCTTTGAGGAAGACCACCCCAGGGTTTTATAACACAGCTCTATTCTCTGTACTTTTCCTCTTCCAGCATTTGAGGGGAGACTTGCATCAATTTGGCTTTTTATGCATACTTCACCTTCTGCAGATAGCCAGTGGGGCATTATAAATCTAAAGTATATTTCATGCTTTATTGTCAAAGCCATGACTTGAATTTTTCCAAAGGCAATTTCTCATCGTTATAAGACATTAACATCCTTTCATTCATGAAACATTTTCACAACCTTTATTATTTGTAAGTTCAAAAGAAGACTGTTTTCTTCAGCAGACCCTAAGCATCTTGTACGAGTTTTGTTTAAGTAACCTTTGAAGATTCTTTATGTCTCTTCAACATGATCTCAAGTTCATAAATGAGATTATCTCAGGCAGAAGAAGGAATTGGAACTTAGAACAAGCTCAGGAGATTCTTACAACTTATTCAATAGCCTAAAAGATCCCTGGTGTCTGCAATGCGTTTTTGTAAAATACCTGAGAGCTTGCAGCGCAGAAAAGTCCAGGTGCACCCCACCTTTCCTTCCCTGTTTCTCAATTAAAACAACAGGCAACTGATAAGGAAATTTGCACAAAACCATGCACACAAAGTGCTCATTTCCTTTTGGTGTCATGCGACTAGGTATGACCAAGTGAATCAGCAAAGAGGGAGGGCTGTAATCCATCCATTCGGCAAAGGTTTTAAAGAGAAACTAAGCATGTCTTTTAATTCTCTTGGCCGAACATGACAAAAGCACATACTGTGATTTTCCTCTCAAATGTTGGACAAAGGAGGGATGCGGTTCCATCGTGTCTGGCGGGGCCCTCTGTTTGGCATCGTGGTAATTTACTGGGATCTTTGTCTCTACGTGCGGGACGCCTCATACCACCCTGGTTCCCACCAGAGTCAGTGGTCTGTTTCCTCTTTGTCTTCCTTCTGAACTACCACTGCACGACTTCCACCTCCCCAAATGTGCTGTCTTGCATTATTCAACTAAAAAGATGCTTTACCAGCACCAGCGCCCTCAGATGTGGTTCGTTCAAATAGCAATCTACCAGCAGCTGAACAGTAACTGGCATCCATCAGCCTCTGACGAGCGAGCAGGCTGAGAGAGACAAGACTGCTTCAGGCTTGAACAAACAACAATAAAACATGTGCAGATTCCAAAAGAACACACACCAAATCTAATAAAGACTTGGTGCCACAAGAGGCTGTGTTGTGGATGATGCTGGGGTTCTTTTGTTTTCCTCCTGGATCTTCTTGGATAGGTTTGTTTCTGAGAGCCATGGTCCCAAATCTACACTCCCCATGATAGTGAATAGACTCGCCTTTAATTGTGCTTGGATCTGGGTCGCTTAGAGCCACTAAGGGGCTTGTTTTAAAGTATTGATCAAATGAAGCCAAGGTTGTGAGCTCCAGCCGACAGCATTGTTAGCCGCAGTGTCCCCCAGCCACCCCACAAATGCCTGGGGTTGGCCACAGGGACATTGGGGTAAGGATTCTGGTGAAGTTTCCATGCTGCAGTGCCTGGAGAAGAGCCTTAAAATCCATGTTTCACTGGTGGTAGCTAAAAAACTTCATTAAAACTAAGTAGTAGTGGTACCTTCAGAGTATAGAATAACTGCATTACAGAGTGCAGAGAAGAGGGAGAATTTGAGGGCATGAAACAGGCTTCACCGAGAAGGGGATATTTGAGCTGGGCCTGGAGAAAGGCAAGATAGCATCCTTGCCCTGTGGAGACAGAAAACAGAGCATGAGGCCAAAGACTGAGGCATGAAATACTGTGGCACATTCAAGTTTTTCTAGAGGTATTCACATTTTTTTTTTTTTCTTTTTAATATAAAAGTGGAAGGGCGCCTGGGTGGCTCAGTCAGTTAAGTGTCTGACTTCGGCTCAGGTCATTATCTCATGGTTCATGAGTTCGAGCCCTGCCTCAGGCTCTGGGATGACAGCTCAGAACCTGGAACCTACTTCAGATTCTGTGTCCCCTTCTCTCTCTCTCTGCCCCTCCCCTGCTTGCACTCTGTCTGTCTCTCTGTCAAAAATAAATATTAAAAAAAATGTTTTTAAATAAATAAAATATAAAAGTGGAAACAACAAATCTCAAGCAATGCAGTAAAGAAAATTGTTCTGTTTCAGACAGTTTTTGGAGGCAAGGGGAGGTTTAGCTATTTGGGAATAAGAAGGGTGGGTTAGCCCTGAAAGTCTGGCCAAGCTCTTTCCAATTTCACATGTTTACTTTTTGGTTTCTGAACTCTCAGATACTCTCAAATACTATCTTTTTTTTTTTTTTAAGTTAATTTATTTATTTTGAGAGAGGGAGAGAGTGACAGCGAGAGCAGGGGAGGGGCAGAGAGAGAGGGAGTGAGAGAATCCCAGGCAGGTTCTGTGCTGTCAACGCAGAGCCCAACACGTGGGGCTCGATCTGATCTCACAAACCGGGAGATCAGGACCTGATCAAAATCAAAGAGTCAGAGTCGGATACTTAATGAACTGAGCCACCCAGATGCCCCTAATTCTAACTTTCTAAATGCATGGTTGTCATAGTGGAGTGGGGGCAGGAAGGAGGACATAGGAGAGAGCAAGCCCTGGGGTTCCACTGAGCTGTAAGGCACCTCTCCTTTGAAAGATTCTCTGATGCTGGGGGAGGGAGGCAGGAGCAGGCAGCCTGTTTTCTCTTCCCTAGCAATGAGCCTGCAGCAACTGTGGTGGTTCCTTCCCACAGCAGGCTGAGCGCTGCCCACATCAGCCCTCGCCCCTGATTTCCCACGCTGTGCAAGCCCAGCACACTGGGCTGTTCACTTAAATGTGCCCGAGGTCTCTGGAGGGAAGAGAAGGAGGCAAAGGGACATAAACCACAGTCCCGGGAACTGCACAAGGCCTGCCACTTGTGTCAGAATGTGCCTGAATTCTTATTCAGCAGGTATATTGAGTTAGAGGGGTATTGTGTGAGAAAGGGTTTCGGGAGTGGGTTTCTTGACCTTTTCAGTAGGAGGGAAGGAGGCAAAGAAGAGTGAAGGCTCCATATGGTCATCAGCAAATGTCAGTTTTTCATCTTGCTTGTCTGTGTGAATCTGGTTTCCTGTCCTTGACCCTAAATTACTTGATCCTGTCAGGAGGCAGCTGCTCCAGTAAAGCCCTGTGCTGCTCAGCAGACGCCCAGGGTGGGGGTGGGGGGCGGGGCCAGGAGGTGGCTGCCCTGACTCCAATTTAGGCTGTCGTGGGTGAGTGGTGGCAGCAAGAGGTCCTGTGAAAATCGTCTGGGCTGCCTCTGCTGGCTGGCCTCCAATAAGAAGTGCTCACAGGCCTGTTCTCAGGCGGCCTTGTTCCAGAGGGTCTAACTGGGAACACAAAATGCCCTGCCTTTCTTCTTCTTTTTCTTTTTTTCTTTCTTTTTTTTTTTTTTTTTTTTTTTTCACCAACCTCAAAGAGATCCTTTTATGGACAGACCCGTGCCTGCCTCTTTTTTAAAAATTCCTGTTGAGAAGCTGACCTCCCCTGACCTGGGTGAGGCAACAGGTGACCCCCTTGAAGAGTGGGTGGGTTGTCAATGCAGCTCTGTCTCTGGGGTCTCAGCTGAACTGCAGACAAATAAAGCTTTCAGCCTGAAAGGACACAGGCACTGCCTCGGGACATGCCCTTGAATTGGGGTGGTGCGGCAGGGCAGTGGGACTCTTGGCCTCACAAAGAAGTTGTGGCCGGTCCTACAGCTTCGGAAACTCACTAGGTTTTAGGCGATCACATTGGCGAACAGGAGAGCCGGATGTGTAACTACACTTTGGGAAAAGTTCCTTGGGTTTTTATCCAGACATACATGATGCATTTGGCTTAAAAACTTACCCCCTCAAGTACTTGTGTGGATAGTTGTGAAGAGATTCTGAGTTAGGAGGACTTTGAACGTCACTGGTTAGATATGAAATGATGGACTAAGTTAAAGGGATTTTTCCTAAAGACTGATGTCTGCGATTTTTCAAATCTCTAAGAAAGTATTAACTTGATGTTATTAATTTATTAAGCCACAATTAATCATTATAACATGAACTGAAATGCAGTTCAAAACTGGCTTCAGCTACCACTCAAATGTCCGCAACTTAATGTACAGATCTTCTTAGGAAAAGACGAACAGAGCAGGATCCATATAACTGAAAGGCAAATATTCAGTTATTTTTGGTACAAATGCATTTGATTCAAGTTTAAATAGCCTTTATTAGCCATGTATTTAGAACTCTACATTTATTTTATGTTTGGAGTGATAAAAAGGAGGGAAACTACAAAAAGGCAAGTGTTTTTTCTTTGTGTTATTGAGAGACTTGCTGCTTGGGTGGTTCAGTTGGTTGAACGGCTAACTCTTGGTTTCCGCTCAGGTCACGATTTCACAGTTCGTGGGTTCAAACCCTGAGTCAGGCTCTGTGCTGACAGTGTGGAATCTGCTTGGGATTTTCCCTCTCTCTCTCTCTCTCTCTACCCCTCCCCCATTCTCTCTCTCTCTCTCTCTTTCTCTCAAGGTACATAAATAATCTTAAAAAAAAAAAAAAAAGACTTGGAATAAAAGAATCACTCGTCCCTTTGGGGTATTTGTATTCTACTTTATTTTATTTTTTATTATAGTCTCATCATATATATATATTATATTGTTATAGCATATAAATCTGTAAATATATATAATATGTATTATATATATTTAGCATGCATTTAGCAGGCATTAGCATTAGCATTTAGCATTCATAGTGTCTTGCATTAAATTCATCGTTTCCAATTTGGTGTCATAAATCCAGGAGAAAACACAGCAACTATCACAAGTGATCTACAAGGTCTGGGGAGAAAACAGAAAAGGTGCTGCACAGAGTCCTCATAGACTGCAGAACTTAGGCATGTATTATTTCATGTGATCCATGACTAACATAGAAAGTACTGTGACTTTGGGACTTGGAGCAAACCCAGAGCCAGTCAGAACCAAGTCAAGCCTCAGTCATATGACTCCTCCCTCCTCTTGGGCTCTTTTACCCATTGGTAGGAAGTCTAAAGAAAATCATCGGCAACTCAAATAAAAACAACAGCAACAACAACAAAAAAACCCACAAAAAACAATTTACTGAGAGATCTCACAGTGTTTGCTTGCATCAGAAGAACTGAGCCCTGGTCTGAGTGGCTGGTTGGCTAACGTCGTTCACTAATGTATTTCTCAGTACCTGCATTTGTGAAATGAGGATACTTAAAACACAAGAATACTTAAAATACATATTCCACAGCTATGTCTCAGGATTAATATAATAAGGATATTCATTTACATAGAGATCATTCTTTACTGTTTACAAAATTCTTTTACACAGGAAAGAGCTCTGAAAGGAAGACTACAATTGCAAGTGATTGCTTTGCTTTTCCTAGAAACTCCATTTTCCCAACAGCAAAAAAGATAGTTCATATTTGTCTCAAATATTTAACAGGAGTTTAGAAATTTACTGATTGTCACTTGGATGGTCTTTTCTGAACTAAAGAGATGCTGATTCAGAAAAACATCTACTGGGGCGCTTGGGTGGCTCAGTCGGTTGAGCTGTTGAGTGTCAGACTCTTATTTTGGCTTATGTCTTGATCTCAGGGTTCATGGGTTCCGGAGTCAGGCTCTGCAGTGAAGGTACGGAGCCTGCTTGGGAATCTCTGTCTCTGCCCCTCCTACCTCCCCTGAGTGCACACACTCTGTCTCTCAAAATAAATAAATAAACTTAGAAAACATCTACTGAGCATCATTATCTGCTGAGTATTGTGTTAGAAGTAGAAAAGGTGAGCAAAACTGGACCCTTTCTCTCAAAGAACTTACAGTCTGGATGGGGAAACAGACTTGAAAAATAAAATAAGGTCTACTTTAACAAGTACTAGAAAAGAAAATGAAATAGAACCTTAAGTTTAGGGAAGCCAGGGGAAGCTGTTGAAGCTGTTCCAGGTAAGCAATGAAGACAGACAAGGGAGTAGAGATGGAGAGAAAAGGTTGGAGATTCAAAAATCTTTCCAAGGTAGATGAGACTGTCAGTATTTGAAAGAAGGGACTATTGTTTTGTTTTTGTATCCCCAGCATGAAGCACATACCTGGGACATAGAAGATGCTCAGTAACAATGGGAAATCCTAGCTTTACTTTGAGAGAGGCAATCTGGTAAGTTATATGCCTTTGAACAAAAATTTTCTTTATTTTATTATGGCTTAAATTCTAAGAATTAATATTTACCCTTGGTAGGTATGTGTGTGTATATGTGTGTGTGTGTGTGAAAGAGGGGGGTGGGTAGGGAGGAGGAGAGAAAGCCATCTAACCAACATCCACTAAGTAATTAGAAAGTTGAGAGGCATTCACATAATCTACTTAGAGATGGAAATCTCAAGAGAGTCAGGACTTGACTTTGCCCCATGCTGGTCTGTCCTACAGAAACCCAGAGACATCATTCTGGACTAATTCAACCTTGGAGAACCAAGAAGGAAACTTCATTCTGAAGCAAGGATAGGGGGTTACCAAAAAGAGAGGGAATACTGGAGGAAGTACAGACTCTGTGAGGACAGTGAGCCTAGGGTTGGGGGAACAAGGCAACCATTTGGAGAATTCAGCTCCAGGGAGGATATAAGGAACTTTACAAAAGGTTTAAAGCTTTCCTTTTAAACCATGGATACATGCAAATTTAATTTTGTCCCTCCTAAGCTGAAATTCTCTTTAGTAATCTCAGAGTTTCAGATCTTCTTCATCCCCTTGTTTCTTCTAGGGTATTTATTACTTATTACCAGTTGTTTTTTTTTAATGTTTTATTTGTTTTTTAACTATCTCCCACCCAGACTATAAGCTCTAAGAAAGAATGCCTTTTTACCATCATATTTCTAGACTCTAACTTAGGTGGTATTTGATAAATATTTATTGATAGTGGGGAATGGACTGCTACTCTCCTATTTTATTCTATTTTCTGTAACTGATATTTTCATTGCTCAAACATTTGTTGAGGGTGTATTTTCCATGTGGATTTAGGTCCTTGATGAGTACAGGAATAAAAAGATGAATGTGCATGCTTCCTGAATTAAATGAGGCCTTAAGAGGACAAACAGTAGCAGATACATAATAAGGCAATGCACAGAAGAAGAGGTCTCTACCTCTGTCAAAATGAGTCAAGGAAGGTTTTACCAAAAAAAAAGGGTATATTGGAACTGGACCTTGAAGGCAACTTAGGTGTCTGTGAGATGGACACAGAGAGGGAATCACACAACCACAACCTAGTGAGTTGTGTTTGGAACCTGATGGTTAAAGCATAAAATAAGCATGGAAGCTTGGTAGGAAGTGAGGTTGGACAGATGTGCAGGAGCTGGTAAATGAAGAATTTGCCTACCATCATAAAGACCTTGGGGTGTAACCCCAATTAATGAAGTACCTTTGAAGCAGTTAAGGCCTGTGGAGATACAGGATTAGCTCAACCAATTAGGAAGTCGTGGTAACAGCCCAAACAAGAAACTGTAAGGGCCCAAACTAAGGCAATGAATACACATAAAACAATATAACATATACTTAGGAATAAACACGCATATAATTTTGTAACTATTTTTGTCAGGGTTCAGTTGCAGAGAACAAATCCACTATGGCCAGTTAAAGCAGAAAGGTTTTTTTGTTTTATATTTTAAACAGAATATAAATGGTTTGTGGAATGTTTGGAAGGGTTAAAGATTTAGATTCTAGCTTGAACTTCCAGAAATAATTCTCATTGTCACAGCAGAATTAGGCTGCCAAGGGAATTGTTTCTCTTGCTCTGATTATAAATATCATGTGATGATTTTGGAATTTGCTAGAACAACCATGTTATCTGTTTAATGTACACCAGCAAAATGTATGCCTAGTGGACTGCTTCTCTTCCTTCTAAACTCAATTTTGAATCAAGCCTCACACAAGTGCATCTGAATCACCATCAGATCTAGCTTCAAGGGCTTCTGGGAAATGTCATTGTTTAGTTTTTAAGCCTTTTTAGTATGGGAAGAAACAGTAAAAGGAGATTGGAATAGATATTGAGCAAGCAAAGATCCACAATTATATTCACCACAGAGGACAATTAAATGCAGAGGGGAAGAGTACAGTTTAAAAGTGATTCTTTTGCTCAGTTTAGCTAACTGAGACACCGATAACTGAGCCAGAAATTAGAGGAATGAGAAAAGCAGCTTTCACAGTCAGTTTTGGACATGCTGAGTTTAAGATACCTTTAGGCCATGCAGGTGGAGATTCTCAGTGGGCAGTTGGATAGACTGGAAAATTACAAATTTGGAGGTCATTTTTTCATAAGCAGTAGATAGAATTAGGGAGTGAAAAAAGATCATGCAAACAGATCATCATAGTAAAAAGAAAAGGGAGTCAATGACTGTACCTAAATAAGATAAGAGACACTTAAGCAGGTTTACTAGCTGGGAAGATAGATCCAGCAGGGAAATAGTGAGGATGCAGGAGAACAGAGGGGACTCCATGAAGCAAAATTCT
Source organism: Panthera pardus (assembly GCF_024362965.1). Taxonomy (NCBI): domain Eukaryota; kingdom Metazoa; phylum Chordata; class Mammalia; order Carnivora; family Felidae; genus Panthera; species Panthera pardus. The sequence goes on from NW_026526732.1 coordinate 38,950,566, forward strand.
AGAAGAGATAGTGGGGTGGACAGAATAATCTGAAGATGTCCTGTCCTAATTTCTGGAACTTGTGAACAAGTTACCTTACATAGAAAAAGGGACTTTGCAGATGTGATTAAGAGTCTTGAGAGTAAGGAAATTATCTTTAATTATCTAGGTTGGCATGCTGTAATCACAAGCATCCCTATAAGACAGAGGCAAGAGACTCAGTGTGAATAGTGGGAGATTTGATGATGGAAACAAGAGATTGATGCTGTGAGAGAGGAGCCATAAACCGAGGGGGTGCAGTTGGTCTCTAGATGTTGAAATAGACAAGGAAATGGATTCTCCCCCAGAGCCTCCTGAAGGAACCAACCCTGCCGAAATCTGACTTTAGCCTGTGGAATTGATTTCAGACCTTTACTTCCAGAAATGTAAGAGAACAAATTTGTGTTGTTTTAGGGCCCTGAATTTATGGTGATTTCTTACAGCAGCAATAGAAAATGAATGCAGGCAGTAATAGCTGAATCAAAAAGCAAATGTAAGGATTGGCCCTAGGAAGGCAAGAGAAGAAATATCTTTTACAGAGAAAGAAGGAGAGAAAGTAAAGATAGGATGGGGTGAGGATACGTTTGCAGGTACATGGTGCATATGCACATGTATGTATTGTACATAGAGCAGGGCAGGGATGGAGGTAGGGAAAATGAGTTTCTTGAAGGAAAGTGGAATGATGTAGTATGGCCTCTCTTTTTTTTAATGAAATTATAATAAGACTACTTTCTGACAGAAAATAGCAGCATGGCAAGAATTAAGAGGAAAGTAATGAGGAATAGAAATACCAAGGGAAATTAGAGTAAGATGAGAGTATTTCCAAGCAGCATTTGGATGTTAATGTGAATGTGAATACTCTCATCCTTTATAGTTGAGCAATTTTCTTCATCAGTTTTCTGTAGTCGCAGAAGAGTCAAATTGCTGGATTGAGGCAAGATTTAGAATATGTAGGTAGAGGGTGGTAAAAAGTCTAGAAATTGGGGTACTGGTGAAAGTAGTTGAAGTGATTACAATGCAGTTTTGCCTAGGTAGACATTGAACAGTAGGGACCAAGTGAGGAAAAAAAAAAAATGTCATGGGAACTGAAGTTCCAGTAAATTAAGGGAGCATCTGGTATACCAGCAGTATGAGAGTGAAATAGGTGGATGTAAAGGAAGCTGTGAAATTTGACAGGAAAGCCCAAAATAAAGAGCAAGGAGATATTATGAAAGACATTGTTGGGGCTTACTTAACAGCCAAGGGATGAAATCACCATTGTCAAGCCAGTGGTTCTCAAACAAAAAAGAAGAATTTAGCATGAAGTTGGGGAACTTTAATTAAGGCAAAATAGGCATTTTATGAAATGGCTGAGGATGCTCATGAACCTCCCCTGCCTTTCCCCACCCCTGCCCCTTGCCCCAAATTCTTTCATTTTAGTGCCCAAAGGGAACTTCAGCTCAATATAGCCACGATTCCTATAGGTTCCAAAAGGCCAAATTCTATCATTGAGCTTCTGTGCCTGCTCCTCCCCCAATCCCATAGCCTTGTTCCTTCTCCTACACACAATTTTCAGAGTCAACCAGGTTTTTTTTTCTCCTTCATGACTTCCTTGATAGTTCTGACTTGAAGAAGTATGTTCTATATATGAACATCTAACACAACTTAGTTGTGTCTTCATCACAGATTGTCATTTGCTACTCCTTGATGGTTCTCTATCTATAAATCTTGTTTCACATTAGCAGTGTCAAAACATTATTCTCTTCAAGCCTTCTACATTATTAACTCCTTATTTTTTTTTATTCTTCATTTCAGAGAGAAGATAAAAGATATCAGTTGGAAAATTCCTCACATTTCTCCCTTCCTCCTCACAGTCCTCTTTCATGCCTTCTCATCAAGGAGGAGGAGGTGCCTCCCCAAGTGTCAGACAAATAGCCTCTTCTGGTGTCTGGTTCTCTTCAATTATTTCCTGAGCATCTGACTGTTCCAGCACTGGGCCAGGCACTAAGTAGAGAATTATGAACCATACAAATGCGATTCTTATCCTCAAAGAAGTGAGAATCTAGCAGAGAGCAGGCATTTGTAATCACAAATAGATGAGTATTAAGTCACACAGGAATTCTCTCCTCCAGCCTTCTTGGAAACTGCCACTGATTAACCCCTACTGTCTTCCTTATGTCTCCAAGTTTTCGTTTGCTACACCATCCCTAGAGTCAGCCTTTATATTTGCTATCTCATCTTAAAAGTAAGATGAAATTTCCTTTTTCCCATATTTCCCTCCAAATACAGTCCTACATTGTCCTCTATTCCACAGTAAAATTTCTAGAAAAAGTTGTTTATCATCACTATATTTTTCTCCTTACTTCCCCCTGCACTTTGGCTTCTGAAACACTTCCTTACCTCTAACCACCAGATCCCAGGAGCCTCTCTCACCAAAAGCAATGACTTTCACATCGGTGAACCCAATGCATACTTTTTAGTTCTTGTTTGTTCTCTTGGCAGCATTTAATGTTCCGTGTCAGTTTTTGTTTTTCCAAATCCTCTTTGTTTGCTCCAGACACTCCACAATCTCCTTGCTTCCTCACCTCTTTGGCTACTTTTATTTCTATTTCCTTTGCAGTTTCCTCTTCAGCTATTAGACCAGTAAGATTCAGTTCTCCCCTCTTTTTTTACTTAATATTGTCCACCTTGGCAATTTCTTCCATCCCTAAGCCTTAAAGTGGCATCTCCAGATGAATGTTCCACTTTGTACCCTGGCTCAAATCTCTTCTCTGAATTTCAGACTAGACATACCTAACAGAACTTGTACAATTTCCCTGGGAACATTTCTCAGAATCTTTGACCAGGTTAGTCCTTTACAGTGTGTTCCCATATCATGTATTTTTCTATCTACTTTGTTGTGATTTTATTATCTGTCTTGTCCCGGAATGTACTCTGTGAGGGCAGGAATCACAGAAGTGTATCTGTCTTATTCATCATTGTATTTGCAATGTCCAGCAAACTGGTTTGTATTTACTATTTATTGGAAGTCTGAATTGATAAATATAACGATTTTAATATGGGGCGCCTGGGTGGCTCAGTTGGTTAAGTGTCTGACTTTGGCTCAGGTCATGACCTCATAGTTTATGAGTTCAAGCCCTGAACTGAGCTCTGTGCTGACAGCTCAGAGCCTAGAGCCTGCTTCAGACTCTGTGTCTGTGTCTCCCTCTGTGTCTCCCTCTCTCTCTGTCCCTCCCCCACTCACACTCTTTTTCTGTCTCTCTCGCTCTCAAAAATAAATAAACATTAAAAAATTAATTTAAGCTATTGTAGTTCTTATTTGTCTAAAAGGGCACAAAAAGTAGTGTGCCTTTCATCTCTTGCAATGTGATAGTCCTTTGATGACAAATACTTTGGGGAAAACAAGAAAAACAAATTACTAGAAAAGTGAAGCCAGCAATAACAAAAAAGACATACAAAATGTGAGTCCCAATTTTTCATTACTACATTCCACAGACTTGATATTACTCTGTGGGATACTATAAAGTTTTCTAAGTGCTTACTCTACGTTTCTATAATTTTCCTGGCGCTGAATGGTGACAAATAGTTCATAGACCAGCACCAGACAACAGAACATACTTTGAATGACACTGGACCCGATGACAATCATACTTCTCTATTTTTTTTGCATTTTTCTCTGGCCATTTTATTTGCCCAAGAACGTTAGAGAAAACTCCTTTTTATTGATGCAAAGCAAGAAAGGAGCTGATTCTCTAATTGTCACAGTCGTTAATGAATTGAGCTTTCTCATAGCTCATCCCTGAGGGGTACAGATGTCACAGATGGTGTTCTGAGGTGGCACGGGGAGTATCAGTGAGCACGCGCCCAAACAGAGACTTGCCGGGGCCTTTTGCTCGGAGACTATTACATGGTCTTCAATAGCGGGATCACAGAATCTGTGCTCACTATTGTACAGCTTTCTCCTGGCACTATGTGCTTGAAACCCAGTCTTTCTGAAAATACTGCATCCTTTCATTGTTTATCAGTACTGTCTCCAGAATCCGTCAAGGACTACAGTTTTGACAGCCTTAAGAAAATTTTTGCAGTTTCTACTGAAGTCCATGAACTGCAACTTCTCACAGAATGCCAACTGTTTTTGTTGTTGTTGTTGTTGTTGTTATTGTTTTTTCCTAGGGCCAAATATCCATGGACACTAAAAGTTCAGCATGATGGTATCTACTGTGTTCCCACTTATTTTTTAACGGTAAAACTATGGGGAAGTTTCAACCTCTTCCCCTGGTCAACTTTGGAGTATTTCTCTGTTTAGCATCGGAAGATCTAAAAAAAGCACAGCTGCACACTGGAAACTCAGCTTATCTCCTGAACAGAAAGCTTGTTAGCGTTGCCAGATTTAACAAGTATAAATACAGGACACCCCGTTAAATTTGCATTTCAGATAAACAACAAAAGACCTTTTAGTATGGACATGGGACTGAGACACACTTAGACTAAAAATTTATTCTATGTTTATCTGAAATGTAAATTTAACTGAGTGTCCTGTATTTTATCTGGCAACCCTGTCTCGTGTAAATTATTTTATTTACGTGGGCCCTTTTTCCTGTGTTATTGCTGTGGGTTTTTCTGTTTTGTCTTGTTTTTGCTTTTGGACTCTTTTCTTCACTATTGGAACACACTTTTTAAAAGGCTCTTGGCAATCCCCCGGCTCATTATCAATGACATGATTAGCATCACCATAGCTTGAAATTATGTTAAAACAGGATTAGAGCCACTGACAGATTGTAAAGACAAGAGGCTCCCAAGGAAGTTAGGATCAAATTATGATCAAGAAAGGAAAGGAAGGAAATGCCAAACTTAGCTTGTAGATAATGCTTAGCATAGTGAATGCTCTGTAATGGAGTCAGACACAGAATACCCCTGGGAGGCTGATGGGTACTCAGCCTTGCATTTCACAGATGGAGAAACTTGAACACAAAGGGAGTTAGTGACTTCTCGAGGGGGGCAGGAAGCAGCTGTGTAAAGGAATGGGGGTAGACAAGAGAAAGAAAATCTTCGGAAACCCAGTCTTACCTGGCAGAGCATGGAGAAGGCAGAGAGCACTGACAGGTGGATATTTGATTAAAATATTTTTCCTCTAGACAACTGGCAAAGTTTTATCTCTAAGGTCTCTCTCCCTGTACAGGCACAAATCACGAAACCACCACATTCTAAAATTCAGAAGGGACATTAGAGAACATTTACCTCAATTCCTTCATTATATTCATAAAGGAATTGAAGCTAAGAGGTTGAGTGACTTTACCAAGTTGTATAACTTGTAAGAGTGCACGTGGGTCTAGTCCTAAGGACTTCTACATCTCAATGTTTTTATCCAGCTGCTTTTTAATTCATAATTGATCCATATGCTATAGAAAAAAAGCCAGGCAAGTTTTCTCAACCAATGAAAGTGACCCCAATGAATTGGAGAAAAAAGGTCTAAAAATGTTATCCTCTTTTCAGTAACTTTAGGAGCTGTCATTTAAGAATGGAGTCCAACCTTCTCGTTAAAAGATAAATTATAAAAAGGATATAATCATGACACATACAGATATAACACAAACGCATGTCAAAGATTTTGACCTAGGCTGCTGAGAAAGCTTTGAATTCTGCTAATCTTCATAGTGCTTTGTCTATAAAATTCTACTTAATTGCTTGACTTTTGCTGAGATTTTTATGATCACAATACTGATAATTGTCCTATTTAGGAAGCCTGTAATGTACTTACAGAAATTTAAAAAAATGTATGCTCCAAAGGTAACAAATGAGGTTTTTTTTAAAAAAGTGTATATTTATAAACATATTGATTTTATTACACTTTTGTATATCTATTCATTGCAATTCTTCTTCTTCTTCTTCTTCTTCTTCTTCTTCTTCTTCTTCTTTAGTATTCAAATGTTTCCATCTTTGGCTGGTAGGATTTCCTTTAAATTGGCTCTTAAGTTCCTTTGATACAATTCCAGTAGTCTTAGAAAGCTTTCATGCTTTTTGATATGACATGTTCCAGTTTCATCTGATACAGCCTACCCCACACCTGGAATGAGCCCTAGTTTCTTAAGAGGGAAATAATATGTAGATGACATAATCTATGTGCCAAGGGAGCACATATTCCAAATAACAGTATTGGAGAACCAATCCCTTATTATAATAACTGGGAACAAATGGGAAAGAATCAAACATTTATATTGCTTTCCATAAACAAGTTGTACCTCAGAGTAACCAACTAAAGGAACATTCTTTTTTATAGACTTTCAACTAATAAATGCAGAAAGAATGGTAGAACTAGAATACTACCATTTTGCAACCCTTAATGAAATAATGGACCTAGACAATTATAATCTATTGCTGCTAAAATTATTAAGAAGAAAGTTGATGAGCAATTTATTATAGATGGATTAGGCTAATAATATCAATTATTGATCAATTGATCAATTATAACATTATAGCCAAGAGAGAAGCAACCAAAAAAGTATACACCTGAGGACCACCTGTAGAATGTCTTTGCCAAAATACAAAAATGAAAACAAAACAGTGAAACCTAATAAAGCCTCTAGATCTAACTGTCAGTTTGCTAATATGCTGGAGACAAAGGAATATGTCAAATGACATGACAGAGGTACAATTCTACAACCTGGTTTCTTTAATCAAAACTTTAAAGAATTAGAAAAGGAGAGTGGGGGAACTTATAAACTAAGAGAAATTTATGAGACATATCAACCAAATGAGTCTATGGACATTTTTGATTCCTGATTTGAACTAACCAGCTTTACAAAATATTATAAGATAATCAGAGAAGTGTGAATACTTTTGATGATATTAAAAATTATGGATTTGGTTATATTTTTTAAAGTGAAAGAGTAGACTGGAACAAGGTTGAACATGTGCTGATAATTGTTGATGGTGGAGGGTGGGTTCAAGGGTGTCACTGTCTGCATTTTGTAATCTTCCAATTTAGTATGTGCTTGAAATTTTCCACAGCGAAATATTAAGAGAATGTAAAATGTATGTCCTCTTTCACTTATCAATTGTACTTCAAGGAATTTATCCTGGAGAAACAGCTGCATTTGTGCTAAACAACATGTATTTGTGAATATTCATTGTAGCAGTGCTGCAATATCAAAAAACTAGAGCGTCTAGATGTCTATCATTAAGGAACTCCTTATATAAATTAAGGCATCTCCATACATCAGAGTACCATGCAGTCATAAAAAAAAAAAAAAAAAAAGTGAGGCACTTTAGATGTAACATTAGTAGTAATCTCCAAGACATGATATTAGGTTTAAAAAGCAAGGAAAAAAAACCAATTCATTTACTGATACACCATTGACTCTGGACATAAATAAGGGGGCATAATAGTCCCAGGTACCATTAGAAAACATTTTGTTGTCATGAGGAAACCTGGTGAGAGATCTAAGCTAATACAAGGGCAGAACTGAGATAATGTCAAAGAAATGGAGCTACTTTATTTTTTAAATCAGCTAGGTTTGGGTTTTCTGTATTTACAACCCTAAATAGCCTAATGGATGCATCATTGAACGGACTGGCTCTACATCACCCTAAGATCACAGGAAGGAAAGAGGACTGGGATGTGGCAGACAGAGATCACCTCTTCCAAGAAGTGACAAGTCAATGAGAGATATTAAAACTATATCATTGATAGGAGACCACACTTTAGAGAACTGCATTTTCTAAAACTCCTTTAAAAAGTTGCTAGCAATGGGGCTCCTGGGAGACTCAGTTGGCTAGGTGTCTGACTCTTGATTTCAGCTCAGGTCATGATCTCACTATCGTGAGATTGAGCCCCTCACTGAGGCACAGGTCAGGTTCTGTGCTGAGTGTAGAGCCTGCTTAAGATTCTCTTTCTCTCCCTCTGCCCCCTCCCCCACTCATGAACTCCCTCTCTCCCTCTTCCCCTCTCCCGGACTCATGCACTCTCTCTCTGTCTCACTTACAAAAGAAAGAAAGAAAGAAAGAAAGAAAGAAAGAAAGAAAGAAAGAAAGAAAGAAAAAAAAAAAGTTGCTAGCAAAACCCCTGAAATAAATCTACTATATTCAGATGAGATATCTAAGATTTCGCCTTGATTTTTTGCTCTAAAATATTCTTATTCGTTCAAATGCCCGGGAATGCATTCTGACATCTATAATATATAGTGCGTTGGTCGGACTTATAAACTGTTTTCTGAAACATGAAATAAGTGAAGCCTTTCCTGTCTGATTTTTGTTCTAAACACTAATCCAACCTGGGTGTGTGTTCATAATTTACAAACCACAAAGAATTCTGGGCCAGGTTTCAGGTGAAACTTCTTTTTTCCCCATGATTTCAAGCTGGGCAAAAATCAAAGTTCCAAGTCCATTAAAAGTAAAAGTTATTAAGGTCAACTGACAGGAATTCAGATATAAGATTTTCCAGCTCCATAATAAGCACCAGGCTACACAGAAAAAGTTCTGTTATTCAGATCATTCCAGTGAGTAGCCATGATCCTCCACAGACAAAAGGGCTTTGCTTAGTTTGTGTTTGTAAGTTAAATGTGAAAGTAACAAATTAAAACAGGTAACTCATCCAAAACTAAGAAAGTTTAGAGCAAAAGGATCTCGAGATCAAATTATCAAAGCAGCCTTTAAGGTGCTCTTTTCAGGTGGTATAAACACAGTCACTATTTATGGGTTTGTAGACTTCTTCTTTGGGCTATTAAGAAGTAAAAATGGCCAAATCTCTTATTTGGCTTATTGGTTCCTTCCTGCTCTCAAGGGTAATAAGGGATTCTCAAATAATAATTTTACCAAGAGTTCACCTAGGTCTTTAAAGCCCTTGAGTCGAAATTACTCTTTCATCAATCACATTCACAGTCATACAGGACCCAGTTCCATGCTGATCTGCAGAAAAGAGAGATGAACACATTGATCTCTCTACAGAAGGTGCTGAGCAGAGGTTCTAAGGGAGACTGCATCACAGTGAGGTGCTCAGGTTCCTAACCCGGGAGAGAGTCACTCCTGCTCCAAAAGAGTGAGTTGTCCCGGGAAACAGGCACTTTCCCAGGTCAAATAGCCAACATATATGAGTGATGTACATCTACATACACGGCAACTGTCTAAAGAAATAAAATAGTGGGGCGCCTGGGTAGCTCAGTCGGTTAAGAGTCCAACTTTGGCTCAGGTCATGGTATCACAGTTTATGAGTTTGAGCCCCGTGTTGGGCTCTGTGCTGACAGCTCAGAGCCTGGGGCCTGTTCAGAATCTGTGACTCCCTCTCTCTCTGTCCCCTCCCTGCTCATGCTCTGTCTCTGTCTCTAAAAAAAATAAATAAAAGTTAAAAAAAATTTTTTTTAAAGAAAAGAAATAAAATAGTGTAGCCAGGAGCACATTTCTGTTAAGTCTGTGGCATTCAAAATTTACAGTCCATAAGAAACCTCTGAAAGCCTAGTTAAAAATGCTGACTCGTGTGTTAGCACCTCCAGAGTCTGATTCAGGTCTAAGGTGAGGCCCATAACACCACACTTTTAATAGTTTCTCAGGTGATTCTGATACCAGTGAGTTGGGTCTCTTTCTTTGAGAAACACTACTTTAGATGGGGTAGCTCTAGCCCCAGCTGAATTCTGGAATAGGAAATGCTGTGCCACTTGGCATTATCCTCTCTGAATTCCAATGCTCTTGGTACCCCTATCTATGAGTTTAGTGTCCTAAGAATAGAGATGGACAAACCTGTGTTTATGGCCTGACTCAGCTTGCACCAGCTGTGTGATGCACCTTAAACTACTTAACATTCACCTGTCCATTTATTCACCCAACAAATATGAATGAAGGTCCTGGGCATAAAATTTTGAACAAACCCTTATACAGTTTGCCATAAGTGGAGAGCCAAACAAACATATAAACAATGAAACAAATAATAAGTAAATTTCAGAGATTAGTGAGCAAGACTTCAAGGAAAAATAAAACAGGATCATCAGATGAAGAATGAGCCAGGGGGCAGGGAGGGGCAGGCTACTTTACTGGATGGACAAATGAGTCCACTTAGGTGGGGTTGAGTAGAGACCAAGTGATGTGGAGAAGCCGGCCATGCAAAGATGTGGGGGAAGGACAACAAGACAGCAAGCCCCAAAATAAGCTTGGACAGCCAAGAGACAGGCAGACAGGAAAAGGACTGGCAAAGGGGAGGGTGGAAAGAGAAAAGTCAGGTCAGAGAGAAGGATGAACCAGATTACCCAGGGCCTTGGAACCAGGGTAAAGTGCTTAGATTTTTTTCCGGTTAGGATGGAGAGCTATTTGAACATTTTAAGCAAAACACAGTCTCCCTTTGTGAAGTGGGTAGGGTAACTACTTCAGAGGGGTGAATTCAGAGTGCTTGGTTCTTAGTAAGGGTTCAATAAATGGCAGGTCACTATTTCTTTTCCTGGATGAGAAAAATGCTGTCCACTCCATCATTCTTTGCTCATCAGAGCCATATTCCCCACACAGGACATTTTACCTGTCCTGAATGTCAGGGTTAACCAAAGAGTCTGAGAAAGCTACTTCTACAGCTATGTGTGGGATAGGAAGCTCCTGGTGAATGTGTGCGTGGTAAAAATAGCTTCCCAGAGGATTCACAATGTCCCTGTTCTCAGAGTGGAAGGGACTACAAGAATCATTAGTTTTCAACAGGAAAAAAAAAAAGTTTAAGGGTCAAAACAACTCCAAAGAGGAAAATGTGAGTTGAGTAAATATCTTGGGTAAGGTGACAGCTCATATGCTCCTCCTGACCCTCAAGAGATCTAATTAATCCCACAAATGGGTTAGGCAACAGCAGCATGATTTCCCTAATCTCCCACCCTGAACCAAATTAATAATGTCATGGTTTTATCTTCTATGAAAACACATGACTACTTCTAATATTATGTTGTTATTTCAAATATGATTTAGTCCAGAAGAATCATTTCTGGTTCAAGTAGTCTATCCTTGGCCAACAAATATTTTTTGAGGGACTACCACCAGCCAGGCATTACATTTATTCAGTACAGTGGTTTTAAACTTTAAAAAAAAATTTTTTTTAAGGCAGAGACAACATTTTTCAAACAAAATCCATCAAGGCAATCCAACATGGACTGAAGGACCAAAATGGAGCCCCTTTGGTGAAAGCAATGATGGGTTCTAGGCCTGAGATGAACCTCTCAGATTGGCCATTATTTTGCAAGGGGATCCCTGAAGTACTGGAGAAAGTTGAGAACATTTGCAAACTGTACCCTAGGTGAAAAGATTCAATAGTCCTCAGACACCAATACAAAATAGATTTTAAAAAAAAGAAAAATATTTGGGGATAATGGCCTAATTATTAATTCCTCACTCTTTTGTCTACAAAATACACTTTGGGGATTATGAATCACATTTCAAACCTTTTCTAGTTTTAACACTTACTGTGCCTTCTTAATCAAAGTTCCTACAATCTTCCGCTCACACAGCTGTACAGAACCTTCTACCTGCAAAAAGCCCCATCCCCTGTCAGTTAGTCATCCCTGGTGCATCCCACCAATAACATCTAGAACATAAAGGACCAAAAGTCCCACAAGGTACAAAGTGCAAGGCTCCTTCACAAACGTGCATGAGAAGTAGTCAACCAGCCCCTGTCCTACCTCCAAAGTTAAAGGGTTTGAGGTTGGACTGACTTAAGCACATTAAAAGATAGACTGAGGCATATTAAACATTTTAAGAATTTATTTAAGCAAAAATAATTTCAAGGGGCACCTGGGTGGCTCAGCCGGTTGAGCATCCGACTTTGGCTCAGGTCATGATCTCACAGCTCTTGAGTTCGAGCCCTGCATCGGGCTCCGTGCTGACAGCTCAGAGCTTGGAGCCTGCTTCTGATTCTGTGTCTCCCTCTCTCTCTGCCCCTCCCCCACTCATGCTCGCTCTCTCTCTCTCTCTCTCTCTCTCTCTGTCTCAGAAATAAATAAACATTAAAAAAAATTTAAAAAAAAATAATTTCGGATCAGGTAGTACCAAACTGGAAGTATTTAGAAGCACTCCAACAACAGGAGCTAGGGGAGATACTTTTATAAAGAAGATAAAGGAAAGCAAGGAAATGATTTGACTGGCTATAGGTTAAGTGTTCACCTTTCTTGAAAAAGCCCAGGTGGCCATTTGTGAGTGGTTGCCCTTATGTTTCGAATTCCTAACCTTGGGCTTGGGTTTTGGTTCGCTTACATAGGCTGCTAAAGAATTAGAACCACTTCACTCTAAAGGCCTTCTTGTGTAATTAATTTAAAAAGTAGCAGTATGGAGAGATGGAGATTGCTGTGATGTGAAAAAGTCCTTGCTCTCGCACTTAGGACCTGATGCAGGTAACTTAATTTCTCCATGTTAGCTGTTTCCCATTCCATAAAAGAGGATTGGTAAAATAGTACCTTTCTTTATTTTTTTTTTTTAATGTGTGTTTATTTTGAAAGAGAAAGATGGTGAGCAGGGGAGAGGCAGAGAGAGAGGGAGAGAAAGAATCTCAAGCAAGCCCTACGCTGTCAGCATGGAGCCTGACATGGGGCTTGATGTGGGGCTGGAACCCACGAACAGTGAGATCCTGACCTGAGCCCGAAACCAAGAGTTGGAGGCCTAACCCACTGAGCCACCCATGTACCCTGATAAAATAGTACCTTTCTTACCCAAGAATGGTATGCAGTGTGTGTGTACTCAGTAAATGTCAGTTCCTCCTTTTCACTCTTTGCTATCGTGTAGCACAGCACTGCCCTTCTAGGAGCCTGACAGGATGGAAGAGAGACAGGGGAGGGCTGTGCTGCTATTTGTAAACTACATTTACCCACTTTTTTCCCATGCATGCCCCTGCTGTTGAGCAAAAGAAATACAAATTCATTTCAAGTCTTTACAAAATTCACAAAATTCAAGGTAGCCTTTTTAAAAAAGAAGAAAAAGAATTTATTTAAAAAATAAAATTCATCTCCACTCATGTAAATGGACATACAATAGGTTGATATTAAGAGGTCCTGGGGCGCCTGGGTGGCGCAGTCCGTTAAGCGTCCGACTTCAGCCAGGTCACGATCTCGCGGTCCGTGAGTTCGAGCCCCGCGTCAGGCTCTGGGCTGATGGCTCGGAGCCTGGAGCCTGTTTCCGATTCTGTGTCTCCCTCTCTCTCTGCCCCTCCCCCGTTCATGCTCTGTCTCTCTCTGTCCCAAAAATAAATAAAAAATGTTGAAAAAAAAAAAAAAAGAAAAAAAAAAAAAAAAAAAAAGAGGTCCTTTGACTTCCAAAGAGTGGGAACAGCTTCGGGACTCACAAGGCTGGAAGAATAGGGCTGTGGCAATGCTCTGGCCCTCACTTTAATCCTGTAGACTTCTAGCTGCCTCTTGTCCTGCCTCATTATTGGTTATCAGTGGGTGTTAAAGACGATAGCTTTGCTTTTCTTCACTTGCCTGTGGTGTTTCCTGGCTTCCAGACCCTTCCCCTTCTCTGTCCTAGCCCCCTCAAGGGTGTCGCCCCAGTAAAGGGCACATTTCAGGAGTGGAGCAGGTGGGCCGCTGAGTCCCAAGCTCTGTGGTGGCACCACCCCCCCTCCCCGCCCCGCAGCAGGAGACGGCCCCTGTGGCTGCGTCTGGTTGCTAATGAGCTTTCTGGAGGCGCCTTCTCCTCAGCGACATTTGTTGTTACAGGCGCCCTTGTAGACTTAACGCTTGTTTTCCTTGCCTCGGAAGTTTTTCCTCTCTGGGCCTGGCTGTCTCCTTTTCTTTTGAGACTGTGTGGGAGCTAAATTTAAACTTGATTAACAACATTTAGTCCAAGGAGGGTCAGGATTCTATTTTCATGTTAAATGCTGTTCTTTCTGGTTCTGTTTTGTTTTGTTTTAAGACACAATAGGCCCTCACAATGAGAGCCCTCCTCATTTTGTTGCTATGGTGTGAGAAACCAAAAGTGTCTGGTTGTTCCATTCTGATCAGAGATGGAGAAGGGAACTAATACCCCTTTTGTGAGACTATAGTCTACTATTGACAGATACATTTTGATAAACCTCACAAATAGTAACAGAATAACATTTTGACTCTTTACTTCTGAATTACTTCCACTTAACATCTGGGACCCCGCTGGAAGTCAATTACTCAGGGAGACTCCCTGACCCCAGCTATAGCAGGTCCACTACTGGGAATCTCCTTTTGCACCCAGGAATGTTTCCTTTCTAGCATTTTCTAAGGCCTGATTAAACCCTTATTCATCATCTGCCTTGTCTACTAGACTATAAACTCGATGAGAGGAGGCTCAACTTCTCTGGTTCCCTCCCAAAGGGCCTGAATATAAACATGGACAATGGCCACACCACATATGACAGTAGCACTCTGACCCTCCATCCCTGTAGCAACCAGTTCAGGAAGACAAACTACAGCCTTTTGATCTAAATGGGCAGTAGAATGGTCAGGGCTAGGTCAACGACTGCCAGCTTCTCTAATTATGTCCCCACTTCCAACTCAGAACCAACCAGAGAAAGTAAAACATGCTGCCCAAACCTATCACACTGGGCAGCCCACTCCTAGTTAGCACATCTCCAGCTCCCCATACCAATAGCCTTTAATCAGAACATACCTGAAGCCTTCCTCGTTTTCCACTGTGACCGTTTCCTACTTCCCTGCTTGCCTTGGAGTCTCTGGTGCTAAGTGTTAAATGCTATAGTAAATTTGAAGCAAATGGCCTTTGTCCTCATTTGGATCATCTTTGTTTATTTTTACACCTTATTGTCCCTTGTACTGGGGATAGTGTCTAGCACATAGCAGGCACTCAGGAAAGATTAATTGAATGATTGAATAAATGAATGAATGATTACACATCAGTTCATTGCTAGATTATAGTTAGATCTTCCTGAAGAGGAAATTCAGGAGCCAAGAGGACCTGGGTTTTTATCTCAGGTCTTTCAGTATCTTACTTGTGGCTTTTGAAAAGTCACTCAGTGTGTTTTGGTACCATTTTTCTCAAGCTGTAAACCAGCAAGCTTGGACTAGATGATTCCTATGTTTCAAGTATCTCTGGATCCCCTTATTTCGAAGATCCTTCATAAAACCTCTGTCTACGGCCATGAGCTCAGGACATATGCTTAAATTTCCCCACATTATGCTTATGGAGGAAATATATACTCAGTTCTTTCTCTGATAACCCACTTCTGCTAAATAATGGAAGGAAAGCACAGCTTTAAAAAAAAAATGAGTTTATTCCTCCTGAAATTGTGCCTTGGTGAAGTCAGGATGTGTGCCAGGAAATAAAAGGTTATTTTTATTGTATTTTCTTTGTTTGCTAAAGATTCTGGGGAGAGGATCATACTCTAATGCTGGAAGGACACGCTGTTAAACTCTGCACCTCTGCTTTCCTTTAAGTCACTCTGCCTGATAGGATGCTCCCTCCCCTACTCCAATGATGCAAATCTTCCACCCTTAAGTACTTCCTCAGTCTATATTCTACCTGAACTCTTCCCCAGTTATTCTTGTTCCTGATAATCCTCTTTCTAAACTCTTGTAAAATATCACTTGAAGTTCACATACAGTCTTTCTGATTGGATTATAAATGGCTTGAGGGATGGAATTTCATCTTCTGATCCTTCCACAGTTGACCCAATGCCTTGATGAAGAGTAAAAGTAAAGTATTGGATGAGCAAATACTCTGTGCCAGTTGTTTTCATTTCTGTTATGTCTTTGAATTTCTGCTACAATTTTCGGGTAATGGTTATGACTCCATTTAATAGGACAGAATGAATTTCAAAGTGGTAAGTTCTCCAAGGTCACAGGGGCACCAATGCTAAATTTCAAGGTAGGTTTCCTGACTCACGGTCCAGTTCTCTTTTGATATCACTACAAGGTCCACCTAGTGTGTTATAATTGTTAAATCAGTTCTTGGGTGCTCACTGACAAATCTGACTCAGAGATCTAAAAAGGTAGCAAATAGGGGTGCCTGGGTGGCTCAGTCGGTTAAGCAGCCGACTTCGGCTCAGGTCATGATCTCGCGGTCCGTGGGTTCGGGCCCCACGTCAGGCTCTGTGCTGACAGCTCAGAGCCTGGAGCCTGTTTCGGATTCTGTGTCTTCCTCTCTCTCTGACCCTCCCCCATTCATGCTCTGTCTCTCTCTGTCTCAAAAATAAATAAACGTTAAAAAAAATAAAATAAAAAGGTAGCAAATACTGATTGGACAACAAGTTCCAAAGTTTCAAGTTACATTTTCAAATCCAACTGAAATTTTCAATTAGTC
The DNA here is from genome assembly GCF_024362965.1 of Panthera pardus. NCBI lineage: Eukaryota > Metazoa > Chordata > Mammalia > Carnivora > Felidae > Panthera > Panthera pardus. The sequence continues at coordinate 38,966,790 of NW_026526732.1, forward strand.
ACAGCATTTTTTTTTTAAAGTTTATTTATTTTGAGAGAGGAGAGAGAGGAGAGAGAGAGAGAGAGAGAGAGCAAACAGGGGAGGGCCAGAGAATCTCAAGCAGGTCTAGTGCTGTGAGTGTGAGTCCTGACACAGGGTGTGAACCCATGAACCATAAGATCATGACCAGAGCTGAACCTGAGTCAGATGCTCAACAGACTGAGCCACCCAACTGCCACAATCACAACATGTTTTTGAAAAAATTTCCTAGAGCTTTTGAATTCAAAGGCTAGTGGCCATTTACATAGTAGCAGTAGTCTTTGTCATTATATACTGAGTAATTTCAATATTTTGAAATTTTTAATGCTATAAAGCCAAAAATTAAAAACTCAAATTGGTGAATCAGAAGCAATTTCACTGCAGTGGAATTTCAGTTCAAAAATTAATCTATTAGATACTAGAAGACATTGCCACCTGTTAATGTTTTTCCTCTCTTTTCATTTCTTTAACAGAGATGTGAATATAAACTAGAAGAAAATCTAAGAGAACAGATCAAAGGTAGCATACAGTTCAGCATGGTAATTATTGTTGAAAGTATATTTACAATGCTGGGGTGTAGAATTGGAATAATGTATTTACTATATAAATATATATATACACATACATATATATATGTGTGTGTGTATATATATATTTGCTTTTTCCCCCTTCTTCTTAACTATTATGGATTGATTTATACTCCTCTCAAATTCATATGCTGGGGTCTGAACTCCCAATACCTCAGAATGTGACTATATTTGGAGAAAGGACTTTTAAGAGATAATTAAGTTAAAAGGAGTCCGTTATGGTGGGTCCTAATCCAATCTGACTGGTGCCCTTAGAAGAAAAGATTAGGACACACAGAGACACATCAAGGATGGGCAGAGAGAAAAGACACAGCAAGAAGGAAATCATCTGCAAACCAAGAAGAGAGACTTCAGAAGAAATCAAACCTACTATCACCTTGACCTTGGATTTCTAGCCTCCAGAACCATGAGAAATAAATTTCTGTTGCTTAAGCCACCCAGTGTGTAGGTTTTGTTATGGCAGCCCTAGCAATATACAAACAATATTACATTGAATAATTTTTTATATACAACTTTCCTTATGTGTGTGTGATGGTTTATGAAGTTTTAATTATTCTCAGATGTGGAAATGCTGGATTAAAGGATATATGCTTATTTTATTTTGACAAATACTGCCAAATTATCTTCCATACGATTGCACTAATTTTTATTTTTCCCATTTGTGTAGCAAAAGGATAATTTTTCTGCACCCCCTCTCCATGCAATTTTCATCTTTTCCAGTCTGGTAGGTAGAAAATAGTGTCTTGTTTCTATTTTAACATGCATCTCTTTATTTACAAGAGAAGTTAAGTTTATTTGTATGTGTTTCTTGTTTATTTATTTATTTATTTTTCTGTGAACTGCCTATTCATGTCCTTTGCTCAGTTTTTGGAGTGTTGTCTTTTTGCTGCTGACTTATAAAAGGTCTGTGTATGTTAAGAAAATTAGCTCCCTGCCTGTCATATGCATCTTAAATATTTTCCACTCTTTCTTATGCTTCAAATTTGTATTTCTCATTCTCTTTATGTCTTACAGGCCTTTAATGTTTTATCCAATCAAATTTATCTTTTTTTTTTCCATTTGGATTCTTGGTTTTATGGTTCTTTAGAGAATCTTTCTCCATTTCATAATTATTTTTAAAAATCTAATGCCTTTATGCTTTTATGGTTTTAGAGGTTTACAGTTAAGTATTTGCAGTATCTGGAAAACCATGGGCACTTTACAAAAACCTATAAAATTATCCTTTCTCATCACAAGGGAATTACAACAAAACAAGTAATAGAGAGTTAAAAATTCGGAAGCAAGCACTGGCTCTGACATTACTTCTAGTTCTAGCCTTCAGTCTGTTGTTTTATCTGCAAAATGTGATGTCGTAGGCTGAGTGGTGCCCAGCCTCCCAATCCATACATTGAAGCCCTAATCCCCAATATGACTCTATTTGGAGATAGGATTTTTTAGGAGGTAATTAAAGATCTTTTAGGAGGTAATTAAGCTTAATTAAGGCCAAGAATTTGGACCCCTGATCTGATAGGACTGATATAAGAAGAGGAAGGGACATGAGAGCACGTCCCTCTCCACATGCATACTGAGAAAAGACCATGAGACAGCATAGCAAGAAGGAAGCCATCTGCAAGCCAGAAAGCGTTCTCACTAAGAACCAACCTTTTGGCACCCTGATCTTGGACTTCTAGTCTCTGGAACTGTGACAAAATGAATTTCTGTTGCTTAAGCCACCCAGTCTGCGGTATTTTGTTATGGCAGCCCGAGCTAATACATGTGAATCATATATTTCAGAGGGATTTTGTAAGGTTCAAATTAAATTTGCAAATGAAAGAAGTTTGTGAACAACAACAAATCATATGATAGCTAACTATGAGTAATATTTAATAGATAATGGTAATTAATAATTATGTAAACTTGAATTTAATATTTGGATTAAAATTTGCCAAGGGCATGTTAACAGGGTAGGAACAGGCTTCATGTAGGAGTTTGAAAGGATTTGTTAACTAGTGGAGAATGCCTTTTGCTGTTGTTACTAATCCTACAAATTGTGCAAAAAAACCTGCCTGGTTTCAGGATGATGAGTGGAGAAACATTCATGCTCTGTCCTCTTACAGGCCACTGGAGTACAACATTTCATGTCAACATGGGACAAATGACCCAAGTGATCAAACTCCAAATTATGGAAATAATCATCAAAAGCTTAATGGTTTTGCTTCCAATGCAACACTTCAAAGATCAGTAAATGACATAAATAAAAATTGAGAAAACTCGTAAGAATAGATGAAAGACAATTTTCCAAAATTAAAAAAAATTAACTAAGTTCAGCTGATATATCTTCCTGATGTTTTTCTATTTTAATCCATTAAGCCAACACATGAACACTTATTATTGTATTATTTTTGAGATGCTTACCAGCTCCCCTACACTCTCATTGTCATTACAAACCAGAATTTCTGGGTTTTATGACATGGTTTAAAAGATGGGTTCCAGGCTATAGCTTGGAATATGAAAGCTCATCTCATGGTACTGGGTGTTTTCTTATATTTTCAGTAAGATCTAGTTGGCTATTTATCAAAACTTGAGGAGCAAACAGAAGTTCTATGGTAATAAAAATAAAATTGGGTTTAATTTTTTCCTTTCCATCTGGGCTGTCCTAGAAAATGGTTTGGTCACTGCAACAGTTGGACTTCCAAATGCCGCAGCCAAAAGCAGCCTTTGGGACCTCTCCAAGGGGATGCTGGCCTCAGGATAACATTAGGCAGTGAGCCGCACTAGCTCAAGGAGACACCTTCCCCACTTCTAAATTGCCTTAAACCCAGGTGTTCTAGGGCCTCTGTGGCCCCAGGTGAGAGGGACTTCTGTCCATAAAATAAGTACATAGTCTTTTTTTTTTTTTTTTTTTTTTTCTATTTCAGCCACTCCCCTTGCCCCATCAGTTTTTCAAGTATTAAGGACTGCCAGGCTTCTTCCTTCTTTCTGAGAGGAAAAAAGTCAATTCTAAAATGACATATTTGTTCAGCATAATTTACTCCAAAAACTGAAAACATATTTTTAAATATTTCTTATTTGCATAGCTATTGGGAAGATAGATGACAAATACTAAATTTGCAAATAGGAAAAGCTCCAGGAAAAAAGACTATCCAGGGATTTTTGTGAGGGAAAATTTACATAGCTAGACTGAGATGAGTGAATGTTTTATACCACTATAAAACCACATTACTGCAAAACATTATCTTTGTGCTACTGTACCTCAAAATCACCCAGGATACCTCTCCCAAATTAAAAATTGGGGTACTGAACATAAGGAAGGAAGATATTATAGGCTTCTTAACCCTGTACTTCCAGGATTTTTAATGAGATATGGGCAAAGGGTGGATGTTATAGTGTTCCTCCTCCCACACTCACCCCTAAAATTTCTAAAAATATACAAACTAATAAAATGTTCTAGTAATTTATAAAGAATTGTTTTAAAAATAAATCAGGTTGAGATGTGCATTTAGAACACACTGGATCTTGGTGATCATTAAGTGGAAAGGCAGGGAAAGACTGTGGTCTGGTTGACACATAAGATCCTTGGGATTTTTAAGCCCAGCTGGTGAAGCCATGGCCACAACTGCTGCTTGTTTCCATGAGTCATAGTAGAGAGCTTAGACCAGTGCCATCATCAAAGAAGCTGTGCCTTCTGGTTAACTCTGCTTATAAATATATCAGAGCTAGTCCTTCCCAGAGGTATAGAAAAATTCAATTTGCTCTTCGGGTCATTTTAATGAAATGCTAACTTTCAGTTTGTGACTTTTGGCACTATCCCAATCGCTAGTAAAAAGAGTTAAGAAAGATATCCTTCTAAATATATACCATCGGCCCCCAAATATATATCAACATCTGAGGAAAACTTCCATTGACTCTCTGGGATGAATTTGTTTATGTCTGTGTCTATGTAAGAGGCAACACATGGTCTTAGAAGGAATTATTCAGATGCTGGGATCAAAGTGTACCTTTCTTAATATGTAAACCAGTTCCAACAAGCCAAACCATCATAATAGGCTTTGATGCCTTGTAAGCAGCCCATACAGAGATTTTAGGCCAATCTTAGATACCCAAGAAAGACAAGGCTAAGGAGAAGGGTTTTGTGAATGAATGCATAGAAACTTACACGATTCTAGGCAAATCATTCAATCTTTCTAGCTCTCTGTGTCCAAAATTCCTTACAGCTTTAACAGCCTGACATGTGTAATCCCCCAAAATTGAAATTTCCAATTCCAAAATTATCACTGAGTATATAAGGTGAGGCAATTATGTCCTGGAGCTGTAGGGGGTCAAAATACTGAAGAATTAGATGTAGTCACTGCTTCCAAGGATTATATGCCAGACAGGATATACACATGAGAAATAATGGAATAAAGATGGAAATTGAGAACACAAATGATAGTTGGGAGAGCAATTGCAGAGAGTAATGGACAGAAAGATAGTAGCAACAATGTAATTCTGAAAGGATAAGTTCAATTTGAATTAAAAGGCTTAAATGCAATGTATTCTTCCTCACCTTCTTTTTCTTTTTTTTTTTTTCATTTTTCTCATTTTTCTTTGGCATGTTTCCCTTACCAGTGCCCTTTCTTCCACTGACTAATTTGCCGAATCCTCTCCATTTTTTGAAAGCTTCCAGGAATTTCTTTTTCTAATGAGATTTTTTTTCTTTATGTCATTTAAGACAAATTGTAGAACAGAGCTACATATAACATGCATTTATTAAATTTTTGCTGATAATGGAGGTAAAAACTCACTTCCCAAGATAGCAGTTTAATAATTTAGTAGACTAATCTGATTTGTTCTGAATGTTATTATATATTATTAATTATATAGTAATATAATTAATAATATACTATAAAATATGTTTAGATATAATGTGTAAAAGATAGCAGTTTAATAATTTAGTAGACTAATCTGATTTGTTCTGAATGTTATTATATATTATTAATTATATAGTGATATAATTAATAATATACTATTAATAATATACTATAAAATATGTTTAGATATAATGTGTAATTACATCCAATTATAATATATTATATATAATTATTATATACACATAATACAGTGTATAAGTATATGTATACATATATAATATACATATGTACATACATGCACATATGTATATGCACATTCATATACATATAGACAATTACATGTGTATAATATATGTATTATATATACATATATATGTACATATAATATACATGTATATATATTCTATACATAGAATATATTATGTTATGTTAAAATATATATATTAATAAACTTCTAGATGATGGAGAAAATGAAGCCATTATGGATTCAATAAGAGTAAGTCATAGTATACTAACTTCTTTAGTTAGCAAAATTGACAGAAGGACAAAATAAAAAAAATGCAGTGGTCCGAAGGTATCCATATAGAATTTTTTTAAACAAGTAAGTTCTGGAAGAAGGTTTAATTAAATGAGTTCTTGTGTTGAACAACTATGCTATTGAGCATTCATCAAGGTAAACCCGATGGAAGGTTCCAACTGAGTATACAGGACCCTATGCTCAGTTCTATCCTCCTCCACATTTTAATTAAGGACTTGGATAAAGTTATATAAAATTTTCTTATTAAATGTTTTGATGCTTTGAGACTAGGAATGATAACTAATTTTGTTTTCAGAATCTGGGAGATTTATCAGAGACTCAAAAGAAAAAAATAAATCTAAGGTTGAATTTTACAGGAATAAATATAAAGCTTATACATATTTTTAAAGTTTACTTATTTGTTTTGAGAGCGAGAACATGCACATGTGAGTGGGAGAGGGGCAGAGAGAGAGGGAGAGAGAGAGAATCCCAAGCAAGCTCCATGCTGTCAGTGCAGAGCCCAACGATGGGGCTCCATCTCATGAACTGTAAGATCATGACCTGAGCTGAAATCAAGAATTAGAGGCTCACCCAACTGAGCCAACTAGGTGCCCCTAAAGCCTATATTTTAAAGCAGGTTGAATCAGTTATGGAGTGACAGGATTAAAGACTTTAGTTGCTAGTTCTTTTTTTTTTTTTTTTTTTTTTTTTACCGTTTATTTATTTTTGAGACAGAGAGAGACAGAGCATGAACGGGGGAGGGGCAGAGAGAGAGGGAGACACAGAACCGGAAGCAGGCTCCAGGCTCCAAGCCATCAGCCCAGAGCCCGACGCGGGGCTCGACGCTAGGCTCGAACCCACAGACCTCGAGATTGTGACCTGAGCTGAAGTGGGATGCTCAACCGACTGAGCCACCCAGGCGCCCCGATAGTTAATTCTTAATCATCAGAGGTGTGCTGTACTAACATGCCTATATAGGATGCAAAAAAGGAGTTGCAAGTTTATTCTATTCTATTCTACTTGATCAGGGCTTTTTATTCATACTGCATCTAAAATATTTTTGAAGCAGTATATATTTAAAAAATAGACAAAGCAGACTACATTTAACAGGATGTCACCAGGATGGTTGAGGAAACTAGAGATAATCATATTATGCAAAGGAAGTTTCCAGGAGTGAGAAATGTAGTAGAGAAGAGGCCTGTGCAATGCACATCACAGTTGTCTTCAAATATACATGTTCTTTTTAGATCTGAAGGTGTAAAAGAAGGCCAGGTAAATAAAAAATTATAGATAATGTAAGAGTGTTTGAAGAAAAGTGTCTAAAAGATATACTGAATTGCATAGGAGTATGGAGTTCTCTTATAAAGGATTTGGGCATTAATGGGTATTGAAATCAACGGTCTTTAAGGTAGTATCTGTTGGAAGACAACTCTCCATGGACTTCTAATGTGTTTGCATGTTTTGTGAGCTGCAGTTACTGACTGTGTTTCAATCATAACTTAGTCTTAATTTAGGTATAGTGAGGCCATACATAGATCAAAGAGAGAGCTGCCTTGGAGTCATAAAAGTTTATGATACTATTGCCCCAGGGAAAATGCAGAAATGCAGCATGCCATGCAGGGCCACAGGGAGGAACACCAAGGTCATTCATGAGGCAGAGAAAGAGAGAGGGTGGAATAGCAGGCAAACACTTCTATTGTGATTTCCACCTGAAGGAGGAAGCAAAGTAAGGTCGGATGCTCTGGGATTGGTAAACTGCATTTAAAAGTGACACCTTGGGGCTCCTGGGTGGCTCAGTCGGTTGAGCATCCGACTTCAGCTCAGGTTCGTGTTCATGGGTTCGAGCCCCACGTTGGGCTCTGTACTGACAGCTCAGAGCTCGGAGCCTGCTTTGGATTCTATATCTCCCTCTCTCTCTGCCCCTCCCCTGCTCACGCTCTGTCTCTGTCTCTCAAAAAATAACAAAATAAAATAAAATAAAATAAAATAAAATAAAATAAAATAAAATAAAATAAATAAAAATGACACCTTTGCAAACTCATGTGAGGTTCAGAGAGTGGGCAGTCCCAGTAGTTAACTCAAATCCCTAATTATTTACCTAAAGTAGTTGACATCCATCTTGAAAATGTTAAAATGTCAAGTTACAGGAACTACAAAACATAGTTAATACAGATGCTTTTGTTCAAAACTATCTTTTCAAGTTTGTGCAAATAGAAAACAGCCTTGGAAATTAGATATACTGCCTCCTTTCAGAACAAGGTAGGTTTATTTACTGCCTAGCATAATACAGATAGTGTCTGCTTTCATAGCAATGGGAAGGAAGATTATTGCCTATTAAGAAATATGCTTCTTCCCTAAGCTTGGGGTTCATCTCCTCTGACATATCCATTGCATGTGCAGGTATCACTTGGCCCTCTTTGCATTGACTTATGAGAACTGGGGCTCAGCCACTGCTATGTCTGTGAGCAACAAACTGTCCTTTGTCTATGACCCAAGAGTCTCCTATCTTCTGTCAGCATCCAAGAAACCGTGACTGGCTAACTTGTTAGCATGCAAGTAAGATAAAATCTAAAACTCTTCACTATTCTTGACAGTAACTTCTGATATCATGATTCTGCAATTTTTAAGAGTTTGTAGATAATGCCTCAGTGCAGACAAGGTATTCTAACTATGAGCATTCCAATACCTGGTAGTATGGTAAAGAGGTGAGCAAGAGTAGGTTGGATTTTGAAGAGACTACTGGGGCAAATTTCATGGAAAACCATCTGTTCAGGCTCTGTCATGGCCAGTTCTGGTGCAGTGGAAGGTCTTCAGTACACTGTGGATGGGGGCAGGAATACAGCCATTTCCCATGGAAATTGCATTATTTCAAAGTTTTATTGAACAAGGATTTTCTGTTTGGGAAATATGACATAATCTGAACTATATTTGTATCCAGGCAATAATTGGTTGAATCATCCAAAATTCCTCTCACATTATATTGTCCCCAAAATATATGAAAGTTTTTCTGGCAAACGCATGACCTATTAATTTTACTATCAACACCGGATTACATTTGTTTTCCATGAGACTCTCTCATTGGTGTAATTGAAATAGTGAAACCATAATGTAAGAGTTTTTTTTTTTTTTTAACGTATCGATTATTTTGGGGAATAGTGATAAAAGAGTGATCTATTTCCTGAGATTTCAGCAGCTTTAGGAAGACTGGTGGTGCCTGATTATTTTTATAAGGTTTTAAAAATGAGGTTTTAGAATTATTTTACAAGTACTTTATTAAGTTGAAGAACTTGAAATGTCACGTGTACTTGAGAGTCCATGACTGTGTTGACTTAGGCGCAACATGTGCCCACGCTAAAATGGGATTTACTGTCTGGATTCTGCAGGTCTTGAGCTGAGTGAGAGAAAGCTATAATGACTGTCAAATCTTGCCACTCATTCTGTGTCTCACATGATTGAGTTTAGGACAGATGCTTTATCCCAGCTTGCTCGCCAATAAGGGGAGGCGGCTGGTGTGACACCGAGACTGAAATGGGAGCATGGAGTGCCTAGATCTCCTTGCAGACAAGCTGACAGCTGAAGACTGTGTGTGCCAAACTGACGTCTGGCACAGAAACGCCTCTGGTCTCTGGCACACCACAGCCTGTACCATAAAGACTTTGAAAAATGAAAGGGAAAAACATTTGCTTATTGAAATACTTGTAGTTAGAGTGGGAAATCTTCCATTGTTTATAAAAATCATACATGCTGAAAATGGAGTACAGGGCAGAGCTTTATGTGTCTCAATTCCCTCAAGATTTTTCCCTCATATTGCAGAGGATAATATGGGGGAAAAAGGAAACTGATAATGTGTTCAATTGGAGAGCTTACAATTGGAGAAAAGACCATTTTAAAGAGAAAAAGAATTACTTGTTTGGGGGCACCTGTGTGGATTAGTCAGGTAAGCATCCAACTCCTGGTTTTGGCTGAGGTCACAATCTCACAGTTCATGAGACTGAGCTCCACGTTGGGCTCTGTGCTGATGGTGTGGAGTCTGGTTAGGATTCTCTCTCTCTCTCTCTCTCTCTCTCTTTCTCTCTCTCTCTCCCTCAAAAGAAATAAATAAACTTAAAAAAATAATTGCTTGTTTCATGGAAAAAACTTTATAGTCATTGAAAACTGAGCAGTACTTAGGTGGCCTGTTAGAAGCAGGAGAGCATCTATGCTTACATTCATGACTGATCAGTGGAATGAATAAAGTCCTGGTTCACTCCAATACATTTGTAAACCATGGGAACACTGGCTACAATTTCAGGTCAGACATACACTGCAAAAGGCCCCTGTGCTGTGGACTGAAAATTAGACACAATTCATGAGAAGGATCCCCATCTCTGCTTCTTCTGACAAATTCGGCCCCTATATTTGTCATGGGCTCTGTAGCTGACTGGCCCTGTTTTTCATTAGACAAATCAATTTAGTTCTCCGTGTTCCCTCATCTGTTGTCTGGTTCCTGGCTTCATCAGAGCTTCCCATTCTTTTCCCATTAGTTTCTGAGTTCATATCGATCGCTCATTTCCATCCCCAGTTTTCTTGGCATCCACTCTCATGCTCAATCCCTCCACCTTCATCCACACCTGTAGCTCCCATCCCAGCCATTGCATCTTTGTCTAACAATTGACACAATAGTTCATCTGCCTCCCAGGTGCATGAGAGCCTGCCACTCCAGCAGTGCTTTGCTCTGACCTTCCTATCAAGAAGTATCACTTGTTACAGCCACCGATAAAAACTCTGAAATCCTGGACTAAACTTTTCAAATTTTGAAACATATTTATGTCTGGTATTAGGAATGGATGCTTAGACTCTTCTCTGACCTTTATTAAATGTGTAGAATGAGGAGTCCAGCGAAACAAGTTGATAAATTAACTTTTTATTGGAAAATCAAAGTCTATGTTTGTGGACAAAAGTCATGAGACAAATTTCATGAAAGTGTGTCATTAGTAGAAATGCAGCAAATACATTTCAGTGCGAGCAATCATAAGGTAATGCACTTTAGAGTGGAAAGAATCAAAAGTTACTTATGATCCTTGTCTCTGAGCTACCAAAGAAACTGTGCTTCCAGCTAGCACAATCATTGTGGACTATTCCAACATCCTGCCATGACCATAAAAGTTAAACAACATTGTCTGGTATAAATGAGGTGCAGAATCACAACACCACCTCCCTCCTGGGTACTACCATTGCCTTGCAGAAAACCTGGTGAATTCACACTAGGGTATGTTGCTTTGATGGATAAACATCAGCAGAAACATAACAGACCTAGACAAGGCCCTGAGGAAGTTACAAAATTTGACTTCTAGAAGGGGATGTTCATAATAAGAGAAGTACAAATATTTAAACTAAATGGACATTGATCTCAAAAGATACAGGCAAAGAAGGCACTTTTCCTGATAACTTTCAGAAAATACACGTTTAAAAGATGACAAAATAACTATCTTAAGCCAGCAGCTATCTTTATACTAGACGATGCCTCACCAGAGGCATTCTCATTAAAAATCAGAACACAAGGATATTTACTCTAACCATGCTATTAGGCAGCTACTTTTTGTGAAGTGAAGCAATCAAAAGAGAATGTCCATAAAGTCTCATCATCATGAGTTTACTGATCTACTGGCACATGTTACCATTTACTTTCTTCTTTCCTATTGGAATTGCTGAACCAGCCATGTCCCTACCTAAGGTCAATGCTGCCACTTGAGTACTAGATCCCATCTACTGTTGCCCACTCCAGAATATTGGTTCCAACAATTCTACCCACCTTGCATCATGATTTTTCTTGTTTACTTAATTATTCTAATAGCTATAGAAATATGCTTTATTTTCTCCATTAAAAATATTCTTTTGGTTAGAAAGCTCAGTATTGTAACAATGGAGTATTACTCGACAATCAAAAGGAATGAAATCTTGCCATTTGCAACAACATGGGTGGAACTAGAGTGTATTATGCTAAGTGAAATTAGTTAGAGAAAGACAAATAACATATGATTTCACTCATATGTGGAATTTAAGATACAAAACAGAAGAACAGAAGGGAAGGGAAGCAAAAATAATACAAAAACAGAGAGGGGGAGAAAACATAAGAAACTCTTAAAAACAGAGAACAAACTGAGGGTTGCTGGAGGGGTTGTTGGTGGAGGGATGGTCTAAATGGGCAAAGGGCATTAAAAAGGACACTTGTTGGGATGAGCACTGGGTGTTATATGTATGGAAGAGTCACTGGATTCTACTCCTGAAATCACTATTGCACTATATGCTAACTAACTTGGATGTAAATTTAAAAAACATAAAAATAAAGGCAAAAAAAGAAAGCTTGATACTGTAAAAATGTGAATTCTTTCCAAATCGATTGAAAGATTCAAACTAATTCTAGTAATATTCACTGTGTGTGTGTGTGCATGAAGTAATAAGCTGTTTTTAAATTTTTACAAAGTTGAACAAGTCTAAGGGTAATCTCAAGAAGTACAGAAAAGGAGGAATTATACCACTAATTATTAAAATTATTATAATGTTATAGGAGCAATCTTCAAGAAGAACAGATTTGAAGGAATTATGTGCTGGATATTAAGAGTTATTATGAACTTTGTAGACATTATAAAGTTATAAAAAGTGATCTTCAAGAACAGTGCTAGAAGGATTACATTGATGAATATTATGATTTATAATTTACAGAAAATAAGAAGGTGGGGTATTTGTTTAAGAACAGACAAATAGACTAATGGAACAGAATAGCAAGTATGGACAAATACCCACACATTGATGGTCTCTTGATTTTTGACAGAAGTGATACTGCAGTACTGTGTACATAGAAGTTCTTTTCAGTAAATGGTGCTGGATCAACTGGATATTTATATTTTTTAAAAAATGACCCCTACCACACACTGTATACTAGGTCTCTTCCAGATGTATTACACTCTTTCTCATTTTAGTTAATGGATACCTTATCCTTCCAAGTGCTCATACAAAAAAACATCATCTTGATTCCTGTTTCTCTCTTACATTTCACATTAAATGCATCAGCAAATCCTTTCAGCTCTTCCTGAAAGTATAATCAGCATTAAATCAATTGTCCCTACTTTAAGGATACACTGTGGTCCAAGTTATTATCCTGTCTTGCCTGGATTACTACAATAGTCCCCTATCTCAGCTTGGATTCCTCCAAAAGCCATCTCTAAGAGGGTACTCCCAGGAATCATGGTGATTGGATGGAGAGTGGAACAGGGAAAGTGGATGGAGCTGCATTAAAGAGAACCTGGGAGCTCAGTTCTGCTGGGGACCTTCTAAGAGACTGGGCAGAACACACCTCAGACTTGTCCCACTGAGAGACACGAAAGTCTTTATTCACCAACTCCCTTTCTCATTCTTAGTGGGTCAATTCTAAGCATGGCTCCCTGGTATGTCTCTGCTGCTCTTCTCAGGCACAGAAACAGGAAGCAGTCAGTATACATGAGAGCTACCTACAGGTGCATTTTGAAGTGGACCAAGACTCCATGGGCAAGAAACCTACAGCTTCTGCTCTACTTCCCAACTGGCCTCCTTGCTTCCATCCTCTTAAATCTGTTCTCACCACAGCAGCCAAAGCCATAGCTATTTAAAGTATTTCATATCAGTCACTTTCTTTTTCTCAAAATCTTCTAATATCTCTCCAAGTCACTCCAGATAAAAACTCCAGAGTGTTACTATGACTCATAATGACCTGTTATTTGGCCTGTCTGCATATATATATAATTTATTTATTTAAATTCAAGTTAGTTAAATTACAATGTAGTATTGGTTTCAGGAGCAGAATTCAGTAATTCATCATTTGCATGTAACACTCGGTGCTCACCCCAACAACTTCCCTCCTTAATACCCATCACCCATTTAGCCCACCCCCCACCCTCCTCCCTCCATCAACTCTGTTTGTTCTCTGTATTTAAGAGTCTCTTATGGTTTGTCCCTATATGTTTTTACCTTCTTTTTCCTTCCTTTCCCCCATGTTAATCTGTTTTGAATCTTAAATTCCACATATGAGTGAAATCATATGATATTTGTTTTTCTCTGATGGACTTTTTTCACTTAGCATAATACACTCTAGTTCCATCCACCTTGTTGGAAATGGCAAGATCTCATTATGTATTTTTTTTTTAAATATCTTTGACTACTACTCTTTCCAGTTTACTCCAACCTCTTTACTCAGTGGATACTTTTCATCAGGCTTTTTGCTCTATCTAAAATTTCAGTACCAATCCTGGTTATTTTATATGCCTCTTCTTTGCTCAATTGCTGTAAGCACACTCTATACTAATTTATAGGTTATTCTAGTAAAACTTGGAATATTGTTCTTTCCTGCTGGAAACATAACCCCCATAATCTATATTTTCCCCCAAGTATTGTGTGCCGGCGCTTAGAACTTTTGGCTGACATATAGTAGATGTTTAATAAGTATTTGTCATTGAATAAATAAATCATAATATGTATATAGTATTAACTTTTGAGAAAATCCAAGATAATCAATCTAATAATTAATAAATCTATATGCAATTAAAATGGTTATAAAATAATTATAATAACATATTAAGCATAATACAAATCTGACAATCCAATAGTAAAGCAACCTAGTAATAGTTTATCAAAAACTTGTGAGACCTATGTTTAAAAACACCATAGGGGTACCTGGGCAGCTGTCAGTTAAGCATCTGACTTCGCTCATGATCTTTGGTCATGACTTCACAGTTTGTGGGTTCAAGCCCCACATCAGGCTCTGTGCTGGCAGCTCAGAACCTGAACCCTGCTTCAGATCTGTGGCTCCATCTCTCTCTCTGCCCCTCCCTCACTCATGCTCTGTCTCTTTCTCAAAAATAAACATTAAAAAATATTTTAAAAAACTATAAATATTTCTTGAGATGCAAAAGGAAGTTTTGCTGTTGGAAAATATATATCACATTTCAAGGAATACAGAAAATATTAATTCTTCCCAAATTAATTTACATGTTTATCCAATTCCAATAAAAATATCACCTCCTTAAAAAATTGTGTGGTTTTGTGTTGGGCTTTGCACTGACAGCAGAGCCTGCTTGGGATTAATCTCTCTCCTTCTCTCCCTGCCCCTCTCCCCTGTCAAAATAAATAAATAAATATTTTAAAATTTTAATTTAGTGGTAAAATCAATGGATAGATAGATCAATGTAACAGAATGTATAGGCTTTGGTGCTGACTGTAATCTCTAAGAATCTAGTATATGATAAATAAATTGTCTTAAATCAATGGGGAAAATAGCTTTGTCCCAATATTCTCACTGTATGGAATTCTTTCTAAGTAGTTAATAGGGGGAAAAAGTCAAGAATTCCTAAACAAACACATTTATCACACATTATTTAAAACAAAAGGTTGGAAACAACTAACTACCCTGTAACATAGCAGAATGATTAAATGAACTAGAGCAGAGCCACATGATGAAAGATAGCCCTTAAAATTACATTTTTGAAAATTTTCACTGCTATGGGAAAATAATTGTTGTGTATTTTCATGAAACTATAAATCCATCATGATTATAAATATTGTATGTACAAAAAGTGAAAGAATATACACCAAAATGTTATATATGTATTTTTATAGACAAAAATATGAGATACTTGAATCTACCAACTAAAAGGAACTGTCTTTTTTCCATTGGATATTCTTTCCTGCTTTGTCAAAGATTAGTTGGCCATACTTTTGTGGGTCCAGTTCTGGAGTCTCTATTCTATTCCATTGGTGTATGTGTCTGTTTTTGTGCCAATACCATGCTGTCTTGATGATTACAGCTTTGTAGTAGAGGCTGAAGTCTGGGATTTTGATGCCTCCTGCTTTGGTCTTCTTCTTCAATATTACTTTAGCTATTCGGGGTCTTTTGTGGTTCCATACAAATTTTAGGATTGCTTGTTCTAGCTTCGAGAAGCATGCTGGTGCAATTTTTATTGTGATTGCATTGAATGTGTAGATTGCTTTGGATAATATTGACATTTTAACAATATTTATTCTTCCAATCCATGAGCATGGAAACCAATTTGACAAAAAATTTCATATTAAGAAAATAAAAGGAACTAAAGGGGGTAATTACATAAATCTATAAAATTATTAAGGGTATATAGAGACAAAGTTAACACTGGCTTTTCCTTTTTGAACCTTGAGCATTTTATATCTAGAAAAAATTTAAGACTGCTTTAAATTATGGACATTATAGATGTAATCATAGATGACTTCTGGTTGTTTTCAATACTCATGCTACTCTACACTACCACAATCCCAAGGAGTTTACAATCATGTTTCAATTATAGATGATTCAAAAAGTTTTTAATATAAATGGAACTTTAAGAATTTTTCTTCCTAGTTTGTTTTTCTTTTCAAACAATCTGGCACACATGGATAAAATATACAAATACTGCCAAGATCGTATTTTTGTGTTTTAGACAGCTAATGGTAAATTTAGATATGCCCCTGATTCATAGATACTGTGAAAATTATTTGGTGTAATTCTTTAGCACTAATCTGTATGTCTGTAGGTACATATAAAGCACATTTCATCAAATCCCCATAAAACCAAAAGCTTACATGAATGGAAAAGACTTGCAATATAAGGATAGAAAAATGGATTCTTCCAGGGGTGCCTGGGTCGGTCAGTGGGTTAAGCATCTGACTTCAGCTCAGGTCATGATCTCATGGTTTGTGAGTTCAAGCCCCACATCAGGCTTTGTGCTGACAGCTCAGAGCCTGGAGCCTGCTTTGGATTCGGTATCTCCCTTTCTCTCTGCCCCTCCCCTGCTCTCTGTCTCTCAAAAATAAATAAACAGTAAAGAAAAAAATAAAAAATGGGTTCTCCTGGATTAAGTGTGACTATTATACACAGCTAAACTTTTAAATTTATCTGAACCTATAGCATCATTTACTTACTATATGGTTTTTAAATTTTGTCCCTTTTAAATTTGCTTTGACCAGGAAAATCCAGTCATCTGACTATTTTTGCCATACTTTTTAGGCTCCAAAATACAAATTTTTAAATAAAACTTTTTAAACAAAAAAATAAAAAACGAAATTTGAGTTGTACTTCCTCCCTTTATCAAGACACATTCTTCTACCTGCTAATAAGCAATCATTTAAAACTAAAAATGTGCTCCCCTACTGCAGCCAACAAAGCTTTTATTCTAAGAAAACAATTTATTTCTTTGTTTTGATGATTTTTGTCTTTTGTAGCCTGTCTCCAATGAAAGAGAGCTTTCAGTTCCCCCCAAGACCACAAAATACCCCCACTTCTCCCTCATCATTGTGGTTACCAGTTTATTTATCAGTTGTGGCAAATGGCAACCCTTTACACCATACTTAGCTAAATAGTGTTTGCTTTGGGAACAAAGCACAGAGGACAAATATTTCGATGTGGTTTTCCATTTGGGGAGGGAGTGGGACTAAGTCTTGAACTCCAGCTGATTCTCATCCTCTCAGTCCCGTGTTTTCTGGCAGCCAAAGCTTCAAAGAGCCCTTAAGGCTCTGAGAGTCTGACTTGCACTGAAGAGGCAGGAATTCAATTGGGTGCAATTAACCTCAAAGTCTATAGCTTCTAGGCCCCCCTGGCAAGGAGCAAGCTGGAAAGGAGACTACAGCACCCTGAGTTAATTAGTACATAAAGTGTTCATAGGGAAGCAGGGTCTCTTCTTTTAAGGACCCTCTGCAAGGGACTTTTCTTGGTCAGGATTTACGGGGATTCTAGTAAACTAACTCTAGAATGAATGTTAACTCAAGCAAAATCAAAATGAAAAGAAACTACCTCTCCTCAAGGCTCCCTGATATAAATCAAAGAAAATCCCCTTCAAGCCTAAAATATTAGTGGGGGTCGAATGGTAAAGAAGAGAATGCACTCTATTTTATTTAATTAAAAAAGCACGTCAGTTATGACCCACTGAATTGATTTCATGGTGCACTAATGGGTCATGATCCTCAGTTGGAAAAACACTGGTCTTATGGGAGCCCATTTATGAGTGGGAAAAGATTTAGATTGGGTGCACTGAGCCCGTGAGTACTCCAGATGTGTAATTTTTTAAGGCAGAGCAGCCTGAGAAAAAGGAAGTATAGGGTTGCAGGGCCACCAAGGAGAAAAACCTACATTTTTTAAAACCAGTGTTGGATTTCTCAGAGTCAGAAGCTGATGTGCAACAGTGTGGGCTGTTTAATGATCTTGCACACTTGTTTTTCTACAAATCTACCAGTCAAGTTTTGATAGGACTATCAGTTCAGGCTTTCATTTTTACCAACAGAAATGGGAAACAGGATTTAAAAAGACTTTTTTTTTTTACAATGTTTTCCACCAGAGTTTCTTGTGACATTGAAGCACTTAGCACAGAACGCTTCATAATAGGCAGATATGTATGATGTTACTTTAAAATATGGGTTTGTCACTAACTAGTTACGTGACCTTGTGCGAATCACTTAACATCTGTGAGCCAAGAGAAGCTGTGTGGCTGTCTCGCCTGTAAAATAAGGGGCTTTAATAAAATGCATAATGTGGGTCCCAGCTTTAGATTCTGTTAATGAAAATACACTTGCCACTAGAAATTTAGGAACACTGCAACCAGGTAATGGAAATATACCTGCTGGCTAGATGTGCAGAAAATACAACTTTTTAGCTTTCTTTTTAGCATCCGGACTTCTTTAACAAACTGCCTTGTTTGTAAAAATCCTTCAGAAATCCTTTCAGAAACAGAATAGAATTGTAAAATCCAAACTTCTAACTGCAATGTTTCAGCGGTTAAAATAAAAAAAAAAGCAGGCTGCAATATGATACTGTGTTGCTTAGATGCCAGAAGTCATGAAAGATTTCGCAAATATCACTGGTTATATCTGACCCCAGTCAGTTTTTATGAGATTTTCTGTGCCATCAATCCTATAAGGATTATGTAAAGGTGCCTCTTCTGCTTTTTTTTTTTAAGATTTTTTTTAAGTAATCTTTATACCCAACATGGGACCCAAACCTACACCCCTGAGATCAAGAGTCACCTGCCCCACCGACTCAGTCAGCCAGGCACCCTTGCTTTTTTTTTTTTTTTTTAATGTTTATTTATTTTGGGGACAGAGAGAGACAAAATATGAATGGGGGAGGGTCAGAGAGAGAGGGAGACACAGAATCTCAAGCAGGGTCCAGGCTCCGAGCCATCAGCACAGAGCCAGATGCGGGGCTCGAGCTCACGGACCCTGAGATCATGACCTGAGCCGAAGTGGGAGGCCCAACCGACTGAGTCACCCAGGTGCCCCATTTTTTTTTTCATCTCAATTATCAGTTGCCTCTCCATTAAAGAAGGCAATCTAGTCTTACTTGTTAGAAAAATTCCTATTTTCCTTTTATACCCAGCCCTCTTCCTACTTCATTCTAGCCAATGACCCATTGTTTAATTTACTGGGAAGTATTTCAAAATGAAATCCTTAAATTGTTCCTGGCCTTTTAGTCTTCCTCTCCTTTTCAGTTTCTTCTGGTCTAAAATACATAAATGTCCTTTCTGTACATTTATCGTTTTTAATTAGAGTCTGTATCGTTCAGCTTCTCTAGTTATTGAATTTATCAGCATAGAATTGTTTATGACATTTTCTCATTATTGCTTTATGTCCATAGAATAATATCTTTTTTCATTCTTGAAATTAGTGATCTGTGGGGCGCCTGGGTGGCTCAGCCGGTTAAGCTTGTGTCTCCCTCTCTCTCTGCCCATCCCCTGCTTGCACTCTGTCTCTCTTAAAAATAAATAAAACATTAAAAAAAAATTGAAAGAAATTAGTGATCTGTGCAGATTTTTTTTTCTATTTTTTCTCTCCTTGGTCAACTAAATTAAGTTAAATTAAATTGTCAAATGTAAACGTTGTATTAGTTATTTTTCATTGAAAATATGAAAAAATATACTATTATGTTCCAGTTTAATAGACCAGTATCTTCATTCAGGTTGGGAAAATGTCATATTAGCTGATAATATGGATTTCAATCTAATAGGTGTTATTTTTAGAAGAAAAAGGTATTTTTTAAATAGGTATTGGCTCTTTCATTTTGGTCCCCAAAGGAGACATCAATGGGGTCCTTTAGGAAGATGAATGTATATATACTTACATAAGCATATATATTAGGTGTTCAGAATGTACCCTTGAGAACCCCTTCCATACACTCAGGGTAGTCATCAAATGCATAAAATGTAAGCGGGAAGAAAGTCTGCCACTGGCTTGCATGCCGGCTGGATCTTTTCAGCCCCGGCATAAAGAGCAAGCTGTTCCAGGCCTCTCTGTGTTTCAGGGGAAAGAAGAGCCAATCCAGCATTTCCCAGATAACCAAAGGAGCTCCCTCCCTTTGCTCTCCAGTCCCTTTCCAGTCTTACTATTCCCCACGTCTCCCTGTTCTTAGTTGATTCCCTTTCTTCCCTGTTATGTTGTACACAGGTTTCTTTCCATCTGTTGGTGTACCTCTGTTTAGAGTAAACCAACTTGCTCAGAGTGTTCTTTTGAGTGAAAAAAAAAAATACAGATTACAAAATGAAAGGGCCAATACCTATTAAAAAATACCTTTTTCTTCTAAAAGTATCACCTATTAAATTGAAATCTGTATTATCGGCTAATATGACATTCACCTGTCTGAAGGCAGAAACTGATATTATCTCCAAAGTTCCTTTACCTCTATGATTATATTCTCTGTAATGAAATGGGTTCTTTCTATATTCTTCGTAAATTCTGTCAGACACACTAATGTTTATATATATATATATATATATATATATATATATATACACACACGGACACGTATACATAGAAAAATGCCCAGGATAGACTCAAATATGCTAGTCACAGTTCTCTATGGATAAGGGATTATCAGTGTATTTTCTTTTCTTTTCCTTTTAAAAACTTTTTCTTACTTATTTACTTTTTTTTTTTTTTTACCTAATTTGCTTTTTCCAGGATAAGCATGGTTTCTTAAATTAAAAATATAAAGCTATAAAAATGAACTAAGAAGAGCTCATGAATATTGGGATTATCAGTGTATTTGTTTTAACTTTTCCTCTTTTTTTTTTTTTTACTTATTTTCACTAATTTTTCTAGAATAAACATGATTTTTTAAAAATATGAATATCAAAGGTGCCTGGGTGACTCAGCCGGTTAAGGATCTGACTCATGGTTTCGGCTCGGGTCATGATCTCATGGTCCATGAATTCGAGCCCCACATCAGGCTCTGCACTGACAGCATGGAGGTTGCTTGCGATTCTCTCTCCCTTTCTTTCTGCCTCTCCCCGGCTCTCTCTTTCTCTCATGATAAATAAATAAACTTTAAAATAAAATGAAATAAAATAAAATAAAATAAAAATACCAAAGGCTACAAAGAATCAACTAAGAGGACATCAAAGGAACGTTTCTAATTTGAATTCTAACTGTTTTATGGAGATTTGAAAAGATCACTACCCAAGAAATAGTCTCCAAAAAATAAATATATTATAAATGGATGAAAGGCTTAATATAGACTTAGAATATGACAATAGAAGATAGAAGTCCCCATCTCCTTGGCCAATTCTATACTCACATTTATCTTGCCACTGAGCTTAGGTGTTTGAATCATTGCATTAGATATATAGACTCATTTTAAGACGTCAGGGAAGAGAAAATGTCAATGTGGTTGACATGTAGGAAATCATATAAAGAAAGATTAACTGCCTTTTCCCAAAAAAGTTCTCCATAGTTAAAGAACAGATTAAATTTCTTTAGTTAGCTCACATGTATTGATCATATAATATGTACTTTAGTTTTTATTAAGCCCTTAACTCATTTAGTCCTTGTAACAACCCTATGATGTAAGTAAAAATATTATCTCCATTTTTCAGATGAGAAAATGGAGACAAAACATCCAGAAGCTAGTAAGTTAAGAGGTGGGATTCACACCCAGTAGTCTGTCTCTAAACTACTATTTTACACTGCTTTGAGAGAGTTTAGTCAGACTTTTCCCCCTCTGTGACAATAGAGGAAATAATGGTTGAACTACAGTAGTGTGTCTGACAGAATTTACCAAGAATATAGAAAGAACCCATTTCATTACAGAGAATATAATCAGAGAGGTAAAGGAACTTTTGAGATAATGTCAGTTTCTGCCTCCAGACAGGTGAATGCCTGTTCCTTTCATGACCAATTGTTGTCTATTCTGTTGTAAAAATATCTAATGATATAGATTTCTTTGTGGACTACTATGGTAGGCAGACTCCAAGAAGGCTCTAAACAATCCTCACCTCTTAATATTCATGCCCTTGTATAACACCTTCTGCTTGAGTATGGGTTGGACATAGTAAGTTACCTCTGACACAGAATAGAGCCAAAGTGATGCCATGTCCCTTCTGATATTCAGTTAGAAATACTGTGACTTCTATCTAACTCACTCCTTGCCTTGCTCTCTTTCAATCTCTATCTCACTTCCTCTGAGGGAAGTCTGGCTGCCATATTGTGAGCTGCCCCATTGAAAAGTCCATGTGGCAAGGAGCTGATAAATTCAGCCAACAGCCAGCAAGGACATGAAGCCTGCCAACAGCCAGGAGCATGATCTTGGAAATGGAGATACCTATTGCCCCAGCTGACACCTTAATTGCAGCCTTGCCAAAGGCTCTGAGCCAGAGACATTCAGCCAAGCTACTTCTGGACTCCTTACCCACAGGAACCATGAGACAGTAAATTGTTTTAAGCTGCAAGTTTGGGTTACTTTGTCACACAACAACAGATAGCTAATACCAGTCTTGTCACTGATCTCATTGAATCCCTTGGCAATTGTTTGGAAAAGACATTGGAAAAATGTCTACAAAAGTTCTTCCCCTCATTCACATTTTTGCTTTCTATAGTCTTAGTTACCTACAGTCAACTGTGTCCAGAGGCAAATGATGCTCCTTCTGTCATCACATCAGGTCAATAGCAGCCCAATGCTATGTCACAACACCTACATCATTCACCTCACTGCATGGATGTGACTATGAGCAACCAACATGGCAGCCCTAGCTGCGTGACAGTGTTCTCACCGATGGGATGTATGACCTGCCCCCTCTGTCTCACTTGCCCACAAAGACATTGTTTGCTTTCCCCTTCCTCTCTTTCTCCCTTCTCATGAACTAGAATTTAGACATGCTGATGACCCAGCTTTGACTGTGCAAAGACAGTGGCAGAGCAATAAGGTGGGAGGGCCCTGCAACCCTGAATGTTCATATGGAGCAACGCAGTCTCCAGAAAACCCAGAACATTCATTTCCAGATTCCTAAGGAGAGAAGAAAAATTTCTGCTTAGTTTGGGCCACTGAATTGTTGGATCATTTTGTTACTGAAATTCAGCTTATACTCTAGGGCATTTCATCAAATCTAAGGTGCCATCAAGTATAAGATGTATCTCTATTTCTGCGTGCCACAAAGAAAGAAAAAAATGCTGCCAATTAAACAATGATAAACCATCAAAAAAGAAAAGACCAATTCATATTTTAAGTAATTTAATAATGTGGAGTTTCTGGAATTATAGGATAATGAAGCAGTTTGGTAATAACTATCTTTTTAGTGGGTTATAAAATAAAACAATGTCATCATTTCCAATAAATTTTGAACAATAAGCCATAACCACTACCCATTTCGTAAAGGAAAATTTGGGTTCTTGAGGATTCAAAGATTAGAGTTCATTGTAAATTATGGTTATTATTCCTCTTCAAACCAATAAAAAGTTTTTTTCCAAAATGAATTGAAGGTGCTCTCTTAATCGAGAATTTGTGTTATACTTACAAAATAATTGTGCGACATATATTCACTGAAAAACTATGAAAGGCAAGACACTGGGATAGGCTTTATAGAAACATAACAAAAATAAAACTAGATAAGTTGGGGGGAAATATTTTTAAGAAGTTTCCCTCCAATTCCCCACTCGCTTGTGAAATAGATTAGAAAAATATTTTTTCTTCCTTATCCATCTTTCACTTGAGACTTCTATCACTGAATATGAAATTAACATTTTTTGAAAAAAAAAACAGATTATATGTAACATATTTTTGTTCTTTAAACCAACAAAATAACTTCAGATTTGTTTCAAAACTACTAAAACTCATGTTTTGTAGTATGCCAATTTTCTCAAATATTCAAGAACTTTTTTATGATTTCTTTAATGTTTGTTTTTGAGAGAGAGAGAGAGAGAGAGCGAGCAGGGGAGGAGCAGAGAGAGAGGGAAACACAGAATCTGAAGCAGGCTCCAGGCTCTGAGCTGTCATGTCAGCACACAACCTGATGTGGGGCTGGAACCCGTGGACCACAAGATCATAACCTGAGCCAAAGTCAGATACCCAACAGACTGAGCCACCTAGGCACCCCAAGTGTTCAAGAATTTTTAAAATATTTATTTTGTGATTCTAGAATTTTAAAATATCTTACATTTTACTCTTAGATTTACTCTATATAAGTATATGTGACAATATTTAAAGTAAATAATCTCTTTGACATCTCCAATTTGCTGCCAGATTTCCTACCCCCAAGAATGTCAGTTCCTTGAGCAGGGATTTTTATCTGTTTTGTTAACTGCCATATCCCCAGGCCTGGGAGAGTGAATGCACGGCACACAGGAGGTGGTCAGTAAACGTGTGTTGGTGGAAGGAATGACAGCATTTGGAAGAACTAGGTTAGGATTTTGTTGACATTCTTACCCTCATGTGTCTTTCAGTCACATACAGATGAGTGCATAATAGATATTCCGTCCTTCTGTTATGATGCTGAATTTCAACTCCTGTAAAGGAATTATACTTTGCTTTAAAGAGGAATAAATATAAAAATACTCCCAAAGGTCTGAAGTAAAAAAAAAAAAAGAAGAAGAAGAAGAAGAAGAAGAAGAAGAAGAAGAAGAAGAAAGAAAGAAAGAAAAAAGAAAAAAAAAAAACCTTCCTCAACCTGTTACTTATCCTAATCATTTTAGAGTGAGTCTTCACGGTCCTCAGTCCCTAAACACCTTGTAAAGATGAACTATATCAAATTCAGAAAGACGAAAGGAAGTCAAAGCCTCAGGTTAAAAAACAAGCTAAGTCCCAAATAGTGACGCTGGGCTGGAATGTATACAGTGGGGGAACATCAAGTTACTAGGAATACACCAAGACTCATTTCCTCGGATCGATCTCCTGTGTTCTTCCTCTCTCCCCACTTTTATTTCTTTCCTCTTTCCTCCTTCCCTTCCCCATTTTATTCTTTTATGGTGATCTCAGGGTCTTCTAAGAAATTTGGAACCTGATGGGCAGAGGCTTTCTTTTCACTGGATTTCTGCACTCTTGTATTCTACCAGGACAGACACATGAAATGAGCACTGGGTTACTTTTCTCTGGAATTTACTCTTAGGAAAAAAACAAAAACAACAACACATTTTTTAAAACTCCCCCCAAACACCAAAAAAAAAAAAAAAAAAAAAAACTGCTAGGATTTTTTTTGTCTCTTAAAAACAACTTCTAATTTATGTCTTGAGGTTGGTACACATATAGGTTAAAAATCATCTTTTTTTCCCCTCTTCTATAATCATATCTGCATCTCCTGAACACTAAGAATTAATTTTCATACCTTGGGGATATAAGCTTATATAGTTCTTTAGAAGTTTACAAACGTTATCTAATTTTAAACCTCACCTAGCTCTATACAATTATAACTCCATAAAAGGAAAATTCTTACCACCACATAGAGAAATCCTGTATTTCACTCATATTTTATTTAAGCAGAATATATGCTGAAAATCACATCTGATTTTCATTGAAATTTCTTAGGCAGTTAGATGTGGGTATGTACTAGGGAATGTGTTTTCTTTGAATTCTGTAGCTCTTTTGCTCATTTCTTTATGTTCTTTTTCTTTTCATAACCATATGTTTTTGCATTATATTAATGAAAACTGTGGGGTCCCTTGCTGGGGGGATTAGACTTGAGGGAACTTGTTACACATCCAGGAGAGGAGAAGACGCATTTGGCTTCATCTTCCTGTCATGCTATCACATTGCTCAGTGCCAATTCCGGGGATGGAGGAATTGGACATAAATTTCTTCTATTTTAACAAGAACATGCTTTCTTTATTCCTAGTTTGATGTTCACTTGTGTGAATGTAACAAGGCTTATGTTATTAGATCACGTAAAATTAAACGAAAATTATGATGCCTTAAGAGACAAAATGCTATAAATGTACAAAAGCTATTTCTAAATGTATAATATTAATTAGAATCCACTCAGTGTTGAGACATGAGGCAAGTGGTCAAATGAGGTCCAAAAATTGTTCAGTTCTTTTTGGAGGGTTGTAATTTTGTTTAAATTCTTGTGTTTGCTCTGGTAGTTCCTTCTGCCTCCTTTCCTATTTTTTCTACATCCTTACACCTCCTTTTAGCGGTAATTTGAGAAAGGGAGTAAAGGAAAAGAAACATTATTCTAATTCCTTACTAAAATTCCATCCTGAGCAAGGCCTGCCTACTTCACTCCCTACTCATCTCTCAGAGAGAACAGAGTCAGCTCATTCCCTGTGTTCACCAGGACATCTCTACAAGACAATACTTGACTCCTTGCTTTCCAGATGTCATTAGAAATGAAACCATATGTGATTCTAGTCACTCAGAGTCAGCCCCACTTACATGAGAAGTTAGCTTGACCAGCATGGGCCCATGCCTCCCCCCATGAGGATAAGAAGAAGAGATAACTCAGTCATCCCTCGGCCTTGTCCAAAGAGACAAGAGACAAGAGAAGAAGAGAGCAAGTGAGCCACATTGTGTGTGGGGGGCAAGACATGCCTCCTCCAGAGTAACTATTGTGTCCTTCTTCTCTGGGCCAGTGACATCATTTGCTCTTGTTGCTGTCCTTTGACCTGGTCAGCCATAAGGCTCTGTAAACAGCAGGAGCCTCCTGGGATGCTGTGGAGGGTTCGCTGCAGTGAACCTGACCATAAGATACTGAGGTCTGGGTCACAGTAAGACCCAGTATACTTCCATTTATTCCCTTACTCTTTACGAACCTCACACCAAAGCATTTCACTCACTTCTTGGTTTTAAAAAAACTTTAAAAAACAAACAAACAAAATAAAACAAAACAAAAAACAAAAGAACCCCACCTCCTGTCTCAGGCTCATTATACCAGGTCCCTTTATACTTTTAAGTATTCACAATGGGCCACTGGTCATTAGTCTCCTCACTTGGTCAAATCATAGCTGCTTCCTTTTCCTTCTGTTAAAGTGCTTTAGATTCATCTTCCTTTCTTCTTTGTTTTTTGGAGTGACCTTTTGCTTCTCTTTCATTTATAATGGTTCCATGATCATATTCATTACTCACTATACCTCTTTCTTTGCACAGAGCAGCACTAATTACAGAAGATGGTCTTCAGACTTCATTACGGCCCTGCCAGTCATTGACCCCTCAAAAGTGCCTTGGTTCCTGTATCACACGTGAGACTTGAGGCCTAGGCTGACCCTCACTCTCATGAGTGCCAACCCAACGTTGCTGCAAGATCTGGCTAATAAAATGTTGGGTAAGCAGCGTGCCATCATGCAACATCATCCTTTTATTTAAAACAATTTGACTTTTCCAGCTACTTTGCTCTCTTATCACTTCCGGATTAGTGGTCTTCCCGATCAAGAAAGGAAGCAGTGTGCTATACAAGGAGGTGAAAATTGCTAATTTCACTGTTCAGTCATTGAACGCACTGCCATGTTAGAGCTAAGAATAATGATACGTTACTTCATAAACTCATTTGCTCCCCCCACTCCCTCAAGGCAACTCATTAAGATCCCGGGGCAACATTTTCACCACACAGCATATTTCACCACACCACGTAATACCACAGAAGTATCTTCACTGGGAGATTCTTTGCCTAATGTTCACCATAAGGTAAACAGATTCCCATGATCCTTTGCACAATAGGTAGGATTTTTGAAGACAAAGAGCCAACCAATATTCTTTCTTTCCATCTACTTCCTTAAGGCAAAATCAGTTACTCTTTGGGCCACTTGGCCCATGTTGAACAGTTGTCTGGGGTTCAAATCAGGAATGTATAGATGATAAACCTGGTTGGGAAGTGGTGGTAACAATGGGAAGAGTACAGTCACAGAAATTAGAGGGATTTCAATTGGTAAAAGGCAAAAAACCCTGTTTGGTCTCTGGTTTAAATTTAAGTTTACTGCCAAAGGTCACATGATGCAACAAGTCATGTGGGTAGTCCTCAAGGCGCCCAAGGGATAGAGCTTATTCTCTATGAAGTGATGTCCAGGCAGGATGCCCTTTAGAAGCTTGTGGTTTCCACAGCAAGAGGCTGAATTGTGTTGCTGTCTCTAATTCCAGCTTATAAAAGCATGCAAAAAGATTATCCAAGTCCTACAGAATTTAGTAACTCTATTGAAGACAGATTTGCTTTGAACATCAGTGGCCAAAATGATCAAGAAGATGAAAGAAGACATAGGTGGAGGAAAATAGGCATTTCTATTTACAAATTATATGTCTTTAAACTAAACCACTGTTGTGAGATCTTTCCATACTCCCCGGATTGCATTCTGCTTTTGTATTTGGAAGATAACCTTTGATCACCTCTGCAAAGGAAAGAGACCAAAATATGAATAACTTGAAAATGACGAATAAACTAAAAACTAGATACTCCTGTTACTGTAGAAATCGTTCCGATACTGTCATTGTTGGATATTTTAACTAGGGTCCCAAGGCACTCTTTAATGATCAAACCAAATATGCGACCTTTCATTGTTTGGCTATATCTCTTACAGTTCCAACTGTGTTGGTCATTCAACTCAGCATTTCCACCTTTAAGAACTTGCCCCATAAATATATTTGTGCATTAGTGAAATGACATATGTTCAAGGGTACTTGTGAAGACTTTAAATATATTCTATTCTAAAGGTACTCTATACAAGCATTCAAGAAAATAGCATACAGCTGTAAAAAGAAATGGCAAAATTAATCATATAGTCTTGTGGAAAGATCTCCAAAATATATTGTTGAATGAAAAAAAAATTCAATGAAAAGAACAATGAGTATAGTTTTATTTTGCTAAATGTGTTTAAAATAAGTTAGGAAGAGAAGAGGTAAACAGGGAGGAGAGAGACGGGAGGAGGGAGGAGGGAAGGAAAAAGGAAAGCAAAGGAAAGAAGCAAAGGGAAGAAAAGAAGAGAAAGAAGGAGAGAACAAAAGGAGAACATTTACTTGCATATGCTTAAAATATCTCTGGAAGCCTCCTCTCCTAGGATAGCAATTGGCAACTGGGGTATGTATGTTTTATACCTTTTGAAAATTTAAAAACAAATGCGTATCTTGCATGTTCTAATATAAATGTGAGAAAGTTGCCATACTTCCCTGTTTCCTATGGAGAAACTGGGAATGGCCAGTGACATTTAGGTTAATGCATTGTAAAGCTTGAATGTAGGAATGTTGGAGTGGCCATTTTTCTTTCATCATATTGATTACACGGTCATTTTTATTGGGATTTGAACATGTTATATTTAAAAAGACAAAATTTCAAATGTTCTTCCCTTGCAGCTCTGGCTGGGTGGTAAGTAATGAGGGCAATCAATCAACAAGGATATTAATAAACTAAAGCAGTAACAATGCTTCAAAGAAGTACAAAGAAATTGGTGGTTTACAGATTTTCCTAAGAGGTATAACATGAAGCTATTGAAGGGCGGGCAGTCTGAAAATAAGGCACAATATCTACATCTATGTGCAATTGAGGATAAATGCAATCAACTTCTTTTATGGTACTTTTTTTTTATGTCTATGATGCCATGAAGCACTATGACAGTTTCATCTGTTTACACGTTTCCTGCACTGTGAGCTCAGGGAGAATGTGATCTCTGTTTCAGTCACGTGTGGACATCAGTGCCCAGCTCATCTCCTGAAAAAGGGCAGGAGATTAAAAAATGATTATTGTCTGAATAATTGTTAGCCTCAAAACAATATTCTAAGTTTATTATCATTCAGGGATCTAATGCTTTCTAACATAAAAAATGCCAAAGTAAGTGTCTATAGTATTTCTCCTCTAAATTCCTTTTACCAAAGCAATGCAAGCACTTCTTAGAAGTAAACATTGTTTAAAACTGTAGCAAACTTTATTTATGCACTTGTAACAGGTTTATTATAGAATACAAATATTTGCCCTGTAAATGGTTTTAGCGTGAACCAACAACAGCAAAAATGTAAACTTGGCGAGTTCTTTGCTTTAAATTTCAATGTGAATATGTTTACAAAAGATTCAGGACACTTAATGAAGAGACTTAACAATAATAAAAACATAAGGAGAGCTATCAGAGATAATGCCAGTAGTCACACTCTTTCCACAATAGAGTGACCATGTTCTCAGTGTTTTTTATTTTAAATGTAAATCAAAACCTCGGAAAGTCTTTCTGATCAACTTAATTTATAGTTAAAAGGAGCAAGAAATGTAAAACAAAACAAAAGACAATTGTTGTTTTTGGTTATTCAGTACAATCTCAAACACAAATTAACATTTGGAGCTTGATTAAATAAATGAATATCTTTTTCCTGGTTAGCAAACCTTTGGTAGTCTAGGATTAGAATGGAATAAGGTCAGGAGTGATTGTCTGACTCTGGGTCTACCCCCCACCCAATCTTTTGCTTTCTTTCTTTCTTTCTTTTTCTTCTTCTTCCTCCTCTTCTTCTTCTTCTTCTCCTTCTTCTTCTCCTTCTTCTTCTTTTTTTTAAAGTAATCTCTACACCCAACACGGGGCTTGAACTCACAACCCAGAGATCAAGAGACACATGCTCTACTGACTAAGCCAGCCAGGTACACCTCTTCTTTGTTTTAAACAAAATAGTTTTGATTGGCCTTTCTTAATCCTGTATTTTTAGAGTTAATGATTTTCATATAACTCCGAGATGAGTTTAAATGCAGAATATATGAACTTCCTTATTCCTGAGGGAGAACTATGATTCTGTGAAAATCCCCAAAAGGGGCCATGGAGACTGATGGAGACTAAGGGTTTAGAAAGCAAGCATGACCTCCAGGCTGTGCTCTGTGTGAGTTGCCTGGATTCCTTTGATCATGTGATCCTGGACAAGTTTCACAAGCTCCATAACCTTAATTTGAAACTCCATAAAATGAAGAAAGTGCTATGTGTCTTCAATTCTAAGACATCATCAATTGTTAAGATGCACCATTAATTTACACATGACTAAGAAAGCACAGTTCAATGACTTGTCATTGATACATACTAATTTCAGAAATGTTAGACCATTGATAGAGGTAGGGAGAGTGTATATTCAAATCCTAGAAATGTAGTCAAGATAGGTACCTTCTAGAATTGCAAGGATTTAATGAGCAAATGCATGTAAATGGTTGGCACAGCTTGGAATGTGTTGTGCCCAGTAAATATTAGCTATTGATATCACTCATAGTATCCTTAATTTGAGTAATGACTTATCTTTGGGATAGCCTCCAGCTGGACTGAAACCAATCTGACTCACTGGCAAAGAGGCAGAAGGACCGAAGATTGAAATGTAGGCCACATAGAATGGGGACTGATTTCATTTCTCTTGAGTCTAAGCTCTTTTGCAGCCATACATGCATCCACTCACTTATGACTATGGGAATACTCACAAGGTTTAACTATAAAGTAATTCTTATGTCAAGTTTC
Organism: Panthera pardus; assembly: GCF_024362965.1. NCBI lineage: Eukaryota > Metazoa > Chordata > Mammalia > Carnivora > Felidae > Panthera > Panthera pardus. Next base: position 38,998,394 of record NW_026526732.1, read on the forward strand.
TATCAATGCTAAAATTTTTGCTGCACACTTTTTTTTTTTTCCTTTCCACTTGTCATTTCCTAAAGCCTTCAATTTAAATATCTTTCATGGTGACAGATAATCAAATTTTAAAAATGTTATTGTGATTTTTACATAGGCCCCAAGTTATTCAAAAACAAAAGTAATGAATAGAAGACTGGAATTAATCTAGCATTATAAAAATAACCAAGTGGTTATAACAGAAAACAATAACAAACCCCATACCCCCTCCCCAGCCCTCAGCTTTGTGCTTGATTAAAATAAGAGAAATCTCCCAATTAATGCAGCTAATTTTTTTAAAATTTTTTTTTAACGTTTATTTATTTTTGAGACAGAGAGAGACAGAGCATGAATGGGGGAGGGTCAGAGAGAGAGGGAGACACAGAATCCGAAACAGGCTCCAGGCTCTGAGCCATCAGCCCAGAGCCCGACATGGGGCTGGAACTCACGGACTGCGAGATCGTGACCTGAGCTGAAGTCGGACGCTTAACCGACTGAGCCACCCAGGCACCCGTGGAGCTAATTTTTTTAATAGCTCATACTTTGTATTAAAAAGAAAAAACTCCCTAGATTCAGAGTTGAATACATGTAAATATAGTGAATGTTTATATACATAGAATATATATATATATATATATATATATATATATAGAATATATATAGGACAAAGACAAATTTATGGTATTTATTACATTTTAATCAAACATAATGTTATATATTACCTCTGTTTTTATATATAACAATATTAAGAAAATCCATCTATGAAATTTCAAGTTTCCTGGAAATTGCAGTACTTGGATTCAGGTTCTGTCTCTTAATTATGTTTTTTAGCCTTTCTGAGGTTTGGCCCTAAAGGTCTCTATATCCAACTTTAAAATTCAAACAGGTGTAAAGTGAGAAAATATTGTTTATCCACATAGGTGGCCCGTGGCCAGGTTTACATAGAATTTATTTAATGTTTTTGTCCAAATAAGGTCTTAGGTTTTAAAGCTTCACTTTGTGGGTGGGTGCTCTTTATTCCAGCTAAGAGAGCCTCTTCCCCCATTTGCTCAGTGTTCGTGCAGGCATCACACGTGCCTGAGGCTTTAAGAACCGCAGCTCAAGAAGAGAAATGAACACTCCACACCCCCACCCCCACTTACTTGCCAAATTTACTCTTTTGTTTATTCCAAATTGAAATGTTGCTCAGTGGTCTCAAAATTTTTACCCTGGTATTTTTGAAATGGCTTCCTTTTGGCCAGAATTGCTGTCATCTTGGGGTTCCAGTCCACGCTTGGCATTTCTCTTCTTAAAGCATTTAACAGTTTCATGGGTAAATGGTGTTCTCTTTGATCCAGTGCCATTTGCTTTGGTGAAACCTCACGGACCACCCTCCTTATCAGAGTTGCACACAGAGGGCCCTGCTTCTGGGTCCGTAAACTGGCTTTCTGAGCCGCTGAACGTGTCAGTTCTGTGGGCCCCCTCTCAGATGTCACAGGCACTCGCTGTGTCTGACAGAGAACTTTCTGCAAGTACATTTGTGGGTCTGCCCTGTAAAGTCATTATCGTTCGCAGATTATTGCACAGAGTGGCTACGAGCTGTGGTGTGATCCTGTCATACAGAGATTGGTCACGTTTTCAGAGCACCAGGAAAGAGATACCTGTAAGCTTAATACTTAGATTTAAGGAAAAAAAAAAAAAAATCCATGTTACTCTAAGAAAACAGGACTCAAATAAATTTAATCATTGGTCTGTGAAGTAAATAATTTAACATGAATGCATCAACTGAAACTTTAGTCTAGGATTTTAGCTACAAATGAAAACCAGGCACAAAACTTTTTAAAAATGTATCATTATTTCCCCTGATAGCTTAACAAACATTTAGAAAGTTTCATAAAATCACTTTCTGAGTTTCCTGTGACATGATCTAAAAAGTCAATATCTGATAGCTTAAAAATCAATATTGACAGAGACACAAGTATTTAAAATAGAAACACAGATCGCACAACAATTTTTTTATGATATGAAATATTTGAATATTTTTTAAACTCCTTGGAACAGAGATGCACTTAACATGTGGTAAGTATTAGATATTGAAACTCACAAATTGCTTTGGTGCCATTCCTTTTATATCTTGGCCATGTTTTTAAATGTTTCTTTATTTATTTTAAGTGAGAGAGAGAGAGAGAGAGAGGCAGAGAGAGAGGGAGGGAAAGAGAGAAAGAATCCCAAGCAGGTTCCACACTCAGCAAGGAGCCCAACGTGGGGCTTGAACTCAAGAACTGTGAGATCATGACCTGAGCTGAAATCGAGTCGGACACTTAACCACCTGAGCCACCCAGACGCCCCTTGGCCATTTAAAAAATTTAAAGAATCATCTGCATCTCCTTACAGGTTTAAACTAGGAAAGGCCTCCACGTCATACAAAGTGGTCCCCCTCTTCTTTTTTCAAGAAGTGTATAGAGTTACAAGGTGGGTCTTCTCTTAGGTCCTGCAGAAACTTCTTAGATATGATTTAAATCCATTTTTAAAAAATCACTTTAAATCTTTATATCTGGTTGTACTATTGTCTTTTTCTCTTATCTCCACTGTAGTCAGCTACCTACTTTTTTTAAATATATGAACCGTCAAACCTATGAACATGCCGCCGAACCAAACCATAATCTATGAAGTGTGGTTTTCTTTATATCACTTCCCATTCTCTCATTTGTATGACTTCCCTTAGTTATCAGCTGTCTTTGCTTTTCTCTTAATCACATTGCTCTCATTCCATTATTTATTTTGTCCTAAGAATGTTGGTAGTGTCTGTCGTCCTTCTACGCCATTACCTTCTGAGGATAAATCACCATTCTTTGACACGTTAGTACCAGCAGCTTTCCAGTACATTTCCACACAACGTATACCCTGCTCATTCCACTTACACATTTCTGTTGTCCTCATATATTTTGCTCTTAACATTGCCCTACTGTTCTCAGGGGCTCTGTGCTTTATATTCGTTAGGTATTCCTTCCCTTCAAATAGAACAAATCAACAACTAACACTTTTCCCCCTTCCTTAGCTCTTATCCAGTCATTTCCAATTATATATGCATTTCCTTCTATATTTCTAACTTCTTAGGATTTCTCAACATCTATTTGCATCGTTCTCTTTTGAATTCAAGCTTATTTGCAAAAGTTTCCTTCAAAGCAGACCTATGAATTATTTTCCATTTTCTGAATGCAATTGCCATCTATTTGCCACCCCACCAATGTTATTTTGCTATCTTGTCCCTTTCTGCTTCCTGTTCTTTGAAAAGAGTCAATTCCCCGCTCATAATTTTGAGTAGGAATGTTGAAACACCTCTTTCCACCATGCCCTTTCCCTCTCCTTATTCAAATGGAAGCAACAAGAAAGAAAAGTCATGTAAAGGAAAGCTATGAACTCATTATGCACATTTTGCTTCCCTGGGATGAAAAATCACTAGAAATCTTTAAAATCTATTTACTCTGTCATTCCAGAAGGCACTAAAACTTCTTAAGACACTACACACCTATTTACTTGAAACTAAAGATAAATTTGTATGTATAACGATATGCATATAGATAAATGTGAAATAAGCTAAATGGAAAAATAAAGAAAATTTAAAATTCCATCTAAATAAGACTTGCCATGTGGTTGGCAGGCAGAATATTTCTTCCATGAGGTTTTTTTTAAGCATGAATGTATGTAGACCACATGTCTTTTCTTTATCAATTGTGACTTAACATCATACATGCTTAAAAAGTCTCCTTGTTCTGAAACAGATGATGTATGACAATAAAGGAGAGTTACACTATATAAATGAGACTTTTTTGTCCAGATACTAAAAGACATTGAAAATAATTTACCTTTGCTTGTGTATTATTTGATACAATACTTTGACATACTATCTCACAGGTTTTCACAATTTTGTGATGGAGTAGAGGTAGTTATTATTGTCCTCCTAATGTTGTAGATAATACAAGAAACTCAAACCCTATGTGACTGTCCAGTGTCACAAAGAAGGTAACAGAGACAGAGGTCGAATGTGGTCTGCTACCAATGAAGCCACAGCTTCCTTCACTCTGGAGCTAGTGTAAGAGGCTGACCCTTTAGTTCATGTTCAAGTTTTGTGAGGCTTTTTAAAAAAATGTTTATTTATTCTGAGAGGGAGAGTGTGTTCACACAGGAGCAAGTGGGGGAGGGGCAGAGAGAGGAGAAAGAGAATCCCAAGCAGGCTCCATGCTGTCAGCACAGATCCCGACTCAGGGCTCGATCTCAGGAATCATGAGATCATGACCTGAGTCGAGATCAAGAGTCCAACACTTAACTGACTGAATCACCCAGGCGGCCCAGGTTCTGTGAGGTAAGCTAAAGCTAGTCATTTCTAAGAGCAGCATGGGATGCTGAGTATCTGGAAGATGAGAGAAGGAACAAGAGATAGGACACACATTCAGAATGGAGGTGAAGAGGACATAAAGGTCACCTCTGCATATTCCGCAGTTTTGCACGGAACCCCTCAGCATCCCACCACCACAGATAACACTGCCTTAAACCCAGCTGGGTGAATTAAGAAATCCAGACTCACTGAAAGACTATAAAGCTTCACCTTTCCCTGGTTTGGGCAGGTACACAAATGGGGAATTACAGCAACATCATCCTGATTCATGCTCATAACAAAAGAGAAATCCCTTCTTCAGCCCTGCCCAGAGTGTCCAACTAATTTCTTCTCTTCTCTAGTGAAAAGCAAAGGGGCAGGTCTGCATCCCTAAGTTCTGTCTTTTTTTCTGAATAGACGTTTGTACAAGGAGACTCCTGTTCAAAAGAACCTTCAGAAGAAACATCTAAGCAGAATGCAGTGGCTGCACCTTGTTTCTCTGAGTTTCTGCCATTCAGTGTCTACCCCCCTCCCTCTTCACTGTTTTTACCTTTGGGTCTTTCCGCTTTGTATCTACAGCAGTCATTCCTGGAGAACTTTAATGGAGCTGTCCCGTTATCCCCTTCTTTATTCTCTGGTTCTCCATACTGATTCTGCCATTCCTCACCATACTGGGATGTATTTTTTAGTGGCTATTCCTCTCATACCAAAACATGTGCTCCTTTAGTGTCCACATAAATTTGATAGGTTTGTTCTCTCTGCTCCCAAACTCTCTTCAGCAAAGTGTTCTTTCTGGCCTCTTTTAATACACATCTGTCTCCTTCCCAGTTACATTTTCCTGACTAAAACTGTCAAGAGTCTCACTCTTCTGATTTACAATTTCACAGCATTTCTTTAGTTGCTTCTGACAACCATTTTATTTCTGAATATTCTGGACACAGGACATTTTTATCTGTGACCTACTTATAATAGGACTGCAAAATCAAGCCAAAAGTTCTCTTTCTTTTCCAGAAATGTTTTCCAAAATCATCATCTCTTACCCTTCCTTTAAAACTTGCCTCATATGTGCTCACTCATGACCTTTATCCAGCCATGGAAATGTCTTTCGGAATTACACCAGGTTCCGGTACAACCAAAGTTGCTGCGTTCTTCCCCATATAGGTGTTGCATGCCTCTTTTTTTTCAGCCTTACCTGTATTTCACAGAGTGGAATTTCTTTCCCTCTTTGTGACACTAAATGACTCCTTATTTCCCTTTGTTCGTCTCCTTTCTTTCTGAGGCTTCAGAGAAATCAACCTAGCCAGCAGTAGCATTTATTCAGCACCTATTGTATGCAAGGCACAGTTCTCAGTGTGGAGAAGAAACAAAGATGTAAGGCATAGTCTTGCCTTCTGGAAAATTATAATCTAGTTGTGGTATAACAAGCCTCGTGATGCACTAAGTAGAATAATGAATTGGAAATACAGACCTTGGGGACCATTCCAGTTGTGTCCCTAAGTTAATTTTGAGGCCTTGATGAAGATTTGCTTCTTCTGTATAACCTACTCACCATCCCAGTAATAGAGGATTTGTGAGTCTGACCTGGGTTCAAAAGAATTGAAGTGCACCTGGGAATTGTTCAACAAAATAAAAGTGGAAATAAGATTAGTGGGACCATATTTAAAAGCATAAATAATCTTAAGACTCACTAAATCGCTCCTGATTAATTTTAAGTGTCTTGTTTATTCATTTAAATCAGATCCTGAAGGACTGTCTATAGTTTATTATAAATATATGTACATGTGAAATAACCGTATTAGAACATATATGAATGTGTTATTGTATGTATACTTATTTCTACATTTAAAAGTAATGAGCAGGGCTTTGTTCTTTAAAATTGATTATTCAGAGCACTAGCTTTCTCCCAGGCGGTGGGAGATTTTGTTACCTCACATCTGGTTTATGCCTGGAAGTCATCTGAGTTTTGATGAGAAGGGGACCACAACCACTCAACCACTGTCTGAGGTTGGAGACCAGGTTAGGGCCAGGGCTAGGCATAGCCCCACAACAGGATTCCTGAGCGATAATCAGCCAGCATGACCCCAGGCAAACTTCTGTATAACGGCTGCAGGGCTTATCAGTCCTCCTGGCCTCCACCCTCTCCTGAAGGAGGTGCTGTGGGCAGCTGGAGGAAGGCTAGGGACCCCAGGCCGGGAAGCGTGGAGGCACTGACTGCACTTACGCCTGTGTGTTCTCATCCCCTGGACCTCCTCAGGGCAGAAATCAGCCCTGGCTGCTCCTCTCAACGTTGGCTCTCCTTGACTGGGTATGTATGCCCTTGTCCAGAACCTTCCGAGGCTCCTGTTGCTGGCCCTGTGCCCAAGAGCAGTGGGAGGTGCACCGGCCAGCCTGGTGGGAAGACGGGGCAGACGTGCGCCTCCCTTTCAGCCCTGGCTGCTCTATTACTCACTGGGTGACAGATGCATTGTTCTCCCGGGAGGCCGGCAGCTGGACGCCCCCCTCGCCCGCCCCCTTCCTGCAGCCCGCGGGGCCGCGCATCCCAGCCGGCTGCCTTGCACAGCCGGGAGGCCCGGCTTGGTCGTTGGCGCTCCCTGAACTTTGAACAACACCTGCCAGAACAGTGGCTGTTGGTGGCATGAATGAAGCTGGCTGTCGGTGCGGGAAGGCTTTATATTTATTGCCATGTGGGGGAAGTCTTGGAGCCGTCCCGTGGGACCGGAAAAGCAGCAGGAAAGTCGGCGGGAGCGGCGAGAGCGGCGGGAGCTAGTGAGCGAGCGGGTGTGGCCCCGGATCCGGCTCAAGCCAGGGCTCCTGCAGTGCTTCTCCGGCCTGCGGGACTAGCTCTCTTCCTCCTACTTGGCGGGTAAAGACAGACACCCCTGGATTGTCCTAGGAAGTTTCCAGTTACCTCGTGTGTCCTACTGCAAGGAAACCGCTGGCCCCACCAAAGTGGAATCTGCAGTTTCAGCCAGAGAGGAGCTTTTCAGAGACGGACTCACGCTCACTTTCTCCGGGTGGGAAGGGAAGGACCCTGAGTGAATGAAACTTAATGAATTTTTAAAAACGGAGGCTTAGTTTGTATTAGGCAAATGCATTAGGCATTTCCAAATGCCTGCTGAAATTTCTTCCTCCCGTCACTTAAAATAAGACATGTCAAAAATTGAACTTGGGGTTTTCTCTCCTGTCCTTGGTCTCTCTGCTCAAGTTATTTACTATATTAACAGCATTGCCATCCGTAGTCATCCAGATTTGTAGGCCTGAGGTCCTCTTGACTTTGCCCTCTACCATGCTCCGGACGTCCTACAAGTTATGAAATCCCTTCTTTCTCTGCACCAGCTTTCACCAGCCTCTTTTCCTTGGTGTTTTCCGAACAAGATTCTAGTTCAGGCAGCGATGTCTCTTTCCCTCCTGGGCCGTAGTCATGGTCTGCTGTCTATCACTGTGGTGGGACATTCAAGACTTTGCAAGACTGATGCACCAACATTATTTGCCTCTTGTCTATTCAAACTTCTTGTTTCAGTCAAAATAACCCATTAATGGGGCACCTGAGTGGCTCAGTCGGTTGAGTGTCCGACTCTTGGTTTCAGCTCAGGTCAAGATCTCAGGTTCCTGAGTTCAAGCCCCATGTCAGTCTCTGCACTGTTAGTGTGGAGGCTGCTTGGGATAATCTCTCTCCCTCGCTCTCTGCCCCTCCCTCACTCGGACTGTCTCTGTGTCTCTTAAAATAAGTAAATAAACTTAAAAAAAAAAAATCCCTGAAAATGCCTCATGCCTTTTCTGCTTCTGTACCATGTTTCCTATTCAAATACCTTTTACATCTCTGTTGACACTCTGCCCATCCTTCAAAGTCCAGGGCAAGTATCCCTTTTACCATGAATACTTTTCCAACTTCTCAGAGAAAAAATTGTGTTTCTCTCCTTAAGACACCTCCCACTTGTTGGTATCAGTCTTAGGTAACTATTATACAGTGCTAGCAATTTGTCCATGTATCTTGTCTCTTTTCACCTCCTCTGACACACCCTGGGATAGACAAGCAAAATGATTAGTTGCTCACTTAATTGATGTGACCTTGAAAATACCCATGAAGTGTCCAGTGGTATTTTGACACTATTCATTTATGAATGACCTACTTAAAGTAAAGGACATTTTAAAGTGTCCAAGGAACAGCTACATCTGTTTCCCAAGCTCTTTCCAGCGCTGACCCTGGCATGCATCCTACTACACCTCCGTCTGACCAAGGGCATGCATTTGTGTAGTCTGTAGCCATGGAAGGACTGAGGAGATCAGCTAATATTGGAATATTGGGCTGAAAAGTGCTGTGTAGAAGCCAAATGAACTAACCAAGCCTAAGTAACAAGGGTTTCTAATATGGTCAATAAACAAAAACACCTACTTAAATCCCAAAGTAGAACAATTTAGGGACATATAAAAATCTCTTCAGCTCTTAGATTTTATTTAATACAAGCAAAGTAAAAACACACATGCTTCGATATGAATTAGCTCAGCATCATGTCCTAAGTATGAAGTGCTCCTAGAAATGCTCTTTGCTAAATGCTTAATTTGCTTACCTGAAGCCGTATATAAGACAAAATCTAGATTTCTTTTTTCAAAATGTTGCAGAAGATGTTGCAAACCCAAGTGGCCCCAAATAGGACACTTGCTGAGTTTAGGCTGTCTGGGTACCTTTTAGGCCATGTGGGGTGGGTGGTCAAAGTGATAAGTGAAGGAGAAAGAACCAAGGTAGACTGGTGGCCACAGAGAAGATGATGTTCTCAGAGCTGTGTGCATGTTCCTTGGGGATGGTGAGCTATAAACAAGGCAGTCAAAGAGAGGAAGGACTAGTTTTGACCTAAAGAAATAGAGAAATATGCTCAGAGGTCACCTTAGGTAGGCTCACATTGCTGCAGAAGAGGGCACAGTCTAGGATGTAGGAAGAGATGAGAGAAATTAGGTAGTCAAGTCAAAGGAAAGCATTAGAATGGACACTTGATTACTTTAGTTGCATTGAGCAACAAGCAATAATAAACCTCAAAACAAACACAATCACATTTAACCCAGCATAGTCCCCTTTCATTGATGATCATTAACAAAAGTATATGGAGAGATACATGAACTAAACAGATATGTTGAAATTTAAGCAGGTATCCCTGTTCTTTAGAAACATGGGATTTCATTTGAAGCTTTGACCATAATATAGCATTTGCATTTTTGTAAACTCAAACAGGAGATTTATATGAAATACCTTATTCTGTGCCCAAGAGTTGCAGCTGTTAACAGGTGGGTTTACTTCCAGACAGTTCCACTGCGTAAGCAAATACATATATGCATACACCTTTTGTAAGCAAATAGAATCATACTACACATATAGTTCTTCAACTTTTATACTTTTAAAATAGTGGAGGGGCACCTGGGCGGTTCAGTCAGTTAAGCGTCCGACTTCGGCTCAGGTCATGATCTCACTCTTTGTGAGTTCGAGCCCCACGCCTCGCTCTGGGCTGATGGCTCGGAGCCTGGAGACTGCTTCGGATTCTGTGTCTCCCCTCTCTCTGCTCCCCACCGCCCCCCCCCCATGCTGTCTCTATCTCTTTTTCAAAAATAAATAAACACTAAAAAAATAAAATAAAATAGTGGAGACAGGGATGCCTGGCTGGTCAGTTGGTGGAGCATGTGACCCTTGATTTTAGGGTTGCGGGTTCTAGCCCCATATTGGGTATAGGGATTACTTAAAAAATAAAATCTTTTAAAAAAATTTGTAATGTTTATTTACTTTTGAGAGAGACAGAGCATGAGCAGGGGAAGGGCAGAAAGAGAAGGAAACTCAGAATCTAAAGCAGGCTCCAGGCTCTGAGCTGTCAGCACATAGCCTGATGCAGGGCTTGAACTCACAAACGGTGAGATCATGACCTGAGCTGAAGTCGGATGCCCAGCTGACTGAGCCACCCAGGCACCCCAAAATATAAAATCTTAAAAAAAATAAATCACTGGAGACAACTTTGTATGCTCATACATAACAGTTTTGATCTCATAAAAAAATGATAGAATGGCATTATTTTGAATGAATGTGGCATAATTTATCTAATTGCACATTAAGGTAGTGCTTTTTCCAGGTTTTCCGTTCTTTCGAAAATTAGGAAAACAATTATAATATGTATGCTCTTTTCAGCGATATCCATCAAGAACCACAACAAAAATGATCAGGTCTTCATTCCCATTAAAATTTTTCTTTTGCTTTTTGTGAATAAAAAATAAAAAAATAAAACAAATCTTGCATTTGAAAGATGTTGAGAGTATGTCTAAAGTAAACATTAGTAGCTGTAAATAAATTTATTAATTTTCTAAAACTAATTAGCTTAGGGAAAGTTGATTTAAAAGTGGTAAAATCACCCCAGGACAAACATTAAAAATATATGAACTAATGCTGAGAAATATTTGTTTTCACCAGTGAATTTTCAAACAATTACCTGGAGCCACAGATAAAGTTTTAAAGAATGTCATGAAAACCTAAATGCATAAACAAAGCAGATATAGCTGGCTGAAAATTAATAGTGCTTTGCTAATAAAGCTTGTAAAAAAATCTTTTGTGCTATCATCTTATAATCTCAGACAGTCCTTCTCTATTTTCTTTCCTGACTCCTGGAAACTATATAATCATGGTATACAGCATTGGATTTTTTTCACACAGTATGATTTCCTTGAAATCCATCCAAGTTGTTGCATATTTCAATAGTTTGTTCCTTTTCATTGGTGAATGGTATTCCATGGTAGGTATACAATCATTTACCCATTAAAGAACATTTGTGTTTTTCCCAGGTTTTGGCTACTATAAATAAAGCTGCTATGAGTAGTCAAAACACAAACAAACACTTCTGAAAATAGGAATGGAAGATTAAGAACTTCCGTAGGAGCCACGAAAATGATCCAAACAACCTAAAGTTTTGTATTACTGATGTTCATTGCAGGAAATTATATGTGGACAAATGTAAATGAGAATTATTAAATTTGACTAGCTTATTAGACCTTTTAATCTAGCTTTTTAAAGAAAACCAGTTTGCGTTTGATGCATTTTTCAGAGCCTCATCTCCCGCCTATTTGGGAGGAGAACAGGAAGGGCTTTGAAGTGACTCCTCAAATTAGAACATCTCAGTGTAGTTGCCAAGCGCCCCAAAAACTGGTACAGAGAAAACTTGTATGTTTCACTTACCAATGTTGTGGAGTAACCAACCAGCTGGTGGGCATAGTCTATACCTCAGCAATACAGACAGGTGTCCTGAAGAATATAAATGTACGTTATGTGTTGCTTGAATGGGGAATGCTCGCTGTACAAAAGCAAGACGGTGGACATGATAAGCTGATTATTCTTCATCTCTAGGGAGAATTAGAGTATATAATGACTTGTTCATTACCATTGATCTGTAAAAAGAATCATTCCTTTTGCAACCTCTCCCTTTTAAAACTGTAGCATTGGCGTCATTTTTGGTCCTCAGTTTTTCCTCATTTTGCTTGACTTCTCTATCTCAGAATGTGTCCTGGCAGGCTAGCAGAACTAGATAATATCCTGACAGTCAGAAAAACTCAGTTCTCTAAACCCAACTCTCACGAGAAAGGCTGCCGTACCGCTTTACCCTTACCAGGATGGCCATACTACAAAAATGTTGGTGACCTGTGGAAAAACTGTAATTCCCATCCATTGCTGATGAAAACAAAAATTTTGCAGGCACTTTAGAAAACAGTTTGGCAGTTTCCAAAATATTAAATGCAAATTTACCATACGACCCAGCCATGCCACTCCTAAATATTGACTCAAGAAAAATGAACAAATACGTCCACATGAGCACTTGTACATAAAAGTTCATAGCAACACTGTTCATACTAGTCAAAAAGTGGGATCAATTCGAATGTCAGTTAAATGATGAATGTATAAACAAAATGTGGTATGTCTATACAATGGAATACTATTCGGCAATACAAAGAAACAAAGTACTCAGCACATACTACAAAGCAGCATGGATAAAACCACAAAGGTCGTGTTAAGTGAAAGGATCCAGACACTCACACACTCACACACACACACACACACACACACACACACACACGTGTGTGCGTAAGGTTCCATTTATATGAAATGTTCAGTAAAGGTAAAGCCAGAAAGACAGAAAGTAGGTTAGTGGTTGCTTGGAGTTGGCTGCCAATGGACAGAAGGAGCTGTTTGAGGAGTGATACCCACGTTCTAAAATTGGATTGTGGTGATGGCTGCACAACTCTGTAAGTCATATTTAAAACAAGTGAATTCATGGTACGCAAATTATAAATCATAAAGCTGAAAGAAAGAAAAAGAAAAGGTGGAAAGAAGAAAAGAAGAGGGGCTCCTGGGTGGCTCGGTCGGTTGAGCGTCTGACTCTTGACTTCGGCTGGGGTCACGATCTCATGTTTTGTGAGTCAAGCCCCATATCGGGCTCTGCACTGACAGTGTGGATCCTGCTTGGGATTCTGTCTCCTTCTGTCTCTGCCCCTCCCCCACTTGCTTTCTATCTCTCTCTCAAAATAAATAAAAATAAGCTTTAAAAAAGAAAGAACCAAAAGGAAGGAAGGAAAGAAGAAAGGACGGAAGAAAGGGAGGGAGAAAAGGAGGGATGCCACAGGGAAGCAGTTCTCTAAGCTGGAGAGCTTTGCCTCATAAGGCTCATGCACAACACGCCCAAAAACTGCAACACACGATGCCCCACGAAACCCTCCCCATTCTGGAAGAAGGAGCCAGTTGCGCACAGTGCTAAGGAAGTTCACAGGCTACAAACAGTGGAAAAAACAATCTTCCCTTTCATCTATTTTTGTAAAAGTAGCAGAAGCTATAAACATTGTCTCTTTCCTGGGTTGATAATTTTATCCCTCATGACCTGTCTTTAGCCCCAGAGAAGGAAGTCATTTAAGTGAAGCCATGATGATGGACAGGTACTTGTAGCTCTCTCACAGTCTCCTTGTCAGCACGCAACCCCCTCCATGGCCACTTCTCTAACCTGCTCCTGGAATTATCTTGCCAGCCAATGGCAAGTGCAGACAGAAGAATTCATCGTCGGAGTGCTGACTGGACACGGTGGGCTGACACGGGGGCCTGCGAGCAGTTTATTTGTTTGATTCCATTTCCTCAGACCTGACAGGCAGCCCTTCCTTCTAAAATCACTCTCAGGCCTCCAACACACTCTGACATCAAGTGCACACAGCTGGGAGGATGCCAGACTTGACCTACGTACTTATGACGTGTTGTCCGAGAAACAAACCAAGGGTTGCACAGGTGCATCTCTTCCTGGCAGAGAGAGTCTCGCAGAGCCTTGCCAAGATTCCACTTCTGCGTCCCTGAGAGAAAGAGAAAAGAAAACGCACGGAGCCTGTGAAAGGTCAGGATGTGGACTCGTCAAATTCTGGGTGTCCTTGGAGTGAAACACACGCACACACTTTTTCAGGTCTATCCAGGGATGAGCTTCTCTTTGTAAGCACATCCTGTGCACACTGAAAACCTCCAGGAGGATGTGATGCACAATGTCTGTGCCCCAAAAGCCTCCTTTCAGCCAAAGCAGCATTTTCTATTTTGAAGAACAGTTTCCAAGAGAATGTTTTTCTTTTTTATAGCACGTGAAATATCAGACAGAGTGTGCTGGGGGAGGGGTGCGGTGAGTGAAGAAGGTGTCAGTCTATTTCTAAGTCAATGGCTGTTTTGCCTTCTTATATTTTGAACCAAATATAGAGATTTCTCTAAAAATATGCACACTGACGCTCTGTGAATGTGGTGAGCTCAGTAGTAAGTGGACCCTCAACATGCTACCACTCCCGGGGGCAGGGGGAAGGCTCCTGAGTGACAGTCAGAAGCCTGGGAATGCTGGTACACTCAAAACAATCACAGCATCGTGTGGCTCATCCTGGAGGGAGATTTGCCTGAGTTGTATTGGGAGGACATGGGATGTGGGCCTCAGCCAGCCACTGAGGTCACATCAGTCTTCCTGGAGGAAGGAGTGGGGTAAGTCCATCACTTTGAGATGTACTCAGGTAACTCCATTTGTTAGAAGGTGCACTCTTATGGCTCCACAAACTCTTTCACTGACTGCCCATTTCTCTCCTCTTTTGCAGAGCAAAATTTCTAGAGTGTTCAGTTCATGGAGTCTCCTTTCCTCATCTATTTACTTTTCTATTTTCTTCTATCTGCCTTTTGTCCTAAGCAATCCACTCTGGCAAAAGTCACTGGTGACCTCCATGGTACCAAACCCTTGGATGCTATTTGGGCCTCATCTGACTCATCTTTTCAACAGCATTTGACACAGTTGACCCTTGTCCTCTTCTTGAAACACTCCTCCATAGGATTCAGGGCTGTTCCACTGCACTAGTTTTCCTTTTGCCCCACAGACTCTTTCTTCCTTCTCCACTCTTGATGTTTCTCTTGCACCTGAACTCTACATTTAAGAGTTCCTCAGATCACTACTTTGGGTGTTTTCTTTTCCTCTTAGGTGATCTCATTCATCCATTTTTATGACTTTTAATGTCACCTGCTTATTAGCAACTCAAACATGGATTCACCATAATCCTCTGCTCTTCTCTAATCTCAACTGGTATGCCTAGATTCTTGTTTCACATCACCTATTTGTTATCCATTGGCAACTCCAACTTTATATAGCCAAAATGAAACTTTTTTTTTAAAGTAATCTTTCCACCCAACATGGGGTTTAAACTCATTACTCCAAGATCATGAGTTGAAAGGTCTACCAGCTGTCCCCCAAAATGGAACTTGTGATTCCTTCTCTCCACTCTCACCCCACTACCAAATCAACCAAAACAATCTCTAGTTAATATATTTACTTGTTTATTACCTATTTTCCACAGTAGACTGTAAGTTCCTGAAGGCAGATCCCTTGCCCATCTTGTGTTCCGTCTTATCTTCTGGGCTGACACATTCTGGGTCATCACAGACACTTGATATGTACTTGTTGAATAAACCAATGAATTGATCTGAGTTTTAGACCTGAGTTTTGAAAGATAAAGAAGTTATTTAAGTGGGACAGTGATAGGGGCAGTTCTAAGTGTAAAGATTCAGAAGGTACAGCTTATAGCTGATTGAAGAAGGTCATTGGTCTATTAAGGGAGATAATTAAGTAAGGTTGACATGTAAATAGGAGGGGGGAGAGTAACCTAAAATGATCAGGTAGGGCCATTCTGCCACAGACTAAATTGAAGAAGGAAATTCTGAAAGAAGCACAAGAAAGCGATTTTCCCAAAGAACAGAGCTAAGTGGCTTTTGAAAGCCACATATAACTGGAATCTTCTAATTGTGCTATCTATCAATTGGTTTTTGATACCATTTCAAAGGAAATAGGACACAGCACTAGGACATTCATTGGTGTTTTTAGCATAGTTGGAGAATTTATATCACTCAGAATTTCCAAGTACATTTTTCTATTGGACTTAATTTCTGGTCAGGAGAATAGTTGCAAATTTAATACCAGATCAGTACTGGATTCTGGAATCCATTTTTTCCTGTTTTGGTGCTTATCAGCTATGGATCTTGAGCATGACAACATCTCTTCAATGTGGTCACCTTGGTTGTAAGTGAACGAAGAGGAGTTAATGATACTACCTCAGAGATTTGGGGACTAGTAGGATTCCTATGTACATGCAAGTCATCTAAAGCAAGAGGAATATTGTGTATAGTATGCACCATTGTGTAAAAAAGGAGAAGAGATAAATATAAGCATTTACTTATATTGATAAAGATACTCTGAAAACATACACAAGAAACTAATGGCAGTAACTGCCTCTGGTGGTGGGACTCTGGGTGGCTGGGGACAGGGTGAGAGAAGGGACTTCACTATATGACTTTTGGAACTTCCCACTCTTCCTATTTCTCTTCCCTCATCCATTCCTGCTGTTCTCACTGCCAGTAATAGCTATTTTAAAAGGTATCACTCTTCTCCATGACTCTCATCCTGTATCTCGGAACTATAAATTCTACTTCACAGAAAATATGAAATCATCTCCAGACATGTTCCTCAGTTTTATGACTGTGCTTTGGCATTAGATTTCAGTTTTATTTCTACCATTTCAGAAAATAAGGCCACTTCTCACTCCTTCCCCCATTTGCATTTTCTTAGTAGCATTAAAATACTCTTATTTTTCTATCCAAAAACCTCTCCCTACCTTAGACCTCTTTAGCACGTCTTTAGCTTTATCCCTTTTTCTCCCTTTTTAGCTTTAGTTCCTTAAAGAGTTTTCCATATTTTCTCTATTTCATTATTAACCATTCATTCCCCACCCCACTAGATGATCTTTTCTAAGCTCACTAAAGATTTCCTTCGTTAACAAGCCTGATTGACATCTTTTCTATCTTTGTCTTCTTTGACCTCTGCACAACATATTATCCCTGAGGATTACTTTTTCCTTTCCAGAAATTTTCTTTCACGGCTTTCATGAAGACTTCTTCCTTTCCCTCACCCTTGTCTGAGTAGGAAGCTTATCCTAGTTGTTCCCATAGAAATCTCTGCATACCTCTATCTTGTGATCATGAACCTGAATATCTTCTTCATTAGACCATATAGTTTCCTTGAGAACAAGAACTGTGTCATTTTTGTCTTTGTGTCTTCAGTGCACAGGTCAGTGTCTTAATCAATGAATATTGGTTTATTGAATCTTGAATGAATGCCAAAATGTTCTTCTAGATCTTTGTTTTAATACCAGCTGTGGCAGGAACTTGCTCATCGCCTCTAATATCCATTTTCCTTTTTATAAGTAAAAAGTGTGTTCACTTTTTACTTATAAGTGTGTTCAGCTGAAACACTGCCTTTCCTAGCCTGCGTGGCATGGCCATGTTACAATGTTCAGGGTAATGAGACGGGGGGTGGCAATACTTGAGTAGCTTTTTGGAAGGGAAGGGCACCCCTAGTCTCCTTAATGTTTCTCTCATGTGAAGTGAATGGCAACAGCTCCATCAACCCTCTCATAACCTTGAGAACAGATGACAGAACAGCAGGTGTGAAGGAGCCTGGGTCCCTGATCTCTTTATAGGATCCACACCACCTTCTACCAAATATCTCTGTACTTTCAAAATGCAAGGCAGGGTGCCTGGGTGGTTCAGTCACTTAAACGTCCAACTTTTGGTTTTAGCTCAGGTCATGATCTCATGGTTTTGTGGGTTTGAGTCCATGTTGGGCTCTGCACTGACAGTGTGGAGCCTGCTTGGGATTCTCTGTCTCCTTTTCTCTCTCTGCCCCTCCACCACTTGCACTGTCTCTGTCTCTCTCAAATTAAATAAATAAACATTTAAAAAAATTAATAAAATGCAAAGCAAAAGATTCTTAAACTAATTCACTCTAGGAATTTCCTTTATTGTCAGCTGAACTTAATCCTAACTTAACATACACTCTAAAATAAAAATACTTTGCATAGGTTGGCACACCTAAGCCTTTGTTTCTCTAGTTCACTTACTCCACAAGGGATATGAGGTACAGCAGTCTACTTTGGATAAAGCAAAGAACAGATGATCAGTAACATGTATGATGTCCATGGCTTAATGGGTTTTTCTGGAGCAATAGAAAAAAAGGAAAACTGGGAGCTTAGCAGACTAACACATGTGATTTTTATTCAGTAGCCTATTTTTGAGGGGGTAAATGGCTGGATTTTATCTACTACTAGATTATTCAAAAGAGTGATTGGATTGAATGAGACGGTTAATTTAGAAGCAGTTACCTTATTTTTTTTTTCTTTTTAAATGTTTATTTATTTATTTTGAAAGAAAGAGAGTGTGAGCAGTAGAGGGACAGAAAGAGAGGGAGACAGAGAATTCCAAGCAGGCTTACACTGGCAATGCAAAGCCAGCACGGGGCTCACATTCACCAACTGTGAGATCGTGACCTGACCCCGGATCTAGAGTCCGACGTTTGAACGACTGAGCCACTCAGACGCTTCACAGTTACCTTATTTTAAATAAATTTCAAATTGTTTCTTTTGCAGGTTGATAATTCTAAGACCAAAGGGAAATTCAGTCACAAAACAGAACATTTCAACACCACAGGAGTATGACACTAGGGTCCAGGGGGTATATTAGTTCTAAGTATAGCAGCGTAAAGTAATGCGTGAAAGAAGCATCACAGGTCTCAAAGGCATGAACCATGACAGGTAGAGACGCAGTCTGGGTGGTAACTAATTTCTTAGTGTCTTAGAAAAGTGTGCAATTGATTTTATCCTTAGAAGGGTTCAAAATATTTAGTGGCCATAATCTTAAGATATATTTTGAAATAATTGGAATACCTGAATGTATGTGAAAGAGTCCAGACTCATGTATTCACTCTGGAAAATTTGATAAGCAGAGCTTTTCCCATATAGGCATGCAATTGATTTAACTATAGGCTTGACCCATGGAATTCCCTTGTCAACTGACAGCCATGAGAAAACCCACTCTCGCAGCGAAACGCTTGTCCTGAAAATAGAGCAGGCGCTTCCTGCCCTTTCTCACAGTCCTCTTGGCTGCAGGGAAACAAGAATGCTCTTTGTCAAGGCATACCCAGGAGGAGCATTTTAGAGCTCAATTTTCTCATGGTGTATTCAAATAAAAAGGAATGAAGATAATTCAATTTGAAATATGTCCAAGTGTTTCTGGTATCATCCCTGTGTTGTGGCATGTTGCTGAAGCAAATAAGATAGAATAAAATATGGAGAAAGTCAGCTGTTTACTATCCTAAAAATGGCCACTTACAGAGCTCGTCATGGCTTTCTTTTCTCCCTTCATTTCTGAAATAAAATGTTTGATAACCCAGTCTTCTGAATCTAAGAAACACACAAACAGAAACGGTTATCAGTCATGTCTGTAACCTCCACCTAGCTCAATTTTTTAATCACCATTTTTTCAGTAGTCCTACTGCTTAACTTCCTTCCAGACACAGCAAATGAGTCATGAGGCGAAGGAGTCTTAGCTGGAGAAAGGGGACTGGGTTCTCCACCCATTCACTCTAAGCCTACAGGGTCCTCCACTAGAATTTATAAAGCCTCCAAAATCATCCCATCCACAAAACTCAGTGGGAGGCAGCACTTCCTCAGAACCTGGCCTAGTCATTTGTTGTTGCTTTGGCCCTCATCCAATGTACTGCCATAGTTGGGGAGAGCACATAGCAGGTACTCAGTTAAGATGGAACATTAAAGGATATGTGAAGTTTAATTTTAATTATTTTTTAATGTATACTTTTTAGTAGTTTAAGTGGATAAAATCCTTTTTATTTTTCACTTTGCATTTAGACCCATATACTCACCAATGAAAGTCTCCATAACTGTTAATATTTTGCTGCTAATGACTGAAAACTATTTTTAAATAAACATATGAAGTGCATTAAGTTTTGTTGGATATGATTTCCATGCTATTCACATACCAAGAAGTTTAAAAGGACAGGTTCTATAGTCAGAAAGCCTAGGATTGAATCCCAGATCTGCCATTTACGAGTTGTATGATCAGGAAAAGTTACTTCACCTAGTTGTATTTATTTCCTCATGTGTAACAAATGGGGATGAAAAGAATAGTATCTATTGATAGATAGCAAGTTGTCAATAAACTTGATTATATATAGCAGAAGGCATCAAATGTGTAGAATGGAAACTCCATTGCTGTACATGTGGAAAGAATTCCAATGTTATAATTAATCTCTGCATGTGAATGAGGCTTAGACTTTGGAATAAGTCTAATTCTGTCTTGCACAACCATATAGAACTAGGTAAAATGTCTTTAACTGGATTGCATCAAATAGTGTGATCATTCATTTGGCCTGCTGCAATGACATTACAATGTGAGTATAAAATTGTAGGATCAATCAAAAACCAAAAACAAAAACAAACAACAAACAAACAAAAGAAACCAAACCTTGCTATGCCAAGGACTGGTGACCTTCAATGCTATCCCCTTGTGAGATATTTCTATACATTTATTCTAATGTTACTATGATTGCTGAGAATGCTCTTGGTTCTTCTGATTGGGAAAGGCTCTCAATTTAGAGGCTATTGGAAAAAATTAATTGAGTCCATTTTAGTTTCCCATCACATCTGACACTGATTGGGACTATTCCCCCAAATCATATTTAGCTTTAAAAGAAATTCTTAACACTAATAGAAGTCCAAAGAATGAATATCTGGTCCTGAAAACAATGAATGAACTCATTCCTCATTCATCCATAAATATTTATTTCAATGCACTACTAAAGATGCTTTTACAATATCACGCTCATTGGCTTAAGTGAAATATTTCCTCAAATGATTTTTCTGAGAGAAATGTGTATAAATTCCACCATGTATTTCATGAAATAAAAGCTTATTGTGGTGATCATTTTGTAATGTATATAAATGTTGAATCCCTATGTTGTACAGCTGAAACTAATATAATATTGTTCTTAAAAAGCTACTCAAATTAGTTTGTAGATACACACCAAACTTGAAATAATCCACAAAGACGTTACAGCTGAGAATGCCACATCCTGGTAAGCATACGACTTTTTTTAGTAGCAGTGAAGTTTTAGGTGTTATTGAAGTGGACATTATTTGAATTTATTATCATTTAGTGTTATTTTTAAGATCCCTGTTGGGTTAGTTTCCTAGGACTGTCTGTCATAAAAAAAAAAAAAAAAAAAAAAAGCCATGAACGAGGTGGCTTAGAATAACAGAAATGTAATGTTTCTGCTTCTGGGGGAAGTCTATAATCAAGGTGTTGGCAAGTCCATGCTCCTTCTGAAAACTCTAAGGAAGGATTCTTCCTTGCCTCTTCCTACCTTCTGGTGTTTTTCCACCAATTCTTGGTATTCCTTGTCTTATAGGTACATCGCTTCAATGTTTGCTTCCATTATAACATGGCCTCGCTATATTTCTGTGTCCAACTTTTTATTGTCTTACAAGGCACCAGTCTTATTCACTTAAGGACCCACCCTACTCCAATATGACCTCATCTTTATTTGATTACATCTTCAAAAACCCTGTTTCTAAATCAGGTCACATTCACCAAGGGTTAAGACTTCAATATTACTTTTTGAGGAACGCAATCCAAATCATAAAGTTTTATGTGTCAATTTAGCTAGGCTATCGTCCCCAGGTATTCAGTCAAGCACTAGTATAGATGTTGCTGTGAGGGTATTTTTGTAGGTCAGGACTAAAGTCTGTAATCAGTTGACTTTATGTAATGAGGACTAGCCTAGATAATCTGAGCGAGCCTGACCCGATCAATTGAAGGGCCCAGAGAACAGAATTGATGCTTCCCTAAGGAAGAAGTTCTACCTGTAGACCGCAGTGTCAGCTTCTGCTCCAGAATTTCTGGCCTGCCCTTCCTAATAGCTTGTCCTCCACAGTTCTGCTTTGCCCAGCCAGCCCCCACATCACCCAAGCCAATTCCTTGCAATAAATCTCTTAATATATATATTTTTTACATATTTTATATTATTAATATAATTAATATGTATATGTATGTTGCTAGTTCTTTCTCTGTTGGAACCCTGACTGATACAATACTTACAGGAGCAGTCACTTCTTGAAATCAACATTTCCTTATTCAGGACTAATTTCCTAATTCAGGACTGCATTACCACTCACAATACAGTGTAGGGGTTAAGTGTGTGGGCTCTGGTGTTGAGCTGCCAGGCTCAAAACCCGGCTCCACAGCTTACTGTTTCTTTCACCCTTGGCAAAGCAACATAACTTCTCAATGCCTCGGTTTCCTTATCTGTATTAGAGTGAATAACAACATATCACTTGATAGAGTAACTAACCCTTGTTAATACTTAAGGCAGTTAATACCAGTTAATACTTTTGGCCAGCAGGATGCTGGAACTGACCATACTGGCTCAGGAAAGCCAACTGTAGTCATCTCTTCTTTATTCCACATTTACTTTCAAGAACTTTGGTAGCTTGAACTTGACCTTGGGGGGATATTTACACCATGGAAATTGGCAAACACTGCAATCCGGGGCTTCTTTTTTTGAGAGCCGTATTATAAGCACAACACTGCTTATACTAATATCTGATACAAAGTCAGAACCCAGTGAAATAGCAGTGATTATAGTAGGTAAAGTGCACTAAGAAAGTAGTTACTGCTAGTTCATATGGTCCTTTTGCACAAAACAGAAACAGGCACCCTTCCTTTAAGACACTTGACTGACACTTTTCAGGAATCCTCAATTAAATTAAATCTATAGTGTGGATGGTGACACATAGAATTTTGCAACGTATAACTTAGAGAACTAACTACACTTGGTGTTCTGATAAGAAACCACACCTATAATGACAATTTCATTATTCTGTCATTGTTTTAAAGGTGATTCTTCTCACTCAGTAAGTATAGGAGTGGTTTCCTTATCTGCATTTTATCCCCAAATATACTTGAATGCTGATGAAGAAATTGCTTGAAAACAAAGATATTTCTTAAACAAACCAAAATATTTTCTATTCCAGGACATTTTGAAACATATTTGCTGTGGAGAGAAGGATCTCAACAGGAGCATCGGAAAGAGAAATAAACAGTCACCGGAAACAGTAATGCTGAAGGAAAGGGCATGTATAGAATACCATAACTAAAGCTGGCTAATGTGCAAGGACAGCAAAACAAAACAAAACAAAACAACAGTGAGGATTTGGCCATGAAGGGCTCTTATGCCCACGTCTGCATCAAGATGCCTGGGTTACCCCCCAACCCAAGCTGGGCTCCAGTTACACAGCCAGCAAGTTTTCACAGGCCCAAGGTGGCCATTCTTTCAGGGAACCACAAAGATAGCTTCCCTGGCACGTTCCTGCTGCACTCACAGCGTTGCCTGCTTCCCGAGTCTCAAAGATGTGAAATGAAACCCCAAGGGCTGCATTAACAAAGGCCAAAAGCATGCACAGCCCAAGCCAGCGGTTATGGTGAAGCATCCTGGATTCCCATGAGAAACTCTCCGGATCTGGTTCATCTACGTCACATGAGTCTGCAAACAGGAGGCACAACAGTTTAAAAATACTGTGACTGCTGGAGACTTCCCTGGCCATATTTAGTTCACATGTCTCACAGTGGTAGGAAAGAGCTAGAAAGAGACAAAGGGAGTTGGAGGAAGAGAAAGAAGGCAAGTAGTGTTGCCCGCATTAAGAATCGGGACGTAATACCGGATCACCTTCTTTCTCCCCACCCCATCCCCTCACCCCAAGGCTCTCTTGAGTGCTTGTTTTCTGTCCAAGGAAGCTACAGCCCCAAGTACTCCTCCGCCATCCCTGGACATCTGCTTGGCTTGTCTATTTTCTGCTACAGGCACAGGACAGGAAGGAAGAGTTTGTTTCCTGTAAATAGAGGGAGAGAAAATTACAGCTATTATTGTTTTGACAACGGAAGCCCTCCCTGAAGCTTGTACCACGGTTCATTCCTGACAAGCATCAGGTCTGAGTTGCCGGCTCTCTGCAGAAATTCCTCTCGAGGGGTCCCCGGGGAAAGCTGAAAGCCTAGATGGCTTTGCATTAGATGTCTAATGGCATAAAGATGTAATTCTGGGCAATCTTGATATTGGGCTGTGGAAATGGAATGCAGCCTGTGTTTTGATGAATGTTTTGATGCAAGCTTCTGCTACCCCAAATGAGCATGCTGGAGCTTGACCCTTAAGCACACACACACTAGTTTATGCAAACGCACACCCCAAGGTTGAAAATGCATGATAACACAAATTATTTATGCTATCTTTTAACTCTCTCCCCTGGTCCCTGCTCTCCCCAAATTCTTTTTATTTTTTTTTATTTATTTTTTTTTTTTGAGATTCCCGAGCCTTTTAAACTGTATCTAGCTACACACATATTTGATGAAAAGCTGTAAAACTACCAACTACATACTGGGCATGCTGCGTTCTACCTTCCACATTGGATGAGTCCACATGTTCTTGGGAATATATTTGACCATGACAAATATGACAAAAAATAACAAAATCACATTTGTTATTTTTAAATGTTTGGAATCAATCTTTTACCTAATCAGTGTTTGAAATCTAAAAGAAAGGAAGAAGGAACCAACCAAGACTATGGATTAAGAGCTGGAGGAAATTCTACTACTGTGTCCACTAATTAATGAGAATGAGATCTGTTACTCAAAGGGAGTGATAATCTCCTATTGGTAGTAGAAATAAATTTAAGTTTGATAGTCAAAGTAGGATTCATATTTTTGTCAAATTCATTAAGAAGGGCCTGGTTAGATTTCTTTGCTGAACTTGCAACAGTAATAAAACGCCCACAGCAGAATTCAGTTAATGGGGATCATTTTTACTCTTGGCTTTCTTGACCCCACACCTTTCGGTCTTCCTCTTTTCGCGAGCAGCTCCTTTTAGCATTCTTTACCAGTCCTTTGCCCTTGGCTTCACCTCCAAATAGCGTTATGTCCCAGAGCTCATTTCTAGTCCTTCATGTTTTATCTAGACATGTGGCTTTCATAAAATCTATAGTCTGATGGTTTCCCAATTTGTGACTCCCGAGACCTTTCAGCTAGATTACAAACTCTTAGAAACCACAGCCAACTTGACACATCACTTGGCCATCTAATATATATCTCAAATTTCACATGTCTGAAACAGAACTGTTGTATTCTCCATCTCCAAACCTGTTCCTTGTCAGCATCCCCATCTCAATATTTGCTACCACCATTCGGGTAGATGCTCCATCAAAAAATCATACCTGAGTTTTCTTTCCCCTTTATCTTCCATGTCCAATCCACCAGCAATTCCTCTTACCTCCACTTCCAAGAACATCCTCTGTTTATCTTTCTCTAACCCTGTAGCTACTCTCCTAGTCTGAGCCACCACCATCTTTCACCTGGACCATCACAGTAAGCCCCCATCTGATGACTCTACTTAGATGTCTACACACCTGAAATCCTTCTACACACAGCAGCTATGGTGCTCTTCTGGAAATATAAATGGGAGGAAATAGTGTGATTGCTTAAAGCCCATAACTATCTTTCCATTACATTAGAAATTAAATGCAAACACTATAATTTGACCTGTATAATCCTCTCCCAGATTATCTCTTTGACGTAACCTAATCCTCTTTATTCCCATACCCTAGTCATTTTTCTCTTCTCCAGAAGTCTCTGGAATTTCATACTCTTGGCTTCTTCTTGACACTCACGTCTAAGTTTAGATGTCACCTTCTCAGAGAAGCCTGATGTCTCACTCAGTTTTATTTCTACCATTGAGCTGATCATTACCTGGTGTTTTCTTGTTCATTTACTTGTATATTATCTCTTCCTCCAACTAAATCATAAACTTATGTGAGTAGAGACCTTATCTTCATGCCCAGTGATGAGCATAAGGGCCTAGTAGAGTGCCTGGCATGTAGTGATATTGACATCTGTTTAATAAATCAGAGAATCAATAAATTTACTCTCAGGGGCCCTGATCTGTGGTGGGACATCAGGAAAGATTTTCCTGAAGAAGTGTTGTTTGAGTAGAATCCTGAATGATGAGTGGTAATTAACTGGAAGTATTCGAGGAAGGGAAGAGGGGAGAAAAACACTGCAGACAAGAGAAACTGTAGGTGTAGAAACCCAACATGGGAGGGACACAGCACATTTGTTACACTGTGAGAAGGGACAGTGTTTGCACTACAAGGAATGAGAAGGGGACTGTCAACTGAGACTTAAAAACTTCTAGACCAAGTTAGGAATTCCAGCCTTTACTCGAGGGCTCTGTGAAACCATGGTACGCTCAGGCCGGCAGATAACATCTTAAGATTGGCTTTCTAAAAAGATCCTATGGGCTGCAGTGTAAAGAAAAGGCTGGGTGTAGGTGACGTGGCTACTATCCTTCCTGCCAGTAGGAGGCTGCCTCAGTAAACTACAGGAACGATCACGGTACCCAGACGAAACTGCCGGTGGAGGATGTAGCAAGATTGGAACAGACTCCAGAGATATTTAGGAGGTAAAATAAATAGTGTTGTTTAATTAGATAAAGCCAGAGGGATGGTGGTTGGGGAGAGATGGACATACTAAGCCTGAAGTGTAGGTTTTTGACTTGCAATGCATACTTGTTCGGGGGGTGGCACCAAAGGGAAGATGAAAGAAAATTAGCGTGACAAGAAACATCAAAAGCTTCGTTTCCTGTGTGTTGAAGCTGAATTCCTTTACGATAGCCATGTGGAGATGTGGAAGTAGACAGCTAGACCCAGGAGCAGGAAGCTCAAAGGGAAAGTATGATGGTCAGGAGTACTCTGTGGGGAGCACTGACTACAGCCTAGGAACACTCTGATGACGAGGACCACTTTGTATTATATATACTTGCCATAGAGTCTAACACGTACATATGAGCTCCTGTATTCATTGCAATTAGTAAATATGTATAAAGGTGCTGTACGGGTTATCTTAAAGAAGGAAAGTAAATGTTCACGTGGAAAAGCTTTTAAGATATAGCAAAGAAACAGTGAATGACAGGGAAATCAGATATTCTAATTTTGCTCTGAATATTCACATTTTTCTACTAGCATTTTAAACTGGTTACAATTTGCCACATTAGAAACTCCCCAAATGGCTACTTTCTTTACTGGCAAGTTTACTGGGGTTCCAAATCGAGGTTAGTAATGAGACAAATACATTCTAAGGACATTACTTTGTTAGTATTTTTTCAACAGGCTCCTCACTCAATGTGGGGCTTGAACTCATGACCCTGAAATTAAGAGTTGCATGCTCTACCAACCGAGCCAGCCAGGCATCCCTGAGACAAATATTTTTAAATGAACATTTGTAATATAATTCTAACACCACTGTTTTCTGAGTCGAAGAATCATAATGAAAAAGGTACCTTCTCCTTACTGCCGGAGTAGTTCACAAAGTTCAGAAGGTGCCCTCCCTGCAATTCTAAACTCACCTTTCATCTTACTCACAACTGGACAGACTGACAAGAATTGATTGGACTAGGAGTGCATAAGCTTATTGCATTTTACTTTAAATTGCCTTACATGAGACATAGACATGAGTGTGGAAGTGTGTCTGAAGATGCACACGTGAAGTACTGTGAGTGTGAAGGTGTCCGTTTTCTAGAAGTCACTATTAGTTTCCTAGGGTTGTCATAATGAAATACACAAACTGGTATCTTAAAACAACAGAAATGTATTGTCTCACACTTCTGGAGGCCAGGAGTCTGAAATCCAGGTGTTGGCAGGGCCATGTTCCCTCCAACCACCGCCCCGCCCCCACCCAAGTCTTCTCCCTTGCCTCCTGCTGTGCCCCCAAGCATTCCTTGGCTTGTGGCAGGATAACTGTAATTTCTGCCCTTCTCAACACCTGGCCATCTTCCCTGTAGGTCTGCGTGGCATTTTCCTCTCTGAGTCTCTTTTTTTTTTCTTCTTATAATGACCCCAGCCATATTGGATTAGGGTCCACTCAAATTGAGTATGACCTCATCTTAACTTATTACATTCGCAGACAGCCTATTTCCAAATAAGTTCATGTTCATACGCATTGGGAGTTAAGACTTCAACATATCTTTGAGGGGGCACACAATTCAAAGGACAGAGTGAACTATGGGAGGTAGTGAAAATGCATGCACAAATGTGCAAGAGAGGGCTCAGTGTGTGTGTGTGTGTGTGTGTGTGTGTGTGTGTAAGTGTGCATGCACATAGTAAAGAACTATGACCAAGTAACCAATTCGTTGATCTCTATTCTGCTTCCTGGTCCTTGCTTTCACTGGTTCCTTGGATAGCTTTTATGCTGTCCCATGACTCCATTCACAATGAGTAATGGATTGTTTCCGGGCTCTCACTCCCACTTTTAATGAATACCAACACTAATTAACTGACAGTAACATGTAGCTGCTCTTGGCTGCACGCATTTCTCACTGAGGTCATAACGGCTGTTGGTAATGTAATTTATTACTCTGTAAGACACACTCTGGGACTCTCAGTGTGAAGACCGTTTTGGCAAGTGCCAAAGCAGTATAAGGCAGGCCTTTCTCGGTAAGGTAATATGTTCCATAGCTCTGGGCCTTGGTATAGTGACGCATCAAAGGCATAATGGTTCCACTGGAATGCTGTAACGATTTCCAACCACAGTACCATCTGCTGGGAGGGACAGAGGACTACTGTTTGAACAAGGATTGCTGCTTATATCAGGATATCAGGATCAGCAACAGAACCCCCGAAATTATCAGAACACAGTATATTTTGCTATTATTAGTATTGTTAGCTTTAGAATTGTTCTGGGAGTGAGTGACAAAATGCCATCGCAGAAAGAAACAACACCATACAAGCAATATCAAGGATTTCTGATTAGGAGAATGGCAGACACCCAAGCCCTTGTGTGCCCTGCAGGGAGGTCACCTGGACAGCCTACTTTAGGCCCCAACTCTGTGCTCCCCATGAACTCCACCAAATTAGCTTTACATGAGGAAGCCACCTTGCTTCTCTAGAGGATCAAAGTAGCTGGACCCATTCCCAGAGTTCTGCAGATAACCAGGTCACAGGGTACATTTGCACCCTGTTCTGCTCCTACTACACCATGCTGCAGATTCCTCTGTATTTCCCAGTTTATATCCATAGAGGGGAACTTCGGTTCACATGCTTCCTTCCATTATCTGCACTAATCTGGTAACCTGAGATCATTTATGTACCCTCCACTCTTGTTACAATGCTTCTGGAACTGTGTTACATTTTTCTCTCATGTATGGGGCTACTGTTCCCAACGAAGTACTTTTATCCTTCCTATAATAACCTTTGTAATAGTAACAGCACCTCCTTGTAACACTTAAAATGCTTGTCTCACAAGGGCAGCATGATAAGGGAAACTATGCCAATATAGTTTTTTTTAAGTGACATCTGAATAGCGAAAAATCATAAGACTGTCTAGCCAAAGTAATAAATGACAGTGAAAGAGATGCATTAATAGGACTAAAATTAATATGATGAATAAAGAATGGAAGAGAATGATGTAAATTAGGATGAATTTTAGCTGTCCTATGGTGGGTGTTATTGGTCAATACGCCACATTTGCATTCATTCTTTTTCTGCTGCTCAATTCACATATAGAAAGACCGCTCTCTACATACATCCATATATACAAATACATAGTAAATGTGACCATAGAGTGTTGAGACTGACTTTTAAAAAAAATGTCCAGAACTTATATTCCAAATTATTATTTTTCTTAATCCTGGAAGCAGGTGTCTGTTCCAGTAGCACTGGGACAGTCTTATGGAACTAGGCTTTGTTTTTGTTTTTGTTTTTTTTAGAAATACCATTGAATTTAATTTCTGAAAACTAAAAACAAAAATCACATGCATTATTTTATAGTTACATCTTAATTTAAAAAAAATTTTTTTAACATTTATTTATTTTTGAGACAGGGAGAGACAGAGCATGAACGGAGGAGGGTCAGAGAGAGGGAGACACAGAATCTGAAACAGGCTCCAGGCTCTGAGCTGTCAGCACAGAGCCTGACACGGGGCTCGAACTCACGGACTGCGAGATCATGACCTGAGCCGAAGTCGGACGTTCAACCGACTGAGCCACCCAAGCGCCCCGTTACATCTTAATTTTTGATTGAGATATAACTGACATACATTATATTAGTTTCAGGTGTACATCACAATGACTCAACACTTGTATTCACTATGAAATGATCACCACAATAAGTCTAGTCACCATCCATCACCATAAAAAGTTACAAGAAATATGGTTTTTTTCCTCATGATGAGAATTTTTAAGATCACTCTCTCACAACCTTCAAATATGTACTACTACTATACCATTGACTATGGTAACCACTCTACACACCACATCCCCATAACCTATTCATTTCACAACTGGAAGTCTGTATCTTTTTTACCCATTTCACCCACCACACAACCTCCTCCCTGCTGGCAACCACTACTCTGTCATCATATCCATGAGTTTTCTTTTGGTTTGTTTGTTTGCTTTTTAGATTCCATATATAAGTGAGATCATATCAACTTTCTCTGTCTGAATTATTTCATTTTAGCATAATACCTTCAAAGTCCATCCATGTTGTTGCAAATGGCAAGATTCCATTCTTTTTTATGGCTGAGTAGAATGCCATTATATATCGCATCTTCTTTATCCATCCATCTATCAGTGAACACTTAGGTTATCTCCATATCTTGGTTATTATAAATAATGCTGCAATGAACACAGGGGTGCACCTATCTTTTCAAATTAGTGTTTTTGTTTTCACGGATAAATACCAAGAAGTAGAATTGCTAGATCATATTGTAGTTCTATTTTTATTTTTTTGAAAAATCTCCATACTGTT
This sequence comes from Panthera pardus, assembly GCF_024362965.1. NCBI lineage: Eukaryota > Metazoa > Chordata > Mammalia > Carnivora > Felidae > Panthera > Panthera pardus. Next base: position 39,029,020 of record NW_026526732.1, read on the forward strand.
TTCCATAGTAAGAAGGATACTCACTCTTACCACTTTTATTCAACATAGTATTGAAAATCTTAGCTTGTGCAATGAAAATCCTAGCTTGTGCAATTAGGCAAGAAAAAGAAATAAAAGTTATCCAAACTGGAAAGGCAGAAGTAAAATTGTTACTGCTTGCAGGCAACATGATTTTATATAGAGATAAACCCTAAAGACTCTACCAAAAACCTGTTTGAACTAATGAATAAATTCAGTAAAGTTGTGGAGTACAAAAGCAACATAAAAACACTTGTTGCATTTCTATAAACTAATAACAAACGATCAGAAAGAGAAATTAACAAAACAATCCCACTTATAATTGCATAAAAAAATAATAAAATACCAGGAATAAATTTAACCAAGGAGGTGAGAGACCAGTACACTGAAAAACATAACACATTGATGAAAGAAATTGAAGATACAAAAAAAATGGGAAGATTCTCCATGCTCATGGATTAGAAGAATTATATTGTTCAAATGTCATATTATCCAAAAAAATTTACAGATTCAATGCAATCCCTAAGAAAATTCCAACGGCATTTTTCACAGAAATAGAACAAACAATCCTAAAATTTGTATGTAACCACAAAAGACCCTGAAAAGCCAAAGCAATCTTCAGAAAGAACAAAGCTGGAGGCATCATGCTTCCTGATTTCAAACTATATTACAAAGCTATAGTAATCAAAACAGTATAGTATTGGCTTAAAAACAGACAGATATGCCAATGGAACAGACTAGAGAACCCAGAAATAAACCCACCCATGTATGGTCAATTAATTTATGACAAAGGAGCCAAGAATATACAATGACTAAAGGACAATATATTCAATAAATGGTGTTGGGGAAACTGGAAAGCCACTGGAAAAAGAATGAAACTAGACCACTATCTTATACCATACACAAAAACTAACTCAAAATGGATTAATGACTTGAATATAAAACCCGAAACCATAAAACTCATACAAGAAAACATAGGTAGCTCCATGATATCTGTCTTGGGGATTTTTTTTTTTTTTTGGATCTGACTGCAAAAGCAAAGGTCACACCCTAAAATTGTCATCAAACTGTTTCATCATCTTTGAATATTCATCGTATTCAGAGACTTAGTTCTAAAACTCTTTGTCTTTAAACCAGCCTCCTTGAATGAACATTTACCATCACATTTTAAACTCTATATTCTTAACAACAAAAGTGATAATGCTCATTATAACAAGTCAAAGATATATAAAAGAAAAGAATGATAAACAGCTGTGTGTATTAACCTGAAGGGGTGCCCAAGGTATATTTTAATTAAAAAAGAAAAAGAAGGATATGTATCATATAACTCTGTTTTTAATGTTGTCTATAAATGTACACATCTGTAGTGTGGATGGACCATATTTTGTGTAAACGCTGCTCTGCAGATGGACGGTTTGCGGTGAATACAAGCAATGTTCCGGGAAATTTCCTTAACCATGAGGCTTTGTAGAGAGGCACCTTTATATCTGTAGAAGAAATTACCTTAAGCTAGAATTTCTGTGTCAAAATGTATGTATCATATTTCTCATTACTCCTGGAAAGAGGAAAAAATCCATAGAATTGGTAAGGTATCATTGAAAACCAGTTCATAGAAAAATTCAAAGTCCTATCTGTTTCCCTGTGCCAATGGCCACATAAAACTAGCCAGATGATTGTTTTGATATTTGGTCAGAACATAGTTATATTGTGCAACAAATCCATCACAGTGGTAGGCAGCTATGTTTGTTCAAGCTGTCATACTTGAGTTATTTCTCATTCTCCAAGGATCTAAAGCCAAGTTTCAAGATGAAATGATGGTGATACAGGCATTAAAAAAATACCATAGTTATAATATTATATGTAACCTAAAACAAAAAAATATCCAGGAAATAAGATGTGGATTTGGTCATCCTATTTTACGACCACAGTGGATACAATAATCCAAGCCTAACATATTATTAAACCATTGTAAACTCTGCCTGAAAAAAGCAATAATTCCATCCATTTGTGACATTCTTTAGAGTCACATGATACCTACCATAGCAACGTCTATGTTTCACTGCTGAGTCATTCTCCTAGCCTTATCACCTTCATAATGTCATCACAGTGACTTGTCAGCACATAACGTGCACACTGATAAAAAATGCTGCGTGCCAGTCTACAAAGAGTACCTTCTACAAAGACTGTGAAATAATGTGTCCACCAACGGTCATGAAATATCTTCTTTTGTCTGTATATGTTTATTATACTTTAGTGTCTTCAATGTTCATGATATTCTAGTGTTCAGGAGAGAGGAAATACATACTCTTTGTAATGTATAAAATAATAAAAATCAAGGTCATGACTGTAGAAAAGTTCTAGTGTGTTCTATAAAGTTTAAATTTTTATTTCACTTGACAAATATTTATTGAGTGCCTCTTTTCTACCAGATATAGTCCTAGGCATAGGGGACTTAGAAATGGACACACTGGTCACTGGCCTCAAGGAGGCGAGAGACAAACCAATAACCACATTTGCACAGTGTGCGAGGAACTATGACGTAGATGTATGTAAGTTGCACTAGGAACCCAGATGTCAGTCACCTATCGTACTTAAGATTGTCTAAAATACCCGGAGAACCACCACATGTGGCAAGCTGAATATTCAGTTCACTAAATAGTACTGAAAGCTCAATAATTTTTTTTTAATGTTTATTTATTTTTGAGAGACAGAGAGAGAGAGCGTGAGTCTGTCTGGGCAATAAATCATACAATAACTGACCATCTACAAGGTTTATATCTAAGCTCTTCACTTTGAAAAACTAAAGCACAGACACATATATTTATAGTGGAACCTTAGGATAATGTTCATTGGGATTAGGAAGAAACAAACTTTCTAACTTATGAAATCAATTTACCAAATAAAATGATTCTTTGGCCACCAAGGTATCCAAATCCATGTAAGGATAAGCCATTACACAATGAGATTTGACTATATTTATACAATCTTAATAAACAAAAGTCATTGAAAATAAAAATCTTATCTTTTGATTTAGTATTTGTTGACAGGAACAGAGTTCTGTGTGACACAGCCATTACAGCTTAAATCAGCTTTCAAAGATGAGCTATAAAATAAAGGAATCCCAGGGAATCTATAAAATAAAGGAATCCCAGGAAAGGTTTTTAAATTGAAGATGTGTTAGCTTTAGAAACATCTGCATAATCCACTTAAAAGGAAATAGTAAACTTCATAAAATATTTCCATCAATGTTTACTTTTAATCTAAAAACACGGTAGTCTATAAAAGCACAATTTTAACCCTTTAGCTTTTCTTCTGAAAAAGCTGGTTTTCTCAGTTTTTCCTCCACAGCAGAGGGTTATTTGCTGATTTTGCATTTGTTTGTATACCATGAGAGTTCTTAAGTCGTTTGCTTAAATAAAATATTGCTACCTTCATTTAGTGTTTTCCTGCAAGGGAATAAAAAAATAGGTTATTATTTTTTTTCCTTAAGGCCATTTTGCAAGGACTCCAGTACATCATCACTTAGCACTCATCTATATACCAGTAAAAAACAACTCCTTCCTCCCTCTCTTCCTTCCTTCCTTCCTTGGTCTCTCTTCCTTCAAAAGTATTGAGCAGCAACAATTACATGCTTATCATGGCATTATCTACACAGATTCCAAAATCAACTTTACAATTATATCGCAACTATTCCATTAAAGGGTTTCATAAAACAGTGTAGTATTAAATTGCAAATATATATGGTTAAGTTTAGAAAATTGAACACTTCTGATTCAGCATTGTTTAATAACTTCATCAGTAGGATGATTGAATATTTGAATATAAGCCTGTGTATCAATCCATAGGGCCCCAAACCATTTTTTACTGCCTTTGAGGATGCGCTCTGAATTCCAAGTGATCATGGTAACTTAGGAATGCGGTCAGATAGAAACTGATTAAAATCACGGAGAAAAATTGCATGCTAATTTAGAAGTAGAAAAAATGCATTGTGCAAATAAAATTATTGAGAATGATTTCTTATGTGAAAGAATGACAGAAAAATATCACCCAGTCTGGAACTCGGAGTGAATAGAAAATGGCTGTTATAGCAGTGCAGAAATGTCATTTCTCGAAGTATGCATAATAGGCTCTAGAAACCCGAAGGTTAATTCTTGCTTGACACTCACATAGTATTACCAAAGCATACCATTCAGTTGGGATACACCCACTGAAAGAAACATTGACGCTGATAGCAACATTGACATATATGTCTGTATTTTGTGATATTAAGATTATTAAGTCTCTTAGAAATGACTGACAAGAGGCCCCCGAGTATATTCACAGCATGACTCCAAAGCACCATCCTCCACTTCCACTGAGAATGGATTCAAGTACACATGGGTGAGGAAAAGCAGATGAGTGAGGGAAATGGGCAAGAAATGGTTTGAGATCAGACCAAAGTCTCATCTTCTGGAAATATTGGCAGTGTTGTCCTCCCTAGAAATATGGAGGAGCAAAAAACCAAAATACTGTCTTTCAAGAGCTAATACGCAAGCAGCTTCTCAGAAATTGCAACAGCAGAATTATATTTCTCTTTTGACTACAGTATATCTGTATGTATGAATTACTTACATGTAACATAGGAGTTTATAAAGTATATGAAGAACTTTGTGTTTTGTTTATTTGCTTCTTTTATAACCTGCTTCACATCCGAAAGGATTGTTAAGCGGCTGGCAATGACTCTGTGAAGATGGCAGTTGCAGAGGCATGGTATTTAAATATTCCTGAATCCTCTCATCAAGAACTGGCAGAGCAACTATAACAACAAAACCCAAAAACCGACGGGCAACATGTGCGGCAACCTAGGTGCCAAGATATCTCCACGAAATACGAGGTGCCAGAGCTCCCATAGTTACGAGACCCATGTGGGACCGTATTTAGTGCGGAAGGAAGCAAAAGAAAGTCAGCAAGACATCTGGCCACCCTGAGAATGGGAGAACGCCAACAGGCTCTCAATGAAGGCCCCACAGTCATCTGAGAGAGGGGCTTAGGCTGGAGGTCTCACCAAAGCACTCCTTCAGGACAAAGCCTCACAATGAGAAGAAATTGCTAGGATAAAATCTAATTTGAGCAGGCAGGGGCACAGAAAGGAAAGAAAGAGAAGGTCCTGATAAGTGTCATGAAAAAAAACAAGGGGGAGCGTAAGATTCATGAAACTAGAAAAGATATCCCAAACTGCTACCACCACTCTAAAAATACTAGAAAATTCATTTCCCTTAAAAATTAGCATCAGAAAAATATCAGGGTTTGATCCCAAGCAAAGTTGTGAAACGAGAGAGAGAGAGAGAGACAGAGACAGAGACAGAGAGAGAGAGAGAGGAAGAGGGGGGAGCAAAACAAGGTCCTTACAAACAATAAAAATAATGGAAAAGAGATTCCCACCAAAAGATGAAAAATGTAACCTAATATTTAGACATGATATAAGTGATATGAACAAAATGATAGAAATTAAAAGAATAACAAGTGAGAACAAGGAAAAACTCAACAATGAAGTGATTGGAGACAAGTAAAGTTTGAAAAGAAAGGTGACAAAAGTTGTTAAATAATAAGAAGTAAAATAAAAATGATATAATTTAAGACTAAACCAGGATGAATGCAAGAGCAAGTAAACACAACAGATAAGATCCTTGATGAATCAGACGACTCAAAAAACTAGAAAACTTGCTCAACCTGATGAAGGGCATCTATGAAAACTCACAGCTAAGATCATACTTAATGGGAAAGACTGACTGGTTTTCCTCTAAAGTGAAAAACAAGGTAAGGATACCTGCTCTCACCATTTCTCTTCAAGACTGTGCACAGGGTCTAGCCATGGCAAGTAGGCAAGAAAATGAACTAAAAGCTCTCCAGACTGGAAATGCATAAACACTATATCTATTTGCTGATGACATGATCTTTGTCTTTTTAATGCATATTTATTTATTTTGAGAGAGAGAGAGAGAGAGAAAGAGCACACATGTGCATGCACATGAGCACAAGGTGGGCAGGGGCACAGACAGAGGAAGAGAGAGAATCCCAAGCAGGCTCCAAGCTGTCAGCACAGAGCCCGACACAGGACTCAGTCTCACCAACCATGAGATCATGACTTGAGCCGAAATCAAGAGCTGGACACTTAACTGACTGAGCCACCCAGGTGCGCCGACATGATCTTGTATAGAGAAAATCCTAAGCAATCCACTTAAAAACCATCAGAACTAATAAACAAGTTCACCAAGGTTTCATGATATAAATCAATATGCAAAAGTCAATAGTATCTCTGTACATTTGCGAGGGACAATCTGAAAATGAAATTAAGAAAACGATTCCATTTACAATAGCATTAAAAGAAATAAATACTTGGGAATAAATTCAACAAAAGTCCAAATTATATACTTTGAAAACTACAAAACACTGATGAAAAAATCAAGGAATACAGACATTAAAATCCCAGATGGTTTCTTTAGAGAAATTGACAAGCTGATTCTAAAATCATTATGGAAATTCAAGGAGCCCAAGATGGAAAAAATTAAAAAACAAAAATAAAAAACCTTGAAAAGGAAGAGTATGGAAGACTCATACTTTCTGATTCAAAACATTCCAGGAAGCTACAATAATCATAAAAACATAGAATCATAAAAACATATATATAGAATCATAATAAAGAGCAATCAAATAGAATAGAGTCCAGAAATAGATCCTCCCATTCAGTCCATTGACTTTCAATCAGGTACTAAAAGAATTCAATGGCAGAAAGAATAGATTTTTCAAAAAGTGATGTTGGGACAACTAGATGTCTGCACTGCAAAAGAATAAAGTTGGACCTTCCCTAACCCAATATACAAAAATTAACTCAAAATTGATCAAAGATTTATATGTAAGAGCTAATATTATAAAACCCTTAGGAGAAAACATAGGCATAAATCTTGAAGACCCTGGATTAGGCAATGGTTTCTTAGATATGATGCCAAAAGCAAAAACATCAAAAGAAAAACAGATAAATTAAATTTCATCAAAATTAAAACCCATTGTGTTTCAAAGGACACTAGCAAGAAAGTGAAAAGATAACCACAGAATAAAAGATAATTTGCAAATCATAGATCTGATAAGGAATTTGTATCTAGAATATATAAAGAACTTTTCCAACTCAACACGAAAAGACAAACAACTCAATTTAAAAATAGCAAAGGATCTGAATATGCATTTTTCAGAAAATATACAAATGGCAAAAAAAAAAAAAGCAGACACATGAAAAGATGCTCAGCATCATTAACCATCAGGGAAATGAAAATCAAAACCACAATGACATATCATTTTGTACCTACTGATATTGCTATAGTCAGAAAGATAATAAAAGTGTAAATTAAATGAGGATGTGGGGAAATTGGAATCCTCATACACTGCTGGTTGGAATGTAAAATGTTGCAGCTACTTTGGAATAACAACTTTGCAAAAGGTTTTACAAATTTACCATACGACACAGAAATTCTAGTCCTAGGTATACACCCTAGAATAACAAAACTATATATTTATACAAAAACTAGTACACAAATATTCATAGCAACATTATACATAATGGGAAAAAATGGAGTAAACCCAAATGTTCATCAATTGATGAATGAATGGATCAGCAAAATGTGGTATATCCATACAATGGATTATTCAGCAATAAAACCAATTGAACTGATACCCATTACAACATTATGCTAAGTGAAAGAAGCCAGTGTCAAAACAGCACATATTTTATTATTCCATTTACATGATATGTCCATAATAAGCAAATCTGTAGAAATGGAGAGTAGATTAATGGTTGCCCAGGGGTTAGGTGGGTTGGGGGGATTAAGGAAATTGGGAGGTGACTGCAAATAGGCATTGGGTTTCTTTTCGGGGTGATGGAATGTTCCAAAATTGATTGTGATGTTAATAGCACAACTCTGTAGATACATTTTAAAAACCATTGTACACTTTAAACAGGTGAATTGTGTGGTATATGAATTATATGCCAATAAAACCATTACAAAATACATTTTAAGAGTATTAGATTTTAAGAAGTATTTTAAAATTTAAAAGTAAATGATGGGATAAAAAAACTGATGAAAATATAATAGTTCTATTATACCTAGAAGGGGGGAAAAAAATCAAGTCATGGGATAAGACAAATGCTAAATTCTATAATTCAAGAAAGATTTCCCAATAAAAAGAAACTTGAAACTATATATTGAATCATCAGCATTGATAATTACTACTGATTTAAAGAATGTCTGAATGGAGATTACCTATGGGGATGGAGATGAAAATGGGTGAGATCTGAAAGGAACAATCAAGGGCCACCCTGAAATTTAGTAATATTCTGTCTCCAAAGCTTGGTCGTGGAGATACAGATGTTTGTGTTGTCGCTCGTCTTTATACCTCTCAAATATGCTATTGTGTGTTCGATATTTAGTAAGAGCAATCAAATTGACTAGTGTCACAAGGCAGGATCTAATAAGTGCCTCATAAGGGCAGAATTATCCTGCAATGAGTGTGTGAGCTTTTAAATCGAGTCACATGGTGATAACATCTGTAGAGCTCTTATATACAACAGGCATAAAACACTTTATATTCATTAGTTAATTTGATCTTGTGAACTGCCGTAAGAGGCAGGCACTATTCTTTCCCCATTTGACAGAGGAACCTAAGGTACAAAGTTCAGTAACTTGTTTAAAGTTTGCCCAGTGAGTTGGTGGCAGAGCTGGAATCTGAACCCAGGAAGCCTGGCTTGAGGGGCCATAGTCTTCATTTACAATGCTCCACTCTCTGTGGGTTTGCTTAGGCAGAAGTGGTAGTGGTTTAAGATATTGGGAGTCATGCCAGCTATTCACGAGGACAAGAGAGGGAAGGGCAGGCAGCTTCTGAGATTAGTCAGAAGGCTAAAGTGGGGTCAGCTCCAGAAATACCCTTAACGCCATGCAAATCATATATCTGATATCTGGTCTTTATTCTTTAATCAGTGGTAGGTCTTAAACATTCTTGAGCAAGTAGTAATAAGTGGAAGTCATGTTTAAGAAATGATAGTAAGCTAGACTGGAAAGTGGAAGAAAGAACCAAATGAAGATAGAAGATCTGTTTGGAGATTCAGGGGGTGGGAGGGATGGATGAATTTAAAGGGGATGACTTTGAGCCAGGAACCAAAATCCTCAAATACTATTTTTGACCACAGTACTGAGCAGTTCCCAAGTGAAATTGTGTGCAGGGGACCAAGCCAGCAAAAGCATGTCCTTTAATACTTTGGAGTCCTGACTCCCAGCAAAGCATGTCTCCTGCTTGAAGCCTGACAAATGAATTGTGTAGAGAACTCTGCCTGACTAGGGGCAGGACAAGAGCTTAGACCAAAAAGTGTCAAGAAGTCACATAATTCTTCACCCTAAGCAGCCTACCGTTCTCATGGTGAAACAAGAGTAGTCTGAGAAGGGCAGCTCAGACAGGTGAGAGCAAGCAGCTGTGAGAGCAAGAGGGCCCAGAGCATCTCCTGGGACGGGATTAACACATGCCCACGTTCGACAATCCCACCCCTGCTACTGGCGCTCCTCACACTCTCATGGACAGGGACTGGAGAGAGAAGGGTTTCCCACTGCACCTGCAGGCAGAAAGCACTCCTGCAATAGTCAAGCATAAGTGATCTAAGCACCACTAACGGTGGTGGATATGGGAGCAGAAAGAAGCGATTTGCCATGAGATCACGATGACTGGTTGGTTATGAAATGAAGGGGCGGAGTCATTAAAAATGAGACTTTTCAGCCAAAACAATGACAATAGTGGTACTGAGAGAGCTGTGGGAACCACATCTCTTTCTAGAGATGGTTGCTCAGAGTAGACAATTGTTCTCCCTCTTTCTGAAGCATCACAGTGTAGTGAAACACAAAACTTAAATGAAATTTCAAATTCCTGCTACACTACATTCACTGCTTGAGTGAAGGCTAAAAATTCAATAGTAAGTTCTCCTCAGGTTCATGTTTTTTAATTTAGAGAGAGACTTTTTTTTAGGGTAATGTACATACAATCTATTCATATTCCTTTTTATTAAGCATAACAGAAAATATTATGGGTTTCTTAATAAGAATAAGTTTCTATTTCTTGAGTACTTATTTTGTTCCAAGCATTATGCTAAGCATTTTATACACATTGCAGTAATAAACCCTCACAATAGTGCTATGAAGACTGTTACTGTCCTCATTTTGCTGATTAGGAAATTTAAGCACTGAGGAGTTTAGAAAGCTAAGAAACTTATTGCAAAGTACGTGGCTAGTAAATAGTCAACCCATACTTCAAACCGGGTTCTAACTTCAACTTGTTTTATCCGTGGTTACAATGGTGTTCATACTGGCTCTGATTTCTTTTCCTAGCGTCTAGCATTCTCCTGTCAAAAGTTTTGCTCATGTGGGGGGGTTCTACAAAATTAACAGGTGTTTTTTTTAACTAGACCCTAATCATTGGTTGTTTAACTGAATTGCTAGTCAGTTTACTCAGCATCTCTAATTCCTTCTTTATTTGTTAAAGCATGAAGTTGACTGAACTCTCCCATGTGCCCAGCACATCAGTCTGCTGCACAAAGTGAACACAGAGACTTTCCTTCTCTGTCTGAAGTTTATCATATGTGGAGAGACATACCCTGAGAAATAAGGTATAGCGTTCTAAAACTATTCAGGGCAACGTTATTCAGAGTCCCAATTAGACTGGCACGATAATAAAGAATTCTATTCTGGAGTCACCAATTTGAGTCCTGTTTGGAGAAAAGTCTATACCTAGTAGGCAAATAACAGCAATAATTGGTATAATAATCTAACGTAAATTATTTCCATTGCCAGTGCTTGCAAAGTGACTAAGGCAATAAATAACTTGAAAAACTTAAAAAAAAAACCTATACCTTGATAGATACAAACTGAAATACAAATAATTGAGATCATTTTTCAGAATCAGATGAAACAGCTATCTTTCACTGAATCATTCAGATACTTCCTTTTCCAAAATGTTACCTGGGCCTGAACGATTTGTAAATTGCTTCAATGATCTGTTTTGCTTTAGCAGCGGAGACTTAGAATGAGAAAAACACTTCAGGCTGAAGGTTTAGAAGATAAGGCCAGAAGGGAAACATCACAGAACTGAGTGACCTCTGCCTGAAGCAGGGGCAATAATAACAAGTCCACAAGTACAGGAGAGATTGATGACCACTGTTGTCTCCTTGCACTGAGCACAGCATGGTGACAGCACAGTGCCTGGAGCACCGCAGCCTTGTAAATAAGTCCTGAGGCATGAACTCCTGCTTCATAACAAGATCCCTTCCCAACAGGCGCAATGCAGGAAAGGGTACTCTCTTAGTGAGAGTTGTCTCTTGTGTGAAGTCTCAAAACCAAGTTCAGTGCCCCCCTCCCCGACTCTGTGTAAGGAGAGCATCCCCATTGAAACTCTTGTAAGTTGAAATGACATAAAGTTGAAAAGTAATTACCACTAACTTCTAGGGAAAAGATTTTAAGTGTTCCCAGGCCCAAGAAAGAATCTCTCTTAGGCTTTTCTGGTACCTTAATATATATCTTGCTAATAGATGCACAGAACGAATCAAGATAAAGCACAGACGCTCATAGACATGATTCACAGGCCTGGCCTGTTGAGTAGAGTTCCTGGGGGTGGGAGGAGCGTGCCCCTCTCGATGCTGAGCTGTGTGCTGCTTTGTAACAACCTGATACAAAACAAATGCTGAAGGCTATTTTTGCTTTTCACTTTTTTCCCTAAACACTGAAACCCTCTTCAGACTTCTTCTGGTTATTGAAAGCAGGTACTAAAGTAGGTCTTTTGCTAAAGCAAAGTGGCATACTGCAGCCTTCTGGATCGTGGGGGACACCTGTATTTAGAATAGTTTAGATTGAGGGACGACCTTTCTTGGGACCTTTCTCAAAGAAGAGCCCATTGTGTTCTCAGCCATGAGTCCTACACTGCTAGTTCCTCATGAACACTGGCCAGTGTGGCATAGCCACCCCCACCTGCTTCATGCTCTGTGGTCTCAGGAGATGAAGCTCTCCTTCCTAAATCAAACACTAAGAGAGGATTGTAAACCTAGGTGGTACTAAACTCAGGGGAAAGGAGAGAAAGAGGACAGTGATTCTTAACGATCTCCAGTATTTTTCTCTCCAGTTTTACCAGTTTTCTCTCCAGTTTTCTCTTAAAATCACCTCTCTGATGGGGTGCCTGGGTGGCTCAGTCAGTTAAGCATCCAACTTCAGCTCAGGTCATGATCTCGCAGTCTGTGGGTTCAAGCCCCCATCGGGCTCGGTGCTGACAGCTCAGAGCTTGGAGCCTGCTTCAGATTCTGTGTCTCCCTCTCTCTCTGCCCCTCTCCCACTCGCACTCTGTCTGTCTCCATCTCAAAAATAAATAAACATTTATTTTTTTTTTTAAATCACCTCTCTGAATTATTCAGGATAAAAGTAGAACACCTGGTAAGCCATTTCATGACTGCTGAGGCCTCTGGCATTAAAAAAGTCAAATAGATGAATAAATGACTTGCTTACAAATTCAGTGACTTAGAGGTGGACTCAATAGCTTACATCTGCTTAGTCTCAACCCAAATAATGCTTTAAAAAAGTGTTTCATATTAAGTCACTAAGAGAAGGTATCTTGTGACAATGCTCCATTTATTTATTATTTTTAAATTTTTTTTTACATTTATTTATTTATGTTTTGAGAGACATAGAAAGGCAAAGCACAAGTTGGGGAGGGGCAGAGAGAGAAGGAGACAGAATCCGAAGCAGGCTCCAGGCTCTGAGCTGTCAGCACAGAGCCTGACGCAGGGCTCGAACTCACAAACCATGAGATCATGACCTGAGCCGAAGTCGGACACTTAACCGACTGAGCCACCCAGGCGCCCCTACAATGCTCCACTTAAATGGGAATTTATCATTATTCAGACGCATCACTAAATTAAACTCACATATCACTGTAATATATCCCAATGCAGCCCTCAGATGAGTCACACAGAGAAATACAGTATGTATTGAAATGCAACCATTTTTTGCCTGTGTGGTAGGACACAGAAGCTATCTTGTTTCACAAGTATAACATGATGGTTTTTATGGGGGAAGTAAAGGATAATTTATCCAGTGGGGGAGGAATGTAATTAGCTTGAATATAGAGTATTGGAATTGGGCCAGCACAATAGCCAAGTTACTGAAAAAAAGATTCCATTTTGGATACCAAAAATTAAAATAGTGTCCCCCTAGGGACGCCTAGGTGGCTCAGTCGGTTAAGCATCCAACTTTGGCTCAGGACATGATCTCATGGTTCATGGGTTCAAGCCCCAAGTCGGGGTCTGTGCTGACAGCCCAGAGCCTGAAGCCTGCTTCAGATTCTGTGTGTGTGTGTCTCTCTCTCTCTTTCCCTCCCCTGCTTGCTCTCTCTCTCTTTCAAAAATAAATAAACATTAAAAAATAATAATAAAATAAATAGTGTCCCCCTATAGAAGCTTTATTCTCATGGTTATTTTCTTTCTCTCTCTCTCTCTCTCTCTCAAAGCAGAAAATATCACGTAATAAGATACTAAGGGATTTGTCAAAAATAACATTTGTCAAGCATCCACTGCATGGTAAGCACTGTGTTAAATAGTTTCCATTTTCACAATGACTCTGTGCCAGTCTGTACAGCCAAACTCCTTCCACATCCCCCCCAAATGTCTGTCCTTTGCCCCTCTCTGAGCCTGAGAGTGATCCCCTAGTGATATAATGCACTTTCAGAGAAAAGGACCTGGGAAGAGGCCTGAGCAGACTGGAATTAGGCTTGGGCCCTGAGGCAGAAAATTCTAGGGTCCCTGGAACCTGGATGATGGCCTAAAAGGCGGGGTGGCCACAAAGAGCACAGGTTCTACAGGAATGTGCCCCTTGACCGTGCATACTCCTCAATCCCAACCCCAGCAGCCAGAACAGGGACGTGGAGCCTGGTACGGACCCCCCACGTACTATTCCACCTCCTGCCTGGGCCTGAGGCTAGTGCTACCAAACTGGGTCTGACTCCAAAGCTTATGCTCTTAACCACAAGGCTACATAGCTTCATAGAACACAAAAGGTGTTTGAAATTTGCTAGTTGAATGAGTGATTGTATCGAGAGACCCAGTACCTGGAGTTTAATGAGTAAGACTTGAATATTACCTATGAAACAAAATTGAAAAAATGCTGGGCCATAAAAGCAAAAGAACTCTGATCATCACCAGTTTTCAAACCTGTGACATTCGGTTAGACTTTCCGTGAGGGGTATCTTGCAGCTTAGCTGTCCATGAAGGCAGTTATTTCCTAGCGCACAGGTTCCAGCATGCTGGATTTTTGATCAGAGTTCAGGACTCCACATTCTCCCCATGATAAGCCATCTCAAACAAGCCCAGAGGCAATACTGGGGTAATAGGAGAAGAATAACCCCAGGTTATGTTGCTTAACCTGCTGTATATTTTTACGGGGTGGGTGGGGGGGGGGGGTAGGTTTCAAGAAGAAAATAAAGGAAGTGAAAGTCAATCTAATCAGCACCAAAAATAGTCTCAGCAGGACTTCCTGGTAACACGTCGAGGTATTGATTCATTTATATTGTTTTTAAGTAAAATAACCCTTAGATGGATATTTAGAGGTTTTTATTAGTCTTTTTACAACAGAAGAAATTTTTTTTAAAATAAACTTTTTAATGATTCCGAAATATGGCATATGCTCTTTGTCAATAATTTTGAAAATGTGGAAATGTACATTGAAAAATCAACCATAACCCCACCAACAAGACAACGATCATTAGTGTTTATTGCACTTTGCTATGCTAAAACCATAACCAGTCACTCAATGACAGCTTCTCTTTTCTCCTAACGTTTATAAGCATTCTCCCATACTATTAAGAATCTTTGGGTACATCAATTTTATTTTTTTTTAAGTTTATTTATTTATTTTTGAGTGTGAGAAAGAGAAAGAAAGAGCATGCCCAAGCAGGGGAGAGGCAGAGAAAGAAGACAGAAACCCAAGTAGGCTCCTTGCTGTCAACATGGACCCTCATGCAGAGCTCTATTCCACGAACCATGAGTTCATGACCTGACCTAAAATCAAGAGTTGGACACTTAATGGCTGAACCGAGGGAGCCACCCAGGTGCCCCTGGATACATCAATTTTTAATAGCTACATAGTATCCTATCATGTAGATTTATTTAGGGTTAACAAGGTAACTCTATTTTCATTTTGTTTGGGGGCTTTGTTTCTTTCTGTTTTTGCTTTTATTTTCCCCTTGATGAATAATACTGTATTTGCCTTATTTTGCCTTCAGTATAATATTTTTCACATACATACGTAATATATAAACACATAAATATATTTTAAGAAGTAGGATGATGAGTCAAAGGGACAGAGTACTACTAAGATTCTGCTAAGTTGCTGTCTAAATCTGTGGATCCAGTTTACACACCATATTCTCATTCTACCTCCACCATCAGCATGGAGCACACTGTCATTTGCTTGAATATTTGAAAATTGATACGTAAAGATGGCATCCCATTGCTGGAATCTGTACTTATTTTTAAAAAGGCAATTTAAATAGATAAAATTATGCCACATTGACCATTGAAACATATTAAAAGATCATTTTATCTAATTGTTAAAAATACTTCCTGACCTTTAATCAGTAATAAATACATGATATATATCTCTTGAATTTACACGGTTCTAAAAAATTTTATTTCACTTATTGCTATTTTTAAAACCAGAGTTGGAGACGTCCTTGGCTTGGTCTACAGAAAGGGCAGACTTTGGGGCACATATTCAAAATTCAAAATTGAGTTAAAATGATTCCACTTTACACCTGAAAACCATATTCTTATGTCTCCAAATTCAACTGCTTAAGATTCACAGTGGCTTGTACCACTAGTTTCTTAACTTAGCAGCAGCCTCCCTCAATTTATCTTCTTTACATTTATGACATTTTATTTTTGTTACACTTCCCATTTTCCATATTACTGTGTGCCATATGCTCATTTATCAAAAGTCAAACCTAATTTTTTTGGTAGGCATCAGTGAGAATTATGTTATCACCATTTCAGCTAAATATACTTAAACACAAACAAACAAAAAAGAAAAAGGAAACAGGTATGAGCATCACCAGCCTGGAGGGAGACTCACTTGCTAGAAAAGCATCTGCACAGCAACTTAGCAGGATGTGGGATTTTTGCCACTGACTTTTTTTTTCCATTCATGGTCTCACTTGTGAACAGTAGGAGTGAAGGGAGCTGGTTGGTGGTCTGTGCCTGTCCAGTCAATGCTGGGAAACTGTCAGGATTACAATGCTCCTTTGTTGGCTGGCTTGGCAACTATGCCAAGAGCTGAATGGGCCACAGAGACTGAACTAGTTATGACGACTGCTTGGTCCTCTCAAATGACCAGAGGCCCTCCCACCTCTTTGCCCGGCCACCCTGGGATGACAGTATGGATGTGGAGATGCTCTGATTCCTCCCACAAGTTGGCTAATGGAAAATTTTGACTTCCTCACAATCAATTTCTATCTAATTCAGTTAAGAGTTCCGATCTCACTTTTAACTTACAAAAAGGAAGGAAGGAAGGAAGGAAGGAAGGAAGGAAGGAAGGAAGGAAAGAAGGAAGGGAGGGAGGGAGGGAGGGAGGGAGGAAGGGAGGAAGGGAGGGAGGGAGGAAGGGAGGGAGGGAGGAAGGGAGGGAGGGAGGGAGGGAGGAAGAAAGAAAAGCAGATTAATAATATAGAAAGTAAAACATGAAAATCGTATGGTATGATGTGCTAATCTCTCTCACTGAAATTGTGTGGTGATGGTTGGCAATGGAGAGTAAAGGATAAAAAAAATAAACTCAGAACAAAACAGAAAAAGAAGCTCCCCAGGATGATATTCATGGGAAAAATCTGATTTGACCGATTTAGGTCATCATGACTTTTCATGCTTATTTTTGTCATATCGTATTTCCTGGAGCCCCAATTTTCAGATTTAGGTGCAGCCCCCTCCCCCAAGAACACAAAGAAGGAAATTGAAGACTATGAAGCAGGTAGGACAAAAAGATTACTAAACTAAAAGTGCGTTGTTTTTTAACAGCTTTCTGCTAACCCAGACTCCTGGTTTTATTTAAGAAACCCACTGCCTTTGAAAATACACAGGGTCTTTTCAATAGCAAAAGATCAAATGATGTTAATCAGGCAGTGGGGCCTAATCCTTTAATGCAGCTGTCTCTTTACATTATAAACATTCCAGCTATATAAGTGGGAATGATTTTTATCTTAGCTTGTCTTTTCTTCTTCTTCTTCTTCCTCTTTCCCCCCTCTCTCTCTGTCTTTCCCTGCTTCTCTGTAGCTGTCTCTAAATCTTAACTTGCTCACAGTACAGAATTTGCTTTCTTCTACCTGGTTTCTAACCCCCATCAAGGAACAATCTGTTGTGCCTCAGAACGAAAGAAGACAAGAAGATGGGGAACTAAGTGCATCCACTTGCCTTTTCTTCTCTGTGCTCCCCACACTTTTGGTTGGTCACTGTGGACGATGTTCTTCTGGAAAGACCACATCTACAGGGCATCACACAAAGCTCAGGCTTCTCCCTGCTGGTCACCTCTCTTCTTCCTCGGCTGTTGCTTTGGCCTGATGGATTCAGGTTCACTTCTCACAGATTTCTTCTGCCTTTAGAGCTGCTCTCAACAGCTTTTTTTGAGGCCATCTTTTCTTCAGAATAAAATAATCATAGTTTGAATTATGTGGCATGTTTAACTGGAAGAAATGATTATGGAGGGAAGAAAGAAATATGACAGTTTTCTTCAGATATTTGATCTGACATCCTGCTGGAGTAAGATTGGACTTCTGGAGGAATAGAAAAGCATTAGAACAATGACTCTTAAATAGGGCTGTGGTGGTAAATAGAGTCACTTAGGGACCCCTTCAGGTTATAGCCCCTTTCTCTACTGAGATGCTGATGTACCTACAGTAGAGTACCACTGTTGTCCACAGGAGTATGACCTATTTTCTAGAAGAATTAGGATGGAAAAAATGGAGAGATCCATCCAATTGGATTATAAATCCCACAAGATCAGCTAAACTATATATAATTTTCTCATCTTTTTATTCCTAAGGACTAACAGGGCCTGACATGTAGCAGATACTATGAAATGCTTCTTGAACTATTGTTTCATTGATGGATTAAAAAAAAAAGAACTTCGGGTAAACAAATTTCATTTTAACATAAGTAGAATGATTTAATAAGAAGTACTGTCCAAGGTGGGTCATCATGAGAGACAGTGAGTTCTCCATCTTTGGAGGAATTCAAGCATAAAACAGGGACACTGGTACATAAGCTAGACAGTTGACCATACCTGGGAGGTTAACACAGGGGCAGCCAACTTGGCTAGGAGGCCAAGGAAAATTCCAACGCCTTCTATTTCATGAACACAAAGATATTCATTACTTGAAAGGTATAAAAAGATGCATCCTGTGATACCATCAGTTTAAACCAGGGGACCAAATACTTGTGCCTTGCTTTCTGGGAGTTGTGTGTTACATTTGAACCATAGTTTATTAAATCCTAAGTTTTTAATTTCTATTTACAATCCTTCAGGTTTTTCTTTCTAACTAAGAATAGCATTTGTACCTTTGAAAGTTTGCAAGAATTTGGTCTGGTACATACAAGCTCAATGCTGTGGCTTAGGGATCCTAAAAACCCAATTCCTTCTACCTGCAGAATCAAACCTAAGGCTACCTCGTTGGCACACTAATTTGCAACTCAAATTTTTAAATTAGTTTACAGGTGGCCCACAAGAGAATACAAACATTTCTTGAAACATTGGAAGTTTTTTAAAGATTTCTCTCCCCTCCCCCACTCTCACCCTTCTCTTTTTACCCTTTTTCTTCTTTCAGTGCTGAACGAAGTTTATCATCCAAAGGAATGCGATGCCTTGATAATCACTTTTTGGATATTCATGCATGCCACATTCATATATACTGAACATCTGCAGCCCATTAAAAGGAAAGAATAAAGTGGTAAGGCTCCCGCCCAACCGTCAGGTTGTGGTGATGATCTTTTGGTGAAGTGCGCCATCTGTCATCAGAAACCAGTATGGCCTCTCTGTGGGCCAGAGTCAAAGCAACTGTCAACCAGAGGAGTGAATCTGTGTTCATTAGCATTTTCTCTTTGCACAGCATTTGACCACTTTTTCTACCAACAATGGCAAAGGACCTGAGACTATACATCCATCCTGCCTGTTGCAGTGGAAGCAGCCAGGTGGGTGCTTTGAAAATAAAACCTGAGCTTCCCACGTCAAAATGTTTTTTCACCACCTGTGAATTCACGTAAAAAAGAGTAATGGGTGCTCGCTTTGGCAGCACATATATTAACATTGGAACAACACAAAGAAGATGAGCATCACCTCTGCACAAGGAAGACATGCAAGTTCATGAAGCATTCCATATTTTTAGGAAGTACCTAGAATTTTTCAACTAAACGAATATATCCTCTGGGTTCTGCTGTGGCCCAGACAGTGTTAACTTTTTTTTTTTCCGTTGTGGGTTTTGATTTTTCTCCCCCAGAAATTGGTTTTATTTGATGTGCCCAAGTCTTAGGTTTTTCAACAAAGAAAAAAAAGTCTCCATAAAAATGAATAAATAATAAAAAATAATTTTAAAAGAATAATGGAAAGTTCACAATCTACTTCTCAGCCTGGACCATTCTTAAAAGTTCTGGATCTTCTGCTGAATAACACAAATCTCAAAATATGATTCAGATTAAGAACTATTCTTTAGAAGTATAGGGATCTTAGAGGTCTTCTGGGGTTCTCCTGTTACAGACGAGGAGCCTGGGGTCCAGAGTGGTGTAGTGACTACATCATACACTTCCTTTGTTGACTCCTCACCCAACTGATGACTACCCTAGGGTCCTTTCCTTTGGACCACTCTTCCCTCACTTGAGTTCACAGAATTTTGCAGCTTAGAGGGTATTGGAAATATTGGGACTGTATAAAAGCTTACTGTAATATCTCAGGCTGTAACTGAACAGCTTTCTTACCTTTAAACTCTACTATGTTCTGTTTGTATTAATAAAGTGCAGACCTCTCTATTTATAACACATAAAAAACACAGATGTTGATTGCAAATAGTTTTACAAATCACTGCATATGTCTCCAAAATCATTCATGTAAAATATTTGGAAAAGCATTTCTGATTCTTCTTCCTTTGCAGGGAGTTTTAAGTAATTTAAAATATATACCATTATGTATTATTTGATATTCATGCAGTTTTTCCTATATAGCTTGTTTGACTTTTAACAGAAACTCTTGGAGATAATGTATTCTCAGTGCCAATGGCAGAAATTTTACCTAATAATACATTATTTACTATAAAGGGGTGCTGCTATTGGAGGAGAAAGGCAACGGGCTAAGGATGAGAATTTTGGGTTCAAGTGTCTGCCACTTAGTAGCTCTGTGACTTAACCTAAGTTAGTAAACTCTTTGTTGGAGGCATGTGTATCCATCAGCAGGGGCAGGAAGGACAGTGGAAGGGAAGGGAGAGGTAAGAAAATCTAAACTGTCTTTCTCACTGGATTTCTGCTAGCCTCAAATCCAATAACATCCTTGAAAGCTCTTTGAATCTTATAAATCAAAATCAAGTTAGTATTACGATGGCCAGAGCGTTTGCTCACTGCCATGTAGCATGCATGTTAAATGGAAGCACTGTATTTAAAGGTTAAAAGCTGGGTTCTTTGATCTGCCAATTTGGATGAAATCTCGGCCTCATCACTTACTAGCTGTGCACTCTTTGGTGAGTTACACAACCTGCCTAAACTCGACATTCTGAGGGAATACTAATTTAATGAACATTTTATGGAGTTGGGTTAAGATTAAGTTCAGTGATGCATGCAAGGTACCAGGTGGGATGCCCAGCCTCCAGCAAATAAACATTCATTTATTTTAGTATTATGATATTCCTGGCTCTTGCTGTTCTTATGGTTCTACAGGATAAAGAATCTGGAATAGTTGGGTTTCTTAACCCTCAAAACGTTTTCCTTAGGTCTCTTCATCTACGTATACAGCTCTAGCTGAGATATCACCTCCAAGGGCATAGAGCAAATCTGAGTGTCATGAAAAAAAGAAACCCACCATGAACAATAGAGATTCCTGAGTTTGAGAGCTAAATCCAAGAATATCTGCTCTTTTTTCTGCCTTTATCACTCCTGTCTTCAGAACTGTCCCCACAGAAAAATTCTACTCCAAGAGAAGAATCGACTTCAGGACGTCTTCTTGACTCTACAACTAGTAATCTCACACTCCTTATAAATTTATGGTCTTATAAATGTCATATATATATACATATACATATTTTTTTCATTTGTATTACAAAAAATTTGCTCTATTTCCCTTATTTTTACTTTATATCCTCTTTTAGATTATGAACTTCACAAAGGCTAGACTCCTGTTTTTTCTCATTGCAACCAATATTCAACTTCTGTGAATGACCCAAGGATCATTAATACCTTGGCAATTACATAAACTTGGATTCATGCTGTGCCTCTTTACCTCCTTGTTGGGTATCCTTGGGAAAGTTGCTTCAGATCTCTGAACCTTAGTTTCTTTGTTCATAAAGCGAAGGCAATCTTGCAGAGTTTCTGTGAGTCTTGGAAGCAATACCTAGAAATACATCATAAGTCTTCAGTAAAAGGTCACTATCAGTGTCTCTAAGTCATCTGTCATGATTATCACTACCATGGTGGCCATCAACTCTATGCCTATCCCTAGGTTTTGACCCAGATTTCCAAGAACCAAAATAAAATACAGGAAAGTAGAAAGATAGAAAAAGTCACAGAAGTGTAGAGAGAGGTGAAAGCTTTCTGTAAGTCCAAATTAACACAGAACAATAAATTATTTCATGATTCAGAAAGGCCCAGCAGGCTTCGGGCTGCTGATGAAAAGGAACCCTGATTACATGGTGCCACCTAGTGGAAATCTTCTAATACTACAGGCGGTGTCTAAACGGCGGGGAAATAATTGCCAAAGGAGCCAAACTCCAAGAAGTTTGTATTTCTTCTTGTCTTTACTGAGAAGGCGAGAACGCACTGCTTATTCTCACACCCTCCTCTCTTACCCATCCTGAACAGGGATGTGGACAGTATACACATATCTGTTCAACAGCACTTTACTATTTTGCTTGTTACTTCTTCATTAATAGATCCTCTCTGAGCTTATAGATCAACTCAGTAGCAACTAGTTGGCAGTGGACCAACATTAATCACAAAGTAACAAAGGATGATGGGTTAATTTTTCATTAACTGAGTTAAACTGAGGCCTTGATACCTATTCAGAATTTTTTTCTCATCTCAAAAGAAGGAAGAAAATGCTCATTAATAGGGAAAGTTTAAAGAAAAAATATTTTATCTGATAGTGCAGCCTGCAATTATTTACTGACAATTATTATTTTTTAAACACAATGATAAGTAAAAGAAAAAAAATAACTAATGGGGCGCCTAGGTGGCTCAGTGAGTTGGGCAGTCAGCTCTTGATTTTGGCTCAGGTCATGATCCCAGGGTTGTGGGATTGAGCCCTGCGTCAGGGTCCGCACTGAGTGTGGAGCCTGCTTAAGATCTCTCTTCCCTCTGCCCCTCTCCCCGGCCTACACTCTCTATCACATAAAAAAAAAATGTATATTTAAACGCAATGTGGAGTCCTATATAGACATTCAGTCCTGAATCTCTGGCACAGAGAAAAGGAGCAGATTCAATTATCCCTTTATCATTCATTCACTTGTTTATAGTAGAATCTGTGAAGACAAGCTAACTCCGCTAACAGGGGAGTGTTCCAACAGCCCAAGCACAAAACAACATATACCTCGACTTTGAGGAAATGTTGTTTTATAGGTTAGAATTTTAGAATTGGAAGGCACTTTAAAAATTAGATGGTCCAGCTCCTTCTTTTATAGATGAAATTCTATTTATCTTACTCCTATTGTATGATTTTGTGTTTTAACCTTGATTGCTGTGCTAGGTTTTGTTACAGAACTGTCTGGCTCTATTAACAAGTAGAGCTATAAAACACCTTCTACAATGTGTCATTTACTGGGAGAGAGTGGGCCTGGGAGAGAATTAGAAACAGCTGAAGGCACATACAGGCTCATAGCTGCTCCCATTTGAAGGCAGTTTACAAGCTCAAAAGAGAGAATAGGAAGCAGCAGAAGGAGCAGAACAGATGTGGCTGCTGCCGTGGCTGTGGTGGTAGGTGGACCGTGCGTGGGCTTGGAGACAGGAAGGATCTCCTGGAAGTCTGATAGCTTCCTCCCCAGCTCCTTGCCACCCCAGCCTCACCCGGGCACAGGAGAAGAGGGGCACATGTGTCTCCCAATCCAGGATACTCTTGCTTCACACAAAATCTGGAGTCTTTAGATCAATGGCATCTCCTCTGGTAGAAGTTGGCAACCGTCTCCCAGAGACTGGTTTTGTTCCTCAGATTAACATTTTAAGCTCCTGATTTGTGCCACTCTACGAACGCCTTTGGGCAAGATGATTCTGTCCCCAAATGGGTCTCCCTTCTACGTTCCCCTCCCACTTGCCATTTTCTTGTCACCGTATCTAGGGGAATGTCAGGCTAGGCTTTAGGTTCTGTGGATAAAAGATGGTTTGGACAGTGTCTACCTACAAGAATCTTTCTGTCTAGTGTCAGCCGTCATGATAAAACGAAGAAATATTCCATGAGCTCAGATATGGACTTCTTAAGTTAAAGAATTCTTAAAGTCGGAGCCTGTTCCTTATGATAAAGATGGGGTGATAGAGCAGCTAAAGGTACCTGTACAACTATGACTATATTTTAGTCTCTGAAGATGGACACCTACAGAGAAGATGTGAGGGCTTACCAGAAAACTGATGCAAAGGAATTATTTACTCAGATAATTTAAAATAAAACAAAACAGTAATGTTGCCTTTGTACACGTAGGAATCCTTCACCCTGTAATCCAGATACGTGCAAAGGTGACTATCTCACCTTTTGATGGCGGTTGGCCTGGAGCCAAACCGTCCTTGCTCTGCTTAAGGTTAGCTGGAAGAAGGCACCTCGTCCCTGGCAATGTGTTTGCCATCACCCTCAGCCACCACAGGCTTGGAGAGCTCAGCTGCTGCCCATCTCGGCAGGAAGTCTTCCCGAGCTCTTTAGTTACAGTCTGGTTTTACAGGGGAGGTACACGCTCTGACTTCTCTCCTGCACTGCAGTCCTACGCTGCAGGCAAGAGAAGTGGCAAAAGAGAACAGAGCCCCATCTCCTTCTCGCGAATAAGCATTCCTCTCGTACTGTTCCTTCGCTCCCACACTTACTATCCCACGTTGACGGTCTGTGAGAGGAGTTGCTCCGCTTTTACCTAGTTACAGAAATGATCAAAACCTTCCTCTAATTTCCCTGATCTCTGCACGGCGTCCGTCAGGAGCTTTTCTGTGCCTCTGAAGAAAGAGGGGTTACATGTGAAACTTGTTTGTTTTATTTCCTTACCCATTTTATTTTTTTTCAAAGTTTATTTATATTTGAGCGGAGGGGGGTGGGCAGAGAGAGAGAGAGGGAGAGGGAGACAGAGAATCCCAAGCAGGTTCCATGCTGTCAGCGCAGAGCCCAATGCAGGGCTAGAATTCACAAACCACGAGCCAGATCATGACCTAAGCCGAAATCAAGAGTCGGATGCTTAATTGAGCCACCCAGGCACCTCTATTTCCTTATTCATTTTAATATAAACATAACATCAGTTTTCTGCCTCTTATAATTCATCAACAATATAAGGAATTTAATTGTAAGCATTTTCTCCTTGGCCCCACAGACTGTGGCACTGGTGACATTTTGTGCCAGGTGATTCTTTGTTGTGGGAGGTTGTTGTATGCCCGTAGGAATTTTAGCAGCAGCCCTGGCCTCCGCCCACTAGGTGCAACCCCCACTTTATGACAACCCAAAATGTCTCCAAACATTGCAAGTGTTCCCTTGGGGCAAAATCACCTTGAGGTTGAGAACCACTGATGTAGGTCAACTATTAACTTCTTTTATAATCTATGAAGATACAGCAGGCAGAAGCAATATTTCTTCCTCGAATATCTTAAGGAGGAAAAAAAGAATTTGGATCTTGGTCAGACTTGGTCTCTACTCTGTTCAGTCAGTTGCTAAAGCATACTTATGATTGTTTTCAAGGCAGATTGTCTCAATTGATCTACTGCTCTCTATTCTCTCCCCCAATTCTTTACCTAAGTAGTTACAAAATCTATTTCATGCATAGAGTCTCATTTAATACTTACAATAATAAGAAACAGGTACGGACAGGCAGCTGGCTGGGGAGCAGCAGGATGTCATGTAAAGAAAGAGGTGGAGGAAGATGGCACCACCATTCCCTGGCTACAAAACTGAGGCCAGTTCGTCAGCTTCTGTGCAACACAATTTTCTCATGTGAAACGGGGGATTATTAATAGCTAGGAGGGAGGCTGGGAGGGTTAAAGCGCGGTGAGCTGTGTGACAACACACATCATAGCAGAGGCTCCATCAGTTGTAGCTTTTTTTTTTAACTGTAACACCAAGACCACAGCATTGTGTGCGACACCACAGCTGCATAGCTAGCAACTTTCTCTTTCTGGTCACAGATCTCTGGAAGGATCTGTTCACCATAAAAGTCCTCAGAAGCAACTCAACTTGTAGACCATTTCAGGATATTCACGGATTCACCTGAAATGTATAGTGAGCCCAAGGGAAGAAGCCGTCTAGAGAGAGCCTACGAATTTCATCTTTTCTTCCAACTGACTCAAGTAAGTGGTGCCAAATAGTTTTCCTTGCCCATTGCTTAACACAGACGATCCTTCTGGAGAGACAAGTTGATTCAGATTTCCTCCAACACTACTGATTGACCTTGAAATAAGTCACTGGTTTGGTAGTGATTTGGTAGGGACCAAGGTTTGGGATTGCCAATTTCCCTTCTTTGGGGGAAGAAAAAAGGGTCAAGGCCGGTCGTCCAATATGAGGAGTCACTCTATTAGCTTCCTATTGCTGCTTTACCACATTACCACAAACTTAGAACACACTTCATCCAGCAAAAATTTATTATCTAACAGTCCTGGGAGTCAGAAGTCCAAAACAGGTCTCACTGGGCCAACAGAAAGATGTTGGCCAGGCTGCATTCCTTTCTGGAGGTTTGAGAGGAAAATCTAATTTTCTTGCCTTTTATACCTTTTAGAGATTGCCATTTTCCCTGGCTCATGACCACCTTCCATCTTCAAAGCCAGCAATGGCCAGTTGAATCTTTTTCACATGGCATCACTATGATACTTACTCTTGTGTCCCCTTCTTCAACCTTCAAGGCCCGTCTAGATAATTCAACATAATCTCCCTATTTTAAATCCAGCTGATTAGCAAACTAAATTTCATGTGCTCCCATTCCCCTTGGCCATGAACTATAACATATGCACAGGCTCTGGAGATTAGCAGACAGACGTCCTTGGGAGGCCATTACTCTATGTACCATAGTCGCTTCTTGTTGGTATTTTTCATGACAAGGAAGCAATAAAGCCCTGTTACAAGTCCTGACCAATCTTTACAGTTTAGAAAAGTAATAAGGTGACAGTACTTTTTGAATTGTCATAACAATTTATTTTTGGATAATAAAATCCCCTCAGATCCATTATCATCTTTAAAATAGGGCCTCTCAAAAATAATATATGCCCAATTTCTTGTCAACTTAATGTCTTCTGACTCCTGATAATTTAGGCAACTGGAGAAAGTCTTTATAGCTTGCTACACAAAGTAAAGAGAGCTCACATGTATTTTGCAAAGCAAGTTGCAAATACATGTAGAGATACCCATGAAGACTAAATGAACCCAGTGTGAGTAAGGAAATCAAAAGGAAATCAAGGCACTGTTGGCAAAAGAAGCGGGCAGGGCCGCTCAAAAAGAGAACTTACAGGTTGCACTGCACATCCACCATCTGGCTTGCAGTCCCATTGCTTCACGGCACCCATCTCTAGAATGTTCCTCATTATGTACTTCTGCAAATCAAACATCCTCCTCTTTTTTATTCTACTGGATCTTTTGTTTATTTAGTTTTGTTTTCCTCCACGGGACCTGACCACTTTATCTCTGATCCTTCCTTCATCTGGTACCACCTAGCCCATCACCCTAACCGGTTTTAACATATGCCCCCCCCCCCCATCCTTGGCATTCATTCAGTCCTTAGTCATATTTACACCTGTTATCCCACTCTCCAAAACATTATTTTATGCCTTCACTCTCCATAATCATCCAAACCTCCTCTTCCACTCACAAATGTTCTGGTTTCCTTTCCTTCCAGAAGCATAGTAAGACTGTACCCATAGCCCCACTTTGAATTAGATATGGCAGTGTTGCTTATTTTGGCCAATGACACGTAGAAGGGTGATATAACACTTCCAGACAGAGGCTCTAAGTGGCAGTATGCCACTCTTCTCTTTTCAGTGTCAGCCATAGAGGAGCACAGAGAGCCTCTAGCCCCATGGATGAGTCAGAGCAGCATTCCCAGGCTGATCAACAATAGACATTTAGCAAGAGAGAAACACGCCTTTGATGTGTTGAACTGCTGCAATACAGAGGGAGGCTGTTTGTTACTACAACATAACCTAGTCTAGATCTTGCTTTTTATTTCAGTGAGAAAACAGAAGCAATCAGAAGAGAACTCTACAATCTCCGATGCCCACATCTGCCATAAATTAGTTACTGTACACTTTCCTTCTTCTTGTATTATGGATGAATTCTCCATATTCCTAAAGTTAATCTTTCAACTTATACACTAGATTGCATCCTCTTTTACCTACTCAATGCCATCATTACAGCATTTCTCTCCTTTGTCTCTTATATCATGATTTTTTTTCCCTTGCTAGTTACTAGATTGCCTCTATCAGTAAACATACTATAATATCTCTAGTCTTAAAAAAAAATCCTCCAGTAGCCCCACTCTATTTGAAATGAGTTGAAATACTCACTCCTGTTTTCTCTGGAACGATCTCCAGTTAGGGTTCTGTTTGCCTCTCTACAGTGAAACTGCTCTTACTACCATCACGAATGACACTGAATCTATTAAGTCCGGTAATCAAATCTCAATCCTTATCCGACATAACATTGACTTGGCTGACCACGGTTTTTTGGGGGGAGGCAAATTAATCCTCAGAGACTGAGTTTGCCTGTCCCAGAA
The DNA here is from genome assembly GCF_024362965.1 of Panthera pardus. NCBI lineage: Eukaryota > Metazoa > Chordata > Mammalia > Carnivora > Felidae > Panthera > Panthera pardus. Next base: position 39,057,247 of record NW_026526732.1, read on the forward strand.
ATTTATTTTTCACAGGTTCGCTGTAGGAATTTTATAAACCAATGGCCTACAGGATAATGTCTCTTAATAACCCAGTAAAGAATAACATACTCCAAACCAATGACAGATTAATCACACTATTGTTCCAGGCAAGGGAAGATGAAAGAAAGACCATATTTAGTTGAAGTGTTCCTTTATACCAGTTGATACTCAGGAGAGCCGGCTTAGCCAATCAACCGCTGGCAGTGCAAAACTAAAAATCCCCTGTTGCTAGTGGCATGTTACTGCTGATCAGCAAAGTCTCCTTGGTCTGCCATTGCTTGGGTTTTGCACTGAGGGTAAGAATTGTCTTTACAGCAGCAGGCGTTAACTGCCCCAAGGTCTTCCGGGAACTGTGGTCAGCGGAGACAGTCACCTTGCACAGAGCAAACACTCTCTGATGTCCTTACAAACTCTTCGTATTTAGAGTCTTAATGTCCCCCTTGCCATAGCTGTTTCTTCCTTCATACGTTTTTACTGCTAAGCCCCCAGCACCTGAGCTCCTAAGTGCTTATAAACAACAACAGACGTGATGTCCTTAGCCCGTCGCAGCTTACTTCATTCTTAATCAAAACTTTACTCTTAAAAACAATCTCATTTTTGTCATAAATGCGGAGATTTGGAAATCACAACAAACCAATACACAACAACCACATTCCTTCCTTCTTGAAATATTTTCTTCATTCAGCTCTAGAACACATCTCTTAGTTCTCTTTCTACCTCACTGTTTGCTTCTTCTCCGTCTCCCAAACTCTAAATGTTGGGTACCCCAGGTACCAAACCTCTGATTCCTACCCTTGTCCACAACATACTCTTCTTGCAGTTTTCTCCAGCTCCCTAAATATCAACTCCATCCTTCCAGTTGGTCAGGCCAAATTTTATGGAGTCATCCTTCTCTTTCTCTCATACTCCACGTCCAGTCTGTCACAAATCTTATTAGTTACTCCTACCTTCACCTTGTATACAAAATTAACAACCCTCTCATCACCTGCATTACCACTCTGGACCAAACCAAAATTATCTCCTCAAAGAATTATTTCAATAGTCTCCTAAATGATCTCCCTACTTCCTCCCTACCCCATATAGTCTATTCTCCACATTAGCCTCTCCCTGAGTCCTTCTGTATGCATGTCCATTAAATGTCTTTAAAAACTAGTATCATTGGTTGTTGATGAAATTAAGACAGTTGGGACAGACAGACAACTTTTTGGAGTAGGGGATTCTTCAGTCGTTAGGGAGGCTGTAATTGCATCATGGGATTGCTTTCACTCCCTAGCCTTTTATGGCTAGTCCCAAATTCTCCCAGTGTTTTTTTTTTTTTGTGTGTGTCTCCTAGTTTACTTCTGCCTTCCAGACTACTTTCCTTGTGCCTCTGTTAAAATGTTCATAGACTGCCCACCTTTTAGTAGAGCTCTTATTTCTTCCCCCAATCCGACACTGAGTTGCTAATTTGGGTAAGATTTTCCTGCAATATTGCCTAGCCCTCCTGCTCCAAAGGCACACTACCCTCTGCCTCTCCCCTACCCAACTGCAATCCATTTAAAAATTTGACAGAGTTCAGTTGAGTGGAGATTAGCAAACAAGTAGTGAGTGACTAGTATGCACCAAACACTATGCCTGTCACGGATGGTTCAGTGCCTGAGGCACAGCCATCAAGGCCAGGAAGGTGGAACACTTCTTTTCCATAAGGGTCTGGGAAAACCTGGGTGAGGAGGAAGAGGAGGGCGAGGGAGGTGAAGGAGTCTGGAGAGAAAGAGGAGGATGGGGAGGGAGGAGGAGGGGGGAAGAGGAGGAGGAAGGCGGAGGCGGAGGAGGGGGAGGAGCTTCAGGAGGCGGCCTCTCGGCCTGCTCGGACCTGCCAGACCGGTGGCCGCATGGCTTCGGCCTCCGCTGCGGCGCTATCGGGCCGGGGGGCCCAGAACCTGCTGCAGTTCCTGCGGCTGGTAGGGCAGCTCAAGGTGAACGGGCTCCGGGCCGGGCAGGGCCGTTTGGGGCCGGGCGGGCGGCGCGCGGGGAGAGGCCGGGGTGGCCGCGGGGGCCCTGGAGCTCCTGCTCGCCGCGAGCCGGGGCCTTCACCCTCCCTCCGCCCTCCCGCCTCGCAGGGTTGGGCCCAGAAACTCCCCTGGGAGCGGGGGCGCGTGCGGACGGCGGGCGGAGGAGGCGCGGCCGGGCTGCCAGGCCCAGCCCAGGCCCGGCGGAGTCTGAACCGCGAAAGTCCCGTGTGGGGAGGCAGGCCTGGTGCTCGGCCGGGGACCGGCCCTAGCAGCCCCTCGAGCGGTTCCCGTCGAACCTCCGGAGCGCGGATGTTCGGGACCCTCCCCGCTGGCCCGAGGCCGCCCAGAGTACAGGCGGGGCTCACGACCGCTCAGCTGCGCGGTTAAGCGTGGCCCTCCGAGCAGCAGGTGGGAAGAGCGGAACTGCCCCTCAGTCCGGCAGATTTGAAGCGGGGTGCCTTCAATCTCTTAGCTCCTTCTAGAGATAAAAATACTTTTTTTTTTAACAGAATATTTTCTGTAGTACATACTGGAGTTGTATCCTGTGCGTCCTCCCCACTCCATAATTTATGCAGAATTTCTACAAGTTAAAGGCAGATTATGTTTCCTGCCACCATTGCTACTGTTTATATAAAGTCCTTTTAAAATGTGGACTTTTGGGGAGAAAATGGAGTCTCACAAGATCACATCCTGATCTGAACAAAAGGAAGAATTATGACAGGTGGTAGCAGGAACGATTAGAAGTGCCTTACTCCTTTCTGCTCCAGAATTTGGAAGTCTGTCACTTGTTCAAGTTGAAAGCTTTCACCACAAGAGTTTCTAGCGTGTGGGATGGTATTGTCTGAAGGCAGAAAGTCCCAACTCTTGTAGTTAGGAAAAACACAGTAATTTACAGCTTTATTTTTCTGTCCAAAGGACTAGTATAAGTTCCTTAATTTACACATTAGTAACAGAGTAATTTGACTATTGGAATTTTGCATGGTATGCTTGTGAATTATTTCTCCCCCCCCTCTCTCTTTCTCATTCTCTGACCTCCCTGGTTTATTTGAGGTTAGTTGAGAATTTTTTACTACTTTCTGAAACCAGGACCCTGCTTCTATGCCCTATTCCCTGGACTTGTCTCGAAGAGCATAACAGATAGTTTAAATATTTATTTTTATAAACCTCTCTCTTTTCTTCATTTTCATTAGAGAGTCCCAAGGACTGGCTGGGTATACAGAAATGTTCAGAGTCCAGAGAGCGTATCAGATCACATGTACAGAATGGCAATTATGGCTCTGGTGACCAAGGATGAGCATCTTAACAAAGACCGGTAAGCTGATGTGAACATTGATGCTTGTTAAGATCTCTGGTCTGTGCATATGCACCACTTCCCTTGACTGAGGCCTGTGTCTAATTCTTGCAGGTTAGTTTATCTGTCAAGAGATAAACCATACAGATTCAGGATGTAGGAAGGGGAATTATGGGTGTTGATTGCTTCAATTGTAAACTGCATTCTGGGTTTTCTCTGGCAAGTGATAGAGCCTGCCTTGGTCTCAAGAAAACAAGTGTGATATTAGGATTTCCAGGGCTGGAGAGTGCGTGTGGCATGTCTAAAATTCTTTTATTGTATTAGTACACCATGTGCTTTAATTTAGCCCCTTTCATAAATACTAGCACCTGTTTGTGAGGTGACTTTTTAGAGAGGTAATGTGCAGGATGTAACTAAGAAAGGGATATCTTGTCCTTCAATCAGTCAGCAAGTGTTTTAAAATGCTTTTTGAACACAGAACAAAGTTTCGTAGCTAAGACAGTAAAATAAGTCTCCCATGAGTTACACGGGTCCCAACTGGCTTCTATAAAAGGAACAAAATAAGTTATGTTAAAAAATTAGCAAGGTTGGGGCTCCTGGCTGGCTCAGTTGGCAGAGCATGTGACTCTTGATCTTGGGGTCATGAGTTTGAGCCCCACTTCGGGTGTAGGGATTACTTTAAAAATAAATAAATACAAAGCTTAAGAAAAAACTAGCAAGTTATTCTAACAGACGAGATCATGTGTTCTTGGGGAAGTGGAAGAAGTGGAATGTGAGGTGAGCTCTGAAGAGTTGATGAGGTAGAGGAGTAGATGGCACAGTGTGCAGAGAGAACAGCTTAGCAACTGAGGCCCTGATGATAGGAACGTAAAGGTGTATTTTGGAAACAAAAAGTAAATCAATGTGTAGCAAAGGTCCATTAGAAAGCGTTCATTAGCCCTGTTATTCTGTAGATGGTGTGGAAGTGGGATTTTTTGGCAAAAAGTACAAAATGAACACGGTGTCAAATAGAGATAAACCTAAGTGTAGTCTGAGATTTAACTGGATGACAGAGAGAGACTGTGGATGGGACACCCCTGAGGAGGTTGTCAGGCCTTGTGCCACCTTGGAGATAGTGGGTACGTGAAACAGATGGCCCTCTGGGGCGTTTATATTATGACCTGCCTTCATTATTTTGACAGTGATTATCTTCATCACTAATCATTATCAGGAACATAAATTATCAAATTTAGTTTTTAGACCAACCTTATGATGTATTATTATCCTTTTGTGCAGATGATAAAATGAAGGCTGACAGAATTGAGCATTTAAAGAAATTAAGTAATTTGGCAAAGGTCACACAGCTAATAAATGATTGCTGGATTTGAACCTAGATCTGTCCAACTCCACCATTTCTTTATAAAGCAACTCATTTTGACATCTAACTAGTATAGTAGGGGATGATTGTTTCTGAATTTTGTATCAGTAAGTAAATACTATAACCAGATCATCTCCTCTTGGCGTTGTATTCTGAAGTTATCAACGTTTTAAAGTGAAATTTGAAAAACCAGCCATTTAAAAAAAAAAAATCCATGTTAACCGTTTCCTCTGCAATCATGTATTATTATGTTGAATATTAGCTAGCAGTTTTGAATCAGAACTGTTGTGGGCTGGTAGAATATAATTACCTTAGAAAATACTGCATGAAAATGCCCTGTGATGGTGGAGAAAAAAAATATGCAACTTCAAAATAGTATAGAGAAGGAACTTGTAGTGAATCTAATTTTGTGTAATTATTCACCATTTTTTGCCTGGTCAGATGTATTCGTCTAGCCCTGGTTCACGATATGGCAGAATGCATCGTTGGGGACATAGCACCAGCAGATAACATCCCCAAAGAAGAAAAACATAGGCGAGAAGAGGTCAGTGTTGACTGTTGACTCCACAAGAGACTACCAGAGAAACCTGTTGCTGAAGCAAAGCTAAGTTTATTAGACCTGTTGCAGTAAGGGAGAGTACCTGGGCAGAGTTTTAGTAGTGTCTCAGGAAAGGGAAGTCAGGAGAGAATATTTATCGAGTTTTAGGGCCGGGGCTGGAGGATGCTTAGATGGATCTTAACGAGATGGGCAGCTAGTTAGATTGCACAAGGTTTAGGGCAAAACAGCCTTGGATTGGTAGGACTGGTGTGGCAAAGTCTTAAATTCTTGAGGAGTAGGCTGTTAGTGTTTACTCTGTTTTGGGTGGTTTACAGTCTTCTCTTCCAGAAGCAAGGATTCCGTGGAATAAGCAGTGCATTGGTTTTTGGTTGTTCTCAACCTTGTTTAACACAAGATCAGAAAAGTATGCCTATTCCCAGCCTTGTTTAACACAGGGACAGGAAACTGTTGGTTTCTGTTCTCATTAGTATGTGGACATAGATGGTATGGCTTTCATTAGAACAATGGAAGTAGCTAGATCTTGAAGGAATTCTCCATGCTGGTTAAGCTCTTTGGAGAAAAGTTCTATAAATCACAAATATAATCAATATTATAGTAATTTGTGAATTTTCCATTAGTATTTTAATTTATTGGTCAGAAGTGAAGAAAAATACTTGGCAATAGTAAGAAATGAACAGCAATAAAATATTAAATCTGTATTAATTTGGACTCTAAATCCAAAGTCCAGGACCAAAGAAGGACACATATTTGAGGCAGAGGTTGGAAAATCCAGGATTTTTTTTTTTTTTTTCTTTTTTTTTTTTTTAATTGAACAGCTGTTTCTCCATTCAGGGATTATTGCAAGCTACTTTTATTACAGGAGTTTGGTCATAAATTCCTAAGTGGATGAATCCTCATCAACATGGTTTAACAGAGTAGGTGGGCCTGAATATCTGTTCTCAGAGCTGAGGGAGACTGGAGTTCAGTAGCCAACAGTATTTTTATCCCTCCAGAAACAAGAAGATCCACAAGGAATCCTAGTTTAGGAGTTCTAACATTATGGGAACAAGGAAAATCACATAAGCAATGTTTTCTTCCTGCCAAAATACAGATCCAGAATACAGGCTAGGCATCATGACAGCTTGTGAAAAAGGGAGGAAACTGAGGAGATGTCTCTCTGTAGGAGTCTAGACTGTTGGGAATAAAGAATTCCTAGATTGATTGGCAGAATTTATAGAAAAAGAAACCAATTAGTTCAAGAGACAGAGTCGCAGAGAGGAATGAACCCTGAACCAGATCATGTTGAGTAATGACATAAAGGAGAGGGGATAGGGAAAAATCTCCCTAATTATGCAGCTCATTTCAGGATGATAAATTTGGACTTTGTGGAGGAGAAATGGTATATTGAAGTACCAGAGGGTCATCAGAGACTATAAAGTGACACAGAACAAGGAGAAAAGACAAACTGTCCCCATGAAGGTGCGTAATGAATTTGAGGCTTCCTCCACAGAGGAGCAAACCAGAGCCTTTTGGAAGAAAAAAAGAACCCATCAGAGGCTCTCTAGCCACTGAAGATGAGAGAAAACGTGCTACTGTTTTGACACGAGTGAGGCCTGGGTGGTGACACCTTGTGGAGGGGCCTGGTGGAGATGTGAACCGTCAGTGCCGCTGCCTTTCTGGACGTCCTGTCCTGGCAATGATGAGAATTTTTCTGGTTTCCTTGTACTTCTTGGCTGCTGCCACTCCAGTGTTCTCCAGGGGACTCAGTGCCATAATCAGAAGGGACAGGGGAAGCATCTTGAAGAACCACAAGTTCTTGGACAAGAAACCAAAGGCTTGGAAGAGTGCTGATATTCCATTACCTCTTCCTGCTGCTGGTTAGGATTTGGGAACAGAGAGAAAGATCTGGAAGGTGAACAATTCTTTATGCAGATGGTGTTTATGAACGAGATTTAGATGTCTGAACCATGCATTAAGATAATTAAATGAGGGTTTCTTGGCTCAAGGTGGAATGCACATAATGAGAAGCAGGCAGCGTTATTCGCCCAGAGGCTAGCCAACTGCATCAGGAAGGCTTAAACTGAAGTAGGAGGGAGAGAACATATTTGATAAACTTGGAAAGCTGATTGCTTTGAGGGAGAGTAGGTATTAAGATGAAAAGGAAAATGAGGGCATGGAAGAGAAAATTTAGGGCCAAAAGCAATATGTGTTGTCTGATCCCCTTCCTAAACAAGATAAAACAGACTTTATTTCATAACCCCAGTTGGTGAATGATGCCTAGTAAGGATCATCAGGAACTGGTGGGATGGAAATTGAGGCTGGAATACAGCAATAGCAGGTTATATTCTTTTGCAAAGAGAAAACATTAAGTTAGAAGGCAGAATCATGGTATGTATGTATCTTCCAGGGTTAAAGTTGCTAAAAGTTGCTTGCGAATGAGGACGTTCAAAGGGGAAGAACCAAACTTTATGATGGAAATGAACATGGCAAAATAGTGAAACTGAAAAATAGTGAACGTTTTATAGAGTGCTCATTATGTGCCAGATATTTGAAGCTTTACATATATTACCTACTTAATCGTCACAACAATTAAGGTGGATGCCGTTATTAACCCCCATTGTACAGATGAGAAACCTGAAGGACAAAGAGGTTAATAACCTTTAACCTCAGGGTTCCACAGTCAGTGATGGGCGAGTTAAGTGTCAAACCCTGTTCAAACCCCAGTGAACTTTTGTACTGTTCAGCCTTACCAGTGATGTGTGAAGATGCGTAATGCTTTCTAGGTACGGTTACAAAACTGACCTAAGACATTTGCTAGAAGCTTATTCGGCTCAGGACTTTAGGCAAATTCTTTTGACATGCTTTACTCACAGGAAGAAGCATGTCAAGTTAGGACAAATATCACTCTAGGGGCGCCTGGGTGGCTCAGTCAGTTAAGTGTCTGACTGGCTCAGGTCATGATCTCACAGCTTGTGAGTTCGAGCCCTGCATGGGGCTCTGTGCTGACAGCTCAGAGCCTGGAGCCTGCTTCAGATTTTGTGACTCCGTCTCTCTCTGCCCCTTCTCTGCTCACGCTCTGTCTCTCTCTCTCAAAAATAAATAAACATTAAAAAAAAAAAAAAAAAGAGGAAAATTATCACTCTAAATCTGTGTGTGAACAAGGTAAAACTCAGTATAGAAGTGGGAGTGGCAGAGCTCACCACCGGGAGGGTAAGTCTGGCCTTTGGAGCCATGTACCCTTTGAGTTTAGCAAAGTTGGTTTTGGAGGGTTCATTTAAAAAGTTAGGCACGATTCTTTGGCATATGTTGCCGAACAAGGAATATTGACCACCTAAAAGGTCTCAAAATGCAGATTTTGATTGTGTAATAACATGATATCAATGAGTTTTAGATCCAGAAAATCTTTGTTCAATTTCAAGAAGAGAGCAACAACATATTTGTTATCCGTTTTGTTTTTTAAAGGACAGGGCGGTTTTAATCAACTGGAAGTTTATTGGATGTGATCTCCAAAAAGCTGATTCAGTCTCAGGCTACCTTTATAGAAATACAGCGTCCAGCATGATGGAGGCAATGGCCCCATTCTCTCCCACCTTGGTCAGACCACACCTCATTCACTATGTTCGGTGCTGGGTACGTCACCATAAAGGGAATATATTAATCCAAGAGTTTAGATATTTATATACCTGTAAATACATATTACTCAGTTCATTCTTTTCAAACAAAGGCAGTGGACAAACGTGTGTTTTTGGAATAGTGTAGAGAAAGGCGATCTATTTGTAAAAACGCCTTTAATTTTTGAAAATGCAAAGAGTTTTGAAGCATTTTCTGCAGTTTATGAAAAAGAAACAAGTGAGAATGCAGATACACAATACCCTAAATTTGATACCACTGAGGGTGGTATGATGCTACGGGCCGTTCAAGATGGTGATGTTACTTACGAGAGCACACTGTTGACACTGACACATGCCGTTCGCCCTGCCAGTGGTTGTGTTCTGTAACATTTTCCTCCCATTTTTATTTTCAATGCTTTTTCCCAGCTCATTATTCGATTTTATATGGGGCCTTTGCCACTTGGCCAAGGACCCTCACCTCCGGTTAGAAGAACTGAAGCGAATTAAGAGGTGTAGGATGAGGAGGGTGAAGGGATCTGAAGCCATTTGAGAGTAAGTTGCAGACCTCATGCCCCCCAAGATGTGATATTTTTTTTTAATTTTTTTTTATTTTTTAGAGAGAGAGAGCGTGAGTGGGGGAGAGGGGCAAAGGGAGAGAGCAAGAGAGATCATCTTAAAGTGGGTGTCATGCTCAGCCTGGAGCCCAACAGAGGGCTTGATCCCACGATCCTGGGATCATGACCTGAGCCCAGATCAAGAGTCGGCTGCCCAACTGACTGAGCCACCCAGGTGTCCCAAGACATGATGTTTTAGAAAGACAACTAAGCTGGAGCAACACAGAAATGGAGGAGGAAGGAACGAGGGTGGCTCCGGGGACTTCAGAGAGTAGTGCCTTCTCTCTCCTACCCTCTGCTGGACAGACCATGCAGATGTCCCTCAAGTGGCTGGTTTGGGTTACATGGCCTTCCCTTGGACCGGTCACTGTGGCCGCAGTGATTCTGGCCCAGCTGGGTCACTGCCCACGCATTTGATGCTGTGTTTGCGAGGGGTGAGGTGAGGCCTGGTGGAGGACCTGCAGGGATAGCTTCCAACTTGGTACAAGAAGGTATTTTCTGTCAGTGCTGCCTAAAGCCCATTTGGGCAGCCTCTGGAGGAGCTAGAGTCCCAGCCCTGGACATGTTTATGAAGGGAGGGCAAGAAGTGATTGGTGATGCTGTCGAATGGCTCAGATACTACACGGGTGGTATGGCTGATTATGCTTTAATATCCCTTTCTTTCATCCTGTGCGTATGACCCCACAAAATACTATCCTGTAGTTTCCTTTATGTTAATGACAATAACTGCCCATGTGTGTAGTGCTTTATGTTATGCAATAAAAATATTAACAGTGGGAAATGAATATAATAATACACAGGAAATTTCTTTGAGCTTTGTTATTCAGCGTTACTTTCCTGTTCTTGTTCTCAGGTTAGTTTTGAACTCCAGGATGCTTATGATTGAAATCACAAGATGTGATTCATCCACAAGATGTAAAACCTTGGCCTCACTTCTGATATCTCTGTAATCATCTCACACCTTCCTTATTGTCTTTTTTTTTTTTTTTTTTTGGTGTCTGGTGTGCTTCAGGCCACAAAATAAGTGCTTGCTGAACCCCATATGAATAAGTACGCATGTTTCTTTAAAGTATACAACTGCCCTCCTTGTAATCTATAAATATTGTCCAACATTTGGCTGTCCTTTGGGGAGTTGTTTGTAAGAGTTTGAGCCCACTATTTGGCTTTTGTAGTTGAATTGTTAATTAGATAAATGTGATCGTGAGTAAAATAACAGTTTGATATTTCAGGAAGCTATGAAGCAGCTAACACAGCTCCTCCCAGAAGATCTCAGGAAGGAACTTTATGGACTTTGGGAAGTAAGTATATGTGATGAGTTGCTTTTTATTTACTGTGATTGAGTTTATATGGATCTTCAATGTTGTAGTTGCCTCAGATTATCTTAACAAGCTGTCTCTAACTTATTATTTTCTCGTTTGTGTCTGTTTCTCACCTCCTGGTTGCTGGAGGGGTTTCTCATGGCTAATAGAAATTTTTCTTCCCTCCAGTCTCCCCATTTCCCTTGACACCATGATGCCTGGTGCAGATCTTGACTCAGCCCCTGGATTTCCTCTTGCGCTGCTCTCACCCCCACCCTGCCAGCCTGCACTCGCCCAGCCTTCTGGTCCTTGAAAAGAATGTGGGCCCTCACCACCTCCTGCCTCTGACCTTGGGCTTCTTCCCCTCCCTGAGCCTGTTGCCCACCTGTGAAACCTTGAAGGGCTGTTAAGAGCTGAGTGAGGTCAAAGTGAAGTGGTGCCATGATGCCCGGCACAGAACGGGGGCCCTGTAGGTGCTCACTGCCTTCCCGGTGCTTGATGGCAAGGTGGGAGGCAGAATGGCTGGTGGTATAGGGCAGGAAGAGTGGAAAGAGCAAAGAAAGCCCACGTGCTCCTGTTGCTCCCCCCTCCTAGTGCTGGTTTTCATTTGTGAAGAGAAAACAACAGCAGACAAATCCTTGCCTACTGCAGTTTCTCACTTCCCTGCAGTCCGTACTGGCCCTTCCTTGCGTGAGCCCTGAGACGCCCCCCTCCACAGCCCCCCTCCCCTCTCCCACTGTCAGAGGACGATCTTCCCCCTTTCACAACCAAACCCCCCCCCCCCCCCCCGGCTCTCCCAGGAGCCTCAGAGCTGGCAGACTTCCCTTCCCACTGCCCACTGCCTAGCGTGCTGGGTCAGGTCTTTCCTTGACTTGGGAAGACTAGGGGTCAGGTTGGGAAGTGACCAGGTTGAACCCTGACTAGATGTTTCTCCTATAAATGCCATTTTCCTCAGTGGTCAGATTCTGTAGTATGATGTCATTTCTGTGGTTTAGCTGGATTATGGGATGAAGTGAGCATCCTTCCCTTGTGAGGCAGTACACTATGATGCAGAGAGCAAGGCTTGCCTCCAGAGACCTGGATTTGAGTCCCACCTCCCTTGGGTGAGTTACTTGGTTCTAGTTGGCCTATTTCTCCTAGAACATGAGAGTAATACAGCTCCACAGGCCCTAAATCCTCAGTTAGGAAATCTACAAAGTTCAGAGAGCCCATTTTTAAAAAACCTGACCTAACTTCACTCATACGGCAAAATTTACCTGAATCAACATGAGGCTGTTTAGAGTCCCCACTCATTCCCCTTGGTGTGAAAATTAATATGCTTTGATGTAGGAATATTCATTCATCTGTTTAGCAGCTGAGTCTGCCCTTGACCCCACTAGAGGTTTTCTGTAATGTGTACTATATATACCATATTGTTTTCTAAGTTAAAAATATGCTGAAAACTGAAACAGTTTTGTCCTCAGGACTGAAGGTGAAAGATTGTGGCTGTTAATGCCTACCTTGCCAAATAATTGTGAAAATTCAATCTGGCAAAATATGCATGGTATGTAGCCGGAGCCTGGCTCGGGTGGTATCTGTCACTAGGTGTAACGGGGTTTCTTTAGGAAAAAGAGTCCCTTGTGCCAAAGTAGGTCCTTTCAAGTGAACTTCTGGAACACTGTGAGTTGAGGAATAATGGAATAGAGTTCATTATAGAAAGAGATTTCATACATAGAAAGAGAAAAAAAGTAGCCCCTGAGCCTATGAAACTAATCTCAAGTATTGTTTTGACAAAGGAAAGACTCTTTAATTTAAAACTTTTCTACTTCTAAAATCGTTGTTGCACTATATGCTAATTTGGATGTAAATTAAAAAACAAAAACAAAAAACAAACAACAACAAAAAAACCCAAAAAACTTTTCATAAGAATTGGTACCCTACTGTCTCCTAGTTATTATAAACACAGTGGCAGTATCTGTTAAATTATTTTCTCAGTTAGCCATCAGCTACTGGCTAAAAAAAGCTTACAGCAAAATTTACTTACAAAAATTACTTTACATTTACTGGAAAATTTCCTTTTATTTAAGTAGGTTCCAAATGAAAACATCACAATAAAGACTTTGGGTTTGGAAAAATATAAAATACAGAGCATAAAGGACTCGATAACCCCTAAATAGGTGACAGTTTTATGATGTCATGAAAGTCAGTGGTTGAATCAATTAAGCTTGTTAAAGAAGGTCCCAGGACAGGTACACAGTGGCCTTGGAATGTGACAGTCCTTCTTTAGAATTGTTGGAGCTGTGCCGGCAGACAGCTTAAAAGAAGAGAACATGGGATTCGGTTACTTTGTTGGTGACACTGTGGGATATTGATGGATGTGGAGGAGGAACATTTGCACTTTCTTACTTTCTGACGTGAACCCCATCTTTGCATGCTATGAAAGGGTTGGGGTCGTTTTTCTGTTAAGAGCCCGAGGGGGGAAAAATGAGGACCATATAAATAGGCAGCAACAAATTTTTCAGACAGAATTGTAGAAATGTATTTATAGAGAATATTATTCATGGCTCTTAAACTTTCCTTAACCAATTCATACACCCCTATGAATGAAGTAGCTGCTTCAGGTCAAGAGAGGCCCCTGAGGTACAGGCTGGGGGACTTAAACATGTTTAAGTCTCAGTGTCTATTCTCTGTGCAAGGGGGTGAGTGTGTATGTATGTGCTGATGCTGGGGGGCACAGATACATTTAAGTTTATTTAAATATCGTGAAAACAAAGCAGGAAAATGTACCTCTCTAGAATCTAGTATTCTTTAAAGAGAGTTTTAGACATTAGAATTGTTCCTAATTTCTTTGACTATTTCTCCCCATCCTGTGTCTATTAAAGCCTGTATTTCAGGAACTAGAGTATCACTGTCCTTCCGTATACAACACTTGTTTCTTCACAGCTCACAGGATCTTATGACAAAAAAACCTAGCTCTAGGCGGTACGTCAGAAGAAGATATTCCTCTCCCCTCTTCTCTATCTGATATGGATTGAATTGTGTCCCACTAAAATTCAGAGGTATCTCCAAATAAGACGTTATTTGGAGATACGATTTTCTTTCTCCTCCATTCAGTAGTTTATTCTCAGTGCCTAGTAAAATATAAAATAGATGGTGGGCAATGAATATTTGAATATTTGTTGAATGAATTGATAGGACTTTTTATTGTTAGTGTGAAGGACGTCTTTTTTTTTTTATAATTGTATTTCAGATTTTTATTGTTCATGTCAAAATGTAATTATATCATTTCAGGTGTTCTTCAAAGAGGAAGTGATTACTGGAGGATTTTTTTTTTTTCCTTGAGATAGGATTTTTTTTTTTAATATTTTTTTTTATTTTTTTTTAACGTTTTTATTTATTTTTGAGACAGAGACAGAGCATGAACAGGGGAGGGTCAGAGAGAGAGGGAGACACAGAATCTGAAACAGGCTCCAGGCTCTGAGCTGTTAGCACAGAGCCCGACGCGGGGCTCGAACTCACGGACCATGAGATCATGACCTGAGCTGAAGTCGGACGCTTAACCGACAAGCCACCCAGGCGCCCCTCCTTGAGATAGGATTTAAAAAGTGTTTTGGGAGATGGGATTTTTATAGATGTAATCAAATTAATATGGGGTTATTCAGGTGGGTCCTCATGCAATATGACTGTTACGCTTATACAAAGGGGAACTTGGACACAAAGATGCATATTGGGGAAGTGCTATGTGAACATGAGAGAGGCCATCTATAAGCCCAGGAAAAGGGCCTGGAGTGGATTCTTCCTCACAGCCCTCCGAAGGAACCAGTCCTGCCAACAGCTAGCTTTCCAACTTCTAGCTCCAGAGTTATGAGACCATAAATTTCTGTTACCTAAGCCCCAGTTTATGGTTCTTTTTATAGCAACCCTAGAAAACTAATTCATTCCTTCTCTCTCTCTTCTTCTCTCTTTCTCTGTATCTCTCTGTGTTTTCCTCTTTCTGAGACCTTTGGTACTATGTAGTGGCTACTTTACCATATTCTTACGTATTTTAAAATTATTTCTGGATCCCATCTCTATGACTCTTTACTGTACATGTTAGAATTTTGTAAATTTAAAACTGGAAGAAAATCCATGCCCAACTCCTTTATTTTACGCATAAGAAAACAGGGCTGAGGAGCAGTATGTTGCCCAGGGTCTCTTAGCTAGTGGGTGACAAAGCCTGCCTCCTAGTTCAGCATTGTCTTTAGGTTATGATGCAGCACAGGGGTTGATTGAACAAGCATTTATAGTTCTGTTGTATTTAGGACACCATGTCAGTTACTTACTAGTAGTAAGATACTCTTTTACTGTCCTAGGGCTGCTGTAACAAATTGCCGGAAATTTGGATGGCTTTAAACAACAGAAATGTATTGTTTCATGGTTCTGGAGTCTGGAAGTCCAAAATCAAGGTGTTGGCAGGGCTGTGCTCTGAAGGCTCCAGGAGAGGATCCTTTCTTACCTCTGCCTGGCTTCTGATAGATGCTGCTTCTAGCTTTTGGCATCCCTTGCCTTATAGACACATCACTCCAATGTAGGCCTCGGTAGTCAGATGCTGTTCTCCCTGGGTCTGTATCTGTGCCCAAATTTCCCCCTTCTTGTAAGGACACCAGCCATTGGACTAGGGTCCATCCCAATCCAGTGTGACTTTATCTCAGTTTGATTACATCTGCAATCTTCCAGATATTCCATTATTTGGAAATAAGGTCATATCCACAGGTTCCAGGTAGACTTGAATTTTTGGAAAACACTATGCAACCCATATACACTCTCATATTAACTTAAGCATTTTTGTAATTCATGTCCTATGTTAGTACATGGATTTCGATATCCAATTTCCAGGGTTCAGATGCCCTGTTTACTAGCATTGTGATCTTGGGCAACTTATTGAACCTCTGTGTGCTTCAATATCCTTATTTATAAAATGGCAATAGCAGTAGAATGCCTATCTTATAGTGTTGTATGGCAATCAGATTAATTACTATATGTAAAGTGCTTGGAATATTGCCTGGCACACGGTAAGCTCTATCTTCCTTCTGTCTCCATTCCATATGTTCTGATTTTGGTTTAAGAAGATACGGTCATTCTGTACCCAGGG
The DNA here is from genome assembly GCF_024362965.1 of Panthera pardus. Classification (NCBI taxonomy): domain Eukaryota; kingdom Metazoa; phylum Chordata; class Mammalia; order Carnivora; family Felidae; genus Panthera; species Panthera pardus. Next base: position 39,073,078 of record NW_026526732.1, read on the forward strand.
AACTTAGAATAGTACAGTTACATAGAAAATGCCAGTTGAGGGGCACCTGGGTGGCCCAGTCTATTAAGTGTCAGACTTCAGCTCAGGTCATGATCTCATGATTCATGGGTTTGAGCCCCTCATCGGGTTCTGTGCTGACAGCTCAGAGCCTGGATCCTGCTTCGGATTCTGTGTCTCCCTCTGTCTCTGCCTCTCTCTTTCTCTCAAAAATAAATTAAACATTAAAATTTTTTTTTAATTAAAAAAAGAAAATGCCAGTTGATTGATTTCTGAAATGTTAATCATAGCTGCTCACCACTATAAATAGCTATGAACCCAGAGGGTCACATCTATTTAATGCAGTTCAACATCCTTGATTATAATTTATCTTTGCCATAGAAGTGTGAAACCAAATATCAGTAAGTCAAGAGCAAACATTTTCATTTTTTTCAAAGCATCACTGAAAGATGTTCACCCCACCACCTGCCTTTCACTTTAAAGAAATATCCCCATGAATCCCAAGGCATAGCAGGAGCTGCCCCTCATGCAGTTGCCATTGCCGGAAGTCCAATCAGTTGGGAGACACAGTGGGTTAATGGGTACCCTTTAAAATCTCCCTACAAAGGATACTTTGTAGTTCAGGTGCAGTATTTTATTGGGGAGTTTGATGCAGAGCAACATGAGAGTACTGGGTCCCAGAGGGAGAGTCACAGAAGGTAGGCAGTGAGAGGTGCAAGAGAGAGACTTCATGTAACTCTTCAGTCGGGGCCGACCCCTCCCCAAGGAAGAGGGAGGAGACTTGTGGCCTTGTCCCCTTTCGTCCCCTTCTCTTCCCTTTCACGACCTAGATTTGTATCTCTTTGCAGCTTGAACTCCTTCTTGAACTTCTTCTGTTGCTCCACAGAACCCCAGTCTGAGTCATTTCAGTCAACTTGTCTTCCCGAGTCCCACCTGGAGACTGCAGAGTGCTGATGCAGGGACCTTCCCACCCCCCTGCCTTGGGGACCGGAATCACTCATGACCCATCTAGGTCTCCAGGCTCTGCTGAGCCTCAGAGCTGCAGGACTCCTCGTTGGCAACAGACAGTCTCTCTGTCTCTGGCCCCACATCAGCTGTCCATCCCTCTCTTTGCTCACCTGCTTTGCACTTCTCTCCCAACTTTATAGCAAATAATCTTGCCTCCTTCACCGAGAACATAGAAGTTTCCAGATGGGAACTTTTTCAGGTTTTTGTAAGCCTTGTAAATAATGTTTACACATCATATTTTTGAAATAAACTTCCTAGATACTACATCTCTCTACTTCCCTTCACCACCAAATAGGTCGGACATGGTCCCCACTCCCTGCCTCTGCCTCCCCACAGCCCACCAGTGTGACTCAGCCCCACCATGTGCTGCTCTTGTAGCGACCTCAGACTGCCTCTGTGTGACTCTGCCTGGCAAGTCCTGCTCTGCCCAGGTGCCACCTGACACCTTGGCTGCATAGAAGATGTTGCCTCTCGTCCCTCAGGTCTGCGACATGGCTCCCTCCTGATTTTCTTTGTACCTTTCTGGCTCTTTCTGAGTTTCTTCAAGTGTTCCTCTTCTTCAGCCGACTTTGTCAGAGCCGATATTGTCTTCCCAGGGCTGTGTCCTTGGCCTGTCCTTTCTGCACACTCCTCCAAGGCTTCAGTGGTCACATTCTGATTATCCCATATGTTCTGAAAATCTTCCTTCGAAGCTCCAAACATACAAATCCAACAGCCTAATGGAGCTCCACTTAAGTATCCTGTTCAGCATCCTCCTTTTCTTCAGTCCTTTTTGTTACTTTAAAAACTATTGTATTGAAAAACAAAACACAGAAAAAAATTCAAAAACCTTTGTATAGCATGAGTTCCTAGAGGGATGACATCCTTGTAACTACCACCTACATCAAGATTTGGAACTTGACCATTTCACCGCAAGAAGCCCCTTCCTAGGCCCTGACCAAAGCCAGCCCCTCCCTTCCCCCAAAAGAACCCACTGTCCTGATTTTCAGTGATCACCCGAATTTCTTTATGGTTTTTTCACCAAAGTGCTCATGCTTAGACATTTTAGCTTAATCTTGCACATTTTTTTAAGGCTTAATATGTCTTTTTAATCTCCTTTAATCTATAGTTTGTCCCTGACCCCCACCCCGTCTCTTTCTTTTTCTTGCAAGTTATCTGTTGAAGAATTCAGACCATGTGGCTTACAGAGTTTTCCATAGTTTTGCCATGGGTTTTGCCAGTTGCACACTCATGATGCAGTCCATGTTCCTCTGTTCTCCTGTTTTCTGCAGAGTGGCAGCTGGATCCAGAGGCTGGATCAGACTTACGTTGGATCTTTTTGGCAAAACTGTAGGTGGTGTTGGATTCTTTCATCATGAGGCACATGATGTCTGGGTTTTCTTTTTCTTTTTCTTCTTCTTCTTCAAAATTCTATTTAAATTGTAGTCAGTTAACAGATAGTGTAATAATGGTTTCAGGAGTAGAATTTAGTGATTCATTGCTTACCTATAACACCCAGTGCTTATCATCACAAGTGCCCCCCTTAAGTCACCCATCTAGCCCTTCCTCCATCCTTTTTCTTGATGCTTCTATCCCTTAATCCCTTTGGGTTGCAGAATCGTAAGACACTATTGTTTTTATTTTATTTTCATTTAGTAGTTGAAATAATTATATTAGCAGAGGCTTCTTCCTCATCTGCTCTTTGGTTGCAGTTCACAAAGGAAAGGTGGGTTAACACTTGACTTTGGTTGTTTCCTTGATGGCAGGAATGGCAGGATATTGTAGCCTCACTTATCTCGAACACGCTTCAGCTAGACCTCTTCCTATTTTTTGTTTGTTTGGTTGGTTTTGTTTAAATGGGTTATGTTGTTTCAAGACCACAATATGCGCACTAGGGTGCTTCCTGCTACTGAGTTGGTTATGGTTTTCATGTTTTTAATAGACAGGGCTAGGATATATATGTGTGTGTGCCTCCTGAGTTCATGGTGATGTTTTCAATTCAGATACAGTACTGTACGGTTTTCACGTAACCTCTTATGTTATGTCTTAACCTCTTTTATATTATACACTCTTCCATACAAGGAACCCTGATTATACAGGCTTTATCCTTCTCTACACATGTACATGTCTCAGAATAACAATTGTATGTCCCACCATCGTCAATTCCGATTATTAAAAACAGTTTAAAAAATTGTTTTGCCTATGCTGTTTTTATTTTCCCTTTATTTTTTTATAGTTGAACTCCATCTAGACTGTCAAATCATTTAACCATTACATGCTGTCTCTCACACCTCATTTAATCTTAGTTCTGGGACGCCTGGGTGGCTCAGTCCGTTAAGTGTCTGACTCTTGATCTCAGCTCAGGTCTTGATCTCAGGGTCCTGAGTCTGAGCCCCATGTTAGGCTCCACGAGCAGTATGGAACCTACTTAAAAAAAAAAAAAAAAGTTCTATGAGTCCCTGTTGATGCTCACCACCAGTCCTTATGTCAATTTCTCCTGGTCATTTTGTGTGTCTGAAACTTGTTCTCTTGTAAGTTCTCCAACAAGGACTCACAGGAGCAATATTCTCTAAATCTTGCCTGTTTTTAATTGTTCCTCTGTGTTCTTTACTCTGGAAGGTCCGTTTTGCTTGATATAAAAATCCCATGGTTCCCAGTTTCTTTCCTTGAATATCTTAAATACATTCCTCCATTCTCTTTGGTCGTAAAGCATTGTTGTTGGATCATAATTTTATTTTCCTTATGTGTCAGATGCTCCTTTTGCATAGGTGTACAAATGATTTTTTTAAATATATAGTAATTTCATTAGAATGTGCTTTGGTATTGGTCCTTCTGGGTCAATATCCTCAGCTATTTAGTATGGGCTTTTAATTTCAAGAAAGTTTTTTTGAATATAGTTTTTCTTTTACTTTAGTTTCCTTTTTCCCCCCCAAGACTCCTACGTGTCTGTCTGTTGATTCTTCTTCAACTCAGTATTTGTCACCTTCTCTCTCAGATCCTTTACATCATGTTCATTTCTTTTTGACTTTTAAGCCTAACTTCCTTTTCAATTTCTGTTTCTCTTAAGGCGTTATTTATCGTGTTAAAATATCCATCCCAGTGTTCCTGTTTGCTGCTTAGCCTTCGCTGAGAAAATGACTTTTTCTTTCATCTCTATCTCTAATTTTTTTAATGTGGTTCTTTCATGTCTTACCATTTTCTTAGCATCTTTTAATTCTTTTTGAAGTAGTTTCTTACAGATTTGATCCTTTAAAAAAATGAAGAATGTCTTTCTGAGGTGACTTTTCTGTAGAGATGTCATTTCGCTCCTTGCTCTCTGTATCTTCTGGTAGCCTTGTAGGGGATTTGATCTCTGTGTTTTTTACATTGCTCATTTTGATATGCACTTCATTTTCCTTAACTTTTGGAAGGAAACTTGGTCCAGATAGCTTTTTTTTTTGACTTCACAGAACTTACTCTTCTGTTTTGGTTTGTGTTTTAATGGGATGTTAAAATGTTCGGTGGCTTATGTTCAGATATTCCCTGGCTTTGTGCTCTTTCCCCACTTTTATCTGGACTTTTTCTTTGCTTCATCTTGTTATCTTACCCAACTCAATTGTATTATTTTTTTAAGTTTATTTATTTTAAGGGGGGGTGGGGCGCAGAGAGAATCCCAAACAGGCTCTGCACTGTCCACACAGAGCCTGGTGTGGGGCTCGAACCCAGGAACCGTGAGATTATGACCTGAGCCAAAATCATGAGTCAGAGGCTTAACTGACTGAGCCACCCAGGCGCCCCATTTTACCTCACTCGGTTTTAATTCCACCCCAGCAGCTTCTATTTATGTGGGGTCCTGTCCTGGAGGAGCCCCGGGAGGTCAGACTGCTGAATCCACCTTGGCTGGGATTGTGTCAGGTGCTGTTGGAGCACACCTGTTGGCTGTCCTGAGCTTCTCCATCTCTCAGGTGCATCAGATCCCCTGTTGCTCCTGCTGATTGAAAGTGGGGCTTATGGCACTCCTGGGTGGCTGTCGGTTAAGTGTCCGACTTCGGCTCAGGTCATGATCTCGCGGTCTATGAGTTCGAGCCCTGCATCGGGCTCTGTGCTGACAGCTCAGAGCCCGGAGCCTGTTTCAGATTCTGTGTCTCCCTCTGTCTCTGACCCTCTCCCCCGTTCATGCTCTGTCTCTCTCTGTCTCAAAAATAAATAAATGTTAAAAAATGTAAAAAGAAAGTGGGGCTTATGGCTGGGGCCAGTTTGTCCCCACTTATGTATATTTTGTGATACATGGTAATGCTATGTACCTTAGTTTTTTTATAAATGTTGCTCATTAGGTTTCGGTTTTGCTGTTTCTTTGTTCTGTCAGTCTTTTGGGTCTGTTTCTTCTCTTTTGCTCCCTCTTGAGTTACGCATGCCAGGAACTAGGAAGTCATTCTCAGCTCTGTCTTTTGTTCACATTCATATTTTGGTGTCCTTCTTCATCCTTAGCATTTCTCAAATTTGCACTCTTGTCCCATCTTCGTTGCCGTGAGATTAAGCCAGACCAGATTCTTCAAACTTCTCTGCTGGTGCTACAGTCTCAGAGCCTGATTTCTCTGCTTCCCATCTAGCCATTTTCCACACCGAAGGGAGAATGATCTTTCTAAAACGCAAATCTGATCCTGACCCTTCTGGCCTGAAATCTCTTGGTGATGTCCAGTAGCTGCAGGGTAAGCCGAAACCACTTCTCACAACCACAAAGCCTTTTGGGAGTTGGCCCTCCTCCTCCTTCAGCGTCTTCTCTCCCTTTCTCCTGCAATTAATTCTGCATTCTGTCGTGAGAAACTACTTGCAGTACGTTCCCAAAGATGCCTTGTCTTACTTCTAGAGCTTTGTGGCCACACTGTTCTTACCCTGCCTCCTTGTTGGAAAGTGAAATTAAAGAATGTCTGTACCATTATTTTTTGACCAAAAAAACTCAACAATTTACATTTTTAAGAGAAATGGAATTTCACCAGAATTTGTTATACAGTATGTGGTATTTCCTAGTGGTCTTGAAATCTTTTTCTTCTCACTTTCAATAGAGAAAAATCCTGGACTGCTATACTTTGAGTATATTCCATTTCTTTTTCATTAAATAATGAACTTGAATTTGTTAAATATATATATTATATTTTATAATATTTTATAATTATTTATAATTATATTTATATATAATTGTAAATGTGAATCAGCATTAAGTAAAAGGAGTTATTTTTAAGTGCTTTTGAATTAAAACAAAATGTATTTGGTCTCGTATTAAAATGGTTTTTCCGTGTACAATTTTCAGCTCTATCAAAATCCAAATAGCTGCCTTTATAAGAATAAGGCATCTGATAGAAACTGAGAAACCTTAAGTGATTCACATCACATCACCCTGCCAAGAAGGCATGACAGGTTCATTATCCAGACACATCTGGGGTGGAGTTACAAATGAGAACTTTGCAGGGAAATCAGTTGGGAACACTTTGGTCTTAATAGAAGAACGATTCTATACAGTATTAATTAGGACTTGTGTGGCATGTGTCATGCTATAAGAGGCAACCCTCCTGTAGATTTTTGGTTCAGTTTTGCAGTAAGGAGGGAGACAGACCCAAGGGAGGAAGATAGAAAAAAAAAAAAAAAACCCTGCTCCCCATCCGCTGCCTTCACCACCTCCTTATCACCAATACCACACACACACCATTGCATGAAGAACTCCCAGACCCTGACTGTATCCTCAGGAGTTATAACCCAAGGGGACTCGATTGAATCCTCCCTGTATGGATAGCAAGGACAGAGATTTCCACTGGAAAGGGACAGCGAAAATTAAACGAGAAAGCCAGAAATTCACTTAAAAAGGAAAAGGAAGGGGCGCCTGGGTGGCTTGGTCAGTTAAGCGTCCGACTTCGGCTCAGGTCATGATCTCACGGTCCGTGAGTTTGAGCCCCGCATCAGGCTCTGTGCTGACAGCTCAGAGCCTGGAGCCTGTTTCAGATTCTGTGTCTCCCTCTCTCTCTGCTCCTCCCCTGTTCATGCTCTGTCTCTGTCTCAAAAATAAATAAACGTTAAAAAAAAAAAAATTAAAAAAAAAAAAAAAGGAAACGGAAGCTGACTGTTTTTTAAATGGACAGGGAAATCCTTTGAGAAATGTGAGACGAAATATTAGCTTGAAGTTAAAAAGACCTCCAGCACTCGGGTGGGTTAAAGAGTAACGATCTTGAGATGAAGACAGGGTACCAGACAGGAAGAGAAATGCTTGGAGCGTTGATGTGAACGAATGGGCCTCCTGAGGCCTCCGGTGCAATGCATGGACTGGCACACACACCCTTCTCGAAAGGAGTGCTGATGGTGAGCCGTGAAATTACAGCCGAAGCCTCTCTGGGAAGGGTTTGTGCGTGGTCGAGAAGGGCGGCCAGTTCACAGTGTGCTTTTACATGTGGCTCTGATGTCAGTACCAGAGTCTGAATTTTCCTGGAGGACCCCGTCCTGCGGCTCTCATCATGCTGCTTTAATTGTCCGTTCACTTAGGAGTATGAAACCCAGTCTAGTGCAGAAGCCAAATTTGTGAAGCAGCTGGACCAGTGTGAGATGATTCTTCAGGCATCCGAGTATGAAGACCTTGAGAACACACCGGGGAGGCTGCAGGACTTCTATGATTCCACAGCAGGTACTCGGTGCTCTTTTCAGTAAACACCATTTTAGTGTGGCTTTTACCCTCGCGTAGTGACTGACATCACGTTAGCGAAATCTGCTGTTGTTACCTTCTTCTGACACTTGCACCTGGGGCACGTAAATAGGAAAGGGTGGGATTCATGGTGAGAGGTGGTCTATTGTGGGAGAGCATTGGCGCCTTGGATCTGAGCACCAAGCCAGGTTCACGTCCACACCTGCCTGTGTGCCCCCGCCCCGGGCAGTCTCCTGGCTTTTCTGTGTCCTCCCAGAAAAATGGAAAGCACAGAACTGACCCTGCTTGAGTCACAGGTGGGTTTTGAGATTCAAGAGAGAGAATATATGTGAAAGTACATTGTAATCTGAAGGTCTTTATAGGAGTAAAGTCATATGAGATGAAGGTAGAAAAAGAGATGTAAAAATAGGAAACCCCAGACAGTTGAAGTCACCAGTGTCATTATAGTGCTCCATTGCACAGGCCGGGAGCTTGATTTGTTCTGGTTCTGCCACCTACAGTCCATGTAACCTCCAGCAAATTACTCAACATAGCTCTGGGCCTTAGTTTCTGTATTTTTAAAATAAGGATAATTATAGAAGCGCCTGGCTGACTCAGTAGAGTGTGCAGCTCTTGATCTCAGAGTTGTGAGTTTGAGCCCCACGTTGGGTATAGAGATGACTTAAATCTTTAAAATCAACTTTATAGGGCTACTTGAAGACATGGCGGGTTAGTTCACGTGAAGTGCTTAGAATGATACCTGGCAAGAAGCCTTCACTATCTTCATTTTGATAACAGTGTTTAGTGAAGCTGCATACGCTATGGAGGTGCTGGCTGGTGTTCATGAGGTTGGTTCCGTTTTCCTTTCCTCTTTTCCAGCCCCACTCTCTCTGCCTCTCTCTGCTTGTTATTTCTGTATCATAGCCTCCTCACTCGGCCAGCCAGGCTCACTAGTTCATCCTACAGGTCTCAACGTTTTCCTCCTTCGTAGACCTAGATATTATCGCATCTTCCTTTTTGAAACTTTTGTGGCTTTCCTCTTCCTCAAAAGTAAGATCTTAACACTTTGGAGTGGCCTAAAGAGCTCTGCAGTCTGAGGCCACTTACATCCCTAGTCTCCTTTCTGAATCCTCCCTGTCAACATGAGGTATTCCCTTCTTTTTGCTCAGTCTGCATTTGCCATAATGTTGTGACCGTGTGATTTGCGTTTTCCTTAAGGATGTTTCTTACTGGGTCTCTTCCCAAAACCCCCAGTTGCTCAGCCTATCCCGTACTAAGCTGTGTGAGGGCCAAGACCAGGTTTGTCTCATCTATCTTTGATATAGACGATGCTCGGAAATGTTTGACTTCAGCTAAATAGAGTAGCATTGTAAACTAGGGATCAGCAAACTCTGGCTCATTGGCCAAGCTGGACTGGTGCTGGTTTGTATAAATAAATTTTATTGAAACAGCCACGCTCATTCTCTATGTATTGTCTATACTGCTTTTACACCACAGTGGCAGAATTGAGTAGTCGGCAAGAAGCCACATAGTTCACAAAGCCTGAAGTATGTACTGTCTTACTCTTTACGGAAAAGGTTTGCCAACCCGTTGTGAGCAATGATCGGTCTCCAAGATAGCCTGCGTCACCAATAACGTAACTCTAAAATACAAGTCATGTTTATGTGGTGCTTTGCATTTTCACACTATCATCTTCTATTTTGATACACTCACAATGAAAAGTAGAAAATGAAACATCAGACTACTAGTAGAATCAAAAAATGTGGGAACTGGAAGGGTCATCTAGTTTAAACTCCAGATTTTATTGAGGAAGAAATGAAATGAGAAAGAGGGTCATGTGCCCGCAGCTGAGTTGAGATCAAAATTCACTTCACTTTCCACTCTGGTGCACTACGCTTAAAAAAGTTAAGAATTTTAAGTAATATAAGTGATGTAAGGAGTGGTTTCTTTTCTCAAAAATGCTTAAAGAAAACAACAGGCTTAGTTCGGGAGCAGTGAAGTTGTACATGGCAAACCTCATGAGGATTTTAAGTAAACTGTACCCCGAATGTGGGGCTTGAATTCATGACCCCAAGATCAAGGGTCTCATGCTTACCAACTGAGCCAGCCGGGTGCCACTCCCCCCTCTGTTAGGATTTTGAAGGGGACTTAAAGGCTTTAGTTTGATAACATTTACAATTTTATTTCTCTAATTCAGTCAATACTTAGAGCTCTCTTTTTCTCTTTTCTTTTTGAAACTTTGTGTGTTGAGGAGCAGCATGAAGGCCATTGTGGCTCGTGGGGGTGGATGAGAGGAGAGGGTGGCAGGTGAGGCCCACCGAGCAGCCTAAGAGGTTGGCTTGTGCTCTGAGCAAGATGGGGACCCCTTGGCGGAGGTGGATCGTGGGGCGAGTGGGATCTGACTTGGGTTTTGAAAGGGGCACTTGGGCTGGAAGCAGGGAGACCAGCTGGTGGCTATCGCAGTATCTGAGTGAGAAATGATAGTGGTTTGAGCCAGGTTGGTAGCAATAGAAAAAGAAAGGAACGGCCAGATTCTGGATATATTCTGAATATAAAGGCCAACAGAATTTGTGTAGGGGTGTTTATGAGAGAAATCCAAGGACTTTGGTCTGGCAACTATAGAAGAATGGAGTTGCCACTAGATGGGGAAGGTGGGGAAAAGATAGGTTTCACAGGAGAAAGTCAGGAGTCCCAGAAGCCACGGGAAGAAAATGTTTCAAGAAGGGTAGTCATCAGATTCAGCAATGTGTTGCTAATTGGTGTGTCCTAAGTAAGAGCCATTTTGGTGGAATCGCAGTAATAGTTTGACAGCGTGACCTTTACACAGTGGGGCAGACGGTGGCCTGGAGGCAACGGGGAGCATAGAGGGCAGACCCAGGCCCAGTGAAAAGAGCCATGTGAGAGAGAAAACATCCACCATGTGACAAGCTGCAGGGAAAGCCATATCCTCAGGACAAGCCAGACATCAGGGCCAGAAAGTGAAGGGAACGTTCAGAGAAGAGGTTGAGGATAGGGAATAAATGGAATCAAATTTGGACTGAACAGTAAACAACAAAGGCACTGGCAAGAAAAAAACAGGGAAGAAGTGGTGGGTTTGATAATCCTGCACGCCAACCACCTTCAACTAAGAGAGCTTATAGGTAGGTTGCTGCCCAGGGCAGAAGTCTGGGAGGGTTGAGGAGCAGGGAAGACAGATCAGTGGGTTTTAGTGTAGTTGTGTACAAGAGACACATTTGCATCCTGGGACTGCCTAGACCTTCTGCTCTTCCTATTAGTCTTTTTAATATGTATGTGCTTTGTGCCCGTGATTTCTGGTTTCAGAATGGGCAGAGATTGTGTCCAGCTCTCTACCTGGTGAAGTTTTCCCTAGCTCTGCCTGATGAACAGTTCTTTGCCCGACTGTCATCCCCAATGCTTGGTGGCATCCAGGGTGATGGAGGATAAGCTCCAAGTGGTCCTCTGACCGGGACCTGGAGTTGTATTCTGTCTTGGAGTCGATCACAGAACCCGGGCCCTGACAAGCCTAGGATCAAGCTGGAGAAACTGATGTATTCTCTTGTCAACCTCTTTCCCTGTCTTCTTGCCTTGCAGGAAAATTCAGTCACCCGGAGATAGTCCAACTTGTCTCTGAACTTGAGGCAGAAAGAAACGCTAACATAGCTGCCGCCACCAGTGAGCCCCGCTCCTGATGTGCTCTCTGGGTTGCTGCACTCCTGTGACAGACATTGTGTTTTTCCCTTTCATGGTGTTGTTTGGCCACTGTTGCTTTGTTGATTCCCCAGATGCAAGTCTGTTTATTTTCCGTTGCCTGGACTCCAGTAAGAAACCTGATACAATCTGGATAATAAAAGGAGCTACAGAACAGGATGTGGTCCTGAAAATGCCATGGATGAAGCCTGAGGGTAGTGGGGGGAGTTTTTTAATGAACTAACTAAATAAATTTTTAAAACCTTAAACTTTGGACTATTTATTGGAGATTTTGAATCATTTTATTCTAAATTAATAACCTACAGCCCTGAAGGCCAGATTCATGCAATGATGGAAAATTAAGTTACGATTGCTTTTAAGAACAGATTCTTCAGCTGACTTAGTGGTGAGGATCCAAGAAAAGGAATGTATTATAATGCATTTATGAAATGCTGCTTTGTTCAGATGATCACTCCGTGGAGCCACATTGTTCATTTCACTGTGACCTGCCTTAGGCCCCTGATCATAGACTTGTAAACCGGCTAACAGGTTCTGCCTCTCCCCCTAATCCTTTTTGTCATTTGGGGATATAAATTCAGGCATACGGTTTCAAATGCCATCTTGTCTTCCTCTGTGTATTTTTCCCTGTCTGATTTATAAATATTCAGACCTTGATTATGAGAACATTTATCACCAGGTAAGAAATCTGTAATCAGAGGAATGTTACTGAGGGCACTGCACCTTATGTTGGGAACACATCAGACCAGGTTTCTTCCCCCATTTCCTTTCATTGGACAAGTAACCTACCCTGCTTGCCTCTGAATGAGGCACAACCATGGAATGGTCAGGAAAAGAAGTCCATCTGTGCAAACTTGCCCAGTATTTTGGCGTGAAGCAATGATGCCTGCCCCTTTAATTCAAACGTCAGTTTCCATTTGAAGAAGGCCTGTTACTCTGGCATGATGAGAATATTCTAGGAAGCGTTTCTTTGGAAACTCTTGGCAGTATCCATGGATACCCAATCTGCAGGAAGCAAAGTGCATGATCTCTTCAGAAGCAACACACGTGTACATACAACTGCTCCGCGTTGAAAAGAGCAATGCAGTTTGCTTCAAAATACTGATGCATCATAGCAACGGTATTTAAAAAGTGGTAAATGGTTGAAAATTCCAAGTCTGCTCGTTACTAGAGATATGGTTAGTAGGAAAACAGAACTCCATCTATCAGTATTTTGGAGTTTTTTCTCCTGGCATGAAAATATGCACATAAAATAATCACAGATAAAAGTTCAAATATTTATAACCAGAAGATTTTCTGTGGTCGTGAAGTTTTACTTGTGATGTTTTTTGCCTGCTGCAATTTTCATAAATCCAGCCTGTATTGGGTCAGACTTAATACTAGTCACCTAAAAAAAAAAAAAAAAAAAAAAAAAAATACTAGTCACCTAATCATTATTTCAGTTTCCCATCTACCTACCAAGTTCACACTTGTCCTAAACCTTACTCGCTGGAGTAACAGGCTTAAAAAGAGAGCTATAAATATCATTTAATAAAGAACACAACGAAGATCAGTAGGAAGAGATAGCTATTGAATTCATCAGCCAACTCTGCAAATATTTGGGCATCGTTGCTTAATTTTTTTTTTTTTTTTCTCTTAGAAGATACCTGCTACTTGCCTGGAATCGATCTTCTGAATAACAGAACCTATAATTAAAATGTGGTACCAAAAAATTGTTGAGTTGAATTCAACAAAAGAGAATTTGTTACCTCCTTGTAATTAGGAAGAGAGACTACCCCACTCAAAAGGAGGACAGGGTGGAAAGGCAGGGCTGCAGGGGAAGACAGACGGGGCTCTTCTCAGCCTGGCTCTCCCTACCTAGATCCTGGGGGCATGGAGGCGTGGGTGAGGGGGCCCTTTTTCAAAAATAGTTCCTTTGTTTTTCCCTTGTGGACTGGAATTTCACCAGCTGTTACATAATTCTATTTGAAAAATGTCAGTTCTACCAGAATGTCCAACCTGTTCATCTCAGTCTCGTGGTGATGTGTGCTTGGAGATGAATGGCTGATAAAGTGCCTTGTGGAAGAGCATCCTCTGTACCCAGCATTTCTGCCTGAGTAATTTGCCAGTCTTCATACTCAAAGTGAGATTGGGATGATTTCTGGGGGGGAGATTTATGATTGATCATGTTATTTTTGCATTGCCTTGATACCTACTCTTTATGGTATGAGCTAAAAGACATGTAAAGCATTTTTACCATTCTTAGATATTATTAAAAGTAACCATAAGAGGGGCACCTGGGTGGCTCAGTTGGTCAAGCAACTGGCTCTTGATTTCGGCTCAGGTCTTGATCTCACAGTTCATGGGTTTGAGCCCCGCATTGGGCTCCGTGCTGACAGTGTGGAGCCTGCTTGCCATCCTCTCTCTCCCTCTCTCTGCCTCTCCCCTGCTTGTGCTTTCTCTCTCAAAAAATAAACTTAAAACACACACACACACACACACACACGATTTTGCCACATATGATAGTCTGAAGTTCTCTGAACACCAGGTTTGAAGCAGTCTTATTACATCTCATGTTTAAATCACTTTTTCATCTTCCCACCATCTTCCTTTCCCACACCCATCCACAGTCCAACTTGATAATAAGTGCACAAGCTTATGCACTGTTTTGTGGTGAAGTTCTACAGATTTCAAGCTGTCAGATACTTTTGGAACAATGAACAGTGACAGAGCAGCAGTCTAGGCTTCCAGTGTTTTCTTCACATTGACCACCATGAATGGTGTGGCCTATTAAGACGTTCCATAATAAAGCATGCAGCTCTGCTTTCTATAGTTTGAGAACAGCGTTATAAGAAAATGTATAATTTAGAGTAAGATGCAGATTGCTGACATTACCTACCAATGGTCATAGTCTTTATGAGATGTGAGTTATAAGATAAATTTGCACAGTAAATTCATGAATATTTTTCATCAAGCAACAGCATTTTAAAAAGTGGCAAATGGTTAGTTTACAGAACTGCATACTTTTTTGAAGAGCCAGTTTATTTTGTAACCACAACTCATATTGGAATTCCAGGTTATTGAGAATTTTTTTTGTTGTACTATAATTTTGTATACATGGTGTTGACCTGAAGTCATTTTGATTTTTTAGTAAAAGATGATGTCCATCGTGTGTGAATACCTTTTAACACTTGTGGAAACACTTTACCGCATGTGAACATAATAGGGAAACTCCAGGGCCAGTCAAGTCGGGATGACCTTGCACGTGCAAAGTGAGGCAGAAACAGGCAGCTCTTGAGTGATTAGGAAATGAAACCTCTACGCTAAGACTACCCACCTACCAACAACTGGTTTGATTATTTCAGTTGGAGTGATGTGACTTATTCACACATCACAAAATGATACTCGTGTCATTGTCTCTTACATCACTCCCAGATCAGAGTGAATAATAATCAAAGAAAACCTTTCAATTAGTAGACGTGACATGAATATAGTTTTTATAAAATGGGTGAAATCCAAAGTTTTGAAGAATGGTTTAAAAGAAGCAGCTAAAATATATTTGAAGCTTCAAGACATTAACACTAATTTTCTTGATTGCTTTTCTATCCACTTTTAATACGGTTTTCAGCCTTAAAGGCTGAGACCTGTGTGTGCAGAAATTAGTTGGTGAATGAAGATATTTGTTTATGCACCACAACTCTTGTTTTTTCTAATGCAGTGCAGTGTGCTGAATGCGGTCAAAGGGAGTATGGTCGAGAAGTGAGTTTATAAAAGGTGACCATTTCAAACACACCAGGCAACTGCAGATTGAGCACAGGAAGATTGATACCCACATGCAGCAGTGGGTGAGCAAGTCACAAGCCAGCTGGACAGGGTTTAGTTTCAACCAACATGCTGGAAGCTTAAAATTAGGGAAAATGCCAATGATCCTATCGGCAGGGCTTCTTTGTCCACATTTGTCCACTCTGGTTCAAATTTATAGCCCCATACCTACCTCTGCTAATATTCCAAGCCTCAGAGATTATATGGCTTTGAACTAGCTTGATTTTCAGTTGGCTGTATGCATTGTCTTGCCCCATTCATTTGAATAGGATTTTTCAGACTGGCTTTATTTCCCTATGTCACATATATCCACTTCTCTCTAGTAGTAAATTTAAAAATGAATAAACACGGGGCGCCTGGGTGGCGCAGTCCGTTAAGCGTCCGACTTCAGCCAGGTCACGATCTCACGGTCCGTGAGTTCGAGCCCCGCGTCAGGCTCTGGGCTGATGGCTAGGAGCCTGGGGCCTGTTTCAGATTCTGTGTCTCCCTCTCTCTCTGACCCTCCCCCGTTCATGCTCTGTCTCTCTCTGTCTCAAAAATAAACGTTAAAAAAAATTAAAAAAAAAATGAATAAACACTAAAAAATATTATATAATATATATTGCATGGATTATATATATATATATATATTAAATTGTGAATTTTCTTAGTAGGTCAATTCTGTGTTCACTTAAAAATTGCATCTGTAACTGGGTGTTGTATGGAAACCAATTTGACAGTAAATTTCATATATTAAAAAATAAAAAAAAAATTGCATCTGTAGCATGTGTGTCTACTTAGTAACAAATGTATGTTCCCATTTAGAAGGAAAGAGAAGTATATGATGTGGAAGGTAAAAATTCCTGCAGAAATCCGATTGTATTAATACAATGCTTTTTTTCATTCATGTGCGCAATTTGCAAAATGGAAGGTGTTGAAGAACTATTTCTCCCAGTTTCTAGCCACTCCCTTTTCAGATCTCCTTTACCTGAGTTAAATACTACTCTATGTAAAAAAAAACAAACAAAAAACAAAACAAAACAAAAAAACCCTACTCTATGTAGATTAGAGAGAATTTTAGAATTGATAGGGTCGCTGGGTAATTACCTACACACCCTCTTATGTACACCAAATTAGCATAAGTTGATTTAAAATAGCATCTGCAGATTCATAGCTACCACCTTTTAAAGTCTGTACTAGCCCTGAAAACTTAAAGAAATTAAGAATTCAAAGTCATCATTAAAATCGATTTTAATTGCTTAAATAAACATACATAATTGATGCAAGTGAGGGCGATCACAAGCAGTTTGATGAAACTTGCAGTGAGTCCATCCCGTTGCTGCAGACTTCTCAGAAAGAGCTCCATCCCGCCCACGTGACTGAACTGAAAGGGGGTGCTCACCCTCAGCCTTCAAAAACATGCACATCATAAGTCCAAGCAAAAATCAAAGCAGGTCATTAATAGCTACGGGAAATACACGTTGAATTACACAAAGACAAAGGTATGGCCAATTGTGTACCTGCTGAAGTGGGGATATTTTAAATTATGACAATCTACGAATACTTAAGTGTGATGGTCAAGTGGTTCATCATTAGCACACATACAAAATGGAAATC
Source organism: Panthera pardus (assembly GCF_024362965.1). NCBI lineage: Eukaryota > Metazoa > Chordata > Mammalia > Carnivora > Felidae > Panthera > Panthera pardus. Next base: position 39,089,807 of record NW_026526732.1, read on the forward strand.
ATTTTACGAAACTCCGCGGTGGGGCCATTCGAAGAACAGGTCAAGGCCTGGGTTTTTCGCAGTGCGTGTTTGGTCGCCGCATCCGAGGGCGCGCTGGGCGGGGGCGGGGCTCGGCGGCGGCTGCAGGGGGCGGCCCTAGCACTGCAGCTCCTCCTCCTCGGCCCGCCGGGGCCCGCCCCCCGAGCTCTGCGCGCTGGCGTGCGCCGTGGAGCTGAGCACCTCTTCAAAGCTGCCTCCGCCGTGGTTCGCCCCGCCTACTTTCGTCTGAAATGGGCAGAGACGCAAGCGTGCCGTTAGTTCATCGGGTCTGCAATGTTCCTGTAAGACGGATTACTCTCAAACTCAGAAATATATTTTTTTCTTGCGAAGGGACGTAAAGGGTGTAGAGTAATTTCCTTTAAGAGTGCTAGAATGCCATTTATACTTGGGTTCTGGGATAGGATCCAAAACTCCACAATTTTGTACAATTTTAGCAGTGCCCTCTTTATCCCGTCTACATCTAAGAATCTCAATCCCTTCAGGAGCATATCCAGATCTGTGGATTTACACTGTCTACACATTCACCCTGAGAACAGATGTAATCAAAATGTTACCGGATTTTAGATAAATTCCCTCAATTTAAAAAATGTATGAACATCTTTAAGTGACTTCAGTTTAGGCTTTCTACTGGGATTTAGCAAGGCGATCTGGATTCCTGACAAATGTGTTTTGAAAAGCGGCTGCATTGAGCATGCTTTCTGGTCTCTGCTGTGAGAGGTAGACAGGACTCAAATCTTAAGTTCTGGCCCCTTCACATCTTTCTAGGCAGTTGCCCTTATAGGAGGAATATCCCTTGAAATGCAAAGTTATGATGTTTTAGGAAGCTCCCTTTTCATGTACTTGTTACTGGTAATAAGAATAGAATCAGGAAGAAATCAATTTATAAGAAATATGGTTAAAGTATTTTGAAAAATTCCTCATAAAAAGTCCTTTGAAAGAATATTTAATGCTTAATGCAAGCCTTATTGATGGTCACATTGGTTTCCTTTAACTATTAACAATATGGAAAAACACGTTAAGAAAAGAAAGGTACAGAATAGAAAATGTTGCTTTTCCCAAAATGCTGACTACTCCTCACTGCCACCAAAGTGATCACTCACTCACAGGAACATAAGCCACACTAGGGGATGTATCCGCTTCCTGCCTGGTCTGCCCTTTAAAAAACTTAACCAGGTTTTAAAAGCTGTTTAATCATTGCAGAACAAGCACACACTTTTCTCCAATTGTCACTAAAATCCCTCTCTGCCTCTTTAAATTCAGTTCCTAAGTTGAATTTACCACCACGCTCGGGGTCAGAAAACTCATTCCAGAAAGTGACAGATAATAAATATTTTAAGCTTAGGAATCACATCGTCTCTGTCACAAATACTCAAATCAACCATTGTACAAAGCAGCCAAAAACAACACATAAATGAATGAGCATGGCTGCTTTCCCAGAAAACTGTATGTATGGACACCGAAATGTGAATTTCATGTAATTTTAACACATCACAAAATAGCATTCTTCCTTTGATTTTTTTCAACCATTAAAAAAGATAAAAACCATTCTTAGCTTACAGGCCATTCAAAAATAGGCAACCAGCTGGATTTGGCCCACAGGCCCTCATTTGCAGACCTCTGGCACTGAGCATGGATTCCTCCCCCACTCTGGGTCATCTCAGCACTGGGAAGAAGCAGGCGTTCTTTCAACTTGGTAATTTTTCACTATGTTTATTTCTTTCCAGAGAGAAACAAGAGTAATCTACTCTCTTAATAGTTCCCATTCTCCTCTTTATTGTATTTGTATTCAATTTTGCAACAGAAGTCACACACACTTTTGAATCAAGTGAATACCAAGTACTGATATTTTCTGTTGGGTTTTGTTGGATTCTCCTCTCCTCTCCTCTCCTCTCTCCTCTCCTCTCCTCTCCTCTCCTCTCCTCTCCTCTCCTCTCTTCTTGATATTCTCAAATCAAAATAGAAAAATAAAGGAGGGAATCATTTTGAAATAAAGCAAATTTGGCAAAAAGGGGAATGAAATAAAGGCGTTTTCTAACCATGTGGGTTGAGTGGAATAAAAGGGTGTCCTAACCATGTGGGTTGAATGAGTGCACACAGCAATACTTTAGGTGAGGAGTTGCTTCAGCAAAGATGTGAACAATAGACATCTTCTGGACTCTTAATCCAAGCATTTGTCACTTTGTCCCCAAAACTATGATTGCTGTTTGCATACAATTCTATTTGAATTATGGTGTTGGGCCTCCTAATCTCTAATAAAAAAATGGCTGGTTGAGAGGACACCAAGAAGTAATAAGTATATGTTGTCTTTTTTTTTTTTAAGGTTTTAAATCAGGCCATGCAATGTATTCATCAAAAAGAGGCGTGCTAAAAATATGGTGTGGTTGACATGGTTCGAAGAATGATTGGAAGGCTACGTGATTAGAATGGTTGGAAGGGATGTGCTTGCTTATTCACTGGAACATGGCAGAATATAACAAATATGATTTCACAGGAGCTGGGTTTTGGTCTGCTTGCTTGTTTGTTTTAGATGAAATACAAAGTGTACAGGTGAAATCAGCTGATATGTCATCAAGTAATGCCATCAATGATGTAGGCAAAAAGGACTAAATTTTACATAATTATGATGCATTGGGAAAATGTTCATGGAAAATCAAACTACAGAACTTGGTAAAAAAAAAAAAAAGGGAATAACAATCAATTGGGTATAAATGCCACCTGGTGTGTGACAGATTGTGCTGGAAGATGCAAGAACGGACCTCTCTTCACAGCAGAACATTATTTCTAACAGAACACAAACATGAACATGACTCCTTTCGTGTGGTGTTTTACAAACCAAGCCTAAAGCAGTGTGTGTGAATTGAACTGCAGACTATAAACCTGCAAGGAATGCCCTTACTGATTCATCCTTACTGATTTGTGAGTCAGCTGAAACAGCCTCACGATCCATAACTAAAGAAAGTTACAGAAGTTTTGAAGAAAATCTAGAACACAAAAGTAAACTATACAGCAAAGAAACTAGATAAAGAAGGGTTAAACCTGTATTATTTAGTCTGGAGGAAAAAAAGAATGAGCAGTTTGCAATTACTGAATATGAGTGGGAAGTTTTACACAAAGCACAATTATTAGCTGCTTATTCTCCATTGCCTGGGTGGGCAGAAAAAGAGGAAGTAGGCATTGACTGTGACATAGGAAGTGGGTGGCATGTGAGTCTTGTTAAACCCAGGGACAATCATGCAGACACAGAAGCCACTTTAAGAAAAGTCTTGACACAGGCTAGTATCTAGTCGGCTGAGTTAGTTCTGTGCTTGTCTGAAGGAGGAGGCAGGCTCTCCACTTTCCATCCCCATGAAGTGAGAAAAGGGAGAAGCTCGGAGTGTGGACCAAACAAATGATATGTGAGCTGCGAGCTTACCAGAGTTTCCTAAAAGCAAATGGAAATAGGTTGTTCTTTATTCTTCTTTTGCTTCTTCATATCTCCTTCTTCTAAAGAAAACCTAAAAAGTACAACTTCTCCTGTGTCAGAACTTATCTAACAAGTAACAGAATCCATCTCCCTTCGATTGTCTGAGGCTGAGAACCAAATGCAGAGAAATTAACTCCTAGGATTTTCTGAACCTTTTGTTCTGAAACTTGATATCTTAGCAAGAGAAATGTTCAAGGAACCACACTGACCCTCCTTATCAAAAGTTTTCCCTACCCATGGGGGCAATTGTAATGGTTCCTATGGGTCCCTATAACACTCAATAAGCCATGATGTTGACAAGAGGGGTAGTGAAATTACACAACTACAAACTGCTGGTAAATGCTGAGTAACAATCTCATTCTTGGGTCATAAACATCTAATCACAGGCTAAATAAAGTAGAAGTAGAAGACTGTGTGGAAGATCCTTCCCTAAGAGGAAAGACTCTTCGAGATCCTGTAGGAGGAAGACTTTCCAGCCTCACAGGCTTATCAGGCAGCACATGGTGGCAGAGAATTCAGAGGCAGCTGGATAATCAGCATGTGCATATACCTGCTTTTGATCTGGTTAAAGATCATCTGCATCCTTCATTTTCCCAGCTAGGGAAATACAGAAATGGTCGGTCTACAAAATAGTGATAATAACGTCAAGATGTATTTAAGTCATTGTTTAAATAAACAGTCTTAGTAGTTTCAATGATTTTTCCTGTTTTGAAAGTTCTCTATCTTTTAAGCCTAGATTGATTTTATTTGTGCTTTCTTCCTCTGTAGACTAACCTACCTATGCTCAGACAATATTTTCAAATGAAATTTTTTAGCCCCTCCCATGAAACAGACATATTTTCAGTCTAAACCTGGAAATCAAATGCATTATTACAAAGTTATGCATTTTGTGACTCAGCTTTATTTTCCCTCCATGATAATCCTGCTGTGCTGTGCTCAGTGTGTGAATGGAGGAAACAAGTCTAGGTGTCTGACAGGAGGTGGAAGGCAGCATAACGTGTGGAGTCAAGTTCACTATTGCTAGCCCGTGTGCAAACTGGAGGGGCTCTGAGTTGTTACTGACCTTCCACTTGCATTCTAAATCCAGAATTCACATATCCTTTATCCTATCCACAATCCTCTCGCACATACCTGTTTTCGAGGGGTACCACTAAGTTCTAATTTAGTAATCTTAGTTCTAATCTTAGTTCAAGACGTGAACACAAATCCCAGTTCACTTCCAACAAGTAATCACCCCTGAAGGGCTTACATGAACAACTCTGTGAGGGCACAGCAACACCGTTCAGTACTGGTTTTATTGATAGATTCATATGGAAAGAAAAAGATGGACTCTGTGCAAGTTTGCCTTCCTGGCTGCACCAAATGCTGGCGGCCCTGCCTTCGGAACTAACCATAGCAGTGACTAATGCTGTCCTGATTCACGGACCCAACGACACAAAATTCACTTCATCTGTACCTTAAGGCTTGTGACAGTTGTCTCAACCCTCTCCTCAAATGATTTGAAAGTAGGAGAATTCCTAAAATAACAAAAAAAGAAGAGAGGTCAGCCCCAAAGACTCACTGTCTTAGCAACTGTGCTGGTTGCAGAAACCGTGGCTTTCTGTTCTTATTGGTAAACATCATCTCTGCACCACAGCCATGTCCTGACATGGACATTTGCTAAATAAAATATTCAGATAATCAACTGTAGAATAAATAGTACAGCATTTTGTTAATGACACAACTGTAATAATTTCAAGGGGCACCGGAAATCATTTCCAATGAGTCAAAGGAGTGATAGCTTAATTTGTCATTTACTAATTAATTGTTTCTAGCACAGTACTCCTTTTTCCAGCTTTTTTTTTTTTTTTTTTTTTTTTTTTTTTTGGTAAGCAATGGAAAGTCTATCTGAAGAATGTTGTGTTAGAGTTGTCTCCCCTGGAATTTTAAAGTTATTTATTTCAGTAAATGTGAGAGAAGACAGAAATAGCTCCAGGGAAAAAAAAAAAGGTTCATAAATTTTTCTTTTCCATGCCTCAAAAGGTAATCACTTCGTCAATTTTCATGAAGTGGTGTTTCTGAACGTCAATGCTTTCATTGTTTTTCCTCGTAAAGAGGATATACTTTTTGTTCTCTTACCAAACAGGATCTTTTCAGTTATTGACATTTTATTTGTGACTCATTCATTGTGTTAAATAATCTATATACACCATCTTGTTACTTTAAGCGTTAGATACTTCATTTGGTGCTTTTTGGTTTCCTATATTGGATTTGGCCACATGACATCATGATTTAATGACACCATGACCACTGAAAATGATATCCCTAACTAAAGAAACAGGAACTAAGAAGGAACTAAAAATGTATCTGAATTCTTGTATCCATGTAAGCACTCAGCCACAAAGACTGTCATCATTTTCAAGTCAAATAACTCAACTGAATGATACTAATTTTAATAAGCTGCCCGTTATTCTGTCTTGAGTGCAAAAGAACTGAAATAAAAGGAATGGCCTAGAGGAATTTTATAAGGGAGAATGGCTATAATATATGGGCTTCTTTGTATGGTGTGGAGTGAAGCATGGCTCTAATACTATCAAGAGGAAACTAATGTACATAGTATGTTTTTGGAGTGCATTTGGCTTTGTTAGAGATTATCTCCGGAAACTGTGACACTCCAGATGGTCAGAAATGCATCTGCATTCATACTGTATGAATTAAGAACAGTGAGTTTACAGGGCCTTATGATCTCACATCTTATCTATAATGCAAGTATAAGTCAAATTCTTGGGTAATCCTCCATAATATTGCTGTTTCATTATGAAATATTAACAAATTTATATCTGAATGACTCAAGAGTATACATTCACTGGCACTTTACTTCCACTGTGGGTTTTATTTGGGCAAGCCTGCTTACATGCCTGCCTATCACTGATCAGTTAACAGGCCCGCGGTGGTCAGACAATTCAGCCTAATGCCTCATGGGTACATGTTAGATGAGTAAAAAATTTTTTTAAGTTAATTTCAGGCAAGATCATGAGAACTACATCTGCATAAGCCAATAAGACTACATCTGCATGAGGACTACATAAGCTACTAGATGGGTTCATAGAGCAAAACCATGTTAATTTTTGGCAAGCCCTTCTTTGGACACCTACACTTAGAATTGGACATGTAAAGGAGCTCAGGGCTGCAGGATGTGCTACTCAATTTGAGTGTTTTTATGCCACAGGGAGCAAGTCATTCAAAGATAGACTAGGCAATCTTGAATCTATGCTTTCTATTTACCACCAAATTAGGGAAATCAAATACTGCGGCTGAATTTCTCAAGTAACTATACAACCCCAGTGTGGAAGAAACATCATCAGGATAATAAAACAGACATTCCTGTAATTAAATTACACTAGGATGTGTGCTAGAGAACAGGGAGAAGCTATTTCCTCAGATTTAATCAGGTCATATACAGCTATAAATGACCCCAAAAGAATTTGGCTTCGGTGGTCTCAAACTATGCAGATTTGGTATGAATATACACTATAAAGCAGGGAGCATGGGGATAGTTCAGACTGTAGTGGGGGAGGGTCCTGGAGGCCTGATCTCCCACAACCCGCCCCCCCACCGTGCCAGCCTAGCCCACAGCAGCCCTCCCACGGCAAGCACCGTGGGGGAAGCAGTAATCTGGTTTTAGCCTCTTCCTTTAGATATGAAGAAACTGCTATCACTGAGGTGACTTTCCCAGGGCTGCCAAGTTCATTTATGGCAGAAGTGGGCTACAGTCTGCATCTTCTGACCCCCAGTCTGACATTCATTCTTCCATGCCCTATTACTATTAGTGTGCTTTTATCTAATTAAGCCATGCAAACTCAAAGTGGGGAATGTCTTTCTCGGAGGTTTCCATCCAGTTAGTAATTTTAATCACTTATTATTTTATTATTCAACAGACACCTCACCTTAGTATCTACCTTAAAAAATCCTGTTAATATCCTCTCTACAACCACAGCCCTCTGGTCTCCTATTCCTTTCATTTAAACTGTCTCCCAGGCTTGCATTTAATTCTGCTGAAATAAAGAATGTCCTTCCGCCTTTGCAGGTGTGTTCGTCCAGGCCAGTGCTAAGAATGTGCTTTACACAGGTTACTTGGTTTGTGTCACACAACAACATGTGCAGTGGGTCTTATTTCTCCCAATGAACAGATAAGAGAATGGAAGTTGAGAAGGTTAAGTGACTTGTCTCAGGTTACACAAATGAGAAGAGGCTGGATTTAAGCCAGTGTGGTCAAAAGCAGAAGACCATTATACCCTCCTTCTGTAGAACCCTCAGCCTTTTCTCCTGAAGGCCATCAGAAAAGAGAATACAGGAGGTCATGGGATTTCCTTTCATACTGAGAGGGGGGAAAAACTCCACAAAGTAAATATCAATAAAGTCACACTTCATACATTTTGCATTGATATTATATAAAGTAATTGACACACATTACCTCATAGCAGGCATACTTATGGAATGGCGAATGGAGTAGCTTCAGGGCAAAAGCAGATTAAAAGAAAAAAAAAGAGAGAAAAGATAGCACAACATAAGTATATGAGAAACTCCCTCCTCACAGTTCTTAAAACAGCAATTTCAACTGTCTGAAGTATTCCTTGCCCACCCCACCAAGATGACATTTGTTTTCGTTGGGTAGGAAGGACCACGGTCAGCTTTCAAGGGCATAAAGAAGAGTACACTGTTCAAGTTGCATGTTATTTTACTTCCTGTGGGTTCTCTGTGGGCTGGGAACTTTGAGGATGAGGAGAATGTCTGGTTTCCTCAGGTGCGCCCAGGAGCCCGTGGACACCCTCTCTAGGTCCAGCTCCCTCTCCCCTCCCTTCTGTTCAGGAAGAGAGGAAGGGCTGTACTGAGGAAGTAGAGCCCAGCAGGTAAAAGCTAATCGTTCCATTGTAGAGAAACTCTCCAGAGGAATACACGTAGTTAACATAAGACATTCAAGGAAACACATGGCAGGCAAACACCATCAGCACAGTTCAACATGGGAGCAAGGACTTCAGTATCCATTCCAGGACATCTGGTACAAATACCAATATTTCTGAGAATTCTAAGGGTTTCGGCCTTCTCTATTAATCCTATGGTAGCTGAGTCATCTTTTCTCTGATCGCCTGTAATTCCTTTGTGAGTTCCACTCAGAAGTCAGGCTGGGCAGAGAGAGGGAGCACTACAGGGTCACACTACCTGGGATGGCGCTCCCCCTTCACACTTTCCAACACTATCCCTGCTTCTCTCCTCCCAAGAAGATAAGAGTAAGCAATCAAACTCCTCACCCTTCCCCAACAATATCCACTGAGGTCATTAGTATGGGCAGCACTTTACTCGAACTCAGAAAGAAAAAGACAAAGAAATTCAGGGGGTACTTATGATCTTACTTACACGCTCCACTTAGAAACCATAGGCAAAACATTTCCTCAGAAGTTATGTTTAAAAAAGAATTACTAAAAGAAATTCATCAGCATTATTAATCTAATTCATCTCTTTAAATACAGGCAGTTTACTTAGGAAAAAAAATCCCCCCCTCAAAAGTATATCCTACCTCAAAAGTATATAATAAGATTCCACCTAACAGAAGGCTTAACTGGACAACTGCACATTTCCTATCATAAGTGGTCTTCTGGTAACCTTTCCCCTCTTCAGAAGGAATAGAAAGTTGAAGGTAAACCATCCACATAAGAAATAGTTATAAGAATTTCAGAAAAACAACAATCTAGAGAAAATAATTTTGTTTCTCAATTTTACTTTTTAAAGTCTCATAAAACCACACAACTCTTGGTGACTGGGTGGCTCAGTGGGTTAGTTGTCTGACTCTTGATCTCTCAACTCAGGTCATAATCTCATGGTTCATGAGATCGAGCCCTGAGTCGGGCTCCTTGCTGACAGCATGGAGGCTGTTTGGGATTCTCTCTCCCTCTCTCTCTGACCCTCCCCTGCTCTCACTCTATTTCCCTCTAAATAAATAAATAAACATTTAAAACACACACACACACACACACACCCCTCTCAATTTATGCTTTTTTTTTTTTTTTAATTCTTTCAATTCTAAGGACCCCTGCCAACGCAGGAACGATTGGGAATGTAGGAAGGGATTCCTAAGAGATTGCTCAGCAAGCGAAACTGGTGTAAATGACTCAGAAATGATACAAATACGTGCTTAAATAAATTCAAACCCATTAGATGCCCTGTACTCTGTAATTTCCTGGTCATGAACACTCTCAGGAAAAGAGATCTAGTGTTTTGGCTGAAGCACACCCACGGTGTGAGGGAAGCAGTGGACTCTGGGAAGGAAGGGAACAGCCAAGGAGCTGGCAGGGACCCAGAGGCGGCGCTTACCCGATGGAGTGAGACCTGCAGCCCAGGCAGCACAGGAGAGAGCAGGAGCAGAGTTAGCATATCAGGATGCAAAGACAGGACCACAGTGCCCTTTGTCCCCTTTCTCAGCCCCAAAGCAAAGACTATGCAACTCCATATATTACTCTTTTGGAGTATACTTTTTAATGTGTCTTCACAATTACTTTACCAACCTGTTATAAGTTGTGCTTCTGTTGTTCTCATAGCTATCTATAGAGATGGTTGGACTCTATTAAGGTATATACCTCCTCCAGAGATTTCACCTCCACTAGTTCACACACCATTTGAATAAACAACTGCGAAGTTCCAAGAAGATGCCAGTGTTATTATCAAAATGATTCCAAGAGCTTGCATTTCTTCAGAGTACTTTCATAAATGTGTCCTCGTTTTCACTTTGCAGAAAGCATTTTAGTTAGGTAGCCATCTATTAACAATGGTATTTTACAGGTGGAGAAGGGGGGGCAGTTCCATTGATGGGGCTATGGGGACTTCAGGCAATGTCAATCACGATAAAAGGAGAATCTTAGCTTGAAAATATGACTTGTTTTTAGAAAACATATCAATTTAAGGGGAGCTTAGGTTGGTTAAGCGTCCAACTCTTGATTTTGGCTCAGGTCATGATCTCACACTTCCTCAGATGGAGCCCCACATTGGATGCTGTGCTTTTAGCACTTGAGATTCTCTCCCCCACCACCCCCTCCCCTGCCACCTCTACCCCACTCACACTCTCTCCCTCTCCCTCTCAAAATAAATAAATAAACTAAAAAAAAAAAAAACAAAAAACAAATTGAGAGGTACTCTTTTTCTTTCCAGGATCTGAATATTGCTGGCAATCTTTTTGAACAAGTTCAGGAACTTTTTCCCAGAACACACAAGAAAATTTTACGGTGTAACTAACAAGAATATAGGATAATATGATATTTAAAATTTTTTTAATGTTTTATTTATTTCTGAGAGAGAGAGAGAGTGAGTGTGAGTGGGGAAGGAGCAGAGAGAGGGAGACACAGAATCCAAAGCAGGCTCCAGGCTCTGAGCTGTCATTACAGAGCCCAACACGGGGCTTGAACTCCCAAACCTTGAGATCATGACCTGAGCCAAAGTCAGACACTTAACTGACTGAGCCACCCAGGAGCCCCAGATAATACGATGTTTTAAATTAAAAAGGTATTCAAAGTAAAATGTGATAATTTTTTTAAATTTCTCTACTACTATTTTATAAATTAGCAAATTAATTTAAACGAAAAATAAAATCTTACTAATTTCTCATTTAAGAATCTTTATTACACTAAATTTAAGTACTTTTCAAATATGACTTTCACATATATTATTTGTTCTAGCATAATTTAAGACTAATAAAAATTTTTCATAAAACTTGTTGATTTCACAGGGACTTATCTGCAATTATATTTAATGTTAAAGTTATAGTTTGAGAAAAATATAGGTCCTAAGTTTGCAAAGTCTACAACATATTACAGGACCACATTTGAGTCTCCACTAACATAGGCTACATTAACTAACATTTTTAGCCACATTTTTTTCATTCATTTTTCATTCATTTTTAGAATGAAAGTGTTGTATCCTCTATATAGAGAAACAATTAATGAAAAGTTTGGGAACTTCTGGGAAATGGACTATCCATTACCCTAAAACAAATCTACACTGAAACAGAAGAAAAAGAAGTTAACACAACCTTGATGTCATACCCAATTAGCGTATGAACATGAATAGGTTAACAGATTACGTATGTGAAACAGTCTTCATTCTTTTCTACTTAGGAAAACTACCAAAACCTTTACAAAATACAGTGCACTCCTGTTAATGTACACTTCCTAACTGCCATCTTGTGGGGGTCACTTGTAACTGAGACAGTCACTTAGTAAGGATAAAAACTAGCAGGGGTGGCTCAGTCGGTTAAGCACCTGACTCTTGATTTCGGTTCAGGTCATGGGTTCAAGCCCTGCATCAGGCTCTGCTCTAGCAGCATGGAGCTTGCTTGAGATTTTCTCTCTCTCCTTCTCTCTGCCCCTCCTCCACTCACCCTGGCTGTCTCTCTCAAAGTAAATAAACTAAAACAAAAAACAAACAAAAAACCCCCTAACATTTATTGAGTGCTTAATACACGGCAGACTCTCTTCTACAACTTTTATAATGACCTGATGATATTGTCACTCTTACCCCCTTTCATAACAAGAACACCTGGGTACAGGTGAGCTAAGTGAATGTGGCTTCCTCATAACCTGACCACCTACGAGCTTGTTACGAATGCAGATCCCTAAAGCCCACCCAAGACCTACTGAGGCATAATCTCCAAGAGGTGGAATATGGAAATATGCACTTTAAACAGGCATCAGAGGTGTTCATAAAGTCCTCTCAAGTTGGAGAAAATAACACTCCAGCGGTGCTAGTGTTCCAATGAAAGGTTTCAACTAAGTATATGGAGAACAAATTTTATAAACATGGCACAATGTATTTTCCTGGCTATAACAGGTAATAGGGTATTTTCTGTTTAGAAAAATTATTTAATTAGTTTAGATAAATGTTTTAATGCCATTAACAAGACAAAAAATTTTATTTGTAATAATGGGGTTAATTAATAATCCAGAAGGTTTATCCATTCATCACATGCAGCCTCTGAAAAATTTCAGTTGCTTTTCATTACTGCATTATTAATAAATATGAATATAAAACAATGTACTGAGATTCATGCTATGTACTTAACTCTAGCCTCATGAATGCTAACTTGTTAAGACAGCACATGAATACTTGGCACAATCTAGTAAAGTTTATTTCTGAACAAAATAAACACAAAGATATAAATATTCATCTGCAAGTAGCAAAGTTGCAGAGTAATAAAGAAAGTAATAGTTTGAAGAATCCAGTGAAATAATATGCATAGTTTTTTTTAAAAGAAATTTAAAATGTATACTTCAAAAGTTTTTTAAAAATGAATTTGATTTCTAGGGAGAAAAATAAAATTGATTTATAAAGAAAAATTTCTTAAGCATATTGCCAAATTCAAAATAAACTGATAGGTATTTAAACAAGCAAAAAAAAAAAAAATGAAAGTAACAACACTATATGAGATAACTTACGAAAACATAATAAAAAATAAGAATGGTCAATACTACATTGTTTTTCTGGTGCCTATAGTGAGGACATTTATTTCTTAGTTCAAAATCTTGATGTTCACCCTTACTTTATATGATAATGAAATACTGAGAATAACCAAATTATGCAAGGACTATCTACCATGGTACCTTTTGGGAAAAACAGAATAAATATGTAATATTTAGCATAGAAAAAATATACTAGATGAATGAATGTATACAAAAATGAAGCCTAGAATAGTTTATCAAAGCATACTCCATTGAATACATATTTAACTTACTGTTTAAATTTTAATGAATAAAATTCTGTGTGTGCTGCATTCTTCTGAAATCCTCCCTAATTACTAATTATTGCTAATTACTAATCATTAAAGGAACCCTGTATCTTCCATTTTTACTAGGTCATGTCCTAATGGAGAGGGCATCTTTGGGACCAGGCTCACTAACCCGACTTTGGGACAGAAGACTTTCCATTAAAAATTTTATCTTAGTCACTATCACTATCAGCCACATAAAAATTTTAATCCAGTTAAAAAAGAATGCATTAGGAAGACCGGCCAATGAGAAAGTTTCCCTTCCCTCAGAAGGCCAAAGGCTTAGCGTCATTCCCAAGGTTCTTTCCCATGGTACCTCATGTCTCCAAACTTCTTGCTGATGGCCGTCCCAACATTGCTGAAAGCTGCAGTTGCCTTCTGCCCTGCGTGACTCAGGGTTTCATGTGTTTTCTTGTAGCTAGAAGTAAAACAGAACAATAGAAATACAGTTTATATGTCATGATCGCCTACAGAACATTCACCATCCTTCTCCTTCCTTACTTTGAAATTTTCCTTTTCTAGGGGCACCTGAGTGGCTCAGTTAGTTAGGCATTCGACTCTTGGTCTTGGCTCAGATCATGATTTCAGGGTTTGTGAGTTCGAGCCCCATGTCAGGCTTTGCACTGACAGCTCTGAGCCTGCCTGGGATTCTCTCCCCCAACACTCCCACCCCCCTGCCATTTGCACGCGCTCTCACTCTCTCTCTCTCTCAAAATAAATAAATAAACATTAAAAAAAAGAAGAAGAAACTCTCCTTTTCTAAACAGATTTAGGAAGATGATCCACAGCAGTTACTGATTCTATTCATTGTTTGGGGATGATGGGTTGGCTGCTACTTATCAATGGGAAAGTCAGACCATTAAATCTGAATTCAGGAAAAATATTCATATTCAAGTACAGATCTGAATATGCAGATCAGATGTGTGATCACAAGCAGTAGACGTGCTCCGAGAGTACAGAGTTATTCTTAAAGAAGTGTGTGTTTTAACTCTGCAAAAAGAGACCCTTGCAAGTAAACAGTTAGCCACCAAAAATAACACAGAAATTAGAAAATGTATATTTCAACGCGAAGACTTAGCTTTTATTGTTCAAGTGGGTAAAATTAATCAGAAAAGGGCAAAATACAACTAGTATTTAGCTTATTTTTCTAATACTCATAGCTGGGAATAAGGAGGACACATGATCTTAGGATACTGTAGTGACTTTTTCTAAACAGTTTTAGAAATATAATACTGCAATTATCTGTTCATAATAAGCCTATGTTCCCACTTGACTGATAAGCCTATGTTCCCACTTGACTGATACCTCGAGCACTCAGAGTCAAAATCAAAGTCCATGCAACAGGCCTCACGATGATCGCACCCAAGCTGGTCCTCTTTCTATCTGCTCATTCTGCTCCATCACTGACTTCCTCGCCAGTCCTTGAACTTACCAGGCCAAATCTTGCCTTAAAACCTCTGCTCCAGCCACTCTGCCGTGTGAGCCCATCAAATTTGCCAAGAAAAAGGATTTTGTTGTATCGTACATGCCCCACTTTGAAGAATTAAAAGGACCAAAACCTGCATCTTTAGGAAGACTGTGAGTCTGTAAGGCCTGAAAGGTGACACAAGGGAAAAGTAAAGAAATACCCTGCATGACCTGTGACCTTTGCATGAGGCTGGGACTGGGTATTAGTTAGAGAATTCCTTCTTGCATTGCTTCTGCATTTCCACAGGAATTTCTTGCAGTTAGAGCAAATATTTAATTTTCTTGTAAACAGTTCCATGAAGTTTAACTTGATATATTTGAGAATGCTTTGAATTTAGAGATGAGGTGACTTTTGAACACTTGTGTATCATATTGTGAATTTGAGGGCTTATTTTAAACATAAAAGACCTAGTCAGACAGAAGTGCATATAGTAAGCAGTAAGTGCTAGCTACTTTATGCTTTAAACACTTCTCTAGCAAAATATATGGTGGGTATATACAGGAATCTGAGTACTTCAGTGAAATACAAGTGGCATTTAAGTCTTCATCATGAAAAAATGCAACTCTATACCTATGTGCAATTTCAGTTTAAATTCAAACATATGGAGAGCTCAAAGGAGTGTTGAAGAGAGATTTTTAAGACTGTTAACTCTTTATTCCTGAGAATTATATAATGTTAAATCTGAAAGGCATTGGAGCCCAATTTCTTCAGACTACAGATGATGGGATCAGGGCCCAGAACAACTGCGTGACTTTTTAAAGACAGAGATAAGGCTAGGACCAGGGCGCCTTCCTTCCTTCAGAATGTCTTCTTGCTTTGGACACGTCACACATTCGAAGGTGAGTTATATCAGCTCCAGTATTTGTGGAGATAAATGGTAATGCATTTCAAGAATTCTAAGATGCGCCTCTTTTCCCACATTTTTATACCTCTCCTCCCCAGACTAACTACCACATTTCTTGAAAACAATTACTAGCCATCCCACATACATTACATAGAGACCAATAATTGAGGGAAAGAAATGTAGAGAGGGTGGGCAATGTCAGAGGGTTCTATGTGAAGAAGTGGTTTCCCAGAACAAAGGAACCAGGGACCCCATGAGAAATAGGCCATTGGGCTCAGAGCACTTAAAAGCTCTAAGAAGTACCACTCACAGTGTAAGAGAAAGGTCCCTCCGGAACTGCGCACTGCACAGATCCTGTAACCTTACACTGCATCCTGATTGGGCTCCATCTTAAGATTGAATGAAGTAATATACATCCCTATCTAGATGCGAGGCACCCACGTCTTGAAAAAAGACCCTCCTGTCAGGCCACTAAAAACTCCCAGGATGTCGTTATACTTACAATTTACTCCCTTTATTGTGGCATGGAATTTGGCACACAGTTTGTACTACTAATACTTAAAACTGATTTTCAACCCTATCACATAAAATTACATTCACTAATATGCAAATAATGAAAAACAACTTAAACACCAACCTTATAATTGACTTGACAACCTTGTAATTTAAATGGAAATGGTATTTAGCATTTTAGATTATGTCTCTTATTTTAAGCTAAATAGAAGTTACACATTGCTGAGTTACATAACTGATGAAATAGGAGACTAATATATTTTCCTTAAATAAAAGTCAAAATGGGGCGCCTGAGTAGCTCAGTTGGTTATGTGTCCTCCTCTTGATTTCGGCTCAGGTCATGATCTCATGGTTCGTGGGATAGACCCCGTATTGGGCTGATAATGTGGAACCTGCTTGGGATTCTCTCTCTCCCTCTCTCTGCCCCTTCCCCATATTCTCGTGTGTGTGCGCACTCTCTCTCTCTCAAAAATAAATAAATAAACTTAAAAAAAAAGTCAAAATATTAAGGTACCCTCAGCTTGCTGTCAATGGTGTGCCAGGAGGCAGAAAAATTGGGAATACATGCTCCAAGAAGTCTGTGTTATGTGCCCTTCCTCTGTGTTCCTACGACCCCTTCGCACAGCTCTTTCCGAACATTTTTTCTACCATGTTGCGATTCTGGTTTTGAAATCTGTCTCTGTGACTTGCTTGAACTTCCTGAGGGCAGGGACCACATCTTGTCCATCACTGCTGTGTCCCCAGTGCCTGAATACACTAGAGCAAGAACCACACGGGGCCAACGGAAGGAAATAGAGTCCAGGCTGATTCCCAGACTTCAGCTACAGATGCAGAGTCAGTACTTCCCACTGTGAAGCTCTTGACTCTGGAGGAGGGCACTTGGAAGCCTTAAGACGCGGGAAGGGAAATGTGTCCTCCTGTGCTCTAAAGCCATTCTGACAAACATCAGCCTTATAGGAACCTGCAGTTCCCAACAAGGCTGGAATCTGGTCCAGTGCTGAACCTTTCTTTGACCAAAGTGTAGATAGCACAGAGCAGCTCACGCTTTAATTCACCGAAGACTTCTTACTGGGAGATTTTTTATTTAGTGTACAAGTAAAATTTCTATTTCTCAGTGAAAGTCAACAGGAACACAGGCTTTACTTTTCAGAGACTGGCTGGAATGGGTAGGTTTTTTTTTTTTCAGCTTTACTAAGGTATAACTGACAAATAAAATTGTAAGATATTTAAAGCGTACACCGTGATGATTTGATATACATACACATTGTGAAAGAATTCCTCCCACTTAGTTAATTAACACATCCATCACCTCACATGTTTATATATATATTTTGGTGAGAATATTGAAGTCCTACTCTCTTTGCAAATTTCAGTCGTACCATACAGTTATCAAGTAGAGTCACTCTTTTATACATCAGATCCTCAGAATTTTAGTCATCTTATAACTGGAAGTCTGTGTTCTTTTACCAAACGTTCTCTATTTTCCCCACACCATTGTGCCTAGCCACCACCCTTCCACTCTCTGCTTCCGAGAATTTGACTTAAAAAAAAAAATGTTTTTTTTAGATTCCATGTACAACTGATACCATGCAGTATCTGTCCTTCTCTGTCTGACTTATTTCACTTAGCATAATGCCCTCAAGGTTTGTCTGTAGTGTCTCAAGGCAGGATTTCCTTCCTGGTCATGGCTGAATGATATTCCTTTGTATATGTATATATGCCACATTTTCTTTAAGGAATGGATAGCAGTTAATGCCAGGACAGCTTAACTGTTTGGCTGGTGCACTGACCAGGAGGTTATCAGTAGTGAGGGGTAAGGTTCTCTGCAAGCCAGCCAAAAGGGATTCTGCTGACTTTTCACACAGTTCATCTTGTCATGTCTTACTGATTTGAAAGTAGTGTTAATCAAAAGAAGAAAGCAGGTGTTCTACAATGTTTTGATTTAAAGTATTTTTTTACACACAAATAGAAGTAAATTTTAAAAATTCAACAGTCTTTTGGGGTGCTTGGGTGGCTCAGTCGGTTGAGCATCCGACTTTGGCTCAGGTCATGATCTCGCAGTTCGTGAGTTCGAGCCCCTCTTTGGGCTCTGTGCTGACAGCTCAGGACTTGGAGCCAGCTTCAGATTCTGTGTCTCCCTCTTTCTCTGCCCCTCCCGTGCTCCTGCTCTGTCTGTCTCTCTTTCTCTCTCTCTCAAAAATAAACATTATTTTTTTTTTAATTCAACAGTCTTTTTACAAGAAGATATTTTATAGCACAGGTATACTTTCTGTTATGGGATTTTAAAAAGATTATTATTTTAACAGTGGCCCATGCACGTCTCCCCAAAGACACCAAAGTTTTGAGGCTTATTTTCTTTGGAAGTTTCCCTAAACACTACCAAAATATAGTTATCACTTAAACCTGAAAGAGTCTACTTCCTGCCTTCTGTGATAAGATAAAAGCCGAAAGGTAAGCAGAATAAACAGCTGTCTAAGACATTGACTATGTGTATCTTTTGAAATGAGGTCTTTAATCTTCTCTGGCACTTCCAAACTCCACGGTGCTACAACAGCTTCTCATAAAAAAGAGGGAATGATCATTATTGACTATAATGGTTTGGAAGTCTTAGAAGCACAAAAATCAAAGAGCAAGTAAATCACATGCTCAATTCAAGTTTTCTTAATGCTGAATTTTACTCCTCTTTATGTAGGATGGAGTTATTAATTGTTCCAAA
Source organism: Panthera pardus (assembly GCF_024362965.1). Lineage (NCBI taxonomy): Eukaryota > Metazoa > Chordata > Mammalia > Carnivora > Felidae > Panthera > Panthera pardus. The sequence continues at coordinate 39,108,637 of NW_026526732.1, forward strand.
AGGATTTCCTTCCCCAAACCTTCTCCTCTTGGCAGCCCCACCATTTGGTCTGTGGTACAACTCAGAAGGGTTTATTAGTGGGGAAATGTCAGGGGTTAGCAAAGGCTGAACACTCACTGGAATGAAGCTTATCAGCTTGAATAGCTCACCAGAACATCGCATTTCTGAATCCCTACTCCTTCTACCTAAGAAGAGATTCAATTTTTCCTCTGGTGGCCTCCCTACCTCTAACACTCCAAAGCCACCCACCTCCCTCATCCATGCCTCTTTAAAGTCTAAAGACAACACAAAAAAGCAGCAGAGAACAAACAACAACAAAAACCCCAGCAGCAGCAACAACAACAACAACAAAAGGAGGTGGTGGGAATTTCTGGTGTATGTTCTTAGATTCCAGATCAAAGCCATACAAACTATGACAAAAACAACAGCAACAACAAACCCCAGTTTACAGATGATCTTTTTACTTGCTGCTGTATGGTTATCTTTCTATAAAGGAGATCATTTCAGTCTGCTATATAATTATTTCTATCATTCAGTCCTATTCCTCTTTGAATCCTACCACAGGCTAAAATATGCCAAGATCCTTCATTAACATATCATAGATTTTCTTTTCAGTATAAATCAAACTAAATAGGTCATGATTGCTTAATCAGTATGCAAAGTATTGCCTCTGGGAATCACCTTCAATCCTCTGACAGCTAAAATTCTCTTTAGTGCTTTGAAATTTAATTTTACTCAACCTCACCTTACCCCAGCTTCTCATTCTCTCACATCAAAATTTTCATCCTATGAGGTGTAGATCTTGTCCCAGAATGGGTAACATGGCACTAACAGCAGGGATTTAATTAATTCAAGGGGAAAATAGATTCTGTTACCAAGCCCCGCCCCCCGCTCCCCCACCCCCCCCACCATGTGATTAAGACTTTTCCCCCTCTATCAGCAGCCAAGAAAAGAGGGCAGGAGAAAGGTGCTTTCCTGGAATCGTGTTACTGATATACTCATGCCTTCCACTTAAGGATTGATTCTTCCGTACAAAGTAAGGTTCATATCATTCCTAAGAGTGAGGAATCCATGATCACCCAGATTTATTAAATAATCTCTGAATAACTGTCATCTAGTCCTGCAGCTTTCAATGACATCAACATGCAGATGACTCCGCATGTCCATTTCCATCCTTGACTCTTCCTCTGAGTTGCCTTCTAGATGTATGCACTTGTTTGTCTATTGGGTATTTCAGTCAGCACACACCAAAACAAAATTCTTGGGTCTCCCCCTCCCTCAGACTTGTTTTCTAGAACAGCATATAGGCCTACAAAGTATCAGAAACTGTCCTGCCTGTTTACAAATATTAACTCCTTGAATTCTTAGTACCTATGAGATAGGTACTAATATGATCTCATTTCATGGATGCAGGGGACCTAGACTGCAATGCAAGCAATTGGAGTCCATAGCCCACGGGCTTGGCCACAATGCTACATGCCCATTGCTGCAAACAGTCCCTATGCTCAACCAGCTGCCCGTGTCAAAGACCTGACAGTCATATTTGATCCCTCTACCTCCCGCATGTCTCAGCCCCAAACCACTGAGAAGTCCCATTGGCCTGGCCTCCAATTCTGTCCCCTTTCTGTTGCTCACTAGCCTCACTGACCTGGATTACTACAACAGTCTCTGAAATGATTTTCCAGTCTCCACAATCTATATAACACAAAGTTACCAGAGTGATTTTTTTTTTAAAGGTGAATTCGAACAGATCACTTGCTGCTTCAAATCCTCCAGTGGCATCCAAAACCTTGCAATAAGATCCCCCCCTTCTCCACATGGGCTGCGAGGCCCCCGAGATTCCCACCTCAGCCCCTCTCACTACCACACTTTCTTTGGGCTCCTGACATGTACAAAACCGCTTCTTGCCCCAAGGTCTTTGCAGCAAATTTTGTCTCAACCCCAAAGCTCTCCCCTACATCATCACAAGACTAGATCATTCTAGTCATTCAGGTATTAGCTCAGAGTAACCTCCCAGGACAGGACATCCCTGACCGGGACTCAATCACAGTGCTTCTGCCCTCTCCTCTGGCCCATCACCCTGTGCTGTTTTCATCATAGTACTTCCTGACAGCATCTCCTGTGTTTGCTTTGGTGCTGGTTTCATGCTCTTTTCCATTTCAACACTCTAAGAAGGTTGGAACTTTGTCCATCTTGTTGAATCCTG